>NC_039368.1:49903941-52554016 GCF_003573695.1 Papaver somniferum | reverse complement strand
AAAAAAGTTGAAAAAAAGTTGAAAAAAAGTTGAAAAAAAAAAAGAAAAAAAAGAAATTGAGACCAGACCATTTGACCAAAAGGAATAAATTCAATAAAGTCGACCACTGGTACCCTTGTATATGCCAGTTGTGTTGACCTAGAGTTAGGTTATCGACCACTGGCACCCTTATATATGTCAGTGTGTTGATATTAGTCAGACTAGTATCTCAATCCATTAGGATAGGTTCATTTTGGCGGAGGCCTTCAGACAGATATGGGAAACGTCGTTCACTTAGTAAACATCAAAACCATCTATGTTTTCTATATCCATCTTCTTGATCTATCCATGTGATTAGTTTTGACTCCGAATATGATGTCCATAGTGCAACTATCTGAGTAGAGCTCTGTCACTTTATATGAATTTTAGTATGCTTGAGTGAAAACTCGTGTACAGCAATTGGAATTTCGCATCAGGGTACTTCTTCCTGTAGTCAATAAGTAGTATGCCAACCAAGGAGATTCTTTAGTGCCTTCCAAGGTTCTGCGTAGATAGCTAAGGTCTGGAGTACAGGTTTTGTGGGTATATCTCTGGTAAGCCCTCCCGAGACTATAACTCGGCCACTAGGGCCACCTAGGGGTTTAAAGGCTTATTGCATACGCTAAATGCAATCGACGATGCCTGCGACAGTGAGTTAGAATTTTATTTTGTAGTTTTGATTTGCTCGGGACTAGCAAATAATAAGTTTGGGGGTATTTGATAGACGCATTTATGTGTCTAATTTATCTCAATTATATATATTGTTAGTGCTCGATATTGTACTTATTTGGATATTTTATTTATTTGTAGGTGTTTTTAGAAGAATAAAGTTTTGCGGCGAAATTGGCTGAAAATGCGGCGTTTGGACCTCCGTTGATAGAGTACCGGAAGCGCCCCAGAAGTGTACCGGAAGTACCCCAGAAATACCCCGGAGGAACCCCGAAAAAAGTGCGGAAAATGCCCCAGAGGACACTTGCTATACAGACCCTTGATTTTGGATAAGGGGTAACCTAATTACTAAGGGGTGACCCATTTCCAGGCATCTGCTAAAGGGAGACCAGCCACAGATAAGGGGAGGTCAACTTCTCAAATTCAAAAGAAAATTTTGGCGGGAAAATTTTCTTTCACCAGACAGATTTAGGGTTGGATTTTCGGACGAGTTTTAATGAGATTCAATCACTGATTCTCATGGGCTGGACGTGATATGGATATACAATTCTAGTATGGATGATTTCATGGGCTTAATTGGGCTAGAATGGCCGGGAGAAGTGAATCAAAGTTCAACAGGATACGTACTCTTTCGGTTTATTTTCAAAGATTTTGTGAAGAATTTTGGGAGAGTTTTACGCTGGATAAAGATGTACCTAGTCTTTTTCAAGTCTTAAGAGAATTTTGGAGCGTAATAACTGGCCATAGGACGCGTACAAAGCAACAGAAAAGAGATTATTCTCTCAACTGCTCGAGAAGAAAAAAAGAGAAATACTCTCGGATTTAGTCGAGATTTATGGATCTGTTGGGCTATATAAGTGTTGGTTTACATCAAAGAAAGGTTAGAAAAGTTTAGAGACAAATAGGAGAGAGTTCAGAGCCGAAACGAGGAAGATACCATTGATTGTTGCTGCTGCTGCTGCTGTTCAAGGAGGAAGAAGAAGAGGAAGAACAGACCTGCTAAGGCAGTCGTTCTTCATCAGTCTTAAAACCAGAACACGCTGTCGCTGTTTACAGCACACGGCTTGTATCGTTCTTTCCAGCAGCTTACACCCTGTGTCGCTATTTACAGCACTTTAGTTCTATCGTTTCTTCTCAGCACTTACACCATTTGTAACAGTGACGCTGTAACACTTCTACAGCGTTGCTAATTCCTATTTCATCATATAATCATCAATAAAAACACCTATTTTAGCCATGAATTTATCTTGTGAGTGTGTTTTTGGGATGAGGAGCTAAACCCATTAGCCGAGACGATGGAGGAAGCCATTGGCACAAAATTTATTGGTATAATTCTAATTTTTACATTTATTTGCAATATTATTATTTGATTATTTGCATGAATTAAAATTGAATTAATAGTTTTTATTGAGTAATTGTGAATTGACTTGATGAAGCATGCTGGGTTTTAGTAACTTTTGATGTTTTATACTTTTTAATTACAATTATTACTTCAAAAACTTATTTGAGGCAAATATTAGAATTGATTTTAAAGATAAAATTGCATAAGAACTATTTAGAGTTTACTATTAAAATGGTCATTGGTGGAATCCTAGTCTTGGTGTTTTTCTCTATAACTTTGAACAACTCTTTTTATTTGCCTGTTTAAATTTAAATCTAAAAACTGTTTTCTTCACAAGTCTGATACGAATCCGTTTTACCACTTCAACTACAATCACTATTTGAGAAACCATCAATTTTTTTTTTTTCTTTTATTTATTTCTTTTTGAATTCTATTTAGTGTATGCCCGATTTTGTTAATAGGGCTTGGAAAAGAGATACTCTAGGTCGATTGATTAGCGAAAAACCTAGTAGTTCTTCTGATTTAAGCAGGGAGCTCGAAGACTCTTCTTTGGAGAGCCCTGTTTTTGGAAACTTCAGTTTTGAGAATTTATCTCTGAGTGACAAAAGTACCCCTAGTACTCCAGTTGTGCCAGCGATGGCAACTTTGAAAGATTACATGTTCCCAACTAGGACCAACCGAGCTTCATGCATTAAATTGCCAGCCACTACGGCTAATTTTGAGATAAAACCTAGTATTCTTCAGATGATCCCTATATTCTTAGGAAAAGATGATGAGAACCCTTATTTCCATATTAGGGACTTTGAGGAAATCTGTGGGACAATTAGAATAAAAGACCTTACTGATGAAGTCTTGAAACTTAAAATGTTTCCCTTTTCCTTGAGAGATAAAGCCAAGACCTGGCTTAACAACCTACCGTCTGAATCCATAGAAACATGGCAGGAACTTATCGCTGCCTTCTATATGAAGTTCTACCCTAAGCATAAAACTGCAGCTGTTAGGCAGAAAATTAGTGCTAGTGTGCAACAAGAGGGAGAGTCTCTTTATAGGTTTTTAGAGCGATTCAATGATCTCCTATCTCAGTGTCCTCACCATGGATTTGATAATATGAAACTCGTACAGATTATTTATGATGGTTTAGACTATTCGACCAAATCCATGGTTGAGTCTATGTGCGCTGGTGAGTTCACTAGTAAAAATGCTGATGATGCTTTTACCTTCTTAGGAGCTATCGCTGAAAAATCCCAACAGTGGGAATCTTGTGTTGAACCCCCTAAAAGACTCTTGGTCAATAGAAGTAGCACCAATATGATAGATACGAGTTTTGCGTCAGATGCTAAGTTTGCTGCTTTGTCCAGAAGGTTAGAAGCTTTAGAAATGGGTCAGTCTAAAAATAGGTCCCTTGTTGAACCTAATAGAGCCTCTCAAGTCTCTAGTTGTGGAATAGATCCCGATAATTCATTTTGGGAAGGTCAAGTTAGTGAAGAACAAGCCCATGCTGTCTATAACAACTCTAGGTTTGAGAACCGTCAGAAGTTTGACCCATACTCAGAAACCTACAACCCTGGTTGGAGAAACCATCCTAATTTCTCTTGGTCTAAGGGACAGAGTCAAGGCCAGTCTAGTAATTATCAGCCTCCCCCAGGTTTTGGTTTTAAGAACTCTTCAGGTCAAACCCAGTTTCAGAACACTTCCGAGAAAAAGATCTCTACCTTAGAGGAAGCTATAACTATGTTAGTAAGTAACCATGACATGCTATCAAAGAACCACATGAGCTTTCAACAAGAAACTAGGCAAGAGTTGAAGAATAATTCCCAGAGTCTTGCCAAATTAGAACTTCAAGTAGGACAAATAGCTAAGTTTATAAGTGAGAGAGAAAATGGAAGGTTCCCTAGTCATACTGATCCTAACCCCAAAGGAGAGAAATCGTACAATCATGTGAATGCTGTCACAACCCTAAGAAGTGGAAAGAAAGTTGACAACAAGGTCGCCATGCCTGATAGTGAACATGCTGTAGTTCACCCTGCTGAGCCAGAAAATGAGGAGACTGATAGAGTCTCCAAAGAGACCAATGAGGGTCCTGTTGAGCCTCACTTTGTTCCCAGAGCCCCGTTTCCCCAGCTGTTAGTTCCGACTAAGAGGGAGTCCAACTTTAATGATATATTGGAGGTTTTTAAGCAGGTTAATATCAACCTTCCATTATTAGATGCAATTAGGCAGATTCCCTCTTATGCCAAGTTCCTTAAGGACTTGTGTACGCGAAAGCGTAAGCTCAGTGTCCAGAAGAAAGCCTTCATAGCTAGTCATGTGAGTTCTATTATTCAGAATACCACTACTCCTAAGTATAAAGACCCAGGGTCCCCTACCATTTCTTGTACAATAGGTAAGTACCGTGTTGAGAAAGCGTTGCTTGACTTAGGAGCCAGTGTGAACTTACTGCCATATCATGTGTACCTTAAGCTAGGACTTGGTGAGATGAAACCTACCCAGATAACACTCCAGTTAGATGATAGGTCCGTTAAAATCCCTCGTGGTGTGATCGAGGATGTTCTTATTGAGGTCGACAAGTTTATTTATCCAGTGGATTTCGTGGTCCTAGATACCCAACCTGTCCCCGACCCAGAGAACCAAATACCTGTGATTTTAGGTCGCCCATTCTTAGCTACGTCTAATGCGATCATAAACTGTCGAAATGGTATTATGAATCTATCTTTTGGTAATATGACTATTGAGCTGAATATTTTTAATGTAAACAAGCTACATTCTGAGCTAGATAGCACATGTATTGAAGAGGTGAACATGATAGGAACCTTAGTTCAGGAGTCATTACCAAACATCGTACCGGAAAATACATTGGAGAGTTGTTTATCCCATTTTAGCCTGGATTTCGACGATGATAGTAACATTGAACAAGTAAATGCTCTGTTGGATTCTGTTCCTATGTTAGATAATGATATATGGAAAAATAGGTTCGAACCATTACTAGCTTCTGAGTCTATCTTAACACCTTATTTAAAAGAGCCTCCTGAGTTGGAGTCTAATTATACATTTTTAGGCCCACCCGAGTCTTTCCCTGTGATTATAGCCTCCGATTTGGATAGTGATCAGGAAAGTAGTCCAGAGACCGTGCTTCAAGAAAATAAGGAAGCCTTAGAGTGGACCATAGAAGATATGAAGCAAGCTGAGGATGAACCACCTGATTATGACTTAGAGAAAGCAATTGACCTTTTTCAAGAACCCGATGGTCTAGAAATTAGGAACATTGTGACTAGTCATTGTAGAGGCACCCAAAATTCTAAGTTTGGGGGTAGAGATTGTCAATTATCCCCAATAGAAGTCCCTAACTTGGGACTCAAGCCTAGTGCATCTGAGGTATCGCTTGAGTGTATTCAGACTCCACAACCTGATCCGCCTGATAATGTCCAGGAGAAAATCCATATGTTAGAGACCCGTTTTTCGGATGAATCTGTTTGCTGAGACACTCATATGAAGCCCAAGTGGGCACCTCAGATAAATCCAGTTGTCTTGCGAGAAACTTTAGATCAGGTTGTGCTCTATCTGCTCATTTTTCTGATCTTGAGCATTTTTCTCCTATTTGTGGCAGTTCTATTTGGTCTTATGGACCCACAATTATTTCGACTATTGGTATACGACTTTGGAAGGTGAAAATTCTTTTTGAGGTATTTGATGTCTAGCTAATGACTATAAATTTAGCATTTACTGGGAGGCTCCCGCGTTCATGTGATACGGTAATATCCTTCCTTATTTCTTTTCCCTCCAGTGGTAATAGTTTCTCCTTGTTCATGCTTTTAATTTCATCTTTAGAACATTGAGGACAATGTAAGATTTAAGTTTGGGGGTGGGGAAGAAACACTTTTTGTCACCTTTTTGCAATAAATAAACTCCAGAGCCTAGAAATTTATGCCTATTGAGGATTGCACTAACTAATCTAAGTGGATGGAAGCATTTTGATTGTAGGAGTTTGAGGAACCAATCTGATTAGATGGAAACATCTAAAGAGTCTATTCATAAAAGCACAGAGCTCAGGTGTTAGAAATAACATGATAGTTTCACCATATCTCGTTGAGTCCTTTTCACTTCTATTTTTATTTTATTTTGTTTTTAAACTATGTTTCTCTAAGTGATAGGTGGGGCCCACGATTCAAGTTGTTACCAATGCTAGGGCGAATTAGAGTGATTGAGATACCATGAAAAAAAAGATTAAAAAAAAAAAAGGTTGAAAAAGAAATGAAAACAAAAAAGATAGAAAAAAATGGTAGTTACCAAAAAGTGAAAAAAAAAAGAAAAAAAAAAGAAATTGAGACCAGACCATTTGACCAAAAGGAATAAATTCAATAAAGTCGACCACTGGTACCCTTGTATATGCCAGTTGTGTTGACCTAGAGTTAGGTTATCGACCACTGGTACCCTTGTATATGCCAGTGTGTTGATATTAGTCAGACTAGTATCTCAATCCATTAGGATAGGTTCATTTTGGCGGAGGCCTTCAGACAGATATGGGAAACGCCGTTCACTTAGTAAACATCAAAACCATATATGTTTTTCTATATCCATCTTCTTGATCTATCCATGTGATTAGTTTTGACTCCGAATATGATGTCCATAGTGCAACTATCTGAGTAGAGCTCTGTCACTTTATATGAATTTTAGTATGCTTGAGTGCAAACTCGTGTACAACAATTGGAAATTCGCATCAGGGTACTTCTTCCTGTAGTCAATAAGTATGCCAACCAAGGAGATTCTTTAGTGCCTTCCAAGGTTCTGCGTAGATAGCTAAGGTCTGGAGTACAGGTTTTGTGGGTATATCTCTGGTAAGCCCTCCCGAGACTATAACTCGGCCACTAGGGCCACCTAGGGGTTTAAAGGCTTATTGCATACGCTAAATGCAATCGACGATGCCTGCGACAGTGAGTTAGAATTTTATTTTGTAGTTTTGATTTGCTCGGGACTAGCAAATAATAAGTTTGGGGGTATTTGATAGACGCATTTATGTGTCTAATTTATCTCAATTATATATATTGTTAGTGCTCGATATTGTACTTATTTGGATATTTTATTTATTTGTAGGTGTTTTTAGAAGAATAAAGTTTTGCGGCGAAATTGGCTGAAAATGCGGCGTTTGGACCTCCGTTGATAGAGTACCGGAAGCGCCCCAGAAGTGTACCGGAAGTACCCCAGAAATACCCCGGAGGAACCCCGAAAAAAGTGCGGAAAATGCCCCAGAGGACACTTGCTATACAGACCCTTGATTTTGGATAAGGGGTAACCTAATTACTAAGGGGTGACCCATTTCCAGGCATCTGCTAAAGGGAGACCAGCCACAGATAAGGGGAGGTCAACTTCTCAAATTCAAAAGAAAATTTTGGCGGGAAAATTTTCTTTCACCAGACAGATTTAGGGTTTTACTTCAAAAACTTATTTGAGGCAAATATTAGAATTTATTTTAAAGATAAAATTGCATAAGAACTATTTAGAGTTTACTATTAAAATGGTCATTGGTGGAATCCTAGTCTTGGTGTTTTTCTCTATAACTTTGAACAACTCTTTTTATTTGCCTGTTTAAATTTAAATCTAAAAACTGTTTTCTTCACAAGTCTGATACGAATCCGTTTTACCACTTCAACTACAATCACTATTTGAAAAACCATCATTGTACCACGTGTACGCTCTTCTGGTAAGAGACTTCGAAAACTCCCTCAGACGGAGGACGTGGTTATATTCGTGTTCGCCTATGGACTCTAGGAATCGAGAAATATGTTCACTTGCATTTCCGGTGCCGTCGTATAAGGAGAATTGAGGAGAAGCGTATCCTCTTGGAAGAGGAATTCTTTGTATTTCAGGCGGATAAGGGGGTTGATGCTGATGCATGTCTACATCATCACTTTTTATTCGATTCCGAAGAAGTTGTTCTAAGTCTTCTCGCGTGACGAAATTGGACGGTTGATTTCTCTCCAATGGGGTTCTGGCGTGAGTTTCTTCGTCTACAAAGGTATGTTATGCTGAGGTGCCGGCGCCAGTGGTATTGGAGGTGTTCCTCATCGACTCTGGATGGCGCGGCTTCTGTGGTATCCGCTCCGTTAGGGTCTTGAGAAAGACAAGTACTTCTTTCTGAGTCGAATCCATGTCTGTCTGGGCTCTATCAAGAACCTCGTGTCTTTCCATCAAATCAGCAATGCTGATGTGGGGGCGGCTTCCTCTGGCTACTCTGGTTTCTCTTCCTGATGGTGGAGTAATTGTGGTCCTAGTGATGGTCGGAGGTTCCATACTCGACAAAACATTAGGGGCGGCAGCAGCATCTCTGGACCTGGTGACGGGTGGGGTAACACCTGAAGGAGCACTTTCTGTGTTACTGGGATTGGTAGGTGGCGTAGAAGCGTTAGGGGTGGCAGCAGATCTGGCCTTGGTGATTGGCGGTGTAATACCTGAAGGAGTGCTTTTCCGTGCTGCTGGGATTAGTAGGCGGCGTGTTGATGCCGCTGGGAGGAGCGTTAGCAACAGGGACGGTTTCCTCGCTGGTGTTCTCAGGGTTCATTGCTGACCCGGATCTAAGTTCTACCATATTGAGTTTGGAATTGAAAGACGAAATTGAAAGCTAGAAGTTGATATTACGACCGAGAGACTGATCTCCCACTGTGGTCGCCAATTGTTTGAGGGTGAAAACAGTTTCTGTTGATTTTGGTAATTTCGAGTGTGTGGGTGAGAAATGAGTCTAAACCTAAACAATGTACTGCAAGGGAGTACTTTGACTCGAGAGATCAATCTGTACAAATCCGGCCTAAACCAAGAAATGGTCGTTTCAGACTTGCTTCGGTCACAAAGTGAAGGAGAAGGGTTGGTCTAGGGAGGGAAAAAAAGAGAGTGTTGAGACCGGAATAGTTGATTCAGGAAGAGTAGTTGTTTGACGACTTGTATCAGAAAGTGGAAATCTAACAGATGGGAAAGCTAACAAGTGATTTCTGAGTGTTGTATTCTCCTGACCAAAACTTGTCTTTGGTGGAAATAGGAGAGACCTATTTATACAAGTCGCTATGAAACGTACCATGGTATCGTAATAAGTGGAAACGTTTGAGTAAATGGAAGAAAATGGTAACGGGTAACGCCTGGAATTGATGTTTCCATAATGAAGGAAACGTTTCACCATTACTTATTGTATTTACTAACCGCCTCACCCTTATGACACTTTCATGTAACGGGCGTAGTGTACGCCGCACGTTGTAAACCGCCAGACCAATACCCTGATGAGCATCCCCCGGTTTATGACATGTTTTGATGTCTCGAGTATTTTCGTGGAAAACGTGTAGCGTATTGCTACGTGTGGCGTGGCCAAAGGATTTGGCATTTGTAGCCAAGTTGGTACCGCGACCAAAGAATGGGCATCGTAGCCAGGTTGGTGTCGTGACCAGAGAGTTAGCATCGCAGCCAAGTTGGTGTCGTGACCAAGAGTTAGCATCGCAGCCAAGACATTGCCATGAATCGTTTGGTGACAGGTTTGTACGGATGAGATCTATGTCTCAGGAGGAAGGATAGCCATAGATTGTTGCAACCCTTCGTTTGGCAACCAGCGGCATGGTTGCAGCGCTTGCATGCTCTTGGCATGGCCAAATTAGGGTTTTGGCGTCGTGGCCAAGAGATTGACATAAATCGTTTGGTGGCAAGTTTTTATGGCTGAGATTTGTATCTCGGGAGGAAGGGTGGCCATTGATTGTTGCAACCCTTCGTTTTCATCCAGTGGCATGCTTTAGGCGCGGCCGAGCTAGGATTTTGGCGTTGTTTAGGCGCAGCCAAAATTAGGTTTTTGGCATAGTTTAGGTGCGGCCAAAATTAGTGCTTGGTATTGGGCCAAAAGTGGCCATGCGTTTGATGACAAGCTTGTACGGCTGAGATTTGCATCTCAGGAGGAAGGGCGGTCGTTGATTGTTGCAACCCTTTGTTTGGCAGCCGGCGGCATGGTGGTAGGGCCGCATGGCTTTAGCATGTTTTAGGCGCGTCCAAAATTAGGGTTTTGGCATATACCGTGACGTTTGGCCTTTGGACGGAAGTTGCCATGTGTTAGGTGGCGAATTTGGACGGCTGTGATCTGCATCTCATATGGAAGGGTAGCCATTGATTGTTGCAACCCTTCGTTTGGAAACCACCGGCATGGTGGTAGGGCCGCATGGCTTTGTCATGTTTCAGGCGCGTCCAAAATTAGGGTTTTGGCATAAACCGTGATGTTTGGCCTTGGGCCGGAAGTTGGCATGCGTTAGGTGGCGAACTTGTACGGCTGAGAGATGCAACTCAGATGGAAGAGTAGTAGTTGATTATTGCAACCCTTCGTTTGGAAGCCAACGGCATGGTGGTAGGGCCGCATGGCTTTGGCATGTTTTAGGCGCGGCCAAAATTAGGGTTTTGGCATAAACCGCGATGTTTGGCCTTGGGTCGGAAGTTGTCATGCGTTAGGTGGTGAAATTGTACGGCTGAGATCTGCATCTCAGATGGAAGGGTAGCCGTTGATTATTGCAACCCTTCGTTTGGCAGCCAACGACATGGTGGTATGGCCGCATGGCTTTGGCATGTTTTAGGCACGGCCAAAATTAGGGTTTTGGCATAAACCGTGATGTTTTTCCTTGGGCCGGAAGTTGCCATGCGTTAGGTGGCAAACTTGTACGGCTGAGATCTGCATCTCAGATGGAAGGGTAGCCTTTGATTATTGCAACCCTCCGCTTAGCATCCAGCGGAATGGTGGTAGGGTCGCATGGCTTTGGCACAGTGGTGCGGCTGGCATGGCATGCCATTGGCACTGTGGTGCGGCTGGCATGGTTGGCATTCCTCGGCGCGGAGATGTGGCTGGCATGGTGGTGTAGAATGTTAGTACTAGAAATCACACAATGTATAAAACTGCATCACATGGTATGCCATTGGCAGCGTGGTGCGGATGGCATGGTTGGCATGCCTTGGCGCGAAGATGTGGATGGCATGGTATGCCATTGGCACCGTGGTGCGGCTGGCATGGTTGGCATGCCTTGGTGCGGAGATGTGGCTGGCATGGTATGGCATTGGCACCGTGGTGCGGCTGGCATGGTTGGCATGCCTTAGCACGGAGATGTGGCTGGCATGGCATGCCATTGGCATTGTGGCATGGTTTGCATGCCTTGGCGCGAAGATGTGGCTGGCATGGTATGCCATTGGCATTGTGGTGCGACTAGCATGGTTGGCATGCCTTGGCACGGAGATGTGGCTGGCATGGTATGCCATTGGCACTGTGGTGGGGCTGGCATGGTTGGCATGCCTTGGCTCGGAGATGTGGCTGGCATGGTTGGGATGCCTTGGCGCAGAGATGTGGCTGGCATGGTATGCCATTGGCACCGTGGTGCGGCTGGCATGGTTGACATGCCTTGGCGCTGAGATGTGGCTGGCATAGCATGCCATTGGCACGTTTGGATAGCATGCGTGGCTGGCATATATCGAGATGATGCCAGTCAATACCGAGGGCTCTGCCGTGGAGCATGGCATATACGTAAAAAAAAAAGGTACCCCGGTAATTTTACGCAGACATGTTGGACGGTTCAATAAATGTGCTAGTGGCGACATTATTACTCAAGTGTGACGTCGTTGTTTGACTAAGGTTTTACGATTTTAACCCTAAGCTAAAAACCACCATCAACAATAAGATAAAAAGTAGTCACAAACATCTTCGTCTCTTCGTTTCTTATCCCACAATATTTTGTTCCGCTTCCATACGGTTAAAATCATTGTGAAGTGATTGATATTACTAGGCTGTTCTTCGGGAATATAAGTCCGGTGTATCAATTGGTTCATGTTCACCTTGATTTATGAAAAGACAGAACAAAAACTCGTAGGTATTTTTATGGGAGACAGATTTATCTTTTCAATAGACTTTTCTGTGTGAGACAGATTTGTTTATCAAGTCTTCGACTTAGGGTCGTAACAACTCTTAGTTGTGGGTGAGATCATCTAAGGGAATCAAGTGCGTAGAGTCCTGTTGGGATTCAGGGGCATAAGGAACGAGACTGTACCTTAATCAATGTGAGATTGATTAGGGCTCAACTACATTCCAGTCCGAAGTTAACTTGTAGTAGGCTAGAGTCTGTAGCGGCTTAATACAGTGTGGTGTTCAAATCTGGACTACGTCCCGTTTTTTTATGCATTTGCGGTTTCCTCGTTAACAAAATTTCTGGTGTCTGTGTTACTTCTTTTCCGCATTATATTTTATATATAATTGAAATATCACAAGTTGTGCATAGTTCAATCAATTAGATAATTCAACCTTTGGTTGTAGATATAAATTTATTGACACTTGAACATTGGTCTTTTGTAACGTTCAAGTTATTTCTCATATCAATCAGGCTCACAGAAATCTTTTTGTTTGATTGCAGATTGTATTGAGAAATTAAGATATAACTCTTGGATGTATTTTCCTTGATTGAGTCTGATTGTCTAGTTGATTCTCTTGGAAGTATATTGGAGTTAGTCCATACAGATTGCCTAAACAAAATATTGGGTGTGGTTATTAGACTCCCACTTTTTCAGTAACAGCCTGCACAAAACGTGATTGTGTAACATCTCTGACATTTTTCTTGATATTCAGTTTCAGCCTTCTTCTTTCGTGCAACTTTTGCATAATTATCTTGTTATGGGCCGACTCTATTGCATCAACACTTGGTTGGTTTCCTGCATATCTGATTTAGGCATGGATACTACGAGCACACTCTTAACTTCCAATCGCCTCCTACATCTATTAAGTTGGAGTACATATATTTCCAAACAATAATATACTTTTTCATAGGAACTTAGAAAAATTCACTCAACTTTTTTATACTATCGACTAGACTGGGTACCTAGTTTAATTTATATGACCCTCAAAGCCAGTTACCCATCATAATTTATAGTACTGTGAAAAAGAACGTACACATTAAAATTTAGCCTAAGGAAACTGAAAAGTATCAATATAGCCTACATAGTTTAAACAAAAAAACATGTTCTAATCCATTGGTGATATTTTTTTTTACAGCGATTCTCCTTGCAGTATACGTTGGTTTCTACCGGGTATAAAGGTTGTCCAAAAAGCTTGGTAAAGGTTGAGATCTCATCATGAACACACAAATATAAATATCAAATCAGAAATTTAAGCAAAATCAAGTTTAGATAGAGCTATGGTGCTACCTATTCTCGAGCCTACAAAATTCAGATCACACAGAAGATGATTGTAAACAAACTAATTTCAGATGACTAAATGCACAGACTATTTAGTGAATACTTTCATCGTTCATCTACACAATTTACAATCGTTAGATCTATTCTTAACAGTATTTCTTTACTTTTTCTTTTACAATTCCCAAGTAGAGACACACCTGCACATAGCCTTCACACATCTTCTATTTGATAAGTATGCATCCTTGGGATGAGGAGTAGCCTGCTGGAGCTATCTATGCACTCATGTCCATTTTCGATTAAACGAACCGATGGGACGAGGAGTAGCCTGCTGGAGCTATATATGCACTCATGTCCATTTTTGATTAAACGAACCGAACTGGAGAGAATGAAGGTTTAATCCTTAAGTACACAAAATGAAACATACACTTTTGACTAGACACTTGACCATATGCCACAAATGAATACAAAGTACAAAAAAAAATGAAAATCAAATTAATTAACTACTCGATACATCGCCATTCCCACTGTCGAACTCAACATCATCATTACCTTCAGAAGCTAGTGGTGGTCGTTGAAAAGGGGGTTCTGAGCACGCGGCAAGCAACAGAGCGATCCTGCGAAGAGAATAAAATCTATGGGAGTTGGTAAAAGTAAGAAAATTTTTTGTTAAGCAACTACAAGTTATAAACATCAACAACACATGTCAATCAAGAAACCAAAAGGGGCACACAAAAAAGACGACGGTTCCATTGGGCACAAGAGAAAAGCGTACAAAAGTGGTAGAAACTTCAACAAAGGTAACACAAAAACTACGTCCAAACCCAAATAGAAAACAGAAAAATAAAAATAAAACACGACTCCATTTCTTAAGCAACATATTGCATGAAAAAACAGAACATACGTACTTACTTACGTTTAACACTGAAAACACAGAACAAAATGTTTATAACTATTGATAGTAGCCTTTCGGCGTCACCATCCTGTACTATCACCCTATCCAACACATGCAACCAATACTACGAATGAAAACCTTCAACATTTAATCATGCCTAAAGGGCAAGGCCACCTATATATACCTTTGGCCTACTTAAGTTATGACACGGTGTGTTCTTTCTCGGACTAATAATCAAATTCAAGCTCTTAATACCACCGCCACCACAACATTTCCTAAGCTCCTAAATGAACTGCATTAACTAACTTAATTTCACATCGTTACATTTCAGGATAATCAGGTCAAAAAGTTTGGGTCAAGATTACAATCATCAAACAAAAACCTGTTTTATTAAATCCCCATAAACCTAATGTCCAGATGAAAATTACCATCTCATGGCTTCACATGGACAACAGTATAAACACGGTTTGACATTTTTGTACATTATCTCTACAAAACCCATGCACAGAATCAACATACGAGTAAATTGAAGGCAAAGTAAATTAATGAACGACTATGAGCCTTATCTTACTTCTTTTTGTTGGTAATAACTGCAATCAGTAAGATATTAAGCGTTATGTGCAGCTAAAGTGAGAAGAAACATCTACAATTACGCACAAAACCCTCAATAACTATTGAACAACTACCCAATCATAAACAACAACGAAAAGTATAAATTGCATCAAAATGTGGGTCCAAATGTACCTCGATTAATCACGAAAACAATATTATGGAGCAAACGGTGGAGACCTAAAAGAGACGGTGAATCCAGCAGCAGATAAATGGCAAGCCATCTCAAGATTTGATTTTACTGCTCTCTTTGTTTGCTTTGCCAGACTTTGTAAAAGGTCCCTACTATTGTGCAGATATCTGGTCTACGTCTGGTCTCAAATGTAAAAATATTGTATCTGCAATGCCATTATGGTGTTTAGTTCTTGAGACATGATTCACAATCAATGAGTACAATTGTATGAGACATGAATTCTAGAGGTGGTACGCTCATTAACTGAACAGCAGTACCTTTAGTCGATACTCAAACAAGCACTGATGATATTTCATTGAGGCATACAACCAAACAATTAAAGCGCAATGTGTGAAAGAGAATACATATCCGTAATACAAGCACTACTAAGAATAATGAAGGGTTGGGTAATTGAGATGCTTGTATTACCTTTGAATCAAGAGGGAATTGTTTGGTAGATTTCTTAGCAGCAGAATAAGATGATGGATTGATACATAACTTGTTATTCCTCTAGTTGTTCTTTGACATCAAATAAAGAACCAAGTGCAACATGAACTTAATCCTACATTAGAGATGATTACAAGATGAAAATTTCAATATAAATTAGAAAGAATTGCATTTGGATTTCTCACAAAAGAAAAATTCCGCGGTAACATAGTACCGGAAGTTACAGTAAAGATCTGGTTAATAAGACAAGACTGAAGAAACTCTCTGATAGGGTTTTCACCCGGCGAAGAAGAAGAGAAGCAAAATGAGAGTGAAAGAAGGGAAAAAAAAGGATGTCCTAGCAAGTTAGCCATCGGGTCATATTAACCCACCCATACACGGTTTAGTTAAGTTAACATCTTAAGGGACTAGAATGTCATTTCCAATCGATTCTATGCCACCCAGTTGACTCTGTCCGTCGATAATGGTTGACTCAAACTTTGTAAGTCCATCAGAGCAAGTTTTATGGTGGAATCCATCCATCTTCCATCTTCCACGCCACCTCAGCACTTGGAATTGTGGATGGAAGTGCAAGTGTAACGGTGGAATACAAGAAACGCCAATAAGAATAGCGTAAAACGCTAATAATAATAGCGCATGGAAAATGCTATTAAGAATAGCGTTGGACCCAATTCAATGGTCAGAACGCTATTCTTAATAGCGCCAAACGCAATTGTTAACAGCGCTTAAATAACGCTATTGTTAATAACGCTTTTTGATTCTTTTATACAGTAAAACCATCGACCCCTCTTCTTCTTCCCCAGTTCATCTTACTCGAGCGAAAAAAAAAAAAGAAAAACCAAAACCTGAAACTCCCCTTGTTTAATTCTCAGAGCATGGTTCAAATCAATGAAATTGTTTCAAAGGGTTTGTTCTTTGCGTCATAAGGAATCTAAGCATACTTCAATTTCTCAATTTGATTGAGAGGTTAGTTGAATTATAATTTGAGTTTATTTTATGATTTGATGAAATGTTAGGGCTTTAGATGATATTATTGTTGATTGTATGCATGATACTCGATTGTATGATGAATGATAACAATTTTGATTCTAACAATGACGAATTTGACATGTAATTTAGGGTTTTAGATGATGAACATTGTGTAATTTAGAGTTTTAGATGATGAACATTGTGAAATTGCCATGAGATAATGAATTAATTAACATGTTTTAGTTACATTATGTAAACAATTTAAGTGCATTGTGTGACTATATTCTTTTTATTTGATGATTTTGTATAGATTATGGATATGGATGTGTATATGATCTTGAGTTCAAAAGAATCGGATGAGAAACATATTTCTAAAAGTATAGACCCACTTGATACACAACATGATATCACGTTTAGAAGTAATCTAGAAGACCTTGAGGATTTATATAATCGTGTGGTGGTTCATGAAAGTGCTAGTCAAGTTCTTCAAAATTCCGGCCTTGCTAGATTTTTTGAAATTAGAATTAAGAGAGTTGATCAACAACTAGCTTATGCAATCATAGAGAGGTGGTGGTATAGCACCAATTCGTTTCATTTCCCAAACTTTGAAATTGGTTTCACCCCTTTAGATTTTGTTCACTTAACCGGAATTCCTATTGGAAATGGTCGTAGAAGATTGGAACACGCCGCTACAAATAGATGGAAAAGTATAGAAAATCAAAAACTAGAGGATACCTACTTTAGACCTATGCATGGGTATGCACACTACAACAAGCACTCACCTGAATTTCCTATTAGTTGCCTCACAAACTATATCAAGGAAAATCCAATTAATGATGAAAATTGGGAGATTGTGACTTGATACTTCTTATTATGGGTGATTTCAAAAGTTTTAATGGCACGTACCACTACAAGAGCAAGCAAAGGTTGGATCGCTTCCTTGCGTGATTTGAATGCGATCGGTAATTATGATTGGGGTTCGGCTTGTTTTAGTCACTTGTATAGTAGCATGAGTGCGGTTTCTAGAGGTGGAAAAAACATGTGTGGAATGGCGATGGTTTTAGAATATTGGTTTTACATATATTTTCGTACTTTGACGCCTTTTCTCCAAGAAGGTGAACCGACTGATGTATGGCCTGCAATTATGATATTTAAGAAAGATAGTCTAGTGAAGTTGCAAAGGGGTACTTCCAAACACTCTCTTAATACAGCTCGCCAACAAATTGAGTTGAGGACAATTGTTGGAACGGAATGGCAACCATGGTCTACTACTATGTATAAAGATCATTCGGATATAGTGCATGCTCGTGAAATCTCCAATCAAAAAGTGGCTTTCTATAATCCGGAAAGCGAAACTAGTATCATGTATCTTGGTGAACGGTTTTTAAGGCAAACAAGGGGATTTATAACAATTCCAAGAAGTCTACGTGAACGTTTGGAAGACCTTGCTACCTCCCATGATCCTATTTATGTGGTTGAAGGACGAGACTATAAGCATGTTGATGAGAGCATGTATGTGTGGTGGAGGAAGCAAAAATCTATTGGATTTTTGCTCCCAGAAATATATCGTCAAGAAAACAAAGATGAAGTTGGAGCTGCAAGTACTCAAGATCCGACATTTCTGGTGAATCAGGTCCCCCCAATACATCCATCACGGTATAAGTATGACAACGTCTCACAAGATTCACCTGAATTTCCAAGAGTTTCTTTATGTATCGTACGTTCAGACAGTGAAGGCAACCGTGTTCAAGTGCCTTTGCAAGCACCCGATCCTCCTCCATTTACGTATGATGTTAATTGGGGAACAAGGGTTAGTAATTTTTGGTTTTAACTCCTTCAATTATTATTTTTGCCATATTATTATGATTTTCTTTACACATTAAAAGTTCCTTAATATATTTGCTATCTTGATGTTTCTTTTCAGGAGCAATGGAAAGATTTTGCGTATAGGTTGGCTATGTTAAATCTTACAAAGGACCAGTATTGGTTTGAAATAGATCGGTCACGTGCTCTTGGGGAAGGATCGACGTTAACCCAATCATGTTATGATATTGGAGACAACTCTCAATGGTCTAGCCGTAAAAGACCAGCCACAAGTCAATCAGATGATGCACATGGTCATTATGTTCCACAAGAGGAAGTAGTTCCAGAAGTAGTTCCAGAGTCACAATTAACTCAATTGATGAATAGTGGTGGGATTGGTCTAAGTGAAGATGAAATGTCAAGGATGTTAGGATTAGGATGAGGGAACTTTTCTTTTCTTTTGTATGAAACTTGGATGTGTTTTCTTTAATGAACTTGTCTTTAATGAACTTGGAATGAACTTGTATGAATGTATTTTATTTAATGAATGTGTGCATGAATGTCTTCTCTTTTGTATGAATGTTTTTTATTTTGTATGAATTCAAAAATCTTGGAATGCTTACAATATATGAGTTTTGTTTACAGGTGCAATATGGACGATGAAAATCCGCTAAGGAGGTATGTACTAATGACGTATGGTATCGATCTTAGCATTTGTGATGATATCGAGGAGAGAGCAATTGTGGTGTACCATTATATGACTCAAAGAATGCATAGGCTCTTCCAACCGGTGCCTCAAGAAGTATTGACGCGACAAATGGTGGAAAGACACCGAGAGGATGGAGATGCAAGAATGATGCATGACTACTTTGGACCTAACTGTACTTGGGGACCTAAGAAGTTCCACCAACGTTTGGGTATGTATCGACCTCTTTTCTTACGTATTCTAAGTGAGATTGTTGTTGCGGATCCTGCTTTTGATTTCCAAGTTGATTGCACCGGAAAACTTGGTCACTCTCCCCACATGAAGATGGATGTCGTAATGAAATGTTTGTGTAAAGGTATAGCCGCTGATAGCACAGATGATTATGTCCGTATGGGAGCGCCAACCGTCTATATGTATGTGAAGAGGTTTACCAGGGTAATTGTTCGCCGCTTTGGTCCAAGGTACATGCGACTTCCTACAAGAGAAGACACGAAAAGATTATTGGCAGAAAATGCGGCTAGAGGGTTTCCTGGAATGCTTGAAAATGTTGATTGTATGCATTTTCGGTGGAAGAATTGTCCAACAGCATGGGCAGGTACGTTCTGTGGGCATGAGAAAAAACCTACCATGATCTTAGAAGCCGTGGCATCATATGATCGGTGGTTTTGGCATGGTTTCTTTGGAACGCCAGGGTCGAACAACGACTTGAACGTCTTGGCTCAATCTCCACTTTTTGATAAGATGGTTAATGGTTTAGCATCTCCTTGTAATTACCGCATCAATGGACACAGCTACGACAAGGGTTACTACTTGGCGGATAATATATATCCACCACTGTCTTGTATAGTGCAGTCATTCAAAATTCTTCTTCCAAATCAGCCAGCTAATTCGTTGTTCAATAAATACCAACAAACGAAGAGAAAGGATGTTGAAAGGGCTTTTGGAACTCTCCAAAACAAGTTCCAAATAACTAAAAAGCCAGCATGTTACTGGGATAAGAAGGATATAAACTTTATTATCAAGGCTTGTTTGATTTTTCATAACATGGTCATTGAGAATGAAAGACGTAACTTAGATTGGGGTCAAGTCGTGAACGAACCAATACGACAGGTTACTGGAATACCGAGGTCATACCACGCGTTAAGGAATGATGAGGCATATCTCCAACTCCGAAATGATCTTGTTCAACACATTTGGATACAACATGGACTAGGTCACGGTGATATGCCACCAGAATCTCTCCCTCCACCACCAGATGATCTTGATGGTTCGGATGGCGAATTCGATCCTACCGATGTTTACCCAGCAGAACAACTTTAGTTGCTGCACTTGGTTGCAATCCTATGATTTCTAGATTTTAAAATTAAGAAACATTAAGATTTTCGTTGTATTATTTATGGTTTTCATTGTTTTCAAAAGAGAAGAAAAAAAAACTAAGTATGGATTTTCAAAAGAGAAGAAAAAAAAACTAAATATGGAACTTGAGGAACTTGCTTAGGTTCTGGATGTTTTTCAAGAAAAGCGCTAATAAGAATTGCGTTTGGCGCTAATAAGAATTGCGTTTGGCGCTATTAAGAATAGCACCAAACGATATTAAGATTTGCGCTTCATTTCTAACCATTAGATCTTTAACGGCTCCTTCTAATCAACGAATCACAAAAAAATACTAATAACAATGGCGTTTCAACGACTATTTTTCTGAATTCAAAATTTTCCCTATAAATTGATCACTTCTCAGCTCAGACCAAAACTTTGAATCTCTATATTTTTTTCTCCATCTTCTTAAAATTCATTGCAATTCAGACTTTTTTTTTAACCATGGCAAAATATGCTACACCTGAAGATGTTGCAATCACCAAAGTTTGGATAAGCATTACACTTGATGGTGTTGCCGGAGTTGATCAAAAATCAAACCAGTTTTGGGAGCCGGTATTTGATACCTATGTAAGCAGCTTTGGGAATAAGTATGATAAGAGTGTTCATAAGTTTCAAAATAGATTTGGTACCTTGAAAAAAAATGTCAAAAAGTGGGTTGGTATCTTAAGAAATTTGCATAGAAACAATGCAAGCGCATGCAGAATTGATGATCTTGTAACTTTTATTAAGATTTCTTAATGTATATCATTTTATTTTATTGAAGGATTTCTAACTTGGGTTTTTGTTTGTTTTTTGTAGGAGAGAAAAGCTAGATTGGAATATAGTAAGGTTAGCAAGGGAAAACCTTTTGGAAATGAAGAGGTGTACCGACTTTTCAAAGCCCATGTTCCCGGATTCAATACCGAAGAATTTGATCCTACCCAAAATGAGGAAGATGAATCGGAGGCTCCTAGTGTTAATGCTTCAACAAGTAGTGCTCCGGCAAGAAGCGACCCAAGATGGCTTGAAGAGGATGGCCCTCGTCGACCAACGGGAAAAGGGGCTCAACAAAGGGAAGCTTCGGAGCTATCAGCCATCAATGACGGAACCGACCGTATTTTGAAACATTTTAGTGAAGAGAATGCAAAGAAGATTGCAAGATTGGATGGAGAAGAAGAATATTTATCAACTATTGCAAAGACAAACAAGAAATCTTTTGATTTAGCTTTGGAGAAACATGAACTCGAAGTGTTGGATGTGAAGGTTGAGACCTTGCCGGAATGGAAGAAGCAATTTATGTTGGATAAACAAATAAGATTTTGGAAAAACATGGTTATCCTCCTAGAACACTTGGTGCAAACTATGGTTATCGTAGCACTAGCAATGTTCGTCATTTCAATATATGAAACCATGTAGCTTATGGAACTATGTAGCTTCAATTATGTTTTTATCTTTTATTTTTCAATTTGATGTAGTGGAATCAATGTAATATTTTTAGTATCAATCAAGTTTCAATTTCATTCAATTTTATATTCTTTTTGATTTGATTTGATTCAATATATGAAACCAAAAAACTAGTTTGTTCAAGAGGAAAAAGAAAAAATGAGAGACTAGGAAAAAAACTAAGTATAGGATTGGAGAAGTCGAGTGGCGCCTGGATGTTTTTTGTGATTAGCGCAATTAATATTGGCGTTTGGCGCAAATAAGAATGGCGCTTAACGATATTCTCAATTGCGTTTTATTCTACACCATTGGATTCTCAACGGCTCCTTCTAATCAATGACTCAAAATAAACGCCATTAAGAATGGCGCTTAACGCTATTCTCAATAGCGTTTCAACGGTCAGATTTTCAAAATTAAAATTTATCTATAAAAATTGGCTTCTTCAACACAAATCAAACCATCCCAAAATCTCAAGATTTTCTTTGCTTCCTATCTCTCCTGATTTTATATTTTTAATTCCAAACCTTCTTTCAATCAAGTACAAGTATGGCATCACTACAAATGAAGATGTTGCAATCACCAAAGCTTGGATGAGAATTAGTCTCCAACCGATTGTTGGACAAAATCAAGGAGTCAACAACTATTGGGAAAGGGTGTTTCAAGCCTTTGTAGAAGAAGCGGGTGGTAATGAAAACGGAAGAACAAGACAAAGTATTCAAAATAGGTGGTCGGTGATAAAAAAGCAAACCAAAGTTTACATGGGTATCATACATTCAATTTATGCAAATATCGGAGGAGGATGGACGTTAGAAGAAGTTGTAAGTATTATTCAATGGAACCTCTTATTTTCAATTATCCATATTTTAAGTCATTAATTTTCTAAATGAGAGATTCTGTTTATTTATTTTGTAGGAGGCACATGCTAATACTCTATATTCTCAACAAAACAACAAAGATTTTGCATATGATCATGTGTACCAAATTCTTAAGAACCATCCCGCTTTCGGAAATGATGAAGCTTGACAATGAAAATCGGATCATGTTAAATTCTAAATATTAGTTATTTGAATCCATGTAATGACGCTTTTAGTTTTTTTAATCCATGTAACTTAATCTATGAAATGAAAATTAGCTAATTTAAATCTTGTTTCAATTTCAAATTTATAAATTTTGTTTTGTATTTTTAAAGATTTTTTATTTTCAATTTATAGGTAAGGAAACAGGAGTGATGTGAGAAGAGTGTAAGAAAAATAAATAACATGAAACGCTATTGTTAATAGCGCTTAACGCTATTGTTAATGGCGCTAAGGAAACGTTGTTGTTAATAGCGCTAAACGCCATTCTTTTTGACGCTTGACTTACGCTATTTTGATTAGCGTTCAGCGCCATTCATATTGGCGCTTCTTGTCCTCTACTGCGCCAATCTTATTGGCGTTTAACGCTATTCTTATTGGCGTTTAGATGGATTCCACGGACACTTCCACCCAACCATGGAACGTTGCTTGGATTTTCTGTGGAAAACCCCAACTTGGAAGCCACTAGACTTGACATTCCATGGTTTTTCCACACTTAGAATAGGTTGGATTCCACCATAAGACTTGATCTAAGGAAAAATGGAAATCTTTGGATTTCCGTGACGATAGCTCCTTATAAAAGGTACGTCGATAGAAATTAAAGAAGATTTAATTACTCTACATTTTTGCACCCATAAGATATCGAGACTACATAATCTAGAGACAAGAATGTATAAGAAATCTTTTTGTATTTCTTATTATTGAAAGAGAAATAATGATTGCTATAAATAGCCTTACAAGTGCAGTAAAATAGGATCAAACAACCACGTCTAACTAGTGGTGTTACTGGTAACAAAGAATGAATCAAACATAACAAACTGTCCTGAACAATAGGACATTACACTAAAGACTCGACTACCACTACTTTATTGGACTGACTACTTCAACATATCCTCCCTTAAACTGAACATTGGAGTTCAGTTTAGAACTGATGCAGAACACATTCCAAGCAAACCTCTAAGCCTCACAAAGACATTCAGTTTCAATGGCTTTGTCATGATATCAACAACTTGATCTTGACTGGGACAATAAACTAGCTTAACAACTCCTTCTTTAGTGAGATCACGAAGAAAATGAAATCTGACATCAATGTGTTTGCTAAGACCATGTAATACTGGATTCCTAGAGAGAGCAATGCCGGAACTATTATCACAGAGTATGATAGTGCACTCACCATTTTGTGATTGATGAAGATACTCTAGAATCCTTCGCAACCAGATTGCATGAGTTGCAGTTGAAGTTGCTGCAACAAATTCTGCCTCAGTTGTTGACAAAGTAACAATAGCTTTCTTCTTTGATAGCCATGATACAACACCAAAACCCAGCTGAAACACATACCCTGAAGTACTCTTGCGATTATCTAAGTCACCACCATAGTCACTGGCTGTGTATGCCTTCATTCTTCTGCATTACTTCTATTCCAAGAAAATACTTCATTTTTCCAAGGTATGTCATGTCGAACTCTTGCATCATAGAGCTCTTGAACTTGTCAAATTTCATTACATCATTACCACTAAATATCAGGTCATCAACATAGATACGGACAATGAGTATTTTACTTTCATATCCTACCTTGACAAAGAGTGTATGTTCATAAGGACATCTCAGAAATCCTTCTTTGGCAAAATAAGCTTCTATGCGACTGTACCAGGCTCGTGGAGCTTGCTTGAGTCCATATAGATCTTTCTTAAGCTTGTAAACCTTATATTCTTCTCCCTTCATGACATAGCCAGGTGGCTGTACAACAAACACCTCTTCACTGAGCTCTCCATAAAGAAAGGCCGACTTAACATCGAGCTGAAAGATATTCCATTCCTTCTGCGCAGCAAGAGAGATCACCATACGAACCGTCTCCAATCGAGCCACAGGTGCAAAGACTTCAGTGTAATCCACTCCATACTTCTGAGTATACCCTTTTGCTACCATACGAGCTTTAAGCTTCTCCACTTCTCCATGTTCATTTAGTTTTTTCTTGTAGACTCATTTCACTCCCACCTTCTTTGCATCGGATGGTAAAGCAGTTAATTCCCAAGTGTCGTTTCTTTCTATGGCAACAATTTCAGCATCCATCGCAGCTCTCCACGAAGCACTTTTGACAGCATCTTCAAAATACACTGGATATGTTGAGACAGCCATCACTGCAAAGAAAACTGCATCATCATCTTGTTCTTCTTCTGAGAGACCTTCTCCACTAGTGTAGTCTCTCATCCATGCTGGTGGTCTTCTAATTCTTCCATGAGAAGCTGGGGATGGGGAATCTTCATTAATGCCTGATACATTGCTTCTTGGTGTGTCAGTTTCAGCTTGATCAACTTATTCAGTTGGTACATGAACATCTGTGTTAATTGGTACTGCGGAATTTGGTGTAGCCTCATCAGTTGCAACCATTATATCATTCCCATTCTATATCAGCAACAACACCTTATTCATGTTCTTTGTCCCATTGCCAGCTTTCATCCTCTTCAAAGATAACATCACGACTCACTCTAATCTTTTGAGAGACGGGTTCAAGTTGTCGGTATGCCTTTGACTCTTCACTGACTCCAAGTAATATGCACTTAATGCTTTTATTATCTAGTTTTATGTGTCTACTGTCAGGCACATGCGCATAAGAAATAGAGGCAAATACACGAAAATAATGAACTGAAGGCTTAATACCACTCCAAGATTCCTCCGGAGTTTTGTTCTTCATTGTCATTGTTGGACTTCTATTCATTACATGAATAGACCAATTCACATCTTCAGCCCAAAATGATTTTGGAACATGCTTCTCAACGAGCAAACTACGAACCATGTTCATGATACTTCGGTTCTTTCTTTCTACAACTCCGTTTTGTTGTGGGGTATATGAGGCTGTCAGCTGCCTTTGTATGCCATTACTGCTGCAAAAGTTATTGAATTCTCTCATGGTGAATTCCCCACCACGATCAGTACGAAGGACTTTGATACACATGCCCTTTTTCTTTCTCAACACGATTCTTAAATAATTTAAATACATCAAAAGCTTCTGATTTTTGCATAAGAAAGTAAATTCATGTTTTACGGATAAAATCATCAATAAAAGTGATTATGTACCTATTTCCACTGTTGTGCATAGGCCTGATAGGCCACATATGTCAACATGTACAAGTTGAAGGACTTGTGTAGCTCTCCATGTAGTTTCCTTTGGAAAGGGAAGTCTGTGTTGCTTGCCGAGAAGACATACTTCACACACTTTTGCCATAGATCCAAGTGAAGGTAAACCGGTTACCATTCCTTGTTGCTGGGGTCGTCTTAGTCCTCTGCGATTCAAGTGCCCATATCTATGATGCCACAGCTGAGCCACATCATCACCAACAGAAAACACATCTCCTCCTTCTTCTTTAAGGTTTCAAACAATTTGAACATCCTATTTGAATACATGGTAATATCTGCAACTAAACCTCTTTGAGCATGATAGAGTGTGCACTTCCCTTGTTCTATAACAATCTTCAAGCCCTTGTCAGCTAGCTGCCCAATGCTCAACATATTATTTGTTAAATATGGAACATAAAACACACTAGTGACAATCTGTGTAATGCCATTCACCACCATCATAACAGTTCTTTTCCCCATCACCTTCATCTTTGAATTGTCTCCTAGTTTCACTGTTTCTCTGAAACCTTCATCGAGACTAGAAAACATCTCCTTCTTGCCACTCATATGATTGATGCAGCCTGAATCAAGGTACCACATGAACACTTCATCCTGACTTATCTTCCCTTCATCTGTGTAAGACATGAGCAACATCTCTTCTTCTGCTTCTGCATAGTGTGCCTTCTCTTCCAGTTTTTTTGGGCATTCATACTGAAAATGCCTAAGCTTATGACACCCAAAACACTCAATTGTTGATCTTCCATAATTAGGTATGCCATTGCCTCTGCCTCGACCTCAAAAATTACCACGTCCTCTTCCTCTTGAAGACTCTCCATATGTCACTTTCAATGCCTGCTCCTCATCAACACGTGCAGTCATTCGTGGCTCATGCACCAATAAATTTCTTTGTAGTTCATCAATTGATAGCGTACTGAGATATTTTGAATCTTCAATTGAACAAACCACATATGCAAAATTAAGTTTCATCGATCTCAGAATTTTCTCAACAACATCTTCATCACTTACCTTGCCATTGTGATGCCTCATCTTGTTGACAATGGTTAAGGTATATAAAAAGTATCCATTTACAGATTCACCTACCTTCATCTGCAACACTTAAAAATCCCTTTTGAGAGCTTGCAATTGTGCACTTTGTACACGCTCAGTTCCTTGGTGCTTCTTCTTCATGGAATTCCAAATACTTTTGGCTGATCCAGTATCTAGAATAGTCTGCAAAACTGATTGATCAATGGCCTGGAAAAGATAATTCTTAGCCTTCAGATCTTTCAACTTCGCATCATTATGTTCCTTCATCTGAGCTTCTGTATATTTTGAATCAACAGCTGGAATTCCTTCTTCCACTATACTCCAATACTCCTTTGATCTTAGGAAATTCTCCATCAGCATCGACCAGTATTCATAGAAACCATCAAACTTTGGAATTGAAGGTTGTACAAAACTGTTTTTTGTGGCCATGCTTCACTCAAATCACTCAAACACACAAATCTTTCACACTCCTTTTGACAAACCAGTTCTAGCTGGCTCGTATACCAAATCTAGAGACAAAAATGTATAAGAAATCTTTTTGTATTTCTTATTATTGAAAGAGAAATAATGATAGCTATAAATAGCCTTACAAGTGCTGTAAATAGGATCAAACAACCACGTCTAACTAGTGGTGTTATTGGTAACAAATAATGAATCAAACATAACAAACTGTCCTGAATAATAGGACATTACACTAAAGACTCGACTACCACTACTTTATTGGACTGACTACTTCAACATGGAAGGCTCAAGCATATTCTTATCGAATTCCAAAATTCGATAATAATTTAGGATTGTGTTCGTAGTAGTGATTTAGGATGGAACTAAACCATCTGTTAAATTCTTTGGGTGATCCACCGGTCATAGTAGAGGAGAAGAAGACAAGATGGTTTGCTCAAATAATGCAAACTATTCCACAAAACATGGATATGAATGGTGGATGAAGGCAAATGCAGAGGCGAGTGTCGATACATTCAAATATATTTGGAAGAAGAAAGTCTCTAAGAAGTCTCAGTTCTTTGCATGGCTAGATGTTCAGAATGTTATTCCTAGCATTGATAACCTTATAAAGAGAGGAAAGAGTATTACTGAAACATAATGCTGCTTCTGCTCAAACCCAATGGAAGAAGTAGATCATTTGTTAGTGCAATGCACTTTCTCACATGATGTTTGGGACTACTTTGTTCAAAAGCTAAATAACTCGTGGACACACAAATCCTCTCTCAAAGAGCAACTTCAAAATTGGAATTACCTCACAGGTGGAAGACTGGCAAAAAGGATATGGAGCATTCTGCCTTTTGTTGTCATATGAAATGAGAGAAATCGTAGGATTGTGGCTAAAAAATGACCAAGAGACCTAAAGACAGTGCTGATAGAGGTTAAGAGATTCTTATATCAATGGGGATCTATCTACAACTGGTTTCACGGCTATCATTCGAGATTTTTGTTATCAACTGGGAGGCAAGCTATGGGAAATAGTTAAAGTTAATTTTTCATTGTAATTGGGCTCGGGCAGTTTGGCCCCGGTCGATTCTTTTTTCCATTTTAATAAAACTTAACCATTTTAGTCAAAAATAAAATAAAATAAATAAATAAAAATAAATAGTGATTTAGGATGCAATAAGCTCATACTCCCTTTGTATCACATATATATATATGCAAAATAGTCAAAATCTTTTAGATTAAGAATATTTTTGGTTTTATAAATTTTTATGTTTTTTCCTATTTTATCCGTAATTACATCCAATTTTAATGATTCTCAAGCAAATAAATATGGGTAATAGAAGTAAAATATCGTTTTGAATTTTGAACTCCCCTGTATAGCGGTTCAGGGAAAAATGAAACTTCGACCAGTATAATACAGGTGCGCAGAGAGTAATATATAACATGTCTACAACCTTTAAGGTCAATGTTGATGTCCTCCAGTTCCACACATAAAATAATAGCATGGATATACAAAATAAGTAAGAAGAACCAAAAAGCTAGATACGAATTAGTTGAATGCAGCTTTACCAAATACACCGGCATCTTTGTTTCTATCCCTTGTTAACGTTTAAAACTATGAATGTCAAATTCATGCTTACGTCTTCATGGATTGTCCTCTTAAGTTTAAGCAAACACTGGTCGCTCCTAAATCCTCATTCGACCTACTAAAACACAAATTAACAATTGCCGATTATGTAAACAAAGACATCATGGCATTAATTGAAAAAAGTTTCCAAATGCGGAGATGTCTAAGGATTCTTTCTCTACCCAATCCTAGTCATCCACGTGGTAAACCACTGCGTTTTTGCAGAGAATAAAGCCTGCTTTGTCACCCTACCCAAGAATAATAATATTACCATGTTTTATTTATTTTTGAAAAAACAGCATAAATGTTTATATCTATTTTTAAAATAAATAAAATAAAATAAACTGGAAAAAACATAAAACCCCTCTCCTCTTTCTTGAACAACAACATTTGGAGAAGCAGCTCGTTCCTCGACAAGGTCATTGTTTTCCTTATTTGATGCTATGTTTTGCTACTACTACTACTAACAAGGAAGACCCTTTCTCTCTTCTCTTCGTCCCCCTTTCTCTTTCTCTTTCTCTCTCTCTCTGCCTGAAACAACCTGGTAATTATTTCTTGATCTTTCCTTGGGTTCACTAGTTTTATGGATTATGTACTTTTTTTATTGTCTTTAAGAATGATAAATGAATCAGATTTTTGTCTTTTTTTTTAATTGATGGGAGACTGTTCTTATGCTTGATTTACTTACATCATTTGTAGATTTATGTATGAATTTGTAGAATGTTATCTGTTTAAGAATGGTAATTATCTAAAGTTTTCATTTTTATGGAGGTAAATCTGCTATTAATGTAATTCCTGAGTTTATTTTCCCGTGGTTATTAGATCTTAGTAAAAATCAGATTGTTTTTCTTGTTTCGGTTTTGGTTTGGTTGATAACAAGTGAGAAAAATATGTGGATGAACCTTGTTAGGGTTACTACTATTAAGTGTTCTGTTTCTTCAATGTCCTTGTATTTCTGGTCTATTATCAACCATTTCTTTCTCACTGGTTTTTGTTAAGTTTGAGGAAACCCACTTTATGTTGTATATGGGTTTAATTGAAGTGAAAGATTGTATCTTTTTTTTTTTCTTTCCCATTATTTATAGGTTGTTTTGTTGATTACATTTATAGGTTGTTTTGTTGATTACATAATTCGTGCATTATCTTTATCAATACGATTTACTCAATTGTGTTTTGGAATTTGATCAGAATCATGCAAGCTAAACCTAAGCGGCGAGTTGTTGCCGAGAATGGCGATGGCCCAGAAGACTTGGTTCTTGCTACTACGATTGGGAATGGGGAGGATTTGGGTCCTGCCGTGAGGCATGCATTTGAAATGGGTAAGCCTGAGGCTCTCTTGCAGCAGCTCAGGCATGTTGTCAAGAAGAAAGAAGTTGAAATTGAGGAGCTCTGCAAACTTCACTATGAAGAGTTCATTCTCGCTGTAGATGAACTTCGTGGCGTCTTGGTTGATGCTGAAGAGCTTAAGAGTGAGCTCTCAAGTGACAATTTTCGGCTGCAAGAGGTTGGCAGTTCTCTTCTGTTGAAGCTTGAGGAGCTACTTGAGTCATATTCAGTTAAGAAGAATGTAACAGAGGCTATACAAATGTCAAAGATCTGTATGCAAGTCATGGATCTCTGCGTGAAGTCTAACCAAGATATATCAGAAGGTCGATTCTATCCTGCTCTGAAAACTTTAGAGCTGATTGAGAAAAATTACTTGAAACACATTCCCGTCAAGACCCTTAAAAGGGTTATTGAGAAGCGTATACCAACCATAAAGGCTCATATCGAGAAAAAAGTAACTACAGAGTTCAATGACTGGTTGGTTCGTGTAAGGAGCATGGCCAGGGAAATTGGGCAGACGGCTATTGGTCAGGCTGCTTCAGCTCGTCAAAGGGATGAAGAACTGCGTACACGTCAAAGGGAGGCTGAGGAGCAGATTCGTTCGGGACTAGGTGATTGTGTATACAGTTTAGATGTTGAGGAAATCGATGAGGATTCCGTTCTGAAGATTGATCTAACACCTGTTTATCGGGCACACCACATCCACACTTGCCTTGGCATCCAACAACAGTTCCGAGATTACTATTATAAAAACCGTTTGTTGCAGCTCAGTTCAGACCTACAAATATCATCAATACAACCATTTCTCGAGTCGCACCAAACCTTTTTCGCTCAAATAGCAGGGTACTTCATAGTAGAAGATCGGGTGCTAAGAACTGCAGGGGGGTTATTGACTACTGAGCAGGTGGAGACGGTTTGGGAAACAGCCATTGGGAAGATGACATCGATGCTGGAGGTGCAGTTTTCACGTATGGATACTCCAAGCCATCTGCTCCTGATCAAGGACTATGTCACTCTTGTTGGTGCAACTCTTAGGCGATATGGGTACCAAGTGGGAACCCTTCTAGAAGTTCTCGATAATAGCAGAGATAAATATCACGAACTCCTTTTAGAAGAATGCCGCAAGCAAATTGTTGATGTCCTTGGCAATGATACTTACGAGCAAATGGTGATGAAGAAGGAATATGAGTATAATATGCATGTTTTGGTGTTCCATCTTCAAACATCCAATATAATGCCAGCTTTTCCGTATGTTGCCCCTTTCTCCTCCACGGTGCCCGATACCTGTCGAATTGTACGGTCGTTCATTGAGGACTCTGTCAGTTACCTGTCATATGGGGGTCGCATGAACTTCTACGATGTTGTCAAGAAATTTCTTGATAAGCTTTTGATTGATGTTCTGAATGAAGCTTTGTTGAAAGCAATCTATAGTGGCACCACGGGTGTGTCGCAAGCTATGCAGATTGCTGCCAACATATCTGTTCTTGAACGGGCTTGTGATCTTTTTCTTCTACAGGCTGCGCAACACTGTGGAGTGCCCATAAGAATCGCAGAGAGGCCTAATGCAAGTCTAACGGCAAAGGTTGTTCTGAAGACATCAAGAGATGCAGCATATCTTGCTTTGTTGAACCTGGTGAACTCTAAATTGGATGAGTTTATGACCCTTACGGACAGCATCAATTGGATAATAGACGAGGTCCCACAAAATGCAAATGACTACATTAATGAGGTGGTCATATACCTGGACACTTTGATGTCAACAGCTCAGCAAATATTACCCATTGATGCGTTGTACAAGGTTGGAATTGGGGCCCTTGAACACATCTCGAATTCAATTGTCAACGCTTTTCTCAGTGAGAATTTGAAGAGGTTCAATATTAACGCTATCATGGGCCTTGACAATGATCTTAAGATGTTAGAGTCATTTGCAGATGAAAAGTTTCAAAGCACCGGGTTAAGTGAGTTACACAAGGAAGGTAGTCTAAGAGATTGTTTGATAGAGGTTCGACAGTTGATCAACCTTCTCCTAAGTAGCCAGCCCGAGAACTTCATGAATCCTGTGATAAGAGAGAGACACTATAACTGTTTGGATTATAAGAAAGTGGCTACTATTTGCGAGAAATATAAGGATTCCCCGGATAGATTGTTTGGAAGTCTCTCGAACCGAAATAATCCAAAGCAGAATGCTAGAAAGAAGTCTATGGATGTTTTGAAAAGACGATTAAGAGACTTCAACTGAGAAAACATGTAGTGTAATATTCCATTTGTAGATTCATTTTCAGTTCCCACTATCTAGTGCTGAATGCATTCTTTTTATATCTTTCCCTCTTCATTTGCAGTTCTGTTCGATACTTAGATGAGGCCAAAAATGATTGTTTGAAATAGGAACTAATAAGATGGAATGACATGTCATCTAGTATTTCAACTTAGAATTTTGGGTGACAACTTAATAGTACTTGGATTTATTACTAAGCAGATCTGTGTTCTTATCTGTTTGGCAAGCACAATATTTGCTTAATCCTTCGCCATCCTCTTTAATTATCTTGATTGTGAAAGGTTACATTGATTCTCTAATTTGAAATCCACTGATGCTGCTTGTTCAACTTTGTGGGTGTGCTTACGGGATCAACAGTCTGAAAGGTGTCTTCTCCATTGTTTGGTACTCAGATGTTTTTCTTCTTTTTCCGTATTTGATGATTATGAGGAATGTTATGGAGTTACTTGCACGCTGATTAACTTTCTTTGTAGGTACATATCAGATGTATAATTAATGGCTCTTACACAGTTTTGTTTTCTGGAGTGTAGTAATCCATCAGGCGTTGGGTGACCATATATGCTGTAGTAAGGCGTTGGGTGACCATATATGCTGTAAGTATCATTTATTATTTAGGTTTAGGTTTAACAAATTAATTTTTTGTTTCGACTCCCTATCCCATTATCTGATCCTGTTGATATGACTCCTACTTACTTCTTTCTGCTTTGTAACCCACAAACATTATGTAATGCTTATTTATATCTTACTTTTTTTTTTAAAGAATCTTTATATCGTGCTTGTCCATATTCTAACGTATGTTCCTTGAGCATACTTTCTGAATCCATTTGCTTTAGAGTTGTTTGGTTGTGGGAAACCTATTTACAAGGTTATGTTTTCTTACCTTCTTGTTGTTTACGTAAAAGTAGTTTTTACTTGAATGATTTAGCTATTTTCACACAAGGATCTTACTTCTCACCTATTATGCATTTATTTCAATCAAGTGTTCCTTTTTTTTTTAGAATTAGGGGAAACATCTCAACTATTGATTCTGAGCTGTTCTCTTATCAGCCATATAAACGTTGCAGAAAACTAACACTCCAGCTTATATGATTGTTGTGCTGGATGGGAATGCAGAGTATCCTCATGGTTCAGCTTGCGAAGTATATATCAGCTACTAAACTATAATATATGAGTTTTCCTACGCCAACAGAGACCAAGCTGCTTAAGTAAACCTCCAAATGCAATTATAGCTGCCAGACAGCCAGAGGCAGAGTGATACATATCTAGGTGCTTGAATGGGTTTCCTTGCAGCTGGAGATTCTTGCAATTTTTGCCTTGCGGGTGGCAAGTATACGTACCTAGGCAGTGCGCCATTCACATGCCTCTCTCCATCATTCTTACCAGTTTCTATTAGGCAGTGATTATGCTTCCCAGTATCCTGTGCTCTTTTGTAGTTATTCGCTGAAGAATTTAAATATGCTTAAGATATTTTCATCTTGGTGACTAATTTTCTCTGTCGAGTGAAGCTACCATGAAAACTACAGGCAGCTTTGATTCTTCAGACCAAAAATGTCTATGGATGCTAACTACCAATTGTTGAACCATAATGGTCAAAGATTCTGCAGCCAATTAATCAAGATTGGTCGCCATATGTTCACAAAGAAAGAAAAGAAGACTGCTTTCCATAAACCTCTAGCTAGTGTTTGATATATCTCATTGTTTCCTGTCGTTTCATCCATAACACCATAGCTTCCATAGTAAGGCTGGCTGAGATTTTTCAATTCGTCGATGCTACTTGGGAAGTACTGACGATCAAATCAAAGAAAAGAGAGGGAGACTGATAAGTCCATCCCCACAAGGGGTGTTAGGTAGTTTGGGTACTTTTAGATAGTTTGTGTTGGTTAATGTGCAGTTATTAGCAATGTTGTATAAACATGAATGCTGTAAATCTGCAATGAAGGGATGATGTGAATGTTGTTTCTCCCTGTTATACTCTTCTATACATTTTTCTCGTCTCTAGCCTGAGTCAATGCCTGACCCTCTTCCCTCTCTTCCTGATCAATTCTTCCTGACAATACAGCAAAACCCCCTCTTTCACTTTGTTGTGCACTTTCGGTTTCCTGGTTAAGAATCTTACTACCCTTGTGAGCAGTTTCCTCTTTCAAACGTTTGCAAAACGAGAGTTTAAATATAGAAACTCGTGAAAAATATAAACCGGATTTAAACTTGAGCATCGAGTTGAATTGGATATGAAATATAGAAACTAACCAAAATCTGGTTTCACATATATAAACCCAGTAGTCATTACATTCCAGAGCACATTACTTCTCTCGCTACTTTATCCTCCCAATTCACCATCTTCTCTGGTTCTTGCTCATGGCTTTCTCACCCAAACCTAATACTAGTAGTAGTAGTCTAAAGAAAAACCCTAGACTGCGAAAACCCCAATCTTCATGGAAGCACATCAAAAGTTTAATTCCCTCATCATCCTGGAACCAAATCAGAAAATCTATAACATGCATACCAGTAGAATATGGTGACCATTCGAAGTTAAATTCTTCTTGTGCTTCTTCTATTCGTAATCTGAATAGACATGTAAGTCCTAAAAATAATAGAATTCATCACATGGATGATCATAGTTCTACAAGATCTTCAGTTCTTAATGTTGGTCTTCATGGCAATGGGTCTTACCCTAGTTCAGAAACAACTGCTTCTGCTTCGGTATCAGAGTTGGGACCAGAAGATTTAGGTCGAGATACAATAGAGATGATATTCAAATCAAGCTGGTTAAGAAAAGACGATCCAATCTGCAAAATCGAGCGGATATTAAAAGTCCACAATACACAAACCAGAATCCAAAAGTTCGAAGAATGTAGAGAATCAGCTCAGAAACTAAGTAGGTGTGACGCAAGTATTAGAAATCCAAGATGTGCAGCTGATGGCAATGAAGAATTGAGGTTTCAGTGCACAAGTTTAGCTTGTTCACTCGGTCATTCTATTTCTACTGCTAGTTTATGTGACTTGGTAGATTGTGATGTTTGTTCAGTACTAAGACATGGGTTTGCAGGCAAGGCGTGCAATGTGGAAGGACTGAAAGGAGTGCATACTACAGCAACAAGTGGGAAGGCACATAATGGTTTTGGTGGTGGGGGTTGGAATGACGCAAGAGCTATGCTTGTATGTCGTGTGATTGCTGGAAGAGTAAAGGATGTCGCAGAAGAGGAAAGCACCAATGTGGCGGTGGTGGAAAGTTATGATGCTGTTGGTGCTGATTGTTACAAAAGGGGTTGAGGAAAATTTGAGGAACTATTTGTTTTTAATCCAGAGGCTGTTCTTCCTTGTTTTCTTGTCATCTACAATTCAATTTCAAATTGATAAAAATGTATCACTTGTTTAACTATTTATTTTTATCTGTATTTTTCTTTTAAGAGAGTTTATTTTTCTATGTTGTGAACTCATATAGTATCTGAAAATTTCCGAAAATCTGACAATGCCTTGTGTATTCTTTTTATTCAATTCTTCAAATTTGACCCTGACAAAATAATTACTACTTGATACGCTTGGGCTCATAGTTGTTTTTTTTTTACCCCGACAAGTAAAGGGATAAATTTTATTAACGCTAAAGTAAAGTAGTGACTACAGAACAACCTGATTAGGAGCTAATTAGCTACAACATCCCACTACCGATAAGAGTTGTAAGGAAAAAGCCACTGAAAATGTCAATGTTCAAAGGTCACTTAGAAAACCCAAAAACCACTGAAAATGTCAATGTTCAAAGGTCACTTAGAAAACCCGGGAAATTGGGGTGTACCCGATAAAACAATAAGACAAAATAGGATTATCCGGAACGTTCGACTGAAAGAAAAAAAAATCACAGTTGAAAAGTCGGCATGTTTGACCGAAGAAAACATGTCGACTAAGTACTTTTAGAACTCATCCCATGGACAATCGATATGCTCCACCGAAACAATGAATGTCGACCAAACTTATTCCGTATGCTCGATTGAAACAAAGCATGCCGGTCAAATATTAGTTTTTCGGATTTAGAGTCGTCATGATCGCAGTGTAGCACGTCGATAACTGTTTGTTAATCGTCTTGTTATTTTTACAAAATCATGACGATTAATAACAAAACCGGGACACGAGAAAACTTGTTTTGTGGGAGTCATTAATCGGCATGCTCGACTAAAACTAAGCACGGCGACAAAACATTATTTTTTTTCTCATTTATAGTCATCATGGTCGAAAATTCAGTACACTGGCGATTGTTTATCAGTCTTCAAGTTATTTTTACAAAATCATGACGACCAATAACAAAACTGGACACATGAAAGTTTGTTTTCTGGGAATTATTAATCGTCATGGTTAAGCTTTTCAAACTTTAACGACTATTCATACTTATCATTAGTCGTCAAGGTTTATGGATGAAGAACATGACAACCCTGTGAATGTTACTTTTATAAAACTCTTTGATGAATCGTCGCGCTATTCATCTTGCAACCTTGACGACTGAAAATCAATATGAAAAGTCGTCATGCTCAACGAAGAGATACCATGACGACCTAATATATCATTCAAAAAACAAAACAAACTACTCGATAGAGTTTTAAGGAACGATGAAACATAGAGAAGGAGAAAGGAATTGATCATTAGATTGATGATGAAGGTGGTATAACAACCACACCCAATAATTCAACAATTTCAATTTTCGACCTAATATATCATTCAAACAACAAAACAAACTACTCGATAGAGTTTTAAGGAACGATGAAACATAGAGAAGGAGAAAGGAATTGATCATTAGATTGATGATGAAGGTGGTATAACAACCACACCCAATAATTCGTTCGGAAATCTGTATGGACTAAACTCCAATATAATTCTGAGAGTATCAACTTAAAAGCGAGCTCAATAAAGAGATATATCAAAGAGCTTTATCTCTATTTCTCAATACAATCAGCAAATCGAACAGACTAGAAATCCGTGAGCCTGATTGATATGAGAAATAATTTGGACGGTACAAAAGACCAATGCCCAAGTGTCAATCAAGTTATATCCAAAAAAAAGGTCGGATTTATCAACTGATTAAACTACGCACAACCTGTGATACTTCAATTATATAAACAAATATAATGCGGAAAATAAATAAGACAGACACCAGAAATTTTGTTAACGAGGAAACCACAAATGCAGAAAAACCTCGGGACCTAGTCCAGATTGAACACCACACCATATTAAGCCGCTACAGACACTAGCTTACTATAAGTTATCTTCGGACTGGAATGTAGTTGATCCTTAACCAAGTCTCACACTGATTAAGGTACAGTCGCGTTCGTTACGACTCTAGATCCACGTCGGGTTCTGCGCACTTGATTCCCTTAGCTGATCTCACCCATAACTAAGAGTTACTACGACCCAAAGTCGAAGACTTATAAACAAATCTGTCTCCCACAGATATGTCTAATCTTTATTCGGTTTTTGTTCCGTCTTTTGATAAATCAAGGTGAACAGGAACCAATTGATAATCCGGTCTTATACTCCCGAAGAGCAGCCTAGAAATATCAATCACCTCATAATCACCCAACTGATTAACAGAAAAAGTTATTGCGGAATCACAAGAGTCTGAGACGAAGAACTGTTGGGATTATTTTTTATATTTTACCCATCGGAGATAAATATCGAGAAAATCTTAGAGAAGATAGTACTGAACACGATATAACAAGTAAGATCAGAATACGCAACTACAGAGAAAATATTTGGATCAGGCTTCACGAATCCCAAATGAAGTCTTCAAGTCGTTAACCTAATATGGTTTTGGAATAACCTAGGTTAAAGGAGAATCGACTCTAGTTTGCAACTAGAAAACAGGAAAGTGCCAGGATTAGGTTTTCCAATTGCTAGAGTTCTCCCTTATATAGCCTTTAGAATCAGGATTGCTTACAATCAAAGATAAGTTATCTTAGTAACAAAGCATTTAATATTCACCGTTAGATGAACTACCGATTTAAGATTCAAGCCAAGTCTGCTTAAAAAAAAAGCAATCAATCTCCACCGCTAGACGGCCTTAGCTTGTTACACACAAATGAAATATACTAAAAAAGCGGGGGTCTAACAACACCACCCAATATTTCGCTAAGCAATCTGTATGGACTAACTCTGAAATACTTTCTAGAGAATTAACTAGACAGTCAGACTCAATCTAGGTAAAAGTATCTCAAGGAGTTAATATCTCTCTCTTGTTTTGATTTACTCAAGCTAATAGAAATCAGCGGGTCTTTAATCAAACACAAGGAATAACTTGGATGGTACCAAAGACCAATATCCAAGGATCAATCAATGACAATCAACAACTAAAGGTTGGATTATTCTAATTGATGATCTAAACGCACAATCTGTATTATTTCAATTATAAAGATAAAACAATATAATGCGGAAACTGAAATAACACAGACACCAGAAAATTTGTTAACGAGGAAACAGCAAATGCAGAATAATCCTGGGACATAGTCCAGATTGAACAAACACTATATTAAGCCGCTACAGACACTAGCCTACTCCAAGCTAACTTCGGACTGGACTGTAGTTGAACCCCAATCAATCTCCCACTGATCCAAGGTACAGTTGTACTCCCTACGCCACTGATCCCATCAGGATATTGTGTACTTGATTCCCTTAGCTGATCTCACCCACAACTAAGAGTTGCTACGACCCAAAATCGCAGGCTTTGATAATAAACAAATCTGTCTCACACAGACAAGTCTATCAAAGGATCAATCTGTCTCCCACGGGTAAACCTTAAAAGGTTTTGTTCCGTCTTTTGATAATAATCAAGGTGAACAGGAACTAATTGATAATCCGGTCTTATATTCCCGAAGAACATCCTAGAGTTATCAATCACCTCACAGCAATCTTAATCGTATGGTAGCGAAACAAGGTGTTTCGGAATCACAAACAATGAGACGAAGATGTTTGTGATTAATTTTTATATCTTTCCTATCGGAGATATCAATCTCAAGACAATCAATCTGATTGTACTCATACGATAGAAGATGCAAGATCAGATCACACAACTCTGATAAAAGTAGTATCGGTCTGGCTTCACAATCCCAATGAAGTCTTTAAGTTGTTAACCTGGTTTTAGAAGAAGAAAACCAAAGGTTAAAGGAGAATCGGCTCTAGTATGCAAACTAGTATCACACGTAAGGTGTGGGGATTAGTTTTGCACAGATTCTAGAGTTCCCCTTATATAGTCTTTCAAATCATGGTTTGCAATTAAGTTACCTTGGTAACAAAGCAATCAATATCCACCGTTAGATGAAAACCTGATTTAGATTCAAGCTAATATTTCTCAACCGTTAGATCGAAAACTTATCTTTTTACACACACTTGACAATGCACGCTTCTAGGTTTGTTAACCGTACCCAAACGTATGCACTTTTTGGTTCAACAATAGTTAACCAAAAGGTTAGACATATGAGCATTTCATATCAACCATGTTCTTCTTCACCATAAGTGGTTCAAATGACTTCAAATGAACTAGTTAGAGAGTTGTTCAAATGCAAGGAAATCTCATGTACTACACAAGACACAATTGTATCAAAGATGATTTGATTCACTTGAATCGGTTCATGAACTTTCATAGCCACGGTTTGCAAACTGCATTCCTTAGTCTTTTTAAGTTTTAAGTTCAGAAATCATCTTCAGATATATAACCTTCTCAAGTTCGCAGACTAGGTTCGCGGACATAAGTTACCGGGCAGAGTTTACAGACTCCAGCAGAAATTCTCGGGTATGAAAACTTCGCCAGTTCGCGGACTGGGTTCGCGGACTGAGTTCGCCGACTTAGCTTCACGCAAGTAGTTTGTCAACTCCAGCAGAAATTCTCGGGTTTGATAACTTCGGCAGTTCGCGGACTTGGCTCACGTCATTCTTCCGGTTCTCTTGATCAACAAAGTTCGCAAACTTTGGTTCAAGGAATAGGACTTATACACCATTGGTTATGTAATCTAAACTCTCATTTCAATCATTGAAACATTCTTAGAGGACGCTATACAGTTGTTACACCATTTCTCGTCAAAGCAATTTTCAAGATGATTGAAACATATCATGACTTTCGTCACATGGTAAAGATAAACTTGGTTAAAGCGAAAAGCTTACCAACTCATATTTCGAGATATATATAGGCGAGGTATACTCGGCTCGAAATACCAAATGTGTATAATCAAAGTGTATATATATATAGCATACGACTTCTTGTCTCAAAGAGTATGAGATAGAGTAGATGGACTTTTGAGTGATAGATAAGTCCAAGTCTTCACATACCTTTTTGTCGAGAAGTTCCACCGGTTCCTTGAGTAGTTCTTCTACTTGTATGATGAATCGCCATGAAGTCCTTGAGCCCAACTACACTTTCTATCCTAGTCCGATACTTAGCTATAATAGACTAGAAATCAAGACTTATAGTTTTGATCACTAACATTGGCAAACATGCTTGAGATAGCAACGCATGCGAGTTCGACCAAGCAATGCTCTAGCAATCTCCCGCTTTGTCAATTTTAGTGACAAAACTATCAATACATATGGAATACAAAAAAGATAAAAAAAACTTAGTAGCTCCTATTCCACATGTCTAATCTTCAACATTCCTCGAAATCTTCGTCACTTCCAAGTACTCCAATGATCCCAAAGGTTGTAAGTTTAGCATCACTGTTGTTGAAGATCCGTAGCTATAACAATGAGAAATCATCGGTATCGATCATTGTTATACAGTGTCATAGTATTATTACACAACGTCAAAGTCCAATTGTATCATAACTTCAAAAATAATACTACGGTGATATGTATCACTCCCCCTTAGTCAATACTCCATCTCACATGAAAACCACTCCCCCTTACACAATGATCCGAAAACCATATGTATTGTAGTGTGAACTACATATTAATTCTCCACCTTTTTGTCAATAATATTGGCAAAGGTACAAGAACGGGATCATAATGAAATTTCCGAGTGAGACATTTCATGACTAAAAGAAAAATACATACCAACTAATTTAGATGCAATCATAAAGCCGAAGCTAAATGCATTCATCAAGGATTTTAAAGATACAAGATAACCCTTCTAAAATTCCACAGCCACACACCCCTCAAGATATGACCATGAAGCACAAGTTCAAAATAACTCTCCCCCATTTGATGTCATTCCCGAAAGAACAATAAGAGCGACCTTAATTTCGAAAGAAAAGAAGGATTTTATTGGACACCAAAAACCATGAGAATGATTTTCTATATCCAAAAACTCAATTAAATTAATCACAAGTAAACCCGTGATTAATTTAATCGGAATACGCAATCAAATTAAGTACAAAAAGTGATCAATTCAATTGATTATGCTCAACATAAGAGAACTTATGGAGACACGAAAATACTCAACTAGATTAATTACAAGAGAACCCATAATTAATCTAATCAGAATACACAACCAAACTAATCACAAAAGTAATCAATTTAATTGTCATTTGTTTTGCTCGATATAAGAAAACTTACGGAGCAATAACTAAATAACCAAACAATATGATTCATTTAGTTTAATATGCTCGACATAACATATCCAACAGAACACCAACTAAGCTAAAAAAAATTTAACTTGGTTGTATAGTGCTCAACATAAGATACATTACAGAGCCTCACAGTAATACATAAAATATGGATCATGGATGATAAATACTGCGGAATACACAAGGATTCATTCTATTTTCCATGACTATTTGCATAACGATATTAATAGACATAATCCTTGCAAAAAAAAAATTTAACTTATCTTCCATCAAATATTTGACAATATAGTCTTAACTTTTGTATTTTTCAAAAGTACATTCATTCTTTTACCAGTACGTGAATACCGATCACGAGCGACTTTACTTTTGACAAAGTATGGGACGAACATAGTTCACGGACGTAAACACCAATATCCCATAACAAATTGAAATATAAAAAATCATAAAGATTAATACTGCAAAACATCATCTTCCAAATAGTTTTAGAATTTAAATCAATAAACCTAAAAAAGAACAAGAAAATGAAAAATAATAGCTATGTGTAGTCACAATCATTGTTATTCAAAGCACTAGTTATTCTTCCAACTAAATCAAAAAGAAGACATACTAGGAAACAATAAATAAAACTCATTTTTTAATAACCAAAGAAACTAAGCCTTGTTAGCAACTAGATATCGAACATGGACGAGTTCATTTGTTGCCTTCTTTAGTTTATCTTTCAGAAAAACAAGATTTCTTGTTGCAATCCCGAGATGTTCTCGTACTAATTCAAAGTCTTAAAGAAGATTTCCTACCATATGTGAAGATATCTGAACCGGTAGGTTGTTTTCATGATCAACTGCATGAAAGCATGTTATGGAGACATCAATCAACTCACTGGTCTTGACCTTCTCGACTTCAACAATCTTGTTGCTTTCATCCATTGTGCACAAAAAATTCAATAGAATCTTCTGACCTTATGGAACCCAATATTTATAAGTTATTCCGAAAAAAAACTAGAGACAACAAAAAAACTTTAAACAATAACTTAATACCCTCCTGCTAGCTTTCTCAAGATGAGCATCTTGAGAACAAAGAGCATCCTTCTTTGTTAAAAGAAGGATGCAACCTTATGCAGTCATGGTGTACTAAGATGAGCATCTTGTTCATCAATATTCACTTCTTCTTTTCCCTTTTCAGGCGTATAAGAATAGACATTACTTGTCACATCAGAAGAAGTTTTATCAGGAGAAGTGTTAGGAGTACCTGAATCAACTGCTTTCCATGTTTTCTTGATGCCCCGTTGGAGTCTGTTTACGCCGATTTTCAGATCTGGGACTCGATTGTTGATATGTATGAAGTCTGGAATGGAAGTCTTGGTTCTGCAGCCTTCTTCAGGGAGAGATGAGTAATTCAACTTTTCTCTCTTTCTCCTATGCCTTTTTCTTTTTGCAGGGTTAGACACTTTTTCACCATTCTTCCTTCTTCCAATGTAGGCATTTTTTGAATTGAGCATACAATTAAGAAAGGATTTATCACGGTACATCTCGTGAGTGTTGAAAGTGCCTTTTCCAATAATGTGTGTCACTGGTTTAACAACTTCCTTAGACATCCATGTAAGAATATTATGAAGCTTTTCATTCCTCAACCGAAAGCGGCATCTTTGCTCAGAATGACCTTTATTCCCGCAGTAATAGCAGTTAAAGAAATTGTTCTTGACTGATCTCTTGTGAGCAATTTTAGAAGAAGTTGAATCCTTGTTTATAGAGCCATTGCAAACTGTAAAAGGTTTTTCACATGGAGAATTATCAACGGCTTTAACAAAATTAATCTTACTAGTTTTTGGAGAGTCTATTCCTTTATAGCCCAGACCACGTGTATCACGATGTTCTTTACATGCTCCAATCATAGAAGACAATTTTGTAGAGCTAGAATTGAACCTTCTCAGATTCTCTTCCAGTGATTTTACTTTATCAAGAGCAGCTGCAAGGTCAGATTACAAGGATTTTTCTTTGGCAAGAAGGCTGAGTTCTCTGTCACTAAAACATTTTTGTTGAGAGTCATATCTTGCATTAGCATCTGCAAGTCTTTCTTTCAACACATAGAGATTTCGGAGAAGATTTTCACATTCAGACCTTTTTGTGCGTACATCTTCATCACGATCTTTAACGATAGATTTTAAGAGTTTCTAACCACCATCATATCCTTTAAAGAGTTTTCTCAGTTTCCTGTTTTCTTGACAAAGAGGAGCCGTGTATTTACTCAAGCAAGTTGTTGACTTCTTTTCTTTCAAATCATGGTCAAACAGATTGATATATTGAGCAACTTCCTCATCAATGCTTTTCCCCTCTTTTGAATCACTTTCATCTGAAAGATCATCCAACTGTTTATCAAGAGATTTTTCCCAGTCGAATGCAGATACAGATGAGGGACAAGAGACAGATTTTTTCTAAGAGTCAAACAGACCTTGAAACTCACAAGAGTGACTTTGAACTGATGTTGCGTTATCAGAGATAATGTCTTTGAACGTGTTTGTCTGCTCTGATACCAATTGAAAAATCGGGGGTATAACAACACCAACCAACATTTCGCTTAGCAATTTGTATGGACTAACTCCGAAATACTTTCTAGAAAATCAACTAGATAGTCAGACTCAATCTAGGTAAAAGTATCTCAAGGAGTTAATATCTCTCTCTTGTTTTGGTTTACTCCATCTAATAGAAATCAGCGAGTCTTTAATCAAACACAAGGAATAACTTGGATGGTACCAAAGACCAATATCCAAGGATCAATCAATGACAATCAACAACCAAAGGTTGGATTATTCTAATTGATGATCTAAACGCACAAACTGTATTATTTCAATTATAAAGATAAAACAATATAATATGGAAATTGAAATAACACAGACACCAGAAATTTTGTTAACGAGGAAACCGCAAATGCAGAAAAACCCCGGGACCTAGTCCAGATTGAACACACACTGTATTAAGCCGCTACATACACTAGCCTAATCCAAGCTAACTTCGGACTGGACTGTAGTTGAACCCCAATCAGTCTCCCACTGATCCAAGCATGTTATGGAGACATCAATCAACTCACTGTTCCAGCCATTCGCAAACCAGGTATACAAACAGCAGTCCCGGACCCAACTCAGATGAAACCGTTTGCATACTAGGTACGAAAACAAGGTTCTCGGACCTTAACAGGTAAAACTGTTTGCATACTAGGTACACAAACAAGTTTCCCGTACCTGAGTTATAAAAATACAGTTCGCATACTAGGTATGCATACCGTGTTGTATCTAGACATGGTTAATTGTTCTAAACTTCCATTTCAATCATTGAAACATCCTTGGAAGATGACAATGGCTGTCTCACACATTCCATTAGCTTCAAGTAATTTTCAAGTGATCGAATGATCAATACGAAACTTTCCAAGTAGACATCAAATGATTGTCTCACACAAATCATGTAAGATGTTTCAAGGCAATTTTCACATGATCATCTTTTGACTTAATATTTAGTTTCCAACAAATAAATTGTCTCCAACTGAACTCGTAAAGAATAATGATGAACATAGTTAAAGCAAAAATCTTCCAACACATATTTCGAGAAATAGATAGGCGAGATAAACTCATCTTGAAATATCAAATGCGTATAATGTAAAATTTTATATAGCTATACGGCTTAGTCCCATTAGAAGATAGAGTACAATAGATTTCTGAGTGATAGATAAGTTTTAGTCTCCATATACCTTTTGTTGATAAAGTTTCTCCAAGCTCTCCTCAGTAGATCTTCGTCTTCAATCGATGAAAGTCGTGAAGTCTAAAGCTCAACTATACATTCTATCCTAATCCGAGACAAATCTATAAGTAGACTAGAAATCAAGTATATAGTTTTGATCAACTAAGCTTGACAAAGGAGCTTGAGATAGGAACGCTTGCGAGTTCGACCGAGCAGTGCTCTAACAATCTCTCTATTTGTAAATTTTAAGGACAAAACTATCAATACATATGGATTACAAAATAAATAAACTATGTAGATTCTCATCCATAATGCTTGATTTCCTTGGCTCTTCAACATTCCTTGAATTCTTCGTTACTCCAAGTACTCCAGCGATTCTGAACATGTTCAACTCAGTATCATTGTTGTTGAAGATCTGTAGCCATAACAATAAGAAAACAGATGTTCTCAATCATTGTTATACAGTGTCATAGTATTATTACACAGAATCAAAGTCCAATTGCATCACAAAATAATACTACGGTGATATGTATCACTCCCCCTAATCCAATACTTCATCTCACAATGAAAACCACTCCCCCTTACATAATGATCCGTAAACCATATGTATGTTGTGAACTACCAAATAATTCTCCCTCTTTTTGTCAATATAAATTGGCAAAGGTGCGAAAACTACCGTATCATAATGAAATTATCAAAGAAATAATTCATGACTGAAAGAGAACATATCAACTTGTTTCGATTATTTCACATAGTCGAAACTTTGTGTATTCATCAAGGAGTTTATAAAGATACAAGATAACTCCTACAATATTCCACAGTCGCACCCCCTACATGGATATGGCAATTAAGCACATATTCAATTAAGAACTCTCCCCCATTTTATGTCATTCCCGAAAAAACAACATGAGAGACCTTACTTTTACAAGAATTGGACATTAACAAACCGTATGGATTTGTATCCGGTAAACTCGAATAAATTAACCACGAGAAGACCTTATTGATTAATTTAATCGGAAATGCTCAACATAAGAAAACTTACGGAGCCAAACAGTACTTTCACATAAAAGTGGATCAGGAAAAGATCAATACTGCGGAATTTTCAAAAGCTCATTCTATCTTTCATTAATATTTGTATAATGACATAACAGACTTAACTTTTGAGCATATATGAGATAATCATAGTTCACGGACATAAACACCACATATCCCATAAAATATTTTTGCAATAAATAAAACCAACAAAGATTAATACTGCAAAATCATCTTCCAAATAACTTAGAATTTAAATAAATAAATCTAAGAACATTGCAAGATGAAAATCATTGAAATAACTATGTGTAATCACGATATTTGCTATTCCAAATCCTAGTTATCCTTCTTAAAACGTAAGAATAAATTCTCATAAGAAGTTTCCTAGACATCGTAGAGCTTTCTCAGTGCGTCTATCGAAAATTCCTTTTCATTATTGCAAATCCATTGATTATGGGATCATTTAATTCTTCCATGTCCTCAGAAATGTCAGTTAACTCACTAAACTCTGTTTTTAGTCCACACAAGGTTTCTTTGTCAGAGACAACATTCGTTCGTAGTGAGCTATCTTTTCCAGAGATAAAATGATTTGAGATTTTAAGTTATTTCTTTTGCTGATGAAATCCTTCACCATAGACCTAAGTTTATTATCATTCTGATAAGTAGACAAAAACAGTTAGAGGAAGAACCTTTTTCATCATTCGTAGACCTCTCTTTTTTCTTCCTTGAGGATTGGATTCCTTCACAAAGATACATATTAACTGCTTCTCATGCATACCTTTTTGTGGTACCTCTTGTTACCAGAGCCATGATGATGTATCTTTAAAAAAAAAGTGAAGGGAATTTTGATCACAAAGGAATATAAATAGAACACGGGAAATACCAAACCCCGAAGAGTTTTTCAAGAAGCACATTTGAAAAAGTCTTCACGGTTCACAATCCATTATCTATTTTTGATAAGAAAATATTCACTTTGCAAAAATGTAATTACATATCCTTATGTAAATTTTAAGATAATAAACAACTATGCAAGACTTGAGCAACCTTGGTAATCCTCATATTCTCAAGTTAATATAGAGGATGCAAACATCACTACAATTAGGTAGCGATAGAGTGAGAAGAATGCTCACTTCTTGTGTCACATGATGACATTCCAAGGTTTATTGAATAAACAGACTTCTTACCTCGTCTGACTCTGGTTCTCCTAGATTTCTTCTTGTCACCAGGGGTTCCCTGTTGGTTACTCAAAACAATTTCAGACACTTTGTGATTAAAATCAATTCAGACCCTTTGTTATTAAACTCATAAAATGAATCTTCATCAGCCATACGAAGGTTTTCCCAATCAGAATTTTGGTTTTGAAGCCTAGATTCTTTCTAAGAGATATTCCCTTCAAATACGGTTTCTAAGATATCCCAAGCATCTTTAGACCGAGTGCACATAGTTACATGGTGCTGAAGATCTGGGGTAATGGCATGGATGATAGAATTTGATCCTTCGGAATTTTGCTTTGCAGCACGAACCCATGATTGAAAATCACGCGCTCGAAAAAAGGCACGCATCGCAATTTTTCATAGTTACACCGTTTACTGTAACTAGTGGAGGATCATAACTATTAACAACACGAACCCATGATTGAAAATCACGCGCTTGAAAAAAAAGGCATGCATAACAATTTTCCACCATAAGTAATTCGAGCCATCGAAGACTGGAAGTACGTTTATAGAGATATCACTTTTGTCCATAGAGTCAGATTACTACAAACAAAGACTTACGAGGTCTTAGCGTGTTTGCCAGCTCAGATGCGAATTGAAAAAGCGGGGGTATAACAACCACACCCAATAATTCTTTCGCCAATCTGTATGAACTAAACTCCAATATAATTACGAGAGCACCAACTTAAAAGCGAGCTCAATCAAGAGATATATCAAAGAGCTTTATCTCTAATTCTCAATGTAATCATCAAATCGAACAGATAGAGATATGTGATCCTGATTGATATGAGAAATAACTTGGACGGTTCCAACGACCAATGCCCAAGTGTCAATCAAGTTATATCCAACAAACAAGGTCGGATTTATCAACTGATTGAACTGCACAAAACCTGTGATATTTCAATTATATAAAAAAATATAATGCTAAAAAGAAATAACACAGACACCAGAAATTTTGTTAACGACGAAATCGCAAATGCAGAAAAACCCCGGGACCTAGTCCAGATTGAACACCACACTGTATTAAGTCACTACAGACACTGGCATACTACAAGTTATTCGTACTGAAATGTAGTTGAGCCCTAACCAAGTCTCACACCGATAAGGTACAGTCGCGTTCCTTTATGCCTTTCGAACTTGATTCCCTTATCTGATCTTACCCACAACTAAAATTCGCTACGACTCAAAGTCGAAGACTTATAAACAAATTTATCTCCCACAGATATGTTTATTCTTTATTCGGTTTTTGTTCCGTCTTTTGAGAAGTCAAGGTGAACATGAACCAATTGATAATCCGGTATTATACTCCTGAAGAACAACCTAAAAATATCAATCACCTCACAATAACCCAACTGATTAACATAAAAAGTTATTGTGGAATCACAAGAGTATGAGACGAGGAACTGTTGTGATTACTTTTTTATATTTTACCAATCGGAGAGAAATCTCGAGCAAATCTTAGAGAAGATAGTACTCAACACGATAGAACAAGTAAGATAAAAATACGCAACTGCAGAGAAAATATTTGGATCTGGCTTCACGAATCCCAAATAAAGTGTTCAAGTCGTTAACCTAATATGGTTTTGGAAAAACCTAGGTTAAAGGAGAATCGACTCTAGTTTGCAGCCAGGGCATAGAAAAGTGCTGAGATTAGGTTTTCCAGTTGCTATAGTTCTCCCTTATATAGCCTTTCAAATCATGGTTGCTTACAATCAAAGCTAAGACAGCTTAGTAACAAAGCATTCAATATCCACCGCTAGATGAACTCTTGATTTAAGATTCAAACTAAATCTGCTTAAAAAGAAAGCAATCAATCTCCACCGTTAGATGGTCTTAGCTTGTTACACAAAAATAAAATATACCTTCATTTAGATATGGGTAACCGTACCTAAACGTGTATATTGAGTTGGCTCAATAACAGTTAACCAAAGTTAGCCATATGAACACTTTTGACTAGACCATATTCATCTAACACTTCTAGATCAAATATGATGATCAATCAATCATGAAATATAATCAAATGAATATAATTGTGTTTCAAATAGGGTTGTTCAATTGTTCACTATCTCATAGAAGTATATATGAACAAATTGAAACAAAATCGGATTGATTCGTAATTGTACAAAGTACTTGTACAAGAATCAATTCATGAACATTAAGCCACAGTTTCCTAAGATTGCATTCCTTAATTCATAAATGTTTTAGTTCATGAGTATGGGAATCATACTTCGCCGATTTTAGAACTTAACCACTGCGTTCGCAAACCAGGTATGCAAACAAAAGCTCCGGAACTTGGCCTTGTCCAACCGTTCGCAAACCAGGTATGCAAACAGCCATTCCGGACATAACTCAGGTGAAACCGTTCGCATACTAGGTATGCAAACAAGGTTCCCGGACCTTAATAGGTAATGATAGAGCATGGATCGGTCGAACTCGCAAGCATTGCTATCTCAAGCTTGTTTGACAAGTTTAGTTGCCAAAACTATAAGTCTTGATTTCTAGTCAACTTATATCTAAGTATCGGATTAGGATAAAAAGTGTAGTTGAGCATTAGACTTCATGGCGTTCATCGATTGAAGACGAAGAACTACTAAGGGGAGCTTGTGGAATTTCATCAACAAAAGGTATGTGGAAACTTGAACTCATCTATCACTCAAAAGTATATCTACTCTATCTCCTATTTGAGACAAAAGTCGTATAGCTATATAGACTTCAATTATGCACATTTCATATTTCAAGTTGAGTTTAACTCGCTTACATATTTCTCGAAATATGTGTTGGTAAGCTTTCACTTTAACCAAGTTCATCTTATATTCTTGATGAAAGTCAAAAGATGACCATGTGAAAATCTCCTTGTAACATCTTACATGATTTGTGTGAGACAATCATTTGATGTAGACTTGGAATGTTTCGTATTGATTATTCGATCACTTGAGAATTGCTTTAGAACAGTTGGATATAAGCATAGTATGCGTACTTTCATACGTGTAATCCAAGTTCAGGAACCATAGTATGCATACCCGTATGCGTACTGGTTGGTTTAGTGAAAGTCCGGGAACCTTGTACGCATACCGGTACGCGTACTAGCGCGAGGTTCAGGTCCGGGATTTTCTGCTGAGTTTGGAAGGTATGCGTACCCGTTTGCATACTGGCAAACCCAAACTTAGTCCGGGTACTTAGGTATGCGTACCCATATGCATACCTGAGTAATTTAAGTTCTAAAATCGATTTGTTCATGAACTAATACATTTATATAATAAGGAATGCAATCTTTTGCAAACCGTGGCTATAATGTTCATGACTTGATTCGAGTGAATCAAAATCGATTTTGCTTCAATTGAATCTTATATACTTCTATGAGAATACAAACAATTGAATAACTCTAGAACTAGTTTCATTTGAGTCATTTGAACTAGTTATGGTTAAGATGGATAAGGTTGATATGAAAGTGTTCATATGGCTAACTTTGGTTAACTATTGTTGAGCCAACAAAGGTGTACACGTTTAGGTACGGTTACTCATACCTAAATGAAGTCACTTTTCATTTGTGTATAACAAGCTAAGTTCGATCTAACGGTTGAAAGATATTAGTTTGAGTCTAATCAGGTTTTCATCTAACGGTGAATATTGAATGCTTTGTTACCAAGTTGAAAACCCTGATTTGAAGATTATATAAAGGAGAACTCTAGCAACTGGGAAACCTAATCCCCACACCTCTTGTGTGATACTAGTTGCGAACAGAGTCGATTCTCCTTTAACCTTAGGTTTTTCACGAAACCATGTAGGTTAATGACTTGAAGACTTCATTGGGATTGTGAAGCCAACCCAACTATTCTCTCTGTAGTTGCGTGTTCTGATCTTGTTGTTTTCTATCGTGATTGAGTACTATCTTCTCTAAGATTTTCTCGAGATTTAATCTCCGACAGGCAAGATAAAAAGTAGTCACAAACATCTTCGTCTCATCGTTTGTAATTCCACAATATCTTGTTCCGCTACCATATGATTAAGATTATTGTGAGGTGATTGATATTTCTAGGTCGTTCTTAGGGAATATAAGTCTGGTATATCAATTGGTTCTTGTTCACCTTGATTTATTAAAACACGGAACAAAACTCATAGGTTTATCTGTGAGAGACAGATTTATCTATTCAATAGACTTTTCTGTGTGAGACAGTTTGGTTTATCAAGTCTTTGACTTTGGGTCGTAGCAACTCTTAGTTGTGGGTGAGATCATCTAACGGAATCAAGTGTGTAGAGTCCTGCTGGGATTCAAGGATGTAAGGATTTCAACTATACCTTGATCAGTGTGAGATTGGTTAGGGCTCAACTAAATTCCATTCTGAAGTTAACTTGGAGTAGGCTAGGGTCAGTAAAGGCTTAATACAGTGTGGTGTTCAAATATGGACTTGGTCTCGGGTTTTTGTGCATTTGCGGTTTCCTCGTTAACAAAACTTTTGATGTATGTGTTATTTATTTTCCACATTATATTTGTTTATATAATTGAAATATCACAGGTTGTGCGTAAGTTCAATCAATTGTGAATCCAACCTTTGGTTGTTGATTAAATTGATTTACACTTGGATATTGGTTTTTGATACCGTCCAAGTTATTTCTTATATTCAATCGGGATTGCAAATTCCTATTTGTTTGATTGCGGATTGAATTTAGAAATAGAGATATAACTCTATGATATACTTTTCTTAAGGTTGAGTATGACTGTCTAGTTGATTCTCTTGAAAGTATATTGGAGTTAGTCCATATAGATTGCTAAGCAATATATTGGGTGTGGTTGTTTGACCCCCGCTTTTTCAGGTAAAGCCGTCCACATACTAGGTACGCAAACAAGATTTCCGGACATGAATTATAACAATACAATACGCATACTAGTTATGCATTTCGTGTTGTATCCAGATATGGTTAATTGTTATAAACTCCCATTTGAATCATTGAAACATCCTTGGAAGACGTAATGGCTGTCCCACATATACCATTAGCTTCAAGTAATTTTCAAGTGATCGAATGATCAATACGAAACTTTTCAAATCTAAAACAAATGGCTGTCTCACACAATTCATGTAATATGTCTCAAGGCAATTTTCACTAATGATAATCTTTTGACTTAATATTTAGTTTCCAACAAATAAATTGTTTCCAACTAAACTCGTCAAGAATAATGATGAAAATAGTTTAAAGCAAAAACCCTCCAACATATATTTCGAGAAATAGATAGCGACATAAACTCAGCTAAGTTTTAGTCTCCACATACCTTTTGTTGATGAAGTTCCTCCAAGCTCTCCTCAGTAGATCTTCGTCTTTAATCGATGAACGCCGTGAAATCTAAAGCTCAACTACACATTCTATCATAATCCGAGACATAGCTATAAGTAGACTAGAAATCAAGTAAATGGTTTTGATCAACTAAACTTGACAAACAAGCTTGAGATAGCAATGCTTGCGAGTTCGACCGAGCAGTGCTCTAACAGAAGGAAAAGGAAAAGAATAAGGTTTTGATCTAAAACAAAAAAGGAAATAGCTTTAGTTATTATTAGGAGAACGGTAATTATGTAACTTTATACACTTCAGACACCCCTTAGCCCACTATTATGGTTGGGAATAAAATGGGTATACCCAATATGTCCAATTTAGAAAAGTTCATTCAAAAACAATGATGACTAGCTTGTTTAAAAAAATATTGATTTACCATTGGTAACGCCAATTTATTATGCTTCACATACCAACTCTTCAGCAAAACACAACAACAAAGTTAGAAATAAAGTTTTTCTTTTTCAGTACAGAAAATATGTACTACAATGGATTTAAGGAAAACGTTCTCCAACAAATAGATAACAACACCATTAATGTCTTATGGAGTATAATAATCTTGTTGCGTCTCTAAGAGAGAGTGAACTAGATCATGCCAAGACACAATCGTTGATGTCTTAAGATTGATAACCATTAATGTCTTTAGGCATCCGACTCAAAACCAATTGGTAATGGAGTGTCCCTTTCATATTATATTACTTATTAAGTTCATTTTGGGACTATTGTATTTTCACACGCCCCTCACATGTAAGGCTGAAAGACCGACTTTACACGTGGACTTACGTATGAGTGATCGATCACGGATATCTAGTAATTCGGACGATACCCCATGTACAGGTACGGGCCTTGCTCTGATATCATGTTAAAGTTTATGTGCATCCAACTCAAAACTAGTTGGCAACGAGTGGAGTGTCCCATCCATATTATATTACTTATTAAGTTCATTGTGGGACTATTTTTCTTTCACAATAACTAAACCGAAAACAAAGTAAAACACATAAACATGCAGATACGCTTCACCAGATATTCATTTGTTCCTTCATATTTTTTTCACTTTCTTCATCTGTTTTTTCAATTTCCGGAATTTCTTCACTTTCGTTAAACTATTCATTACCGTTTTTCATCTTTTTGTTTTTTACGTTGATTAAGCCTAATTTACTCCACTATTGCTTTCTTGTAATATTGGTCTCGTTACATTTTACTTGGTACCAAGATACTTAACGTGCAACCACTCTTTCTTCATCCACCTAATCCTGTCAAGAAGTTATTATCAGTTTTTATTCCTGCCATTCTTGGTATCCCGTAGATAATTCCCAGTTTCTCTAGTGTATATTTGAGAATATGTGTTCCCCTCATTCCCAATGATTCCAAAGTTAAACTCATATTCGGCACGACCCTTTTTATAACACGTAACAACTTAGTTGCTTCTGCTTCTAACTTTTCCCAATTACATTCTCTGTAATTATTGCACCAGAATATTAGGGATATATTTCCTTAATAAGCTTTGTTATCTTATCCAATTTGGAAAACTTTAAGATTTTACAACCTCATTCTGATTATAAGACTATGTAGTGCAAAAGGATCATGTTTATATAATTTGTAGGGGTAGCTTTTGTTACCTACTTAATTTGCAAAATGAATTATTTCTTTTTACTGCAACATATATATACTGCGAATTCATAATGTCTAAAACAAAAACAATCGTATATGCAAGCCTAAACTATGTTGGATCTGAAAAACCGGGGTCTAACAACCACACCCAATATTTCGTTTAGGCAATCTGTATGGACAAATTCCAATATATTTCCAAAAGAATCAACTAGACAGTCAGACTCAGTCAAGGAAAATACATCCAAGAGTTATATCTCAATTTCTCAAATCAATCTACAATCTAACAGATATAAATCTGTGAGCCGGATTAACATGAGAAATAACTTGGATGGTGCCAAAGACCAATATCCAAGCGTCAAACAATTTATATCAACAACCAAAGGTTGGATTATCTAATTTATTGAACCACGCACAACCTCTGATATTTCAATTATGTAAAAATATAATGCGGAAAAGAAATGACACAGACACCAGAAATTTTGTTAACGAGGAAACCGCAAATGCAGAGTGAACTAGGGACCTGGTCCAAATTTGAACACCACACTGTATTAAGCCTCTACAAACTCTAGCCTACTACAAGTTAACTTCAGACCGGAATGTAGTTGAGCCGTAACCAATCTCACACTGATTAAGGTACAGTCGCGTTCCTTACGCCTCTTGAACCACGCCATATTCTGCGTACTTGATTCCCTTAGCTGATCTCACCCACAATTAAGAGTTGCTACGACTCAAAGTCGAAGACTTGATAAACAAATCTGTCTCACATAGAAAAGTCTATTGAATAGATAAATCTGTCTCCCACAGAAATACCTACGAGTTTTGTTTAGTCTTTTGATAAATAAAGGTGAAAAGGAACCAATTGATACACCTGGCTTATATTCCCGAAGAACGACCTAGTAATATCAATCATCTCACAATAATCTTAACCGTACGGAAGAGAAACAAGATATTGTGGAATCACAAACGATGAGACGAAGATGTTTGTGACTAATTTTTATCTTACCTATCGGAGATTAAATCTTGAGCAAATCTTAGAGAAGATAGTACTCAACACGATAAAACAAAGTAAGTTTAGAACACGCAACTATAGAGAAAATATTTGTCCTGGCTTCATAATCCCAATGAAGTCTTCAAGTCGTTAACCTATAATGTTTTTAGGAAAAACCTAGGTTATAGGAGAATCGACTCTGGTCGCAACTAGTATCACACAAGAGGTGTGGGAATTAGGTTTCCCAGTTGCTAGAGTTCTCTCTTATATAGTCTTCAAATCAGGGTTTGCAATCAAAGCTACCTTGGTAACAAAGCATTCAATATTCACCGTTAGATGAAAACCTGATTAGAGTCAAGCTAATATCTTTCAACCGTTAGATCGAACTTAAATTTTTATACACAAATGAAATGTGACTTCATTTCGGTATGAATAACCGTACCCAAATGTGTGCACATAGTTGGCTCAACAATAGTTAACCGAAGTTAGCTATATGAACACTTTCATACCAACCTTGTTCATCTTAATCATAACTAGTTCAAATGACTCAAATGAAACTAGTTATGGAGTTGTTCAATTGTTTATATTCTCATAGAAGTATACAAGACATAATTGAAGCAAAATCGATTTTGATTCACTCGAACCAATTCATGAACATCATAGCCACGGTTTTCAAAAGGTTGCATTCCTTAATATATAAATTTATTTGTTCATGAACAAATTTGGAACTTAACCCACTCAAGTATGCAAACGTGTACGCATACTTAGAGTTCCGGATTTGGTCTGGGTTCGCCAATATATGAACGGGTACGCATACTGTCATACGTGACCAAACTCAGTTGAATTCCTGGACTTGAACTTCTCAGCCGGTACGCATACGGGTATGCATACTAAGTTCCCGGACTTTAACTTCCAAACCAGTACACATACGGGTATGCATACTATGTTTCCCGGACTTTGAATAACTTGCAACAGTTAGCATACAAGTACGCATACTGTGTTATATTCAATCAATGGTTAATCGTTCTAAACTCCATCTTAATCATTGAAACATTCTTGGAAGACGGGAATAGCTGTCTCGCACAAACTATTAGCTTCAAAAAAAAATTCAAGTGATCAATAGATCAATACGAAATATTCCAAGTCTACATCAAATGATTGTCTCACACAAATCATGTAAGATATTACCAAGCGATTTTCACATGATCATCTCTTGACTTTCGTCAAGAATAAAGATGAACTTGGTTAAAATGAAATCTTACCAACACATATTTCGAGAAATATGTAAGCGAGTTAAACTCATATCGAAATATCACATGTGTATAATATAAAGTCTATATAGCTATACAACTTTTGTCTCAATAGGAGATAGAATAAAAAAAGACTTATGAGTGATAGATGAGTTCAATTCTTCACATACCTTTTTTTTATGAAGTTCCACGAGCTCCCCTTAGTAGTAATTCGTATTAAATCGATGAACGTCGTAAAGTCTAATACTCAACTACACATTCTATCATAATACGAGACATAGATATAACTAGACTAGAAATCAAGACTTATAGTTTTGGCAACTAAACTTGAGAACAAGCTTGAAATAGCAACGCTTGCGAGTTCGACCGAGCAGTGCTCTAACATGATCATTGTGTCAGAAATAAATTGCATGTTTCTTTTCATAGGAATTCAAGCATAAACTAGGTTTGCTTCAATATGTATATAAGATATATGTACTGTTGGATCATTGTTTAAAAAACAAACTCCACCTTACTTTTCGCGCACATTCAAGCATAAACTAGGTTTTTCTTTCAGTAGAGATATGTATTATTGGATCATTGTGTCAGATACAAACTGCATGATACTTGTGATGGGCATTTAAGCGTAAATTAGGTTTTTCTTCGGTACACAACATATGTTATGTTGGATCTTTGGTTTAAAAAAAAAAACTGCATGTCACATGTGATGGTATTCAAGCACAAACTAGCTTTATATTGGGTGTGATTGAATATATTTTTCGATCATTATGTCACAAAAAAAACTGCATAATACTTTTCATGAGTATTCAAGCATCAATCATGCTTTTCTTCAGTACAAGAGATATGTATTGTTGGATCGTTGTATTAAAAAACAAAAATTAAAAATAAAAGTGAAACGCATGGCAGTACCTTTCTTTGCTAGTTTTTTTTTATTGTTATTAGTGTTGATGATTCTTCATAATTATTTTGTTCCACTGATTTGGGAGTAACTTCTTATATTACTTCTTATCGTATAGTTCTACTAATCCTTCTTGATTAAATATTTTTTGATGGTTGTAGTAATGAAGGTTCGAACTCTAAGACTTGTGAAGGTGAAGGATTTTTAGATTTATAAAAATTATATACAAAAATATTGACAAATTGGTAGAGAGGTACTGGGACTAATGATTCGTCCAATCTTCATAACATAGGGCTTAATGATTTATTCTCAACAATAATCGCTCAAAACATATATGGACTCTTATTTTGCCAAAGTAGATTCTCAAAACATTGATTGTAAATGTTAAGCATGGAATATCAAACCACCTAAGCTAAGCATGACCCATCTAATCAAATAACACCCAATTTAATCAAATCATATTTCAATTAATTTTTAATGCAAAAGTCTTAAAAAGAATTAATAAAATTACCCATGTATGAAGCTCGGCCTCCTCCGTCGTCCCAGTGTTGGGGTTTAACTCATCATAGTAAAAATGCTCTCAAAATAATTTATTATGGCTCAAAAATGGTTTACAAATGATGAGAAGAAGAGAAAATGGTGTAAAACTGTAATCTGCGACGCACAAAAAGCGTCACAGAATGAACGATAAAAGACAAGTGTTGCTGCTGTTTAGACTGCGCTGCGACCCACGGCTGTGCGTCTTAGATATTGTTCATAAACGACTGTCCTTGCGAGTCCGTTCTTCGTGTTCTTCATCATCAGCAGCAGCAGCAACAAAGTTTCATCAACTCTTGATTTCTGCTTCTCTGGACCTCCTCTTGACCCCAAACTCTCGACAACCTTCTATGCTAACCTAAGAGTTATATTTATACACCTTTGGAGCAAGAATAACTTCTCATTAATCCAAAAGTTCTTCCCATTACTCGACAGTGGATGAAAATATTCCCGATATCTTTTTTCTTTAATTCTCTGATTTGTTACGGATTGTTCCCTGTTTTATCTCTTCTCACGCGTCATCCTTGAGCTGTAGGGATTATTTCCAGCCAATAGAATCAACCCATGCACGTCTCTTCCATCCAAGAATTCCAAGAATAGAATATTTTTCCTATTTTAGAATATCTTCCCTGATTTGATTACCACCGGTTATCTAACCAATTTTGACCGAATCCAACACCCATACCAGCTCTATCTAGGCCCTAGGAACAAACCCATTTAATTTGGGCCATTGAATCTCACTGGAACACCTTCAAATCCTCAACCCTATTCACGGCAGTTCAAGAACAATTTTTCCCGCCAATTTTTGGTTTTTGAATTTGGGAAGAAGATGTCCTCCCCCTAACCAGAACTGGGGTGCGAATAGCAGCTGCCTTGGGGGTGACCTGGGGGTGCCCCTTAGTAATTAGGTTAACCCTTATCCAAAAGTGAGAGTCCGAATAACACTTGTCCTCCGCGGGTGCCAAAATCAACTTTTCGAGCCGAATTTTCCAAAAATGTTTATTTCCTAAAAATACATAAAAACACAATATTAGTACAAAAATAGAGTTCCAACAATACGTACATTGAGGACAAATTAGACACAAAAATGTGTCTATCAAATACCCCCAAACTTATTATTTGCTAGTCCTCGAGCAAATCTAATCTAGAAAGTAAAATGACTGAACTTAGCACGTGCAGCAAGCCGTTAAACCACTAGGTGTCCCTAGTGGCGGAGTGTTGTCTCCGGAGGGTTTACCAGAGGTGTACCCACAAAACCTTTATACTCCAGACCCTAGATATCTACAACGAACCTTGGAAGGCACTAAAGAATCTCCTTGGTTGGCATACTTATTGAATACAAGAGGAAGTACCCTGATGCGAAATTCCAATCGATGTACACGAGTTTGCACTCAAGCATACTAAAATTCATATATAAGTGACAGAGCTCTACTCAGATAGTTGCACTATGGACATCATATTCGGAGTCAAACTAATCACATGGAAACATTAAGAGATGGATATAGAAAAACATAGATGGTTTTGATGTTTACTAAGTGAACGACGTTTCCCATATCTGTCTGAAGGCCACTACCAGAGAACCTATCCTAATGGACTGAGATACCGGTCTGACTAATATCAACACAACTGGCATATACAAGGGAACCAGTGGTTAATAACTTAAATCTAGATCAACAAACTGGCAAATACAAGGGAACCAGCAGTTGACTACACAGAACAATAACCATTTTTTTTTAACTTAACGGCATGAATAGATCTTTTTGATCCAAGCGCATGCTTCTTGTCAGCAGATTACACGATAGTTCCCACGGGTCCTGCATTCCACGCTTGCTTAGGCGACGCAAACAGGGAGAACACACGCATATTGCTATCCAAGTATTAATACTTATTCCGATTGGTCTAACTGGTCCGGTTTTTTTTTTTTTTTTTTAGTAACTCAGTCACTCTAATTCACCCTAGCAGTGGTAACAACTTGAATCGTGTGCCCCACCTAATCACTTAGAGAAACATAGTTTAAAATGAAAAAAATAAAATGAAAAAAAAGAAATGAAAAGGACTCAACGAGATATGGTGCAACTATCATGTTATTTCTAACACCTGAGTTCTGTGCTTTTATGAATAGACTCTATAGATGTTTCCATCTAATCAGATTGGTTCCTCAACTCCTACAACCAAAATGCTTCCATCCACTTAGATTGGTTAGTGCCATCCTAAATACGCATACATTTCTAGGCTATGGAGTTTATTTATTGCAACTAAAAAGTTTCTCCCATAACCCCAAACTTAAATCTAACATTGTCCTCAATGTTCTAAAGATGAAACTAAAAGCATGAACAAGGAGAAATTGTTACCATTTGAAGCGAAAGAGTCAAGGAAAGATATTACCGTGTTGCATGAGCATGGGATACCTCCCAAGAAGTGCTAAGTTTAAAGTCTTCAGCCAGACGTAGGAAAGGTTTAGTCAACTCGAACCGTATAACAGTAGCCGGAATAACTGTGGGTCTTTAAAACCAAAAAGAGATGACAAAAGGAAACTGCAGTGAACCAACGAAATGAACAACACTAGCATGCCCTTACCTAGTTTCCTGATAACTATTGCTAATTTTGGTTCAGGTTCAGGTTCTATGAAAGGGTCTAAATAGAATATTTTCATTGGCTGCGTTTCTTCATAGGTGGATCCAATTATTAGGTCAGAGTCTGGAAAAACTCAAATATGATCTTAGAATCGCACAATAATAACCTAAATAACTTGGATCCTCTAAGTCAATAGATTGACTTACATAGTTGACCAAATGAGAGTAGTGGTCATTCTTAGCAAATGTGTCGATTCTAATTTCCTAAAGCTTAGGTTAGTCTCACAACTTAATATTCGACACATTTGAAATAACGTTCCCACAGTTGGAAGAAAACTATTTGGTGGGAAAACAAAGTCAATCTGGGATCATAGCCTGGGCAAACCACATCAACCAGAGGATGGGTTTCTAACGACTGAACTCCTTCATGGACATCATTAGGCTCGGGAAAACGAGTATGAAGGTAATCTTGTAAAATGGTCGAGGCACAGATATCAAGTCCTAAGTGTGGGGACTTTCTGAGAGTTAAAGGTAAGGCACTAGGGAAGTGATAATCACCCCCAAACTTAGAGTTTTCAGTGTCTCTAGATAGACCTCTAATTATTTCTTGAATTTCCGTATCTTCAGAGTCCTTAAAATATTCAAGAGATTCTTCTAAGTTATTATCAGGTAGTGCATCTTTACTCATCTCTACGGGTCTATCTTCTTCTTCCAAGACTATTGTTTCTAAGTCGCTAGACTCTAAAACAGTATTTTCGAAATGAACCCGTTCCTCTAAACCACTATCGGCTTCGTAATCAAAAGGAAAATCTACATCGTCTAAAACGGTGGTATCCCTAATCAAATCCTCGTCCTTTTGAATAGGTGAATAATCATAAAAATTATTTGGATTTGAATTAGAAATAATATAATCACTATACAGCTCAATTGGATTACTAGACTCCTGATCACTATGCCTACATATTTCAGATTCTTCATCAATACTATCCTCATCACAGTCCTCATTATAATAACATGAAAAAGGTCGAACCTCATCAAAACAAGTAGTGTTACCAATTCTAACCTCGTCATCTTGATTATGTGAATAACTATCTTCATTCTCAAGGGTATTATTGGATACACTATATTGGCAATTCAAGTAATTTCGAGCAATTCTTTCGTTCGTCTCAGCTATCCGCTTGAGGTGGTCTTCTAAAGAAGGTTCACTCATTATTGTAGTTCTTTCGTCTATAATTATACTATTCATCTCAGCTAACTTACGCGTCGACTCAGCTAACTTCCTGAGGGACTCTTCTAAAGGAGGAATAGGAACAGAGGGATCATAAAAAGGACTACTTTTCAATAGTTTGATTGTATCCTCTAGAGACGAAGAACTCGTACTATAATCTTCTTGCTCGTAAGACTGATGCATGTGTGGATAGTAATTGGGCTCACCAGGGTATGACCCATATCCTTCCAAAGGATGGCGTTCCCAACCACTATTCCCAACATGGTCATAAAAAGGATGATGTCCATATTCAAATTCAGGTCGATACTCATTGTATTGGCTTCTATCATACCAGTTCGACATTCTTAATTGCAAGGGAATTCTACACAATCACAAACAAGGCTGACTCGACCAAATCAAACCTATAAAATCTAGCAAACAAAAGCATGATGGCTCCACTTAGATTGTTTCTAGACCAGCTTCTATCTTTCGAAAGGGAATTCGTTGCAATTTGAGCAAACCCCTCTGGAATCAATCCGAGCTAATTAAGTTGAATTGAGGCGAGGGAAGCTTAGTGAGCTTTGATACCCAAGGCCTCACCGCATTAGAAGGCGGCGCAGTCACGCATTCAACTCACAGAAACCATCATGAACTTTGAAGTGTGCTTAAGAGTAACCAATATTTCGAATTTTCCTATAGCCGTTACCCTATCGGTCTCGTTCTATTCCAAATTTTAAAGCTTGGGTTCGCGTTAGGTTTCGTTTTCCTAAGGCGGGCAAGAAGGGAGCGGTGATGAAATCCGAACCCTTATCTTGTATTGGCCAGGCCTTGCCCTTTACTAGGAATTTAAAAACAGTCGTCGTCCTCAAACAATTATCACCTTAAGGAAGACAGTAACCCGCTTGCAGGAGATTCGCGGGTGTTTCGATTGGACTTACCTCCCGTACCAGACGGGCGATGAACTGTTGTCGTCGACTCGGGCCACGACTCCTATGCCGTGTACGAACCCGAGGGGCCGAGACGATATAGTAATCGTCGTCCTTCCCTGCACACAGTTTATATAATTTTTTTTTATTTATTAATACCCTTCTGTAGGGTTAAAAAAAATAAAGTCCAATTGTCCAGAATAAAGTCCAAATAAAAAGTCCAAAAATTACAAAAATTATGAAAAATAAAGCCTATTTACACATTCTAAAAAAAATAAATAAAAGCTATATACAAAAAAAATAAAATAATAATAATAAAAATCAAATCCTAAAAAAAAATTATGTCTTTTTTTCTTCTCTTTTAGCTTTAAGCCTTTTGTTCCCAAGTCCTTAGTATTCCACTTCGAACCTGTAAATCAAAGACACAAAAAGAAACGTAAAAATGAACAAATAATATATACAATAAAAATATTAACAATGGTGAGAGGTACTGGGACTAATGATTCGGCCAATCTTCATAACATAGGGCTCAATGATTTATTCTCAACAATAATCGCTCAAAACATATATGAACTCTTATTTTGCCAAAGTAGATTCTCAAAATATTGATTGTAAATGTTAAGCATGGAACATCAAACCACCTAAGCTAAGCATGACCCATCTAATCAAATAACACCCAATTTAATCAAATCATATTTCAATTAATTTTTAATGCAAAATCTTAAAAAGAATTAATAAAATTACCCATGTATGAAGCTCGGCCTCCTCCGTCGTCCCAGTGTTGGGGTTTAACTCATCATAGTAAAAATGCTCTCAAAATAATTTATTATGGCTCAAAAATGGTTTACAAATGATGAGAAGAAGAGAAAATGGTGTAAAACTGTAATCTGCGACGCACAAAAAGCGTCACAGAATGAACGATAAAAGACAAATGCTGTTGCTGTTTAGACTGCGCTGCGACCCACGGCTGTGCGTCTTAGATACTGTTCATAAACGACTGTCCTTGCGAGTCCGTTCTTTGATAGTGGGTAGCTAGATCATTTCTATTAGATCTTTACCTACAGATACATGTTAATTGTCATGGGTCCCTACCATAGTTACTTATTTGGGCCAACCAACTGATAAGTTCCCTTTTTGGTATTTTATAAAGTAAATTGTCGTTTCTCTCCCGAATTTCGAAAGATCCTAAATATAAATGGTAATTTTGTGACTGAGGTAAAAAAAATATTTTATACTTAACCGCGACTCAGGTCTGATGCACTCTCTCTCGTATGCATGTGAAGATACATTGAATTTACCGTCATGCATACCTTCACGATGTCAGATCGCAGTCCTTAATCTATGATCACAATCTTGATTATCACTCTGATCACTGATCTTCGAACAGGTCTCCGATGATGTAAAGTTAAGGTTTTCTGATTATCTTCTAGGCTGGTTGGAGTTAACAGAGGTTTAAAAGATAATCAGAAAGAGAGAGAGGAGAGAGAATTATCTGAGGTATGATTCATATTAATCAAAATGAAACCGTCATTATCATACTTTTTGGATATTTATACATGATATGAATATGAGGATTGCATGTCGATGACAAGGACATGACCGCTTGGACTTAATAGTTTCATGCCTTGCGTTTGTACCGACCTGGGACAGGTCTTCGTTATGATAATCCAGCTTTCTAGTCCTCTACTTAGCCGACAACATCAAGAATATTCTTATCTTTGCACCTGGACTCAACTCTTTCGCGTATAACTCGGTGTCTCTGTCTTGTTTGGTACCCTATGCCTCGATTTTTGGACATCTGGTTGAGGTCTTCGACATCTGAACTTTAGTCTTATTCCATGTCTCAGCTGTCATTTATCGGCTAAATGATATATTTTGACATCTATAGCATATCCGCGACCGACTTCATTAGGTGAGCAAGACTCAGGCTTTTATTTCGTTGACCAAGAATCAAGACTCAGGTCTTGGTCTCCATGACCAAGCAACTTAGCACTCAACTCTTAGTCTTTGTGACCAACGCTAAACTCCTAGTCATCGTTACTAAGACTCAAGATTTAGGTCTCACTCACATGATCCTTACACTATTAATCATTTCATTTGCTGAGCTCACTATTCGTATCAGGCATGCTCTTAATCACTCATCAAGAGTCACGAGCTTATCTCTATCTCATACGAACATATACTTCTCTGGGGGTATTAACAAGCCTCATTACTGACTCTTGGTACGTCCCCACAAGACTCATTTGTCAAGTCAACACACTCCTTACTCTTATACAGATATGAGATACTCTCATCAGGTACAAGTATCATCCTCAAGCAAAAGCCTTATTCTCGGCAACATAAGCATGACCACGACTGCCACCATGAGTCTCAGCCATACAAACTATTCAAACATGAAACAAAATTATACAAAAAATCTTCAAAGCTTTGTGCACTCATCAGTGGGACCCACGAAAAGGCATTCGTCCTTTACAAGCCATGCATTCCCGACCTGCAAGGTTGATAATCAACCTCATCTCATCTTGTGTCTCACACACGGTCCACATGCTATCTCATATTATCTTGTGCTCTTCACATGACTCAGACTAGTCACAAATGCACAAATTAGGATATGTTACTCCACTTCAGTCAACGTCGATTAAGGAGAATATTGCCATCCAGCTAACACATCATTATAATGGCTGACTCAATCACACAAATGGGGGGATCAATTAAGGTTTTGGTTTTGTAGTCTACAACATGCTGGGAAATACCCATGTATATTTCATACCGCTAAGAGAATAGTTGGTTGAAGAGGTTACAAGAATCAATGGATGAGCTCGACTCATCCTTAGATATTCCTATGATCACTGATAAGAGGCTATCCGAGAGTCAACTATAAATTGGTCATAATCGACCTTGCTAAACACATCTCTCAGAGCATTCTTATGGATCCAAGAATTATTCTAACCCCTCTCGTTTTTTTGCTTCCCCCCATGAAACCATCCCTGAGTCATTCATCCCTATGATCGAAAAAATCCTTGAATGACCATTGTTTTAGTCTATCTGAAGATTGTTTATGCTCAATCCGCAACTCTTACTAAAACCCTGAAAACTCATATTTACCCCTTCAGGTATATACACTAGTTTATCTTAGTGCATAAAACCTAAAACCTTAATAAATATTGTTCGTACTTAACCTTCTGCAACTTTTACTAAAACCCTAACACTCATGACTCATCCCCATCATGTACATACACTAGTTTGTCCCAGTGCTTTAACGAAACAAAATGAACAAAATATAAATAAAGAAAAAAAAACAATACATCACAGTGCTTTAACAAAACAAAACAAAACAAAACAAAAAAAATCACGCCCGTTATAACGCTATTTTATATAAGCGCAACAAGTATTTGGATAACTGTGTTGCTTATGTTTATGGTTTTGGTATCTTGGCTTTCACCATGATGGGTGAATTCGCGGAGGATACAATTACTTTTTTGAAAAGACTAAAGAAGTGCTTAAACAATAACAATGCGAATAATGGGTGCAGTAATTTTCTTTTTCATATATAAGGTGTTTTCACAAAAAAGATTATTTGTGCACAACTTGTTGGTAGGTTACCAATTAACTCGTTGTCTTTTTCTAACTTTTTGATGATCAGTAATAATAATGAATTTACAAAAAGAAAGAAAAAAAAAGAGAAAAGAAACAATAATAATAATGATTTTTTCTAACCGTGTATGATTGGTAACTTCCAAACTCCGGTCTTGAGATCAAAAAGTTGAAAAAACCCGATAACGCTTTCCCACGGGCAAACCAGTTTCTTTTTCTAGTTTTCTTCTTTCCATCCCTTTTCTCTCTGGTTACTCCGATCGCCATGAGCGGCTACTCGGCCGCTCATAGGCTCTGATGGATCGGAAGCAATTAAATCACTAGGTTTTTCTGCATAATGGGGTCATATCTCTCTTGGGTTTTGTTTAATTTTTCATTAGAGCTAGGTAGTGGTGGTGGCAGTCGAGAAATCTCAGTAATAGAAGAAATCTTCACACAGTTGCGTTTGATTACGAATTTACTCTGTCAGGTAATGATTTGCTTATCCCACTGGTCCCTGATAATGATTATGAAGCTCCAACTTGTGCTTAATTATCTCAATTCCAACCCTAAATTACTGTCTCTGTTCGTTATTTATCTTCATTTAATACATAATTTGGCCATCTGTTTCAATTCCTTAGAACTCTTATTACACCTGTTCGATTGCTGCTCAACCTTCCATTTTACCCAATTGAATTAGGTTATGCTCTGTGTGAATTTTAAATTTCTCTGATTTCAGTTGAGTAATTTTCTAATCTTTGTTGAAACCCTAATCCTCAGTATAAATTCACCATTTCCCTAAATGAAATCTCACCCCCTTGTTAAGATTTCTTATCTCCGTGTTCTCTACCTTTCTCATTCACTTACATCCATCAAATTCCAAAACACCAGTGCAGCTTTTAAGATGAGTCTTTGTATTACCATGCAAGCTGTTTGGCATGGTGATGTTTCACAATTAACAGACCATTTACAATCCTCCTTGAACTTGAGCAATGGTAGGCAATTCTCTTTAGAAGATGTTATCCCTCCTAGGTTCATGAACAACCAAAATCTATGGACCAGCTGTCTGTTAGGTGCATTTGCTGAACCAGTTGATAGAAACAGATGGAATGTGAGAAATTCACTTCTTTTTCAGTGGAAGATTCAAGGGGGATAATCAGTTAAATCTGTAAGTGAGTGGGTTTTCCTGGTTAGGTTTGAAAGAGAAGAAGAAATTCTTAGAGTTTTAACTGTGGCTACCAGAGTAGTCTATGGTGATCTTTTCTGCATCAAAAAATGGGACAAGACTGAGAAGTTTGATGACTGGAATCCAACAGAAGAGAAGTTCTTCATTACAATGCACAATTTAACTCAAGCACAGGTGAATAGTGACAATCTAAGAAGATACATAGCTTGCATGGGAGAAATTACCTCCTTTTCTTTCCCTGAAAGGAAGGACAATAGTAGCTGCTCCATCACAATCAGAGCTAGCATCAGATTTAGACAAAGGCTTACTTTCAGTGTCATGGTTGAAAATGAGATGGGCTTCACCAATGAGATTACATTCCAATTTCATCACTTCCCCAACAACTACTGTGACTTCTGTAAAGTCATTGGGCATAAGCTGGAGAATTATGGAGAGTTTGTGCTACAACAAGTTGAAGAACAACAGGCAGAAGATGATGCTGTCATGGCTGCTATGCAAAACATAGATGGACAACAACTGGAGCAGGAGTATTTGTAGCAACATGAGCACCAGAATATGCAACATGACATGCTGTTTGAGGAAGATAACTTGCATGAGTCTGAAGCAGAGCAAGCAGCTTCTGAGGTAACTTGCTCAAATTATCTAAAGCAATTTGACGTTAATAATGTTAGCCATGGCAGTGATGTTGAATCTCATCAACAGACAGTGAATAATGGTATAGCTACAACACGTACTTTAAATGCAGAGGATGTACCTTTTCAATCATATGTTTATGCCAAGACTGACACTTACATGTGGAAGGTTGTTTATAAAAGAGACACACCTGGACAATCTCTTAATCTGGAAGCTGGGTATTGGAGTGGTGCTAGCTCTTCTCGCCAGCCTCTGAATATTGACCATGATTATGTCAAGAACTGGCAGCTGATGCAATCATTCTTTCACTGGGATTCACCCTTACCAGCTCCTAAGAAGCTAAAGATTACTGAGATTGACCTGAACTGCACCCCAGAAGAACCAGTACCTGAAGCTCCAAGAGATATTTATGTAGTTGGTGAACAAGCTCAAGTCAATACTCATCCTCATCAATGGTTCAAAGGTGAAGGTTCAAATTCAAATCCTGCCAGCAATGATCCTAAAGCAAAAGGCAAGGAAATTGCTAAATTGGGGTGAGGCTTCATGACCCCTAAATTGCAGAAAACTTAGTGTCTCATGTGCAGATCTCCATCAGAGCCTATGACTCCTTATCTTGTGTTTTTTGTTTAGAATCTGCTACCCTGTGTATTTAGTTTTCTACTTTTCTCTTTGTCCGCGTGCTTATATTTAGCTCTTCATAGTGTAATTTTGCTTATGTCTACCTGTAATTTATTTCCTGTGCTTGTGCCTGTAGTTAAACTTGTAAGTATACTTTGCTACTACTTCTTTAGTTTTTGCTTGTGGTTCTCTTGTTCAATTCTGCTATCCTTAACCCTCCTGCCTGTGTGTTGGTATGCTATAGTTTTTTTCTTTTTCTAGTCCTAATTTCCTTCATCTCATCTACTTCCATTTCTGATTAGGTGTCTGTGTGTTGTCTGCTTTGCTAGGCCTTCTCTTCAATCTAATTATCACCCGTTTCCTCCCCAAAAATTATATTATCTTCTGTTGTCCCTCTGTTTTGGCTGAATTTTAGGCTTCTGTTTTGACTGCTTTTAAGTTTTTTGGTCTAGTTAGCCTTCTCTTGTGCTTTCCCTCATTTTTTCTTCATCCAGTAGGACTGCTGTCTTATATTTCATTCTCAATGAAGTTGCTATCTTGGAACGTCCAGGGTTTTGGAAACACCATCACTAAGGATCATTTTCATTATTTGTGTCAGTACTACAAGCCTGATATAGTTTTCTTGGCTGAGACAAAAGCCTCTTTGGCTCGGATGGACTCCTTTCTCAAAAATTCTTCTTTTGGTGACTGGTTCATTGTTCCTTCTGTGGGAATAGCTAAGGGTTTAGTGATAGCCTGGCACAACAATATTGAAATGAAATTAATTTCGTCAAAATTCAATGTTTGTCATTTTGATTCTAAAATAGGAAATACAGATATAATAATCACATGTGTATATGGAGCAGTCGAAGCATATGACAAAATCGAACAATGGACATATATCTTGGAAATCGCGCAACAAATAAACAAGCCCTGGGTTCTACTAAGCGACCTAAATGTAATCTTGGACCCAGATGAGAAACAGGGTGGGAATAAAGCTGGATCCAGCAGTAAATCCTTCATCATCAACACTATCTACACATTGGACCTACAAGATGCGGGGTACGAAGGATCGCCTTTTACTTGGTCAAACAATCGAAAGGAAGAGGAAAACATCTGCGAACGAATCGACAGAATGCTAACTTCGTTCTTGTGGTCCCATAAATTTCCGGATACCAAGGTAACACACCTCCCAAGGGTAGGTTCTGATCATACGCCTATTTTATTGGATTCAAACCCAGAAAAATATAGGATCCATAAACCTTTTAGATGTCTTCAATCCTGGTTAACTCATCCCACTCTACCTACGGTAGTAGATGCATCTTGGAAATTACACTTCGCCAATTCTAACGAGACATCCTTCACTGGGCTTCTGAAGTTACTTTCCTCCGACTTAGCCCATTGGAACACAAATATTTTTGGGAACATACACAAAAATATCAAATCCATAAACAATAAAATTGATAGTATTCATAGATATGTAAATATCTCTAAAAAAATAGACACACTAAAAAATATGGAACCGGAGTTAGGAAAATGGTACAAAATCAAAAATGATTACTACCATCAACTCTCCAGGGATAAGTTCTTCAAAAATTATGATCAGAACACAAAATATTTCCATGCCTCCGCCTCAAATAGAAAAAGAATCAATGCGATAAATTCTCTTAGAGAACCCTCTGGGCTATGGATCTCAGATAGAGATCAAATCAACTCTTTGCTTATTAAAAACTTCCAACAAATAGGCTCGTCCCGAAACAACAACTTCGATTTTGATCTATCTACCATCATAAATCCTTGCATCAACATCGAAGAATATTCCTCCTTGTCTGTAATTCCCACTAAAGAAGAAATTTGGCTCACCCTTTACAATATGAATCAATGGGGAGCTCCAGGTCCGGATGGCTTCCATCCAGATTTCTTTAAAGCTAACTAGGAAATTTTGGGAAATGATGTCATCGACACCGTCCAAGAGTTCTTTCGTTCGGCCACCCTCGACAAAGATTTCAATCATTCTTTCATAACCCTCATCCCAAAAATATGCACACCACAAACCCCGGGGGATTTCATACCTATTAGCCTGAGTAATACCATTTATAAAATCATCTCAAAGATATTAGCTAATAGACTAAAACCCCTCCTCGATAAAATAATCTCCCCTAATCAATCGGCTTTCCTCCCTAGTCGGTAAATCACATACAACATCATCATTGCTCATGAACTTATCCATTCGATGAAAACCTCCAAGAAAAAAAGGGTTTCCTAGCGTTAAAACTAAATATATCAAAAGCTTTTGATAGGGTCGAATGGAACTTTATTGAGAAAGTCCTATTAGCTCTTGGATTTTCGGAATTCTGGACAAAGCTCATTCTACAATGCATTTCAACAACCTCCTTTTCAATCCTTCTAAATAGATCCCTGGGGCCATCTTTTAATACCTCTAAGGGTTTAAGACAAGGTGACCCTTTATCACCTTATCTCTTCCTAGTTTGCACGAAAATTCTCTCTAGACTCCTCGAAAGGCAATTAAAGACAAGAAAATATCTGGGTTCCAGATAAACAAATATGCACCAAATATCTCTCACCTCTTTTTTGCGGACGACTGCTTTTTATTCACAAAAGTAGACCCGGGGGAAGCGAAAAGCCTATTGGAAATATTACATCTATTTGGGAACATCACGGGACAAATGGTGAACCTACAAAAATCCAGTGTCTATTTCAGCCCAAAAATACACCCAAGACATGGAAAAATAATTGCAAGAATATTAAAAGTCCCGCTGATGACCAAAAATGATGTGTACCTGGGTACACCGCTATTCTTCGACAAAAACCTAAAAGCCAACTTTGAACCGCTGCTGCAACGTCACTACTCTACGTTACAAGGTTGGAAATCGAAACTGTTATCTCAAGCATGGAGGACTGTTTTGATAAAATCTCCTTCAATCATACCCAACATATCAAATGCAAGTCATCGCCCTGCCAAAAACAACTCTTGATCAGCTTGACCGTGTTCAGAGAAACTTCTGGTAGAAAAAAGATGGGCAAAAAAGACAAGGAGGATTTATAAGGGCTTGGAAAAGTATATGCAAACCCATTTCCCAAGGTGGTTTACGAATTAAAAATCCCCATCAATTTAACTTTGCCCTTCTTACCAAACTTGCAAGCAGACTGGTCACTGAACAAGACCAATTATGGGTCAAACTGTTAAAAGCAAAATATTTCCCAAATTCCCACTCCCTCGAAAAATCCAGAACTTCGAATCTCTCGTGGATTTGGACCAGCATTCAAAAAGGGTTAGAGTTAATAAAAGGTAATTTTATTTGGCAAGTAAAAAATGGATCTTCGATGAAAATATGGGAAGACAGATGGATCCCTAACGTAGCGATAATCCAATAAATCCCAACAGTCAGGAACAAGCACCAACAAGAGTTCAAGATCTAATAACGGATCAAAATAAATGGGATCAATAAAAGCTAAACCAATTCTTCTAGCCGGAGGACAAGGAAAAAATCCAAGCTTTAAATCCTAGGAACCATGAGCAAGACATTATTAGATGGAGACACCATCAATCAGGAAAATTCTCGGCCAAAAATGTTTATACCTTTCTAACCAATCAGGATCTCGACAACAATGATGACCCATATTTCCCATGGAGCAAGATCTGGAAAATTCAAGCCATCCCTAGAATTAGGCTTTTCATCTGGAAAATAGCGCAAAAATTCCTCCCAACGTCGGCTAGATTAGGTGCTCACAATACGGAAATTGACCCGATTTGCCATCTATGTAACAATCAAGTGCAAGAAATGGAGGTTCATCTTTTCTGCGAGTGTCCTTTTGCAAGAGCAGTTTGGTTTTGTCTATCTCTACATAATATAATCATTAGATACTCTCCCAACACTGCTATTGATTGGGTTAAATGGTGGATTACGGAAGCTGATCTGAGCCATTTTCAGGTAAAAATATCCACCACACTTTGGTTCATTTGGAAATACAGATGTTCGGTTGTTTTTGATAAAATCCACCCAGACCCCGTCAGTTTAATATGACAAATAAATAATTTCTTAAATTCCTCCCCGTCGAATACCCTACAAAGCAATAAGGAGAATCAAAAGAAAATATCAATCAACAATTCTTGGCACAACCTGAATTCAGGCTGGATAATCTTCATTGATGCTTCTTACAAGAAAGAAGATTCTTCGATAGGATATGCTTTCATCCTGTACTCCACTGATGAAGAGATCTTCATGCACCTTTCAGTGAGTTCGGAGTGGGCAACGTCAGCTTTTCACGCAAAAGAAAAAGCCTTGCTGAAGGAAATTACGTGGTTAAAAAAAATTATCTTATCAACTGTGGTCATTGCAATTGACTGCAAAGCTTTGGCAGACAACTTAAACAGGGTTACTTCAGAATCTCCGTGGTGGGCAGAAAATACCTTGCAGGAAATAAGGATAATTTTGGACGAGTTACCTCAAGCTAAAGTGAAATTTATAAAGAGAAAGAACAACAATGCAGTGGATTACATCGCGAAGGAGGCAATGATTAAAAGGCTACAATACATGTCAGAAAACCTAAACCAACGAGTTCACAAATCTAGCATAGATTCTAATTCGTTTGATAAAAATGATTTTGTAAATATGTTGTATTACATTTGCTAGCTTTAATATATGATCTTTTCGTGTGTATGATTCCTAATATATTGTATAAATACATTAATAAGGCAACCTAAACCAACGAGTTCACAAATCTAGCATAGATTCTAATTCGTTTGATAAAAATAATTTTATAAATATGTTGTATTACATTTGCTAGCTTTAATATATGATCTTTTCGTGTGTATGATTCCTAATATATTGTAATAATAAATACATTAATAAGGCAGGTAAAAAAAAAGAGAAAAAAAAAACAAAATATAAATAAAGAAGAAGAAAAATGGAAATGCAGGGTATCGAACCCTGTACCTCTCGCATGCAAAGCGAGCGCTCTACCATTTGAGCTACAACCCCAACTGTGCTAATTCAAATATAACAATCTTAAAATTCCAGAGGCAGAACTGTGAGAACTCAAAACCCTCCAAATAGAATTTGCATTGTTACAGGGGGTTAGTCCTCGAGTGATTTCGGGGGAGTTGAGTGTATTTTAAATCTCGGGAATTTTGAGAGAGTTTGAGAGAGTGTAGGAAGTTTGAGAGAGTTTTGTGTTTTTGAGTTCAAGGAGTTTGGGGGAGTGTAGGGAGTTTGAGAGAGTTTATTAGAGGGAGTTTGGGGGAGTTTGAGAGAGTTCACTCCTAACTTATTCTCTTTTATGAAAATGATCTTTAATCAAAAGAAAAAAATAAATGAAAATGATCATATCTCTGTATCAATAGTATGTTATTTTGTGCAACGAGATAATTTTTTTTCCCTTCAATTTAACGGTCTCCATACAATTCTAACTCCCTTTGTTCACGAACATTTTCCCACATATCATCCGCTATACTCTTTCTCCATGCATTAGCTTCTTGACGTTGTTGTTCTTGAGTTTGTTGTGTCAAAATTTCATCGTCATTTACAAGCGTTGATGGATGACTATCTTCCTCTTCCTCCACCGGGATTTAAACCCAGCAGACCATAGTCATATGTTGTGCAAGCTTTGCAATAGCAAACATGACATGATCCGCGTGAAAATTTTACTGTACTTCTATAACAAGGTAAACTACGACATACTCAAATTTCATCATATTCCAACGGTTGAATTTAAAGATATCATTATAATCAAATCATGCAATTTCTTACCAAGATCTTTTGAACCACAAATTAGGGTTTTGACAGAGAGAGAGTACCCACAAAAAAAACTATACACACAATCAAAATAAACAATCATGGAGATCAAAGATATGAAAACCAATCAAAATAGTACACAAATCAAACTATTATAAACAATCATGGAGATCAAAGAAGAAAAAAAACATATCTGGAAAAAAACGTTTCCTCTTCTTTCTCCTATGGTTTTCTACGCACCAAACTCCTTCCCAAATCTCTACTCTTTTGAGAGATTTGTTGTGAGACCAAAATACACTAAAAACTCCTTCGAACTCCCCAAAACAACCAACTCCCTAGTATTGTAGGGTTTTATGACTAACAGGGAGTTCAAGAGCTTTTTTCAAACTCCCCAGCGACTAACAGGTGTTTTCTAGAGAGTTTAGGAGACTCTTCTAAACTCCCCCACGACTAACGGAAATTTGGAGAGACTCCCTCAAACTCCCTCAGGACTAACCCCTGATAGTTTCCAGAGAAAACTCAATTATCTTTCATTGTTAGTTTATCAAATCCAATTTTGTTTTTTGTCGTTGAATTTGTATTAATTCAATGACGAAAATGGATTTTCAAGTAGTTGTATTAGCGGGTGGTACATCAAAGAATTTAGTACCTTTGGTTTCTAAAGATCTCCCTAAACCTCTACTTCCTGTGGCTAATCGTCCTCTTCTTTCTTATGTTCTTGAACTTCTTGAATCAACTAATCTCAAAGATCTCATCGTCGTAAGCTTCTTTCTCTAAACATAAAACTTTCTTTGTCTTTCTGTATTTAAAGATTAGGGTTTTTGGTTAATTATATATATATATTTTTTTATTTTTTTTTATTTTTTTTGAATTAGGTTGTGGAAGGTCAAGATGCAGCTGTTAAAGTTGGAACATGGATATCAAGTACTTATGCTGCTCGTCTTCATGTTGAGGTCTTCTTCTTTTTTATTCTGTTTATTTGAATCCTTTAGAAGTGAGCTGTGAAGAGAAAACAAATGTATTGTGAACTCATGATATGACAATCCTAGTTAGAAGTTATGGAATGTTTGAATTACATATAAGTAAGTTGAGTTAATGGAAGGCACGCAAAATTTGTAAGTAAGATATATGACAATTCATAATTAAAACTTTAGTTGAAGAAAGCTATGTTAATTTAGAGTTTGATTATGAAAATCTCAAATGATTAAGCTGGAAAGTATAAATTAGAATAACAAATACAGTATCTCTTACATAGATATAGACAAACAAGAAATATTGTATAAGTTAGAGGGACAGTGGGTTTCCATCCGCATGTGGACTGATTAAAGTTAGAGGGACAGTGGATTTCCATCCCTATGTGGATTGATTAAAGTTAGACGGACTGGATTTTGGTGATCAAATAAGAGTTTCAACTGGTGCAAAATGGAATGAGTTAAGCATACTTTAAAAAGCCAATTTTGTTTTAATAGTATGTGAGGATCACTGTTCTGCCAGTTGCTATGCTTGTTTGAAGTTTTCAGCTATCAATTTGGCTTTTGGTTTATTCAGCTATTGACTATCAAGCTTTTGAACTGATTCTTTCATTTGTAGGTTGCTGCAGTGCCTGAGGATGTTGGAACTGCTGGCGCTCTTCGAGCTGTTGCTCACTACCTTACTGCAAATGATATCTTGGCAAGTATCATGTTCTCATAGTTTTATGTAAAACTTGAAATTTGTTGTTTATCCTTGGTAAACCTATTTTTGAATGTTGCTTATAGGTTGTTAGTGGAGATCTTGTTTGTAATGTTCCTCTCGGAGCTGTTGCAGCAGCACATAGAAGACATGATGCAGTTGTAACATCACTTCTGTGTGCTACCCCTGTTCCATCAGAGACTGGATCTTCTGGTGGAAAGGACAAGGCAAAAAAGCCAGCACGTTATAATATTATCGGACTGGACCCTACACAGCAATTCTTACTATTTGTTGCTACAGGTAACAAGCCTAGTTTGATTTTCTTGGTCACTTTCAAAGTCTAGTCTATCTTCTTTATCATGGGAATTTTTATGCCTCTTGTCAGGAGCTGAAGTTGAGAAAGATATTAAAGTTCAAAAGAGTCTTCTCCAAGCTGCAGGCGAGGTATGGATTGTAATTGCTATTTGACATTGGGTATGATAGTGTTATATGCAACGGGTCACTGGTCTGTGTGAAAGCCAAAATGCATCTCTTTCTGACCCAAAACAGTTTACTAGAACAAACATTACTTACATCATCCCCATGAAATTTCTGTTTTTGGTTATCACTGATCACACAGTATTTGCTCCACACCAACACCCTCTTTGGCTGCTTGCCTACTTTAAAGAGCCTCGTTGATTGTTACTCAAGTCCGTTACTTTCCTAACCACTGCTGACGTGAGAAAAGACTAGCCCTCTTTTTTTTTTTTTTAAATGATTCTTAGAAAGAAAAACTCGATACAGGGATTCTCAGGTCTTAGTCAGAAAACAAGCAGCGAACCGGTGCATTCTCACAGGGATGATCATAAAACTTTAGTAATTACAGTACCTCATAAAAGAGCTAGCGTAGTTTAAAAAAAATTATATCTCTCAAATTAGATACAAAAATAAACAATAATTGTTCGTTCACTCTGCGAGATTTCAATGCCCTTGTTGCAAGCCAAATGCTAAGAGTTGTGAGATATTGTTAATATCACGAAAGTTCACCACTAGATGAGCCAAAAAAACTGTTTTATGTGAACGTTATGTTTGTCAAAAATGTTCTTAAAGTTATGTTACAAATCTATTGTGTTTGCCAGTATAGCGTTTAAAACTTACATAGTATCTCCAAGAAGCCAAGCAGTTACCTAGTAGGTTGGGATCCAAAGTTTTATCTTTCAGATCAGGCACAGAATCCAAATAGAACTCTTGTAAAGGTCATACATAAAGTTTTAAACTACAATTAGTATTCAATGAAACTTCAGAAACATCACAAATTTAAAACAAGTTCAGAAGATACATACTCCCTCCGTCCTAGTTTACTTGCCAAAATAGCATTTTGCAAAAACTTGAAACAAATTCAAATTACTTCCACATACGCCACCAATCTTCCAAATTACTTGTTTACTATATTAGTTTTTATATCCTAGTTTTTATTTCTTTCTTAATATTTAGAAAATTTTAGTGGAAAATATAGTAATTTTTTGGTACATTTTTGCTAAAAAAAACTCAATTTTGGCAAGTAAACTAGGACGGAGGGAGTAGTATCTTGCTTGACCTGTTAAAAATCTAGCTTTAACAGGAGTAAAAAGTTACCCAAAAACTGTGAGGCAATACTGAATTTTGCATGCATCTTACAAAACTTTATATAGTTTTGTTTTTCGTGTTCAAAATTAGTGCTCAATAAAACTTGAGAAACATCACAAATTTAAAACAAGTTCAGAAGATACATAGTATCTTACTTGACCTGTTAAAAATCTAGCTCTAACAGAAATAGAAAGTTACCCAAAAACTGTGCGGCAATACAGAATTTTGCATGCATCTTAAAATATTAGATAGATTTGTTTTTTGTGTGCAAATGCTTGATCTGTAACATAAAAGATGACTCAATATCGACGTGATTCATATTGTAAATTTGTGATTACACTTCCTATGGAATCAATAAGAGAATCCACGTCTACATTTTTATCAATAGAACAACTTGTATATTGATATTACAATTAGATTGCGAACTATCAATCTTAATACAATACAATGTTAAACCAAGTTAATTGGACCAATTTGAATATCACCTTGTGAATAGTGAATCCTGTAAACTTCATTTCTTATCAAAGTTGTACGTTTCTATCACACAGTTCTTATTCAAACTGGTACAAGTTTCTAGAATTCAGTTAAAATTTATTATTGACATTCATTTTTTTTTTTTAAATTTAAAAAAAAAAGATCAAATTTCAGCTGTTTTTTTGAAAAACATTAACCAATAATTTTCTTATTTGTATTCCACCTATGACCTATGACAACCACTACTGCTGCATACATATCTATAGAACAAAAAACGTGATATATGGCTAAGTTTTATAAAGTCGCCCATAGCGTAAGCTGATTTTGATTGAGATTCCAAGTCTAACTCCGTACAATGATGGATACGTTTTTCATTTAATGTTCTTTATCTCTATGTTTATATAAAAAATGTATCGCTTGATTATTTTGCACAGCTATTCTAGTCTGGTTTTATACTGGTTTTGGTCGTTTAATTTCTTGTACATAGGCCGTGCAAGACATGTCTTAATTTTCATGAATATTATTAGGCTATCACAGATCAAGAAAATGAGAAACCCTAGAATCCTAGAATATGTCTTCCTAATTGATCAATTAAAATAATAGAAAAGATGGCTATGAGTTTTCGCTCCATTCCACGGCATACAATTTAGGTTTTAGACATGGCAAACAAAGGGAGGCGAGATTGTATTACTTTGGACAAATGCATTCCTTTCCAATTTTATTTGATATTTTTTTCCATGGAAATAATATTATGCTCAACTCAAATAGCTGGTGCAAGTGCAACTTTATTTTTAGTTTGTACTCAGATATCATTTATTGCTTATGGTGAGGAATAAGTTTCAGTAATTTTATTTGAGTTAGACCAGCCGCATCTAACCTGGTGCCGACCAAATATCTGTGACTCATAAAAGGTGGGGTACTACCATCCAAAGTTGGACTGTATACCATCTTTTATAGCTGTTCATGTCTAGTATTTATAGTAATAGGTGTTTAAGGCTGTCTGTATTTACTTTCCCTGCAGTTACCGACTATTCTCTGACAATTTGCCGTTCCTCGTGCTAAATCATTTCTTAGTTTGTTCCCCCTCTTAGGGACATCATTTCCATCGCTCTGTTTTTTGTAGATGGAGATTCGGGCTGATCTCATGGACGCTCATCTGTACGCCTTTAAGTGGTATGTGATTTCTGTTGAATCTTGATTCTGTTTCTGTAATTCCAGAATTTCTGCAAAAATAATTTCCTGTATACATTACTACCTATTCATATCCCCTTAACATTTTTTCTAGGTCTGTTCTAAAAGAGGTTCTGGATCAAAATGAAACATTTCAAAGCCTGAAGCAGGATGTTCTGCCATATTTAGTTTGGAGTCAACTGGTTAGTTAAACAAAAACAAGCTGATTACAACAGCACAAGACGTTTTTCTCTTTTTCTCATGTTTCTTAGTCTCTTTTTTCATTTATCCCTTATGTTTCCTTGATCGCTAATCAGAGGTCAAAAGTAGCTTCTGATGGGGCACCCGAAGCAGAAAATTGGAATGAGAATGGTGCTTCACAAAATAGCCAATCATTACTCTCACAGCACCTGGCAACACCAAGCTTTCATGACATTTACGCTCCAGATTGTAATGGTTTTTCTCCTGCACCAAGAAGAACACATAAATGTTGTGCTTATATTGCAGACAAGAGCAAATACTGTGCGCGTTTGAATTCTATCCAAGCTTTTAATGACATAAATCGAGATGTGAGAAACTTCATAGTCTGAAATTTGTTCCTAATGTAGTTCTATGTGTTAGTTTTACTGAAGAAGCTGATTCTTGTCTGCATGAATGAGCTAGGTGATAGGAGAGGCAAGTCACTTATCAGGGTATTCTTTTTCCGTCCATAACAACGTCATCCATCCATCAGCCGAGCTTGGATCAAAAACTACTGTAAGTGAAACTTCTCTGCAACTTTAACTTGTTTTTTTTTTGCAGTAAATCTAGATTCTTTCTCTTCTTGTCACATACATGTATCCATTGACGGCGTTCCTTAGTTGAAAAACTTTAAAGTGGATGAAATAAACCACATATGAGAAAAGAAGTAAAGAAGGAGACAGTAAAGTTGTATCCTCCTTTGACTTATCTGGTTGTCTGTTTCATGGTTTTAGGTTGGCCCACAATGTATGCTGGGTGAGGGTTCACAATTGGGCGATAAATGTAGCGTCAAACGCTCACTCATTGGTCGTCACTGCAGAATTGGCTCAAACGTAAAGGTATATGCCAAAATTGTTGAAGGAGAATAGAGAATTAAATTTTCAATGGATTTGCTTTATAAAACAGATTCCTTCTGTTTTCAGGTTGCGAATTCTGTTGTGATGAACCATGTTACTATTGGTGATGGATGTTCCATCCAAGGTTCTGCTGTTTGTAGTAACGTTCAGCTCCATGAGCGTGCTGTTCTGAAGGATTGCCAGGTAATATTTATGGGTGGTATTTGGCTTGTGAATAGATACTTTTTCAGTTTCGTTCTGAGAAACACGAGATACAGAGAAAGAAACATATAATGTAACATCTTGAAATTAGAATTGCTTGTTTTTTTTTTTTTGTTATTCTTGAAATAAATAGGTTGCATAAGTACTGGCTCATAAAACTAACAGAAACTGAAGTAGAATAATAACTCGTTTTGGTACTTAGTGAAAGTATATCCTTTCTGCAGATTAACTGATAAATGCGTTTTGAGTAAAATAACACTTGTGCTTTCTGCCATTTGTGATAATTTTTAAGTCGAAGGAAATTGCTGATGTTTTTAGTTATGATGTGTTTGGCACTCATTATGGGATTTTAGACATACTGCTGTTTTTGTGTTTGCTTTTGCTTCTCATTCTATTTAATAAATTCCTTAAATCAGGTCCAGATATCATTAGACTTTTTATTCAAATTATCAAAAACCAATTTTTTCGCAATAATTATTTTCATTTGAGAAATTTAAATGTTGTAGCTACGTATTTTCAGCGAATTTTCTTTTCTCAAGTGTGAGAGTTAACTTGTAACTTATAAGATATTTATTGGAAAAACTTCAATGTGAAACTTAATTCCTTTGAGTTGGTCGACACTAATTTTAGCTTGCTCGGCTATTTGGTTGTGCATGTATAAATTATCCAAAGAATTTTCTTATCCTGGATCCTTCACTGATGAGAGGACAGCAATTTATTTGTGGTTCTCTCGTTCTGTTTTTTGTGCTTGTCCATTATCTCATGCTATCTACATTTTCATACATTTCCTTATGTACTCAGGTAGGAGCAGGTTTTGTTGTTACTGCTGGCAGCGAGCATAAAGGGGAATCTCTTGCAAGAAAATAGAAATGGTCATCATAGTGAATATGTCTGCTACCGTCCATGTTCTTCTCTCAAAACAGTTTAAGAGAAATGGTAGCCTTGATGAGTGCGGCTTTCGGATTTCAAGTGTTTAAGGGAGTTTGCGAGAAGAAAAGGGATGTTCAATTTTGTCAAGTTTTTCTTTCTTATTCTTTTACTGATATATCTGTATCATGGTCTAAACTTAGTAATCGACTCAGAAAGTTGGTTTCCCTGATGGATCTTATGGAATGAATGTGATTTTTCATTTGCTAAACAATTTACCTCAGTGGAACAAGATTCTGTGAATGAAAAGTGCATCTGTTGTGTTGAGCTGTTAGTGATTGGTGTGTTCTGGTTTTACTTTTTTTCCCCCTTATTTATGTAGGCCCTGTCTTATCTTACCCGTTGCTCTATATCACGTCTTCTCCATGAACTGCAGCAGTGAAGATGGATTGCAACCTCTGAATCAGACTAAACCACAACATTATCAAGATTTGCAGGTCATTTGTTTATTTTTCAAGCTCAACCTAGTCTGAGTCTGCCTAGTTATAGGTGACTAAAAATTTATTACTATCAAATAGTAGAGAACCATCAGGTGGCCTGATGGTTCTCATGCTCCCTCCTTTGGAGGAGGTAAGGGTTCGAACCCTGGACCTTGTAATTGCTAGTAGTATTTAGGGGCCACAATTAACTGTTGTACTAACCCATCAAAAAAACAAATAATCTAACAGTAGGGTTATACCGAATTTTTAAGTCCAGTCAAATATGTACCTGATGATTCGGGTGCAATACCTCCGAGTCAAATTCCGTAAAAACGAAAAAAAACAGTCTGACATGGTGAGGTGTTATTCCCTTAGAGCAAGGGCTATGGGATAGTCTTCATTTTGAGACTAACTCTTTCATACAGAGGAAACTAGTTCAACTGAAGGAGTGAAGTCATTATGGTCAAATGGAAATGGAACACTAGACGGATAACAATTTCCCATTTTAAAAAAGAAAAATTCAAAATTTTATAATAACATAAGAATGGAGGGAAAGTTTTTACTTGAAAATGATTAAGAAACTAAAAGCAAACATATTTGGGGACAGTTCCCCGTGTGAAATTAAAAACCAATCCAGACGGGGGACCGTCCAGCGCAATATTTTTTGATACACCAGTGACAGTCCCCTGTGTAGCTTTTTTTTTTTCAAACGGGAGACCGTCCTCCGTCTAGTGTTACACTACTAATCACTCGTTCACCCGAACAAATATATGAACGAGTTGAGGGTGGAAGTGGGGTGAAAACTACTCATAGCAGCCTCTAATCTGCTCAAACCGGTAGTTCACTCCTTCAAATAAAAAAATGACATTACCATAGCCCTTTCTCTTGGTATCAGTAGGATTTCTACTCAACATATAATAAGCATAAATTTTTCTTGAAGAGGTGAGATTTCAGGACAACAATAGGCGAGAAACAAGAGCAAGCAACATGATTTCAAATATAAATTATCTTCTTTGGATTATGAACAAAAAAAATTATTATTATGTTTATAGTTTGCCTTCTTCCGTTTGGAAAGAGTAAATTTATATAGTCCCTCAAGTAATATGATTTTGGTTGAAACTTCCACCTATCTTTTTAGGACGATACCAGAACTTATATCGAATACATTTTTCGGATAAGGAACCAATAAACCAATTCCCGAAAAGTCTTTATTCAAACCTTAGAAGTTCACGAAGTTTGCCTCCGCTTGATGTAGTGCTTGGCCCCGCTCAGCATTATCGCCAGATGGCCTGCGCTCTTTTGGCTCATCATACTTTATTGTTGTATTGATACACATCGCTTGATTACCTCGTATTTTATCTAATATACCTCGTTGTTGAACCTTTTTTTTAATAAGAAATGAATATAGAAAACCATAAAATAAGTTCCAAATATTATTTTAGCTTCGATTTTTTTCATGTGTTTGATTTAGGAAACCACTGTTCTACTCTTCAACAACTATTAATGACCTAGAAAATTTAAAAATAGAGTCTGCGTCGTTTGCTGCACTGGGGTAACTCGCTACCAAGGGAACCTAAAAGACTTGGATAATCAATACTAAATTGCTTATTGTCCACTTTACAGAAGATAACTTGTCATTCAATGCATTCACTTCATTTGGATTATCTCCTTCCAGATGTATTTGTTCAGGGCCTTTAGATCATGCCAACATAATACTGCTTTAATAAGCGCTTGGGCCTTCAGTGGCTCTGGATCAATTATTATTGACGGGGGCATTGTATTTCATTGCATGTACATGCGGCAATTTTTTTTTGCATATTAGGCCCATGCTTGTTTTTTTTTTCTTCTTTTTCTTTATATATATAAAAAGGATCAAGATTGATTTTTATTCATTCTAAGGTGTAAGATACTCTAATTTTGTAGTTTTTTGCTGAGAAAAACTGGAATCGGGTTGGCATGTATTCCAATCATTCATGTGAGTAAATGTTTTCATCATCAGTTGATTTACTTCAACCAATACATTTTCAAATACAATAGAACATATTGTTTTCCATATGTACGATACCATAAAGTTGAATCTTATACGAATATTTTAATTAAGATGATCAATTTTATCGGTTAGAGATGTCGAAATATGCACGAGGATTAATCGAGTAATATGACTTGTTCGACTGTGAGGACCAGAGGCTGATGAAGAACATTTTTTTTGTAAACCAAGATAATAGGCGTCAAAGACTTCTTCAGTCGCAGATGGAGAGATAAGGTTGGTCTAGGAATGGAAGCCGAAAGAGATGAGATTAGAGTTTCTCAGTTGCAGAGAGTTGCAAACGAAGAGACTCTGAGAGAGAGAGAGAGAGTTGCAAAGAATTTATTATCGTTCTAGATATTCTGTTGTTGTGTTTAGAATGACTGATAGTGAGTCTACTTATAACTCTGGAAAACCCTAATCCTTAGTCGGTGAGATAACGATAAGGAAATATGACCATTACCTTCTCTTAGATCCTAGGAATAGCTAAGGATAGATCACCAGTCCAGTATATCCTATAAGTTGAATCCTCACAACCAAGTATTATATTTCTGTATGAGAAGGCTGATACCCACATGTTTTCGTAGACCGCCAGACCAATCCCTAAGTTTATCCACTCATTTGTGACGTGACCAGACTTTGTATGTGATGAGTCGTATTAAGTGTTAGTATTGTCTAAGTTGTCGCAACTTTAGGTGGAATAATGCGTATGTTCGTACGTGGAGGTCATCCAAAGTCATGTGAGGAGCTCTAGAAGGTTTGTTATGGCATGTGTCATGTTGAAAGCACAAGCTTCGTTGAGGCCTATTTTTTTATAATATAAATTGTAAGTAAACGACATTCTCTGGTTGTCCTACCTAGCGACAATTCGAAAGTATCGTAAATCATATTTATTCTAAGTCAACTTAAAGTGTTTTTCCATAGAAATACACTAAATCTAGGGCACTTTCAGCGACAACTCCAAAGTGTCGTATTACTCGCTAAAATGACACTTTCCAACTATCTTAAAACGAATTTTCCCCCCACTGGTGTATGACCTAAAAGCGGTCGAGTACTGACCTCAGAGGAGGCGTGCGATCAAACGTTTACATATTGTGGATGTTTGACCTCGGCGGAGGCATGCGGTCGAACATTGACCTATTGTGGTCGTTTGACCTCGACCTATTGTGACCGTTTGACCTCGGGTAAGGCGAGCGTTCGAACGTTGACTTATTGAGGCTGTTTGACCTCAACAGTGGCATGTAGTATGACCGAGGTGTCATCAACCTACCTTTGTCGTACCGTGAAGGTACCATCAACCTTTAGCAGTGGCACTCAGGGACGTCGTAGAGTGCGACTAGCGCAATGCTCATCATTGGAGAATGTAATCGGGCCTGACAAAGCGCTATGGCGAGGCTTAAACTCGTGATTGTGTATCATAGTACTCAAACGCATGCGAACCCAAGATAACGCCAAGGAGTTCACGGGATTTTCGATAGAACCGTGATAACGCTACATAATCTTATGATCGACCCAAGATCCATGGTAGCGCTAATGAGTCTTGTTGTGTTACCAGATATCGTGGACGACCCTGGGAAGTCCGTGATAGTTTTCGGCTAAAATACCGGGATAATGCTGAGAAGTCTTTAACCTGAGAGTTTGACCATGACCAGTCATGTGAGAGATTGAGCCTTTTTGTGTGATGAAGACCCTTTACCTTGGAGTGGTAAAGGTCTTGCACTTTAGAGTGACAGGGGATCTTTGCCTTCTAGTGATGAAGAGTCTTTGCCTTCAAGTGATAAAGGGTCTTCGCCTTCGAATGACATAGGTTCTTAGTCTCGGAGCGATGGAGGTTCTTCGCGCTCGAGTGATGAAGGTTCTCCGCCTTGGTATGATGAAGGCTCCTCTCCTTCGAGTGATTAAGGCTTTTCCCTTCGGAGTGGTGGAAGATCTTCAGATTGATCTTCTTCATCTTTGAGTTAGCTTCTCTTCCTTCAAAAGTCGAACTTCGTCTTAAACATTTTCATGGCTGAAGTTTTGGGCTTTATCTTGACTAAATTGTGCTTGAGTTCACATACTTCTCTGCATGGCCTGGTATCTAACCCTACCCGTGGGGTTAAGTACCTCGACTGAGATGTTCAGAATGACGATTCTACCCTTGAACTATAAAATAATGATTTTACCCATGGCTACTAAAATGAACATTTTACCCCTAGTCCAAAAGTCACCATCTACACCAGTAGGACTGAAACATGAAATCAATCATTCATTAATGTACATATTAAAAATAAAGTCGCGCAGAATGGAGTTCGTTCACATTAACCTACTATGAATGACATTTGCTTATTTTTCTCTTATGACAACTTTATAGGTATATGCATTGCAAGAGACCATACAAACATATATACCGTCAATTAAGTATGGATGTTTTCCACATAAGTTTTCCAAAATCAAGTAACGAGAATGAAAAATTCCATTCATGAATTATATTTATATTTGATGATGTAATGTGTGTGATTAAAACTCTAAAATCATGTCTTTGCTCAAGTTTCCTACACTAAAATTGACATAAGTATAAAAGGAAAAAAAATTTGGGTGGCAAAAACATATCTTAAAATTACGTAAGTCTACTTTTCTAGGTTTAGGTTTTAGACTCTTAGGTTGAGATCCATTGTCGTCATTGATTACAAATACTAACTAATGAAAACTAAAGATTCAAGGACCGGAATTTAAGAGGATCAAGGCATAAAAGGTATTTGGTTTAACTATAATATCACAGAGTAATATGGTGAGACTTACAGTAAGTAGAGCCTAACTGAACATATGATCAAATGCATTGAAGGATTAGGCTTTCTATGTAAGAGAATGTTAAAAAAACATTTCCTTCAACATGTTTCAAACTCATGTTAAGGGTTTTGAAACCATTGTTAGTTGGTTTCCAAACTAGCATATTACTTAACGTGTTATGGAAATATGGTACGCAGTAGAATAATCATTGCTAAATAGAAATGGCTTCTAAACCATCTTACAAAAGTATACTTTTAACTGTATACATTGATGGTATGTTCATTAGAATTCTTTATATGTTTGTGTTTGAGGGTGAAAGCAGTTTCTGCTGATTTTGGTAATTTCGAGTGTGTGGGTGAGAAACGAGTCTAAACCCTAAACAATGTACTGCAAGGGAGTACTTCGATTCGAGAGATTAATCTGTACAAATCCGGCCTAAACCAAGAAATATTCGTTCCATACTTGCTTCTGTCACAAAGTGAAGGCGTAGGGTTGGTCTAGGGAGGGAAGCAAAGAGAGTGTTGAGACCAGAATAGTTAATTCGGGAAGAGTAGTTGTTTGACAACTTGTATCAGAAAGTGGAAAGCTAATAGATGGGAAATCTAACAAGTGATTTATGAGTGTTGTATTATCCTGACCAAAAACTTGTCCTTTGGTGGAAATAGGTGAGACATATTTATACAAGTCCCAACGAAACATACCCTGGTCTCGTAAGAAGTGGAAACGGTTGAGTAAATGGAAGAAAGCGGTAACGGGTAACGCATGGAATTGATGTTTCCATAATGAAGGAAACGTTTCACTATTACTTCTTGTATTTACTAACCGCCTCAATCTTATGACACTTTTTTGTAACGGGCGTAGTGTACGCCGCACGTTGTAAACCGCCAGACCAATACCCTGATGAGCATCCCCCAGTTTGTGACATATTTTGATGTCTCGAGTATTTTGTGTAACATGTTGCTATTGTTTGGAAAGTTGAGATTGGGAGGCTTCTCGTCTCGGTGGTGACCTTCGATGGTCGAGATTTTTCATCTGAGAGGAAGGTTAGCCGTAGATTGTCGTTACCTTCTGTTGGTAGCCAGTGGCGTGGACACGGTGCTGGCATGGATTGCACATGATCTTGGAGTGTCTAATTAGGGTTTGGTGTCGTGACCATAGAATTGGCATAGCTAAGTGTGCGTCGTGGCCAAAGAGTTGGCAGCGTAGCCGAAGGTTTCCACAACTCGTTTGGTTTAATGGAGAGCTTGTACGGATGAGATTTGTATCTCAGAAGAAAGGATAGTCATTGATTGTTGCAACCTTCCGTTTGGCAGCCAGCGGCATGGAGGCATGGCCGGGATGGCTTTGGCGTGGACAAATTAGGGCTTTGGCACCGTGGACAAATTAGGGTTTTGGCACCGTGGACAAGAGTTGGCACCGTAGCCAAGAGATTTCCACAAGTCGTTTGGAGGCAAGTTTGTACGGCTGAGATTTGCATCTCAGAGGGAAGGGTAGCCGTTGATTGTTGCAACCCTCCGGTTGGCAGCCAACGGCATGGAGGCATGGCCGACATGGCTTTGGCATGGCCAAATTAGGGCTTTGGCACCGTGGCCAAGAGTTGGCACTCTAGCCAAGAGATTGCCACAAGTCGTTTGGTGGCAAGTTTGTAAGGGTGAGATTTGCATCTCATAGGGAAGGGTAGCCGTTGATTGTTGCAACCCTCCGTTTGGCAGCCAGCGACATGGAGGCATGGTCGACGTGGCTTTTGCATGGTTTAGGCGCGGCCAAGCTAGGATTTTGGCATAGTTTTTAGGCGCGGCCAAAATTAGGGTTTTCGCATAGTTTAGGCGCGACCAAAATTAGGTCTTGGAATTGGGCCAAAAGTTGCCACGCGTTTGGTGGCGAACTTGGACGGCTGAGATTTGCATCTCAGAAGGAATGGTGGTCGTTGATTGTTGCAACCCTTCGTTTGGCAGCCAACGACATGGAGGCATGGCCGGCATGGCTTTGGCGTGGTTTAGGCGCGGCCAAGCTAGGATTTTGGCATAGTTTTAGGCGCGGCCAAAATTAGGGTTTTGGCATAGTTTAGGCGCGGCCAAAATTAGGGTTTGGCATTGGGCCAAATTTGCCACACGTTTGGTGGCGAACTTGGACGGTTGAGATTTTCATATCAGAAGGAAGGGTGGCCGTTGATTTTTGCAACCCTTTGTTTGGCATCTAGCATGGAGGCATGGCCAGCGTGTCTTTGGCATGGTTTAGGCGCGGCCAAGCTAGGATTTTGGCATAGTTTTAGGCGCGGCCGAAATTAGGATTTTGGCATAGTTTAGGCGCGGCCAAAATTAGGGCTTGGCATTGGGCCAAAAGTTTCCACGCGTTTGGTAGCGAATTTGGACGGCTGAGATTTGCATCTCAGAGGGAAGGGTGGTCGTCGATTGTTGCAACCATTTGTTTGGCAGCCAGCGGCATGGAGGTATGGCTGGCATGGCTTTGGTGCGGAGGTGTGGCTGGCATGGCATGCCATTGGCACTATGGTGCGGCTGGCATGGTTGGTGTGCCTTTGGCGCGGAGATGTGGCTGGCATGGCATGCCATTGGCACGGTGGTGCGGCTGGCATGGTTGGCATGCCTTTGGCGCGGAGATGTGGCTGGCATGGCATGCCATTGGCACGGTGGTGCGGCTGGCATGGTTGGCATGCATTTGGCGCGGAGATGTGGCTGGCTTGGCATGCCGTTGGAACGGTGGTGCTGCTGGCATGGTTGGCATGCCTTTGGCGCGGAGATGTGGTTGGCATGGCATGCCATTGGCACGGTGGTGCGGCTGGCATGGTTGGCATGCATTTGGCGCAGAGATGTGGATGGCATGGCATGCCATTGGCACAGTGGTGCGGCTGGCATGGTTGGCATGCCTTTGGCGCGAAGATATGTATATTAGGGTTTAGCGTGTCGAAACCCTAGTTTAAAATATGTGGCACGCGTGATTGGCACGTTTGGCTAGCATGCGCGGCTGGCATGTGCAGAGATGATGCCAGTCAGTACCGAGGGCTCTACCGTGGAGCATGGAATATAAAAAAGGTACCTCGGTAATTTTACGCAGACATGTTGAATGGTTCAATAAATGTGCTAGTGGCGACATTATTACTCAAGTGTGACGTCACTGTCCGACTAAGGTTTTACGATTTTAACCCTTAGCTAAAAACCACCATCAACATTAAGTCCCCTGCTTAGCTCGGAACATGGGCCTTGTTGTGAGGTAAGCATGAGATGGTGACAGACGAGGACAAAATCGAAATGGCAAGTCATGAAGAGATGGTCAGGAAGATCCAGCTAACCTTTTTCGGGAGGTAAAGAGAATCCACGACTCTTGCATCGGCGGCTTTGCATAAATTCGGCTCGGCCATGGTATGTTGGCATCAGTGTTGCGTCTTTGGCTACTGGTCGACAGAGGCGGCATTGCAATTTGGTCTGTGAGTCGGTGCTCTGGTTAGCCATAGAAAGGTGAAGATTGCTGCTGGCTAGGGCGCGGAGTGGCAAAGATGGCCGCTGGCTGGGACGCAGGCAATTGGCGTCAGCTTGGATTGGAGCCGCTGGCATGGTGCGTCTTGGAACGGAGCCGCTGGCATGGTGCGGATTGGAATGGAGCCGCTAGCGCTGGATACTGTCTTCGGTCCGCGGAATGGTGGAAACTTGTTTCGGAAATTCGGTTACCAAACGGTGGTGATGGTGCTGGAACTTCGGCTACCAAACGGTGGTGATGGTGCTGGAACTTCGGCTACCAAACGGTGGTGACGGCGCCTAGCAACTTTGTCCGAATTAGGGTTTGGCATGTCGAAACCCTAAACTAAAATCGTTGTAGAATTATCGTACGAACTTGGATTTTGACGGTCCTCCCCTCCATTTCGATCGGAAAAGAATTTCTTATCTCTTTGCGCGGTAATATTTAGGTTTCGAGCTGGTTTAGGAGGTGAAAAGAGTCCGACAGTAAAGCTCAGGGAGAATTCAGGAGAGATATTGCGGGTCCTTGGAACGATGGCAACTGGCTTCAGTTCCGTAGAAGGATGGAAACTGGCTTCAATCCCGTGGAAGGGTGATGACTGTCTTCGGTTCCGTGGAATGGTGGAGATTGGCTTCAGTTCCGTGGAAGGATGACGACTGGCTTCAGTTCCGTGGAAGGGTGACCACCGGCTTCAGTTCCGTGAAATGGTGGAGACCTGCTTCAGTTTCGTGGAAGGATGACGACTGGATTCAGTTCCGTGGAAGGGTGACGACCGACTTCAGTTCCGTGGAAGGATGACAACTGGCTTCAGTTTCGTGGAAGGGTGACGACTGGCTTCAGTTCCGTGGAATGATGACAACTTTGTATAAATTAGGGTTTGTCATGCTGAAATCCTAATTAGTGCCCCTTACTAGAATCGTTGTAGAATTCTCGTACGAACTCGGATTTTGACGGTCCGTCCCTCCATTCTGATCGGAAAAGAATTTCTTATCTCCCTTTGCCGGAATATTTAGGTTTTGAGGTCGTTTAGGCGGTGAAAACAGCCCGACAGTAAAACTCAAGAAGAATTCATGAGGCATGTTGCGGGCCCGAGGTGGCATAGTCTCGCCCAGTCATCTATTCCCGTCCATGGAGCAAGAAGGAATCTTTATTCTGTTCAAACTCTAGAAACTCCGTCCGCATGAAAAGAGGTATCGACCTGATGGTTATTTTCAATGATGTCGTAGTAAGATGCTTCATTCAAGACTTGTGAAAGCAGATTTTTTTAGACTTAAATTTTATAAATGATAATAATAAACTCAAATAAAAAGGTGATGTGAATATTATGGAGAGACTGGGGCTAGGATTCCACTATTGGTCGATATTAGTGATTTAATAAAACAATAATTTCGCAACTCAACATTCAAATTGATTTTAATAGTATTGCCTAGACATGTAGATTTTTAAAAGAATAGATGTTAATCCAAGCATAGAATATCAAAACTCTAAAGCAAGCATATTCTATCAAGAGAAAATACACCTAACTAATCAAAATCATATAAATCCATTTTTAGTTCAATGCAAAAATCATAATAGAATTACTATAATTAATTTAAAATAAAGATATATCACTTTTACCGAAACAACAACTTCCTCCATAGCCCCAAGGATTGGGTTTAGCTCTTCATCATGGAAACACACTCAAAAAGATAATTCATTGCTCAAAAGGTGCTTACAAGGATGATAATATGGGAGAAAATAATTAAAAATCGGGTTTGTAACAGTTATAAGTGTTATAAACCAGTTGTTACAGAAAACGATATATGTGAACTGTCACTGATGTTGTAGCATCGACCTCACTCCTTTGTCGTTGTCACTGTTGATAAACGACTGTCTCTATGCGTCTAAAGTTCTTCGTGTTCTTCAGTGCACCAGCAGAAAACAGTTTTCCTGCAACTTGATTTTCAGCTCTGTTGAAGCTCTAAACTGCTCCCCAAACTCTCCCTCTCGACTCTACTCCTTAGAAACAACTTATATATCCTTATGGTACCGAAAATAATCTCTAATAACTCCAAATATTCCCCATTAAATGCGATTATTCTTCACGGCCAGATTAGGGAATAATTTCCATTTTTGGTTTCTCCACGCGGTATTTTGAAGACATCACACTCCAATCATGCTCAAAAGACGTCTCAAAAGAATATCTCCATGCTTTGACTCGTGCGAATCGTGCAAATCTTCCAAGTCCCGAGAATATTCTCACGGGAAATATACCAGTCCTGAGTTCTTCGATCGGTGATTATATAGCCAAATTGGATTGAATCCAACACCCATACCATTCCTGTGTTGACAATTAGAACAAACCCGAGTGATTTCAGCCATTGAATCTCCCTAGAACTTCTTCAAATTCCCAACCCTAATTCTGTTCCAGTTTTCTCGCCATATTTCTGAATTCAAACGAAGAGGATGAAGTCCCCTTAACCAGACTGGAGGTGCGAATAGTAGATGCCCAACTGAGGTGCCCCTTAGTAATTGAGGTGGCCCTTATCCAAAACTGGGGTCCGTTTAGTAGTTGTCCTTCATAGGTGTTCCGCATAATTTTTCGAGCCGATTTTTCCAAAAATGTTTATTTTCCAAAAATACCTACAAACACACAAAACACCAAAATAAGCACAAATCCGAGTACCAACAATACGGAAAATTGAGGATAACTTAGACACAAAAATGTGTCTATCAAATACCCCCAAACTTATTATTTGCTAGTCCTCGAGCAAAAATAATCTAGAAAATAAAATGACTACACTTAGCACGTGCAACAAGCCGTTAAACCACTAGGTGGCCCTAGCGGCGGAGTGTTGTCTCCGGAGGGTTTACCAGAGGTGTACCCACAAAACCTTTACTCCAGACCCTAGCTATCTACGCAGAACCTTGGAAGGCACTAAAGAATCTCCTTGGTTGGCATACAAACATTGACTACAGGAGGAAGTACCCTGATGCGAAATTCCAATTGATGTACACGAGTTTGCACTCAGCATACTATAATTCATATATAAGTGACAGAGCTCTACTCAGATAGTTTCTAGACATCATAACCGGAGTCAACCAATTACATGGAAAGATTAATAAGATGGATAAAGAGAAAAATAGATGGTTTAAAGTGACGGTGTTTCCCATATCTGTCTGAAGGCCTCTGCCAAGATGAACCTATCATAATGGACTGAGATACCGGTCTGACTAATATCAACACAACTGGCGAATACAATGGAACTAGTGGTCGATAAACCTAACTCTAGGTCAACACAACTGGCATATACAAGGGCACCAGTGGTCGACTTTATTGAATTTATTCCGGTTGGTCTGATGGTCTGGTCAACTTTTTTTTTTTTGCATGGTATCTCAATCACTCTATTTCACCCTAGCAATGGTAACAACTTGAATCGTGTGCCCCACCAGATCACTTAAAAAAAAAAAAAAAAACAGGAGGATTAGGATTCAACGAGATATGGCGAAACTGCCATGTTTGTTTTTTAATTCTAACATCTGAGCTCTGTGCTTTTATGAATAGAATTTTTAGATGTTTCCATCTAATCAGATTGGTTCCTCGACTCCTATAACCAAGATGATCCCATCCACTTAGATTAGTTAGTTCCAACCTTAATAAGCATAAATTTCTAGGCTCTGGAGTTTATTTATTGCAGCTAAGAGCTAACAAAAAGTTTTTCCCCACCCCCAAACTTAAATGTAACATTGTCCTCAATGTTCTAAAGATGAAATTAAAAGCATGAACAAGAAGAAACTGTTACCGCTTGATGGATGGAAAAAGAAATAAGGAAGGATATTACTGTAAGCATGAGCATGGGTACCTCCCAGGAAATGCTGAATTTAAAGTCTTTAGCTAGATATCAAATACCTCAAAAAGGATTGTCACCTTCCAAAGTCATATATCAATAGTCGAAACAATTGTGGGTCCATAGGACCAAATAGAGCTGACACCAGTATGAGACAACTGCACTGGTTCAGAAAAATGAAAAGAAGGAGCACGTCCTTGTCTAAGGTTTCTGTCAAGACAACTGGGTTTATCTGCAGCGTGTAATTGAACTTCATATGTGTGTCTCGATAAATAGATTCATCCGAAAAACGGGTTTCTAATACCTGGGTTACCTCCTGGACAGTATCAGGAGGATCGGGTTGCGGAGTATGAAAAGACTCAAGTAATATCTCAGATGCACAAGGCTCGAGTCCCAAGTTAGGGACTCTAATTAGGGATACGAGACAATCACCAGAACCATCACTACCCCCAAACTTAGGGTTTACCGACAAACCTATAACTATTGCTTGAATTTCCGGATCTTCAGAGTCCTTAAAATACTCAAGAGATTCTTCTAGTTCTCTACCCCCAAACTTAGGGTCATCATTATTCTCAGAAAAACCTGAAACTATTGCCTGAATTTCTGGGTCCATAGAATCTTTAAAATACTCAAGAGCTTCTTCTAAAGATTGATCACATATCTGATCTAAGAGAATGGTTTCCTCAAAATCATCTAAAGAATCTACCAGTAAAGTGTCAAGCCAATTATCCTGAACCAAATCCTGAACTAAAGTGTTAATCATATTCACTTCTTCTAAATCATCATTCTCAGAAGTTTGTCTAGTAACATTAAAGACATTTAGTTCAGTGGTCATATTACCAAAGGATATGTTCATAAGCCCAGTCCTACAGTTGATGACAGCGTTAGCTATGGCTAAAAATGGGCGACCTAAAATTACTGGGATTTAAGCACTTAAGTCCTGAACAGGCTGGCTGTCTAGAACAACGAAATCGATTGGATAAATAAACTTATCAACCTCAATCAGAACATCCTCTATGACACCACGAGGGACTTTGACAGACCTATCAGCTAATTGTAGTGTATACATGATACGAGAGTAAGTTAACACTAGTTCCTAAGTCAAGTAAAGCTTTATCGACCATGTGATTACCAATCGCACAAGATATGGTGGGGCATCCAGGGTCCTTATACTTAGGGGGTGTTTGGTTCAGAAGGATGGAACTTACTTGACCAGCTAAAAAGGCTTTCTTATGGACATTAAGCTTATGCTTTCGTGTACAAAGATATTTAAGGAACTTGGCATAAGCAGGCATCTGCCTAATTGCTTCTAATAACAGAATTTTGATGTTCACCTGCTTAAATGTTTCCATTATCTCGTTGAAAGTCGACTCCTTATTTGTTGGGGCTAACAAATATGGATATGGGTCTCTAGGCACAAAGGTAGTTCTATTAGGAATTTCTTGGGAATCCTTAGAGACTGTTTCAGTTTCTTCGTCTACGGGCTCCTCTTGGGAAGTAGAAGGTGGAACTACAGTATATCCACTAGGCATGGCTACCTTATTGTCTACCGTTTTACCACTCCTAAGGGTTGTCATCGAGTTCACATGGTTTGATGATTTCTCACCAGCTAAAGATATTTGATGGACTCCCCTAGGGTTTGGTTGTGGTTGACTAGGAAACTTTCCTTTTTCTCTCAATGTCTCATTTATCTGACTAACCTGGGTTTTCAACTCGGAAATAGCCTGAGAGTTAGCTTGACCTATTCTCTTATTTTCTTCTAAACCTTGATCAACACATTGCTGAAACTGCACAGTGTTACGAGTTAACAAAGCAAGAGACTCTTCTAAACTCATAATCTTCTTATCCGAAGGGTTCTAAAACTGTGCCGGGCTGAAGGATTCTTAGTATAGCCAAAACCTAGGGGAACCTGATTGTTACTAGACTGACCTTGATTCTGGCCCTTAGACCAAGAAAGGTTGGGATGGTTTCTCCAGCCAGGGTTATAGGTTTCTGAATATGGGTCAAACTTCTGACGGTTATCGAATCTAGTATTGTTATAAAGAGTATTGGCTTGCTCCTCAATAGTATGGCCTTCCCAAAAAGGCTCTATTCTACCACTAGAATGACCTAATTCTAAGGCTTCTAACCTTTTGGATATGGCTTCTATTTTAGCATCTGACTCATAAGATCCTTCTACCCTATTGACATTTTCTCTACTTAGAAGAATTGTTTTATGAGGTTCTCTACTATTTTCCCATTGTTGGGTCTTATCGGCAATTTCATTCAAAAATGTCATCGTCTCATCAACAGTTTTATTCTCAAACCCACATGTGCATAAGGACTCAACCATGGTTGTTGTTGAATAATCTAAACCCTCGTAGAGGATCTGAACTAACCTAACCATCTCTAAACCATGATGAGGATATTGAGATATTAAGTCATTGAACCTTTCTAAATACCTATATAAAGATTCTCCCTCTTGTTGAGTAAAAGTAAAGATTTGTGTCCTAATAGACGATGTTTTGTTCCTTGGGAAAAACTTCTATATAAAGGCAGATGTAAGTTGGTCATAGGTTTCAATTGACTCAGAAGCCAAACTATACAACCAAGATTTGGCTTTATCTTTTAAGGAAAAAGGGAATAACTTAAGTTTCAACGCATCATCACTAAGGTTTGTAATCTTCAGAGTACTACAAACTTCCTCAAATTCCCTAACATGAAAATAGGGGTTCTCATTCTCTTTTCCTAAAAAGATTGGGAGCATCTGTAAATTCCCAGGTTTGAGTTCATAATTTGCCTCGATTTCAGCTAACTTGATACAAGACGGACGAGAGGTCCTAGTTGGGTTTAATAAAGCTTTCAAAGTTGCCATTTCTGGCACTACCAAAGGACTAGGAGTACTTTCTTCACTAATTTTCAAGTTTTCAAAGATGAAATTTCCAAAGATAGGGCTCTCAAAAGAAGAGTCTTCGAGCTCCCCGCCTTCACAAGAAGAACTACTAGGTTTATTACTAATCAAATGACCTAGAGTGTTTCTTTTCCAAGCCCGCTCTCTAATAACTTCGGGAATACACTAGGAAAACAAAAGAAAAAGAAAGAAATCCTAAAAGGAAGGGAAGTTCTATGCAAACACAAACAAGGCTGACTCCACCACAGCAAACCTACTGATTTCTAGCAAACAAAAAGCATGATGGCTCCACTTAGATTGTTTCTAGACCAGCTTCTAATCCTTCGAAAGGGAATTTGTTACAATTTAAGCAAACCCCTCTGGAATCAATCCGAGTTAAATTTAGTTGAATCGAGATGAGGGAATCTCAGTGAAGCTTTGATACCCAAGGCCTCACCGGTGTTACAAGGCGGCTTCAACTCACAGAAACCATCATGAACTTTGAAGCATGCTTAAAAGAGTAACCAATATTTTCCGAATGGCTTTTCTATTAATATCGTTACCTTATAGGTCTTGTTATAGTCAAATTTTAAGCTTAGGTTCGCGCTTGGTTTCGATTTCCTAAGGCGGGCAAGAAGGGAACGGTGATGAAATCCGAACCCTTATCTTGTATGGCCAGTCCTTGCCCTTTACTAGGAAATTAAAGCAGCCGTTTTCAAATCCTCAGCATATATGCAAACGAAGGAATACAGTAACTTGATGAAAGGGGATTCGCGAGTGTTTCGACAAACTTACCTCCCGTACCAGACGGGGGATGAACCGTTGTAGTCGACTCGGGACACGACTCCTATGTCATGTACGAACCCGAGGGGCTGAGGCGATATCGTAATCGCCGTCCTTCTCTGCAAACAATTGATATTTAAACTAACCTTCCGTAGGGTTTTAAAAAAAAGTCCCAAAGTCCACAGTCCACAGTCCAAAAATATAGTGCAAAAGAAAAGGAAAGTCTAAAAAAAAAAAACTCTAATGAATAAAAACAAAATAAAATGTCTCTTTTTTTTATTTATTAATTTTCCTTCTTCTTTTCTTTCGCTCCTTTCGCTTTGCTTTTACTCCAAATTTTTAAGTATTCACCAAAAGCTTTGGCAAACTTTTCCTTCGCTCCAAATTCCAAAATCTGTAAGGAAAAGACAAAAACCCAAAAACGTAAAGAAGAACAAATAAAAACCTAAAAAAAAATCTAAAAACTCTAGCCTAAAGACAAGTCCGCGTCGGAGGCGCCAAAAATTGATGGTTATTTTCAATGATGTTGTAGTAAGATGGTTCGTTAAAGACTTGTGAAAGCAGATTTTTTTAGACTTAAATTTTATAAATGATAATAATAAACTCAAATAAAAAGGTGATGTGAATATTGTGGAGAGACTGGGGCTAGGATTCCACCATTGGTCGATATTAGTGATTTAATAAAATAATAATTTCGCAACTCAACATTCATATTGATTCTAATAGTATTGCCTAGACATGTAGATTTTTAAAAGAATAGATGTTAATCCAAGCATAGAATATCAAAATTCTAAAGCAAGCATATTCTATCAAGAGAAAATACACCTAACTAATCAAAATCATATAATCCATTTTTAGTTCAATGCAAAAATCATAATAGAATTACTATAATTAATTAAAATAAAGATATATCACTTTCATCGAAACAACAGCTTCCTCCATAGCCCCAAAGATTGGGTTTAGCTCTTCATCATGGAAACACACTCAAATAGATAATTCATTGCTCAAAAGGTGCTTACAAGGACGATAATATGGGAGAAAATAATTAAAAATCGGGTTTGTAACAGTTATAAGTGTTACAAACCAGCTGTTACAGAGAACGATATATGTGAACGGTCACTGATGCTGTAGCATCGACCCTCACCCCTATATCGTTGTCATAGTTGATAAACGACTGTCTCTATGCGTCTAAAGTTCTTCGTGTTCTTCAGTGCACCAGCAGAAAACAGTTTTCCTGCAACTTGATTTTCAGCTCTGTTGAAGCTCTAAATTGCTCCCCAAACTCTCCCTTTCGACTCTACTCCTTAGAAACAACTTATATAGCCTTATGGTACCGAAAATAATCTCTAATAACTCCAAATATTCCCCATTGAATGCGATTATTCTTCACGGCCAGATTAGGGAATAATTTCCATTTTTGGTTTCTCTACGCGGTATTCTGAAGACAACACACTCCAATCATGCTCAAAAGACGTCTCAGAAGAATATCTCCATGCTTTGACTCGTGCGAATCGTGCAAATCTTCCAAGTCCCGAGAATATTCTCACGGGAAATATACCAGTCCTGAGTTCTTCGATCGGTGATTATCTAGCCAAATTGGATTGAATCCAACACCCATATCGTTCATGTGTTGACAATTAGAACAAACCCGAGTGATTTCAGCCATTGAATCTCCCTAGAACTTCTTCAAATTCCCAACCCTAATTCTGTTCCAGTTTTCCCGCCGTATTTTTGAATTCAAACAAGAGGATGAAGTCCCCTTAACCAGACTGGGGGTGCGAATAGCAGATGCCCAACTGAGGTGTCCCTTAGTAATTGAGGTGCCCCTTACCCAAAACTGGGGTCTGTTTAGTAGTTGTCCCTCGGGGGTGTTCCGCATAATTTTTCGAGCCGATTTTCCCAAAAATGTTTATTTTCCAAAAATACCTACAAATACAGAAAACACCAAAATAAGCACAAATCCGAGTACCAACAATACAGAAAATTGAGGACAACTTATACACAAAAATGTGTCTATCACGACCCTCTTCTGTTTTCTATTGCTCGTCCGGATTCGTGCTTTCGTCTGTAGTGTCTCTCCAGTGGATTCCAAAATTTACCAAACTCCATCGCATTCTTGGGACGGATGGATGAAATATATGCTCGGCGACGATCATGTCAGGGGTAATCTTGGATATTGTGGTTGTGTTGTCGGTCGAATCTTTCAGAGCCACTGGATGAAATAGATGGGTTGGGAGACGTTCTGTTGCCGATGTGCTGCTATCAAGTCTTCAAGGACTTTATTCCAAGAGACATCCTTCGAACCATCTTCTGAATCTTGCACTATTATATGGAATGGGATACGGTGAGAAGTCCCCAGTTATATTTCTGTTAGATCCGATGGCATGACCGATCATGTGAATGTATCTCTGTGGCGTGCTTTTGGAGTCTTCGATGCACATGTACGGCTTCATGTTGAGAAATTCCTGCGGCTCATAAAACTTCGACAGTGATGATGTTGGAATCAGAAATAACCTGGTTGAGGGGAGTGAAAGCGTCCCATACTGGTAGTCCCCATGTGTATCCTACTTTCATTACCTCGCCTTGAATCCACGTCCACGGGATTTGATACGAGTTTATTGTACTCTTATGGATGTCCCGTTGGGATGCTCAGAATATCATATGGACGAAATATTTTAGATAACAAAGAGGTAGAAATGAGAGAGTTATGTTGTCTATCGTGGCTCCCTTTGTTTCTTCAAGAAAATGTTTCAGTCGCATCTCTGGAGTTATCTCATGAATCTTTGATGGTCGTCGGGATGGACTGTGATGGGCAGTCCTCAGTCGCACTTTTTCTTAGTTTCTGAAGTTGTTTCCTCTGAGCAGGCTTGGGATCCACCGCGGCCTCGTAAAGTGTTGCAGGCGTCTTCTAAACAGAGAGGTGATGATATTCTTACGCTATATCCTTGAAGAGTAGATGACCTTGTCGTTTCTATGACCTTTCAGTTAACTGTGTCTTCTGAGCTTTGACAATGAAGGGATTCCGTGTAGATCCTCAGTCCACAAGTGCGGTTTACGGGTTTCGATATTCGTTGTGATTGTTGCTATGGTGAAGCCCTGGCTAGTATCAACAAATGAGCGGAAACAGTTCCTGGCAGCAGATGTGATCAGAAGAGACTACATTGTCGTGGGAACAAAGTAGGTTGGATGGAATTGTATGGGCATCCATGGAAGTAGAGGTATTAGCTGGATGCGTCAGCTAGCAAATTGTCCATGACCACGAGCTTTAGCAGGATGGATCAAAAGGTGGCCACGAACCATGGAAAGAAGGAGTGGAGGCCACGGCACGATCCTCGGAAATAAGGAATGGCGGTTACTACACGATCCTCGGCAGGAGGGAGCGGCGGCCACGGGCACGAACCTTGGAAGGAAGGAGGCGACTTAGGCTCTTGGAGACGACGTTGAAACTTATGGAGAAAAACGTTGAAGCTTCGAATTTGGATCATGGAGCATCTTATGAAGAGAACGTTGAAGCGGAGCGGTTGCTGGAGCGAACGTTGAAGCGGAGCGGATGCTGGAGAATGTTGAAGCGGAGCCACTTCTGGAGAGAACGTTGAAGCGGAGCCACTTCTAGAGAGAACGTCGAAGCGGAGCCTTGCAACTCTCAGATCCTTGACGGTTACAATGTTGAAGTCGGAGACCGCATCACTCAGCATTCTGTCAAACTCGACATCCTTCAAGTGAACAGTGGTTAGGAGTACCCAATTCCATCTATCAATCGTGCTTTCCAGGAGATGTTGGGGTTTGGGAACGACTTCATTGGCTGGAAACAACTGCTTTCCTGATGCAGTGCGGTTGAGGGATGCAAATATGTCTTGACGCTGCGCCTTGGAGAAATATAGAATCTCACATAAATATTTCATCATAGACTGCACGATTTTATGGGCGAAGTCCCTAGAAATCATGCAGCTCCTGACGGGAAGAGGGTCTCTGTGAACTCAGGAGGGTTGCTGATTTTCTTTGCCTCGATTTTGGAGAAGTCGTTCCTGATCTTTACGTGTGATGAATTTGGATTGCTGATTCCCTTCTACTGGGCGTTCAAGAGCAACGCGATCCTCTTCATCTATAAACGCGTGTCCCACTGAAGTGCATGATCCGGATGTTAAAAGTATTTCTCGTCAGCTCCCTCTTGGGTTAATGTGACTCTTATGGTGGTCGCTCCGTCAGTGTCTTTGAGGAAAATAGGTATCTCTTTCTGAGTTATAGCCATGTCTGTCTGAGATTTACGGGAACCTTTTGTCTTTCCATCAAATCAACAGTGGTAAAAGGAGGTCGGCTTCTTCTGGATCCTCCAGCCTCTCGTCCTGATGGTGGAGTAGCAGCGGCTCTGTTAACGGTTGGAGCTGTCATACTTGAAGATACATTGGGGGTGGCGGAAGCGGCTCTGGCTCTGGTGATCGGAGGTGTGACATGCAGAGATGGCGTGGTTTTGATCGCGGAGTGCTGGAGCCATGGCGCTGTTTCGAAGGGTGAGGATGGCGCTGCTTTGGCTGGCTGTGGAGCGGAGAAGATGGCACTGGACTTTGGCTGGTTGTGGAGCGGAAATACGGCGCTGGCTAGATCATGAAATTACAGGGAAGGCTGCTGGATATGACGTGGATTGTTGGCGTTGGGAGTGGACTGTTGGCGTCGGTCGTGGTGCTAGCTGGGATGCAATTTGTTGGCGCTAGCTTGGTCGCAGCCCGTTGGCGCCGTGGAGCTTTGCCAGCGCGGGCTCGGCTGCCTCTTTCTGTATATAACCCAAAACAAGAAACCTTCCTCCATTCGAACTCCAAAAAGTTATATGCCCATGAAAGGTGTCACCTATCCTATTTACATCGTATTATTGGCTTTGTTTCCATGTCCTGGTACTAACGGCGGAGTGGTAGCAATAAAGCAGGCGAACATATTCCAAGTACGTATCTCCGTGTTTCTTCTTTCTGTTTGCTCTTCTATTGTTGTTGCAAACCCTAGCCATAGGCATGTCCGCAATAGTTTTATGGGCGACACCGCGATAAGTCCCAGTCACTCTTCGTCGTGTGATAACTGATAACTAAGCCATTGATTCCCGAGCGGATTGTTTGCTTCTACCATCTTGAGATCGGCGTTTGAAAAAAGAAATTGAAATTTGGAAATTGATATCGTAACCGAGAGATTAATCTCCCACTGTGGTCGCCAATTGTTTGAGGGTGAAAACAGTTTCTGCTGATTTTGGTAATTTCGAGTGTGTGGGTGCGAAACGAGTCTAAACCCTAAACAATGTACTGTAAGGGAGTACTTTGATTCAAGAGATCAATATGTACAAATCCGGCCTAAACCAAGAAATGACCGTTCCAGACTTGCTTCGGTCACAAAGTGAAGGAGTAGGGTTGGTCAAGGGAGGGAAGCGAAGAGAGTGTTGAGACCAGAATAGTTAATTCGGGAAGAGTAGTTGTTTGACGACTTGTATCAGAAAGTGAAAAGCTAACAGATGGGAAAGCTAACAAGTGATTTCTGAGTGTTGTATTCTCCTGACCAAAAACTTTTCCTTTGGTGGAAATATGTGAGACTTATTTATACAAGTCGCAACAAAACGTACCCTGGTCTCATAAGAAGCGGAAACGGTTGAGTAAATGGAAGAAAGCGGTAGCGGGTAACGCCTGGAATTGATGTTTACATAATGAAGGAAACGTTTCAACATAGCTTCTTGTATTTACTAACCGCCTCACTCTTATGACACTTTCTTGTAACGGGCGTAGTGTACGCCGCACACTGTAAACCGCCAGACCAATACCCTGATGAGCATCCCCCAGTTTGTGACATGTTTTGATGTCTCGAATGTTTTGTGTAACATGTTCCTATTGTTTGGCAAGTCGAGTTTGGGAGGCTTGCCGGCTAGGTGGTGACCTTCGACGGTCGAGATTTTGCATCTTGATAGGAAGGTTAGTCGTTGATTGTGGTTACCTTCCGTTGGTAGCCAGTGGCGTGGCCATGGTGCTGGCATGGCTTGCGCATGCTCTTGGCGTGACTAATTAGGGTTTGGTGCCGTGACCATAGAATTGGAATATCTAAGTGTACGTCATGGCCAAAGAGTTGGCAGCGTGGCCAATGAATTGGCACAAGTCGTTTGGTTTAGTGGTGAGCTTGTACGTATGAGATTTGCATCTCAGAAGGAAGGATAGCCGTTGATTGTTGCAACCTTCCGTTTGGCAGCCAGCGACATGGAGGCATGGCTGACATGTCTTTGGCGTGGCCAAATTAGGGCTTTGGCACCGTGGGCCAAGAGTTGGCACCGTAGCCAAGAGATTGCCACAAGTCGTTTGGTGGCAAGTTTGTACGACTGAGATTTGCATCTCAGAGGGAAAGGTAGCCGTTGATTGTTGCAATGTTTAGCAGCCAGCGACATGGAGGCATGGCCGGGATGGCTTTGGCGTGGCCAAATTAGGGCTTTGGCACCGCGGCCAAATTAGGGTTTTGGCACCGTAGCCAAGAGATTACCACAAGTCGTTTAGTGGAAAGTTTGTAGGCTGAGATTTGCATCTCAAAGGGAAGGGTAGCCGTTGATTGTTGTAACTCTCCGTTTGGCAGCCATCGACATGGAGGCATGGTCGGCGTGGCTTTGGCATGGTTTAGGCGCGACCAAGCTAGGATTTTGGCAAAAAATTTAGGCGCGGCCAAAATTAGGGTTTTGGCACTGGCACTGGGCCAAAAGTTGCCACGCGTTTGGTAGCGAACTTGGACGGTTGAGATTTGCATCTCAGAAGGAAGGGTGGTCGTTGATTGTTGCAACCCTTCGTTTGGAAGCCAGCGGCATGGAGGCATGGCTTTGGCGTGGTTTAGGCGTGACCAAGCTAGGATTTTGGCATAGTTTTAGGCGCGACCAAAATTAGGGTTTTTACATAGTTTAGGCGCGCCCAAAATTAGGGCTTGGCATTGGGCCAAAAATTGCCACGCGTTTGGTGGCGAACTTGGACGGCTGAGATTTGCATCTTAGAAGGAAGGGTGGTTGTTGATTGTTGCAACCCTGCGTTTGGCAGCCAGCGGCATGCAGGCATGGACGGCGTGGATTTGGCATGGTTTAGGCGCGGCCAAGCTAGGATTTTGGCAAAGTTTTAGGAGCATTTCTGTATAGTTTAGGCGTGGCCAAAATTAGGGCTTGGCATTGGGCCAAAAGTTGCCACGCGTTTGGTAGCGAATTTGGACGGCTGAGATTTACATCTCAGAAGGAAGGGTGGTCGTTGATTGTTGCAACCCTTCGTTTGGCAGCCATCGACATGGAGGTATGGACGGCATGGCTTTGGTGCGGAGGTGTGACTGGCATGGCATGCCATTGGCACTGTGGTGCGGCTGGCATGGTTGGTATGCCTTTGGCGCGGAGATGTGGCTTGCATGGCATGCCATTGGCACGGTGGTGTGGCTGGCATGGTTGGCATGCCTTTGGCTCGGAGATGTGGATGGCATGGCATGCCATTGGCACGGTGGTGCGGCTGGCATGCTTGGCATGCTTTTGGCGCGGAGATGTGGCTGGCATGGCATGCCATTGGCACGGTGGTGCGGCTGGCATGCCTTTGGCACAGAATGTGGCTGGCATGACATGCCATTGGCACCGTGGTGCGGATTGCATGGTTGGCATGCCTTTGGCGCAGAGATATGGCTATTAGGGTTTAGCGTGTCGAAACCCTAGTTTAAAATATGTAGCACGCGTGATTGGCACGTTTGGCTAGTACGCGCGGCTGGCATGTTCAGAGGTGATGTCAGTCAGTACCGAGGGCTCTGCCGTGGAGCATGACATATAAAAAAGGTACCCCGATAATTTTACGCAAACATGTTGAATGGTTCAATAAATGTGCTAGTGGCGACATTATTACTCAAGTGTGACGTCACTGTCTGATTAATGTTTTATGATTTTAACCCTAAACTAAAAACTACCATCAACAGTTTGTAGCAGTTTTCTACCATATTTTTGACTTCGGTCAAGACTTATAGTAGGCATGGTTGAATTTAGATTAGAAAGCCCGTGCTTATGGAATAAGTAAAGGTTTTGGTTACCAAGGAAGGAATTCTCAATTAACATATATATTCATGAAAAGTATGTTTACTTTGGAAACAAGAGATCAAACACACTGCTACTACATATAAATAAAATACTCCTGAAAGCTTAGAACTTTGCACTACGCATTAAAGTTTTTTATACCACTGTCAGAAGTAAAGAAATACTCTCCATGAAGAAAAAACTATTGCTATATTGAGACTCGAGCCACTATACTTGAGTACGTAAGTACCACAATCCGGAGACCAGGTGTCAATCAAGTACTAATTGTTTATCAAGATCTAAGGATTTACTTTGGTACCTCACGAGCCTTAGTAAGGCAACACCTTTTGATTAAGGTTAAAACTTCAGTATAAATAATCACTATAAGTTTTTTCCATTTAAACTATGGAGATAGTGTGTATTTTCCATTAATTTGGGTAAATTTAGTGTTTGAGATTAATTCATGTTGCTTAGGCGAAAGTGATACACTTATAGGCCAGTGGTATTAAGTATTCTCAACGAACTAGGGAGAAATACACAGGTTTGAACAATAATGTATAAGGTGCTTTGAGAGCATTGCTTGGCAATATGGTATAATGCAGGGGTATTGCTTGAATGAGATAGTTGTACTAGGATCCTTTGTGGGTTTCCATTAGTTAGATGGAGTTGTTAAATGTAGTATTTTTATCTAGGTAAATTAATTTTAGATTAGGTTTTGGAGTTTTTCAACGGGTTTGTCGTTTACTCGTCAACAAAATCCGTGGACATTGTTTTTACTTTTTTCCGAAAATTATATTATCTCAGTTTCTGGGGAAGAGGTACTACCACTTTTTCAATTGATCCTAAAAATAGGCTAAATTAAAAAGTGATAATAACTCTTTGTCTCTATAGTTGCAAAAGAGGGGGTACCAAGTACACCACCAAATTTTAATTTAGAAACTTGTAGGGCAAACTTGTCACAATCAGTAGCACAGATCAACGGTAAAGATCCAGTACATGATATGGAGATAAGTTTAACTTGAATGATCTCATAAATCAATATCCAAGTAATATCCTAGTATGTTCACAAATTGTAATATGAACCGAATTCCAAAAAGACAAGTCTTGTAATCTTTATTTCAAGATAAGAATTCTCAAGTATAAAATTGTAGGTATATACAGTTTTTTAGGCTTAAAAACTGTCTAGATTATTTTAATGTACCACTTGTGATATTTCAATTATAAACATAAACAATATAATGTGAAAAATAAATAACACAAGACACAAGAAATTTTGTCAACTAACGAGGAAAACTGCAAAGCAGAAAATATCCGGGACCTAGTCCACATTTCGAGCACCACACTGTATTAAGCTGCTACAGACACTAGCCTATTATCAGATTTCAGACTGGAACGCAACTAAAACCGAATCGACCTACGAGTAATTCAGCTTCAGTTGTGTTCCTTTACGTCTCTTGTATCTCGCAAGACCCTCCGCAACATGAATCCCCTAGCTGACGTCCTTTGCAAGCCTAGTAGTTTATTCAATTTAAGTGAAGACTTTTATGTGACTATTCTGCCTCTAACAAAAAAAATATTTTAGTTTCTTTAAAAAGATAAACAAGTTATGTAAATCTATATGCTATGGGGGAATATGGATCTTCAAGGGAAAAGAAATCAAGAAAACTCAAGATTAGATTGAACTTATTATCTTCGAAAGTTATAGAGATGCCTAATTAATTCCACCCCACAAGAACAATCTAAAAAAATCAAATTAGAAGTGGTTTAAATATTTATCTTGCGGAATCACAAAGTCTGAGACGAAGAGTACTTTGTAATTTCTATCAATCAAGTTCCTGATCTAAAGTTTCGAGAAATCAGAAGATACGAAGAAACTAAGCAAACAATACCACGAAACAACACAAATTTAGCAGGAGCATTAGGATTCATGGACACACAAAACAAGATATCAAATAAAAGACACTCTCACATGGGTGAGGGAAAGAAAAGAGTCAGGAAAAATCCAACCTAACTTGTATAGTTGTTTATTCACGAAAGGAGTAAACTTGGGTGTTTACGAGGAAAAAGAAAGAACTGAAAAACAATAATATGTCGTTTTTACACACAAGTTTGGAAGAGTAAAAGTTAAAGCTAGAGCAGTAATTCTTTGGGAGCATTATTACTCATCTTATATATTCTAACCCTGATATAATCAATTAGGCCTACCACTCCATATGCATTGAAAGGTAAAAAAGTATATTAAGCATATATCTATACTTACAAATAATGCAATTTTTTATAAAAATAGATAAGAAAACTTAAAACCCTTATACCTTTCAAAATACAGTTTAGTGTACCATTGTAGGCCAGAAAATTTCGGGTCGCTGGATTGTAATTGTAGTTGTAGTTGTAACAAGCACCCAATATTAAACAACAATTGGTACCAGAATAATTTCAATTAAAGACATGTGATTCACTATCCAAGAATAAGTGTTGTGCATCAAGCAACATGAAGCATGTCATGAAATCGTAAATTTGCACAACTTACGATAGTTTGCATCGCAACCTAGATCGCAAGTGGGCCACTCTTAAATAAGTAACCTGGGGGTGTCAGAGTACAACAACGAAACAACTGATCCAGAGAAATTCTTCTTAAGCCACCAACAAGTTGAGGATTAAGAAGGGGTGGCGTTTGGACCGTAAAGACTACCACATACAAAGTGGACCCATCAACTCTTTAACCCAGTAATCTTAGTTCACTTAAGATAACATTTAATTGGGCCCTGGGATGAATTATAATTTCATAAATGTTGGGCCAATATGTTAGTCTCCTTAAAAAAAGTAACATAGATACTACGGGTAAGATGGATCTGGATGACAAGTAGACCAAGTACATATTCAAACTTAAAGATAAGATATGAATATGACAAGTTACTAATCCAAATACATAGTAAAAAGTTGATTATCCTAAAAGTGGGATGAACTAGGTTAGCTAATATCATCCAGATACATAATATTCTTGAGCATGTTTTAATCTGTTATATTAAAATAAGGTTGAGTCGCGGTCTGTCATAACAAACTTGCTGGGCATATCTTTTATGACAATATCAAAGTACAATACTACCAAAAAACGCGTGGGATGGGGGGCAGTTTTGACGATGATGAAATTGGATGCTGAAAGACCACACACCTGCATGAAATTATATAAAGAAGAACTATCTAGGATGACTTATTGCAATGATTTAGTCTGAATGAAAGATGTCAGGTAGAAATAGGGGCTTGTATATGACATTGTATATATACCTAGACCATAATATTTGATAGGTAACGAAGAAATACTTTGTTGCAGAGGGCCATAACCACCACCATCAGATGTTATCACCTGTCTCAAATGCTGAAAAGCTGAAGGGTAAGTGACGCGTATGGTGAAATGGAGCCGATACGTACCAACACAGTTGTTAAGCAATAACATCTCACATTAGGGATCTTTGAGTTTCTTAATAACATTCATCAACTGTATTCTCTTGTTAACCCGCATGACAATATCACTACGAAACTATGAGGGTCAAGACTCATAGGCCCCCATAATAACTTCACACCAACTGATGGTTTCTCAATGGTAAAAAAGAAAACACCATCTATATTGACACAAGGGTCAAGAGTAGGCCAGAAAATCTCAGTTTTGCTTATATTTGTAAGTAACGCTCTCTCTTTACCTTTAGCTTGAATGATATTTAGTGCTTTAGAACCTTACATGGTATCTCCAATGATGGTTCCATCTTATAAATACCAAGCATGGAGATTCTGAGTACACAAAGAAGCTATCTTAAGCACCAATGAGTGTATAATCAAAGCAGAAACTAGTGGATCAAGAAGATCACCCTGCTGTACACCTTGAGAAGAGGAAATAAAATGTTACATGTAATATAACCTTGCAGGTTTGACGTAACATAGTTCAACCCACTTAGAAATTGATAGGCATTTATTTCTAACCTCTCTGATTAAAAGTGTTATGTCAGCAAGATTAATAGCGCATTTGGATACACATCCATAAGTAACTTTTTGACTTCTAGAAGTCAGTATGGGTGTAGGATTTTAGAACGACTTATAGAAGCATAAAAGTCGACTTTTTGTGAAGAAAAATATCTGGACTTATGACTTCTGCTTCTGGAGAAGCAAAAGTCAGAAACAAAATTGCATCCAAACGCGCTATAAAAGGTAAAGTTAATAAGTAACATTGAGATCCTATTGTAGTTACCTTTTAGTTATAATAATATGTTGACAGAATGAGGTATGCTTTCACCACCACAAGGTATGCCTACTCCAAATTGACAATCACCTAGATATGCAGTCATTTCCTTACCAACTAAGATTTCCATAAGTTTAGAAATCAAACGTCTTCAAATGGTTCCCACTTCTATAGGTATGAAACCTCCACCAGGATTTATGAGTGGGGTTAAGAGGGCAGTGGCTATGTATTCACAAGTAAGACATTTACCAGCTAATAAAAAATCAACTACACTTGCTATGAATGATAACAACTCATCAGCAACGGCTGGCTTAATTGCATTAAACACCGAATTGGAATTAAGGAGAGATAACTTTAGTACCTACGTTGTCAGGTGGTATAATGGGTTGTGGTACATGTGGATGTTTACGTTGTAACTCAAATATGACACCATCGTTAGTGGAGTACTAGCCCTGGAGGAAAAAAATCGAATTGCAGTAGTATAATGGCCATAACTGAGTTTCTTACGTCAAGATGGAACATTAATATGATCATATTTCTTTATGTTGTGTTGCTTGCTTGACTATGCTTGGACTGTCTAAATTTATTCGTTTCTGCTGATAACTCGAGTAAGTTATGAATCATGAAGGAACAACTAGATGGATCTTTTTAACAAAGCCTGATTGGTAGATGTTATATGTAGTCTTTTCCTTGTGTCTGATCCCTTCTAAGGTACATTTAGGGATGTATCAGTTGGAAATAAATACTGGACAAAGAGATAGATTTAAATATTATTTGTAGTCTTTTTCCTTGTGTCTGATATCTTCTAAGGTACATTTAGGGATGTATTAGTTGAAGATGCATACTGGACGGAGATACAAATTTAAAAAATTCACCTGCATCTAGTCCGTCAATAGGCAGATCGGTTGGGATCCATGGATCTGGGTAGCTTTGCTTGATGACTTAGGCTAACCCCTATGGGATAGATTGAACTGCTAGATTGGCCAAAAAGTGTTGCAAATCAAGAAAAAAGTGTGGGAAAAAAGTTAACACTAATTCTGGATACTTCTCTCTCCTAGCATTTTCTCACAGTCCAACTAGCAGCGAGATTGAAACGTTGAACTACTCAGCGCTCAAAATGTGGTCCAAATGCTGAACAATTCAGCGTTTTGAGAATATTCCAGCGTTTTGCTCCCATTTGTGTGTAATCATCTAAGGAATCCGGTGCAATGCTTTTGGCAAAATGTTTCATGACGGCAACCATTTTCATATATGGAGTATGACCAGGAATACTGCAAGCATCCGTTTTTTGGCGAAAATCATGGTCATAATCACAAACTTGCTCTAAAATTCTCAGAAAAAGTGGACGAGGCAAAGAAAACCGACCTTTGAACTTCTTTGGCACATACATACAATTGAAGTTGAAGTACTGATGCATCATACGAGCATTCGCATATATCTGCATCTGACGAGTCTTAACTTCATTCGGGACGGGTTGACGTATTCCCTGCCTCCTCTGCGTCTCCAAAAGTGTATCCACTGTTACAACATTCATCTCAATATCATCTTCATCATCCGGAAGGCCGAACAAAATTCTTCTCAAAGCTCCCTGCATAATGTACCTAACACTACGAAAACATAAAGCTTTATAACACCCCATCAAGCAAAAAAAAATAAAACACACCATAAAAATAAATAAATTAAAACACGCAATAAAAATAAATAAATTAAAACACGCCATAAAAAACAAATAACAATCCATAAAATAAAATAAATAGTACTTAAAAGTATAACACTCCATAAACAACGAATAACACTCCATATGGTTTCATAAACACTATGATAAGTACTTTAAACACTACGACAATTAATTTAATTCAGGTTATAGAAATTATGGGATTGTTGTTGACCGAGCTGAGTATCATAAACAATGTTAGGCTCGCTTTTCGTCAACAACACATTAAATTCATTTCTTTGTTGTTGATATTGTGATGAAGTAGCTCCATCTTCGATCGTAGGGGTGTAAAATTGTTGACCCGTAGCCCATTCATAACCACCTAATGTGAGGTCTTGTGATGTAATAGCTTCATTTGGATTGTTTCATATTTGGGATTGGATAGATGGTACTGAATAAGATGTAGATCTGCCAGATGAGGAACATGAAGTTGTAGCCATTTTGTAAGTCTCGTTCCATACGATTTGACGAGCTCCAATCTCGAATATACATTGTTGTTCCATAAACCTAAAGCAATCATCCTACAAGTATATAAAATTAGAGGAATTTATTTAAATATTCAAGAAACTTAAAATAAAAATGGAAAAATATAAATGTACTTACCAATGTCAAATTCATCTCCCGAAAGTTACGGACAAGGAGCTCTTGGAACTTGTAATTGACGTGCTACGCCGGCTTCGTTGGAAAATGGTAAACTGAAATCTATCTCCGGCAGTTGTGATGGGGCCTCATTCTGTGTCTCATAGGTATATGTTTGCGACATCATGTCAGGAGGCGGATGACTAGGAAACAAACGACGAGGAACAACTGAGCTACCCAATGCTATCTCATCGACGTTCTGTGCATGGCATGACCCAGTGACATAAGGACCAACACTCTTGTTCTTCCACCAAGTGTTATATTGATCCTCAGTGACTGCATAATAGTCGGTGACCTCTACAATATCTCTGTCATCAATTTGATCCAAATTGGAGGATTTGTTGGGACAACAATCTCACTTTTAATCTTCCTATGGAATATTTCTCCCAAGTAACAACTAACTTTTGTGCGTTTTTCAAAGTAAAAAAAACAGAACCCTCTTTTTGGAGATATTTAGTGCGTGAGTATATTGGTCTCCCACAGAATACTCACTTTCTGCCCGTGGTTGCCAAATACATGATTCACTTGTTCTAGCGTCAATCTGTATTCTTTCACTTTTGACTGAGTGTTTCATAATGTCCTTTTGGCCTCCTTGATGTCCCCTCTTCCTTGATGCAATCCTAATCTTCTTGAAGAGACAAATCTTTGGTAAAACATCATAATGTCGTCCAAGTGTCTGACAAAGCAAGGGTTGCATGTTGTGGAAGTAGTAATAGTACCAATACTCAAGTACCATAGCCATGCCAGCTAAATTCGAACCCTTGGTTGACCAATTGTGGAGATATTTATAGGTATTACCTAACGAAGCTAGACCCCAATCATACTCCTCAACTCTATATAAGTCCTCCAACAACAGAACCCAACGTTTATCTACTTTTCCAGTTGAATGCACTGGAAGAAAATGACCAAAACACCACATTAAGAATGCTCGTGTCAATGTCTCTGCACACCAGTATTATCCTGGCCTTTTCTACTATCAATGTACTCTCTCAAGACTGCTAAAGATAATGAATTTTTCTTAGAGTCCCATACACCATAATTTTTGATATCCAAAAAATATAAATCATCTAGAGCAGGACATGTTAGATCACTACCCAACTGCAGCATAACTACTGCTCGTTTACTAGGGTCACCAGTGGGAATTCCTGTTAACATGTACCAATCTAAAGGAATGAGGCCAATTTCAAACTCCCGAAAATGAAAGCTCTTAGTTTTTGACCACCATCTCTCAGCTATGGCTTCAACTAAGCCTCTATCCCATTGGCGAAATCAAACTCAAAAACAGAAGAAAAGCCACAATTGTCACAATATCGTTTTTCTACCGGATTATCTTTCACTAAAATATTATAACACACTTCAGTATCCTTCAAACTACCTCTAAAGCTTACTCCGCGAGGGTCTTTCATAACATCGTGACATACATGTCTATCACAATTATTTGATGAAACTATATCCAACAGATCTAACATTTCATCCATACTCATACTATAATCAATAACAAACATGAAAAAAAATATCATTATCATTGTCATTCATTTTCATCTATACAAACTAAATGATCATTATCAATTCATCCATACAAACTAAATTATCATTATCATTCATTTTCATCCATACAAACTAAATTATCATTATCAATTCATCATACAAATAATCAAATTATCAACAATTTCATTTTTTGTTCATCACAAATAATCAAATTAAACCCTAACAATTCTAAAAATCAATTTCAATCACATATCATTTAAATCACGTAAATATATCATCTATCCCCGACATTTTATCAACTATCAATCATCAATTTCATCAAATTTTCATCATAATCAATAATCAAGAAAAAAAAAACCTAAAATTTTAAATCCTTACCTCAATCAATTTCGTGGACGGAATTGAATGAAAATACTCTCAAACGATCAAGAAATCGGTGGAGTACAAACCCACGGAAGGAATTGAGAAATAAACGTCTAGAATCACTGATTTACGAAATCCATTTGCGGGTGTGTTTGAGAAAGAAAATGAAATGGGAAGAACTGAGGAAGAAGGGACTTCTGCGTTGGAGAAAACCCGATTCATAGACGCTGAACAGTTCAGCGTTGTCAACCTAGTTGACCAAGTCAAACGTTGTTCGGTTCAACGTTCACCTGGACGCTGTACTGTTCAGCGTTCGACGCTATACTGTTTAGCGTTCCGCTACTAGATTCGCCATACCATAGGAGTTAGTAGGTTTCCCAAGATGACGTGGATGGCCAATCTAGATGCTAGATTAGAAGACCATAGGGGTTAGCCTTATAGTGTGCCCATGCGGCCTCAATACCAACCAAGGTTTGAAAAACACCCGTTTTTACCGAAAAAATGAGTGTTAAAACGATCACACCCATATACCGTGTCCGTGAGGGTCCCCGAACCCCATGCTTTTATAATGCCGGTAAATATGAATAACTACAGTTTTTTTAGGACTTTTCAGTTTTCATACACGTTGTAATCGTTTATCTAAAATTAGTTTGAATGCTTTTTTCTTCTAAGTAACATTTCAACGTGCATTTTTTAGAACTGTTTTCCTGTTATCACGCACGTTATAATCGTGTAAATAACTTTCTTACCATTTTTTTTTGGAGTTTTTTCCTTTCTCTGGATTGAAAGCTTAAAACTTCGAATTAAATTTTTTTTAAATGATACAAGGAAAGTAACTACAGGATTAAAAACTTCAAATTTAAAGAACATAGGATTATTAAACTAGTGTTCATCATTTAAAAAGCTACGCGAACCAACTACGACCACCACCTTTTTTTGATTTATTCATGTATTCTTGATTTCTCGGCGGTTCCTTTCCACATCATAGTCGTCGTCGTGGGGGTACTGATGTGATTTGTAGATAGTGGTAAAAAGTGATTCGATTCTCGAACTTGTGAAGGATAACTTTAGACTTAAATTCAAAACTAAATAGAAAACTCACTAATAATTATAACAATCACTGACAAAGTTGGTATCAATATTAAAAGAACACTGAGGCTAAGATTCCACTATTTTCCAAGTTTAAGGTGATTTAATCCAATCTTTGTATTCATGCAATTTTCTTGTTCAATTTGATTCTTACTATTGCAACAAGTAGATTTTCAAAAGCAATAATTGTAAATACCAAGCATGAAGCATCAAGAGTCTATAAACTAAGCATACTCCATCAAAATAGATCACAATCACTCAAATAAAAATCATATTCAATAATAGTTCAAGGAAAATAATCATAATAATAATTGCAATAAATTAAATAAAATAGATTGTACCACTTTTTGTTGGAAAAATAGCTTCCTCTATCGCCTCAGCAATGGGGTTTAGCTCCTCATATCAAAAACAGGTTCAAAATAATAAATCATGGCTCAAAAGGTGTTTTTATTGAAGAGAATATGTAAAACAGCAAATCTGCAACGGTGTATAGATGTTACAGAAGTCACCGTTACAGTTGGTGTTGCAATACTGAAGATATACGTTACTAATCAACTGTTACATGATCAGAAATTTAAGACCCTAAATACGACTGTCCTGCACAGCTTAATGTTCTTCAACTTAGGGTTCTTGAGAACGACACTTTCTATATGCCGTCTGCAACTCTTCTTCTTCCTATTCTCTGCTGCTGCTGCAACTCCACCTGTAGCGTGATTCTCTGCCTCTAAACCTACCCCCAAACTCCCGGTGCCCCTTTGATACTCTCCTCTCGTATTTATATACACAAAGGGTTATTAAATCCCGAGAAATCTTCCCTTTTTCTTTCTCCACAAGACACAGTCTTTCCTTCCTTTGCTAATTCACCTTACGCGTTTCTGGATTGTTTTAAACCTCCCAAATTGTCTCTGTGACGTAAGAAAATCTTATGGGACAAATATCTTCCCTTTTAATCCCACGTAACTTCCATGTAGAATCAAACATGATCGGGTTTACTCCCCTGTTTCCGTAAATATTTTTCTTCCATATTGTTTTTGATAACTTCCAAAACTACGAAGATTTGATATCTTTTTTTTCTCGTCTTCCAACCACCTTCCCTGTTTCATCCAACTAGGCCCATATGTACCCAAATCCACAAAGAAACCCGAGATACCATTGCCAGAACCCAATACAATGAAGTACGCTGTTACTGGAATTTCAAACCATATTTCCCGCCTATTTGCTAACTTTGAACCGTGAAGAAGAAGGGCGTCCCCTATCCAGAGTAGGGGTGCCTTTAGAAGTTGCCTTAAGGGGTGTCCTGGGGGTGCCCGGGGGTCCGAATAACAAGTGTCCTTTGGGTGCTTTCCGACAACTTTTCGAGCCAAATTTTTCCAAAAATGTTTATTGGCCAAAAATATCTACAAATAAATAAAACACCATAATAAGTACCAAAATGAGCCCTAACAATATATATAATCAAGACAAATCGGACACAAAAATGTGTCAATCAAATACCCCCAAACCTATTATTTGCTAGTCCTCGAGCAAAAATAAAATAGAAATAAAATCCTAACTCACTGTCGCAGGCATCGTCGATTGCATTTAGCGTATGCAATAAGTCTTAAACCCCTAGGTGTCCCTAGTGGCGGAGTGTTGTCTCCGTAGGGATTACCAGAGGTATACCCACAAAACCTTTATACTCCATACCCTAGCTATCTACACAGAACCTTGGAAGGCACTAAAGAATCTCCTTGGTTGGCATACTTATTGATTACAGGAGGAAGTACCCTGATGCGAAATTCCAATTGTTGTACACGAGTTCGCACTCAAGCATACTAAAATTCATATGAAGTGACAGATCTCTACTCAGATAGTCGCACTATGGACATCAATATCCGGAGTCAAAACTAATCACATGGATAGATCAAGAAGATGTATATAGAAAAACATAGATGGTTTTGATGCTTACTAGGTGAACGATGTTTCTCATATCTGTCTGCAGGCCTCCGCCAAAATGAACCTATCCTAATGGACTGAGATACTAGTCTGACTAATATCAACACACTGGCATATACAAGGGAACCAGTGATTGATAATCCTAACTCTATGTCAACACACTGGCATCTACAAGGGTTCCAGTGGTCGACTTTATTGAATTTATTCCAGTTGGTCTGGTCTCAATTTCTCAATTTTTTTATTTTTTATTTTATTTATTTTATTTTTTTTTTTTTTTTCATTTTTGGATTCAATCAATCATTGTTCTTTTTTTTTTTTTTTGTATCTCAATCACTCTAATTCACCCTAGCATTGGTAACAACTTGAATCGTGAGCCCCACCTAATCACTTAGAGAAACATAGTTTAAAAACAAAACAAAATAAAAACAGAAGTGAAAAGGACTCAACGAGATATGGTGAAACTATCATGTTATTTCTAACACCTGAGCTCTGTGCTTTTATGAATAGACTCTTTAGATGTTGCCATCTAGTCAGATTGGTTCCTCAACTCCTACAACCAAAATGCTTCCATCCACTTAGATTGGTTAGTGCCATCCTTAATAGGGATAAATTTCTAGGCTCTGGAGTTTATTTATTGCAACGAAAAGGTAACAAAAAGTTCTACCCCACCCCCAAACTTAAATCTAACATTGTCCTCAATGTTTCTAATCAAAGAACAGTACCAAAATATAAGTAACATGAGGAAATAGTAAAGAGAAGTCGGAAAGATAGTACCTGGGTGAAGTGTAACCAAAAACCTACAAAAATATTATACAACATAAAAATCGCCTCGATGGTCAATCAAGGTAAACAGGGTCCTCCAGAGGGACCTCCTCAACATCACCTGTAGGAAAAGGCTCTAAAAAGGGCTTCAATCGCTGACCGTTAACCTTCGAAGAACACTCTCTGGTGTCTCAATCTCAACAGCGCCATGAGGAAAAACAGTACGGACCACAAAAGGACCGGTCCACCGAGAGCGCAACTTCCCGGGGAATAGATGCAAACGAGTGTCATACAGAAGAACTTTTTGACCTGGAGAAAATGACTTTCGTAAAATATTCCTATCATGCACAAGTTTCATTTTGTTCTTATACTCCTTAGCACTATCGTATGCATCTCTACGAATCTCGTCCAACTCATTGAGCTGGAGCTTTCTTTGAGCTCCTGCCTTGTCAAGTGAAAAGTTTAAGTTCTTAATAGCCCAATAGGCTCGATGCTCTAACTCAACAGGCAGGTGACATGCCTTGCCAAACACTAAACGATAAGGTGACATTCCAATGGGTGTCTTAAACTACGGTAAGCCCATAAGGCATCAGTAAGCCTCGACGACCAGTCTTTCCTATTTGGATTAACTGTTTTCTCTAGAATACGTTTAATTTCCCTATTGGAAACCTCTACCTGACCACTAGTCTGAGGGTGATATGGGGTTGCTACTTTATGGGTAATACCGTATTGTTTCATTAAAAGAGCAAACGGTCTATTACAAAAGTGTGAACCTCCATCACTAATTATAGCTCGCGGCGTACCAAAACGTGTAAGTATATTCTCTTTCAAAAACTGGACTACGACCCTGTGGTCATTCGTTTTACACGGAACCGCCTCAACCCACTTAGACACATAGTCTACAGCGACAAGTATGTAAAGATAACCAAACGAAATAGGAAATGGACCCATAAAATCAATGCCCCACACATCAAAGACCTCAATCACTAAAATAGGGTTCAAAGGCATCATATTTCTACGGGAAATGGTTCCTAACTTCTGGCAACGCTCACAAGAAACACAATGACTATGGGAATCTTTAAACAACGAAGGCCAGTAAAATCCACACTGCAAAATCTTAGCAGCAGTCTTCTTAGCACTAAAATGACCCCCACATGCATGTTCATGACAAAAGGAGATAATACTAGACTGGTCACTCTCAGATACACATCTCCTAATCTGGTCCGGACAATACTTAAACAGATAAGGATCGTCCCAAAAGAAATGCTTAACCTCGGCTAAAAACCTAGAACGATCTTGCTTACCCCAATGTTGAGGGGTTCGACCAGTAACAAGATAATTCACTATATTTGCATACCAAGGTGATTGGGAAACAGAGAACAATTGTTCATCAGGAAACTATCCCTTATAGGAAGGGAATTAGGGGAACTAACAACTAGCCTAGACAAGTGGTCTGCTACTACATTTCTGCACCCTTTTGTCTCTAATGTCTGGAAAATTCTGTAACAAAGGATCCATCTAATCAATCTAGGTTTGGTATCCTTCTTAGATAAAAGGTATTTCAAAGCAGCATGATCTGTATAGATTAATCTTAGAACCTAATAAATAGGACTAAACTTATCCAAGGCAAACACGATGGCTAAAAGTTCCTTCTCGGTAGTTGTAGTTCATTTGGGCATCATTCAGAGTTTTGCTAGCATAATAAATCACATGAAGTAATTTGTTTTCTCGTTGTACCTAACAACGCCTATAGCATAATCTGAAGATCACACATAATCTCAAAGGGTAGGTTCCAGTTAGGTGCCTGGACTATCGGGGCAGTAGTGAGTAAAGTTTTAAGCTTCTCAAAAGCCTCTAAACAAGCATCATCAAAGACAAACTTAACATCTTTTGCAAGCAAATTGCAAAGAGGTCTAGAAATCAAGCTAAAATCCTTAATGAATCGACGGTAAAAACCTGCATGCCCTAGGAATGACCTAATATCTTTTACGGTTTTTGGGACCTGTAAAGTCTTAATAAGGTCAACTTTGGCTTTGTCTACCTCTATACCCTTTGAAGAGACGATGTGCCCTAACACAATTCCTGATTTAACCATGAAATGGCATTTTTCCCAATTAAGCACTAAATTTTTTTCCTTACACCTAGTCAACACTAATGTCAAATGATGCAAGCACTCATCGAAAGATGAACCAAACACTGAAAAATCATCCATAAAGACCTCTAAGAACCGTTCTACTATCACCATATCAGAAAATATGCTCATCATACAACGCTGAAAAGTTGCAGGGGCATTACATAGCCCGAAAGGCATGCGTCTATACGCAAAGGTACCAAAGGGACAGGTAAAAGTGGTTTTCTCTTGGTCTTCTGGGGCAATAACGATCTGATTATAACCGGAGTAGCCATCTAAGAAGCAATAGTGACTATGTCCAGCTAATCGCTCTAGCATTTGGTCGATAAAAGGAAGGGGAAAGTGATCCTTCCTTGTGACCTTGTTCAATTTCCTATAGTCAATACACACACGCCATCCCGTGGTCACTCGGGTTGGGATTAATTCATTATTATCATTCTGGACTACAGTGATACCTGATTTCTTGGGGACAACCTGAACAGGGCTGACCCACTTACTGTCTGAAATTGGGTAAATAATACCCGCATCTAACAACTTAAGCACCTCTTTTCGAACTACCTCTTTCATGTTAGGGTTCAGTCGACGTTGCATCTCCCTAGAAGGTTTGGAGTCTTCCTCTAAATGAATCTGATGCATACACACAGTAGGACTTATACCCTTAATGTCTGCTATAGTCCACCCTAAAGCTTCCTTATTGTCTTGAAGTACATTTACTAGCCTACTTTCCTGATCACTATCCAAATCGGAAGCTACAATCACAGGTAAAGTCTCAGATGGGCCTAAAAACACATACTTTAGAGTATCGGGTAGTGGTTTAAGGTCCAACTTTGGGGGCTCTTCTAAAGAAGGAATTAGGGTAGTCTCAGAAACTGGTAACGGTTCGAACCTAGCTTTCCATCTATCAGTGTCTAACACAGGGGTAGAATCTAATAGAGCATTCACCTGTTCAATAGTGCTATCGTCGTCAAAATCTAAACCAAAATGGGATAGACAACTTTCTAATGGGTCTTCAGACAAATGTTTGGTAATGACTCCTGAACTAAGGCTTCTATCATGTTCACCTCTCAACACATGTGTCATCTAGCTCATGAGGTTGCTTACTGACATTAAAAATGTTCATCTCCATAGTCATATTACCAAAAGATAAACTCATCACACCATTTCGACAGTTAATGATCGCATTAGACGTAGCTAAAAATGGGCGACCTAAAATCACAGGTATCTGGTTCTCTGGGTCAGGGACAGGTTGGGTATCTAGGACCACGAAATCCACTGGATAAATAAACTTGTCGACCTCAATAAGAACATCCTCGATAACACCTCGAGGGATTTTAACAGACCTATCAGCTAACTGCAGTGTCATCTGAGTAGGTTTCATTTCACCAAGTCCTAGCTGTAAGTATACATGGAATGGCAGTAAGTTCACACTGGCTCCTAAGTCAAGTAAAGCTTTTTCTACCCGGAAGTTACCTATTGTGCAAGCAATGGTAGGAGAACCTGGGTCTTTGTACTTTGGAGTTGTGGTGTTCTGAATGATTGAACTTACGTGACTAGCTAAAAAGGCTTTCTTATGGACGCTAAGTTTTCGCTTTCGCGTACACATATCCTTAAGGAACTTGGCATAAGCAGGAATTTGCCTAATTGCATCTAATAAGGGAAGGTTTATGGTAACTTGCTTAAAAACCTCCACTATGTCATTAAAGTTCGATTCCTCTTTGTTGGTACTAATAGCTGAGGAAATGGGGCTCTAGGCCTAAAATCAGACCTTTCAGGAACCGAATTCACATCATCAGAAACTTTATCAGTCTCTTCAGCTACTGGTCCTGAGAGGTGAGATCCTGAGGGGTGAACTACAGTATGTTCACTATCGGGCATGGTTACCTTATTGTCTACAACTCTACCACTTCTAAGGGTTCTAACAACATTCAATTGATTCGATGGTTTTGCACCTAATTCATGAACTCCTCTAGGGTTGGGTTGTGTTTGACTAGGAAACTTACCTTTTTCTCTCAAAGAATCACTTATCAGACCAACCTGGGTTTTTAACTCGGAAATAGCCTGACTATTTTCTTGTCCTATCCTGTTACTAGCTTGTAGACTCTGTTCTACGGATAACTGAATTTTGCAGTTTGCTGAGTTAACAAGGCGAGAGATTCCTCTAAACTTAGGATTTTCTTATCTGACTGATTCTGAAACTGAGCTAGTCCTGAAGGATTCTTAGTATAGCCAAAACCTGGGGGAGCATTAGAATTACTAAACTGACCTTGACTTTGGCCCTTAGACCACGAAAGGTTCGGATGGTTTCTCCAACCAGGATTATAGGTTTCTGAATATGGGTCAATCTTTTGACGGTTATCAAATCTAGTGTTATTATAAAGAGCATTGGCTGCTCTTCAATATTCTGGCCTTCCCAAAAAGGCTCCACTCTACCACTAGTCTGGCCCACTTCTAAGGCTTCTAACCTTTTTGCTATAGCAGCAATTTTGGCATCTGATTCATAGCCTCCTTCTACCCTATTAACGTTTCCTCTACTTAAAAGAATTGTTTTCTGGGGTGCCCTACTATTTTCCCATTGCTGGGTTTTTTCGGCGATTTCATTAAAAAATTCCATCGCCGCATCAACAGTTTGGTTTTCAAATCCACCAGTGCATAGAGACTCAACCATGGTCGTTGTGGAATAATCTAAACCCTCATAAAGGATCTGAACTAGCCTAACCTTTTCTAAACCATGATGAGGACACTGGGATAATAAATCATTGAACCTTTCCAAATACCTATATAAAGATTCTCCCTCTTGTTGTGAAAATGTGCATATTTGCGTCCTAATAGACGATGTTTTGTGCCTAGGGAAAAACTTATTGAAAAAGGCAGATGTAAGTTGTTCATATGTCTCAATTGACTCGGAGTCCAAACTATAGCCACGACTTGGCCTTATCTTTCAGGGAAAATGGGAATAACCTAAGTTTCAAAGCATCATCATCTAAGCCTCTAATTCTTAGAGTACTACAAATTTCCTCAAAATCCCTAACATGGTAATAAGGGTTTTCATTTTCTTTCCCTAAAAAGATTGGGAGCATCTGTAAGGTCCCAGGTTTCAGTTCATAGGGTGCCTCCGTTTCAGCTAACTTAATACACGAAGGACGAGTAGTCCTAGTTGGATTCAACAAAGCTTTCAAAGTTGCCATTTCTGGCGCTATCGGAGCAACATGGATTCTCTCCTCAGTCAAAAGACGTTCAAAAACAGACTCTTCAAAAGTCGGACTTTCTGGATTAAGGTAATCGAGACGCTTCGAACTACTAGGTTTCTTTTTAACAAATCTACCTAGTGCGTCTCTTTTACGTTCAGGCATACAATAAAATTTTCTAAATTGGAAGGGTAAGCAAACACATATCAAGGCCGACTCAACCAAATCAAACCTATTGATTTCTAGCAAACAAAAAGCATGATGGCTCCACTTAGATTGTTTCTAGACCAGCTTCTAATCCTTCGAACGAGAATTCGTTACAATTTAAGCAAACCCCTCTGGAATCAATCCGAGTTAACGTAAGTTGAATAGAGGCAAGGGAAGCTCGGTGGAGCTTTGATACCCAAGGCATCACCGGTATTACAAGGCGGCGCAATAACGCATTCAACTTGCATAAACTGTCAAGAACTTCGAAGTATGCTTAAAAGAGTAACCAATATTTTTCGAATGACTTTCATGTTAAGCTCGTTACCCTATCGGTCTCCTTCTAGTCAAAATTTTAGGCTTAGGTTCGCGTAGGTTACGTGTTCCTAAAGCGGGCAAGAAGAGAACGGTGATGAAATCCGAACCCTTATCTTGTATGGCCAGGCCTTGCCCTTTACTAGAAAAATAAATGTCCGTATTCAGTCCTCAACATATATGCATACGAAGGAGTCCAGTAACTCGCTGACAGGGGATCCGCGAGTGTTTAGAATCTTACCTCCCGTTCCAGACGGGGGATGAATCGTTGTAGTCGGCTCGGGCCACTGACTCCGATGTCTAGTGTACGAACCCAAGGTGCAGAGACAATATCGTAATTGTCCTCCTTCTCTGCAAACAGTTTATATTTAAAGTACCCTTACGTAGGGTAATAAAATAAAATAATGTCCCAAAGTCCAAAAGTCCAAAAGTCCAAGAAAAGTAAAGAAAAATTACAAAAATAATAAACCCTAATACAATTTTTTTTTTCTAAAAGAAAATAAACAAACCCTAAACTAAAATTGTCTAAAATAAAATTGTCTTCTTTTCTGTTCTTTTTGCTTTAATATTTAGCTCCAAGTCTTTATGAAATCACCAAACTCTTTGGCTCAATTTTCTTTATGATCCAGAACCTGTAGACGCAACATAAATACCCAAAAACAAAAAAAAAGACAAAAATAAATAAATAAAAAAAATCTAAAACCCGAAAAACAAGTCAGCGTCGGCGGCGCCAAAAATTGATGTGATTTGTAGATAGTGGTAAAAAGTGATTCGATTCTCGAACTTGTGAAGGATAACTTTAGACTTAAATTCAAAACTAAATAGAAAACTCACTAATAATTATAACAATCACTGACAAAGTTGGTATCAATATTAAAAAAAACACTGAGGCTAAGATTCCACTATTTTCCAAGTTTAAGGTGATTTAATCCAATCTTTGTATTCATGCAATTTTCTTGTTCAATTTGATTCTTACTATTGCAACAAGTAGATTTTCAAAAGCAATAATTGTAAATACCAAGCATGAAGCATCGAGAGTCTATAAACTAAGCATACTCCATCAAAATAGATCACAATCACTCAAATAAAAATCATATTCAATAATAGTTCAAGTCAAATAATCATAATAATAATTGCAATAAATTAAATAAAATAGATTGTAGCACTTTTTGTTGGAAATATATCTTCCTCTATCGCCTCAGCAATGGGGTTTAGCTCCTCATATCAAAAACAAGTTCAAAATAATAAATCATGGCTCAAAAGGTGTTTTTATTGAAGAGAATATATAAAACAACAAATCTGCAACGGTGTATAGATGTTACAGAAGTCGCCGTTACAGTTGGTGTTGCAATACTGAAGATATACGTTACTAATCAAATGTTACAGGATCAGAAATTTAAGACCCTAAAATACGACTGTTCTGCACAGCTTAATTTTCTTCAACTTAGGGTTCTTGAGAACGACACTTTCTATATGCCGTCTGCAACTCTTCTTATTCCTATTCTCTGCTGCTGCTGCAACTCCACCTGTAGCGTGATTCTCTGCCTCTAAACCTACCCCCAAACTCCCGGTGCCCCTTTGATACTCTCCTCTCGTATTTATATACACAAAGGGTTATTAAATACCGAGAAATCTTCCCTTTTTCTTTCTCCACAAGACACGGTCTTTCCTTCCTTTGCTGCTTCACCTTACACGTTTCTGGATTGTTTTAAACCTCCCAAATTGTCTCTGTGACGTAAGAAAATCTTATGGGACAAATATCTTCCCTTTTAATCCCACGTAACTTCCATGTAGAATCAAACAGGATCGGGTTTACTCCCCTGTTTCCGTAGATATTTTTCTTCTATATTGTTTTTGATAACTTCCAAAACTACGGAGATTTGATATCTTTTTTTTCTCGTCTTCCAACCACCTTCCCTGTTTCATCCAACTAGGCCCATATGTAGCCAAATCCACAAAGAAACCCGAGATACCATTGCCAGAACCCAATACAGTGAAGTACGCTGTTACTGGAATTTCAAACCATATTTCCCGCCTATTTGCTAATTTTGAACCGTGAAGAAGAAGGGCGCCCCCTATCCAGAGTAGGGGTGCCTTTAGCATCCTTAAGAGGTGTCCTGGGGATGCCCCTTATCTAAACCGGGGGTCCGAATAACAAGTGTCCTCCAGGTGCTTTCCGACAACTTTTCGAGCCAATTTTTTCCAAAAATGTTTATTGGCCAAAAATACCTACAAATAAATAAAACACCATAATAAGTACAAAAATGATCTCTAACAATATATAGAATCGAGACAAATCGGATACAAAAATGTGTCTATCAGGTACTGGCTATCTTCGTCTGCATAAGTATCATCACCATTATAACCTCCATTATCGTCATCATAACCTCCTTCATTTTCATCATCATTGTTACCTACTTCATTATTGTTATCAACATTAGAATTATATCCTTCTTTCATATGTTGAACACTATGGTCAGAGCGATCGGAAGTGTAACGAGAATTATATGTTGGATTCACATTCTCATAAACTTGTGTATTGTCTCCAAATGAAAGATTACCAAAGTCATAAACAAAGTCACTCACTGGTAACCTTTCGTATGGGATTTGAACTTCAGGATCATGCCAGTTGTATGGTGGAGGGACATGCTCTGGATTATTAACGGCTTCCTCTTCCATCATATTTAACCATTGTTCTTCTTGAGGCAAAACCGGTGTTTCGTCTTCCCCCGCTATCCAGTCAAGCATATTGTCATCCCTCAGTAGACTATGAACTTCGTGAACATCAATGTTATGCCTCATTGCTTTACCTTTTTCTTTGTTGCTCCAACTTCAAATTGTACTGGAATACACCAGATCATTTATTCTCGATGAAAGTAAACGATTGCATAGTTTGGTGTGGATTCTTTCAAACACACTCCAATTCCTCTATGATCCAGGCGATATATTTGTTTGACTTAATATCTTTACTGCAATCTTCTGGAGAGATGGATACTCAACACCATAAGATAACCACCAACTTACAGGATCACCATGTTGAGCTGCAATACGTGCTGATGGTGATGCAAATTGACCTTGCATCATTCCCATCCTTCCCGCCTACAAATAAAAGTACAATTGTTACTAGAAATTCAAATTACTTAATTATACATATTTGGAGATAATATTAGTAATTTTGTACCTCTAGCATGCATTTTGCTTGTTCTTGCGGGTCACTAACCATTTTTGATATAACTTCAGTAAGACAAATTTGGGCTCAGAAATTTCATTATTGATGAGATTAGTTTTTGGGTTAAAGATGTAATAAGGATTGAGAAAATACGATACAACATGAAGAGGAGAACTCAACTGACTTTTCCATCGTTTCTTTATTACACCCATGATAGAAGCATTTCGATTTGATCCCAAAACCATTTGCAAGTGCATGAAACAAATAACCCATGGTGGGTTTGTCTGAGTCCAAGAAACGAATCATTTTCAATAAAGGACCAACCATTATGCATGCATTTTGACACGTCGTCCAGAACATCTCATGAAATAGCTTTTTTTTTTTTTTTTGTATATATTTAAGCAAGGCGCAAATATTAAACTAAAAATAATAAAATATAAATCAAAGTTGAATGTCAATTCATTTTTTTTTCTTTTTTGCATAGATTTTATTGACTTGATTTAACTGTGTCTTGATTTTTTTCTTCCTCTAATCTTGATTTGAACTCTTGTTATTTCCTTGAAACTCTATTATAAAGTTATGGAAACATCCTGAATTACAATATATATATATGTACAACATGGAGAAAATGACGAAAACATTACAAAAAGAAAAAAAAAAGGCAACTACTAACTTAAATGTTGATATAAGAGAGTACCTGTATAGTTAAAATTTATAGTTCAAAGACAATATTCGACGTCCGCATCATCATCCGGTATCATGAAGAAAATAAAATCAAATTTGCTATAAATAAACTACATAGAAACAAACAATAAATTTTGCGGTAAATACTTATTTTAATAAAATTATAATAAAATATTAAAATTACCTCTTAAACTTGTAGTTGGTAGTTGAAACTTGGAAACTTCAAAACACAGAGGAAGGAAGAATTTTTCCGCGGAAGAAGCAGAGTTATAGAATATTTGTCTACTACAACAATACGCCGTGTTGTGTTTTTAAAGGGTGAACATAAAGAAGAGAAAGGAAAAAAAAATAGTGTAGTCATGATTTTGTTTTCTGAAAGAGGGGAAATGAAAGAAAAAAGTGACGCGACATATCATTCGTTGCCTCCCCCAATTGGACCAACTTGAATCTTCAATTCATGAACCAAGTTCTCTGCTTTAGTTCTTTGTTAAAACTTAAAATGAGATAAAAAAAAAACTATAGATACATCATCATGCAGTGGTGGTGGGGTACATGATTTGGATTTTGGACGTAATAATTATATCAACTTATAAGTAGTGCGATTTTAGATCGAATCTGATAATGGGTTGATTGTCTTTACCCTAACTCACCATGCAATTCCTACTTTACGAGTTTTTTAAGCATTCAATGATTAACTTTTAGAAAGTAGTACCATATAGACTTGTTAAAACCGTGCCTACTTCTTGGCATTTGATGGAAATTCTGCAATCTAATAAAGGGACAAGTATATCTAGCTAATTGTTGCCGACGAAATTTTAGTGGCTATAATTTACCGTCACGAATTTTATCAAACTTTCGTAAATTTTATAGTGATTTTTTTTTAAAACACCTGTGTAAGAAATATAAACATGACTACCGAATTATACATCTTATACTAACAATAATCAATTAAAATGGTAGTATTAGAAATATTCCAATTCTTAATGGTATAGGTCATCTATTAGTGTGACCAAATTTAAACATTAATAGGTCATCTATTTAGGGACGGAGGGAGTATTAAAAAATAAAAAAACCTAGTAACAACGTTTTTTAGACTCGTTAAACCGTTTTCACGCATGTTATAACCGTTACATAGGAATTTGAGATTATAATTTTTTATTTTATTTTATTTTATATTTAACTGTTACAACGCCCGTTATTTTCAAAAAACGTCCAAAAAACACGTTTTTTACTATATAACGCGTTTTTTACCCAAAACATGGTCACACACCTAGTGTCCGTGACCTGCGGGGTGACCCGTTTTTCAAACCTTGATACCAAACGTAGATGCTTTATTATGGAGCAGTACTATTTACCAAAAGCAGGATATATATCCAAGGAAAGAAAACCCTCCCCTTAAACCCTGAAAGCCCATAGCAGCTTCTTTCCCCTGTCGCACGCATACCATCCCAAAACAAAAAGGTTTGCAGTCGAAAAACTCTCTTTAGTTTGTGTTTTTGTTTAGGATCTCAAGTAGCTCTCATATAGCCCTAAAAAGTTCTTCTCAATAAAATTTGAGAATCTGTTATAGTTCCCTCTCACTCAAATCTTTACTTTTCTAGGGTTTGAAACAACAACAAAAAAATGGGATCTTACGCTGAAATAGTTCCTCAAACTACTACTCCTCCAAAGGAGATCGAGAAGAAAGAAGAGAAAATCGATTATATGGATCTTCCTTGCCCTATTCCTTATGAAGAAATCCATCGTGATGCTTTGAGTAAGTCTGGCTCCTGATCTATTTACCGTCATTTGTTTTATGCATTAGTTATAAGGTTTTCTAGTTACAAGATAAGGGTTTTGTTTCTACTTCGTGGAATGGTTATTGATTTGACTTTGATGATTGTCTTGTGATATGTGATTTAGTTTAACTAGCTTAATTTTTGTTTCAATTGGTTATTTTAGCTTAGCTTAGGGTTATTAATGCTTGTATTTTGAAGGAGAGATTTCAAGGGTTTATAGTGTGACAGTTTAAACTTTTTAGCTGAAGGTCAATTTGTTAATAATGAAATTGTTGGGATTACTGTTCTCTGCATGTTCGGGGATATATCTATACACGAAGGTGAACTTTGAGTAATTTTGGACTTAAAATTTGTGTTCTACTGTATTTTGTTAGAACCCAGTTATCCAAAGTTGAAAATTAAGGCCAGTATTTCTTTAGATCTATGGAAAGGAGTTCTCCGGGGCTCAAATAGCTTTCAATTTTAGCCGGTGGTTCTCCATTGTGTCTGTATTATGGTGCTTGTTTTGCATCCCTACCAAGGAGTATTGATGTTGTGTGCTGATATGATTGATACTTGTTGATTGAGCTTATGGACTAAAAGTGAATCTGCATAATGTATCTACAGTGTCCTTAAAGCCAGATCTTTTTGAAGGGCTACGCTTCGATTTTATGAAGGGAATCAATCAAAGATTCTCTCTCAGCCACAGGTAACTAAGTAGTTAAATGCATATACTGTGCCTGATTCCCCTTCCTTCACTTAATTTGACAACTTCTCCTCATGATTATTAATCAGTGTATTCATGGGACCAATGGAAGTTCCTTCTCAGTCCGCCGAGACCATCAAAATACCTACTTCTCACTATGAATTTGGAGCTAACTTTCTTGACCCAAAGGTAAATTTTTCATCACCATTAGTGAAGGTTGAGTTCCTCGCCTGAGCCTCATATTCTGCTTCGGGCTGACTGTTTGTTAGAGCTACTCTTTGTATTGCATAGTTGATGCTTGTTGGGAGGGTTATGATGGACGGAAGGATGAATGCAAGACTCAAGTGTGATTTGACCGAAAACCTCGCTCTGAAGGCTAATGCCCAGGTGTTTGCTACTTCCAGTAATTTCTTAAAGTTTTTGTCTCATCTGGTGTTCTATGTTACCTTTTTATTCTACTAACAATCATGTGCTGCTGTATTTTCAGCTTACTCAAGAGCCGCATATGTCTCATGGTATGGTCAATTTTGATTACAAGGTAAAGTTTTGTTCTCCCTTTGCAATTATTGATATTTTGTCGAAGCATACTGTTCTTGGTTCCCATTAATAGATATATTGTTTAACCGTTGATGGTTTTACATTTTTTCATTGTATTGAATTTTTACTTGTGGACTCTTGCAATAGCATCTGCTGTCTGCTCATGCAAGAGTACATTTTAGAAGTTTTTTTGACAGAAATTATGTAATTTGTCTGACCAGAATATTCCTGCTTATGAAATTATCTGTTTTGGAGTCTCTGTTTGTGGAAAATCCTTCAGTAGCTCAGTTTTAGTCGAGTAATCTCCCATTAAACTATGCACGCTCTCTTGTCATCTGTTTTCTTATTCCTAGGTCTGTTAGTTTGATATACTTGATTGGGTTTGTGTTTTGTGGGATGTGATGGTTGAGATATTGTTGCAGTTTGTTGCATGAGCATCCAAAATTCTTTTTGCTGACTTTTATTTATTTATATATTTATTCTACACAGGGTAAAGACTCAAGGAGCCAGCTTCAATTAGGGAATGGGGCCTTAGTGGGTGCTAGTTATATCCAGGTAACAATCTGTTGACGAGGAAGCTTGTTTGGGTAGACTCGTATATCTTTTTTGATCAGCAATTAGATGGTTATATCTGTTTTCATTCATTGCGGGGTTAAATCGCAGAAATTCTTTGACAAGAATAAGATCTTAGAGGAGTAAGATTGAAATAATTTTTACAAAGAAAGACCGGGCCGCTCCAAAAGTGAGACCTTGAGAGTATGCATCTGATGGTAAAGCGTAACCTACTCTAGATAGATTTGGAAATCTGGACCTAGTGTATGTCGTATTTAGTCTTCACTTGTGACAATTAAGCCCTCAAGCAAAGGTTTGTGTGCTATTGTGACATTTGATGATTTTCCTGCAAAGGTAATATAGATTCCAATGTATCTAGCATACATGTTGAACATAGCAATCAACTCTGTTTGATGAAGTCGCTTGAAGTTTAATGTTTTGCCTTTGAGTTTGGACTAATTGGTTGGACTAGATTTATATTTGCGCAAAAGATGCACATTAATATTCAAGAATTTATACAGTTTGCGGAATAATATAACTTGTATTTACAGAGTCAATTATTATGAATATTTTTGAAGGATAACGCTGAAAAATCTCTCTTAATCTTGAGATGTACACGTCCTTGGCCAAACTGGCAAAGCATGCTCTGACTGTTTTGTCTTTTTAGTGTGCCGTGAAAAGTTTCTTCTTAGTTCTTACCATATTTTTAAGGATGTATACTGTTTTAGTGATTGTAATCCTTTTTCTATATGTTAATGAAATGCGCATTTCTTCTTCCACAGAGTGTCACTCCTCACTTGTCACTGGGCAGTGAAGTATTTTGGGCGGGTCAGCATCGAAAATCTGGTATTGGATTTGCTGCTCGATACAACACAGATAAGATGGTAAAACAGCTAAATCCTACTGCCAAAAAACCTTTCCATTCGAAAACGGGGGACATATTACTTACATTGTTATTTGATATTTCTGAATTTCATATTAATACGAAAAATGACTGGGGAGGGAATTGACTGGTGATTGCAGGTTGCTACAGGGCAAGTTGCAAGTACGGGGATGGTTGCACTTAGCTATGTTCAGAAAGTGTCTGAAAAGGTAAGACGGTCAAAATTTAGTTGTTGATCTATATGTATTTTATTTAATCATCCTCCTATTGTACTTCTTTTGTCTGCAGGTTTCTCTAGCATCGGATTTCATGTACAACTACATGTCGAGAGATGTTACAGCAAGTTTTGGTTACGATTGCATATTTAGACAGGTAATTTGTTTGGCAGATTCCAGAATGATCTTTGAAAGTCAATGTTTCTGAAGGCACTGAAAGCTATGGAAAGGAATTTCAAGACTTATGTTTTATAAGTGTGCATGTGTTTGTTGACAGTGTCGTTTAAGAGGGAAGATTGACTCCAATGGATGCGTAGCTAGTTTTCTAGAAGAACGACTGAATATGGGTCTCAATTTCATTCTTTCCGCAGAGGTGAGAACCATATCTCTTAAATGATCTTAAATGATTTACAGTATAATAAAGTAAAACTGATATATCATGTTAACCTCATCTTCAAATGGCTGCAACCTCCAACTGTACCCATATTTTGTTGCTGAGATGAAAGTATCTTGCTCAGGTCCATCCACAATTTTATGCATTAAACAAAATCTCTCAAGTTTTTTGTAGAAGGAGAAAATAGCCACCAAGTCCTGTTGTTTCACTAATTTCTCTTTTGCTGCCTACTGTTAATTTCGAACCTCTGAATTGCAGATCGATCACCCGAAGAAAGATTACAAGTTTGGTTTTGGATTGTCAGTAGGAGAGTAAATTATTTGTTTAGTTGATGCGTTGTCGGAGCCACCCAAGGAGCACAGGGTAGACCTCTCTTGTGACAACTCTCTCTTCAATTTTTTCTAAGATATTAATTGAAGCCGTCTTCTTATCAAGACCCAGTTTAACCTTAATATTACTTGCTACATAAATAATTTTTTTGTAACAGTAGCATTACTTCCCTTTGAGAGTACAACACTTCGGATAGTAGTGTCTGAGATGTGGAGTAATCAAAAAATTTCATTTCGATCTAGAGTCTGACTATCTTGTGGTTGTTTATGCTCGGTTAAGCCTCTCCCACATGAAGTCGGTCTGATGTATTATTTTCAGTGTGGGGTGTTCTCACTTCTCCATGATCGTTTAGAATTCCATTAAATTAATGTAGAACTCATGGCGAAGGGAGGTTTGGAAATAGTTCAAGGCTAATGTGGCGACATTCACCAATCATCCCGTTGTGGATTTTGCCAACAATTGTGGGTTTTCACTTTTACAGCGATACAACTTTGTGACAAATATTGGGTCATGGTAAATAAAAAAATAATCTGATATTTGCCGTGCAGGTGAATTAGGATTTTAAGTATAATTTAGTTAAATGGCTCTGCAGTTGCTCAGGAAGTGAGTCTCGAAGAAGTAGAAATTTACCGGGCTTTGGACTCTCTAGTCCAACGACCTAAAGCCTAGTACTGGGAGGTCCTAATTTACCAAATCCAGAACGAGTTGATCCAAATCTTAACGATTCAGTCCAAATTGTATTTCTTTCCTGACTAAAATACACCCCCCCCCCCCCCCCCCCCCCCCCCCCCCAAGAACGTATCTTGATTTGTTCGCAAACCCGTTTTTCATTTCATTTCTCCACCAACAGATCTCTGCAACAATAGTGTGGAGATTCAGAACCTCTATATGACAAGAATCAATTTTCATTTTATCTATTAGATTTCAGGTTAGTATTTGAACTTTAATTACTCAATATTCATATATCTGTCATTCGATTTTTTATCGAGTCCGGATGTTTGATTAGAAACAATCATGATCCAGTATTTTCTCATATCTCTCTACTTCTCGTCTCTAGTGATCTGTTGAGGAAGAATCTTAGTTAGAAAAACTAGTTATTTTTATAAGAAAATTTCAGATCTAAAATTTTTAGAAGAGAGAGAGGCGATTTCAAAAAAGTTTTAGGGCTTCGTTATTCTCCGTGGTTGTTTTCTGCGATTCAAGATAAAGATCATACATGTAAAAAAAAGGATTCATTTTGGTGAAGGTGAATAAAGAAATTGAAGATAATGTTCATGCCACACGAGTGATTGAATTTGAAATTGAAATCTATAAAGTGCTCTGAGTTTGAACCTTCTTTGACGATGAAAGAATATGAACCAAAGGAGAAATTAGTTTCTTCTTTTGAAATTAACAGCTTAATTCGAGTTTCTGGTATGATTTTCTCCAAATACTTTTTATATTTAATGTTTACTTCCAATATTATCACTATGTTGTGTGGATGTCTAATTAATAGCATATTCCTGAAGAGTCATAATGCCACATGTTGTGCAGCTAGTTGATTTTGAAAATTGGAAGATCGAAGAAGACTTCTGGACCAAGTGGAAATATTTCTTGTAAATTTTCAGATTCTGTACAAGCGCGTCAGTTGGATATTCAAGGGAACACATTTTCATTTGGAGTGATGTTACTTGAAATAATTAGTGGGAGACCTCGATATTGTAAAGATGGAGGATATTTGATAGGTTGGGTAAGGAAAACTCAATTAACTATTGCACTTTCTTCTTTTTTTCTGGCAGAGAAATTTTGTTTACCTGGCCTTCTGGATTATTATCAGTCATTTTAAATTTTAGCTGTGTCAGTTTCATATTTCAGCTAGTCCGTTAATATACATTTCTGCTTCAGCTTTTTTTAAATTACAAGATGGATAAAATGCAAATGTAGCTTTGCATAGATGGATAAAAGTGCAAGTGTATCTCTTTTCCCAATAGTTAAACACTTACGATTAAGTTTGGAACGCGTCCATATTTGTGTATATATTTACATAGATGTATGTGATAATGTACTTATTTCTCATTTCTAAGATGGAAGAAAACCAAGGAGTGCGAAACTAGCCTTTGGGAGCTGTAAAGCGAGTTTATGTTCTTTTCACATCTTTGGAATCTTGGATTTTCATTTCCTTGATCCTTGACCTTAGCGGCACATTTTAAACCTAATTTTTCTTCTCCACTGTCAAGCACGTAATTGTGTCGTATCCCAGGCCTGAAACTTCATGGATTGAGGTACAAATCTTATTCTTATGCATTAGAAATGTTCCTTACCATCTGTGTCATTTCTATGTATATATCTTAAAGTTCTATGTATATATCTTAAAGTTCTATGCATATATCTTTTTGATTATGTGTTTAGAGGTTTTGAATAAGAAGAATATCTTTGAACCTATGCGAGAGATTAGAAGAGCTTTACTTGAAGCACATGCAAGTACGGTTGAATAATAATATACATTTCAGTATTAACTGGGTTCTTTGAATGACAAATGGGAGAATTTAATTTTACATTACAAAGAGCTAAGGTGTACATAATTGTACACATGTTGATTCTTAATGTGTACATAATTGTATAATGTTGATATTCAATGTGCACATAATCATACACATGTTGATTATTATTAATGTGTCACCTTCGTATCAGATTTTAGGTGCTCAAGTTGAGGTGCGTGTCTCACCTTTACATTCAAACATTCACCTTAATTGTACACATATTGATTCTTAATGTGTACATAATTGTACACGTTGATTGTTAATGTGTACTTAATTGTACACTTGTTGGTTTTCATGATTATTGTTCCTCTGTTCATGTTAGTTTCAATAATTATTCATCTTTTAACCCATCTATCTTCTTTACCTTCTTATGGATCCAAATTTAATTGGTTGAGTTTCTGTAAATACGGTTGTTCTAAATTTTCAGTATTAACTTAATAGCAAACTTGTTTTCTAGCAAAAGATGAACGTTTTTTTAATTTTTTGTGTTTTCATTTTTAACGGTGTAAACAAGGTGTGCTTGTGAGTCATTAACAAATCCTGTGGCTATTGTGGAAGCATCATAGAGGATGAGCTGTAGCGTGAACAATGTGAGTGAACATGTGACTTTGCCACCTACTTCTTCTGCCATTACTGTGTTTTATGCCAAGAAGCGAGAGAGCTGCGACGTAGGTCTCCGCATCCAGGAATTATTGGTAGGTCCATCTTTGATATGACGCCTCCATCAGAGCAGGTGGTAATTCCTGAAATATGTGACCCCTAAATGATGTCTGTCTATATCCTTTCTATTCATATATACTGGATACATTAAACCCCATAGTTAGCTACATGCAATCTTTATGACATATACTAACAACTTGGGTTTGTCACAAGATGCATCTGTACATGAACTACAATGTCCAGAGACCATGTTTTGATATCTATTCGACACTTTTTTATTGATATGTTAATGTGCACAACAATGTGCACATATGGATTCTTAATGTGTACATAGTAGTACACATGTTGATTTTCAATGTGCATGTAGTTGTACACCTATTGATAACTAATGTGCACATAGTCCTACTCCTATTGGTCGTTAACGAAGCTAGTTTTGGACTTCATAAAAATATGTAATATATAATTATGTCACTTTCCTACTTGAGTGGTCAAAAAATCTACGGAGTAAACATGTGAAATGGCATATTCTTGACATGTACATAATTATACACACATGTTGATTGTCAATATGGTGTGTACATTAGGTATTATTATTGTTCATGGTTGTTCTTTAACCAAATGATGGACGGGATGCGATTATCGTCTTCAAAAAATAAATTGTTGATTCCATTTGATACATTTCTTAATTTTCTTGTAATTTTTTTATTCATGTGTTTGGCTTATTAGTTGAACTGACTTTATGGTCATGTAGATGCTATTTTTGAGAATATACCCACGTCGAAGAGATGGAAGTGGATCAACAGGTATTGGTGTATCAGTTATTTTTTTATGCTAATTAATCTAGCTAAGAAGTGTTTGGTTTGATTAGAGTTCTCGAGTATGAAAGAAGATGGTGTTACTGAGATTTCAAGGGTGTTAGAACTGTTGATTTGATGAATATGAGATGAAGACAATACTGTTACTTTGTGTGATTTAGAGTTTGCAGTAAGCTGATAACGAAATGAATAAGCATTGTGTATTGTTGCTGGATGAGCAATTACAAGCTATGGATGAGCTGCAGCTGGCTATGAAGCAATTGCAGGTGATGCTATGGGAAATTTGGAAGAATGGGTTTGTTTCTATGTTGTAGTACAAGGAATGGTGCAGCTGAGTACTGATGGTAGAACTCTGAAGTGGTGATCTGGTGAATAAAAAATTTGAGTTGAATGGTTGAGGTGTTGTAGTTGTTTGCACCAGCAGGGTTAAGAGTGCTTGAGCATTGGAGCTGGTGTTGGTAACGAGTTTGGATTGTAAACAGGTTGTATTTTTATAGATGTGTACATGTTTGTACACCAATGTAAGCTAAGTTTTTCAAAAAATGAGAATTATATAGTCATATGGGTACTCTTTTTGTAGGTCTCGGAAAGAGTTTTCCGAATATATAAAGTTTGCGAATTTTGGACAAACGGGTCGAAAGATAAATTGATTTTTTTTATATTATTTAAAAATGCTAACATCATCATGAGTCACTTTGGACTAAACTGCAAATATTTGGACTAAATTATAAACCACGCAGGTTATTTATGTACTTTCCATAAAAAGGGACTAATTTGTACCTAGTTGAATGGGTTAGGACTAACTAGTATATTTGGATGGGATTTTGGACTAAACCGTATTTTTCCCCTCGAAGAATAATTTTTAATTTCCCTGGTTCCATGAACCAGTTTCGGAAAAAAAGGATTGTGCATTTTTGAACTAGCAGACTTGCAGCCGTCGGGTTGTTATTATCTTCACGAGGCATGAAATTTGTTTTCCCAAGTTCAAGGGTTTTCTTATTTAATGGCTGCTTTACACACTTCAAATATCAGAGATTCATAGGAATATGTGAAGTTGATCTATTACTAATTTGAATCAAATAAAATTTTTATGTTTTAAGATAATCTTATGGAATTAACTGATTAAATCCAAAAACAGTGATTGGAATGCAGTTTGCAGTTAATAATTCCCTTATTATATAACAGTGTTATTGAACATTTTATAGAAGACAAAGACCTACTTGTTGCTATAAGAGCACATCCTTCACAGGTTTTCACCGTTACCCATTGAATCCTCCATCAATTCTTGATTTAGAGAAGTAAGTTATGGATCTTCTTCAAAAATAAAAATGAGAAAGTGAGTACTATAAGTTGAGAATGACTAAATACGATCCTCGTGTGATTGATTTGTTCTTGTAATAGGTACAAATAGTTTATGGTAAAGATGGAAGTCTGCTCCAGAAAGTAGTACATGGTTGTCCATAAAATGAGCTCTGCCTAATTAGTTAAGATCAACCCCCCTTTTTTAGCCATCTTTTTCACCGGCCTTATCTAAAACCCTATTTACAAGCATACTTTTTCTTCCTTTATAAGTTTGACTCTTTGATGTTTCCTTTTGGACTTATTATTTTGACTTCCCCTAATGGGTCATTAGGACTCCTCTCCCTTAGGCCCAAATTATCTCTTGAACCTTTCCGTAAACCCTATTGTTATTACATTTGGGCTTAAATCCTATATAGTCATTTTCTGGGTATCAACAATGATCTTCCTTGGCATTTTCCACATATCCACGGTTCTAATTAAAATTTTGTTTTTGATTAATTAGAGATAATCTACAACATTCAAATTAGGTTCTATGGACATAATTTAAGAAACTATATAATAAGGTATCTGGTTTTACTTCTTAACTTGTAAAGTCTTTGAACCTGATTTGATTAATTATATCTTCACTCATATATCCAACCATCGATTTGAGAATAAGATGAAAACTTTGTTTTCAAGAAGATGACGAAATTTCAGGAACAATAAGGTTCAATAAAAATTTAAGAAACTAGCTATAGTTAATTCATGGGTTAGATGACGTCATATCTACTAGATCTGACGGTTAGAAGTCTGCTAGTTCAATAATGCTGTAGCACTACTAGGTAAAAAAATTTTCCCACCGATTTCAAAGTTAAACTCGATTCTTCAGCACACCAAATCCTTTGTAAAGAAAATGGGGTTCACTCGCTTTACCCCCTTTACCGGATGAAATAACATCTGACGGATTTATTATGCCTTCAAAAATCATTTGATCATGAGGTCCAATCTATTAGCGTTTTAATCAGTACCCTAAAAATAAAGATATGATGCTAACGTTTTATATAGACACCGAGTAGAGAAGGTAAAATAACAAAGACCATGACCTGGAAACTAAGAATTTAAGCCCTTGGTAAAGAACTTGGTTTCACGAAGTAAAATTCTTTCTATGGGAAAATGGCAATTATGTCTTCATAAAAAAAGAAAACCAATTGTTAAGGCCTATTCCTATGCACATGTCATACGCTATGGTTTGTCATTTTTCTACCCATTATGGGTATGTCAAAGTGGTAAACGTATGTGTTAAAGTGTCAAATATATTATTTAGGCACACACAAAAAAATCTCTAGCGAGCGATAGAAAGTCTATTTCTCGATGGTCATAACAACGCTCGATGGTCATTTGATGTCGCTCGTCAGTATGATCATTGTTTTCCAACTCATCATCTAACGGTCAGTAATTCACCCTTACATACCCAACTTCAAAATCATTTCAACTCACACAAGAATTTCTAAATCTCTATAAAATTTCTTAATATTTCAGTATTCTTCTAATCTAAAACATTATAAACTAATCAAATAGAGAAGATGTGTGCAAAATATTAATATCATATGTGAACCTGGAAGACCAAAAAAAGGTTTCATATCCATCAATCATAAGAAGTAACAATTTCAAGGATAACAATTGGTTTTGGATAACGGACCTTATATTGACCGACCCAATAAGTAGGGCATCCTGCCATACCCTTAACATTTGTCTAACATCTTCCTCGGTTGGTTTTCGTAAATATTTGGGATAAAAATGGTGAATGAAGTTTTTTTATCCATACGAAGGTACTCGTTATTCGCATCGGTTGGTTTTCCATAACCTAGAATCCTTGAAGACAAAGTAACATTTATTCAGGACTATGACCTCTTATATTTAGTTTATCAAATTGATAATTAAATTGAGGTTCTATTCGACAGAGCTCATTAATAATACTTATCACCAGGTGCCGCGTATGTGGAATCGACGTTGAAAATCTTGAGAGTACACACAATTGGGAAGAAAATAAGGGTGTGTTAGATTCTGGTGGAACGATTCCCTCTCTGGATATGTATATCTTATTTTGAGTACTTATTTTGGCTCTGGAACTCTAGGTATTTGGCCCAAATGTATGAGCATTAGAGTCTCGGTTAGTTCTTTATCTTCAGTTTCTTCATTATCAAGTTGTTGCAACCTCCGTTGATGCATTTCTTGCTGCAATTTAAACCAATACATATGAATATTCCTCTTTTCATTGGATCTCTCCATTGATGATTATGAAATTTAAAATTGAGAATACAAGTAAATAAATTGGTAAAATATATGGAGAAATAGGTGTGAGTAATTTGATGAAGTGAAGGGGAGTATATATAGGAATGAAGTAGGGACATAGTCGTTACAAATAGTTGTCGAACGATATAGTGTCAATCGAGCGATGGGGATGACAGCGTCAGGTAGTATCTGTCAATAGATAGACTATCGCTCAGTTGTTTTCCTATAGTGGCGCAACTAATTTTCCATGCCACCTGGTATTCCAAATAGAATTTTTTGATATGGTGCATATAAATAAGCCTAGATGCCTTTTTTATTGTTGCAAATGTTTTTATGTGATAGTATGACTTGTCTAGTGCCGAAGCCAGACTATGGCTAACATGGAAAGGATTTCCCACCTTTCTAGGATGTTTGACGCCTAATTTAAAAATTTGGGTTCCAAACCCATTTATGTCCAAAGTGTAATTTGTTTGCCTTCCAATAGATAAATTTAAATAAATAAATTTATAATAATTTCCAATAGGGAGATTTTTTTGCTTCGTCCCTGGCCTATCTCTTTTGGAATTTGAAGTTATTTTCTTTCTTATGTTGACTTGGCATGGGTAATGTGCAAGTGCATCGACCTAATCATTAAGGGATGAATATTCATAAACCTATCAACAATAGGTCAAGTTTTATGAAAAATTCTCCTAACAACCATCATATGGATAATCAGGACGCGTATGAATAAACTCATCTTTGAAGACGCCACTTACAATGCGAATTAGGTGATTCAACAAGTAAATCTCAGTCTTGTTACTGGTTTGGAAATTATGAAGCTTTAAAAAAGGTTATTTCGATAATCCAATATCTAGTCGGGCATCTGTAACCTAGTATTGGGATAAAAAATAAATGGGGTCAGGTATCTTTGTTGTCGTTGGGTGTTGTGAGTAGGGATTATATGGCGTTTTTTTCCGTAGCTGCTATTACCTTTCCAGTCTTTACGTATTATTATCTTTCTTACTTCCTGTAAGCTCTTCTAATCTATACCGAAGGAGAAAAATATCGATTTTTATTATCCAAACCATTATTATTATGAGCTCTTAGCAGAGGAAAAAACGACTTTTATTTATCCAAACCATCATTATTTTGAGTTCTTAGACCGTGTCACATTAAGCCCATGAAGATCCCTCAAATTTCCGACATCCAATTCATATTATTGTCAGTGGGTTCAACCCAGGGGTCTTAATATATTGGAATATTCGTATATTAAATTATTAATAACCTCTACATATTAATAAAAAGTTGCAGTTCTATTGGGCCAGTTATAAATTAATAATAACTTCTACATTCTAATATTAATGTTTTTTTTTCTTTCCAATACCGCTTTAATGAATTTACCTCCAAATATCAATAATCCACATTATGCTGGAGAAATGTATAATCTTGTCACACAAAATATAAGTTCTTATGCTAATGTTAAAAATAGTCATTCACCATCAAATCGAGTAAAGGACTAGGTGAAAGAGTGATTTTCTAACAGTGAGAGCAAAACTAGAGACTAGGAGGCTAATGTTCAGCCGCTTGAAGAGAAAAAAAATCTTTATTCGGCTAAATATGTGCCTCCTAAGTATATCTTTTTTAATAGTAAAATCATTGTGGGACACGTGAAATATTTCAACTCATGTAAAAACTGGTATATGTCCCTGAGAAGCTGAACATCAGTCGCTTAAGGAGGGTTTTTTTCCAAGCGGTTGAAGATCAGCATCTTAGTCTCGACTGCTGGAATTTCTTTCAAGTGAAAAAGTGTGCGAAGGATTTTGGATGAACGAGTGAGTATTCTCATCCTATAGTACCACCTAATTTGGTTTATTTTGATCAAACTCCTTCAATTTGAATGAGAGTTCTTATCCCATAACCCTTGTTGTTAGGACGTCTACCAAACAGTTAAAGGATAATCAACTCACCACAAAATCAAAATTAAGAGATTATATGATTAAGTCAAGAGTCAAAGCTCTTCCATTCAGATATAAAATATTAAGATATAATCAAATCTTGAATCTCCTTGATGAAGATGAATCAATATTTATGATTACCGAAGTAATCCATTCAATTACAAGCTTTACCCTTGTGATAAATCACAAACTTCTCATTAAACAAGGTGTATGTTTACCTAAGTAAACCACTTATCAGGTCCACACAAATTATATTTATCGAAATAAACAAGGGTTAAATACAGATGTACCCCTGTTTTTTAGTGCGTATACAAATGTACCCCGTTTTTTTGGAATTTACAAATGTACTCCTGTTTGACAGTTTTTTTTGAAAAAACGGTAAACAGAGAGTTATCCTCCATGTCAGCAGTTAAGTCCACTTAAAAAGACCTTTTTAGTCCTCCAAATCGCTGAGTTGACAAATAACATATTAACTCGGTTCAAATCGCCGATTTCACTGTTCACTGAAACCATTGTTCTGATTTCTTCTTGATGTTTTAGATTTACACTAAAAAGGTCTATTTTTTGATTATATTGATTGTGGGATTTAAGTGTAAATCTAAAACATCAAGAAGAAATCACAACAATGGTTTCAATGAATGAAATCGGAGATTTGAACTGAGTTAATAGATTATTTGTCAACTCAGCGATTTGTAGGACTAAAAAAATCTTTTTAAGTGGAATTAACTGGTGACATGGAGGACAACTCTCCGTTTACCGTTTTTTCAAAAAAATGGTCAAAATAGGATTACATTTGTAAATTCCAAAAGAACGGGAGGATATTTGTATACGCACTAAAAAAATAAGGATACATCTATATTTCACCATGATTCAATGAACGATTACCATTTAATTTGCCAAAACTAATCCCCGTAGGCTTGTCTGATCAGTGACCAAGTGATTGAATATAAAGATCAAACAATAAATTTAGTGTTAGATGAGTGAATCTTTGGCTAAACCTTTTTGACTAGGAGTACATCATAAACTTTTTAATCATACAAGCTTATAAACATTTTTATTGAAACAAAAAGCTAAAACCTAGGGTTCATATAGGGCCATAGAGAAAGGTCACTAAAAGGAGGACTATAAAGACATGAATTTGCTTAAAGGCTGCAATAATATTTTCAGTCCTTTTGTTATTGACTTCTAAACAATTATATTTGAAATGTTATTGCAAAGAGGACAATGGAGATGTGAACTTTGGGTGGAAATTAAAGGAAGCGTGTCTTTAGATTTTGGATCCATTGAAGACACCAAATGAGTTTAGGTGATACGTTAATAATTCAAGGCCAACTTTTGCAAATTGCAATGCGAAGTGGGTTTCTTGGTTGTTTAAAAAGAACAAACTATTAGACAACATGGTAAGTGTGCAACTTTATAATTTATCAATCAGGATTCAGGAAGATGGCTTGTGCATGAAGTGCATGCTGAATGCTGATACGATACTAATTTAACTTCATTCATTGGCTAAATAGTGCACGCGTGAATTAATGTACGTATAACGGTATAAGACTTCTCTGTATAATATACAGAGAACACTTTCTATGTATACATGTTATCAGTTACATAAGCACGTAGAGGTATGTCATCTACGTGCATACCAATCGAGCTGCTGGTTTGATTTACGAATGATCTTGTTTTCGCTCTAATTGTCTCAGCACCAAAGAACGGTCCTCGCGTTGAACCACATATCAAGAAAATTCTCTGGCTGGCTCTAAGACATTCGACAGGAGTTAATGAATTACACTACATCCAAACCTCATGCGAGTAGCAGCAGGGAAGCAGCAGGTGTTCAGTAGTTCCAGGCCGAGAATTACACATATAGCGTGAACTCCTCTGAAGGGACGTTCGCACACCTCTTCGAATGAGCATAGATCTTGTAGGTAGAGACTCCAGAGAGCTATGGAAAACACCCAATGTATAAAGCTACCTTTAGTTAGGACAACTGACAAGCTGTTTGATCATGAGATTCACACAATCTTACTACTACCACACAAAATTGGACAACTAGTATAAGTTGATCCAAGTAAAATGCTTTAATTTAAATATGTGTGACTATAAAAGGATCAAACCCTTCTTTCCTATCACTTCACTTGATATGAGGACAGGAGGGGAAACAAGAAAACCATAGGGGAACCCCAACATCTGCGGAACAAAATCAGATTGCTTTTAGAAACCAAAACTGACGATCAGACTGCACCATCACTGCAATACCAGACCGTTTTAATCCCATACATTCCTTAATGGAACCTATACAAACACCTGGTCATAAAAAACAAAAAAGAGATCAAACGGAAAAGAAAAAAAAGAGAAACATGACGAGAAATGAAACATCTTATCCGTCACCTTTGAATTGCCTCACCAAATTCTATTCAGGAATCATATCTATACCTCTCCACTCACATTCACAATAACCAGTACTATTCTGTCTCGTCTCTTTCACTTCGAAGGACACTCACTACGACCATTTTTGGCTATCCAACTCATTATGTTCCCTCATCTCTTTCTATTTTTCCTATAATTACCAAACATACCTTATGAATGGCACTGTATCTCGTTTTTGCATGTTGGTCCCTATATTAATTTGTCGCGACATTGGGATTTGGGACGTAGCTTGTTGGGCGTGGCAGGCTGTGTGACGGTAGCAAAGATATGATTGGGGTGATTACTGATTAGACAGCCATTTCGTCACGGTTTTGGTGCTGCTCGCTTTTTTCACATGTTGGGACTTGCAAGAGCTCTTTTTTGGTCGATCAGAAGAACATGGTAGTGTGGTATTCTTTTATTGAAAATCGATCCAGTCTATGTACCCAAGACTGCTGATGGGGTGATATTTTGCCTTTTTTGTCCTATATGTATATTGGTATACCCCTAAGCAAAATGACACCCCCGATTAGCAGCCTTGCATATACGTTGTTCAATTTTAGAAAAAGCTTCAATATTCTCATTAAAAGTAACTCATCCAGCTGCCTTGTTATTCGGTATATCATTAAAAAATTAAAGAAGGACATACGCATTCCGCTGTAAAATAATAGGCTGATTTTATGTATAATTTTACACATAAAACCAGCCTATTATTTTGATACGAAGAAACATTAGATCAGTATAATATCTAAATAGCCAGTACACCGAAAAATATTGGGGATAAATATGTATAGGTGAACTAGTAATTCTGCAAAAATAGGAAATAGAAGGTTGCAAGTTTTTTTAGGGCTTTAATTTTGTTTGGTGTTCGCTACAAAGGATACCACTTAGATACTAGAAAATTAAAAGAATTTTTAATTAATGGTTAGACTTAATAATTTTTGGACTTCTCATTATACTTCTTTATACGAAACAAGCCTGTAATTTTTAGAGTAAATTGTAAATTTTATATAAAATCTTGTACGAATCGAGGCTCTTTAAGTAATATCTAAAATTAGAGGATGACAAATCGGTAAGCACCTAAATTTTTCAAGCATAGTATGATAATTAGGAAATTCTAGGGGAACAATCGTCCCTACAAAACCTAGTGTAACTCGGTCCCCGAGAAAATGATCAAAATTAAGCATGGGAAAAGCGATAAAATTGAGGAGGGAATTAGTTTTTGGAGTATAATCCACCTTTTTGTCTGATTTTTCTTCTGGATAAAGATAATTTTGATGAAGTATTTTGTCCAAAGTCTTGATGTTGACAGAAAAGATTTCAGTGGTGTACCTGAAAACGAAGTAACTCGATAAATTCTTCTGGATAAAGATAGTTTTAATGGAGTATTTTTTCGAAAGTCTTGATCTTGACAACCAAGATTTCAGTGGTGTACCTGAAAACGAAGTAACTCGATAAATGATAGCGCAATTAAAGCCAAAACGATTTAGGACATCCTGTTTACCTGAAACCGAACCGAACCCAAACCAAATACTTCGGTTTTGGATCCAAATTGGAATTGTTAGCAACTCTGGTATCAATTGGCATACTTATCAAAAAAAAATTGGCATAATTGCCAATGAGAAACTGCGATATTACCTTTTTTTTACGATAACATGTTCTATTTATTTTTTAATATATATATATTTTTATCACGTTACTATTTGATTTCAATTTATTGGATTTCTCATTTCAAAACTCATGCCGAAGCAGGCTACTATTGAAAAAGAGAGGGTGTCAAGTACACCATCAACTTTTTGTTCGAAAGCCTGTTTATACAAACTTGTCACAATCAGTAGCACAAATCAACGGTAAAAATCTGATACCTGATAAGTAGACAAGTTTTATTTGGATGATCTCAAAAATCAATATACAAGTAATAACCTATTATGTACTCGATATGTCATAAGAAACGAATTCGAACAAGAACAAGTCTTTTAATTTTTCTTTCAAAATACAAATTCTCAAGAATAAATATTGTAGGTTCTACACAATCTTTTAGGTAAAAAAACTGTTTGGGTTATTTAACGTACTACTTATGAAATTTTTATTATAAAAATAAATAATATAATGCGGAAAATAAATAACACAAGATACCAGAAATGTTGTTAACGAGGAAACTACAATGTGCATAAAATCCCAGGGACCTAGTCCAGAACTTGAACACCATAGTATATTAAGCTGCTACAGACACTATCCTACTATTAGACTTTGGACTGGAACCAAAACTATCGCTAGCTTTTTTCATTTTCTTCCTTAATTTTGCGTATTGAGTGTTTACTTTCTTTTTTGACTAATCTATGTTGCTTAGTTCATAGTGGGTAATTATTGTAATGCTATATGATGGTTGCATCAGACAGTTTTATCTTGGCCACAACTACACTGGGTGGGGTGGGGGGTGGGGTGTATATTAACATATCGTTCATTCTTAATGTGTACCTACGCATAATTGCGTTAAGGACAACTTGATAACCACCCAGAACTGTTGATATCGTAGTGGATCTTGTAGCTTAAGATGCCCGAACATCTTCAATTTTAATTCTCTGTCTTCCATGTACTATAGAAGCTGAAATACCATGATGGACCCACAACCGTAATACAAATGATATTATTAGAGTGCCAATAAGTACTTGTGTAAGACCTACACTTTTCGAGTGACACATGCTCAAAGATGCGTTATTGAATGAGATGAAGCTTCATTTTAAGCTAGTGTTGCACGTTAATGGACATGTTGGCCCATGACAGAAGTTTCACTACAACGATGCTTCACACCCATAGAAGGTTGGCCAAGAGAGATATTGCACCACCATGGTGCAATATTCGAGTCGTTGTCCATCGGTCAAGAATTTAAATTACAGCACCATGCATTACCCAGGTATACATGGCATAAATACCATGAATAGTGAACAAACATGTCAAAGTGCTCCCCAACTTTAATTTGTAGGAGGAAGTTGGTTGAAGGTGCATTAAGGAGGACTACGTCATTAACCTCCATATATCATGTAGTGAAGCATATTTGGTGTGTAAATAGAAATATTGTTGTGTAGCCTTGCCAATGTAGCGTATGATGAGTATGCGTCATTATTGTTGTGTTGCTAGATTAAGAATGCATCGTCATGGTGCGAAACGAACGAAACACCAATGATATACACTCTTGCAAAATACCCTTTGGCTTATGTGGTTGGTTTTGATCTTACGAGTTAACTTTAGTTTTTTGTCCCAGCATTGATGAACTACGGTCTGTGCTTGATCCTTTAAAGGTACAGGGAAGAGTATAAGGGAACCCACAACGATTTGCAGCATTAGTGATCCAGCATTTTGTCGTCCATATCATCTAAATGCGAGGTAATAGTGACATTATGATAACCCATACCATCTGGATCGGAAATGTGATGCAAGAGATGGTTGTTTTCATATTCGATGACGTAAGTTGTAGGCCATTTCCTTGGATACTCGTACTTCATATCTAGCTATTCGAGGTACACATGCACTTTTTACGAATTGGGTTGCTAAAGAAGAACCTTAAAAGGTTTGAAAGTGAATAGGAGCTTGCATATATACGCATTTGCATCACGAGGATAATGCAAGGAATGGATGACATGAGTACTAATGCACTCTTGGCACGAGAAAGATCAGTGCATGCTTTCAACAATGTCGAAGCAGAGTAATGAAGTTGGAGAATATGCCTACAATGGCTAATGTGCAAGTCCAAGGCATATATATGTGTGGATAAGACTCGGAAGTCAGTGATGCATGAAAGAGTGCATCAACATTAGCCTTTATGGTCCTGCACTCTTCACATAACAAGGGTGAGTACACACGATGTGAAAGCTACGTTTAATACATCCTGCTTGTGAAGCATGCTTACAAAGACAAATGAACGTTCATTTTCCTAGTAATAAGTGAATATATAAGGACCCATTGCTGCGTTATGAGTGGCGCATCGAGAATTTTCGGCTTGTGCGTCTAGGCGCTGCAGGTGTAATTTTCCAGTCAGTCACAGTTGGTATCAGGACAAGTTCTGAGATAACACTAGGGATTATGCGTCATGGACTCATTAGCAAGTATTTTGTAATGGGACTACAAAATGTTCCTTCGAAGGGAAAAATCAGTCGGAAAAGCAAGCCAACTTTTACGTGAATTTCGTTAGACTAGTCGAGTATTGTGAGTTTTTCATGCCTTAGATTGCAACCCACCAGATAGTTAGTGACCCCGATAGAATGTCATGCCTTAAATAACAACCCATCAGATAGTTAGTGACCCCGAAGAACGTTCAGAATTGTAGGTAAAGAATGGATTGATCATCCCCACTCATTTGGAACAGTATGCATTGTCAGGACGGGTACCACCCCAGTTACGAGTGGAAACCCGGAAGACCATTGGTAACTGACCAACGACGTGCATTAAGCAGTTTATGTCATTCCTTTAATATTTATTTTTCATCGTGTTTTTATAAGATGAAGTATAATCAAGAATTGGTTTATGCGTTTGAATCGATTGAAAAAAAACCATTGTTATGTTTGCCAATTTTGTGGTTGTACATTTGTATGCCCGTGAAACCAAAAAAGAGGGAGAAACTTCTGTAGATATATTGGTAGAAGATTGGTCGCATTAAAGCCACATTAAGCTTTTAAATAATCCGGTCTCTTCCAAAACATTACATATGAAGTTTTACTTATACAATGTCAATTAACAATTAACTTTTTTTTTTATTTTTTTAACATCAAGAGTTGCCGAACCTATCAACTGCCATTGAAACCTAACATAAAAACTTGAAAGATAAAAAATAAACCCAAATTCGATTACCAAAATAGGAATTTGGAAAGTATAATGAAAGATCAAAATTCAAGTTTATTTTTGGACAGAATCAAACACTAAAATGTTGGGTTAACAACTAATATGGTGATACATTTACGTGACTGGAATTTATATAAGTCTCTTTGAATTGTACATGAAACGATTGGTATAAGTTATGTTTACTTTTCTCACTTGTCTCTTTGTTCTTGTGTTTCTGTTTTGATTGATCAATTCTAAATTCGATCCTTTTTGTTTTGTTTTTGTTGTATTTATAGGGGCGAGATACCGTTTAAGTACTCTTTTTCAATGCATTTATGCCAAAGTTTATCCGGATCTTGGATTGTTCAGATTATCCGGATAATATGTACCATGTATGAACATTATTGATTCATAATCTAATGATGGACATTTCTTAGATATTGTTAAATAATAGGCTATCAATAGATCCATCCTCATGTACGTATATGTGTGTCAAGTGCTTTAGCGGACCTTGTAATCTACCGAGAAAACAATATATCTACTCGTATTGGCTTTGTATTAATTCTCATCAAATTAGTGAACGATGAATTCATTACCTGTTACTGAACTAATACTAGTCAAGCTGTCAGAGATAGTGCATTACTAGTTCCCCAAAAGTATACTCGTCTTTTAAACTTTGTCATCCGGCTATATATATACTTCCAATACTTGCGTATCAAATAATCCAAAATAAATTAAAATTACTAAGTTACCCTCGTTATTAAAATTCAATCTTAAACCTTATCCAATATAAATTAAAATTCCTAAGTTACCCCCAGAAGTACTAAGTTACCCTCATTAACAAAATTCAATTTTAAGCCTTATCCTTCTGGATTTTAAACCTATTCAAAATTAAAACCCATTCAAATCATGTTCACATTAACCAATCATATACTCTTTATTTCTCAACTGTTGAGCCCATAATCGATTTATAAGAACATATATCTCAATCAATTCTGATGGATGAATACTGAATGAATCAGTAGATGTCAATGTTTACATCAACCGGTACTATTCAATGTTCATCGAAATGACGAGCTTTCCTCGGAATCGGTTGACATAACCATTGACATCCACCGATTTTGGTTTAATTTCAGAAAAATGTACGTAAACATGGATCATGAAAATATCAATTAAATATAGATTTCATGATTAAAAGACCTAATGTGTAGATCATTAAGTTTTTTTTTTTATAAAAATCAGAAAATTGGTGTTTTCAATAGATCAATTTTTTTTGATAAGAAAAAAAAAATCATGTTTTGACGACCATAAACACCCAAACTGATAATCTAATACTAACTATAATTTTGTCAATCAATTAACTAATACAATTAATTAATTTTAATTAATCATGGACAAATTAGTCATTAATACAAATATATGGGTAAGGAGTTTTGGATTTTACTTTATCGTGACCTGTTTTTGTTTTCTAATGGTAGACCTCGAACAAATCCTATAGACCTCAAACCAGGGAGGATACAAATGTCTTGATTCATGAAGCGGCAAACAAAAAAAAAAAGAAAAAAAAAGGGCTACACTAGAATGTGCTTGTCTGATCAAATTAAAATAAAAATCGTTTAAGCAACATTCTTTTCCAGCTATACGGTGTATCGAGAAAAGAACAGTTCCACCAAAATATCTAAAACATAAAACCATGGGAGAAACGAATATTAAGGGTTTGTAATTCAGGGTTTCAGATGTTAAGTATTTTCATTAATGATATGTAGGTAAAAAAGTAAGAACAGTGGAAAATCTGGAAAAGTTGTCCAAAATGTGTTGTAATGAACAAAGCATAGTTGAATTATCCGGTCATGGTCTATGCTATATCTGAATAAACAAGGAAACATCACTCATTCGCTAAGTAGCTGTAAACTCCCAACGACCACAGACACACTTGACAGTTGACACTCACTCTCAAATACTACTATTCAATCAAGCTGGTCGTCAAACAACTGACTCACTGACTGGATGTTGTGTTTCAGTCATATGATATACTTGGCCAGATGACTAGCTACTGGTGGTAGTTCTCCTACCACCCGGCCCCCTGGTCTATACATGGTTTAGTGGATTACATAATCACTGCATACTTGGATGGATTGTTGCCTACATTAATCATATGTAAAATATGACGATCGCACCATGCTTTATAACACATGGTTGTCACATTTCGCTCTCAGAAACCATCTGCGTCGACTAAAGGTTTCGAGGACGTTTCATAATCATGTACATGAATCATAATGATAAATCATTTTCATAAAAACCAACCATTAAATCAATGCTACTTGTTTTCTAAATCAGTTTCAAACTCAGGTATGACCTTACTACTGTGCTACAGTGAGACGGACAATCTTATATATATATATGACTCAACAGTGAACAGATCGCCTAGCCAAGTTAGAATCGAATAGTGAGATAAGCTAAGCTATGAGTGTAAAGTGGGGCGTAAGGATTCGAGAAGAATGTGTGCTGTGTTGATGTCATGTAAAATTCTTGGATACCCGTGGAGGCGTCGGCGTCTAGTTGCCGCGTCTTTCCTACACCAGACTTGAGTCTACACGTATAACAACCTCCACCATATCGATTAGAAAAACGAAAGATTGGAAATAAAAAGAGCTATAACATCAGCATGCACCAAACGAAAACTGGGTGCATCTCCAATCAGTTACCACTAAATCAAAGTAACAGGTCCAACTCAATTGCACTTAAGCTGTCATCTGTTGTCGCCACGTGTCGATCAAGCACATACGATTACCCTCTACTCTAATCTAATCTCCAGCATTATCTTATTCGATGATCTCGGGTCCCACGTATAAATGCAAGAATAACAAGATTATATTTTTTCTAAAGCTAAAATTAGTTGATCTAATCCAAATTCTAATCAACTTGGCGCTTCAAATAACATAATTCTAGTACACTAATGATACATAATTCTAGTACACTAAGCAAAGTTAATTCTTCCATCATATGGAATTTGATAACCAGTACACCGAGCAAAACTAATTCTTTAATTATATGGAATTTGATAACCCGTATAATAAGTTTATTTTCACTGGTGTTGAAACATAGTCTTGTTGTCTCTTAACAATTTCTAGTAATTGTCAATCATCAAGTGGTCTTGTGGTTGACATGCTCCCTCCCACTGTAGAGGTAAGGGTTCGAACCCTGTAATTGTTGAAATCCACTCCAATTTAAGGAGTTTGGATATAGATTTAGGGACCACTAGTATAGGGCATCAAAAAAAAAAAATCTAGTAATTGTCTTTGGATCAAGAGAAATCTCGTACTTCTGTCAGTTTGAATTTTTTTTTCTTTTTGTTAACCCGTGCATTAGGTTTATTCTCATAAGTGTTGAAACTTAGTCTTGCTGCCCCTTAATAATTGTCTTTGGATCGAAAGAAATCTCGCATTTTTGTCGGTTAAAAAGAAAAAACCCGGAGAAATTGATAATTGAAGCGAAGATTTTGTGCCTTTCAATGGGCTTCTTCTTCCATATTTATGGCTGAAGCTTATATTGATGATGTAATTGTCCTGATTTTTTGTCCTTTTTGCCCACTTTTGCTTGTAATGACCGAGGCTTTTTCCGTTTTCAAGTTTCTTAGGCCGAGAAATATGATGTGCCATTTCGCTACGCTATCCCATGATTGTAGCAAAATGCAATTACTATGGTCTCCCATATCCTTTTAGAGTAGCGATATCCCTTTTCTGCACTTAGAAGTGGATCACATCTGATCCTTCTTGTAGAGAAAGTAAATCACGCGGAAACACAATTTCCATGTGCTTTTTCACTTTACGAATATTCAGTTTCTGTTTTTCAATTGAAGCGGATACTCAGTATCCGTGACTTTTTACACGGAAACTAAGTGTCCGTTTCTGATTTTACACTAAAACTTTCCTTTTTCACTTTTTTTTTACTAACACTCTTTTTTCACCTATTATATCTCTGTTTCTTTACTCTAAATTATCTTTTTTTTCCTGTACAAATATTCCAGCCACAAAAAAAAGTTTGGGAAAGAAAAAAACAGATACTAGTTGTAGCACCCCCTAAGCTAGCAACTGACTAATCCAAGAGATTAACTAAGTAAAGAGTCACTAAGAATCTAAAACATGTACTTAAGCATTCAATTAAGAAATGCGATACAAAACTTAACCCAAAACTAAACCTCTCTGAAACATATATATACAAGAAGTCCTCACAAATGATACATATACAATAGTTATTTGGTTTATAGATACAATATGTAATATAATAAACATAATAGAAGTTAACCAACTGACGAAAACAACCCTTGAAGCTTTCGCTGCGCAACTCTGATTTGTCTCTGAAACTGAAAGTGGGAATGGGTGAGCACATCATCCCTAAAAGGGGTGCCCCGCAGGAATAACATTTAACTTTCAAGTAATCGTGGCAAGATTTGGAAAACAATAATGTTTTCCCAAACATTAAAAAGTGACCAAGTCACTGAAACAGACAAACATGTATATGGACAAACTCCTTCTTCAAACAATGTATAATATTCGTGCTAACCACACTCAATAGATTTTGATATCACCAAGACCATGATGACCCACTCTAAGCATAAAAACAGAATTCATGTAGGTATAAATGTGAAGGAGCGTATCCTATATACCACAAATGGAAATTCTCATTTCCCATAACAATTCATAATGACAAACAAAACATTACAAGTCCTTTCCAAATCGTGGAAAGATTCACAGAATCAACATAATTATCATATTGCAATTTAAACAAAGCATGGAATGCACGTACAAACAATGCATGAGTTTATTAAACAAAGACTTTTGTAAAAGAAACAATAATGGTTACAAAAGAGTCAAATGTATTCCCACTAATTTAACTCCAACACCAATAACTTAGCCAAACCTCAGAACTCTGCTTCTTGTTAGAACCTTACCATTGAATTTATCTTCTTCAAATCAAATCGACAACTTCAACTGATAGCAACCCCATCATTCTTTAACTATTAACAACTCAAATACCAAATAATTCAACATATATCAAATATGAATAACAAAACCCTAATTTGCTAATTATGGGAAGAACAAAAACCTTAACTTGGTTTGAAATCAAAATTAAACTCATACTAACAATTCTACTTCATACCTGATCAAAACCCATCTCAAGTCTCCTCTTTAAACTCTCAATTTTATCTTCAATTTCATCTTCCGTAGCTTCTCTGAGATCGAGACTCAAGAACCCTAATTCTCAAATTCACAATTAAACTGAAATTAAAGCTCCAACATCTAATTAACTCCACCCCGTTCCTCAATCAATGAAAACCCAACTTCAATCCTTCTTAAGCATCACTAAATCTAACTTCCTGTTCATCTTGAGAAACCCTAATTCTTCTATTCATCGTTGAATCCACTTCAATACTTTAATTGAACACCAAACAGTGATTCTTCATCAAGCCATAGCTCTATATCTTATCTTCTAAATCTTCAAAGCAATAATCGAATCTCTAATCCTAATTTTGATCTTCCCAGATTCAAACCCTAACTATTCTTCATCATAATTCACAGCTACAACATCCCCTTCATCATCTACTCATAATCATCAAATGATTCTCTCAAATCACTTTCACAAACAACTCTCAAATCACTCGCAGAAGGAGAAGAATAAGAGAAAAGAAGAAACAGAAGGAAGAAGAAGAAATGATAAATAAGAAAGAGAAACAAAGAAAAGGAAATGATTTTCTTCGGTCGATTTTGGGAGATAAAACCAAGGAAAACACTAAGGAACGAACCACATTTGATAACGGAAGCCAAGGTCGGTCCAAAGGATAAAAGACTATTTTGCCCTTCATATTTATCCATCGATATCTTATTCGTCCAGTGTTCGATTGAAACGTTCGAGTAGTCTATTCTGCATAAATTTTCGAGACCTATTCAACGGTACTATTTTCATATCTAGATCGTTGTTAGATTAATTCCTATAAATTAATGTGCGTGTTAAACTAATCGAGTTATTATCGTCTAAGACGTCTCTTGACTAATCTAATAGTGTTGAAAGCTCGAGGGTCTTTACATTCTTCCCACCTTATATATTTTCGTCCTCGAAAATCGAACCATCCTTCTAGTCTTCAAAAGTCCCCACCTTATAGAATTGTTCCATCTCTTGTCTAAGCGCACACAACAATAAACAAAGCACAAACCTAAATGGCTTCTATAACTAAAATTTGTGGCTCTAAGTTCAATTGCGCTGATTTAGATTCTATCAAATATGAAAGTCTAAGTTTCTTACACTAATCTTTATAATGGAAAACTATAAATTTTAGTCTCTAAGTTTCTTACGTAAATTTCTATTTTATAAAATATCAAACTGTAACTTCAAGAAAGGATCTTACGAATCTTCTAAGTTAACTTACATCTATTGGTTTTCAAGATTAAATTACAACGTATTTTTATGATCGGTCATCTCTGAATGCAGTTGCCCTGTCAAGGTTGGCCAAGCCCAACAATGCCTTCCTACGAACAGAAAAAACACAACCTTCACTATTCCTCAGTGCTGGATTAACCAAATACAAACTTATTACGATCAACTAAGTATTAATTTATTTAAGATTAATTAGTGCCTACACTTTTATCGTAACCGATGTAAGTCTGATAAATTTACTTCGTAGAATATATAAATAGTTTACTTCATTTTATACAATTTAGTCATCTGAATTTATTATTAATACTAGATTTGATTTAATCTAATTTTATTTCCTTAAATTTTTATGATTGCTAAATAATCCTTAAGTTGTACTAATAATAAAAATTACATTTTGCTATTCCTGTTCTATAATTATTATCAAAAAGATATTTACAATAACGCTAAATTATATAATATTATTATTTACTTACCTTATCAAGAATTATTGTCTTAATTATATTATCATTTTCATTATTATTAAGTCAATAGCCGAGTTGGTGCGCTAAGCCTTAAGCTTCTAAATTTAATTCTACATTCACGTAAATATTGATATAATAAATCTTATTTATTCAGATTGGATCTGTATACTATATCTTGTTAAATATTGGCATTGGTAATTTAATATGATTTAAATTTGAGTCTGCATAAAACTTTAATATGTCTTAATAGTCTTAGATTTTGGTATTAATAATAAGTATCTTATTCACAGGCAGATTTATTTTCCTTTAAGTCTAATTTTGTACGCATTGAAGTACTATAAGTATCACTTCATGTGTATAATTTTAGTGACTTAGTGAATTATTTATTGGACTAAAGATAATCTGGGTATAAGATCGGTAACAAGTTTAGACTTTGTATTATGTTTTATATAACCTCACGTTCTTAATCCTACCTAATAAGTCTTATATTTAATATCTGGTTCAAACATAAAACATATAATTATAATATTACACTAAGCATCTGAATACTATTATTACTACTTCCTGTATATTTGTTTTATTTTAAAGGTACAAGATTCCTAGCAAGTGTCTTTTTATTTTATATTATATCCTCGCTTCCTTAAGTCTAACACCTAATATGTATTATATCGACTATCTAGTTTAGACGTAAAACATATATCTTTACTTTGTAATTAATTTCATTTACAAAACTTAATTGTAAATAAGCGCTATCAAATTCCATAACTATTTACTCATAATTATTATTTTTGTCCTTATATGGCTTTAACAAAATATTAGTTAAGTTCAACGTGATATTAGTTGTTAAATGCTAACTCAATTTTATTAAAATTATTTTTACTATTATCTTCATTTATATTTACTATTATAATACTTTTATTATAATATAATATTGATGGTTGAACTATCACTCTAATTAATATTACAAAATTATTAAGTCCCAAAAATGTTATTAACATTTATGCAATTATAAAATAATGCTTCTACATATAGGTCAAGGTACTTAGTAAGTTTCTATGTGACTTTCAAGATTTATCAATCATACTAATCTCACTATTTTTATAGTATTAGATTATTTACGTGTTCTTACTTTTTAGATTAATTATTCTCAAATCCTTATTAGTTAAAATTATTGGTTTACTCTACAATTTCTACTTCACTACCTATACAAACAATCAAACAAACAAATCAATCAAATAAATATTTTAATTATTGATAGCTTTTAGTGATTAAGATTTATCTCACAAACCCAAACCAGTTCTAAACTAATCTAGTTCTCTAACTGGCACTGCTATTCCTATTGTTTCCCATATAAGATATAATAGTGAGCTCTGATACCAACACTGTAGCACCCCTAATTTGTTTTGAAATCAAAATTAAACTCATACTAACAATTCTACTTCATACCTGATCAAAACCCATCTCAAATCTTCTCTTTAAACTCTCGATTTCATCTTCCTTAGCTTATCTGAGATCGAGACTCAAGAACCCTAATTCTCAAATTCACAATTAAACTGAAATTAAAGCTCCAACATCTAATTAACTCCACCCCGTTCCTCAATCAATGAAAACCCAACTTCAATCCTTCTTAAGCATCACTAAATCTAACTTCCTGTTCATCTTGAGAAACCCTAATTCTTCTATTCATCGTTGAATCCACTTCAATACTTTAATTGAACACCAACCAGTGATTCTTCATCAAGCCATAGCTCTATATCTTATCTTCTAAATCTTCAAAGCAATAATCGAATTTCTAATCCTAATTTTGATCTTCCCAGATTCAAACCCTAACTATTCTTCATCATAATTCACAGCTACAACATCCCCTTTATCATCTACTCATAATCATCAAATGATTCTCTCAAATCACTTTCACAAACAACTCTCAAATCACTCGCAGAAGGAGAAGAATAAGAGAAAAGAAGAAACAGAAGGAAGAAGAAGAAATGATAAATAAGAAAGAGAAACAAAGAAAAGGAAATGATTTTCTTCGGTCGATTTTGGGAGATAAAACCAAGGAAAACACTAAGGAACGAACCACATTTGATAACGGAAGCCAAGGTCGGTCCAAAGGATAAAAGACTATTTTGCCCTTCATATTTATCCATCGATATCTTATTCGTCCAGTGTTCGATTGAAACGTTCGAGTAGTCTATTCTGCATAACTTTTCGAGACCTATTCAACGGTACTATTTTCATATCTAGATCGTTGTTAGATTAATTCCTATAAATTAATGTGCGTGTTAAACTAATCGAGTTATTATCGGCTAAGACGTCTCTTGACTAGTCTAATAGTGTTCACGAGCTCGAAGATCTTTACACTAGTTTTCCCTTTGACAGAAATTAAGTTTCCATGCAGTGTGACTAAGAGATAAAAGAAGATCATAACAAGGTTGCCTTGAGAGCCGTATCCCTTAACAACGAACAAGGGATAGCCAAGGGATATAGCAAACCATAGTGCCTGGCCTTACTATCGAAAAGAATGTGTTATACAGTATACACAGTATGAATGTTGTTAATCATATTTTATAACTCAGGGTTATGTACGGTGCTTCAAATTGTAAATATGCTGTGTCATACTATATTTGTATTAATTAAAAGACAATCTTTTGTGAGTGTTTGGGTTGGCAGATTTGGCTACTCTGATTAAAGAGAGTTCTGTTTTTGTTTCTTAGCAAAAGTAAAAAGAAAAGTTATTACTTTTACACGTGTGAGTAAAAGTAATTCCACACACTTACTCAAAATATTACCCAAATTCCTTTATATTAATTAATTTGGAAATGAATCCTCTCCAAAAACTCGTATAAATATGTGATGTATCTTCATTTATCCTTAAGAGAGACATAAACATTAAGAACTACTACTTCTTCCAAAGAGTATTGTTCTTTCTATCTCCCTTCTCTTCCTTCTGCTTCCTTCTTAGTTGCTTGCTTAGTACTAAGATATTTCTTACAAAGAAAAATTAGATGGAGAACCAAGGAAGTGACAGCAGCTTGTTTCAAAGATGCAAACCTTATATTGCCATGATATCTCTACAATTTGGATATGCAGGAATGAATATCCTCACGAAGGTTTCTCTTAATCGTGGAATGAGTCATTACGTTCTCGTTGTTTACCGTCACGCTTTTGCTACTGTTGTTATTGCTCCTTTTGCAATATTTCTTGAAAGAAAAATTCGACCCAAGATGACATTCTTAATCTTCTTGCAAATATTTGCTATGGCTCTGCTTGGGTTGGTCTTCTATCCATATTTTTTGTCACTAAAACTGTGATTACATAGAGTAGCAGTATAGTACTGTTAACTTATTCTAACGTTTTATGTATGATGTACACAGACCGGTGATTGATCAGAACTTTTACTACATGGGGTTAAAATACACCTCCCCGACTTTCTCATGTGCTATGAGTAACATGTTACCTGCAATGACATTCGTCATGGCCTTCTTATGCAGGTATATTATTACGTACATGCATATAGTTATGGTACGTCATCATCGAGAAAACTTTTTTCTCATTTTTTTTATGCTAATTACAATTGGTTTTTCGTAGGATGGAGATAGTAGACATAAAGAAAGTGAGATGCCAAGCAAAAGTGATCGGAACAATAGTGACGGTAGCTGGAGCAATGTTGATGACATTGTACAAAGGACCTATCATTGAGATGATATGGTCGAAAAGCATCCACACTAATGCCTCTTATACCACTAACACATCTGGTTCTGATGACAAGGATTGGCTTAAAGGTTCAATCCTTCTCATATTGGCTACCTTAGCTTGGGCTGCTCTCTTTATCTTGCAGGTTACTTTCATTAAAAACCTAGCCAATTTCATTTCTTTTTTACTTTGCGACTTTTTTTCTTTACGTACATGACTTTTGAGTTTGATTGGAGAATTGATACGGGTGCGATTGTTTTTCCATTTTTCAGGCAATAACATTGAAGAAATACCCAGCCCATCTAACTCTTACAACTCTAATTTGCTTCATCGGTACACTACAATCTATTGCGGTTACTTTAGTAATGGAACACACTCCTTCTGCCTGGTCCATCGGTTGGGATATGAACCTTCTTTCTGCAGCTTATGCGGTTAGTCTCTCTCTCTCTCTCCCTCTCTCTCTCTCCTAATCTTTACTGACCTAAGTTGTTTTCATATATTCATGATGATCAGGGAATTGTATCTTCAAGTTTAGCTTATTATGTGCAAGGGCTAGTAATGAGGAAAAGAGGACCAGTTTTCGTCACTGCTTTTAGTCCTCTTATGATGATCATAGTTGCCATCATGGGATCTTTCATTCTAGCTGAAAAGATTTTTCTTGGAGGGTAATATTCTCACTCCCTTCCCAACACAAAAGAGTATTTTGTAATTTTCAAATTTGCTTACAAATTTTATTTTATTCTTGCAGAATTCTTGGCGCAGTTTTGATTGTAGCAGGATTATACTCTGTTCTATGGGGAAAGTACAAGGAATTCAAGGAAAAAGAAAACGAACTACCAGAAGCCATTAAAGATGTCCGCGAAAACGGGACAATGTTCGTTATTGAAGACGTTGAAACGGGAAAAAGTGTTGTAGAAATGCAAGAGGCAGAAGTTGATACACTCTCGTCCGTCAATGTTACCGTTCCATTATCGGACTCAGCCATGAGAGACGAAGCCTCACGCAAGGCTTAAACTAAAGAAGAAGGCAGTAATGATGGTGTTTTAGTATGGGGGGTAATGAGAATTTTTGCTACTTCCCATCTCAGTTTTTTGTTTGGAGGGTTATGTTTTAGGTTTTAATAATAACTTTTGTATTCTGTTTAATAATATCATGTAAGATTGAAAAACGAATGAGAATCTGAGGAGTATCTCCTGTTTCTTTTGTTAGTGTGTTATTGTGTCAAGCTGAATAATTCTTGGAACTCTTTTCTTCATTCTACACGTGGCAGAATCTATGACGTAACCGAACTAATTCCACTAAGAAATGGAATCATAGTTGTTGGCTTTTCGTGTCGTACTAAACATATGAATCTTTTCCTAGTGATTGATTTTGAATGTATGATTGACAATCTTTAAGCTTTGATCTTAACGAAATGAATATGAGGTTTTGCTAATTCCCTTGGGCTCTTATGCACAGAGTCTAGAGACTAATTTTATTATATCGGAGAAAATGTGATTTTTATCCTGGTATTTTTAGGGGCGACCCCAAAAGAATTAGGGGCGACACAAAAAGATAAAAAAGATCATCCAAATCTAAAACAAAGTCATTCCTTATTTCAAATTTTTCGAAATGGCAAATATGCCCTTCATAATCGGTAGTTAAGTTTACAATCGGGAGAAATTTGTTATATATAGGAGATTCCATTTTCACATGATTGAGAACAACCAGAATCGGTAGTTTCATGATGTTTATTGCCTACCGATTGTACAATTGGTAGTTTCATGATGTTTATTGCCTACCGATTATGGTAGTAGCCCCAATTTCGAAATTTCAAAAACCAATAGGAATTTTAGATTTCTCTATTTTCACAATCGGTAGTTTCATGATGTTTATTGCCTCCCGATTATGGTAGTAGCCTCAAAATCGAAATCTTCAAAAACCAATAGGAATTTTAGATTTCTCTATTTTCACAATCGGTAGTTTCATGATGTTTATTGCCTACCGATTGTACAATCGGTAGTTTAGTGATGTTTATTGCCTCCGATTATGGTAGTAGCCCCAAATTCAAAATTCTCAAAAACCAATAGAAATTTTAGATTTCTCTATTTTCACAATCTGTAGTTTCATGATGTTAATTGCCTACCGATTGTACAATCGATAGTTTCATGATGTTTATTGCCTCCCGATTATGGTAGTAGCCCCAAATTCGAAATTTTCAAAAACCAATAGGAATTTTAGATTTCTCTAATTTCACAATCGGTAGTTTCATGATGTTTATTGCCTACCGATTGTATAATCGGTAGTTTCATGATTTTTATTGCCTCCCGATTATGGTAGTAGCCCCAAATTCAAAATTTTCAAAAACCAGTATGAATTTTAGATTTCTCTATTTTCACAATCGGTAGTTTCATGATGTTTATTGCCTCCCGATTATGGTAGTAGCCCCAAATTCGAAATTTTCAAAAACCAATAGGAATTTTAGATTTCTCTATTTTCACAATCGGTAGTTTCATGATGTTTATTGCCTACCGATTGTACAATCGGTAGTTTCATGATTTTTATTGCCTCCCTATTGTGGTAGTATCCCCAAATTCGGAATTTTCAAAAACCAGTAGGAATTTTAGATTTCTCTATTTTCACAATCGGTAGTTTCATGATGTTTATTACTTCCCGATTATGGTAGTAGGCCCAAATTTAATTATTTCAAAACAAAGATAGGAAGAGAAGAACATAGTCACAATCGGTAGATATTTTTTTTTTTCTAAACTACAGATTATGAAGGGACATATAAGTATTTTCAACCTATTTTGTCATATTGTGTCGCCCCTAAAAATGCCAGGTTTTTTATCTTCATGTACAATGATTTGAGAACACTAGGTTCAGGAATACATGAAAACCATGCTGATGGTGTTTGATTTTATGACTAGTCTCAAGCTCAACCTCAGCCTATTGTGAGTTTACAACTGACCTTTGCAAACTTGATTATAGGACCTATTATACAGTGAATTTTTCTTTTCCCCTATAATTTTGTAACAACAAGAAAATCATAATCTTTTATTGTCGACTAACAAGAAAAAAATATGACGAGGAAAACTCAAAAAATTCAGCTCACGATATGAGAATAATAATTTGAATTATTTTTTATTTCTAATAATTGAATTACATGTTAATATCGGAGATTTGCTGATTATTCATCACCTGAAACTAAACCCAATCAAGGTAATTGAGCTGCAACAATTTTTTTACATGCTAACTACGTCAAACCCTCCTACTTATTTAGGGGTTCAATTCAAACAAGGAAGAGCCTCTATACAAACCTTTGCTCATTCACTTCAAAGAATCGCATGAAATGCAAAGGGTTGGACGACAAAATGTCTAACCCAAGCAGGAAGAATGATGCTCATTAAGACATCCTTAACTCCCATAGCAAACCACCTTATGCAAACACAAACTCCACACACCAAAGTACACAAACAGATAGACTGCATCACCAGGAATTTTCTCTGGGGACATGACTCATTAGTAAAAAAGCTTCACCCAATTGCTTGGGATAAAGTAACAAAACCAATATCTGAAGAAGAACTATGCATAAGGATAATCAATGAACATAAAAAAAGATCTTCTCAGCGAATATGAAATTTTCTTGAACTACGTGACTCAATATACGGGAGCATATGCAACAAGAAATATCTCAACCAGCAACCAATCCTACAAGGCATTGATATTATTTCTTCTTCCACAAGCGCTCAATGGAGGTAACTAGTATCCCTAGTACCCACCATGCAACAGTTTCTTTTTCATCGTACTGGGAATGGTCTAACAACTCCTATCGAAGCAAACTGGATTCCACACTACCCAAACCTAGACCCAACACAACGTTACCCATTCCAAACATTTGCAGATATCATCGATCCGATCTCGCATAACTGGATTCAAGAAGAAAAAAAACACTCTCCCCTATCTCGCAGCCCAAAAAATCATAAAAATCCACCTGCCGAAAGATAACACCCGGGACAAAATCATACAACCCCATTCAAAATCTGGTAAAGACACTACATTTTCGGGATACAAATGTTTAACCATCAAGTTGATCAACCATCTCAAAAACCCCTCCCAGATACCAAATTATCGTGGACATTACCGTGTCCACAAAAAATTCATCTTTTCTTGTGGAAAGCAATAAACAAAGACCTACCAACCTTCTTTATCCTACATCACATCCATATGACGAATTCTAAGATTTTTCCATATTGCAACACTAATCAAGAAACGGAAAACCACATGCTTCTTCACTTCCCAATAGCAGTTGTAGCTTGGAACAACTTACTTACTCAGATCTCAAACACAACTTCCTCCAATCAAACCATGCACCACAATCGCCATAACTTTGCAGAAAATCATTCACAAACTCTTACAACAATCTGCATCAACACCTTGCATATCCCCACTCTGCTTTCTATTTTGGAAATTATGGTCAGATGAAATTATAGCTTGCGCCATAAAACAACATGAATATTCTGAGGCATTAAAATCATCACCTCCGATGTTACCAGGTAACTCTCTGATACCTAATCTTTCAGGAAGCATCCAACGGACATCAACAATCTACGTGAGATGGTCCAACCCAAACCTAAACTGGATAAAGATCAACACTGATGGGGCGTCTAGAGGCCATCCAGGTTACGTAGGTGTAGGATTCATCTGCAGAGATTCAGAAGCACGAGTTGTGATGGCGCTGGCTCAACCTCTTGGAATTACGATCTCCTTAATAGTGGAAACTTAGCATCTGCAACTGGAAACATGTCCTATTTGAGACGGACTCGGAAAATCTTCTATGGTTCATCACATCACTTATTACTCCAGTATGGTACATCGCGAGTATGGTTAATGAAATAAAAAATAGGATGGAACAAATTTCGCAAGCAGCTATCCAGCGCAATTACCGAGAAAGAATCAGGCGGCAGATGGCATGGCTAATCATGCGGCAGACGGAAGTCAAATGGGAAATCTATCAACAAAAATTTGGGACTAGCAAATTCCATTTTTATTAGTCAAATCATCTTCCATGACTCTATGGGTACCACATATCCACGCAAAGTTGTAACCTAATATTCCTTCTTATATACAATGCATGCTTCAATATATATATATATATATATATCATCCAGAAATTTGTAGCTTAGTGGATGAGTAAATCCTACTACAACCCAGAGGTTACCTGTTTAAATCTCGTTAGTTTTAAGGAAAATGTTCTCTTATAACAAAATAGTGAATGAATTGGAAATTGGATTTTGGACAAGGTCCTAGAAAATGAGAGAGTAATAATACATAAACAAGGTTCAGAACTTAACCAAACAAAAAAGATAAATATACATAATGTTCAAATCTCGATAGTTCCAAGGAAAAACGTTTTTTTATAACAAAATAGTGAATGAATTGGAAATTGGACTTTGGAATTTGGATAAGGTCCTAGAAAATAAGAGAGTAATAATAGCTAAACAAGGTCTACATCTGAATCAAACAAAAAAGAGAAATATACACAAGTTATAGGGTTGGAGAAAGGTCTGATTTATCCAAAAAAAACCCTTAGATAAACAAGGTGTAGAACTAAATCAAAAAAAGAAGAGAAATATACATAAGTTATGGGGTTGGAGAATGGTCTGATTTATCCGAAAAAAGCACTGGACATAACACCATGTGTCGCACGCCTTGCACTGCCTCAGAAAAGCCCCGTGAGAGTTCAATTTCTAGTGTTGTGTTGGTGCTGACACAATAGTGTAAAGCATGAAATATCGGGTTGCAACAATGTATTAATTTCAGTTACATACTTGTGTCTTCCAATTGGTGTAAGTGTCTGAAACACGTCAAGCTGGAATAAGGTCATCTCAATGATGGAGAAAAACCTAGAAATGTGCTTAAAGGTTCTTCTCAAAACCCATAACTTTAGTATTCATAAATCTTGTTAGCTAGCCTCATGGTAAAGGCAAGTGGAAGGAAATTTTGATATGCAAATAAATCTTTAAAGATAAATACTGAGATTCAATTGGGCGATTCTAAATTAACTAACTTTTGGATAAGCGGAATATTATTGTAATTTGAAATATTCATATCCAAATTTGTACAAGATCAACTCAAAGAAAAATAAAAGTATAGCTGATATTGCTTCTACATATGACGAATGGGATTAACATTTGAGACGAACTCCTACAACTGTTGATATGAAATAGCAAGAAAATATAAGACAATAGCTAGGAAATTTTACAACTCTATCACAAATTGAAGAATCAAGAAAAAGTGTGTTTTCTCCTACCCAAAATTTCAGCGAAAAGGAGTGTTATATGTGTTTACTAAAAAATAGATGATTCGGAAATTCAACATAAGCTCATTTGGAGGAAGAATCTGCCTCTAAAGGTCTCATTTATAATATGGGTTATCTTCATCAAACCCTACCTACCAAGTCGATATTAAATAATAGAGGTATAAATCTTGATCCTTTATGTATCTTTTGCAACTTTAGTGAGGAATCAACACACCAAACCATCATCTATCGTCGCGAAACATAAAAAAATATGAAGATGGTTTTGCAGTTCCTTCAAACTAGATAGAATGGGTGCAACAATTATCCAACCGGCTATGGACTGGTCCTATTGCAACTACAAAAGTAGAGTAAAAGGGATGTGGTTGAATGTATGTTATGTCGTATTTTGGAATGCTTGAGAAGAAGTAATGAAAGAGTTTGAAGGTGTAAATATAATTCTACAGAGACTAGAATAGATGGTATAAAAAGTTGTATCGTTCTTTAGTATCTTCAGAGTGACATATTCATGCATGCTATTGTAAATGACTATCTCCTGAATTGAGTGTCATTCATTTGGATGTGATGGAGTTTATTTTTTTTCTCTTCATAAACCGTCCTTTTTTGGGTAAAAAAAAGTTTTTGTGAATATTAAGCGTAAATGTATAAACATTCTTTTAAAAGTGTGCCGACGCTTAGTTGGTATTTGGATGACATATTATACCTTGATAGGGTTCGCTAAATGGCATATAGGGAATGATTTTTCCATTCCTAGCACAATTGACTTCACGGTTGGCAAAAAATCTGCAGTTAAGCGTGCTCGAGCGGGAGTAATCCATAGATGGGTGATGATGTAGTTTTTAAGTGATAAGAAAAGTTCGATCAAGACTTGTGAAGATTTTGGTTTCAGAATTTAATTTCCAATACTAATAATAAATAAAACTAAATTAAAAGTGATATCGGGGTCTTAGAAATAACCAAGACTCTGGATTCCACTAATACTCATGATTGAATGATAAGGATTTCAAAACTCTAGTCAACTTTTAAGTCCTCTTTTCTTAACTCACTAAAATCAGAAAGATTCTCAAAAATTACTGTAAACCTTAAGCATAGATTATCAATTTGATTTAACAAAGCATAACCTATCAAATTGAATGACAAACAATTAGGAAAATCATGCAAACAGTTTAAAACTCTGCAAAAGCAGTGGTTAAGTGAATTATATAATAAAACTAAATAAAATAAAATAGTTACCCATCAATCATGTGTAAGTATCTTCGTCCATTGCCTTGGTTATGAGGAATTAGCTCTTCTTGTTGGGAACACGCTCAAAATATTGATTCATTGCTTAAATGGCGTTTACAAAGATGAAAAGAGAGAAAAATATTGAAACAACCGCAAATACAGATGCTAAAGGTATCCAGCTAGTCGCCGGAAGTCTTTTACAAGTGATAATAAAAAACGATATGTCTCTTCTGCTGTTGAAAATAAGACTGCTTCTGCGACTGACACTAATAGCCTAATGTTCTTCGTGTTCTTCCTCCCTTGCAACAGTAATAACATCTTCTTTTTTCGCTCTGCAAGGATCTAAAATTTACCCAACTCCTCGATAACCTTCCCCAAACTTTCGATAATCCTTTTTGGGTCTGGAACCAACTTATATATAGGAAACAACACCGAAAACCAAAATTAAATCCTCAAAATATCTTTCCTTTCTTTCACAGCAATTGATGTATTTTCAAAAGTTGTTGTGAATAGTGGTAAGAACTGGGGTTCTTTTCGAACTTGTGAAGGAGATAATTTTTTTTTAGATTTAAATAAATTTTATAAGTGAAGCAAAATAGCAAAGTGATTGGAATATTTTTGGAGAAACTGGGGCTAAGGATTCCACTTTTTCTACCAATTTAAAATAATATTTCTAATATTATTATACAAATTTTTCCTTTTAAATAGTTTTAATTATTGCAAAAATGTATTTTATAAAAGAATAAATGTAAGTTAAAAGCATGGAATATCAAAAACTCTAAGTCAAGCATATACCATCAATTAAAATGACAACTACTTAATAAAAATCCTTGGAAAAACTCTTTGTTCAAGGTAAATAATTAAATATAATAAATTGCATAAATAATTAAATTAGAAATTACCCCTTTTTCATTGGATGAATAGTTTCTTCCGTTTCCCCAGAGGATGGGTTTAGCTCATCATTGTGTAAACTTTCTCAAAATTGATATTCATTGATCAAAAGATGTTTACAAGGATGAAATGGAGAAAAATGATAAAATCGGGTGTTTGCAACGTTTATAACTGTTGCAAACACCGTTACAAAGAACGATATACCTAAAGTGCAGTAGTATTTAGAAGACTACGACCCACAAACGACAGTCGTTGTCACTGTTTATAAACGACTGTCTTGGTTAGTGTGTTCTTCGCGTTCTTCCCTTCCAGCAGCAGCATAAACTTTCTTCTCTGGAAGTTTTTCTATCGATTCCCTTGAACTCTGTGTTGCTCTATTCTATCCCCTCTCACTTGCCAACCTTTCTAGTAGACCCAAGGAGTATACTCAAAAACACGCTGAAATCCATCGCTCTAACTCCAAATAATCCTTCATTACTCGGGCAGTGAAGAGAATATTTTCTTACCATTTTTGGAATTTCACACGTAAACTTCATTGTAGCACGCTCCAATTCAGCTTATACATGCCTCAGAATTCTTCTAACGCCATCATAACTTCTCCATGCACAACAGAAACATATTTTTGCTCGTGTTACAGTCCACGTACTCTGTTTTGGGCTTGTGAATCACACCGAGAATCCCATCCAAAGTTAATCGATCCTGTCACTCATACTGTGTTTCTTAACCTATATCACATCTCTCTACCAAATTTTAGACATTGAATCGACCCATAACCCCTTCATTTTCTCAATTGAAATTCTTCCAGAACTGTTTAAGTATTTCCCGCCAAAATTCAGAATTTGAATTCTTGAAGATGACTGCCCCCTAACCGTCTGTGGAGTGTAACTAGCAGGTGTCCAACTCAGGTGCCCCTTATCCAAAACAGAGAGTCCGAATAACAAATGTCCTCCGGGATGCTCCGCATAATTTTTCGAGCCGATTTTTCCAAAATTATTTATTTCCAAAAAAATACCTACAAACACATAAAACACCATAATAAGGACGAAAACGAGTACTATCAATAGAGACATTGAGGACAATTCAGACACAAAAATGTGTCTACCAAATACCCCCAAACTTATTATTTGCTAGTCCTCGAGCAAATTTATTCTAGAAAGGAAAATCATTTGAACCCCTAGGTGGCCCTAGTGGCGGAGTGTTGTCTCCGGAGGGTTTACCAGAGGTGCACCCACAAAACCTTTACTCCAGACCCTAGCTAATTATGCAGAACCTTGGAAGGTACTAAAGAATCTCCTTGGTTGGCACACTTATTGACTACAGGAGGAAGTACCCTGACGCGAAATTCCAATTGTTGTACGCGAGTTTGCACTCAAGCATACTAAAATTCATATAAAGTGACAGAGCTCTACTAAGATAGTTTCACAATGGACATCATACTCGGAGTCAAACTAATCACATGAAAAGATCAAGAAGATGGAAAAAGAAAAATGTAGATGGTTGAAAAGTGAACGGTGTTTCCCATATCTGTCTGAAGGCCTCTGCCAAGATGAACCTAACCTAAATGACTGAGATACCGGTCTGACTAATATCAACACGACTGGCAAATACAAGGGAACCAGTGGTCGATAATCCTAACTCTAGGTCAACATAACTGGCATATACAAGGGTACCAGTGGTCGACTTTATTGAACACACATTTATTTAAGAACTAACAACATGATTAGATCTTGTGGATCCAAGTGCATGCTTCTTATCAGCAGATTACATGGTAATTCCCGTGGATCCTGCATTCCACGCTTGTTTAGGCGACGGAGACAGGGAGAACACACACATATTTCTATCCAAGTGTTAGTATTTATTCCGATTGGTCTATTGGTCTGGTCTAAAATAATAATAATATATTTTTTTTTGTATAAGGTACTCAGTCACTCTATTTCACCCTAGCAATGGTAACAACTTGAATCGTGTGCCCCACCGAATCACTTGAAAACGAAAAGTAAAAATAGAAAGTGAAAAGGACTCGACAAGATATGGCGAAACTATCATGTTATTTGTAACACCTGAGCTCTGTGCTTTTATGAATAGACTCTATAGATGTTTCCATCTAGTCAGATTGGTTCCTCAACTCCTAAAACCAAAATGCTTCCATCCACTTAGATTGGTTAGTGCCCTCCTTAATAAGCATAAATTTTCTAGGCTCTGGAGTTTAAGCTAACAAAAAGTTTCTTCCCCACCCCCAAACTTAAATTTAACTTTGTCCTCAATGTTCTAAAGATGAAATTAAAAGCATGAACAAGGAGAAATTGATACCACTGGAGGGAAAGAAATAAAGAAGGATATTACCGAATCACATGAGTGCGGGAGCCTCCCAGTAAATGCTAAATTTATAGTCATTAGATAGACATCAAGTACCTCTAAAAGAATTGTCACCTTCCAAAGTCGTATACCAACAGTCGAAACAATTGTGGGTCCATAAGACCAAACAGAGCTAACACAAGCATGAGACAACTGCACTGGATTAGAAAAATGAACAGAAGGAGTACGTCCTCATCTAAGGTTTCTGTCAAGACAACTGGGTTCGCATGATTGAGCTTCAAATGTGTCTCTTGATAACTAGAATCATCCGCAAAATGGGTCTCTAATACCTGGGTTACCTCCTGGACAGTATCAGGAGGATCGGGTTGCGGAGTCTGAACAAACTCTAGTAATATTTCAGACGTACAAGACTCGAGTCCCAAGTTAGGGACTTCGATTAGAGATATTCGACAATCGCCAGAATCGTCTTTACCCCCAAAATTAGGGTGAACAATCTCCTCGAATGGACCAAAGTCTATGGTATGGACTCTAGGGTCCATAAAGTCGGCACAATAACTAGATTCTTTTGGGTATTGTTCATCTAAATGAACAATATCCTCGTATAATGGATTATTAAAGAACATCTCTAGCATAGGCTCATCAGCTAAGGTGTTTGTCAAGTCTACCTCCTCCGAAGCACTGGGGGGTTCATCAAACAATGGATTATCAAGCATATTGCAGGCTAACAGATCAGGTACTAGAGTGCTAATCATGTTCACCATTTCTAAATCATCTATCTCAGAAGACTTAATGACATTGAAGACATTTAGCTCAGTAGTCATATTACCAAAAGATATGTTCATAAGTCCGGTTCTACAATTGATAATATCATTAGATGTGGCTAAGAATAGGCGACCTAAAATCACCGGGATGTGAGCACTTGGGTCCTGAACTGGTTGGGTGTCTAGAACAACAAAATCCACTGGATAGATAAATTTATCAACCTCAATCAGAACATCCTCTATGACACCACGAGGGACTTTGACAGACCTATCAGCTAGTGTCATGTTGGTCGGTTTCAGCTTACCAAGACCTAGCTGGTTGTATACATAATATGGGAGTAAGTTAACACTAGCTCCTAAGTCAAGTAATGCCTTATCGACCATGTGATTACCAATTGCACAAGATATGGTAGGGCATCCAGGGTCCTTGTACTTAGGGAGTTTTTGGTTCATAAGAATTGAACTTACTTGACCAGCTAAAAAGGCTTTCTTATGGACATTAAGCTTACGCTTCCGTGTACAAAGATCCTTAAGGAACTTGGAATAAGCCGGTAGTTGCCTAATTGCCTCTAGTAACGGAAGCTTTATGGTAACTTTATTAAAAACCTCCATTATGTCATTGAAGTTGGATTCATTTTTCGTTGGTACTAGCAACCGTGGGAATGGGGCTATGGGAACGAAGTGAGGCTCAACAGGACCCTCATTGGTCTCTTTAGAGACTCTATGAATCTCTTCATTCTCTGGCTCAGCAGGGTGAACTACAACATGTTCACTATCAGGCATGGCAACCTTGTTGTCAACTTTCTTTCCACTCCTAAGGGTTGTAATAGCATTCACATGATCATAAGATCTTCCTCCTATTTCATGAACTCCTTTAGGATTAGGTTGTGTTTGACTAGGAAACTTTCCATCTTCTCTCTCACTTATAAACTTAGCTATTTGTCCTACTTGAAGTTTTAATTCGGCAAGACTTTGGGAATTATCCTTCAATTCTTGCCTAGTTTCTTGTTGAAAGCTCATGTGGTTCTTTGATAGCATTATGAGATTTTCCTCTAAGGCAGAGATCTTTTTCTCGGAAGTGTTCTGAAACTGAGTATGACCTGAAGACTTCTGAAAACCAAATCCTGGGGGAGGCTGAAAATTACTAGATTGGCCTTGATTCTGACCCTTAAACCAAGAAAAATTAGGATGGTTTCTCCAACTAGGATTGTAGGTCTCTGAGTATGGGTCAATCTTCTGACGGTTCTCAAACCTAGCATTGTTATAGACAGCATGAGCATTCTCTTCACTAACCTGACCTTCCCAAAATGAATTATCGGGCTCTATTCCACAACTAGATACTTGAGAGGCTTTATTAGGTTCAACAAGGGACCTATTTTTAGACTGACCCATTTCCAAAGATTCTAACCTTCTAGACAAAGCAGCAAACTTAGCATCAGACGCAAAACTCGTATCTACCACATCGGTGCTACTTCTATTGACCAAGAGTCTTTTAGGGGGTTCAACACAAGATTCCCACTGTTTTTCAGCGATAAGTTCTAAGAAGGTAAAAGCATCATCAACACTTTTACTAGTGAACTCACCAGCGCACATAGACTCAACCATGGCTTTGGTCGAATAGTCTAAACCATCATAAATAATTTGCACGAGTTTCATCTTATCAAATCCATGGTGAGGACACTGAGATAGGAGATCATTGAATCTCTCTAAAAATCTATAAAGAGACTCTCCCTCTTGTTGCACACTAGCACTAATTGTCTGCCTAACAGCTACAGTTTTATGCTTAAGGTAGAATTTCATATAGAAAGCAGCAATAAGTTCCTGCCATGTTTCAATGGATTCAGATGGTAGGTTGTTAAGCCAGGTCTTGGCTTTATCTCTCAAGGGAAAGGGAAACATCTTAAGTTTCAAGACTTCATCAGTAAGGTCTCTTATTCTAATTGTCCCACAAATTTCCTGAAAGTCCCTAATGTGGAAATAAGGGTTCTCATCATCTTTTCCTAAGAATATAGGGATTATCTGGAGAATACTAGGTTTTATCTCGAAATTAGCCGTAGTGGCTGGCAATTTAATGCACGAAGCTCGGTTGGTCCTAGTTGGGAACATGTAATCTTTCAAAGTTGCCATCTCTAGCACAACATAAGTACTAGTGGTACTTTCCTCACGAAGAGACATATTCTCAAAACTGAAGTTTCCAAAAACAGGGCTTTCAAAAGAACAATCTTCGAGCTCCCTGCTTATATCAGAAGAACTACTAGGTTTTTCGCTAATCAATCGACCTAGAGTATCTCTTTTCCAAGCCCTATTAACAAAATCGGGCATACACTAAGAAAAATCAAAAAGAAATAAAAATCCTAACAGGAAGGTTCTAGCAATTACACAGCAGGCTGACTCGACTTTACCACAACAAACCTAGAGATTTCTAGCAAACAACAAGCATGATGGCTCACTTAGATTGTTTCTAGACTAGCTTCTATATCTCGAAAGGGAATTCGTTACAATTTAAGCAAACCCCTCTGGAATCAATCCAAGTCAAAGTAAGTTGAATCGAGGCGAGGGAAGCTTAGTGGAGCTTTGATACCCAAGGCCTCACCGCAGTACAAGGCAGCGCAGTCACGCATTCAACTCACAAAAACCGTCATGAACTTCGAAGTATGCTAAAAGAATAACCAATATCCTTCGAAAATTTTTCCTAACAAGCTCGATACCCTATAGGTCTCTTTCTAATCAGATTTTAAAGCTTGGGTTCACGTTAGGTTTTGTTCTCCTAAAGCGGGCAAGAAGGGAGCGGTGATGAAATCCGAACCTTTATCTTGTTTAGGCCAGGCCTTGCCCTTTACTAGGAAAATAAAGACAGTCTGGTTCTTCCTCAAACAATTAGCACCTTAAGGAGTACAGTAACTCGCTTGCAGGGGATTCGCGAGTGTTTCGATTGGACTTACCTCCCGTACCAGACGGGGGATGAACCGTTGTTGTCGACTCGGGCCACGACTCTTATGCCGTGTGCGAACCCGAGGGGCCGAGGTGATATTGTAGTCACCGTCCTTCTCTACACACAATTTTTAATATATATATATTTTTAATTTGACCCTTCCGTAGGGTTTTAAAAAAATAAAGTCCAAGTCCAATTTAAAGTTCAAAAAGAAAAAAAAAATTACAGTTTTCCTCACACACTCTAAAAAATTAAAAACTAAATCCTAAAATTGTCCTCTTTTCTTCTCTTTTCTTCTCTTTTCGCTTTTCGCTTTAAGCTTTTTCCTCTCCAAGTCCTTAGTTTTCACTTCGAACCTGCAAAATAAAGATAAAAAGAAACGTAAAAAGGAACAAACAATTTAAAATAAAAATAAAATAATAAACCTAAAAAAAATTTCTACCTAAGCACAGGTCCGCGTCGGCGGCGCCAAAAATTTGATGTATTTTCAAAAGTTGTTGTGGATAGTGGTAAGAACTGGGGTTCTTTTCGAACTTGTGAAGGAGATAATTATTTTTAGATTTAAATAAATTTTATAAGTGAAGCAAAATAGCAAAGTGATTCGAATATTTTTGGAGAAACTGGGGCTAAGGATTCCACTTTTCTACCAATTTAAAATGATATTTCTAATATTATTATGCAAATTTTTCCTTTTAAATAGTTTTAATTATTGCAAAAATGGATTTTATAAAAGAATAAATGTAAGTTAAAAGCATGGAATATCAAAAACTCTAAGTCAAGCATATACCATCAATTAAAATGACAACTATTTAATAAAAATCCTTGGAAAAACTCTTTCTTCAAGGCAAATAATTAAATATAATAAATTGCATAAATAATTAAATTAGAAATTACCCATTTTTCATTGGTCGAATAGTTTCCTCCGTTGCCCCAGAGGATGGGTTTAGCTCATCATTGTGTAAACTTGCTCAAAACTGATATTCATTGCTCAAAAGATGTTTACAAGGATGAAATGGAGAAAAATGATAAAATCGGGTGTTTGCAACGTTTATAACTGTTGCAAACACCGTTACAAAGAACGATATCCCTAAAGTGTAGTAGTATTTAGAACACTACGACCCACAGATGACAGTCGTTGTCACTGTTGATAAACGACTGTCTTGGTTAGTGTGTTCTTGGCGTTCTTCCCTTCCATAAGCAGTAGTAACTTTCTTCTCTGGAAGTTTTTCTATCGATTCCCTTGAACTCTGTGTTGCTCTATTATATCCCCTCTCACTTTCCAACCTTTCTAGTAGACCCAAGGAGCATATTTATACTCAAAAACACGTTGAAATCCATCGCTATAACTCCAAATAATCCTTCATTACTCGGACAGTGAAGAGAATATTTTCTTACCATTTTTGGAATTTCACACGTAAACTTCATTGTAACACGCTCCAATTCAGCTTATACACGCCTCAGAATTCGTCTAACGCTAGCAGAACTTCTCCATGCACAGCAGAAACATATTTTTGCTCGTGTTACAGTCCACGTACTCTGTTTTGGGCTTGTGAATCACACCGAGAATTCCATCCAAAGTTAATCGATCTTGTCACTCATACTGTGTTTCTTAACCTATATCACATCTCTCTACCAAATTTTAGACATTGAATCGACCCATAACCCCTTCATTTTCTCAATTGAAATTCTTCCAGAACTGTTTAAGTATTTCCCGCCAAAATTCAGAATTTGAATTCTTGAAGATGACTGCCCCCTAACCGTCTGTGGAGTGTAACTAGCAGGTGTCCAACTCAGGTGCCCCTTATAAATTGAGGTGCCCCTTATCCAAAACAGAGAGTCCGAATAACAAATGTCCTCCGGGATGCTCCGCATAATTTTTCGAGCCGATTTTTCCAAAATTATTTATTTCCAAAAAAATACCTACAAACACATAAAACACCATAATAAGGACGAAAACGAGTACTATCAAAAGAGACAGTGAGGACAATTCAGACACAAAAATGTGTCTACCAGCAATCCTCCGGGATTTTTCTTTCTTGTTTTCTGTTATTTGTGCATCTTCTCTGTTTAATTGTGACCCAAAACCCTATCAACAGATCGACTTGTCTTTGGAGAAGATATTCTTTCCATTAGAAGAAATTCTTGCCTATTGTCAAAACTAAATCCCGAGAATCTTTCCATTTATCCTCAACGCGGCTTCTCTGACTTTCCCAAACTCTTAGAGATTCTCCAACGGAATGTATGTGAAGATAAATGTCTAAGTCCACATAGGATAGATATTCATTTGCCATAAAAATCTTCTCCAACCCAACTTTTTAAATCAATGTGAAGATGACATGGCTTAATTTTTGTTAGACATTGTCAAGGTGAATGTCAAGTTTTAGACATTCACCTTGACAATGTCAAGCTATCCTAGTAAGCTTTTGCTTCCTAAAATTAATTCCAATATATTAAATATTCTTATTTAGGTGTAATAAAATCTAAAATTTTCTAAAAATAAAAAATGCATTTAATTCATAAAAAATCACCAACAACACCATTGGAGATGAAATGTTTCTTCCCCCTAAATTTAAGAAAAAATTGGAATGAGGATGTCTTGTTTGGGTTATCACCTGGAAACACACACAACCACCATTGGAGAAGCTCTTATAAAGTTGATATACATGAAACTAGGCCGAATATCCTCCCCTATTGTTCACGTAACTCCCATAATTAATCCACAGAAAACCCGATAAAAATGCATCCCCATGTTTCTTTCAAACTTGAGTTATCTTCCTATTTCTTCGATTCCAATACAGCTAGCAACCCTGTTTTGATGTATACGATTCATGCCATTCCATATCCAAAAGAAATCCCATGAAAATCTCGTTCAAATCTCTCCCTGAAATTCATGCAGCTGACTGGTTCTTCTCCCGCCATTTTCAGATTTGAACTTAAGAAGAAAGGCCTCCCTTAACCAAAGTAGGGGTGCACATAGCTATGGGGTGTAAATAGCACATCTAGGGTACAAATAGCAGTGAGGTGCCCCTTAGTAATTGAAATGTCCCTTATCCAAACTGAGAGTCCGAATAGTAGGTGTCCTCCGGGTGCCTTTATCTACTTTTTGAGCGAATTTCTCCAAAAACGTTTATTGCCCAAAAATACCTACAAACACATAAAACAACATAATAAATACGAAATTGAGCACTAAAAAAACACATAATTGAGAAAAAAAATAGACACATAAATGCGTCTATCAGGTGACCACCTTGGAAGATATTGTTGGATGACCGAAACAGCGCACGTTGATGAAAACTTCACACTTCCGGGTGACCGTAGTGGCTGTATGGTGACAATAACGGTGGAGGTTCGGATTATTACAAATGGTATCAGAGCGGATGACTGGTCACCTATTGAGGATAAGAGATTACACTGGATTGTTTGGGTTACGTACTAGCCTCATGAGTGGCACGGGACGTCATCAATTTGGATTTGAATATATTCTGGAGAGGAGGAAGGCTCAATTTAAGGTGGGAGTATTGTAATACCCCGCTCTGCAGGTAGGGTTCTCCAAATAAAAAAAATTAGGTAATGGTTTTTCATTTTATTTTCAGAACAATTGGATCCACAGTTTGCAAAAAAAACTTTGCAGTTAATCCAAAGATGTGTGACTTTCTGGGATCTCCTGATGGATGACCGCAACGATACCCTTTAAAAATACCACATTATCGGATAACCTCAGTGGCCAAGCATCGATAAAGGTGCATGTCATTATATGATAAATAATTAGATACATGAGAACTGAGAGTATTTTAAAGAGCCATTTTTTAAATAAACAAAAGAGAAACTTTAGGTTTTTGTATCACTTTGAGTTTGGGTTGTAAGTTTGACTTTGGATTGTTTGACCATGAGTTAAACATATAACTGTTATGAAATTCAATCATTTAAGTATCATTGTTCAATCCGTAGAAACCCAACTGGTCTAACGTTGACGTGCAAGAACCAATATAAGAAACTTATGACAACCAAGTAGGTTGCAGGAGGTAAGAACCAATTTAAAATGATGGAATTGTCATTTTATGCAAACCATGAAATAAACTATCTAAAAAACATCTATTTCACACTTTTATTTTTGTAATATCCTCTGGCATTCAACTATGATCCATCATTCCCTAAAAAGGACACGTCATTCCTCATTTTTTCGGGTGTTATTTATGCAGATGGAAGAGCGTCACGGGACTAGGCCCACCGGCCGGTCGGCCGTGGCCGGTCCAACGCCTCTTCAATTCCTTATTTTATCATTATTGCTTCTCTCATCTCATGAAACTCCCTCGTTTGAGAAAACTTTTGGCTTCCATATTTCTCCAATATTGCTCAAATCTCCAAAAAAGCCAAAAACTCAAATGGCCACACGACCGTCCGGGCTTCTCACGACAAATATTAAAATATAGTTATTTTAACATTCTTAAAATATTGGTGATAAAAGTCTTACTTGCTCAATCAATCAAAAAATAAGAGTTTCAGTCAAGATCAAACTCTTTTGAAAATCCAAAATATTGCTCAAATGAACAACAAAATACCTAAAATTCTCAGGAATGCAGTGTGAGGGTCATGGTGGCCCGTGTACCGTCATGAACGGACATGTCCGGTCGGTCCCACGTCTCTTCATTATTATTTAATAATAATTCATATTTTCACAATTCTCCAATAATTAATCCTCATTCAGGGAAATTCCTATGCACGCTCAGACGACCATCCACCACCAATGGACGGCTCTCGTGCCTATTGATTGATCGATATTTATCCACCCACATTGGAAAACTCTCCATATACAGGATCCAGAGTTTTCCAAAATTAGGGTTTTGATTTACGATAATTCCATGAAGTCGATAACTTTTATGTATTGATCCAGCAATCAATATCTTAGCTTATATTTAGTGTTCGGTCCTGCTACCAACATTTTTGCTCGACCGAGCAACATGGTTTGAACAGACGACCATTCAATATTTACACCGAATCCAATACTCTGATTCCTACTTTGTCATTCGACCATTCATGACATATTAGATCAGGAATGAGAACGCTAGATAACTCATAACTTAATAAGGTATGATTTCCAGTCAAATGCTCGACGTATCAGAACAGTTCTACGTTCGAGCAATCTCATCGGACGCGCATCAATCCTAATTATCAAAACATTATTCCACCTCAACTGGTAAAATGATATATCACAATTCATCAAGACTCAACGTATGTCCATCATTCTGTCTCAGCAGACACCTTATGCTCAATCCAAGAGTTTTAGAGCATATATACCACATTCGTTCATTATGATTGACTCATCAAGGCTAAGACTCATGTATAGTCAAGTCAACAATTGACCAATTAAATACATGTATTCCTTGCAGACTCCACATTCATGAGACATCAATCATGTCACATGGGGGGATATTCACTAGGGTTTTGGTATGGAGGCCTACGGCACGTATGTACACCCACAATGAGAAATGTGAGTAAGTCGTGCAAGCAGTTGAAGGAGTTAGCAAAGTAGTGGATGGACAATTAACCAATTCTCCCACACACGTGGAACTGGTTTAACCACGATTTTCCACTTTCCCACTCTTTCACTCCAACAACCGTTACAAAACATAGCTGTGCAGTGCATGTTTTTGCAAAAGGTTTAACCAATTTTCTTGATTGAGGGACTGATTGCTCATCTCTCCATTTTTCCTCAAAAACCAGCAAATCGTTTTCATCCATCAACAGTATCTATGAGGAATCACAAAGTCTAATATGAAGATAAATTTATGAGTTTTATCTATCTATTTCCTGAAGAGATTACTAAAACCTCGATAACAGAAAGCGAAAAATCAGGTTAGACGAACTATCAAGGTAAGATAGTCAAACCTGGGTTCACGAATCCCTAAGTGAAATCTTTAAGTCGTAAACATAATTATATTTCTTGGAAGAAACCTAGGTTCATAGAGGAAAACTCTATCAAACAAAAAAGACACATAAGTTTGACGGATTGAATTTCCCAGTTGATTGAGCCTCTCTATTTATAAACTTTCAAGACTAGGGTTGCTTAGAATTCAAATTAAGATAACTTGAAATTCAAGCAAACACTTGTTTGTTAAGATGAAACTCTTGTTAGGAGTTCATGTAACCATGTGAGAAGTTTTTCTTGAAATTACATAAAAGATTATACATTATGGTCTGGAATACTGGTACAATGTATAATGAAAGTTCATGGAGAGTGTGCCTTAAGAATTAATAAGCAATATAGTGTTCATTTAAACACTTAAGACTTGATTTGTGATGCGCACATACAAGGTGTTTTAGTGATCAAAGATGTCTTAGAGTTGTTCATGAGAGTTGTAGCAATCCTGAACGTATTTATTAAATAGTTCATGAGCATATTCTAATTCATACTGAGTAGGTATGCGAGGGTACGCGTACCTATGAACCAGTTCGGAATTCAGATGGCTAAGGTACGCGTACTGGGTATCTGTACCCTAAGGTTATTCACAAAATCAAGCTCTTTAGGTACCTGTAATGGGCATGCGTACCTCTTATTCACGAATGCGGAACACCATGGTACGCGTATTGGGTAAGCAGACCTACCTATGTTCCGGAACTTCATATATCCATGGTACGCGTACTAGGTATGCGTATCTACCCTGAGTCCAGATTCCATTAGTTCTGAAAACTCTCTTTTTGATATTTGAAATATTCCCAATTGACATAGATATAAATAACATTGCTTCGGAAATTTTTAAATGATCCACAAAAATAGTTCTTGAATAATAAACTGTTTTGAACTAAGATTTCTACGGATAGATAATCATCCATTGCTTGAATCATATTTCAAGATGTTTAATACGACAAGCTTGACTGGAAACTTCTTCTTTGTAATATTAAATCTACTAGAAGTTACACGACATATTTTCATACAGATAGAATAGTAGTACTTGCGGGTAAATAAAATGGTTTGGTCTTCAGATACCTCTTTGTTGATGAAGTTCCAATATGTCTTCGTTTGATCTTCAGTATTCAATTTTCGAGGGTTATTCAGTGATGTATGATACTTAACTACCGAACTTTAATCTTAGTCTGAGACTTGACTTAAGTGGACTAGAAATAAAAATATAGTGTTGTGCAACTAGCATTGACAACAAGCTTAAGATAGAAAAACTTACGAGTTCGACCAAGCAGTGCTCTAATAAATTTCCCTTTGAGGACTTCTGCTCAATACGATTGTCTTTCCTCTTTCCACTTTGATCTTTCTTTGAGATGCTACAAGGAGGATCATTAGTAAGATATGATTTGAAGCAAAAGATATCTGGCACCTTAATATCTCTTTTTATTTTATAGACGATATTTTTGTATGATTTTCTAATTTTAAGGATTTTCATATGACAGATTTCAGTTCTCTCATCAAAAGCTATTACAGGCTTTTTTAGAACCAGTTTCTGATTAATTTTCTTATTGACATAATCTTTCTTTTTTCATTTCTTTTGGATATTTTCCACAGGTGATAAACCTTCATGTGAGTCATAGTTGTTCCGACATGAGTGTGGAGGAATCTTTTTCGGAAGAGATTATCAACTCTTTCACCAAGATCTTCAGAGTTAACATGTTTCGTTTGGGATTTGGATACTTTTTTTACTGCAGAATGATCTTTCAGAACTTTACGACAAGATTCTTATTTTAAAACTTTCACAAGATATTTTTTAAGTATCACTAGTTTCTTATCGAATGACTGAAAGTTATGTTCCTTATGATCTGCCCTTACAGATCAATTCGCGGTTCCCTTTACATTAGATTTTGGACGGTCAATAATAGTAGTAGATAGAGGAATTCAAAAAAAAAAAAAAATTCTGACTATATGATTCTAGCAGGTTGTAAACCTTTACCAAGAGAATCATGATCTGTTTCAGATCTAACAAAACTAGGCTCAATATCACAATATGACAAATTCGTGCAAGAAATTTTTGCTTTTTCAAAAGAATAAGTTATAACAGATACATTAGTCAATATCTTATTTTGAAACGCTTGTTCTTGAGTGAGAGCTTTATAAAGAACTTCTACTTTAACTGAGAGACACTTATTCTCTTCGGCTGGATTATTTAGTTGCATGTCCTTTTATCTGATTACCTGTCTAAGAGTATTATTTTTCACTTTTAATTTTTTAACCTCGGTGGACTGAAAACTAATAGGCTTTAAGGATTTGGCCAACTTTCTTTCATCATCTCTTTCGATATCAGAATTGGGCATCGAATATTTTCTTTTAGATATCTTATCTCGAGAGTGAGATATAGATGCAACAACATACCCAACATTTATACTCCAGTAATCTTGTGATACATTAACATGATCACTCTCAAGTTCTTCCATAACCATTTTTAAATTCAAGTTTTATAGGTTCGATCGCACCAAACCCAGATTGTTAGATCTTTTCTTGTTTGCCCGCTCTAATACCAATTGAAATAACGGGGGTACCAAGTACACCACAACCTTTTCGATATACAACATATTCTAGATCCACCTTGTATAATCTCCTTTAAGAAAAAATCAATAAAAGATTATTTTAACAAGGTGTCCACTTGGAACAGGGCTAGTCCGGAATGAACTAACAAAGGGATCAGACGAAGTGACAATTAATGTACAAGTGTATTTACGTTAGTTATAAATACAAGCTAAATAATATGGAAATAAAGTAAATAACACGACAAGATTTTGTCAACGAGGAAATCTCAAATACAGAAAAACCCCAACACCTCGTGTAGTTTTGAATACTCTCATAATTAAGCCGTTATACAAGTACTACTACCAAATTAATATTGTTGAGACCAAGTGAACTAACTTAAAGTTATCTAATTCCTTCATTATTCCTGCGCCTACTACCAATCTGGTCAATGCACGTGAATCCTAGGATAGATTCTACTATCTTAAGTTGATTCATCTTCTATGAAGACTTCTAGCACCCAACTCCTTTGGATCGTATTCCAAAACAATAAAGGAACAATCTATATTCGGTAATCGTTTTAAATATCAAGAAATAAATTAGAGATATGTGTTGAGTTTTACAAAGGGTATTCTTTAAAATCATAAGCTCCTTTGTATCGTTTTAGATCAACCAAAATCTAGATTATCGAGATAATAAAATCTTAGTTCACAAGATATTAGATTCAGATCCTGAAGAGAACCACCATATGATAGATCTTCGATCTGCGCAATAAGTTATGGAAGTCTATCAAAGATCAACTAACTTGTTGGATCCCAGCCAATCAAGTGTACACGAAGTATAATCACAGAGATCAGAAACCAGTCATAAATCTTCTTGTCTTCGATCTTCATTGTACCTGCACCAGTAACTTGATTCCTTCATGATGAATTACGTATATAACAGAGTCTGTTAAATATGGATAATTACAAGCCTATCTTCAGATCTAAAAAAAAAATCTGAACTTTGTCGATCCTTGATCCAGTTCGAGTAACCTTATATCAGAAAAGAATGATCACAGAATAAACAACTAGGTGCATTCGAGGTTCAAATACCGTTACTCAATCAAATCAATAATCGAAAACCAAAATAACAATATTATTCTAGTTTCTACCAATCGTTACTTCTTGATCCCAGAGAAGTCTTTAAAAAACTAACGTAAGAGATTTCGACTAATTAGGTTACTTTTCTCTCCAAGTAAGTATTAAGAATAATACTACTAGTCGGCTATCACACTGACTACAAAATGAAGTGTGTGTCTCGCGATAAGTTTGTAAAAAAAGCAAAATTCACTATTTATAGACCAAGTTAGTTTGGACACCAAGGAATTCCCATAACTGAAAACATCAATATATGCAATAAATACCAATATTTGGTTTTGTTTAATTCCAGCTAATATCTAACTAATATACTGAATTCTCTCATGGATGAAACTTAATATTAGCTAGCATACAAGTATACTTTACTAATATATTCTCCAGAGATATGCCTTACTTACTGGGATCTCACCCTGAGTACAAGGAATATATTTGAACAATAAATTGTACAGGCACGAAGCAAAGTTAGCATCGACGCCAGTACTATTGCTAGTCATTATATTTTAAACTCACCGTTTTGACATTTCAGTTGACTGGGTCATGAACCAGACAAGGTATGTGACCTCTAACCCGGATTCATCTTATTCCCTTTTATTAGTGGCTACAATTGATAAAGAATGTCATAACTAGGATCCACACATTATTACAAGAAGAAAACATCAAAGGAGATGGAATTTCAAGTAATATTACTCAAGACACGAAATGAAAAGGAGAGGGTACCAAGTACACCACCAACTTTCTGTATAAACATAATTTAATACTCCAATTGCAAGTAGACCTGATTAAAAATCCTTGACAATATGTATATAGAGTTTATATCACTATCTCTTCATAATCAGGAAGCCAAGACAATAAAGCCCGCAAACCTGATTATGCAGACGAGTACTTGGACGTTCTCAAAAGTCAATATCCAATATCAATCTAGTCGTATCCAAATAATTGAATCTGAAGTCTTTCAAGTATGAAACTTGTTATCTGTATTTCAAGATACGAATTCTACAAGAACGAATCTCACAATTGATCATAATTAATATGAACTTATCTACTAAGATTGATTACGTACTACTTGTGTTATTCCTATTATAAAGATAAAACAATATAATGCGGAAAAGGAAAAACACAAGACACCAGAAGTTTTGTTAACGAGAAAAACTGCAACTGCAGTAAAAACCTAGGACCTTGTCCAAATTTGAACACAGGATTATTAAGCCGCTACAGACACTAGCCTGACTACCAACATTCAAGGATAATTTACAAGTAAATTCCTCGATAATTTATTGTTTGTTAAATTGTCCAGAGTAACACGATCCAACGTTGTACTCTTTTCTGAAAAGGCGGGGGTCTAACAAGCACACCCAATATTTCCCTTAGCAATCTGTATGGAAAAACTCCAATATACTGTCGAGATAATCAACTAAACAGACAGACTCAATCTCAAGAAAAGTATATCCAAGAGTTGTATATCAATTTCTTAATTCAATCTGTAATCAAATAAATAGGAATTTGCGAGCCGATTGAATATAAGAGAAATAACTTGAACGGTACCAAAGACCAATGTTCAAGTGTCAATCAATTACAATCAGCAACCAAAGGTTGGATTCACCAATTGATCGATTCAATGCACAACCTGTGATATTTCAATTATATAACAAAATATAATGCAGAAAAGAAATAACACATACAATAGAAGTTTTGTTAACGAGGAAACCGCAAATGCAGAAAAACCTCGGGACCTAGTCCAGATTTGAACACCACACTGTATTAAGTCGCTACAAACACTAGCCTACTACCAAGATAACTTCGGTCTGGAATGTATTTGATCCCTAATCAATCTCACACTGATCAAGGTACGTTTGCGCTCCTTACGTCTCTGAATCCCAGCAGGAATCTACGCACTTGATTCCCTTAGATGATCTCACCTATAACTAAGAATTTCTACGACACAAAGTCGAAGACTTGATAAACAAATCTGTATCACACAGAAAAGTCTATTGTATAGAAAAATCTATCTCCCACAGATAAACCTTTGAGTTTTGTTCTGTGTTTTGATAAATCAAGGTTGTAACGACGCTAAAATTTTCTAGGGCTTTGAGCCTAAAACCCACTTTTCTAGAAATTTATAGTGAGCGTGTAAGATTCTAGCATCGGATGCTTATAGCAGTGGGAGTGCCATGAACCAAGTGTAGGTTTTCATAACTAAATGATCTTCCCCTTAGTGAAATTAATGTTGTCTAATTAGTAGGTGTTATGGGAATTGAAGCATGTAACACATGTGAAGGACATGAGCAGCTAGGGAAGTTCAGATATTTTTCTCTGTAACTTAAAATGGAAAGCACCTCCTTTTTCTTTTAAGTTCCACTGAAATTTTCTCCCCTCTTCTTCTGCAAAAGAAATTTTATTTTCTTTTAAAAGTGAAATTCAAGCATAACCTACCATCCGTTTCCAGCTGAATTTGTATTCTGCAAAGGTAGGGGTTCTTTTGTTCTCAATTTTGTTGTTGTTCATGTTTACAGATTTAAATTTTCTAATCTTGCACCACACTTGCATAATTATTTATTTTCACTTAAATCAATGGTTTGAACATTTGGGTGTTTTCGTAATGTTGGTTTGATAGATTTTTGCTCATAATTTTCCTGCCAATTATACATGCATTCAATAATTTTTGCACCACAATAAGCTTTGGTTTAAAATCTTTTGTTTACTCCTTGCACGTCTAGTTCTGGAAAATTCTCAATGTCATAAATGGTTTTGTTGAGATTTAAAATGCTATGCAGCTATTTGAGCTTTGTTTTCCATCCTAAATTAAGCCTTGCACTGAATTTCCAAATTAGCCACGACTTGCTTGCAAAAATGGCCCAATGAGATAGTATTTGAAAACTTAATTTACTGATAGCTAAAAATTAATTGAAATTATTTTGTAAATCTTCCTTATTTTATTCTTCTCTCTACCCAAAACTAAATTATCCCAAGCGATGTAACTTTTTATTTTGTTTGCAATACCAACTCGATTCCATGCTGTCTTTGTTACAACAACTCAATTTTAAATGTATGCTTACGTTATAGACTAAACACATTGCTACTGTTAATTAACTTACGATTAGAGATAAATGGTTTTCCTCATTGTTGGCCATGAAGTCTATTCTACCTGATTTGTCTTACAAATCCAAGCCCACCTTATTGCACTTAAAATTTGGTTTTCAATCTTATATTAATTTTTCCCCTTTTATTTCAGCACTTCCACATTTATCATGGTTTGGGTTGAACATTTGCTTTAATTATAGAATACCTTGTTGGGTGCTTTCCGTCCTCCTAACCGATGCCACGTTTTCATTTTATGGATCATAAAACTTGTTTCTGTAAACTCCGTGTTCTTCTCTAAGAAGAAGCCAATCCAATGATTTTTCTTAGCTGATTCTTTATGCTCAAAGTTGGCGAAATGTTAACTAAATGAATTAAATGTATAGCCTCATCATTCTAAACTCTTATACATATTTCTGCTTCTGCCTTGAATTTCTGTTTATGCTCAGTCTGTGCCTTGGAACTATTGTATGAAGTGACTCATTGTTTGCAGTTGATTGGAATATTTTCATTTTTGAATTTTGTACTTGTGTATTGTGAGTGTTTTCTTTTTGTGAACAAGCCAAAATAGGAAACTGGATGAATCTACTATAGGAATGTCAGGCCCACTGGCGCCCCCCACTTACGAGTGGCAACCCGGAAGATCGTTAGCTGTAACGGTATCTGGTAACCAGAACTACCCTGACATCAGCGTTGGCCAAAGAATAGTAGATCACCCTAAGTTGATTTATAGCTCTTTATCTTGTTATGAATTTCAAATGTGTAAGGCCTTTCATTTGGAACTATTTTAGTTGCTGCTCTTGTCCGTTCATTTAATGTTACGCAAGAATTTACGTTCCTTCGCCGTTATAACTCCTACTGGGTTGTAGGCTCATCCCGTTTTGGTTTTGTTTTCCCACAGAGTACGAGAGGAGCTTGCAGCAGTAAGCCGGGCAGAGCTTACGGCAGGCTTTCGCGCATCAAAAGTTAGTAGTTTTGTTGTTGATAATATGTATATCACGGGATGGATCCAGGGTAGTCTTATGTTTCCTATGAACCATGCTTTTCTTATATTTTGTTGTACATAAAAATGTGGGATCTTGGCTTGATGTATAGCTTTAAATATCGGTGTTTGACTCATTTTTTATCGTGTCTTGTTGTATATACAAAAAATGCTAAGGTCTGATTTTTGGGATTTGCAGTAGACTGCACAGTGAAATTGGGTCTCAATTTGCATTTTACTACCTGTTTAGACTTCGGGTCATGTACTCTCTGAATCTTGAATTTCTAGATGAACATTTATGATGTTTTATTTATGAAAAATTGCAAATGTCATGTCACACCAAAGGTATATGAGTTTTTATTTTTTGTCATTTAATTTGTATGGCGACTGATATTACTAGGAAATTATAAGGATTCTGTTTGTTTAGTCCGAGTTAAGACAAGTAAATGTTAGAACTGATATTTTACTGGTTGTGTTGGATCCAGTAACAGCCATATGTATATTCTTCCTCCACTTGGTTAGCAAAACCTTCCTATACATATTATCCTCTTGAATTTACACTCCATGCGTTTCTCAATTTTTATTGTATTTGGTTAAACTTAAACTGTCCAAGAGTAGTAGATGTCATTTTGATTCTTTGAGTTAAGTTAATAATTATAAGGTTTAATCTAGCTAGTGTTTATGGAAATGTATACTCTGTTTGTCTTCATCGCAACTTCTTTTAGATTCAATCATTTATGCAAATGATAAAGGCTTATCGTCATTTTGTTAGTACCAGAAGCTTAACTAAAATAGTAAATTTCTTTTATCATTTGAGCCAAATCTGTGTAAATTTTCTTTGTGAGTATAAGTAAATATATTTCTAAAAACTCTCAACTTATTTCCGGATTCTCATTTTAAGCCGTAAACTTTCTAAGCCTTAGATTTTGTATTTGACTTTGGAACTCTTCCCTTTACCTGTGGTGATTTAGTCTCTTTGAGTTAGTGTACTTTTGGCAATGCCAGACGTTTTTTTTTTATAAGTCTGTAATTTTAATCATATATATTTTTTATATGTGAAACTTTATATTTTTTTCAGTGGCATACCGGGGTTTAACCCTGTTGGGTGGGTTGAAATCCGACTCATTCACAGGGAGAATTCACTGGTCTGTCACAGTTGGTATCAGAGCAAAGGTTCCGATTTATCGGAACATTGTTTGGTTTACGTTTTTACTAAAATGATTGATTTTCCAAAGACTTGTTCGTATTTTCATACTCTGAATGCGTTATCTTCTCATTTTACACCACTAAATTGTGATTCGTGTATATGGACTAAATTTGGAAATATTTTCAATTGTAGTACTGGTTAGTTATGAAACTCCAGTAGTTTGTTATGATATGGGTTAATCAAAGCATCTTTGTGTTGAGTGTTCTCATCTGAACTAACAGATTGTTGGTTGAAAGAGTCATTTGATTTTGTCGTTTTGTCTTGGGGTATTGGGGAAAGCCAGAAACCGTGATATACATATTAATGCGCTTGTTACTAATGAACATTACTAACATTTTCTAACTCTTGTAAATTTCTTTGTATTGTGAAGATGCCTCCGAGGGTCCTTAAGCTAAAAGGTGTTGCTGCAGCGAGAAATGATAAAGCCAAAAATCTTGTTGTTGCAAAAATGATGAAAGCAAGTTGTGAGCAATTTGCAGAATCCGTGCGAACTATGGATGGTGTTATTGGGAACCAGAACCAGTCACGGCCTAATAATGTTATGGACTTGAAAGAATTCCAGAAAGTGGTTGGTGAGAGAGTGTTCCATGGTAGTGAAGAACCCGTAGAAGATGAAAAGTGGTTAAAGGGTATAAAAAAGGAGTTTGACGCACATTTAGTGGCTGAGGAAGATAGAGTACGCTTTTCTACATATATGTTTCAAGGTAATGCAGATGATTGGTGGGAATCCGAAAAGAGAATGGGAGACGAAACAAGTATGTCATGGGCGCAGTTCGAAAAGTTGTTTCTTGACAAATATTTCCCCCCCACTATCCGATCCCTGAAGTGTGCTGAGTTTGCCACCTTGAAGCACGGGACCATGACGGTTGCTCAGTTAGACAAGAAATTTAATGAACTCCAACGTTATGGAAAACATCTTGTCGAGACCCCAGAATTGAAGGCTCACACACTAGAAGATGCATTGAAGCCAGGAATCCGCGCTCAAGTTGTTCCTCTACAACACCCAACTTATAAGAAGGTTTTGGGAGCCGCATTAGCTATTGAAGCTAACTGGATAAAAGTATAGAAGGAAAGGGAAGAAAGTGAGCCGAGTAAGATGAAGAATAACAACGATTTATCTCCTCAACGAAAACGTCCTCGTTTTGATCCTTCTCGTTCTGGGAATACCACCAACAAAAGCAAAGGAAAGGGTTGTTTTCATGTGGAGATGATCATCTTATTAAAGATTGTCCCGTTACACCACCATCGATGCCACCGAACGTGAATCAACCTCAAAAGCCGACTGGACAGAAAACTAACTTTTATGCGAGACAGCCTTACCAACCAAGTACCAATGCGCACCCTTCCAACCAAGACAACCAAATGTCAAGGGAAAGCTAATCATGTTGCAGAGGTTAGGGAGGAAGCAGGAAATGTCGTAATCGAGGGTAACTTCCTGATTTATTGTTCTCGTATTAAATCCTTATTCAATGTCGGTTTTACTCGTTCATTCACATGGTCATATCATTTAACTTAGCCGTATTCATAGATTTGAACTTGATTCTTTCGGTTTTGTATTATTCTCAGATCTTGTTGCATCTCTAATGGCCCGGTAAATTAATTAACTTGATGAAGCCTTCGTTCATGTCAGTTCTACAAATGAATTTGTCATTGTATTTGAAAGAAAATCTTGTTCACGTTACACAACCTTATTCAAAACTAACTTCAGTTTTACACCATCTATTTTGTAATGAAAGTAGAATGCTTACATTATTTTTACTGATTTTTGAAGTACTGTTTAAATGTTTAAAGGTTTGAACATTTTCTTATGTACCACATGATCTCTAAATTTCAAATTATGGCTACTGTTTTAGAAAATTTAAAATTTCTTAAAGTTCGCCAACCTATTTTACATTTTGTTTGTTTTTGACGTTGTTGCACTACCAACTGTCTCTGGTTTCCATCAATACAGTATACAAACATTTTAACATTTCTTTAATACGTATTTAACTAGTGAGTGAGCGCTTTTATACTTCCTTGATTTCAATTAATTGTTGCATGTGTTAAACTAGATACAAGTACTATTTTCCAACCCCAATAGTGGTTGATTGATGCTCTTCTGTTTAATTTTGAATTTGAGGACCAAATTATTTTTTTAGTGGGTAATGATGTAAATTTTTTTAGGGATTTGAGCCGAACACCCATTTTTCTAGAAATTTATAGTGAGCGTGTGCGATTCTAGCATCGGATGCTTATAGCAGTGGGAGTGCCCTGAACCAAGTGTAGGTTTTCATAACTAAATGATCTTCCCCTTAGTGAAATTAATGTTGTCTAATTAGTAGGTGTTATGGGAATTGAAGCATGTAACACGTATGGAGGACATGAGTAGTTATGGCAGTTCAGATATTTTTCTCTGTAACTTATAATGGAAAGCACCTCCTTTTTCTTTTAAGTTCCACTGAAATTTTCTCCCCTCTTCTTCTGCAAAAGAAATTTTATTTTCTTTTAAAAGTGAAGTTCAAGCATAACCCACCATCCGTTTCCGGCTGAATTTGTATTCTGCAAAGGTAGGGGTTCTTTTATTCTCAATTTTGTTGTTGTTCATGTTTATAGATTTCAATTTTCCGATCTTGCACCACACTTGCATAATTATTTATTTTCACTTAAATCAATGGTTTGAACATTTGAGTGTTTTCGTAATCGTGGTTTGATAGATTTTTTTCTCATAATTTTCCTGCCAATTATACATACATTCAATGATTTTTGCACCACAATAAGCTTTGGTTTAAAACCTTTTGTTTACTCCTTGCACGTCTAGTTCTGGAAATTTCTCAATGTCATAAATGGTTTTGTTGAGATTTAAAATGCTATGCAGCTATTTGAGCTTTGTTTTCCATCCTAAATTAAGCCTTGCACTGAATTTCCAAACTAGCCACGACTTGCTTGCAAAAATGACCCAATGAGACAATTTTTGAAAACTTAATTTACTGATAGCTAAAAATGAATTTAAATTATGTTGTAAATCTTCCTTATTTTATTCTTCTCTCTACCCAAAACTTAATTATCCCAAACGATGTTGCTTTTTATTTTGTTTGCAATACCAACTCGATTCCCCGTTGTCTTTGTTACAACAGCTCAAAATGTATGCTTACCTTATGGACTAAACACATTGCTACTGTTAATTGACTTACGATTAGAGATAAATGGTTTTTCTCATTATTGGCCATGAAGTCTATTCTACCTGATTTGTTTTACAAATCCAAGCCCACTTTGTTGCACTTAAAATTTGGTTTTCAATTTTATATTAATTTTTCCCCTTTATTTCAGCACTTCTACATTTATCTTGGTTTGGGTTGAACATTTGCTTTAATTTTAGAATACCTTGTTGGGTGCTTTTCGTCCTCCTAAACGATGCCACGTTTTCATTTTATGGATCATAAGACTTGTTTGTGTAAACTCCGTGTTCTTTTGAAACTCTAAGAAGAAGCCAATCCAATCCTTACCTGATTCTTTATGCTCAAAGTTGGCGAAATGTTAACTAAATGAATTAAATTTATAGCGTCATCATTCTAAACTCTTATGCATATTTCTGCTCCTTGTATTTCTGTTTCTGCTCAGTCTGTGCCTTGGTAATATTCTATGAATTGACTCATTGTTTGCAGTTGACTGGAAAATTTTCATTTATGAATTTTGTACTTGTGTATGGTGAGTGTTTTCTTCTTGTGAACAAGACAAAATAGGAAACTGGATGACTCTACTATAGGAATGTCAAGCCCACTGGGCCCCCCACTTATGAGTGGCAACCCGGAAGATCGTTAGCTGTAACGATGGATGGTAACCAGAACTACCCTGAAATCGCCGCTGGCCAAAGACTAGTAGAGTAACCTAAGTTGAGTTATAGCTCTTTATCTTGTTATGAATTTCAATTGTGTAAGGCTTTTCATTTGGAACTATTTTAGCTGCTGATCTTGTCCATTCATTTAATGTTACGCAAAAATTTACATTCCTTCACCGTTATAACTCCTACTGGGCTGTGGGCTCACCCCGTTTTGGTTTTGTTTTCCCACGGAGTACGAGAGGAACTTGCAGTAGTAAACGGGGCAGAGCTTACGACAGGCTTTCGTGCATCAAAAGTTAGTAGTTCTGTTGTTCATAATATGTATATCACGGGGATGGATCCAGGGTAGTCTTATGTTTCCTATGAACCATGCTTTTCTTATATTTTGTTGTACATAAAAATGTGGGGACCTTGGCTTGATGTATAGCTTTAAATATCGGTGTTTGACTCATGTTTTATCGTGTCTTGTTGTATATACAAAAAGAATGCTAAGGTCTGATTTTTGGGATTTGTAGTAGACTGCACAGTGAACTTGGGTCTCAATTTTCATTTTACTACCTGTTTAGACTTCGGGTCATGTACTCTCTAAATATTGAATGGCTAGATGAACAGTTATTATGTTTTATTTATGAAAAATTGCAAATGTCATGTCACACCAAAGGTATATGAGTTTATATTTTTTTTTTCATTTAATTTGTATGGTGACTGATATTACTAGGAAATTATAAGGATTTCGTTTGTTTAGTCTGAGTTAAGACAAATAAATGTTTGAACTGATATTTCACTGGTTGTGTTGGATCCAGTAATAGGCATATGTATATTTTTCCTCTACTTGGTTAGCAAAACCTTCCTATACATATTTTCCTCTTGAATTTACATTCCATACGTTTCTCAATTTTTGATGTATTTGGTTTAACTTAACTGTACAAGAGTAGTAGATGTCATTTTGATTCTTTGAGTTAAATTAATAATTATAAGGTTTAATCCAGCTAATGTTTATGGAAATGCATACTCTGTTTATCTTCATCGCAACTTCTTTTAGATTCAATTATTTATGCAAATGATAAAGGCTTATCGTCATTTTGTTAGTACCAGAAGCTTAACTAAAATTGTAAATTTCTTTTTTCCTTTGAAACAAATCTGTGTAAATTTTCTTTGCGAGTATAAGTAAATATATTTCCAAAAACTCTCAACTTATTTCTGGATTCTCATTTTAAGCCATAAACTGTCTAAGCCTTAGATTTGTATTTGACTTTGGAACTCTTCCCTTTACCTGCAGTGATTTAGACTCTTTGAGTTAGTGTATTTTTGGCAATGCCAGATGTTTTCTTTTTTTTTATAAGTCTGTAACTTTGATCATATATTTTATTTATATGTGAAACTTTATATTTTTCAGTGGCATACCGGGGTTTAACCCTGTTGAATGGGTTGAAATCCGACTCATTCACAGGGAGAATTCACTGGTCCGTCACAGTTGGTATCAGAGCAAAGGTTCCGATTTACAGGGACTGTGTTTGGTTTACGTTTTCACTAAAATGATTGATTTCCCAAAAATTTGTTCGTATTTTCATACTCTGGATCCTTTGTGTAAAAATGTGTTATCTTCTCATTTTACACCACTGAATTGTGATTCGTGTATATGGACTGAATTTGAAAATATTTTCAATTGTAGTACTGGTTAGTTATGAGACTCCAATAGTTTGTTATGATACGAGTTAATCAAATCATCATTGTGTTGAGTGTTCTCATCTGAACTAACAGATTGTTGGTTGAAAGAGTCATTTGATTTTGTCTTTTTGTCTTGGGGTATTGGGGAAAGCCAAAAACCGTGATATACATATTAATGCGCTTGTTAGTAATGAACATTACTAACATTTTCTAACTCTTATAAATGTATTTGTATTGCGAAGATGCCTTCGAGGGTCCTTAAGCTAAAAGGTGTTGCTGCAGCGAGAAATGGTAAAGCCAAATCTTGTTGTTGCAAAAATGATGAAAGCAAGTTGTGAGCAATTTGCAGAATCCGTACGAACTATGGCTAGTGTTATTGGGAACCAGAACCAGTCACGGCCTAATAATGTTATGGACTTGAAAGAATTCCGGAAAGTGGTTGGTGAGAGAGTGTTCCATGGTAATGAAGAAACCGTAGAAGTTGTAAAGTGGTTAAAGTGTATAAAAAGGAGTTTGACGCATATTTAGTGGCTGAGGAAGATAGAGTACGCTTTGCTACATATATGTTTCAAGGTAATGCAGATGATTGGTGGGAATCCAAAAACAGAATTGGAGACGAAACAAGTACGTCATGGGCGCAGTTCGAAAAGTTGTTTCTTGACAAGTATTTTCCCCCCACTATCCGATCCCTGAAGTGTGCTGAGTTTGCTACCTTGAAGCAGGGGACCATGACGGTTACTCAGTTAAATAAGAAATTTAATGAACTCCAACGTTATGGAAAACATATTGTCGAGACCCCGGAATTGAAGGCTCGTAAACTAGAAGATGCATTGAAGCCAGGAATCCGCGCCCAAGTTTTTCCTCTACAACACCCAACTTATAAGAAGGTTTTGGGAGCCGCATTATCTACTGAAGCTAACTGGATAAAAGTACAGAAGGAAAGGGAAGAAAATGAGCCGAGTAAGAAGAAGAATAACAATGATTTATCTCCTCAACGAAAACGTCCTCGTTTTGATCCTTCTCGTTCTGGGAATACCACCAACAAAAGCAAAGGAAAGGGTTGTTTTTTACGTGGAGATGATCATCTTGTTAAAGATTGTCCCGTTCCACCACCACCTATTCCACAGAACGTGAATCAACCTCAACAGTCGACTGAACAGAAAATGAACTTTTATGCGAGACAGCCTTACCAACCACGTACCAATGCGCCACCCTTCCAACCAAGACAACCAAATGTCCAGGGAAAGATAAATCATGTTGCAGAGGTTAAGGAGGGAGCAGGAAATGCCATAATCGAGGGTAACTTCCTGATTTATTGTTCTCGTATTAAATCCTTATTCGATACCGGTTTTACTCGTTCATTCACATGGTCATATCATTTAACTTAGCCGTATTCATAGATTTGAACTTGATTCTTTCGGTTTTCTATTATTCTCAGATCTTGTTGCATCTCTAATTTAATGGCCCGATAAATTAATTAACTTGATGAAGCCTTCGTTCATGTCAGTTATAAAAATGAATTTTTCATTGTACTAGAAAGAAAATCTTGTTCACGTTACACAACCTCGTTCAAAACTAACTTCATTTTTACACCATCTGTTTTGTAATGAAAATAGAATGCTTACATTATTTTTACTGATTTTTGAAGTACTGTTTAAATGTTTAAAGTTTTGAACATTTTATTTTGTCCCACATGATCTCTAAATTTCAATTTATGGCTACTGTTTTAGAAAATTTTAAATTTCTTAAAATTCGCCAACCTATTTTACATTTTGTTTGTTTTTGACGTTGTTGTACTACCAACCGTTTCTGGTTTCAATCAATACAATATATAAACATTTTAACATTTCTTTAATATGTATTTAACTAGTGAGTGAGCGCTTTTAGACTTCCTTGATTTCAATCAATTATTGCATGTGTTCAACTAGATACAAGTACCGTTTTCCAACCCCAATAGTGGTTGATTGATGCTCTTCTGTTTAATTTTGAATTTGGGGACCAAATTATTTTTTTAGTGGGTAATGATGTAACGACGCTAAAATTTTCTAGGGCTTTGAGCCTAATACCCACTTTTCTAGAAATTTATAGTGAGCGTGTGCGACTCTAGCATCGGATGCTTATAGCAGTGGGAGTGCCCTGAACCAAGTGTAGGTTTTCATAACTAAATGATCTTCCCTTAGTGAAATTAATGTTGTCTAATTAGTAGGTGTTATGGGAATTGAAGCATGTAACACATGTGGCGGACATGAGCAGCTAGGGCAGTTCAGATATTTTTCTCAGTAACTTATAATGGAAAGTACCTCCTTTTTCTTTTAAGTTCCACTGAAATTTTCTCCCCTCTTCTTCTGCAAAAGAAATTTTATTTTCTTTTAAAAATGAAATTCAAGTATAACCCACCATCCGTTTCCGGCTGAATTTGTATTCTGCAAAGGTAGGGGTTCTTTTGTTCTCAATTTTGTTGTTGTTCATGTTTACAGATTTAAATTTTCTAATCTTGCACCACACTTGCATAATTATTTCTTTTCACTTAAATCAATGGTTTGAACATTTGGGTGTTTCCGTAATCGTGGTTTGATAGATTTTTGCTCGTAATTTTCCTGCCAATTACACATGCATTCAATGATTTTTGCACCACAATAAGCTTTGGTTTAAAACCTTTTGTTTACTCCTTGCACGTCTAATTCTGGAAAATTCTCAATGTCATAAATGGTTTTGTTGAGATTTAAAATGCTATGAAGCTATTTGAGCTTTGTTTTCCATCCTAAATTAAGCCTTGCACTGAATTCCAAACTAGCCACGACTTGCTTGCAAAAATGACCCATTGAGACAGTATTTGAAAACTTAATTTACTGATAGCTAAAAATGAATTGAAATTATTTTGTAAATCTTCCTTATTTTATTATTCTCTCTACCCAAAACTTAATTATCCCAAACGATGTTGCCTTTTATTTTGTTTGCAATACCAACTCAATTCCCTGATGTCTTTGTTACAACAGCTCAATTTTAAATGTATGCTTACCTTATGGACTAAACACATTGCTACTGTTAATTGACTTACGATTAGAGATAAATGGTTTTTCTCATTGTTGGCCATGAAGTCTATTCTACCTGATTTGTTTTACAAATCCAAACCCACCTTGTTGCACTTAAAATTTGGTTTTCAATCTTATATTAATTTTCCCCCTTTATTTCAGCACTTCCACATTTATCTTGGTTTGGGTTGAACATTTGCTTTAATTTTAGAATACCTTGTTGGGTGCTTTCCGTCCTCCTAACCGATGCCACGTTTTCATTTTATGGATTATAAGACTTGTTTGTGTAAACTCCGTGTTTTTTTGAAACCCTAAGAAGAAGCCAATCCAATGATTTTCCTTAGCTGATTCTTTATGCTCAAAGTTGGCGAAATGTTAAGTAAATGAATTAAATGTATAACCTCATCATTCTAAACTCTTATGCATATTTCTGCTTATGCCTTGTATTTCTGTTTACGCTCAGTCTGTGCCTTGGCAATATTCTATGAAGTGACTCATTGTTTGCAGTTGACTGAAATATTTTCATTTATGAATTTTTTACTTGTGTATTGTGAGTGTTTCCTTCTTGTGAACAAGCCAAAATAGGAAACTGGATGACTCTACTATAGGAATGTCAGGCCCATTGGGGACCCTGATAGACACATTTTTGTGACCGAATTGTCCTCAATTTCCAGTATTTTTGGTACTCGATTTTCTACTTATTATGGTGTTTTATGTGTTTGTAGGTATTTTTGGAAAATAAACATTTTTGGAAAATTCGGCTCGAAAAGTTGGTATAGGCACCCGGAGGACACATGTTATTCGGGCTCTCAGTTTTGGATAAGGGGCACCTAACTGATAAGGGGCACCCCATGGAGCCAACTGCTAATCGCACCCCATTATTGGTTGAGAGGGCTCCATCTTCTTCCTTGATTTGAAAAGAAAAATTGGCGGGAAATTTGGTTTCAACGGTAAAGGATTTATTATCTTGAAGATAAGAATATCTTCTTGCCTTACAAACATGAAGTTTTGAAGAAAAAGGAAGTTATCTTGTATTAAACAAGAAAGATATCCTTAGAAGATTTTATCTTGGATTTTATTCTACGGATTAAAGAAGATATGGGTTTAGTAAAGACATGTATAGAATAAAGAGAAGGAAAAATTCCTGAAGATATTTTTAATTAAAAAGAAGAAGATTTTGGAGTTATAGAAGAATATATTTGAGTGATATGTATTTGCGTGTATAAATAGAGAGCTAGAGAGCACATTTTGGGAGAGTCTTGGGGGAGAAAAGAACATCACTGCTTTAATAATTTTCTCACATTTTCATTCTTTGTAAACCACTTTTTGAGCCATGAATAAATATTTTAAGTGTGTTTTCGACGTGATGAGCTAATTCCCAACACTGGGACGACGGAGGAAGACGAGTGTCATACATGGGTAAAATTATTTAATTCTTTTTAGGACTTTTGCATTAATTTTAATTGAAATATGATTTGAATTAATTGGTTGTCATTTAATTTGATGAAGTATGCTGAGCTTAAATGTTTTGATACATCATGCTTAGGATTTACAATTAATCTTTTGAGAATCTACCTTGGCAAAATCAGAGTCCATGTTAATTTTATTTATTGAGCTTTAATTGTTGAGAATAAATAAATCGAACCCTATGTTATGAATTCGACAAAATCCTAGTCTCAATAACTCTCTTCATCTTGTGACAATATTTTGTATATATTTTTCTTTTATTTTAGTTTATTAATTCTTAAAATCAATCTCATCAAGTCCGAGTGAACGACAACCTTCTTACCATTATATAAAATTCGATTAAATTTTTGGCGCCGCCGACGCGGGATTTTGTATAGATTTGTTTTTAGGTTTTATTTTTATTATTTTTGTTCTTTTTTACGCCTTTTGGTATTTCTTGTTTGTTTTCAGATTTGGAGCTGAGCTAAAGAAAAAGGGAGAAAGTGCTGAAAACAAAAGTGAAACCAAAGAAGGAAAGAAAAGAGGAATCCAAAAGGAGTGAAGAAGAATATTTTTGTATATAGATATTTTATGTTATTTTATTTTTAGAAACTGTAAATAGATAATTAATTTTTGTAATTTTTTATTTTTGGACCTTTTGAACTTTATTTTTGGAACATTGGACATTATTATTTTTAAAACCCTAAGGAAGGGATTATTTAAATAAAACTGCTGCAGGGAAGGACGACAGTTACGATACTATCTCGGCCCCTCAGGTTCGTACACTGACATTGGAGTCGGTGGCCTGAGTCGACTTCAACGGTTCATCGCCCGTCTGGTACAAGAGGTAAGACTCTATCCACCCACGAATCCCCTGTCAGTGGGTTTTATTTTGTGTTAAGAATGTCGAATTGGTATTATAATAGCCAATACAACGAATATCCGACTGAACAGAATGGACATTACTAATTTGACCATAGTGTGAATAGTGATTGGGAACATCAACCTATTGAAAGTTGCTCATACCATGGTGAGCCCAATTACTATTCGCACACCCCAGGGTTATACGAGCAAAACGATCCTCCTATTTCTCTAGAAGAGTCTCTCAAGAGTTTCAATGAGTCAACACAGAAGTTTCACTTATTTATGATGGATACTTATAATATTCCGCTTCCAGAAGAGTCCGTAGAGAAGTCAACTAAGATGTCTCTAGAAGAGTCCCTCAAGCAATTTACTGAGAGTACAAATAGGATTGTGGAAAAATTTGCTCAAGATAGTCTTAAATTCCAATATAGTGTTCCCAATACCACCTTTGAAAATGAGGATAGTTTTTATTCACATAATCAAGATGACGAGGTTATAATTGGTAACACTACTTGTTTAGATGAGGTTCAACCATTTTCATATAATGATGATTATGATGAGGATAGTATTGATGAAGAATATGAAATATATAGGCATAGTGATCGGGAATTTGTTATTCCGGTTGAGCTTTATAATGATAATATTATTTCTAGTACAAATCCAAATAATTTTAATAATTATTCACCTATTCAAAAGGACGAGGATTTGACTAAAAATATCCCCGTTTTAGACGATGTATTTTTTCCTTTTCACGAAGCCAACGATGGTTTAGAGGAATGAGTTTATTTTGAGTCTAGCGATTTAGAAACAATAGTCTTAGACAAAGAAAGTGAAATCGTAGAGATGAGTGAGGATGAACCTGACTTAGAAGAATCAATTGACCATTTTCAGGAATCTGATGACCTAGAAATTAGGGAAGTTGTGACTAGTCTTTCTAGAGACACTGAAAACTCTAAGTTTGGGGGTGACTATCATTCTCTGTGTGCTTTAACTCTTAGAAAGGTCCCTCACTTGGGACTTGATATATGTGCCTCAACCATTGTGCCAGATTACCGTCATACTAGCTCTGCTGAACCTAATAATGTCCAGGAAGAAGTTCAGTTGTTAGAAACCCATCCTATGGTTGATGTGGTTTACCCAGGATATGATACCCAGATTGATTTTGTTTTCCCACCAAAAACTTTTATTCCAATTGTGGGAACGTTTTAATTTGAAATGTGTCAGTTATTGAGTTTTGAGACTAAACCTAATTACTTTAGGAGATTAGGGTCGACATATTTATTTAAGGAACACCACCACTCTCATTGTGGTAAGATGTGTGAGTCAAATATGATTGACTTAGAGGATCCCTAGTTATTCAGGTTATTATTATGTGCTTCTAAGTTTTTATTTGAGTTTTTCCAGACTCTGGAACCTGAACATTCGGATCTAACTTATGAGGAAATGCAACCCATGGAAATATTTTATCTAGACCCTGTTATAGAACCTGAATATGAACCACAGCTAGATGTAGTTGTCTTAAACAAGAAACTAGACAAGGTTGTGCTTTATTTGTTAATTTTCTTGGCATGTTGCAGATTCGTTTTACTTGTGATAGCTCTATTTGGTTTTGGTGATCCGCAGTTATTTCGGCTATACTTTATGATTCTATAAGGTGACTGATCCTTTCTTGGTCTGGCTGAAGACGTTAAACTTAGCACTTCTTGGGAGGTAACCCAATCTCATGCAATACGGTAATATCTTTCCTTAACTCTTTTGCTTCAAATGGTAACAGTTTCTCCTTGTTCATATGATTTTAATTTTATCTTTAGAACATTGAGAACAATGTTAGATTTAAGTTTGGGGGTATGGGAGAAACTTTTTAGTTGCAATAAATAAACTCCAGAGCCTAGAAATTTATGTTTATTAAGGATGGCACTAACCAATCTAAGTGGATGGACGCATCTTGGTTATAGGAGTTGAGGAACCAATCTGATTAGATGGAAACATCTAAAGAGTCTATTTATAAAAGCATAGAGCTCAGGTGTTAGAATCTAAAAAAAAAATGGTAGTTTCGCCATATCTCGTTGAATCCTTTTCACCTTCTGTTTTTATTTTCTTATAAGTAATTGGGTGAAATAGAGTGATTGAGATATAAAAAAAAAAATTGACACATTAGGATAGGTTCACCTTAGTTAGGATTATCACCCGTTGGTTCCCTTGTATATGCCAGCTGTGTTGACATTAGTCAGACCGGTATCTCAGTCCATTAGGATAGGTTCACCTTAGTCAACATTAAAACCATCTATGTTTTTCTCTACATACATCTTCTTAATCTTTCCATGTGATTGGTTGACTCCGGTTATGATGTACAGAAACTATTTGAGTAGAGCTCTGTCACTTATATGAATTTTAGTATGCTTGAGTGCAAACTCGTGTACATCAATTGGAATTTCGCATCAGGGTACTTCCTCCTGTAGTCAATGAGAGTATGCCAACCAAGGAGATTCTTTAGTGCCTTCCAAGGTTTTGCATAAATAGCTAGGGTCCAGAGTAAAGGTTTTGTGGGTACACCTCTGGTAAACCTTCCGGAGACAACACTCCGCCGTTAGGGCCACCTAGCGGTTTAACGGCTTGCTGCACGTGCTAAGTGTAGCCATTTTTATTTTTCTAGATTAGATTTGCTCGAGGACTAGCAAATAATAAGTTGGGGTTATTTGATAGACACATTTTTTTGACCGAGTTGTCCTCAATTTCTAGTATTGTTGGTACTCGATTTTCTACTTATTATGGTGTTTTATGTGTTTGTAGGTATTTTTGAAAAATTCGGCTCGAAAAGTTGGTATAGGCACCCGGAGGACACATGTTATTCGCGCTCTCAGTTTTGGATAAGGGGAACCTAACTGATAAGGGGCACCCCAGGGAGCCAACGGCTAATCGCACCCCATTACTGGTTAAGGAGGCTCCATCTTCTTCCTTGATTTGAAAAGAAAAATTGACGGGAAATTTGGTTTCAACGGTAAAGGATTTATTATCTTTAAGATAAGAATATCTTCTTGCCTTACAAACATGAAGTTTTGAAGAAAAAGGAAGTTATCTTGTATTAAACAAGAAAGATATCCTTAGAAGATGTTATCTTGGATTTTATTCTGCAAATTAAAGAAGATATGAGTTTAGTAAAGACATATATAGAATAAAGATAAGGAAAAATTCCTGAAGATATTTTTAATTAAAAAGAAGAAGATTTTGGATTTATGGAAGAATATATTTGAGTGATGTGTATTTGTGTGTATAAATAGAGAGCTAGAGAGCACATTTGGGGAGAGTTTTGGGAGAGAAAAGAAAATCACTGCTTTAATAATTTTCTCACATTTTCATCATTTGTAAACCACTTTTTGAGCCATGAATAAATATTTTAAGTGTGTTTTCAACGTGATGAGATAATCCCCAACACTGGGACGACGGAGGAAGACGAGTGTCATACATGGGTAAAAGTATTTTATTCTTTTTAAGACTTTTGCATTAATTTTAATTGAAATATGATTTGAATTAATTGGTTGTCATTTAATTTGATGAAGTATGCTTAGCTTAAATATTTTGATACATCATGCTTAGGATTTACAACTAATCTTTTGAGAATCTATCTTGGCAAAATCAGAGTCTATGTTAATTTTATTTATTGAGCTTTAATTGTTGAGAATAAATAAATCGAACCCTATGTTATGAATTCGACGAAATCCTAGTCCCAATAACTCCCTTCATCTTGTGAAAATATTTTGTATATATTTTTCTTTTATTTTAGTTTATTAATTCTTAAAATCAATATCATCAAGTCCGAGTGAACGATAACCTTCTTACCATTATATAAAATTCGATCAGCCCCCCACTTACGAGTGGCAACCCGGAAGATCGTTAGCTGTAACGGTGGCTGGTAATCAGAACTACCCTGACATCGTCGCTGGCCAAAGAATAGTAGAGTAACCTAAGTTGATTTATAGATCTTTATCTTGTTATGAACTTCAATTGTGTAAGGCTTTTTATTTGGAACTATTTTAGCTGTTACTCTTGTCCATTCATTTAATATTACGCAAGAATTTACATTCCTTCGCCGTTATAACTCCTACTGGGCTGTGGGCTCACCTCGTTTTGGTTTTGTTTTCCCACAGAGTACGAGATGAGCTTGCAACAGTAAGCCGGGTAGAGATTACGGCAGGCTTTCGCGCATCAAAAGTCAGTAGTTTTGTTGTTCATAATATGTATATCACGGGGATGGATCCAGGATAGTCTTATGTTTCCTATGAACCATGCTTTTCTTATATTTTGTTGTACATAAAAATGTGGGGATCTTGGCTTGATTTATAGCTTTAATATCGGTGTTTGACTCAGGTTTTATCGTGTCTTGTTGTATATACAAAAACAATGCTAAGGTCTGATTTTTGGGATTTGCAGTAGACTTCACAGTGAACTTGGGTCGCAATTTGCATTTTACTACCTGTTTAGACTTCGGGTCATGTACTCTCTAAATCTTGAATTGCTAGATGAACATTTATGATGTTTTGTTTATGAAAAATTGCAAATGTCATGTCAGACCAAAGGTATATGAGTTTCTATTTTTTTCATTTAATTTGTATGGCGACTGATATTACTAGGAAATTATAAGGATTTCGTTTGTTTAATCTGAGTTAAGACAAGTAAATGTTTGAACTGATATTTCACTGGTTGTGTTGGATCCAGTAACAGGAATATGTATATTTTTCCTCCACTTGGTTATCAAAACCTTCCTATACATATTATCCTCTTGAATTTACACTCCATACGTTTCTCAATTTTTAATGTATTTGGTTAAACTTAAACTGTACAAGAGTAGTAGATGTCATTTTGATTCTTTGAGTTAAATTAGTAATTATAAGGTTTAATCCAGCTAGTGTTTATGGAAATGTATACTTTGTTTTTCTTCATCGCGACTTCTTTTAGATTCAATTATTTATGAAAATGATAAAGGCTTATCGTCATTTTTTTAGTACCAGAAGCTTAACTAAAAGTGTAAATTTCTTTTTTTCCTTTGAGCCAAATCTGTGTAAATTTTCTTTGCTAGTATAAGTAAATATATTTCCAAAAACTCTCAACTTATTTCCGGATTCTCATTTTAAGCCGTAAACTTTCTAATCCTTAGATTTTGTATTTGAATTTGGAACTCTTCCCTTTACCTGTGGTGATTTAGTCTCTTTGAGTTAGTGTATTTTTGGCAATGCCAGATGTTTTTTTTTTATAAGTCTGTAATTTTGATCATATATTTTTTTTTATATGTGAACTTTATATTTTTTCAGTGGCGTACCGGGGTTTAACCCTGTTGGATGGGTTGAAATCCGACTCATTCACAGGGAGAATTCACTGGTCCGTCACAAAGGTGAACAAGAACCAATTGACAAACCGGACTTATATTCCCGAAGAACAGCCTGGTATTATCAATCACCTCACAATAATCTTAATCGATTAATGAAATAAGATATTGTGGAATCACAAACGACGAGATGAAGATGTTTGTGACTACTTTTCAATCTTGTTATCGGAGAATAAATCTCGATCAAATCTTAAAGAAGATAGTACTCAATCACGATAGAAAACAACAAGTTCAGAACATGCAACTACAGAGAAAATAGTTGGGTCTGGCTTCACAATCCCAATGAAGTCTTCAAGTCGTTAACCTACAGGGTTTCGTGAAAAACCTAAGGTTAAAGGAGAATCGACTCTAGTCGCAACTAGTATCACACAGGAGGTGTGGGATTAGGTTTCCCAGTTGCTAGATTTATCCTTTATATTGTCTCCAAATCAGGGTTTTCAATCAATGTTACCTTGGTAACAAAGCATTCAATATTCATCGTTAGATGAAAACGTGATTAGATTCAGGCTAATATCTTTCAAACGCTAGATCGAACTTATTTTGTTACACACAAATGAAATGTACCGTCATTTAGATAAAGGTAACCGTACCTAAACGTGTACACTTAGTTGGTTCAACAATAGTTAACCAATGGTTATCCATATGAGCACTTTCATATCAACCATATTCATCTTTATCATAACTAGTTCAAATGACTCAAATGAAATTAGTTGGAGAGTTGTTCAATTGTTTATATTCTCATAGAAGGTATACAAGACACAATTGAAGCAAAATCGATTTTGATTCACTCGAATCATTTCATCAACATTATAGCCACGGTTTGCAAAAGATTGCATTCCTTATTATATAAATGTATTAGTTCATGAACAAACCGATTTTAGAACATAGCCTACTTAATTATGCAAACGGGTACGCATACCTAAGTAGCCGGACTGAGTTTGGTTACCGCAGTACGCGTACGAGTATGCAAACCATTTACTTTTCCAAACTCCAGCAGATATTCACGGAACATGAACTTCCGCCAGTATGCGTACGGGTATGCATACTTGGTTCCCGGACTTCCATAATCAGCTAGTACGCGTACGAATACGCATACCAAAGTTCACGAATTTTGGACTTTACGCAAATGTGAATACACACACTATGTTTATATCCAATCATGGTTATGTGTTCTAAACCCTCATTTCAATCATTGAAACATTCTTGGAAGACGACAATAGATGTCTCACACAAACTATTAGCTTCAAAGCAATTTTCAAGTGATCGAATGATCAATACGAAACATTCTGAGTCTACGTCAAATGACTGTCTCACACAAATCATGTAAGATGTTACAAGGCGATTTTCACATGATCATCTTTTGATCTCTGTCAAGATTAAAAGATGAACTTGGTTAAAGCTTTCCCAACACATAAATAGATAAGCGAGAGAAACTCGGCTCGAAATACCAAATGTGTATAATTGAAGTCTATATAGCAATACGACTTTTTTGTCTCAAATAGGAGACAGAGTAGATAGACTTTTGAGTGATATATGAGTTCAAGTCTCCACATACTTTTTGTTTATGAAGTTCCACAAGTTCCCTTGAGTAGTTCTTCATCTTCATTCGATGAACGCCATGAAGTCTAAAGATCAACTACACTTGCTATCCTAATCCGAGACTTAGCTATAAGTAGACTAGAAATCAAGACTTATAGTTTTGGAAACTAAATTTGAAAACAAGCTTGAGATATATAGCAACGCTTGCGAGTTCAATCGAGCAGTGCTCCAACATTTTCAACTAGTCAGGTTTTGTCCCATGTGGTTTTCCTGACAAAGTTTTTAACATACCAACATTAAAATCGACGTCAGCATTATTATGAGCTTTTGGTGTTCAGGTTTTGTACCAAGTGGTTTTCGTAGAAGGTATTCAGACTTTGTCCCAAGTGGTTTCTTGATGCAATTTCAACAAAAGAAAATATTTGTGGAAGCAGCCACCTTCATTTATGATCTTTAAGTATGCAGGTTTTTTCCCATGCGACTCCCCTAACACAAATTTGGTGGAGGGGAAAAATTTGTGGCAATCAATACCATTTCAAGCTATTAGTATTGCACTCCTTCAGTCGGTTTTTATCCCAGTTGAATTTTTGTCGTAAGATTTTTAACGAGACAACATTCTTATAGTGGTGATCCAAGGAAGAGTGTTACACAACCGCACCATTCTTAGATAGCCCATCATTATGGCCCACCACGAGAATGATTCATGCTTCTACTGGATTCAAATTTGATTAAGATAAAAATCAATGTTGGATGAACATAATCCCCCTTGGATAATTATGTGTGACATGCATTTTACATTGATGCCATGTAGGCGAACATGTATCATCGTTAAGTTCGACATGTCATGCATAGCTAGCTATAAATAATTGATGTATTAATTCCGTGTTGAGAGAATTGGAAAGCTAAGAATTCAATTATGGGGTAATCTAAATCTTGGAATTGGATTCCAAGGAATTCGATTGAATTCCTAAAAATTTATGTTCAGTTGAGGTAATTCAATTATCTTTGTTTTTATCTCGGAATCCAATTTCGTTACACTATTGGACTAATGCAATGAAATCTACTATTTTGGAGGAAATTGGGTTCGTAAGAATTAAAATTCTTAATTACAAATAGTTCATTTTCCCGTTCAGTTCAAAGAATTGGATGCATTCCCTAGGAATTGGATTACCCGACATCCAATTCGTGGAAACAAACATATTGTAACTGCCGTGGAAATTATCAAGAATCGTTTAATTACACTTCTCCTAACATCTGTTTCTACTACCCTGGAATTGGTAAGTTAATGTTCTTCTTACATTAAATATAAGATAGTAGCTATTATCACAACAAGAGCCCAAAAGAGTGCATGTCATAATCAACATGATTGATTCGAAATCAAATTAAATATGATAGATGACATAACTGTACCCTAACAATGAAACAGATACACAGAGATAACCCACTTTGTACGTATGCATAGAAATCACTAGATGAGAATGACATACACAAGCAATGCGTGATTAAACTACATCGATTCTCCACAGATTCCGCCAACTTTTGGTTTTGTCTTTGTTTATACGTGCTTTTCATTCGAGCTCCTAATTTGTCTTATTAAAAGGAGACATTGTAGGAAGGAAGAAGAGAAATGCATCAACTTTAATATAGGAGTATGTGTTTATTATGCAAAATCAGATTTCCACTACTAATTAATTCGATCTAATCTTATAGATTAATCTCAATCTTGCTGTAATTATCTTCTTGGTTTGTTTTAGTTATGTGTCTGGCTTGTTAATTATCATGCTTATTATTTATTATATTTCTTCTATATATTGGATTGGATTGAACTGCAGAACAATATTTTGTAAAAGTTAAATTGGAATAAGCAGATATGGAGCAAATGGGGTTTTGTTTCTCTATTCAATTTTTCACCCCACACCCGGCTTGATTTTTTCTTTTTAAAAATTACATACATACAAGGATTGAAAGAATACTCCACTTTCTCTTTTCTTCTATTAATCATGCACACTTCTTTTTTTCAGTTCTTTTTTTAATATGGAAAGCTAATGTACATTTCTTCTAATAAAAATAAATCAATTATTTTTAAGAACGGTTGGATATATATTTAACTTTGTAGACACATTGGGAACTAATTGAATTGTGACATGTGGGAACTAATTGAACTGTGACCTGTGTACTAGTGCAATAACTTTTTTACACGAAAACAGTAGAAAATGTTAGGGCCGGTTTGGTAGGATTTTTTAAAAGCAGTTTTCAAAAAATAATTTTTTATTGTTTAAAAACATACCTTTTTCATTATTTTCATTCTAAAAATTATTTAGTAGGAAACTTAAATACTGTTTTGAAAATCAAGGAAAATCAACTGAACAAAATCAAATGTAAAGACTCGTCGAGATAATGATAAAAAACAATTCTTGCACGTGCAATCTTTTCCGCAAGCTCTTACTTTGTTCTGAAAAGAAGAAAAAGAAAAAAGAAAAAGAAAAAAAAACACAGAAAAACGACTATTTGTTGCTTTCATTTTTCTGTTTTCAAAAACAGAAAACATATGATAAACGTTTTCAGAACACACCTCTACCAAACGTGTTTTTTCCTGTTTTCTGTTTTTTCTGTTTTTAAAAATAGAAACCTGTTTATAAAATATATACCTCGTTAGTAAAAGCAAAGAGAAATTTAACGCGTTACTCGGATGCAAGTGATTTATATCTAGAGGTATCTTATGAGCCTTATTTGTTATGACGTTCCACTACATTTTCAAAAAAGAATCCGAGAAATAACACTATATTGTCAAGTTAAAGTTTTGCTTTAACCCGATTGAAATGATTTCAAAATTATACGTTAATAACGTTACCAAATTTTAAGTTATTCTTATACTTATTTAAGAACATGTAAAGGTAAATTATGTAGCATATTTTTGTAAGAAGACTATATAAATGATTAATCAATTTTTCATCAAACATGAATATAATCATTGAAGTTAGAATTGTTTTTGTTTAGTATACTAGATTAATTATCCATTAACAACATATAATTATATGATGCAAGCAAGAGAATTCTTATTCTCAAGAGATACGCATTATATTTATTTTACTTACAATCGACAAAAACATTTATAGATCAAAGAAAAGCCTTCAGAAATGGCAAAAGAGAGATACGCATTATATCTTTCCAAGTTGTTCTGTTTTTCTTCTTTGTTAAAAAACAAATCACAACTTAATTAATCTTTATATAATAGTACGAAAAGAAAGTGTTAGGAATTAAGAAGAAAGGAGAAGAATTTTTAAAAAATAAAATAAACCAAACGTCATGTGGGTTGGTTGGTAAACCAAAGATGGGGTTCGTTAATAAAGTGATTGTCCTTTTGTAGCCTCTTTGATTGCTAAACAAAATTGAAGGAAAAATTACTTTTGTTTGCACCCTTTTCCTGGAACACCCCCTCAAACTTCTGAAATGGTAGCCAATGATAAATTAATATTATGGGTTTATGACGAAGCACACTAACGAGAAAACCCAATCCACTACAACATTCTCTTTTTTTTGAGTCTTGATTGGGGGTATCCACACCCTAGAAGTATACGCCGAGTCGTTCGTATTGTCGGAACTGCGTCACTCATACAGTCATACGCGACTTTTGTGGAGCTTCCAAATAATTCGCGGATTAAACTGAAATGCAATTAGTTGCTTAACTAAAAGTGCACAGGAATCGAGTCGATAAACCGAACCGTGCCAAAACCGGTGAAACCGTACCTAGTTTTGTCCAAACCGAGGAAGGGGTACAGGTACTGGTTCAAAAACTGAGAACCGGTCTCTAGGGGTACATGTATACGACCCTATTTATGTCACGTACCGTCCCGTCCCATTTGTACCGAATAATACTGACCATTAGATTTAGGGATTTAATTTGATTGATATGGTGAAGATTGAAATGCTTATTGAAGAGATTTTGCTACTGTCACCTCTGTTGCAGAGGATCTCTAGCCGTTGTTGCCTTGCTGTTATAACCTTTCTGTTACTAGTGCATATATAGACTTTTTCTGTTCTTCTCTGAAAACTTTTATCAAACAGTTTCTGGGCATGAAATCGAATTGAGAGATGGTGAGGAGATGCCCTGTAGGTGTTTATGCGCCTCTATTTATATATTTTTACTCCTTCAAGTTCGAATCTGATAAACATTCAAGACTCCTTAACCAACACAAACACCATATTCCTTTCAATCCTCAACCATTCATCAGTAAAATCCAACGGAAATAACACAACTTGGTGACTGTTTTTCCGACTCCATACTCTAAATGCTTATTTAATTCTGAAAGAAAGTACAGATTAGTACCGGAACCGTCTCTGGTGTCGTACTTGTCCCGAATGGTACCAGAACCGAGGAAAGATGTACAGGTACCGATCCAAAAACTAAGAACCGACTAGGGAGGTACCGTGTGCACCCTTATGCTTAACCAACTTAAATGGGCGTGGTTCAGCGGTTCTAGTAAGAATAATTCCCCGATTAAACGGAAACGTGAATTATTCGCCTAACTAATTCGGTCAGCTAAACTGACTTAAATGAGTCTGGTTCGGTGGTTCCTAGCTCCTACTAACTTAGCTTCGCGTATCATTTTCCCTACCAATTTGGTCAGATAACTAACACCATGTTTTTTTACACCTGACTCATCTGAATCATATGAATCTGAGTCATCTAGATCTGCCTAAAATCATCTGACTTGTGAGTTAGTGGTTTGCTTCCATGAGTCAGGGGTATTTTGTTACCTGACTCAAACGGGTCTGAATCAGAGGTTGAATCAGATCTGACTCAAAATAGAAAACAAACGATCTGACTGCTGATTCGACGCGAGTGATGGGTTGACTCAGAGACAGACGCCGAATCAGCTGCAAAGAAACGAGGTCTAACTTAAATGGCTTAGTCCGGTGGTTCCTACTAAGAATAATTTGCGGATCAAACAGAGACGCGAATTATTTTTCGAATTATTCGCACAACTAATTCGGTCAGGTAAACTAACTTAAATGGGACTAGTTTGGTGGTTCCTACTAAGAAGTTTAAGGCTTAGTCTTATGGGTTAGATTTTGCTTCTAGATTAGGAAAAAAAACGTCACAATTCCTTTTCTAAGCGTTGTTTATTCTTCAACACTACTTCTCTTCCGGATATATCTCGCATGTGAACTAGCAGTGAGATAGTTTTGTTGAATGGTTATGCGCAGTAAAAATTAACTTTTCGTTGTTTGGTTCATCATCGGGTGGAATATTCCACAGTATCTGTGCTGAATGGTACAGCGCAGCCAGTCTATGCTAAATAGAAACGTGTGGCTTCTATGCACTAAATGGAAACACGCCACTAGAGTTTGACCTTTCATGTTTTCTCACACTCCCGTTACACCACCTACGGATATGCTTTAAAATTTTGAATTTCGAAATGTTCGACAACTTGTTCCACCGGTTGTTTGTTTCGAAATTTGAAAATTTACCAAACGAATTCTTTCATTACATTGCAAAACAAGGTTACAATATCTTTTGAAGACAATAAAAAGTACATTGAAATTAAAACTCTATTTCTAAACATTTAAAAGTACATTGAAATTAAAATTCTACTTCTAAATTGACTTCTAATTAAAACTATAAATGAACTTCTAAATAATTTAAATTATTACTCATAAATAATTTTAATTTATGGGACAGGATCAAAGTCATTACGAAGCAAAATATCGTTCTTCCATTTTTTGTAGAGGGGTTTCTCCCAATCCTCTACTTCATTCATATTTTGGCGTAGGATCTTCAAGTCAGCTTCTCTTTATTGGGTTTGTGCCAAGATTGTAGTGTTTTCCATGTTCTTTCTAAGGTACTCTTCCTCTGCTTTATACTTGGAAACACTTTGTGCTTGCTCTTTTTCAAGAAGTTCTATGAGCTTATCCATTTTGTTATCTGCTCTCTACGATGCTTTAGCCTAACGAGCCCTTCGTTTGGAAGAATATCTCCCTAATCCTCTAACATCATCTGTTTGGTTAAAATAACGTCTTCTACGCGATATGTTTGAGGTTTCGGAACCAGAGGTAGATGGTGAGAACCCAAACATTGTCATATCCTCCAGATTTTTATCCATACTTACTGGAATGGTAATACCAGCTTCATTGTTTTGACTAGGTTGACTGTCTTGAGTAGGTTGAGTATTCTGAGTTGGTCCATCATTATTATTCACCTCTTGGTTGTAGTCTGGTTGATAGGCCTTCAGGAGCTGGAAAAACGATTCATGTCTCCAAGGTTTCTTAACTTCTGCTTCATAATTCATTCGACCTTCGCGGCACTGGGGAAAAAATGTATCAGTATCTCGCTCTTTGGAAAAAAAATATATCAAAAATATTTCGGGTACTTACATAATCGGCTTCCCCTAATCCCGTAGGTCTGTTCCGGAAGTAGGGTCTGACGTGTGAAATATATCTCTTAACTTCTGCTCTCAACGTGTCACACCTTGATTGCAATGACTTTTTGTCCCTGTTTCCACCACTAGGCCATGTTTTAACGAACTCTTCCAAAATTCTTTACTTTTTTGATCTTTTCCTCTAATCGGATCGTTTCTTGCTATAATCCAAGCGGTAATTAGTGCATCATCCGCTTTTGGTTGAAAGTGTGACATATTTTGTATGAACAAAATTGTAAAAGAAAAAGAAGAAAAATAAAATCAATCAAGAAGAGAATCAATTGATTTTTGTGTGAGGGATGAAGGAGAAGTAGTTCTCCATTTATAGACAAATCTTAATGTTTTCCTTCTTGCATGTTGCGGAAGTAATAATAGTACCAATACTCAAGTACCATAACCATGCCACATAAATCCTTATCTTTGGTTGATCATTCATCAAGAAATTTATAGGTATTACTTAAGAAAGTTGTACCCCAATCATATTCCTCAACTCTATCTAAATCGTTCAACATTAGAACCCAACGTTTATTTACTCTTCCACAAGCGTCCGCAAGAAGAAAATGACCAAAACACCAAAGAAAGAATGTTCATGTCAATAGCTCTGCACATGCCCTATTGTCCTCGTTTTCTCTACTTTTAATGTAGTTTCTCAAGGTAACCAAGGATATTGAATTAGTCTTAGAGTTTCATGTACCATAATTTTTGAAATCTGAGAAATATATATCATCCATAGTAGCATATGTTACTCACTACCCAACTGCGGCATAGCTACTTGACGTTTACTAGGGTCACCAGTGGGAACTCCCGTTAACATGTACCAATCTAAAGGAAGGATGTCAAGCTAAAACTCCTTAAAATGAAAGCACTTAGTTTTTTTCCCACCATGGCTTCAACTAAGTCTTTATCCGCATTGGCGAAATCAAACGCAAAAACGTAAAAAAAACCACAACTATGACAGTATCGTTGTGCTGGCGGATTATTTTTCACTACTATTTTATATAACACTTCAACCTCTTTCAAGATACTTCTAAAGTTTACACTCCGAGTATCACCCACAACATCGTTACATACATGGTTATCTTTATTCTTTGCTGATATTATTTCCAAACCATCTAGAAAATCGTCCATACTCATACTACAATCAATAACGAAAGGAAAAAAATCAATCACGAGACTAAATAAAATTCATACAAATTTACCTACAAATTTCTTTCATTTTCATCACATAATCATACTAATTTCATACAAATTTACCTACAAACTAATCATACAAATTTCCTTCGTTTTCATCACAAATAATCAAATTTTCAAATCTTTTTCATTATAATTAATCAAATTAAGCCCCTAAAATTCTAAAACTCAATCTCAATCATGGATTGTAACGCATATCATCTAAACCATCTAACTCATCTACTATCAATCATCAATTTCATCAAAATATCATCAAATCAAAAATTAAAAAACTTAAAACCTAACGTTTAAATTCTTACCCCAATAGATTTTGTGGACGGAATCGAACCAAACCATCCTCAAATGATCAGAATCTTGATGATGATCAAACCTATGGAGGGATATTACGAAATGAAGAAGAAATCGAGAAGAAACCAAACAAGCAGTTGGGAGAAAGAAATGAATAAGAAGAAGTTGAGTTTTGTTGCTGAAATGAGGATTTTGACTGCGGTTGAATGGTCAGCAGTCGCAGAATCATTACGCGTGGACAACCAATTTGACTGGTCATGTTGTTCCATGCAGCGAAAAGTAGAAAAAAATTCACGTTGAACTATTTAGCGTATCCACGCTGTTTGGTTCTGCGACTAGTATACTAGATAGCACTGTCATAAGACTTAGGGGGTTATTCTAACTGATGTGGACTATCATTCTAGATGCTAGATTGGAAAACCATAAGACTAAGCCTAACTTGGGTCTGCCTTTTTCATATTCTTCCTTTTAACAAGCAAAACCATAGGTATACCAAGTACTAACTGAGGACCTAACCATTGACCACACGCTCACTTGTGATTACTATTGATATATAGTATTATTTTAAGTCATAAAACATAACATCTCTCGATACTCTATGTTATAAACTGTCTTTCTATGTATATCATGTACGTTAAATTCTGCATACCGAATCTCTAAAATTGATTATACATGTACGTACGCCGTTCTGAATGATCCCCGAATCACGAACGTTGACCGGGATATTTTGACCGAATTAATATTTTAAGAATCCGAATAATACTCGTACATTTGTCATTCTGTATGTTTGCCGAATTCCGAATTGTTAACCATGCTGGATATTATCAGTTTTTTTTATAATAATTTCTAAAATTAAACATTCATCAAAGCAACGAGTGATAAAACATCACAAAAATATATATAAAAAAAAGGCTAAGTTATGACCAATTACGACTTCCCAATTATGGATTAAGATGATTAATGAGTGACCCTCAAAGATATTTGTTATGTATATTTAATAGCAATGATTAATTGAATAAAAGATTTTTTTTTATTGTTAAAACTTATGCAATTAAGTTATATCCAATTAGACCACCAAATTGCAAATAGAAGAATACCCAATGAAAAGACGAGGGTACCCAAATACACCACAATCTTTTAAATATCAACCTATAAATCTGGTTTCTTAAGTGATCATTTATGGACTGGGTCGAGAGAATACAACTTAAGTCTTATACCTTGTGTGATCGTTTATGGACGAGGTTGAAACAATACGACAACAAGATATTTACTTGACAATAGTTATGGTAATAATCGACTGACTATTAGGATCAAAGTCAAGTAATTTGGATTAACGTACGTGTGTAATTTACTTAAATATAATAACAATTATAATTCGGAAAACAAAGTAAATGACACATCAAGATTTTGTTAACGAGGAAACCGTAAATGCAGAAAAACTCCGGGACCTAGTCCAGTTTTGAATACTCTCAGAATTAAGCCGCTATAAAAAATCTAATACCAACTTCGTATAGTTGAGACCAAGTAGACTACCCCTATCTACTTAGTTTCATCAGTATCCCTGCGCCTTCGACTTCTAGAGTCACGCACGTGAATCACCAATCCTTTTGATCGTATTCCAAACAGTAAAGGATAAATTTGTTTGGTAACTACTCTGTTCAATCTTGCTAATAAGATATTATTTGAGTTGTTATCAAACGCTCTTCCGTTTAAACTAATAAACTCCTTTGTCTGGTTAAATCAATCTAAACTTTGTGAAATAACCAAATTCTGTTGGAACAATTGCCGTTTTCACACCTGCAAAACAGAGATTAAGACACAAAACAAAGTGACGGTTGAGTCATGACCAAGTCGCTCTCTTTAGGACGTTTCGTGGCTCTGCCTTGAATTTTGTGCAAGCAGTTCTTTTCCGTCACAACGCCCTCAGGATAAAACAGCCGAGAAAAAATCTCTTTCGATCTCTCAAGCACACAATGAGAAATCGATCACTTTTATTCTCTCTATTCTTGCTCAGTATTTTTGGTCTCTTGATTCTCAGAAAAACAATAGTGTAAAAACTTGTTTTTTTTCTTTCTGTTCTCAAAACTGTTTTTATAACCAGGCAGTCAATGCAGATTAATGGAGAATAAATTGGATTAATTGCTACGATTAAAATTCCATTCGAAACAGTCAAAAAACGGGCAAATAAATCATGCCATAATTAGCACAATTAAAACATAATTAAGTGCAGTAAAAAAACGGTTTGAAAAAATCTTTTAAAAACAGCAAAAATATTTTCCAAATTCAAGAGACCTCCCAAGACCCCCAAGGCCCCGCTCCCGGACTAATGTTATATATATATATATATATATATAATATATATGCACAATCAGTAGGGGAGGGGATTCGATCCTGAGACTTAACCCTCCAGGCCCAAAATGCTTAACCACTGGGCCAAGCTCGAATTGTTGATATAAATGTATAAAATAATTATTTTAAAACATATATCCCAACAATCCCCCACTTATATTTTTAAAACCATTGAGCAAGATTCGTATAGTTATGTGCATAAGCAAAGGTATGTTTCGATTTTGAACCTTTACATGGTATTAAATTCTTAAATTCTCTGAACTCTGTCACATAGTGAACACATGTATTTGAACTCTATGGAGGGAACAAATTACTTAACACACACACAACTATACTAATAGTAAAGTCTTAAATGCCAGCACATTACGGCCCTGTGCTTATCCCAGTTTCAATGAATGTTCTAGAGAACTGCCCATGTTCTTATAGAAAGTGGCCACACTTTCTCATTCACATAGGTGAGTCTATCAAAGGTACTCCTGTAGCTTGGTACCCCATTCTATACAGAGCTATAAACTTCACTAAGAGTTAAAAAAAAAAACTCAACCTTAACCCGCTTCAGGATATTATGCCATGGGAAAGGTGCATGATTCTATCTCCATATCATTTGTGAATCGTTATTCCCTTTGAACCTATTTATAGGTGGGTATCCATCACAAAATGACTGAACTTCTAGTGGGAAAAAGTTCAATGCCTTTAGAGGTATATAATACCTTTTCCCTAGCTAATCCTTTCGTCAAAGAATCAGCTAAGTTCTTTTCCTACCTAACATGATCCACACGTACAACACTAGTTGTGAGAAACTCTCTAACTGTGTTGTGCTTTCGACGCATTTGTCGATTCTTACTGGTTATAAAAACAGTTCTGTACTTTTGCAATAGCCGCGGTACTATCACAATGGATCATAATAGCTGGTATCGGTCTATCCCATACAGGAATTTGAAAAAGAAGCATCCTGCTTCTTCACTAGATGCTGCTAGTGCTATGAATTCAGACTCCATCGTAGATTGAGCCAGAATTGTCTGTTTCTTTGACTTCCAAGACACAGCGCCACCAGCAATATTAAACAAATATCCACCAGTGGCCTTGGAGTCATCTGAAAGAGAGTTCCAATCAGCATCGCAGTATCCTTCAAGGACTGCAGGAAATCTCTTATAGTGTAATCCTAGGTTAACGGTGTTTTTAAGATACTGCATAACCCTCTCAACTGCATTCCAGTGTTCCAAACCAGGACAACTGGTAAAACTGCATAAAACTCCCACGGCATATGCAATGTCTGGTCTGGTACAATCAGTTGCATAACGAAGACTACCAATTATACTAGCATATTCAGATTGTCTAATGCTATCACCAGTATTCTTAAACAGTTTAACACTAGCATCAACATGAGTACTCACAGGTTTACAATCAAAATAATTGTACTTCTTTAAAATCTTTTCAATATAATGAGACTGATCCAAAGAAATACCATCATTATTTCTAGTAATATTAATTCCCAGAATTACACTAGCTTCACCCAAATCTTTCATTTCAAAGTTAGACTTAAGCATATTCTTAGTTTCTTCAACCACAGACAAGTTTGAACCAAAAATAAGCAAATCATCCACATATAAACAAATCATGATGCATGTATTGTTTTCAAACTTATAATATATGCATTTGTCACTTTCATTAATTCTGAAACCATGTGAAATCATCAAATTATCAAATTTTTCATGCCATTGCTTAGGAGCTTGTTTCAAACCATACAATGACTTATCTAACTTACACACTTTATGTTCTTGACCAGGAACAACAAAACCTTAAGGTTGTTCCATGTAAATTTCTTCTTCTAATTCACCATTTAAGAAAGTTGTTTTAACATCCATTTGATGAACAACAAGATTATGCACAGCAGCAACAACAATCAAAACACGAATAGAAGTCAATCTTGTAACGGGAGAGTAAGTATCAAAGAAATCTACATCTTCTCTTTGTCTAAATCCTTTAGCTACCAACCTAGCTTTGTGTTTGTCTACTGAACCATCAGGATTCAACTTCCTTTTAAGTACCCATTTACAACCTATTGCTTTGCAACCAGGGGGTAAATCTGCTAGGTACCAAGTTCCATTAAGATTATGGGAGTCCATTTCATTATCTATGGCTTCTTGCCAAAAACCGGATTCAGGAAAATTAAGTGCCTCTTGAAGACTAGAAGGGTCTTCCTCTAGGGTATAAACTTCAAAACCAGAACCATAGTATGTCACAATCCTAGCCCTTTTACTACGTCTGGGTTCAATTTCAGCGTCTCTAGTCTCTGCAGTTGTAGGTTCTTCTATTCTAAGTTCAGAACTTGTACTAGGTAGAGAACCCCCACTATTTCTAGATTTAAAAGGAAATTTATCTTCAAAGAAATCAGCATCAATAGATTCAATAATAACTTTATTATTTAGATCGAAAAATCTATAAGCTTTATTGTTTTGAGCATACCCAACAAAAACACATTCATAAGCTTTACTAGCTATATTTGATCTTTTAGGATCAGGAATACGAACATAAGCCAAACAACCCCATACTTATACATTTGGTTTTCTGTTTTTCCAAAGTTCATATGGTGAAATTTTAGTTTTTGAATTTGTCACACGATTCAAAACATAGCAAACAGTCAGCAAAATTTCTCCCCACCAATGAGGGGAAGCACCAGAACTCAGCAAACATGCAGTCACAAGAGTAGTAAATGTACGATTCTTTCTTTCAGCTTTTCCATTCATTTCAGGGTTATACGGAGCAGTTTTTTCATGTATAATTCCAGAAGATTCATAAATTTCAGTGAATGGTTTAGAATCATATTCAGTTCCTCTATCACTATGAAATCTCTTAATGTTCCTACCAAATTGATTTTCAACTTCAGCAATAAAAACCTTAAATTTTTCAATAGCTTCATTCTTATGACTTAGCAAGTAAACATAGGTATAATTAGAATAATCATCAATAAAAGTCATGACATATCTCTTTCCATTTCTAGTTAATATACCTTCATATTCACACAAATCAGAATGCACTAACTCAAATGGTTCATATTCTCTAATAACAGATTTATGGGAACTCTTGGTTATCTTAGCTTGACTACAAGATTCACATTTTTCAAAATCATGCATGGATAATTTTGGAATAAGACCTTTCTTGCTCATGGTATCTATTGATCTACTGTTCACATGACAAAGTCTAGCATGCCAAACATTAAAAGTACACACCATATAAGAACTAGATGCAATTTTATTCATTTCAACATTAAGCTTAAACATTCCATGCATAACCTTTTCTTACAAACACTCTGTTTTTAGTAATTGTGTAAACATCATATCCAATAGTTTGATACAGCCCAGCCTTGTTGAGAAGATAGCCGGAAACAATATTCTTTCTCATTTCTGGAGTTTGGAGGACATCTTTCATTATAATTGTCTTCCCAGAGGTAAACTTCAGTTCTATCGTACCAGAACCTTTCACAATAGTGGTATGGGAGTCTCCCAACAACACTTTCTTATCCTTGATTTCTGCATAGCTCTTAAATAGGGACCTATCAAAACAACAATGGCGCGAAGCACCACTGTCTATCCACCACCCATCAGTTCCACCAACCATGTGAATCTCTGGATCAGAAACCATGGGAATTATAACGCTTTCAGCAGCATTAGCTTGTGCGTTATTCTTTCCTTTGTTATTCCTGCAATCCCTAGCCATGTGGTTTGGTTTACCGCAAGTATAACAAAGGAACTCAGAATCAGAATTCTGAAATTTCATTGATGGGTGTGGGTTCTTGTTTTGATTAGGTTTTCCTTTCCTTTGGTTCTGGTCAGGTTTCATCGGTTTTTTCTTAGGTTTCAAACTCGGTTGAGTCTGATTCTTATTATTGGAAACGATAAGAATCTCTTCCTTTTTGTCTTGTTTCCGTGCTTCCTCTTCAACCCTGATCTTAACAACAAACTTTCAAGAGAAAATTTCGTAGTTTTATGACTCAAAGCATTACGAAAACCTTTCCAAGATGGGGGTAATTTATCAATCAATACATATACTTGAAATTGTTCATCAGTTTTCATACCTTCCGTCATAATTTCATGAGATATTTTCTGAAGTTCATGAGCCTGAGCAACGACTGATTTTTCATCCACCATTTGATATCTCAGGTAACGGCTTACAACATATTTCTTCGATCCGGCTTCTTCAGTATCATATTTCTTCTGTAAGGCATCCCACACATCTTTAGCAGTATCAAATATGGAGTAATATTCATATAGATCGTCAGACAAAGCATTCAGAATATAGTTTTTACAATCAAAGTCATTATCAATCCATTTTTCATAGGCTTTTTGTTTTTCTTCAGCAGTTTGGGTCACAACAGGTTCTTCAGTTGGTTAAGGAGTAGCATTTGTTGCGGCTGGAGATGCTTTTTCTGCAGCTTCTGCATCTTGTGGATCAGCTGGTTTGATGGAAGTCACCATCATGGGCAACTTCATCAGTTTGAGGTAGAAAAACAACTTTAGCTTCCATCTTCTGAAGTGAAGTCCTTCAAACTTGAACGGCTTGTTGATATCAGCAACTGTTTTCTTTTCAGATTCCATGGCAAAAAGAACCGTCCTAAAATTGTTGGAACAATTGCCAATTTCAAACCTGCAAGACAGAGATTAAGACACAAAACAAAGTGACGGCTGAGTCACGACCAGGTCGCTCTCTTTAGGACGTTTCGTGGCTCTGCCTTGAATTTTGTGCAAGCAGTTCTTTTCCGTCACAACGCCCCCAGGATAAAACAGCCGAGAAAAACTCTCTTTCGATCTCTCAAGCACACAATGAGAAATCGATCACTTTTACTCTCTCTATTCTTGCTCAGTATTTTTGGTCTCTTGATTCTCAGAAAAAGAATAGTTTAAAAACTTGTTTTTTTTCTTTCTGTTCTCAAAACTGTTTTTATAACCAGGCAGTCAATGCAGATTAATGGAGAATAAATTGGATTAATTGCTGCAATTAAAATTCCATTCGAAACAGTAAAAAAACGGGCAAATAAATCATGTCATAATTAGCGCAATTAAAACATAATTAAGTGCAGTAAAAAACCGGTTTGAAAAAATCTTTTAAAAACAGCAAAAATACTTTCCAAATTCAAGAGACCTCCCAAGACCCCCAAAGCCCCGCTCCCGGACTAATGTTATATATATATATATATATAATAAAATATATGCACAATCAGTAGGGGGAGGGATTCGATCCTGAGACCTAACCCTCCAGGCCCAAAATGCTTAATCACTGGGCCAAGCTCGAATTGTTGATATAAATGTATAAAATAATTATTTTAAAACATATATCCCAACAAATTATAGATTTGCAATCAAGCAATATAGAACTCAAAGAGCAACTATAAGGTGATGCCGATCTCACGCAACTAATCAATCAAGTATATCAAAGATAAACATTGATTCTAGTTGGATCCCAGTCGATCAAGGTTTGTGCACACAATTGACAAGATACGAAAACTAATAAGAAAAACGTCGTCAACTTCAGATCTTTGTTTGTCTTCAATAATAACCTGCACAACACAACTTGAACCCTCTTGTGATCAATCACATACAGAACGGAGTCTGTTAACAATGGATTATGACAAGATGTCTTTAGATCCGAATATGGTTCTAAAGATCCCATCTATACTTTCATCTAATCTAAGTGAGCCTTATATCAAAAGAGAAGGTTCTCAAGAATAAACAAACTAGATGCAATTAAAGTTTCAACAACTGTTAGTTAATCAAATCAATAATTGAAAAATAAAATAACAATGCAATTATCTAGTTTCCTACCAACGGTACTCATAGAGTTTCTTGATCCCACCGAAGTTTTTAAACGAGCGGTCGTAAGAGATTTCGCCTAATTAGGGTACTTTCCTCTCTGGATAAACGACTCTACCAAAAACAACAAGAATTAAATTTTGCTGGCTCTTAGGATAGTTTGCAAGAAATGCAAACTCTAGTATTTATAGACCAAGGTTGTTTGGACAACAAAGAAATTCCAAAACCTAAAATATTCTCAACATATTAACATTAGAATACCTAATTTCGGTTTTCCTATTTCCAATTAATTACCAAACCCTATATCCGAAAACTCTTTTAGAAAACTTCTATTATTAGTTTAGCGCATTAACTAATAATATTTTCTGGAGGATATTCTTTAATTACTGGCGTTAAAACATATATTATAAAAATCATAGTTAAATTCTTTTCGATTTTTCGGTATGGGATCACCTTGAGTATCAATGAATATCTTTGAACAATTAATGATAAGAGTTATGTACATGTTCAAATATGTCGACATCTATAAGTTTCTCAGAAAATCCTAATCCCAAGCTTCACACAAAAAATAAAGAGATATGTGAATATTGGAAACTCGGTTTTTCTCCTTGGGATCGGTTGTACCAAACTCACAATGTAAGTTGTGATCGGTTATACAATGTTTCCCAAACTAGGTTGTGACTGGTTACACCTTGCTTCCCAAAGGTAGCTTGTGATCGGTTACATCTTACTTCCTGAGTTAGCTTGTGATCGTTTACACCTTGGTTCCCAAAGAAAATTGTGACTGATTACAACTAACTTCTGAAATTAGCTTGTGATAGGTTACACCTTGCTTCCAAAAGGTAGCTTGTGACCGATTGCAACTAACTTCACAATGTAGCTTGTGACCAGTTACACCATGCTTCACAAAGTAGCTTGTGACCGATTACAACATGCTACACAATATAGGATATGACCGGTTATACCTCAAATCTCAACAAGTTAATATGGATTCTACCTTGTCATCTTATATTGGTCATTCAAAAGATATTCAATAAAGAACCTGGCCAATCGTGATTTCTTTTAGACTATGAAACAAGTTCATATATGTACTTACTTTAAACAAATGTTATACAAAAAATTTTCCTAGGGTGAAATCATACTTATACCTTATTCATAATCAAGTAACTAAATACAAAGATTATTTAATGTCGTATTTACGAAGTTTCAAAAGATAAGTGTGTATACTTCGTAATTCAATAAGTTCCTTGACACTTTCATCATAATAATATTACCAAGTCTAACCACCAGAGTATTATATATATACAGCTTCGCATGTTATGTTTTCAATATAATACGACTTGAAAGATACTTTAGGAATGGAAACAAGTCAAGTCAGTATTACTAACCTCAAGTGAAAGGATGATGTCCTCGTTGTAGTCGTTACTTCTTCTCATTCTTCAGGTCTTCGGAGTAATACTTGTATGTATCAACATTCCTAGACTTTCTAGTCTAACCTAAACGAAGTTGACTCTAGTATTAATCAAGCGACTCTAGATGAGTTTTGATACTAAAATATGACAACTGAACTTGACATACCAACGCTTGGTTGGTTCAACCGAGCTATGCTCTACTACCCAAATCCTCTTTATCTTATTTTTATTCTTCTTAACTGACCGTTTCCAAATATTTGATTTAATACTTTCAGAAAAGACCCATCTGCCTCTAAACCGGTCCTAAAAATAACTCTACATCTTCTCAGTTTCTGAACACAAAAATAGATGGTTTTGTATTTCGGGCCCCACGTTGCACATATGGAAAATGCTTGAATTCATCTTACCATCTCTAAGCAGACAATCTAGTATAGGTGATCCATTGTGACAGTGTCCAAATTAAAAATGAAATCTTTAAAGGAACTTTAGGATTCCAAATTTGTTTGTAAGGAAAAGTTAAGTAGCCATCTACCTCAAAAGAAGAATAACATCTACCAACAATGAAGTTTGGAGCATATTTTCATCTGCTGCAATCCTCATTAGCGTTATTATGCATTATGTTGATTAAAACTTCAAGTAATTGTAGTAGTAAAGCAATCTCATCCACTTCTAAATTATCAAAAGTCCCTTATAACCTCCAAACTCATTGATTTGAAATCATGTCTTTGATAGAAGTATTTTGAAACCTTGATAACTTATAAAAAGAATAGAATCTAGTTTTTAAAGTGAAATTTCCAGCCCATTTATCAGCCCAAAATTGGAAGCATGCCCCATTATCAAAATAAGTTTAGTGTTATATTTTATGTAAGTTCTATCTTTCAAAATCCCTCCCCACATGTTATGACCAGATGATTTAGAGAAAGTATTATGAAAAAAAGAACTAGAGTTTCCTCCAAACTTCTCTTGAATAATCTTCCTCCAAAGTGTATGGTTTTCTTTCCTATATATCCAAATCCGCTTGTAACGCAAAGACTTGTTGACAAGCCTCAGTTTTTTTATTTCAATCCGTCCTTGCACCTTTTGGAAAGTTTCCTTTGACCAAGCTACCCAAGTCATTTTCTTAGATGTTAATGAATAAACCCATATGAAGTTTCTTATTATCTTTTTTATTTTCTTAGCTATGTAAACTGACACTTGGAACATAGAAATATAGCAGATATATAGACTTGCAAGTACACTATTAATCATGATGAGTATCTGACCTTTTGAAAAAATGTTTCCTTTTCCATGTGTTTAGCTTTTGATAACGGTTTTGACTAATATTATCACAAACTGCCTTGTTCTTTGATTTGCTTCCAAGAGAAATGTCTAGATAGTTCAAAGGAACTAGCCCACAACCAAAAATGGTAGCGCAATCACTGCCATTATAATCCTCTCTCCAATACCAATTATAGCACTTTTCCTGTAGTCCACCTTCAAACCACTTATCAACCCTTTTTCCTCTTTTCAGTCTCTTTTTATTTATTTTTCTGTTTTCTTTATTGATACAACTATAGTAATCACTATTCAAATCTAAAAAAACAAAATTGGTGGTGAGTTCCGGAGGAGTATTGTAAAAAGTATTTTAAATTTCTAGAGTCATGGATTGAAAATAACATATCTACCTGGCCAAATTGAGCTTACCGGCTGTTCCTATTTTTGAATTTCCGGTTTTCACTATTACATGAGTTCTAGATTAATAATTTGTTTTTCTATGAAACTTGCTTGATTATCTGGTTCGGTACAGCCAAACCGTTGGCCGACTACAACATTGTGCAGTGCTGGAACTAGAATGTGAAGTTAGGAGGGGCTTCGGGAAAGTAAAAAAAATTGCGTACTTGTTTAAACAAGTTTGGGCAATATTTGTCTGAGTTTAACTTGAATGAGATAAATTACACTACATAGAGCAAATCCAGCGAGGTGGGGGAACGAGCAAATTTTCTCAATTCACTACACAGTGGACAGGTAAAATGACAAACCTGATGGAAAAGGGCTTAAATATGAGCAAGCCCAAATGAAGTTAACCATTTGGTAAGTGTTTTGATACAGCACGGATACCAAGGAGTTGTCATGATCCCTATAAAGTTATGACTTTTATGTTAGCAAGTATCTTTTACGACCGCTCAAAATCCGCAAAAAAAAATTAAAAATTGCTTGTTGATTTCAGTATTTGGACAACTATTATACAAATTTGAAGAAGCAGAACCGGCTTTATCATCAGCTAAGCTTGGTCAAAAATAACTTACCTGATTATGACACAAAACTACAATCTATTATAACCGTCTAAGCTTAGAACAAAAACTTAGTAGGTTTGGGTTTTAACTTAAAGCTGGAAAAAAAAGATTATGTAATTGACTAGTTTATACCCCAATCGATTGTTTAAGCATTAAATGTAATACATGGATCGGAGTATTATGGTTTACTTCATTGTCGCCCTATTTTTTCTCAACTATATCCGATGATTGCATTATTACGGGTGGTGTCCACTTCGGACTGGATGTAGGTGCAATTTGTAGAATCCAAACATATTTTGAATTGGGTGTAGGTGATGTCTTATAAAAATTCGTTGGACATCGGCATCCATTACGCCAAGGGTATATATAATTTTTTGTAAAATATAAATATAATATAGTTTTTGCATATGATCATTATACAATCATCTTATCTCTTCGGCATTTAATTTAATCGAATTTTTTTGAAGCTTGAACTTGAGAGTCAAAGATAAATTAAACCAAAGAAAAAACAGGTACAAATGCATTTTACACTTCGCAAGAAGGATTTGTCATGTTAATTATTTGTGTCATGAACCGTAACATTTATATATCAACAATCTCCATGGCACTTGTTATTTATGAAAATTCAGGTCATTTTTATTAGTTACTTTCTCTATATTTAATATATTATTGTTATGTACAAAAATTTCATTGAATCATCCGCATCCAACCCGTCCCTCCGTATATCAAACGGATGCAAACTTGTTTGATGTTGGATTCGATGCAAATATTAAACTTGGAATGCACGTGAGGTAAAAACCGGTCCAACTCGAACCCGTGCTCACCCCGCCTTATCTGATAGTTGGTCGCTTGTGTTAGGGCTGACATATTTCATTTCAAAGCATTTTTGGCCCACTGGTCTCCGATGATAGCCCAACTATGTCATGATCATGATCCAATCCGTTACCCCATTGTATGGCCAGCTAGAGGTCTATGATTATGAAAACTTGGATGGACAAAGGAAATGCAAGTGAAGTAAGCTCGGAAACGATGAACTTTAGATTCAACTAGCCGACACTATAGACACTTGTATATAATTATCACACCTTCTATGAGATCCTCAAATTCTAAAGTAGAAACTCAATCTGCTGATCTCAAGCCTCGGGGATGAGAGTCAAGCTCCTGGAAGACTGGGTCCAGTTGGTTCAGTGTTGACGGTCATCATTTTCCTATGTCATAGGTCTAACCAGTTCCACGAATTACTGCTTTACATGACACTGCCACAGCTTAACTACCTGGTTGATCGTCCTTTTGACGCGGTGAGGTTCTTGTTTTTGAAGAACACACGATGAGTCCTGCTGTCACGCATGCGTCCGCGTGACAGGTAAAATGAAATCGCACGTAGAAACCGTTCGATCTGTGCAATAGTTACGGATCCGAAAAATAATGAAAATCTGTTATTCTCATGATATTTTATTTTGTATAGCACCCCTAAACTCTAGCTATATTTTGTATTCAGTCTTCTCTTTGACGTGCAGGTGAAGAACTTTCATGGAAACCAAATATTACCACTACCACGCAAATATTTAGGGTTTTTAATCGTTGTGCTTTCAAATCCCTATTTCATTTCTAATTTTTCTGCTCATGTTCAGAATCCCTACCTACATAAAGCAATTTTCTAATCAAGAGAAACAAATCACAGTTGACAGTTACAACCCAATTAAAATCAACGAAATCATGATCAGATCACTAGTAAAACAAAATCCACACTTATAATTGCAACTCTGAACATGCTTTACAATTCTTTGGATGGGTTGAGAAGATTAGTTGTCGAATCGATACATTATTTTGAAGATTATTGAGATATTATGTGTGATTTGAAATATAATCGTGCCCGTTGTGATTAGAACATTTAAATCCAATAAATGACAGGTTATGAATAAAATTCGACTCAGTGTTCAAATTTGTGATTTCATGGAAACCTTGTATAGTTCATTTTGAACTTCATGACAGGAAAGTGGAGATATCTGTGATTCTGCATCTCAGTCTTTGGGTACTGGCCTTCAGGATTGAGTAATAATAAGTACGAGTAGTTTTTTGTTTTTTAAGTGCAAGGTCTCAATGTAATATAAACATAAAGTTCATGGGTGCTTGAATAATAAAATATATATGGTTTGACTAATTTCCGGATCACCAGCTGTGATGTACATCTAACGGCTCCAGTGTGCGAGTTCATTTAAGCTATCACGCGGATGCGCGCGTGATAGCACGACTCAACACACGATTACATATTCGAAATCACAAAAAGTTCGCCCAACACATGATCTCCATCTTTTGACCGATATTAGATTTCTGCTCTTCCTCAAGTCGGAGAACACTTTAAACTTTAATAGCGGGTAACAAGCATGTCTGAATGTTGTCTGTGTAGAAAAAGATGAAACAGCTAGAAGAAGATAAAGAACCTCCGGTCTGCTATCTAAACTTTATTACAAGTGGTGGATTGTCACTATCTGTCTGAAACTCTGAAACTAACATTTACGACAATAAAACTGATTGATAATTAAGCGAGAATTTGGAATTGAAGGGAGGGGGCTAACCATATTTGATACTCATGTTATTTAAAATGACATTCAATTGTACTCTGTACAGGTTTACACGCTTAGTCATTCGACAATGAATGTAAATATGGATTACTTATTACGACAACAGTGATTATCCTAACTGGAATGTTCAGGGTATAGGGTGAGTTCATATCCATGTCCTAATATACCAACAGAAATTCCTACTAGGTTAAGCGCAAACTCTACACAAAAGGCTTCGAGATGATCCGACCCTCCAATACATGTCTGCGTCAGTCACTAAGAAAAAAAAAGCTAACGAGAGAATTGACCAGTTTGGGAGGGAGAATCGGCTGATAAGCTACTGAGAGAAACGGGTGGGTCATCCTTTGGTAGAGCAACATAGTTTACGGGTATTGGTGCAGCAGTAGCTTTGTCTCTCCGTTCTTTAGCTGCTGAGATGCCATGCCGGGACAGAGGAGTTGTGGCATGCCTTCCTGGGGTCCCTCCCACGGTATTGGAGTTAATTTGTCCCAACGGCTTCTTTGATGTCAAAGCCCGCATTGGGCTTGGCTTTGTCCCATACAGTGTCTCTTGTTCTGCAACATGTTGCTCTTGCAAACGTTTCTTCTCCTGCACATAGCAACTCGAATCAGCGCGTAAAAAAGGTTTAGGCCTAAATGGTAAACTTTTGGGGAAAATTTCACTGCCCATCAGTGGAAAGTATGCTGCGGTCATTGAATTGTTCCCCTTGAAAGCACTGAATGTGTACCTTTACGAATTTATAAACATCTAGGATTGAAATTTATGTTGAATATGAATAAAACAGTTTCCGAATAACCCGAAATAGAGATAAGAGTAGACCATATAATACAGCCCCTTCCAAATCTCAGCAACAATAAAATTATCCCCAAACTGATCATTACAAACCATTATTGATGACTTTTCAGCTGACCAAGCCATCAGGTCTTGCACATTTGACAAGAAGCACTTTTCTAGAGTTATACAAGCAAGGTCAAGGACAAAACACAACTAATGCATCTGTTTCGCAATTCACATAAGGGTCAGTTATACTGCAAATGTCAGATTTATTCTTCTACTTCTAAAGAATTTCATATTTGGCCGTTGAGAATTTCATTCTTTCTAAAATAAATTGCACAGGTCCACAGAATGGAACTCTGAATTCTACATGAATGTAGAATGACTACCCCGTTATTCCAATGATATACTAAGAGCTCGATGAGAATATATGCCCATTTACCAAAATAAGTCCAATCACACTAGATTCACAAAAAAAAGTACATAAAAGACATAGCAACATAACAGAGATGCGTTGAAGCAAACAAGAAGACAAAAGTGAGTGTACCCTAGTTTTGCGCTTCTCCTCTTCTCGCTCTTGACGAGAGACATTATACACTCGCAACGTCTCCAACAAAGGAACCTGTAATCAAACTAACTACTCAGCAACATTTACACTTCAGATATAAAGAGAAACACCAAATATTTTTGACCTCACCTTGTCATACATGAACTGGATTCCTTTGTCTTCTTCCCAGACTATTACTTTTGCTTTCAAATTCTCTACAAGAGCTACGGGAAAGGAAAAAAAAAGATCATCTAACTAAAAGTTAAAATAAAACATATAATAGCATGTAAATGAACCTACCACAAAAGAATTTTAAGGTAAATCAGGGCGCTGGACAGGATAGTACAGGGTTGCCGTTTTAAATACTACACGATATAAAGTATGTTCAATGTTCTGTACATTTTAAATTTGCTAACAGTTTGTTCATTAATTCCGGACTTAGGATGTTGTATGAAAAGTCGGCTTAAAATAGAATGTATCGTAACTCATAATGTAGACACATTTTACCTATCCATTTGTTTGTGAAGGACATAAAACGAAAAACTCATGTGAGAACTATATGATCATCTAGTCATTTGTGAAAATTCTGTTATGACTCTCTCATCATGTCATTTAAAAAATAACTAAACACCCACCCAATCAGAAATTAGACTACTCAAACGGTAAAAAGGGATGCAAAGATTTTTACAAAGAAATAGCCATTTTGTATTATTAGACACAAAATTATGATAAAGATGCACTCAATTACAGGTCTACCAATACGATCGGCTAGCTTATTTGCTTCTACTTTCAGTGGATTAAGTGAGTAATAAACTGTAACACCAGAAATGCAGATAGCATATACACCCCGGAATTAGAAAATCATACGGTTACAGGCCTCACATGGTGTTTTGCTGACCAGTGTCCGCGCTTTTTCTGCACGCTTTAGATTTTTATGCGCTCCTCTTCCAGCACTATAACGATTTTGATCCTGAAAAAAGAAAAAGAAAAAATGCCATTTGTGTTATATACAACACATGCTCTCAGAAGTTAAGGGTGCCAAAACCATCACCAGGTTGATAAGCTACAAGCTGCTTTATATACATTCAAATCATAACAGGAAATTACATATAGATTATGCAGGGAACGATTAATTACAAATTCATTAGATAAAGTGAGATAGGATGTCTTAGACACTTGCCCCTGCTGCTCTGCTCTGTAATTTAGTTATAAGGAAATGGAGTATCAATCTTGTAAGGTTGTATTTCAGTTTAATGCAGTTAATAGCAACTAAGCTTGCGAGAATATAAGCAAAAGCTCTAGTTTCCATTTTAAACCTAATTCGAAATTGTGGCCTACTCATTCAAATTAAAGAAGTAGATGTCTCCCACTGAACACTAACTGATCACTCCAAAATGACAAAAGCATGCTCTGAACAAGTACCACCTAAACTAACAGACTTTAGCATACCCTTTCATAATCCTCAAGCCAGGCTTCCTCCTCAACTGCAAATTTCCATTTCTCCATCTTTTCCAATATATCTTTTCTGCTCAAGGCTTGCTCTTTAGCTTTAACAATCTGGTCATCCATACCAGCTAGCAGATCAGATACATCAACATTTCCTGCAACGAAATAATAAGCAACAATCGTTAGCAATCCTGTGTTTTGATTATGCTGCCATAAACAGACCTTTTCTAAAACCAAACTTTCAAATGGTATGATAGTTTGAACATGAGGTACACACATCTTCTGCACTTTTGTGATGGTGAAACAAACGTCAGCAACGAGGTAAACAAAAACTAGAGCAAAGTAGTTGTATCAGAAATCATTTTCTGGAAAAACTCTGAAATGACACTTGTAGGAAGCACAATGGTTAACGAAATTTGCACTGCTTTTTGTTGAAGTTTTTATAGTTGCTATGCATATTTTCTCTAATGCGACATATTCTCCACTAATTTTTTGTGTCTAGTCTGACAGTTCTCAGGTTCCTTGAGAAATATTATAGGTTTATAAACAAATGAGGAAACTAAACTAAGAGGAAACCAGAGGTTTAGTCAAAACCAGAATCTATAATATTGTTGAGAATCTCCCGCTCTGTATTTGAATCAACATCCACATGAACTCCCTTGTATATTTCTTCAATCTCCTTCTGCTTCTTCAAAACCAGTTCTTTCATCTTGCTTGCTTTCACAACATTCAATCGTTGTACTTCAAGCTCAGTCTAGCAACCATAAGAAAACGAGGAAAAAACATTGACTTCAACAATTGTAATCAAGTACCAACAAAGTCAGTGAACAACAAACGCAATAGAGAGAGAAGCGTACCTTCTCAATGACATCCAAAGCGAGGCAGCCTTGACTTGATATTCCATCAGTAGATGAACAAATCAAACATGTAACATGATGAAATACATTTTGCTCATCCACTGGCGTGTCCATGAGATTCCACAGTTCTACAAGTGTGCTTCCCAGATCTTGAAGCTACAGTTAAAAACAAATACCTTCAGTGTTTCATAGGACCGATTTTAAAGATAAAATAAAAATAGAGTATGTACGTAAATATAACCTTCCGCAGCCTTTGTTGTTTCTCTTGCTTTAAAGAATGAACTACTGCAGCTAGTCTAGCAAGTGTATCATTGCTAATGCTCTTCGGTTGCCCATGTGCAGAATCACTCAAGCTCGGGTAGACCTCATTAATTGTCTCAAAAAAATCAACTGACATTACAATGCACAGCTCATGGATGCAACTAATGTGGCCATTAACCTTTTGAACCCTTACTGTCTGCAAAGAAAGTGCCACTTAAGTGTTACAAAAGGAAAAAAAAAACTTTATCTCAAACTTTTCACAAAATTAACAAAGAATACCTTTTCTCTCTGAAGCTCTTGAAGTTGTGACTTGAGTTCCCCCAACTTAACCATAGTCAGATCACATTCATCAACTTGAGGATCAGAAGAATTGTCATGGTGAGCATTACCCGCTAATTGTGCCAGTAACTGAACAATCTGGGACTGAATTTTCTGAAATTCTTTGACCCTTTCATCTTTCTTGCACCTTAAATCCTCCAAGACAGGCTTTATAGCAGAAATTTGGTCTTTGAGAGTCCCCTTTACCTTTGCACCCCAGGAAACAAAAAACAAATAATGAATTAAACTTATCATAATAAAAACACAATAACGAGGTAGAAATCAGTGAGAGAAACTCACTCTTGATATCGAGGCTTGCTCACCAAGGGCTGGAACAAGATTAGCAACTTCGGAATCTGCCTCAGCCAAAGATTGATGCAAATCAGCCTTGTATTTAGAAGCCTTTTCAACTTTTCTTCTGTAAACATCTAAGCATTCTTGTTCAAGTTGCAAAAGCATCTTATCTCTTTCAGTGTCACTCTCCCCAATTTCATCCCATATTTTCTGACCCAAATCAAACAAAACCCCATTTAATAATAACCCAAATCACAAAAAAGAACAATCTTTTTGACGGACAAACACATAAATAACAAAATACACAGATTAAACAACATATATTCATAAAAAAGAGTTAATCTTGATGAAAACCATGTAGAAAATGAGAAGCCATTAGAGTAAAGAAAGACCTGTAATTCTTGGAGAAGAGAACCGCATGTAGTGGTCTTTAAAATTGGAGAAGAGAAGATCTTGTTCACAGGAACCGACATTCTCCTTCTTCTTCAGAGGAGATAAAAAAACAAAGAAACTCGAAACCCTAGAAATGTTAACGAGGAGGGAGGGAGAAGTTGTTAGGGATTTGTTTGGACAGACTAGTGTGAGCAGCGGCAGTAACGAAGTACAGAATAAGAAAGAGAGGGATCTGCGGCGGGGGAATATATGAAGTTATTATTGTGATGATGATCGGCTGTGGGAGGATTTATATTAGTAAACAAATATGAAAATAATTAATAAATAAATTAAATCATTTTGCGCTTTTGGCGCGATGTTCAAAGTTTAAACCGTATTAAACTTGGTTGACTAATGGCTAATGGCGATTATCATATATCACCCAAATGTCTTGTATGTTATATAGGCCCATCCAGTCTGATTTATGGGCCCTTTTCACCCGACGTAGATGAATTATTTAAAATAATTATTCTTAATCATGTTATAAATCAAATTTATTCACTTAGATGTCCTCGTGTCTAGTATATTATTCCTTGACGAGAACCTTCATAGAAAAGGTAAGAGTACGGAGAGAGTATAAAAGAGAAAGACAAACAAAAAATTACGGTGGCTTAATCCCGCTCTACCATTTTTCTCATTCCACGAAAAACTTCTCATGAGTTTTCAAGCTTATTGGCAACTGAGATTGACAATATCAAAAATAGACTATAATAAATAGGTAAACTAGAAAGCATATTGTTAATAAGAGTAATTTTACCTGCTCTTGATAACAATGGCTTCATCCCGCAAACTTTTTGTTAAACCTATCAATTATTTTATCCCACTTTGCTACACCGTTATACTTGTCTCCTGAAGGAAGACCTATATAAATAGTAGGAAGAATACCATTGTAGCACTCCTGTAAAGACGAGAAATCATTGATGTCACTAACATCACCAACTCCATGAATGTAACTCTTATTAAAATTAATCTTCAAACCGAAAATAAGCTCGAAACACAAAAAAAAAAAATCCTAAGAAGTTTAACCTGTTCCACATATGCATCCAGAAAAATCAAAGTATAATCTGCAAATTAAAGATGACTCACAATAATTCCATCATTATCCACTTGAAAACCACTAAAAAGAACCTTGAGATTGAGCTTTATTCATAAGTCCGGTTAAAGCTTCACCAACCACTAAAAACAAAAAAGAATACAAAGGATCAACACCCTTCTTGCTTTTGAAATAATCTTTTGAACTACCATTAATAAGCATAGAAAATCTCATATATTTCATACAACACTAAATCTATCTCCTCCATTTAACATCATAACCCATCGTAGATAAAGCTTCATCAAGAAAAGACCAACTCACATGATCAAAAGCCATTTCGAAGTCTATTTTACCGAGAAGGCCCAGTTTCCCACTCTTCAATCTAGGTACAATCAGTTCAGTGGCAATCAAAACACCATCCAAAATTTGTATTCGTTTAATAAAAGCAGATTGATAGGGACAAATAACATGAGGATGGGAAACTTTAAACCTTCCTATAAACACCTTACCAATTAATGATTATATAATCTCCATCAACAAGATTGATCAGCCTCAAGTCTTTGATATCCTCAGCTATTTCCTTCTCAGGAATCAAATATATAAAAGTATTTTTTAGACTCTAATCGAAAAAACTTTTCTCTTGTAATTCCATTATCACTGCCATAAAATCCTTCTCCAAAATATATCAACAAGACTGAAAGAAAATAACAAAAAAACCATCGGGGCTTGGAGCGCTTTATCATTTCTTAATAGCTTTATAGTTTTATAACTTGAAAAACTTCATCTTCATCGATAGATCTTTCTAGACAAGACTGGATATCTTCTAGGATATAGTTAAAGTGTAACTTTTCCATTTCTTGTATCTTATAAATTTTCTCTTGAAAAATCTGCTTGAAGAAGTTAACAACGCCATTTAACAAATCCTTGCATAAGCTAGAGTATCTCTGTGGTATATCCTTAGACAAATACCCACGGATGTGGTGAAATAAGAAATTATGTGTAATGCGACAAAATGCTTACACATAGAAGGGAATAAATGCATAATATTTGTTGTGCTCCATCTAATTCATATCTCCTTCATTTTTATACCCATAAACTTCATGGTCGCACATGGACAAACTTATATACCATTCAACAAATTCTAATTAACCCATCCATTATTAATTTTGCGAAAACTTCCACAATAAAAATCTAAACTGTTGATTGTGAGAATACAAGTCGATTTCTTTAGGATTTACTGACTCATGGCATTCGTAGGTTGGATCGAAGAAAATTAATCAAAAAGTATGTACACATTTTTTCTAAAATTTCACAAAAAAAACTCTGTAATTGATGAGTGCTAAAAAGTGCATATTTCTATATATTTTTCTTGGCATTTAACTCATCTTTTGTGCATTAATTCTACATTTTATCCCATATTCTGTATTTTCATTGTTTTCAAGAATAAATATTTTTATTAATTAATTTTGTATTTTTAGGTACCAAATAAAGCTTGGATGAATTGCAGAGCGAAAAGAGCAGAAAAGTAGTGAAAAGTCGGGAGGAATTACACAAGGAAGCCGCGAAGAATGTTCTGCGCAAGACCAAAAGGCTAGAACTAGGCTTGAAGAGGAAGAATTGTCCTTAAAGAAGATATGGGCTTGGCATACCCAAGGACCAAAACCCTCACCCAAACCCATTTCCAATATCCATAGCCCACTTCTCATGTAGCCGTCAGATTGGATCATCTCAGCATCCTATGGTCGCCTCATCGTCGCTCATCAAAATCTGAAGATCCTGCTTCACACTACAACACCTAACTCTAATCTGCGCCGTTAATTTTGATGTATTATTCATCCAACGGTCGCTACAAGCTCCCTTCTATCTCGCCGTCAGATTGATCTATCAATTCCACATCCAACGGCTGAGCTTCTCAAATCATCAAACTCGTTGTACCCGATCAACACCCAAACACCAAATTCCCTATACCCGAACCAAACACACTTTACCCAAATTTCCCATCGACTTCTTCTTCTCTTTCCCCTCACCTCCGTCTGCAACTCCATCACCACCACGCCCTGCCACTGCCACAGCCACCTTCTCCACCTGCCATAGCCACCATCACCACTCTACAACAACCCATCTCCTTTCCCATCATTTCCCTACCACTCTACCCACCTAATTCATCGATTTCCCCTCTTTTTTCTCTGAAACCCTAGATGAGAAAATCAATGAATTAGGTCGAGTTAGATACGCAATTGGAAGGCATGGAGAGGAGCAGGAGAGTCAGAAGAAGAATGGGTCGACATACAGAAGCCATTATCAAGGATTAGGTAAACTGAATTTCAATTTTCAGAAACCCTAATTTACTGTTTTGGGGGTTTTGCTTGTAAAGTGTAATTGAGTATAAATAGATGTTGTGGGTATGTGTTAGAGTTATGCCCGGAGTATCCGGTGCACCAAGTTGTAGTAGTTTATTTTCAGTATTGTGTTCATCATGTTATAATTTAATAACTAGGATTTTGATGAAACCCATAATCATATGTTAAGATAATTCATGTTCATGTTGTTGTTGTTGTTTTTGTTGTGCTTCATTGCTTTAGGAATGATAGTTAGCTAATGGATCAAATTAGCCTGTGATCAACTTTACTGTAAGAAGACAGTTGATACTAGGGGTGAGTTAGTGAAGTTGGTTGATAAGTCATCCATTTGAGACCTCTCTGGAGGAAGAAATGTGCTTAATTGATGAAGGAATGACAGTTAGCTAATTGAACCAAATGAGCCTGTGATAGGTTGTGCTGTAAGAAGACAGCTTATACTAGGGGTGAGTTAGGGAGACTAACTGATAGATCATTCATTGTAGTTTTATCTGGAAAGGAACAAGAACATAATTTGAACAGGTATTGCCTTAGCTTAGGATTATTGGGTGGATTCAAATGCCCTAGTGCTTTTAGTCACTAGAAAGATTTAGAAAACAACACCAGCTCCCTCCTTGTCCCTGTGGACTTCCCCTTATTTTCTCACTCACTATTTTAGATCCTGTATACTTGCAGGTTTAGGTTAAAACATAGTTTTAGGACTCATTCCTTGAGCTACCAAGTTTTTGGCGCCGCTGCCGGGGACTCGGTAGCGGCGCTGTGTTGTCTCTTTGTTTTTCTTGCATTCTTGCTTGCTGTCCATAACCATCATTCCCTTCTTGCACTGTCATCTTGCATATATTGCATTGTTAGCTAGTGCATCTTCTTGCATATACTGCATATTCATAGCATCATTGCATCTTGCATTCTTGGTGTAACTTAGTGTAAGCCTGTAGCTGTAACTGCATTATCATTAATTGTTGTTAGTTTGCTAGTTTATTGTACTTCATCTTAGCTTAGTTTGCATTACTGTTACCTAACTGTCATAAGCATTATTGTCATCCTCTTGTTCATTGCTCTCACTGCATAACTTGCATACTTTTCATCACTGCATCACTGCATCTTGTCCTGTTCTCCATTTCTTTTCTTGCTTACAGCAGCATCTCAGTTACAACTCAGATTGTATCATAGTGTAACGTAGCTGCACTGCACCTGAATCTTGTTCTTCATGGCTATGCAATAGTCACTTTGCACCAGTTCAAATTGGTTCCTAAGAACTGCAATTTCTGCAATTTCTATGTTCATTCACATTGTTGTGCACTGAACCATTGAATCTGTGCTATGTTGGCTATCTCTGTTGAGCCAATTTTGAGTTGTTGCAAGAACTAATTAACTTTATCTGTTGCAGGTACCTGAGGAGCTGTTAATGGACTTGAGAAGTTATTGCTAGCAGCACTGAGAACCAAAGACTGCAGCTGTTGAAGTTGCTACACAGTCAGTTCTGTGGGCTTGAGTTAAACAAAACACTGCTGGTGCCAGAACTGTTGCCTGAAGCCTGAACCTGCCTTGATGAGCTGCTGATCTGTTGAGCTGGGCTGGGCTGGTGCTGTTGGAGTAGAAGTTGTGACCCAACTGGGCCTCTGTTAAGGAGTTGAAGAAGGATGATCCAAAGCCCAACTGGGCTTTTGCAACCAAACTGAACAGCTGGGCTGTGCTTAAGCAAGTAAGCCTAAACCCATTAAGAGAACCCAACCTGTGGGCTTCCATTTTTAATTTGTGGGCTTGTAATAATTTTTTCCATTTTTCTGTTGGGTTTGTAATTAATTTCTTGTGGGCTTGTTTGTTTAATTTCTTGTGGGCTTGTGGTGTTAGATTGATTTGGGCCTGTAGTTTTAAATTAGAAAAACTGAACTTTTGAAAGCCCAACTGGGCCTCAGACCAAACAAGCAACAGTTGGGCTATTTCAAAAGCTACATTGGGCTTCAGTTTGCATACACATTGTGGGCTTGTTCACCTTCCCTTGGCAAAGCAATTTCTCCCACCAATGTGGGCTTGCTCCCAATACTAAAACCAAAATTTTTGCAAAAAAAAAAAAAGAACACCAAATTTTTCCCAAAAATCCAAACCCATTAAAAACCAAATTTTGGGCTTTGTAACATAGTTACTTAGCTTTTGAGCCCAATCATGTCTAGATCTTGGTCTACAGTTGGGGAATACAACAAATCCCTTAGAGAACTTGCTTATGGACATACTTCACGTCATGAGCCTCCCATAGACCATGATGCCAATAGTTATAGGAATTATTATGGACATTTTCAAAGTCCCGAGCTTCAATACATGAACCCTACTGACTATTCGCACATGCATCGTTCGCCACAACGTGAAAATGAACATTTTGCTAATGCCTCACTCACACAATCATCTCTTGTGGATCAATTAGAAGCTCGAATCGCAGCTTTAGAAATGCAATCACATGAGGAATCTGTCACATCTAATTTTCTTAGGCAACCTGAAATCTATGCATGTCCCGCATGTGGTAGTTTAGACCACCCTGTTGAGAATTGTCATATTTTGCATAATTTTAGGCAATCTAGAGAAACTCCAAGGTATGAAATGCCCATAAATTGTGAGAATGGTAGTCATTGGGACCATAATCAAACCTTTCAGAGTTGCGATCAATCTTTTATAAACCCTAATGACCATGCACACATGTACCATTCACCAAAATTTGAACATGAAGAATTTTGTACTCCCATGAATTTAGACTCCACCACAGAAGCTTTCAGACTCAGTGAGCAAAACTTTGATAGATCTACATCACGAATTCAGGCATGTTTAGATCAGATTTTGCTTCACCTACAAAAGGAGGAAATTCATGAGGAAATGTATGTTGTCCCTAATGAAGTGTCTAGTCCCATTCTTGTAAATGATGTTGAATATGAACCTAATTTAGAGGAACATGAATCGACTAATGACACCACCACTGTTAATGAGGACCAATATGCATGCTACCATGATGATGATTATGATGATTATGATGATATGTTAGAAGAACATGAAAATATTGTGGAACCTGTTGGTTCAAAAACATATGGCTTCTCGCCCTCGACCTTCATGAATGTTGTTTTTTCTAATACTCATTGTAATTCATATGATTTTGATATTGACATGGGATTCGTACAATTATTCTGTGAAGATGAGCATGACATAGGAATAGTTGAATCTTCTGTAGACACTAATATGCATGAAAATATATTAGATGTGTCTGATTCTCTACCTAGGTCACATTGTGATATTTCTCCTGATTTGCCGATGCATGAGAATAAATTTGTTGATGATGTTGATGATTCTGAGTGTGAACTTGCTAAACTGATTGATGATTGTGAGCATGATGTGACATGTGTAGATGATTTAGGAGATTTTGATTTGATTAATAATGACGCACCTATTCTCCTACATGAGTCACAATCTGTTGGCCTTCCACCCAACCTAGATTTGGTTTGTACCAATATTGTAAAACCAATTTTTCTGAGAATGCCCAACCTAGGTTTGGAACTGTGTGCTTCCCAAGTCCTCTTGGACTATTTTGCTTCTAAGTATAATACATTTGAGGAACCACAGTTGGAATTAGCATGTTTGCCCGTCCCTAGCACAGTTCACTTTGAGTTAGACCTTGTACATGATGAACCCCCAAAACTGCGAGATTTTGTTTCCAAAATTTTATCCGTTGAAAAATCCAGGTTTGGGGGTAGCTCATTTTGTTTCACAGTTTCACTTGTGTTTATTTCCTGTTATATTTGTGTGAAGCTGTTGAAACCTCTACACTTTGTCTTTTGGGTTGATCCTCAACTCTTTAGATTGTTAGTGTATGGTGAATTTTTTGTATATAATCCAGTAGATAAAATTTCTTAAAACCCTTTTGTTCCTTTTGTATATATTTGCTAATCCAATATGATCTCGGCTGACATATGTTGGATTCTTGCCTTGAATAACGGAGTTCTAATATTGCTTTCGCCGAAATCGGGTATTCTCTTTCCTTTTTCTCTACTCAACATGATCCTCTTCATATGTTGTATTATAATTTTGTTCATATTTTGAAACATTGAGGACAATGTTTAGTTTAGGTTTGGGGGTGAAAAGTAGATACTTTGATAATATGCCATAATTGAAAACAAGAACTTCTTTTTGAAAAAATTAAAAATTCCAAAAAAAAAAAAAAAAAAAAATCAAAAAATGGAGCTCATTTACCTTGAAATGTTGACTCTTGTGCAAATATGTAAATTTTAGGAGTCTTAGTCTAGATATTTAGGCACCCTGATTCTAGCACAATTCACATGTGATAAGAAACTTGCACGCGCACGATCTACCAATACATGTATAGCCTCGATCTTCAAGGTGTTTGATAGGAAGTTAGATTGCCAATCACTTTAGAATACTGAATGAGACTTGACTAGCTTGTTCTTTGGTTGGCTGGGATAGAAGTTGGAGGATACGTTAAGAAAAGCAACCATAGAATTTGACCGGATGCATTCGATAAGGGCCACCTCTTGCAAAATGTCATGTAATTATGTTTTTCTTTTTGTTCATGTATCAAAAGTGTCACTATGTTGTAAAGATCAAAGTTATTTCTTACAAAAAAAAATCAAAAAAAAAATCAAAAAAAAATCAAAAAAAATTATATCAAAAAAATAAAAAAAATAAAAAAAATCAAGTATTTATTCCATGTTTTGTCATGTTAAAGACAATAGTTCTCTCTTGTTCCAAAAATAAAGAGAGTAATCAATGTAAATAAGAGTCATGTAAAGAGTCATCTTTTTGTTGTAAATAGTCTTGTAATAAGCAAGGAGGGTGCAGCCATCGATGTATAACGCGGGTAAACTGAAATATCACCAACTCATTGGGTGAACATTCACAATTCTCGTAAAGCCGGACAGCTAGCTTGGCTTAGAATTCGGTTCTTAGCCTAAAAACTATCTCTTGGTGATTAGTAGTCATAACTTCAGGTCATTCTAGAAACATGTGTAGATACACTTTACACTCTTATCACGTGTCTTTAGTTGTTATCAGTGCTAGGATTGTGCCTTAGATAGCTAGATTGACATCTCCATTTTGCTGTGAGCTTCTACTGTCTTGCACATGTCACATTTGATGGAATCTGAGCTTATATTTTGTCCTAAACTTTGTAGGTACGTTCTAAGCAAACCTTCACGAGACTTCACTCGTCCACTAGGGACACTTAGTGGTTTAAAAGGCTTAGTGCATACGCTAAATGCATTCGAGAGACCAGCGACAGTGGTATATGTAGGATTTCCTTAGTTTTGTTTTACTTGAGGACAAGTAAAATTCAGGTTTGGGGGTATTTGATGAGTGCTAAAAAGTGCATATTTCTATATATTTTTCTTGGCATTTAACTCATCTTTTGTGCATTAATTCTACATTTTATCCCATATTCTGATTTTCATTGTTTTCAAGAATAAATATTTTTATTAATTAATTTTGAATTTTTAGGTACCAAATAAAGCTTGGATGAATTGCAGAGCGAAAAGAGCAGAAAAGTAGTGAAAAGTCGGGAGGAATTACACAAGGAAGCCGCGAAGAATGTTGTGCGCAAGACCAAAAGGCTAGAACTGGGCTTGAAGAGGAAGAATTGTCCTTAAAGAAGATATGGGCTTGGCATACCCAAGGCCCAAAACCCTCACCCAAACCCATTTCCAATATCCATATCCCACTTCTCCTGTAGCCGTCAGATTGGATCATCTCAGCATCCTATGGTCGCCTCATCGTCGCTCATCAAAATCTGAAGATCCTGCTTCACACTACAACACCTAACTCTAATCTGCGCCGTTAATTTTGATGTATTATTCATCCAACGGTCGCTACAAGCTCCCTTCTATCTCGCCGTCAGATTGATCTATCAATTCCACATCCAACGACTGAGCTTCTCAAATCATCAAACTCGTTGTACCCGATCAACACCCAAACACCAAATTCCCTATACCCGAACCAAACACACTTTACCCAAATTTCCCATCGACTTCTTCTTCTCTTTCCCCTCACCTCCGTCTGCAACTCCATCACCACCACGCCCTGCCACTGCCACAACCACCTTCTCCACCTGCCATAGCCACCATCACCACTCTACAACAACCCATCTCCTTTCCCATCATTTCCCTACCACTCTACCCACCTAATTCATCGATTTCCCCTCTTTTTTCTCTGAAACCCTAGATGAGAAAATCAATGAATTAGGTCGAGTTAGATACGCAATTGGAAGGCATGGAGAGGAGCAGGAGAGTCAGAAGAAGAATGGGTCGACATACATAAGCCATTATCAAGGATTAGGTAAACTGAATTTCAATTTTCAGAAACCCTAATTTACTGTTTTGGGGGTTTTGCTTGTAAAGTGTAATTGAGTATAAATAGATGTTGTGGGTATGTGTTAGAGTTATGCCCGGAGTAGCCGGTGCACCAAGTTGTAGTAGTTTATTTTCAGTATTGTGTTCATCATGTTATAATTTAATAACTGGGGTTTTGATGAAACCCATAATCATATGTTAAGATAATTCATGTTCATGTTATTGTTCTTGTTGTGCTTCATTGTTTTAGGAATGATAGTTAGCTAATGGATCAAATTAGCCTGTGATCAATTGTACTGTAAGAAGACAGTTGATACTAGGGGTGAATTAGTGAAGTTGGTTGATAAGTCATCCATTTGAGACCTCTCTGGAGGAAGAAATGTGCTTAATTGATGAAGGAATGACAGTTAGCTAATTGAACCAAATGAGCCTGTGATAGGTTGTGTTGTAAGAAGACAGCTTATACTAGGGGTGAGTTAGGGAGACTAACTGATAGATCATTCATTGTAGTTTTATCTGGAAAGGAACAAGAACATAATTTGAATAGGTATTGCCTTAGCTTAGGATTATTGGGTGGATTCAAATGCCCTAGTGCTTTTAGTCACTAGAAAGATTTAGAAAACAACACCAGCTCCCTCCTTGTCCCTGTGGACTTCCCCTTATTTGCTCACTCACTACTTTAGATCCTGTATACTTGCAGGTTTAGGTTAAAACATAGTTTTAGGCCTCATTCCTTGAGCTACCAGTAATATTGTCGATTTACATGTACAAAAGGTTTGCATGTGTTGTTAGTTTTTAAACAAAAAGGATATACATCGTGTAAAGTTCCCCAAATTCACATATATCGTTTAATCGATTTAATTGGTCGGTAGATATTCTGTCGTGTACACTTAATTTTATCCTAGTTCGTCTTTCACGTGCGAAAAATTGACTAGCTAAATAGAAAAAATTATTATTACTGATATTTTTCCATTTTAAAGTTTTTGGTACTACTACCAGTATTGGTCTTAGGTATCACTAACAATAGACATCTTATATGGGTGACATGATAAATATTTTACCAATATTATTAGTCTCTTAAAATTTCATATTTCCAATATATGATTTTTGTGTCATTGTTATATTTCAAATATAAAATATATGTGATCCATGTGATTATTTTCGTATTTCAAAATGTAAAATACTAAATGTATCTTTTATGTGCAAAACAACTTAATCTTGCACTTGAAAGAGAAGGGAAGCTTCTAAGAAAGTGGAAAACGATCAACTTGTTATTGATCTTACTTTCTTGAAAGAAGAGATACTTTCTCTCAAGAATGCTTCTTTCTTGAAGATTTAATCTCTCCAAGAGAAACTAAGAAAAATTATTCATCAAGGAAAAAGAGATTGATCTTTTCAGAATCTCGGTTACTAATAAATACAACACCTTGAAGACCTCATCTGACGATGAGATTAAAACTGTCATTGAACATGTCAAAAGGTTGGAAGATGAAAACTGTTTTCTTATGTCAAAAATCATTTGGTATCATCCCCTCAGGATAAACCTAAGGTTCTCTCAAAACCTGATAATATGATTATTTCTTCAAAAAGGAAAAATAGTGACATAGATACACCAATGAGAGGATTTTCACCTTCAAAAGAGGCTCTAGTTCCACATTCTTATATCAAAAAAAAACTAGACACATCAGAGTGTTCCAAAACATCATATGTATCATCTCAAAAGATGTTTTCATTGTGGAATTAAAGGTCATGTTCTAAGAGAATGTCAACAACTACTAATAATTCTACTAGTAGTTCAAACTCTAAGAAAACTACTTAAAAAACGGGGGCATAACAACCACACCCAATAATTCTTTTGGAAATCTATATGGAAAAAACTCCAATATAATTCTGAAGGAACAACTTAAAAGCGAAACTCAATCAAGATATATATCAAAGAGATTTATCTATTTCTCAATACACTCATCAAATCAGACAGATAGAAATCCGTGAGCCTGATTGACGTGAGAATAACTTGGGCGGTACCAAAGACCAATGCGCAAGTGTCAATTAAGTTCTATACAACAAACAAGGTCCAATTTATCAATTGTGATTGAACCACGCACAACCTGTGATATTTCAATTATATAAACAAATATAATGTGTAAAAGAATAACACAGACACCAAAAAAATTGTTAACATGGAAAACGCAAATGCAGAAAAACCCAGGGACCTAGTCCAGATTTAAACACCACACTGTATTAAGCAGCTACAAACTCTAGCCTACTACAAGTTAACTTTGGACTGGAATGTAGTTTAGCCCTAACCAAGTCTCACACTGATTAAGGGACAATGGCGTTTCTTACGCATCTAGAACCACGCCGGATTCTGTGCACTTGATTCTCTTAACTGATCTCACCCACAACTAAGAGTTGCTACGACCCAAAGTCGAAGACTTGTAAACAAATATGTCTCCCACAGATATGTCTATCATTTATTTTGTTTATTCTGTCTTTTGATACAAAGATCAAGGTGAACAAAAATCAACTAATAATCCGGTCTTATACTCCCGAAGAGTAGCCTAGAAATATTAGTCACCTCACAATAACCTAACTGATTAACATAATAAGTTATTTCGAATCACAAGAGTCTGAGATGAATCTCGAGTAAATCTGAGAGAAGATAAAACTCAATACAATATAACAAGTAAACTACAGAGAAAATAGTTGGACCTGGCTTCATGAATCCTAAATGAAGTCTTCAAGTCGTTAACCTAATAATGGTTTTGGAAAACCTAGGTTAAAGGTGAATCGACTCTAGTTTGAAACTAGGACACACGGAAATTTCGACATTAGGTTTCCCAGATGCTAGAGTTCTCCCTTATATAGTCTTTCAAATCAGGGTTGCTTACAATCAAAGCTAAGATAGCTTAGTAACAAAGCATTCAGTATTCACCGTTAGGTGAACTCCTGATTTAAGATACAAGCTAAGTCTGCTTAGAAAGTAAGCAACTAATTTCCACCGCTATATGGAATTATATTGATACAAACAAATGAAATATACTTATGTTTAGATATGGATGAACCGTACTGAAGTTAGCCATATTAACACTTATAACTTATCCATATTCATCTAACACTTCTAGATCAAATATGATGATCAATCAATCATGATATATAATCAAATGAATCTAAATGTGTTTCAAGAGAGTTGTTCAAATGTTCATCATCTTATAGGAATATGTATATGAACCATTTGAAGCAAAATTGGTTTGGTTTGTAATTGTACAAAGTACTTATATAAGAACCAAATCATGAACATAATGCCACGGTTTGTAAACCTAGTTCACATTTAGTACATTTAAATTCCAGGGACTTAGTTCTCAAACAAGTTCGCAAACGAATCCTGAGTTCATGAGTATGAAAGTCACACTTTACTGATTTTAGAACATAACCGCTTTGTTCGCAAACTGAGTACGCGAAAAAGAGTTCTGGACTTTGGCTTTGTGCAGCTGTTCGCAAACAGCTTACGCTAACATGAGTTCCAGACTTGGCCTTTTCTAGCCCGTTTGCAAACAAGGTACGCAAACACAAGTTCCGGACCTTTTCACATGTACACCAGTTCGCAAACAGAGTTCGCGAACAATAGTTCCGGGACCTGAACTAGATTTGCACAGTTAGTACACAAAATATACAACCTACTAAATCCAGACATGGTCGTTCTTAAACTCTCATTTAATCATTGAAACATCCTTCGAATACAACAATGGTAATCTTACACATACCACTAGCTTTAAGTAAATTTCAAGTGATTAATCAATCAATAAGGAACTTCCCAAGTCGACATCAAATGTTTGTCTCACACAAATCATATAATATGTTTCAAGGTATTTTTCACATGATCATCTTTTGACTTAATATTTAGTTTCCAATAAATAAATTGTCTCCAACTAAACTCGTCAAGAATACGATGAACTTAGCTAACGCAAAAAGCTTCTAACACATATTTTGAGAAAGATATAAGCGAGTTAAACTCAACTCGAAATATCAAATGTGTATAATGTAAAAGTCTATATAGTTATACGACTTAGTCTCATTAAAATATAAAATAAAATAGACTTTTGAATGATAGATAAGTTTTAGTCTCCACGTACCTTTTGTTGATGAAGTTCCTCCAAAATCTTCAGTAGATCTTCTTCTTTAATTGGTGAACGTCATGAAGTCTAAAACTCAACTACACACTTTTATCCTAATCCGAGACATATCTATAAGTAGACTAGAAATCAAGTATATAGTTTTGATCAACTAAACTTGACAAACAAGCTTGAGATAGAAACGCTTGCGAGTTCGACCGAGCAGTGCTCCAACAATCTCCCCCTTTGTAAATTTTAGTGACAAAACTATCAATACATATGGATTACAAAATAAATAAACTTTGTAGCTTCTCATCCAACATGCTTGATTTCCTTGGCTCTTCAACTTCCTTGAATTCTTCGTTACTTCAAGTTGTCCATCGATTTTGAATGTGTTTAACTCAGCATCATTGTTGTCGAAGATCCGTAGCCATAACAATATGAAAACGACGGTTCTCAAACATCATTATACAGTGTCATAGTATTATTATATAGAATCAAAGTCCAATTGCATCACAACTCTGAAATAATACTTTGGTGATATGTATCACTCCCCCTCGGTCAATACTTCCATCTTATAATTAAACCTCCCCCCCTACATAATGATCCGTAAACCATGTGTATGTAGTGTGAACTACCAAGTAATTCTCCCCTTTTTGTCAATATAAATTGGCAAAGGTACGAAAACTACGGGATCATAATGAAATTCTCGAAAATATAATTCATGACTAAAAGAGAACATATCAACTTTGTTTCGATGATTTCACATAGTCGAAACTTAGTGTATTCATTAAGGAATTTATAAAGATACAAGTTAACTCCTTCAAAATTCCACACCCGCTCTCCCCACAAAGATATGACACTTAAGAACAATTCATTTAAGAACTCTCCCCATTTGATGTCATTCCCAAGATAACAACATGAGCGACCATACTTTCACAAGAAAAGAAGGATTTATTTGGACGATAACAAATCACATGGATTTGTATCCAGTAAACTCAAATAAATTAACAACAAGAAGAAATTATAGATTAATTTAATCGGAAACACTCAACATAAGAAAAATTACAGAGCCATACCTTTCACATAAAAGTGGATCAGGGAAAGATCAACACTGCGGAATTTTCTCAAAAAGTTAATTCTATCTTTTATCAATATAAGCATAAAAACATAATAAACTTAACTTCTGAGCATATATGAGATATTAACAAAGTTCGCGAACGTAAACACACACATATCTCATAAGACTTTTGCAATATATAAAACCAATAAGATTAAATACTGCAAGATGATCTTCCAAATAACTTAAAATTTAAATAAATAAATCTAAAAACAATGCAAGATGAAAACCGTTGGAAATAGCTATGTGTAATCACAATAATTGGTATTACAAACCCTAGTTATCCTTCTTAAACATAAGAATAAATTTTCATAAGAAGTTTCCTAAACACCGTAGAGCTTTCTCAGGGCATCCACCGAGAATTCCTTTTCATTATTGAAAAATCCATTGATTATATGATCATTCAATTCTTCCAAATCTTCAGAAATGTAAGTTAACTCACTAATCTCTGTTTTCAGTTCACATAAGGTGTTATTTTCCAGAGAAAACATTTGTTCGTAGTGAGCTGTCTTTTCTAAAGATAAAATGATTTGAGATTTTAAATCATTTTGTTTTCTGATGAAATCCTTCACCATATCCCTAAAGTTATTATCATGCTGAAAAACAGACAAAAAACAGTTAGAGGAAGAACCTTCTTCATCATTTGTAGACTTCTCCTTTTTCTTTCTTGAGAATTGGATTCTTTCACATAGATACACATTGGCCGCTTTTATTGCATCCCTTTTTTTGGTACCTCTGGTTACAGGATCCATGATTTTGTATCTTTTAAAGAAAAGAGGGTGAAGGGCATTTTAATCACAAAGGAACATAAATAGAACACCGGAAACACCAAACCCTAAAGAGTTTTCAAAAGGAACTTTGAAAAAGTTCTCATGGTCCACGATCCAATTTCTATTTTTGGTAAGAATTTATTTGATCTACAAAACTTATCTAACATGTCCTTATGTACATTTCTCATCATATAAATTTATCAACATAAGTAAAAACTTATTTTTAGCTCAACAAACAAAGTTTAGAGCACAAGAAATATTATGAATATTTAGAGAGAAATCACCAAACACATCTTACTTATTATACAATCATGAGAATGCTTAAAGGAATTTCAAGAAAAAATAAAAATAAAAAACAATTATACAAGACTTGAGCAACCTTGATGCAATCCTCATATTCACAAGTTAATAATAAGGATGCAAGCATTACCACAATTAGGTAGCAATGGAGTGAGCAGAATTCTCACTTCTTGTGTCACAGGGTGACGTACCAAGGTTTATTGTATAAACAGACTTCTTACCTCGGCTGGATCTAGTTCTTCGAGTCTTCTTCTTGGCTTCTGAGGTTCCCTGTTGGTTACTCAATCCCACATTCACCCTTTGCATGTCATTCTGAAGCTTGGCAATTTTTTTGTTGTTCTTCTTGAATTTCCAACACTTACTTTGAACATGATTCGCATTACCACAAAACAAGCAATTCAGAGATAAATTTTTGTTTTGGCGATCGTCTTCCTGTTTATCACAACATTCTAAATCTATATTTTCAGAACCGGCTGGAACAAAGGAATTGTTTGTGCTCACAATCTTGCTTCTGAACCCTATACCATTTGTGTTTCCAAAAGACTTATGTTAGAGCACTGTTCGGTCGAACTCGCAAGCGTTGCTATCTCAAGCTTGTTTGTCAATGTTAGTTATCAAAACTATGATTCTTGATTTCTAGTTTACTTATAGATGTCTAGGACTAGGATAGATTGTGTAGTTGAGCATTAGAATTCACGGCGTTCATCGTTGAAGACGAAGAACTACTGAGGAGAGCTTGTGGAACTTCATCAACAAAAAGGTATGTGGAAACTAAAACTCATCTATCACTTGGAAAGTCTATTTCTACTCTATCTCCTATATTGAGACATAAGTCGTGTTACGATATAATTTTCTATTATACACATTTGAGATTCCGAGTTGAGTTTAACTCGCTTACATATTTCTCGGAATATGTGTTGGCAAGCTTTCGCTTCGTCCAAGTTCGTCTTATATTCTTGATGAAAGTCAAAAGATGATCATGTGAAAATTGCCGAGTAACATCTTACATGGTTTGTGTGACACAATCATTTGGTGTAGACTTGGAATGTTTCGCGATAATTATTTCAATAACTTGAAAATTGCTTTGATGCTAATAGTGTATGAAAACGGCTATTGTCATCCTCTAAGAAAGTTTAAATGATTGAAATAAGAGTTTATAACACTTAACCGTTATTGGATTGTGACATGTTGTGTACTCTTGCACATATGTTATCCATGTCCGGAAACCATAGTATGCGTACCTGTTGGTTTGAGAAGTCCGGGAACCTAAGTATGCGCACCCGTATGCGTACTGGCATAAGGTTCATATCCGAGATTTTCTGCTGGGATTGGAGGTATACGTACCCGTTCGCGTACTGGAGAAACCCAAACTCAATCCGGTTATTTCAAGTATGCGTACCCGTTTGCATACTTGAAGGTTAAAGTTATAAAATCGGTTATGTACATGAACTAATACATTTACATAATAAGGAATGCATTCTTTGCAAACCGTGGATATAATGTTCATGAATTGATTTGAGTGAATCAAACCGATTTTGCTTCAATTGTGTTCTTGTATACTTCTATGAGAATATATCAATTGAACAACTCTTTAACTAGTTTCATTTGAGTCATTTGAACTAGTTATGGTTAAGATGAATAAGGTTGATATGAGAGTGTTCACATAATTAACATCGGTTAACTACGGTTGAGCCAACATGGTGTACACTTTTAGGTAAGGCTACATAAACCTAAATGAAGGTACATTTTATTTGTGTGTAACAAGCTAAGTTCGATCTAATAGTTGAAAGATATTAGCTTGAATCTAATCAGGTTTCATCTAACGGTGAATATTGAATGCTTTGTTACCAAGGTAACTTAGATTGCAAACCCTGATTGGAAAACTACATAAAGGAGAACTCTAACAACTGGGAAACCTAATCCCCACACCTCCTGTGTGATACTAGTTGTATAAGCTAGAGTCGATTCTCCTTTAACCTTAGTTTTTTTTACGAAACCCTATAGGTTAACGACTTGAAGACTTCATTGGGATTGTGAAGCCAGATCCAACTATTTTCTTTGTAGTTGCGTGATCCGATCTTGTTGTTTCTATCGTATTTGAGTACTATCTTTTTTAAGATTGGATCGAGATTTACTCTCCGATAGGTAAGATAAAAAGTAGTCACAAACATCTTCGTCTCCTCGTTTGTGACTCAACAATATCTTGTTTCGCTACCATACGATTAAGATTATTGTGAGGTGACTGATAATACTAGGCTGTTCTTCGGGAATATAAGTCGGTTTATCAATTGGTTCCTGTTCACCTTGATTTATCAAAAGACGGAACAAAACTTGTAGGTATTTCTGCGGGAGACAGATTTATCTATCCAATAGACTTTTCTGTATGAGACATATTTGTTTATCAAGTCTTCGACTTTGGGTCGTAGCAACTCTTGGTTGTGGGTGAGATCAGCTAAGGGAATCAAGTGCGTAGTATCCTGCTGGAATCAGAGACGTAAGGAGCGAAACTGTACCTTGAATCAGTGTGAGATTAATTAGGGTTCAACTACAGTCCAGTCCGAAGTTCATTGGTAGTAGGCTAGTGTATGTAGTGTCTTAATACAGTGTGGTGTTCAAATATGGACTAGGTCCCTGGGGTTTTATGCATTTGCGGTTTTCCTCGTTAACAAAATTCTGGTATCGGTGTTATTTCTTTTCCGCATTATATTTTGTTATATAGTTGAAATATCACAGTTTGTGTGTTGAATCGATCAATTGGTAAATCCAACCTTTGGTTGTTGATTGAAATTGATTGATCCTTGAACATTGGTATTTGGTACCGTTCAAGTTACTTCTCTTATATTCAATCGGGCTCGCAAATTCCTATTTACTGATTGCATATTGAATTGAGAGATAAATATATAAAACTCTTTGATATACTTTTATCTAGATTGAGTCTGACTGTCTAGTTGATTCTCTTGAAAGCATATTGGAGTTTGTCTATTCAGATTTCCAAAACGAAATATTGGGTGTGGTTGTTGTACCCCCACTTTTTCAATTGGTATCAGAGCAGGCAAACACGTTAAAGACCTTATAAGTCTGTGTTTGTAGCGATCTGAGAATGGACAGAAGTGTTATCTCTGATAAACGCATCACCGAAAATAAAAGGTTTGTTTCTATGAAATCTATTAAAGAGAAAGATTTGTCAATCTCGAATATATACGAACCTAGTGTTCCAACGAAACAGACTTCCATTGACAAGTGTTACCCGGTTTACCTTACTGTCGAGTCTGACTCTGAAGTTGAAAGGGAAGCATCCAAAGAGAGTGCAGTGATTCTAAAACTTTTTAGAATCCAGGATGATGATGTCAATCAGTTGAAACACAAAGTAAATGTCCTTGTTGGTATGGTAAATGAGCGTGACTCTCTTCTAAAGGTCCTCCATGAAGAAAACGCCTCAGTCTGTTCTTCACGAACTCTGCTTGAGGATAAACTCAAAGAGGATGCTTTGGAAACTGAACTTCTTTTGAGTAAACTCTCTATTCAAGGATGTTCCAAAGAGTCCACTATACCAACTGCTTCTGATATAACTGGAAAAAATTCTATTCCAGAAGCAAAATAAAAATCCCTTTTTATTGGAAAAGATGTGTTTGTGTCTTCCTCTAAGTTGAATAGATCCAACGAGCCCAAGAGTCCTTGTAGTCAAATAAGAGTTTCGGATCTCTCGACTGACCCCAAGTGTTTTCCATCATTGCGTTCTGGAATCATGTCATATGTTTTTGGGAGGTGCTTTGGTGGGTCCTTTTCCTTTTTCTCACCGGCTTCAACTTCAGGTTGTCCTAAGCCATGTGAGGATGATCCACCTGCTGGATCAGGAGGTACAAATTTTACCCACTCAGCATCATCATTGCTCCTTGTGTCTCCCTCCGGGGAAATCTCCCGAATCATGACCTTACCACGTTCCGGATCATCTCGACTACGTCGAGGCCGAGAAGACTTAGGTTTTCCTTCATTAACAGCTTTTCCCTTTTCTTTCTTCGTTTTTGCATCTATGGACTTACGTATAAAATGAGATTTAACAAAATAAGAAAATCAGAACTGGATGGCCGGTGAACATAACGATACTGCCGGCATATGTTCCGGCATTATAATCTAAAAGGATGATATGCCGGTTTTCCGGTAACGACATTGTATGTAAATAAAATCTTATGCTGGTAATATGGGAATTGTCTACAGATAATTATGATAACAAATTCCGGCATAACATAATATATAGTTTCTACGCCGGAGATATAACAGTATTGAATTATGTTAACGATGTAAGCCGGAACTATAATTTATTTCAAATATAATCCTTGTCGCAGGAAGCATGAATGCACGTAGCACGTGCACCAAGTCTTTAAACCACTTGGTGACCCAAGTGGACGAGTTTAGTCTCGTGAGGGTTTACATAGATATGTACCGACATAACCTTACCAAAAACTACCTTAAAAACCTAACCACATACCACTAAACCTATCAATATTCTTCGGAAGAATCCGTCTTCGATTCACCCAACTGGTGGTACTCCGTGACTTTGCTTACAATGTTGTTCACGTTGGCATCAAACATGAATGCTTCTCCCTTTTCCTGTAAGTAACGCGTTTTCACGGCTTCATGCTACAAAAACAACACAAAAACTTAGTTTGTTACATAAAATTTGAAAAAGAGTGGATTGTGTCGAATTAATCATAAAGATACTTACAAGTTGTTGAGGGGACAATCTATTGCGGGTAGCGTGCTCGATCCGGTGTTTCATTTTTAGATACTCAACCACCGCATTTAGGATGATGTCGTGTCGTTGCTCGATTTGTTGAGAAGTTTTTCCTTTCGGGTTACCGTAGTTGTGAATAAATTTGTTAAAAATCTTCAACCACATGGAATCCCGCGTGCTATTATCTATAGTTGAAGGACGAGTTTCGGCGTACCATGCTTGGGTGATTGCTAAATCTTCCTCGGAGTCGAACGATGCCATTTGTTGTATGTGGGATTAGGTACTATACTTAGCTATTTGTAGATGATTATTCTATGGTTTAGGGTTTCTAAGTTAAGAGGCTCAAGGAGATATATAAGAACACACTAGTTTTGGGATTTTGGGTCCAAGTATTATCTCTCCTTTAAATAGAGAAAAACCTCAACAACTAGTTTTTTTTGAAATCACCCAAACACCGGCATAGAAGTAAATGTGACATAGGATGCCGGTACCCAGTAACGGTATAGTTTACCGTTAGATGTTCATGCCAGAACAAGTTAATTTTTTCACAGAGAAATGTGCAATAATTACCGGCATGGTTGAACAACATGGTTTAGTGCCGATACGATATACCGACATTGAATATATTATTACGAGAATGCCGGTATTTGTGAATTAAAAAAAAAACGGCTAGTTTTTTGAAAAATAAGACCGTTGGAGATTCATTTATATATAATACCCCCATTCCTTTGGAAAAATCTACACAAAGCACCCACCAAATAACAAAAATCCTTCTCTCAAGAAAGCAAGCACCAAAAAATAGATCAATCAAGCACGGTTAAAGTTCACAAGCGATGGGAGATTCATCATCAAGCTCTATTTTCAAAGTAAGTAGATTGAACATTACTAACAATATATGGACAGTTAAAATCTTCACTAGTATGACGCATAACTAATATAATCTTCTCTTACAGAATCATCATTGCAGGTTTCAAATTTGCAAGTCACCTTCTCATCTAGCCATGGACTGTCCTTTTATTTATTCAAAGTGTAGAAGTTGTCATGGGCACGCCGGCTTTGGATTGCAAAAACTGATGATGCTGAAAATGGAAGAATGTTTCTAAGGTGTTCGAATTACCCAAAGTACGATGAGTTTCAATGGTTTGACAAAGTTGTTGAACTAGCAGAATTAAGAGAAAACCACAAGGGCCAATGCAAGCTTATTGATGGGTGTTATGGGTGCTATATGAAGGGAAAGGAATATGTCGAAAGAGAAGATGAACCAACGAAGATGGTCCTTGACACCGAGATTCCAGACGATGTCTTCGATGATATTCACGAAAGGATGAAAGGTTCTGCAATTGTTGAAAAGGGATGGCTTACTAAATAGGAGATCATCTTAAACCAAAAGTGTTCCATTACCATGTTTTAGTATGTTTTAATTTAAAGTTTGAAATCTAATGTAATAGATTATCTAGGAATGAAATAAATAGAGCATTCGTAACCTATTTATAAACAATACCAGCATAGTATATTTATCAAAACCCAATGCCGGAATTATGCAAAACTATGCAAGAGTAAGAAAATCGGAATTCCGGCGTAGATTCAATAATTTTTTCAATGTCGGAACTATCCATTATCTACACAGAAACTTGGTCATTTTCATCCACTGTGCCCGGCATGGTTTTGGAGAAAATTGTTCCGTGACGGTACAAATGGCGGCATAGAATTTAAATGGATTTTAATGCCGGAACCAATATCGGTGCCGTGGAACTTAAACATTTGAATGCCGGCGCTTCTCGTGTAAAGAAAACTTACAGAGACAACATTTTACTAGAAATCTAAACATGTTCAACATAAACCAAATAACTGAATCGTTCTTAAATGTTCTTCATCAAAGTATCATAAACCAAAAGTAAACCAAACAAATAAATAGTTCAACCAAAAACACAACTATAGAGTTCAAAAAAGTTAGAAATTGTTCAAAACATAACAACCAACATCCAAATCACGAAACACAATTATAAAGTTCATCACTTGGTCTTTTGCTTCTTGGAAACGGGCACCTTCCTTGTTTCCCCAAACAAAGTTCTTTACTTGGGTCTTCAATTTTATCAAGATTTTCCACGACTTCCTTCATTTCTTCAAGGGATAGCACCTCTCCTTCCTCGTACTTGCAACCTAACATCTTCTTCAACTTGCCAAGTCGACGCCGCTAGTTTCATACATACAACACATAATTAGTATATATATGCTAATATAAAATTATGTGTACATTAAACGAGTAAGCAATTAAAAATACTTACTAGCAATCCAACGGTCTTATTAAGTTGGGTCATCGTGGGTGGTGCCTCTGTAGGAGTTGGAACGGGAGGGTTTTTCTGGGATGGAACTTCAACGTCTTCCGGGTGCACGACAAAAGGATGTGACCATTCCAAGTAATTACCAATGTATGCGGGATCGGCTTCATCAGTGTTGATTGCAAGCTCCCAATTACTAGTATCTACCAAACGACGCGGTTCTCTATCCCTCCGATATGTTGGTTCTGGAATTGGATCATACTCTACCCTCAACCTTGTGGAACTTGTCATGGACACAAAAAGGTCAAGCTGATACCTTTAAGTATAGGCTGTCATGAAGGATGGTAATTGCTTGTATCCAAGTTTCCGCATCACACTTCGAGGCTCAGCCATAACGTATCCCTTTGGGTGGAACAAATGCCCATTGTAAAATGCAACGTTATAAAACCTCAAATATTGGCGGTTTTCTCTAGCCTCCTTGTAAGGGTCGAATACAACATCTTTGGTAGTCATCGCGTCCAGATCCAATCTCATTTTTGTCAGTCGATGATTGTTACCGGGCTTCAGATGGCTTTTGAACTCGTATCTCTTGGCTCTAGGCTCCTCGGGGTCATCAACGAGATTAAACTTCAAGAAGGGGTTGTCCTTGAACAATGTTGGGAAATGTTCATAAGCCCACACCTATAAAAATGTGAAATGATACATATAAAAATCAGTAAATTTTGTTTATAAGTTCATGAAAAGGGTACCTGTGACCAATATAAATAAGAACATAAGTTTAAAAACAAAATTACTTGGAGTAGAGTGAAATTCTCGACAAATTGGTTTGTAAGCGCCTTAGACGCCCTTCTCATCTCCGTCATCAAATGTGCCATTACTACGGTGCCCCAAGAATAGCTAAAGACCTCTTCCAACGGATCCAAGTATGGAAGGTAGTTTGCACTAATCCTGTTTCCACTAGTGTCAAGGAATACCCTAGTGCCGAAGATGAAAAACAGGTACGCAGCAGTTGTATAACGAATATGTACGGGGTCCCATCCATCCTTCAAACTTCTTTGCTTTGAGTTTTGAAACTTCTCCTTAAGCAGGGTCAGCTTGATGGTCTTTGTCCTACTAAGCTTAGATACATAGAATCTTTCCACAGCAGTTTTTTAGTCCCAACCAAACAACTTTTTAGTAAGCTCGTGCAACTTCGTCCATTCTAGATTAAAAGAATGATTATCTCGTTCTGCAATTGATTTTTCGGTAACACTCAAGCCTAGAATGTTCTGAGCATCATCAGGGATCAAGGTCATCTCTCCAAACGGGAAGTGCATGGTATCTGATTCACCATGTTACCTTTCGACGAAGTAATTGACTGTCACAATATCTGGCTTCACATAATTTTCAACCAAAGGATATAGACCATAATCCTTAACTATTGCTTGAACCTCTTCATGCTCCTTAGACAAATCCCAATGAGCCGCGGCTTGGTTTCGGCAAACCCGCACAACCTTCGTATGATCCTACAATTACGAGATAATATGATTAAGAGATTATGCATAAATACAAAACAATACATATGCACGAGATAGAAATTCTTACATAGGTTAGATATATATTATGAGCCCACGAGTGCTTGTATCCAAATAGATACCCCGGATCATGAGAAGTTGCACCCCAAATTTTACCACGATCATCATCAGGTATCATGTCATCAACATGAGGAGGGTGCGAACCTTTAACTTTTACTTTGCCTTTGCCTTTCCCCTTGCCTTGTGTGGGTTGTTGACTTGGACCACCTTGTTCCACTACTCCTTGGTTTTGGTTTTCTAATTGAGTTGGATCAATCTCATTATATTCCTCCTCACTTTCCTCTTCATCTTGCTCATCTTGCTAATCTTCCTCCTCAACAGCTCCAGTAGATTCACGGATTACGATTTTACTACGATCACGACCACTCTCCCAAATTTCCCCTCTTGTATCAGCACCCAAACGCTTTTTGTTTTTCCCTAGAGGAGGCAGAGACTGAGGAATATCAAGACCATTCTTCCTTCTTTTCTTAGTGACAGCATCTTTAGCTTTTCCTTTGTTAGCCTCCTTTGCTTTAGCTTCCTTTGCTTTAGATCTATTTCAAAAGAAGCACGAAATAAATATAAGACAACTAACTTTCATTTCTAATACCGGCATAGATACACCACATTACGGCATAGAATCATCACTACCGGCATATTGAAAAAAGTATCGAACATGCCGGGAGCTAATACCGACATGGTAAATTCAAACGATTACATGCCGGGAGTAACTACCGGCATTGACAAATAAATTTCTAGGATACCGGTACACTATAGGAAATTCCAGGATAAGAAAACACCAGTACCGACAGCTACGTAAAATAAAAATAAATGCCGGAACATAGTACCGGCATTGAGAAAAAATTGTCGAGGATGCCGGTAGTAGTTCTAAAGTTTTTGGGTACCAAAACTCAAGTACCGGCATGGAATCTAACCTAAAATATACGCCGGTACAAATAACAAAATCCCAGGGTTTTCTGTTTATTATAAGCTTACTACCGGCGTACACGTAAGAGTTCAAATTAAAGTCGGTACTAGGTTCAGAAGTGGTGTTCATCCTAAATACAATGATGAAACTAAGTTCCAGTGCGGTCTTCAACCTAAATTAGATGCCAGAACTGACTACCGGTGTGGTCTTCATCCTAGATTGAATGCCGGTACTGATTTCCGGTGTGGTATTCATACGAAATTGAGTGCCGGAACTACTGAAACTCAACTGTTTCGCTTAGGGTTTCGCGATTTTGACCTAAACCCATAGCTACAAATCAATTGAAAAACTAATTAAACAGTTTTAAATGACTTACCTTCTCACAGAAGCCATATTTCTGAGTAGTTGATCGTCCAATAACTCTTGTTCTTCGTGTTCTTGCTCTTGAGCAATCAAAGCAAGCCTTTTCTCTAATTTCTGTTGAGCAATCGATTTTGATTTCGATTCGGCATCTGATTTCTTTCATGGCGACATTCTTATGGATTCGGGTAGGTTAATCGACGAAGAAATTTTTGATTTAACGATTAATCGTCGATGACGAACGATGAAGAAGATGAAGAAAAAAAAAATCGAAAACCCTAACCCTAAGAGTATGCCGGCACAAAACAGAAATGGGGGATATATGAATTTGGTTTTTAGATTTTAAGTTTTAGTTGAAAGGATATAACAGTCTTTTCATAATGTTTTTTAATTAATTTAAGGGTGTTTTAGTATTTTCGCCCCAAAAAATACCCCTTAGTAGACACCTTTGGTTGGGGAAGTAATTCTTATCCCCCAATTAGTTTCCATATCCCCCAATTGCGCGTTCATTTCTTACCTCAACATTTGTAACTTTTCTTCTTTAATACAATGCTTTATTTAGTAAAAAAAAAAAAACACTAAATGGTGACTCAGACGGAATGTGGGATTATAACAAGGGGAGGAATTTATTTTAGGGAATTTTAACAAATTGCCACACTTGCAAATCCCGATTCAAGAAACTGCCACCGTTTTTTTCAGAGTTTATTTAATGCCACAACCGTTAGCACTAACGCCTTGGACACACATGATTGGTCAAATTTTTTTGACTTTGCCAAGATTACTTACACGTGTCTTATATGGACGGCTCAAGATGTCGTGCACGAGATTATTACACGTAGAACAGGCTAAATGACTACTTTATCCTTTGTGGGATTGAAAAAAGTTTGTATCGTTTCATTTTTCTTCTAGGGTTTGAGTCAGTTTTCAGCGGGATTTTGCTTAGGTTTATTGTCTGAGTAAAGGGTTTTAGTAAAGATCGAGATTCAGAACAAGAAGGGGAAGGACAAGCAGCAGATATGGTATGATTTCAAACCCTAATTTCGTTTTTCTGGGTTGAACTAGGGTTCGAGAAGAAGGGATCCATTTCTTCCCCAATTCTTTCTCCTCTTACGCATGTCTCTCTGCTGCTGTTATAGATCGATGAAGGAGGCAGATGGGGTTGTTACAGGATTGAGTTTGAGAATAACACAACATGTTAGACACGGGGCTTGGATTAAAACACGGTTTTGAGTTCAAAAAGATAATTGAATCTGATTCTGCTGTTGAAGAAATGGAACTGAGATTCCAAGTTTACAAGGAATTGGAGAGATGGGTTATGTTGGCAGCAACAGATCATGTGTGAGAACACGGCAAAGCTTGAGTTGGCATCTGAATTTGATGAGAATATGGAGAACATGAGTCTGCTGTTGATGAATTGGCAGAATTAGGTTATGTGAAGCTCAAGGGTTCGAACTGAGTGAAAATTGGATGGATGGAGGATGAGAAATAATGGGTTTTGGCTTGGGATTGAACTGAAACAAGAGAGAATGATGAACTCAGATGAAGATTTTGTTATACATGGAAGAGGGATGGAGTATGTGCTGGTGAAGGGTGGTTGTCTTATTGAGCAGCAGGAACCGTTAGATGCATGTGTTAGGAATTATAGGGATTTGAATGAGCTAATGGGTTTATGAATTGTTGGCTGGGTGAACTGATGTTGTTGGTATGAACTGGTGAATGGTTTCGAGCTGAGTTTGTGTGGTGATGTTGGTAGAATGGATGCAACAGTACTGCAATGGAGTGTTGGTCTTGGCTTGTGTTGTCTGCTACTCAAATGGGTTTGTCTCGGACTGGGGTTTTGTTTGTGTTGCTGAGGAGATGAATCTGGAATTCAAGAAGAGCATGTTGCAGATGATGGCAGTTAGTGGAAGGCTTGAGACTGAAATAGTGCAGGTGGTACAAGTTGATACTGCATTTGGGAGACAATGTGGCTGCTGCTTTTGCCATTCTGATGTTGTGAGCTGTAAGCTGAAGGGTTTGGAGACTACTGGCGAAGCAAGGGAAGAAAGCTGGTGAAATGTTGTTGTTCCTTGAGTTCAAGATTGCAGGAGGTGGCAGCTGATGTTGGTTGTTGATGCAAAGAAAGCTAATGCAAGAGCAGAATAAGCTACAGGTTGCTGCTGTTGGAATTGGGGTTTGTTGCAGCTGGTCAGATGGAATTGAAGTGATGCTGGTGAAGAGTGACTGGTGTTGGATTGAAGACAGAGTCTAGTGAGCTGTTTGTAGGCTTGTAGTAGTGATGCAGCTGAAACTGAGGTGTTGCTATGGAGTGAGCTTGAAGCAATGATGCAGTGACTAGTGATGCAGAGAAGGGTACCAAGTGGTTGGTTCTCACGTGCACCGAGTCGCGCGTTAACTCACTACTCTATAGCCGGTTAACTCAATCCCAGTTAACTGATTAACTCAATCCCTGTTAACTGATTCAGGGGCTTCTATGTAATTTTGTACGGGTATTTAATGCCATGTATGCACTAACAGAGACTAACAGCCGTTAACCGTTATCTCAAAAAAACGGGATGAAAAAAGTCAAGAATATGGCATTTAATAAACTCTGAAAAAAAACGGTGGCATTTTCAGAAACTGCATATTGGAAGTGTGGCACTTTATTAAAATCCCCTTTATTTTATATCCCATAGATCAACGAGATGTGTAAATTGGCATGAAATAACATTAGTACTAACAAGTTTAGCTTCATCGCATACATGATTTTACACTACATGAAGTTATCTATACATTTGCATTAATATTTATCTATATTTATATCTATATCTATCTACAGTGGTACGACGTGTCAGGGAGGATTTTAGCATGAATAGAAAATCATTCATACGGATCATAGAGATTGAAATCCGGGACGTTACGGCACAGGTCATTTTTTAGTCTTACTAACATAAAGAAAAGAGTAATTGTTTGGTGAAGTCTCACTTTTGATGAAGCTTTTTTTTATTTACTATTATAACCACCAATTATTAACTTACAAAACTAAACAGACCGGTAGGGATAATAAAATGGTAATAAGCTTGAATTTGTAAAGTTAAAGTGCAGCTTAATGGTTCCCGTTTCGAATCCCGCTGAGCACCGTTTACAGTTTTTACATTTTTCATGTTCTAAATTGTTTTTCGCTCCCTTCGACATAATACTTCCAAGTTCCGTTTCGACACCTTTCATCAATCAAATTTCATACAATCAGAAAATGCAAATTTGTCAGGCTTTTGAAGAACTCTTCATTTCTTAGTTTTTCTATTACAGATATTTTAAAATCCCAATCTGGGGTTAGGATTTCCCAAGATTTTCTCTCCACTTCAAAGGGATTCACAATGCTTATTGAGTTCTGCTAGAGATTACACAGTTGGTTTGTAAATTGGTTGCAATTTTTCTTCATTAATATATTTTCAGTTCAATATTTGATTCTGTAATCAAATTAAGTTTGAAGCTTTCATTAGAGATTTTGATACGATTGTGTTACTTCTTCACAAACACTTTGTGAGCTATAACTGTATGTGAAAATGTCAAGAACCTTTTTATTTGGTTTCAATAGATTAAAAAGGAATTTGGGTATCTTTGTTAACATTCAAACATGATTAAGGAATAAGGTCTCAGAAGTATGTAGCAGAAATGGAAAAACGTATCAAAGATCATAGATGCTATTCATGTTGATATGCTTATACTATTCCCTTTTTTTGCTTCACTCTCTAAAATAGAAGGAAATGCAGAAATCCGCAGAAGGAATGAGAAGTGCTCTCCAAAATTCAGCTGTAACGGTTGTTGTTAGCGGGGGTGGGGTGGTGATGGATTATATTATCTCAGAGAACATTAAACAATCTATTGAGGGATATACAAATTGCTTAATCTATTCGAGGTGATCAATATTGATTGTTAAGTATGCATTTTGGACTGAATATGAACGATAAAATTTACAGGTCTTGAAACGGAGCGATACTTCATTCTTATTGTGTGGTTCAGTTATTTTACTAAAAGGCATGTTTACAGGTATCTTAATTAAAGTGTGTTTGTTATTTCTAGCACTACATATTTGGTTGAGCTTAAAGAACTTAAAATGAGCTTCTGAGTCAAGTTCTTTATATTCACCTGATAGATTTCAACCTCACCTTTTAAGTAGTTCCAATATGAAGATCACTGTTGATATTTCTCAAAACCTATATAAAACAATAACACTACCGGGAAATTTTGTTGTATTAAGAAACCGTCTGTTAGTACTACCACTGTTGATATTTTTCACTTTATGTAGATGCGACAAACATTCGTATTCATTTTGACTGCTACAATGTTTGATTATAAATTTTCTTTTTAATGAAAAGAGCGTCCAGTTGAGGTTCTAATACGCATTCATGTAATATGTAGATACATACATGAGGTAGACTTGACTGATTGCAAATTTAATGTTTCAGTTTAAGGTACATTTGGAGTGCGAAATGGAGGTTAGTTGGTAGTACTTTAGTGCATAGGTATATACTAAGCTGCTTTGGGAGACATACTTTTCCAGAAAAGAATTTTAGTTTGTTACTCCTATATGTTAAAGCTTTTGCTACGTAACAATAGATTGGCAGGTGCATCGCACATATTTACTCATACGGGAACGAACGTGCCGGCAGGCGCATAGCGCATGCGTGATATATACTAGTAAAATATAAAGAAACAAGTCTGTTAGAGGGGAGACATGGTTTATTAGAGGGGCAGCATTGTAATAGGACAAAAAGGGTCATTACATGATAATTCAAGTGCCCCTTATCTATAAAAAAACTGGAAATGACAAATTAACCCTTAGATAGTTTAGTGTTGATAATCTAGTTTAGTGTTAATGATTAAGTTTCAATTCAATCAACTCTAAATCAAAACAAAATCAGATTTTAGAGTTTAAAAAAAAATCCATTTTTTTTAAATTTTCAGAGTTAATTACGGTTGGAATTTTGCTCGTAGCCAACCGTAAATCTTAGTTACGGTTCATAAAAGATGAACTACCAACCGTATCTGGTTAAATTTGAAGAAAACCCAATCGTAAAACCAGTTACGGTTGGTAACTAAATGCTCGATACCAACCGTAACTTAGTTACGGTTCGTAAACTAAAATGGTTACCAACCGTAACTGAAGAAAATTCTCAGATATAAGAACATACAGTTGGTAGTTGAACTATTACCAACCGTAACAACATTAAAATCTCCGGTTACGGTTCGTAATAGAGTTGAAATCAACCGTAACTCACATAAACCCAGAAACTTCAATTTCAATTTTCATCTAAAACCCTAATTTTTGATAGAAATTAAACTTAGATCGAATAAAATAAACTAAACCCTAATTAGGTTTTTCAAAACGTACTTCATATAAGTCATTACACTACACTTGATTAATTTTCGAATCGTCGATTAATCGAAGACGATGAAATTTTGAGTTTTAATGGAGGTTACGATTGATGGGAGGAGGAGAAGAGAAGAAGAAAGAAAACAAATTTTCAATTTAGTTTTGATTTAGGTTAAAAAATGGGGAGGGTAATCTAGTCAATTTACATCCCCTTTAGGACATCCCCTAACCAACTAAAGGGACATTACTATCACACTGCCGCCCTTCTAATAAAACATGCCGCCCTATAACAAGCTTGTAAAGAAAAGACCCAATTGTTTGGTGAAGCTTTTTTTTGTGAAGCTTTTTCAGGTCACAAAAATACCCCACCGGATTTTAAATTTTTCTTCCCAAAGTCACGTAAAAAAATAAATATAAAGAGGATAGATCTGTAAACGTGGACACGATGACTCAGAGTTCGAATCCCGCCGTCCCCAGTTTAGCTTTTGTTTTTTCCTTTCCATTTTTTCCATCTTTTTTTCCTTTCGTATCTAAAAAAGAAATACTTCTTCTTCTTCAGTCAGACATAGGGTAGCAGTTCATCCATGAAAAAAGAATTTTTTAATGGAAATTGTAGTAGAGAAGAAATAGGTTATTCACAGATTCATAATTTTTGGGTTTTGAAGAAAATCAAATTCCAGCAGAGCTTCAAATGTTGTGACACCAACACCTCTGCACGCTTATTTCCTTAAATATGCTTTCCTTGTTTAGTTTGTTCTTAACTAAGTAGTTATAGTTATTGATAGAAGTCGACTTATGCCTTAATATTCTTGCTTAGGAAGTTACAACGACTATTTATATATGAGTTCTGTAAACATTCAAACTAAGCAATACAATTATCCTTTTAATCTTTTTCGTCTGACTTCTTCTTTTCTCTTCTAAATCTTCTTATTCTCTTGCTTTCTCATTTTTTTCAAGTTGTTTTTCATCCAAATTCTAAGTTCAAATCCCTTTCAAGGTATAGGATCATAACATATGGTATCAGAGCAGGTTAGATCTTTCTCAAAAAACCCTAAAAAAATTTCTTAGCTTCCGCTTACAATCATGACTCTCACTGATGAAGTTAACCAGCTTACAGCCATGATGAGAACATTGGATAAACAGTTAATGGCTTTATGGAAACTGTTATTGAAAACAATGAACATGAAGAACAATCTAGAGCAGCTGTTATTGATGCAATTATGAAAAGAACGCAAACTTTGCATAATACAAGTTTGCAATCTATTTTAGAGAATCATAGACGAGAGATGAATATTGTGATGCAACAGAACAAACAAGATACCACAACACTTGCTGATACTATCACTGGTAACATGGCATCACTCCTACTCGCGCGTTTTCCTCTAAATACATCTCCTCCTGGGTTTGATGGATCGACTGGCAACAATGATACCAATAGTAGTAATGGTACGCATGGAAATAATGACCTTAATGGAAATGGTATTCTAGGAACTCCAGATGCTCTTTCAGGTATTCGTGCAGCACCAATCAATTTTAAATTTCCCAACTTTGAAGAAAAGGATCCGGCAGGGTGGATTTTCCAGGCAGATCAATATTTTCGTCTTCACTACGTTGTTGAAGGACTTAAAATTTCAATTGCTACAACTCACTTCAAGGGAGAAGCTAATGCTTGGTGTAGGTGGGTTCAAAATAAGGTAAATAATCCAACTTGGCTACACTTTTGCTCTCTTCTTCGTGATCGATTTGCTTTTAAAAATATGCAAATCCGCGTCTGGCGTTGTCTACAATTTCTCAAAAGGGCTCAGTACGTGAGCATATTACTGAATTTGAGCATATCCTAAACTTTGTTACTGATTTACCAGAAGAGGATATCATTGATCTCTTTATCCTATCCTTAAAAGGGATTTGAACTTAGAATTTGGATGAAAAACAACTTGAAAAGATGAGAAAGCAAGAGAATAAGAAGATTTATAAGAGAAAATAAGAAGTCAGACGAAAAAGATTAAGAAGATAATTGTATTGCTTAGTTTGAATGTTTACAGAACTCATATATAAATAGTCGTTGTAACTTCCTAAGCAAGTATACTAAGGCATAAGCCGACTTCTATCAATAACTATAACTACTTAGTTAAGAACAAACTAAATAAGGAAACCATATTTAAGGAAATAAGTGTGCAGAGGTGTTGGTGTCACAACATCCCACCCTGCCTAAAAAATGGCTTGTCCTCAAGCCTGAAAATCTGGAAAACACATCAGTATTTCATCCGCGTCTTCCCATGTCGCTTCTTCAGATGTATGATCCTTCTACTTGACCAGCCATTTTATCCCAGCAACAGTCCCCTTTTTAAACATTTTACGGTCTAAGATAGTATTCGGTTCCCATTTTTCATAGTCGACTGTCACAGGTAAGTCAGTATGAAGAATTTCAAATGATCCAAGTTTCAATTTCAACTGTGAGACGTGAAACACAGGATGAATTCGACTTGTAACTGGTACCTCCAAGCGATAAGCAACAGTCCCAATTTTCTCAATGACCTTAAATGGTCCATAGAACTTAGGTGACAACTTAGAGAATGAAGAAGTAGCTGCAGTAGTTTGACGATAAGGTTGTAATCTTAAGAAAACCCAATCATTGACTGAAAAACTTCGTTCAGTCATATGCGCATCAGTATGAGTCTTCATTTTGTCTTGTGCATCATGTAAATTTTATTTAAGGATCTTCAGAATATGATCTCTGGCTTGTAAACCTACATCAACATCATGGACAGTAGTGGAGCCTGGCAGGTATGTAGAAATTGTTGGAGGGGTTTTATTGTAAAGAGCTTGGTATGGGCTCATTTTAATGGATGTGTTATAGCTAGTGTTATACCACCATTCTGCCCATGGTAGCCACTTAACCCAATCCTTTTGTTTAATTCCAGCAAAGCAACGTAAATAACACTCCAAGGTTCTGTTGGTAACTTTTGTTTGTCCATCAGATTGAGGATGATAGGCAGAGCTGCGACAAAGCTGAGTGTGTTGCAAGGAAAAAATGCCTCCCAGAAATTGCTCATAAAAATTGGGTCACGATCACTAGTGATGCTCTTAGGCATTCATGTAAACGTACTATTTCTCGTATGAAAATATCAGCCACAGTAGCAGCTGAATAAGGATGAGAAAGAGCCACAAAATGTGCGTACTTTGTCAGACGATCAACCACCACCAATATACTTGTCTTTCGATTAGATGCAGGAAACCCATACACAAAATCCATAGAGATATCGATCCACATGTCAGTAGATATAGATAAAGGCTGTAGTAATCCTGGAGGAGATATGGATTCAACTTTGTTTCGTTGACAAGTATCACGACAAGCAATATAGTGCTTAACTGCTTGTTTCATCCCTAGCCAATAAAAATTCTGCTGAAGACGCTTGTAAGTGCGTAAATAACCAGAATTTCCTCCTGTTGGAGAAGAATGAAACTCATCGAGAAGCTTAGTGCACCATAAAGAAGTAGATACTACTGCAATTCTGTTCTTGTAACGTAGAATGTTATTTGTGTAAGACCATGGAGGTTTACAATCTGGTTGAGCACGTAATTTAGTAATAATTTCACTGAACTCAATGTCATTATGACATTCTGCAATAATGTCAGTAATGCTAGAAAATATTGGAGAAGTAATTGCCATAAGTTGTGAATAATTCATATGAGATAATGCATCAGCCGCCATATTTGTTGCACCTGACCTATAAATGATCTCGTAATCATAACCAAGAAGTTTGGACAACCATTTTTGCTGCTCCATTGAAGAAATTATTTGCTCTAAGAAATACTTCAGACTACGATGGTCTGTGTAGATCTTAAAATGTCGACCCATTAAATATGATCGCCATTTGATAACTGCATTAACAATGGCTAACATCTCTTTGTCATAAACTGAGAGAGTTAAGTTTTTACCTGAAATTGGCTTACTATAGCATGCAAGAGGCCTGTTTTGTTGGATAAGCACAACTCCCAATCCGTTACCCGAAGCGTCACATTCAATGCAAAATTCTTTGGAAAAATCTGGGACTGCTAGCACTTGTGTGCTAGTTAAGGATGTCTTGAGCTTATTAAATGCATCTGTAGCAGCTGAAGTCCACTGGAACGCATCTTGTTTCAATAACTGAGTCAGTGGAGCACTAATCTTACCATAATCTCTGACAAACTTACGGTAATAACATGCTAAGCCCAAAAAACCAAGCAAGCCTTTGGCAATAGATGGAATAGGCCAGTTCACAACACAAGAAATTCTATCAGCTTCAACCGAAACACCAGTAGAAGATACTAAGTGTCCTAGGTAACTGATTGTAGGTTTAGCAAATTCACACTTAGAATTCTTCAGATATAGTGTATGTGTGTGCAGAACTTCAAAATCAATCTTCAAGTGTGAAAAATGTTCAGTTAGAGTTTTGTTGTAGACCAGAATGTCGTCAAAGAAAACCAACACAAACTTGCGAAGATAGGGTCTAAAGATATCGTTCATTAGACTCTGGAAAGTTGCAGGGGCATTTGATAATCCAAATGGCATTACCAAGAACTCATAGTGGCCATCATGAGTTCTAAAGGTGGTTTTATGCACATCACCTTTATGCACATGTAGTTGGTGATAAGCAAATCGCATATCCACTTTAGAAAACACCGTTGCTCCATGAAGTTCGTCAAGAAACTCATCTACTACCGGAATAGGAAATCTATCCTTAACTGTAACCTTGTTTAATGCCCTATAATCAATACACATTCTCCACGATCCATCTTTCTTACGAACTAATAAGACTGGAGAAGAAAAAGGACTAGAACCGGGCCAAATAAAACCTGCTGCCTTCAACTCAGAAACAATCTTTTCTATTTCAGCTTTCTGAAAATATGGATGTCGATAGGGTCTCACATTTACAGGTGCAGTATTTGGTAGTAAGGAAATACGATGGTCTTGTTCTCGCGAAGGTGGCAAAGATGAAGGAGACGCAAACAAATCAGAAAAACTTGAGAGTAATTGGGAGGCTTCAGTAGATACCTGAGGTTGTTCTTGTGCTGAAGGAGAAGTTGCAATCAGTTGGATGAAAAAACCATGGGAAGTATGATCAAATTTTTTTTGCATTGGTGTGCTGTCTAGTATCATCACAGATGTTGAACCATTCCCAATCAAACGATGCTCATGCTCACCAGATTTGATGAGTAATCTGTTACCGCTCTCTTTTATTCATCTTAAGAAGAAGTTTGTAATGGAAATTGCAGTAGAGAAGAAGTAGCCGTACACAATATCAAACACTCCACACCGATCTACAATTGAAATTCCGAAATTTGGGAACTCAAATTCCGAGATAGGATCAGAGTCAGGTAAGTGCGATCTAATTACGTATTTAGATTTTTTTTTTTTTTTTTGGAATCAACGTATTTAGATAAGTAAATGACAACATCATGATGCATGGATAGCAATCAGTATACCCAGTTTTGGATTTACAAATTTTTTCATGGATTGTCAATTTTGTTTTATGAAATTTAGGGTTCTAAACAAGTAATTCCATCTGCCGTAGAAACCACTGAGTAATTTTGTCATGGAATGTCAATGTACATTGAGTAATTTTATACATAACTAAAATGCCTACTATTTGATGAAGAAACCATTGGTCTGTGCTATGAGAAGAGAAACTGATTTCCTTGATGTTATCCAATCATGTCAGTTGAGAAGTCAGGGATATTGATGCTTTAATCACTTTGTCCGTTATTTGCAATAATTGTTGTAGGAACTTTGTATGTTAACGATCCGTTCGAACTTCAATTAAACAGATCAGCTTAATCGTCCTTTCGCAAAAGATTATTTGCTGTGAAAATGAATCCCAACTACTTATACACCACGTGCAAAGAAAATCAAATTCTGATACATGAAACATATCTTCATTGGACCCACGCTATTTCTATTTCTTTTACCAAAGAGAGATTTCATTTAGGGGTGAATTCCATTGATACGTAAACTTTCATTCATCCAGGCTAGCGGCTATCCCAGTTGGCCATGAACAAAAAATACATTTTAGCTCACCCAGTTGTGCTGAACTTGGGACAACACCTATTATTCATTTTATCTACCAGAGAGTTGAACTCTCATTTTGTGCAACCTTTTATTGCTTCATACTTAAAGGTTTGCCATGCCGCCTGAAAGAATTTTTTGATAGCATGTTGCCAGTAGTTGTTTCTTACAGCTGTATGATTTACTAGAATCAATTAAAGCCAGGAAACTCTCTGTTGTTTTTTTCATCAAGGAAAAACTTGAATCTCTGGCCTAGATTTAGTAACTCCAGTTTGTTCTTTGGCTGGATTCAAAAAGAAATTTAATTTGTGAACTTTAGTTATTTATGTGAATTTGAAACAAGATATCAGCTTCTGATTTTATTTTAGTTTGGTTTTCTCTTTAACCAGTTATTTTTAATTTCGACCTCCTAATTCCTTGCCGCAATTATTAACCAGGTCAAGCGTACCATTTTCCTGGAACTCATGTGATTGTCTCCAGTGTTCTCATATCGATGGCGCACCCATTTACCGCCAGGTATTAATGTTCCTTCTTCTTCTCTTATATCGTTGTTGTATTGTGTTGAAATAGTAATCTTGGGAGTGTCCTGTGGCATTTTGCATTCAACTTCTCTTTTGCTTTGGCGTATAAGTTTGGGTTGCCAAGTTTCGACATTTTTAAGACTTTCGGTAATTTTGGAAACACGGTACTATTAGATGAGTGTGAGGTTACTACTATTTGTGTTTTTTTTTTTTTATCTCTTTTTCGTTTGATGCTGTATGTACACAATAATTATTGTCAGTTTATGGAACTTCTTTGTATTATAGACCTGGATAAGTTTAATGTTTGTTTTGATCAAATGATTTTCAGCTTAGTGGGATACACATACTGCTTTATTCGGATACATATTTGCTTTCTGTGTGGCTATGGTTATGATGCCAAATTATGCATGACAATGAGTCTCTTTATTGGGTAGAAGGCTGCATGCATCACACATGCATGTGGATAACTACGTTGCTTATCGGTTTTCTTCTGCTGGAAAAATGCATCTTGCATATGCCTGGAGCTAAGTGAGGGTATCACTCCATATAGAAACCATTGTTACTGATGAACGTTTGTTACTTAGGTATCTGCGATGTTTTTCTACCAACTTATAACATATGCTAACCAACATGTTTATGTAGCTGAAGAGTGACGAGGCTCGAAGTAGATAAGTAATGACACAAAGACAAGATTAGTATCCCGTTCATCTGTGAAACTGCATTCAATTAGAAAATGATGGCAGACATATTTTAGGGTAGCTTGATTATTATACGGAGGCCAATAAACCTGTACTAAAATATCATCATTGTTCTTTTTTAAGATGGCATATGTATTTTTGCTTTTGGAATTTTGGTGCAGAACCGCAGGGTTCAAGCGGAAGGCGCATAGGAAAATATATCATGTTAAAAATTGCACATGAGAGCACAGTTTTTGTGTAAATGGATAAATTTGATAATGAAGTGTTTAATTTGTTTAGGAACAAATGGCAGGCGCATTGCGCATGCGTGTTATACTAGAATTTATAAAGAAAACACCGAATGAACAGTGACGACGACAAACTCAAAACCCGGACCGTTACGATACGGGTCATGCCTTAGTCTTTGATAAAGAATTCTCTATGTAATTATTTCTCGGTTCCCAATAAATTCTCTATATAAAAATAGAGTTTTTTCGGGATAAATTTTTGATGTGGGCGTTCTTTGATGGGGGCATGAGGGACAAATCAGGAGTTGACATGTGTTTTTCATATTAATTGATTCCAACAAATTTTGTTTCCAAAAAAACAAGACAAGTTTATTTTTTGAGAAAATATTGGTTATCTTAATTGCTTATATTTTATCTTTGATATTTTTGGAAGCAAAATTAGTTGAATCAATTAATATGAAAAACACATGTCAACTCCTGATTTGTCCCTCATGCCCCCATCAAAGAGCGCCCACATCAAAAAATTATCCGTTTTTTCGAGCGCTGTGGTTAATCGGAGCTCCTGTTGATTCTGGCCCCATCATGTTTTATTTTTTTGGTAATTTTATAGTATTTTAGCCAATAATATTTAAAGATAATATATTTTCCCACAATATATCTTATAGCCAATCACATTGAAAAAAATAAATTAGCTAAAATAACTAAATCTATAAAATCTTATAACATTCCAAAGATATACTATTTAATCCTAACATTATATGGAAACAATTTAGGGAAAAAAACACATCATGATTTCATCAGAAATTCATCACAAAATTAAATCGATCTGATAATAATAATTCTTTATATAAAAACAGAGTTTTTTCGAGCGACGTGGTTAACCGGAACTTCTGGTTGATTCTGGCCCCACCATTCTAAATTTCAGCCAATCTTTTGGCCCCCACGAAATATTATTAGCCAATCACATTTTTTTAAAATAATTACCTAAAATTACTAAATCTTATTAATCTAGGAAACGTGACAAAAAAAATATAAACAACTTCAACATTATTAAAAGAAAAACGATTTCATCAAGATAAAATTGAATAGTATATTTAGCCATAAATAAATTCATTACTAAATTTAAACATTACAAAAGAAAATACACCGGCTAAAATTAAAAAATAAATTTAACAAAATCATATCGAAATATCTATTGTTTCATCATGATTTCATCATAAACTTAAACTGATCATAAAAGAATTAAAAGTAAATAACATCCAATGTCCAGTTATAGTTTTTCTAACAATAATAACCCTAATTACAACTCCAATCTACTAATACTTAAAGAAACCTTACTTAGGAATTACAATTACACTTCAATATGAGATCAAATTAATAATTATCTTTTATCAAAATTAAATCAATAACTAAAATTATATTTAAAGTAAAAATACATGTAGTTGTGAATGGTCGCTACCGAATCAACGTGCATTTATCAATCCTGTCATACAACGAAACTAAAAATTGTTAAAACAAATCTTAGGTAGCATATCACAGACATCGATATTAAGCAAAAGAGAAAAAATATTGTGGATAAAACAAAAAAATTATTTAGACAAAGATTTCTTTTTTGAGGTTTTAGTCAAACTTTTCTTAATATTATTCATTCCATATATAAATCAAAGTAATATTCTGTACCAAATAAAATCATTTAGAAAAGGATGCTCAATATTTTTTATACTATACCAGTACCAATATATTATAACGAGAAAACATGGTAATCCAAAAATCTAATATTGGCGCATATTATTTCCTTAAGACAATTTTTCATTTATTATTTCCTTTAAGACAATTTTCATTTTTATAGAATTTCTAAATAAACAAATTTCTATTAAAACGTGTAAAATTTGCTATATATTTTTTATGCAAATATATTGCAACGAGAAAATGTGTCTATCCTAATATCTAAGTTGGTAGATATTGTTTCCTAAGATAATCTTTTATTCTTATGGAATTTTTTGGATTTAACGAAATCTATATAAAGGCTTGAATAGAAGCAAAATCGCAGGTTGGTTACGTCATTCGTTTGTTTTTTTTTTTTTTTTTCGTTCTTGCAATTTAGGTTAGTCTAACTTAGGGTTTTGTTGTTTGATCTATTTTTGTATCCTCGAAGGTTGGCCCTAGGCTGTGCAGCGGGAGCGCATGAATGGCTGTCTCCTTAGGAGCTTATGATTTTTGATACAGGTTATTTTGGAGCTTCATGATAAGATATAAAACTCACACAAGGTATATAATAGCAAAATCTTTCTTATTGGTATTTTTTAGTTTTTTTCATTGTTCTGTTTTGTAGATATTGTTGGTGCTTCTTGGCGATGCTTCATGGGATGATATGAGCATTTTCTATGGGTTTCTTTGATTTTAACGGTTCTTACTTCCGTTTTATGTCTCCCTTTTATTTGTCGATCTATGAAATCAATCGATATACGAGCTTAATACCTGAATGAGGTGATCAAATCATTTTTCACTTTTCCTCTGGCCTTCTTTTTGAATTTGACTAATCTTCCAATTTATTTTATACCCATATTTTTATTTCTTTCTTTGTTCATCGTATATGTTGTGATCTACTTATTGTTCTTTCTCCTACTATTGTTCTGTTGATTTTATTTTGCAGGTACGCTTTTAGCTAGAAGAAATTCTCACATCGTAAATATCCTTTTTTATTTCGGTTATTCCATTCCCTGTTTTTGTATTTTTTCACTCTAAATTGATGAGCCCTAACTCTTTTTATTGTTGTAATAATATAGTTCTGACGACTTGTGGATTTTCTGTGAATTGTTCCTGCTATCCATAATTTCTCATGTTATCTGCAAAACAAAAAGAACAAATATAAGATGTGACCTTGAAAATAAAAATAGGAGAGCTACATGTAGTTGCTTGCTTGTGCTTGAATGTAGAGCATTTTTCAAATGATATTTTTGTTTTTATGAAAGGAAATATTATATAGTCCTAAGGGAAAGACATTGTTTTGATTATATAGAATATATATATATCCATGCATCTTTTCTAAATTTCCCCCAACCTCTAGAATCGATATGCACATCAGTATATCTATAGGAACTTAGTCATATTATCTGTTAGACTATTACATGGTGTCCGAATGTAAATAAAGAAAGAACTAAATGAAAGATTTTTTTATTAAATAATACTGTGGAATCAAGTCCAGTACTTATAAATAATTTGATGGATATTGTTTCCTAAGATAATTTTTTATTCTTATGGAATATTCTGGATTTAACAGAATCTATATAAAGGCTTGAATAGAAGCAAAATTGCAGGTTGGTTTTCTCATTCACTTTTTTTTTTTTTTATTCTTTTAGGTTCGTGTAATTTAGGATTTTGTTGTTTGATCTATTTTTATATTATATCCTCGAAGGTCGTTGCTAGGATGTGACGGGAGCGCATGAATGGCCGCCGCCGTAGGAGCTTATGATTTTTGATATAAGATACAAAACTCACACAAGGTACATAATAGAAAAATCGTCCTTATTGGTATTTTTAAGTTTTTTTCTTTGTTCTATCTCTATCCTAATATCTACATTGATGGGTACTGTTTCTTAAGATAATTTTTTATTCTTATGGAATTTTATGGATTTAACGAAATTTATATATAAGCTTGAAGCAAAATCCATAGAAAAGCTTATTGTCTAATACCTCTTAAATTCAATTAAGTGCTCAACGAATCACAGTAAGAGGCGCTTCCATTTTTGTGTTCTATCTTTATAGCTTAGAAATAACTCGGGGTTAGTATAGATTTTGGTGGTTTGTAATGTGATTATTAATTTACAACATGCATAAAAACATAAGCAATCGAAGGGGTAAGATGCTTCTTTATCATGTTTATGACATATAATGTCTATGGGCCTATGGCTTCTTCCATGGCAATTTGACATTTAATTTATCATATCCATTTCCAATCGACAATAATAACAAGATGTTCTTTTATCATGTTTATGACGTGCATATTTTTTATATTGTTATGTCTTACATTACCATGGAAGAGGAAGAAGTATCAAGCAGAAATTTGAGTTTCCCAACATTGCACCAACATACAACATGCCATTGTGATTGATCTGCACCATAAAACTGTTGATTTGGCATATGCTTGGGCCTCGAATATTCCGGGAACCTGAATGTACCATACTACCAATGTTCAAAATTATTATAAGATGCTTTTTAAAAAGTGTCTTGGCAGTTAGATTGTTCTGAGATATTTAGGTTGAAGCTGACAAAGACCTGCAATTAAGTCTTTTTCTTGCTTAATGAACCACATAGACCTTGCACTTTTTTTATCCACCTCATTGGCCAATTTGTTACATAACAGAATCCTAAGATTTGAGTTTATGAATTGAGTACAAGATAGGAACTCACCCCATTTCAAAATAATTGCTGGAAATTGCAAATACTTGCATGTTATAAAAGGAATACAAGATGGCAGCGCACAGAGTTCGACATTTATCCATAGATCCATAAGTTTGTCTGCAGGGATGCGGCGATGTTCACCGTGTGTATTATAAAAAAAAATGTTCAACACGGGGCGGTGAACCAATAATATCGCTTAAATATATTTATATTTAGAACAACCCATACGGCCATGTCCATGATTTCACGGTTTCAAAGTTTGTACAATTGTTTTTGATCAATATGATTTCACATTTGCAGAAAGGAAAAATAAAATAAAATGGAATACGATGTCGAAAGATATAAAAATAACAAAAAGAAAAAAAGAATCTTCACCTAAATGAGAAAAAAAATCAAAATATCGCTTAATACTGTTTAATTCCATAATTAAAAAAATTACAAAAAATAATATATTTTATTTTAATTCCATAATTATTTTTTGTTTTTTCCCATGAAAAGAAAAGTATAAAAATAATATTTTTTGGAAAAAGTTTTGTATATATCCTACGTGGAAACCTAAAAATTAGGTATTTAGTTGACATTTTGTATATTCAAAATCCTGTTTTAATAAGCATCTCCAATGGTAGTTGTATCTATATCTATTTTAATACAATTGTCATTTAGTTATAGGTTAGTTAATTTAAAATGTGGGCCAAAATAATTTTAAATAGAAAAATTTATGACGTGGGTGTGGATGGGAGTATCTAAATTTAGATATTCTCATCCAAACTCAAACTGCCAACTCATACTAATTTTTGACCATCCAACAGCCATTGAAGAGGATTTTTTATATTTGAGTATCTAAAATCTTATGTGGCACCAATTTATTTAGAGATCCAAACTCTATGGGAGATGCTCTTATGAGAGAGTTATAATATGCCTTTTTACCTTTATTGAAAAGAAAATCGATAAACTCAATTAATAAGCATATAATAAGTGACAAAGTGTTTTCGGATTGTATTGGTTGCTGGTAAAACTTAACTAAGCGAGTGCTGAAAAAACTGTTCAATTTTAGTTTGGATTCTACGCCTCATTGGATGTACTTAAACGTAAAAATATCAAACTATTTTTAAAGAATTTCGGGTATATGTCTCGCTTATTTTTAAGAATACCAAGCTATTGTCAATTGTTTCCAACTTGATACAACCAATAACAAGGTAATCTATTTTTGTATCTCACGCATTTTTGAATCGTTAAGTTTGTATCGAGTTCTATTAACAATCCGGGAAAAACACTATAAATTACTTAGGTTGGTTGAAGGAAAGCATTGGTATTACATGAACTGATGCAAATGTAACGGGAAAATCGTACGCATGGATGATCATATTGTGTTGGATGCAAATGTTCGGGGACGTCAACCAATCCATTGTACGTATACGTTTAGAAAAATAATATGAGTTGCAATTTACCAAAACAAACAGAAAATGGAACTTGCTCTACATCCAAGAAAACGACCATTTCTTATCAGAAAATACAAATGACCAGGATAAAGAGGATGTGGAAAAATTCTAATAATTTCTTTTTCATTTCGTTGTCTCCCTTGGAACTTATATTTGCTTTAGCCATTTTATGTTCATTTTATTTTCTTGCGCACCGGTGTGGCTACGATGTGGTCGGACCAGATCGTATCCGCACCGACTAAAGTATTACCTTATTTTGTTGGTAAGAAAAGTATTATAATTATTGATTTATGATGGGTGTCGTAGGCTCAACAAATTAATAATCTTATTTCCACACAATTAGCTGGTAATATAATGGAAGCAAGGATCGTTCCCACGAAGAGCAGGGAGTTTAGTTGTCAAAAATGTCACAAATGGGGGTTTTTGTTTTAGATTCAAAAGCTAAATAAATAATAAAGCAATGAGGAGTAATTAAGATTGCAAGCAAAATGGAGTGAGATGATCGAGGAATCCTTCTTCGTAACTAAATATTCATCAAAGTAGTATATTCATCCATTCATCATTAATCATATATTATTACTAACCGTAGGATAACAAGTACGCTTAGCTATCTCCAAAATCCCTTAAGCCACTAGACAACAGGTACGCTTAGTCGCCAGAGTCTATCCGTCTGAACCACCTTGAGGTATGCTTACAAGATGTAATTCAGTCGAATGCTTTATGGTCTGTGAATTTAGGTTTAATCCTAGTAGTTAGACTCAGTACGCTCGGTCTACTTTCTAGTGTTGTGTTTACACGCGATTGCTTTGCGGAATCCCTCCGCAAGGTCTCACGTTCTCTACTTGTGTAAGAAATTATTCAATAATTACGGATATCCTAACCCTTATTAGCATTAGATTGAGTTAACAAATATATTCAGTTGGCCATCTAAACAATCTATCAATCAATCATATTCATTTTTAATAATAAACACAAACAATAATCATATGAAGAAATCAGAACAGATTCATATACTAAATCAAATCATATATAGTACTTAGAATTCATCCTCAATCAAATAAGTTAATTAGCTAGACATAATGGAGTTTATAGAAAGCAAACTGTAGTTGTAGAAGAACTCTAGCTACTGCGGCTTCTGTTGCAGGAAATCAGCCACTGTCGCCTTGTTGCAAGAAAACTTTAGCTACTACTGCCTCTGTTGCAAAAGATCAGCCGCTGTCTCCCTGTTGCTATAACCTTTCTGCTACTAGTGCATATGTGAAGTCTTTATGCTTCTGTTCTTCTCTGGAGAATTTTATCGAGCAGTTTGTGGGCGTGAAAGTGAGGGTGAGGAGATATCTTTTTGTGGTGATTCGAGCCTCTATTTATAGGCATTTATTCCTCAAATTTCGAATCTGATAATCACAAACATTCCTTATCCGACTCCAACCCTAAAATTGTCTTAAATCCTCACCGTTCATCTTGAAATTCAACGGTAAAAGCATCACTCGGTGGCTGTTTTGCAGCTGCAGTATCAATCCAAAACCCTTCTCTGACTGAATTGTCTCTCAAGTCTTGACTTCCAAAGATTATCCAACCTCCACAAACGTGTATCGATGATTCCTTGTTTATCTTGGACGCGTAAATATCCTACAGAGTCCACAATAATCACGGAAGCAGCATCAGTTCCATCTTGTATTCTTGGTCGAATATCTTGCTAACAGCATATCAAACTCCTCAGGTCCGTGCTTATCTGTTCCTTGTCCAGCTAGATCTCTCCTATTGATCTATTTCTTCTCTGTTATAACAACAACATACATCTTACTCGAACTGCACCTTGAATAGCAGCAACCATTATCACCATGTCCGACCAACAACCACCACCACTGCGTCATCACTATCACAGCTCCAATCACGTCCCTGACCTTGCATTATCATCACCATTATCAGCTGCATCTCAAGTTCTTCTCACGCTTCATCATCAATGCTCATCACCGATGACAGCAAACATCAGTCACCTCTTCTTTTCTTCATAGTTGAGACAGAACTGAAGCCCATCACTAATGACTACAGACTCGAGCTCGTCGCCAACAATGGCAGCAACGTTCACTGCCAGCTTGAGGTCTTCTTCTCTACTCGTATTCCATCAATTACCGATGCCATCATGCAGTCACCATCAGTCAACATCGAACATCATTCTCCATCAATCACCACTGCCAATGAATGGCAGCAGCATCAACGATTCAGCTAGCACTCCTCCGTTTTATTATCAGTAGCTACCAAAACCATGATCATCGTGATCATCATCACAGCCCTTTCTCATCTATCCATCTTCATGATCATTACTGCTAATGGCAGAAGCTCGAGCAACACTGCACAGATCTCCATGCAGAAGAAACTGCACGCGGGATTTTCAGTTTTGTATAAGATTACCCCTTGTAAAATATGTGACCGTGTTTAGCAGTTCCTTTGAGAGCTGACTGCCCCTTAACACTTGATGAGGTGTTAATATTAGTTTCCCAGAAATTGACCATTTTGCCCTTTTGTCTTCTGAGTTTTTGTTTTGCTCATAACTTCTTCATGCGAACTCGGAATTACTTCATCCTTTCGCCGTTGGCTTCATATTTTCGTCCTCTTCAAGATGTAAAGTAGAAATCTTGTACTTGAACAAGTTCCATTGGGTCTTTGGCCCTTCTACACTTGTAGCTAGCTTATTTTATTGCAAAATTAAGTGTCAATTCACTTCTTTTGGATGATTCACCTAATAAAACATAAAATAAGAGAAAACAAGCGTAATGTACAATAATTTGCAAGAATATAAACAATTACTAGCATGGAATTAACACTAAATATATGTAAAATATGCATTTATCAAATTCCCCCACACTTGGCTTTTGCTAGTCCTCGAGCAAACTACCGAACTTAAAACAAAATACAACAACTCCATTTCGCCGAGGATACGGTTACACTTAGCAAGTGCAACAAGCCTTTAAACTCCTAGGTGTCCCTAGTGGACGAGTTATAGTCTCGTGAGGGCTTACGAGAGGTATACCCACAAAACCTACTCCAACTTCAAAGCGTTCCATCTTCCCAAGCATCCAAAGAGCTATGAGGACATAGAGTTTCTGCATGCTAGTAATAAGAAGTTAGAAACATCAAAGAACATATTCATTCTTAAATCTTGAGTGAGAAATAACCACACCATAATGAGAGAACGCGTGTTTGAGAGCGATCAATAAGCATTTCACCTCGACTTCTGCCTCATTTAAAAGGATTTTATGATAATTGCACTCAATAAGACAACTTTTTTATGGGTCTCACCTGTGTGAAGGTAGGTATGAAGAGAGAATTATACACACGTTGAATGGTGGGAAGGAAACCTTCCGAATTATTTCTGGAGACCCCACAAGATCGAGGGAAATAAAAATATTTTCTGATGATCTCTAAGAAAGGAAATCAACCACTATAGCAAGGATGGGAGTACTTACCACCTTCACATCCGATCGGCAGTGACGAAAGCACCACTCTCACAGCATCCAATAGAAATGTAGTCTTCAGCTCGTCTTCTTCATCTTCTCGGTCTTCATTCTTCAACGATTGATGATAAACTCTTGAACTTTGTAGAACTTTGACAATTTCTAACTCTTTTCCTCAATTTCCTTGTTGCTTGAAACTTCTTTATATATTTTTCTTCCTCATGACCTTATTGAACAAATAACAACCTAAATGCAAATCTCTTTGTATTATTATTATTTTCTTTTCTTTCTTTTTTTTTTCTTTTTTTTTCATATTTATATATATATATATATATATATATATATATATATATATATATTTTTTGAAGAGAGATTGCAACTAAAACAATAAATATGAACTAAAATTAACATGGCCATGTGAGAAGTATGTTACCACTTTGATCTTCACAACTTGTAATGTCTTCGTATCATAAACTTCAATAATTCTCATCTTTTGATTTTCTTTGCTCTTGTAATAAGTCTTCAACATGTATATAAAAATCCGCTCATTATATGTTGCTTTTACTTGGATATGAAATTTTTTCTCTTCCTTGAATTGTTGCTTGTAAACCTCAAACGTCTTCAACTTCCCTTGTAGATTCTGATGTCACTCCACTTGTTGATGATGATGGTGTGTTTCTATGGAGCTGTTGTTGGCGAGAGAGAGAATGGTGCTAACTGCAAATCAAACTACAAGAAGGTGGTTTTCATCTATAGACGTCACCCTCATGATTGACAAAATTAGCACTCAAGAGATCAAAAGTAGTGCTTCTATTGGTGGGGGTTGGGTAGCTCACCATTCTACCCGGAATTAACGTGCGGTGACACACACTCAAAAGAAAGCTATTTAGTCATTTATAAAAAAAAGAAATCTGGTCTGGTGCCTCGGTTGATATGAAAATGGGTAGTCTCCACTAATGATTGATCAGCAACTCTAATAATGCGTTTCTCCCTGCACCTCATTTGCATCACCGGCATGATTAAATCCATTATTTAACACTCCAATTCGTAAGAAATCCGAAAGTAGTTCCCTAACACTTCCAAATTCAGTTATGTCGGTCAGAATCTCTATGTAAACATACCTAGAAGTATGCTAGTGACTCTAAAATCTCTACAAGTTGAAAGTTTTATGCAAAAAAAAAATATGAAAAATCTATATTCAAAATACTCCCCCACACTTAAACTTCACATTGTCCTCAATGTGTAAAACCGAAAGTTCTGAATTCTGACATAACAACAGATAAAACGCAAAAACTGTGCAAATTGGTGAGGAATTTGGAAAAACTCTGTTTCACAAAAGTTGTTCATCTAAGTGTTTTCTACATAGTGTCAAAATGGAACAGTATTTCGATAAACATTCTGATAGTTATGGTCTCTGGACTGAACTATGCGCAGTCTGAATATTTCTGACGAAAAGGTATTCGTCATAATTCTCTTCTAAGATAGATTCCGGATTCAATGAAATTAAACATGGGTATGAAAATATTATATGAAAATAATAAAAACAAAAATAAAAGGGTTTAAGATACAAAACCTATGGGTTGCCTCCCATTAGCGCTTGGTTTAAAGTCGTCAGCCCGACTGGGCAGTCTCCTTACTACTCCTCCAGAGGGAGTAAATCTTGAAGTCTAATTGCGTCCACCTTCTAAGTAGAGAAGTTTTCGTAATATGGCTTCAATATATGGCCGTTGACCTTGGATGTTATCCTGGTTTTACTACTAGTAATCTCAACTGCACCATGAGGAAAAACATTACTAACAACAAAAGGTCCAATCCATCGGGACCTTAGCTTACCAGGAAATAAACGAATACGAGAATTAAATAAAAGAACTTTTTGTCCCACAACAAAATTCTTTCGAGAAATCATCTTGTCATGGAAAAGCTTAGTCTTTTCCTTGTATATACGAGCACTCTCGTAAGCATCGTTACGTATCTCCTCTAGCTCATTGATTTGTAGTTGCCTTTGTTTCCCCGCTTTGTCATACTCCATGTGGCACATCTTTACTGCCCATAAAGCCTTATGCTCAAGTTCAACTGGGAGATGGCAAGCTTTTCCATAAACCAATCGATACGGAGACATACCAATCGGCGTCTTGTATGCTGTTCTAACGCCCATAATGCATCGTTTAGTCTAAAACTCCAATCCTTTCGTGTGGTGTTAACGGTTTTCTCAAGATGGACTTAATCTCACGATTTGAAATTTCAGCTTGCCCACTAGTTGTGGGTGATATGGCGTACCGACCTTGTGTGTAATGTTGTACTTCTTGAGGAGAGCGTGAAAGGATTTCTTGAAGTGCGAGCCTCCATCACTGATAACCACTCTTGGTGTACCATGTCTAGAGAAAATATATTCCTTCACAAACTCACATAACTTGAGAATCATTAGTAGGGGTGGCTTTTGCTTCCACCCATTTAGAAACATAATCCACAGCAAGAAGTATATAAAATTTTCCATTCGAATTAACAAAAGGACCCATAAAATCAATGCCCCACACATCAAAAATCTCGACAGTGAGAATAGGATTGAGGGGCATTTGATTTCGAGCACCTAGATTGCCTGTTCGTTGACATCTATCACAAGATTTGCAAAAAGCATATGCATCCTCAAATAGGGTAGGCCAATAAAAGCCACTCTCAAGGACTTTGAGAGCGGTACGTTTTGCACCAAAGTGACCACCACAAGCATAAGAATGACAAAAGATAATAGATTGAAATTCAGAGTTAGGTACGCACCTGCGAATAATCTGATCAGCACCATATTTCCACAAGTAGGGCTCATCCCACACATACTGCTTGGCTATTTTCTTAAGCTTTAACTTTTGAAAGTTAGACATCGTACTAGGTACTTGCCTTGTAACCAAATAGTTTACTATATCAGCATACCAAGGTGTTGATTCTTCAATTGAGAAAAGTTGTTCGTCTAAAACGATCTTGTAAAGGAAGTGCTTCTTCGGAAACAACAAGTCTACTAAGATGATCGGCAACTGTATTCTCAACACCTTTCTTATCTCTGATTTCCATATTGAATTCTTGCAGCAAAAGAATCCAACGTATGAGTCTTGGCTTGGCCTCCTTTTTTTAATAGGTCGTAGTGCTGCATGATCAGAATATACAATCACATTGGTACCCACCAAATAAGCTCTAAATTTTTCTAATGCAAATACTATAGCCAACAACTCCTTCTCAGTAGTAGAATAGTTGATTTGAGCATCGTTTAGGGTCCTTGATGCATAATAAATCACATGTGACCTCTTGTCTACTTTCTGACCCAAAACAGCTCCGACTGCATAATCACTTGCATCACACATTAACTCGAACGGCAAACTCCAGTCAGGTGACTTAATAATTGGTGCAGTAGTCAACAATTCCTTCAATTTATTAAAGGAATCCTTGCACTCCTGGTTGAAGTTAAAGGCAACCTCCTTTTGCAACAATTTGCACATCGGCATTGAGATTTTGGAGAAATCTTTGATAAACCTCCTATAAAAACCTGCATGACCAAGAAACGAGCGAATTTCCCTCACCGAAGTGGGGTATTGTAAGTTCCTAATCAAGTCTATCTTTGCCTTGTCTACCTCGAGCCCTTGAGAGGAAACGATGTGGCCAAGTACAATTCCATGGTTTACCATAAAGTGGCATTTCTCCCAGTTTAAAACCAAATTAGTGTCTATGCATCTTTTAAGCACAAGTTCAAGATTATTTAAAAAATATCAAATGAATCGCCATAAACACTAAAGTCGTCCATAAACACCTCAATGATGTTTTCCACGTAATCAGAAAATATACTAACCATACATCTTTGAAAAGTGGCAGGCGCATTGCAAAGACCAAATGGCATTCTTCTGTATGCAAATGTACCGAAAGGACAAGTAAAGGTAGTCTTCTCTTGATCCTCCGGTGCAATAACAATTTGATTGTAGCCCGAATAACCATCCAAAAAGCAATAATGAGAATGTCCCGCTAACCTCTCTAACATCTGATCAATGAAAGGCAAAGGAAAGTGATCCTTGCGTGTAGCCGAATTGAGCTTTCTGTAGTCTATGCACACTCGCCATCCTGTTTGAACTCTTGTTGGAATAAGTTCATCATTGATTTCTAACAACAGTGACACCTGATTTCTTAGGCACCACTTGCACCGGACTAACCCATTTGCTGTCAGAAATTGGGTAAATCACCCCCACACTTAGTAATTTGAGGATCTCTTTCTTCACGACCTCCATCATTGGGGGGTTAAGCCTACGCTGAGCATCACGACTGGATTTACATCATCTTCCATTAGGATTCTATGCATGCACATGGCTGGACTAATTCCTTTGATATCAGCAATTGTCCAACCAATAGCCGTTTTGTGCTCTTTCAGAACCCGAAGAAGGCGTTCTTCCTGTACTGCTGTGAGATTCTTTGCAATAATGACTGGAAGCTCTTCCCCATCACCCAAGTAAGCGTACTTTAAGTGATTGGTAGAGGTTTCAGCTCTAATTTAGGTGCCTGCACAACAGAAGGTAAAGGAACTTCATCAGTTACAGGTAAGGAGATATATGAAATATTACCTCTGGTAACTTCTTGTGATGCCGTTAAAGCACCACATGTTTCAACAAACTCTTTGGGAATATCAACATCCAAGTTAGGCATGCCATGGACGTCCATATCTATGCTATTTTGTAGCACAGATTCAAGTTCATCTTCGTTGTGCAAATCAAACATCTGTTGTGCTAATGAACCAATAACATCAACAGAAAATGCGGAATGGATATCACTTGGATAACGCATGGCTTCAAAAATATTGAAGCGTATAACCTCTTTGTCAAACTCCATAGTGAGTGTCCCAGTATCACAATCAATCTTCGTCTTAGCAGTCTTCATAAATGGTCTCCCAAGAAGTAATGAAGTAGACGAACAATTGTCCCCATTTTGCATATCCACAACAAAGAAATCAACCGGAAAGATTAGTTCATTCACTTGCACCAACACGTCTTCCACGAGTCCCTTAGGATATATGTTAGACTTATTAGCCAATTGAATGATAATCCTGTCTCCTTTAAAGGCCCAAGATTCAATGAATCATAAACATCGGCTGATCACACTTATGGAAGCTCCCAAATCAAGCAAAGCACGCTCAAACCGTTTTTCACCAATAGTAATTGGCACTGTAAAACCACCAGGATCTTTACACTTTGCAGGCATCTTCTTCAACAACATAGCTGAAGCACTTTCTCCCACCTGAGTGATCTCGTTAGCAATTAACCTCTCCTTCCTTGTGCACAAATCCTTCAGAACCTTGGCATACCTGGGTACCGTTCTAATGGCCTCAATAAATGGAATGTTGATATGCACCTTGCTGAAAATATCCATAATCTCCTTGTCTAGAGCTTGCTTCTTTGACTTGGCAAAACGACTAGGAAAAGGAGGTGGTGTGGTAAAGGTATGAACTTTGTCCTTAGGTTGGCAAGTTGAGGTTGACTTTTCCTTTGGAACGGTTTCCACTTCTACTTCCTCTTCCAAGTCGTGACTAAACTTTTCTTGTTGTTTTGGCTCTTCTGTTTGCTTCCCACTTCTTAGAGTTACAACATTAACGTTCGCTCTTGGATTCACGAAAGGCTGTGATGGCAACTTTGCCGAATTTTGTGCTTTTATTTCATTCATGTCTGTAGCCAATTTTCCAATTTGAGTTTGCAAGTCCTTTATAGCCATATCTTGCTTCTGCAGAATTGTATCTTGACATTGAGCATTTGCATCTTGCTTTTGCATAATCATTTTCATCATCTCCTCTAAACTAGAATTCTGAGTTTGCTGTTGAGGTGGAGGTTGTGGTCGGAAATGTGGTTGTTGAAAACCATTTTGTCGCCCATACGGATTAGGAGCTGCAGCTTGCTGATTTGCATAACTAAAATTTGGATGATATTTCTAACCTGGATTATAAGTATTAGAGTAGGGATCATACTTTGGCCTCTGATTAGGGAACATAGCATTCACCTGTTCAGACTCTTCTTCATAAGTAGGAATAATCACTTCCGCCATTCGTTGTACTACCTTCTCTATGTTGTTCATCCGTTGCTCTGACTGTGCAAACTCTCCTATCTCGCTAACTCTTCTGACATTAGAGTTGTTTCTGGTGTAGAATTTTTGAGAATTGGAAGCCATACTCTCAATCAAACTGGTTGCCTGCGAGATTGTCTTCTCAGTAAGTGAACCACCGGCAGCCGCATCAATCAATGAAAGTAATCCTTCGTAGAAGTATTGAATGATAAGTATTGAGGATATATTATGGTGTGGGCAGCTTGCCAACAACTTCTTATATCTCTCTCAGTATTCATATAGAGACTCCACAGACATCTGTAGAATGCCACTAATCTCCTTACGAACGGATGCCGCTTTCGAAGCAGGAAAATATTTCTCCAGAAATAGCTTTTTCATCTCAGTCCATGTTGTAACACTCCCTGGAGGAAGACAATACAACCATTCTTCTGCTAAGTCTGTCAATGAGAACGGGAAGGCTTGTAGCATAGCCATATCTCTGTCTGTGGTTGCATGCCTCAGACTTGTCATTGTGTTCTAGAACTGTTGAAGGTGTCGATTTGGATTTTCACCTGTATGTCCCTTGAACTTTGGTATATGATGAAGTAGATTCGACTTCAGCTCCACTGGGTTAGTGATTGTAATGCACAGTGGTTCCGAATCTAAGCATGGAGATGTCAACTCTCCTAACTTCCTCTCCACGGGTGGAGGTGGTGGAGGATTTCCCCCGTCGTCTGTATTAACCATCTTTACTGCAGAAGTATCTTGTTGCAACTTTGGACGTGCTCTTAGTACCGTTCCCTTTCGAGTTTGAATTCCGCACCTCGGGTAATCCCAATCCTTTGATGCCAGAGATTAAGTACCTAAAACAAAAATCTAGAAAACAAAGTTAAAAATTAAAAAGAAAATCTAAAAAAAAAAAAAACGACTAAAGCTACCGACTGCTCCCCGGCAGCGGCGCCAAAATTTGATGGGTGTCGTAGGCTCAACAAATTAATAATCTTATTTCCACACAATTAGCTGGTAATATAATGGAAGCAAGGATCGTTCCCACGAAGAGCAGGGAGTTTAGTTGTCAAAAATGTCACAAATGGGGGTTTTTGTTTTAGATTCAAAAGCTAAATAAATAATAAAGCAATGAGGAGTAATTAAGATTGCAAGAAAAATGGAGTGAGATGATCGAGGAATCCTTCTTCGTAACTAAATATTCATCAAAGTAGTATATTCATCCATTCATCATTAATCATAGATTATTACTAACCGTAGGATAACAAGTACGCTTAGCTATCTCCAAAATCCTTTAAGCCACTAGACAACAGGTACGCTTAGTCGCCAGAGTCTATCCGTCTGAACCACCTTGAGGTTTGCTTACAAGATGTAATTCAGTCGAATGCTTTATGGTCTGTGAATTTAGGTTTAATCCTAGTAGTTAGACTCAGTACGCTCGGTCTACTTTCTAGTGTTGTGTTTACACGCGATTGCTTTACGGAATCCCTACGCAAGGTCTCACGTTCTCTACTTGTGTAATAAATTATTCAACAATTACGGATATCCTAACCCTTATTAGCATTAGATTGAGTTAACAAATATATTCAGTTGGCCACCTAAACAATCTATCAATCAATCATATTCATTTTTAATAATAAACACAAACAATAATCATATGAAGAAATCAGAACATATTCATATACTAAATCAAATCATATATAGTACTTAGAATTCATCCTCAATCAAATAAGTAAATTAGCTAGACATAATGGAGTTTATAGAAAGAAAACTGTAGTTGTATAAGAACTCTAGCTACTGCTGCTTCTGTTGCAGGAGATCAGCCACTGTCGCCTTGTTGCAAGAAAACTTTAGCTACTACTGCCTCTGTTGCAAAAGATCAGCCACTGTCTCCCTGTTGCTATAACCTTTCTGCTACTAGTGCATATGTGAAGTCTTTATGCTTCTGTTCTTCTCTGGAGAATTTTATCGAGCAGTTTGTGGGCGTGAAAGTGAGGGTGAGGAGATATCTTTCTGTGGTGATTCGAGCATCTATTTATAGGCATTTATTCCTCAAATTTCGAATCTGATAATCACAAACATTCCTTAGCCGACTCCAACCCTAAAATTGTATTAAATCCTCACCGCTCATCTTGAAATTCAACGGTAAAAGCATCACTCGGTGGCTGTTTTGCAGCTGCAGTATCAATCCAAAACCATTCTCTGACTGAATTGTCGCTCAAGTCTTGACTTCCAAAGATTATCCAACCTCCACAAACGCGTATCGATGATTCCTTGTTTATCTTGGACTCGGAAATATCCTACAGAGTCCACAATAATCACGGAAGCATCATCAGTTCCATCTTGTATTCTTGGTCGAATATCTTGCTAACAACATATCAAACTCCTCAGGTCCGTGCTTATCTGTTCCTTGTCCATCTAGATCTCTCCTATTGATCTATTTCTTCTCTGTTATAACAACAGCATACATCTTACTCGAACTGCACCTTGAATAGCAGCAGTCATTATCACCATGTCCGACCAACAACCACCACCACTGTTTCATCACTATCACAGCTCCAATCACGTCCCTGACCTTGCATTATCATCACCATTATCAGCTGCATCTCAAGTTCTTCTCACGCTTCATCATCAATGCTCATCACCGATGACAGCAAACATCAGTCACCTCTTCTTTTCTTCATAGTTGAGACAGAACTTAAGCTCATCACTAATGACTACAGACTCGAGCTCGTCACCAACAATGGCAGCAACATTCACTTCCATCTTGAGGTCTTCTTCTCTACTCGTCTTACATCAATTACCGATGCCATCATGCAGTCACCATCAGTCAACATCGAACATCATTCTCCATCAATCACCACTGCCAATGAATGTCAACAGCATCAACGATTCATCTAGCACTCCTCCGTTTCATTCTCAGTAGCTACCAAAACCATGATCATCGTGATCATCATCACAACCCTTTCTCATCTATCCATCTTCATGATCATTACTGCTAATGGCAGAAGCTCGAGAAACACTGCACAGATATCCATGCAGAAGAAACTGCACGCGGGATTTTCAGTTTTGAATAAGATTACCCCTTGTAAAATACGTGACTGTGTTTAGCAGTTCCTTTGAGAGCTGGCTTCCCCTTAACACTTGATGAGGTGTCAATAGTAGTTGCCCAGAAATTGACCATTTTGCCCTTTTGTCTTCTGAGTTCTTGTTTTGCTCATAACTTCTTCATGCGAATTCGGAATTACTTCATCCTTTCGCTGTTGGCTTCATATTTTCGTCCTCTTCAAGATGTAAAGTAGAAATCTTGTACTTGAACAAGTTCCATTGGGTCTTTGGCCCTTCTACACTTGTAGCTAGCTTCTTTTATTGCACAATTAAGTGTCAATTCACTTCTTTTGGATGATTCACCTAATAAAACATAAAATAAGAGAAAACAAGCGTAATGTACAATAATTTGCAAGAATATAAACAATTACTAGCATGGAATTAACACTAAATATATGTAAAATATGCATTTATCAATTTACTACCCATTTTTATAAGAAGCACTTAATATTCCTAAGCGAAAAATAGGCCCGTGCATCGCACGGGTGAAAAACTAGTAACAATAATAATTGTCCATTGTCCAGTTACAACTTTTCTTTATAATTAAAAGCTATTCCTAATTACAATTTTGATCTATTGATAAGCAAACTAACCCCAATTACATTTCCAGTTATACTAAAAAACCTTTAATCAATAATCAAAATTTACTGATCAAATACACATAAAATGCACAAAGAAAAATGTGGATGCTTACCTGAGGTCGAAACTTGCTTCTTTTTCCACAAAAAAATCGATTATCAACCCTGTTCAATAGTCAAAGTACAAAATCATTAACCAAAAATCATGGAAGTATTCGACTATGATTTAGCAAAAACAAGAACGAAAAAATAAAAAATAAAAAATAAAATTGTCCACCGAAAAGTGTAAAATCTACCAAAATGGATGACTTTCAAAATTATTTTTGTTAATATTGATCATTCCATATTAATATAACTTTTTTTTTATGCAAGTAAATATGGTAAAAATATGATTTTTAAAATAACACAATAGGTAAATAATCTAGCAAAAAAATATAAAACATTTAGTTTTTGTAGATATTATTTAATATTTTTTTCAAAACTCTATCTTTTTATAAAAATATTTAGATATTTTTAGATACTGTTTAAAAAAAATTCAAAACAAAATCTTCTTATTTTTGGGTAATGTATCTCCTATGTAAAGCATGTATCATAAGCCAACTAGCCAAGCCCCATCGCATCATTCGATGTCGTTTTTCTCTTCTAATGACAACTTCGATTTTTTAGTTTTTTTTGTTTAATGTTTTAGCTTTTTTTGTTTAATGATTTGCTATTTTGTTATTTGATCCGCGGGCTGTTGTTGCTTTGCAGGCATCTTCAAAACCATTTGTTGGACTGTTGGCACTACAAATGTTATTTCAATGAAAATTCTAAATGAATTGTGCATGGAAGAAATTGGTAAATTTCTATGTCTTTAAAATATTTGCGTGTACAGAAACCTATTTTTTTTATATGTGTTAGAGGGAGAGTTGGAGAGAGCCGTACCCAGAGCAAATTTTTTCACACTTAAACAATGGGAGCACGGAGGTGAAAGAAATAGAAAAAGTAGTTTTATTTGATAGATCACAAGGCGGGTGGCAACTTTTTATTGAGAAAAGCGTTTGGTGCTCTATAACTACTGGCATATATTGAATTAAGATTAGTTCAGACTTCATTCTTCTATATTTTGAGTTCCAAACTTTTTTTTTTTTTTATCTTGTGCCGCATATAAATTTACATTTTCTAATTTTATTTTTGTTCTTTTGATGCCCGTATATAAAGTTTTATATAAATCCAAACTTTCTGATTTTATTGTTTCTTCTTAGTGAACTTTATTTTGCATTTCTTAAAGAAATAAATCGTGTTGAAGACATCTTAGGAGTGAGTTTTTATTTTTTCAATTAAATTTAGTTTTTATTTAATGTAAAAATCTTTGGTTAAATGATATATTGTGATTTTAGTGGCGTGCAGACATGCAGCCATTTCTGCTTTTATTGTTTGGTGATGGTTGAGCTGGTGAAATTGGAAAGATGTGAGGACTAAGCACCGCATATAATAGGTTCTAAGATGGATTCCTATATCTAAGCTTTCTTTGTTTTCCTGTTTTCCATAAGCATCTAATTTGTTCCATATATATATATATATATATATATTTGGCATAAATACAACTACTCTCCCTTACTTTGGATAGCAGGTAGACGTGCCCACGAGTATATATACATCCAGGCAACTGAAGAACAAAAGAATAGTGCGGAGTCATATTTATGATACCTTCAGTAAGCCAACAACTGCTTCAGTTTGGATTTCAATTAAGTGTATTTACAGTTAAATTTGTTACTTCACTTCGGCAGAAACAATTTTTTTAAACCCGTTTACGATTTTTCTTCGGAGAATTGAGTCTTGCATGGGCTTTTTTAATTTGGGGATTCCAATTGTATTACAGTTGCAAGTTATGTGACACCGATAGGAGAATGGTGATGGCACGAGTAGCTGAGTTCAGTTAGTATTCAGTTTAATTTTTGCTGCCCCCACAACTCATCTGATTAGACACATTTAACCCAACTTAATTCAGCTATACCTCATTTTTAGTATCAAAAGAAAAAATCAGCTATACAACTCATCGTGGTAAAAATTTAATCAAAGTTTATTTTATTTCACTGGATTTATAATTGCTTGGACAAAGATTTTTAATTTTAGACGAAAGCTTAATAATTGCTTGGACAAAGATTTTTAATTTTAGACGTAAACTCTCTCACAGCTTCATTAATCTGCGACGAAACTTAGAATCAATCAGCTCCAAAGTAGAAAATGGAGGGGAGTAGCTTTTATTTGCAATATTTGATAAGTAAGCTCGACCTGATTCTTATCGCAAAACGACGTGATAAAAGCTTTTTCTTCTACATGGTGATCATAGAAGAAACATGCATATGATTCTTTATAAGCCCAAAAACATGGATTAAGCACGTCACTTTTCGTCTAAGTATTCTGTGTGTTGCCTTTTTTTTTGTTCCAGTGGCCAGAATTGAAGCTAGCGAAACCACTGTTCTTTCCGGTATAAGTCGAAGCCACACGTTGTTCACTGTACTATCAAACTTAGTATATAAGTATGTAATCAACAATATACTCTAGCATACTTGGACCAATCAGTTTTTTCCAACTCCTATAGTATTCCAGACAGTTCCACTGGTAATGCGGCGTCCATTAAAACAAAAGTATTAAGCTGCTTTAGTTTGTTGATATCATATTTACAGACTGTGAAGTTCTGTATTGTTGTCATGTAAGTTGTTATTTAATTTTCCTTTATACAGTATAGATGGATTAATTTAGTCAGAGAGAACGATCTACTCTGATATAGATGCAATTGCATTTTGCGCTTTCGGAAAATTTTATGTCCCGCTTGGTAAAATGGGTACATATGTGGATTATCAGGTTGCAGTTGTGCGCACACTATTACCTTGGACAATGATTTTACCTTCGTTTACACAATTAGGCATGGCAAAGTTATCCAACCAAATGCTTTTCTTAGTATTACTCCACCACAAGTTATCCCATCAAAAATCACAAGTTATCCCATCAAAAATTAGGAAAATTTCATAATTATTAGGTTGTTATTTTCTAAACCACAAACTTTTTTACCATAGACGAAATATTTTTTCTAGAAACTATAGGCTTGGATGCACTCTATATAAAGCACTCAACAAAGGTAGGTCTCAACGTCTCATCAATTTCGTGATGGTTTTTTTATTCTTCTAGAGGTTTGCTTCTTTTTTTTTCTCAGTTTTTTTATCAATATCAGTTAAGTTAAATGGTGATTTTTGATCCGCAGTGCTGGTGTGCTGATTTTTTCTTCTTCTAGGATTTTTCTTTTTTTCCTCAGTTTTTTTTATCAATATATCAGTGCTGGTATATTTGTATTAACGATAGATCAATCTATGTGATTGTGTTGTGTATTTATAAAGGTGATAAATTTAATATTTTGTTAATCCGTTTCTTGTGATTGTAATTTCTTTTTTATATTCTGAATCTTTGTCGCCATAATAACAATCAGGTTTTACATTTTTACTGATTACTGACTTTGTTTTGCAGTTTTTATTTTGCAGTTGTTGGTGATATATCATCGGAATGAATGATGAAATGTAATATTTTGGTTCACTTTCTGGTATTTTTTTAAGTGTAATAATCTTTGTTTTTTACTTTTTATTTGTGGTTCCTATAATTTTATTAGGAAACCATTTTGTTTTTGGTTGTTTTTTATGGGTTTTACTCTTTTTGTTGATTTTATATTTTCTTTTATTTTTATTTTTATTTTTATCTACCGGATCATAGAAACTCTATTATTAGGAAACCAGTTTTTTTTTGTTCTTGTTTAGAGGTAGTATTCTTTTAAATTTTTTTTTGGCTTTAGTCGTACCATGCACTGAAGAATTAAACCATAATTCTGAGATCATCCTGGTATCAATGGAAGGATGATCTATTTTTTACGATTTCATTTTTACATCGACGGATTCATTCTTTGGATTGTGGTGACTGGTGAGATTTCTTAAAAATGTTGCTAACAGGCGCATGTCTAATGAAGACGAAGTAGCCCGACTTTAGAGGAAACGCCAAGTATCCTATATTAGCCCCAGTTATCTGCACATCTTTTTCATTCCGGACCTTTTTCATTCTGAGCAAAAGATTAACTTTTATGTATTTAAAGTTTGTGCAAAATGATGAAGTAAGAATAGCAATGTAAGTCTAAGTTCATGAGAAACGAATTCGGAAAGAGCTAAAGGAACAAGATATTTTAAGTAAAGGTGTTTTTCTCAGACTCGCGTATCTTACTTCTTTAAAGTTTTTGTTGTTTTAATCTTAATTTTTTTTTCTCTAGCTCACTTATTTTCTTTCTTAAATATCTTACTTCCAAATTGTGAAGAGAAGAGCAAATACGTCAAGAAATGGAAAAAATGTCCATGAAAGACGGAAAGTGGAAGAGAGGTTGATGCGTGAAAATTAGCGAGAAAAGGAGAGGTTCCAGAGAGAAAAAGCTTGGACTTCCATAAGATTTATGCAAAAGGAATCAGATAAGTTGGTGTGATTCTTTTCATGGCCATTGCTTATTCACGGTCCAGAAAAAGACAATATGCGGGAACAGATTCATATTGATACGAACCTTCCAGCATTGTGATAGTTATCCTTTTTATCAGATGTCTAACGGAGGCGATATGATGTGATATGGATGACTTTTTATGAGCAAGGTTTCTTCAGTCAGATTAAATACAAAACTTTGTAGTCAGATTAAATACAAAAGCTTAATTGATTAAAAGGTGTAGCAACATGTGTGCCTGGAATAGGCTTGTGAGCGGATTCATCTGAGCCAACGCCAACGCACAGCTCAACCATTTTGAAGAAAATCTAAAACATAAAATATTAGATTTATATGTTCATGCATTGATGTACATCTACACGTAATAATCACATGATGAAGCTACAAGATTCGCGTAACAGATTAGTATCATTATCTACACGCAGTAATCACAAAAAAAAAAGCAAAAAATGGCTAAAACCAACAAATTGACGACAAGAAGAACATGGAATATTTAAAGAACAAATGAAAATGCAAAGGATATTTATCTCTACCCTGAAGAACTTCACGTCAACAAAAAAAAAAACATACAACACAAACAAGTAAACCATAGGAGAAAGAGGTCAGAGGTGTGATTCTTCTTCAAGATAAGAATGGTATGGTTCTGGAATATTATCGGGAGCTAATTTGATTCTTAGCTTTGTATTATTTTTTAGTTATTATTCATGAATTATTGAATTTTCTACAATAACCTCTGATTCAGGTAAGGCCTACTGCTTACTGCTTGAAATTACATACGTTTATTAAATAAAATTAAATAAATAAAGTATACTCAATTCGATAATTTATTGCAGCTGTTATTGGGAAGTTGAAGCATGCGTGAATTGAGATAATTAAGGAACCGGTTGAGAACCAAGAGAAATACGAAGAAGTCCTTACGAGAGTAATAATCGAAAATGAATAGTAATGCATTTCGTTGGTAGAAAAATATTTGTTTTAGCAATTGTATGTATATATCTGGCTAATTAATATAATTTTAATGCAGTGCAATTACTATGGTGGTGACTTTATGGGATGAATGACCAAAGTAATACTTCATCTGTATCTATTATATAGGCGGAATTTTCATTTTTTTTTGTACCAATATATAGGCGGAGTCCAATTTCCTAAATGAATATTTCCAAGCATACCCTTATAATACATAGATAAAGTGTTATGAATAAGATAAAGAGTAAAACATGGAAAAACATAAAAATTTATGAGTTTAAGACACTTTTCTTAATCTACGAGAATTGACCCGCTCCGTTTATATATGTGGTAGGGAGGTAGTAAAAATGGAGTGGTGGGAGCCTGGCAGGTGGTAATACTGGTCCAATAATCGTCATGGTTACGGGATCCTTTGGAAGAGAACACCTAGGTGAGTACTCTAAATACTAAATTACTAAATAGTCCTTATGAGATCAGTTGTTCAAAATATTGATATTGTTTCTATCTAACGTGTCCTTGGATTAATAGGTAGAATTTCCTCGCTACATCACCTGCGTCAAGCATATTAGTTAATTTGGATGTACCATGGGTCCATGAATTTTGAGAAATGTCCGGTTCATGGTCGTGGAAGTCAATATTCTTTTGTACTCTTTACCAAGATAGAGATAATTCGAAAATGTTTTTAGAATTTTTTCAGTACGACGAGCGTCAAATTTTCCACAAGCAAGAAATAGACCCGTGCACCGCACGGGTGAAGAACTAGTAAATAAATAAAGTCCGACTATTCTGTGCTTATTGTCCTAAAAATAACATCCTAAAAATTCAAGCGCAAACAAGATTTTTTAACCTGGTGCACAGCACGGGTTACTATCTAGTTTATTGATTGAGAAAAAAGCAGAGGCATAAGCCAGATCCTCCTGAGAAAAAAAGATCAGAACGACGAAAGAATACACCGGCTCATTCAAAAGCAACATACGATTGCTTGGTAAGATAATTTTGTGGTTCCAGTGACTGCTTTGCCAAAACTCGACCTTCTCCTGCCTTACTCATCCTGCGTTGTAGTAGTTCATAATCACGGCTTTCTCAAAAAATCCTCCGGTCAGCGATCTTGCAATATGGAACCGCGGTCGATATCCTAATTCTCATCATACTTCACGCCAGCAGAGTTACAGCTGTTTTTTATGAGATAGAGCTTGTCAATGGGAATCGAGTTGATTTGAACTGGATCACGCTGGAAGTCCTGAAAAACAATAGTCATATCTATTTCCACAGGTTTAGACAACTCGCATTTAAGCCTCAGATGAACAACCTCTATCTCGTATAGGTCGACCACAATAAAAGGTTCATCCACAAGCCCAACTAGCGTAAAAAGAGTCAAGCCAAAGACGGTTGGTGCCTTGTTGGGACGATTTCCTTGAAACTCATACACCTTACGAACCTCAGCATCAACAAACGGTTTACAATGTAATGCAGGTATACCTCTCCATTTTTCTCGAACATTGTGGACAAAGTTCTTTAAGTCTTCATTAATCTTATTTGAATCAGTATAAGATCTCTTCTGTCCCACAGGGGTCTGCACCAAACGAAATTGGATATTCTGTCTCTTTTCTGTCCCCACCTTGATGCCTTCATGAAAATGGAAGTGCAAGAGAGGAGGCATCTTCTCGTTCTCCAACTCGAAATAAATCTGTCTTTACATCTGTATACAAGAAAGAAAAACAGAAATTGGGACCGGAGGCTGCATAGTAGAACCCGTTTGCATGGACTTCAAGGTCGCCAACAATGGTCTCTCCACCTTGTTCTACTATCTTGGGAAAGATTTTGAGGCCAGCTAATGTTATAACATTGGCCTCTTCCTCCCTCTGCAGTGTTTTGGTGTTTGATGCGTGTTTAGCCTCATCCTCATCCATCCACGTATATCCACTTACCAGTCTTCTGCCATCTGATTCTACATGTTTTCTCTCAGACTGATCCCCCCCGCAAAAATCTCTGTTTTCGTCTTCTTCGCAAATTGACACCAAGTCTTGTCTGATTAAGCATGCGCACAACTTCTTGTACAGAAGTGGAATATCCTCCTGCATTTCCTCCTCACAATGGCCCGTAGACCTTTCTTCGGCTAACTTGCTGACCTTACCAAAACATTCTGTTCCCAATGAGCAATTATGAACTTCCATTGAAAAGTGATGTCAAGCTGTATCTGCTAGCAGAAGAGAAAGACAAGACTTGGTAATAAAATCGCAGGAACTTCAACAAAAAAAAAAGCAGAAACGAATATATCTCCAAAACACCACGGATATTGCTTTAGAGAAGGTGTTTTATCTTCTTATTTGGTTGTTTTGTGTTCGTATTCCTCTAGTCTTCGGCGTGTGTTCTCTACAAGAAATCCAGGTCCCTATTTATAGATGATATGATATCTATGCTAAAACTAGAAATACACTAATTAGGAAATCCTTCTAGGAATAGAAGTGTCCTACTGTTCCTTCTAAGAATAGAAGTCTACTGGAAATTTAGGGCTGCACAAAGGTCGGTCGGTCCGGTTTTCACCTGAAACCGTCGACTGAACTGCATGATGGCCGGTTTTCCTACTAATGTACGGTTCTGATCCGACTCAGTTCGGTTTTTAATCGATCCGACTCCGTTCGGTTACTGCACGGTTATTACGGTTTTCAACCGATCCAAAACATATGTTCAGATCTGCAAAATTATGAACCCAGGAACTAATTCATGCATAAGATTCAATTGAGCTCAAACCATATCTTATCTTCAATTAAACACCACCAGTACCAAGTTACAACTTACAATCACAACATAGAACCCCATTTACAGTAGTAGCACATCACTGTTATTCTCCCACTGTTTTTCATCTTCTCTAAATGTGAAATACGAAACCCACCAGTGCAGTTGCATACTTGCTGTGGTCAATACTTCTTCTCACTGAAAAATCAAATTCATATACCCAAAATAAGATTGAATCATAACCTAATGTACACTCTGATTAACAAAATAATTACCATGAAATCAATAGAATAAAATACCCCAAATTAAAAAAAAAAAAAAAAACTAGGGCTTCAAAGAAGTAAACCTATATGAATAAAATCAAAATTGGAGAATAAAACTTCTTTTTTGAGCGGAATCCTTCACATATATCTGTTTATCAACTATTCATGTTGATTCATATGTGAATGTTATGATTGTGATGAAGAAGAAAAAGTAGAAGAAGGGTTTGGTTGCTCGTGTGTGACGGAGGTGGTGGTTGTGCTGTAACTCTGTAAGAAGAAGAAGAGAAATGTAAAGAGGAAGAAGAAAACGAGACGGAGGCTAGTGTAACTGTGAAGAAGATGAAAACGAGAGAGAGATGTGAGCAGCTAATTAGTTAGGGCAATTCCCTTGGGAATGAACAAACAAAATCTTCTATTGAGCGGCTGGATGGCCAAACTAGATTTTCCACTATGGTAAAGTATTGGGTGTTAGACAAATAGGCGCGCGAGACACGTTAAAACGCTAGCGTCAGTAAATTCAATGCAGGCGTCGGGAGGACAAACGCTGGCGACGGAAGAACCAACGCGGTGTCTGAAGATAAAGCGCCGACGTTTTTGCCATGAACGTCAACGGGTAGTTTTTTAAAATTTGAAGTTCACTTTTTACCTTTATAAATTACCATCATCTTCAAATAATTGACTCACGTCAAAATTCACTTGATTTTTCTCTTCTAAAAAATGGCTGAAAAGGCGATCACACTTTTTTGCGATGCAAAACTTAAAGCTGTTGTTTCTAAGATATGTGGGAGTTTTAAAAAGATTGAAAATTGTAAAAGGGAAGTGCAAGTTTTAGAAGTTGCTCCAAGAAAATGTTCCGCTAAAAGGCAAAGAAGAGCTCCGGTTTTGAAAGTTAACAACAAAAAATTCAAAAACAAAGGTGAAACTGTCAAATAGCGCGTTGAATGGAAAGTACGTCAAATGAAGATACAGGAGGCAGAAACTTGTACTTGATTTTTATTAAATTTTTTATTATTGTCCAGATTTATATCTTGTAAAAGAATTGGCAGTAATATCAATGAATAAAAATGTTTATATTTTAGAATAGATTTCCACTTCAGATTAAGTGAAATTTATTACAATTTATTAAACTTGCAAATAACATCAAACTACATTTTAATAAACCATAACAAAAACATCAAAACTACATCAAATCCAGCGACATTCTCTCTGTAAAGTTCATAGCATTAAAAATGCCTAAACTCTCTCCCGCTTTCTTCAGTAAACTTGGTCTGAGCGATGATTTCCAGTTCTTCGTTGGATAATCCAGAATTGCTACGATGAACCATCCACAATACTTCCTTATAATGTTTGACTTCATTAGTGGTGAATGCAATTTTTAGTTCTAGGCTCTTACTGTTTCGTACTGCTTCGTTCCGCGATGCTACAAAATGTCCTAATACTCTTTCCCAGAAATTATCATTGTTCATTGGTCTCACCATACGATGTAACCAGCATCGAACAAGAGAAACATCTTCTTCCATTGTAAATCCGGTAGCGGCATTCTAGTGCAGTAACAATGTGCTTGGATGGACCATCTTTTAGAATTCTGAAACACGCTTCGTAACGAAAAGGCTTACCATGAGCTTCCTCCCAATTATCAAGAGCCGTTTGGATCACTTCATCTTCAGTTACACCGCTGAACTTTTCTCGGTCAATTTCTATTATTAAAGCAAGAAATGGATGGACTGCAAGCCTAATAGAATGAAAACGAGCACGCAATCGACGAGCATCTCGGTTTCCTGGGTTTCCCGTCAATGAGACGAACATTGAAAAAACGTTCTCCCAAAAAGAACTGTCATGAGAAATAAGAACACCAGTGATTACCCTATGAAAGAAATATTCTTTGCATAGAGTTATATCCTCTTCTTCGGTAAACTTGGGACCACAATTTCTAACAGACATTTCTGCAAAGGAGGAGAGATATAAGAAAGAAGAAGAAGAAGTGATTTTGGAGATGGGAGGAATGAAATTTATAAGTCGAGAAAGAAAAAATTTCCGTTGGAAATGGAAATTTAGCCGTTGGCGTTTGTATTAAAGTCGCGGGCGACTTTCCTTTGAGCGTCCATTTGAATTACCAACGCCTATTTTCTATTATAAATACATCACTAGGTTTTATTTCAAACCAAACTAACCGATTTCTTTCTCATCATCCACCATGTTTTCTAAAGGCAAAGCGAAGCAAATATTATGTGTCGAAGCAAAAGAGGTTTTCCCATTATGTTTCATGGATAACCAAAATCTTATGCAATGTTCTTGGATGTATTCAAAGTGTCCGCAGGAAGGTTGTTCATGCATCAGAATGATGATTGAATCACAACCGGAAAAGCTCAGGTATTTGCAATGTCAAGATCCCAATTTTCCAGAGGAACCACAATATGCTAGATGATGCTATGGAGATTAAAAAAGAAGAAGAAGAAAATATTGCAACACTCCAAAAACTTCAAACTTAAAGCCAAATTGAAGAAGGAGTTATTACACTGCAAGCATTGTGGATATGGAGATCACGAATACAAACATTGTCCACAGAGAATCAGTTCATGCTCAAAGCCCGGTTGCAGGACTTTTATGCATTTGCGGACTTCTTCTGAAGAAGACACATATGGAAGGCATTTCTGGGAATGTCCCAGGTCTTTTTTGGTGGAGTGGGCTGATTGAAGTTGTACGAAAAATTGATTCACTATGGTATTATTATGTTATTTAATTTGTTGTTTATTTTGTGTTATTACGATTATCTAAAACCATCAATATCAAGTAATTTAAATTTTTCCTCGATTAAACATATCACCATCAATTTCATAAATAAAAACATACTGCATTGAACAACCACACCGTACATGAGAATAAAAGAAATACATCAAATTAAAATAACTACTACATAGGAGGCGTCAGTTCTCGGCGGGTGGTGGGATTCCTAGGGAGATGTAGGGATCGTATTTGATGATCAGCCTAAGAATGTTGAAACAAGCATGGAATTCGAACTGACGACTGAGGTGAGATGATGGCCACATCGCTAGAGTTCTAGGTTCCACTTCATGTTCGGCTCCACCGTTGAGCTTATTTTTGTGATTCTCCATTAGTTGAGAAATGAACTCCGATACATTACAACTAATTACACTAAAACGATGCGCCAATCCCTGAGAATCACGCCCATTAATGTTCATCGTTTCAGCAACGAACATTTCAAAAACTTTCTGCCAGAACGTCGATTGTGATACATTCCTACCGGTAGCAACATCAGCGGCAACATCTTGTGTTTGAAAAATGTAGGCTCTGCAAATAGCTAAATCCTCTTCTTTAGTGTATCTAACAGAATGAACTCTGAGAGGCATTTTTGTAGATGATTTGATAGGGAAGAATGTGTAGAATGTGTGAATTTAGAGTTGAAATGCGGAGTATTTATAGATTCCAAAAAATGTATCCGTTGGATCACCAAATTTGTTAGCCATTCAGATGGAGCCGTTGGCGCCATTGGGTCGGACGCTTGCGTTTCTAGTAAGGACACTGGCGCTGTAAGGAAAAACTCACGCTGGTTATAAAAACGTTGGCGTTTTTCGTGTTGACGCCAGCGTTAGTAGAGATGACGCACGTCCTTACCACAAACGCGCGCCGGATGTTCCGACTCGATGTTCAAATCAACAAATCTGTTGATTTGAACATCCATTTTTCATGTTTGTTCATTCCATAGTGGGAGAAAAATGAACAAACTCTGAGTTTGTTCATCCCATAGGAACTGCTCTTAGGGTTTAGGTTAAGTGTATCTATACTAGAAGAAATGGAGGGTTGGGATTAAAAAGATTTTATAAAATCAACAGAACTAGACATAAAAACCCAAGGTGAACAAACTTGTGGTACAAAAACTCCATTCAAATGTTGAGATCCATTAAAACTCCATCTTAAACAAACTTGATATAAAACCCCCAAATTTCTAAAAAATGATATAAAAACCCCAAATTTCAAAATTGGTTTCATCAAATTCTATGATGTTTCATCAAATTTTATGATGAAAACAATTATCTTTGGGGGTTTTTGTGTTACTTTTGTTTTGATAGGGTTTCTGTGTTACTTTTATTTTGATGGGTTTTTTGTGGATGGATAGTGACATCTTTGGGTTATAACTCGCGGACCGTAAAATCAATGGTACGGGATAGCCGGTTTCTACGGTCGGTTCGGCTCGGTTTTACTACTCAAACTGTAGATCCTACGGTTATTTTTTCTCAAATTATCACCCACTGTTAGATGGACGGTTCGGTTCGGTCAAAATTTGACCGGTTTCGGTCCGGTCAGTCGGTTCGGGTCGGTTCTGTGCATCCCTAACTGGAATTACTTGGAGAGAAATCTGTGGTGTTTTGAGGGTATTCTAGCGGGCCTATACCTAAAAACAGATCAATACTAAGCCATAGAAATTAATGTTCAATCCTTAGTTGGGCTTTAGACAGTCTAGTCCTGTCCTTTCAAGCCTAGTACTAGGAGGTCCAATTCACAATATTCAGAACAAATCAGTCCTTTATTTAACGATTTAATCCAAAACGAATTTCATTCATGGCAAAAATACCCATATGTTTCTTGCAGTTCAGTTTATATTTTTTTATTTTTTTATCTATTTTTTGTCGAAACAGCTCTGAAACCTGCAGCCAAATCTTGCTCCACATAAATCTGAGAATCAAGCAAATAGTAGGTTCAGTTGATGTCAAATTGAATAACCTAAATCATCGTCATTAGCAGTATCCGTTCATGAAGATGAATTCATAAACAAAAGAAGAAGTTGAGGAGAATCAATTGAGCAAACCAAATTAAAGATTTCATCAGCGAATGGAAGGTTAGTTTAAATTAATCTATTATTACCATTTAATTCGATAGGTTAATTTTATCAATTTCAGAGTTTTTTTACGTTTCAAAAACCTAAATACTTGATTTCGTTCTTTTCTTGATTGATTTTTGTAGATCCAATCAAAAATTGCTTGATGTTTTTAGTTTTATATCAGAAGCAGTGAGATTTCTATCCAAGACCGATATTGTTATGTTCATCGGTTGAAGACAGTGTCACTAGATTATCTGGTTTTATTTATTTATTTATTTTGATTATTTGGGAGAAAACTGCGTTCCAATACTTTTCTTCCTTGCGGGGGTAGTCCTAGGGTGAGTTCGGGGGAGTTGAGTGTATTTTGAATCTTTGGGATTTTAAGAGAGTTCGAGAGAGTGTAAGGAGTTTGAGAGAGTTTGGTGTTTTTGAGTTCAGGGAATTTGGGGGAGTGTAGGGAGTTTGAGAAAGTTTATTAAAGGGAGTTTGGGAGAGTTTGGGGGAGTTCATTCTCTTTAAGTAACTGAAACAACAAATCCTCATTTGCAAGTAAAAATGATCTTTAATAAAAAGAAAATAAATAAATAAATAAAATGATCCTATCTTTGTATCATTAGTATGTTATTGTTGTGCAACGAGATTATTTTTTTCTTCACTTTAACGGTCTCCATACAATTCTAACTCCCTTTGTTCACGAACATTATCCCACATATCATCCTATATACTCTTTCTCCATGCATTAGCTTCTTGATGTTGTTGTTCTTGAGTTTGTGTCAAAACTTCGTCGTCATTTTCAAGCGTTGATGAGGATGGATGGTTGTCTTCCTCTTCCTCAACTGGAAACTCATCTGAATGGCGTTTTTTTCGCAATAAGTTGTGTAAGCCTGCACAAGCTGTCACTATCTCCGCTTGCACTTGATACGGAAATGGAGGTTGAGACTTAAAGATCAAGAAGCGAGACTTCAAAACACCAAACAATATTTCAACTACATTCCTCAAAGAAGCATGATGCAAGTTAAGTAATTCTTCAGCCTTTTTCGCATGATTACCCGTACTAGAAATTTCTTTCAAATGATAACGTTTGCCACGAAATGGTGTTAAACAGTATTGTCGGTTTGCAAACCCACCATCCCCAAAGTAATATTTACCTGAATAAAACAGAAAAAGAAAACTTCGTCAATTATAACCCAAATATAACTTAACCAAAAAAATCAAAACTTCATATTAGATAAAAGTAAAATTACCTTGCGGTATTTTCAGTTCATTTCTTTTTGTCATTGCGTCGTTAAATATTTTCGAATCATGATCAGACCCTTCCCATCCACTGAGCACGTATGAACTCCAAGTCGAAGTTGCAAACCGCTAACACATTTTGAGATGTAATTCCATGTCGATTTCGATAAACAGATGCATCTATTTTCTTTACCATTGCTGGGATATGTGTATCGTCCATAGCTCCAGTGCAATACTTAAAGTAAGGATAAAATCGCGTACTCTCTCGAATTTTAGTTGGAATTGCACTTGTTGGCTTAGCCATCATCTCCGGGGATATAACATTTAAAGCTCGCAACATCATGTTGAAGTTTTTATTCAATAGAAACAAGCATTTATTCAATGGAAACACATCTTGTATCACGTAATGGTGTACTTTGGCCAACAACGAGTAAAAATATACCAAGCATTTATTCAATAGAAACACATCTTATATCACGTAATGGTATAGTTTCTCGAATGATGCAACATATATTTACAAAAATACCAGGGTACATCCTATAACTTCGTTGAAAGTCTTATGGGTCTTCGCGCAAAACTCTCCTTATATAGTTATACCCAAATGAAGTAATCGGGCGTCTCATTAGTTTTTCAATACGCTGACTTTGTATGTATTCCAATTGCTTAATTATATCCATCAACCATGAACGCATCGCTGAAAGTATATTCAAAAATATGGATAGTTTAAATTCATCATTGCTACTTACTTCTTCATCATCACTGCTTTCTTATTCTGTATCGAAGGCTTGATCTTCACTATCAGTAGATAAATCCAAATCAGACATGTTCACCTAAAAAGATGATCAAAGTATTTTTTTTATTAGAATCATTATTATCTCAAAAGCATAAAGTATATATGTGTATAGAAAATAAGCATATAGAATATAAAGTTCATAGATTCAATCATAATAACCATATAAAGATGTCAATACATAACAGTTAGTAGCTCAAACCATAACCATAAAGTCTCAACTAAGGGGAAAAAAAATTAAATACTAATAGTTACGAAGCAAAACGACCGAAATTTGACCAATCCACGAACCAATCCACAACTTTGAACTTTGAACTAAACCAATCCACAACTTTCTTTCTTCAGGATTAAAATGTCTGAACAAGTTCTTCTTGTGATTGGTGTCGAGCATTTCAATCACTTTCATTTTATCTTCCAAAGAAATTTCAGTCATGCCATAAACAAGATCCCGTACCTTGTTATCTTTCTTATCCTTATCAAAGTCTACGCATTTCCTTTTCAATTTTGCGGCCTTCTTTCTCTTTCCCAATAAAAGCCTGCATTGACTCAATAGAAAAAGTGAAAATGCGGAGGTACAACAACCACACCCAAAAATTTGTTTGGCAATCTGAGAGGACTTACTTCAATATACTTTCAAGAGAATCAACTAGATAGTCAGACTCGATCTATGGAAAAGTATATCAAAGAGTTATATCTCTATTTCAACACAATCAGAGTTAAACAGAAACAAGTCCGCAAACCTGATTTTAGTGTGAAGCTATTGAAACAAAATATTTTGTGTTAATCACAACCTATCAAATATCCACCGTGTATGAAAATCTTTAAGAAACAATCTCTAAAGGAATATTTCAACATAGTGTCCACTTGAAACAGGGTTAGTCCAGACTGGTCTAACAATGTGAAAATAATAAAATCAATTATTCAAGATCAATCAAGTCTTATCCGACAAACAAGGTCGGATTTAACAACTATGATTGATTAACATACAACCTGTATTATTTCAATTATATAAATAAAATATAATGCGGAAAAGAAATAACACAGACACCAGAAATTTTGTTAATGAGGAAACCACAAATCAGAAAAAACCCGGTACCTAGTCCAGAATAAACACACACTGATTATAAGTTGTTACACCAATTTCCTACTACCTATTCGGACTAGATGTAATACTTGCTTGAGCACTAATAAAATTCCTAGCAGAACACCGATTCTCTTTAGGAATTCTTCTCGTATAACTTCTAGCAGAACACAAATTCTCTTTAGAAGTTATTCACGAAAATCTTCTAGCAGAACGTTAGTTCTGTTTAGAAGATGCACCAACACGATTGATAATTTTCGATCTTTCGTTTTCATAAAGTACCGAGTCGATTTCCCTTTAGATGTAAATCAAGGTTTTGAAAATCTTGTATTTGTTTTGAGAAAAATAATTACTAGGTAAAAGTAATATCATAAACAAACTTGTATATTATGGATTATTATACTCTTCAAAAATGGAAGCGAAACCTAATTATTCTACCACAAGAACAACTAGAATAAATCTAGAGATATCTTGTTTAAAACTTCTTAAGGATTTTTACGAGATGCCTTAATCGAAGTTTTCTTTCTAGCTTCCGATTTCGACTAACAAAAGTCGGTATACGATCGGAAACTGAAATATATATGAAAAGACGAGGGTACCCAAATATACCTCAATCTAAAACTTTTCCTACCTATAAGTCCTTTCTCCGAAAGTGATTGTCTATGGACTGAGTCGAGACAATGCAACTAATCGGTTCAAACTTCGTGTGATCGTTTATGGATACGAGATCGAGACAATACAACAATGAAGTATGTTTACTTGATAAAAAGGTTCAGACTTAGCCAAACACAATAGGATTCACTTGTCAAGTAAACAGGAATTAACGTTTGTGTGATTTACTTTAATTATAATGCGGAAAATGAAAGTAAATGACACAACAAGTTTTTGTTAATGAGGAAACCGCAAATGCAGAAAAACCCCGGGACCTTGTCCAGAATTGAATACTCCCAGGATTAAGCCGCTACACAAAATTACACCTAACTTCGTATAGTTGAGACCAAGCAACTAAACCTATAGTTCATTTGGTTCCGTCTGTATTCCCACGCCTCCGACCTATGAATAAGTCACGTACTTGGAACAATTCCTTTGGTTCGTATTCCAAACAGTAAAGGAACAACAAATATGTTTGGTATCAACTCTCTTCAACCAAGTGATATGAGTCGGACAAAGGATCTTCTGTTTATCTTAACATAAACTCATTCTTCAGGTCCTTAGATCTATCTTATGTTCAATTACCGAAGTAATCGTTGAAGATTAAGCCAACAACACTATTAATCCAAAGTGTTAGAGCATTTCTCGGTCGAACTCGCATGCGATGCTATCTCAAGCATGTTTGTCAATGTTAATGATCAAAACTATAAGTCCTGATTTCTAGTCTATTATAGTTAAGTCTCGGATTAGGATAGAAAGTATAGTTGATATCAAGGACTTCATGGCGATTCATCAAACAAGTAGAAGAACTACTCAAGGAACCGTTGGAACTTCTCGACAAAAAGGTATGTGAAGACTTGAACTTATCTGTCACTCAAAAGTCTATCTACTCTATCTCATACTCTTTGAGACAAGAAGTCGTATGCTATATATATAGACTTGGATTATACACATTTGGTATTTCGAGCCGAGTATACCTCGTCTATATATATCTCGAAATATGTGTTGGTAAGCTTTTCGCTTCGATCAAATTTATCTTTACCTAGTATATTTCAATCATCTTGAAAATTGCTTTGACGAGAAATGGTGTAACAACTATATAACGTCCTCTAATAATATTTCAATGATTGGAATGAGAATTTAGATTACATAACCAATGATGGACATAAGTATTTTTGTGGAAACACATATGTGCATAAGTACTATTCCTTGAACCAAAGTTTGCGAAATTTGTTAATCAAGAGAAACCGGAAGTATGTCTTGTTGCCAAGTCCGCGAACTGTCGAACTTCTCATCCCGAGAAATTCTGCTGGAGTTGAAAAACTAGTTGTGTGAGTACCAGTACGCGAACCGGCGGAAGGTCTTTTGCCGAGATTTTCTGCTGGAGTTTGTAAACTCTGCCCGGTTGCTTAAGTCCGCGAACCTAGTGTGCGAACTAAAGAAGGTTATATATCTAAAGATGATTTCTGAACTTAAACTTAAAAATACTAAGGAATACAGTTTGCAAACCGTGGCTATAAAAGTTCATGAACCGATTCAAGTGAATCAAATCATCTTTGCTTCAATTGTGTCTTGTGTAGTACATGAGATTCCCTTGCAATTGAACAACTCTCTAACTAGTTCATTTGAAGTCACTGGAACTAGTTATGGTGAAGATAACATGGTTGATATGAAATGCTCATATGGCTAACCAATTGGTTAACTGTTGTTGAACCAACAAGTGCATACGTTTGGGTACGGTTAACAAACCTAGAAACGTGCATTGTCAAGTGTGTATAACAAGCTAAATTTTCGATCTAACGGTTGAGAAATATTAGCTTGAATCTAAATCAGGTTTTCATCTAACGGTGGATATTGATTTCTTTGTTACCAAGGAAAAACCCTGATTTGAAAGACTACATAAAGGAGACATCTAGTATTGTGGAAAACTAATCCCCACACCTTACTTGTGATACTAGTTTGCGTGCTAGAGTCGTTTCTCCTTTAACCTTTGGTTTTCTTCTTCTAAAACCAGGTTAACGACTGAAATACTTCATTGGGATTGTGAAGCCAGACCGATACTACTTTTATCGTAGTTGTGTGATCTGATCTTGTATCTTCTATCGTACGAGTACAATCAGATTGATTGGCTTGAGATTGATATCTCCGATAGGAAAGATATAAAAAGTAGTCACAAACATATTCGTCTCATTGTTTGTGATTCCTCAACATCTTGTTTCGATACCATACGATTAAGATTATTGTGAGGTGATTGATAACTCTAGGATGTTCTTCGGGAATATAAGACCGGATTATAAATTGGTTCATGTTCACCTTGATTATTATCAAAAGACGGAACAAAATCTTTAGGGTTTACCTGTGGGAAACAGATTGATCCTTTGATAGACTTGTCTGTGGGAAACAGATTTGTTCATTGTTAAAGCCTGCAATTTTGGGTCGTGGCGACTCTTAGCTGTGGGTGAGATCAGCTAAGGGAATCAAGTGCGCAGTATCCTACTGGGATCAGAGGCGTAGGAAGTACAACTGTACCTTGGATCAGTGGGAGACTGATTGGGGTTCAACTATAGTCCAGTCCGAAGTTAGCTTGGAGTAGGCTAGTGTCTATAGAGGCTTAATACAGTCTGTGTTCAATATGGACTAGGTTCCGGGGTTTTTCTGCATTTGCGGTTTCCTCGTTAACAAAATTTCTGGTGTCTGTTATTTCAATTTCCGCATTATATTGTTTTATCTTTATTATTGAAATAATACAGGTTGTGCGTTAGATCATCAATTAGAGTAATCCAACCTTTGGTTGTTGATTGTCATTGATTGATCTTTGGATATTGGTCTTTGGTACCATCCAATTTATTCCTTGTATTTGATTAGTACTCGCAGTTTCAGTTTGAGGAAATCAAATCAAGAGAGAGATATAAACTCGTTGATGTACTTTTAATTGATTGAGTCTTGTTGATTCTCTTAAAAGTATATTTGAGTTTGTACATACAGGTTGCTAAGAGAAATATTGGGTGTTGTTGTTAGACCCCCCCTTTTTCAATTGGTATCAGAGCAGGCAAACACGTTTAAGACCTTACAAGTATGTGTTTGTAGCGATCTGACTCTATGGACAGAGGTGTTATCTCTATTAACGTACCACCAGTCTTCGATGGCTCTAATTACTTATGGTGGAAAATTTCTATGCGAGCTTTTCTTCAAGCACGTGATTTTGAATCATGGGTATATGTTGTTAATGGCTATGATGCTCCCTTTGTGGAAGTTGGAGACGTAAACGTTCTCAAGAATATTGGTGATTATAATCCTGATGAGATACTTGCTGCAAAGCAAAACTCCGACAGTTTGAATGTCATCATACATGCCATTTCCCCAAATCTTCAGCACCATGTGTCAAACTGCACTAGGTCTAAAGATGCTTGGGATATCTTAGAAACCGTATTTGAAGGTAACTCTAGTGAAAAGGAAGTCAGGCTTCCAAACCTTAATTCCGATTGGGAGAACCTTCGTATGGCAGATGAAGATACATTTGATGAGTTTAATCACAGATTGTCTGAAATTGTTAATGCATATTTTGCATTGGGTAAGACTATTCCTAAAAAGGACATTGTGATGAAAATTCTCAGATTGCTTCCATCTAGATACGAGTCTAAGAAGCATGCCATCGTTGAGGGAAATAACCTTGATAATATTTCCAGAAATACATTGGTTGGAAAGCTAAAGATCTTTGATCATGAGCATACATCCAAAATCGGAAAGGATGTCGCCTTTAAAGCACAGAAGAACACTAAAGTACTTGGTAAAAGAAAAAGTGTTTATGTCTCTGAGGATGATCGGTCTGAGGGTGATTTTTTGGATGAAGATCTTGACAAATCAGTCTCCTTGATCACAATACAGTTTAGGGATCTTCTATTGAAGAAAAGTAAACGGTTTTCAAGAGACAAACCTAGGTTATCAGATAAACCTCACAATCGCGTTCCTCCTAAAAACAGGGATGCTGACGAGGCGATGGCGAGGATATGCCACAATGCTTTAAGTGTAAAGGTTTTGGTTATTTTGCAAACAAGTTCCCAAATCGTAGAAAATACACTGGGAACAAAGGTCTTGCTGTAACACTTGATGAGATGTCTGAGATCTATGATTCTGATGAAGATAAGAAGTAAAGTGTCAGTCTTCTATGTGAAAACATTGATTTTGATAATTGTAGCAATACATATATCAACCTTGATGGTTTAGGTGAAGAAGAGAATCCAATCAAGATGGAAGAATCAATTGACCCATCCTTTGGAAACTATGGTTGTAATGTTTCAGGATCTACTATGTGTCTAGTTACGTTCACACCACAGATGCCTGAATACTATCCAAGTTTGACGTGCTCGTTTTCTTCTCAGAAGGGTCATGAACTATCAAGATGTTACAAGTACAAAAATCAAGTGAGGCACGCCAACAAACTTCAACGAAGAGAAAATCGATTGGCAAGGAAGCTTAAACTTGCTTAGAAGACTGCTGAGGTATGTAGGACTTTATCTTCGTCTAAGAAGTTGGTTTCCAAAGACAAAATAATACCATTAGAGAAGAAGGTATGGCCAAATCGCTTTGATAGATAGAAGTCAGAGGATTCCTCTCAAGAGGAAAATGGTGGACAAATTGTTGTTCACCACAGCACAAATTAATTGTGTTGTTTGGTAAATATTGTCTCATGTGCCTGATCAAAAGAGATAAGATTGTGTACCGCTCAGGCTTTAGGAAAAGTTTTTTTTCTTAGGTTTGTTTTTCCTGTCTATCAAATAAAGGGTTATTATCGACAGTTCTACTCTTTATAGGGTTTAGAGTTGGACGTCCACGAACCTGTTTAAAGGTTGCGAACCCTACATTCCTTTTTCCTCTTCAATATCCTGTATATCTTAAGACTGCTTGATGAGATTGTGAATTCCACTCACAAAAACCATTTGTTTATAACTGTTCTCTAAGCATCATGTCTTTGGATGGAAAATATGTTAACATGATTGTTAAGCCATTAATCAAGGAAAAGGAGAAATCTCCAGTAACTCCGTCCTTAAAAAGAAAGAGAAAGAATACAAGAAAGCCAAGGGTTGTCCCTTCTAATTCTCAGAAGTTTTCCGATGTTCTTGACGATTTGAAGGAAGTAAGAAAGGAGATTCGTGAAATAAAGGCTTGCGTTTTAAGATCTTTGGAAATTCAGAAAGCCATGGTTCGACATCATCAGCCAAGACGGTTTGTTGATATTAACTCCTATCTCCACGAACCTTATGTTCCAATGGCTGTTGACGACAAGGAGTTCGGGAATTATAAAGAATTTCTCAAAGATATTGTTGCCTAGTATGTCTTCTTTTTGATTTAGTTGGAAGAATAACTAGTGCTTTGAACAACAATGATTGTGACTACAAATAGCTATTATTTTCATCTTTTTTTTAGATTTGGGTTTATTTTCTAAAAATATTAAAAAGATGTTATTGCACTATTAATCTTTATGATTTTGTGATATTGCAATGGGATATGTGTGTTTGTGTCCGTGAACTTTGATTGTCCCATACTTTGTCAAAAGTAAAGTCGTTCGTGGTCGGTATTCACGTACTGGTAAAAGAATGAATGGACTTTTGACAAATACAAAAGTTAAGCCTATATTTTCAATTTATTTGATGGAAGATAGGTTAAAATCTTTTGTTTTCAAGGATTATGTATATTAATATCGCTATGCAAATAGTGATGGGAAGATAGAATGAATCCTTGTGTATTCTGCAGTATTGATCATCCCTGATCCATATTCTATGTAATACTGTGAGGCTCCGTAATGTGTCTTATGTTGAGCACGATACAACCAAGTTGATTAATTTTTGATTAGATTTCTTGGTTGTTCCGTAAGGTACTTTATGTTGAGCATTCTTTAACTAAATTAATCATCTTGTTTGGTTATTTAGTTATTGCTCCATAAGTCTTTTTATGTCGAGCAAAACAAATGACAATTAAATTGATTACTTTTGTAATTATTTTGGTTGTGTATTCCAAGTATATTAATTATGGGTTCTCTTGTAACTAATCTAGTTGAGTATTTTCATACTCCGTAAGATTCCTCTTATGTTGAGTATATTAACGACTATCCTATTCATTTTCTAATGGTTATGTTAGTCGTATGCTCCGTAAGTTCTCTTATGTCGAGCATAATCAATTAAGTTGATTACTTTTGTGTTTAATTTGATTGCGTATTCCGATTAAATTAATCATGGGTTTAATAAGTTTTTGGATATAGGAAATCATTCTCATGGTTTTTGGTGTCAAATAAAAATCCTTCTTTTCTTTCGAAATTAAGGTCGCTCTTGTTGTTCTTTCGGGAATGACATCAAATGGGGGAGAGTTCTTTTGAACTTGTGCTTAATGGTCATATCTTGAGGGGTGTGCGGCTGTGGAATTTTAGAGGAGTTATCTTGTATCTTTAAACTCCTTGATGAATGCATTTAGCTTCGGCTTTATTATTGCATCTAAATTAGTTGGTATGTACTTTTTTTATTTTAGTCATGAAATGTCTCTTTCGGAAATTTCATTATGATCCCGTTCTTGTACTTTTGCCAATTTTATTGATAAAAGGGGGAGAATTAATATGTAGTTCATACTACAAATACATATGGTTTTCGGATCATTGTGTAAGAGGGAGTGATTTCCATGTGAGATGGAGTATTGACTAAGGGGGAGTGATACATATCACCATAGTATTATTGTTGAAGTTGTGATACAAATAAACTTTGACGCTGTGTAATAATACTATGACGTTGTATAACAATGATCGAGACCGATGCTTTCTCATTGTTATAGCTATGGATCTTCAACAACGATGATGCTAAACTTACAACCTTTGGGATCATTGGAGTACTTGGAAGTGACGAAGATTTCGAGGAATGTTGAAGATTAGACATGTGGAATAGGAGCTACTAAAAGTTTCTTTATATTTTTTGTATTCCATATGTATTGATAGTTTTGTCACTAAAATTGACAAAGGGGGAGATTGTTAGAGCATTGCTCGGCCGAACTCACATGCGTTGCTATCTCAAGCATGTTTGTCAATGTTAGTGATCAAAACTATAAGTCTTGATTTCTAGTCTATTATAGCCAAGTCTCGGACTAGGATAGAAAGTGTAGTTGAGCTCAAGGACTTCATGGCGATTCATCATACAAGTAGAAGAACTACTCAAGGAACCGGTGGAACTTCTCGACAAAAAGGTATGTGAAGACTTGAAATTATCTGTCACTCAAAAGTCTATCTACTCTATCTCCTACTCTTTGAGACAAGAAGTCGTATGCTATATATATAGACTTGGATTATACACATTTTTTATTTCGAGCCGAGTATACCTCGCCTATCTATATCTCAAAATATGTGTTGGTAAGCTTTTCGCTTAGATCAAGTTTATCTTTACCTAGTATGTTTCAATCATCTTGAAAATTGCTTTGACGAGAAATGGTGTAACAACTATATAACGTCCTCTAAGAATGTTTCAATGATTGGAATGAGAATTTAGATTACATAACCAATGATGGACATAAGTATTGTCGTGGAAACACATATGTGTATAAGTCGTGTTCCTTAAACCAAAGTTTTCGAACTTTGTTGATCAAGAGAAACCGGAAGTATGGCTTGTGGCCAGGTCCGCGAACTGCCGAACTTCTCATCCCGAGAAATTCTGCTGGAGTTGACAAACTAGTTGCGTGAGTACCAGTCCGCGAACCGGTGAAAGGTATTTTGCCGAGATTTTCTGCCAGAGTTTGTAAACTCTGCCCGGTTGCTTAAGTCTGCAAACCTAGTGTGCGAACTTAAGAAGGTTATATATCTAAAGATGATTTCTGAACTTAAACTTAAAAAGACTAAGGAATGCAGTTTGCAAACTGTGGCTATAAAATTTCATGAACCGATTCAACTGAATCAAATCATATTTGCTTCAATTGTGTCTTGTGTGGTACATGAGATTCCCTTGCAATTGAACAACTCTCTAACTAGTTCATTTGAAGTCACTGGAACTAGTTATAGTGAAGAAGAACATGGTTGATATGAAATGCTCATATGGCTAACCAATTGGTTAACTATTGTTGAGCCAACAAGTGCATACGTTTGGGTGCGGTTAACAAACCTAGAAACGTGCATTGTCAAGTGTGTATAACAAGATAATTTTTCGATCTAACGGTTGAGAAATATTAGCTTGAATCTAAATCAGGTTTTCATCTAACGGTGGATATTGATTGCTTTGTTACCAAGGCAAAACCCTGATTTGAAAGACTATATAAAGGAGACATCTAGTATTGTGGAAAACTAATCCCCACACCTTACTTGTGATACTAGTTTGCGTGCTAGAGTCGTTTCTCCTTTAACCTTTGGTTTTCTTCTTCTAAAACCAGGTTAACGACTTAAAGACTTCATTGGGATTGTGAAGCCAGGCCGATACTACTTTTATCGTAGTTGTGTGATCTGATCTTGCATCTTATATCGTACGAGTACAATCAGATTGATTGGCTTGAGATTGATATCTCCGATAGGCAAGATATAAAAAGTAGTCACAAACATCTTCGTCTCATTGTTTGTGATTCCGCAACATCTTGTTTCGCTACCATACGATTAAGATTGTAGTGAGGTGATTGATAACTCTAGGATGTTCTTCGGGAATATAAGACCGGATTATCAATTGGTTCCTGTTCACCTTGATTATTATCAAAAGAAGGAACAAAACCTTTAGGGTTTATCTGTGGGAGACAGATTGATCCTTTGATAGACTTGTCTATGGGAGACAAATTTTTTTATTGTTAAAGTCTGCGATTTTGGGTCGTAGCATCTGTTAGTTGTGGGTGAGATCACCTAAGGGAATCAAGTGCGCAGTATCCTGCTGGGATCAGAGGCGTAGGGAGTACAACTGTACCTTGGATCAGTGGGAGACTGATTGGGGTTCAACTACAGTCCAGTCCGAAGTTAGCTTGGAGTAAGCTAGTGTCTGTAGCGGTTTAATACAGTGTGTGTTCAATCTGGACTAGGTCCCGGGGTTTTTCTGCATTTGCAGTTTCCTCTTTAACAAAATTTCTGGTGTCTGTGTTATTTCAATTTTCGCATTATATTGTTTTATCTTTATAATTGAAATAATACAGGTTGTGCGTTAGATCATCAATTAGAGTAATCCAACCTTTGGTTGTTCATTGTCATTGATTGATCCTTGGATATTGGTATTTGGTACCATCCAAGTTATTCCTTGTATTTGATTAGTACTCGCAGTTTTAGTTTAAGGAAATCAAATCAAGAGAGAGATATAAAATCGTTGATGTACTTTTAATTGATCGAGTCTTGTTGATTCTATTAAAAGTATATTCGAGATTGTCCATACAGATTGCTAAGCGAAATATTGGGTGGTGTTGTTAGACCCCCGCTTTTTCACAAAGAATTGTGTTGATTCTGATCTACTCAATTAATCAACCCAATCTATCACAAGGATAAACCGATTATTAATTGGATCCACTTTTACCGAAACAAGTATTGTGCACACCAAAGATTATGAACCCACAAATCAGAAATCTTCAATATCTTCTTCGTCTTCAAATCTTCTTAGATCTTAAATAATAACCGGAACACAATCACTTGAATCTCTTGTGATCAATCACGCACAAAACGGACTCTAGTAACAATGGATTATCACAAGATCGTCTTTAGAACTAACAATGGTCTAAAGATCCATGTCGAAACTCTGAACTAGTTTGAGTGAATCTTATATCAGAAGAGAAGATTCTCAAGCATAAACAAACTAGTTGCAATCAAAGTTCAACCACCGTTAGTCAATCAAATCAATGAAAACAAAAGATAAACCGCAATTATCTAGTTTCCCACCATGCTAGAGCTTCTCAATCCCAAAGAAGACTTTAAATTGAGCGGCCGTAAGAGATTTCGCCTATTTAGGTTACTCTCCTCTCCAAATAGGTGCTACACCAGCAACAACGCAACAAAGAGGAAGCTTGTTGTTACGAATGATTATATTGCTAAGGCAAACTTCAAGTATTTATAAACAAGGAAATTTGGACACCAAGGAATTTCCAAAACCTAAAATATTCTCAAGATATTCATTAAATCACAAATTCGGTTTCCATAATTCCTGGAAATGCTCTGTCCAAAAATAATGATCGAAATCTCTCTGAAAATCTTTAATTAGTAAATGCACATTACTAATTCTTATTTTCTTAAAAATAAAATTAATAACCTTAATTAAAAGATTCTTAACTTATTTATGTTTCAATCCTGGGATTTTCTTACTTTAGCTGTTAAGGAATAACTTTGAACAATTGAAGAAATAAACATTCACAGCACGTGTTCAAAGTATGTCGACATCCTTACTTTGTAAGTTCTTTTTCACCCTTACAACCTTGAAACTGATTTGCCACACTTCCAAACAAGTTTAGAATTGGTTCATCTGACTTTCAAGAACTATGCGATTAATCAAATAACATTCAATCACAATCATGGGTTTAACGGTTCTACCAAAACAAGTTTCGGTTATACCTTCCATGTGAGTACTGTGCATAGTCACACTAGATTTCCAAAATTCGGTTGACTAGGTACTAGGATCGGTTCCCCACATATATATGGTATCTAACTTATATGTGTTGCACATGTCCAAGGGATCGGTTTCCCTTTGACTAAAAACGTGTTGCACATGTTCATAGGATCGGTTCTCCTTTTTGCTATAGACCTTGTTGCACCTCATACAAGGATCGGTTCCCCTTTGTGATGTACTGCACCTCTTACTAAGATCGGTTCCCCTTTCCCATATTTGGTCAGACATAAAATCACAAACCCGATCATATCATCTCAGGTGATTACTTAAGATCGGTTTCACTAATAAAAGTCATACTAATACATAAGTCAGGCCTTTGTGAACAGTTCTACCAAGAACAAAAACAAGTGGTGAACGGTTATACTCAATCACACATATTGGTTGTTCATAAGATAAGCAATGAATAACAAAACCACTAACGCCTGGCGATTTCTTTTTCGATTCACAAACAAGTTTATGAACCTACTTCCTTAGAACACACGTAAAACATTGTTCCCTAGGATGAAATCCTCACCTCATACCCATACATAATCACAATAACATTCAAATGATTATGGCGATGTCTTATCTACAAAGTTTAATGGTTTAGCAATAAACCTCGTATTGTATTCCTTAATACTTTGTCTATCTAGAGTTCAAATATGCTTCGCAGTTATGTTTTCAATACGCACGACTTGAAAGATACGTTAGGGAATGAAACAGTTCAAGTCAAATATCGCTAACCTCAAGTGGGAGGATGATTGTTGTCGTTGTAGCTCTTTGCTTCTTCACATCTTCAAGTCATCGCAATACTTGTAAAATCTCATTATCCTAATACTGTCAAGCTAACCTATACTAAGTTGACTCTAGTACATAATCAAGCGACTCTTAACTTGAGTTTTGATTCACTAAAATATGACAACCAAACTTGGCATACCAACGCTTGGTGGATTCAACCGAGCTATGCTCTAACAATCTCCCTCTTTGTCAATTTTAGTGACAAAACTCTTACATCATATGGATAAACAAATTACAAGAATTCATTACACATACACTTGATTCCCGAATTCAACAACACAGTAAACTGCTTACATTCAATTCTTTAAAATGTCGTTGTTGACATTATAATAACAAAGCTATTACTCCCCCTAAGGAAGATAGGTAGATATTCAATCCACACGTATTTTTTATACCAATTCATATGATATGTTACTCCCTTTAGTCTGTGCTTTCACTCTTTCGTTTATATAAAACGTTTAAGTACCAATGTTCTTTTCCTTAGCGATACCAATCAATATATAATCAATGCCAGTATCACTTGTTTACTCCATATATTTCTCCCCCTTTTTGTCACAAAATGACAAAGAAACGAAAAAATAAAGGACAACACGAAAAGAATCTTACAATCTCAAAATAGACTTGCAACTTGTAGACTTAGGCACGAGGGTTCCACACACCATGTTCTGATAACCAATATCAAAACCGAAACTACAAGTGGTTTTATTTTGATATGTTACCAAAAAGCAATTGTCCGAAACAATTTTTCCAATTTAGTTTAGCAAACCAAAAATCAACTAAGCACCTTAGTTCCTTTGCTAAACCGATTGTACAAAAACAATCGCTTAATTCGATAAGATCAAAATAAAGATAACTCTATTTTTCTCATCAGGTTCTAATTATCCATAAACTTAGACCTTTCAATTTTAAACAAGACAAGTACAAGGTTAGCTAACTAGCATTTTTTGTTAAGGAATTCGATTAGACTTGAATAACTGAAACCTCACTTCGATAAGTCTAACTAAGATCAGAATTAACTTAGTTTCTCTTATCCGGAATCGAATTGGACTAGACAACTCATCCCGTAAACCTTTTATTTCATTAAGCCATAAATAATTCATACAAATGAACATAAATCAAATTGCATAATTATTCACCTCAACCGGAAGCAATTGAAACAACATAGACATTAAAAGCACAACAGTTGCACCGAAATTTTGTAAGCCTAAACAATTGATACCACACAATAAAGCAAGATAACAATAGTTTTTCGTGACCGGAACCAATTGAATCACACATATATCCATACACACATAATGGAATAAACATAAATTGTACCGAAATTTTGTTAAGCAAAAGCAATAAATATATATGAAATAAACTCAGGATTTTCTTAAACAAGAAAACAATTAACTAACAAGATTGTTACCTCGAATTTCGCATCCACTTCTCCAATATGATTGCATCTTCGTCCAGGGAGAATTGATATTGAAATATCATAATGTTGTCATCCTTATGTAAAAAAAGAAAGAATTACAACAACCAACCTTTACCAGAGAAAGGTTGAGAATCGGTTTTAACAATTGCAAGCAAAAGTTGAAACCGTCGAAACACATATGCTTTTATGCTAAACCAAAACCGATTCAACATATTGTGACTTTTTCACATATTGTTTCTACCAGAACCCCTCATGATTCTTTGATAAAGCCTACCAACATGGGCTAGAACTTAATCCTGCTAAATCAAAAAGTCACCCAAACCACAAGGGTTCACAATATTATGAGATCGGATATCAAGGTAATAAAACCGAAATCAAACATCCCATAAACATACATAGCAATAATATAAAAGCATTCAAGCACTGCAAAAATTATAAATCAAATAATTTTGTTCATAATAGTTTTATTCATAATAGACTAATACAATCAATGAAAGAAATCAAAAAATTGATGTCTATTTCTCTATATTAAGTAAAACAACAAATAACTTAATCTCTATTGACCTTCGGATAGGTGTTTTCAAAGATCATCTTCAATTTCCTCAAATTTTTCAGGATCTTCATCAACAGCATCTCGACTGATATCTCGGATTCTGCATACAGTACCTTGGTTATGCTCACAGGCTAAAGCATTAACCTTTCGATTAATATTCCGAGCATACTCCCTATTACTGATTCCAAGTTTAATCAGTTTTCTTTGGTTACAGATAACAATTCTTAGTAATGCTGCCTGTTTATGATGAGTTTCGATGGTACTGAGGAGGACTTGTCGTGGATTGATAATATCAACCTTAGCATCCAAACTGTTTTGGACAAGGCGATGAGTCACATCTTCCTCTTCATTATCGATATTTTCACAACCAGATTTCTTAAAAGGAATTATCAAGATAAACACTTTCCTTAGAAGTCATTCCACTCAAGACTTTCAGAAGTTGTGCTTGAGATCTGGTTTGAGAATACATCCTTTTGTATAAGTTCTCAAACACGTTGAGAACAAATACTAGAAATACCTTTAACACATTCCAAACATAGATATCAACCTTAAATAAATAATGCTGACAAGATTTGAAAAGATTTTTCGCATCTAATGTGTTACAGAAACACAACATTCTCCAAAGAGATTATCTCCAAAATCGGTATCAAGAGATACTTCAAATAACCACCCAAATCCTTTTTACACAAGTTGCTGCAAGATAACCTTTCTACACATAAGAATGATTAAAGTATACTCAAGGTAGATTATGTATTCTCTCTATATTGAATAAGATATATTCGTAGGATTCTGATTGCCCAGGTATATGTGCTTCCTTATATCCGAAGATTGGGCAACATAAGGATGCACATTCTAATGCGATTAAGCATTAGGATGAGAAACTTCCTCATCAAATACCTTTAAAGGAGATTCTTCCTCCTTTTTCTTAGGAGCATTATTATGTTCCTTTTCTTGGGTTTTGATCCCATCATCTTGGTTATGAAAATTGCAAGATGCAATATCCTTAATTACATCTTGTGCCCAGGATGGTATGTTCTTTGAACTTGAACCCGTCTGATCTAGATCTTCCAGTTGGAAGTATGCTAATGTCTCATGTTCAAGACTTTCTATACGCCCTCTTAAGGTATTCATTCCTTGTTGGAAGTCCTTTTCTAAACATTTTTTTAGATATACCTCTTGACATGTTACAGTAAGAAGTTTCTCAATAAGGACCTTATTCCTTATCTGTGAATGCTCCAGTGAATGAGTAAGAATTTCACACTCTGTAGTCTGTTGATGAACTTCCTTGCACAAGCCAGTTTTTGTTCCATATAATCTGCCAGATTATTCTGAAGACTGAGTGCTTCTCGCTTTCCTTCACATATTCTTACATTTAGTTGAACAATAAGTTCTGTGACATCATCAAGACTGTCAATGATCTTTCCCTTTTCTGAATATTTTTCAACATGTTTGAAAAACCTTCCAACATCTTTCGAAATTATGAACTTGAGAAAACTAGTGAATCGAATTTTTTTCAGAAGATTTTTCACTAGGAATTGGAGTTGAATCCAAAACATTTTTCTTGAGTTTCAAACTCATTCTTTTCTGATCAGTAACCTGACTCCTAATCAAGTCATTAGTCAAATACTTTTTCTTTGATTTACGAAAAGACTTTCGAGACCAATTTCCATTGACCTTCATAGAGATATTATTCTTATTATCTTGACATACGTTAACTGAACCATCCTTTGGATTCAATCTTATAGGTTGGTGATAGACACATTTTTGTGTCTACTTTGTCCTCAATGTCTGTATTGTTGGAACTCTATTTTTGTACTAATATTGTGTTTTTATGTATTTTTAGGAAATAAACATTTTTGGAAAATTCGGCTCGAAAAGTTGATTTTGGCACCCGGAGGACAAGTGTTATTCGGACTCCCGCTTTTGGATAAGGGGTAACCTAATTACTAAGGGGCACCCCCAAGTCACCCCCAAGGCATCTGCTATTCGCACCCCAATTCAGGATAGGGGCATATCATCTTCAACATTCAAATTCGTGTTTTTGCGGGAAAACCATTTTCACTCCTGACAGATTTTCAATCAGCAAAATGAAGGTGTTCTAGTGCGATTCAATCGCTGAAAATTGGTGAGAAGTTGTGATTTAACATGGAAAAGCTGTTGTGAGTGTTCTCTTATCTCAAATTTGGCTAGAATTGGCTATCCAATTCACGGGCTCAAAACAGGTAAAACACATGCAGAAGAGTTTCTCTACGACTTCTGGAAGATTTTGTGTGTGTTCTGCTCGTGTTTCATGCATCGAGCAACCTGTTGGAGCATGTGTAGTCGAATTGGAGCGTACTGGACCAGAGAAAACGCGTGAAAATCTAAAACAGGAAAGAAAATATCTGAAAATATTTTCTTTCACTGCCGAGGATTTGTGGAGTTATGTAGGAGATTCGATTCATGCTTCGGGTTTAAATAGAGTCCTTGGAGGTCAGAGAAAGGGTGTCGAGAGTTTGGGGTCGATTGGGAGACCACAGGGAGGTTGCAGAGGCGAAGAGAAGAACTGCAGGAAAGTTTCCTGCTGCTGTTGAAGAAGAAGGAGAATACGAAGAACAGACGCCCCAGGACCGTCGTTCTTCAACAATGTCAACAGCAGCAGCTAAGTATCGTTGTTTTACAGCAGTAAACTTCTATCGTTGATTTCTGGACGCCTTTTGTGGGTCGTAGATTCCTTGTTATATACTTTTTCACTATTTTAATCAAATTTTGAGCATCAATTATGTATTTTGAGAACATGATTAATATGACGAGTTAAACCCCAAGCACTGGGACGTCGGAGGAGGTCGTGTTTCATCCATGTGGTAATTTAAATTATTTCTTTATTTACTTTTTGCACCAATTTTAATTGAATTAAGATTTTAATTAATTATTTGTGATTTTATTTGATGGAGCATGCTTAGTCTTAGGGATTCTTGATGCGCCATGCTCATAAAATACAAGTAATATTTTATATAATCTACTTTGGCAAAGAATAGAGTTAATATTTGTTTTGTTTTGAACTATAATCGCCTAGAAATAAATTCTGAACCACTTGAAAATGAAAAATGGCCGAATCTTTAGTCCCAGTTTCTCGCACCAGTGTTAATATTTTTATTGTATATATTTATCTTTTTTATTAAGCTTAAAAAATTATCCTTCACAAGTACGAGAGTTTGAACCTCATTACTACAACCCACGAAAAGTTTTAATCATTTTAGCGCCGCCGACGCGGATTTGTTCTTAGGTAGAATTTTTAGGTTTTTATTATTTTTTATTATTCCATTTGTCCTTTTTACGTCTCTTTGGTTGTGTCTTTGTATTACAGGTTTGAAGTTGGATACTAAAGACCTTGGAATCAAAGCTTAAAGCTAAAAGAGAAGGAAAAAAGACAAAGCAAAAAAAAAAGAAAAAAGAGAGAGAAAAAAAGAGAGAATTATTTTTTTAGAGACTTTCCATTTTTATTTTATTTTGTAATTATTATTATTATTTTTTGTATTTCTTTTCTTTGGACTGGACTTTGGACAATTTATTTTAATTTTAAACCCTACGGAAGGGTTATATATAAAAAAAATTTTTTTATATAAACTGTGTGCAGGGAAGGACGACGATTACTATATCGTCTCGGCCCCTCGGGTTCGTACATGACATAGGATTCGTGGCCCGAGTCGACTTCAACGGTTCATCCCCCGTCTGGTACGGGAGGTAAGTCCATCGAAACACTCGCGAATCTCCTGTAAGCGAGTTACTGTATTCCTTAAGGTGATTCATTGATTGAGGACGAATTTGGACTGTTTTTAAATTCCTAGTAAAGGGCAAGGCCTGGCCAATACAAGATAAGGGTTCGTATTTCATCACCGTTCCCTTCTTGCCCGCCTTAGGTAAACGAAACCTAACGCGAACCCAAGCTTAAAATTTGATTAGAATGAGACTGATAGGGTAACGAGCTTGGTAGGAAAATCTTTCGAAAAATATTGGTTACTCTTTTAACATACTTCGAAGTTCATGATGGTTTATGTGATTTGAATGCGTGATTGCGCCGCCTTGTGATAGCGGTGAGGCCTTGAGTATCAAAGATCCACTGAGCTTCCCTCGCCTCAATTCAACTTACTTTGACTCAGATTGATTCCAGAGGGGTGTGCTAAAATTGTAACGAATTCCTTTTCGAAGGAATAGAAGTTGGTCTAGAAAACAATCTAAGTGGATCCATCATGCTTTTTGTTTGCTAGATTTTATAGGTTTGATTTGGTCGAGTCAGCCTTGTTTGTGATTGTGTAGAATTCCCTTGCAATTAAGAATGTCAAACTGGTATGATAAATTCCAATACAATGATTATCGACCTGAATTTGAATATGGACATCATCCTTTTATGACCATGTTGGGAATAGTGGTTGGGAACGCCATCCTTTGGAAGGATATGAGTCATACCCTGGTGAGCCCAATTACTATCCACACATGCATCAGTCTTACGAGCAAGAAGATTATAGTACTAGTTCTTCGTCTCTAGAGGATACAATCAAACTATTGAAAAGTAGTCCTTTTTATGATCCCTCTGTTCCTATTCCTCCTTTAGAAGAGTCCCTCAGGAAGTTAGCTAAGTAGACGCGTAAGTTAGCTGAGATGAATAGTATAATTATAGACGACAGAACTACAATAATGAGTGAACCTTCTTTAGAAGACCACCTCAAGCGGATAGCTGAGACGATCGAAAGAATTGCTCGAAATTACTTGAATTTCCAATATAATGTATCCAATAATACCCTTGAGAATGAAGATAGTTATTTACATAATCAAGATAACAAGGTTAGAATTGGTAGCACTACTTGTTTTGATGAGGTTCGATCTTTTTCATGTTATTATGATGAGGATAGTGTTGATGGAGAATCATACTTATGTAGGAATAATGATCAGGAAATGGATACTCCAATTGAGCTTTACAATGATAATATTATTTCTATTTCAAATCCAAATAATTTTAATAATTATTCACCTGTTCAAAAGGACGAGGATTTGACTAGAGATACCCTCGTTTTAGACGATGTAGTATTTCCTGTTTACAAAGCCGATAATGATTTAGAGGAACGAGTTTATTATGAGAATAATGTTTTAGAGTCTAGCGATTTAGAAACAATAGTCTTAGACGAAGAAGATGAACTTGTAGAGATTTTAAATATGAGTGAGGATGCATCACCTGAGTATAACCTAACAGAAGCAATTGACTATTTTCAGGATTCCAATGATCTAGAAATTAAGGAAATTGTAGCTAGTCTATCTAGAGATACCCAAAAATCTAAGTTTGGGGGTGATTATCATTCTCCTTGTGCCATACCTTTAGCTCTTACAGAGATCCCTCATTTTGGACTTGATATCTCTGCCTCGACAATTTTACAAGATTACCTTCATACTCGTTTTCCCGAACCTAATGATGTCCAGGAAGAAGTTCAGTCGTTAGAAACCCATCCTCTGGTTGATGTGGTTTGCCCAGGCTATGATCCCCAGATTGACTTTGTTTTCCCACCAAATAGTTTTCTTCCAACTGTGGGAACGTTTATATTCCAAATGTGTCGAATATTAAGTTGTGAGACTAAACCTAAATGCTTTAGGAAATTAGAATCGACACATTTGCTTGAGAATGACCACTACTCTCATTGTGGTCAATTATGTAAGTAAAATCTTATTGACTTAGAGGATCCTCAGTTATTTAGGTTATTATTGTACACTTCTAAGATCATATTTGAGTTTTTCCAGACTCTAGGACCTAATGATTCGGATCCCACCTATGAAGAAACGCAGCCAATGAAAATTTTCTATTTAGACCCTTTCATAGAACCTGAACCTGAACCACGATTAGATATAAATTTCTTAATCAGGAAACTAAGTAAGGGCATGCTAGTCTTGTTCACTTTCTTGGTTCATTGCAGTTTCCTTTGGTCAGCTCTATTTAGTTTTGAAGACCCACAGTTATTTCGACTGTTACTTTATGGTTCGAGTTGACTAATCCTTTCCTAAGTCTGGCTGAAGACTTTAAACTTAGCACTTCTTGGGAGGTATCCCATGCTCATGCAACACGGTAATATCTTTCCTTAACTCTTTCGCTTCAAATGGTAACAATTTCTCCTTGTTCATGCTTTTAGTTTCATCTTTAGAACATTGAGGACAATGTTAGATTTAAGTTTGAGGGTATGGGAGAAACTTTTTAGTTGCAATTATTAAACTCCAGAGCCTAGAAATTTATGCCTATTAATGTTTGCACTAACCAATCTAAGTGGATGGGAACATCTTGGTTGTAGGAGTTGAGGAACCAATCTGATTAGATGGAAACATCTATAGAGTCTATTCATAAAAGCACAGAGCTCAGGTGTTAGAAATAACATGATAGTTGCACCATATCTCGTTGAGTCCTTTTTCATTTCTTTTTTTCATTTTATTTTTTCATTTTAAACTATGTTTCTCTAAGTGATTAGGTGGGGCACACGATTCAAGTTGTTACCACTGCTAGGGTGAATTAGAGTGACTGAGTTACCAAAAAAAAACCCCGGACCAATTAGACCAATCGGAATAAGTATTAACACTTGGATAGCAATATGCGTGTGTTCTCCCTATTTCCGTCGCCTAAGCAAGCGTGGAATGCAGGACCCGTGGGAACTATCGTGTAATCTGCTGACAAGAAGCATGTGCTTGGATCAAAAAGATCTATTCATGCCGTTAAGTTAAAAAAAAATGGTTATTGTTCTGTGTAGTCAACTGCTGGTTCCCTTGTATTTGCCAGTTTGTTGATCTATATTTAATTTATTGACCATTGCTTCCTTGTATATGCCAGTTGTGTTGATATAGTCAGACCGGTATCTCAGTCCATTAGGATAGGTTCATTCTGGCAGTGGCCTTCAGACAGATATGTGAAACATCGATCATTTGGTTAACATCAAAACCATCTATATTTTTCTATTTCCATATCCTTTTTCTATCCATATGATTAGTTTGACTCCGAATATGATGTCCATAGTGCAACTATCTGAGTAGAGCTCTGTCACTTTATATGAATTTTAGTATGCTTGAGTGTAAAATCGTGTACAACAATTGGAATTTCGCATCAGGGTACTTCCTCCTGTAGTCAGTGATTGTAAGCCAACCAAGGAGATTCTTTAGTGCCTTCCAAGGTTCGACATAGATAGCTAGGGTTTGGAGTATGAAGGTTTTGTGGGTACACCTCTGGTAAACCCTTCGGAGACAACACTCCGCCACTAGGGCCACCTAGTGGTTTAACGGCTTACTTCATGTGCTAAGTGTAGTCATTTTATTTTTTAGATTAGATTTTCTCGAGGACTAGCAAATAAAAGGTTTGGGGGTATTTGATAGACACATTTTTGTGTCTACTTTGTCCTCAATGATTGTATTGTTGGAACTCTATTTTTGTACTAATATTGTGTTTTTATGTATTTTTAGGAAATAAACATTTTTGGAAAATTCGGCTCGAAAAGTTGATTTTGGCACCCGGAGGACAAGTGTTATTCAGACTATCGCTTTTGGATAAGGGGTAACCTAATTACTAAGGGGCACCCCCAGGTCACCCCCAAGGAATATGATATTCGCACCCCAGTTCAGGATAGGGGGCATATCATCTTCAACATTCAAATTCGTGTTTTGGCGGGAAAACCATTTTCACTCCTGACAGATTTTCAATCAGCAAAATGAAGGTGTTCTAGTGCGATTCAATCGCTGAAAATCGGTGAGAAGTTTTGATTTAACATGGAAAATCTGTTATGAGTGTTCTCTTAGCTCAAATTTGGCTAGAATTGGCTATCCAATTCACGGGCTCAAAACAGGTAAAACACATGCAGAAGAGTTTCTCTACGACTTCTGGAAGATTTTGTGTGTGTTCTGCTCGTGTTTCATGCATCGAGCAACCTGTTGGAGCATGTGTAATCGAATTGGAGAGTTCTGGACCATAGAAAACGCGTGAAAATCTAAAACAGGAAAGAAAATATCCGAAAATATTTTCTTTCACTACCGAGGATTTGTGGAGTTATGGAGGAGATTCGATGCATGCTTCGGGTTTAAATAGAGTCCTTGGAGGTCAGAGAAAGGGTGTCGAGAGTTTGGGGTCGATTGGGAGACCACAGGGAGGTTGCAGAGGCGAAGAGAAGAACTGCAGGAAATTTTCCTGCTGCTGTTGAAGAAGAAGGAGAAGAGGAAGAACAGACTCCCCAAGACCGTCGTTTTTCAACAATGTCAACAGCAGCTAAGTATCGTAGTTTTACAGCAGTAAACTTCTATCGTTGATTTCTGGACGCCTTTTGTGGGTCGTAGATTCCTTTTATACTTTTTCACTCTTTTAATCAAATTTTGAGCATCAATTATGTATTTTGAGAAAATGATTAATATGACGAGTTAAACCCCAAGCACTGGGACGACGGAGGAGGCCGTGTTTCATCCATGTGGTAATTTAAATTAATTCTTTATTTACTTTTTGCACCAATTTTAATTGAATTAAGATTTTAATTAATTATTTGTGATTTTATTTGATGGAGCATGCTTAGTCTTAGGGATTCTTGATGCGCCATGCTCATAAAATACAAGTAATATTTTATAGAATCTACTTTGGCAAAGAATAGAGTTAATATTTGTTTTGTTTTGAACTATAATCGCCTAAAATTAAATTTTGAACCACTTGAAAATGAAAAATGTCTGAATCTTTAATCCCAGTTTCTCGCACCAGTGTTAATATTTTTATTGTATATATTTATCTTTTTTATTAAGTTTAAAAATTTATCCTTCACAAGTCCGAGAGTTTGAACCTCATTACTACAACCCACGAAAAATTATAATCACAACAACTTCACCGGCAGCGGCGCCAAAATGATTATAGTTTTTCGTGGGTTGTAGTAATGAGGTTCAAACTCTCGGACTTGTGAAGGATAAATTTTTAAACTTAATAAAAAAGATAAATATATACAATAAAAATATTAACACTGGTGCGAGAAACTGGGACTAAAGATTCGGCCATTTTTCATTTTCAAGTGGTTCAGAATTTAATTCTAGGCGATTATAGTTCAAAACAAAACAAATATTAACTCTATTCTTTGCCAAAGTAGATTCTATAAAATATTACTTGTATTTTATGAGCATGGCGCATCAAAAATCCCTAAGACTAAGCATGCTCCATCAAATAAAATCACAAATAATTAATTAAAATCTTAATTCAATTAAAATTGGTGCAAAAAGTAAATAAAGAATTAATTTAAATTACCACATGGATAAAACACGGCCTCCTCCGTCGTCCCAGTGCTTGGGGTTTAACTCGTCATATTAATCATGTTCTCAAAATACATAATTGATGCTCAAAATTTGATTAAAAGAGTGAAAAAGTATAAAACAAGGAATCTACGACCCACAAAAGGCGTCCAGAAATCAACGATAGAAGTTTACTGCTGTAAAACAACGATACTTAGCTGCTGTTGTTGACATTGTTGAAGAACGACGGTCCTGGGGCGTTTGTTCTTCGTCTTCTCCTTCTTCTTCAACAGTAGTAGGAAAATTTCATGCAGTTCTTCTCTTCGCCTCTGCAACCTCCCTGTGGTCTCCCAATCGACCCCAAACTCTCGACACCCTTTCTATGACCTCCAAGGACTCTATTTAAACCCGAAGCATGCATCGAATCTCCTCCATAACTCCACAAATACTCGGCAGTGAAAGAAAATATTTTCGGATATTTTCTTTCCTGTTTTAGCTTTTCACGCTTTTTCTATGGTCCAACACGCTCCAATTTGATTACACATGCTCCAACAGGTTGCTCGATGCATGAAACACGAGCAGAACACACACAAAATCTTCCAGAAGTCGTAGAGAAACTCTTCTGCATGTGTTTTACCTGTTTTGAGCCCGTGAATTGGATAGCCAATTCTAGCCAAATTTGAGATAAGAGAACACTCACAACAACTTTTCCATGTTAAATCACAACTTCTCACCAATTTTCAGCGATTGAATCGCACTAGATTTTTAGATCTTTTCGTGTTTGCTTGCTCTGATACCACTTGAAAGACGACGGTACCCAAATATACCTCAATCTAAAACTTTTCCTACCTATAAGTCCTTTCTCCGAAAGTGATTGTCTATGGACTGAGTCGAGACAATGCAACTAATCCGTTCACACTTCGTGTGATCGTCTATGGATACGAGATCGATACAATACAACAAAGAAGTATGCTTACTTGATAAAAAGGTTCAGACTTAACCAAACACAAAAGGATTCCCTTATCAAGTAAATAGGAATTAACGTTCGTGTATTTTACTTTAATTATAATAAAACAATTATAACTGGGAAAATAAAAGTAAATGACACAGCAAGATTTTGTTAACGAGGAAACCGCAAATGCAGAAAAACCCCGAAACCTTGTACATAATTGAATACTCTCAGGATTAAGCCGCTACACAAAATTACACCTAACTTCGTATAGTTGAGACCAAGCAACTAAACCTATAGTTCACCTAGTTCCGTCTGTATTCCCACGCCTCCGACCTATGAATAAGTCACGTACTTGGAATAATTCCTTTGGTTCGTATTCCAAACAGTAAAGAAACAAGAAATCTGTTTGGTATCAACTCTCTTCAACCAAGTGATATGAGTCGGACAAAGGCTCTTCTGTTTATCTTAACATAAACTCCTTCGTCAGGTCCTTAGATCTATCTTATGTTCAATTAACGAAGTAATCGCTTAAGATTAAGCCAACAACACTATTAATCCAAAGAATTGTGTTGATATCGATCTACTCAATTAATCAATCCAATCTATCACAAGGATAAACTGATTATTAATTGGATCCTCTTTTATCGAAACAAGTATTGTGCACACCAAATATTATGAACCCACAAATCAGAAATCTTCAATATCTTCTTCGTCTTCAAATCTTCTTATATCTTCAATAATAACCTGCACACAATCACTTGAATCTCTTGTGATCAATTATGCATAGAGCGGAGTCTGTTAACAATGGATTATCACAAGATCGTCTTTAGAACAAACAACAGTCTAAAGATCCATGTCGAACCTCTGAGCTAGTTTGAGTGAATATTATATCAGAAGAGAAGATTCTCAAGCATAAACTAATTAGGTGCAATCAAAGTTCAACCACCATTAGTCAATCAAATCAATGAAAACAAAAGATAAACCGCAATTATCTAGTTTCCCACCAACGCTGCACGCCAGGGCTTCTCAATCCCAAAGAAGACTTTAAACTGAGCGGCCGTAAGAGATTTCACCTAATTAGGCTACTCTCCTCTCCGAATATGCGGCTTGATGGTATTTTTCAATGATGTTGTAGTAATAAGTTCGTTGAGACTTGTAAAAGCAAAAGATTTTAGACTTATAAAACTTAAAAATAGAAAACTTATTGGAAAATTGATTTCAAGATATTAAAAGTAACCAAGACACTAGATTCCGCTATTACACATGAATGAACGATACCAAATATGTTTCAAAACTCTAACTATCCTTTAAGTCCTTTATTTCTTAATTCATACATAATCAAACATATTCCCAAATATTAATTGTATTCCCTAAGAATAGACTATCAATCGATTAAACAAAGTATAATCTATCAAATTGAATCACAAGCAATTAAGAAAATTATGTGAACATTTAGAACTCCGCAAAAGCGGTGATTGAATGAATTATAAATTGTAAATTATAGAAAATAAAATTGTTACCAATCACTCATGCATAGATAGCTTCATCCATTTCCTTGGTTGCGCGAGAATTAGCTCATAATCATAGAAGCACGCTCAAAATTCATTTTTATTGCTCAAGGGGTGTTTACAAAGATGAAATGGGAGAAACAATGATAAAAACGGGTTTGTAACAGTTTTATTTGTTACAAACTGAAAAGAACGATAGAACAGTACTGTCGCTGATTCTGTAGCTCTACGATCCACGCCCGTGTGTCGTTACCACTGTTGATAAACGACTGTCTTGGATGGTCTGTTCTTCGTGTTCTTCAGATGAGCAGCAGCATAAAAATATTTCCAGTGGTTCTGATTATCGCCTCTGTATTCTCAAAACTCTCCCCAAACTCCCCGTCTATGAGTCCCCAGCACACTATATATAGACTCCAGAAGCTCAAATATTCGAACATTACCCCATATAATTCCCGTATCTTCTCCATTAAATGGAAATATCTTCCACGGGATAATTTCCCTTTTTGAGTTTCTCACGCTGTTTACTGGCCATAGACACACTCTAAAACGTTCGAAATATCTTCAGAAGGAGTCCAACTCACTCCAGATACACGCCAGACACATGAAATCCCGTGAATTTCACCATGAAAATACGTCCCCTATTTTGGAAAATCTCCGTAAATAAAGAGATTTGATTGCTTAAGAATACTTCCGAGACACGTACGCAACCCTGTTTACATGGTAAGAGTTTTATATTTCATTAAACTCTTAAGAATACACCCAAAATCTCGCCACAAACTCTCGCAGTTGAAAGTAAAATTTCCCGCCAAAATCAAATTCAAACGTGGAAGATGGAGTGCCCTTATCCAAATACGGTGTGCGAATAGCAAATGGGTGTTGTGGATGAATTTGGGATACACATATCCATGGGTGCTCCTTAGCCAAATCTGGTGTCTGTATAGCAAATGTCCTCCGGGGTTGCTCCGAGAGATTTTTCCAACCGAATTTTCCAATAATATTTATTCCCAAAAAATACCGACAAACACACAAAACACCATAATAAGTACGAAAACGAGTACTAACAATACGAAACATTGAGGACAAATTAGACAAAAAAATGTGTCTATCAAATACCCCCAAACCTATTATTTGCTAGTCCTCGAGCAAAACTAATAAAAATAAAAGCCTAACTCACTATGTGGCCCTAGTGACCGAGATATAGTCTCGGGAGGGTTTACCAGAGGTGTACCCACAAAACCTTTACTCCAGACCCCAGCGATCTACGCAGAACCTTGGAAGGCACTAAAGAATCTCCTTGGTTGGCATACTCTCATTGACTACAGGAGGAAGTACCCTGATGCGAAATTCCAATTGTTGTACACAAGTTTGCACTCAGTATAATAAAATTCATATATAAGTGACAAAGCTCTACTCAGATAGTTTCTGGACATCGTAACCGGAGTCAACCAATCACATGGAAAGATTAAAAAAATGGATAAAGAGAAAAAATAGATGGTTTAAAGTGAACGGTGTTTCCCATATCTGTCTGAAGGCCTCTGCCAAGATGAACCTATCCTAATGGACTGAGATACCGGTCTGACTAATATCAACACAACTGGCATATACAAGGGGACCAGTGGTCGATAAACCTAACTCTAGGTCAACACAACTGGCATATACAAGGGCACCAGTGGTCGACTTTATTTGAATTTATTCTGGTTGGTCTGATGGTCTGGTCTCAATTCTCAATTTATTATTATTATTTTTTTTTTATTTTTTATTTTTGGTATCTCAATCACCCTATTTCACCGTAGCAATGGTAACAACTTGAATCGTGTGCCCCACCAAGTCACTTAAAAAATAAAAACAGAAGGATTAGGATTCAACGAGATATGGCGAAACTACCATGTTTTTTTTTTTAATTCTAACACCTGAGCTCTGTGCTTTTATGAATAGACTCTTTAGATGTTTCCATCTAATCAGATTGGTTCCTCAACTCCTATAACCAAGATGTTCCCATCCACTTAGATTGGTTAGTGCCAACCTTAATAAGCATAAATTTCTAGGCTCTGGAGTTTATTTATTGCAACTAAAAGCTAACAAAAAGTTTCTTCCCCACCCCTAAAATTAAATCTAACATTGTCCTCAATGTTTCTAATGAAAGAGCAATACCAAAAAGTAAGGTAACATGAGGAGTCAGTAAAGAGAGAAGTCGGAAAGATAGTACCTGGGTGAAGAAAGAAATAAAAAACTAATATACAACATACAATCGCCTCGATGGTCAATCAAGGTAAACAGGGTCCTCCAGAGGGACCTCCTCAACATCACCTGTAGGAAAGGGCTCTAAAAAGGGTTTCAATCTCTGACCATTAACCTTCGAAGAACTACTACCATCTGGTGTCTCAATCTCAACAGCTCCATGAGGAAAGATGGTGCGAACAATAAAATAACCCGTCCACCGAGAACGTAACTTCCCAGGGAAAAGATGCAAGCGAGTATCATACAGAAGAACTTTTTGACCTGGAGAAAATGACTTTCTTAAAATATTCTTATCATGCACAAGTTTCATTTTTTTCTTATACTCCTTAGCACTATCATATGCATCTCTACGAATTTCTTCCAACTCATTGAGCTGGAGTTTCCTACAATATTATATTAAACCGCAAGTGCACGGTGTCTAGAAGATAGATAACAGAAAATACGGGTCGAACCCATTGAGACTAGGATGGTGAAAAGTTGAATTCCTAAGCCTAACTAATACTGATTCAAATATGAGATTATTGTCGATACGACGAAACAGTTGATATGAAGTACTAACTAAAATACAGAAAGTAAATGAAGTAAAGGATTTTAATGCAACAACAAAATAAAAAGCTTTGAGACAATTGATGGGATGATACTAGGGCAGTTGATTTCACCACTAAAACTATACTAGACACTCACCAATGAAGTTGTTCTTTTCCCATATAATGAATCAGCGATGGAGATACGAGTCTTTCGCTTCATCGAGGGGATCTTAATACAGAAGATTCAATATCAACTAAGGTATTAACCCCTAGAATCAGATGTCTTGTTATAAGATTGTTCTAAAGACCTAGGATGCAAGACATACAAGGTGATAGTGATATAATGTAGCACAAAGATTGAACCTATCCTTATTCAATAGAGCACAAGAAGAACAACATCATAGATATGAGTGACTAGAAATGGTTTAAGGGTTCCATCTCAACCCTAGCTAAGTAATTAGCACATAGAAAAAACAGGAGACATATGAAATTCAAGGATGGATAAAATCATTCATGCAAATTTCTTTGTTCAACTGGTTTCTAACAAGAACAGTTTTAGAGAAGAAAAGTTACAACTGATTTCTGCCTATGACCCTTCTTACTTGGATATCCCAGTTACACCACAACCCCTATATTTATACACAGAATTCTCCTCCTTTTTTCAATCCCTAATATCAACAAAAACAATATAATATTTTAGGGATTTTGCTTCTCGAAAACTCACCACTATGTAATCATCTTCATTCATGTACTGCCACTGCCTTATCTTCTTCAATTGACTGATGTTGTAGGTGTTGAAAAGAAATCAAAATGATAGCTAAATTGACGACGCCAATTTCTTGAGTTGTTTGAGTTCAGCCAACAATTTACTGCTGCCTTTGAAGTTCGCAAAAAGGGGCAACGAATTCAGGTGTAGCTTGTCATCTCCGTCACTTTCGAAAATCAGTCAACCAATCTAATTTTGTACTTCATAGCCTAAGGTGACATTCCAATGGGGTATTAAACGTAGTACGGTAAGCCCATAAGGCATCAGTAAGCCTATACGACCAGTCTTTCCGATTAGGATTAACTGTTTTCTCTAATATACACTTTATCTCTCTATTGGAAACCTCTACTTGACCACTAGTCTGTGGATGATACGGGGTATCTACCTTATGTGTAATACCATATTTCTTCATCAAAATCCTAAAAGGTCCATTACAAAAGTGCGACCCTCCATCACTAAGGTCTGAGATGGCCATCCTAATGCTTCTTAAGTACTTCTAAAAGCTTACTCTTCTTGATTACAGGCAAAGCAGTAGACGATCCCAAAAATGCATATTTAAGAGTGTCAGGCAATGTTTTCAGTTCGAGATTTGGTGGGTCAACAAGAGACGGGACAGACTTGGATTCAGAGAGTGGAAGTGGCTCCACTCTAGCTTTCCATTTGATGGTGTCCATGAGAGGTGCATATTCAAGCAAAGAATTCACTTCACTTATGTATTCATCATCAAACAGATCTAAGTTAAAATTATTCAAACAAGTATACAAAGGGTCAACATACATGCTACTAGGCAACGAATCCTGAATCAAACTTTCAATCATGTTGATTTTATGCACATCATTATCATCATCAAGATCTAAATGTTGTTGGCTAGCATTAAAAACATTCAACTCCACAGTCATGTTACCAATGCAATCATTAATGTTGTTGGCTAGCATTAATGATTGCATTGGACGTCGCCAAGAAAGGACGTCCTAAAATGACAGGAATGTGACAGTCTGGGTTTTGCACAGGATGAGTATCTAATACAATAAAATCCACAGGAAAACATAACTTATCAACCTTGATTAGAACATCTTCTACCACACCACGTGGAACTTTGACGGATCTGTCCGCCAATTGCAGAGTTATAGGTGTTGGTTTAACTCTCCAAGACCCAACTGCACATACACCGAATATGGCAGTAGGTTAACACTTGTCCCTAAATCCAGTAATGCCTTATTGACCGTATGGTCACCTATCATGCAAGTGATTGTGGGACAACCTGGGTCTCTAAACTTAGGTGGAGTCTTATTTTGAATGATAGAACTAACCTGTTCAGCAAGAAAGGCACGCTTATGCACATTAAGCTTTCGCTTTTGTGTGCACAGATCTTTCAAGAACTTAGCGTAAGCAGGGATATGCTTTATTTCTTCAAGAAATGGGATGTTAATGTTAACTCGTTTGAACATCTCTAACATCTCATTGTAATGGGTACCTTTCTTTTGCGTCACCAACCTTTGAGGAAATGGAGCAACAGGAACATTAGCTGGCAAAGAAACATTAACATCAGTAGAATTTTTAGATTTACAAACATGCTCAGAGTCATTTTCTACAATGGATGTTTTCTATGGCGTTGTATGCAATGATGAGTCTGACTCAGACTCACTAGTCTGTGGTACGCCTACATTGTTATCAACAATTTTACCACTACGAAGAGTGGTGACAGCATGTGCAGTCTCATTACAATTAGATGTACTTGCCTGAAATGTGCCTTTCGGATTTTGCTGAGGTTGACTATGGAGTTTACCCTTTTCCCTCTCATTTAGAGCATCACAGATTTGGCCTAACTTAAGTTCTAGACTAGCAAACCTTTGGTCATTCATCTTCTGATATTGCAAAAAATTTAGATTCATTTGGTTTACACCATCATCAAAGCTAGGCCTTTTCTCTAAAGAGTATTGTGTGTGCGATTGTACTTGGGGGTTTCTAGGATATGAATATCCTTGTGTATTTCCTGGATTTCCCCATTGTACAGAACCCTTGGACCATGAAAAGTTAGGGTGGTTTCTCCACCCTGGGTTATATGTCTGAGAATAGGGGTTATTCTCATGCTTTTGATACAAAACATTAGCTTGTTCAGGTCTGGACTCTTGAAATGCATGCAATCGTGGGCAGTTATCAACAAGATGATCAGAACTATTACACGCAGCACGAATAGAAACCTCAACTTGGTTGCAAGAAGTAGTTGTAGCAGGTTTCACACTTTTCTCTAGTTCTAAAGCCTCAACTCTCCTAACCAATGATGCTATTTTAGCATTACCCTCAAATTCAGACTCTATTTTATGAACATTACCCCTGATGGTCGACTTCCTAGGTGCTCTATCAGACTCCCATTGCTGATTTTTCTCGGCAACTTCATGCAAGAAGGCCCACGACTCGTCGGCACTTTTATCCGTGAACTCACCATTGCACATAGATTCAACCAAGGTTCGAGTGGAGAAATCCAATCCTTCTTATAGAATTCTTGATAGTCTCCACTGTTCGAAACCACGGTGAGGACATTGCAATAATAAATCATTAAACCTTTCTAGATACTTGGACAATGTCTCACCATCTAGTTGAACAAAACTATTGATATCCTGACGAATGGTGGATGTTTTGTGATTTGGAAAGAACTTTTTGAAAAATTCTTTCGTAAGTTCATCCCAACTTCTAATGGACTGAGTCCGTAAAGCATATAACCAAGATTTGGCGTTTTCCTTCAAAGAAAAAGGAAATAAACGCAATTTCAGGGACTCTTCTGTCAACTGATTGAATCTGAGAGTCCCATAAATTTCCTCAAAGTCTCTCACGTGATGGTAAGGGTTTTCAGCATCAACCACTCGAAACACAGGGAGCATATGTATTGTGCTCGCTTTTAGCTCAAAATGACCAGCAGTTTCTAGTGGAACAATGCAAGAGGGATGGATTGTCCTCGTGGGGTACAAGTAATCTTTGAGACTGCGGGGTGGGAATACCTCATCACCCATTGTCTCAGGTTGGTCAGGTCTTTCCTCGAAAGACACAGGAATCTCAACTACGTCCTCTTGCTGAATTCTAACTAGACGATTGGCCTGGTCTCGAAAAGTCACAATCATAGCCTAACAGACATACCATTCAACATGTTAAACACCCAGTGAACCATGAAGAAATTCAACTCAATTCAGTTACCAAGCACAACACAATTACGAATCTCAAATCAGGGTTTATGTGAATGAATGCCTAGATTATGCAAGCATACATACAGACATCATTAGTTCAGAGATTCAAAGAAGCATAGTGAAATTGCAATTCAGCTAGCAAGAAAATTACCCAAATGTCACAGGATCATACACAAAGATGTTATAAGTGGCAAGGGTTTGACAATGCTTAACAACTAGTTCAGTTTGCATGCAAGATGTTGTATCATTCAGGACAAGGATATTAAAGTTGAGGTACGATATCGCCGGTATAAGACCGGGTTTAGGCACAACACCCAGGTTGCTTCGCTCTTTTTCTTCTCCTCCTTGGGTTTGCACAACAGAGATTTCAAGCACCTGCTGGGCTCAAAAGAGGAAATTCAGTTCCCAGAAATGGTATAGGTGAAATAAAAAAATAAGAAAGCACTAGCACTGAATGGAATTTTACAGGGTGAAATTTTTTTTTGAGTAGCAGTGAACTAGCAAAACCGCTACACACTTGCTGAAACTCCAAGCACAGGTGACATACAATCCTTAGCAAAATCTAAGTTATGCTGGCATATGTTCGACCAACAGAAGTAACTCAAGTGGGATAGAAAGTTACAAACCCAGAAATATGATGTAAACCAATTGACAACTACTGACTGTAATTTAAATCTAACATATGATTGCACAACACAAAGGATAAAAGTTTAAACTATTTGTGATTCAGTCAGCTCACGTGCAGAAAGTTCAGGAAGCAAGCACAGAGTTTACGCAAGTGTCACAGACTCATGCACAAAGATACCCGGGCAACCAGTTCAACAGACAGTTATCGTATGTCACAGATTAATGCTTATGAATGCACTGGTTCTGCCGGGATCAAGAGGTGCACAACAAAAGAAAAAGTTCAATACGTAAACAGGTTATTCATTTTCACCGGATTAAGGCAAAGGTTCAGTCAGGCCGCTAGTTTGTCAGGCAGACATGGCATATTATTCGTGACAGCATCAAAAATTCAGAAATTAGCTGTTGTATTGCAAGCAAACAATTCACTCATTTATCACAGAAACAAGCATACGGGTACCAGAATTTGACAATCATTAATGAGCACTTATCTCAGCAGACGAGGAAGATAGTTAAGACAGAATTCGAGTTTGAGAATACGGTACCGCCAGTACAAAACTGGGTTTAGGCACGATAAAACAGTTTCTGCTGCTCCTTTATCTTTCCTTTCCTTGATTTGTATTTCAGCTCAGCAGGTACCTGTTAACTCAACAACTTGTTTCAGTTCCAAGATTTGCACGGATGGAGCAAAGTCGAGAGAACACTAGTACTGAAAATTTTCAGAAAAAGAGTTATGCAATATGAAATGCAGGGATGTTGGGATGGATATTATACAGGGGAAAATGGATAGTTATTATGCTTATTTGGACTGACAGGGGTTGACACAATATGCTTGATATATTACAGGATGATGAATACTGTAAACTGCAACTGACCAGACAGAACACTACTCTCTTCAATGCTTAACCCAAAGATGCAATTTTCGTGAAAACGCTTCAAAAGCTAAGATACAACGGAATGCTTACAGCTACTGGAATGATTTTAGCAGACTGGAGAGTCACAGACGCAACGCACTGACCTATAAGCTAAAGGTTAAAAGATGTAGCAAACCTAACAAATTCACAACTAATATGCAGAATGCATCTAGTTACACATGCCAAATTAAAAAATGATGCATCTAACACTAAGAATATGTTACAGGATAGTATTAACGGTGAACTGTAGATGCAAATAACTTAAACTAGTCGTGGCAGTGATGCTGATATGAGAATGCAAATATGTACATCTTATACTACAGATACAAATGAAAGAAGCTACATAATATAGAAAATGGAAAAGCTACAAAGTGCAGTGATAAACATCTTTAACTAGAATAAGATGCAAGACAGCTGACGAGGCAGGTGGCGGGAAATGACAGCAGATTGATGAGCTGCAGAATGAGATGATAGAAAGCTTTAACAGGTCATATGAACAGATGGACAACTAAGCTACAGATCGTGACAACCAATGACTGAGAAAGAGAACCAAAGAAAAGCTAACATATATGCTAAGGAAAAACTTCCAGGACTATGATACAGGTACCCTAACTGAAACCAGATGCAGTTTACAAGATATAACTATTTACAGATGGAAGTGAACTAGAAATTGAAAAACAACAGGAGCTGAGATGCAGGATATAAAACAGATGGTTTAACTACTAGGTTACACTATAACACCACAGAAAAATACAATAGAAGACAGAAAGACTACACTAACAACATGAAAACATAAAAATCTAAACACATATATGCAGGGTAATACTAAAAATCAGTAAAGTTAATCAAAGAAAAACCAACACCGCTACCGAGTCCCCGACAGCGGCGCCAAAAACTTGGTAGGACTAGAAAATGCCTACAATATTATATTAAACCGCAAGTGCACGGTGTCTAGAAGATAGATAACAGCAAATACGGGTCGAACCCACAGAGACTAGGATGGTGAAAATCTGAATTCCTAAGCCTAAATAATACTGATTCAAATATGAGATTATTGTCGATACGACGAAACAGTTGATATGAAGTACTAACTAGAATACATAAAGTAAATGAAGTAAAGGATTTTAATGCAACAACAAAATAAAAAGATTTGAGACAGTTGATGGGATGATACTAGGGCAATTGATTTCACCACTCAAACTATACTAGACACTCACCAATGAAGTTGTTCTTTTCCCATATAATGAATCAACGATGGATATACGAGTCTTTCGCTTCATCGAGGGGATCTCAATACAGAAGATTCAATATCAACTAAGGCATTAACCCCTAGAATCAGATGTCTTGTTATGGCACAAATGATCACAGATTAATGAAATCAATTCTACATGAGTTGATGCAACATTATAATATTGTTCTAAAGACCTAGGATGCAAGACATACAAGGTGATAGTGATATAATGTAGCACAAAGATTGAACATATCCTTATTCAATAGAGCACAAGAAGAACAACATCATAGATATGAGTGACTAGCAATGGTTTAAGGGTTCCATCTCAACCCTAGCTAAGTAATTAGCACATAGCAAAAACAGTAGAATATGAAATTCAAGGATGAATAAAATCATTCATGCAAATTTCTTTGTTCAACTAGTTTCTAACAAGAACAGTTTTAGAGAAGAAAAGTTACAACTGATTTCTGCCTATGACCCTTCTTACTTGGATATCCCAGTTACACCACAACCCCTCTATTTATACACATAATTCTCCCCCTTTTTTCAATCCCTAATATCAACAAAAACAATATAATATTTTAGGGATTTTGCTTCTCGAAAACTCACCACTATGTAATCATCTTCATTCATGTACTTCCACTGCCTTATCTTCTTCAATTGACTGATGTTGTAGGTGTTGAAAAGAAATCAAAATGATAGCTAAATTGACGACGCCAGTTTCTTGAGTTGTTTGAGTTCAACCAACAATTTACTGCTTCCTTTGAAGTTTGCAAAAAGGGGCAACGAATTCAGATGTAGCTTGTCATCTCCGTCACTTTCGAAAATCAGTCAGCCAACCTAATTTTGTACTTCATAGCCTAGGGTTTTGACTGAAACAGATGAGGATAGAAAGGGGGATTCTCAGTAGAGAGATATGAATTGTCGAGAACTGTCTTGAGATTGACTTGACATGAAACGAAATAGGGATAGAAAGAGATAAGACCGACAGAGTTAGGGTTGTGTCTGGTAGAGAGGGTATTGTCGAGGGTGGAGAAGAAAATGGGGGTTGTTTCTAATGATGGAGAAATGAAAGAGGGATTTGGGGTCCTATTGGGTGTAAATCATGAATACCTGATTTTGGTATACAAGAATGTCTTTTGGGCTTAGTTTGCTCTCCATGCAATTTGAGTTATGAATTTCAGCCCATTGATTTCTTCTTTCTGCACTTCTTGTTCACTACTGGTTCCATTCGCTTCATAAATCAGCTCGCACCCCAACTGCCTTCTCCATTGCATATATCTCCTTAAAGCTGACTATTTAGCTTGACAAGGCGTAGTAGCTCCACTTTGTGCATAACCCATGCTCAGACCATTCTTTCCATTCCCCTATCATTACAAAAAAAAAATCAGGACAATTGCCACACATTTTACTTGCAACGAACAAGAACTTTAAAATAGATTATTTGGCACAAATACAAGAAATTAGTGCAACAAAATGACATAAACACCTACAAAATGATAAGACCGTATGCAATATTAGGTGCCCATAAAATACCCCCAAACCTGTCTTTTGCTCGTCCTCGAGTAAAACACAAAACCAAAAGAAAGGTCTACCTACGCCACTGGCGCAGGCCAGAATATACCCAAAAAGTTCTTAGGACAAAATGTAACCTCGGATTCCATGAAAGTGATACCTTCATTCAGTTTTAGCTCAAAGCAATTGGATATGTCAATCTAGCTTTCAAAGGTACACGTGACACACACTGATTCCAGCATAAAAATCATTTTGAAATCCAATAGTTCGACTAGTTAACATGTGATCAAAGTGTAAGGTGTAATTCTATCGTGAACATGGATATCAACTGATTTATCAAACTAAGTCATGACTGCCAATACTAAAATATAGTTGAACCGATTCAAAGACAAGCTAGCTTTATGGGAGATGTGAATGTTCACCTAAAGTGTAGGTGATATTTCAGCTTACCCGTTTTGTACATCGATGGCATACACCCTCCCTTGCTTATTACAAGATCATTTACAACATACAACAACACCGAACATTGACTACGCATTCACATTGACTACTCTCTTAATTTGAGGCAAGAGAGGAACTTTAACTCTGAAATAGAACATAACAAACAATGGATACTTTTTTTTTTTTTGAATTTGCAACTGACTTTGCAAAAATGAGAGAGATAAACACATCATGATGAAACAACTTTACATGGAAAACAGAACAACACATTACATGACACTTCGACAAGAGGTAGCGCTTTTCGATGCACACAGTAACATTCAAATGTCGCTTTTCATAACGTATACACCAACTATTATCCCAACCGACCAAAGAACAAGCTAGTCAAGTCTCATCGGTATTCTAGATGAATGGAAGTCTATCGGATTACGCAAACTAGGCGTTATACAAGCTTGACAGATAGTGCAAGTGCGCTTTCAGATCAAATGTTCAAAAAGTTTCAAAAAAATGTAAATCGAACTCACATGTTGTAGTGCTAGAATCAGAAAGATATCAAACTAGTACCTCATCATCTAGATCAAGAACCCTAAGATATCATACATGCAGGTATTACAATTCTAGGTAAATGATCTCCATTTTTCATTTTTTTCTAAGATGCTATCAATTCACAAGATTCAAACATACCAAATTTCTACAAAGATCATGTGATATCTACTTGTACCCCCGAACTTATGTTAAACAGTGTCCTCAATGTTTCTAAGGGTTCACAAAGCTATAACATTCCATGAAGTTCATGAAGATAAAGAAATGTTAGAGAGTACCGGATCCAAAAAGTGTTTGCCAAACCAGATAGTCGAGCAGCAAGGTAGATATCACAAAAACAAAACATAGATTATATACAACAAAAACTAGCCTATAAAATTGAAACCGAAAGAAATCAAAAGACAGAAAATGGAATTCTAAACCTGGTATGTACAAGGGTGAACCACTTCAATCCAGATAGACAGGGTCCTCTAGATCAGTTGTCTCAATTTCAGGTGGGATTGGTTCAAGGAACGGATTCAGTCTTTGTCTATTGACCTTGAAGACGTTTTTTGTTGCTACATCTTCGAGTTCCACATCCCCATGAGGGAATATTGTTCGCACCATGAACGGGCCTGTCCATCTAGAACGCAATTTACCTTGAAAAAGATGCAAACGTGGGCTGTACAATAACACTTTCTGGCCAGGCGTGAATGACTTGCGCAAAATGCGCTTGTCATGGAACACCTCCTTTCTATCTTTGTACATCTTTGCACTGTCTTAAGCATCACTCCTCAATTCTTCCAACTCGTTGAGTTGGAGTCTCCGTTGGGAACCTGCCTTATCAAGAGAAAAGTTAAGTTTCTTAACTGCCCAATATGCTCGATGTTCTAGTTCAACAGGTAAATGACAAGGTTTGCCAAACACAAGTCTGTACGGAGACATGCCAATAGGGGTTTTATATGTTGTTCTATAGGCCCATAAAGCATCATTCAATCGTAATGACCAATCTTTCCTAGACGGGTTAACAGTCTTTTCTAGAATGTGCTTAATTTCCCTATTAAAAACCTCTACTTGGCCACTGGTCTGTGGATGGTATGGAGTTGCGAATTTATGAGTTATGCCATACTTGCGAACTAATGATGCAAAAGACCTATTGCAAAAGTGTGAACCACCATCACTAATTATAGCTCTACGTGTGCCAAAACGAGAAAATATGTTTTCTTTTAAGAAGGCCAGAACCACCCTATGGTCATTTGTTTTGGTCGAAACTGCTTCTACCCACTTAGAAACATAATCAACGGCAACAAGGATGTATAAGTTACCTTCAGAATTGGGAAACGGACCCATGAAATCAATTCCCCAAACATCAAACAGTTCAACAATCAAAATAGGGTGCAATGGCATCATGTTTCTCTTGGAAATACTTCCTAATTTCTGATGACGTTCACAAGCAATACAATAAGCATGGCAGCCTTTGAATAATGATGGCCAATAAAACCCACTCTGCAAGACTTTTGCAGCAGTTTTCTTGGCACTGAAATGGCCATCACATGCTTGGTCATGACAAAAAGATATCACATCTTTTTGTTCACTGTTGGGGACACTAATGATTTGGTCCGTGCAATACTTAAACAGGTACGGGTCATCCCAAAAGAAGTATTTAACTTCAGCCAAGAACTTAGAACGGTCTTGTCTAGACCAATGCGAAGACATTCTTCCCGTGACAAGATAGTTCACAATGTCATCAAACCAAGGATACTCAGACACAAACATTAATTGTTCATCAGGGAAAGACTCTCTAATCTGCACGGACTCATCAAAAGACTCAACATTTAATCTAGACAAGTGATCAACAACCACTTTCTCAGAACCTTTCTCATCTCGAATTTCGAGATCGAATTCCTGCAATAGCAATATCCATCGGATGAGATGAGCTTTAGCATCCTTCTTAGAAAGAAGGAATTTCAGGGCAGCATGATCAGTGTATATGATGACCTTAGACCCTATCAAGTATGACCTGAACTTGTCCAATGCAAAAACAACAGCAAGCATCTCTTTCTCAGTAGTTGTATAATTAAGTTGAGCATCATTAAGAGTCTTGCTATCATAGTATATCACATATGGAAGTCTATCGACGCGTTGTCCTAAAATAACACCAACAGCAAAATCAGGCGCGTCACACATGATTTCAAATGGCAAGTTCCAATCAGGTGGTCGGACTATAGGGGATGAAATTAGAAGAGTTTTGAGTTCTTCCCATGCACGCACACAAGCATCATCAAACACAAATGCAACATCTTTACCAAGTAGATTATACAGTGGCCTTGAGATCTTACTGAAATCCTTAATGAATCTACAGTAGAAACCAGCATCGCCTAAAAATGATCTAACCTCCCTCACAGAGCGAGGTTGCGTCAAGTGTTGAATGAGGTCAACTTTAGCTTTATCTACTTCTATGCCTTTTTCAGAGATGATGTGTCCTAGAACTATGCCTGATTTCACCATAAAATGACACTTTTCCCAATTCAAAAAAAAAATTTTCTCTTTACATCTAATCAGCACATGAGTGAGATGGTTCAAACATTCATCAAAATAAGATACAAACACAGAGAAATCATCCATAAATATCTCAAGGAAGTTATCTATCATGTCAGAGAAAATGCTCATCATACAACGTTGAAATGTGGCGGGTGCATTACACAACCCAAAGGGCATACGACGATAAGAAAATATTCCAAATGGACATGTCAATGTAGTATTTTCCTGATCTTCAGGTGCAATATGAATCTGGTTGTAACCAGAAAATCCATCTAAGAAACAATAGTAACTGTGCCTAGACAACCGTTCTAGCATTTGGTCTATGAATGGAAGAGGGAAGTGGTATTTACTTGTTACCGTGTTCAACTTCCTATAATCAATGCAAACTCGCCAGCCTATGGTTACTCGAGTAGGAACTAACTCATTTTTATCATTTTGAACTACAGTAACACCTGATTTTTTTGGCACAACCTGAATGGCACTAACCCATTTGCTATCTGGGATCGGGTATATGATACCCGTATCAAGAAGTTTTAGAATCTCAACCTTAACAACCTTTTTCATGTTAGGATTGAGTCTCCTCTGCATTTCCCTAGATGGTTTAGCATTTTCTTCAAGATTTATATGATGCATGCAAACAGTGGGACTTATGCCTTTAAGGTATGAGATGGCCCTCTTAATGCTTCTTTATGCTTCTTAAGTACTTCTAAAAGATTACTCTTCTTGATTACAGGCAAAGCAGTAGACGATCCCAAAAATGCATATTTAAGAGTGTCAGGCAATGTTTTCAGTTCGAGCTTTGGTGGGTCAACAAGAGACGGGACAGACTTGGATTCAGAGAGTGGAAGTGGCTCCACTCTAGCTTTCCATTTGGTGGTGTCCATGAGAGGTGCAAATTCAAGCAAAGAATTCACTTCACTTATATATTCATTGTCAAACAGATCTAAGTTAAAATTATTCAAACAAGTATACAAAGGGTCAACAGACATGCTATTAGACAACGAATCCTGAATCAAACTTTCAATCATGTTGATTTTATGCACATCATTATCATCATCAAGATCTAAATGTTGTTGGATAGCATTAAAAACATTCAACTCCACAGTCATGTTACCAAACGACAATTTCAACATTCCATTACGACAGTTAATGACTGCATTGGACGTCGCCAAGAAAAGACGTCCTAAAATGACAGGAATGTGACAGTCTGGGTTTTGCACAGGCTGAGTATCTAATACAATAAAATCCACAGGAAAATATAACTTATCAACCTTGATTAGAACATATTCTACCAAACCACGTGGCACTTTGACGGATCTGTCCGCCAATTGCAGAGTTATAGGTGTTGGTTTTAACTCTCTAAGACCCAACTGCACATACACCGAATATGGCAGTAGGTTAACACTTGCCCCTAAATCCAGTAATGCCTTATTGACCGTATGGTCACCTATCATGCAAGTGATTGTGGGACAACCCGGGTCTCTAAACTTAGGTGGAGTCTTATTTTGAATGATAGAACTAACCTGCTCAGCAAGAAAGGCACGCTTATGCACATTAAGCTTTCGCTTTTGTGTGCACAGATCTTTCAAGAACTTCGCGTAAGCAGGGATCTTCTTTATTGCTTCAAGAAATGGGATGTTAATGTTAACTCGTTTGAACATCTCTAACATCTCATTGTAATGGGTACCTTTATTTTGCGGCACCAACCTTTGAGGAAATGGAGCAACAGGAACATTAGCTGGCAAAGAAACATTAACATCAGTAGAATTTTCAGATTTACAAACATGCTCAGAGTCATTTTCTACAATGGATGTTTTTTGTGGCGTTGTATGCAATGATGAGTCTGACTCAGACTCACTAGTCTGTGGTACTCCTACATTGTTATCAACAATTTTACCACTACGAAGAGTGGTGACAGCATGTGCAGTCTCATTACAATTAGATGTACTTGCCTGAAATGTGCCTTTCGGATTTTGCTGAGGTTGACTATGGAGTTTACCATTTTCCCTCTCATTTAGAGCATCACAGATTTGGCCCAACTTAAGTTCTAAACTAGCAAACCTTTGGTCATTCATCTTCTGATATTGCAAAAAATTTAGATTCATTTGGTTTACACCATCATCAAAGCTAGGCCTTTTCTCTAAAGAGTATTGTGTGTGCGATTGTACTTGGGGGTTTCTAGGATATGAATATCCGTGTGTATTTCCTGGATTTCCCCCTTGTACAGAACCCTTGGACCATGAAAAGTTAGGGTGGTTTCTCCACCCTGGGTTATATGTCTGAGAATAGGGGTTATTCTCATGCTTTTGATAGAAAACATTAGCTTGTTCAGGTCTGGACTCTTGAAATGCATGCAATCGTGGGAAGTTATCAACAAGATGATCAGAACTATTACACGCGATACGAATATAAATCTCAACTTGGTTGCAAGAAGTAGTTGTAGCAGATTTCACACTTTTCTCTAGTTCTAAAGCCTCAACTCTCCTAACCAATGATGCTATTTTAGCATTACCCTCAAAGTCAGACTCTATTTTATGAACATTACCCCTGATGGTCGACTTCCTAGGTGCTCTATCAGACTCCCATTGCTGAGTTTTCTCGGCAACTTCATGCAAGAAGGCCCACGACTCGTCGGCACTTTTATCTGTGAACTCACCATTGCACATAGATTCAACCAAGGTTCGAGTGGAGAAATCCAATCCTTCATATATAATTGTTGATAGTCTCCACTGTTCGAAACCACGGTGAGGACATTGTAGTAATAAATCATTAAACCTTTCTAGATACTTGGACAATATCTCACCATCTAGTTGAAGAAAACTATTGATATCCTGACGAATGGTGGCTGTTTTGTGATTTGGGAAGAACTTTTTGAAAAATTCTTTCGTAAGTTCATCCCAACTTCTAATGGACTGAGTCCGTAAAGCATATAACCAAGATTTGGCTTTTTCCTTCAAAGAAAAAGGAAATAAACGCAATTTCAGGGACTCTTCTGTCAACTGATTGAATCTGAGAGTCCCATAGATTTCCTCAAAGTCTCTCATGTGATGGTAAGGGTTTTCAGCATCAACCACTCGAAACACAGGGAGCATATGTATTGTGTTCGCTTTTAGCTCAAAATGACCAGCATTTTTTAGTGGAACAGTGCAAGAGGGATGGCTTGTCCTCGTGGGGTACAAGTAATCTTTGAGACTGCGGGTGGGATTACCTCATCACCCATTATCTCAGGTTGGTCAGGTCTTTCCTCGACAGACACAAGAATCTCAACTACGTCCTCTTGCTGAATTCTAACTAGACGATTGGCCTGGTCTCGAAAAGTCACAATCATAGCCTAACAGACATACCATTCAACATGTTATACACCCTGTGAACCATGAAGAAATTCAACTCAATTCAGTTACCAAGCACAACACAATTACGAATCTCAACTCAGGGTTTATGTGAATGAATGCCTAGATTATGCAAGCATACATACAGACATCATTAGTTCAGAGATTCGAAGAAGCATAGTGAAATTGCAATTCAGCTAACAAGAAAATTACCCAAATGTCACAGGATCATACACAAAGATGTTGTAAGTGGCAAGGGTTTGACAATGCTTAACAACTAGTTCAGTTTGCATGCAAGATGTTGTATCATTCAAGACAAGGATATTAAATTTGAGGTACGATACCGCCGGTATAAGACCGGGTTTAGGCACAACACCCAGGTTGCTTCGCTCTTTTTCTTCTCCTCCTTGGGTTTGCACAACAGAGATTTCAAGCACCTGCTAGGCTCAAAAGAGGAAATTCAGTTCCCAGAAATGGTATAGGTGAAATAAAAAAATAAGAAAGCACTAGCACTGAATGGAATTTTACAGGGTGAAAAACACTTTTGAGTAGCAGTGAACTAGCAAAACCGCTACACACTTGCTGAAACTCCAAGCACAGGTGACATACAATCCTTAGCAAAATCTAAGTTATGTTGGCATATATTCGACCAACAGAAGTAACTCAAGTGGGATAGAAAGTTACAAACCCAGAAATACGATGTAAACCAATTGACAGCTACTGACTGTAATTTAAATCTAACATATGATTGCACAACACAAAGGATAAAAGTTTAAACTATTTGTGATTCAGTCAGCTCACGTGCAGAAAGTTCAGGAAGCAAGCACAGAGTTTACGCAAGTGTCACAGACTCATGCACAAAGATACTCGGGCAACCAGTTCAACAGACAGTTATCGTATGTCACAAATTAATGCTTATGAATGCACTGGTTCTGCCGGGATCAAGAGGTGCACAATGAAAGAAAAAGTTCAATACGTAAACAGGTTATTCATTTTCACCGAATTAAGGCAAAGGTTCAGTCAGGCCGCTAGTTTGTCAGGCAGACATGGCATATTATTCGTGACAGCATCAAAAATTCAGAAATTAGCTGTTGGATTGCAAGCAAACAATTCACTTAGTTATCACAGAATCAAGCATACGGGTACCAGAATTTGACAATCATTAATGAGCACTTTTCTCAGCAGACGAGGAAGATAGTTAAGACAGGATTCGAGTTTGAGAATACGATACCGCCAGTACAAAACTGGGTTTAGGCACGATAAAACAGTTTCTGCTGCTCCTTTATCTTTCCTTTCCTTGATTTGTATTTCAGCTCAGCAGGTACCTGTTAACTCAACAAATTGTTTTTCCAGATTTGCACGGATGGAGCAAAGTCGAGAGAGCACTAGTACTGAAAATTTTCAGAAAAAGAGTTATGCAATATGAAATGCAGGGATGTTGGGATGGATATTATACAGGGGAAAATGGATAGTTATTATGCTTATTTGGACTGACAGGGGTTGACACAATATGCTAGATATATTACAGGATGATGAATACTATAAACTGGTACTGACCAGAAAGAACGCTACTCTCTTCAATGCTTAACCCAAAGATGCAATTTTCGTGAAAACTCTTCAAAAGCTAAGCTACAACGGAATGCTTACAGCTACTGGAATGATTTTAGCAGACTGGAGAGTCACAAACGCACTGACATATAAGCTAAAGGTTAAAAGATGTAGCAAACCTAACAAATTCACAACTAATATGCAGAATGCAGCTAGTTACACATGCCAAATTAAAAAATGATGCAGCTAACACTAAGAATATGTTACAGGATATTATTAACGGTGAACTATAGATGCAAATAACTTAAACTAGTCGTGGAAGTGATGCTGATATGAGAATGCAAATATGTACATCTGCTACTACAGATACAAATGAAAGAAGCTACAGAATATAGAAAATGGACAAGCTACAAAGTGCAGTGATAAACAGTTTTAACTAGAATAAGATGCAAGACAGCTGACGAGGCAGGTGGCAGGAAATGACAGCAGATTGATGAGCTGCAGAATGAGATGATAGAAAGCTTTAACAGGTCATATGAACAGATGGACAACTAAGATACAGATTGTGACAACCAATGACTGAGAAAGAGAACCAAAGGAAAGCTAACAAATATGCTAAGGAAAAACTTCCAGGACTTTGATACAGGTACCCTAACTGAAACCAGATGCAGTTTACAAGATATAACTATTTACAGATGGAAGTGAACTAGAAATTGAAAAATAACAGGAGCTGAGATGCAGGATATAAAACAGATGGTTTAACTACTAGGTTACACTATAACACCACAGAAAAATACAATAGAAGACAGAAAGACTACACTAACAACATGAAAACATAAAAATCTAAACACATATATGCAGGGTAATACTAAAAATCAGTAAAGTTAATCAAAGAAGAACCTACACCGCTACCGAGTCCCCGGCAGCGGCGCCAAAAACATGGTAAGACTCTAAAATGCCTACAATATTATATTAAACCGCAAGTGCACGGTGTCTAGAAGATAGATAATAGCAAATACGGGTCGAACCCACAGAGACTAGGATGGTGAAAAGCTGAATTCCTAAGCCTAACTAATACTGATTCAAATATGAGATTATTGTCGATACGACGAAACAGTTGATATGAAGTACTAACTAGAATACATAAAGTAAATGAAGTAAAGGATTTTAATGCAACAACAAAATAAAAATCTTTGAGACAGTTGATGGGATGATACTAGGGCAATTGATTTCACCACTCAAACTATACTAGACACTCACCAATGAAGTTGTTCTTTTCCCATATAATGAATCAGCGATGGAGATACGAGTCTTTCGCTTCATCGAGGGGATCTCAATACAGAAGATTCAATATCAACTAAGGTATTAATCCCTAGAATCAGATGTCTTGTTATGGCACAAATGATCACAGATTAATGAAATCAATTCTACATGAGTTGATGCAACATTATAAGATTGTTCTAAAGACCTAGGATGCAAGACATACAAGGTGATAGTGATATAATGTAACACAAAGATTGAACCTATCCTTATTCAATAGAGCACAAGAAGAACAACATCATAGATATGAGTGACTAGCAATGGTTTAAGGGTTCCATCTCAACCCTAGCTAAGTAATTAGCACATAGCAAAAACAGTAGACATATGAAATTCAAGGATGGATAAAATCATTCATGCAAATTTCTTTGTTCAACTGGTTTCTAACAAGAACAGTTTTAGAGAAGAAAAGTTACAACTGATTTCTGCCTATGACCCTTCTTACTTGGATATCCCAGTTATACCACAACCCCTCTATTTATACACATAATTCTCCCCCTTTTTTCAATCCCTAATATCAACAAAAACAATATAATATTTTAAGGATTTTGCTTCTCGAAAACTCACCACTATGTAATCATCTTCATTCATGTACTACCACTGCCTTATCTTCTTCAATTGACTGATGTTGTAGGTGTTGAAAAGAAATCAAAATGATAGCTAAATTGACGACGCCAGTTTCTTGAGTTGTTTGAGTTCAGCCAACAATTTACTGCTGCCTTTGAAGTTCGCAAAAAGGGGAAACGAATTCAGATGTAGCTTGTCATCTCCGTCACTTTCGAAAATTAGTCAGCCAACCTAATTTTGTACTTCATAGCCTAGGGTTTTGACTGAAACAGATGAGGATAGAAAGGGGGATTCTCAGTAGAGAGATATGAATTGTCGAGAACTGTCTTGAGATTGACTTGACATGAAACAAAATAGGGATAGAAAGAGATAAGACCGACAGAGTTAGGGTTGTGTCTCTGGTAGAGAGGGTATTGTCGAGGGTGGAGAAGAAAATGGGGGTTGTTTCTAATGATGGAGAAATGAAAGAGGGATTTGGGGTCCTATTGGGTGTAAATCATGAATACCTGATTTTGCTATAGAAGAATGGCTTTTGGGATTAGTTTGCTCTCCATGCAATTTGAGTTCTGAATTTCAGCCCATTGATTTCTTCTTTTTGCACTTCTTGTTCACTACGGGTTCCATTCGCTTACTAATATTAAAAATGTTCATCTCAATAGTCATATTACCAAAATACAAATTCATAATACCGTTTTGACAGTTGATGATCGCATTGAATGTAGCTAAAAATGGGCGACCTAGAATCACTGGTATCTGGTTCTCTGGGTCAGGGACAGGTTAGGTATCTAGGATAACAAAATCCACAAGATATATAAACTTTTCGACCACTATAAGAACATCCTCGATCACACCACGAGGAATTTTAATGGACCTATCATCTAACTGAAGTGTCATCTGGGTAGGTTTCATCTCACCAAGTCTTAGATTAAGGTACACATGGTATGGAAGTAAGTTCACACTGGCTCCTAAGTCAAGCAAAGCTTTCTCGACACGGTATTTACCTATTGTGCAAGAAATAGTAGGGGACCCTGGGTCTTTATACTTAGGAGTAGTGGTATTCTGAATCATAGAACTCACATGACTAGATAGGAAGGCTTTCTTCTGGACACTAAGTTTTCGCTTTCGCGTACACATATCCTTAAGAAACTTGGCATAAGCGGGAATCTGCTTAATCGCATCTAATAATGGAAGGTTGATAGTTACCTGCTTAAAAACCTCCAATATATCATTAAAGTTGGACTCCCTCTTAGTTGGAACTAGCAGCTGTGGGAATGGGGCTCTAGAACAAAGCCAGGATCAATATGACCCTCATTGGTCTCTTTAAAGACTCTATCACTCTCCTCAGTTTCTGGTTCAGAAGGGTGAACTACAACATCTTCACTATCAGGCATGGAAACCTTGTTGTCTATCACTCTACCACTCCTAAGGGTTTTAATAGCATTTACATGTTTGAATGGTATTTCACCTATTTCATTAATTCCTCTAGGGTTGGGTTGAGTTTGACTAGGAAACTTACCTCTTTCTCTTAAAGACTCATTTATCTGACTAACCTGGGTTTTCAACTCGGAAATAGCCTGAGAGTTAGCCTGACCTATTCTCTTATTTTCTTATAAACCTTTAGCAACAGATTGCTGAAACTGCACAGTGTTACGAGTTAACAAAGCAAGAGACTCTTCTAAACTCATAATCTTCTTATTCGAAGGGTTCTGAAACTGTGCCGGAGCTGAAGGATTCTTAGCATAGCCAAAACCTGGGGGAACCTAAGAGTTACTAGACTGACCTTGATTCTGGCCCTTAGACCAAGAAAGGTTGGGATGGTTTCTCCATCCAGGGTTATAGGTTTCTGAATATGGGTCAAGCTTCTGACGGTTATCGAATCTAGTGTTGTTATAAAGAGCATTAGCTTACTCCTCAAAAGTATGGCCTTCCCAAAAAGGCTCTATTCTACCACTATTACCAGTAGAATGACCTAATTCCAAGGCTTCTAACCTTTTGGCCATGGCTTCTATTTTAGCATCTGACTTATAAGATCCTTCTACCCTATTGACATTTCCTCTACCTAGAAGAATTGTTTTCTGGGGTTCCCTACTATTTTCCCATTGTTGGGTCTTATCGGCGATTTCATTCAAAAATGTCATCGCCTCATCAAGAGTTTTATTCTCAAACCCACCTGTACATAAGGACTCAACCATGGTTGTTTTTGAATAATCTAAACCCTCGTAGAGGATCTGAACTAACCTAACCATCTCTAAACCATGATGAGAACATTGAGATACTAAGTCATTGAACCTTTCTAAATACCTATATAAAGATTCTCCCTCTTGTTGAGCAAAAGTATAGATTTGTGTCCTAATAGACGATGTTTTGTGCCTTGGGAAAAACTTCTGTATAAAGGCAGATGTAAGTTGGTCATAGGTTTCAATTGACTCAGAAGCCAAACTATACAGCCAAGATTTGGCTTTATCTTTTAAGGAAAAGGGGAATAACCTAACTTTCAACGCATCATCACTAAGGTTTTTAATTTTCAGAGTACTACAAACTTCCTCAAATTCCCTAACATGAAAATAGGGGTTCTCATTCTCTTTTCCTAAAAAGATTGGGAGCATCTGTAAAGTCCCAGGTTTGAGTTCATAATTTGCCTCGGTTTCAGCTAACTTGATACAATGCGGACGAGAGGTCCTAGTTGGGTTTAATAAAGCTTTCAAAGTTGCCATTTCTGGCACTACCAAAGGACTAGGGGCACTTTCTTCACTAATTGTCAAGTTTTCAAAGCTGAAATTTCCAAAGATAGGGCTCTCAAAAGAAGAGTCTTCGAGCTCCCCGCCTTTACAAGAAGAATTACTAGGTTTATCACTAATCAAAAGACCTAGAGTGTTTCTTTTCCAAGCCCGCTCTCTAATAACCTCGAGCATACACTAGAAAAACAAAAGAAAAAGAAAGAACCCCTAAAAGGAAGGGAGGTTCTATGTAAACACAAACAAGGCTGACTCCACCACAACAAACCTACTAATTTCAAGCAAACAAAAAGCATGATGGCTCCACTTAGATTGTTTCTAGACCAGCTTCTAATCCTTCGAAAGGGAATTCCTTACAATTTAAGAAAACCCCTCTGGAATCAATCTGAGTTAAAGTAAGTTGAATAAAGACGAGGGAAGATCAGTGGAGCTTTGATACCCAAGGCCTCACCGGCGTTACAAGGCGGTTTATTCAACTCACAGAAACTATCATGAACTTTGAAGCATGCTTAAAAGAGTAACCAATATTTTTCGAATGACTTTCCTATTAAGCTCGTTACCCTATAGGTCTCGTTCTAGTCAAATTTTAGGCTTAGGTTCGCGTTTGGTTTCGTTTTCCTAAGGCGGACAAGAAGGGAACGGTGATGAAATCCGAACCCTTATATTGTATGGCCAGTCCTTGCCCTTTACTAGGAAATTAAAGCAGACGTTTTCAAATCCTCAGCATATATGCAAACAAAGGAATACAGTAACTCGCTGACAGGGGATTTGCGGGTGTTTCGACAAACTTACCTCCCGTACCAGACGAGGGATGAACCGTTGTAGTTGACTCGGGCCACGACTCCTATGTCATGTACGTACCCGAGGGGCCGAAGCGATATCGTAATCGCCGTCCTTCTATGCAAACAATTGATATTTAAACTACCCTTCCATAGGGTTTAAAAAAAAAATAAAGTCCCAAAGTCCACAGTCCAAAAATATAGTGCAAAAGAAAAGGAAAGTATAAAAAAAATTAAAATAAAAACTCTAAAGAATAAAAACAAAATAAAATGTTTCTCTCTTTTTTTTATTAATTTTTCTTCTTCTTTTCTTTCGCTCCTTTCGCTTTGTTTTTACTCCAAATCTTTAAGTATTCACCAAAACCTTTGGCAAATTTTTCCTTCGCTCCAAATTCCAAAATCTGTAAGGAAAAGACAAAAACCCAAAAACGTAAAGAAGAACAAATAAAATAAAAATTAAAAACAAATAAAAACCTAAAAAAAAAAAATCTAAACACTCTAGCCTAAAGACAAGTCCGCGTCGGCGGCGCCAAAAATTGATGGTATTTTTCAATGACGTTGTAGTAATAAGTTCGTTGAGACTTGTGAAAGCAAAAGATTTTAGACTTATAAAACTTAAAAACAGAAAACTTATTGCAAAATTGATTTCAAGATATTAAAAGTAACCAAGACACTAGATTCCACTATTACACATGAATGAACGATACCAAATATGTTTCAAAACTCTAACTATCCTTTAAGTCCTTTATTTCTTAATTCACACATAATCAAACATATTCCCAAATATTAATTGTATTCCCTAAGAATAAACTATGAATCGATTAAACAAAGTATAATCTATCAAATTGAATCACAAGTAATTAAGAAATTGCCAGTAGGGACTGCTATAATCTCGGCTATTTGAATAAAGACTTTCGCGGCTACCTTGAACGTATAACCATCAGACCCGAGATTGAACATGTAGAGGCGAGACTCAATGGCATGACCGAAATGTACATCTTAGGCGCATTCTCCTTCTCTTTAATGTGAGGAGCACCTGGTCATTTAGAACTCCGCAAAAGCGGTGATTGAATGAATTATAAATTGTAAATTAGAGAAAATAAAATTGTTACCAATCATTCATGCATAGATAGCTTCATCCATTGCCTTGGTTGCGCGAGAATTAGCTCATCATCATGGAAACACGCTCAAAATTCATTTTTATTGCTCAAGGGGTGTTTACAAAGATGAAATGGGAGAAACAATGATAAAACCGGGTTTGTAACAGTTTTATTTGTTACAAACTGAAAAGAACGATAGAACAGTATTGTCGCTGATTCTGTAGCTCTACGACCCACGCATGTGTGTCGTTACCACTGTTGATAAACAAATGTCTTGGATGGTCTGTTCTTCGTGTTATTCAGATGAGCAGCAGCAGAAAAATATTTCCGGTGGTTCTGATTATCGCCTCTGTCTTCTCCAAAACTCTCTCCAAACTCCCCGTCTATGAGTTTCCAGCACACTATATATAGATTCCAGCAGCTCAAATATTCGAACATTACTCCATATAATTCCCGTATCTTCTCCATTAAATGGAAATATCTTCCACGGGATAATTTCCCTTTTTGAGTTTTTCACGTTGTTTACTGGCCATAGACACACTCCAAAACGTTCGAAATATCTTCAGAAGGAGTCCAACTCACTCCAGATACACGCCAGACACATGAAATCCCGTGACTTTCTCCATGAAAATACGTCTCCTGTTTTGGAAAATCTCCGTAAATAAAGAGATTTGATTCCTTAAGAATACTTCCGAGACACGTACGCAACCCTGTTTACATGGTAAGAGTTTTATATTTCATTAAACTTTTAATAATACACCCAAAAATCTCGCCACAAACTCTCGCAGTTGAGAGTAAAATTTCCCGTCAAAATCAAATTCAAACATGGAAGATGGAGTGCCCTTATCCAAATACGGTGTGCGAATAGAAAATGGGTGTTGTGGATGAATTTGGGCTACACATATCCATGGGTGCTCCTTAGCCAAATCTGGTGTCCGTATAGCAAATGTCCTCTGGGGTTGCTCTGAGTGATTTTTCCAGCCGAATTTTCCAACAATATTTATTCCCAAAAAATACCTGCAAACACACAAAACACCATAATAAGTACGAAAACGAGTACTAACAATACGAAACATTGAGGACAAATTAGACACAAAAATGTGTCTATCACGGCTATACCAGTAACAACACAACAAAGAGGAAGCTTGTTGTTACGAAGGATTAGTTTGCTAGAAAGGAAAACTTCAAGTATTTATAGACAAAGAAGTTTGGACACCAAGGAATTTCCAAAATCGAAAATATTCTCAAGATATTCATTAAAGCACAAATTCGGTTTCATTAATTCCTGGAAATGCTCTGTCCAAAAATAATGATCGAAATCTCTCAAAAAATCTTTAATTAATAAATGCACATTACTAATTCTTATTTTCTTAAAAATGAAATTAATAACCTTAATTAAAAGATTTTTAACTTATTTATGTTTCGATTCTGGGATTTTTTTCCTTTAGCTATTAAGGAATAACTTTGAAAAATTAAAGAAATAAACATTCACAACACGTGTTCAAAGTATGTCGACATCCTTACTTTGTAAGTTCTCTTTCACACTTACAACCTTGAAACTGGTTTTCCACACTTCTAAACAAGTTTAGAATTGGTTCATCTGACTTTCAAGAACTATGCGATTGATCAAATAACATTCAATCACAATCATGGGTTTAACGGTTCTACCAAAACAAGTTTCGGTTCTACCTTCCATGTGAGTACTGTGCATAGTCACACTAGCTTTCCAAAATTCGGTTGACTAGGTACTAGGATCGGTTCTCCACATATATATGGTATCTAACTTATATGTGTTGCACATGTCCATAGGATCGGTTCCCCTTTGCCTAAAATCGTGTTGCACATGCTCATAGGATCGGTTCCCCTTTCTGCTATATACCTTGCTGCACCTCATACAAGGATCGGTTCCCCTTTGTGATTTGCTGCACCTCTTACTAGTATCGGTTCCCCTTTCCCATATTTGGTCAGACATAAAATCACAAACCCGATCATACCATCTCAGGTGATTACTTAATATCGGTTTCACTAATAAAAGTCATACCAATACATAAGTCAGGTCTTTGTGAATAGTTCTACCAAGAACACAAACAAGTCGTGAACGGTTATACTCAATCACACATATTGGTTGTTCATAAGATAAGAAATGAATAACAAAACCAATAACGCCTGGCGATTTCCTTTTCGATTCACAAACAAGTTTATGAACTTACTTCCTTGGAACACATGTAAAACATTGTTCCTTAGGATGAAACCCTCACCTCATACCCATACATAATCACAATAGCATTCAAATGATTATTGCGATGTCTTATCTACAAAGTTTAATAGTTAATCAATAAACCTCGTATTGTATTCCTTAATACTATGTCTATCTAGAGTTCAAATATGCTTCACAGTTATGTTTTCAATACGCAAGACTTGAAAGATAAGTTAGGGAATGTAACAGTTCAAGTCAAATATCACTAACCTTAAGTGGAAGGATGATTGTTGTCGTTGTAGCTCCTTTCTTCTTCACATCTTCAAGTCTTCACAATACTTGTAAAGTCTCATTATCCTAATACTTTCAAGCTAACCTATACGAAGTTGACTCTAGTACACAATCAAGCAACTCTTAACTTGAGTTTTGATTCACTAAAATATGACAACCAAACTTGACATACCAACGCTTGGTGGGTTCAACCGAGCTATGCTCTAACACTATCAAAACCTAGGGTTTATGATCAACAACTCTTGAATGGTTTTATACCGGAAGAGAAAACCTTAGAATAGACAAGAGGTGAAAAACCTAGATTACAAGTTGTATAATCAATCAGGAAGATTAAATCCAACCCGACTTTGTGATCCCCAAAATAAAGACATTATCTCACTCTTGTTCATGAATAACAAAAGACATGGAAAACAACCTTATGAAGCTTACACCAATTTTCCAAAGGAGATAAAAACGTGTAGTATTCACAAACTCTTTATTTATAGTGAATAGGTTAGCTTGCAAGCTACGCTAGAGTTTAGGCTATTTTCCTTTTTCAAGACTCTCATAATTTTGGGAGTCTTTCCTAAGTTACAAATATTTTGAATAAATAATTAAATAAATAATTATTAGCATATATTGTATTTATGTGAATAAATCACATATTAACTTAGGTAGGAATTAAAAGTTATTACAAACACCTTAATATGGTAATCAAATATGTTTGGATTAATAGCCAACTTTCCTAAATAAGGAAACATCACCAACTTGACTAAAAAAGACTTATAGTCACGTAATTGGGCTCAAGTCCGTGAACCATTACAAACAGTTCATGGATTGTTTCCTACTAACGAACTGTAACAATTACAACAACACTTATAATTATGACTTTAATAAATCACTCATAACTTCATCGTTATAACTCGGAATTGAGTGATTCTTGGCGCGTTGAATTCGTAAACTCATTCACTATAGCATGAGAATATTTCCAAGGATAAAGGTTACTGTCACAAAAGTCGTGGCTCAAATAACCTCAAGTACATATACATAAATGTACATTTACCGTCATAGGAATTGTTCCATAGAGTGAGTATTTGTTTGGATAGATTAGAAAGGTATAATTGAACAAGAATAATCAATTATCACATACCTTTGTTGATGAATTTCTTCTTGATGCCTTCTTGTAGTCTTCAAACTTCATCCTTCAAGGATAGCTTCGATTCTACTTCTTAGACTTAATCTAGTCTGATACTATCTTTAGTATGTTAAATCAAGAATGAATTTTGACAACTAACTTGAAATACCAACACTAGTAGGTTCAACCGAGCAATGCTCTAACAAGAAGCAATCAATGAAGTGTTGGCAATCAATTTCTCTAGGTAATTAGACTGCTCAGTAGGATTAGTTGATGTAGAAGAGTCACTAATGTCACACCTTGGTCTTTTCCTTGGTATCGTTTTTCTGACAGGAATTTTCTTTGTGTTCATATCTTGAGTTTCATCTTTATCTTGTTCATCATTTTCCCCTGAGGAATATCCCACATATGATACATTAAAAGCACTATCATATTGCTCTCGTTGAGTATAATAAACATCTAAGTAAACATCCTGTTCATCATCTTCATCTTCCTCATTACGGGTTCTAGCACTCGTGCCCTCATGGGTAAGATCAACTGTAACTTTTCCAGATGCACATTTATTCCCAAAAACAATAAGCAAGTCACCATAGTCTCTACCATTTTCGTCCCTTATGTTAGTTTGCTTTGGAAGGGCTCTGTTAACACAAAAAAAAAAGGATAAAGCATGAATTAGAACTCTGCATAATTTAGAAGAAAAAAAATCTCAAATTCAGTTGTCGGTAAATAACACACACATTCTCAAAGTAATTGTTCCACATCTCGTCGGTTCCAGTAATCTCTTATTACTGTCATCCCAACTGAATCCATAAGTACAAGATTTAAACAAATCATGGTATTGACCAAATCTATTCTTGAACCATCTATGTTTTCCTTTAAAGTTCACATAATTAAGATTTTTCACAATCACATGCTTGGTTAAGTCCTGAAAGTATGGAATCTACCACTAGTCTCTTAGTAAAACATCCACTAGTGTCTTTCTTCTTCTCAAGTGTAGCTTCTACTAAAAGTTCCAATAGTTTCTCAATCTCTCGTGTTGTACATTGTTTGTAATTCATATTCGTATCCGCATCCGGTTCCGTATTATTATTCTTCCTAACATTCTTTTTCTTCTTGTTGTTTTCAGCAGGTTGGCTATAACTGTCCATTCTATGGTGTGACGGAAAATATGGATCCAAAATTAAACATAAGAAAATCTACAGTGAGTGACATAGTGTAACACGGAGGACATGTTGGCTAACACGGAAGATAAGAAAGTAAATCCTAATACAATCATTTCACTTCAAAACTCTACTAACAATCATGTTAGCAGAAAAACACAGCATACGCAGGTTAAAAGAAAAATAAAATTCAAATAAACAGCCTACTGCTATGACAAGCTGTAAGAAATGCACTTAAGGAAATTAAATTTCATGCATCTACAGTACCTGTCTAATAATGCAAACAACAAAAGCTAATTAATCTAAAAAGCTGATTAATTTAAGCTTATGATACAACACACAATAATGATTTATAATTGGGTTTTCTTAACCATTTTAAGGTGTAACACATTACTAAAAGTATTAGCACACAGTTGGACACTACTGCCCGGTGCAGAACTGGCACACCCATGCCGGGCCTGACACTACCAGGGGAAATGAAGGTTAATATTAGCTTCAACTTGATTATTCATGACCTAAGAAGTGACGAATTGATCGAGACTAAAGTTGGATTAAAGTGCTACTAGCAGAAACCTAAGAAGTGAATTTAATCTAATACGTTCAATAAACCTTGTCAAGAATCAAGACCACAATCCTTAACAAAAGCATTGATTACGACGCATGCAATATATATTAGAGTAAGGTTGGACAACGTGAAGTATTTTATAACAGGTCATTGAAACAGTACACAGAGAAAAATTTGTAAACTTAAATCCACAAAATACACCAGTTAGGAATTTGTATTGGCCATGATCAACAAGGAAAATGGTTTTGCGCCAGTCTATTAAAACAAGAACCACATCAACCATCACCGTTCTTACATAAATTACTAAGCTATCCTAAAAGGAAAAACCATCCTAAAAGCAGAGAGTTTAGAAGAGATTGAACCTAAACATCAAAATCATTTTTCCTTAACTATACAAGCAACATATTAAATTGGAAAACAACATTCAAACAGAAACTATATACATCTCATCAGAACCTAAACATCAAAATCATTTTTCCCTAACTATACAAGCAACATATTGGATTGGAAAACAACATTCAAACAAAAACTACATACATCTCATCTGTAGTAGCTAGCTAGTGTTTTGTGACAATGCGCAGTTAAGCTAGAGCTATAACATTAGTTTTGGGGTTGTCGGTATCATTGAGATGATAGTTTCAGGCATAGTACTCGATCATCATGCATGATTCCTCCCCTTAACTTGCTATCTAAAAAGAGAAAACAAAGATATGTAAATTAAGCTAAGATGTGGACTTACCATATACATTAATTTGATTTACAAATGGATACTCATAACTATAGTAATGCTCTTGGCCTAAAGTTTTTTCTTTTGACTTAGTGGAATACTTATGTGCAAACTATATAAACGGTGGTTAGTTTGCATGAAAGACTGTGAGTATATTACTCATAAATACAGGGTGTCACTGTGGTGATACCTCTTACAGTATTCAATATGTTCATTTGTCATCAAAATTTCAGATGTACAATACTAGTAAAAATAAAAATGAAAATTAGATGGAGAAATATGTACTTTCCAAGCAACAGATTAGAAAGAACCAAATTATGAACTCTAATATATTCCTTTGTGAATCGTCAAGTATACATATCTCGCATCTGCACCTACTTTCTTAGCTAATTGGTACTTAAAGAGGATTAATCCTATGGAATGTACTATGTAAGAGTCGGAATGCAAGTTACTTGGGAAGGAAGAAGACTTGAGCACGGTTAGCACATTTCTGTTTTCGACTAACAAAGTTATTTTCATATATTATCTAACTCTAACTCATTCACACTTTTGCAGCAGGGTGCCAAACAAGTTATCCTCTAAAGCAACTACTCGATAATTTTTGTCTAGGGATAATTGCTTCATAAAATAGGAAAGCTTCAAGCTTTCGCCTTTGTGTATAAAGGGAATTGAACAGTTTTTCCATCTTTATATGGACATTCAAACAAAAACTAGTCAAGCAACATGTTGTTCTAATTCTGAAAACCAAACCATGTTTTGAACCACAATAAACATGCACACAAATACAGACAAAAAAATCAATCATTCACTAAAGATGCAAAAATTAAAGATCTCTCAGGGGAAACAACAGATCGAGCATGATGTTGGTGACCCTAAATCCGTGATGAGAAGGGTTCAAGGTTTTTGACATAAAGTGAAGAAAAAGGTTTTGATTGTTTATAAATAAGAGGGTTTTTACTTTAACGGAATAAACCTCCAAAAATGATATAAAAAATAATCAAAATAGTACACAAAACAAACTATAAACAATCAAAACAAAACAATCATGGAGATCAAAGAAGAAGAAAATATGAGGAAAAAAAAAGCATACCTGAAAGCTGAAGCGTTTCCTTCCTTCTCCTATGTTTTTCTCTGATCAAACTCCCTCCCAAATCTCTACTCTTTTGAGGGATTTGTTGTGAGACAAAATTATACTAAAAACTCCTTCGAACTCCCCAAAACAACTAACTCCCTAGCATTCTAGGGTTTTACGACTAACATGGAGTTCAAGAGATTCTTTCAAACTCCCCCACGAATAACATGTGTTTTCTAGGGAGTTTGGGAGACTCTTCTAAACTCTCCGACGACTAACAGGGATTTTGAGAGACCCTTTCGAACTCCCCCATGACTAACAGGAAAAAACTCAAATACAGCCAACTCCCCTAACTCCCTTGAGAACTAACACCTTCTACTTTTTTTTTCGAAACAACTCTGAATCCCGCAGCCAAATCTTGCTCCACATAAAGTTGAGAATCAAGCAAATAGTAGGTTCAGTTGATGTCAAATTGAATAACCTAAATCATCGTCATTAGCAGTATCAGTTCATGAAGACGAATTCAGAAACAAAACAAGAAGTTGAGGAGAATCAATTGAGCAAACCAAATTGAAGATTTCATCTTGGAATGTTAGTTTAAATTAATCTATTATTATCATTTAATTCGATAGGTTAATTTATTAATTTCAGAATTTTTTTACGGTTTCAAAAACCTAAATACTTGATTTCATTCTGTTCTTGATCGATTTTTGTAGATCCAATCAAAAATTACTTGATGTTTTTAGTTTTACATCAGAAGCAGTGATTTCTATTCAAGACCGATATTGTTATCTTCATCGGTTGAAGACAGTGACACTAGATTATCTGGCTTAATTTTTTTATTTTTTTTGATTACTTGGGAGAAAACTGTATTCCAATACTTTTCTTCCTTGCAGGTGTTTGTATTAAATTTAAGATTAAGTTCGTAATGTATTCATATTTGTGTATAAATTTGATTGTGAATTCCTGATATAGAACAATAAATTTGATTTCTAATTTTTAAATTGTGTCAACTGTATTAGATTGTCTTGTGAACTGAATTTAGGTTGAGTTATGAATTGAATATAGGTTTTAGTGAAATGTTGATCCTCCTTGAAGAATTCAGGTTGTGTTCTAGTTTTAAATCTTAATATAAACTGAAACATCTATTCGAGTCTAGTGTAGTGAAATAAAATGCTACTTAGAAATTAAGTTTAGCTTACTCAGATTTTAGGTTTTACTATTCAAAATATGTTGTGAGTTAAAATGGTGATGATATTGTAGGTGGAATCCAAGAAAAAATAGACTACTGCAAAAACAAGTTGTAGTATTACTACAACTCAAGTCATCGCAGGATAAAGGAAAGTAGTAGGTATGTCAGAAGATGATTTCTGTATCCAAGATGGTACAGTAGACTATCTTAATAACCCACATGACAAGACGAAAACAGGAACCTGGAATGCTTGTCCGTTTATCTTAGGTAGTCACCCGTCTTTGTTGTATCTGATTTAAATTTGATCGTTATTAAACCATGAGCTTTACTGGTTTTTCTAATTCTGAAATTTGAATAAGAAATAAATGTTGTAAGAGATTGGCATATTATGGAATGGGTACAAATCTAGTAACCTATCTTAAAGGTCAACTTAACCAACCTAATATTTACCCATCAATAATGTCTCGAATTGGTCTGAAACTTGTTATGTTACACCATTACTTGGAGCTTTTCTTGTTGATGTATGCCTTGGAAGATATGAACTATTGTAACTTTTCACTATCAGCTATGTTTTTGTAAGAATTCCGTGCAACTAAAGGTCTTCTTAATTTTATGTCTTCACTATTTAAGATGATAAATATATACATTTGGTTTTCAATCCCACCCAGTACCAATCACTTCTGCACATGCATCTCAATGTTAAAAAATTAACTTCTGGTCCACATTTTATCATAATAAGTTAGAGTTAATTGGACAACAATATAAGTTTCGTCATGAAATGTCTAAATGGGAGGGTTCAGTTCTTGTTAAAAGAAACTAATATTGCAGTCCACTTTTTTTTATTAGTTCATCCGAACCATTTTAGCTTGTCGTCTTTATACATCTGATAGCTCATTTAGGAGAATTGTTGAAATTTGTATTGTCATTTCCATGATGTTGACTATTGTAAGTCCAAATTAGTATAATAAAATAGGGACCAGGTAGCTCTTACTGTCCTTCGATCATTTTTGGTGAGGTGATCACATGTACATGTATAGTTGCTTATACCAGCATAATAGTTCTTGGTATTCCATCTGCTGACTGGCTGTTATAATTCTACTTCAGGTACTCTCCAAAATTTCAAATTTGTGTACAACGCTGTAACTGGTAAATAGGAGAATTTGATGCCAGCTGGAATCATTGACCTTACTATGGTAATGCTAGCATACTGGTGTTAGGAAAATTTGATGGTGGCTAGAATCATTGACCCTACTAAAGTAAAGATAAAGTACTGGTGTTTAGGGGGTTTATCATGCCTGAATTTTGGCAAGTTGAAACCATATACCAGTTGGATTTAACCTAGCATGTTCTGGTTCTCATATATAATTCTGCTATCAGGTTGTGAGATGCCTGGATAATGAAGGTATTATAAGTGGATTTAGGAACTAACTTTCATGACTTGAACAAAGGAGTCTGTGGGAATCAATTGAAGACTGTTTGAAGCAAAAACAGTCCTCACCTGAAAATTTGTTTTCTGCTTACTATAAGATTTCCTATCAAGAATAAAGTCCATATCCAATGAGGCTCAGAAAAATAAAATGAAATATGAATAGCTCCAGCGTTCATTTTCTACAGTAGCACTGTATCTAACATTCTATATGTAGAGTATTTGTTATCCTTTCGTTGATTTACGGGTTAGTCAAGAATGCATCGGTAATTCAATGTTGACTGATTGGTCCATAAAATTATTTCAGGGTGAGGAACTGAAGAAACAGATCGGTGTATTGGCATATGTATAATGCAGTTCTAAGAACCAACAGGTAACCTATAAATATACTTTTTTTTCTATATCGTTTGTCGTGGCCTGAAAATTTCAAGTAATTATTTTATGAGAAGTAGCATGTTTATGGGAACGAAGTAGCCTGGTGTACAAACTGGTACACCAGCCTATTTTTTATGAGAAGTAGCCTGTTTATGGGTACGAATACTTGATTTCATGCATATTTGTAGGTGTGTACATGCTTGTGCATCAATATATTTTTCATGAAAAAAGTAGGCCCGAATAAACGACTTCATGCATGTTTTATAGGTGTGTACAAACTAGTAGACATGTGAAAATAATGACTCCATAAGCTTATGCTTTCATAAATAACTAGGGTGTACAAATTAGTACACATGTGAAATTTATGACTCCATAAGCTTATTTATGCAAGACTAGACTGTACAAACTAGTACACATGCAAAAATAATGACTTCTTAAGCTTATGCTTGCATAAATAACTAGGGTGTACAAACTAGCTAGTACACTTGTGAAAAGTAATGATTTCATGAGCTTGTGCTTGCATAAATAACTAGGGCGTACTAACTATTATACTTGTGAAAATAATGACTCTGTAAGCTTATACTTGCATAAATAACTAGGGTGTACAAACTAGTACACATGTGGAGCGTTACTTTTGAGCAAGACGTTATTTTGGAGCATTAAGCATGTTATGTTTTAAGATATTATGTTATCTGTGTATTCACTTTTACTAAATTTGATCCCAATATTTCAGAAGGAATTAAAGCTCTTTGGACTGGCATTGGGCCTGACGTAGTCGAAATGCCATTATGAATGCTGCTAAACTGGCTAGTTATGATCAAATTAAACGGGTAACTCATAGTATTAATCTCAATTTTGAGTGGTCAATTCATTTTATGTGGCCTATCTATTTATCAACATTTCTGCTCTTGTATATGACTTACTTCATTCCAATCAAGACAACTCTGAAACTTTTGGGTTACAAAGATAATATGCTATTACTCATCTACTTGCTAGTCTAAGGGCAGGGGAACTTGGATTAAGGTTTTCTTGCGACTCTGTTGGTTGGTATTATTTGTTGTTGCGATATTATGTTCTAGGTTCGTTTTTGATTGATGGTTGAGGTAAACATGGAAATGATCCTTTCATTTGGGTATCTATGTTTTGTTTACATGTGTACATTGTTGTACACATGTTGATTTTTAATGTGTACATAGTTGTACACCCGATATTTCTTAATGTGTACATAATTGTACACATATAGACTTAATGTATACATAGTTGTACAACTGTTGGTCGTTATGTACCTTGTTATAATAGGAATACTGTCATCATCCCATTATTTTATTTCATTTTACAGTGATAGAATTGAAGTAGCATATCAAGAGGTTGTTTCTTTGAAGAGGCAAGTGGAGCTCATTCGTGAGAAAGAGGAGATTTGGAAAGATGAGAGTAAGCAAAAAGTAAATGGTGGTGCTGTTGACAAGGAAAAACACTCCAAGGAAAAACAGGTATTATGATTATCTCTAAATTGACCATTTTATCGCCGGTTGGACTCATAAGATATTTCTTGTTTCTTTCTTAGAAAAAGATCATGGGGTTATTTGTATTGTTTTCAACTTTCACACAATATTTTATTGTACAATGACTTCACAAGGATGTAGATATTTTCTTATACAGTGACGTCGACCAAACAAGTTTTCTTATAAATTATCTATGGTTTTGTCTTCGAACTCTGCCACGTTCCATTTTGGTATGCTCGCAGAGCAAACAAAAGCGTAACGGCGGCGGAGGCAAAGACAAGAAGCGGGTTTATCCCCTAAGTTGGCACCTTATGTCTTTGAATAAGTGTATTTGATGTGATATCACGATTCTCTTGCACTTGCACTAACATTGGGTTTTCAGGACTTCATAATTGGAGCTTTATCATGAAACAATGTCCCTCTTGTAATTTACATAGTGGATTTCCTCCCTACATTTGATACTATTCTGTTAAGTTTGCATTTTATTTAACGCGTCTGGCATGTATTGTGCACGACAAGGTTCCTAATGAAAGCTTTACTAGTAACCTCATGTTCTAAACATCATCTATAAAACATTCATGTTTTTTTTTGTTAGTATGGACAGTTATGCATATACATGTTGATTTGTTTTTTGTTAGTATGCATGATTTTCTGGATTTTTACATATGTGTACATAGTTGTAAACCAGTGTAAATTAACAAAATTTAAAAATGAAAGTTATATAGTCATATGGGTACTCTTTTTGCAGGTCTTGAAAAGAGTTTTCCGAATATATAAAGTTTGCGAATTATGGATGAGCGGTTCGAAAGATAAATTGTTTTCTAATTATTTTTATATTACTAGGTGGTGCGCCCGTGCGTTGCACGAGCTCAGATTGGTTGCCCCAAACAAAATATTATTCTTTTTCCTTCGTTGTTGGCAGGTGAAAAGGCGAAGGTACCCAAATATACCTCAAGCTAAAACTTTTCCTATCTATAAGTCCTTTTTCCGAAAGTGATTGTTTATGGACTGAGTCGAGACAACAACAACGAAGTATGTTTACTTGATATAAAGGTTCAGACTTAACCTAATACAATAGGATTGCTTATCAAGTAAATAGGAATTAACGTTTGTGTAATTTATGTTAATTATAATAAAACAATTATAATGCGGAAATATAAAGTAAATGACACAGCAAGATTTTTTTAACGAGGAAACCGCAAATGTAGAAAAACCCCGGGACCTTGTCCATAATTGAATACTCTCAGGATTAAGCCGCTACACAAAATTAAACCTAACTTCGTATAGTTGAGACCAAGCAACCAAAAATATAGTTCACCTAGTTCCGTCTGTATTCCCACACCTCCAACTTGTGATTAAGTCACGTACTTGGAACAATTCCTTTGGTTCATATTCCAAACAGTAAAGGAACAACAAATCTGTTTGGTATCAACTCTATTCAACCAAGTGATGTGAGTCGGACAAAGGCTCTTCTGTTTATCTTAACATAAACTCCTTCGTCAGGCTCTTAGATCTATCTTATGTTCAATCACCAAAGGTAATTGTTAATATTTTGCAATCAATACTTTTAATCACAAAGAATTGTATTGATGCCGATCTACACAACTAATCAATCCAATCTACCACAAGGATAAACCGATTATAGTTGGATTCTCTTATACCGAAACAAGTATTGTGCACACCAAAGATTATGAACCCCAAATCAGAAATCTTCAATATATTCTTTGTCTTCAAATCGTCTTAGATCTTCAATAAACGCATGCACACAAAAACTTGAATCTCTTGTGATCAATCACACACAGAACGGAGTCTGTTAACAATAGATTATCACAAGATCGTCTTTAGCACTAAACACAGTCTAAAGATCCCTGTCGAAACTTCGATCTAGTTTGAGTGAATCTTGTATCAGAAGAGAAGATTCTAAAGCATAGACAAACCAGGTGCAATCAAAGTTCAACCATTGTTAGTCAATCAAATCAATCGAAAACACAAATAAACCGCAATTTTTTAGTTTCCCACCAACGGTACTCGTAGAGATTTTCAATCCCAAAGAAGACTTTAAACTGAGCGGCCGTAAGAGATTTCGTCTAATTAGGTTACTCTCCTCTCCGAATAGGCGACTACACCAGTAACAACACAACCAAGGAAGTTTGTTGTCACGAAGGATTAGTTTGCTAGAAATGTAAACTTCAAGTATTTATAGACTAGGAAGTTTGGAAACCAAAAATATTCTCAAAGATATTCAATATATTCCAAATTCGGTTTCCATAATTCCTGAAAATGCGCTGTCCAAAATAATGACCGAAAATCTCTTTGGAAAATCTCAACTAGTAAATACACATTACTAATTCTCATTTTCTAGAATAAAATTAAGAACCTTAATTAAAGGATTCTTAACTTATTTATATTTCGATCCTGGGATTTTCTTCCTGTAGCTATTAAGGAATAACTTTGAACAATAAAAGATAAACATTATTGTACGTGTTCAAAGTATGTCGACATCCTTACTTTGTAAGTCCTCTTTCATACTTACAACCTTGAAACCGATTTGCCACACTTCCAAACAAGTTTAGAATTGGTTCATCTGACTTTTAAGAACTATGTGATTGAATAGGAAACACTCAATCACAAATCGTGGGTTTAACGGTTCTACCAAAACAAGTTTCAGTTCTACCTCCATGTGAGTACTGTGCATAGTCACACTAGCTTTCCAAAATTCGGTTGACTAGGTACTAGGTTCGGTTCCCCACATATATATGGTATCTAACTTATATGTGTTGCACATGTTCATAGGATCGGTTCTCCTTTGCCTAAAAACGTGTTGCACATGTTCATAGGATCCGTTCTCCTTTCTGCTATAAACCTTGCTGCACCTCATACAAAGATTGATTCCCTTTTGTGATGTGTTGCATCTCTTCATAGGATCGCTTCCCCTTTACCTAGATTCGGTTCAACAAATCACAAACTTGATCATACCATCGCAGGTGATTATTTAAGATTGGTTTCACTAATAAAAGTCATACCAATACATAACTCAGGCCTTTGTGAATAGTTTTACCAAGAACACAAACAAGTCGTGAGCGGTTATACTAAATCACACATATTGGATGTTCACAAGATATGCAATGAATAACAATCCTAATAACGCCTGGCGATTTCCTTTTCGATTCATAAACAAGTTTATGAACTTACTTCCTTAAAACACATGTAAAACATTGTTTCCTAGGATGAAATCCTCACCTCGTATCCATACATAATCACAATAGCATTTAAACGATTATGTCGATGTCTTATCTACAAAGTTAATGTTTACGCAAAAAACTTCATATTATATTCCTTAATACTATGTCTATCTAGAGTCAACACTATTACACCAATAACATCAATATCTTTACTCACTTGAGATCCAGGAAATGAAATCATAGACGGAATATTTAGGTGATCAATAACATCTAAACATTTTCTATAGAACAAAGCTAAATCTTTACCAACCATTTCCCTTAAACTACATATGTTCGTGGGCAAGAGAACATATCTCTTACCCTGAACCTACATTCCTATAGTAAATGACAAACTTTAAACAAACTGAAGTGAGTATGTGGGAAAGCTAGAGAGGTACCTCGTTTCCCCATTGAGTATTTTTCCTTTATGTAATCTGCGAGAATTTAATGCTTGCTCAACTCAGTTTAAGCTTCTTTTGAACGTAATAGATTCCAATTTTCTTTGTAATTTTTAGTAAAATTGTCTTCCACATAGTTTCTCCTTTTATGAAAACTCCCTCCTCCACTGTATATGAATCCCTTGAATCCGTCAATTTGACCTGTCAATTTTTACATTAATGATTACTCTTAAAAAATTAGCATACAAATCACTCTTGGTACATCATTGAACAAATCATATCCTTTTTAATTATCCGTGCATGTTTCGCTTCATACAGCTATGCATTGCCATTGAAGATGTATTAATCTTAATTTGGACCTTTCTTACCTCATGGCATAGTACTAAATTGTTGGAGGTGTCTTTTACTACACCCATAAGTGATGATATTATGCAGCATATGCCTAGAGAAATTAAAAATCAGAAACCAAAAATCAATCAAGAAAAATATAAAATTATAAACCCTAATTCGATAGCAAAACATAGAAAGATGAACATGAATAGTCATCAAAACCACGTCTATAAACATACCTGGTATTGTTAAATATCTTTAGATTCTCCATCATGATCACCTGTAGCATAAAAAGAGAGAATGGAAAAAGAAACGATGGGGAGAAGAAAGAGGGGACGAAGGTGAAATAGGGTTGGGAACTGTTTCGATAGATGATTGAGACGCAAGTGTGTTTTTTTTCTAGGTTTGATATCCGGTGGATACTAATATCCTAATTCAATGTGGTGGTATTTTTGGATGTAATATTGGTGGTGTGAAAAAGCAGAAGTTTTTTATTGGTTTAAATATTTTTGGTGGGGCCAGAAGCTCTGAGAAGAGATCTTTGTTCAGCTTTTAACCACAACAGAGGAAATTCAGCTGAAATCATATTATTAATTTAAAATTATGACATTATCATGAGTCACTTTGGACTAAACTGTAAATACTTGGACCATACTGTAAATCAGGAAGGTTATTTGTGTATTTTCCATATTTGGACTAAACCGTTTTTTTGGGTTTTTAGATATATGAAAAACATCTTTGGCATTTTGGAACAATCTATCTGATAAAATTGTAGCCGAATCAGGGGCAAAGCCAACCTATGCACGGTGGATCTTTGCCCACCTAGCTCAGCTGGCTCCAGTCCTAGTCTTCGTTATGGTGGCCTATTTTGCTTCTATCAGTGAGCTCTCTATTTTGGTCCACTCTCACAGCTCGTTCGTTTCCAGTGTTTCAAATCTCTGGAATTGGATTCCAAGAAATAGATTCCTTAGTAAAAGAAAATCTGTTCGGTTGGGGTTATTGGATTGCATTGTAATCCAAATCTTTCATATTACTTAAATATCCTTGAAAATTTTAACACAGCTAAAATTTAAAAATTTAAGAATTCAAAATTCCAAAACATATTTAAACCATGGGATTATTACTCCTGCACAATTTTACTGGCAACCAACTTATTTCTTGAATATCCTTGAAAATTCTAATACACAACTAAAATTCAAAATCAAAAATTTAAGAATTCAAAATATCTAAACAGATTTAACCATGAATAACTATTATTCCTCCACAATTTTATTGGCAACCATGTTACTGGCAACCATCTTGTGTATGATACCTCTCTACCAAAAGCACAACATACATACCAAGATGTGTCTTTTTCCACTATTCTACCTGAGTATTCTATTCTTCACATAATGAGTCCTCTTCCCTTCTTCCATCCCGAAAAACATTTTGGTTTTTGTAGCTGAATCAAGTATAATCGAAGCAGCATCTATCACCATCATCAGTAAGACCATCAATCTTCTGTAGCTCCTCAAACAACTGTTTGTTGGTGTCTGATTCTTGGGCCAATGTACTTCGAATTGCTTCTAAATGTGAAAGAGTGCCTGATGTCATAGAATTTTCTTTTACAATTCTATGACATCAGACCCCTGCCTGTTATTTGTATGACATGATAATGATACCAAACCAAGGATAAAATACCATGATTAAGAGAACAAGCTAACTAAACAAAAAGGAATATATTCAATAATGGTTTGAAATTACCTTAGCTCATTCATCAAATAAATTCTTCTCACACACAAGCTTATTGTTGACATAATCCCATTCAAAACCACTGCCAGCATTTAGCATTTCGTTGATTTCCATTGAATGCTTCTTCAAAGTCTTTATTCTCGAATCAATGTTGGTAGTACTTAACCCAGAATTGGGTAGTTTATGACAAAAAAACTAACTAAACAGAAAGTCTTGTAACTAATGGTGCGCAGCTTATGACAAAGAATTCTAAAAGTACGCCGATCAAGATGAAGTTGGGATTTACATTGGTGTCACTTTTATATACCAAATCTTCCATCACCCACAATCGTACCATAGTTAATTCAAAACGATCATTGGCTCTCAACACGCAGCTTTGATGACGCAAAACATATGAATAGAAATAAATGTAAAATAAAGTTACTGCATCCAACGTTGTTCGGATATTGTCTGTCATCATTTCAAGTTTCTTTTTTTTATCAAGACAAGAGGTGCCATACTGGAAGTGGGTCTGAATTCGAAAAGCATAAGAACAAAATGGTCAACCATACATGACTATAGAGAGACAGATATTAAAACTAAACATGTTGCCATTTATAACCTACTTGCTACTGTTACAGAAGATTCTTATTCTGCAAATTCCAGAGGACCCAGTAATTTAGTGATTAGCATCCCTTATTAGTAATTATTGATGGTGATTTATTTTATTTTTAATGAACACAAATTCCTCCAAATCAGAAAAGTAAAAAAAAAAAAAAATCAAACTGGCATCATATCACCACCCATTTGCTGCAGTTAGAAGAGCTCAGATATGACCAATTTGGTGAACAAAATGAAATTGGATATCCATAAAACAGCAAAATGACTTTCCCTCACAAAGAACATACCAAACTAGAAAAAGACATAGCAAGAGAATAAAAAAGGAAAACCTATATTCTGAAGAATCAAAGATATCCAATTACTTGCAGTCCTGAAGTGTAGACAATTTACAGTTACAAACTTCTTGGAGAGGATCCCCACTAATAACAAACTTCTTGGAGAGGATCCAAGATTAGCTTGATATACAATCTTTATTTCAGTTGATATTAAGGCCAAAAACACACGAGTTTCTTAGCATTTCCTATTATAATTAGCTTTCTACCTCTTGAACCAAATTTTGTTGTACATCATTTCCTGACTCATATGAGAAGACATATAACAACATCAATTACAGCAAGTACAAATTTATGCAGGGTATTACTACTATAACATAGCACAACACAATCAAGAGATAGTGAAAAGATGATTTCATGGATTATATCATAAACCCAACATACATACACATGCATAAGCTAATTTTATCATAAAACCAACACTCAACTCCAAATTAAAAAATTACCAAAAATGAAATTGGTGAACGAATTATACCTTGAAAGTTCTTATTAGTTGAATCAAAGGAATAGCTGATAATACTGTAGTTGATTGAGTCGGGAGAAGAAGAAATTGGTACTGTTGAAAATGAAAGTTAGAGTTCTTGTGGAAGAAATCATATTGTTCCTGAGTTGATGACCGATTATCACAAAGCCGCAAATCCAATCGAGATGATAATTGGTCTTTCAATTAATAATTCCTGCAACAAAATAAAAAGAAATCAAAACCTTATCAAAAAACTAAACGAGCAGTTAAAAAAGAAAAGGAAATTACATACAGATAGAAGAAGAAAGACATACAATACGAGAAGTTAAAACCCTAACCTAATCATCGTAGATCTACATCTCTCATTCTTTAGTGGTTTCTTTCTTCTTCTCTCTCGATCTTACGAAGAAATAGTTAGAAATAAAAAGTGAAAAACAGATCCGGATTTTGTTTTCAGAGGGACAGTTTGGTAATTTAAGCTCAATTCCCCTTGTTTTCTCCGGAATTGAATTCCTTTCCACCCCACGAGCGACGCGATAGAATAGAACCGACAGGAGGGAATCGTATTCCTTAAGAATCCAATTATGGAAATTTTGGTGTTGTTGGGTTCAAGGGAATTGGGCATATTCTCTTGGAATCCAATTCCTGGGCTCCCAATTACCCGAAACGAACATGTCAGTGTTTTCCTTTTGCCTCTCCTGCCTAGCTTGTGTCATCGAAACCGGTTCATATTTCATACATCCTCTCACCAAACAAGCTTCCGTACAAGCAAAATCCCGAATCACTTCCCCTAACGTGGATAGCTTGAATACACGCTAGTTGACTTATTAAATAGTTCACCACAACTTCGAGGGTTTGTTTTACTGTATGACTTGTACCTCAAAAAAACTATGTACGAAATTAATAACTGTACACGTTCACACTACTGGTTACAGAAATAAATCCAACTGCTTTGCCTTTTCAAGCGACAAGAATATAATGCTTTCAATTGTACGATATCACTACTTATAGTACAGCTAGCAAACGTTATCCTCAATTAAATAAACTTTACAACATCGAAGGAGACAAGTGTTGGTGTTATAGTTTCAGGTAAGATCTTTACTTGATTTAACACTGTTAAGATCTTCCTAGAAACCCTCAAAGTATAAGATCATCAGGAAATGTGAACCCTCTTTATATACTGCATACTGTATTATTTGAGAGAGAAAGAAAAGCTGTACATGGATTAACAAACAGTTAGTTTATTTTAGTTCTCAAACAACGAACGATAACTAGGGTTTTCATTTCTGATTTTACCTGAGAGACGATCGAGAGAGAATGAAACCTTGTGAAACACCATATACTTTGTTAGGTGTTTTGTTATCAAGAAGAAGATCAAATTATTCATGTGAATATCCTAATTTTTTAAGAGATTATGCTATTAGAGAAATCAATGTTTTGTTATGGATTTCGTTAATTGCAATCACTACTTTTTTAGTCAAAAGAGTTATCAAATTGATGAAATTATGGAGTTATGGAAGAAATCTTCCTGGTCCTCCATGTCCTTCTTTGTTTGGTCACTCTCAACTTTTCTCCGGTGAAAATCTCATTGGTAAGTAAGCTCAAACTTTAGCTTTGTGATTCTAGTTTATGATTAGCTGATGAATTGGATTTTTAGCAGTAAATTTGTGTTTGTTTGTTTGAATCAGAATTTTTGTCAAAGTCACATGAGAAGTATGGATCAATTGTTAGGCTTTGGCTTGGTCCTACTCAACTTATGGTTTCTGTTAAAGATCCAGTGATTATTAAGGAGATGTTGATTAAGGCCGAGGATAAGTTACCAGCAACTGAGAGGGCCTTTCATATGGCTTTTGGTCGATCAAGTTTATTCGCTTCGTCTTTCAAAAAGGTATTGTTGTTGCTGCTTTCTTGTTCATTATTATTTTGTTGTTACTCTGTCTGTGAACTATAATAAGTGAAACTTATTTTGAAAAACTTGATCCTGTTGCTGTTTCTTTTTTTATTTGATGCACATGTATTGTTATGTATGAAATAATGAATTTTTGTTTTTTGGGGGGTTAAGCTTACTTGTCAAAGCAAGTTTGGTACTGAGCTGTAAACAGTCCAAATAGAACTCTGAGAATACTAGATAAACCATGGGGCATCATGGTGGTGGGTAATTGTATTTCAGAAAATGTTTAACATACCTGCTCGGTGTTTACCTTTTGACCTACTTGGGAGTTTAAACCAGAATTACTTTGATTCGTCATAGGAGGTTTCCGGATATCATGCAACTTTTCTGGTATACTGTCTGCAGGTACAAAAGCGGAGGGAATCCTTGGCCGAGCAATTAAACAATATATTGCTGCAAAGAGCAAATGCAATTCCCTCAAAAGTTGTGGACTACATCGTGCAAAATGTTGGTTCTACTACGGCTAATAGGGTGTCTGATTGTAGATCTATTTCCCAACATATGGCATTTTCCATTCTTGGGTCAACACTCTTTGGAGATGTGTTCCTGGGTTGGTCTAATGCCACTCTTTACGAAGAGATGCTTATGAAGATCTCCAAGGAGGCATCCTTTTGGGCTTCGTATACTATTCCTCCCTTTTGGAAAAGAGGATTTTGGAGGTTCAAGTGTCTGTGCACTGAACTGAGATGCTTAACTCTGGACATTATTCAACAACGTAGAAAATATTACAAGTTTAGTCAATTGGATCAGAACCCTAGTAACGGAACTACGAAGATAGGAAGGGTCGTTGAAAGTGATGCTGTTATTTTTTCTGGCGGTTTGATGGAAGATGACCTACTGCTGGCAAATCTTGATGGTCATCTGAATGGAGATGAACCATGCGGCAATGTCATGGGCGTTATGTTCCATGGATGCTTGACAACTGCGGGTTTAATTGGTAACATTTTGACAATGCTTGTGATACATCCAGAAATACAGGATAAGGTATTTGCTATCAAATTAATTATACCAAGTGTTGCTCTTTCCGAGTTTTGAAATCAACTACTAAGCGTTTGAATTTGAGTTTACCAACTGAACTAGGTTAAGGTGTGAAATCTCAGTTGTTGTGGACAATTCAAATCTAGTTATCCATTATATTTTTGGATTTCTACTGCATCATGATTGCAGGGTGTGTTTTTTCTTGAACTGCTTGTCTCTTATCTGATTTCACGTTTGGTGTTAGATTCTTCACCTTTATGTGAATCATAATAGCATATACGGAGTACCTAATTGCCTAGTGTAACCCTTTTGCTTTAATGTATTGTAGATTTACTCAGAGATAATGATGGTGCATAAAAGATCATCTAAATCAGGGGTGCACAATATTTATGACATGAAATTCTTGATGGCAACTGTGTATGAGTCCGCTCGTCTTCTTCCTGTTGGACCTCTGCTTCAGAGATGTTCTCGCACTCATGGTATGATAATGACAGTACATTGACGATTTTTGACTTTTGTTGCATTATTTCCCGTACTCGTTTGTGATGTTAACTTTTCCTACTGGCGTATATATTTCTGTACTGCTTTATTCTTCACCTGATCTTCACATACGATCATTGATCATATTTTCGTTCTATATTCAGATTTGGATCTTAAAGCCGGTGTTACTGTACCAGCTGGATCTATTCTCGTTGTGCCAATACAGTTGGTACAGATGGATGGTTCTAGTTGGGGAAAGGATGCCAGTGAATTTAATCCACATCGTTTCTTGTCAAAAGATGAAAGGAGATCCTTCTCTGAGCCGAGGGTGCCACTGACAGGTTTCACTCACTGCCACTGCTAGTAGTCTGTACTTGAAAGCCTAAAATTATAACATTTAAAGTCCCTACCCTAAAATACTGCGTTAATTTGAGTTGTATCTTGTAGTGTATAGTCCCTCTTTATTTGTAAAAACATCTTCAACTTTCAAAACTGTGGTGTGCGTGCTATCATAACTCCTCCTGCCTTGCAGAGAATAGGAAAAAGAAAAACACATCTCGAGCTAAGCTGCTTACATCCCATTGTTGTGCTTTTGTTTTTCTTGAATCACTTTGGTAGATAGCTGGAGATATTACATCACATTTTTGCCATTGCTTCTGTCTTGATGTATATTTTATCTTACTTTAGACAAATAACTACGACTATGTTAAATTCTGCTAATTGATATGGTAGTTGTGTTTTGCTCTTTACATTTGAGATTCCTAGTTGAGTTGAAGGTGTGCTTGCTTAATCTTACCACTCTTGTCAACTATTTAATCTTAGGGGCAGCAGACGAAGTTGTGAGCATTGAAGAATCACTGGTGCTAAATGACCCTAGTGTTACTGATTCTTTTCTCCCTTTCGGCTCTGGTACTCGAGCATGTATAGGACAGAAATTTGCAATCCTTGGAATTGCAACTCTATTTGCATCTCTGCTCCAGCATTTTGAGGTTTGTGATTTTTTTCTTCTTTCCAGTTCTTCTTCTGTTCATTACTTGGAGTCTTAGGCATGCCATACATGGGGGCACAAGCCAATGACATAGCTCCCTTTAAAACCTCAGTCAAAAAGCCAAGATCATATAGAAAAGAAAAAAAATCTTCTCTCTGGACCCAGTATCTTGTGGATAGTGATTTTTTTTATAGCACTTTTGATTTGTGCGCAGTGAGTTAGGCACTTGCTCGTATCAAACCTAATCTCTTCTCAAGTTATTCAATAAGAAAGTAATGAATAGAAACTAATTAAAAAAATGCACTTAATTTGGAGATTTAAGGAGTGATAAAAAAAAATTCATTGAGAACTCATAGTTCTTTCACATAAGATTCTCTCCAAATCTTTTTCATTTTGATCTGATCTTCTTCATCATCTCATGAAGCCGTTCTGTGTATTCTAATTTAAATCAGGGTGAACTGGTTAGTTTTTATGTGCGTTTCTCATAGGCATGATGGGTGATAGAAAATTTTAGTTTGGGGGTGGAGTGAGCTGGCTTAGTAATGTTGGGCTTAGATTAGGCTGATGTTTCTTAGGACAGACTTCAGAGGTTGTCCTGAATGGGGCCAGCTGATAGCAACAGTTTGATCAGGTCAAGCTTGTTGGACTTACTGATTCTCACCAGTCTTAATTGTTACACTCATTGTTTCAGTTGTTATCATTTAGCAGTAGATATCTGAAATAGAAATTGGCAAATGCAAATGACCACCAGCCCCAATCTGCATAACTAACTCTAAAACTGGTTATGCTTTGAATTTTGCAGGTAAGACTCGAGCCAGGTTCTGAAACGATCCCGAAGTCAATGAACAATAGCATCGTCCAGCTTCTTCCTACTCCGAAGATTGTCTTTGTAGAAAGGAACCGCTAAAATCAGAGAATTTTCTAGGTTATACATTCTGTTTTTATTTCTATATTTCTTGTTTTACTGGTGTGAATGCCAGGATATACGCGTGGGGAAGGTGTTCTCATTTCTGACATATCTAGTGGTGATAAGGAGGATGTCTCAACCATGTGTTTACTAGGGATCTTTTTCCTCCATGTTTTTTTAACATCTCCGCTGCTGTCTGTTGTATTCATGAATTTCATTCATGGCTTTTGAAGCACTTGGAGCTGTTATGGCATGGGAGATGTATGTGTATCTTTCCTTTGTTTCTTTAGATCTAGACTCTTTTTTCCCTCTGCTTTTAAAGAAGAGGAGTGTTCTGTAATCTATAATCTTATGCTGTTCCCATAAACGGGAAAGGAGATTTCACTTTTTTACTTTTGGTAGAATGTACTGAATTTGTTTCTTCGGAATTTAAGAAGCAATGAAGTTCTTTTATTCTGTTTTGTTTTCTTTTTATTATAGGAGGTCATATTTGTATTGAAGAAAAAAAAACGACCCATATAAAAAGTATGACCTTCAGATAGGTATACCAGAAATTCAAAAGATGGAACTTAATTACAGACTATCACGACCTTCCGATAGGTAATTAAATCTCGAAATTGTGTTCTAAACTATTTTCATGCAGATCGGAGAAATTTTTATCAGCACTGCTTTTGACGTTGGGATTTTGAGAGCCATTTGGACGTTGGGATTTTGAGAGCCATTTGGCGCAATACCTATATTATTCCATTCAACGAATATGGCTTAATTAAATAACAGTGATTGTCTTTTTGAAATGCGGCTCAAGAAACAAACAATCACCTTTTTCATGCAGTGTCCCGAAACTTTAAAATTGTGGAATTATTTTCTTTTAACAGTTTTGGTATTGGATTAGTGTTTTCTGATTCTGTTAAATCTACTTTGTGAAAATGGCCTGCTAAGAAAGGTGAATAAGAAGTTACGGGGTCTGTTGCCGTTTGTAATCTGGTGGAACATTTGGACTCAACGTAACAACATGCTATATGGGAATAGAAGAAGAAATGTTAACCCATTAATCATTGCAGTGAAGTGCACTATTTATAGCTAGTGCAGGTGTACTAAGATCTTTGAAAACATTTATTTAAGCATAATCATTTGTAACTGGGAGGCTGCTTTGATTAGAGCTTTAGCGCTTGTACTGTTTCTTCCTTTGTTGTACTTTGTCATGCCTTTATGACTTGGTACATTTTCTAATGAATTTTGCCTTTGTCAATTTTTTTTTACCTGATTTTCATTTCAACAACTTCTTCATTTTTCTTTTCCAAGAAGACGATCGCAAGTCCTCCCAACCAAGTTAATAAAGTTCTATTAAACCATGGCTTCCAAATGTTTTTTTTACTTTTGTCTAAAAGATCTAATCATTGATGGATCCTTTTAACTCGGTTTAAATATTTTATCAATATTTGTCTTTTTATTTTGTAAGTATTAAATCTTTTATCGAAAACTGACTGTAGCAGTGCATTATCCCTTTTATCTCGAGACAGTCATGTCCTTTCCAAGAAAACCAAAAAAAGATTGTGCATAAAAATCAGCAGGATGAAGAGAGAATCATTGTGGTTGTAATAGCCGTGCTTTTGGCAACTATTCTAAGCTATGTGACCAGTTTTACCTTTTCAATATTAATCTCTTTCTGTCCATATTCCCATTCAAAGAAGTGTTCTACCAATTCAACCAAGTTCAGTAGCAGATTCTTCATGTCTGTGATTCGGCTACAATATGACGAGGGTATTATTGAAAATGTCAACTTATTCAAGGCGTAATCTAAGGTAATTCAAAATTTTGAAATTTATTTTTCGATATCTAAGCCTTTATTATGGCCATGATTTTATGAGTTGTGTCAAAGTTCTAGTCGAGGTGGTTTAGGTAAATTTTATCTAAATATGCTAAGTGAAAGTTCTCACCAAAGAAACATCTTTGTTTCTCTCGGAAAATAAAACTTTGGATATATCTTTGAAAACCTAATAACCAGAGAGCTTCATCTTATTAAGCAATTGTTAACCATGGAGTTTAAGCATATCAACTAATGTATAAGCACCACTAACATCTTTATCCTTATAAATGGATTTCCTTGTACTTGTTTCAAACCCTCTGGAGGGTTAAGGTAAAGAGATCTCTTGTCACCGTTTTTTTTTATGACATATGTGTGGAGTCTTTCTCAAGATACCTTCTCCATGCTGCGCAATCCCATCTCATCTATGGTATTAAAATTACTAAGGATGCACCCAGTATATCTCATCTGCTTTTTGCAGATGATTGCTTTTATTTTATAAAAGCTACTCACATCGAGTCTAGCAATCTCATATATTTGATCAAATATTTCATTAGTATCTCTGGTCAAATGATAAAATTTTATATATCTGGATGTTTTTCAGTAAAAATGTACATCCACAGCATTGTGTATCTTTGATTAAAGGTTATGAATGTTAGGAAGATTGACCTACATGAAAAATATATTGGCATACCACTCTTTCAAAAAAGAGATAAAACCGAGTCTACATCCCACTTAAATAACCATCATGACTCCAAAGTGTCTAAATGGAAAGGTAAACAACTAGCTCAATTTGGGAGGTCTATTCTTGTCCAAAACACTCTCAAATCCTCCTCTAACATATGAAGTTATGAACTCCTTTCTCCTACCTGACACCATTACTCAAAAAATGGAAAAGTCCATTCCCAAAGGGACTTTTGGTGGTGGTGGTGTGTGTGTGTGTGGTGGTGGTGGTGGGAAAACATTTGTACTTATAAAATGCAAGGGGGTCTAGGGTTTATAAATTTAAGAAAAATGAATTTAGCTCTTTTGACTAGAACTGCCTGGATGCTTATACACTCTCCGGATGAATTATATTTATGGGTCAAAATTTTGAAGTGTAAATACTTCAAAAACTGTGATCCTCTGCAGCATAAAAAACCCTGGAATATGTCACGGGTTTGGTCTAACATATGCCATGGTTTAGATATTATTAAGCAGCATGTTCTTTGGGATATTAAGAATGAGAATAATGTTAAAGATTTCTCTGATAACTGGATAAGAAGTGCTTATGATCCAATCTGCATTACCAACCCAAACCCTGATTATAGTGTGGATGACTTTATAATGCAAGAATCTAACAGTTGGAATGTTCCCTTAGTCCAGCCTTATTTCAATGGTGAAAATAATTAAAAGATATGTAGCATGAGAGTTCTCATTTCTGGCAGTGATATACTCATTTAGACATACATCAAAAATGGAGGATTAACAGTCAAGTAAGTCTATAAACTCCTAGCCAATGAACTTCCCCATAACTCCCAATCAAATCCCAACTATGATACCTACAAAGCCCTTTGAAAAACCTTTATTACCAAGAATCCAACTCTTCTTATGGAAATGTGTGGAAAACATCCTTCTCACTACTAGTAAGCTTGCTAGATATAACAATAATCATGAAGATGTATGCAAAATGTGTAATTGTGGTGCTTCAGAAACACCAGAACATATGATTTTAAAGTGCTTTTACTCTCAATTTGTTTGGTCATCCATTCCAGCTGGTTAATATGTTTTACAAGATTCTAATTCTGATATTAATGTGCAAAACTGGATCTCTAAATGGTTTACTTCTAGACATCTTAAAGATCGTATTATTACTATCATGACCACGTCCTGGCACATTTGGAAAGACATATGCACTAAGTTCTTTCAGTAAAAACATCTTCATTAATAGAATACTGTTAGGACTGCCCTAAAACTAGCTGAAGAAAATGTTAATTCATTAGCCATTGAGAATGCACAAATTAATCTAAACAGTGATCATGTTATACAGTCTTTCGTATCTAGCATTATCCCTCAAGACTGCATGGTAATTTATTGTGATGCATCTTATGATAAAAATACTAATAAATCTGGAGTTGGTATTATGGCTATGAATTCTACAGGCAGGTACAAGGGATGCAATCTAGTCTCTGGATCAGCAGACAACCCTAAAGGGGTTATTTGGTGTTTGGTACCTAGATTTTGTCCAATATTAGTGTTTGGTCTAACTTTTGTCCAACTTAGTGTTTAGTACTTGTTTTTAACGTCGACCCGTGTTTACTGTTTTTGACCATACTTAAATAATTTTTGTAATATAAAATGTATGAGCTTACAAATGTACCCTTGATGTGGCCTAGGATCCAACGACTCTAAACAAATCCATTAAGCCTACGATCCAGATTTAAGAGATCCCTTACCCTAATTTTCTACTCGTTCTTCTTTCTCATAACTATTACCACTGCATATGAGAACTCCCGTTGATGAATACTATTAGAGCATTGCTCGGTTGAAAACACAAGTTTTGTTCTCTCAAGCTTGTTGTCAATGTTAGATGATCAAAACTATATCTCGATTTCTAGTCTACTAAGTCAAGTCTCGGACTAGGTTAGAATTTTAGTTGAGTATCATAGATCACCCTTGAAGACTAAAGATCGAAGAATATATTTGGAGAACTTTTATATCAGGTATGTGAAGACTCAACCATCCTATTTTACTCATTATACCATCATTCTATCTATTGAGACTATGTTGTATGACTTCTAGTAGAGTTACAAAGAAGGAGTTTCGAGTCAAGCTTGTCTTGTGAAAAATCTCGAAATATGATTTAGCAAATAAGATGTTCAATGGTCCTTAACAATATTAGTTCTTTGAATTAATTGGGATAATTGTACTTTAGCACTCAGGTGAAATTCAATTATGTTGAATTTTCATAGTTAATTGCAATTATAGAGTTTAACCCAGTATTCCCCAATTTAGATTTTTTGAATGATTGTATATTGTGCTGAGCGATTTTGTGGAGATATATCTGGGTTCTTCAATTCATATTAACGGTTGAGTTGGAGTTTCAATTTGGGGAAGACAATCAATTAACAGTTGGGTTCATATTTCAATTTGGGGAAGACAATCAATTAACAGTTGGGTTCAGATTTCAATTTGGGGAAGAACATCAATTAGGGTTCTTCTTCACGTAATGTCATGTTAACGGTGTTAACTAATTTTTTTTTAAAATATTTACTAAACAGAATTCAAAACTTAACTGGCCAATTGGGGTCAACGTTTGGTCCAGGTACCAAGCCCTAACATTGGACAAATGTTAGACCAAAGCCTAGTGTTGGACAAAACATGAGTACCAATGGCCAATTGTCTCTTTCATTAATTTTTGGATCAATTGAAAATTGCCCATGCAAATGATCATATCACTTGGGAATGTTTCAAACATCATGAGAGAGAAATATGAACTTACTGATATTTCTACTCAGGGTAGGTTGACGAACCAACTCGTAAACCATAGATATTTGAGCTACAGAAATGCATGAAGGTTAGCGAAACAGTTCGCAAACCGCAAGTTCAGTTGGGAACAATTCAGAACCCGGTTGGCGATTCGTGGTGAACTAAATTTTAAGTTGGATAAATAGGCTAGCAGTTGACGAACCAGTTCATGAATTTTGATCAACTAAGTTTGGTAGTCTAGTAGGGTTGGCGAACCCGGTTCATGAACTGTAGCACCCTGACTCGTGAACAAGCCCTGCGGTTCACGAACCGTTGTACCAACTGTCCCAGTTTATACTTTAGTACTATATGCTTAAAAACTTATCTTCGTAATATGTTTAGCATTATTAGAACTCTCTTAAACACTTTTAAGACTTGATTGATCATTTAAACACTTATGTGTGTGTATCATGATTAAATTCCTAGGTGTTTAAATGAACATCTTATTTGGCAAACTTGCCAAACCGAATAGTCGTTAAACACGGTTCTGTTAATTGAGAAATAAAAACAAATTGGGTAGAACAAAATAAAGAGGGGTACAACGATGGTTTTAGGTTATTAGGTAGATATTTATAAAATGAGGGGTGTGATAGTAAACTCGTTTAGTAATTAGATTTATTTCATTTTTTTCTTATAATTTCTAGACATGAGTCAAAACTAAAACGGGTCAACGCAGATCAACGTAAAGTCCAGGTACCAAACCCTAAATTGATAAATGTTGGACCAAACACTAAAATTGGACAAAATCTAAGTATCAAACATCAAATAACCCACCCTAAAGAAGTTGAAAGCCATGCACTGTTGGAAGCTGCCAAATGGGTCAAAGACAAGAATTTCCAAAAGAAATTTGCATATGAAGTGATGCAGAGAATGTAATAGCTTATCTCAATAACAGCAAAGGCCAAACTAGTTGGACCTCTTGATCTGTTATAAATGACTATCTTTTCCTTTTAAAAGATGTTTTCTCAGGTTTGAATACTTAAAAATAAATCTGAACGACGTAGCAGACTTGGATGTTAAACATAGTCGAACTCAGAATATAGCATGAGAATGGAGTGAGAATAACTATCCACTTCCTTCAAAATGTTGTAATCTCTGTTAATTTATTAATATTATCATATTTTCAGCCAAAAATAAATAAATCTTGAGAGCCATTAATCTTTTGTTCGTTTTAACCCATAGTGAGCGATTTGGATAGAAAATACCAATAACGGCCGTATTTTTCTCCCTTTGTTTATATCGGTTCTAAACTTCTCCCATCTCAAGCTGAAGCCACAACCGAAGTAGTTCCATATTTTGGTTGCAAAATTGCAGATCAACCATTGTATAGGCAATCTTGACCGTGTTGGTAGAGATCTCTGCGCATCCAAACAAGACGATCCATGTAATCTTGGAGATCTAAGATTTTAGCGGGAATCTCAAGATGAATGGGTATTTCTCGGCCTAACTCACCGTCATTTTAACAGGAATTTCATCTTGGCTCCGTATATCTCGGCTTCACTTGGTATTACAGGTATAAAATTTGAAAAAATCCTCTAAAAAGTCATTCTGAGATTTCACAAAGATAAAATTGTCCTGGTATTTTGGAATCGACGGAGACGATACCAAAATCCAAGATTAACTATATTGAAGTGCAACCACAAATTATTTACAGATTACAGGTTCACATGGCACGAACCACAGATGCTATTAGGAATTTGACATCTTATTCTAACTAAAATGTTTGTTGTAGCTATGAAATTTTGAGTAGCAAACCACATTGAAATTTTTACTTTATGGGGTACATACACCTAAATACATTTAGGAGCACGTGCAAGTTGAGAAATCGAGTTATAAGCTACAAACCAATTATAGTAGGATTTGGAGATAAAGCATGTTGGATGGGTCCAAGTATTCCAATTTCGCCAAACCAAGAAGTTTCTAGATTTCAAATATTCAATTCGACAAAGCTAAACCCCAAACATTTACGTTTTACATATTCAATAGAATTGCTTAATATTTATTGTAACGTGTTACAAACTTTTAATTGTTACCTAAAGCACGATCACCACTCTATGGTGATCCTTACACAATGGTTTTAACCTTAATATGCTAACTAGGTGAATTAAAACTCATGATCTACCAGAGTAACTGCCGGAATTGATAAAATAATCCTTCATTGTTAGGATTCGACACCAAAACTAGATGATTCTAATACTAGAGATAGATAAACTGATCATTTAGTTTACGATCAGCCGCCTTAATCCTTTGAAGTAGGGATTAAGGAAAGCTTAATAATATTGATTTACTGATTCCTTAAACCCTAGAATAAACTATGCATTTACATAGAGAACATGACTTGAGTCATAAACACATAACAATTATGGAAACATATACTACTTCTTAAAACAACTAAACTATCCTAATTAGTATTGGTATCCCAACATCCCAATCCATTGAGACACAACTTTTCATCAAGTTAGATCATAAGAATAAGCTAAAAAATTTTATAAAACATATACAATGAAAGCCTAAATATATTTAGCCTAAAAATTCAATCGAAGTCCTAAGAATTTCATCCCCTTGAAATGCAGTTATAATTCATCATGAAAACCTCATCATGCTCTGCGGATGCTAACCAAGGTGGCTTCCATAGTATTGTTAGGCTTGACTCATTTACTAGTGCGAAATCCAATACCTCTATGCATCTCGGCTATTGGTTACATGCTTGTTATCATTGTTTTTAAGAATAATGTGACGAAACTAGAGGACCTAATAAGTGGGATATTTAACGTTTATTACCCATCAAATATCCAACACCTAGCTTTGGTAACCAATATTTGAAATATTAAGAGTTGGTACCTTGACCAAACGTTGACCGCCAACCACCATGCTTTGACCTGATTGTATTTTCTTTTTTTAATAAATATAATTTTAATATTAAAATAATTATCTTTTTCATGTTTACCCTTCCTCACACTTCGTCTTCTTTATGAATACATTATTTCTTTCTTTATCATATCACGAACTGCTATTGGTGGAGAACATTAATAAATCTTTTTTCTTATAGGAAAGAAAATAAAAAAGAAAGTAAAAAACATTTGAGAAAGAGTTGTAAATACTGATTTCTACCAAAGGGTTTTTATTTCTTGATCTTTAATTCGATTACTAAGATTAGTAGGTGCTTTCCTTTCTTAGCTTGAATATGATTTTTAAAATTAATTTCCGAATGAGGGTTTGTACTTTCTAGATTGAGAGTTTTAATTCTTCTCTTTACATTTTCCCCCTATCACTGCGTCTGTGATTGATGACAGTGGAATTGGTTGAACTTGTAAAGAATAGTATGAATGGATAATTATTGGTGATGATAGACGTTGTTTGAGCATAGGTTGAACCCACTAGGCGTTGGTATGTCAAATTTGGTTGTCATATTTTAGTATCAAAACTCATCTAGAGTCGCCTGATTAATTACTAGAGTCAACTTCGTTTAGGTCACACTAGAAAGTCTAGGAATGTTGAGAATTACAAGCATCACTCTGAAGACCTGAAGAATGTGAAGAAGTAACGACTTCAACGAAGACATCATCCTCCCACTCGAGGTTAGTAATACTGACTTGACTTGTTTCCATTTCTAACATATCTTTCATATTGTTTTATATTGAAAACATAACATGTGGAGCTATATTGATGACACTCTAGTGATTAGACTTGGTCATAGCATTATGATTAAAGTATCAAATAATTGTATTGAATTACGAAGTACACTTATCTTTTGAACATAGTAAATATGACACCAATATAATCTATGTATTTAGTTATTTGATTATGTGTGGGATATATGTGTGGTTTCATCCTAGAAAACTATGTATTATTACATTGGTTTAAGGAAGTAGATGTATGAATTTGTTTCATAATCGAACGGAAAATCATGAGTGTGTTGGTCCGGATCTTTGTTGATTAATATTTGGATGACCAATGCAAGATGACAAGGTAGAACCAATCTTAACTTATGTTGGGAATCAATGTATAACCAGTCATAATCTATATTGTGTGACAAGGTATAACCGATCCTAATTAGTTTGGGAAGCATGGTATAACTGGTCACAACCTATATTAGGAGTCATGCTATAACCGGTCCTAACTTAGTTTGAGAGTCAGGGTATAACCGGTCCCAAGAGAAAAACCGGGTTTACAATATGACATATTTCTTTATGTTGTATGTGTTTTTGGAATTAGGGTTTTCTAAGATAGGAAACTTCTAGATGTCGACATTATTTGAACATATACATAATTCTTATCATCAATTGTTCAAAGATATTCCTTGATGCTCAAGGTGATCCCAAACCGAGATATTGAAAAGCATTTAATTATGATTTTCGATTATATCTGTTTTAATTACCAGTAATTAAAGCATATTCTCTGGAAAAAGTTTATTAGTTAATCTATTAAATTAATAATATAAATTTTCTATGAGAGATTTCGGAAATATTGTTTGACATTAATTGGAAATAGAAAAATCGAAATTAGGTAGTTTAATGCATATCTTGAAAATATTTTCGGTTTTAGAATTTCCTTGTTGTCTAAACAACTTTGATCTATAAAACCTTGAGTCTGCAATTCTTGTAAACTATCCTAAGAGTTAGGCAAGCTTCATTTATGTTTTTTATGGTGGAGTTGTCTATCCGGAGAGGAAAGTAACTTAATTATGCGGAATCTCTTACAACCGCTTGTTTAAAGACTTATGTGGGATCAAGAAGCTCTACGAGTACCGTTGGTGGGAAACTAGATAATTGCATTGTTATTTTAGTTTTCGATGATCGATTTGATTGACTAACGGTTGTTGAAACTTTGATTGCTCCTAGTTTTATTATCCTTGAGAGCATTCTCTTTTGACATAAGGGTCACTCAAACAAGATCAAAGTATCGACGAGATCTTTAGAACTATTGTTAGATCTAAAGACATCTTGTGATAATCCATTGTTAACAGACTCCATTATGTGTGTGATTGATCACAAGAGGATTCCAGTTTTTTGTGTGTATGTTATTAAGAAGGCAATTGAAGATTTAAAGGCGAGGAAGATTTTCTTATTAGTTTTTGTATCTCGTGATTTGTGCACACATCTTGATTGGCTTGGATCCAACTAGATCTTGTTTATCTTTGATAGACTTATGATTATCTAGTTGTGTAGTATCAGCATCACTTAATAGTTACTCTTTGAGTTCTATATTGTTTGAATGCAAATCCGAAAATTGATTATTTCGCTAATTAAGTTTTGGATTTATCTAACCAGACAAAAGAGTTTATTAGATTAAACATAAGAGCCTTTATCAATGACTCAAACTTATCTTTTACCAAATATTGAACAGAGTGGTTACCAAACATATTTAATTCCTTTACTATTTGGAATACGATCAAAAGGAGTAAAAGCAACTTGAGATAGTGAATCATGTCTTTAGATTCACGTGTATGACCAAAAGTTCGAAGGCGCAAGGATACCGAGGGAACTAAGTAACTAGGGGTAGTTTACCTGGTCTCAACTATACGAAGTTGGATTTTGTTCTTTGTATAGTGGCTTAATATTGAGAGTATTCAAAACTGGACTAGGTGCCGGGGTTTTTCAGCATTTAAGGTTTCCTCATTAACAAAATATTGATGTGTCATTTACTTTACTTTCCACATTACAACTGTCTTATTATAATAAAGTAAATTACACTTGTGCGTTAATCCTAATCACTTGACTTTGATCCTATAGTCAATCGGTCTTGTACCGTAACTATTATCAAGTAAATATCAAGTTATCGTATTGTCTCGACTTAGGACATAGACAATCACACTTGGTATCAGACTTATAGGTTGAAATTAAAGATTATGGTGTATTTGGGTACCCTCGTCTTTTCAAAAGTTAAGAATGATATGAGAGTAGTGATAAGCTAATCACCGAGAAATCAGTCGAGGATTTATATAAGAATTTGAAGCCGGTGAGAATGGTTAGGACAATACTTCATACAGGGACGATACAGACACATTTCGAAGCCAAAGATTACATGGAAGAATGGAAGTGAGAGTGTCATCGTTTTGAGGATATTTGTTAGAGCATTGCTCGGTCGAACTCACAAATGTTGCTATCTCGATTGTTTTCAAATTTAGTTGTCAAAACTATATCTTAATTTCTAGTCTAAAATTAGTTAAGTCTCGGTCTAGGATAGAGAAACTAACCAGTCATCATTTATGTTCTACCGTTTAAAGGCGAAGATCAACCGAAGCTTTTGAAAAATTCATCAACAAAAGGTAAGTGAAGACTGAACCACCTATTTCTCAAGTTATATTCACTTTTCTATCCTTGATACGTCTGTCGCATAACTAATTAGACTAGCTTGCATAGACAAGAATTTCAAGTCGAGAACTAATTATTTAGTTTACGAATTTCTATAAATATAATGACTAATCTTAATGAACATTTGTTCATACTTGATCAATTTTTGTGGAGAACAATTTATTTTTCAGAACCAAAATCATGATTCAAGTTTATCATTCGAAAATATCTTGGAACAGTTATATGTGTCGTTGATGTTATTCGAAAATATTTCGAAGTGATTTAGAGAAAAATATATAACTATTATATCCGTAATATAAGATAGTGTTATCAATCTTACAAACTGAGGTAATTGTTATAGTCTGAAGCCGTATTACATATACTAATACATGTAGCGGAGTAGCTATATATCGGCCTACAGATTTGTGTGATATGCATATTCGTATGCACATCATGGGAAAATCTGTTTGTTTCGTGATCCGGATAAGTATGCATATTCGTATGCAAACCATTTTGGAACTTAGGTAAGAGAACCGGGTTTAAGTATCCAAACCGGTATGCGAACCACTACAGTTATATGTTCCTGAACCAATTTAGTACCCAAATCAGTACGCAAACTGAAAAGGTTTTGTGAACTCCGGAACCGGAAAAGTCTTAAGGTTTCCAAATCGGTTCGCAAACTGAAAAAGTTTTGTCAACTACGGAACTCAGTTTTTCACCTAAGTTTTCAAACCGGTACGTGAACTGAAAAAGTTCTGTCAAGTCCAAAACTCTGTTTTACTCATTAGTTTGCAAACAAGTCCGTGTACCATGACTCATCTGATTCATGAACGACTCATGTATTTGTACTTTGTGCATTTAACAACTATGTCGATTATGATTCAATTACGATTAAATTATTTCTATGAGATAATATGCATTTGATCAATTTTCTAAAGACATTAGACTTATTTAATCACTTGATTGTGACTCAAGATCAATGTCTTTGTTTTCACAAAAATGAGTATTAAGCTTTTAAGTTCAAACCGTCTAGTTTCGGCTAACCATGTTGAACATAGTCTTTGTACACGGTTCCGTTATGGTTTACCTAACCAGAGTGTATATCATGTTTATGTGAATGAGAATCAAAGTTTTCATCTAATGGTGAATATTGTTTGCTTGGTTCCAAATCTATCTTAGCTTAACCTAAAGCCACCTATGCTTTGAATGTATATATAAGGGGAACTCTTGGAAATTGAGATCTTTGAATCCTGACACTACTTTTTGGTGTGTCCTAGTTGTATCTATAGTCATCCTCTGCAAAAACCCTTTTAGGGTTTAGCAATTATCAAATACTTCATTGGGTTTCGTGAAGCCAGGCCCAGTTATATTTTATCTTGATATCTTGAGCATCCTGATCTTGTTTGATCGTTGATTTATCACTTGAACAAAATAGATAAAAATGACAATGTTCTCTTCGTCTCAACTTTGTGATTCCGCAAGTTTTATACTTGTAATGTGAATAATAATCTAGGCTGCACTTCGCGTTGCATAAGTACGGATTTTGAGGATAACTGGACTTTTGTCAAATTGCTATCGATTTCTATCACCTTGATCCTACGTTTGATTTGACCATCCATTTTGATCGTAATAAGAAATCAATTATATAAGATTAATTTTTGGGAGGAAGATTTGGTTTAAAGTCTTCAACTGAGTTGAAGCAACTCTTAGTTGGTGTGACGTCATCTAACGCAATCAATTGCGGGGAGTCCTGCTGGGATTCGAGAGGTGTATGGACCGCGATTGTACTTGAATCAGTGGGAGACTGAGTTCGGGCTCAACTACATTCCAGACCTAAGTTAATTGGTAGTAGGCTAGTGTCTGTAGCGACTTAATACAGTTTGGTGTTCAATCTGGACTAGGTCCCGGGGTTTTCTACATTTGTTGTTTCCTCGTTAATAAAATTTCTCGTGTCTGTGTTATTTGTTTTTCCGCATTATATTGTTTATATTTATAATTGAAATATCACAGGCTGTGCGTTGATCAATTAGAGTAGATACGTCCGACCTAGTTTGTTGGATACGACTTGATTGAGCCTTGGACATTGGTCTTTGGTTCCGTCCAAGAAATCTCTTTGTGATTAGATTCACGAATTCAATTCTGTAAACGTTCTAATTGCAAGAGAGATAAAGATATAATTCTGGACACTTTCCTTGATTGAGTTTTAACTCTCGAAGTTGTGTTGAGTTTGTCCATACAGATTTTCTACGAAAAAGTTGGTAGTGTATTTTGGTATCCCCAGTGTTTTTAATTGGTATTAGAGCAGGAAAACACGTTAAGACCTAATAAGTCTGTGTTTGAAGCAGTCTGACTATATGGACAAGAGTAAAATCTCGACTTACGTACACTATAAATTCTTAAAGATTTGTCAGAGTCTTCAGGGTCTTCCTTCCCTCAGAAAACTCTCAATTTATCCAATGTCATGGTTGGAAGTAAATAATCTTTAAGAAAAAATAAAGGATCTTTCAACAAGGTTAAACACAAGAAATGTCATGTTAAAAGTAATAAGCTACGCTGTCTTAAAAGATTGGTAATCAGTCTTTTTAAGGAATGCGACGAAAAGGGATTTATAGACGAAGATCTCTATATAATTTTCGGAAAAAACTTTTAAAATCTTGGAATACCTTGTATTGATTTTGAGAAAGGTTGGATACGTACGATATTGTGACACTGATAAAGTCTGCTTTCAGTAGGGCGTATTCAGAAATGTCAAAAACTCTTGCACATATACTGCAATGATACTGACTGCTTCTGACTATTACAGAAAACCATCTCATAACAAGAGGGAAGAAACATAACCAAAAGACTATCGTGCCAAGAGGGGTTGCGTGCCTCATGATCATCCAATCTCTTGTTAACTAGATCATGGCGTCACCCCATCATGAAATCTATTGAGACGGGAAAAGCAGTTATAAAGGTTTGTTTTGTTTATTTTGCATTCTGTGTTTTTTCTATCAAGGTTGTTTGCAACAGTATTTTGACAAGAAAAGGAAGACTTAGTGTAATCAATAATGATCAAGAAAACATCTCATATTGTTGAGCTAGCTCCAACTTCGTGATGTAATAAGATCACAATGATTTGCAGCACTTCCGAAAATCAATATCTCTTGTGCTCTGAAACTTTTCATTGAGCTAAGAATATGATTAATCATCTTATTATATTGATATTTACAGATGTCATGTATTAAAAACCTTTAAAAAACATAATTTGGTATGGATTTATGTATCAAATAGAGTTTGTATTTTTCGTTCTCAATTCATGGGTTTCCGCACCCGAACCCGGCCAAGCCCATTAAGGATTTATTAAAATAGTACACTAACTCCCCTACTCCTTCTTCCGTAAGTTCACGAACGGGATTAGAAGTCGAGTTTAGGTTTTTCGATCCTGTGTGATGTATTCATGAATTAGAGGAAAGTGTGTCTTATTTTTGTTTTCTCTAAGTAGGTTCATTTTTGGTCTTGTCATCTCAACTAACTCTTGTTCTCTAGATCTTTATATGTTGAGCTAAGAACAGGGTTGATCATTCTTGTCTGGTTAAATAAGTCGGGACAAAAATAATGTGCTCACGGGCCCATATGCGTTGAGCTCTGGAACCGACCCGAACCTTTAAGTAAAAACCTCTTCAAAAGATTCTAGAAAGATTCTCTCTTCCCACAGTCTTCTTAACCAAGAAACTGTGATATATATATATATATGTATGTATTCAAGGTACGCTACCTCGTGTCATATTTACAAAGTGTTGAATAACTCAGGGACGTTCACAAACCATGGATGCTTCTAAGTTTTCAAACAACACAAAGGAAGATACCAAGAAGATGGAGGATGATGGTACCAAAGGTATTGTTGAGTTTTATGATAATCCTATTACCATATCCTGATACTTTGCTCAAGAACAACCATGGCCAAGACCGGTTCAGATGTCCCTAAATTTGGTAGGAAAAATTATGAGTAACATCAAGGCGGTGTTCGAAGGTTAAACACAAAGGTATTGTTTAACACAAAGGTTAAAAATTATGAGTAACACAAAGGAAGATACCAAGAAGATGGAGGATGATGGTACCAAAGGTATTGTTGAGTTTTATGATAATCCTATTACCATATCCTGATACTTTGCTCAAGAACAACCATGGCCAAGACCGGTTCAGATGTCCCTAAATTTGGTAGGAAAAATTATGAGTAACATCAAGGCGGTGTTCGAACAATTGTCTGCTGCCAAAGGGGATCTTAAACTACTTAAATCGGAACTCGGAAAATCCTCTGATGACCTTGGCTCTCTCAAGACGCAGATTCCATACTACATATGAATTTTTTTTTTATCTAGGAAACTTCTTTTGTGATTACACATAGCTATTTCCAACGTTTTTCATCTTGCATGTTTTTAGATTTATTTATTTAAATTCTAGAGTTGTTGGAACATGAACTTGCAGTATGTAATCATTATTTGTTTAATTATTACAAAAGTCTTATGAAATATTTGTGCCTTTATGTTTTCGTGAATCGAGCTAATATTACATATATTCTCAGAAGTTAAATATATTATTTTTTAATAAACGGAAAATATAACAAAATCTTTGAGATTTTTCTCGCAGTATTGATCTACTTGTGATCACACTTTTGTGTTTTTGCTGCTTGACACACTCCATAAGATTCTCCTACGTTGAGTAAAATCGAGTAAAATTGTCTCTTTGTTCGTAACTGGCCTTGAGATTAGTTTATGTCGATTTGGATAATATCCTTGTGATTTGTTAATTTCCGCCAAAATCCTTCTTTTTCACAAAAGCAAGGTCACTCATGTTGTTCTCTTAGGAACAACATTTAATGGGGGAGAGTTCTTAAATGAAGTTGTGCTTAATTGTTATATCTTTGTGGGGAGTGTGGATGTGGAATTTTAAAGGGGATGCTTGTATCTTTTTAATCTCCTAGGATGAGCACTAAGTATTTATTACTATGTGATATCATCTAAATAAGATGATATGAGGAGTTGCATTTTTAACTGTGTATTTGAGGGTGAAAACAGTTTCTGCTGGTTTCGGTAATTTCGTGTGTTGTGGGTGAGAAATGAGTCTAAACCCTAAACAATGTACTGCAAGGGAGTACTTTAGATTCGAGAGATCAATCTGTACAAATTCGGCCTAAACCAAGAAATGACCGTTCCATACTTGCTTCAGTCACAAAGTGAAGGAGAAGGGTTGGTTTTGGGGAGGGAAGTGAAGAGAGTGTTGAGACCAGAATAGTTGATTCTGGAAGAGTAGTTGTTTTGACTTGTATCAGAAAGCGTAAGCTAACAGATGGGAAAGCTAACAGGTGATTTCTGAGTGTTGTATGCTCCTGACCAAAACTTGTTGTTCGGTGGTAATAGGTAAGACCTATTTATACAAGTCGAAGTGAAACATACTCTGATCTCGTAAGAAATGGAAACGGATGAGTAAATGGGAGGAGGTGGTAACCGGTAATGCCTGTAATTGATGTTCCATAATGAAGGAAAGCGTTTCACCATTACTCCCGGTATTTAATAACCGCCTCATTCTTATGACACCGTCTTGTAACGGGCATAGCGTACGCCGCACGCTGTAAACCGCCAAACCAATACCCTAATGAGCATCCCCTAGTTTGTGACATGTGTTGATGTCTCGAGTGTTTTCGTGGAAAACATGTAGCAGGTTGTTGTTGTTTGGCAAGTTGAGCTTGGGAGACTTGCCGGCTCGGTGGTGACTCTCGACGGTCGATATTTGCATCTTGAGAGGAAGGGTAACCGTTGATTATTGCAACCCTTCGTTTGGTAGATAGCAGCATGAAAGCATGGACGGCATGTGTTTGACATGGTTAGGCGTGGCCAAGCTTGGATTTTGGCATAGTTTAGGCGCAGCCAAGAACTAGGGTTTTGGCATAGTTTGGGCGTGGCCAAAATTAGGGCTTGGCGTTGGACAAAGGTTGCCACACGTTAGCTAGTGACCTTGGACGGCTAATATCTGCATCTTAAATGAAAGGGTGGCCGTTGATTGTCGAAACCCTTCATTTTGGCAGCCAACGGCGTGGAGGAAAGGCTGGCATGAATTTTGTCACAGCGGTGCGGCTGGCATGGTTGGCATGCCTTGGCGCGGAGATGTGGTTGGCACGACATGCCATTGGCACATGTGGAACGCTGGCATGGTTGGTATGCTTTGGGCGCGGAGATGTGGCGCGGCATGCCATTGGCACATGCGGCATGGTTGGCATGCCTTGGCGCGGAAAGGTTGCATGGCGTGCCATTGGCACATGGGGCATGGTTGGCGTGCCTTGGCGTGGAGATGCGGCTGGAACGACATGCCATTGGCACATGTGGCATGGTTGGCATGCCTTGGCGCGGAAAGGTTGCACGGCATGCCACTGGCACATGTGGCATGGTTGGCGTGCCTTGGCATGGAGATGCGGCTGGCACGGCATGCCATTGGAACATGTGGCACGGTTGGCATGCCTTGTCACGGAAAGGTTGCATGGAATGCCATTGGCACATGTGGTGCGGCCGGCATGGTATAGGCGTGGCCAAGCTAGGATTTTGGCATAGTTTAGGCGCGACCAAAAACTAGGGTTTTGGCATAGTTTGGGCGCGACCCAAATTTGGGCCAAAGGATACCTCGCTTTAGCTGGAGACCTTGGACGGCTAAGATTTGCATCTCAGATGGAAGGGTAGCCGTTGATTATTGCAACCCTTCGTTTTTGCAGCCAGTGTCGTGCATGGCTTTGGCACATGTTAGTCGCGGCCAAAATTAGGGATTGCATGAACCGTGATGTTTGGATTTGGGTTGTAAGTTGCCATGCGTTAGGTGGCGATCTTGTGTGGATGAGATTTGTATCTCAGAAGGAAGGTCAGTCGTTGATTATTGCAACCCTTCGTTTTGGCAGACAGTGTCGTGCATGGATTTGGCATGTGTTAGGCGCGGCCAAGCTAGGATTTTGGCGTAGTTTAGGCGCGGCCAAAAACTAGGGTTTTGGCATAGCTTGGGCGCGGCCAAAATTAGGGCTTGGCGTTGGGCCAAAGGTTACCATGCGTTAGCTGGCGACCTTGGACGGATAATATCTGCATCACAGGTGGAAGGGTGGTCGTTGATTATTGCAACCCTTCGTTTTGGCAGCTAGCGGCATGAAGGTATGACCGACATGGTTTAGGCGTGGCCAAGCTAGGATTTTGGCGTAGTTTAGGCGCGACCAAAAACTAGGGTTCTGCATAGTTTGGGCACAGCCAAAATTTAGGGCTTGGCGTTGGGCCAAAGGTTACCACGTGTTAGCTGGCGACCTTGGACGGCTAAGATCTGCATCTCAGGTGGAAGGGTGGTCGTTGATTGTTGCAACCCTTCGTTTTGGCAGCCAGCGTCGTGCATGGCATGTTGGGACGGATGGCATGGTTTGCATGTCTTGGCGCGGAGATGCGGCTGGCACAGTATGCTATTGGCACATGTTCATGGTTGGCATGCCTTGGCGTGGAGAGGTTGCACGGCATGCCATTGGCACATGTGGTTCGGATGGCATAGTTGGCATGCCTCGGCGCGAAGACGTGGCTGGCATGATTTACCATTGGCACAGTTGCGCAGCTGGCATGGTTGGCATGCCTTGGCGCGGAGACGTGGCTGGCATGGTTTGCCGTCGGCATGGTGACGCGGCTGGCATGGTTGGCATGCCTTGGCACGGAGACGTGGCTGGCATGGTTTTCCATTGGCATTGTGGCGCGGCCGGCATGGTTGGCATGCCTTGGCGCGGAGACGTGGCTGGCATGGTTTTCCATTGGCACGGTGGCGCGGCTGGCATGGTTGGTATGCCTTGGCGCGGAGACGTGGCTGGCATGGTTTGCCATTGGCACGGTGGCGCCGCTGGCATGGTCGACATGCCTTGGCACGGAGACAGGGCTGGCATGGTTTTCCATTGGCACGGTGGCGCGGCTGGCATGGTCGGCATGCCTTGGCGCGGAGACGTGGCTGGCATGGTTTTCCATTGGCACGGTGGTGCGGCTGGCATGGTCGGCATACCTTGGCGCGAAGACGTGGCTGGCATGGTTTTCCATCGGCACGGTGGCGCGGATGGCATGGTTGGCATTCCTTAGCGTGGAGACGTGGCTGGCATGGTTGGCATGCATTGGCGCGGAGACGTGGCTGGCATGGTTTTCCATTGGCGCGGTGGCGCGGCGGGCATGGTTGGCATGCCTCGGCGCGGAGACGTGGCTGGCATGGTTTGCCATTGGCACGGTGGTGCGGCTGGCATGGTCGGCATGCCTTGGCGCGGAGACGTGGATGGCATGGTTTTCCATTGGCACGGTGGCGTGAGAATTAGGGTTTGGTATGTATGAAGATGATGTAGGTCAATACTAAGAGTTCTGCCGTGGAACATGACACATGTATAAAAAAAGGTACCCTGGTAATTCTTACGTAGGCATGTTGATTGATTCAATAAATGCGCTAGTGGTCGTAGTGACGTCATGTCAGATGTAAGGTTTTACGATTTTAACCGTAAGCTAAAAACCACCATCAACATTAAGTCCCCTGCTTAGCTCGGAACAAAAGCATTGTTACGAGGTAAACATAAGATGGTGACAGGCAATGACAGAAACGAAACGCAAGTCATGAAAGATGGTCAGGAAGATTCTTCTAACATTTTTTGAGAAATAAGGAGAATCCGTGATCCTTGCATTTGGCGGCTTTGCGTAAATTCTGCTCGTGGAACTGCAGGTTAGGCCGCGGAGTGGTAGAGACGATTGCTGGATGGGATGCAGACTGTTGGCATCGGTTTGGGAGGGATCCGTTAGCATTGGTCAGCTTGGAATGGAGCCGTCAACATTGGTCGGTTTGGAATGGGGCCACTTGCGTTGCGCGACTTGGAGTGGAGCTATCTTGCGTTCCTCGGAAGGATGACGACTGGCTTCAGTTTCGTGGAAGGATGACGACCGGCTTCAGTTCCGTGGAATGATAGCAACTTTGTCTAAATTAGGGTTTGGCATGCCGAAACCCTAATTAGCGCCCTTTACTAGAATCGCTGTAGAATTCTCGTACGGACTCGGATTTTGATGATCCTCCCCTCCATTCTGAACGGAAATGAATTTCCTATCTCCTAACGAGAGAATATTTAGGTTTTGAGCTCGTTAGGGAGGTGAAAAAATCTCGACAGTAAAATTCGGGAAGAATTCATGAGGAATGTTGCGGGCCCGAGGTGGCATAGTCGCGCCCAGTTACCTATTCCCGCTCATGGAGCAAGAATGAATCTTCATTCTGTTCAAACTCTAGAAACTCCATCCGCATGAAAAGAGGTATCGACCCTCTTATGTTGCTCGTCTGGATCTGTGCTTTTGTCTGCAGTGACTCTCCAGTGGATTCCAAAATTTACCAAAACTCCAATGCATTCTTGGGATGGATGGATGAAATATATGCTCGGCAACGATCATGTCAGGGCTAATATTGGAGACTCTTGTTGCGTTGTCGGTTCATCCTTGACTTTAGGTTTTTCAGTATCCGGACCTTCTGATCGCGATGATTGATATGGTGTGGATGATTGTATGGTAGAAATACCCCGAAGACACGGGATGAAATAGATGAGTTGGGAGATATTTTGTTGCCGATGTGCTGATATCAAGTCTTCAAGGACTCTGTTCCAAGAGACATCCTTCGAACCAGCTTCTGAATCTTGGACTATCGTATGGAATGGGATGCGGTGAGCAGTCCCCAGTAATATTTCAGTTAGATCCGATGGAATGGCCAAATACGTGAATGTATCTTTGTGGCGTGCTTTTGGAGTTTTTGATGCACATGTACGGCTTCATGTTGAGAAATTCCCGCGGCTCGTAAAACTTCGGCAGTGATGATGTTGAAATCAGAAATAACCAGGTTGATGGGAGTGAAAGCGTCTCATGCTAGTAGTCCCCACGTGTAGCCTACTTTCATCGCATCGCCTTGAATCCATGTCCACGGGATTTGATACAAGCTTATTGTACTCTTCTTGATGTGACGCTGGGATGCACATGGATGAAATATTCTAGATAGCGAAGAGGCAGGAATGAGAGAGTTATGTTGTTTATCGTGGCTCCCTCTGTTTCTTCCAGAAAATGTTTCAGCCGCGTCTCTGGAGTTATCTCATGAGTCTTTGATGGTCGTCGGGATAGACTGCGATGAGCAGTCCCCAGTCGCATTTTTCTTTAGTTTCTGAAGTTGTTTTCCTCTGAGCAGGCTTGGATCCTCCGCGGCCTCGTAAAGTGTTGAAAGCGTCTTCTAGACAGATAGGTGATGATATTCTTGCGCTACACCCTTGAAGAGTAGATGACCTTGTTGTGGTTATGGCCTTTTGGTTGATTGTGTCTTCTGAGCTTTGACAGTGAAAGGATTCCGTGTAGATCCTCAGTCCCCAAGTATGGATTACATGTTTCTATCTTGTATAGTCAGTGGGTTGACCATGATAAAGACATCACCATCGTGCGTTCGTACTGGTGATTTTGTTACTTCTTCCACGTGAAACTAAAATATGGAGGAGTACGGGTTAACTTTGTAGTGATTGCTGCTGCGGTGAAGCTCTGGTTGGTATCAAAAAATGAGCGACAACAGTTCTTGGTAGCAGATGTAATCAGAAGAGACTACATTGTCGTGGGAACAAAGTAGGTTGGCTAGAATTGTATGGGAATCCATGGAAGTAAAAGGATTGGTTGGATGCATAAGCGAGAAAACTGTCCATGGTCACGAGTTTTGGCGGGATGGATCAAAAGGTGGCCATGACTACGAAGATTGGCTGGCTGCGATCATGATCCTTGACATGGGGATTGTGGTGACACGAACCTTTGCAGGAAGGAGTGGTGTTGAAGCGGCTTCGGCTATTGGAGAGGGCGTTGAAACTTAAGGAGCCAAATGTTGTTTCGGATCCTGGAGCAGCTTATGGAGATATCGCTGAAGCGGAGCGGCTGCTGGAGCGAATGTTGAAGCAGAGCCACTGTTGGAGAACGTCGAAGTGGATCCACTTCTGGAGAGAAAGTCGAAACGGCGCCTTGAAACTCTCAGAGCCTTGACGGTTACAATGTTGAAGCCAGAGACTGCGTCATTCAGCGTTCTGTCAAACTAGACATCCCTCAAGTGAACAGTGGTTAGGAGTCCCCAGTTTCATCTATCGATCATGCTTTCCAGGAGAGGTTAGGGTTTGGAAACGGCTTACATGGATGGAAACAGCTGCTTTCCTGATGCAGTGCAGTTGAAGGATGCAAATATGTCTTGACGCTACGCCTTGGAGAAATATAGAATCTCACATAACTGTTTCATCATAGACTGCACGATTTTGTGGGCGAGGTCCCCAGAAACCATGCATCTCTTGACGGGAAGAGGGTCTCTGTGAATTCAGGAGGGTTGTTGATTTCCTTTGCCTCAATTTTGGAGAAGTCGTTCCTGATCTTTACGTGTGATGAAATTGGATTGTTGATTTCCTTCTATTGGGAGTTCAAGAGCAACGCGAGCCCCTTCATCTATAAGCACACGTCATGCTGAAGTGCCTGAGCCGAATGTTAAAAGTATTCCTTGTCAGCTCCCTCTTGGATTGACGTGACTCTTATGGTGGCCGCTCCATCAGTGTCTTGAGGAAATAGGTATCTCTTTCCGAGTTATAAACACGTCTGTCTGAGCCTTACGAGAACCTTTTGTCTTTACATCAAATCAACAGTGGTAAAAGGAGGTCGGCTTCTTCCGGCTCTTTCAGTATCTTGCCCTGATGATGGAGTAGCAGCGTCTCTGGTGACGGTTGGAGCTGTCATATTTGAAAAAACGTTGGGGTGGCGGGAGCGGCTCTAGTCTGGTGATCGTAGGTGTATCGTGCAGAGATGTCGCGGTTTTGATCACGGAGTATTGGAGCCATGGCGCTGTTTCGAAGGGTGAGGATGGCACTGTTTTGGATGGTTGTGGAGCGGAGAAGATGGCGCTGGAAAGGTGGAAGTTGTTAGCGCTGGAAAGGATGCAAGCTGCTGGCGCTAGAAAGATGCAAGCTTCTGGCGCTGGAAAGATGCAAGTTGTTAGTGCTATAAGGATCCAGGTTGTTAGCGCTGGAAGGATGCAAGATGTTAGCGCTGGATCGGTTTGGAATGGGCGCTGGCTTGGATTTGGTATGGCGCAGAATGTTGGCTAGGCATGGTGCGTACTGTTGGCTTGGCACGGCGATGGCTTGGCGTGGCGCGGATTGTGGGCTTGGCACGACGCTGGCTTGGCGTGGCGCGGACTGTTGGGCACCGTGAGACTTGTTCTTGCGGGCCCCGTTTTCTCTTTCCATACGTAGCTCAAACAGGAAATCCTTTCCTTATTCAAATTCCAAAAGTGTTATGCCTATAAAAGGGGTTGTCTCTCCTCTTTTTTTTTTTTGAAAGGCAAACAAAGCGCCTGGTTTATGGTTTTATTTGAATTTATAGATAACTGTTATCTACGAGGGTTTTGGATTATTCTTTTGGAATGAATTGTTTTAGAATAATGTTGTCTTGATTACGATTGCAAGTGACGCAAATATCTCGGGAAAACCATGGAACCGTGAATGTTGCGTGTCGGTAGAGAGCATGGGATGAAACGTAACATGGCTGTCGGTTTTATCATTCCCGTGAAATCTTGAAGTAGTAAACCATGTATTTTTTCTAGGCAAAACTTACTCGGTTTTTTCGGATCTCTTGACGAAAAATGAATCTTCCGGGTGTAAGTCCGAGTTTTGTGGGAAGCACCGCCGCGATTGTGGAAAGTCCCCAGTCGTCCCTGAGCCACCTGATAACCGAGTCGTCGATCCCTGGGCGGATCGTTTTCTCCTACCACCTTGGAAGTCCCCAGTCACCTCTTGTCGTGTTATGACTGGTAACTGAGTCGTCGATCCCTGGGCGGATCGTTTGCTTCTACCATCTTGGAAGTCCCCAGTCACCTCTTGTCGTGTTACGACTGGTAATTGAGTCGCCGATCCCTGAGTGGATCGTTTGCTTCTACCACCATGAAAGTCCTCAGTCACCTCTTGTCGTGTTATTACTGGTAACTGAGTCGCCTGGTAACTGAGTCGCCGATCCTTGAGCGGATCGTTTGCTTCTACCACCATGATATCTGAGTTGAAGTATGAGATTGGGAGTTGGAAATCGATATTGTAACCGAGAGATTAATCTCCCACTACGGTCATCAATTGTTTGAGGGTAAAAACAGTTTCTGCTGGTTTCGGTAATTTCGTGTGTTGTGGGTGAGAAATGAGTCTAAACCCTAAACAATGTACTGCAAGGGAGTACTTTAGATTCGAGAGATCAATCTATACAAATCCGGCCTAAACCAAGAAATGGTCGTTCCATACTTGCTTCGGTCACAAAGTGAAGGAGAAGGTTTGGTTTTGGGGAGGGAAGCAAAGAGAGTGTTGAGACCAGAATAGTTGATTCTGGAAGAGTAGTTGTTTTGACTTGTATCAGAAAGTGTAAGCTAACAGATGGAAAATCTAACATGTAATTTCTGAGTGTTGTATGCTCCTGACCAAAACTTGTTGTTCGGTGGTAATATGTAAGACCTATTTATACAAGTCGAAGTGAAACGTACTCTGATCTCGTTAGAAATGGAAACAGATGAGTAAATGGGAGGAGGTGGTAACCGGTAACGCCTGGAATTGATGTTCCATAATGAAGGAAAGCGTTTCACCATTACTCCCGGTATTTACTAACTGCCTCATTCTTATGACACTGTCTTGTAACGGGTGTAGTGTACGCCGCACGCTGTAAACCGCCAAACCAATACCCTAATGAGCATCCCCCAGTTTGTGACATGTGTTGATGTCTCGAGTGTTTTCGTGGAAAACATGTAGCAGGTTGCTGTTGTTTGGCAAGTTGAGCTTGGGAGACTTGCCGGCTCGGTGGTGACTCTCGACGGTCGATATTTGCATCTTGAGAGGAAGGGTAACCGTTGATTATTGCAACCCTTCGTTTGGTAGCTAGCAGCATGAAAGCATGGCCGGCATGTGTTTGACATGGTTAGGCGTGGCCAAGCTTGGATTTTGGCATAGTTTAGGCGCGGCCAAGAACTAGGGTTTTGGCATAGTTTGGGCGTGGCCAAAATTAGGGCTTGGCGTTGGGCCAAAGGTTTCCACGCGTTAGCTGGTGACCTTGGACGGCTAAGATCTGCATCTTAAATGGAAGGGTGTCCGTTGATTGTCATAACCCTTCGTTTTGGCAACCAACGGCGTGAAGGAAAGGGTGGCATGGTTTTGGCACAGCGGTGCGGCTAGCATGGTTGGCATGCCTTGGCGCGGAGATGTGGCCGACACGACATGCCATTAGCACATGTGGAACGCTGGCATGGTTCGTATGCTTTGGGAACAGAGATGTGGTGTGAAATTCCATTGGCACATGCGGCATGGTTGGCATGCCTTGGCGCGGAAAGGTTGCACGGCATGCCATTGGCACATGTGGCATGGTTGGCGTGCCTTGGCGTGGAGATGCGGCTGGCACGACATGCCATTGGCACATGTGGCACGGTTGGCATGCCTTGGCGCGGAAAGGTTGCACGGCATGCTATTGGCACATGTGGTGCGGCTGGCATGGTTTAGGCGTGGTCAAGCTAGGATTTTGGCATAGTTTAGGCGCGGCCAAAAACTAGGGTTTTGGCATAGTTTGGGCGCGATCAAAATTTAGGGCTTGGCGTTGGCCCAAAGGTTACCACGTGTTAGCTGGCGACCTTGGACGGCTAAGATCTGCATCTCAGGTGGAAGAGTGGTCGTTGATTGTTGCAACCCTTCGTTTTGGCAGCCAGCATCGTGCATGGCATGTTGGGACGGCTGACATGGTTTGCATGCCTTGGCACGGAGATGCGGCTGGCCCGGTATGCTATTGGCACATGTGGCATGGTTGGCATGTCTTGGCGTGGAGAGGTTTCACGGCATGCCATTGGCACATGTGGTGCGGCTGGCATGGTTTAGGCGTGGCCAAGCTAGGATTTTGGCATAGTTTAGGCGCGGCCAAAAACTAGGGTTTTGGCATAGTTTGGGCATGGCCAAAATTTGGGCCAAAGGCTACCACGCATTAGCTGGCGACCTTGGACAGCTAAGATTTGCATCTCAGATGAAAGAGTAACCGTTGATTATTGTAACCCTTCGTTTTGGCATCCAGTGTCGTGCATGGCTTTGGCATGTGTTAGGCACGGCTAAAATTAGGGTTTGCATGAACCGTGATATTTGGCTTTGGGCTGTAAGTTGCCATGCGTTAGGTGGTGAACTTGTGTGGATGATATTTGTATATTAGAAGGAAGGGAAGTCGTTGATTATTGCAACCCTTCGTTTTGGCAGCCAGCGTCGTGCATGGCTTTGGCATGTGTTAGGCGCGGCCAAGCTAGGATTTTGGCGTAGTTTAGGCGCGGCCAAAAACTAGGGATTTGGCATAGATTACGCGCGGCCAAAATTAGGGCTTGGCGTTGGGCCAAAGGTTACCATGCGTTAGCTAACGACATTGGACGGCGAAAATCTGCATCTCAGGTGGAAGGGTGGTCGTTGATTGTTGCAACCCTTCGTTTTTGCATCCAGCGGCATGAAGGTATGGCCGGCATGGTTTAGGCGTGGCCAAGCTAGAATTTTGGCGTAGTTTAGGCGCAGCCAAAAACTAGGGTTTTAGCATAGTTAGGGCGCGGCCAAAATTTAGGGCTTGGCGTTGGGCCAAAGGTTACCACGTGTTAGCTGGCGACCTTGGACGGCTAAGATCTGCATCTCAGGTGGAAGGGTGGTCGTTGATTGTTGTAACCCTTCGTTTTGGCAGCCAGCTTCGTGCATGGCATGTTGGGATGGCTGGAATGGTTTGCATGCCTTGGCGCGGAGATGCGGCTGGCACGGTATGCTATTGGCACATGTGGCATGGTTGGCATGCCTTGGCGTGGAGAGGTTGCACGGCATGCCATTGGCACATGTGGTGTGATAGCATGGTTTGCATGCCTCGGCGCGGAGACGTGGATGGCATGGTTGGCATGCCTTGGCAGGGAGAGGTGGCTGGCATGGTTGGCATGCCTTGGCGCGGAGACGTGGCTGGCATGGGTTGCCATCGGCATGGTGGCGCGGCTGGCATGGTTGGCATGCCTTGGCGCGGAAACGTGGATGGCCTGGTTTTCCATCGGCACGGTGGCGCGGCTGGCATGGTTGGCATGCCTTGGCGCGGAGACGTGGTTGGCATGGTTTTCCATTGGCACGGTGGCGCGACGGGCATGGTTGGAATGCCTTGGAACGAAGACGTGGCTGGCATGGTTTGCCATTGGCACGGCGGCGCGGCTGGCATGGTTTGCAGGCCTTGGCGGAGACGTAGCTGGCATGGTTTGCCATTGGCACGGTGGTGCGGCTGGCATGGTCGGCATGCCTTGGCACGGAGACGTGGCGGGCATGGTTTGCCATTGGCACGGTGGCGTGAGAATTAGGGTTTGGTATGTACGAAGATGATGTCGGTCAATACTAAGGGTTCTTACGTGGAACATGACACATGTATAAAAAAAGGTACCCTGGTAATTCTTACGTAGGCATGTTGATTGATTCAATAAATGCGTTAGTGGTCGTAGTGACGTCATGTCAGATGTAAGCTTTCACGATTTTAACCTTAAGCTAAAAACCACCATCAACACTATGTTATTATGTAGTATCTCTATCTTCCTTTATACTTGAGATATCTTTTTGTTGTATTCATTATAATCCCGCGATTTAGTACCTTTGTTAATTTTATTGACAAAAAGGGAGAAAATTATTTAGTAGTTTCATACTACATACATATGGTTTACGGATCAGTATGTAAGGGGGAGTGAATCATTTAGCAATATGGTTTACCTATTATAAAAAAGATGTAAGTATTGATTAAGGGGGGAAACATATCACCGTAGTATTACTTCAGAGTTGAGATACAATTGAACTTTGGAGATAAGATAATAATACTATGTTTCTATATAACGATGAAAGTTGTTATAGATACGGATCTTCAACAACAATGATGCTAAGTTGAATACATTCAGAATCATTGCAACTTGAAATAACGAAGAGTTTAAAGAGAGTTGAAGAAACCAAGGAAATCAAGGCATCATAGATCGAGGAGTTTTTAGAAGATTTAATTTTTGTTATCCATATGTATAAATAGTTTTCTCACTAAAATTGACAAAGGGGGAGATTGTTAGAGCATTGCTCGGTCGAACTCACAAGTGTTGCTATCTCAAGCTTGGTGTCAAATTTACTTGTCAAAACAATAGCTTGATTGCTAGTCTACAATTAGTTAAGTCTCGGTCTAGGATAAAGGTAGTTGGGAAACGAACCAGTCATCATTTGTGTTCACCGTTTGAAGGAGAAGATGAACTGGAGATTTTGGAGAACTTCATCCACAAAAGGTAAGTGAATACCGAACCACCTGTTTCTTAAGTTATATTCATTTTTCTATCATTGAGACGTTTGTCACATAGCTAATTAGACTAGCTTGCATATACAAGAATTTCGAGTCGAGAACTAATTATTTAGTTTATGAATTTATCGAAATATAATGACTAAGATTAATGAACATTTGTTCATACTTGATCAATTTAGGTGGAGAACAATACCAAAATCATGATTCAAGTTTATCATTCGAAAACAGCTTGAAACAGTTAAATGTATCATTGATGTTATTCGGGAATCTTTCGAATTTAATTAGAGAAAAATATAGAACTACTATATTCGGATTACAAGACAGTTCTATCAGTCTTACAAACTGAGATAACTAAAGATGTATTACATGTACTTGTACACATAGCTATATATCGACCTACAGATTTGTGTGATACACATATTCGTATGCACATCATGGGAAAATCTGTTTGTTTCGTGATCCGGATAGGTATGCATGTCGTATGCAAACTATTTTGGAACTATGGTAATGGAACCAGGTATAAGTATCCAAACCGGTATGCGAACCAATACAATTCTATGTTCCTGAACCAATTTAGTACCCAAACCGGTATGCAAACTGGAAAGGTTTCTGTAAAATCCGGAACCGGTAAAGTCTTAAGGTTTCCAAACCGGTTCGTAAACTGAAAAAGTTATGTCAACTCCGTAACTCAGTTTTGCACACCTAAGTTTGCAAACCGGTACGTGAACTAAAAAAAGTTCTGTCAACTCTGGAACTCGGTTTTGCTTCTGAAAAAGTTCTGTCAACTCCGGAACTCGGTTTTGCTTATTATTTTGCAGATCGGTATGCATACCATGACTCAGCCGAACGACTCATGTATTTGTACTTTGTGCATTTACCAATTATGTCGATTATGATTCAATTGCGATTAAATTAGTTCTATGATATAATTTCCATTTGACCAATTCTCTAAAAACACTAGACTTATTTTATCACATGATTGTGATTCAAGATCAATGTCTTTGTGTTCATGAAAATGAGTATAAAGATTTTAATTTCAAACCGACTAGTTTCGGCTAACCATGTTGAACATAGTCTTTGTACACGGTTCGGTTATGGTTTACCTAACCAGAGTGTATATCATATTTATGTGAATGAGATTCAAAGTTTTCATCTGACGGTGAATATTGTTTGCTTGGTTCCAGAGCTATCTTAGCTTAACCTAAAGCAACTTATGCTTTGAATTTTATATAAAGGGAACTCTTGTTAACTAGGATATTTGAATCCTGACACTACTTTTTGGTGTGTCCTAGTTATATCTACAGTTGTCCTCTCTAGAAACCCTTTTAGGGTTTAGCGACTATCAAAGACTTCATTGGGATTCGTGAAGCCAGGTCCAGTTATCTTTTATCTTAATAACTTGAGTCTCCTGATCTTGTTCGATCGTTAATTTATCACTTGAACAAGATAGATAAAAATCACAAAGTTCTCTTCGTCTCAACTTTGTGATTCTGAAAGTTTCATACTTGTAAGGTGAATAATAATCTAGGATGCACTTCGGGTTGCATAAGTACGGACTTTAAGGATACCTAGACTTTTGACAAATTGCTATCGATTTTCATCACCTTGATCCTACATTTGATTTGATCATTTTTTTTGATCGTAATCATGAAATCAACTACATAGGCTTAATCTTTGGGAGGAAGATTTGGTTTAAAGTCTTCAATTGAGTTGAAGCAACTCTTAGTTGGCATGGCGTCATCTAGGGGATTCAATTGTGCGGAGTCCTGCTGGGATTCAAGAGGCGTAAGGAGCGCGACTGTACCTGAATCAGTAGGAGAATGAGTTTGGGCTCAACTACGTTCCGGAACGAAGTTAATTGGTAGTAGGCTATTGTAGAAGCTTAATATAGTTTGTGTTTAATCTGGACTAGGTCCCGAGGTTTTTCTGCAATTGCGGTTTCCTCGTTAACAAAATTTCTGGTGTTTGTGTTATTTATTTTTCCGCATTATATTTTTTATCTTTATAATTGAAATATCACAATTTGTGCATTAATCAATCAGAGTAGATACATCTGATCTAGTTTGTTGGATACGACTTGATTGATCCTTGGACATTGGTCTTTGGTTCCATCTAAAAACTCTCTTTGTGATTAGGTTCATGAATCCAATTTTGTAAACGTTCTAATTTCAAGAGAGATAGAGATATAACTATAGACACTTTCCTTGATTGAGTTTTAACTATCGGAGTTGTGTTGAGTTTGTCCATACAGATTGCCTACGAAAAAGTTGGTGGTGTATTTTGGTACCCCTAGTGTTTTAGTATTGAATGAATGACATTAATGTGTGATTTGAATGACTGAGAAATGTATATTTTCTATGTATTTGTATTGTAGTGAATTGAAGAAGATATTTCCTTGATGTACAACAAGATTTCCAGGTTGTGCATATCAAATGCTCAACAGAAATCCCCATCCAGTTCTGCGCAGGCTTCATACAGATGCGACCCATAGCTCTTGTGGGTGATTACCAAGGATTAAGAAAGGTGTTTGAAATCTATAAGGAAGTAAAGATTGGTTCGAGTCAGTTCCAGATTATGAAGGAATTTAAGCCCGTGAAAACAACAAAGGAATCAAGCTGCAGTCGTTGATTTAGTTGATGGACGGCGAGAGATTGAGGGTTGTTTCAAAGATTGTATCCGATTAGGAAACTTGGGTCTTTACTCATTTCCACATTGCATAAAGAGATGGAGAGAATTTTAGATAGAAAATTCAGTCGATACTAGTGACTTGTTACCGTTAATAATGGAGACGGGTATTGATTAATGGATGAGATTTCTGTGTTCAGTTCATTCAACGATTATGAAGAAGATTATTTGATGATTTAGGACTTTAATCGGGATAAATTAGAAATTTCAATAAATTTTTCATAATAACTAGAGATAATAATATAAAATTTGGTTTATCAGAGTCGTTGACAGTCAACTAGTGTACTAATGCTTAATATATCAAATGTTGGATACCAAATCTAAGAATTGGAGATTTGTTGGGTACCAAACGTTAATCAACCCTTGTTTTTAAGAATAATATGACGAGATTAGAGGACCTAATACTAAAGAGATAAATTAATCGTTTGATAGCGATCAACCACCTTAAGTTTTTTGAACTCGGGATTAGACACCAAACTAAGCAAAGTTTAATTATATTGACTTATTGATTTTTTAATCTCCTTTAAATTTGGTTTTAACTTGGATATATATATTTTTTTTAAATGCCTCCAGTCTGATAATTAGTATTCTAAAGTGCCCCATTTTTTAAAAACTTTAAATGCTTTAGATCTGACATTTCCATCTCGTTTTTTTTCTTAAACGACTAAAACCATTAATTTCTTAGGTGGTAGGTACCATTCCCTGTTAAAATACATTTACACCGATGAATAATCTTAAATGAGTTAGGAGAGGGAGTTAGTTTATAGAGAACTCATGACTTAATTCATGTTCAAAGAAGCATGTTAATCTTCTTCTGTTTTCCCCTTACATTTTTTTAGGAAACCCCAAAAACTTATTGGAATGAAACCATAATAAAATTCCATGGAAACCATAAAAACTCAAAAAAAATAGAGTAATTAACAAATCTCTGTAGTATCATCTTTTCCCCAAATTAAAACATCAATACAACCCCAATTGATGATGAACAAATAAAATATATGTTATCAAAATAAAACCTTAATAAAAAAAACTCACTGAATTAATCAAGGCAATCAAACAATCCGTTGCTATTGATGTTCATTAAATTGAAAAGAAATAAATAAAACTAGAATTGAAACCAAACCACGCAAACCAATTCCAGCATCAGGTAAGAGTGTAATGTGGAATGATGGTGCTTCCGAAACTGGTAGTGTAGTGCTTAAAGTTCATTTTTTGCTGTAAACTTGGATCAAATGGAAACTCATTTCCTAATCATATGAGAAATCGAAATAGATTTCAATCTTCATTATTCATTACCGCACCAACAATTAACTGGCGTGTCAAGAGGGATGAGTTTGTAAGAATACAAGCTTTACTATCTATAATGATCAAGGCATGTTTGGGCAACAAGAAGTTACCAAATCCGAAAGTCCTAAAGATATGTAATAAATGTATATTTTTGGTTTTGTTCTCTTGGATAATAACCAATATTAGCTAGTATACAACATATACTTTACTATACTAGCTACAAGAGCAATGTTTATCCTCTGGGCTATGGAAAGCGTATAAATTTGAATATCTAAAAGATATTTGGAGCATTTCGGTTATAGGATCTCGCTTTGAGTATCAAGGAAAATATGTAATACGATTTTAGCACATGTTCAAATATATTATGTCAACATCTTGTGAATTTTCATTTTTAATCAAAATACATTTTCTGTATCTATGCAACCCTAAAGTAATAGACAAACCAAAAATACAAACTTTATTAAATTGAGGATCAATCTACTAGAGATCCATGGGATCGGTCCTAGTAGAGATCCTTGGTAAGGGATCGGTCGTATTAGAGATCCTTAGGATTGGTCCAAGTAAAGATCCTTGTTTAAGGGATCTAAAACTATAATAGATCCTTTGGTTCCTTTTAACTTACGAAACAACTTTCATATTTCTACTTCCTTGAACTCATGTAGTTAAACATAGTTTTCTAGGTATCAACCTGAAAGTTCAACATACTAAATAATAATGAATTACCAGATAGTGTTATGTCGAATCTACAAAGTCAAATAGATAAACTATACTCTGTAAATCCATATACCAAAGTTGTATAAAACAACTAGTATATCTTTCTTAGACACTCTGGTCATAATGAAATGCTCAAGTCACCAATACCAGAGATACATAAACAAACTTCGTATATTATGTTTTCAATCTAAACGACTTGAAAGAAATGTATAAAAATGGAACAAATCAATTTTGTGTTACTAACCTAGAATAGAAAGATGATGAGTTCGTTGATGTCGATACGTCTTCAGGTTCTTCAGAGTAACACGAGCGAGTCTCATTTATATTGTTCCTAATCTAACCTAACGAAGTTGACTCTAGTAATCAAATCAAGCAGCTTCGAGTTTTCAGAACAAAAATATGACAACCAAACATGACATACCAACGCTTGGTGGATTCAACCAAGCAATGCTCTAACATATGTCCTTCATCTTAATACTTAGATTCTAGTAATAATCAAGACATTTATACATTAAACCCATGTAAATAAGCTTCGCACATTATGTTTTTCGGTAAGCACAGTTGTAGGGAAATCGATAGAAATGGAAAAAGTCAAAGTCAGTAGTTACTAATTAACCCCGGTCTAAAGTTTTTTTGTTTGTCTTGAATACATCTTCAACTCTTCAGCGAGTAAATATAGATTGTTTCAACATTTCTATATCTAGTAGGATCTCACTCGATGAAACTTGAGAATAGGAGTAGTAGTAAAGAAGATCCTTACAGAGAAAGATGATACACATCGATCCCTAGTTAAAATAGGATTTCACTCGATGAATCTGTAACACAAATGACCCACGCAAAAAAAAAAATACTAATAATCAAGATCCGTATTCCAAATACTAATAATCAAGATCCGTTACAATATGCTACTACATCGAGCTCTATGCACGTGCATCAAGGATCATATGAACTTGAAAATTTCTCACAAGAGTTTACTAGTTGAGATATTTGGATTAATGCCTTTATTATCGAATAATGCTTTATTTATTTTCAAATTGTCAAAATAACGGTCTTGTACTAATCGAGTCACGATGAATACTTCCACCCAAGTTGATACCACCCTAAAATTAAAGTCCACTTAAACCTCCAAAGGGCTTCAGTGATACTCATGCAAAGGACAATGTGAATAACCATTTACTCAGTTTCAACAAAGCTTTCAACTGTTATATATTTATTATCCACAAAATTTATTCAGTTAAGCAATGCAAGTATCAAGTATGTAATGTCAAGAAAAATGTTAAGTTACAAGGAATTACGTGCTTCGGAGTTTAAAACTTATGATCCCCTGGTTTTACTACAATTTGATCAAAGGTTATAAGTGTTCGTCAGACTCACCTCTCAAAAGTAAGATGGATTACATAAAAGATTTTTCAAATCTTATTTTTAAGAATATTATAACCCTAAGGTTCAACAAGTTCTATTTTAAAATCTATAAAAACATATGCATTCGATGTTCCCAGCTCATCTTCAGACCCATTTGGTTGTCTTTTTAATCATCAACTCTATGTCTTTTGAAGCAGGATCCTTTTATCTAAAGTTACACACATAGCTCTGAAAAATGAGATCTTATCTTTCTAGTTGTCTACCGTCCAGATTGCTTTTCTCTTCTACATGACATCATCTTGACCTGATGTGTAGTTATTTTGAATGAAACAAAGATATTAATGACTTGATTTCGCAGACGCCTATTTCTTTCTCGATGTTGAAATCCATTTAATAAATTCGCCAATATCCCTGATAGATTCTTAACTACGAGCAACAACACTTAATTCTACAACCAACAATGCCGGAATTTGGTAACTTTAGTTGAATAATATTTCTTTTGAATTAATATGCTTCTTTCATGTTATAGATGAACCCTAACCCAAAACTTAATTAATATCTTAGAAAGTATTTGTAAAGGATTCCGAAAATGAAGAGTATTTTTCCAGTTCACTCTTTTGCGCGTAGGTGATGAAAATTATTGCCTACTTTAAGTTACGTTCACTCACAGCTGATATGAGTAAACAAACTGACACAATGACGAAGAAAACTACGTCACACGTTTGCATCTTAGCGGTGAAATCGGTCAAATAGCAAAACATGACGACCAAAATTGGTAGCACTCCCATTGGTCTAAATTTCGCGTCAGAGTCCGAAAATAGCGGTTTTCTAGAGAGAGAGAGCGGAAGAAGCAAAGTTCCCTCTGTCTCTCTCTTCCCCTTTCCGTGTGTTTGAAGCAAATTTTCGATCTTCTCTGCAAGTTTCTTCGGATCTAAAGTTAGGGCTTTTCGATTTATTATAAGGTATTCATTGTTAGGGTTTTGATTCAAGTTCGATTGTATGGTTTGATTTTTTTATGGCCTGAAAATTCTTGATTACGCCATGAGGAAAAAGCTTGATACTCGTTTTCCTGCGGTAACTCTCTCTCTTCTCTTCTCCGCGTTTACTTTCAATTTATCTGTGTTTTTTTTGGTATTTAAGAAGTTTTTTTTTTTTTTTCATGAGTCTTCACAATAGGTTATGTTTTTTCTTGGGTTGAATGGTATGATGTGTTTTCCCAGAGATTAGCTTAAATTTTAGGGGAGTTGTGGTGATGGTAAGTTGGGATTTCACACTTCTTATTAGCATGTAGTAGTGCTTGGGTTTTCTTCTGAACATGTTATTTTGGGAATTAGGGTTTTGAATTGGACTATAGTACATTTGTTGGGCCTTATTTTAGAATGTTAGTTTATGGTTAAACTTCCATCACTGCCCATACTTATGTTTTAGTTTTTGAAAACTTTAGGTCATCAGTATCCAAGCTGGATATCCTATATTAAGTCATTAGTGTACTAATTAGGTTTTACACTAAGCAAAAGTTCATAAGCTTCACCTGTTTAAGAGCTTAATTTGTTCCTTCAATAGTTTTTTTTCTGTGACTTTGCCTTGTTTTTTGTATGAGAGCTGAATTTGTTTTTATAGTTTTGTGATAGACCAGGAATAATTATGCATGCACGTCACTATCGTTTACATGTGATTTTGTTAAATGTTTGTGTCTTTTACATCAAGATGTGGGGTAAAATTTTGATCATTGTTATCATTTCGACAGTGAATGAGAGTTTTAAACTAGATTTTTTTACATAGATGTGAGTGATGGAGTTAAAAGAAAGACATTTGTTTCCTACCTCTTATTTTGAGGGTTTGATAAAAAGATGAAACTCAGTTGAAGAAGAAAGACAAATTTTGCATAGATTTCCTAAGTTTTCTGGTATTTTTCTTTTCAATTGATGCACTGCATTTATCAACTAAGTTTTTGTGATTACGTAATTCCTTCAGGTCTAGAGACTAAACAAATGTTAACCTGTCTCCACTTTCTGTGCTCTCCAATCCATGTTATACATGTCTGGTTTTTTGTAAGGAAAAAAGGGTAGATTAGATAGAAACCTCCAGCACTTCTATCTGCAAGGAAAGAGGCATTATGTTTCATGTGCAGTTGGATTCTGATCTCTTATCAGAGCATAAAGGCTCCTCTGTTCTTGTTTTGCTTACTTGTAACTATAGGTTGGCTGCAGACTTCTCATTTCTGCTGATAAGACATCAGCCACCCATTTTAAGATTAACCAAGTGTTTATATTATTATAAGTGTTTGCAGTAACTTTTAGAGAATTTTTTGTTTATATCATTTAGAGAATCTCTCACTGATATCACAAAGTTACCTGACAAAAATTTATTTTTCCAGTCTAGGATTAAGAAGATAATGCAAGCAGATGAGGATGTTGGGAAGATTGCAATGGCTGTGCCGCTCTTAGTCTGTGAGTAGTTGTTACTTGAGCCGTCATTTTGTTGATTACATTTTGTGTCTGGACTGTTCTTAACTTTAACATCCTCACTATCTTCCATTTCAATAAGATATTTATTCACGACTATACTTGCGAAAGAAGATTGAAATTGGATTAAAGAATCCCTTATCGTGTTCTTGCAGCTAAAGCACTGGAATTATTTCTCCAAGATCTCTGTGATAGGACATATGATATCACCCTTCAAAGAGGAGCAAAGACCATGAGTTCATTGCATTTGTAAGTGAAGCATTCATCAGGGTTGAAATTAAATATTAAAAGCTTAGATTTTAATTTCATTGATTGATTGACATGTGTGACATGGTGTACCACTTTCATATGAATATACATCATGTGGAAAAAAAACACAGCTGTGTTACTATCCTCTAACTTTCGGTGGTTAATTCTTGGCTTGATATTCCTTGGCACTCTTTGTTATGGATTTATTTTACTGTCTTATTTCTTTTGCATTAGAATCAACAGCTATGTCTTAATGTTAGGTCCATGAACATCTATTTGGGCGTATGATCTTGTTAAAATGACTTATTTCTTTAAACCTTATAATAGTTGTTACTTATGAGTTACTTTTACTAAAAAAAAATTATTCCTCAAATTTCAGAAAGCAATGTGTTCAAAGTTTCAATGTGTTTGATTTCCTTAAAGAGACTGTCAGCAAGGTCCCAGATTTAGGGGGTTCCGATGCTGCTGGTGATGACAGGCATGTTTCTAGGAGAAGGTTGTAAATTTTCAACCAATATGTTCTCTCTATTTTCTCTTTGTGAAGTATCGAAGTGCCTGATTTTATTTTATCACTGATCTGCCAGGAAAGCTGCAGATGATGAAGACCATGATAGCGATGAAGAGGCAAAGAGAACAAGGATGGTATGTCAAACAGGATTTCAGTTAGTACTGTATTTCATTGGAAATATCTCTGCCTCGCATTCTCTAGCACAAGGAATGTGGAAGCGCTTTCTGTTTGTTTTTTTTCGAAATAAATGATCTTAATGATAGAGATGGTTATTTTAATTTTATTTGCAGCAAGAAGCAGGTCATAGTAGTACAAGTGGCAGAGGAAGGGGAAGGGGGCGTGGAAGAGGTCGGGGCCGAGGTCGAGCAATTGAGAGAGAAAGCACCCACGCTGAGAAATGCGATGATGATCTTGACATGTCTCCTCAAGATGACAAGCAGAAGCTGAATACCAAGAGGCTTGACAATGGGGCTGAGGACGAAGAATCGAGGCAAAGCACTGCACTCGATAGCAGCGGTAACCAAGTGTTGCGGAACTTCGACCTAAATGTGGAGTTGCAGGATGGGCACACCAGTGCACATCCCGTTTCCAGAGAGCTTCCTCCAGAGTTGAAGCACGAAGAATATCCAGGTTGGTCTCTCGCCGATGTGGACAAGATGGCCATTGACCCACTGCAGCTTGCTCAACTGAACCAGAAGATAGGTGAAGATGAGGATTATGATGAAGAAGGATAGAGATAAGGTAATCACGACTCTGTCCCAGGTTTCCAGCACACACAGGTTAGTTGCAATCCCCTGCTCTGATATGCAGAGATGGCCACAGATATTGTCATGTTGATGGGACATACTAGAGTTTAGGAGATCAGAAACAGGAAGGAAGAAAGGAAGACAAGGACCTATCATTTAGGTAACAAGGGGAAACTGTACGTATTATAACCCTCTTGAAAGGCTTATAAGGAAATTGGCAACCTACATCTAGGAAGTGTATTATATGCAGTATACCTCCTCTTACTATTAAAAGAAGTTCTAATTTTCATTATCTTATCTCTCAATGTCACAAATATCGTGGCACTCCTTCTAACTAGGATTTGATTTTATTAGTTGTAAATATCTTTTTAATCTTCTTTTTAGTTGTTACCCAGTAGGGAATGCATTAGCTTTTACAATGGATGCTTCTTGACAGGCATGCTTCCGTAGGGTGATGGCTATATTGTATGCCGGTTTGCTTGGTGTGGTTGTGTTGCACTTTACCCAGCGATGCTCGCTGTTAAATGGGTATTCCTTTTTTTTTTCTCCTCAATGGCACCTAGAGTGTATGCATGTGATAAGGGATTCGATACTTGCTGCCTCGGCTTAGTTAACATGACAATTCTAGGTTTCATGCCATGGGGATGAGCAGAATGTTTCGTGCAGGAGAAAATGTACAAAAATTTGCTCAGAAGATGTCAGAGCATGGATTACAAAGATTTTGGCGTTTCATGTTAGAAGGCTAAGAAATCGGGTCAAGCGGAACATAGGCAAAATTGCAAAGAAGAAGGAAACTTTTAGGTTGCAAAATGAAGTAAGAAACTTTAACGCTGCCCAATGAAGTGCAACACACATACATTTCGTCAGAGGTTGGCAAGTCAAAAGGAGTTCCATTTTATGTACTCCTGGGCAAGACTGTTCTTCATGTCAATTTGGCCCTTGGAACTTCATTAATGTCAGCAAGGTATCAGTTGATGGACCACAGCAGAAGTACCCATACCAGATAAAATCACTGCATTCTTTTGCATTTGTCTTGTAATTTCTAACAATAGTTATACGGCTACCAAGATGACTGAATTCCTGATCCTACTACCATAATTTAAATTTACCATCTCATGTGGAGGCTGCTTTAAAAGGGTTCTTGACTTCCAGTACACCAAACCACACCTTCCACTCCTAGGATGACTTCCAGTACACCAAACAACACATTCCACTCCTGACACGCGAAGGATGACCTGAACCTGCTTATGACTTGCACTCATAAGCAAGGTCACCCGATAATGGTCACTCCAGTCGTTCAACATTAGGGAAGGCAAAAAATGATTATTCAGGAGTCATTCGATGAATGATAATTTGAATATATCCTCTTGGAATAACCATATAGATCCAATAGAATAATTAACTAATCACGGATGAGTCTTGAAAAAAAGGATTCTTTTTTTTGTGGGAATCTGGATATCACTTCACTATCAATCTATATGATGGAACCCTTTCTTCAATTAGAATAGAAAGCGAGGGTTATCCCGTGCCCTGTACAAATTCTAATCGAAAAAATTTGTTCTCTCCTAGGAAGAATTCTTTTTTTGGAGAATAATAAGTTTCTATTGCAATGCGGAAGGAAAAGGGCAATATACGGGACGGGGATAAAGCGTTGTGACCATTGGCTCGATTCGACCATAGTCCGGATTAAGGGGTATAGAAAATATTCTACTAATCCCATCTCAAGGATCCATAGGATTAATTATGGATTCAACAACAGAAGGATTTGAATTGTTGAGTCTTAGACCTTGTATTTAATATTTTGTATACCGAAATCCAGTACGTATATATGCCTGGAAAATGAAATAGGAACCTTATTCGTTATTCGGCTCAATCCTTTTTTAGTAAAAGATTGGGCCGAGTTTAATTGCAATTCAATTAAAGGAACGAATGGTAATTAATGGATTACAAAGTATCCATTGCTTCAATTCGAATTTGATTTCCTTCCATACTTCACAAGCAGCTGCTAGCTCAGGGCTCCATTTGCAAGCTTCACGGATAATGTCATTACCTTGACGAGCAAGATCGCGTCCCTCATTACGCGCTTGTACACACGCTTCTAGGGCTACTCTATTTGCTACAGCACCCGGTGCATTACCCCAAGGGTGTCCTAAAGTTCCTCCACCGAACTGTAGTACAGAGTCATCTCCAAAGATCTCGGTCAGAGCAGGCATATGCCAAACGTGAATACCACCTGAAGCCACAGGCAGAACACCCGGTAGAGATACCCAATCTTGGGTGAAATAAATACCACGACTTCGGTCTTTTTCAATATAATCATCACGTAGTAAATCAACAAAGCCCAAGGTTATTTCTCTTTCCCCTTCCAGTTTACCTACTACGGTACCAGAGTGAATATGATCTCCACCAGACATACGTAATGCTTTCGCTAGTACACGGAAGTGGATACCATGATTCTTCTGTCTATAAATAACTGCATGCATTGCGCGGTGGATGTGAATAAGTAAGCCATTATCTCGGCAATAATGAGCCAAGCTAGTATTTGCAGTGAATCCACCCGTTAAGTATTCATGCATTACAATAGGAACTCCCAATTCTCTGGAAAATACAGCCCTTTTCATCATTTCTTCGCATGTACCTGCAGTAGCATTCAAGTAATGTCCTTTGATTTCACCTGTTTCGGCCTGTGATTTATAAATTGCTTCGGCACAAAATAAGAAACGGTCTGTCCAACGCATAAAGGGTTGTGAGTTCACGTTTTCATTATCCTTGGTAAAATCAAGTCCACCACGTAGACATTCATAAACCGCCCTGCCGTAGTTCTTAGCAGATAACCCCAATTTTGGTTTAATAGTACATCCCAATAGGGGACGACCATACTTATTCAATTTATCTCTTTCAACTTGGATACCGTGAGGTGGTCCTTGGAAAGTTTTAACATAAGCAATAGGAATTCGCAGATCCTCCAGACGTAGAGCACGAAGCACTTTGAACCCAAATACATTACCCACGATGGAAGTAAACATGTTAGTAACAGAACCTTCTTCAAAAAGGTCTAAAGGATAAGCTACATAACAAATATATTGATTGTCTTCTCCAGCAACGGGCTCGATGTCGTAGCATCTTCCTTTGTAACGATCAAGGCTGGTAAGTCCATCGGTCCACACAGTTGTCCATGTACCAGTAGAAGATTCGGCAGCTACCGCGGCCCCTGCTTCCTCAGGTGGAACTCCAGGTTGAGGAGTAACTCGGAATGCTGCTAAGATATCAGTATCCTTGGTTTCATAGTCAGGAGTATAATAAGTCAATTTGTAATCTTTAACACCAGCTTTGAATCCAACACCTGCTTTAGTCTCTGTTTGTGGTGACATAAGTCCCTCCCTACAACGCATGAATTAAGAATTCTCACAACGACAAGGTCTACTCGACATGAATTAGCCGTTAATGAAACCTTTGACAGGAATCTTTCACAAAACTCTCAACAAATATTATCAACTAATCAGAATGGTTGGTTGTTAGACCACGGTATTTGATTCGCCAAATACATCAACATCATTATTGTATACTCTTTCATATGTATGGCGCAACCCAATCCCTGTTTTTCAAGTTTCGATTCCCGTACTTTTTTTAATCTAAATTTATCAAAAAAAGGAAATTCACTCTTGACAGTGCTATATGTTGTATATGTAAATCCTAGATGTAAAACTATCCGGAATTCGTCCCTAAAAAGGTAGAGAAGAGGCGGAAAAATATATGCTGAAATAAGAAATAATGGTCAATGTGAAAAAAATGAATCATAAATAGAGTTCAGGTTCGAATTTCATAGAAAATATGGGTGGGATTGTCTATAATGCTAGAGAACTGAAACGCTCCCTCATGGTTTTTATCCATCTACCTCATTTTTTAGGTTGTGAAACTTGAAAATTCACTCATTGAACGAGTAAACAATTGAATTGGAGTCGCTTGAATGGTACCAACGAAATCAAGTACTAACTCCTATTTATTATTGTATTGAATTAACCGATCAACCTGCTTGCTATCGGACATTTTTTCTTCGGTTTACAAAATGCAAAGAATTTCTACATATTTGAATTTATCATTATTATGAAAACAAATCCTACCCCTTCCGGTCTCGGGGTTTCCGCACTTGAAGAAAAAAACCTGGGGCGTGTCGCTCAAATCATTGGTCCGGTGCTAGATGTATCCTTTCCCCCGGGTAAGATGCCTAATATTTACAACGCTTTGGTAGTTAAGGGCCGAAATACTGACGGCGAGCTAATTAATGTCACTTGTGAGGTACAACAATTATTAGGAAATAATCGAGTGAGAGCTGTATCTATGAGTGCTACAGATGGTATGAAGAGAGGAATGGAGGTTATTGACACGGGAGCTGCTCTAAGTGTTCCGGTTGGTGGGGCTACTCTCGGACGAATTTTCAACGTTCTTGGAGAGCCTGTTGATAATTTAGGTCCTGTAGATACTCGCACAACATCTCCTATTCATAGATCCGCGCCTGCCTTTATACAATTAGATACAAAATTATCTATTTTTGAAACAGGGATCAAAGTAGTTGATTTTTTAGCTCCTTATCGACGTGGGGGGGAAAATAGGACTATTCGAGGGAGCTGGAGTGGGTAAAACAGTCCTTATCATGGAATTGATCAACAACATCGCCAAAGCTCATGGAGGCGTATCTGTATTTGGCGGAGTGGGTGAGCGTACTCGTGAGGGGAATGATCTTTACATGGAAATGAAAGAGTCTGGAGTAATTAATGAACAAAATCTTGCAGAATCAAAAGTAGCTCTAGTCTATGGTCAGATGAATGAACCGCCGGGAGCTCGTATGAGAGTTGGTTTGACTGCCCTAACCATGGCAGAATATTTCCGAGATGTTAATGAACAAGATGTCCTTCTATTTATCGACAATATTTTCCGATTTGTCCAAGCAGGATCCGAAGTATCTGCTTTATTAGGCAGAATGCCTTCTGCTGTGGGTTATCAACCTACCCTTAGTACAGAAATGGGTACTTTGCAAGAAAGAATTACTTCTACCAAAGAGGGGTCTATAACTTCTATTCAAGCAGTTTATGTACCTGCGGACGATTTGACCGACCCTGCCCCTGCCACAACATTTGCACATTTAGATGCTACTACCGTATTATCAAGAGGACTAGCTTCAAAAGGTATCTATCCAGCAGTAGATCCTCTTGATAGTACGTCAACTATGCTCCAACCTCGCATCGTTGGTGAAGAACATTATGAAATTGCGCAAAGAGTTAAGCAAACTTCACAACGTTACAAAGAACTTCAGGATATTATAGCTATCCTTGGGTTGGACGAATTATCTGAAGAGGATCGTTTAACCGTAGCAAGAGCACGAAAAATTGAGCGTTTCTTATCACAACCCTTCTTCGTAGCAGAAGTATTTACGGGCTCTCCAGGGAAATATGTTGGTCTAGCAGAAACCATTAGGGGGTTTCAATTGATCCTTTCCGGAGAATTAGATGGTCTTCCTGAGCAGGCCTTTTATTTGGTAGGTAACATCGACGAAGCTACCGCGAAGGCTGTGAACATAGAAGTGGAGAGCAAATTGAAGAAATGACCTTAAATCTTTGTGTACTAACCCCGAATCAAATTGTTTGGGATTCAGAAGTGAAAGAAATTGTTTTATCTACTAATAGTGGCCAAATCGGTGTATTACCAAATCACGCCCCTATTGCCACAGCTGTAGATATAGGTATTTTGAGACTACGCCTTAATGACCAATGGTTAAAAATCGCTCTGATGGGTGGTTTTGCTAGAGTAGGCAATAATGAGATTACCATCTTAGTAAATGATGCGGAGAAGGGTAGTGACATTGATCCACAAAAGCTCAGAAAGCTCTTGAAATAGCTGAAGCTAACTTAAGTCGGGCTGAGGGCAAGAGACAAACAATTGAAGCGAATTTAGCCGTCAGACGAGCTAGGACGCGAGTAGAGGCTATGAATGAAATTTCATAAAAAATAGGTGCGCCCCAATAAAAAAGGAAATTCTGTTTATACACCATATTTTGGTTCTGCGGATTGAGTCGAATCAACTGTAATGGCATTTCTTATGCAACTAAAATAAAAGGGAGGGTGGGTAGAAAAACTTATTAGATACTAATTACTCCGGTATCTAATAAGTTCTACCTACTATTGGATTTGAACCAATGACTCCCGCCGTATGAAAGCAATACTCTAACCACTGGGTTAAGTAGGTCATTTATCATCACAAAGAGAAAGAAAGGGGCTTGTCATATCGATGAATTATAGATGCAATCTTATTCTAAGCAATACCAATTCTTGGCAGGAAACAGATCAGAAGCTATCATGTTGGATCATAGAAGATTCATCTTGACAAGAAATTATTTCCATGATAAACTATCTATCACAAGGGCTATAGCTCAGTTGGTGTAGAGCAACTCGTTTACACGCGCGCCAATGTTTTTCAGGGGAGTCCATCATGCAATCAACAAAATTGATCTTTGTATTGATAAATCGTGTGTCTTACTCTATATATTCAAGGGAACAATAGCCTGACAAATATTTGGTTCGGTCCGCTTTGGGTGCCAATTTAGGCTCCAAAAAGAACCCATCATTGATTCGATAATGATAATGATAAGGTGAATACACAGCCCATTCAATGCTAGGCATAATGAGTATAAGGACCTCAAAAAAATATCTTTTCGTACTATGAACTTTAAGGTGTATGAAGTTTCATATTTGACTCTTTGAGCAGAGCGATAGAGACTCCATTTAACTTAGGTTAATCTAGGCCAGAGGCAGACCTACGTCAAGGTAACTCTTCTTTGAAACACTTTGGTATTGCTCCTGGATCATAATCTAAATAATGAATCAGAGCACGTGGAGCCATCTCGTTATCTTTCTGTTAAGAAAAAGTATGGCGGACTATCTGATATTTATATCAGTTGATGAAAGAGCCCAATGCAAAAAAAATGCATGTTGGGTCTTTGGAACAGTTCGAATCATTTCGATAATAAAAAGTTGGATCTGTTTTACCGAGAAGGTCTACGGTTCGAGTCCGTATAGCCCTAAAAATTTGTATAGTTTTCATTTCCTCAATCTTGTTTGTTGGTTGTAGTCGGACGGTCGTTTGGCCCATCGAAATAGAATAATTATCACATGCTCCGAGCAACCCCCGTGGGTGAGCATGAAGCGGAAAAAATTCATTTCAGTGGGCCCAATCGGTATTTTTTTGATCTCGGATAAAAAAACCCGTCCTTTCTTCTTTGTGGATGAATTACACACAAATTTTTCCTGTTTTCCTATCCAGGATCAAAAGGTTTGTGATATTCCTTTTCTTTTTGTACAAAATATCTTTTTATAGATCTCAATATACCCCAACCCAATTGCTCACCATTCCAATTCTACCGATGCTGACTTTATGCAAGAAGGTTGAGGTCTCCTTTTTGCACTTGGACGAGTTAAGAAGCCCCCAACTCATCGTTTTTTCGGGAGCAGAACTCAATTCGTTGTTTCAGAGATAATGAATGTTTCCTAACTCTATTAGTGTTTGCATCCCTGTCTATTTCCATGAGTTGTTTGGGGGATTTGGTCTGTCGAATCATTAGATTTGATAAAGCGCGATTCGATTAGAAGAAGTTTATTCTGTAAATTATTTAGGATTCGGCTTACTTTCCCGTTGTGATATACTTCGTTGTGTAGGGTTCTCGTTCAAAATAAATATTTTTTTGCATGAAGGCTAACCCAGTGGTTGGTCTTACTTTAAAACTAATTTTTATTACATTAATAAGTATTCCCGCCTTTTCGGACCCATTTCAAGTCAAGTACTAAAGACCGATATTCTAGATTCTTCTTTTAAGACTTCGAGCTTTAATTTCATAACCCGATTCTTTTTTGGGGAGACGGGTTGCAGGTCGAGGTAGTACAGACTAAAAAATGGTAAATTGGGGATAGAACCCTAGGATTGTTATATGTAAGGGTTTCTCTCAATTCAAGGCATTGAATAAAATCCATTAAGTCTAGAACAAGGAAAAAAATAGAATAGGGCGATGCATTCAGTTTCCGTATCTAATCAATAGAAACAACAATCCTCTAACTGGATTGGATCTTAATGAAAAAAAGAAACCAATACCCTTCGGTTTTATTATATGAATATTCATAAATATATAACATCCATAAGAATATTCTTAATAGTATCTTAATTTAATCTTAATAAAAATTTTCTATAAATTATAACTAAAAAAATATGTAATTCTTTTTTCTCTTTTTTTTAGAGAAAATCTGAGACAAGATAAAAACGATAAGTTTGTAATAAGAGCATAATATGTCTCTAGCATATCGAAATGGAATTGAAATAAGTGAAAATAGGACTCCACTCGATGAACCTTGAAACAAGAATGACCCACAGCAAAAAAACTGGGGAGTTCAATCAAAATTCATTGGTATTTCGACTAAACAGTTATAGCTTAATTCAAATTCCAGATCGAATCGAGGAATACGGTATATATTTTTTCCACATTCATAGGAGTGCATCTATGTTTCTGCTTTACGAATATGACATTTTCTGGGCATTTCTAATAATATCAAGTCTTATTCCTATTTTGGCTTTTTTCATTTCCGGGGTTTTAGCCCCGACTCGCGAAGGACCGGAGAAACTTTCTAGTTATGAATCAGGCATAGAACCAATGGGCGACGCTTGGTTACAATTCCGAATTCGTTATTATATGTTTGCTCTGGTTTTTGTTGTTTTTGATGTTGAAACGGTTTTTCTTTACCCATGGGCGATGAGTTTCGATGTATTGGGTGTATCCGTTTTTATAGAAGCTTTAATTTTCGTGCTTATCCTAATTGTTGGTTTAGTTTATGCATGGCGAAAAGGAGCGTTGGAATGGTCTTAGCTCCTGAATATTCAGACAATAAAAAGAAAAAAGAAGAAAAAAATGACATTGAGACAGTTATGAATTCCATTGAGTTTCCGGTACTTGATCAAACAACCCAAAATTCAGTTATTTCAACTACATCAAATGATCTTTCAAATTGGTCAAGACTCTCCAGTTTATGGCCGCTTCTGTATGGTACCAGTTGTTGCTTTATTGAATTTGCTTCATTAATAGGCTCGCGCTTCGACTTTGATCGTTATGGCTTGGTACCAAGATCGAGTCCTAGGCAAGCGGACTTAATTTTAACAGCCGGCACAGTAACAATGAAAATGGCTCCCTCTTTAGTAAGATTATATGAGCAAATGCCTGAACCAAAATATGTAATTGCTATGGGAGCCTGCACTATTACAGGAGGGATGTTCAGTACTGATTCTTATAGTACTGTTCGAGGAGTTGATAAGCTAATTCCTGTGGATGTTTATTTGCCAGGTTTCCCTCCTAAACCGGAAGCAGTTATCGATGCTATAAAACTTCGTAAGAAAGGTATCTCGAGAAATCTACGAGATAGATTTGGGTCTCAACAGAATAATCGATGTTTTACTACCACTCAAAGTTTTATGTTGGACGTAGCACCGCATACTGGAAATTATGATCAAGGATTACTCTATCAATCCGCGCGATTACTTCAGAGATACCTTATGAAACATTTTAAAATACCAAAGTTCAGTATCTTCCCATGAATTAGTGAATTAGGGAGATTCTTTTCTTTTGTGCAGAAGAATAGCAAATGCCCTTCACTTCAATTTTAAAAAATTTCGTCGTAAACGTGAACTATTATACAATGAAAATCCGGGAGAGATTAAAAAAATGCAGGGTGTTGTCTGCGGCTAGTCAAGCATGGGTTAGTTCATAGACTTTAGGCTTCGATTACCAAGGAGTCGAAAACTTTACAAATAAAGCCCGAGGATTGGCATTCCATTGCTGTCATTAGATGTATATGGTTACAATTATCTACTTGGCTCGTCAAGCATGGGTTAGTTCATAGATCTTTAGGCTTCGATTACCAAGGAGTCGAAACTTTACAAATAAAGCCCGAGGATTGGCATTCCATTGCTGTCATTTTATATGTATATGGTTACAATTATCTACGCTCTCAGTGTGCCTATGATGTAGCACCAGGCGGACTCTTAGCTAGTGTGTATCATCTTACGAGAATAGAGTATGGTGTGGATCAGCCAGAGGAGGTATGCATAAAAGTATTTGCCCCGAGGATAAATCCCAGAATTCCATCTGTTTTTTGGATTTGGAAAAGTGCGGATTTCCAAGAACGGGAATCTTATGATATGTTGGGAATCTCTTATGATAATCATCCACGCCTGAAACGTATTTTGATGCCTGAAAGTTGGATAGGATGGCCCTTACGTAAGGATTATATTGCTCCAAAATTCTATGAAATACAAGATGCTCATTGAATGGTAAGAACCTAATTTTCTTTTTACGCCGCGAGATATCCAAGGAATTTTTTTACAGTCTCTTCTAGAGTAATAGAACTCTTTTTCCTATATATGGATATGGATGCGCAAAAAAATAGGTCCTCATTGAGATTCCCAAATTTGGAAGATATTCTATTTATTTCGGGCGAGCCGGGCTAATAAGATGAATAAAATGAGTTCTGTACCATGAACTTTGTACCGCGCACATCACTTAGATAGGCTCTCGAAAGTCACGTAAGGGGAATAATGAAATGGAATATGAAAAAAAGAAGAAATAAAAGAGGATAGGATTCCACTTGTACTGGATCTTAATTTCACATTGTCTAGTCGGATCTTTCCACACCCCTCGAGACTATATATAGTATTGGGTTTTTAGAAGCAACTAACTTCATATTGTAATTCTTTTTTTCACGATTAATATTTAGAATGTTAGGAGGAACCCGCCATGCCATAATCAAAAAAAGAACGACGAGATCCATATAATAAAGGCCCACTTCTTATCTTTAGCCTAATTTCTTACTCAACCTGTTTTTTCTTTTCCCTTATTCTTTTCCTTTTTTTATACAGACTTTAAGAAAAAGGGTAGGATTTTCTCTCTCTAGACATTCGGACGAAAGCATGTATGTATGCTGATTCATATCGAATTTGTATGAGTATCTATTATTAACCACAGGTTAATAATGGATGCTCAATGGCAGGAACTTAACAGTAGATACTCAATGTCAGGAACCAGATTTGAACTGGTGACACGAGGATTTTCAGTCCTCTGCTCTACCAACTGAGCTATCCCAACCCTTCTTGAGGCACCATCCCCATCCTACTAGAGGATTTGGGTATATGTCAATTCAAGAGAATAAAAAAGCATTACAAAATCTTACCCAGGCCCTGGAATTTCCGGAATCTTCAAAAAAGAAAACTTTTAGAGTTGAAAATAATGATGTGAACTGTGAATGATTCAAACAGGGATTCCTTGATCATAGAGTTTCCGTTGTACATATATACCACAAGACTTGTGATACGAGAGAGGCTTTTCTGCTCCGATCCTTTTGTGAAATAATATAGTGAATGAGAAATATAGCTAATTTTCGGGCGCTGCGGAAAAAAAAAAGAGTAGAAGTATAAAGAAACAGTTAGGGAGTAAAACGGGCCTTTTTGTGGGGATAGAGGGACTTGAACCCTCACGATTTATAAAGTCGACGGATTTTCCTCTTACTATAAATTTCATTGTTGTCTGTATTGATATTGACATGTAGAACGGGACTCTATCTTTATTCTCGTCCGATTAATCAGTTCGTCAAAAGATATATCAGACTATGGAGTGAATGGTTTGATTACTGAATATTCGATTCTTCCTTCAACTTGGAATAGATTCACAAAAATTATTCCTTTTTTTTATGTAAAAAAATTTTAGGGCGACATTAATAATCTTTGATATTTCAGTACGTATACTTACGTATCGTAGGTTTATCCCTCATTCTTTATGGAGTTTAAATTCAAATTGAATAGAAGGAGTCCTCTACCAACGCAGTCAACTCCATTCATTAGAACAGCTTCCATTGAGTCTCTGCACCTATCCTTTTTTTATTCTCGCTTTCAGAAATACCTTAATTTTTTTCTGAAAACAGGATTTGGCTCAGGATTGCCCATTTTTAATTCCAGGGTTTCTCTGAATTTGAAAGTTATCACTTAGTAGGTTTCCATACCAAGGCTCAATTCAATCAAGTCCGTAGCGTCTACCGATTTCGCCATATCCCCTTTTTAGTTTGAGCCGAAGATCTCGCTGGGATGCCATCCCCTTCTTTCTTTCGTTTATGCTGGAACCGTTAACCGTTGAATTCATTAGATACAGCTTATCTATCTAAAAAGTTTATCTCTTTACTCCTCCTTTGATTTCTTTTATTTCTTTCTTATTTACCCCTTTTTCTATATTGAAGGACCTACATTTGGTTTAATCAGAAATGATTCTATCATTGATGTATCCGCAATTCAATATGGATGGATATATACCACATATATATTCCTCTCTTCCTCGCACTTTTCCTACCCGATTTTAAATACTTGAACGTTCGATTCTTTTTTTAGAATTCCATATTTTTTCTTAATTTCTAATAATTTAGAATGAAGATATTGATAATCATATTCATATAAATTATAAATATAAAAGAGAATCATGGAAAAGAAAAATGTAGAATTTCTTCCCATTGAAAATTTTGATATCATATATCACTCTATTTATCGTTATATTAATTCTTATGTTATATTATATTGTTATAGAATAACATTCTATTCAGTATTCATTTTTTCTCTATTCATATTCATTATCTATTTTGAATAGCTAAGAGCTAAGTAGTTGACTGAATTCCTATGCACAACACAATTTCTGTTATGTGAGCCCGCTTAGCTCAGAGGTTAGAGCATCGCATTTGTAATGCGATGGTCATCGGTTCGATTCCGATAGCCGGCTTTTCTCTCTTTGTTCTTTTTATACTTTATTACATGATTAATAATGTCTCCTTGAACTCAAGGAATATTGAAAAGACTTCTTTCCTTTTCTCAAAAATAGCGGATCTATTATGTCGTAAGAACTTCCAACTATGAATAAAAAACAGATTCGAGCGGTTGGTTAGATCTCTACAGAACAAATTAAGACAAAGTCTCCTTACCTTGCTATATATACAAAAGAGTCTGAATATTGATACAATTCATCTCATTCTTCTTTGTAGTACAGTACTTAACTTCAGTATATTTTTTTCGTTTATCGTTTAGTTCAGTCTTAATTTAGGTTTATTCTGTAAATAAAAAAAGGAGTTTTTATGTCTCGTTACCGAGGGCCTCGTTTCAAAAAAATACGCCGTCTGGGGGCTTTACCGGGACTAACTAGTAAAAGGCCTAAAGCCGGAAATGATCTTAGAAATCAATCGCGTTCTGTGAAAAAGTCTCAATATCGTATTCGTCTAGAAGAAAAACAAAAATTGCGGTTTCATTATGGTCTGACAGAGCGACAATTACTTAAATATGTTCGTATCGCCGGAAAAGCCAAAGGTCAACTGGTCAAGTTTTACTACAATTACTTGAAATGCGTTTGGATAACATACTTTTTCGATTGGGTATGGCTTCGACCATTCCTGGAGCTCGGCAATTAGTTAACCATAGACATATTTTAGTTAATGGCCATATAGTAGATATACCAAGTTATCGCTGCAAACCCCGAGATATTATTACGACGAGGGATGAACAAAAATCCAAAGCTCTGATTCAAAATTATCTTGATTCATCCTCCCATGAAGAATTGCCAAAACATTTGACTCTTCATTCATCCCAATATAAAGGGTTAGTCAATCAAATAATAGATAGTAAGTGGGTCGGCTTGAAAATAAACGAATTGCTGGTCGTAGAATATTATTCCCGTCAGACTTGAACCTAACTCAAATAGCAAGGCAAGGATTCGGAGAATTTTGCCCCCTTTTCGCCGAAGTAAATTGACCGAAGCTAAGGGGTGTGATCCGGATATTTTTCCCATTTCATGTATCATAAATGGATCCGCGGGGATATTTTTATGTCTTGGCTACCCTTTATCAATATTTTTCGTACCACCCCAATTAGGAATAGAGAATTCATTTCAAAGAAAGGTCTACCTCTTGGAATAATCCTATTCCTTGTTTGTTTGTTATTTGATCCATTGTGGTCAATAACGCTCTTGAATTAGGCAAAGGTAAGGAAAGAGAGGGATTCGAACCCTCGGTAAACAAAAGCCTACATAGCAGTTCCAATGCTACGCCTTCAACCACTCGGCCATCTCTCCTACAAAATTTTATGATTATGACCCAGAAATCGGGTCAATAGCGAGCCATTCATATTTATTTTTGCAGTATAGGTACGACCAACCGATTCTAACAATTCGAAATATGAAAACGGATGGGGTGGTATTTTGATCATAGAACGATTATTCTATTCTTTTTCCTTCTTTGAATCATAATCCAATAAAAAACTTCTCGAGTTATCATAATCTGTAGGAAATATTAATTTCATGTTTAGAACGAGTCTTTTTTTATGTTATTTCGTCCTGTACAATTCCTTTGTTTGTGGGATTCTTTTCCCATGCGAGGTAATGAGAAGAATTATAGAATGGATTGCGAACTATGCCTAGATCACGGATAAATGGAAATTTTATTGATAAGACCTCTTCAATTGTGGCCAATATCTTATTACGCATAATTCCGACAACTTCCGGAGAAAAAGAGGCATTTACCTATTATAGAGATGGTGTGATTTGATTCTATTTAGTGTTCTCTGTCTTACGAGTAAAGGCACGCAGGGTTGGATTCGGTATAAAACGAAACGCGTTTATTGAAATAAACCTTAAAAAAATCTACGCTTCTTGAAGGTGAAGTTTGGAAATAGAACAATTCCTTCTATTGTGTATCCCCGATTGATGCAGCCTCAGATGCTTCAATTTTCTAATCTAGTATTGAACGAAAGGTTACACCTATAGGTTCTTTCTGTATTAGAGGTCAATCCTACTCCATCAGTACCAACCAATAGGCGGCATAGGGGAAGAAGCACTACACCTAGGAATCAACAAAAAAAACTTTGTTATAAATTATCCCTTTCCTTATCGGGATCGGAACTAACAAGAATGGTTGGGACAACAAACATCCATCTCGTTTGTACTTTGGATACCTATATAACCATCAAAGACTGTTGAAGTGACTAATTCCTGGAAATAGGGGGCGTTGAGGACAAAGAAATTGTTGGAGTAACCTTTTCTATCTAGCAACAACACGATTAGTGTTAAGAAAAGACCTCTTGCAGGAAGGCTGACTAGATATTTCTTGTAAAAACACTAGTCCCTGTCAGTTCATAATGAGAATATTTCGATATTCTTTTGGTTCCATGGATTATTATCGTTCATTATGCACAGAAGGGAGGAGCCGTATGAGATGAAAATCTCACGTACGGTTCTGAAACGGGGATTCTTTGAATAGAATGAACGACCGCAACGGATGTCAGCTCAATCCGAAGGAAATTATGCGGAAGCTTTACAGAATTATTATGAAGCTATGAGACTAGAAATTGATCCCTATGATCGAAGTTATATACTGTATAACATAGGCCTTATCCACACAAGTAACGGAGAACATACAAAAGCTTTGGAATATTATTTCCGGGCATTAGAACGAAATCCATTCTTACCACAAGCTTTTAATAATATGGCCGTGATCTGTCATTACGTGCGACTATCTCCACTATAGAAAGAGGGAAAGAAAGAAAATACGCTAGTAAATACTAGCGGATAGGCTTTCTACATATGTATCGTACAAAGCAACGATTTTTATTAGCTGTAGCAAAGAAAGAGACTTCATAAAAGCAAAAAAATGAAGAAATGGATATGCCTATAATACTATATTCTATGGATAGAAAGATCTAATTGATAGAGGAAGCGCCGTAAAGATCAATTAGTGAAATTTTTGGCCGATACAATAAGAAAAAACTGCTTACTTATGTCATGATATGAGATATAATTTAGGAATCAACTTATGTAATAGAGTTGATCCACTAAGGTATTGAGCAGCGGTGTAGCATCAGATCCCAAAGATAGTAAGTCCTTTCTTTCTTAGAGAGGAAAGTCTTTTTCAAAGATTCTATATGAAAATGAAACTGAGATAGTTACCTTTCAGAAAAAGATAGGATAGTGGGTTTCGTTTTTCTGAAGGTAGGAGAAAAGATAAAACTTATTTTGAATAAAAATGCAAGTTTAAAACTTATGTAAATATAATTAACCCCTTCTGGTTAACCCGAGAAACAAAAATGGGATAGATTTATGAAAAATCTTATTTAGTTAGTATAGGGTCGATTAAGATGGGACACCAAAATAATTGATTGCTGAGCCGTATGAGGTAGGAAACTCTCAAGTACGGTTCTAAGGGAAGGAATCGACCCACCTATTCCGACCGAGGAGAACAGGCTATTCGGCAGGGAGATTCTGAAATTGCGGAAGCTTGGTCCGATCAAGCGGCTGAGTATTGGAAACAAGCTATAGCGCTTACTCCAGGTAATTATATTGAAGCGCATAATTGGTTGAAGATCACGCGGCGGTTTGAATAAGAACACTCTTTTTATCCGTCAGTAAAATAAAATAGATCTTTCCTCTGGGAAGAGCTAATCAAGGAATTTCATTGTATCCCTTCTAAGATTGTTCTGTTCTATTTCGTCTAGTACCTCGTAGGCATAAACGATACCCGACTACAGTACATCATACATCCCTTTTTGCTATTCAAACTAAAAAAGCCTTTGAATGTGGATACTGGGGTCTTATTCATGACTGCCCCAATGAAGTGATTTGGAATCGAGCAATAGTCATAGTTCCATGTAAGATACGAAGTAGCTCCATCTAAGCACCTGTAATTTGCATATGAATAAAAAAAAAGAGTTTTTGTGTCAAGTCGAAGCCGGGAAAGGATTTTCAAATATTATAAATGTCCGTTGAGCGCCTCATGGCTATGTCATAATAGATCCGAACACTTGCCCCGGATCGACTTCCATATCATAATTGCTCTAGTAAATAACTAAACAAAATAAATAGCTGGGAGATAGGAAGGAAAGGAACTAATTATAAATAGATTTCATAAGTTCACTAATTACTTGACTGTCGGCAGGTCTCTTTGTATGTGTTATCCGGAAAGAGGAGGACTCAATGATTATTCGTTCGCCGGAACCAGAAGTTAAAATTTTGGTGGATCGGGATCCCATAAAAACTTCTTTCGAGGAATGGGCCAGACCAGGTCATTTCTCAAGAACAATAGCTAAAGGCCCTGATACTACCACTTGGATCTGGAACCTACATGCCGATGCTCACGATTTCGATAGCCATACTAGTGATTTGGAGGAGATCTCCCGGAAAGTATTTAGTGCCCATTTCGGTCAACTCTCCATCATATTTCTTTGGCTGAGTGGCATGTATTTCCACGGTGCCCGTTTTTCCAATTATGAAGCATGGCTAAGCGATCCTACTCACATTAGACCTAGCGCTCAGGTGGTTTGGCCAATCGTGGGCAAAGAAATATTGAATGGTGATGTGGGTGGTGGTTTCCGAGGAATACAAATAACCTCTGGGTTTTTTCAGATTTGGAGAGCGTCTGGAATAACTAGTGAATTACAACTCTATTGTACTGCAATTGGTGCATTGATCTTTGCGGCGTTAATGCTTTTTGCTGGTTGGTTCCATTATCACAAAAATGCTCCAAAGTTGGCTTGGTTCCAAGATGTAGAATCCATGTTGAATCACCATTTAGCGGGGTTACTAGGACTTGGATCTCTTTCTTGGGCGCGACACCAAATACATGTCTCTTTACCAATTAACCAATTTCAAGATGCTGAAGTAGATCCTAAGGAGATCCCACTTCCCCATGAATTTATCTTGAACCGGGATCTTTTGGATCAACTTTATCCAAGTTTTGACGAGGGAGCAACCCCGTTTTTCACCTTGAATTGGTCAAAATATGCCGAATTTCTTACTTTTCGTGGAGGATTAGATCCAGTAACAGGGGGTCTATGGCTGACCGATATTGCACACCATCATTTAGCTATTGCAATTCTTTTCCTGATAGCCGGTCACATGTATAGGACTAACTGGGGGATTGGTCATGGCCTGAAAGATATTTTAGAGGCTCATAAAGGTCCATTTACAGGCCAGGGCCACAAAGGGCTATATGAAATCCTAACAACGTCATGGCATGCTCAATTATCTCTAAATTTAGCTATGTTAGGCTCTTTAACCATTATTGTAGCTCACCATATGTATGCCATGCCTCCTTATCCATATATCGCTAATGACTATGGTACAGTACTTTCGTTGTTCACACATCACATGTGGATCGGTGGATTTTTCATAGTTGGTGCTGCTGCACATGCAGCCATTTTTATGGTAAGAGATTATGATCCAACTACTCGATACAACGATCTATTAGATCGTATCCTTAGGCACCGCGATGCAATCATATCGCATCTTAACTGGGCATGTATATTTTTAAGCTTTCACAGTTTTGGTTTGTATATTCATAATGATACCATGAGAGTTTTAGGGCGTCCGCAAGATATGTTTTCAGATACCGCAATTCAATTACAACCCGTCTTTGCTCAATGGGTACAAAACACTCACGCTTTAGCACCTGGTGCAACCGCTCCTGGTGCAACAACAAGCACCAACTTGACTTGGGGGTAGTGGTTTAGTAGCAGTAGGCGGTAAAGTAGCTTTGTTACCTATTCCATTAGGAACCGTGGATTTTTTGGTACATCACATTTATGCATTTACGATCCATGTAACGGTATTAATACTACTGAAAGGTGTTCTATTTGCTCGTAGTTCCCGTTTGATACCTGATAAAGCAAATCTGGGTTTTCGTTTCCCTTGTGACGGACCTGGAAGAGGGGGAACATGTCAAGTATCCGCCTGGGATCATGTCTTCTTAGGTCTATTCTGGATGTACAATGCAATTTCGGTAGTAATATTCCATTTCAGTTGGAAAATGCAGTCAGATGTCTGGGGTAGTATAAACGATCAAGGAGTGGTAACTCATATCACGGGAGGAAACTTTGCGCAGAGTTCCATTACTATTAATGGGTGGCTCCGTGACTTTTTATGGGCACAGGCATCCCAGGTAATTCAGTCTTATGGTTCTTCATTATCTGCATATGGTCTTTTTTTCCTAGGTGCTCATTTTGTCTGGGCTTTCAGTTTAATGTTTCTATTCAGCGGCCGCGGCTATTGGCAAGAACTTTTTGAATCCATCGTTTGGGCTCATAACAAATTAAAAGTTGCTCCTGCTACTCAGCCTAGAGCCTTGAGTATTGTACAAGGACGTGTTGTAGGAGTAACCCATTACCTTCTGGGTGGAATTGCCACAACATGAGCGTTCTTCTTAGCAAGAATTATTGCAGTAGGATAATGGCTTGGAGGATTTGAAAAGCATTATGGTATTAAGATTTCCAAGGTTTAGCCAAGGCTTAGCCCACGACCCCACTACTCGTCGTATTTGGTGTGGTATTGCTACCGCACATGACTTTGAGAGTCATGATGATATTACTGAGGAACGTCTTTATCAGAATATTTTTGCTTCTCACTTCGGGCAGTTAGCAATAATTTTTCTTTGGACTTCCGAAAATCTATTTCATGTAGCTTGGCAAGGAAATTTTGAGTTATGGATAAAAGACCCTTTACATGTAAGATCGATTGCGCATGCAATTTGGGATCCTCATTTTGGTCAACCAGCGGTGGAAGCATTTACTCGAGGGGTGCTCTCGGACCAGTGAATATTGCCTATTCTGGTGTTTATCAGTGGTGGTATACAATTGGCTAATCATTACAATTAACAGACACTAGGTTAATTGTAATTGTCGACTGTTGTATGAGACATTTAGCTTGCCTTTGGTCAAGTCTAGCATCTTTTTACGGGGTTTCAAAATTCTAATGGTGCGTAGTCCATCTACACACAGTGCACAGAGGAAACTCAAAGGATTAGTGCATTACAAAATAAAATCACTACATTCATTGTACGTTTTGCAGAATATACATCAACTTGGCATGAGAACATCTATTTTTATTATAAGAAATATGTTCTAGATTCCAGTAGTGTACTAGATATAGCAGTAGATTTGCATGTAGCAGACAATTTCAGTCCAACCCCGTTAACAAGAAGAGAGTAGGGTTCATGTCAGCTTAAGAAAGGTCAGCTTCCATCTGATTCAAATGGTGGGCACCCTCTTCATTTTTGTGTACTTCAACCTTGTACTTCTCTTCCTTGCTGCCCCTCTTCAGCTTGAGAAGCATATGGAACTTGGCCGATTCTTCAATTACCTGTGGACACAAGTTGAAAGCATGAAAAAAATTCCCATCCTTGCCCAACAAGTAAAAACCACATGCTGGGGCCTAAGAAGATTACACAAACACAGGAGGAAAAAAAGTACCACTACTGGGAAAAAACATGCGAAAGGAGGAAGTACCTCGGCCTTAGCAGAAAGAATCTCAAGCAGTTCATATGGAGCCAAGGAATTAGATCTCTGCTGGATACTCTTCAGGGCATGGTCCGCTGCATCTTTGACTGCAGGATCATCTGCTGGCACTGCTTGCAATCCTGGTGCATGGCCCTCTGGTAATTGCACATTGAAGATAAAGGTGTCAGCCCTTCTCCAAAATTTTGGAAGACAACTAATTGCCCTCTCTACTAAAGACTTGTTTCCTTAAGCAGAGATCTCAAGGTTGTGATATTACAGAATTGAAGCAACCAAATTGACAACTGACGAGTCCTAAAGGTGGACCGGAACAGAGGTCTTAGCTAAGTTAAGTTACACAATCTGAAGGAGCTTGGTGTAACTGTAAAGCACAGTTGACAGACTGACAGCAGAGAGTGACACATTTGTGGATGAATCGGAAAAGGTGACCTTTGCCTCCGCCCATCACTTGTTAGGGCGAAAATGGGAAACACAACTTGGTACTATTGTCCAGAGAGAACACAAGGGCCTAAAGAGAGCGGAAATCTGTAAACATCATCAAGATGTAACATGACTAAACCATATGCCAACTTAACTACGAGAATCATTGGTACGTACTACAATGTGGCACCATATCATACCCCTTGAGGGTTAGTACGTCATATCGACAACACTCCAAGCTCAGAGGAACGAACAAGGTTGTAATAGGGAACCTATAGCAACTCAGCTTACTTAATAAGCCAAGGACACGCTGAGGTTATGAAAAGTTTTAGTTATTGCTCTTGTAAATAACGAACAAGAGTGTTCTTGTTACTTATGTGCTCGTGCTCAGCCATTCAAGTTTTGTTCCTCGAATACGATCAGATTAGTGAATAATGGAAGATGAATGAACAGCTGAAAGAATATACTGACAGTCTGATACCATCCTGTGCATTAGTTCAACTCAAGGACACTACTACTGACATGGGTAGGACTCTTAATCCATACACTCAATCTGAGTTATGGAAGGCTATGCCCTTGGTTTTGCTGCTCTAATAATGTACTCTCTAAGGTACATAATAAATGTATCAAAATCTGTATTAACGGGTTATAGAGACGTCCCATGAAAAACAAACTGCCATAAACATAAGGAAACAACCAAGCGTACATAATTCATATCTAAATAGGATCTTCTCTAACAAGCAGTATAGAGAATACAGCATAGTTTCATAAATCCAAGGAGCAACGATAATACTTGTGTTTCTAAAATAGTGAATTAATCACCTCGCTTAACCCCAAGATCGGAAGGAGTACAAGTGGAGGCAGAAGATTCATGATCAGAATGCTTAAATTCCTGCAACTCCTTGAAATTCATCCATGGCTTCACCCAAACCTTGGCTTCGTAAAATTTCTTCTTCCCAGCCTCAATTACTTCCAGTGTCAAATGGTGCATAGCACCAGCAACCACCTGTTCTTTCGCCTTCACTACCCTTACAAATTCCAAAAGCGCATTCTACACAAAATAAACCCCCAAAAATTCCCAAATCAAAATCGAAATCATCCTGAACAAAAACAAATCAAAATAAATTAAAGACGGATGAAAAATAAAGTATACATACCTCTTTCTTGTTGTGTTCATCAACAGCAAATTTGGCGAGATCTTCGATCTCAAGACTGTTTTGAGATCCTTCACGAGAGTCACGAACATCACCAACCATAGCCATATTGGATTCACAAGAAAGGCCTAATCCACAGAATATAACTAGAGCAGCAGCAGCGATCAGAAACTTAAACTTATTATAATATATCTTATCTCCGAGTCTCATTCTCTTCTTTTAAACTTTTCTCTCAGTTTCTCTGATATTTAAAAACTTTTAAAACTTCTTGCGTCGATTTGCAGCACTTGAGCTTCTTTTGACGCCACGTGTCTTACGCGTGTTATGTTCTTATTCGGTTAGTTTTATACTTCGCGGCAAAGTAAAACTATGAAGTCGGCAAGCAGCTCTATTCAGATCCCGGCAAAGTAAAACCACGAAGCCTTTGGTAAAAAGTTGCTTGTTTACGGCCATCATTAGTTTTATATGGGGTGGCCAGTGACCACCATTAGCTGATTTTTGTAATAAATCAGCTACAACTAATTGAAGAACTATTCTGATCACCGCTCAGTTTTACTTGAGTCACTCACTCAGCTTGTCTGAGTTAGTTGTTCTATCTATATAACCGCCAGAGTACACGTGTGTCTTTCTCATTAGTAATCTGGTATATGAAATGGGTGTTTTACAGCTGTTAAACACAGTCTTGAGTTACCGTTAACTCTGACTGTAATATAAGAACCTTGTATTCTTCTTTTTCTTTCAGTTAATGAAAATCTGATCTTCTTTCTACAAATATGGTATCAGATTGAAAACAAAATCTTCAATTGATTTTCAAGGTTCGATCTTCTTCCGCAATATTACCTTGAATCTTCAAACTCAATTCATTACTTTTCAACCTAATTTCTCAAATTTTCAATCAGCTTCAATATCGAGACTCATTGAATCTTCTGTGTCTTCAATTACATCGGTACCTCTTCATACTCTTGTGAATATCATACCTTTAAAACTTCAAGATGATAATTTTCTGACTTGGAAGTCTTTAATTAATCACGTTCTTCGTAAATTCCGTGTTCTTGAATATGTTGATGGCACAAATCCATGTCCAGCGTAATTTCTTGCTTCAGGCACCAGATCTGCACCTTCTGTGAATCCAAACTTTGCTATTTGGCAGGATGAAGATACTTGTGTTCTTTTACTTCTTATTGCTTCGATTTATGCTTCTGTTATAGTTCATGTTGCTGATTGTACTACTTCAAAGGAATTATGGGATAATCTACAAAAATGGTTTGGTGCTTCTTCCTCTACTCATACAATTCAATTACGTACTCAATTGCAAAATATGCGTTCGGGATCTTCTAAAATTTCCACATATATTTTTGAGATTGAAAAGATTTCAAATCAATTAGCTTCTTGTGGATCTTGAATCTCTGATGATGAACTCCTTGTTATTATTCTTACAGGTCTTAGACCAGATTATCATGCTTTTGTTACTTCCATCAGGATTCGATTACCACCTGTTACATTTGGTGAACTGCATAGTTTACTTTTGAGCAAGGAGATAATTATTTCTGAGCGTAATGCAAATATCATATCTGATGCTGAGTCTAAATCCTTTGTGGCATCTTCTTCTCAGAATAATTTTAGAGGATTTCTTCCTTCGTGTTCTTCAAATTTTAGAGGTTGAGGTCGTAGTTCTTCTTTCAGAGGTGGTTCTCATACTTCTTTTACACCTTCGTTTCGACCTTCTTCATCTACTGATGTTACTGCACCAAGATCCACCGCTCCAGCAAATAGAGTTATCTATCAAATTTTTTCTTAAGGAGGTCATACTGCTATTGAATGTTTTTAACACATGAACTTTTCCTATCAAGGTCGTGAACCTCCACATAATCTATTTGTTATGCTTGCTAGTGCTAACATTCTTGGTGAAAATCCATGGTATATGGATTCTGGAGCAACTAATCATCTCACATACAATACGGATGAGTTCAATCCTTCTACTTCATATGATTGTTCAGCTCAGATTTTAACTGTTAATGGTCAAGGTATGACAATCTCTCACATCACTAATTCTAATTTTATACTTTAGGATAAATCCTTCTCTTTGAACAATGTTCTTCATGTCCCTAAATGTGCTCAAAACCTGATATTTGTTCATCAGTTTACTAGTGACAACAATTGTTCTCTTACCTTTACTCCTTATGACTATGTTGCAAAGGATCTTGTTTCTCAGAAGACACTTTTCAAGGGGATCAATAAAGGAGGACTATATCCTCTACATTGCCAGGTTCATCCAACTAGTTCATTATCTCCCACTGCTTTATCATGTGTCGAGATTTCAGCTGATGTATGTCACAGAAGATTAGGGCATCCTTCATTCCAAACTATGAATAAAGTTTGTAGGAATTTGTCATTACATGTATCTCTTGATGAACCCTTATTCTGTAATGATTGTAAGCCTGCTAGGAGTCATAAGCAACCCTTTATTCTTTCAATTTTTGTTAGTACTTCTCCATTGCAATTGCTACATTTGGATGTCGGGGGTCCTGCAACTATATCTGTCTCTGGTTACAAATTATATATATGTTAATATAATTTTACCAAATTTTGCTGGATTTATCTTCTTGCTGCTAAATCAGATTTTAAGAATATCTTTTTTCATTACAAAGCATTTGTTGAAAATCTATTCTATATTAAAATCAAAATGCTCAAAATTGATGGAGGTTGAGAATTTGTTAATAATGAATTAGGTGGTTTTCTTCTAGAACATAGAATTGTCCATGAACTGACTTGTCCTAATACACCTAAGCATAATGGTGTGGCAGAGTCCAAACTTATGCATTTAATAGAAGTTACAAGAGCATTTTTTATTCAGTCGATGTACCTGATTTTTTTTTGGGTAGAGGCCCTAACTGCAACAAATTATGTCATTAATAGGATTCCTGTTAGGTCTCTTAAGATGGTTTCTCCTTTTGAAGCTTTATTTCACAAGAAACCAGATTATACTTTCTTCCTGCAGCTTACTTGGGTATTCTCAGTACTTCTGTTCCTACCACTTTTGCTCAGGAAAATAAGCATCCCAAATGGCAGGTAGCTCTCAAGAATGAACATCAAGCTTTAAAAGATGCTGGAACTTGGATTTTAGTTCCTCCTAATCACTCTCAAAATATTGTGGGATGTAAATGGGTGTTTAAAGTCAAAGAACATGTTGATGGTACCATTGAGAGGTTTAAAGCTAAATTGGTGTCAAAAGGATACAATCAATTGGAAGGTCTTGATCATAATGATACTTTCAGTCTTGTGGTAAAACCCACTACTATTAGAATTGTTCTTTATATGGTTGTGAATAATGACTGGCTTTTCAAACAACTAGATGTGAGCAATGCCTTCTTACATGTCTCTCTCAAAGAAGAAGTATTTATGCAACACCCTCTTGGCTTCATTGATGCAGAACATCTAGATTGGGTTTGCAAATTACAAAAGTCTCTGTATGGTTTAAAGCAAGCTCCCATAGCTTGGTATGAGAGCTTAGTTGATGTCCTTCTTGAACTCAATTTTACTCTTTCTTTGGCTGATTCTTCTCTTTTTGTTCAGTACGTTGATAATCAACTTACTATCATCCTAATATATGTTGATGACATCATTATCACTAGTAGTTTAGCATCCTTTTGTAACTCAGTGATTACTCAATTACAAGCTCATTTTCCAGTCAAGGACTTAGGAGATTTGCATTATTTTCTTGGTCCTGAAGTGAAGAGGTCTCCTGAGGGTTTATTTCTTTCTCAGATTAAGTATGCCTTAGAGCTTCTTCAGAAAACTAATCTTGTTGGTGTTAAGCCATGTTCCACACCTTTTCCTGCAACATTCAAACTCAGCAAATATGATTGAGAGTTATTATCTAATCCAAATGAGTTTAGGTCTATTGTTGGTGATCTTCAATACTTAACATGGACCAGACCTGAGATTTGTTTTGCAGTAAATCAAGTATGCCAGTTCATGTATTCTCCTACCACCTCTCATATTCTAGCTGCTAAGAGAATCCTCATATACATTAAAGGGACTTTGGGTCATGGATTATTTTTTTGGCAAAGGATTTCATGCTCTTCATGGTTGCACTGATACTGACTGGGCTGGAGATCCTACTACAAGAAGGTCAACAAGTGGATATTGTGTGTTTTTTGGAGGTAATCCTATGTCCTGGTCATCAAAGAAACAAGCCACCATTGCAATATCCAATACTGAGGCTGGATACAAATCTTTAGCTTCAGCTGCAACTGAAATTGTCTAGTTATGTTATCTGCTCGAGGACTTGCATATTTTTATTCTTGATGCTCCTATTATTATGTGTCATAATAATAGTTCTATAACACTTGCTTTTAATTGTGTCTTTCACACATTCGTATGAAACACTTGGCCATTGATTTTCATTTTGTCACGGAACTAGTGCGTATTGATACTTTGCAGATCAAGTATATTTCAACAGATGCACGGGTTGCAGATATCCGTACCTTTTTTTTTAATCATGAAATTTTATTACCAAAATAACCAAAATTTACAACTTACAGGGAGGCCAAGACATTTTCAAGACAAAAACCCAAATTAGAACATAAGCCCAGTAAGTGAGTTGTAGCAATTATCAAGGCATAATAAGCAGAAGAAAAATACAGAGAGCTAAGCAGAAGAAAAAACAGAGAGCTAAGCAGAGCAGTGCAAACATAAATCAGTACATCATTTTTTAGGATCTGAACCTAAAGCAAATACCATCTTCACATTCCAACTGATTCAGAAAGTTTAGCTTGTCCTCATAATATAGAACTATTCCTCTTGCAAAAAGTACACCCTGTTTAGCCATCTTGTCAGCAAAAAAGTTTATCTCTCTATATGAATGTGTGAATGTGATTCTTGATATGTACTTTCTAATATTGTTCCATCTATTCACAACAATCCAAGGTATTCTACCATTGCTGAAATCTAACAAAACTGCTTTAGAGTCAAGACCGAAACATACATTCTCATACCTTTTCTTCACTACACATTCACCAGTTACCACCAAAGCCATTATCTCAGCCAGATAGTTTGTTGCTATCCCAAAACCTCCAGAAGCTGCTCCAAGGCATCCACCATCTTCATTCCTTGCCACAAAACCCAGCCCATCATTTCCAGGGCTACCCTTTGATGCTCCATCACAACATACGAGTACTTGTCCTCTTCCAGGCAATTCGAAGAAGCATTGTTTTACATCTGTCATGTGTGTTTTAATTCCTGTGATTCCAAAATGTAGTAAAATTTGTAGGCCATACATATTCCCCTATTTGGAGCCTTTAACTCTTATACCACACTCCCTTGTGTAAGACATAACTCTTTGTTTGGACTTTTCAAAGTTAGGTTCTTCACTCTCGTATATCTTCTTATTTCTTGTATTCCAGAGCTCAACCATCACTTTAAATGCACAGTTGTACCATACTTCTTGAATTGTACCACTTTTACGCTTAGAAAATTTCAGAACATCCTCAAATGTTATAGGATTTAGAAAGCAAAAGATCCCTCCCAGCCAATGCCAAATTTTAGTGCTAAATGTCTAATTCCATAATATACGATCCATTATATCACGTGCATTGCCACATAAATTAGCATTTTGAGACTGTCAAGAAACCTTTTTTTCTTACAGTTTCCTTAATGGCACAAGCTCCTCTCAAGATTTTCCATAGATTTGTAGAAGTATAAGGGTGCACACATGGATTCCAAATTTGCTTTTTCCAAGATATCACATGATATTTTTTCCTTATCTGCTGAGCTGCACTGGCAACAAAGAATTTTCCATTTAATTCCTTATCCCATACCAGCTTTTCAGAGCCACCAACAATTTCTGGTACTTCATTCCTCGCAAAAAAAATTAAACATTTGCACAGGGATTTGACACACACCATCCACAATTAGGTTAGCTACCTTTAAATCCATATTCATCTAGACATAATTACCCTCTGCATGCCTCTCAATTAAAGCATATTCCTTGATCCATTTATCATGCCACACAGATATTGTTTTTCCATCTCCAACTATCCACCTTTTGCCTTCATTCACCTCAGAGATCACCCATTTAATTCCTGGCCAAATTAAGGATTGTCTGTAAGATGATATCCATTTATTATTCTTGTTCTTGTACTTAGCTCCCATGAACTGAGTCCACTCCACCTCCTCTGTTTCAATTTTCCACAAAAGTTTCATTAACAAGGATTTATTCATCACCTCCAATCTCCTTAATCCCAAACCACCTTCAATTATTGGAGCATTAACTTCATCACATTTCACAGTAATTAATTTTTTAACAGCAGGATCTCCAGACCATAAGAAATTCCTGATAATTTTCTAACATTCCTTTATAACAGTTTTAGGCCACTTGTAAACTGCCATATTATAGATGGGAATACTGCATAATACATGTTTGGCCAAGGTTAATCTTGCAGAGAAAGCTAATAATTTACCCATCCATACAGCTAACATCTTCTGCATTAATTCCACCATTCCCCAAACTTAGTAAGATTTTACTCTTCCAGGATTTAAAATGACCCCAAGTAAGTATAAGGAAACTCTGATAGTCCCATTTGCAGATATTCAGCTATCCCAATCCTTCCTGCATTTGAAACTCCACCTACAAAACATTTACTTTTGTTTATATTCACTACTTGTCCAGATGAAAGTTGATATTTGCTTAATAAGTTCATCAGATTATCCAATGATTTTTTGTGGCCATTGCAGAATATAAAAATATCACCAGCAAACATTAAGTGTGAATGAAGGTTGGAAACTACCTCTAGTCACCATTACTTGTATCTTACCCTCCTATACCATTTTAGATATATTTCTGCTAAGAACTTCCTCTGTAGGAATAAATAAGATGGGTGACAATGGATCACCTTGTCTGATACCCCTTCCAACACCAAAAAAATCACATGGACCACCATTGACAAGTACTGAGATCATTGCAGATTCAAATATTTTCCTGAGCCAACTAATGCCAATTTCAGATAATCCAAATCTTCTAAGCACTTCAAACAAGAAATCCCAACTCAATGAATCATAAGCTTGAGTTATATCATTTAAGACCAACATTCCCTCCTCTCCTCTTAATGTTTAGTTCATTAATCATTTCAGAAGCTAACACAATTTTATCATGAATATTCCTCCCCTTAATAAATGCACCTTGTTGAATAGAAATTAATCTCTCAACCATAGTACTTACTCTAGTAATAATAATTCTGGTGAATATTTTGAAGATGAAATTAGCTAAGCCAATAGGCCTAAATTGCTATGCTCTTCTTGCACCCTGAATTTTAGGAAGTAAAAATAGGAAGTTAGAATTTAAACCTTTAGGGATAAACCCGTGACTCCAACAATATTAAATTACTTCTATTAACTATGCACCATTAATGTCCCATGCAAATTTGTAGAAACTGCTAGGAAATCCATCTGGTTGTGGAGCACTATTTGCATTCATGCCATAAACTGCTTCTTTAATTTCCATTGTAGTGGGAACATCATCAAGGAACTTGTTGTCTTCATCATTTAGTATTTTAGGAATTGCTTCCATTATCTCCTCATGAACTGTAACATTCTGATCTTCAATTTTTTTTTTTTGATAATGTTCCATCAAAATAATTGTAATTTGAGATTGTTCAGTTACTATATTGCCATATGTACTTTCCAGTTTAGTAATATTGTTTTGAGATTGTCTTATTTTAATAGATGCATGAAATAATGATGTATTAGCACCACCCTCCTTTATCCATTTTACTCTAGCCTTAGCTCTCATTTATTCATTATATTGTCGAGAAGCTATTTCATGTCTCCCCCTTGTTGTGACCAATTTATTTAATAACTCAACATTTTCCGAATCTGCATCCGATAACAGAGAAGCTGCAAGTACCTCATCTTCTGTATTCTTTACTTTGATTCTGAGATCTCCAAAAACCTCTCAGTTCCACTTCTTAAATATTTGTTTTAGTCTTTTTAGTTTATTCATAAAAGAAAAAGCTGGATTACCTGATATTACCTCATTTCATGCATATTTAATCACTTCAACAAACCAGGATGAGAAGTCCAAATAGGTTGATATCTAAAAAGGGAATTTACATGCTTACAAGAATTCACAACAGAACCAAATAAGGGACCATGATCATATGTACCTCTTACACCCACTTTATAGGACCAACCATGAAATGTTTCCAACCATTTAAGGTTATAGAAAGCTTTATCAAGATCACATAAAATTCTTTTTTTACCAACTCTATTATTGCACCAAGAAAATTTGATTCCAGTTCTTGTGGATTGAATTAGATTGCAAGACTCTAGACAGTCTCTAAAATCCTGCATTGATACTCTAACTTAGGCGACTTGGTCTAAATTGGTTCTGGCAAGGTAAGTGCACGACCGAAGCTCAATTTTGCGCCATGATGGCGCTTCATTCCTTCTAAGTCTCAGTTTCAGGATTTCAACTGCATTTTCTCATTGATCACCACCAGTAGTCACTCATCTTTGTAGTTAAAGAAATATCGAAGTTATCTGAAATCAATTCGACCTGATTAGGTAAAAATCATTGGGACTTTAGAAATGCGCCCACGACTTAGATGATGGCTACGAAAATGACGGTCTTTCATTTTTAGAACACGTATTGGTGGTAGACCTGAGTAATAAACTGCGGGTGCTTTAGAATTTCTAACTATATATATATAGCCGTCCTTTAACACCCGCATGACTGCCGATAATGACGATGATAATGACCTCTTTTCCTTTTCTTCTCAAAATGGCCATTTTTTTTTCTTCTTTCGCTCCAAATGACTCCAAAGTACCTAAAAACTCAAAATCAAACATAAGACTCATAAGAAAAATAACAAAGAAAGCATAAACAATAGATAATAATCATGGTGTTTATGACACCTATCAAATTCCCCCACACTTAGATTTTGCTAAACTAATATTAAAGTATACAACTCCCTTTCATTGAGGATATAGTTGCGCTTAGCAAGTGTAAAAGTCTTTTGAACCCATAGGTGTCCCTAGCGGATGAGTTGTAGTCTCACGAGGGTTTACAGGAGGTATACCCACAAAACCTACACTTCTAACTTCCAAATACTCCAAAATTGCTGCTTTGATTAAATGTTGGGAGAGAAATAACCAACGCCATATGAAAGAATTCAGGTCCGAGATTGATTGAATGTTTCGACTTCTGCCGCACTAATAGGGTTTATGAAGCTGCACTAAAAAATATGGCTTTTTTAGTCTCACATATGTGCAGGTAGGAATAAAGAGATAAAATCTATAATACGTTGAATGGTGGGAAGGCAAAACCCTTCGAAGTAGTATTTCGAAAAAACCATAGAAACGTGGGTAAGAAAAAACCGTATATGATGATTCTAAGAAAGGAATAACCACTATGCGATGGTGGAAATATGCTTACTTACCTTGTCGTCCGATCTATAATTAACCCCACTCTCACAATGTCCCATAAAAGCTTCTTCGATCTTCAACCGTTAATGATGAACTCTTGAACTTCGTAGAATCTTGACGATTGTAACTCTTTTCCTCTATTCCTTATTGCTTGAAACTTCTTCATAGATTTTTCTTCTTCCCATGATTTTATTAAATTAAATAAAATACAAAAAGTAAATGCAAACTAAACAAACTAAAGTAATACAAAAAAATTACTATTGTCTCTTTTTTATCTGATATTTTTTTTATGTGACAAGAAAAATACAAAAAGTAAATCAAATATATAATAAAATAAAGTTATGAACAACAAATCGAACTAGTGGAATTTTCTCTTTTTTTTTTTTTGTTTGTTGTTTTCCTTTTTTTTCTTTTGGACAAGAAAAAATAAACTACAATCTGGAAAATAAAAATTAAAGATAAAATAAAATTAATACTGAAACACTATGGACGTGCGATAAGTACTTTACCTCTTGGTTCTTCACAACTTGTATTGGCTCGATATCATAAAATTAATAAATTATCATATTGGAAATCTTCGCTTTAGTCTTCAACTTGAAAGAATTATGCTCCTTGTCTTGTTGCTTTACTTGAATCTGAAATATGCTCATTCTTGTACCGTTTATTGTGGTGCTCCATTTGTTTTCTATGATGGTGCTTCCATGGACCTGTTATCGAGAGAGATAGTGGATGGTGCTAATTGAAAACAAAATTACAAGTGATAATCCAAGTTAGCAATTTGATGACACCCTCATGATTGAAGAAATAACACTCAAGAGATCAAAATAGTGCTGTAAATTGGTGAGTAGCTGGGTAGCTCACCATTCTATCCGGAATTAACATAGGGTGACACACACTCTAAAGGAAATTTTTTAGTCAACTACAAAGAGTTGAAGGTCGGTTCCTCGCTTGATGTAACAACATGTAGTCTCAACTAAAGAGTGATCAACAACTCTAATACTAAATTCATCCGCACCTAATTTGCCACCAACATAGTTAAATCTAACTTTATTTCTATAACAAGTAAGCAACCCGATGTTGTTCTCTAGCACATTCTAAGTTTGGGTACTCTTGTAAGAACTTTTGATGTAAACTTAGCGACATGTATACTAGGTGATGATAGAGACATTTATGTGTCTAATTTGTTCCCAGATTTTATAGTGTTGGAACTCAGTTTTGTACTAATATTGTGTTTTTATGTATTTATAGGTATTTTTGGAATAAAACTTATGTGGAAAAATTGGCTCGAAAAAGTGTTAAAAGGGACCCCCCCAAACTTACCCAGGGCACCCCCAGGATATGTTCTAAAGGAACCCGACAAAGGAAATGGCACCATTTTTCTTAATTTCAAAAGAGAATTTTGGTAGGAAAATTGGTTTTGAAACCAGCCGAATTAGGGTTTGAATTTGAAGATTCAATGGCTGAAATTAATTGGGGTTGTTATAATGGGCTACACAGGGTTGATAAGGGTGTTCAATTGGATTAGAATTGGCTGGATAATCCGATTTGAATAAAATGATGGATATATTCGCCGAAGGAGATATTCACGGGATTGCGTGAGTTGCAGAGGGATTTGTACGTGTTTGGAAGACCTTAGCAACCATTTGGAGCATGAAGGAGAAAAATAAGGTGATTTGGCAGCTTCAAAATGAGTGGAGAAGTTAAAATCAAAATTATTTCCTTAACTTGCCATGGAAAATAAACGTAATTAATGGAGGATATTTGGAAGAGTATTTCTAGGTATTGTGATGCTATATAAGGTGTTGAGGAGTAGTAGAGTCGAAGATAGAGAGTATTGGGAGAATACTAAGCGAGATTGATCGAGTTACAAATTTTTTTCTGTTGCTATAAAGAACACGAAAAACAAACGCTTCCAAAGACCATCGTTCTTTAACCATTGTCTTTTCTTTGTTTTATAACGGTTACTCTAGCGGCAGATCAATATTTACATCAACACATAGTTTATATCATTTTCTGTAACAGTGGGTTTGCAACGGTTTATGTTCGTTGCAAATTCCCTGTTTTATTTAATTTCTCTCTTTTTCATCATTTGTAAACACTTTGAGTCATGAAGTCAATATTTTGAGAGATTTTACACCATGATGAACAATTTTCTCACAACCAAGACAAAAGGAGGAAGCTATTTACGCGAGATTGATAGGAAATTATTTTATTTTCTCTAGTTTTTAATTTAAAATTCACTCAATCACTGCTTTTGCAGAATTTTAAACTGTTTGCATTGTTTTCTTAATTACTTGTGATTCAATTTGATAGGTTATACTTTTTTAATCAATTGATAATCTATGCTTTGGGAATATAATTAATATTTGATGAATTAGGAGATAAAATGACTTAAAAGAGAATTGGGGTTATGAAATATTTGACAATATTCAATCATGTGTAATAGTGGAATCTAGTGTCCTGGTTATATTTAAAATCTTGAAAGTTACTGGAAGTTGTCTGGAAACCATTCGAAAAAATGTCACCGTAAAAGTCACTGGTCAAACTAGTCAACGAAGTCAGGTCATCGAGTCAACTAGTTGAGTCAGGGTCTGCGTCATGGCTAACTCAGTTGACTTGGTCTAAATTGGTTCTTGTCAAGGCCACTGCGCGGCCTAAGATCAATCTTGCGCCGTGAAACCACTTCATTCCTTCTCAGACTCAATTTCAGCTCCAATTTCTCACAGATCATCACCAGTAGTAACTCATCTTTGTAGCTGAAGAGAAAATGAAACTGTCTGAAATCAATTCGTCCCTTAGCGCCTGCATGACTGCCGACATCATCGACTATGAAATGACCTTTTCCCCTTTCTGATCAAAATGGTCGTTTTCTTCCTCTTTCGCTCCAAATGACTTCAAAGTACCTAAAAACTCAAAATCAAACATCAGATACATAATTCACAAGAAAAATAGCAAAAAAAAAACAAAACATAAATAATAGATAGTAATCAAGGTGTTTACCACACCTATCAGTAGATACTAGGTTTACCTTACGAAATAATCTTATATACAGTTCTGTATGAATGTAAATGTTATACAAGAATTGTCCGTATAAGTTCACAAATGAAAAAGTTAGTGGTATTTTCAGTTTCCTCTCCAGTATGTTGTTGATATTCTTTAAGACTCGCAAAATAGTGTAAAAGGTCTCGTAGGAGATCTTCGTATATAGTCCTCTTGAAATTAGGCCTTTGAAATCCTTTCAGGACATGTTTCCTCAAAGACGAAGGAAAAAACACGTCAAAAGTATCCCAGTAAGTTGTCAAGTTCGACTCACACATGTATAAGCTTCTTCAGCAGGACCTACAAGCTAATTTTACCCCAGGTGAGTGTCAAGTTTAGCTAACAAGTGGTGAGGAGTTACCAGTCAAACTTCCTCCTAAATACTCTTATTCTTTTTCGTTGAAAACTTACTCCAAAGTTATACTTACTTCATTGTAGATGGTGGATTTTCGATAAAGGCTAAAATCGTAAAACCATAATTATACATGCTCCTGATTCAGCAATCAAATGAGTATTGAGGCTCATGTCTCTCATCGAAGCATGAAAGCTCATGCCACAAAAATATATGACTAAGAATACTGTCTCTCAGATTATATGTAGATGTGTAGTCTCTCAGCTGAGGCAACAACATATCTCATGACTACTGAGTAATTTCAGTAGTTACTTCTATATAGAATCGAACGATTGGACGGCTCCTAGACAGCTTGCCTTCTAGTATAGAGCAATAACGTCTTCAGGATGTAACAACGTTTTTCCTAACTATATAAAGAAAATGTGGCGCTTCAACAAGCTCACATAACTCAATTCTCAGATAATTAATGCTCCTAGACAGCATGCCTGCTAGTATAGAGCCATCAATTAATTATCTCTAATCCTTAAATTCATTAACTGAATATTCAGGAATATTTTACGTTCTTCATAATATTTCATTACTTCAATTCGTGGTTCTTCCCAGCAGAATTCCATGGGTTAGTGATAAATATTCAACGTACGGGCATATGAGCCGTTAACGAATAAGCCCCGACCAAGATGGTGCAAGTGTACTCAGCAATAATGCACTAACGAGCACTTGAATGCACGAACGAGCATTCCAAAGAACCTATGAAAAATAGGAAGAAAAATAATAATAATAAAATATTAGCTAAGGCGCTAGGGGACTGGGCCCACCGGCCGTCCAGTCACGCCGTGGCCAGTCCCAGGCCCAATTCTATATTTTATCATATTTTTATTATTTTCCTTGATCTCGTGAAAATCCCTTCATTTGAACAAATATCCTTCATTTTAAGGAAACTCCTCAATTTCATGGTGTTTCCTCCGTATCAAAGAAATAATAAAAAATTAGGAAAGGTGTCGCGGGACAAAGCCTACTAGCCGTCCGGTCCCACACCTTACATTCCTTATTATTTTATTATTATTTCCTTCATCCCATGAAATTCCTTGATTTCATGATATTTCCTTCACTACAAGGAAAAGATATAAAATTAGGGAGGACTCACGGGACCGGTCCCTATCCGGCCGACCATGCCCTAGTCGTGGCCGGTCCACACGCCCTTATTTTATTATTATTGTTATTTGTTTCTTTCATCTCATGGAAACTCCTTCACTTCAAGGAAACTCCTTAGTTTCAACAAACTTCTTGATTTCATGATATTTCCCTAAAATCATGAAAATAATACAAAATTAGGAAAAGTGTCATGGGATCGGGCTTATTGGCCGGCCGGCCATGCCTTGGCCGTAGTCGGTCCCACACTTCATGATTCCTTATTTTGTTATTATTATTTCCATCATATCATGGAAATTCCTTAACCTTATGAAACTCCTCAATTTCATGGTATTTCCTTCACATCAAGGAAATTACATAAAATTGGGAAAGGTGTCACGGGACCGGGCTCGCTAGCCAGACGACCATGCCCTAGACGTGTCCGGTCCCACACCTTGTAATACCTTATTTTTATTTATTATTTCCACCATATCATGGAAATTACTCAGTTTCAGCAAAACCTTGAATTCTTCATATTTTCTCACAGGTTGCTCAAATGCGCATCAGAAAATGTCAAGACTCTCAGAAGTGAGACATAAACACTTTGGTGACACGAGCATATTACCTTGACCGAACAAGGTTGGCTCTTTGGCTTGCAAGAGGCCAGTCCCACACATTTTCATCATTTGACCTAATTTGTTCACATTAGGTTCAAACTCTTCCAAACAACTTGGAATTTCATAAAACGATCGTCAGTCGGTCCCATGACCAACCAAGGCCGGTTTCATGACCCCTTGGTCGGTCCTTCATCTCTTCATAATTTATTAGGTTTTATCACCTAAGGTTCAGATGAGCATCATTTTAATGAAGGATTAAACCAGCATTTAATCATCTTTTCACCAACTGGTCTTCAAGAGACTTTGGTATTTTTCTCACTTGAGCATCTGAGCGTTACATGGTCGACTCATCATCCCATGTATCCGGTCCCTCTTTCACCCCGTGGGATTTTCAATAAATCATCAATTGATCAGCAATGGATCAAAATTAGGGTTTCGGATCCAAAGCTCTGCAAAACATAATTCTGAGCAGATTCAAACACTAATAATTTTACGTTGATCCCATGATCAACATTATAATTAATTATACTCGGTTCAGTTACCAATATTTTAAATTAATATTTTATTTTGGTCGTGCTACCAATAATTCATCAAACGAGCAACATTTGCTCAGATGGGCAATTAGGCAATTTTTGCTCAGACTAAGGAATATTGGTTCAACTATCAATATTCAACAATCCATCGAATGAGCCATATTTGCGCACCTTAACTATCAACATTTACTCGAGAATTATACCTCTGTCTCAACAGACACGTTCAATTCATGAGTCTTAGAACATTTGTAAATCACGTTCGACTCAGCAATATAAGGACTTATCGTCCCATAAAGTCAGCAACTGACTAACTAAATACACGTCTGCCTTGCAGACTCCACAATCACGAGACATCAATTGTATCACAAGGGGGGATATTTACTAGGGTTTTGGTCTGGCGGTCTACGGCGCGTGTGTTCATACACACGATGAGAATGTGAGCAAGTCGTGCAATCAGTTGGAGGATTTAGCAAGTAGTGGATGGAAAATCAACCAAGTCTCCGCACGATGAGCAACTGGTTTTAACACGATTTCCAATTCCCCACTCTTTGACTCTAGCAACCGTCACACTTCATGGGATCAAGGTGTTTACAATTCTAGCAATATAAATAAGTCTCTGAATCATGATTGAGAAACAAGACAATCTCTCGTCAAACAGACAACAAGAGATTAAGAAGTCAACATCTGAGAAATTACTCTCAACAGAGCAAATTCAATCAATCAGAACTTATCTTATTTCTTCACGCAAAATACACAACACACCTACAATCTTCGATCACCATTGATCTCACACATTTTTCAGCTTCCCTCCTACAGATCGACCCATCCTCTCTTGTGACCAAATTGACTCTGGAACGGCCATTGTCTTGGTTTAGGCCGGAGTCCTACAGATTGATCTCTCGAACTTAAAGCACTCCCTTCTTGCAGTGCATCTGTGTGAGGTTAAAAATTTCGCACGGTTCAAGGAGTCTCCTCCTCACGGTCGTCTCCTCAATTCCGTAAAAACCAGCAAATCGTTTTTCCCCATCTACAGATAGGCGACCACAATGGGAGATCATTCTCTGGGTTGCAGTCTCAGTTTTCATAAGGATGGCTGGTCTTAGGTCTGGGTTATTTACTAATTCGGGTTCAATACCCGACCCTAATATTGCAAGCTCTAGTGGTACCGCCAATGCCACTCCTCCGGCGCAACCTACCACTAACACTCCCCCGGCGCAACCTGCCACTACTACTCCTCCAAACACTGGTGCTCCGGTGATCACCCCTGTAAGTGATGGCATTGGCGCCATCAACCATCCACTCTTCAATCGGTCTTCTGAAAAAATCAGAGAAAATACGCCTACCATAGACGATCTCATGAAGGTGCAAGAGACTCTTGCCAAGAATCAAACTGACATGGCTTCTACTCAGAAGGAACTATGCAATTATCTCAAGACTCTTACAGACAAGATGTCAGAGAAAACTCAGGAGAAAGGAAAATCTAAAGAAACATCTTCGGACGTTGATCCTGAAGTCACTCCAATCCATGTAGTAGATGATGAAGAAGTTCCTAAATCTAAAGCTTCAGAAATCCTCCAGCGAAGGAACAGTCCAGTTTCATCACTCGTGAATACTTAGAACACCTCTTGGAGGACCTTGGAAAAGATAAGACTTCGTCTGTCCATCGTCACCAACCTCCGTACCCTGCTTCTACGCAAAGGATTCCTCTGCCACCTCTCCAATATTCACCCTTTATGATGGAACATGCAATGCTCAAGAACATGTTTCTCGATTTCTGGAAGCATTGGGTGAACATGAGCACAACCATGTTGTTTGTCTGAAGGAATTTTCAAAGTCTATGAAAGTCAGAGCATATACCTGGTACAACAACACTGCACCAGGATGTATCAAAAGTTGGGGGGAAATGGTTAATACTTTCTACAGAAAGTATTTCTTCGTTTCAGAGCAAGTTACCCTCTCTGATCTCGGAAGAATGTTTCAAAGGAGCAACGAACATCCTAACGACTATGTGAAAAGGTTCAGAGTTCAAGCTTTGAATTGTTATGATCCAAATGTCACAAACAACAACTCGTGGACTTGTGCGTCAATGTAATGATTCCAGTCTATAGAGCTTTATTGTAAAATCTCAGGTTCCAGACTTTCTCAGAACTTCATGAAGCGGCTAAGAGATCAGCAACTACTGCACCTGCTTTATTGGAGAGAGCTAAGACTGCAATGACTGAAGAACCACGAAAAACTCGAGGTAGCAGACGTCTAATCAACAAACAATACAACCTCCAACCTTCCACAAATGTTGTTGCATAATGGAGCAGACGAAAAACCGAGCCACAGCACAAGATGATCGGTTGTCAACCGTCAAATATAATTTCACTTTCTTACTTAACTACAATAATATATTAAGTGGTAGGAAAGAGTTCGTATCCACAGAGAGGCTTTTGTTGTTATGTAATTTTCAGTTTCTAAGATAACCAAGGGGGATTTTTGTTTTAGCAAATAAAATAAAGTAAAGCAAAGCAAATAGTTGGAATAATCAATAAGGAGAAGATATTGGTCATGGGATAGTATCATTCACAAACATGTATTTTCATCAATGACTATAATTGATATTTTAATCTCGCATTTATTAAAAGTCCTAGGATACCTTGATCGCAAGAATATCCCGCTAATTCCCTAATTTCATCACAACCACGGTAAAAGATGCATATGTGAATTCTTTCTAGAAAGCAACCTAAAGTGTAAAAGCACAATTAAGTTTAACTCCCTAAAAGCTTTAAGATTTATGGAATAAGACTATCAAAGCAAACAAACGTGTAAAAACACTAATTCGTTTTAACCAAGGTTATGATTCATATGTGACTAGTAGGATATATCACTACAAGCACTACCCACAATTATGCTACTTAAAATCAGGGACAAACAACTTTTTCGTATTGAAAACCCTAATATAGCTCTAGATATGAAAGCAAATCGGATTGCTTCCGGACTCAAGCAATCAAACAATCAAATCATATGATAAAATAAACCATGAATCATAAACAATAAAGTTGAGATAAAACTAATTCATAACATGCTTGAAAAATCAACTTTTATCCCATAACCAATAATTGTATTTAGTTACTCATAATAATGGAATTCATCATAATCATAATCAATAAAATAAAGAAGATGAAAACAAACGAAAGCAAACCCTAAAAGAAGTTCTCTCCAAAGCTCCAAGTAGAAAATAATACGTGATCTCCAAATAGTTGTAGAAGTCTTCCTTTTTGTAGCTTTTCTTGTCTTCAATATTAGGTCAAGCTTCAAAGGTCCAATAGATAGAAGTCCTCCAAGCCCATGTGTAAGAAAACCCACGAAGAATTTTGTCCAAAAAGTGTCACCGGAAAACTGGTAAAATATGGCCGGAAGTTGGCCGGTAAGGTGACCGGACAAGTGTCTCAGGTAACCAGAAGTTGTGTCGCCGGTCACTGTTCATCATGTAACGGTTAACCGTCAAAGTAGACAGCTGACTAACGGTCAAACACCTGAGTCAGGTTCTGAATTATGTGAGTCAGGTACTGAGTTATAAGCTAACTCAGCTGACTTAGTTACCAAAGCCATCTTGCACTGCACTGTTCATTCCTGCACCATCTTGGCACTTCATTCTTGCAACCCTTCAACAACATATCCTGTCTTCCATCACTTCTACCCATTGCAGTTCAATTTCTCCTCAAAACAACACCAGAACCATCACTGCAGTCTCTGCAATTATCCATCATCTTAATCTCTGTTCTTGACTGCAACAGTCTTCATAACTTGCACTCCAAACTGCCCATATGCAGCTGCACAACTCGACAGAACTCCGTGACCTGCAACTGCTTTAGTTCTCAGCACTGCCAAAAACATTGCATTCTTCCCTGTATTTCTTGCATTCCAACACACACCTACAATCTCAGACCTACGATACCAATAACCATCAACAGCACCATCCTCAACTACTCTGCATCTTCTCTCCAATGTCATCAGCTTGCTCAATTCCCATCAACATTTCTCTGTAATTGACTCTTCTTCTCAGCTCTTTTATCCTTGAGCTAAACTTCAACTTCAACCATTTGCAGCTTCACAACTCTGCAATACCAACCAGTCCACCTGATGATCTCCATTTGAGCTTTGTAGCAGCTCATTCTCAATGCCACCAACAAACTCCAAAAGAAGCAACCCATATAACTTACTAATTCAAACCAACATTGACAACCACCTCTTCTTGTCAGTCTCTTTTATCCATCTCAGGTGCAGAGCAACATCACCAGAACTTCAGCCTCAGTATCATCTTGACTTCCTCATCCCATTAGCAGCCACACCAACCTTACCAGACTCGGAACCAAGCAACAACACACACTCTTCTCTCTGCATTGCATTCAATCATAACCCTTGTACTCCATATGCATCCATGACTCATAAACATCACCATTGCAGCAACACAACACCACTAGAGACTCAACTGAATCCATTCTTCCTTGTCTGAAATCTCTATTCAAAACCCAAATTCATTTCTTCTTTCGATCTGAACCTGACTGACCCCTAGAATCATAAAGACCCATTTACTTTTCACCAAAGAACTTCAATTTTTTCATTTGAACCTAGGATTCACCTTTAATCCACCATTTATCACCAAACCCATCTTATTATTATCAAGATTGAGCTAAGCTTCCATCTGATTTATTCAATTTATCATAAACCCAGAGATTCAATTCAAACTCTTCTGTGCTTCTTCCATTCACTGCTCCAGTACCAGCGAATCTTCTGATTCTCTTATATCATCACCAAATTCATTAATCATCATCACCAGCAACTGATAATCATCTTCCTGTTCTCCTCGGCATGAAATCACCATCTCAATTCGCGGTGATTGAACCCTAAATTTCATCTCTTAACTCAAACAAATACCCTTAACCCAGATTCAAACCCTAATTTCGATTTCTGCTTCTTCTTACCAATGAACAATAGTTTCTCGATCTCAGACAGCTTCATCTCGTCGATCTTTAGACATCGCCGACTCCATTTCCTCACCTTTCTCATTTCTCTGAACATTGATGGAGTCGCCATCGACTTCAGGCAGAGAGAAAACTGAATGATGGTTTCTCTGAAATTTAGGTGTAGGTAATGATGGAAATTACTTAAGACACCCACAAGAGTGAGTATGTGCCACCACGTATGGCCTCTTATCCTCCACTGTGCTCCCGATAGCGCTTGCCTGTTGAACGACGATTCTGCCCTCCTTACTCCAAATGAACGCTTTCCGAGTTGTTCCACCAACAGTAACCATATCTTATTTCTCATATTCACTTCTTCTCTTCAATTTCTTTTCATCACTAAAGTTATCGTGCTTTTCAGACAGAAATTTGCATCACTAAAGTCGACATACTTTTCAGACAGAGATGAAGAAATAAAAGCAAATAATGAGAAATAATCTTCCTCCAACACTTTTGCACTTGAGATGAGACTTTTGGGCTGATTCTTCTTCTTTTGTTCCAAATGACTCCAAAGTACCTAAACACTCAAAAGAAAACATAAGATATATAATTTACAAGAAAAATAGCAAAAAAAGCATAAATACTAGATATAAAATTAGGTGTTTTAGACACCTATCATAAGCATACTTCTCTGACCCCTTCGAAAGCACAAAGAAAGGATAATCAAACTCGAGATGCACAAGCTCCTACCCAACACGCAGGGAATGATCAAGAAGCACCTGATTTTCCTTTTCCCATCAAAGGGGTGATTGAATTATTAGATGTCTGGGTTCAAGACGCTGCAATCAAGTTACCATATGTCAGGAAAGAACCAACTGAAGAAGACATGGAAAATCCTCGTTACTGTCGTTTTCATAGATTCATCGATCATCCCACAAAGGACTGCAGAATCTTGAAGCGCATATTCCAAGAAAAGGTCGAATCAGGAGAACTCAACTTGGGGACTGAAGGAGTACACAGAGATCCTCTCCCAGTCAGAACCTTCTCTCTTTCTGAACCACCTGTCAAGGAAGCACTTCAATCCTTAATCGAGCATGTCTGCGAATTACTATACTTATCAAAGGCTCAAAGAGGAGACATGTTTGCTGCATTGAATCACATCGTGCCAGGGAAGCGTTTATTAATTCAAGAGACATTTCCTGAGCCGCCTTCAACAACAGAAAAGAAATGTACGACTGGGGACTTCTCACCACAGTCCATCTCAAGGGAAACGAGTTCAAACGAGCGTTGGTTGATGTTGGCACTGCTATCAATGTTATCCATTTGAAAACTCTCAGAGCTGCTGGTATCACACGACAAGAAGCCATTCATGCTCCAGTATCAATCACGGATCATGAAGGGACACCTAGAGATGCTTATGGACACATTACTCTCAAGGTGAACATAAACTCAGCCTGGACAGAAATAAAATTTTACATAATCCCAGAAGATCCAGGGTATGATATGATCCTTGGACGTACGTGGATTCATGATGGAAAGGTAACTCCAACACCTTCAATTGCACATTTTTCCATCGAGGAAACCTCTGATTCGGAAAAAGAAACAGAAGATACGTTACCGTTTGAATATCTGAAGGAAGTCAAAACCTTGACGGAGATGACACAAAAGCCTGAAGAATGCAAATGCTTTCATCAAAAGGTTTCGCGCTTCAGGAAAGTCTAATTCCTCCTCATGTGTCCATATTATCAGTTTTCAAATATGCTGCTTTGGTTCGAGGGCTTTACTCCACCAACAACTTAGCTATTGCAAAATGCTATGAATGGATAACCTCACCTCAGCAATATTTCACTAAGTGATTGGTCGCAAAACCTCTCCGAATCGAACACCTCACTAATATAGTAATTGCTGAAATAATGGCTGAATTCAACAAGCAGTATCCCAAATATTCTCCTTTGCGCGAATGTCCATATGTACCGCAAAATGGGGGGCTTCAACAACATGGAATTCCACTGCACGGAGAATTCCAAACCAACAGAATATATTCAGGGCGCGGACGATCAAGTCTAACAAGTTCCAGGAAGGAGATCTAGTTCTCAAAGCAACTAAGCGTAACTTTCATTCTGCAAAGAACCCCAACTGGGAATGACCTTTTATGATCTCTAAGTCTGTTGTTGGTGGATACTACAGATTGATAAACATGGATGGCAAGGCGAACGTGGCAGTAATACACGAAACATGGCTCAAGGCATTCGACGCCTAAGATATTGGATCTTTGAGGTATTTGGGTTCAAGGCACGAACGCCCAAAATATCTGGATTTGGCATTTAGGATTTTCTTTCACTGTATTTCAATTTCCTCCAAAATGTTTGCAATACTTGCATTCAGTAATTTGAATCCACCAATTTATAAAAATTCAATATACTTAAAGAAAATCTTTATCAAATCCAAAGAAAATCTTCAATCATCTACTTATAAAAAACAATCAAAACCATAAATAAAACCTTGCATCTCTCATAAGTTCAGAAGTTCAAGAGATTATGAAAAAGAAATCAAACAAAATCAGCAAAGAAAGATTTTTACTCCTCTGCATCCTTCAGGATTTGTAAAGCCGCCTTCTCCATGTTCAGCTCTTCCGTCAGCCTAGCAATCTTGTCTTCCTTCTCCATCATTGGGAAAGGGTATGTTATTCTCACATGAGTCCTTGATAGCATCATCTTCTTACGAAGCCACTTCACGTTGAAGCCAAGTCTCTCAGAATTCTCCATATTGAACTACCAATCAAAGAGTACATCTGGAGTAACAGTATTTTTGTCCCTAGCGCATATATCACTTACAACACGCAAGATAACACTTACTTGCATTGTTAAAGAATAAGCACGCTTGAGATCTCTGGTAACGATGATGTGACCAAATTTCCTCCATATCTTCTCGTACAAGCAAGCATATCCAATAGGAACGTTGAATCCACCAACTAGTTCGTGGTATGGGAGTGACGCATCAAATGGAGGATCAAAATCAATCCTGCACTCGGGTATTCATGCACCACTATACGATTCTCAATTATTGGAGCAACTTCTACGGTCATGGCAACAGTTTCTTCAGTTTCTTCTACTCGTGGTTCGACTTCTTCCGCCACTGAAGCAACAACAATTGAAGTCTCAGTTTCCTTAATGGTTTCAGTAGAAATCCCCTCATGGACTTGAATTTCAGAGGTTGTTTTACCTTTATCAATAACCACAGGTTTGTTCGAATCATCATTATTGGTTCCATTATTCTCAACTTCGGCATTTAGTACCTAATACGAAGATTACATGAGATTAGAGCAATCTAAACATGGAAACCAAATGGAATCATAAACTACAATATACAAGTGGTCTAACATCATAAAAGTTCATCATTAGGCATTCAAGACATGAACAAATAGCGTGAAAGCCATAAAAACACGTTTTACAACAAGCTCGTCTGAGAGGATCTTACACTTCCCTGTACAAAACGACAAACTGGGAGCAATTGGTGAAGAATCTAAGGTCTATTATATACCATTCTCTTCGTATGGATGTTATTTACAACATATTAAAATTTCATAGCAATTGGATGAGCGAGTAAAAAGGTGTGGTCAAAACATTGGACTACATGACAGCTGAAAATCTTCTGAAAGTCTCCTGGAAGTTCACTATTTCGTCGATTTCGAACCTAAACGCAATCAAAACTTAAAAATCTTATTTGCTAAAGCTTGGGAATTTTCTGGGCATTAAGATACATGGGTAGATCGCAAAAATACGACATCATATGAAGATTTTATGGCGTTTTTGCTAAAGGGCTGAATTCTGGAATTTCTGGTGACGTATTTCGGCAAAACTTTTCGTATATTCACATTAATTCTCATTCATTCATTCATTCATAAATCAAGAAATTTATGCTTATATGGATAAAATGCAAGAGAAATACTTACTTGGGTGGTCTCTGAAGCGTTCAAAAAACCTGAATTGCCCGTATCAACATCAAGAGCACCATTGCTTCCATTCGGTGTTGGGCTCTGGGAATTTTTTTTATCGCCATTTTCCGAAGATGAACGAACATCACCAGTACTCTCCACTTCCATGGAAGCATCCTCCTGGATACATTCTCAATAATTAGCATTTTGTCTACAAAGCATCATTATTATTAATACGAAGAAATACTTACGACCTCTTCTTCATCACTCAAGTCAAAAACTGTTTGCCCAGCAGCAGAGAACTGAAGACCGTCAATACTCGATGGAGTGAAGTTATGCAACGGAATACCAAATATTGGTTTTCTAATCTTAAAATTGCAGATGATAAGAAGTCACAACAAAAGAAATATTGACAACTCACCAAGGAAACAACTGGGGACTTTATGGTATTCAGTAACAGTTTATAATTTTTGCTCCTGCCTTCTCCGCCATGAATAATCGCTTCAGTTTCCGAGAAGTCTACATGGATTCGAGGTCTCACATTACGACCATTCTGTGGTAAAATTGATGCAATGACTAGAATACAATTATCATAATTTTATGAAGAGTATGCAAAAGGTACATACCTGTGAACATCCTGGAGACGTCTTTCGTTTATCACCACCAGAGAGATGCTTCAATCTTGGTCGAGTAGAAATCATCTCAACATAAGGAGGATCTTTCGCCGGAGGTTGACCAACCATCCCAAAATCATGTAACTGCTCAAGTTTTTGATTCTAAAAGTCTAAATAACCTGGAGTTACATACGTAATTCTCTCAGAGCAAGGGAACTAGTAATTACTTCCTTCCACATGCGTACGGTCTAAATGGGTCCTAAGTTGCTCGACCAATGGTTTCCTTCTTCGAAGAGTCGGAACACACTGATCCATACCCATTTGTCAAGCTGCTCTATCAATATTTTATTCCTCCACTGAAAGTTCTCCATATATCGCTGATATCAAGTGACCAGGAGTGCAACTCAACATAAAAGATCTCTCGCCGTCGCTCAGACCTGCACCAGACGCCAAAGCCATACTCTCTCCAGTATTAAAAGTTGTCAGCTAGGAAATATAAGAAGGAATTGACACCCATGGGCGAAAATCGAACTCAGATTCATTATCTAACACGTCAATGAGACGTGTCTTGAACCGAGGCTGCTTTGTAGACCAGCGCATGATCCTGGCATTGTCCTTCTCAAAGGAAAAATGACGAGCATGGTCCTTGCAAGATGGTACGTGGAATAGGTGCGCAATTCTTGAAATTTTCCCACATCAAAGCTTGAAGAAATATCGTATTGGCATATCATTCGATCTTCATGAAGCCATTCTATACACTGGAGTCTATAATCAGGGAGTCCAAGTTAGAGTACAAAGAACCCAAGAATAGGCTACCTATCGGAAGTTGCTCACCTTGAGCCATCTTGATAGCAAAGGGAATCACGAACGGCTTCAACAAATTTCCAATATCTTCAAATACGTCTCTGGACAACCATAAAAATAAGAAAGCAACAATAGATAACATACCGTCAACGGGACTACCGGGAGCCTCATCTATTGGCCACCAGCATGTTAACCAGTGAGCATAACAACACTTGCTGGAAACCTTGTTAATCCTCTCTATTTCCGCTGCCAAGATTTTAGAAACTGCCGTCTCCTCAGCTGAAAGACCCCCAGGGAGATTGCCTGTGATTGGGAGATGCAACAAAGCAACTACATCCTCTAAGGTGATAGTAAATTCTTCCCATCTGCATATGAAGGTATGATTCAGAATGCACCAGCGAGCAAGTAGATCCACTATACCTCGCACATCATGAAAATTTAACAAGTCTCCATATGCTTGAATATCCCTTGTTACTTGTGCCTGGTTCAGCATAGCTCTAATGCGGGGGAAACCCAGCATATGTCTCGCCCATCCAGAGAATTTTTCTAAAGGTCGTCGAGAAAGCTTAAACTCTATGATTGAGCAAGGAAAAGTCCTCGCTCAAGACAAAATCGGGTCATTGTCTTAGGAGTCACCAATTTCTTTTGAGTAACATTTCTGGGATTTATCAGAAGACGATACGCTGGGGTTTTGAGAAGTTTTTCGTTTTCCTGCCGAACCTCAAAAAACGCATCATCTATATTCAGAACATTCTTGATTCCAGGTGTTTTTTCTTATTCTTCACCAACAGAAGTCTCATCCATGCATGTATCGTCTCTGGAAACATCATTTTCTTGGGAGTCAGACATCCTTGCGAGCTGTAATATGCACACAAAATTCTACTTCAGTATATCATCCATGCAAGACGCGAACATCAACGAAACGATGGAATGAAGCAATTGGATAATAAAAATGCTCATGCAAGCATCTATAAAATGGTAACTCTTAACTCTTACCCGTTTACGATTCCACTAACAGTAGTGATTGTGATAAAGGAGTTAATACTTCAAAACTTGCTCGCTTCTTCGAACCTGCAAATAATGAGCAAAACGTTTATTTTCAAAATAAAGGAGTTAACACTTCAAAACTTGCTCGCTTCTTCGAACCTGCAAAGAATGAGCAAAACGTTTATTTTCAAAAATCGAAACCTGATTTTCATAAAATCATGAACATAATTTTCACTGTGTGAACATTCACCACTGAGTATGAAAAAGTCACATTAAGGCAATATTTCATCATAAATAATTGTTCACCTTTAAATATTACTCAAAGTCAGGCTTTTACTTTTAAAAATAAAATAATATATATATATATATATTACGTGAATTATTCACATAAAATAAATTTTATTATTTTGATGTGAGCAAAAAACTCACGTAAAAAAAAATCATCCGTGAACATGTCACGGTTCTATATGAAAGAAAAATAAAATTCGTGGATACTCCACGGTTTTATCAAAAATCTTTTCCTTCGTACAATCGTCCATCTTTGAAACGAGAGTTTATTTCGATTTTGTGAAAACTCACTCCTTTTAAAAGGTGTGAAACTCACACATTTTAAAAGCATGAACAACTCATGAAACCATAAACTTCTGTTTTTTTTTTACTTTCCTGGTCGGTGCCGTCCGGAAATTGGCCGGACGGTGATCAGACGGGCGGCGGCGCTAAAGCTCCGGCGAAAAATCTTTTCCCTGCTGCTGACGTGAAGGGAGGAAGAAGATGAAGGTGGTGGTCGGTCATTGTAGGTGAAATTTTTAAAAAAATGGATTAATTCCTTTTATATCAAATTTTATTTCCAAAACCTAATTTCACAAGGATTTCCTTTCTTGGACCCGGGCCCGCGAATCCTAAACCGACCAAGGTTCTATCACCAAATCAGCGGTGCTGCACCACTTTATGCTCGTTAGGTGGCGCTCTATCATGTCACTGGGATCTTCGTTCAAGCTATGGTTTCCTCGCGCAATCAAAAATCCGGTAACATCTTATCTTGCGACTAAGTTCAATTACTTATTTCGTTTGTAACTAGAAAATCACCATCCAATGCTGACTGAGGAACATGACTGTCCCTCACTAAGAAGGGGACTTAATATAGATGGTGGATTTTCGACAAAGGCTAAAATCGTAAAACCATAATTGTACATGCTGCTGATCCAGCAATCAGATGAGGATTGAGGCTCATGTCTCTCATCGAAGCATGAAAGCTCATGCCACAATAATCTCTGACTGAGAATACTGTCTCTCAGAGTATATGTAGATGTGTAGTCTCTCAGCTGAGGCAACGGCATATCTCATGAGTACTGAGCCATTTTAGCAGTTACTTTTATATAGAATCGAATGATTGGACGACTCCTAGACAGCTTGCCTGCTAGTATAGAGCAATAACGTCTTCAGGATGTAACAATATTTTCCCTGACTATATAAAGAAAATGTGACGCTTCAACAAGCTCATATTACTCAATTCTCAGATAATTAATGCTCCTAGACAACATGCCTGCTAGTATAGAACCATCAATTAATTATCTCTAATCCTTAAATTCATTAACTGAATATTCAGGAATATTCTACGTTCTTCATAATATTTTTTTACTTCAATTCGTGGTTCTTCCCAGCAGAATTCCATGGGTTAGTGATAAATATTCAACATACGGACATCTGAGCCACTATCGAGTGGTGCAAGTGTACTCAGCAATAATGCACTAACGAGCACCTGAATGCACAAACGAGCATTCCAAAGAACCTATGCAAAATAGGAAGAAAAATAATAATAATAATAAAATATTAGCTAAGGCGCTAGGGGACTGGGCCCACCTGCCGGCCAGTCACGTCGTAGCCAGTCCCACGTCCAATTCTATATTTTATTATATTTTTATTATTTTCCTAGATCTCATGAAAATCCCTTCATCTGAACAAATATCCTTCATTTTAAGGAAACTCCTCAATTTCATGGTGTTTTCTCCGTAACAAAGAAATAATAAAAAATTAGGAATTATGTCGCGGGACCAAGCCTACTAGCCGGCCGATCATGCCCTAGTTGTGTCCGGTCCCACACCTTGCATTTTTTATTATTTTATTATTATTTCCTTCATCCTATGAAATTCCTTGATTTCATGATATTTCCTTCACATCAAGGAAAAGATATAAAATTAGGGAGGACTCACGGGACCGGGTCCTAGCCGGCCGACCATGCCCTAGTCGTGGTCGGTCCCACACGCCCTTATTTATTATTATTATTATGTGATGAAACGTGCCTCTGAGGGCTTTTATTGAAAATAGGAAAAATAGTAATATTACATGGAAGGTGTTGGTAACCTAGCTACAAGCTGAGAACCAACACCCTTTTATTATTATTATTTGATTATTATGTGATTATTATTATTATTATTATTATTATTATTATTATTATTATTACATGAAAAATAGTAATATTATGTGATTATTATTATTATTATTATTTGTTTCCTTCATCTCATGGAAACTCCTTCACTTCAAGGAAACTCCTTGGTTTCAAAAAACTCCTTGATTTCATGATATTTCCCTAAAATCATTAAAATAATATAAAATTAGGAAAAGTGCCATCGGACCAGCTTATTGGCCGGCCGGCCATACCTTGGCATAGCCGGTCCCATACTTCATGATTCCTTATTTTATTATTATTATTTCCATCATCTCATGGAAATTACTTAACCTTATGAAACTCCTCAATTTCATGGTATTTCCTTCACATCAAGGAAATTACATAAAATTACATAAAATCTGGACACGGGACCGGGGTCGCTAGCCGGCCGGCCATGCCCTCGCCGTGGCCGGTCCCACTTCTTGTAATCCCTTATTTTATTTATTATTTCCATCGTCTCATGGAAATTCCTCAGTTTCAGCAAAACCCTGAATTCTTCATATTTTCTCACATGTTTCTCAAATGCGCATCAGAAAATGTCAAAACTCTCAGAACTGAGACACGAACACTTTAATGATATGAGCATATTACCTTGACCGACCAAGGTTGGCTCTCTGGCTTGCAAGAGGCCAGTCCCACACATTTTCATCATTTGACCTAATTTGTTCACATTAGGTTCAAACTCTTCCAAACAACTTGGAATTTCATAAAACGATTGTCAGTCGGTCCCATGACCAACCAAGGCCGGTTTCATGACCCCTTGGTCGGTTCTTCATCTCTTCATAATTTATTAGGTTTTATCACCTAAGGTTCAGACGAGCATTATTTTAATGAAGGATTAAACCAGCATTTAATCATCTTTTCACCAACTAGTCTTCAAGAGACTTTGGTATTTTGCTCACTTGAGCATCTGGGCGTTACATGGTCGAATCATCATCCCTTCACTCCGTGGTTGATTTTCAATAAATCATCAATTGATCAGCAATTGATCAAAACTAGGGTTTCAGATCCAAAGCTCTGCAAAACATAGTTCTGAGCAGATCCAAACACTAATAATTTTACGTCGATCCCATGATCAACATTCTAATTAATTATACTCGGTTCAGTTACCAGTATTTTAAATTAATATTTTATTTTGGTCATGCTACTAATAATTCATCAAACGAGCAACATTTGCTCAGACTAAGGAATATTGGTTCAACTATCAATATTCAACAATCCATCGAATGAGCAATATTTGCTCACCTTAACTATCAACATTTACTCGATAATTATACCTCTGTCTCAACAGACACGTTCAGTTCATGAGTCTTAGAACATTTGAAAATCACGTTCGATTCAGCAATATAAGGACTCATCGTCCCATAAAGTCAGCAACTGACTAACTAAATACACATCTGCCTTGCAGACTCCACAATCACGATACATCAATCGTGTCATATGGGGGGATATTAACTAGGGTTTTGGTCTGGCGGTCTACGGCATGTGCGTTCATACACACGATGAGATGTGAGCAAGTCGTGCAATCAGTTGGAGGAGTTAGCAAAGTAGTGGATGGAAAATCAACCAAGTCTCCGCACTATGAGCAACTGGTTTTAACACGATTTCCACTTCCCCACTATTTTACTCCAGCAACTGTCACACTTCATGGGATCAAGGTGTTTACAATTCTAGCAATATAAATAAGTCTCTGAATCATGATTGAAAAACAAGACAATCTATCGTCAAACAGACAACAAGAGATTAAGAACTCAACATCTGAGCAATTACTCTCAACAGAGCAAATTTAATCAATCAGAACTTATCTTATTTATTCACGCATAATACACAACACACCTACAATCTTCGATCACCATTGATCTCACACATTTCTCAGCTTCCCTCCTACAGATCGACCCATCCTCTCTTGTGACCGAATTGAATCTGGAACGACCATTGTCTTGGTTTAGGTCGGAGTCCTACAGATTAATCTCTCGAACTTAAAGCATTCCCTTCTTGCAGTGCATCTGTGTAATACCCGCTATTCTTATTTACGTTTTTGGGTCAGATTTTGCTCGACTAATTAGCTAACCTTGTGAATTGGGTTTTTGTGGGGTCGTTTTGTTTGCCTTAGCCTAATAGGTTATGCACTTGAACCTAGATATCTAGCTGACATTCTCTTATCACTTAGTAAAATGTTATGGTGTAAATATAATCACCTAACTATTGTTAGATGAGTTAATGGATTTGAGAAAAATGAAAAGATAATAAAAAAGAATAAATAAGTAATAAATATTTATATAATTATTGTATCTAAATAGTATTAGTATTAAATTATATGGGATCTATAATAAACTAGAAATAAATGAAATTAGAGAAGAAAATAAAATAAAAAGTTTTAACCAAAAAGAAAGAGAGAAAGAGAAGGAGGTGAAACTAGGTCTGTAGAGAAGAATTCTATGGAGAACTTAGAGGAGATTATAGCTAATAAAAGGTAGAATGTTTAATCCCTTTCTGTTTGTGTTTCTTTGTTATACTTTGATTTTTATTTTCTTTAATCTTATATCATTAGGGTTCTGAAATTTATCAGTATAATTAGATGCGTTTGATTGATGATCGGCCTTTGATTATTGGTAGAGAACATAATTGTGTATCACTATTTAAAATTTGAGAATAATCCACCGTAAATTCACAGTTGAATGTTTGTTTGAATTTGAGTGATAGTTTCTGAAATTCTGGACAGTTTCATTTTGCTGTGTATTTGATATTCTTAGGAAGTCTTAATAATGCTAAAACGATTTGAGTCCTTAACAAAAGTTGTATATTTGTGATTTATCTATCAATGTGCTTTGGATTGAGTCAATTTGATATTTCAGTGAATTTATCATGAATTGTTTGGTAATGACATGTAATCTGCCCTGTTTTTAGGATGTCCTTGTAAATTCGATAACTCTTGTTTGAACCGTTGGTTTTCTGTGAAATTTGGATATGTGGTTGTTTATGGAGATATGTATGTTCTCTAAGAGTTTCAGGTAGATCAGATGAATAATCACCAAAATATGTATGATGCAAAATGGATGCAGTTAGCTTGTTTGTAGAAATGCTTGAAAGAAAATTATGTTCTTATGCCATGGTTGCTTGTGTTGTGTGTAAAGACTATTTATAAAAGGAAATGAGTTCATGTTTTTCCGTTAGATGGAATATCATTTCATGCTAACGGCGGGTAATGTTCCCCGAGAGTTAAATGGGTAATGATCCCCATGGGAACTTGTGTTTCCCGACCATCGATGGCGGTTGTCCGTGCCGGTAAACGATAGGTGGTGTACGAACCAAGGTTTTCGTACGGTGAATGAAACGGGTAATGATCCCCGAGAACAAATGGGTATTGTTCTCATATGAACTTTTGTTCCTGACCATCGATGGAGGTTTCCGTGCCGATAAACGATAGGTGGGTGTACGAACCAAGGTTTTCGTACCGCGAACTCAAAGTTTGTTAGTGAGATGTGTGAAATGTAATTCAATGAATTGTTGAACTCAAGTGTGAACTTAAATGGATGAGTTGTGTATTGATGTGTTAAATCCCAAATGGATGATTAGTAGACTCATGGTTTCTCTGTGATGATATTAATACGTGAATAGATGTGTTGAATCATTGATGAATGACTTGTTGACAATTATTTTTGTATTGTAAACTCATGGTTTTTTGGTGACAATATTGATATGTAACTCATGTTTTGAAACTTAAATGGATGGGTTGTTGGAAACATTATTGATGATGTTAATTGGTGTGTTAAATCCTAAATGGATGATTTATTGGCAATAATATTGGTATTGTGAACTCATGATTGAACAAATAAATTGGATGATTTGTTGATGTATCATTGTGAAGTCTTATTTGAAATCTTAATTAAATGATTTGTTATAAACAATAGTGGTATTTTGAATTCACGTTTGAACAAATGAATTCGGTGATTTAGTGAAAATAATATTTGTGAGGTAACGTTGTTGGTTGAATATATTCGTTGAAGTTGCACTCCATTTCTTATTGTATGTTATTCCTTGATAAGATGATTTTGTTTCCGCATATTTAGAGAATAGGGGTACATTCTATTGAGATGGCATCTCACCCCAATTGACATCCTTGCAGATTTATTAGAGTCGCACAGCGGAAGCTAGGATTGAGTAGCTTAGTGATTTGAATCTTTTCATTGTATTGATTGAAATGTAATTTGAAATAATAAGTTTGTTGGAAATGTTGTTACAAATGATTAGCAAATTCATATGTTTAAATTCATATTAGAAAGGCTAAATTATATTTGTAGTAATAAAAAAAAACAACTAAGAGAAATATATATGCATAAGTCTCTTTCCGACCCGTAACGCTTCGAGTTCGGATCTCCATATGGGTTTGACCCTGGTCCGGAACTCGGGGTATTACATCTGTGTGAGGTTAAACATTTCGCTCGGTTCAAGGAGTCTCCTCCGCATGGTCGTCTCCTCAATTCCGTAAAAACCAGCAAATCGTTTTTCTCCATCTACATTCATGAATACTATAGTTAACCGAGCTAAGTAATCTTCAGTTAACACCACTAACACGTAAACCTATCGTGGGATTTTCACCACATCATCTGATTGTTCGTAAACATCATCTGATTGTTCATAAAAAATAATTGATGGATTTTCTACGCCAACATGATAGTTTTGGATCATTAGTGAAAGAATTTGATTGCACACAAGGATTGTATTTGTTAAGTTAAAAGAAAATACGGTCATAGCGAAATTCAAGAAAATCCGAGCCATATCTCTGTCCTAATCAATGGACAAAAAAGCTTGCTAGATATTCCCAAATTTAAGAGTAGTGCTATGACAACCGTGGAAAAAATCGGGATAAATCCCGTGGCATTAATATGAGATAGGTCCCACTGGGGTGGTAGGCCCATCCATATTAGTGTCACGGGATTTCTCCCGGTTTTTTCCACTGTCAACAAATCATTTTTCGCAAATTTAGGTCCAGTGGAGTGGATCCTCCCTCACCTCGTCTCTGAATTTTAAATAGTCAGCAATTATTCGGTAGAAAATAGGAATAAGATTAAAAACCTCCATAATCCAGACCTAGAGACACATAAGGCCCTCTGGAATTCCACACTCTTACCTAACACTTAGTTATTTTTATGGAAGTGTGTTGAAAATATTCTCCCTACAGGCAGTAAGTTAGCTAGATACAATAGCAACCATGATAACAGGTGCAAATCATGTAACTCTGGAGCTAGTGAAACCCCTGAACATATGATTCTTCATTGTGAATTTTCTAGAAATGTTTGGTCCAACATACCTGCTGCTAGTCATGTTATTTCTCAGGATTTGAATGGAGATATTAGTATTAAGGATTGGATATCTAAATGGCTGTCTACTAAGAATCTGCTAGATAAATCTTCGATTGTTTTTACTGCTGCCTGGTGCATTTGGAAAGACAGATGCTCCAAAGTCTTTGACAATAAGTCTTTGAATTCTCAACTCACTGCCAGAATTGCTCTTAGACTGGCTGAGGAAACTATCAGTTCTCTTCCTTCTACACCTATTTCTAATACTCACACAATATTTGTTACTGAGGATAACTTCCTTAACTCTATCCCTCATGATAGTTTACTTATATTATGTGATGCATCTTTTGACAAAGATACTAACAATTCTGGTGTGGACATTGTGGCAATGAACTATGCAGTTTCAGGTACTGATGCTTGTTCTGAAGGTGTTGAGAGTAAGGAAATTCTTGAGGCTACTAGATGGATCCAAGCAAATAATTTCTAGAATATTTACTTAATTAGTGATGTCAAGAATATTATGGCTTATCTTAATAATTGCAAAGGCCAAACTAGCTGGACCTCTTGCTCTGTTTTAGATGATTGTTTATTTCTTTTAAAGGATATTCATTCTATTCGGTGATACCTTAAGAGAAATCTTAATAGTGTAGCAGATTTAGCTGCCAAGCACAATCGAACTGGGAAAGTTACGGGTGAATGGGATGAATCCAATGTTCCCTATTTTCTTCAGAACGCTGTAAGCTTGCTCAATGAGAATTTTCTTTCCTAGCAGGAAAATAAATAAATAAAAACCTACCGTCCAAAGATTCCAAAGACGCCATCAACGTAGTAGGTGGTACGTAACGGGATCCAATGGGGAACCTTACAAAAATGAGACAGATATATTTCTCTGTCCATTTAGCGTCTTTTTGCTTTTAGTATATACAGTACAGAAGATCAAACTGCAGCAATGTTTGAAGTTGAACAGTGACGATTTCCTATAGAAGTAGATACTTGAATAGTAACCATTAGATTATATAATTCAAGATATTGTTGTAGTCCTACTTTACATATTAACATTGTCCTTAGTATTCCCAAATTGATTCTCAATCTCAATTAATCAAACAGAGAGAAGAAGAAGATGGAGAAGTGAGAACCCAGAGAAGAAAGAACAGAGAGAGAGAGAGATGGTGATGGAGATAGTGGAACCAAACACATGTGTAAGAGGATGTTGTAAGAGTAAAACAATACCATTACATCTTTTACCATCAACATACACTCTTCTATCTCCAATAGCTAAAGGTTCTGAAAGTGTTGTTTATGAAGCAATTCTTAATGGGAAAAAAGTTGCTGTTAAAAAACCTATTTTGGCTACTTCTGATGATCTTGATAGATTCCACAAAGAACTACAACTATTATGGTCAGTATATATTTATACACACACTTCTTCATTTCACATTTATCTTTGATTGAAAATTTATTGAATTTGTTTTTGTTGTTTTTGGTGAAAGCAAATTGGATGATTTGGGGATAGCAACATTAATAGCTGCACATGCGAAACCACCCAATTATATGTTCTTTTTCCAATTCTATGAATCTGGTGATCTTTCTGGGAAATTACATGTTCAAGAATGGATTCCAAGTCTCAAAGAGATGCTTCATATTAGTCTTAAGCTTGGTAAATGCATCTCCTTATTTATTTAGTTCTATAAAGTTTTTTTTTTTTATCTTCAATTTCTAGTACTCTGTTGTTTGGATTGAGTAATAAACTAATAATAGTATTATTGAATCTTAAGTTGGGGGTGATTTTTGTTGACAAGAATGCTAAAGTTTTGGTGAGGGCATTGCTTTGCAACTAACAATTTTCAGGCATAATCATCCTTATGGTTACAGATGTCTGTAATATTTTGTTAATTCTCTGAGTAGTTCAATTATAACTAGTGTAGCTAAAACCTTATCATTTTAGGCTACCCAAAACCTAATCTGCGTTGTGGCTGCAAATTTGGACCTACACAGTAGCGATGTTACCAATGCAGAGTTTAGAGTTCATCAACAATTACCAAGATATGAGTGGGTGAACAAACACAAGTAGGATACCACCCAAAACGCGCAGCTTTCTTGTCAGTCGCAACACAGTAATCATGCCGTCAAAAATCTGAGTTACACTGCATGATAGCTACCTTATAATTCATCTTGGACTGGAAAAATTCTGGAGTGCGGGGGGTGGTTTATCATATCTGGACTTAACAGAAGCATTACAAGTTGATATTTGACATATAGCTCTAAAATTGAAAGCATGATATATTGAGAGGCCTATACCAATTGTTAATATGGTGGCAAGTGACGAGTCTTATAAGTTTTCCACCTTTGAATTCATGCCTTACTCTAGTTCGCAATGGAAGAGAAAGAGAATAAGCATATTCATCTTTGAAGAAATCGAGGGAATGTATCATAGTCTATCCTAGTCTTTGTTTCTGGAGAATGGTGACACTTCTTCTCTTGTCTAACTTTTTTTCTTTCTTGATACTTGTGCTTGTCTTTGTTTCTGGAGTTTTGAATTTACTCCTTCCTTCATTATTTGAATTTTTCGTTTGGTAGTTCCTAAAAAATGTGTTTTACGCTTACCCTTTCCAGCAAAATCTCTGCAATATCTCCATAACCTCGGGATTGTGCATAGGGACGTGAAACCAGCAAATGTTCTTGTAAGTACTTCAGAAACTAATAATATTATTGTTAATATTGCTTAATATTTTTATTGCAGATTCAGTAATTTGTGTGTGGTATTTATATAAGGCGAGTTTCTCGCAGCTTGACAGGAATCTTTGTCCACACCTGTCAGATTTTGGGTTGGCAGTATATAAGAAAGATCTTAAACATGTTTCTGTTGAAAATTGGAGATCATCCGGCAAACCAACAGGTGGTTTTCACAAAAAGAATATGGTTGGGACGCTGATTTATATGGCACCTGAAATATTAAGGAAGGACATACAAAGTGAAAAATCAGATGTGTATAGTTTCGGAATAACCATCAAGTAAGCATTTGAGCCTTACATTGTTGTATTGGGAGCATGGATAGATTGGGATGTACTGAATTTACAGTTGCTTGTACACATCGTTAGTTTAGCCTGTCAAGAGATAGTATTACGATTAACCAGCTTACACTATTAACGTTTAACCAGTTATACATTCATAAAGAATTTCTGGATGTATTTGTCAAGTTTGCCTCAGATTCAAAATCCTTATTCCTTGGTCTTTTCAAGGCTTGAAAATATGGTTCGACAACTCAACTTGATTCTGACTGGATATCTGAGCTGAGGGTATATGTACTGAAATTCTTCATTTCTTCCACAGTTGTATTCTTGCATTTACTAGATGATATATCCTGTTTATGCGCTTGTAGTAGTGAAAGTGTTCGTTCGATCACAACTTAATAATGATATCCTTCTAAAGAGCCTTTTGTTTTACTGTCTTCTAATAGATTCCATTTATACATTAGAGGGCATAATGAAATATGAATAAAAAAAATCTATCAGCATAACCATAATGTCATTATTTCGAATCATGATTATGATTTTCCTGTGATCTTTGTAAATGATAAGATTTTTAAACCATTTGATATATCACGCCTGGGCAGTAACCCAGAAATATATCTAACCTGCACTTTCAGTAGCACATTATAATAGTCCTATATGGTACACAGAATGATACACATTATTAAATGCTTACATGCTACTGTACCCGAGTCTTACCATAGAAAAATCTGACTGCACATTTTCTATTTCAGTGAGCTCTTTACTGGCGTCGTTCCTTACACCGATCTTCGTGCAGAAGCCCAGGTACACTGTCTAGATTATTGTACTTCTTTGGGTCATGGAAGTTTGAAATTTCCACCTATCATTTTGTGTTTAAAAATATTAACCAGTTCAAGCTTTGCGCTCAAGCTTGCTTTACATCTTGGGGCAAGGTCCTTTATCTTTCAGTTTAATAGTAATTATTGTATTGGAAAAATAATCCCTGCAGGCACATACTGTACTGGAAATGAACTATAGCGAACAGCAACTAACAGCAGCTGTAGTGTCTCAAGGACTACGACCAGTTCTCGCTGGTTCTGAATCAGGTGCACCAGACAGTTTAGCCAAACTAATCCAGAGGTGTTGGGATGCAGATCCTCTTAATAGGCCTTCTTTTGATGATATTATTGCCGAATTGGATCCAATCATGAAACATGTATGTGAAGGACAAGAGGGAAAGGTCCTCCAAGAACCATCTGGGTTACTGACTGATCTTTCTTCAGATGTCATCAGTAACCTTCAAAGTTACCAAGAAGCTGTAAATTGGTATGTTCAAGGAGAGCAGTTGTCCAAAGATGCTTCCTCTGCAACTGATTCAAATCCGAGGATCTGGCATGATTCATCAAATGGTGCTGCTCCATACAACCCGACATTATCTTCTGGATCCTTTGCCACTTGTGGCAGAAGGGAAAGCATGGAGGACACGCATTTTTTGATGCCAAGCATGTGCAGGCAGAAGGATGTTCATCTGTTTGGGATCTTTGATGGTCACCGAGGTACAGAAAGGAACTACTTAAATTCCCATTACCAGCTAAACCAACTTCATGCTGTCAATTACCAACGACCCTCACCCTTAGCCTTTACCGGTGACCCAACCACCGCAATTGACTTTGGGTACATGATAGGAAATTATCTCTGAGTTGGCTTTGCCAAACCTACTATTGGAGAGTTAGTTTGGGCCTGATATCGTCGTCTTTTATGAGTAGTGTTTGACAGAGACTGTATTGTTGATAATAAAAAATGTGATGATGAAATATATTTTAACGTTTCATGCATACAGGAGCAGCAGCTGCTGAGTTCTCTGTTCGAGCATTACCAAGGTTCTTGCAAACATTAGGTTCTACACTGAGGTTTGTTCACGCTTATCTTTTTTGTACTCTCCAGTCCTCGCATTCCTTGGTTAACTTTGTTTGTTGGTGCAGTCCTTCAGATGCACTGACAGAAGCATTCATGAAGACAGATATTGCATTCAGGGATGAGTTAATAGTCCAGCGCAATGTTAAAGGAACTACAAAGAAAAATTGGCATCCTGGGTGTTGTGCAAATGCTGCATTAATAGTTGAGAACAAGCTTTTTGTTGCTAATGCTGGTGATTGCAGGACAATTTTATGTCGTGCTGGCACTGCCTTCCCTCTCACTAAGGTAAGTTTGGACATGTAGATACGCCTATAAACTATATTAACACTTTGGTTCTTATAAATCAGTTGGTATACAAGCTAGTTCACATTAAACAATAATAGAAGAATCTAATTTTTTAATTAAGCATTTGGTTGCAAATCCTGGTATTTTTACGTTAAAACAGGATGTCACTGTACTGACGTATCCCTGTACTTCCAAACAGGATCATACTGCAAGCTGTATTGAGGAGAGGGAACGAGTCATAAGAGCAGGTGGACAGGTCAAATGGCAAGTGGACAATTGGAGGGTCGGTACAGCTGCTCTCCAGGTGCTTATCAGTACAAAGAAGAAAATAAACCAATTATGTTATGCTTCTCTGTACACCCATTTCTTACCGTAGTAATCATTATCCTCGTAATAGTTTTATGCTGGTAGCTCTAGAAATCTTGCATCAAAAGCCTAAGTAGGATTCTCTTTCCAGGACATCTCCACTTAAGTGTGGGAGGTTAGATTTATACAAAATGTTCAGTTTGGAAGGGACCTAGTAGTTGGCGATGCTGCGATGAATAAATAAATTTATGCTTCCTCATGGCTCCTCCGTTGGTGCTTGCGGCTTGCCTTCCATGAGTTTAACTCACTTTTCCTACTTATGTTGCTTGAAAACTTCCAATCCTACTACTGGAAACTACCTGAATTTCTTGATTTGCTTCTTTGATCAGGTTACACGGTCGATAGGTGATGATGACCTGAAACCTGCAGTGACAGCGGAGCCTGAAATTAGAGAAACTACTTTGACCTCTGAGGACGAGTACCTGGTAAGGATACTTAAAAAGGTTACAGATTTATAGACTGTTGGTTCTTCATCAAGAAAACTATTGGTAAGGAATAAGTAAAATTACCTTGGAGATGTCTAAAGCCCGGTCACAATTTTAAATTGCTAAATGCAAAAGTTTTGTTTAGGATATCTCGTCTTAGTTTTTACTAGCTGTTAACTTTCAGAAAGTAAGAAAATTCTCGTAAAGTGTGAACAATCAGGGCACATAAACTTAGTAATATATGTTGGTGGATAAATGGCACAAACCAAGTGTAAGCAGGTTTGAACCCAGGTAGAGGACTCCACCACTATCAGGGGCTCTACCATTTCTTCTGAGAGTCACGGATAAGGATATATTAGATGCACACTAGAAAACCATTTGATTCTATCTAAAATTCGTGGTTGTTTTGTGTCAGGTGATGGCCAGTGATGGACTGTGGGATGTAGTTAGCAGCGAGGATGTCATATCCATCATAAGAGACACAGTTAAAGAACCAGGAATGTGCTCGAAGAGATTGGCAACAGAAGCTGCCGAGCGTGGAAGCAAAGATAACATCACTGTCATTGTTGTTTTTCTTCGCCCTGTCTCCACAGCTGAGAGAATTTACTAAATGTTGACGCCGTTCTTCATGTCTCATACAGCTAATGGGTATACTATACAGGAAGTATTTAGAACCAGTTATTCCTTCCAATTTGAAGTGTAAATTACATACATTAGATATTTATCCCATTTTACAAGTGTAAATTACGTACATCAGATATTTATCTCAGATATTTATCTCATTTTACAAGTGTAAATTCCATCTTTAAATATATTTATCCCAGTTTGTGGTTGGAGCCCAGTACCCCAGAGTTGTTTTCATTGTAACTTTGGATCATTTAGAGCCTATTTGGTACAGTTTTCAAAAACAGGTGAAAAAACTCGTTTGGTAGGGACATTTTCAGAAAATATTTTCTATTTATTTTCTGTTTTTGAAAACAAAAAAATGCAAACAATAAATTATTGTTTTCTGTGTTTTTTTTTTCTTGTTTCTTCTTCTTCTTTTCAGAAAAAAGTAAGAAATCGGGAGAATGATTGCAAGTGAGTCATGGCCAGTATCACTATCTCATAGACGAGTCTTTACATTTGATTTGATTTAGTTGATTTTCCTTGGTTTTCAAAAACAGTTTTTATCCTGCCAAACAATTTTTAGAAAATGAAAACAAGGAAACAATGGAATGTTTTAAACCTGGCGAGATTGGGGTATACGCATTTTATTCCTATCCAAACTAGTGTGCTAAGGGGTGTCTAAAAGGTGTTAAAAGACCAAGTTGCCCATACTAAAAAACCATGCCGACTGAAACTTTTCAAAACCAATTCACCGGATGTGGTTCATCTGTGATGAAATCGAAAATCAAAACAAAACTAAAAGAAAAAAGTCAAAAATCCAATTCAAAACAAAACCAAAAAAAAAAAAAAAAATGTGGCTACGGGATTTGAGATTGGGTATGATTTTGTACCCAATCTCAAACCGGGTACAAATTCATACGCGGTTTGAGATTTGGTACAAAATCATTCCCAATCTTAAATCCCTTATGAATTCAACATTTTTGCTAAAAGTCGGCAGGGTAATTTTTGTCGACCTTGCCGACTAATACTAGTCGGCAGCTTCCTAGATTGAATATCATGCCGATTTTTCATCACTGAAATTAGCATTTACAGGGTCGGCAAGGTATTCATCCTTATACCTTGCCGACTATAGTTTAGCCGGCAGGTTATGAATTTAGTACCTTGCCGACTAATCATGCATTTGTAACACCTTTCTATGTATTGCAAAAATCCTATAGTTGGCAAGGTATTTTTTTGTCAACCTTAGCAGGCAAGGTAAGAAATCAATAAGATACCGACTAGTGAAGCATTTACAATAGTCTCCTGTTTGTCAAAAATAAAATAAAATAATTCGGCATCTTCTTCATTCGACGACCTTGCCGGATGAAGCATAGTCGGCATCTTCTTCTTTTGACGACCTTGTCGACCAAAGTACAGTCGGCATCTTCTTCATTCGTCGACCTTTCCGACTTTTGATGGTTTCAGAACTGAAAGTGTTGATTTCTTCTATAATTTTGAGTATGATTTCATATATCAGCTTTGCAATCCCCTTTGGGGAAGTGTTTGGGTAGTATGCTTTCATTTCAGTTGCAAAAACTTTTTTCAAAACAATTTTTTTCATCAAAAATCTTCCCACATGAGTTCAATCAAAAACAAAATTTCATAACTTAAATTCATAAGTTTTAACCTAAATTCAATGAATTAACCTAATCAGAACTTTTAGTGTTAATTAAATAAGGGTATATTAGTCATTCAGAAAATATAAGATTAAGGGGTGGCTTCTTTTATTCTAAAATGACCTAGCTTTTGTCTCATTAGGCATACTCCAATTAATTTGGGTATTACCCCAGTAAAGCCAGGTTTTTAAAACAGTGGAAAATTAATTTTGAAAACTGTTTTTAAAAATTGTACCAAACAAGCTCTTAATATTTGTGAACTTATACTTGTTATATTACAAATGAAACAAAACGAAAACGTTAAAGGAGAAAGAGCACAAATATATAACTAAATATAGAATGTTCCACATAACTTCATTTTATTAAGTAATAAAACTAGTTGGGTTTAAGTAAATCTTTAACAATAATGGCATCTTTAATGAGATTTGATGTCTTGTAATCAATGAATGAATTTCCCCTTCCATTCAAAAAGTATGACATTTAAAATCGAAGCATGAGTTAAGACTTAATAGACTCAAAAAAGGAAAAAATATAAACTCTATTTAAAGAAAAAGTTTTAACACAATCCCTATACTTATGGAGTTTATTTGCCTCGCATTAACCCTAATTTAACCCATGGCATACATAATTTCTAGTATTTAAAAACCGCAATTCCAAGACATTAATTTGCTGATTCACGTACTGGTAAGAAAACCCATATATTAGTATGAGTTATTCTCAGTGTGATCTTCTTACCAAATGTTTTTATGTGTTTCTTTTTTTGAACCTAGAGTCCTAGACTCTTTGCTTAATACCCTGAGATATCTATGTCTTTGTAATAACTATGTACCAATGATATCTTTCTATACATGGAAGATTACAGCATTCATATTCTCATTCATTGAATATCGTATTTTCTCTTCTCTTATTTATACAACAAAAAAACTAAAGAGTTTCAAAGTCGCACCATAAAACCCACCATCAATCTTTCTCGATCACTCATCTCTCGCTTCCATGGAGGATTTGCGTATGGAAGCTTGTAATTCAACATCTTCAACCATCTCCGCCTCCGACGAAACTCCATCATGCAACGAAGATATCAATAATACTCAAGAGAAGAATATGATGATGCTGAGACAAGAAGAATCCAAAACGGATCAAAATAGTATTACTCTTGATTTAAAGCTTTCTACAAATAATAAACATGTAGAGTTCGGATCGAAAAACCAACCCATTGAGGTTAAGGATTCGGGTTTATTGAGACCATCGTCTTCATCCACCGGGATCAATAAGAAGAAGGAGACTCCTAGTAGAGTCTTCTTCTGCAATTTTTGTAGGAGAAAATTCTATAGCTCTCAAGCTTTGGGCGGACATCAAAACGCCCATAAACGCGAACGTAACTTGGCAAAAAGAGGGCAACCACTGGATAGTATTGGAGGTTACGGGTACCCACAAAGTATCTTGAGCGCGTACTCGTCATACTCGACTCTCTATAATCATGGATCTTTTAATAGATCTCTTGGTGTTCGAACGCCAACTCAGAAACCTTATTACCCATCGCCATCTCTAGCCGGTTTTCAGTACCATAACAGTAGTGCGTGGTCTCAACCGGGTTCGTGGTTGAATCGTCTGGCCGGCCATCCTGCAACCGCAATGCCAAGTGCAGCTAGCAGGTTCGATGGTATTGCTAGTCTGTCTCCTAATACATCATTCCAATCACCACCTTTTGGTGCTATCCCTAGTACTAACATGCCTTCCACTGCCACCACCACCAACACCATCTCTTGCAACAGACCTAATGCCGTAGTTGGTGGTGTTCGTCTTTGGGACGGGAGTCGTGATCATAATTCTGAAACTCATCAGCATAAGGTACCCGAGGTTGGTGGTGTTATTCATCTTTGGGATGGCAGTCGTCCAGAAAGTAATAAGAAAGAGCCAGAAATTAGTGGTTTGCGTAATTGGGATGGTGGTCGTCTTGAAACTAATCACAAGGCACTTGAGGGTGGAGGTTTTCGCCTTTGGAGTGATGGCCGTTCCGAAACTCATAAGAAGGATCCCGAGGAACCAGGAGATTTTGATTTAATTCTCAAGCTGTAGAGTTTAATTTTTGTCCATTTTTCTTATATGTGCTGTAATTCATTGTTCTTTGAGTGTCATATCTTATTGTTGCTACTTGTGTTAAATTAGTGATTTAGGTTCTCTTATCATTCATATTTCGAATCTCAAGTCCTCACTTTATATTATGTTCTTTTTTCCATCATATTTACTGTTTGTTTTCAACGGAAAGATTAATTGTATTGAACCAAGTTAGTGAGGTTACAACCATACTTAAACAATTGATCACATTTTAATGAGTGTCTGACTGTAACTTGTAATGATGTTGAACATAAAAATTGTACGGGAATTATTCGAGCTGCTCTAGCTAGTATATCTTGGGGCGTCAATTGTCCACCCTGGGTGTGTTAGAACAGTATGCTTGAAGACACGCTTCTAGCAAGTTCCTACATTATTATGTGGTGGTTTGTTATGTGGCTGGATATTGTGTCCACGGGTTGTCTGCAACCGGTGTGGATGTTGACCATTGTCCTGGTGAAGGGCTTGCACCTCTGCATGAAGTGCAAACACAAAAATATCCATGTTTGTGGAAGATCTCCAAAAGTGTTACTACTACTTTTTCATTTTGACCTATGTTTTACAATTGATTCCAAATATTTTTTCCATGTTTGTGGAAGATCTTTTTCTCCACTTCTCAGTTTTTATAGCATGTTTGGATACCAAGAGCAAAATGTTTTTACTTCATGAAAAGTTAACCTTTTGACTTCTAGAAGTCACTCGAAAATTATATACCCAAATTAGCTTCTGACTTTTCTGCTTCCAAGAATCAAAAGGCAACTTCTGAAATGACATCCAAACATGCTCTTAGAAGGACTCATTTGGTTTTCTTATCTACTTCTTTGTTACGGTATTGATAGTATATTGCTTTTTTTTCCTTCTCATTCCTGTCGGTTTGGACTTGTATTCCTTATCAGCTAAATATATGGATAATTAACTATGGATGGATGAGTTGTCAAATGAAAAAATACGATGGAAAATCAAGTATTAAATGATAGAACCCGTGATGCAAAACATGTTTTTGAACGAAAAACACGGTGTTATTAATAATTTGCCCTTCGAATGGTAATTCTTGCAAAATACAATGAATGTAAATTGATATTAGTAAAGAAGCGAACGATCTATAAGCTGAGCATTTATTAAATTTGACTATGATTTATTGACACACTAAACACTAAGCACATAGTAGTTGATCATAATTTAAAAAAGATCATATCACGGATTAGATTCTTGCTAATTAGTCTAGTGATGTTTCGACTTCCAAGCACATATTTTTGGAGATCGAAACTAAGCTTGAGAAAAAAGCACAAACATTATTAAAAGGTTCATGACTTTCAAATTCGCTCTTAAGCTTATAAGATTTTTTTTACTACTAATGATTTTTATTCACTTGAGTTCACAAACCTAAAAATCGAGTTTGTGAACCTAAACGTATAGAACTCAAAATCAAAGGAAAATAAGGTCCTTGAGTTCGTGAACCTATTACGGTAAATTCACGAATAGAGAGATTTTCTCTGAGAACTTTTGTCTTTTGAGTTCGCGAACCTATTACGGGTGCATTCGCGAATCTGTAGAAGAAAAACTTCTTCTGAGCTATATTTTCATTTAAGTTCGTGAATCCATATAGGTGATTTTGCGAACCTAGTACAAGAGAAATTTCCTGAAGCCTTTTTGTGTTTGAGTTCGCGAACCTATATATGTGAATTCGTGAACTTAGTACAAGAGACATTCTTCTGAAGCTTTTTTCATCTGAGTTCGTGAACTACCTACTTGAGTTCGTGAACCTACTGAGGCTTGAATTCTCCCGTAAAGTGTTTTGTATTTTAGTTTGTGAGCCTAACTATTTGAATTCACAAACCTACAAATGTAAATTTCTATATTTTCTCTTCTTTTGCTCCAAACACTCAACTGTGAGTTCATGGACCCAAAAGCTTAATGAGCCAAACCCAAAACGTTTATATCTCTGGGCTCATTCATTCTTCTTCTTCGGATTCGAAGACTAACTTTCTACGCTCTTATGAATTGTTATTCATAGTTAATTCCTTTGGTTAGAAAGTCTATTTCTTTTCATAAAGTTTGAAGTTAACTTTGGTAGTAATTCTTTTTATTAAGAATTTTTTTGGGCTTTTTATAAACTTCAAACCATGAAAATAATATCATAGCAAGCCAATTCCTTTCCAATATAAAAATCATAGGAATCGACATGGATTAGGAAATCGAGAATTAACTTGGGGTTGCAAGAAATTCATTGCTTAGATCATAAGAAATTGATCACTGTAAATGGAGAAACTAGTAAAAGAAAAAACTTAATCCATACACTCGTGTGTATCTTAGTGTAAAGTTTTCCTCGAAGACCAAAAGGATCTTCGTGATCTAAGGTTCGGCTTTGAAAGACTTCACTTGGGGTTCGTGAAGCGTAGGTTCATCTATCTTGAAAGAAGGATAATTTCGAAACGTGTATCCGTATATGTGTTGCTTATAATTCTATTGTCTATTTTAAGTTTCTTCTCTTCTGATATAAGGTCATTCAAGAATTGTATATCAAAATCCATATTTGATAAAAAAAACGACAAAAAAGATTGAGTATAACACCTATCTATTTATATCTTGTTTGTGAATTTTGTATAAGAATTCATGTTGGATTAAGTTCTAGATGATTCTTGCGTAGATAGAATATTAGGTATCTCCATAAATCTTGAAGATAATAAACCCTAATCTTGGATTTAGATTCTTCTGAATTCATAAACTAATTTTTATCCTTGATGCAGTATCGAAATGAAAATTTTAAGCGACATGTTTGAGTCATGGTAGTGCTAGTCATCACGATCATGGAGAAACTCCTATGACTGTAAAGGACATCATATATGTGAATCAAGTGTAAAGGTTCTTATGATAACCAAGAGACATAGGGGCACAACTGTAAAAGAATAGCTTGGAGGGTTATTTTGTCTCCACTGCATTCTAGATCGATTTCTTATAATAGACTAGTATTTGTATCGTCTTAATACAATGTGTGTTCAAATTGGACAAGGCCACGGGATTTTACTGCTAGCTTGTAAGTTTCCCCGTAAACAAAATTTCTGATATCTTGCTTTACCTTTATTTCTCGCATTATATTGAGTTTATCTTCTAATTAAAAGTAAAAACCAGTTGTACATTAACCAATCGTTGTGATTCAAGAATTTCTTTTAAGATATTATCCAACGATATTTTCTTGTCTTCTTTAATCTCGTATTGAAGTTCACACAAGAAAATAGTTTATAGGTTTTGTAACGAAACATGTGGTGGTGTACTTGATACCATCTCCTTTTTAATAGCTTTAAAAGATACTTTTAATAATTACTATGATTTGTTATGGGATTTTAAGTTCAAACTTCAAAATTCAAATATTACTGATATAATTTTATTATTATTATTTTGATTAAATATGACTTTAATTATTTTATATTTTTCCTTTTTATTTGTGAGAAAGCTATTATGTGAAAGGATAACATATCTCAAGGATGTTTCCCATTTTACTTATGCAATACGTTGATACTCTTGCCATTAATCTTGAATAATAAAATCATTGTCATGTAATTTTTATATAGTGGATTCACACCATACTTACACTCCTTTTAATCACCATTCTTCCGTCTCCTTTTCACCTCTTTACTTACCCATTACTTTGCAACCACTACCATTGATAGTAATGGTCTTTAAACTCCATTGTAAATGCTCTAGTTTATATCCCTATAAATAGAGAGCATTTCCTTTATAATTAATACAACTAATAAAACTTCTTCTTCTCCTCCTCCTCTATATTTTCTATGTCTCCTTTTAGTTTATAACATGCTATCAACATGCTCTGATCACTGAGTAGGTTTTTATGATCGGTTCATTTTTTTTAGTTTTCTCCAAAACATTGTTTTCCCTTGTTTTTGTGGAAACAAAAATCCTAAATTTTTTAATTAGAGTTCATTTTATTTATTTATTTTACATTTAATTTATATGAGCTAACTCTTTAGTTTGTCTCATAGATTACATGATGTATATGCAAATACTTTTGATTCTCAGTCATATATTTATTTACCGAGTATCATACATGATTAAGTAGTATTGATGAAATTGATTTAAATTACTTAAACAACGAATTTTTTTTTGTGAAAAACAATGTTATGTTTAAGATAAACTAGGAAATACCATCTAGTCCTAGTAATAATATATTAAAGAGAGTCTAGTCCGGTTGACTCAGTCAACTGTCTGTTTGGTCCTTTTTGAAAAAATATATTATACTTTGGTCCTAAAAATTATGGTTTGGTCATAGGGTGACGTCATGGATGATGTAATTGTCATCTTGTGGTGGCAAAAATACCCTTTTGGGACCATTGCATCATCCATGACGTCATCCTAGGGCATATATACTCAATTATCAAGAGAGAGGAAATCATTCTCAGATTTACTTTCTCTCACCTCCATATTTTCAGATCTAGTTTCTTTCTCTCTCTTTTTTCTTCTGATGCTGCATAAACTATGAAGTTTTGTATGAGTTTTAGGGTTTTGATTTTGCAGAGATGATTATTACGACTTGCAGAGATGATAAAGATGATGGACAAGACGACGACTTGCGACAAGATTATTTGTTTTTCTTCTCCGTTTGATGATGTTACGGTTGAAGATGATGATGAACACGATGAAGATGATGAAGACGACGATAGATTTATGTGTTTCTTCGTCACAAGATTTGATTTTAACTTTTTATGCTGCTGTCAAAGAAGATGAAGATTGAAACGAAGATGATGAAGACGATTTGATGTTTGTTGCTGCCGTTTGATGACGATCGATGTTGCTGCTGCTGTTGAAATGAAGTTCATTTCTGGAATGAACTCTGGTTTATATGTTTTCTGAAAAAATAAGTAGAAATTAACCGGAGTTCATTTTGACGAATGAACTGGTACAAGAAAATAAGTAAAAATTAACACGGAAGGGTAATTTTGTCTGTTTTATATTTTTAAATTATTATGGACTAAACAGTAAAGGCGTTTTCCCAAAGGACTAAACAGACATGGGACCACATAAAAAAGGACCAAACGATATTTTTCCCCGTCAATTGCCCAAATATTTGTAAAACATGGTTCTAATGGACGAGTAAAATTTAGTATGGGTGAAATGGACACCAAAAAAATAGCAAGAATGAATCTGGATTCATCCTGGCTTAAACTTAAAAAATAGTGAGGGTGAAACTGGATGCATCCTGATGTAAATTAAAAATAAGAAAAAGTATTTGAAAATGGGTAGGATGAAACTGTTTACATCCTATCTATTTTTACATTCTCGTCCATTTAAACATCATCAAATTTCACATGTCTTTTTCACCCAGGAATTGTCGTTATTGGGTTAATTGACCAATTTTGTGTATTTTTAATCATCGACGGATTAGTAGATATTACGATCAAATATAAATTCTGAAGTAGATACATCTTGGTCGTATGTATATTATTTTTTTGGGGTAAGTTCGTCTCTGTTTAAGGTAAGTATATTGTAGATTTTTTTCTATATCATACTTATTAAATTGATACTATTTTTCTATTCATTTTGTAATTGCGAAACAAATTTTATTTGGTATAATTGATATTAAGGTCAATTATTATTGGTTTTCTCTTCGTTACATTTATGACAGATGTAAAACTAAAAATTGCCATTCTTAATAAACCTTAACCATTAAATATGGTTTAATCTTTTAGCTGATTCAAAAAAAAAATGGCAGGATCATAGGTTTACAATAAACCTTAACCATTAAATATGGTTTTATCCATTAGTTTCCATTTCTTACGAGAAACCATTAATCAACTACAAAGTGGATTTTATTCAGAAACGATACTGATTTTTTAATTTTTCTTAAAAAGAAACATTTTGAACAAATTGAAATTGGCTTTCTTTATCGATCCTAGAATGAGAGATATCATTATAATGGTATTCACGATTGCAAACACCAATAAGACAAATAATTGCTACATTCCTGAAGCATATTGAGTAATCTTTTATCTTTTCCACGATACTAATCTCAAATTTTGAGACCGTTCCACCTGTAATTGGAATACGGTAGGACATGAAAGGTCAATGGGTGCGCACCCATCTTGTTAGCCTTTACTATTAGTCCTTGAAGTAACTTAATTGATCTCCACACAAACTTCTTTTAATAAAGAGAGTGTCCATAATTTCATTCTAAGGTGAAAGATTATTCTTTTAAGCCTATAGGTCACAAAATTATTGGAGATTAATTTGTTTGCAAATTTTGTATAGGTTTTATCCAATAAAATTCTACATTCCAAAAGTAATCCATGGTTGATACAAAAAATTTAATGGCACTTGAAACGTCTGTATCTGCGGTACATTAAATCCCACAAATTATTACGAGTATATGTCCTTGAATTAATCAGATAATATTTTATGAAACTTATTTGATATGGAAATATTTCCGTCATAATCAAGGGGAGACTATACACTACCAGAATTTTGTATTAATTAACTTGAAAGTTACATCATTTTATCTACTATCATGATTAAATCGACAAAAAAAGTTATCATTAAATAGGCGTGAAAATATCTCATTTAGATTTTCCACAAGCTTATGCCATTTAAAAGGCAAATCCAATCACATCTACCAAGAATGTAAAGTTGTAGTATATCATACAGATAGTGCTCTGATAGAGTCAATCATAATCCAATTCACACTCTCAAAATTAATATCTCCTCGTTTGAAGATAGTGAAATTATAACGCCCAAAGACACTAGTACAGGTAAATTTGGAATTTTTTAAACTAGAGAATTGTGTGGGATTGTCGAATATTTATTTACAATAGCTACTGAAATAATAAATGATGGTGGTTGTGAACCCCCACTATAGAGAAATATCGACAAATGTGATTGGTAAGCACAAAATGCAAATTATGTTGGATTAAAATTCTGCTGAATATGGCAATATTTGGATTCAAGGCCTAAAACTTAAACGTGCAAGCCTGAATTCTGAAAATTACAGGTAGGGTGATGAATTTGCCGTGGTAGTCATTTAAGGACTCGTATTCCATTCACACAAATAGTGTGGTCAAGGAACATATTCCTTTATATTGAGGATTCAAATTATATTGAGGATTCAAATTATATTGAGGAAGCCACCTGAATGAATTATGTCAGGTTTAACAATCCTTTATGTGTTTTTAGAAATTTGGTACAAAACTAAGAATCCAATTATTTAGTTGATGATATTGATTTATAAGTCTCTTAAAAAGTCTTTAAAAACATAAAAATCCATGTTGTGGCAGGATAATTTTTTTTCTTATCTGCAGTTTAATATTATACTTGTATAAAACTTGTCTATGGTATAGACTAGAGTTATGAATTTGATGCTTGTTTTCAGTAATACTCGTATAGTTGAGTTAGCATCCATAAATCGTCAAAAGTGGTAATCTTTTTCCTTCTTTTCAGATTTTATACCATGTGTTTTTTCCTAGCATGGTTTTAACGAGGTAACATCTTGTTGACGTTAAATTTTTATTTAAAATGTTGATATTATGCTCTTTTTCCTTCGTCCATATATTTTTTCCTGCTGGGTTTTTAGTGAAGCAATTTATCCAACATGGTGGTCATTCAAGAGGAGTTGTACCAATTTTGATTATTTGATGGTTTCCTACCATTAACGAGGTCATTTTGTAAGACCAAATCAACATAACAAAGCTCTTAGGAATTTGGATGTTATTCTGATCGAAATAAGGTATGACCACTGTTTATGGGTAAAAATGGTTTACTGATTTCTGGTAAAAAGTGGTGGAATAGGCAAGTGCTTGATGAAGCAAATCGTCTGAATCTTCAAACAATAAAAAAAAGCATCAAATTAAAAAAAATCGTCTGAACCTTTAGGCAAATGTACTGCACGAGAGTACTTTGAGTTCGAGAGTTTAATCTGTACTCTGCCTTAAACTAAGACAATGGCCGTTCGGGATTCAATTCGGTCATAGGGAAGGAGAAGGGTCGGTCTATAAAGAGGAAAGATGAGAATGTATGAAGATCAATGGAGATTGATCAATTGATGATATGATGTGTTGAACTGCTTTGGAGATGATTTCTCTATGTAGACGAGAGAAATCCTTTGTAAGTGATTGATAATTCACTGTTGTGTGTTGAGTCTTACTCCGTTTAGGTGTCTTATCAGTCTTGATTGTCAAATCATAGGTTGAGGGACCTATTTATTACAACACATCAATCTTGAAAACGTGGGAGGTATAACAATCACACCCAATATTTCGTTCGACAATATGTATGGACTAAACTCCAATATAATTCCGAGAGCACCAACTTAAAAGTGAGACTCAATCAAGAAATATATCAAAGAGCTTTATCTCTTCCTTAGTACAACCATTAAATCAACTAGATACAAATCTGTGAGAATGATTGATATGAGAATAACTCGGATGGTACCAAAGACCAATGTCCGAGTGTCAATCAAGTCTTATCCAATAAACAAGGTCATATTTGTGAACTATGGTTGAACCACACACAACCTGTGATATTTCAATTATATAAACAAATATAATGCAGAAAAGAAATACACAGACACTAAAAATTCTGTTAACGAGGAAATCGCAAATACAGAAAAACCACGGGACCTAGTCCAGATTTGAACACCACACTGTATTAAGCCACTATAGACTCTAGCCTACTACAAGTTAACTTCGGACTGGAATGTAGTTGATCCCTAACCAAGTGTCACACTGATTAAGGTACAGTCGCGTTCCTTATGCCTCTTGAATCCCAGCAAGACTCTGCTCACTTGATTCCCTTAGCTGATCTCACCAACAACTAAGAGTTACTACGACCCAAAGTCGAAGACTTATTAACAAATTTGTCTCCCACAGATAAGTCTATTCTGGTTGTTGTTTCCGTCTTTAGATAAATCAAGGTGAACGGGAAACTCAAATAATAATCCGGCCTTATACTCCCGGAGAGCATCCTAGAAATAGCATTCACCTCACGATAACCCAAGTGATTAACATGAAAAATTATTGTGGAATCACAAGAGTCTGAGACGAAGAACTGTTGTGATTAGTTTTTATATCTTACCTATCGGAGATAAATCTTGAGTAAACATTAGAGAAGATAAAACTTAACACGATAGAAAAAGTAAGAACAAAATACGTAACTACAGAGAAAATTGTTGGATCTGGCTTCACGACTCCCATATGAAGTTTTCAAGTCATTAACCTAATAATGGTTTTGGAAAACCTAGGTTAAAGGAGAATCGACTATAGTTTGAACTAGGACACACAGAAGTGTCGATATTATGTTTCCCAGATGCTAGAGTTCTCCCTTATATAGCCTTTCAAATCAGGGTATGCAATCAAATCTAAGATAGCTTAGTAACAAAGCAATTGATATTCACCATTAAATGAACTACTGATTTAAGATTCAAGCTAAGTCTGCTTAAAAACTAAGCAATCTCCACCGTTAGATGGTATTAGCTTGATACATACAAATGAAATATACCTATATTTAAAAATATTAAAGTAATATTATTCTAATATTTTTTATGGTAGAAAATCATATGCAGGACCAGTGGCTTTGCAAACCATATGGTCCATGGAGCAATATTTGGCAGAATATGGAAATCAGAAGTTTTTGATCAAAAGATGAAATCCATGAAAGATGAAACCCTGAAAATAGTAAAGTAAAATGAAGTAGGAGCGGGACCGGTCAAAACCAACGTCATGGTCGGACGGCCGTGTGGGCCCACTTTACGATTTCCATTATTTTAGTATTTTGTCTTTCTCTTCCTTTTCCCTAGTTTGATTAAACTTCCATATTTTTGGATGCTTCTTTGAGAATTATCACTAAATACGCCTGTGACTTTTACTCAGTGGTGCCCCTTATGCCTGAAAGGTGAATATCCATTATTAATCCATGGAATTCAGCTGTGAAAAGTCGTGAATTGAAGTAAGTAAATGTTATGGTTTAATTAGTGTAATTTTATTTCTAGGAATTCAACCGATGAGTATAGCACTAGATTCAATTAATTAGTTGCTCTAGACTAGCAGGTAACTTATCTATGAGCATTTAATTGATTCAGATATGAGTCAACAGTCATCATATTAGTTTTGAATATTATTCTGGGAAAGTTTGCAACACCAGAGATGAATTCCGAATTCAGAATCGGATGTTGAGTCTTTCAGCTTAACATATGGAATATTGAAATAACTACTTCAGAAACCCTAATATTGCCGTCATATATTATTCTATTCGAAGACGTTACAGAACTGCAATTCACTTCTATTGCGGAACGTGGAGAGATGAATTTCTTATGCTTCTGATTTTGATCAGAGATACATGATTTCCGATGTGATTATACCAATCTAACCTTCGTTAAAAATCCACCATAAACAACCACAAATAGAGTTTTTTTCACTTGCAGTAATGTATCTACTTCTTGGACCTTTTTAATCATCATAACAAGGCTCCACAAAAAACAGACTCGGGCGATTCACGCTCTGCAACTCGGGCGATAGACTCGGAGAATTTTTTTCTTCGAAACTGGTGCAATACTTTATTGATTTCAGGTGAAAATTGATACTTGTTTTTGCATTAATTCTTTCAGTAGTTCAAATGATTTTGTTTGGTGCTTGAATCTGGCTTAAATATGTCGAATAATTCAAATTTTCAGTCGGATTCTGAGATTTTACGTAATCTCATATCTGAAAATTCGTCTAGTCATATTAATGATAGTACTTCAGTTTTTATTCCTGATGCTGTAATTGATGAAAGTTTAGATGAATGGAGATACAGTCTAATTGGTAGACTAGATTTGGTGAAGATTACAAAAATCTGAGAAAACAATGGGTTTTAAAGGGTAACTGTCAATTCATTCCGATTAGAAAAGGTTTTTTCATCATCAAGCTTGAAAATGGTGAGATATGAAAATGATGTATGAAGGGTATTGGGAAATTGATTCACATGTGTTAAGAATTCGTTTTTGGGAAAGAGATTTCAAACCAGAGTTACAAAAAACATCTACTGCATTTGTTTGGGAAATCTTTCTTGGTCTATGTATTGAGTATTGGAAGGAAAATATTTTAATGGCAATGGGAAGCAGACTAGGAAGACCTATTCGTGTTGATGAAACCACATTAAATATGGAGGTGGGATTTTATGCTAGTATACTGGTTGAGGTTGATCTGGAAAAGGTAATCCCAAACAAAATTTGGGCTGAAACTAAGTATGGGAAATTTGAGCAAGCAGTTCAGTTTAATAGAATTCCTAAATTCTGTAATCATTGTAATAAAATTGGTCATTTTTTAGCTGAATGTCGTGTTAAGAGAATGGAACAAGGTAGGAAGGAGAACCCTTAAACTAAGCATCAGCAACAATGGAGATACACACCTAAAAAAACTCAGAATCAAACTTCAGTGGGGTTTGATATATGTCATACTACTCAACAAATTGAATCAACTTCAAATGTGGATGAAGATATAAACAGCTCCTCACCAAATAATGGCTCTAATCAGGAAAATAATGGATTTGCTGGATTTTTGAAGTCTACTCAGGAATTCCCAACTTTATCAGTGGGTAAATTACTTGATGTGAGTACTAGTATTTCTCCACTAAGATATACTATTTGAAGTGATCCCAGCCTTATCAGTTGAATGGATGAAGTTGTTACAGCACAAGTTTTAATAAATATACAGAATAAAGTTGGAAAACATGAAGAGTGGAAAAAAATTTCTGGTAAAGCATCCAAAGCAAGAAAGTTAAATTCTCAAGGTGATGGTGGTAAGATTTTAGTTTCTCCTAGTAAGTTTAATACCCTTATTGAAGTAGTGGAAAAACAAGAATCCTTTTCTAGAATAGTTGCAAAACCTACCAAAGGAAAAACATTAAAAGGGATACCAAATGTAATTACAAGGAAGCAAGTATCTAATTCTGTGAAGATCAATTCAGTGGTGGGGAGTTCTAGTAATTCCCAAATATCTCAATCTCAATGAGAGTTATGTATTGGAATATCAGAGGTTTGAGAAGAACTCAAGCCAAAGATAAGCTAAGAAGTTTAGTAAATAATTTCAGTCCTTCATTACTCTGGGTTGCTGAACCAAAAATAAAAGTTACTGATAGTATTTTGAGACAAATAAAGTTATAAGGTATGAATCAAATGGTAATACACAACTCTAGAAATACACACAAAGGTAATATCTGGATTTTTTGGCATTCTTCATTATCTATTCCGTCAGTTATTTCCAACACAAGGCAAGCAATAACAGTTCAAGTTGGAGATGTATTAGTTACAGGAATTCATGCAGCATGTCTCACTGTTGATAGAAGAATTTTATGGGAAGAATTAATAACAGTGAGTGAATTGAATTTGCCATGGTTGGTGATAGGAGATTTTAATGTGGTTCTCAGTTATGAAGAGAAAAAAGGTGGTAGAACTCCTTTAAGAATTTCAATGTAGGAATTTAGAAATTGTATGGAATCTTGCAATTTAGTACAAGCACCCAAGTTTGGTATCCAATTTTCTTGGTGCAATAACAGAGTGAGAAAGAAAAGAATCTTATGTGATTTAGATAAAGCTTTTTTCAATATTCAGTGGCTAGAAAAGTTTGAAGGGTGGTGTTACAAAGTGAATGTTAGAGGAACATCTGATCATGGAGCTCTTTTAGGTGGATTTGTTAATCTTACAAAACCAAAAAACACCCCATCTAAATATCAACCTGTGTGGACAACTCATCCAAACTTTTTAAAAGTTATTCAAGTATCCTGGGAAGAGGAATGTAATGGAAATACAACTTTCAGTTCTACTTGCAAACTTAAAAGGTTTAAGAACATTTTGAAGAAGTGGAATTGGGAAGTGTTTGGGGATCTCAGAATCAAGGTAAAAACTACAGAAGAGAAAGTTCTAGCTGCTTCTTTGGAGTATGATGTTGACCCTGAAAACATTGAGTTATTAAATAAACTAGTGACTGCAAGAGGGGAACATGATCTAGCCTCTCAACAATATAATGAGCTTATGAGGGTGAAATCAAGAGTTCAATGGGTTAAGGAAGGAGGAGCCAACACTGCATTTTTTCACTCAACTATGAGAATAAGTAACACTTTCAATAATATCTCAGAACTTGAAGACACTGAAGGTTATTTAATAACAAATCAAGATCAGATAGCTGGTATCTTAGTGTCTCATTACAAGAAGAAATTTGAGAGAAAGAATGTAGAGTATGATGAAGATCTTTTTGAAGCAATTCCTAAAATTTTACCTGAGGAGGATAATAGTTTTCTTGATGTCGTTCCTTCTCATGTTGAAATAAAAAAATCAGTTTTTGGAATGAATGCAAATAGTGCATCTGGACCAGATGGATTCCCTGGAAGTTTTTATAAATTTGCATGGGAGGTGATTGGTAAGATTTGATAGAATATATACAATACTACTGGAGCAAAAGATTTATACCCAAAGGTTTCAGTTCAAATTTTTTGTTTCTACTTCCTAAAATAAAGGGGCAAAGAAAGCAGAGAACTTTAGACCAATTGGTCTAGCTAATTTTAATTTTAATATTATTACTAGGATCACTACAGATAGAATTGGTACATTGATCGAGAAGATGATTTCAGAGAAATAAGAAGCTTTTATAAAAGGCAGAAATATACAAGACAAGATTGTATTAGATTCTGAATTAGTAAGTGAACTTGAAGTTAAAAGGAGGAGTGAAAATGTTGGCCTCAAAATTGATATAACACGGGCTTATGACTCCTTAAGCTGGGACTCTTTGTTTGAAGTAATGATAAAATTTGGCTTCTCAGAAATTGGTATAAGTTGGTTAAATAAGATATTTGACTCAGCTATGATATATGTGCTTGTCAATGGGGGTCCTTGTGGTTTTTTTGAAGTGGGGAGAGGTTTGAGGCAAGGTGATCATCTATCACCAATTCTTTTTGTGTTAGCTGAGGAAGTATTGAGCAAAAATATTACAAAAATGGTGCAACAAGGTAAAATGCATACAATGGTGTGCATAGGAGGTTGTCAACCAACTCATCTGATGTTTGATGATGACATCTTCATTTTCTGCAATGGTAACAAAAAGACTCAGAAAAATTTGATATCTTTATTAATGTAGTACCAAAAAAATTCAGGGCAAGTGATTAACAAAGCCAAAAGCAAATGCTTTGTGGGGGGGAGTTTCATTAGCAAGAAAGCAGGGGATTGTTGACTTCTTACAAATGGATCTTTCATCATTCCCAGATAAGTATTTAGGTGTTATTCTTAACCCTGGCAGAGTAAAAAATACAGCAAGTCTGGGGGATGGTTGAGATGATACAAAAAATGCTAGCTGGTTAGATGGGCAAGTTATTAGCCTTCTCTGCAAGACTAACCCTTGTGAAACATATGTTATGTAGTATGCCAATTTACACAATGGCTGTGTATAAATGGCCAAAGAAAGTTATTCAAACTTGTGAAAGAATTATCAGAAATTTTTTGTGGTTAGGTGATCCAAATGTGAAGAAATTGATTACTATTAAATGGGATGAAGTAAATGCACCAGTGGAAGAGAGAGGTTTGGGTCTAAGAAGATTAGAAATCATGAACAAAGCTTTGCTGATGAAACTGTTATGGAAAATAGAAAATGTAGATGAAGAATGGACTATGTTCATGAGGGCTAAATACAAAGATAAAAATGGAGAATGGATTCACTATTATAAGCAATCTTCTATATGGCCAGGATTGAAATGGGTTTTAACAGAAATGGATGAAGGCAATTGATGGATGGCATGTGATGGTAAAAATATATCTGTGTGGAGAGATAAATGGATAAAGGAGTATGCCTTAATTGAGAGACATGCTGAGGATGACTATGTAAAACAACATGCAAAACATAAAGTAATAGATCTCATTAAAGATGGTGAATGGAAAATCCCTGCTCCTATGCTAGATTACTTTAATGAAAGTGAATTTCCAACTCTGATAAATGGAACAGACAAGAAAGTGTGGTCTCAGGATATAACTGGTAAATTTTCAGTGGTTGGTACATCTCAAATGATAAGGATGAAATATGTTATTGTGCCATGGGCAAAGCAAATATGGAGCCCTTGTGTGCATCCATATACATCAAGCAACTTATGGAAAATCTGTATGCTATTGTGCTTGTGCAACAGAGAAATCTGTCAGGAAAAAAGGTTTTTCAATAGTTTCGAAGTGTTACTTATGTGGCAATGATCATGACAGAATGGACCATATATTTTGGAATTGTACCTTTAGTACACAAATATGGCATTGGCTAAGTGGAATTTTTCATTGTATAATTCCAAAAAGCTTTGAGGATGTAATGATGGTATCCAGAGGTAAAAGCTCGGCAATAAGAGAAGTATGGTACAATTGTACTTTCAACACTATGGTGGAAATCTGGTTTACAAGAAATTCTGCAACGCATGAAGGCATGAGACCTGATGTGGAAAAATTCAAGCATAGAATAATGAAACTTATTGGTGAATGTAGTACAAGAATGAAAGGGAAAATGTGTGGGACATTGTATGATTTACAGATTCTTTTATTCTTTGGCATTCAAGGATTCAAACAAAAACTATAAGAGTGATATAATGCTTCTTTCAACCGCCAATGGTTAATCAAGTCCTAATATGCTGTGATGGAGCATCCAGGGGCAATCCAGGTGTTGCAGGTTTGGGATTTGTTGCAAGATCCAGTTCAGGTGTATGTGTTGGAGCTGCTTCAGGTGGTTTGGGAATAACAAAAAATTACTTAGCAGAAGCAATGACCCTTATTGTTGCAGGAGAATGGGCTGTGAGTAAGCTATTTCAGGAGGTATGTTTCCAGTTAGATTCAAATGCAATTCTTGTTGCATTCTCAACAGAAAAGGTACCTTGGATTGTAAAAAACAGATGGGAAAGAATAAAGAGACAGAAACCAAGCATTGGCCTGAAACATTCATACAGGGAAGTAAACTTCTCTGCAGACAAAATGGTAAAGAAGGGCGCTTTATTAAACAGAAGTGCATTGCTATATTATGATGAAAAGCCAAAGTTCCTTGGAATAATGGAGAATGAAGAAGACATTTACTTTAGATTTTCCTAGAAAGTTGATGAATGTAATATTTCTGTATTAAAAATGTTTAGCCTAATTTTCAATAATTAGCCTTAAACTTGGATGATTTTTTGTAACCTTTGGTTAAAGTTTTGAGTAATAAAATTAATGATTTATAAAAAAAACAAAAGAAAGACACAAGTTCTCAATGTTTTAAAGAAGCATGAAGACCCGAAAACATTGTTGATCGAAGACAATACTACTTGTATAACACAAAAGAAGACTTTATTAACTAGCAATTTCCTTCACGAAAGCACAACTATCTTCTGCATTTAAGAAATTATTTATCAAAATTGGGAAGTCGCGACTCAAAGATTCAATTGAAGTACTTATCAGAGGGAGCGTCATCATCAAAGATGCATTTACTAGATTTATCACGTTGTACTCGTTTTCCTTCGTCAAGGTTTTCTCCCACTGGGTTTTCCTTGTCAAGGTTTTAACGAGACAATATTTGCACGTCTATCACTGTTGTACACATTTTGTACTCTTTTTCCTTCGCCTAGATATTTCCCTTCGGGTTTTCCTAGAAAGGTTATAGTGAGGCAATTTTAAGTGATGTCATCCAAGGGGGTGTTATGAAATAATTATGTAGTGGATTTACACCACACTTACACTTCTCTTAACCACCATCCTTTCGTCTCCTTTTCATCTCTTCACTTCCCCAATACTTTGTAACCACTACCATTAGAGAGAATTTCCTTTGTAATTAAAACAACAAATAAGAGTTCTTCTTCTTTATATTTTCTAAGTATCGTTTTCGTTTATAACAATCATATTTATCTTTTTGTACATCATGTAAAAAAAAGGTAATAATGAAAACCAAATTTAGGAAAGTTAAGAGCAGTCACATAATATAATTGAAATCTAATATTCTTCGGGCAACTTGTCATGTAAAGAATATGTTCTGTAAAGAATATGGAAACACGCTTAAAAGTATGTTACCCAATAATATCATAGCCAAGCCAATTGATTTTACAAGAAAAAAAATGTGTATATATTAAAAAGAAAAACATATATGTATATATATATATATGCGAAGTTTGGACAAAACAGAAGGTTTTTCACATATGTTCCATGCACTTATCATTGGTTCCCAGAAAAAATCAGTCTTTGTTATTACCTAAATCATTTTTCTTGATAAGTGCATAATTTGTATGATTTTAGTGTCCATTCCATACTTGTTTTAGCTATTATTCTTGCATGTATTCTTGTTATTACTCTTGTTTTCTCTTATTTTTCTCTATTACGTGAATCATCCAAAAAGGAGCTACAAAGTACTAAAAATATCTAAGAAGAGAAGTATTCCAAGTATCCAACTGCCCAAGTTTAAGAGAAGTCGAAGAAGTGCGACGAAAAGGAGCAAAAGTGCTAAAAATCAAGAGACAGGCCACAGACCAAGATTAAATAATTCAAATTCATGATTTATTATCAATATGTTGAATTTAATTCAATTAAAGAGAGAATTAAAAAATAACGAGGTCATTCCGAGTTCGGGCAAGAAAGTTACGGGCAAAACAAGCTTATCGAATATCGATGTCTACATGAGGGTATGCGTACTGGGTACGTGTAGCATCGGAAACATGAATTTCGTGAACTGGATGCGTACTCATACCTGGTACAGATACTAAAATTTCCTGGACAGTTTTTTAAAGGAGGGTACACTATCTTTTAGGTCTTTCTTTCATAGCTTAGGGTCGGGTTCCTTAACCGACTTAGATATTTGAAGGTCAAGCAATGTAAACCTATATAAATAGATATTAGGCCATGTAGAGAGAAAATACGAAATTGTAAGTCTCGGAGAGGAGAAACAACATACGAAGCGAAAAGTAGGGTTTCAGAGCAGTTCATCTTTCGTAACATTATCTCTTTACTTTTTGTATATGTATACCATGGATGTTTTTAAATCTATGAGTATCTAAACACCTATTGATCGAGGATGAATTCTAAGTTTAAAATAAGATTTGAGTTATTATATTAATATACTTTGAAAATCTTCATATGATTATCATTTGTTTATACTATAACGAATGTTTATGATTGATTGATTGATAGATTGTTTAGGTGGCCAACTAAATTGATTTATTGACTTAATATAACGCTAGTATTGGGTTAGGAGATAAGTAATAGTCGAATAACTTGTACACAAGTAAAGGGCATGAGACCTTGCAGAGGGATTCTGTGGAGCGATTGTGTGTATAAACAACACTAAGGAGTAGACCTTGATATAAGAGTCTAACTAGTAGGATCAACCTATAAATTCACAAAATATAAAGTCTTCGACCAAATTACACCTTGAGTGATCTACTATTAGGTGGTTTAGACGAATAGAATCTGGTAGTCGAGAACTTCCATATCCAGTGATATAAGAAATTTAGGGGATAATACTGATCTAGGTATTATCCCATGGTTGGTGATAATTTATGATTAACAACGAGTAGACAAGTATAGTAACTCATTGACGGTTTAGTAACGAAGAAGAATTCCTTGATCATATTTCTCTCTATCGTTTATAACTTAATCTTTTTAATCGTTTTATTTACTTTATTTAAAATCTAAAACAAAACCCCACTTTGTGACATATTTGACAACTAAAACTCACTGCTCTTCGTGGGAACGAACTTGACTTCCATCATATTACTTATAATTGAGTGCAAATAAGATTATTAATTTGATTACACCTACGACATGCATCAAATTTTTGCGTCGTTGTCGGGGTGCAGTCGGTGGCTTTAGTTGTTATTTTGTTTTTATATTTTCTTTTTAGCTTTTAAATTTTGTTTTCTTGATTTTTGGTTTCAGCTACTTAATCTCTGGCACCGAAATATTGGGATTACCTAAGGTGCGACATTCAAAATTCGCATGGGAATAGTATTAACATCAACAACCACAACAAGAACCGTCTACATTAGAGATGATGAACGGTGCAACACTTCCACCACCTCCACCTACGGAAAGGAAGACGTTGAGAGATCTAACATCCCCATGTTTGGATTCTCAACCAGTGTGTATTACTCTGAATGATAGAGTGGAACTTAAGTCAAATGTCTTTCATTATCTTTCGAAGTTCAAGGAACTATGGAGTGAAGACCCTAATCGACATTTGCAGCAGTTTTATAATAAGGTAAGAAGTTTGAGAAAGAGTGATGAGGATTCTGATATATCTTTTCTACAAGCTTTTCCATTTTCACTGGCAGATACATTATCTCCCTTCTGGAAGTATTCCCATATGGACCGGAATGAAAAAGACGTTTTTAGAGAAATATTTTCCCGCTTTTAAAGCTGCATATATTCGTAAGGAAATTAGTGGCATTTTGCAGATTACTGGAGAATATTTATATCAATATTGGGAGAGGTACAAGATATTGTTGGCGAGCTGTCCGTATCATTAAATACCACCACAATTCATTATGATGCACTTTTATGAGGGTTTATTACCACACATAAGGCACTTGATTGATGCTGCTAGTAGTGGTGCATTTGATAATAAAATTATCGAGGAAGCTCCTAGTTTGATTGAAAGCATAGCCGCAAACACACAATAATTTTACACTAGAGATTCATCGAAGGTAAGAAAAGTTAGTGAGATGAGAGATTCTTCACACATGGAGCAACGAATGAGTAATATGGAAAAGATGTTCCAACGTATAGCATATGTAGTTGTTCCCTAATATGAAGAGGATTCCAAGGTAAATGCTATGTTTCCTAAACAAAGGTCAAGATACGATCCAACTCAAATACTTATATCCGTGGATGGAAAGATCATCATGATTTCAGTTATGTCAACAAGCAAGCAGCAACTCCCAATCCATATATGATACAAAATGGATTTCAACAATAACAATTCCAGTAGCATAAACAACCTCATAATCAAGGATCCAATCTTAAGGATTTGCTTAAAACTTACATACAGAAGCAGGATATGGCGATTAATAACATTGAGACACAAATGAGTCAATTAGCCGCTTCCATAGGAAAGTTAGAAGCACGAGCAGCTGGGAAACTACCATCTTAACTGTATGTGAACCCAAGGACACAGTTCCCACCTTTACTATACCACCTCCTAGTCGTTTTGCCAAATCAAATAAAGAATCTCAAGACAAGGAAATCAAGATCTTCAACAAGATACACATCAATATTCCATGTATGCCAAGGTTTTGAAGGATTTGTGTACAAGGAAGGATAAGTTGATTGCTTATGATATTACTCAGGTGGGCGAAAATGTTACAGCTGTATGTTACTTAAGAAGATGCCTACAAAGTGTAAAGATCCTGGTGGTTTCACAGTTCCAGTTACCATTGGTAACCAACAATTTGAGCGTGCTTTGCTTGATTTGGGAGCATCCATAAGTGTTATGTCAGCCGATATTTATGATTCTTTGAATCTTGGACCTTTAAAATATACAAGGATTATTATTCAATTAGCAAACAAGTCAAATATATATCCTAAGGGAGTCGTGGATAATGTATTATTTCAAGTGAATGAGCTAATATTTCCGGTTGATTTCTATATTGTGGATATGCAGAATGCAGAAAATAGTTCATCTACTTCGTTACTTCTTGGGAGACCGTTTATGAAAACTGCAAAGATGAAGATTGATGTTGATAGTGTAAACTCACTATGGAATTTGATAAGGTGATTATACGGTTCAATATCGTTGAAACTATGCGTTACCCTAGTGATATTGACTCAGCTTTCTCTATCAATGTTATTGGTTCGTTAGCGCAACAAATGTTTGATTTGAGCAGTGCAAATGAACTTGGAGTTGTGTTACGGAATAGCATTGATTTGAATGTTCACGGGCAGCCGAACCTGGATGTTGACTCAGTAAAAAAACTGATGGAGATATGTGGCGCTTTAATGGTACTACAAGAAGCCAAAACAAGTAATATTTCTTATATTTCTTTACCCGTGACTAATGAGGTTTCGTAACCTTCTATTGTGCAGGCACCAAAACTTGAATTGAAGCCGCTTCCGAACCAATTAAAGTATGCCTACTTGGGTGATAAAGAAGAGCTTTCGGTGATTATTGCAAAGAACCTCACCTCAATACAAGAAGAACGTCTATTTATAGTTCTAAAAGAGCACAAAACGGCTATTGGTTGGACAATTTCCGATATAAAGACATTAGTCCATCAATGTGTATGCACAGAATCCTAATGTAAGATGATATTAAGCCAGTATGTGATACTCAGCGTAGGTTTAACCCCCCAATGATGGAGGTGAAGAAAGAAATCCTCAAATTGCTAATTGTGGCGGTGATTTACCCAATTTCTGACAGCAAATGGGTTAGCCATGTACAAGTGGTACCTAAGAAATCAGTGTCCCTGTTTTAGAAATCAAGATGATGAACTTTTTCCTACAAGAGTTCAAACTGGATGGAGAATGTGCATAGACTACAGAAAGCTTAATACCGCAACCCGAAAGGATCACTTGATCAGATGTTAGAAAGGTTAGTGGGACATTCACATTATTGCTTTTTGGACGGCTATTGAGGATAATCAGATTTTTATTGCAACGAAAGATCAAGAGAATACTACTTTTACTTGTCCTTTTAGTACAGTTTCATACAAAAGGTTGTCATTTGGTCTTTGCAACGCGCCTGCCACTTTTCAAATGTGTATGGTAAGTATATTTTTTGACTACGTGGAACTCATAATTTAGGTATTTATGGATGATTTTAGTGTTTGTGGCAATTCATTTGATATTTGTTTACAAAATCTTGAACTTGTACTTAAAAGATGCATAGACACTAATCTTGTTCTTAATTGGGAGAAATGCCACTTTATGGTAAACCATGGTGTAGTGCTAGGTCACATTGTGTCCTCTCGATGGATCGAAGTTGACAGAGCAAAGATAGACTTAATAAGAAACTTACAATATCCCATTTCGGTGAGGGAGATTCGCTCGTTTCTTGGTCATGCAGGTTTTTACAGGCGGTTTATCAAATATTTCTCCAAAATCTCATTGTCGATGTGCAAATTGTTACCAAAAGAAGTTATTTTTAAATTTCAACAAGGAGTACAAGGATGCCTTTGATAGATTGAAAGAATTGTTTACAAGCGCACCAATTATCGAGTCACTGGATTGGAGCTTACCATTTGAATTAATGGGTGATGCAAGTGACTACACAGTTGGAGCCGTTTTGGGTCAAAAAACAGACAAGTTGTATCACGTGATTTGCTATGTATCCATGACCCTAAACCATGCACAAATCAACTATTCCACCCCGAAAAAGAATTTTTGGTTATAATATTTGCACTAGAAAAATTCAGATTATACTTGGCCAGTAGAAAAGTGATTGTATATTCCTTTAACAAAATTTGTGGATAAGCATAACTATGAATTTGTGTCTCCTTTGAAAAGGATACAGTTGCGGCCTGATCACTGCATGCCAGAAGTCGTAAAGAATCTAAATAACATATTCAATAGAGAAAATATTTGAATAACAAAAGTTCATGCGATCTTCGTTGGTTGGACTATATAATTTGACAAAATAAATTGTTATAATTATTTACGGACAATCAGGCGTTATGAGTTGGAAGTTGGAGGTGCATAATCAGTTCTTAATTTTTTTTTAAAGTAAGCAAAGGAAAAGTTTCCAGTTTTTCTGCTCACTTTAAATTGATAGAGATGTGAGAGCAGTTAATTTGTTTTGGGTGAATGCTAGGTCCTGTATAGCTTATGAGCATTTCGGCGATGTGGTTACCTTTGACACCACGTATAGCACAAATAGATATCAAATGCATTTTTCACAATTTACTGGGTTTAATCATCATTACAGGTCCATATAATTTGGCAATGCACTTCTTCAAGATGAAGTCGAATCTAATTTCATTTGGTTGTTTAAAAATGGCTTAAGGCGATGTGTGGAGATCGTCCAACATCTATTATTACCGATCAAGACTGTGTCATGTGTGCATATGTAAGGAAAGTGTTCCCTAATACGCGCCACTGCTTGTGCCTTTGGCATATAATTTATTTTATTTTATGGTGATACCTTTCTCACGTGTACTATTCAAATTCTATATTCAAGCGTGCTAGGAAAATATGTATCCACCGGACATATAATATACATGACTTCGAAGAGATTTGGAAGTCGTTCCTTCAAAATATAATCTAAAAAATAATGTGTGGCTTGCAACTTTATATGAAATCCGTGGGGAATGGATACCATCGTGGTATATTTTTCGTTGGGATGGACATCACCAGCCGTAGCAAATGACGAATTTATTATCTCACCCAAAACCAACTTTAAGGGAATTTGTTGTTTGATATGATCAGGCGTCGATAAAGATTTTTGAAAATGAAATTGCAAAAGGTTATATGTCCGAGCACAAGGATCGCCTTATAAATGAGAACAACCTCATTCTGAAGCATGCAACAACCATTTATACATGTGTCATTTTTGATAAGTCTCACGAACAGTATAGTTGGTTCACTTTGTTTTACATTAGAAGAGAAACAATGATGGAGTTTTCATAATATATCAGTCAAAGCTAAAGAAGGCCATGCACATTTTACAGTGTAACCAAAGCCAAAAACAAATGAAGCGTATTGTACATTCCAATTTTGAGTTCGTGGGAGTACCTTGCAAACATGTGTTGCAAATTCTCAATATACTTAAAACGAAATCCTTACATATTTGATCTTAATTCGTTGGTTGAAAGGTGTGGAGGTCGCAGTGAATTCAATTTTGTGCACACTCTTTTGAAGAGTCTCAATCTGACAAATCTGACATAGTCATTTGATTTTTTTTTAGTAGCTAACAACTAGTCCCGTGACCATATGTCTCTCCTTACATAACTCTCAAAAGTAACTCAACGAATGAGGTTAAAATGTCACTTGAATACATATATTACAGAGCTTCAAAATCAAACTCATGTGACACTTATGCTCAGAAGGATATGAGAGAGGTATTTGAGGGAGAGAATAGTAAATTAACTAAGAAAAAAATGATGAGTTTTTTTTAATAAGAATTGAGATTTTATTTCGAAAAAACTTAACTAGTACATATTCTCATTATCAAATGTAGGAGAACTCAACCATTCAGACAGGTCGTATTGATCCCACCATACAATATTTTTACTTGTCCTAGCTTTTTAATCTAACATATCAGAAAACTCATTGCTTTGTTTCAATGTTCTGAAAACCGTCCCGGACGTCGAACCAGCAAAGTCACTGGGTTAGGGATCACACGGTCCAACCAGTAGGTCAACTGGGTTCGTGGGTCAGATACACTTGCCTGCAGTATAAATTCAGTTGACCACACTTTTGCAAAAAGAAAGAAGAAGTTGAGTGAATCTTTGTAACGCCTCTATAGTTTGTTTTATTTATATTTTTGACTCTCATATTTTTGTTTTTTACACCATCCACACCTTCCCACCGACCACACGACCTTTACCTACTCCTATCGTTAACTCTCTCAAACTCTTAGCCTCCGTCCCACACACAGCGACCTCCATCTTCATTTGAAGGATCAAAAATCGGCAGTTCTATCTGGATTCGAAGATTAAAGTATATTATTATTCTATGCCGAAAATCAATAATTATACATCAAAAATCTATTCCGCATCTTCTAATGTTTATGGCAAAAAACAGAGAAATCAAAGATCTATAAGTCTCCTTTAAGAAATCAAAATCTATTGTTATTTCATGATTTCATCATGGGTTTTTATGTTTCATTCCCCTTGTTGAGTGATTTTTGGATTGAGTGTTTCAATTTCATTAAGATAAGTTAATCAAATATTCAAAGATCTGTTTTCATAAGAAAATAAAAAAGAAAGATAAAGAGTTTTTTTTTTTGGTTTTTAATTTTCACGGGTCAGACCAGTATTATACCATACTGGTTCGCATGGGTCAACGGTCGAACCGTCCGGGTCATCCGGTTTTTAAGATTTAACACGGTTTTCTTTAAAGTTATTGGGTCATTGTTGGACCAGACCGGTAATGTTACTGGGTCACGGGTTTTCTGGGCCGACCGGCCGGTCCGTTCCAGTTTTCAGAACACTGCTTTGTCTAGGAACCTGAGTACACATCCAAGACTCGAAAATAGACAAATGTTTTTGACAATCAATTATTACATTATTTAAGGTCCATTTAACTACCCCTATTTATAATTTATGGCATTTATTACATTTATACTATCCCCTTCTAAATGAAGATTACGAATCTGTTTCTTCTTTGCACGAAGTATTGTTGCTAGTGCTGCTTTGGCTTCAACTACTTCTGCATCTTTGGCCTCCTCGCATGTGCTTGCTGCTCCTTTGCATTTTCTTGAGATATGAATATTATTAGTCTTAGACCTTCAATTGATTATTTTTCTTTGAAAGAGGCATCAAAATCGATTTCTGTGAACAACATTCATATACCCATTCTCCCCCTCAATCTCGAAATTGCTCCAGAGAAGAAGAAAAAAAATACTCAACTATTCTCTTGTTTTTCTTCTTCAATCTTTGTAAAATAGATCCCAATCTTTGTGGTTTGATCTGAATATTCAGATCCTCCACACAGATTTGGGTAGTATTTATAATTTTGAATAAAACTATCACTATTTATTGTGATCTCCTGTAATCAATTTCTAAGTTTTCTTATTTTTATTGTTTTGTTCTTATAGTCTGAAGGGTGTTTATTTCGATTGCGATAATCGTTTCAAATAGATCACTGATAACTGAAAACGATTTATTTCAACATGACGTGGGTCTACATTTCCATGAAGATCAACAACTACCGGTTTCGATCATGCTGAAGCACAATGCAAATTACTCCCCTTTCATGAGAGATTTCAATCTTATTGAAGAAGAAGACAAGTTCAAATGGCTGAATCAGAATTCAAAAGCCATCCCCCTAATATCATCTCATGTAGTATGTATACTACTCCCTCCGTTCTTTTTTAATAGGCCAGTTTCTATAAATAAAAGTTTCAAAAAAATAGGCCAGTTTCTTAATTGAGAAAATCAAATGTTACTTTAATTTTTTGGGACCACTTTTCTCTTAACTTCTTTTGGTGACAAGTGTCATGTGGACCACTTCACTTTACTTATTTTGCTAACAAGTGTCACATGGACCATTTCACTTCACTTCTTTTATTGACAAGTGTCATGAGGACCACTTTCAATGATTAGTTCTCTTAATTTCCTTAAATTTCGCTAAAAACAAAACCGGCCTATTAAAAAAGAATGGAGGGAGTATATATTATATTGTATCACAGAGGATTCCACTCTGCCACAAAATTTCTATGACATGCTTCGTGCCTTGCAGCTTCCATTCTAAAAGAAACCTATTATAGAGGCTTCACAATCCAATAGTGGAGCTTAACTAATAAGACAAAAACGGGTCATCCGTTAGTAATTTCAAAACCCCTTATCTAAAATATTTTCATATTGGCTAAACATCCCTCATGTAGTGAGTGCTAATAATTTAATTAGCTAATAATTAGATTAATAAGGTTTTCTATTTAATTAGTGATAAAAAATAAGATTAAGTGTAGTATTTTCGTGGGAAGAAAAAGTTAAGAAAAAAATGGATATTCTTTTCTAACTAAAACCCTAGATTTCAAATCACCTGACCAATGTCCTTTTTATTTCTCAAACTTAATGAAAGTATGTAAAAAAGATGAATTTTTTAGTTTTTTAGAGCGGTTTACGGTTGGGTTTTTCCATCGTACCCAACCATAAGACAAATTTACGCTTAGGTGATGATGAACCTAACCGTCACTAAGTAAAATTTGGGAAACCCAATTGTAAACCAGTTACGGTTGTGTTTTTTGGTTTTATGGTTAGGTATCGTCCTAAACGAACCCAACTGTAAATCAGTTACGGCTGGGTTTTTTCGGTCGAACCCAACTGTATATCAGTTACAGCTAGGGTTTTTTTTAGCCGAACCCAACTGTAAAACAGTTACGGTTGATTTTTCTTTGTTCGAACCCAACTGTAAATCAGTTATGGCTGGTTTTTTATGGTCGAACCCAACTGTAAAACAGTTACAGTTTTGTTTTTTTTTTTGGAAAATCCAACCGTAACTGGTTCTGAAACCTAATTTTTCTATCGTTTCCATGAATTTAACCATTTCAAACATAATTTGTTTGTTGATTACCATCACTTTTATCAATATGCTTCTTCTGCATCTTTAGTAGAGAATTCAATCGACGATTATAAGTTTTTCGAATCGTCGATTGATCGAGGACGGCGAAATGATTTTGATTGAAAAAAGAGGGAAAGATTTACAACTGATGAAGGAGAGGAAGTTAAGAAGAAAAATGAGCATATTTTTGATTTAGAATTAGGTTTTGATTTTAGTTGAAGGTATTCTAGATATTTGGCATTGAATCAAGAATACCCCGTAACCAATATTTTGGTCACTAGGAATCCAAATGAATCCCCTCTATTAAATTGTGAAGCCCCTGTAATGGGTTTCTAAAACCGGAATTTTAAAATAAATCGTGACTCTCTCCCTATAGTTTAGTCGAGATTGACCAGTTTTGGTTGACTTCGTCACTCAGATTTTTTTTCCTTTTTTTTTTTTTTTGATAGGCGTCACTCCTCAGATTACTCGTCTTTGCACATGCACACCTAACAAAAGTCAGGTGACGATTCAGCGAGAATGTTTCAATAAGAACAACGATAATCTCAATTTTAATAGACTCTGATATTAGGATTTCATCAGCGTCTTCTTTGTGAGAAAGTTGAAGCTAACATGGACGCTACTGATTGTGCACACCTAACAAAAGTCAGGTGACGATTCAGCGAGAATGTTTCAATAAGAACAACGATAATCTCAATTTTAATAGACTCTGATATTAGGATTTCATCAGCGTCTTCTTTGTGAGAAAGTTGAAGCTAACATGGACGCTACTGATTGGAGAACACAACTTCAAGCTGATTCTCGACAGAGAATTGTTACTAAGATGTAAGCTAATCAATTCGATTGTTTTACTGTTGTTATTTTGGAAACCTGACATGGACGCTACTGACTGGAAAACCCTACTTCCACCTGGATCTCGACATAGGATCGTCACTTAGATGTTAGCTAATCAATTTGATTCTTTGTATCTTACCGCTGTTAGGTTTTAGCTTTGAATTAGGGTTAGGAATTCGGCAAAATGATTGCGAAAATTATGTCAAAGGTAATTTGCATATCGATTTAGCATTGATTGTCTTATACTTTTAGGTTTTACTAAGAAACTACTAGCTGTGAACATCGTCTTCTATTGAACATTTGAAATTAAATTATAGCCGTCCGACTGTGGGAGTTCTGCATTGAATTGAATTTTATGCTTTAAATTAAGATATCATTGGGTACTATGTTGATATTACCTTTGTTAAGATTTAGTTTGGAATTAGGTTTTGGATTTCGGTTAATTTTTTTCCAGTTTTAGTACTTGGTTATCATGAACTTCTAGGTCTTGCAAAGAAATTACTAGCTCTGAACAGTCATCCTTAATTGACATTTGAAATTAAGTTTCAGTCAATGGAAGTTCTCTGCATTGAATTGGATTTATGGCTACAAATTACGACAAATAGAGGGGCAGAAGATTGATGATTTAACATAACGAATAAAGAAATGAACTCTTAGTTGAGGAATAAAGAAATGAACTCCTAGTTGAAGTTGATTGTTAATGATAGCATGACGTATTGCTATAAGAGAATTCTATTGCGAATGTTTCTCTTCTATATCACAGCAATGTTAATAGAGACACTCTTTTATGTACAAAATGATATTGCTAGTAGAGAATATTATAGCAGATGTATTTTTGTTATTATATTGGCGTATTCCGTTACTTGATGCCTGATATATGCATCTTCATTACCTGTTGTTATTTTCAATCACTTGCAGTTTCCTAAGGTACTTCCAGTCTTATATTAATTTCAATCTACTGTTTCATACTTATAGACTGGAAACTCTGAAGAGACACCTTCCAATTTCTGGCCCGGAGGGATTGGCAGAGCTCAATAAAATAGCTGAAAAGTTCGAGCAAAAGATATTTGGTGTTGCTACAAGCCAGGTATATCATTCAATATGGTGCCGTCAGTGTTATGGTGGTACTGCTTGACTAGTTTTTTTCTACTGATATGCTGATTAGCTTACGTTCACTCCATATAATCCACGAAGTACTCTTTACTAAGTCTCGAGATTCTGATTCATTAAAATTGAAAAGGAGACACTGTTGTGTGCTCATGATTCGTCGATACGTATTGTGAAAGTTGTGAGTGTGTGGATTCAACTGTTTCACCGCGTAAAGGCATTGAAAAGTAGTTAATATAGGAACCAGAAGCAAATCGGAATCTTTCTAAACTTGCTGCATGATGAACCCACGTAGCTTGTCCTACAGAAGTTCTTCCTGAAGTGAATCTTGAGGCAACGGTTTCCCAAATTTGGTCTGAGACGTGAGCTATACGAGAAATAAATTGCTGAACCAATTTACTAGTGAGCATGGTATTCCCGCTTTTCACCTTCAATTGATCAGATTATGCAGAAATTCTTATTTTTGTGGAAGAGATACAAATTACTTGACACTTCTGTGTTGTCTTAAACATTGTGATTAATAATGGAGTTCTGGGAGGCTTTGGGGCTGCATAACTGATAAATTGAGTTACAGATTTTGGGATTGTTCTTGGAGATGCTCAAGCCATTCTTGTCATAGTGCTCTTCTGAGGTGCATGTGTCTTCTGATTATTAATTTTAGGTTGAGAATTCTTCGGGTGTATTTGACACGAACATGAAGTGCACATGCCGCACCATTTCCAGTTAGATATTATCACCTTTTACATAGAACATTTATGAAACATGAAGTACACTGTACATATACCTCTCTTTTTTACACAAACCTCTTGCAGTACTAGTTGAGTTACTTGGATGAAGTCTTGAAAGGTACTTGAGCTCTGCTTGTTACTCGAATTCCCATTAGGGGTAGTACTTAATCTCCTACTGGACCTGACTGAGTCTCAGGAAGGAACCTCGTGTGTCAGGATAACTGCTTACGAATGAAGGCTCTGGTTCACAACGTACTTGAATTTCCAATATGGGAAGTACTGAATCACCTGAAATATCTGAGTAGGATTAGCTAACTTGTGGGAGTTTGTCTTATAAGAGAATTCGTTACATTTTGTGTGGTATGTTTTCCTTTTCTCTTTTTAGGAAAAATGATGGTCAGCTGGATGGCTTACCGATTTGGCATGTGATGATGTCAGTGTTGTTCGACACCTTCTTCACTGCTATCCTGAGTAGTAAATTGTTTTTATGTTATAGAGCTGATCCTACTTTTAACTTAAATATTCACGGTTTGTTGGTCGTGATAGATGTTTGGACTGTTTAGTTTTAGTTTAGATAAATGTTTTTTTTCCCTTATCGCCAAATCTTGTATCAATAATTGGTTGCTTGGGTCGCCAGGATGTGATGTTACTAGTTATCAGTAAGGTGTAATTTCCCAAGACCTGGTAACACTTTGACCTGTTAGATGAAGTACAAGTTTTAAAGTACGTACAAGCAGAACTGTTGTTTTCGATAGTTTTAATAGGTGGTAAAGTACAAGTTTTAGTACCTCTCTTTTTTCTAAGGTGTTTCGCGTCTGGTAAGTCATCCCAATGTGGTTCAGTAGAGGTACTGATTGAAGGATGCTTCATTTTAGTGGGAAGCTGCGTGAACCCTCTGTGAACTTACGTACTTTATTTAAGACAGGTGCTCCTGGACTCAACAAACATACTTAATGGAACTACAAGGAATGGTTCATACTAAAATAGAATTACAAAGAGTGTTTGGGATTAAAGGTCAGGGGTGGATAAACTATTTGGAAGATCATACCACAAAGACCTGAGAACATGCGCCACTCTTTCTCTGAGTTTAGGCAACTGATTTTGTCACTTTACATTTATAAATCTAAGCAGTAGCAGGTTGATGAGTTACTCTTAGAGTAATAGATGGTGTAATGAAAGAGCCGAACCACATAATATACAGCTTGGATGCCCCCTTACATGTATACTAATAATGATGTTTCGTTGACAACTGGGTAAAAATTTGGTGCTTTGTGTTTGCTTTATTTTGGTTTTGCTAAGTTAAAGGGTTTTCACTTAATCTGTTTATTTTTGCTCTATATAATCATTTGTCAGTACCATTTGTCTTTTTCTTCTTTTATCGTGTAACACTCATGAATTTCAACGGTTTTAATTTTGTAATCTGCAGTCGGATTATCTACGAAAAATCTCTCTTAAGATGCTGACGATGGAGACTAAATCCAACGCAACTTCCAGTAGCCACCCACAGTATCCAGGTAATAAGCCATGGAGCTATACGATTAATAACTGGGCTTTCTTCTGCAATGTATTCATCGAGAGTAATCTTTCCCATGTTGTTCATGTTTGCGGCCGAAGTCATAGAGTTGGACTACAGTTCCCCCCACGCTTCTGAAGCTGATCAGTAATGGCTACTATGTGATTAATTTGTTCAGTAAACATTAATGTGCTGGTTGGTTCTTAGGATTAGGACTTAGCACATGGTTACAGTTATGTTAATGGCACATTTACTGTCTTTTTATAAAGATTTCTCTTCATGTTTGTTTGTGGTGCACACATTTACTATCTTTTAATAAAGTATGTAGAATTTTCTCAGCATCTTTGTTTGCTTCTCTCAAATCCGATTACTAGATGAACAAATCCCGCAAAGTGCGACTACACTTTAATAGAAGATTCCAGGGAAGAACCTTTTTTTTCTTGTTAATTGCCCCCTTCTTGATTTGTAACCCATTTCCTCTTCTATCCTGAGCTTATTTTCCCCCAATTTCACATGGACAAATCAAGAAGGGGGCAATTATCAAAATGGAGATTATTAGTTCGAAATGGATCATATTTATGAACAGATAACCATGTTCGCCACATAATATTGTTATTCAAATTCTGAAACAGAATACGAATTCAGACTCTCTACCTTCAGGCCCTATACATTGAGACTGCAGCTATGTAAAGGAAGAAAATCCAAAATCACACTGGTTTTTCTGTCAAGTCTTTTGACAGAGTGTACCGGAACTTGGTATTGTAAGGAAGCCATTCTATGATCTGTGATGCCTTCCTCTTCACTTTATCGTTATCATCATGTGTGCACTTCCGGATCAAATCTTGGAGTTTCTTGTCGACATTCTCCGCTACCCAGCTGAGGAGATCATCGGAGCTACTCGCGCTGCTGCATATATTAGCCTCCTTGCAAATCTCTCGAGCACTTTTGGTAGAAATACTTTTGTTGACTTCTTCACCAACACATTGGCTTGAAGGAACTCGTTCTTAGCTGCATTCAACTCCTCTTTGATATTTGTGGCTGTATATACTCTCAGCTATATGTACAGAAAAAGGAAAAAAAAAAAAAGGGTTAAACCTACAGGAATCAATGAATTTCATTACCAACTGCACATAATCAAGGAGGAAAGCTGGTTTCAGTATGACTAGAAGGTAAAGATTTAACAACAATAACTCGAATCAGACCCGGGGTGGGGGTGGGGGTGGTTATACTAGAAGGTAAAGATTTAACAACAATAACTCGAATCAAGTTCTGAAGGAGTTAACTAACATGAAGCAGATTCAAGTTACTAAGGTCGTGAAGTCTAAGGTTTTCTCTAGTCATTTTAACCATGGTTGCTATAAAATTCCAGTAGTTCTGTAATTTGTATACAAAGGGTCTTGTTCAGTAGGATCCAGTTCAATGCTCGCATCAGCTCCTGACAAAACTAAATTTGAGTTGCACAGCCATTAATGGGAAACCACAGAAAGTGGGTTGGTCCCGAAAACAAATAGCTAAGATGACTCATGTTATGTCATGCCGGTATTAACTGAGACAAATCCAGACGACTAGACTCAAAACTCAATCAGGATCAGATGATGGATGAAAAGAAAAAAGGGTTTGTAGGAAATATTACCACAGGATCAGAAGAAATCCCAGAGCAGAGGGCAAAGCATACGAGTGGTTGGGAGATTTGTAGAGGATATCTTGAAGTAAGGAGTTGTTTATCTTCTCTAGTCTTTTTTCTCAATGCAGTTGAAATAATGGCCTCAAACCACTGCACCGCAAAATACACAAAATGAATGCGGGAATCATTATACAACATTATCAGTTTTCAACTAGAATGATCTTCTCTGGTGAGAAAATATCAGGAGGTAATTATAAACCATAACCACTTAGTTAACTTCACGTTCATTAAGGCGATCTTCATGCATGTGAAAGTATAAGATAAAGAATGATATACTTAAATCATACCCAACCAATACGAGGGGTACGGATGCAGAATATTGAATGCTCAATGGCACTTGCACTATTTACATGTCCTCCAATGTTGTAAGCAGCCTGCACTAAACAGACAAACAACATTGAGCAAGGGGTTTAGTGACCCATAAATACTAGATACCACCTATTTTCTATATAGAAAGAAAGTATTTGCGAAAGAGACCTCAAAGCAGAAGTGCACTACCTTGTGAAACAATGTCAACCTCCTCAGAGGCCCATGTGGGATCCCATAAGCGAGATAAGCCTACAGAGTCGCCGAGTATTATGAGATAATTCAAATAATTAAGAAAAAGAAGAAAAACAACACTTCAGATACGGAAGCCTTACATGCATGACAAGAGAATCGTGCACATTGATCCAGAATGCGGTTTGGGCATCCCTTCCCATTTGATGCATGTTCACCCTTTCAAGTTGCTCTACTAGAAGTCTGTCATTATGAAGATAGAAAGAAACATTTTCTAGTCAGTCTAGCAGTCATGCACACGTCGATAAAACAGAGGAAGCAGAGGGTAAAATAGCTCCATTAGTGGTATGGTATACAGCACACATGCAAAAGGATGGCATAGCGGTATGGTATACAGCACACACGCAAAAGGATGGCATGATACTAGGCAACAATGTGGCCCCTGATGGAAACAACATACATGAGTTTGTGCTGTGTACCAGAAATAAACTTGAATACCAATTTTTCCTGACGGAAAATTTCACCTGTAGTTGCTGATGGCCTAAGATATACGAGAAAATTGGGTTTTCTCTGTTGATATGCAAGATATTTCCACTGTAGAACTGGAAGACCACTCCCTATCCTCTCCAATACTACGTCTTGGAAGGACCACATTAGTAGATGATCTTGAAAGTAGAGGGGAACGATTCTTTTCTGGGTTTTTGGACACCGGGGACTGTAAGCAGCAATAAATTGCAGCCATACACCTGATCAACTCCTCAGATAATTTACTGGGGCACTGGTAAAGATGATCTTTAAATGTACGTGTTAAAGATGTTTTCTCCAGACCTGGTGCTTTCCTCTGAACCTGCAGACAAATGATAAAGAGCAGGCTCTTAGATAGGCCATAACCCCAAGGATGGACAACTTGATCAGCACCAGCCATAGTCCACTTCAATCTCGAAAAACCAAACAATTTAGGATCCATAACTATTATGGTCATCTTATTGGTCTTAAAAGTTGGAAAAACAGACTAAATCAAACTGCCTTTGCAATGAGCTAGTCGTTTAAATTTGCAGGTCAACACGCAATAATTTCTTGAACTCACGCAACTAAATCTAGGTAAGAAAACAATTTCCCACCTTGTGGAGTTTTTCAGGTCCAGAGAATCTAATTGTAATGTTTGTTTTTGAAATACAAGTTTATAAGCTATATGCCACTCCCTCTATTTCACTAATATCATCTTATTTTATTAGTTTTAATTTTTCAAATTATAGGATTGTTTCCATTTTAGAATAGAAATAAAAACACAAGTTTCCTTACTTACCGTGCATTACCTAGAATGTTGTGTCCTAGAATGTTGTGTTTATTATACAAACGAAAATAAAGTTTTCCAAAAGGTAAAACAAAGATAAAGATGAGAAAAATTGCTACATTAATAACACTATACAATTTCTGTGCAAAAACTGTACAAACCTATCTTAGTGAAACGGAGGGAGTATATTGTTCAGATGAAGTTAAGAAACTCTAGCATGTTGGCTGTAATATCAAATGTGAACAAAAGGATATTGTCCTACTGTCATCATATCTTCTGATATCCGAACACCATATTCCTTTATACACAATGTTTTCGAGCTTCGTTCTTTAAAGTAACATGCTCTATGTGCACAACAGTTACAAATGCAACCTTGATCACATGACAACAGGAAGAAGCTAAATTCACTTATTTAACTAAAACTTGATATAATAGATACTACCAAGTATTGTTTAGAGGCTTATAACTAACTTTCAAAAATTATACCATCTCATACCTTGTTAGGATCCGAACTGGTGTTTCCAGCAGGAAGGTTAACTCGGCCACCCACCGTAGAAGCATGGTTAGTCTTAGAATGCAATGGAACCTTCTTTTTCTTGCAGTCCTTAATAGAAGTGAGGAATTGGAAAGTGTGCAAAGGGATCTTCTTTGAGGAGGAACAAAATGCACTTGAAATTATGGATGGATGTTTTCTTATATCCTTCGAGTGAGCAGGAGAGGTCATGCCTGAGTTTGGTTGAGTAGATGCCCCACTAGGGCAGTGATCAAAGATGTTTCTATAGAGAGAAAGAACATAATGCTCTCGGTTAGCAACCTCTTCTTCCAACAACTCAATCTCAGCTATTAATTCCGTAGCCTGCACAAGTACAAGTGTATCATTTGGCATTTGCAACTAAACCCTTTACGTTGAAAATTTCAGCAAAAGCGTAACGAAAAGCGATCTCCATATGACAGGGGTAGGAGGATTATTTCTATGGTAAATGCAGATGCTTCCTGAGTTGACCCCAGTCAAATTTTCAGAGAGCTGGAATTTTTAGTCTTTTGTTTCGCCCGCAGGACATGGTTTATACATATCCTATATTTGTATTTATTAGGTTGACCTGATGCAATGGGTGCAGCCTGCATGTTCTCTGGGTTGTAAATGTGCGACTTTCTTAGAATCTTTTCTCATTGCATTCCCTACCTCCAGTTTTTGACTAACAATTATTGCATGTGTTTTTTACAATGCCTAAAAACATGCTGAGAATGGTGGAGATAAAAAAGTTTCCATAAAGACACATGTCAACAGTAATAACTAATAACATATAACGAAATGCAAGAAGTTGTTACACATAATAATAACAAAGGCCTTCCAGCATAAGAGGCTTCCTCTAGTTTTCTTCGCTTATCATAATTGATCTAATTTCTAGCTCATATGGCCTAGTTGAAAACTTAACAGCATTTACATTTCCACATCAATAATAAATAAAATAGGTCTAATAAATATACCTTGTCTGCTAAAATGACAAAACAGTTTCTAATTCTCTCATACTACCTGTTCGGTCCATAATGGATTACGAGCATTAAATTTGATTCTTAGCCTCACCAAAGTATCTTTGATTTTACCAATAACCTTCTTAGTATATAAGTCATTTCAAATTTGCAATTACTTGCTGAAATCCTTATTCAGAAATCCTGTGAAGTAGATAAATGGACCATTTGCACTGTCTTGTGAAATATATATATTTGAGAGAAAGCTGTTTGGCATTCCTTCATTCAAAGTTATAAATACCTGGGCAGCAAAATGTCTGTGTCCAGGAGATAAAGTGCTAGAAGCTCGACCCATCGCTCTCTCGAGCACCACACGCATGGACTTCTCTTGCTGTAAACGTAACTGTAGTAGCTCAATCTGGAAATCATACATCAAATATCACCATAGGTACTATCCAAGGGGAAAGGGCATACATAAAATTGTTTTCCGAGATAAAGTAGATGTTTTTTTTTTGTATGTGGTCATGTAATCATAACTGTCAATTTTAAATTTTAATGTTAACTGACATCTACGAATACTACTCTCTGTTGAAGCAGTCTCCAGAAGTATATTATAAATTTTAGTCGGAGTTACTGTGAGCCTGCATAACTTACCTATACAGTATACTATAAGGTTCCATTTGTAATTCACAGCCATTTCTATATTTTCTAGCATTAGAAGTCCCTGGAACCAACTTGAGTGCACAACTCTAGTTAAAAATCCAAAACAAAGACGATATATTGACAGCTATTCTGCTTTTTGCTATTAACTAAATCCAAACCGCGTTATGTCAAAATCTAAATCCTAACATACCCCCAAACCCTTAATCATTTGAAACAAACATAACATCTAAAAGAAAGATATAAGTATGACCAGCTACTCTGCATTTGTGATTTAATTATATATGGTTATCTACTTTTTTGTAGTGACAAAAAGCGTATATAACAAATGTCCAAAAACAAAATTTGGATTGGCCAACAAATATACTTGTTGTCTACTAGAGTCTAGGTATAGTTACATGCTTCTGTGTAAGCACTTAATGGTGCTTAAATTTGTTAGAAAGATACATGAGTTCACTAAACATAATCATCTCCCAATAAAAGAGCGTACAAAAAACGGAGATTCCCGACGAGGTCAAGGATCTTAGCAGTATTCTCATCTAAATACAAAAACTCACCAAACTTAGCATACAGTTTAAAGCAAATTACGAGGTGGGCATCTGCTACTTACATCTTTCTCCAAGGAGGCCCGGTGGTTCGAGAGAGAGTTGGTACTAGCACTAGTACCACCAGTATTTGGATGAGATGGACTCGGTGTTCTATGATTTCTCCTCTTGGGACGCACATCCTGTATATAGAATAGGGACGAGAAAGTTCAGGTTCTTAGCTTATGTAATATGCAAAGGCAAAGTCACGTGCATGTCATAGTAACATGAGCCTATTGTACTGCCAGAGAATAGAAAACATGGTGAATGCACAACATGTTACCAGTGATCTTTACCTGTGTTAGGTTCGAGGACTTCTTGATGTCATGCAAAACTCCAAATGCTGAGACATCCAAGTTTCTGTCACTAGAACTGAAACAGGAACCCCATTATTCTAAGAGTGTCAATCCCATATATATATCGGAAAATGTTACTATTGTGGAACTGAAAAAGTATTGTTTTAAAGCATTAGTCTCTTTGTTAGGGATTACAAGGATGAATATAACACATTGATCTAAACTTAAATAGTGGCATACCTAGTGAAATCTCATCCAATACTTCGAATGAGATAATTATAAAATCAATGTGCACACTGATCTTTCAGAAAAAGAAAACAACTCTACACGGAGAAGCATGGAACCGACAAGATTTATACATGACATCCATAACTTACAGAGACTAACAAGATACAGTTCATAGTTTTTTCAAGATAACACACACAAAAGAAGAACACTCATAACTTCGGTTGAGAAATTCATAAATAAGAAAAGAGTGATACGACCTTTTCGAGCGTCTGTGTCGACCATGAACAGGTGATTGAAAAGCAGCCAAAGATTCTCTAGTGGTAGAACAAGTTTTTGTGATGACCTCTTCGCCATCTACATTGAAAACATCCATTTCTCAATGTAAACCTTTTGATCAGGTGCATAAAACCAGTATCTCTTATTAAATGCTTTCTTTGCACTAATAAATAATTATGAAAATCATATCCTAGTGGAGAGTATCAAATTCTGAAGACAAATTGAAACTATTTCGTTTATTAGGGTTGTTTAAATTCAAGATTTTGACAGAGATTTGGGATAATAAGTTTGTTATTATGAAAGAAAGAGAACAGGAAGAATGAGAAGTAAATGAAAACGCTTACCCCGAAAAGACAGACCAGTGTACTGCACAAATTGAATTCCATCACTATTTGGTTCGTTGAGAGCATTAAATGGGAAGTAAATGGCAATATTTCCTTCTTTCCTTTACCTAATACGCATAACCACATTTATTGAAATTGTTCCAGAGTACTCTTCTCTTGCAAGAACTTTTTTTATGCCTCAAATAGCTGTCAGTCAGGCTATCTTCTGAATCGGTTTCATGGAGAAGAGGCGAGATTACTAAATAATACATATCCTATTTTGTGTTTGATTGTTTAAGTGCCAGAACTAATGGAATGATATCAAGATCACGTTATATTTGGTTAGCTCATAGCGAGACTAGCAATATCTGCTGCTATCGACATCCATTACTCCTCCAACACTTAAGAATGCTGAAGAGCTGCTAGAGTTGTTGTTGGGATAGAAAAATATGTTGGAAACAAGGAAGGATTTAAATTCCTTGGGAAGGAATTAAGGTCGAGCGAGAACTCACTGAGCCCGTACAAATGGAGAATACAAAAAAGGAAGTAATCAGAAAGCCATGTACCACTTCAATTCAGATTTAAGTTAAATTTTCTACTCAGAGCTATTTGAGACAAAAGTTATAAAAAGGTTTCCATTTAACTGACCTTAATATCACTTTTGTGCAGTAGTGTAACTAGTGATAACTTCGTCAATATGACCCATTCAGATTCAAAAAATTCTCACTTCTGCAGGAAGAGGCTGCTTCTCCCCGTTCAATCCAAGATCCCTCTCAATTTTCTTCCAAGCATTTAAAAAGTTCGGTCGACATTTCTTCTTAGCAATGTCGATCACTTGCTTAGCTTCCTCCAATTTCGATTTCTCAAACAAGCCTTGAACCAAATACTTCATACTTGTAAAATTAGGAAGCTTGTCTCTCTTCAGGCTATCCTTGAAAACCTCAAAACCCTTGTCAACCTCTCCATTCTTGCAAAGGTGATAGATAAAATTTGTAAACGTTACAACATTTGGAACACATTTGTTTTCCGCAAAACTTTCATAAACTTTCTTAGCTTCCTCGATCAAACCATGGTTACAATAACAAATAAGCAAATTATTATAAGTAACTGCATCTGGAATTAACCCCAAAGTTTTCATTTCATCAATCAACGACAGAACATCTTCCGTTGGCCCGAGGTGAGTTTGCATTATTCTAACATTGAAAGCAGTAACATCAAGCAAACCTTTCTCAGCCATTTCTTTCCAAATTTTATCTGCTTCTTCAATACATTCCTTCTTATAAAAAGCATCTAATAGAATTGTATAGGTAACTGCAGTAATTTCAACATTTTTTTCCTCCATTTCTTTCAGAACTGTTAAACCCGATTTAGGACAACCAGATTCACAATAGGATCTAACCAAAATGCCATATGAAACTTTATCAGGAGAAATTTTATATTTTTCTGAGATTTCATTGAATAATTTCGGTACCTGATCAGCTTTGCAAGCCATTAGAAGAGCGTTAAAGGAAAGAGCTGACCTCGGTGTACCAAGTTCCTCCATTTGATCGAATGTTCGAAGAGCATGATCAAACATTCCTGCACGACCATAAGATTTAATCAAGGTTGATAAAAATGGTTCTTCAGTAATTTTAGGGCTCTTTTTCTGAGATTCGATGAGTTTTTCAATGTCACTAAAACGACGAGATTTTAATAAGCGTTTAATAGTAAGATCTCGAGTCCGAGTAGAGTGGTCGGAGACTGATGAGTAAATAGATAAGGCTTTGTCCGGATCAAACTCTCTTTGAAGTTCCGATCTAGCTACACGATTAGAGATGGAAGAAGAGGAATTGGTGGTGGTGTTGGTAGTGGAGAAGAGACGGACATGGCGGATTGAAGATATTTTTAAGGTTTTCATTTTGGGTTTTGGGAGTGAGGGAAGTGATGCAGTTGGAACGATAACGGTGAAGGATTTTTGTAAGGGTTTTAGAGGGGGAGGGGGTGTTGGGTTATTTTCTACCTGGCGTCCCTATGAGAATTAGGGACGACTAATAAGACAAAAGAGGGTCACCTAATCCTAAAATGAAGCCATCACTTTATCTCTGATTTTTCGAATTGGCAAATATACCCTTCATAATCGGTACATAAAATCACAATCCGTAATTTACTTTAGTAATCGGTAGATGTTAGGATAATCGGAGGGTATTGTGTACATATGTAGTTTGAAAGTTTTGTTGTTTTGAAAAGAACCTACAACCGGAAGGTATTTATTTACCATGTCTCCTGATTATGAAGTTGCCCCAAAATTGATATTTGAAAAAATCTCAAGTTTTTCGAATTTGGGAACTACCATAATCGGTAGACATGGAGTTAACATGTCTCCTGATTATGAAGTTGCCCCAAAATTGATATTTGAAAAAATCTCAATTTTTCGAATTTGGGAACTGCCTTCATCGGTAGCTTATGAAATTCACCTAATCTACTGATTTTAAACCCCACGTTAATCGGTAGACAATGAGAAAATATTGTGTCTGATTATAAGGGTATTTAGGTTCAGAAGAACAATAAAAATGAAACCACTATAATCGGTAGAAATGGTTAATATTTGTACTTCCAATTGTAGACCTGTCTGACATTTTTTTGAAAAGTCACCAAAATCGGTAGTTAAGGTTGATAACATTCCTACCTATTCTTCACATATCTCACAATTTTTTGAAAATTTACCAGAATCGGTAAGTAAAGTTGATATGTATCCCCCTATTATGGTGAAAAATTCAGCAGTTTCAGACAATCAAGTAATAAATTTAACTCAAAATGCATTCATAACCCATAAACTTAAGAACATATAATCCAAAACAAGTATTTAAAACACCATAATCCGAAAGAAACTGTTAAAAAAACATAATCCATAACATCGAACAACACATTATCACCTAGTTTTCTTCTTAGTATTGTTAACTAAAGTTTTAGAACGCTTAACACGATCCATACGACCCGCATTATCACCAACATCACCTTCATCTCCATCAATATTTCCTTCAACATGAGAGCTTGAATAAGCCTGAGATCTTTTGTTCGCCTTTGATGCTTTTTTTTTGGGCGGGTTCTTCGTCACTTTCTCCCCAAACTCAGCTGCATACTCTTCATTATCAACATTATCAATCATCTCCCTGTGCTTTTTTATCTTCTCAATTGGCACAGGTTGTCCAGCCGTTATGCAATCAGCGTACCATTTGGACGAAAACTTGAACCTATTCACCTGTTTTTTTAATTGACAAAACATCAAATGGAGTTCACCTAAGAAATTGAATCGTAATATTAGAGGGAAAAGTCATAACCATATGCACCAGTTTATCATAACTCGGGGGTTTTTCTTTGATGATACATCTGTAAATGGAAGCCGTTGAGGTCATCTTTTCTTTAAGTTCACGGATTACACGAAGATGTAAATGCTCCCGGTACCACTCCATATATCCTGGAGCATTTTCATAACCTCGTTTGACAGCTCTCCCAGTGTTCACCAAGTGGTACTGCCTCTTATCCCAATGTTCAGTAACAGATAGTGTACCAGAATAAACTACCTTGATGGTGTCCTGGTTAGACTCGATATGCTCCACGTCCAACTTGAACTTGCCATTTATGTGATGCCATGGTACTGTATGGCAAGAACCATGTTGTCGCATCACCCTGGAGCCATTGTACATCACATAACCTGTGAGGTGCCACAACGGTTCAAAATAATGGGACAACTCGGAACGACCCGCTATATGTCCACTAGCTCGGTCTTCCTTGTATGGATCAAAGCATACCTCTGAGGCCTTAAGTGAGTCTAATTTCTCCCTCAAGCTAACCAAGTGATGCTCCTTTGTCCTTGAACGGTTCTTTGTGAACTTGTACTTTGTTCCTCTCGGTGTACCTCTCTCCCATGCTGTGTTCACATCTGCCAATTTCAGACTGGGGTAGTGGTCATAGATCCATGTCTACATAGATATCAAACCAAGTATTAGAAATTGATTCTTAAATTAGAAAAAAAAAAACGACCAATGGATTAATAAAGTTGAGAAAATGTAAAATCCCCTTATCCAAAAATGTGTATCGTTTAGTAGTATCCTTAGTTTTTGGGTTCTCACAATCTTTTCCACCCACAATAATGGTCGTGGACTTTTGAGAAAGAAAAAAATAAAAATAAAATCTCCAATATTGTTGTAAAGTTCTCCTAGGATGTTTAAGAGATTGGGGTTATTGTTAATCTCACAAAACAAAAGAAAATAAAATAAACAGCCGCACTAAAACCCTTTTTTCTTTGAAACCTAATCCTCTCATGTTGGTTTTCTTCTCTATGCCTTGTGTTTTTGTTTTGTTTTGGTTTATGCTCTGTGTTTTCTGAAATTATGTTTTGTTGCTAAGGTTTAACTGATTCTTTTGGTTTTTAGTTTTTCTACCATGGATATTTAGTTATCCTGGTAGTTGTCTCTTCTGATTTGCTTGGTCCTTTTGGGAGATAATTTTGAACTGGATTTTTCCTTAGTCTCTGAGATAACATTTTTTTAGATTTAAATTAGCATCCATGATACTCAACTCAGCATATTTCCACCTCTACACCAATGCTCGGGTCTACTTTCCAAAGGATTTGGGTTCCAACATCAGCTGGCAGTTCTTACTGCAACCTCACATTTTCTTTCATATTCCTATGGAAGCAAGCACAAAATCCAATTAGTATGAATGGGTCGACGAATCTGTCACCTCTGCTTAGTTTTTGTTGGCCTCATTGTATTTTCCTTTCAGCAAATTATTAAAGTAGTCGAGTATGTATTTGTTTCAGCTCCTTTCAGTTTAGTATCTTTAGTATCTCTTTAGCAGTAACAGTCTTTCGTTGTATCTCTGATTGTATCTTGGTTTCAGTTTTGTAACATTTGTATTAGTAGTACTAGCTTTCAAATCTAGATCCCAAAGGTCAGAAGTTTGGATACTACTTCAACTCAAATTCAAGACTAAATATCAGGTTGAAGATATGGATAACACGGGAGAACAAAGATGTAGACAGTCTTTCTTCTCGGATAATTTGCATCGACACCCATCACCAACATCCAACCTCCGGACTCATATGTGTCCGTCAAAAATACAGCTTTTCTTGTGGAAAACATTTATCGAAGGCCTGCAGACTTTTGACAACCTCCTCATCTATCCCCGATGCATTTCTAAACCAAAGAATGATTATCACATATTGTTTCTCTGTCATGTTATCGTAATTTATGTATTTCAATACCTTCTTGTAATAGACCCTTAATAGATCAATAAATATCATGCTTCAAAAAAAAATTTGAGGCAAAGTGTGGTGTAACTGTTTGAAGGACCGCTATTGCCGAGAAACAGGTAGGTTTTCTATCTCTTATAATGTTTGTAGTCTAATCTAATGGAGTTAAAATATTTTCTATAGTTCTAAGATTTGTTTTAACATCCAGGTCGCAAGTAAGTCTTTATTTATTCTCCTCTCTCCAAAATGTATTTACGATGATTATTGGATGTATTTAAAACTTTTTTTTTCTCTTTCTGTGTGCGAACAATAGAAACCGTGAATCTTGTTTTCATGGGTTTAATTACGATCATGTTTTTGTGAACACAAAGGTCTGGTGTCATCTGAGTATTCACAAATAATGCGCGCAGACTCATGACAATACAGTAAATAAGCTGCGCCTGAGGGGAATGGATAGGTTATGTCGAATCCTTGACTCAGAGTTCTAATACTCTTCCTCGTCTCATCAACTACAATCGTTGTTCTTGGCCCATACAATAAGATAAATAGTGGATGAAATATAAAATGTACGAACATGATGTACCATAAGTATCGAATTGAACATATAAAGTGTAAATGCATGAATATAGATGAAACGATTAACTTATACGATTCATCACTCAGAACTCTGTCTACCGGTTTGGGTTTTTCATTATATGTATGAAGGTTACAGAAATAGTCGAATGACTTTGAGACCAATATAAGCCTGCATAGCAGGAGGAACTTCACTTACACTTTCTCTATCTCTTTGTCACTCTCCTATTCTCCTCTCAGTGTTTTTCGGCCTCTCTCTTCACTTGGGAGAGAGGGGTATTTATAGGGAGGTTACGTGGGGTCCACTTCTGAAGCCCGTTATAACCTTATCCTCTTGTGTTTTGTGCCACTCACGCAGAAGTCTTCGTGTTCTCGGTTGTATCTGCGTGTTCTGTCTGGATACGCAGTATTATCTGCGCTTCCAAGACAGGCTGACTGACACGTATGCTGTTTGAGGGTATTTAATGCGGGTAGTTGAGATGTATGTCCGCGGTAGACAGCTGTCCTCTGCCCCTGTCTTGTCTGCGTCAGTCTGACTATCCCAGCCGTAAATCTTAGATCTTTCTAGGGATAGGATAAAGTGACTTTTGGCTGTCCACGCGTGATATCATACCTTGATGCCCTTAACCGCATGTCCTCCACGTGTGTCTTTGTGGGCACGTGGGAGAAGATGAAATGTGTACCTACAGTTTTCATGTTTGTTGGTATATTGACCGGTTCATTTTAGGTTTAGACAAAACTTCCATTTAAAAGTTTATCTCAAAGAATAATAATTCCTAAACCAGCCTAAGTGAGAGGGAATGGCATCACTCACGGATGTGAGTAGCATATGAACTGATCTTTGTTAATTGGGAGTGAAATTATAGTTAAGCCTTTGTGCTCAAGTGGTGTGTGGTATACATAAGAGTACATGCATATAGTAAGTTAACCGCTACATATGGGTTAGTGCTTATTAGCACCAGAGAAACTAAAAACGAAGTTGTAGATTGATATTTAGGTAGATTGATTTTCATAAAATGAAGGCTAGGGGATTTATAAACTAGTAGCGAGTGTTGTTGGTAATACAGAAATGGTACTGTTACGTTTTTCTTTTTGACTGTAGTGTTCAAGGAGTCGGGGGTTTGATTGTAGGTGTGTCTGCGTCGATGTTGAGATTTTCGTTTAGTCAATCATGTTGTGTTTTATAGGACTGCTATGGTAAATTTTAAGTGATGAGAAATAGCTACATGTAGTTGATATGTAGTTCGATGCCATGGTTGGCTCGACTCCCATGTATTATTTTGCGATTGACCGAGGAGTCGCAAAAATGTTCCATGGATTCATTGGAATGGGCTAGTCGATGCAAACACTTATTTAACGCAAGGTTAGGTAATTAGGTGGACCGGAGGAGTGGCAAATGTGAGTGAGTGAGTGATACTGCTGGATTGTGGTGCTTAGGTAGTTTATACGTACTCCTCGATAATGAAGAGAGTGGTTTAGTACGACGTAGCTTATGTTTAGTTAGAATGGGTGGCTGTTTTCTTTGCATTTCGGAGCAACTTCTATTTTTACAAACATTGAAATACTGTTTTTCTTAAACCTCTTCTACTGATCAACACAAATATTTTATCTAAGATGTTTGCTTTCTATTTACTTCGTTTTTTTTTTTCTTCTTGTGGATGTGACTTAACCCTCTTGGATTGAACTATATGATATTATAATCGTGTGAAAATCTATTTTTAGTTGGGGTCTGATCTAACTTACTACTTTTCAGGAAACCGTGACCGTAGAGCAGCCTAGCTTGTAGATTACATTTTTATTCTGAAAATCTACTTCGTTATTATTTAAGGTGCTTAGCTAAATGTTTTATTGAATTATTTTAAAGACAAGATTTTGTTTCTTTTAAATAAATTCTTCGCATTTATTTTAGATGCCGACCTGCGAGTCGAGGATTATTTTTATTTCTAAAAAGATTCATTTTAATTTATAATTTTCATTATCAACTTTATTTAAATAAACACAAAATTGGTTAAAAAAATCAAAATCAACAATTCCTGGGTGAAAAGGACATTTAGATTTTGATACTGTTTAAATGGACAAAGATGTAAAAATAGTTAGGATGCATCCAGTTTCATCCTTACTATTTTTTTAAGTTTAAGTCAGGATGAATCCAGTTTCATCCTTGCTATTTGTTTTAGTGTCCATTTCACCCATACTAATTTTTACTCGTCCATTTGAACCATGTTTTAAAAATATTTGGACAAATGACCCATTTTCCGTTAAATAAATTCATTCATTTACGAATTATTGTCAATGTGCTCCATACAATAGCTTGATCTCCATTTGTTGGTATGACGGTTTGAGTGTGTAAAATGGTCTATGAGTATACCACACTTGGGATTTTAGGGCGGCCGACCTAGAATTTGAAGTGGATGTTATAGAAAATACTTGGAATAGACTCACGTTCCCGGCAATTTGGCTAGTTCTAAGCCTCGGCACTTTTCTCAACTCTGCCATCAAGAATGCAATAGTTATCGTGCCCTAAAAGTAGTCCGCCATCTTATTGAAAGGATGCAATAGTTGTAGAAGGTTTGCGTCTACTCGGTTTCCACTGGTATTGGTGAATACGACACATCCAAATACAACCAAGAGATAAGCGGTGGCCGCGGCATCTACTTCTACATCATTTAACGGTCCTTGCTTTTCTTTCTCGGCAGTGCCTTTGAACATCTTGATCAACTGACTCATGTTAAACTGTCTAGTTTTGTAAGACAAGCACCTGTTAAACTCAATGTTTGTTATCTCTTTATCCCAACCAAAACACTTTTTACACGAATCATAAAGTTGGTCCCAACTTAACTGCTTTGTGTACTCATACTTGACAGCTACACCATGGTCATTGAGATTAATAATCTGCTTCGCATCATCTGGAGTAATGGTCTCTCCCTAAACGGCATATGAAAGGTGTCAGTCTCGGGACACAATCTCTCCAAAAAAGTCGATATCGCGACCCGGTCATGGTCCAATATTGAGTTCTCGGAAGCAATAGATAATCCCGAGTTGTCTATAGTTGTCTTGAACCTCTCACATTCACCGTATAAAGGCCAATCTTTCAATATTTTTGATGGTGCGACTGTGGGTTTGAGTAGACGAATCGCATCGAAATGATACTATTAAATATACAACACATTACAAAATTAATAGAGCATTATTACGAATAAAACGACAATATATTAGTAAAAAAGAATACGATTATTACCTCGGTTTCGTAGATTTCTCTGGCCCAGGAGTCTTTGTAACCAAATAACAATGCTCCTCCATCTCCAGGCAGTCCCGGGATTTATTCTTAAAAATCCGTCTTCTTCACCTCAATGGAGACAAGGTGTGATGCTTTCTTCGCGATTGTCTTCCTTGTAACTCCTCCTTCTCCTTGTGTACCACTTGGTTGTCCTTCTTCTTGAGTGATTACTGGAACACTTTGTCCAACTTCATCTTGAGTGACTTTTGGAGCGCTTGGTTGTACTTATTTTTGAGTTCCTTGTTGAGCGCTTGGTTTTTGACTCCTTTCTCTCCGCACACTAGCGCTTAGTTTCTTACCCCCTTTTTGACGAGTCCCTGTAACAGTTGTACCTTGGTCTTTCTTACCTCGCCTGTCCCTAAACAATAAAATTGATTCGTAAGAATTACACTATAAACTTCACAATCGGAAGTCATAATTAAAATATACGCTCCCGATTATGAACAATCAGAAGCACGGGTAAAAGCTTTTCTTCCGATTACACACAATCGACAGTCATAGTTTAGTTTTATCTCCCGATTATGCATCAATTTGGGTTCAGAAAATGATAAAGTCATGAGACATATATAATCAGAACAAAATAGTCTAACATATCCACCTATTTCACATACTCGGAAGTAAAGAAATAGCTTTTGGATTTCGATTAAAACGTCGCCCCGAAATTGGATTTTGCTAAAATCACAAAATTTTCAAAATTTGTGGGTTGAATTCGTTTAACCTATGTTTATACGTAATCGGAAGACAAATACTATATAGTATCTTCCGATTTTGGGTACCAATTGTGTGTCCCTACATGTTCTAATTCTCTGTTAAAATCGTAAGGCAACATATAACCTAGCTACCGGTTATGTCAATTTTATGGTTCAGTCGCAAACATCTATGTAGAATCGGAAGTAAGCTATAAAAATTAACTCCCGATTCTGGTCGATGTAACCGAAAACCCTAGAAAATAGACATAATCGGGAGATGAAATTAAGATCTAACTATCGATTCTGGGAAATAACCGAAAACCCTAGAACTTATTTTCATGGATTCGTAAAATTGAAGCAATATAAACACAGAAAACGATATAAACTTACCTAATTGGGGTCATTTTCTGGAAAGTTTGATTATCAGAATCACCACCTACATCAGTGCCGTCATCCTCTTCGTGTTCGTCGTGTTCTTCGTCGTTTGCAGCATTTACAATCACTTTGTTATTTAATTTTTCTCAAGCTCTCGTGGGTTCATTAGTATCAGTCATCGTTTTATAGAAGAACCGACGATGTTTTTTATTCGGCGATGAACGACGACGATGAATTGAAGTTTGAGAAGGGGGGGTTATTGTTTTTACTCTCCACAATCGGAAGGGAAGAAGAAGAGGAGAGAAAAGTTGAAAAGAAAAGAAATAAAATGAAATTCCTAGGTTTTGGGTGGTTTTAATCGTCCAAAGGTTGTGTCGGCAATTATACAATTGGTAGTCATATGATGTTCATTTGCTACCGATTATAGACGGTTGCCCCAAATTCATTTTTTTGCAAAACCGATAAAATTGAGTTTTCTACTTTAACAATCAGTAGATATGGTATGTTATTATTCTACCGATTATGGCAATAACCCATTCTTAAACAAACTAGTAATCGGTAGACATAACTCTACTCTAAACTACCGATTATAAAAGGATATTATCTGGAAATTTGGACATCCCATAATCGTGTCTATGGGTTGGGAATAAAAAGTCGCCCCTAATTCTTTCAGGGTCGCCCTTAATGACGCCAGGCTTTTCTAGACTTGAATTTTGTTAGACTTAAATTTTGTTAAATTGCTTGAAGGGGTAAATAGTAATTTCTTGACTCTTGTTGGTAAGAAAGATAATCCCAATTATGTCTTGGATTATAGACCTATTATATCTTGCTGCAATGTTTTGTATAAATGCTTGATCATGATTATTTCTTTAACAGCAAAACATGTGTTTAGTAACTTGATAAATGCTAATCAGTTTGCTTTCATTTCTGTGAGGTCTTTTCAAGATAATGTTCTGTTGGCCCATGAGATTTTGGGGAACTATCATAGACCTAATGAAACTTTATATGTGCTTTGAAAATAGATCTAAAGAAGGCTCACATTTTAATTTATTTTTTTGAAAAACCTTTCTATTATTTATAAAAGAAAAGGTTACAATACAGAAGAGACAAAATCCTCAGAAGAAAAAAAATAAAAAAATAGAACGGGGCAAAGAGGACCACATGTCCAGAGGCCCAATAAAAGAGAAAACTAGACAAAAAATAGACAACATGTCCTTAGCCTAGAACCAGTACAAGTCAATGAAACAATCATTCAAACCTATAGTATGGAATACCAAGAAATTCCAATCTCTGCATATTGGAAGGTCTTGTAAAAAAATTCATTACTTACCCTCTTAGAAAATGACATCCTTTCTTTGCAAATAAATCTGCAGAGAAGTTTATTTCCCTGTATACATGGTTGAAATGAATCTTCTTTAGAGCTTTGTAGACCAGCTTCCACCTAGCCAATACAAACCAAGCAGACTGTTGTTGGAGAAAACTGACATAGTTGCATTTGAATCGGTATTAACAATCACTTGAAGCTTGTTCCGTTGCACTGCCCATTATAAAGCACATAAGGCCCTTATAACTTCAGATACAAAGTTTGTAGTTATGCCAAGACCACCACTTTCAGCAGCAATAAATTGACCAGAGAAATCCCTAATAACAAAACCATACCCAAAAATACCAGGATTACCTCTTGAAGCTCCATCACAGCAGAGTAAGATGGAATTTCTCATCAGGTAGATGGAAACGGCATTCAATGATTTTTGGAATTTTCATCTTTCTGTACTTAATATCAAAAAATTGCAGAATATGAATGTCATAGTCTGAGTTATTTGTATAACCTTTAAGCCTTACTTCACAATCCTTGACCATTCTGGTTACTCTCTTTTTAGCATTTATCACATCAGGTGCAATACTCTCAAAGAAAACCATGTTCCTAGTGAACCATATATCCACCGTTACATTAAAGCAGCAATGAACCAAATTTCCTACACCACTGTATTTTTATATTTACCACAATACAATATGTCTTCAAAGGATTTAGGATTTTTAGTAGATGACCATAATTACATTTAAGAGGTGTGTCGTGGAGTCTTGATAATCATGGCAGATAAAGCATCTTGAAACTAGACAAAATCTTCTTTTATTCAAATTTTCATCTGTTGCACAAGCACCCCTAGTAATCTTCCATATATTGCTATTAGTGGAAGGATGAACACACTTTTTCCAAATATGCTTATACAATCTGAGTTTAGGAAAACTAGTTCTAATATAAGAGATAACACTAGCTACAGAAAATTTACCATCTTGTGGAGCAGTCCAAATCAATTCACCTTCACCAGGAACAATAATTGGCATATCAGAAATGGAAAAATTGAAGCATTTCCTCAGGAATCTCCCATTTTTGGTTAACAATCAAATTACTAACCTTCATATGGATATGTTGGGCGATATACTCATTATCAGGAAATGATTTGATGATGCTTTGCTCCAGAATCCAATTATCCATCCATACTGATATTTGGTCACCTTTGCCCACAGTCCATGCTCATTAAAATCCTGCAATATCCATTTGATTCCAGACTACACAGAAGATTGTTTATAATAACTGATCCAGTAATCATGTTTATCTTTATACTTTGCAAGAAAAATATCTAGCCCATTCCTCATTTAAGTTTAGAATTCCCCATAAAAGTTTCATCAACAAAGCTTTGTTTATGTATTTAAATTTCCTTATATCAAGTCCACCTTCTTCTACAAGAGAGCATACTTGACCCCAAGATATAGTTACGCATTTCTTGTCTTCAGCATTTCTACTCCAAAGAAAGTTTCTAGTAATTCTTTCACAAGCATATACCACTTTGTTAGGCCATTTGTAAACATACATATTGTATAGAGGAATGCTACTTAGCAGAAATATAATGATAGTTACTCTTGCTTGAAAGTCTAAGAGCCTACCAATCCATGCAGCAAATCTTTTATGTAACATCTCAGCAAATGTCCATAAGTGTTCATATTTAACTTTTCCTTGCATAATCATGACATCTAAGTATTTTTCAGGAAATGAGGATAAATTCATATTCATAAAATCAGCAATTTGATTACCTCTAGCAGTGGAAGTACCTCCTACAAAACATTTGGTTTTAGTAGCACTCACTGTTTGTCCAGAAGCTTGTTGATATTCAATTAGAAGATGTTTCAAATGTTATAAACTTGATTTACCACCATTGCAGAAAATAAAGATGTCATATGCAATAAAAAAATGAGAAGGATGAATACCTCTTCTAATAACCATTGGTTGCATTTTATTTTCCTGGATTAACTGAATAATGTTTCTACTTAGAACATCAGTTGCAATCACATAGAGAATAGGAGATAGAGGATCTCCTTGGTTGAGTCCCCTTCCTACACCAAAGTATCCCACATGACCACCATTAAGTATAATGCGTATCGTTGTAGTATTAAGAAGAACCAGAACTCAATTGCAGAAGCAAGTAGAAAAGCCATATTTCTTCAAAAAAGCAATAAGATATTTCCAACTCAAAGTATCATAATCTTGTGATATGTCTAGTTTAAAGCAAACATTTTCTCCTCTTCTTTTTATAATCATTTCATTAACAAGTTCAGATGCTAAGAGCACTTGTTCATGGATATTTCTTCCCTTAAAAGCACATTGTTGACTGGACACCAATTTGTGCAGAAGAGTACTCGTTCTTATTGTGATAATTTTTGTGAGTATTTTAAAGAAAAAATTACTTAGACCAATGGGAATTAACTCCAGGTGGTATCACTTGATATTGCCAACATTATCTAATTGCAGCCACCAAATCTTCGTTTATAATATCCCAAGAAATTCTATAAATAAATATACCAGTAAATCCATCTGGTCCAGGAGATCCGTCTTAATTTAAATCAAAAACTGCATTTCTAATTTCCTCTTTTGAAGGAATGCATTCCAATAGAGCATTGTCATCATCAGTAATAACTTGAGGAATAGCATTTGGAATAGTGTCAAAAATTTCCACAGGTTGCTCAGTAAATTTACTTGTGAAGTGGTTAATAAGAGTAGAAGCAATCTCATTTTGATTAGTCAAAATATTACCTAAATCATCATTCATCTCTGCTATGGTGTTTTTTGCTTGTCTTAACTTGATAGAAGTATGTAAAAATAAGTATTTGCTTCACCATATTGAATCCAGTTGATCCTTGCTTTTTGACTCAGCATAGTATGATAGTTATGTGCAGCTATATATCTAACACCCCTTGTTGTAATGTATTTATTTAAGTGACCTAAGTTGTGAGGATCATCATCCGAAAGAATATTAGATTCAAGCACCTTTTCCTCAGCTTCTCTTAATTTGACTTGAACATTTCCAAAAACCTCCCAATTCCATTTTTTAAGAATATTTTTCAAGTGTTTCAATTTATTCATGAAAATAAAAATAGAATTACCCACAAAAACTTCTCTCCAGGCATCAATAACTACTTGCAAGAACCCAGGATGGGAAATCCACATTCTTTGAAACTTAAATGGACAATTAGCAGGTTTCTGAATTTCTGAATTAGAACGAATAATTATACTATGATCAGATATACCTCTTACAGTTATTTGATATTTCCAACCTAGATATTTCTCTAACCATTGTGAATTGAATAAAGCCATATCCAAATTGCACAAAATTGTCTTCCTTACACATCTTCCATTTGACCCAAAAAATTGAAGTCCTGTTTTTGGAGCTTGTAAAAGATTACAGTTATCAAATCCAATCATTAAACTCTGCTACAGAATAAGTAAGAGGACATCTGCCACCCTTTTGTGCATCTAAGATAGAAACAGGGTTAAAATCACCCATAATCATCCAAGGTTTATCTAAATGACTAAAAGGAGCTAGATCATCCCATAATTTTCTTCTATTTATACTTAAAACATCAGCATGTACTCCAGTAATAAGTACACCCCCTATTTCAACAGTAATACTTTGTCTAGAAGATTGCATCACTACTAGTGAGCTTATTGAGTTATTCCAAAACAACCATAAATTGACTTTCCTACCATCACAAATATTATGAATTATTGTGTGGTTCATACCAGGAAGCTTTATTCTATTAGGAGACTTATGATGAATTTTGGGCTCTATCTTAGTTTGTCTTTTATCTACATATTGAGTTTATCTTAGCTTAGCTTATTGAGTTTTCCACAAAAACTAAAGAATGATTGAAATTTAGAGCTACATATCTTAGTTTGTCTTTGGCCTTTTGTCTCTTAAGGCCTCTGACATTCCAAAAGATCAATTTCATGTCAGCAAGAAAGATGAGGAGTTGTAGAGCTCATCTCATTTGACACTGATTTCAAAAGATCTCTTCTAGTTTTCCTAGTCACTGGAATAGCAGGCTTAGTAATTTTTTCTTGAGGTTTCTTTTTTTAAATGACGGAAGGATTTGGAAGACTTACGTTCTCAGATGATTGACTTTCTTGCAAAATAGTGAGACATCTTTCCTCAACTTCAGCAATATGATCAAATTTATTAGAAGAAATAACTGCCATTGGACTTAAGGATAAAATACCAACCTGATGAATTTCTTTGATTACCCCAATATTTTCTCCATTTTCATTTAAACAGCAGGGTACTTCAATTGGAGTTTGAGAGTTTTCTGAGGAAAGCACAACAACAGGATTTGTAGACTTACTAGCTGAAACTGCAGGAGCAACTGCTTCATTGGTTTTATCTTGTTTTGTAGGTGTTTGAAAAATATCCAAACCAACAGTAATCACCTCTTAGTTTTGGCTCTCCAAACATTTTTATGATGTACTAAAATAAAACCATTAGTCTCCTCTAAATTAGATCCCTTCTGTTTGGTTCTACACTCATTCACTAAATGATCCACCACTTTGCAGTGATTGCAGAATTTAGGAATTTTAGGAATCAAAATCTCTTGCTCAAAACTACCATACTTGGTCTTGATTAGAATATGATGTGGGATATACTGTGTTAAATCCACTTCCACTAAAACACTAGCATAATAACCGACCTCTCTCTTCAGAGTTATTTCATCAACCTTAATAACTCTGCTTATTCTTTTACCCGAATCCATGATAGTTTTTTCTTTCCAATATTCCATACCCAAACCAGGAAAGTGAACCCAAACAAAAACAGTGGTTGATTATTGATTAGCTGGGTTAAAATTTGTTTCCCATTCTCTCAGTTTAAGTAAACCTTCCAGTATTCATTCCAGAGATAATCGCTATCAATCTCATTATCTAATTTAATAACCAAAAAAACCTTTGCCAATAGGAATCGCTTCCATTGATTCCTTAAAAAGGCTGCAACAGCTTCAAATTTCAACTTAACGAAGTCCAATCTGCCAATCAAGCTAAACTTCCATTCATGTAAACTTTTGTCAATATCCTCTTCTGATATGAATAAAGCTAGAGAAGTATACCCACTGTTAGTATCTTCAAATTTTTTCTCATCAAGAACGGGTGAAAACCTAAAAAATTCCTCAACATTTTTAATTCAGAATGATTACCAGATTGATTTGTATTAAAATCAGACATCATTAATGTAAAGATTCCATAGAAAACTAACACCAATCATTGAAATTTAATGCAAGAGAAGTAGATTGATGTTCTGAAGAATGAGGCAGGTTGAGAAAAAATCTACTGAGTCAGTCGTCGATCTTAAGATCAACCCTAAAAGTGGAATTGAAGAAAAAAAATGTATTTTGGATAGATCGATCCTTCTTGAAGAGATTGAATAAACCTTTAGCTAGTTATGATGCTAAAAGAAGGCTTACAGCACTGTAAGTTGGAGGGCCATTATTACTGCTCTGGAGAAGTTGACTTATTAAATACAAGTACTTTTGGACTATGAAGTGTCCCCAAATTCCTCTTGGAGTTTGAGAAATATTCTTGGTCAGAGGGAGGAGGTTGTTAAACTTTTAAAAATTAATATTGGTAATGGGGATGCTACTTTCTTTCTAACTAGAAATTGGCACCTTAATGGAAGGTTGGTGGACCGGATTCCAGGTGATGTTATTAATATTGTGTTCCTTGGTAGAGATTATAGAGTCTCTGAATATATTTAGAATGATGAGTGGAAATTGCCACATAATAATGACTTGTTCACATCTGAAATGGTTGCTCAGCTTAGGACTATCTATGTTGATTCTGGGGAGGCCGATCGGGTTCTTTAGACTCCCAATAATCACCACCGTCAACAAGGGGATAGTCTCATAAATACATTTTGCAGAGAGGAGAATAAATAAAGACTTACTTGCGACCTGGATGTTAAAACAAATCTTAGAACTACAGAAATATTTTAACACCATTAAATTAGACTATGAACACTATAAGAGATAGAAAACCTACCTGTTTCTCGGCAATAACGATCCTCCAAACAGTTACACCACACTTTGCCTCAAATTTTTTTTTGAAGCATGATATTTATTGATCTATTAAGGGTCTATTACAAGAAGGTATTGAAATACATAAATTACGATAACATGACGGAGAAACAATATGTGATAATCATTCTTCGGTTTAGAAATGCATCGGGGATAGATGATGAGGTTGTCAAAAGTCTGCAGGCCTTCGACGAATGCTTTCCACAAGAAAAGTTGTATTTTTGACGGATACATATGAGTCTGGAGGTTGGATGTTGGTGATGGGTGTTGATGCAAATTATCCGAGAAGAAAGATTGTCTACCTCTGTGTTCTCCTGTGTTATCCATATCTTCAACCTGATATTTAGTCTTGAATTTGAGTTGAAGTAGTATCCAAACTTCTGACCTTTGGGATCTAGATTTGAAAGCTAGTACTACTAATACAAATGTTACTAAACTGAAACCATGATACAATCAGAAATACAACGAAAGACTGTTACTGCTACAGAGATACTAAAGATACTAAACTGAAAGGATCTGAAACAAATACAAACTCGACTACACTAACAATTTACTCGTCATTATAAATATATTCAGAGACTCTATAATCTCTACCAAGGAATACAATATTAATAACATTACCTGGAATCCGGTCCACCAACCTTCCATTAGGGTGCCAATTTCCAATTAGAAAGAAAGTAGCAGCCCTATTACTAATATTAATCTTTAAAAGTTTAACAACCTCCTCCCTATGACCAAAAAAATTCCTCAAACTCCAAGAGGAATTTTTGGGACACTTCATAGCGCAAAAACACTTGTCTTTAATAAGTTAACTTTCACTGGTACTTGTTAGTAAACATACTTCGTAGATGAATCCTAAATGGAGGACACTTCATAGCCCAAAATCTTATCAAAATCCGAATCGCCATCGACAAATTGACTGCGGATGATGTGATATTTGATCTGTATCGAGATGCTAGAAATCAAGGTTTAATCCAAAGGAGAGATGAAGTTGCATTATATTATGGACCCTTAATGACTGCGGATGGTGGATATTCAATGTACGATCCACATCGGGTAATGTGACAATTGGGTTACGTCCAAGAAGAACCTCATTTCGATGAAGATAAGATGTTCTTTACTGTGTTAAAGGCTAACTGCTCCACGTCCCAAAAAACTATTCACGTCTCTTACGCTCCAGCGTCAAATCAAGAACATTGGGACGATAGACGTGGCCGTATCATCGATGTGAGTCTTTTGGACGAGGTATCCAAAGGTAATGAAGCTAGTGAGAAATACATGACGTGGTACTTGGGTTGGGCTCATCCTACTGTGATTAGGAAACCGGCTGCTGAAGAACTGGCTCGTATCAATAAGATGGCATCGAAAGACCCAGCAACAAGTCTTAAGTTCTTTGTAAGTATTTTAGAGTTGCTCTTACTGTTTTAAGATTACATTATCGAATCATCCTATTAATTGTTTGTTGTTTAATTGAAAATAGAAGGAGCAGTTGAAGACCTTTGTGAAGGTGTTGTGTTGCGCGAAAGACACAGGAGAGCCTTTTTCGATTGAGGAGCAAAGCAAGCACATTGACTATGCTTGCAATATTGACAATGAGGAGGCCCATGAATTGTTCAAGCAAGCTGATGCTGAAGTAAAGAGAGAAGAAAAAGCCGGGAGGGAAGCACAAGCCAAGATGAATGCTGATAAAAAGAGGGCTCGTAGTGGTCGTGGTGGTGAAGGTAGTAGTGGTGGTGGTGTTCCTAAACGGGGTCGTGGTCCCGGTGGTGAATGAATGCAGTCTCTAATTTATTTCTTATGTTGTGTTGGACAAATGTTAAGGTTAACGGTTGGACAAATGTTTTCTTTTCAAGGTTTATGGGACATGTTTTCGTATTTTGGACAACAAGTGTTGGATTTCTAGTTGTTGAATGAATGTTTTGTTTAGCTATGTAAAATTGCAATACTTATGCCGGCATGCTTTTTTTAAGTTACAATGCCGACCAAACCAGGGCCGACAAGGTTTTAAACTGTCAGACTGCCGGCCCTGACACCAGAAGTTATTTGCATACCAGGGTCGGCAGGGTAATCAGATCAAAACCTATTCGGCTGTTAAGAAGCCAACAGGGTATTATATTATCGACCCTGTCGGCTATGAGTTGCAAAAAATACCTTCTCCTGATGCCTAAAATCATCATAAAATCGGCATGGTTAAAATTATGTTCCTCGTCGACCACATCAAATCCGGCACTCTAGTGATCAAATACCATTCCGACGGTTAAATAGAAAATTGCATGAATTCCTGATGCCTAAAAGTCATAACGTCGGCATGGTAAGAAAATTTCTACCTTGTCGACCTTATCATATCCGGCATGCTAATAACCAAATACATTGCCGGCGGATACACAGAAGTAAATGTTCTCCTGATGCCTAAAAGTCATAAGGCCGACATGGTAATAAATTTCATACCTTGTCGGCCATACCATATCCGGCACTCTAATAACCAAATACCTGTCCGGCGGTTATTCAGAAAAAAACCAACTCCTGATGCCTAAAAGTCATAAGGTCGGAATGGTAGCAAGTTTCGACCTTGCTGGCCAGTGTTAGTCGGCTTATTGTGGAAACAAAAACCTCGCCGGCCAATTCAAAATTCAAATTTTTGCAAGTACAATTGCATTGATTAACTTGTACTTGGACACTATAACGGCCAAATTTGGGCACCATCCTATAAATACACTACTTCTCTCTATAAAACAACACACAACTATTTGCATATACTCTCCAAAGCGCATATCATCATACACTCCATCTAACTCACCCAATAGCTCTCTACACACAACAATGGCTTCATTTGATTCAAATGAAGATTTGGCAATCACCAAAGCTTGGTACGCGGAAACTAGAGTAAGACATGCGTCCTTCGAAAGGGTGGATGTCGTTACCTTTTGGGCTAGGGTACACAACAAATTTAGGCAAGACTTTGGGAATCCTAATAGAAGAAGTGTCCAACAAGTCCATGATAGGCACCAAGTCATCGAAAATGCGATACTTTCTTTTTTAGCTCTCCAACCTCGGATTTTTAACGCTTCCCACTTCAACTTGTCCATTGAACAATTTGTAAGTATGTTTGTGGTTTATGTTACGTGATCCATGTTGTTTGATCTTCCTACTAAACACTACTAAAAAAGAAACTTTGTGTTTTGTTTTTGTAGCATGAAGCCGTGAAAGCGCGCTACTTAAGAAAAGGGGGAAGCATTCGCCTTCGATGCAAGCTATCACTTCATGATTGACAAAATCTCAGAATATGCACCGGACTTCATGGAGGCCGGAGATGAATGGGATTCCTCCGACGAAGCTTGATGGTTTTGTGGGTGGACAAGGAGTTAGGTTTTATGTTTCAATCAATGTAGTAACCAAAATTGCATGAATAAAGTGAATTACATCTTCCCATATTCTGTTTTCTGTTTGGTATAAGTACATGCCGGCAAGGTTAGAAATCCTTAGCATGCCAATTACAGGTCAGCCGGCAGTGTTAAAAATTATGTGCATGCCGACCATATGATAGCCGGCATTGTAGGAAATATTTACATGCCGACCGTAAAATTGCTGGCCCAAGATAGTCGGCGTAATCTTCATTCAAAGACCATTCCGGCTTAAAAAGGGTCGGCATTTTCTCCATCCACGGACCATGCCGGCTGTAATTGGTCGGTATCTTATTAAAACGTCTACCATGCCGGCGGAGCATAGCCGACACCTTATTCAAATGTCGACCTTGCCGACCTTTCACATTTTCAAAACCAATTTTTTTGATCGAAATCAAACTCATAAGACAAATAAAAGGTTTAATCTACTGAATTCATAATTTCAAAATTTTAATCTAAACTCAATTAGTTAACTTAATCAGAATTTTTAGTGTTAATTAAACAAGGGCATATTAGCCATTTAGAAAATAGAAGGTTAAGGAGTGGCTTCTTTTACTTCAAAATGACCTAGCTTTTGTCTCATTAGGTATATCCCAATTAATCTGGGTATACCCCAATCTCGCCAGGTTTAATCCCGTTTATCATGTCAAAGAAAAAAAGAAAAATTTAACACCAATAGTATAATGTATGCATGTATGAAAGAATACATGCATGTACACCTTCCCAGATCCAAATAAGAATATCAGGTTGTATTATCTGAGAAAAATGACACTGAAGATACTTCCGTAGAAAACATTATCTCAGAGACCCTGCCTTACTCAAAACTACGTTACTGCATAGTACTCGACGTCCAAGAAAAACCTGCAAGAGGTATAGCCAAAGCTGGGAATTTTCCAAATATTTTCTGAAAATGTGTATATAATGGAAAAGTGAGGACCAGCAATAAATTGAATAAGTTAATGCCAGCCGTGGTGGTGGTTGAGTGGAAGATTTAACCCAAAAAGAAAAATAATCAGCTTTTTCACTCTTGCCGCCACCGGATGTTCTGAAGAAACTTTCCCATTATAAACCCTGGTTCCTTCCATTCCGAAATCACCTACATATCACCCGAAAGAAGATGAGATTGAGCTTTATGAGATAAACCACAAACTTTTGGGCAAGTTATGTCTTTATAACACATTATCCTGTGTAGCTTATTAAGCATATTGTGCAAGATCACAAAACTAATTTTGGTGGGAAGTTTCTGACTCCAAAAGAACTTACTTGCAGTGAAAGGTTCTTTTCTATAAGCAACTTTTTTGACATGCCTCATCTCAGAACTTCTTTTATGCCTCAAATAGTTGTCAACCAGGCTATCTTCTAAACCAGTTTCATCAAGAAGAAGCGAGATCACAGAATACTAGATATCCTATTTTGTGTGATTGTACCAGAACTAATGGAACGATATCAGGGTCACTTTATACCTAGTTGGCTCGCAGGCGAGAGTAGCAATATCTGCTGCATCGACATCCAATACTCCTCCTAGACTTGGGAATTCCGAAAAGCTGCTAGAGTTGTTGTTCGTATACTGGTGGCCTTCAAAGATAAAATGTTGCTCATGGCGGTCCTATTTATCACCTCTTTACAACGGTTTTAGACGATTCGGAAAAAATTACCCATAAAAAGAATGAAAAAGATGTGCAAGGAAGATTAAGAAGTAAACTTGTGTACTTACCATCCCGAGATATAAATTCATTCCTTGTGTGTAGACAAGTAAAACGTTAACAAGCTTATGCAAAACAGTTCACAATCAAACGAGAATGTATAAAATTAATGAATCAGCATCCTAGTCGATAATGAAGAATCTAAAAACAAGGAAGAATTTAAATTCCTTGAGAAGGAATTTGGGTCGAGGCGTCGAGCCAGAACTCACTCAGTCCATACAAATGGAGAATACAATAAAAGCAAGTAATCGGAAAACCATGTACCACTTCAAATCAGATTTAAGTCCAATTTATCATGGTAGGCCAAGCTTCTGCCACCAATCTATTTCTGCTATTCTACTCAGAGCTATTTGAGACAAAAATTATAAAAAGGTTTCCGTTTAACTGACCTTAATATCTCTTTTGTGCAGTAGGGTAACTAGTGATAACTTCACGGGTATCTACCCACATAGATTCAAAATTCATCATTTTTGCAGGAAGAGACGAAGTCTCTATTGGAGCAGGCTGCTTCTCCACGTTCAGTCCAAGATCCCTCTCAATTTTCTTCCACATATTCAAAAAGTTTGGTCGACATTTCTTCTTCGCAATGTCGATCACTTGCTTAACTTCCTCCAATTTTGATTTCTCAAACAACCCTTGAACCAAATACTTCATACTTGTAAAATTAGGATGCTTGTCCCTCTTCAAGCTATCCTTGAAAACCTCAAAACCCTTGTCAACATCTCCATTCTTGCAAAGGTGATGGATAAAATTTGTAAAAGTTGCAACATTTGGAACACACTTGTTTTCCGCAAAACTTTCATAAACTTAGCTTCCTCTATTAAACCGTGGTTACAATAACAAATAAGAAAATTATTGTAAGTAACTGCATCTGGAATTAACCCCAAAGTTTTCATTTCATCAATCAATGACAGAACATCTTCCGGTGGCCCAGTTTGCATTATTCTAACATTAAAAGCAGTAACATCAAGCAAACCTTTCTCAGCCATTTCTTTCCAAATTTTATCTGCTTCTTCAATACATTCCTTCTTATAAAAAGCATCTAATAGAATTGTATAAGTAATTGCAGTAATGTCAACATTTTTTTCCTCCATTTCTTTCAGAACTGTTAACCCGATTTAGGAGAACCAGATTCACAATAGGATCTAACCAAAATGTCATATGAAACTTTATCAGGAGAAATTTTATATTTTTCTGAGATTTCACTGAATATTTTCGGTACCTGGTCAGCTTTGCAAGCCATTAGAAGAGCGTTAAAGGAAAGAACTGACCTCGGCGTACCGAGTTCCTCCATCTGATCGAATGTTCGAAGAGCATGATCAAAGATTCCTGCACGACCGTAACATTTAATCAAGGTTGATAAAAATGGTTCTTCAGTAATTTTAGGGCTTTTTTTCTGAGGTTCGATGAGAGTTTCAATCTCACTAAAACGACGAGATTTGGCTAAGCGTTTAATAGTAAGATCTCGAGTCCGAGTAGAGTGATCAGAGACTGATGAGGCTTTGTCCGGATCAGACTCTCTTTGAAGCTCCGATCTAGATACACGATTAGAGATGGAAGAAGAGGAATGGTTGGTGGTGGTGGTGGTGGTGGTGGTGGTGGTGGAGAAGAGACGGACATGGCGGATTGAAGATATTTTTAAGGTTTTCATTTTGGGTTTTGGGAGTGAGAGAAGTAATGAAAGTTGGAACGATGATGGTGAAGGATTTTTGTTAGGGTTTTAGAATCTTTTAGAGGAAGGGGGAAACAAGTGTGGGGTTCATTTTTAGGCCGGTTCGGATGGGGGTTGGCTAAACCCTCCATTTCCCATGCCAGTTGGGCTGGCTAAATGGTTGTGTCACTACGGGGAATAAGTTAAGCGATCGAGTCTCCACCGAACGGTTGAGACTAGACCGACCGGTTTTATGTAGACCGTTAGCGGTCTACATAAAACCGGTCGGTCTTATAATCGTCGCTTATTAAATAGTGAAGTAACGGTTATTCTCCTTCCCCACCCACGTCTCCCTATAAATTAACCTCGTTCAATTCAGTTTAATCACACCTTATTTTCTCATTAACTCTATCATCTTAGTCTTTTATACCTTTAATCATCTGTTTAATTTTTATTTTCAACTCAATGTATTCTTCTGACGAATAAGTGCGTATTCATATGGATCGATTTGAAGAACAACAACGAATATTCGTTCAGGCGTTGAAACAAATTGATGATGAGGCAGATGAAGATAAAGATCTAACCAACAACTTGTTGCATCTATATTCATCGGGGCAAATACCTAGAGATCCAGAGCCAAAAGAAGTGTTCACAAGAAGATATACGTACCGGGGTAGGGATGAATGGCACGAGAAGCTGATGCATGATTATTTTCTTCCCAACTGTGTGTTCTCTGATGAAAATTCCAAGGTCGAATCCGCATGCCCCGACATTTGGTGTTAAAGATTATTGGTGTGCTTTGTCAGGTAGAACCTCAATTTAATTATCAGTATGATGCACTGAATATTAGGGGTCATAGCCCTGAACAAAAGGTTACTTCGGCCTTAAGAATTCTAGGATATGACAGACCTACAGATTCTAATGATGAGTACCTTCGCATTGGCAAAACAACCGCATACAAGTATCTTTCGTTGTTTTGCGAAACAATGATTAATCATTTTGGTCCAACCTATTTACGAAAACCAACTGACGCAGATGTTAGAGAAATATTAAAGCAAAATCAGGAAAGGGGATTTCCCGGAATGCTGGGTAGTCTTGACTGCATGCATTTGGTATGGACCGGATACCCTATCTATTGGACCGGTCAGTATAAGGGTCACTAAGCAAAACCAACGGTTATCTTTGAGACTACTGCTTCTTATGATTGTTGGATATGGCACGTTTTTTTTTATTCCCCGGGTCTCGAAACGATATAAATGTTTTACACAAATCGCCTTTGTTTGAAGATTTAAATAATGGTATTTCTCCTCAGGTAAATTTCAGTATCAACGGGAATCACTACACTCATGGTTATTATCTTGCAGATGGAATTTATCCAAAATGGTCAATTTTAGTTCAATGTTACTGTCAGCTACCTGCCGGTGAAATGAGTCGTTCATACTCATATTTCAATAGTAGACAAATGGATCCGAGAAAGGATGTGGAACAGGCTTTTGGAATTCTGAAGCGGAAGTTCGCAATAATTTGTGGGCCTTATCGTGGTATAAGTGCTCGTGAAATGCATAAGACTATGCTGACTTGCGTCATTATGCATGACATGGTAATCCAGGAAACTCGTCGTAATAAGAATTGGACTAACCATCAAGATGAAGACTTAAGGCCTGAGATTATACCAGCAAGAGGATTACCTGCAAGGAACTATGCGCAAATGACCAGTCATATTGAGAACAGAACTCTGTATAACAGGTTAAGGGAAGATCTCTGAGCGAATATGTGGGTTGAGTTTGGAAGAGATTGAGGACGAATTGAGTAGTGTTGTTTCATTTGTTAGTTTTTTTTTTAATTGTTTAATTGTTTAAGTTTCATTTGTTGTTCCATAGTTTTTTTTTTAAGCTGCTTAGGTTTAAAAATTTTAACGGTCATTTAAAGTAGCAGTCATTTAAAGTAGCAGTCTAGACTCAATCGCTAGCGCTCTAGACTCAATCGCCAACATTCCTTATAAATATACCTTCGCTTCATCCATTTCAAAATCACACCTTCACTTCTCTACTTTCTGGTTAATTTATGGATGATCCTAGATTCACTGAAGATGAAGTTTTATCTCTTTGTAGAAAATATGTAATATACTACCCGCAGAGAGGTGAAGAACGACGAATGCACGGTTTACCTAGTATGAGTTATTTGGGTAAAATTCATGATGTCTTCTGCACAGAGACAGGTAATCCTCGTAACCGGGATCGTGATGTTTTGTTTTGCTGATTCATGATTATCAAAAAAGATCTTGTAGATTTTATAGCTATGAAAAGGATTGTCACTCGATATCGTCTTATAGGTGACACCAATGCTGAATTGAGAATACGAACTCGAGACGAGTGGCGAAGATGGAAAGGAAAAAAATTCGAATACGAAGCGCGGTACCAAATTCTTAAGGAGTTTCTAATAACTCGTATGGGATGTTAGGCTTACTATTAGTTTTCATGGATGTTGTCAAGTTTAAGTTTTAATGTAATGAAAAAACTAGAACAATTGCATTCACCATAACTACTAAATCTTCATGAAAATTAAAGCTGATACATTAATTAATGAAGTGGTACTACTTCATTGTGGTCTTCATCTTCCTCGTCTTCAGCAGCTTGAACTCCAAATTATTTTTCCAAATTTCTCTTGTTTCGTTTTTCTTCCAAATCCCCTACTAACCTGTCTATCTCCATCTCCCATACCATATATTCATAGTCTGAAACAAATTTTTCTTGAGTTTGTCGATGTTTTTTCATCTCCCTAGTCAAGAACTGACGGTCTACAACTCTTTGTTTTTCGGCAATCTTTTGATGCTCTATCAAAGTATCAAAAGCACCTCCTTCACTTGCTTCTCCTTCTTGGGCATCTTTTCTCGCCGCTGTTGCATGATTTCTTCCTAATAATTTTCTCTTGATCGCAGCATTGACATTCAAGTTGGAATTGTTGTTTTTTGTGGTTTCTGGTGAAGAAAATGGATTATCCGAAGGGGGGATGAGATGATTGAGATGGTTGTGAAGCTGGCGTTGAAGGTGAAGAAGTGTATGGTGAACTTGCAAGTATATTCTGCATGTTTGCTAACACTTCTGGATTATATTTAGGCAACACTTTCAAAATATGATGACAACTTTCATAAGCAAAAATTTTCCCATGTTTATGGTGCCAATCATTTCGACACTTTCGTTCGACATCAACATCGACAAGACCGCTCGCTCGAGCACGAGCAGCTTGCATTAGAGCAGCGACATACAAGGCAACTTGAGCGTTGATTATAACGAAGCGACTGGACAATCCATTTACATCACGATCGTTGATGTTCATAGTTGCTTCACGAAATTTAGCAAATATGTTATCCCACAACTTGGTAGATTGTTGATGGGCACCATCGACACTATCTTGTGTATAGAACACATAGTTTCTGCAAATGCTTTCATCTTCGGATACGGTAAATTTTGCACCCCTAATCTTCTTAGTTTTATTAGATTGAGTATTAGATTGAGACATATTAAAGAAATTATACAATACGAGTTAATGAAAGAGTTAGATGATGAAATTTTTTTTAGATTAACAAATGTGAAGAGTAGAGAAGCGAAGGTGTGAGTTAAAATGGTAGAAGAATGTGGTATTTATAGGGGGGAAATTTATGGCCATTGAATCAGATTCTACTTAGCGGTGTAAACTAGAACGACCGGTCTTATAAGAGCCGCTAGCAGTGTAGCCTTGACCGAGCGGTGGAGACTCGATCGCTCGGTAGACACTTGACCTGGCCTGGCTAAGTGGCGGTTTGCCAGTTTGCCACCTTCATAGTGGGTGCAAAAATGGAAAACTCTCAAGTTTGCCACACCCATAGGAACCGACCTTAGACTTGAATTTTTCTCTAGGTCCACGGGTATCTGGCACTATCAAGTTCTATGAATTACTGTATAGTCCTATCTAGGAGACCTGACTACTGTCTAGTCCACCCGTCAAACTAATTTACTCGCTAGTCCAAAAACATGATTTTGGGTCATTTACTCGTTGGTCCAACACATGTGCGAGTTTCAAATGTTTTTTTTTCTCTATTCAGAAATTACCCTGCAACTGCATAAGAGGAGAAAAACTTTGTTTTCTTTTCTTCGGCTCAGATTCGGATCTCTCTCTCTCTCTTCTACTGGTGTTCTCCGTCATTTTTCAAGCATAATGATACGAATGTACATATGCATCCAATCCATCTTATCTTTCCATATTTTTGATTTGTCTTCTCTTCTCTATCAGTGTTTTTAGGGTTTTTGTCTGAAAATCGTTTTGGTGCTCTATAATCAACTTCATATCCATCCAATCCAGGTATGTTCTATAATAAGTGAAAACAAGTGAAGAAGAAGATTAAGAAGTTTCACAAATAAATCCACGAAGAAGAAGAAGGATGAGGAGATATAAATTTTGTATAATCATACATTACATATCAATATCTACATTGGGATTATACACTTTTCATTAAGTACATATTACTATGTATTGTTGGATTACTATGCATTGTGGGATCATAAAAAATTTCCTTCAATACATATCAATATGTATTGCTAAATCAAATGTATCATGGAATTATACACTTTTTCCTTCAGTACATATCAATATGTATTTGTTGAATCAATATGTACCATGGGATGATACACTTTTTCCTTGAATACATATTTTCATTCAGTACATAACAATATGTATTGCTGGATCAATATGTATTGTGGGATTATACACTTTTACCAACAATACGTATTTTCCTCTAGTACATATCAATATGTACTATTTGATCAATATGTACCGTGGGATGATACACTTTTTCCTTCAGTACATATTGATATGTAGATCATACATAACAATATGTACTGCTCTTGGTGATTAGCAGAGATTTTTTTCTTCTTATTATTTCACTGGATCTGAGTGATTTTTTTTATTTCGGTATCCTAATTTGATTTTAAGCTTTTAGTTTTATGGGGTTTTTGATGATTGATTTTTTTTACAGTTTCTGATTTGATTTCCGGTGCCCAATTTCGATTTGGATTTGGGAATAGTTTTAGATTTTCTGGTTTGTGAACGACAATGACGTGGTTTTAGTGAAATTTTAGTGAAAGAGAGCATTGTGATGGGCAGGAAGATAATTTTATGTATTCAAAACTTTTTTGGACCTCCAGTTAATTGTTTTTTGTTGGTGGACTATAGGATAAGCCGGCTCGGGTTTACCAGACTAAATAGCAAATTTCTCCTATCAGTTTTAAGGTGAGAAACCGGTAAAATCGATGGATTTGGTGCCACCCATGTCAGATGCATTTAAATAGCGGATGTTAGATTTTCAATCATGTCCAGTCTTCATTTTATTTATTTTTTGGGTAAGTACACTTTATATTCAAAAGCTAAGTGGGATTTACATCACGGGGGAAAGCCCTTCCCATTACATCATCATACAAAAGATTAGTCAGAAAAAGAGGAGGTTGGTGAATCCAAACTTGATTTACACCAACTGATACAACCTTCTTGGATAAAAGATCCGCTACAAAATTACCCTCTCGGTAGTGATGGGAGAGTGAAGCATCCTGAAAGAGACTAAGCAAAAAGATAATGTCTCTAAGGATGTTAACAAAAAACCAAGGAATAGAACACAAACCATTTACAAGCTGCACTATGTACATGGAATCAGAAACCACTTGAAGCTTATGAATTCCTAGAGTATGAGCTAACTGCAAACCCTCTTTGAGTGCCCATAACTCTGCCATGTTGTTGTTGTTGTTGTTGTTGAAAACATGTTTGGAAAATGAAGCTAAGAATGAGCCATCATCTGATCTAAGAACTCTACCTGTGCCTGCAACATGTTCAAGATTAGCAGCACCATCTGTATTTAACATAGTATAACCTGCAGAAGGGTAAACCCATCCAATCATCTGAGTAGTAAGTAGAGTATAAGAACAAGAGGAAGTAATGGCAGCATATTCTTGGGCTTTGGATGTAGCCTGTTGCAGGACGATTTCCGGTTGAAAGTCTGGTGATTAAACACAACTTGATTCCGTGTAACCCAAATTTGCCATAAAAGAAAAGGAATAATACAGTATGATAGATGTCTCTGGCCATAAGGGTGAAAACAACTATATTCGCAAATCCACTCCAAAGTAGGATGAATGCATATTTACATAAAAACATAGTTTAATTATTTATTTATTTATAACATCCTAAGTCATTTTTATATAAACACTCTTACATGTTAACTAATTCTTTTTCGTTTTATGCTGGGAACGTGTAATTTTAAATTTTCCACTGATGATTAGTACGAAATGAATACAATATAGAGTATGAATTATTAGACTTATCACCATACCATACACAAATTTAAAAATACACTTAACTTAGTGGGTACGGTGCCCGTGGATTTGTTTAAAGAGGGTACCAAATACATCACCAACTTTTTTCCTGGTTGTTCATATGTACAAGGAGTTGAGAACAATCATGAAAAGGAAAGGGTACCAAGTATACCACCTACTTTTTCGTTCGAAAACCTGTATAGACGAAACCTAATGTAATTGCAAGTAGACCAACTTAATGATCCTTGATAATATTTATGTAGAGGTTATATCTTTATTTCTTCTCAATCAGAAAGTCTAGACTAAAGAGTTTGTGAACCTAATTGTTAAGAAGAGTACTTGGACGATCTCAAAAATCAATATACAAGATCTATCTAGTTGTATCCAAATAATCAAATCAGAATTCTACAAAGTGTGGAACTTTTTATTCATCTTTCAAGATACGAATTCTACAAGAACGAGTCCCTTAATCGATCACATTAATATAGACTTATCTACTAAAATTGAATATGAGTAACTTTTGCTATTCCTATTATAAAGATAAAAAATATAATACGAAAAAGGAAAACACATAAGACACCAGAAGTTTTGTAACGAGGAAACTGCAACTGCAGAAAAGCCCCGGACCAATCTGCCTCTAACAGACTAGCCTATTTAATTTTCCTTTAGATCGAATAGATTAATGCTTGTAAATTTGTTTGTAATAGACAAAGCTAGCAAACCTCATAAATATGGAACACTTATACTCAGTTACCTGCGAAGCATGGATTCTTAACCACCTCTCAAGAATAATCATGAACTAATCAAATAAGAATAGTTTTTGAATATCTATCTTGAGGAATCACGAAGTCTAAGACGAAGAGTAATTTGTAATCTATATATATCTCCTTCCTGAAAGAGATTACTAAAACCTTGATAACCTTAAGAACAAGATCATGATACACGAACTATCAAGGTAAATATATTTGGACTTGGCTTCACGAATCCCTAAGTGAAGTCTTTTAGTCGTAGACCTAATTATGTTTCTCGAGGAACTCTAGGTAAATAGAGGGCGACTCTAGCAATCAACTAGGACATGAAAGTGTCACGGATTGACTTTTCCGGTCGAATGAGTCTCTGTATTTATTGATTTTCGAGATTGCGGGTTGATTGTGATTCAAGCTAAGATAACTTGAGAATCAAACAAACACTTTTTATGTTTTGATGAAACTCTAGTTAGGGTTTCAAGTAAGCATGTGAGAAACATGTCTTGAAATCACATAGAAAAATATATATTGTGGGCCGGGTTCCGGATCCGTTTATAATGATAGTTCTTAGCAAATATGTCATTCGAACTTGTAAGCAATATTATGTTCATATAAACACTTAAGACTTGAATCATGATGCACGCACACAAGGTTTTTTTAGTGATCATAGATGTATTAGAGGTGTTTATGAGAGTCATAGCAATGTTAAACATATCTATAAAAATAATCTTTGAGCACATGTTGATACGTGCTGTGACTGTTTGTTAATCAGTTCGTGAACCTTTAGCCAGTTCGTGAATTTAGGCCGCTACGGTTCGTGAACCATTCAGCTATTCTCGAACTCATATGTATACGGTTCGTTAACTGGGTTCGAGAACCGTTGGTTATTTTACAAATTTAGATCACCACATTTTGTAAACTTGATCTGTGAATTTTCCCATTCAGAACTCTATGGCTTGCGAGTTGGGTTCCTGAATCTACCTATATTATGAACTTCAGATATCTATGGATTGCGATACGGTTCGCCAACCTACACTAGGTCCAGATTTCAACAGTTTTGAAACACTGTCTTGTTGAAACATTCCCATTTTCCATGGATATAAAATATCATTGGTTGGGCAATTTTCAAATGATCCGAATGACATAAAAATGGTTCTTGAACAATAAATTGTTTCGAACTAAAATTACTAAGGACCAGAGAACATCCATTGCTTAAATCATATTTCGAGATGTTTAACAAGACAAGCTTGACTCAAAATTTCTTCTTTGCAATACTAAATATACTAGAAGTCATGTAATAGAATGGTAGCGCATGTGAGTAAATTGAATGGTTCAGTCTTCGATACCTCTTTGTTGATGAAGTTCTCCAAATGTCTTCGTTGATCTTCAATCTTCAAGGATTATTCAATGATGTCTGATACTCAACGACCAACCTCTATACCTAGTTTGAGATTTGACTTTAGTAAACTATAAATCAAGATATAGTTTTGTACATCTAATATTGAGAACAAGTTTGATACAGCAAAATTTGCGAGTTTGACCGAGCAATGTTCTAACAAATCATGGTAAAATTGAGGTATACCTTTCTGTCTTCATCTCGAACGGTAAGACTTTTATAAAGCATAAATGTGGGTATTGGCCTGTACGAGAAAAAAACCATCCTTAAAATTTGAACACAACTTCTCGAAATTGGGGGTATCAGTACGTAACAAAGATAAGCCACCACTCGTTTTGAATATTTCAGTCACTTGAGTAGACAAATTATCTGCTAACATAAAAACTCTATTAAGCGATTGATAAAAACAAGGGATAGTTGATGTTAAGTACTTAGGTTTTGTCCGGTTTTAATGGTTGGTCTTACATTTGTCCTATGTTAGGGCTTGGTACCTGGACTAGACGTTGACCTTGGTTGACTAGGTTAAGTCTAACTTTTATATTATTATTATTTTTTAAAAAACTTAATATTAGGTAAAATATTGGTGTTAATATTTGACTTTTATTTTTCAATCGAACAACTGTCAACTATTAACCTTACGTCTATGATTAAACTTAAAAAAATTATTTTCACCATCGCAGATATCTTATCCTGTTTTGTACTCTTCCTTTATTCTTCTTCTTCTTTTGAACCTTTATTCTCTGTCTAAAAATGACGATGGTGGAGTTAAGTTGTTCTTCATTGTCGATCAAGAAAATAATGTACATCCATTTTTTTCAAATCGATATATATAAACCATAATCGAAATAATGTAAGGGAAAATAAAAACCATAATTTCTGCCTTAATTCAGAAAAACCTTAAACTCCAATTATCTTCTTCTTATGAATTGATGATGTGTTTCACAGTGCGAAATTTTGAATTATTCACAAACAACAATTGTAAGATACCTAATTACAAATCGTTCAATTGTATATCTAAATTCCAATTTAGACTCAAATTCAAACCGGAGATAGAACCCACAAAGTTCTTACTCTAGAAATGTGATTGATGCTCAAATTAAAATGCCAAACCCCAAATCAAACCAATTGGATGCTCCTGATAATAGTGCATTTGTCTGATGTTAATGATGATTAAATTAGTGTTATTTGATCCTAATCCACAGTGCAACACCACCCCTGTTTATACTCACCATCACCAGTTTTTCATATAAGGTGATTTTGCATATATGGTGTTTTTCAAATTTTTTTTTATAGGAGGCGAGATCAGGGAAGGTTTTGTATTATTTTTATTGTGCCGAATATAATTGAAGAGGATAAGTACAACAAGTTTGATTTTGGAAATCTATTGGCATTTAAATTCTCAAAATTGGCATCTCGTTTGTTTCTTTTTCTTTTGATTCTTCGGTTAATTGCAGTGGTGTGGTGGAAGTGAAGAGGGCGAGCACGACAGTATACCTATTTTCCTTAGAAGAGGTAAATGAATAAAATACTTGATTATTAATAAAAAAAAAATGCATATATATAAAATAATTAGGTCAAATAAAGTCAATCACAGTTAACGCCGAGTCCAGGTACCAAACCTCAACATTGGACAAATGTTAGATCAAAGACTAAAACTGGACAATTTTAAGTACTAAACATCAATTACCCCTAACCCATTAGAGAAAACATTCAAAGTATTGGGACGTGGTGGTATACATTTGTTCTCGATATTGGGAGCTTCATTGCAATAACAACTTAGACTTTGTTCTCCCTTTGCTTCATTCATTGCATATAAAAAATTCTTAAGCAGTTGGCTGTGATGATTCTCAACCCAACTAAAACTCACTTTGCAACAACCACAAACTGTAGAACTAGGTAATCCAAGTAGCATAATGACACCCCATATTAACCCATTATCACGAATATCACCATTTTTAACAAATAATACAATAATTGAATTTATAAACAACCATTTCAATCGATACCCATGTCCAAGAGTTAAATTGTACACAAAATTCCTATTGCACTTATCCATGACAATCTTCCTAATAAGAACAAACATACAAGAAGTAATTAATTGTGTTAAAATAGTATTCATAATTACCAGCAGAATAAAAATACCTCAAAATAAGTTGAAATCCTTTTCCACGATCAAATACCCTACAAGAAGAATCAAAGACGAGGAATAAACATTTATCACTAGTAATTTGTAACTCACCTTAACGATTTTAAGCTGGAAGAGGAAATCAACTCCAACACCACTCAAATTCACGGCTTCACTCTCAGTGTTTTATAAGCATTCTTAATTTCACCCATTCGCATCCACAAAAGCAACAATACATAGTTAGATATATTGTCATCCACACCCATTCTGATTCTCCGTGGTATACATCAACTAAATTCAAACACACATGGAGTGTAAATAAATGAAAAGAAACTATATCACATAATTTATATATATCAGCACGATATGAATACCCCTTAATGAGGCCAAATATTTTTTCACGATCAATTACTTTACCGTTAAGATGAAGACCATGGTATGAAGATTCTTACTAGACAACTTGTGACTAATAAAAAAAATTATCTTGAAATTCACAATATCCATTTGAAGCATTTTATCAAACACATTCCAAGCAGTACAATAAACACAACCCCTAGCAAACATACAAGCAATTGGATCACTATACATCGAATCTGACCATACCCGTGATCACAAATTAGCTCATTACCAAATATTCCATCATAGTCATCCATTAAGATTATAATTGACCCATTATAAAACTAACCAAACAAAAAGTAAGCATATCAAAACTAAGCTAAAACTGCTTCTAATTCAATAAGGATACCTTTCAATAGCTAAAGAATCTTTACCACTATTAAATATCTTTCGAGAAAAATCAGAAAGAAGAGATGAAAATCCCTTACAGATCAATTTGGTATGGTTGTTGCTTATCTCCTTTAAGTGCTCACAGTACATCACCATCTTACCAGTAGCTGTTTCAATTTGAGAACCTTTAATATCATGTGCATCACCCAAATTAGATATAGGTTTTTCTACCAGTGAGTCTATAGTTATTAAATCCTCTTTCTCTTCAAAGAAAAGTAACGAAATTAATTTGCAGTCAAGAGTATCATTCTCTTCTTATGCTGATGGAGTTGAAGAGACTCCGCTAGAATCAAACATACAAGTTGTTTTACAACTATGGTATATTGAATTACAAAGTATAACATTTATCTTTTGAACTTCATAATTGCAACATATAAATAATCTTTGTAACTTGTTACTAGATTGTGTAATGAACTTAGGATTGATTTCATGCCTAGAAAACTATGTTTGAGTACATGAGTTTAAGAAAGTAGACTTAAGAACTTGATTAGTAGTTAAAAGAAATCAATGGATTGGTGGTCGGGTTTCTTTTGGGGATCTATAGTAGGACCGATCCCTATGCATTGGAGATCTCTAGCAGGACCGATCCTTATTGGGGATTTCTAGCTGAGCTGATCCTTACCTATTGGGGATCTTTAGCAGAACCTATTTCCGAACTCACGTACACTTTAGGGTTTGTGTGATTTTGGAAGTTGGGTTTGCAAAATATAAAAGTTTGAGGTGCCGACATTATGAGTAATTTGAACATGTGTATAAATATTTTTATTGTTCAAAGATATTTCTTGATATTCAAGGTGAGATCCCAAACGAAAATGTTTGAGAATCTTTTTACTAAGATTTTCAAATATATATGTTTTGTGTTTTCCAGCAAGCAAAACGTATCTCTTGAAAATATATTAGTTAAGTATCTTATATGCTAGATAATATTGAGTTGTAGTCCAAGAGGGATTTCGGTATGACAGCTGGATATTGGTTGGGAATTAGACAAAACCGAAAATAGGTGTTTGTTGCAGAATATTTTCGGTAATGGAAATTTCTCGGTGTCCAAACTACCTTGGTTTATAAATAGTGAAGCTTGTTCTTCTTACAACATTATCATGTGGCAGACACTTCATTTTGTAGTCACTGTTATAGCTGACTAATAGTATTACTTGTAATACTATATTATAGAGTGGAGTAACCTAATTAGGCGAAATCTCTTACGTATGCTAGTTAAAGTCTAATGTGGGACCAAGAAGCGTATGTTGGAAACTAGACGTTGCATTATTATTTTAGTTTCCGATTATTGATTTGATTAACTAATGGTTGTTAAACCTTGATTGCACCTACTTTGATTATTCTTGAGAGTCTTCACTTCTAACGCAAGGTTACTCGAACTAGATCAAGGGATTGACGATTGTTCAGATCTGTTTTTGGTTCTGACTTTTACTTGTGATCATCTACTGTTAATAGATTGTGTTCTTTGCGTGATCGATCATAAGTTGGAACCAAGTTTGGTTGAGGAGGTACATAAGAAGACATTGAAGATTTCTTATTGGTTTCGTATCTTTGTGATTTAACTTCGTGCACAAACTTGATCGAATGGGATCCATCTAGACTTGTTTATCTTTGAGAGACAATTGATTTACTAGTCGTATTGATTAGAAAACATCATTTGGTGGTATTCTTCGGTATTTGAATATGATAGTTTGTATAACTAGATCCATTACTCTTAGTAATCCATATCTTGGTAGATTTACCCAACAAAGGAGTTTATTAGATTAAACGGAATAGCCTTTCTTGAAATCAACAATATAATCTTTGATTTATTTCTTGAGATTGAAAGAGTGGTTACAGAACAGATTAGTCTTTTACTATTTCAGAGGACGATCCAGAGGAGTTGAGTGCTTGAAGTATTCACAGCGGTTGAAGCAACTTAAGATAATAGACTTTATCTTAGGATTCACGTGCATTGACCAGATTGGATGTAGGCGCAGGAATACTGAGGAAACCAGGTAACTAGGAGTAGTTTACTTAACAGGTCTCAACTATACGAAGTTGGTAATGTTCTTTATATAGCGGCTTAATTCTGTGAGTATTCCAAACTGTACTAAGTCCCAGATTTTTCTGCATTTGTGGTTTCCTCGTTAACTAAATCTTGTTATGTCTTTACTTTTATTTTTCGCAATTATAATTATTATATTAGTTATAATTTAACGCAAATACATTGTAAGTTAATCCAATACTTGGGTATATCCCTACAGTTAGGTTCGGTTTCGAACTAATACTATATACCAAGTGTATACCTTGTTGTTGTCATCTTCTTGACAGTCTCTGTCTATATTGGATCACAAAATGTGTCAGACTTATAGGTGGATATCGAAAATATTGTGGTGTACTTGTTACCCTCGTCATTTCATATATACTCGAGGTCCCAATTATATGATTCTATCAATAAAGTGCAAGTTCTTTTTCTTATGTCTCTTTAGGTATATTTTAACTTAGTAGTGAGTTTATCTTTATTTGGAGATTATTGTTAGGTTTTTAGCAACTACACAATTTTAAAAAAGCTTAAAGAGAACGATTAATTTTATTTCATATTTCTAACTTTTCATTTCGCCTCATTTTTTTGTTCTCTCCTCTTCTTTTTTCGTTTTCTACCCCCCCTCCCACCGACATGTCCCCTACCCATATCGAGAGAGATAAATCAAAGATGGTGATTCTTAATCTACAAACTCAATTAATTAAACGACCCTCCCCTCTCTTTACCCATCTATGTAATATATTTCTTTTTTCTTTGTTATCTCTCTGAATTTCTATAATGTTTTTTCTACATCTGCTTCAGTTTCATTAAAAATATTTTATTTTAGGGTCTCCTGATTTTAAAATTTTGTGCTTCTATTATTTGCACATGTTTACTTTCTCGCTAAACTTAACTTAGTATAATTTTTTGGTACGAGAAATTTTACTTGCTAGTACTTTCTTGACATGTGAAACATCAATCAGATACAATGTTATGTGTCAAACTAGACAATAAACAATTAACACCTCAGTATAGTACCACTGGCCTGATCAACGAGAGTTTCATTAATAATTTATCATCAACAAACATCACGTGAATAATTTAATGAACACATCAACTAAGAATGTATTATATACCCATTATACTTTTCTCATTATCCCAAAAAGACTTTGAGCACATTGGACGAACAAGTAAGGAAATAAATGACATCTTTATTCTCTGTCTGATGCCTATTTCACCTTTAAAATAATCCTTCAATAATGGCGTTGAAAATGATAAAGAAGGAAATGACAGCTTAAACACAACTCATAATAAGAGAGTGAGAAGCATTAATATTGTCAAACTCCCCAAGAAATATCTAATAAAACCCAATATTATGAGTTAACAAAACACAACTTATGACTTCCATAATATTATGGGATCAATTAAGCATTAAACACAACTCATAAACATATACTTCAACTCATAACACGTATTTTAACTCATAGTACTATGAGACCAACAGAAAAAATTTAACTACTTAATATATGAGACCAATAATATTAGCGACTCCGATGAAAATATTTTAACTCATAATATTATAAGACCAACTAAGCATTAAATACAACTCATCAACATATGCTTCAATTCATAACACATATTTTAACTCATAATATTATGAGATCAATAAAAATATTTTAACTAGTTTAATATATGAGACTAATATTGTGAGACCAATAATATTAGCGACTCCAGTAAAAATATTTTAACTCATAATATTATGAGACCAATTAAGCATTAAACACAACTCATAAATATATGCTTCAACTCATAACACAATACGCTCGAGTCTCTAAAGAGCCTGTCCCTACCTTGTGGAACAAGACAATAAGTAAATTCCCATAGGTCGAGGATTTTTATTGGAGTCGCTCCATTGATATTCCACGTGGTGATGTTTAAGTGGTCAGACTTGGATCTTACAAGTTGTTATAAGACTCGAAGCATATGTTTATAACAATCTGGAAAGAGTAAAATGATAAAGAAAAATTGATTTTCAATGCTGTAATTTTGAGCCGTGACTTGAATATGTGAAATCAACAATTTAAAGGTAAATAATTATATACATTTTTAAACTACACAGCTTCGATCAATGCTTATATTTCTAAAAAAAAACATATTGAGTGAAATGCATATTTTGTGTTTTTCTCCAGTAAATTCTCCAATCTGCACAACAGTTTTTCCTCCATATATTCAATATCAGTAACTTGTATAAATAAAGTATCCATTAAACAAACATATAGGGATATAAAGCTTTAACAGTATCGGTTCTAGCCATCTTATTTCTACCAGGTAGCATTTGAAGACATAAGTAATTAACATGAAGACACATTGATTACACTCGGCAAGGTAAGATTTTGTCTTAGGCGGGTTGGTCCACTTGATTTAAACAATTCTTAGATCCATGGAGAATTACCATATAAGTTGTTTTTAACTTCCTCAACTTACTTTTAATCAGCTGGATGATATACAAAGGAACTATTGGCCGAATAACTCCAAAACAATGATATTTTCTTCGAGCCTTGGCGATTCTTTTGAAAGCTTAAAAAGTTTGGTGGTCTTGGCTTCAAGAATGCTAGTAACTTTTGTTATTGTTTTTTTAACATCAAATCTTAATTAAACCAAGTAAATGTTCGTTATGTTTAAGTTAATTTGGATTAATAGTAGTCCATATTAAGACGTGTGTATGGATTAACTCATGCACTGGATACTATCTTAAGTTCAATACTGAATTACGTCAATCATTCCACAAGGTGTCTCTCTTAATCATGGAAGAAATCCAAGTATAAAACTAAAAAGTTAACTTCCCTTTTTTTTTCTTCATTATGGTGATCTAAGTCTGTGATGATGATGGTATGATCTATTGTGATGCGTATGGTATACATACAATGTATGTTGTTGATTTTATGAGTTATGGTATCTATACCATGTATGATGTTGATTTTATGATTTATGAAGTATTAACACTAGGGTAGAGTTTGATTCCGGCAAAAGGTAAAGTTTATATCATTAATTAAAAAAATTAAATAAGAGAGTTCTCTGAGATAATAAGAAATAAAAATAAGAATGAAAAAAACTTACCAATAAAGTTTCTAAAAGCTCTTTCCATTCTCTAAGCTCCATTAAAAATTTAAAGTATATATGTTAAAAATATAATGTCATTTACTCCACTATTGAGATTTGTTAAAAAGATTATTAGTACAAATGTTGTTTCACTTCCATAAAATTAAACAGAAAAAAAAAATCCAAAATCTAAAAATGGAAGTGAAAAACATAACAAACCACCGATAATAAATAAGATTACACAACTAGATGTTTGCTACTTAAACACCTTCAAATAAAAGTAGAAAACAAGAAATGAGTATTGAATGAGAAGGAGAAATAGAACGTCATAAGCCTAATAGTACCCCAGTAGATAGTTTAAGAAATCTTACTATATATATAATATAAAGAAAAGGGGGAATTTTGAACCGTGGACCTCCTTTTTTATAGATCTAACCTTGCTAACATCAGTTAACAGTACACAACTTTCTAACATGGGTAAAATTGTAACACCAACAAATTTTTCTAACTATCCAAATTTGAATCTTTCTACTCCTGTTGCAAACACAATATAGTTTCTTCCTCGAAAAATCACCAAAACAATGACTAATAGGCATCTAAACGTTAACTAACCTCTAGCTGATAGGAAATACAACCTCACCTAGTTTGTGGTCATGCTCGTACAGAAACAAAAAATTTATTTGGAGTATGAATCTCCTTATATATACAGATAATATAAAACCCCTTAGAGCAAGGGCGACGACATAGACTGTTTTGGAGTCTATCCCTATCAAAGTGAAGGAGTACAAAACTGAGCATGCGATAGAGAATTAATAGTCTATACGGTGAAAAAATATTCGTTTGAGAAAAAAAAAAAAAAAAGCAAACATTTAGCCTTGCAGTTATATAGATGGCATGATGTTATTGGATAGAGCAATAGTTGGCAGTAAATCACGTGATATAAGGAAGGAATTTTCCCTTGTACGTCGGACTGAGACATTTTTTTTTCCTTTATATTATTCTCTATAAATTAGATACGGCAAACCAACAGCCGTTTGTTTTCCCTTTCAACTTTATAAGGCAAATCAAGGGCCGTTTTTCCTATATTATTTTGCACGGAAAATTGTTAGCCGTATATGGAACACCTTTAATCAATCGTTCGAATGAAAGAGTGGGTGATTGAGTTTTGGGTGAAAGGGGGTTTCTCTCTACCCATAGTTTGACCTAATTTGATCAAATTTGATCAACTCTATCATTTTGAAAGAGACTCTCAACCCCCATATCCCTTGCTCTTAAGAACAACAACAAACCAGATAAAATAAAATAATACTACTGATTTTTTATTTTATTATATTTCTTCTTTCTACCTAATGCCAAATTTAGAATCAAATGATCCAATTATAATACTAGAAAGGTTCATGAAAGAAAACTACCTCTTTAGCAGTATGAATATTTATAAATGATTTGTCTTATTCCTAAATGGCAAATTAATTTTGAAAACTTTTACGATGCAAATATAATTTTTGATAAATAATACTTGGTTCGATAATAATATCTTTAAACAAATAAAATATTCTCCGGTTCCGATTAGGTTTGTAGAAATTAAATGCTAACTAAATAAGTTAATAATTTCCAAATATATCTAAATGAATATTTGTATAAAGTTTTGTTCAAAATTATTTTTTTATAAACATATTATTCAATGGATTAACGAGGTTTAAACTATCTTTTGAGATCCACGCACTTACCGGCTCAAACAATGATCACATATTTTACATAGTTACAATCTAAGCAATGAAATGTAATGTATGCATTAAGTAAAACCCTTCGTCCTTTGATTAAATTTTGGTGAAATTTTAGTGTAAAATAATGGAGAAATAAAATGAAAATCAACTTGGATATTGATAAATTGACTTCACTTAATTTTCACATACATAAAAGACCACAGGAACTTCCTCTTGATGGAGAATTGATCCACTGCATGTTACTATTACCCCATAATTGCCAAACAATCATATTGGAACATTGTTAAATTTTTGTATCCTCCAAAACAATTGCAGTAGGACGCCAATTGCATATTTTTACTTTCAGTAACATCCCGCCTGTTTAGATCATTTAAGCCTCAAATATTCCAACAAATTAATTTGCAATCCATAAATAATTCAAAACCATACCCAACAAACACCTCAACAATTCAAGTATTTGTTTTCAGCTTCAAAAGCTAATAAATAGCGTTAAATAAATCTCAGAGTAACATTGTTCATCTCAGTTGAATTTTCATTCAAAGTAATACCGAAAGTGGGTACCTTTTATTGTTTTGGATTTTTATAGTATGTAATAATATAACTTTTGATGTTGTATATATATATATATATAAGTGACTGGCTCACCCACTTGGGAGGATAAAGTAAAGTTTAACGTGGTAATTTACATGTGGTGTATACCATGCTATAAGACACGTTGCCAAGTGAAGGATAAAATCGTCTTTACAAATCCTTAGGTATAAATACGACTCACATCTTTATTGTTGTGGAAGCTTAATTAAGTTTGGTTACACAAAACGTTTGAGATATGAATGAAAGTTATTCACAATTTCCGAGTTACACGTTGTATATTTTTATTGTTCGTATATTACGGCCTATTAAGAGCTATTTATTAATAGACTTTTAAGTATCGTATCCGGGTTCATCACAATACAAGAAGTTATCAGCATGAATTGCTGCACGACAGTCGTTATGGGGGTTTACAATACTGAAAAAATATAATTCTCTTCAACTGATGCATATTTAGTTATACACTTATACTATGGTTTCATAGTTATATGCACATTATTTTGTTATATCTAACTTAGTTTTCCTATTTAATTAAAATTTGTGAAACATGACGAGTTAGACATTTCTCTATACACTATGAACAACATAAATTGTTGATGCGGTATAATAAGAGATATCCCAGTAGGTACGTATTAGAAATGACTCATATTTGTGATATTATTCGATTTCCGAATTTAGCCAAATATTTGAGTTTTTCTACGTCTATTATTTTCCCCATTAGGAGAATAACCGAAGGTTTTTTTGTATTAGAAATAAATTTCCTTCATTGTCTCACCATGGATTTTGTGATATATAGTTCATCTTGATTTTAGAGAAGTTTATGCGTTGTGTAAGATGTTGCGGCGAGCAATAAGTAAAGCTGCAAATTTTGCGCCTTTACATGCTCCGTTATTTTTTATGACATGCATAATATGCGCCTATTACATGCACCAAAGAGCTTTAAAAGGCTGGTGTGTGATTCACACTTTGTATATGTTATGATAAAAACAACGAGAGCTGCATATTTTAATTTTGCCTCGTAGATATACAAATGCCGAGTGATAATGAGTGTTGCATTTTTATACGATATTCAGAGTTAATATGAAGTCTTCTTGTTACCCGAGCTATTACTTAAAATCATGAATTTGGTGAATTAAATTTGCAACAGTACCTATGAAAATAAGTCTGAAGATGCAATTTTGGTAGGCATATTTAATATGTGAACCACAATAGATTTCAGGTTTAGGAACTTGATAAGCACCACACCACTAGAAGTGGTCAACTACAGGATAGTGGTGTTGATGGTGGTTTTTAGTTCAGGGCTAAAACTGTGAAACCCTGAATTTAATGTGTTGTGATTCTGCAAAGAAATAGAGTCATTTAAAATAATGAGTGTCTAGGCCTCTTTACTTACATATGTATTGAGCAATTCAGTATATGTATATAAAATTTATTCAGAATGGTGCATGTAGCAACAATCCCAAACATTCTATAAATTTTATTAATCTCTCACCTGCATTATTCATTAATGTATGGCTTATTGAGTATTTTTCCACTGCTATGTTCCCCGGCTGAACCCTTAATATTGATATGACATGACAATTGGTGTTCACTCGCAGCTGAGTAGCATGAATTTCCCAAAGTATCAAGATTGAGGTTTGCATAAAAGTACTCAGTCAGAAGACGTTGACTGCTCTCTGAGAATAAAATTAAGAATTTTGTGTCAACACACATAATGCACCAAATTTGACCAATTTTACGACAGCTCGCAAAATTCAAATTTTAACCTAATTAATTTGCAAAAATTAGGTTTTTTGCTCCCTATGCAATATCTCGAACCCTATTGGTCGAGACCAAACCTAGGTAAGCTAGGAAATTAATCTTCCATGGAATAGTAGGAGAAAAATCCTACCAAAAGTAGAAAAAACAAAGAAATAAAGAGGAACTGTGGCAAGTAAAAGCAGCAGCAAAGGGAGGCGTGGGCACGCCACTTGGACAGACGATCTACTCCAGCAGGCGCCGCCGGGCGGCCATACTCCATGTTGCCGCTAGCCGGCCCCCTTTCCCATCGACCAATCAGGTCGCTTTAAATGCGCCACACGCACTTTTAAATAAAGTTGGAAGTTGGCTGGTCGACACGCCTAAATTCCTTAAGGAATTTAATATAGACTGCCCATAACAGTCTTAAAACGATCACGGTCGTACGTTTTGGCAACTCGATTTATCAAGCTTAGCCGCTCCCTAACGTGACCGGACAAGCATCATCAGGCACACCGGCGGGCCCACTAATACTTCGATCAATCGAAGCCCTTCCAACTCGCCAACAGGACCACTAACCGGTTTCCCAAAGTTAGATGGCCCCGCGGCTTGCGAAACCCTAATTTCTGTTAAGCAGCATTACATTGATGTCGCAAAACAATCTCGGTCGTCCAACTTCGCCAGCCGAATTGACCGGTATAGATTCAATTCCGATCAGCGGACAAGGCGTGGATACGCGCACTAAAGCCCCAAATATAGCACTGGCCGGTCGAATTGTCTATAGCATGCCTCCAACACCAAAAACCGTTGGCCACACGACTTTTAAAACCTAAATTAAATCAAAGGAATCCATTAACTACCGCAAATCATCTCGGCGGCCCAACTTCGCCAGTCTAATCGGCCGGCCTAACTCATATTCTAGGCGTTCAACAAGATGTGGTCATGATCACTGGCCACCTCTCTTCCATAAGGAACAATCGGCCAAGCCGCGACCTGCCCATATGGCTCCTAAACGATCGCCCAAAGATGACTGGCCGCGTTTCTTGTAGGAGTCTTAAATAAATTAGCGGCAACCAATAACTGCCACAAATCATCTCATCCATCCAATTTGGATAGCCAATTTAGCCGGTCTAGATTTAACTTGGACCGGCCAATAGGATGTCAAAATGGCTATCGTCCATCACTCTCCTATAGGGACCGACCGACCTACCTTTGGCATGCATAAATAGTTCCCAGCAACTTCCTGAAAGTGGTCGGTCATACTTTTTTTAAGACACTAGGTTTCCCGACCAACCAAGATAGGCTCAGTATAACGATGCTTCACATGCATCGATTATTTTGAGCTGCTTGCTCAAAAGCGATGCTTTACATGCATCGAATACATACGATATTTTATGAGCATCGGCTTCACAAATAACTTATTTATTTAACCTAATAGCATCACATGTTATTCTTTGCGGAAATTCTCATGACTTGGCTCGCCACACATGACTACCCGCCACCTATCTTGCGCGTGATTAGTCAGAATAATTAGGCAAGACCCACTCAACAACTTGCTACATATTTTCTATAAAATACTCGAGACATCAAACATGTCACAAACTGGGGGATGTTCATTAGGGTATTGATCTGGCAGTTCACAGCGTGCGGCGTGCAACACGCCCATTATGAGAAAGTGTCAGGAAAGTCGGACAGTTAGTGGCAGCAGAGAAGTAATGGGTGTAAACTGACTCATCTTCCCTCATAGTAAGACGTGGTTTTCTACATTTTCATGTGACGCCACTTCTCCATCACTCAACTACACTTCCTTTGAGATCAGGGTGTGTGCAACTATGACTCATGTAAATAGGTTTCGACCTATTTTGACCAACAACAACAGTTTGGTTATCAACATAGTATCCAGAAGTAAACACCAAAGAACTAATAGCTTAAATTCCGCAAGCCAGTTCCATATTCTAATACAAGTCATAAAATAACCACACCTTCAGAGTTAACCATTCTGATCTCAACACCTTCTTCGCTTCCCTCCCTAAGATCAACCTTTCTCCTTCATTTTGTGGCCGAAGCAAGACTGGAACATCCATTTCTTGGTTTAGGCCAGAATTGTACAGATTGATCTCTCGAATCTAAAGTACTCCCGTGCAGTACATTTATTTAGGGTTTAGATTCTTTTCTCGGCGCCACACCAAATTTACCATTTCCAGCAGAATCAGTTTTTACCCCAAAACAAGTGGCATAAGGATTGGTTAAATAAGCCATCTTCGAGCTTGACAGAGCTCTGATATTATTGTGCACAAAAGACATAGTTTGTTTGCCTAGAGTGTCGTTTATTTTTTTTAATCTCTGTCGATCGTCTTAGAAGACTAGACCTAATATTTAGATAGTGCATATGATCACAAATTTTATTTTATTGTTTATTTTGGATTTTACATAGCAATGTAAATTCTTAAATTTATTACAGTTGGACAGTAAACAAGGGAGTATGATATTATTATTTTCGACATCCAGTTTCTACCTTGATTGGTAGCGTAATGCATAACTTGAAGTTCTCTTGATGAGACATTACCGCTTAAGGATCGGGGAGAGAATCATCAATGATATTGTTTAGCTCCAATTATGTCTCATCTTAATTCACATACACCAAATAACTGCCTAAGGTGTTGGATATTACTTTGTTGATTTATCCAACAAGTGTACGCTTACTAGATTCGCAAGGCATGCTATGTAATCGCAGCGATATGTTTCGTCCAAAAACATGCTCGCGGCATAGACGAAAAACCTATTGTAGTTACCTAAAATTTGAGAGAGGCTAGAAGTAGAATTCTAGGTTTTCTGAAAGTGAGTTACGAGAGGTTGAGAACGAACAGTCTCTGCCTAAACCACGCACAATGGTCGTTCAAAGGCTGCTTCAGCCACAAGGAAGAGGTTTAGGGCTGGTCTTAGAGAGGGAAGTATACAAAGAGAGAGATCGGAGAACTCTAGGGTTTGAAGAAGAATTTCTCTGAGAGTTTATGAGAAAGATGATGATAGCTTAGATAAATAGAGGACCTATTTACATCTGAATTCTCTAATCTCATGTCAGTGAAGATAAGGATTGCTTTCCGTGTCGTGCAGAGCAATTCTCCCGTCTCTTCAGGAATTGATAGATATAAACTAGGTTGAGTTTATCTCATTATTCCATCGCCTTTATTCTCTTCTGCGGTGAGAAATAAGCCGAGTATTTCTCACACGTGACCGCCAGACCAAAACCCTAATTAATATCCCCCCATTTGTGTGAAGCTGGGTCAGCCTTTGTGATGATATGTTGAGAGAGATAAATATTCTCTATAGCCGAGTTGGCCGAGATACAGAGATATTCTCTAGTTTGTGAGAATGACTAGGATGAGTCACATGAAAAGGCATGGAATGCCTCAGAAATCGTGTGCAGAGTATGAAAGGAGATGAGGTTGATCTCCATCTCTCCATGGCCGGTCATATATGTCATGTGGAGACCGCATTATCGCTTGTGGGTCCCTTTGTTGAGCATGCAGAGCTCAAGAGATCTTATCCACGTTTTTGTATAAACATGTATACTTCATGCTCAATTTACCAGCCGTGAGTGTGTTTGAGAGGATGAGAAATAGGTTTGAGACCTAGGTAAGGCGTATGCCTGATTTTCATACTTAGATGACATAGTTCGATTGAGGCCACCATATATTTGGACGACGGGTATGAGATCGTCAGAGATTTAGCCGACGGGTCTGAGACCGTCAGAGATTTAGCCGACGGGTTTGAGACCGTCAGAGATTTATTCGACGGGTTTGAGGCCGTCATAAAAGTGGCCAACGAGATAAATTATGTTCAAGACTTGTCCAACTCAATTGAATCTCTCCGAAATCAGCTGGGACATGTTTTGGAGATAAAATAAGGTTTGTACGCCTAATATTGTCTCTGCGAGACTTCGGCTCACTTGTCTTTGACCAGCGTAATCTAGCGGAGATGTGCTAGGAATCAATTGTGTCTGTATTTATGGGGCCGGCATGACTCTAGGAATTATTTTGAAGCCTCGGTGAGCCGAGTCAGAGCCCAGAGTAGACATGATCAGTGTATCTCGCGATGATATACTAGGAATCATACCTGATCTTAAATAGGGTGAGTCGTGCTTACAGGAGACATGCATGTCTCAGCTCTGGGTCATAAGTCTTTCTGGAACATTTTTACGCATCTAAAGAGCCTACATGACCAGCGGTATCTCGTCGAGGATGTATATTAGGAATAATAGCATCACAATCAGCTGTGTCTCGTGAAGACATGCTGGAAATGTGGCTGTTCTGGTTCATAAGTCTGTCGGGTACGTTTTACGCTCTACAGAACCTACGTGACCAACAAAATCTCGCGGGGATGTGTGCTAGGAATCACGGCATCATGACCAGCAGTGTCTAGCGGGGACGTATACTAGAAATCGTGTCTAGGGGTTCCTTGAGGTCCAAGGGCTTAATCTCTCCCGTGAGAGTTGAGTTTTGTCCTATGGTCTTGAAGTGGCGTTTTTTGCCCCTTATCCAAATTTCACCATCTACATTAAGTCCCATGCTCAGAGTAGAACCTTGATTGTTCTATGATGAGTATATAGATAGTGACAATGCGAGTTCCAATCCACTCGTTATTTTAGACTCGTAGAGTCCCTAAATCGATGCTTAGTCTTCGTTTGTTCTGATTGTGAACTTGAAATTGACTATGGACTTGGAATCCTTCCGGGTGTTAGCGTTTGGAGGAGTTATTTGGATAGGAATAGAGCCTTGCAAATATGAAATTTACATCTTGGTTGAATGGGGTTTGCAAATTAGGGTTTACTTGGCCAAAACCCTAAATTCCTCTCTTTGTGTATCCTTGATCTTCCGAGTTTGTACAGGTGTGTATTTTGGGGAAGAGAGGAATTTATACGACTTTTGTATGGCCTTGATGTTTGTGAAGAGCCATTAGACAAGAGATATATTATTTTCTGAATTGCATTCCTTATCCCATATGAATTCTGAGTTCAGGCTTGTATTACACTAAAACCCTAATTTCTCATTTGTTTGTGTATGACTCCTTCAGATACTCTGGAGAGACTTGACGAGGCTTGGTAGGCATGTTAGTACATTCAAATATTTATTGACGTGTTAGTACCTTGTATGACGAGAGCTCGTTCAATTTCTTATACTAATTAGACACCCTTTTTCGAAAGAAAATACCTATTTTTGAAAGCAATAGTATTTTCGTCAAAAACTAATATGAGCCTGATTTTTTTTGACATGAGAAACTCTGTGAGATTCCTTAGGCATGGTCATGGCTTGAGAGAGGGAGAGAGGCACGATCTTGCCTTTTGGAAATTATGAACTTGAACTTCCCTGTTTGAGCTAAATTCCCTTTATTTTCTCTGAAACTTTGTTTTTGTGGATTCTGTTTCAATCCCTTTCTTCTTAGAATACTTATATAACTCAATATTCATGTGTATGAGGCCTTTGGAATGAGTAGATGAGAACTTGGTCGGTCTCTGGCTGTATTAGGGCCTTTTCCTTTCAAAATAATCAAAATTGTGAAATAAGGGTATTTTGGTCAAAATCCCTTATGAGCTCGTGTTTATCGAAGAGTGATAAGATAAAAGGGGTTTAAAGATGTGTATAGAACCATACAAGAGAATGGGGAGAGGATAGGCCCCCTCTCTTTTAGAATAAATTCCTTTTTCATCAAATTCTTGAAAGTAAGGCTATTTTCGTTAAAACCCTAATTCTCTTCGACTTTGGTCCCTCTGAAAAAATTACGAGAGAATAAGCAATGTCCCACCGGACTATGAGAGAATTCTCACGCATGGGAAGGGTTTTTCCATGGCTTGGAGGAATTTTTAGAAGAAAGAAAACCCTCAGTTTCCTTATTTGATCCAAATTCCTCTAATTTCCTCTTTTAGCTCTAATTCTTTTTCCTCTTGCTTCAAGGCTTCCTTTTTGAAGCTAAGTTGAAAATATAAGTATTTTGACGTGCTATAATGTTTGAAAACTAGTCCACCTCCTCCCACAAATTATATTTCCATTAGAATTCCATATCTTGACCGTGGTATGCATATATATACACATATGCATGCATAACTTGTTTACGTAAATAATTCTCTTACTTTCTTATCTTTTCTTGTCTAATACCTCTTGCGTAGAAAATAAACCAGCCTTCTTCTTCTTTTGATAGAATGGTTCATAACTCTTCTAACATGTGTGATGAAGACGACAGTAGGAGTTAACATGGGTAATTCCGCAAAGAGTAATAAAACCGCTACCATCAATAAAGAGATCCCCAATTTCAATGATGAATTCAACCACTTTACTGAATTGATCGATAGTTACTCCAGCCCCAGGTAAGTGACGATCTTGTTTTCTGTAGTAGAATTACTTCTCAAAATCAACCACTTGCTCCCTCTTCGATACTACGTTTTTGCATGGAAAGAAAAACTATAAAGCCTTCAGTAGTGAAATTCAAAGATCGTCAGGAACCGATGGATTCTTGGCCTGACTGGGTAGAATCCATGCTTAGAAGTAACGAAATTCAGCAGCTCTTGAGATCTGGCGTATATCACACAATTTTGGCTTCAGGGTCTTTGGAAATAAAGAAAAAAGACGTTGCCGATTTGATAGCTTTGTTATGTCAATGGAATAAACTAACCCACACCTTTGTTTTTTGCTTGTGGAGAACTCACAATTACTCTTGAAGATATAGTTGCACTTGTTCATCTCCCATTAACAGGTATCTTCTCTTTAATATTAGATGATAATGAAAAAGAAGTATCTCTAGCTCTGTCTGAATCCATTGATAAAACTCATGCTCAAGCAGTTCTTAAGAAGAATAGATATAAGTTCTAGATCAACCGTTGGCGTAGTAACAAAGGGCTTTCCGGGTTCGCATCTTATTCAACCACGCAAATTGCTGCTTTCTTATTGTTATGTCTATGTAAAGATATCTTTGAGAACCCAAATGGCGAAGAGCTAAAATATGTATTTATCCCTATGGCGATGAAATTGGCCCGGGGAATAATACTTCCTATTGGCAACGTATTTTTATGGACTATGTATTCCACCCTAGATAGTTTTGTACAAGATATGATATCTTCAAATGGTATTAAAAGAGTTGATACCTTGGTGAATGTGTGCTTCCTCCAGGCACGGCTATGGGAACACTTTGAGAAATACGCCCCCGTTCCTCGTTCAATGAAAGCTAGTGATCCTCCGGTAGCTAGGATTTGTCGCTGGTGCAATAGATATATGATTCAACAACCCCTATCTGCATTGATGAATGCCGAAAAATCTGTCATTTTTCGTCCCTGGACACGAACTCCCGAGGCTGTGGCTCAGTTGCACTCCTTTTCCTTAATGAATGATGTTTTACTTCTTCCCGAAGGTCATGACTACTTATCTGAGGCGGAAGTTACGTATGTATTTAACATTTCTCCAGGTCGTGTTTTGAGGTTAGACGGTTGTGGTGACTTCGTCATACAATATTACAATGTTGATAGTGTTAGAGAATAACTCGGTTGAACCTACCAAGTGTTGGTATGTCAAGTTTGGTTGTCATATTTTAGTGAATCAAAACTCATTTAAAGAGTCGCTTGATTATTTACTAGAGTCAACTTCGTATAGGTTAGCTTGAAAGTATTAGGATATGAGACTTACAAGTATTACATGAAGACTTGAAGAATGTGAAGAAGTAAAGAACTACAACGACAACATCATCCTTCTACTTGAGGTTAGTAATATTTGACTTGAACTGTTTCATTCCCTAATGTATCTTTCAAGTCGTGCATATTGAAAACACAACTGCGAAGTTGTGAATGATTATACTCTAGTTAGATATAGTATTAAGGAATTACAATACGAAGTATAACGTCTATCTTTTGAAATTCGTATATAAGACATCGACATAATCGTATGAATGCTATTATGATTATGCATGGGTATGGGTGAAGATTTCGTCCTAGGAAACAATGTTTTACATTCGTATAATGAAAGTAAATTCATAAACATGTTTTGTGAATCGAAAGGGAAATCACTAGGCTTATTGGTATTGTTATTAATTGCAAATCTTTTGAATTACCAATATGTGTGTTTAGTATAACCGCTCATAACTTGTTTATGTATCTTGGTAAAATTATTCACAAGGATTGACTTTTGTATTGGTATGACTTTTATTAGTGAAATCGACCTTAAGTAATCACCTGAGATGGTAAGATCGATATCTTGAAATTGGTGTGACTAAATACTAGTCATTGGGTAACCGACCCTAGTAAGAGGTGTGACCGATCACAAGAGAGAGTGTAATCGATTCTTATAAGAGGTTTAACAAGTTTTAGTAAGTTGGTGTATCTGATCTTATAACTTGGTCAACCGATCACAAGTTTTACCATAAGAAGTGGTAATCGATCCTAGTACGTAGTTAGACATTTTATGGTAACTAGTGTAACCGATCCTAGTACCCACTTGGAGGTAAAACCGAAACTTTATGTTGAGGTACCGTGAAACCCACTAATGGTGATTTTATAGGATAATCAATCACATAGTTCTTGGAAGTCATATGAACCAATTCTAAACTTGTTTGGAAGTGTGGCAAATCGGTTCCAAGATTGTGATTTACAAAGTAAAGATGTAGACATACTTTGAACACGTGCAGTAACTCTTATATTTTATTTTTCAAAGATATTCCTTAATAGCTAAAGGAGAATCCTGGATCGAAATAAATTGAGAATCTTTTAATTAAGGTTTTTAGTTTTATATGCTTTTAATTTCCAACAATTAAAATGCATATCTTTAGAAAATAAAAATTAGTAATGTGCATTTACTAGTTGGAGATTTTTTACTGAGATTTCGGTCAATATTTAGACAAAGCATCTCCAGGAATTATGAAAACCGTTTTTGCCCTTATTGCATATCTTTGAGAATATTCGGTTTTGGAAATTCCTGGGTGTCCAAATTTCCTTGTCTATAAATACTGAAGTTTTCATTTCAAGCAATCTAATCCTCAGAGCCAGCAAAACAACCTAGTTGTGTTGTTACTGGTGGAGCCGTCTATTCGGAGAGGAAAGTACCCTAATTAGGCGAAATCTCTTAGGACCGCTCGTTTTAAAAACTTTTTTGGGATTGGGAAGCTCTACGAGTACCGTTGGTGGGAAACTAGATAATTGCAGTTTATTATTAGTCTTCGATTGATTTGATTGACTAACGGTTGTTGAACTTTGACTGCACCTAGTTTGTTTATGCTTGAGAATCTTCTCTTCTGATATAAGATTCACTCAAACTAGATCGAAGTTTCGACGGGGATCTTTAGAAATATTTGAAGATCTAAAGACGTCTTATGATAATCCATCGTTAACAGACTTCGTTTTGCGTGTGATTGATCACAAGAGATTCAAGTTGTTTGTATGTAGGTGTTTATTGAAGATCAAAGAAGATTTGAAGACAAAGAAGATATTTGGGTTCATAATATTTGGTGTGCACAAAACTTGATCGGCTGGGGATCCAACTATAATCGGTTTATCTTTGTGATAGATTGGATTGATTAGTTGAGTAAATCGACATCAATAAGTTTCTTTGTGATTCAAAGTATTGATTGCATAATCTTAACAATTACTTTGGTAGTTGTTGAAAAGATAGATTTAAGGACCTGAAAAAGGAGGTTATTGGGATAAACGGAAGATCCTTTTGTCAAACTCATATCACTTGTTTGAAAAGAGTTGTTACCGAACAGGTTTGTTGTTCCTTTACTGTTTGGAATACGAACCAAAGGAATTGTTCCAAGTGCGTGACTTATTGCAAGTTGGAGGCGCATGAATACTGAGTAAACTAAGTGAACTATAGGTTTAGTTGCTTGGTCTCAACCATACGAAGTTGGTTTGATTTTGTATAGCAGCTTAAATCTGAGAGTATTCAATTCTGGACTAGGTCCCGGGGTTTTTCTGCATTTGCGGTTTCCTCGTTAACAAAATCTTGTTGTGTCATTTACTTTTATTTTCCGTAATTATAATTGTTTTATTTTAGTGAGCCAAAACTCACCAAGCGTTGGTATGTCAAGTTTGGTTGTCATATTTTAGTGAGCCAAAACTCATTTTGAGAGTCAACTTCGTATAGGTTAGCTTGAAATTATTAGGATATGAGACATTACAAGTATCACATGAAGACTTGAAGAATGTGAAGAAGTAAAGATATACAACGACAACATCATCCTTCCACTTGAGGTTAGTGATATTTGACTTGAACTATTTCATTCCCTAACGTATCTTTCAAGTCGTGCATATTGAAAACAAAACTGCAAAGCATGAATGATTATACTCTAGTTAGACATAGTATTAAGAAATACAATACGAGGATTACTGCTTAACCATTAAACTTTGAAGATAAGACATCGACATAATCGTTTGAATGCTATTGTGATTATGTATGGGTATAAGGTGAAGATTTCATCCTAGGAAACAATGTTTTACATTTGTTTTAAGGAAGTAAATTCATGAACTTGTTTTGTGAATGGAAAGAGAAATCGTCAGGCATTATTGGTATTGTTATTCATTGTATATCTTTTGAATTACCAATATGTGTGATTTGTATAACCGCTCATGACTTGTTTATGTTCTTGGTAAACCTATTCACAAAGGCCTGACTTTTGTATTGGTATGACTTTTATTAGTGAAACCGATCTTAAGTAATCACCTGAGATGGTATGATCGATTCAGTGTTATTGGTATGACCGACTCTGGGTAAAGGGGAACCGATCCTCGTAATAGGTTGAAAAGGCGAGGGTACGCAAATATACCTCAACCTAAAACTTTTCCCACCTATAAGTCCTTTCTCCGAAAGTGATTGTCTATGGACTGAGTCGAGACAATACAACTAATCGGTTCACACTTCGTGTGATCCTCTATGGATACAAGATCGAGACAATACAACAACGAAGTATGTTTACTTGATATAAAGGTTCGGATTTAACCAAACACAATAAAATTGCTTATCAAGTAAATAGGAATTAAGGTTTGTGTAATTTACTTTAATTATAATAAAACAATTATAATGCGGAAAATAAAAGTAAATGACACAACAAGATTTTGTTAACGAGGAAACCGCAAATGCAGAAAAATCTCGGGGCCTAGTCCAGAATTGAATACTCTCAGGATTAAGCCGCTACACAAAATTACACTTAACTTCGTATAGTTGAGACCAAGTAACTAACCCTATAGTTCACCTAGTTCCGTCTGTATTCCCACGCCTCCGACTTATGAATAAGTCACGTACTTGGAACAATTCCTTTGGTTCGTATTCCAAACAGTAAAGGAACAAAAAATCTGTTTGGTATCAACTCTATTCAACCAAGTGATATGATTCGGACAAAGGCTCTTATGTTTATCTTAACATAAACTCCTTTGTCGGGTCTAGATATATCTTATGTTCAATCACCCAAAGGTAATCGATTAAGATTAAGCCCACAACACCTTTAATCCGAAGAATCGTGTTGATGCCGATCTACTCAATTAATCAATCCAGTATACCACAAGGATAACCCGAGTATTAATTGGATCCTCTTTTACCCAAACAAGTATTGTGCACACCAAATTATAAAACCCAAGTCAGATCTTCAATATCTTCTTTGTCTTCAAATCTTCTTAAATCTTCAATAAAAACCTGCACACAATCACTTGAATCTCTTGGATCAATCACGCACATAATGGAGTCTGTTAGCAATGGATTATCACGAGATCGTCTTTAGAACTAACAACAGTCTAAAGATCCCTGTCGAAACTCTGAACTAGTTTGAGTGAACCTTATATCAGAAGAGAAGTTTCTCAAGAATAAAAAACTAGGTGCAATCATATTTCAACCACCGTTAGTCAATCAAATCAATCGAAAACAAAGATAAACCGCAATTATCTAATTTCCCACCAACGGGTCGCGCTAGAGCTTCTCAATCCCAAAGAAGACTTAAAACGAGCGTCCGTACGAGATTTCACCTAATTAGATTACTCTCCTCTCCGATAGGCGGCTACACCAGTAACAAAGACAAAAGAGGAAGTCTATTATTACGAAGGATTAGTTTGCTAGAAATGCAAACTTTGTGTATTTATATACAAGGAAGTTTGGACACCAAGGAATTTTCAAAACCGAAAATATTCTCAAGATATTCATTAAAGCACAAATTCGGTTTCCATAATTCCTGGAAATGCTCTGTCCAAAAATAACAGTCGAAATCTCTCGTAAAATCTAATTAGTAAATGCACATTACTAATTCTGTAATTTCCCTACAAAGTGAAATTAATAACCTTAATTAAAAGATTCTTAACTTCCTTACGTTTCGATCCTGGGATTCCCTTCCATTAGCCGTTAAGGAATATCTTTGAACAATTATAGAAATAAACATTCACAACACGTGTTCAAAGTTTGTCGACATCTTTACTTTGTAAGTTCTCTTTCACACTTACAACCTTGAAACCGATTTTCCACACTTCCAAACAAGTTTAGAATTGGTTCATATGACTTTCAAGAACTATGTGATTGATCAAACCAACATTGAATCACAATCATGGGTTTACGGTTCTACCAAAACAAGTATCATTTCTACCTCCATGTGAGTACTACGCATAGTCACACTAGCTTCCAAAAGATTCGGTTGACTAGGTACTAGGATCTGTTCCCCACATATATATGGTATGTAACTTATATGTGTTGCACATGTCCATAGGATCGGTTCCCCTTTCTGCTATAAACCTTGTTGCACCCCATACAAGGATCGTTTCCCTTTCCCGACCTAGGATCGGTTTCCTTTCCCTTACAAGGATCGTTTCCCTTTCCCTTACTAGGATCAGTTCCCTTTCCCCAAGGCAGACATAATCCGATCATTCCACAGATGATTACTTAAGATTGGTTTTACTAATAAAAGTTATACCAATACAAAAGTCAGGACTTTGTGAATAGTTATACCAAGAACACAACAAGTTGTGAGCTGCTATACTCTATCACACATATTGGTTGTTCATAAGATATGTAATGAATAACAAAACCAATAACTCCTGGCAATTTCCTTTTCGGTCCACAAACAAGTTTATGAACTTACTTCCTTAGAACACATGTAAACATTGTTCTTTAGGATGAAATCCTCACCCTATACCCATACATAATCACAATAGCATTCAAATGATTATGGCGATGTCTTATCTACAAAGTTTAATGGTTAAGCAATAAACCTCGTATTGTATTCCTTAATACTATGTCTATCTAGAGTTCATATGTGCTTCGTAGTTATGTTTTCAATATGCACGACTTGAAATATACGTTAGGGAATGAAACAGTTCAAGTCAAATATCACTAAACTCAAGTGGAAGGATGATTGTTGTCATTGTAGATCCTTACTTCTTCACATCTTCAAGACTTCGCAATACTTGTAATGTCTCATATCCTAATGCTTTCAAGCTAACCTATACGAAGTTTAACTCTAGTACATAATCAAACAACTCTTAACATGGGTTTTGATTCACTAAAATATGACACTAAACTTGACATACCAACGCTTGGTGGGTTCAACCGAGCAATGCTCTAACAATCTCCCCCTTTGTCAATTTTAGTGACAAAACTCTTACATCATATGGATAAACAAATTACAAGAATTCATTAAACTCCGCTTGATTCCTGATTCAACAGCACAGTAAAACTGCTTGCATTCAATCCTTGAAAATGCCGTTGTTGACATTATAATAACAAATCTAATACTCCCCCTAAGGAAGATAGGTAGATATCCAATCCGCACGTCTTTGTTATACCAATCAATATGACATGTTACTCCCCCTTAGTCTGTGCTTTCACTCTTTCGTTAGATAAAACATTCAAGTACCAATGTTCTTTTCCTTCGTGATACCAATTAATATAAATCAATGCCAGTATCACTTGTTTACTCCATATATTTCTCCCCCTTTTTGTCATAAAAATGACAAAGAAACGAAAAAATAAAGGACAACACGAAAAGAATCTTACAAATCTCAGAATAGACTTGCAAACCTGTAGAGTTAGGCACGAGGGTTCCACACATCATGTTCTGATAACCAATATCAAAACCGAAACACAAGTAGTCTTATTTTGAAATGTTACCAAGGAAAAAATTTCCCGAAACAATTTTTCCCATTTAGTTTAGCAAACCAAAAACAACTAATCACATTAGTTCCTTTGCTAAACCGATTGTTCAAAAACAACCGCTTAATTCGATAAGACCAAAATAAAGATAAACTCCATTTTTCTCATCAGGTTCTAATTATCCATAAACTTAGATCTTTCAATTTTAAACAAGCCAAATACTAGGTTAGTTAACTAGCATTTCCTTGTTTAGGCATTCGATTAGACTTAACTAAACGAAACCTCACTTTGATAAGACAAACTAAGATCAGAATTAACTTAGTTTCTTATCTGGAATCGAATTGGAATAAACAACTCATCCCGTACACATATTATTTCGATAAGCCATAAATAATTCATACAAACCAACATAAATCAACTTGCATAATTATTCACCTCAACCGAAAGCAATTTAAACAACATAGACATTAAAAGCACCGCAATTACACCGTAATTTTGTAAGCCTAAACCATTGAAACTACACAAAAGCAAGATAACAATAGTTTTTCTTAACCGGAACCAGTTGAATCACACACACATCAATAGTACCGAAATTTTGTAAGCCTAAACGATTGATACCGCACAATAAAGCAAGATAACAATAGTTTTTCTTAACAGGAACCAATTGAAACACACATCCACACACACATCATGGAATAAATATCAATTGAACCTAAATTTTGTTAAGCAAAAGCAACAAATATATATAATATAAACTCAGGATTTTCTTAAACAGGAAAACAATTAACTAACAAAATTGTTACCTCAAATTTCGCATCCACTTCTCCAATATGATAGCATCTTCGTCCAGGGAGAATTGATATCGAAATATCACCATGTTGTCATCCTTATGCGTAAACAAAAGAATAACAACATACCTCAACCTTTACCGGAGAAAGGTTGAAAACCGGTGTTAACAATTGCAAGCAAAAGTTGAAAACCGTCGAAACACATATGCTTTTATGCTAAACCAAAACCGATTCAACAGATTGTGACTTTTTCACATATTGTTTCTATTAGAACCCCTCGTAATCCTTTGATAAAGCCTACCTACTAGGGCTAGAACTTAATCCCGCTAAATCAAAAAATCACCCAAATCATGAGGGTTCACAATATATGAGATCGAATATTAAGGCAGTAAAACCGAAATGAAACATCCCATAAACATACATAGCAATAATATAAAAGCAATTAAGCACAGTCTATGTAAACCGAAAAACTATGAAAGGAAAATTACTCATCAAATAATTTTATTCATAATAGACAATTACAATCAATGAAAGAAATCAAAAATTGATGTCTATTATACTAGATTAAGTAATACATCTTATCACTTAATCTTTTAGAAGACTTCTACTTATTTACCGAAGATTCTTCGGAGACTTGATTCTTTGATCTTCTCTTCTCTTCCAGGTGATTGAGTTTTTGCTTCAGAAGATCCAATTCCACAATCGACTTTAAGAGGTTGATTCAAGCAGTTTTTCTTTCACAACTACCGTTTCTAAAAGTTCACGAGTGACTTCAAAATCTCCATAAGTACGAACATAAGCTCACGATAAATATGACTCCTTTTATGTTCTCCAGAGAAGTAACACTTCAATTTAACAGAGTAATCATTTTGATGATCATAATTGTGACATGAAGTTTTCTGAGTCATGTGATAAGCAGAACTCTTGTACCGATCCAGGAATTTTTCGGAATATGACATCATCATTTGATGAGATTGTTTCCTAGATCTAATCTTAGATAGTTGATCAACTTCAAAGCAGTATGATCTGAAATCATTCCCTTCTGTGTGTAAGAGTTGATTAATACGACTGTCAGAGAGATAATCAATGTCACCATTGATGACAATTGATTTTGACCGGATACTAGTCAAAGGATTATCCCTAGAAATCCATCTATTATAATTCTTGTGAGAGATATGACAAATGGAATCACAATGTTGTATATTAGTTAAGAGATTCTCCAGATTAGAATCACATATCCTTGTTTTAACTAATATCACTCCTTTGTCTTGAAAAAATTCAAGACCTTTAGGTTCAGCACCTTCATGAATCAAGAAATCTCTGACGATCTTTTCGGCAGATGGATAATAAGTATTATCCTTTAGATTATATTTTTCAGCAAGCTTTCTGAAAAACTTGATCTCATTATAGTCATCTGAATCTCACTTCTTTTCCACATCAGTTTGTTTTCCAATTAACCCATTATGGTTAATATTGTTGTGTTCCTCTAGTGAACTTACAATACATAGTTGTTTATCAGTTCTTGAAAACAAACTTTCTTTAAGAATATATCATCTTCTTGCTCAACGTTAACTGAATCAGACATTAGATTCAATTCTTATAGGTTGGATCGCACCAAACACAGATTGTTAGGTCTTTTCGTGTTTGCCTGCTCCGATACCAATTGAAAAGGCGAGGTACCCAAATATACCTCAAGCTAAAACTTTTCCCACCTATAAGTCCTTTCTACGAAAGTGATTGTCTATGGACTGAGTCGAGACAATAAAACTAATCGGTTCACACTTTGTGTGATTGTCTATGGATACGAGATCGAGACAATACAACAACAAAATATGTTTACTTGATATAAAGGTTCGGACAACCAAACACAGTAGGATTGCTTATCAAGTAAATAGGAATTAACGTTTGTGTAATTTACTTTAATTATAATAAAACAATTATAATGCGGAAAACAAAAGTAAATGACACAGCAAGATTTTGTTAATGAGGAAACTGCAAATGAAGAAAACCCGGGACCTAGTCCAGAATTGAATACTCTCAGGATTAAGCCGCTACACAAAATTACACTTGACTTCGTTTAGTTGAGACCAAGTAACTAACCCTATGGTTCACCTAGTTCCATCTGTATTCCCACGCCTACGGCTTATGAATAAGTCACGTACTTAAAACAATCCCTTTGGTTCGTATTCCAAACAGTAAAGGAACAAGAAATCTGTTTGGTATCAACTCTATTCAACCAAGTGATATGAGTCGGACAAAGGCTGTTCCGTTTATCTTAACATAAACTTCTTTGTCGGGTCTAAATCTATCTTATGTTCAATCACCAAAAGGTAATCAATTAAGATTAAGCCCACAACACCTTTAATCCGAAGAACCGTGTTGATGCCGATCTACTCAATTAATCAATCCAATCTACCACAAGGATAACCCGAGTATTAATTGGATCCTCTTTTGCCCAAACAAGTATTGTGCACACCAAAGATTATAAAACCCAAGTCAGGTCTTCAATATCTTCTTTGTCTTCAAATCTTCTTAAATCTTCAATAAAAACCTGCACACAATCACTTGAATCTCTTGTGATCAATCACGCACATAGTGAAGTCTGTTAGCAATGGATTATCACAAGATCGTCTTTAGAACTAACAACAGTCTAAAGATCCCTGTCGAAACTCTAAACTAGTTTGAGTGAATCTTATATCAGAAGAGAAGTTTCTCAAGAATTAACAAACTAGGTGCAATCATATTTCAACCACCGTTAGTCAATCAAATCAATCGAAAACAAAGATAAACTAGGTGCAATTATCTAGTTTCCCACCAAAGGGTCGCGCTAGAGCTTCTCAATCCCAAAGAAGATTTTAAAACGAGCGGACGTAAGAGATTTCACCTAATTAGATTACTCTCCTCTCCGATAGGCGGCTACATCAGTAACAAAGACAAAAGAGGAAGTCTGTTGTTACGAAGGATTAGTTTGCTAGAAAGGCAAAGTTTGTGTATTTATATACAAGGAAGTTTGGACACCAAGGAATTTGCAAAACCAAAAATATTCTCAAAATATTCATTAAAGCACAAATTCGGTTTCCATAATTCCTGGAAATGCTCTTTCCAAAAATAACAGTCGAAATCTCTCGGAAAATCTAATTAGTAAATGCACATTACTAATTCTGTAATTTCCCTACAAAGTGAAATTAATAACCTTAATTAAAAGATTCTTAACTTCCTTATGTTTCGATCCTGGGATTCTCTTCCATTAGCCGTTAAGGAATATCTTTGAACAATTATAGAAATAAACATTCACATCACGTGTTCAAAGTTTGTCGACATCTTTACTTTGTAAGTTCTCTTTCACACTTACAACCTTGAAACCGATTTGCCACACTTACAAACAAGTTTAGAATTGGTTCATATGACTTTCAAGAACTATGTGATTGATCAAACCAACATTCAATCACAATCATGGGTTTACGGTTCTACCAAAATAAGTTTCGGTTCTACCTCCATGTGAGTACTACTCATAGGAACACTAGCTTCCCAAAGATTCGGTTGATTAGGTACTAGGATTGGTTCCCCACATATATATGGTATCTAACTTATATGTGTTGCACATGTTCATAAGATCGGTTCCCCTTTCTACTATAAACCTTGCTGCACCCCATACAAGGATCGGTTCTCCTTGATATACTGCACCCCTTATAAGGATAGGTTCCCTTTCCCTTACTAGGATCGGTTCCCTTTCCCTTACAAGGATCGGTTCCCTTTCCCATACTAGGATCGGTTCCCTTTCCTCAAGGAAGACATAATCCGATCATACCATAGGTGATTACTTAAGATTGGTTTTAGTAATAAAAGTTATACCAATACAAAATTCAGGACTTTGTGAATAGTTCTACCAAGAACACAACAAGTTGTGAGCGGTTATACTCTATCACACATATTGGTTGTTCAGAAGATATACAATGAATAACAAAACCAATAACTCCTGGAAATTTCCTTTTCGGTCCACAAACAAGTTTATGAACTTACTTCCTTATAACACATGTAAACATTGTTCCCTAGGATGAAATCCTCACCTTATACCCATACATAATCACAATAGCATTCAAATGATTATGGCGATGTCTTATCTACAAATTTTAATGGTTAAGCAATAAACCTCGTATTGTATTCCTTAATACTATGTCTATCTAGAGTTCATATATGCTTCGCAGTTATGTTTTCAATATGCATGACTTGAAAGATACGTTAGGGAATGGAACAGTTCAAGTCAAATATCACTAACCTCAAGTGGAAGGATGATTGTTGTCGTTGTAGCTCCTTGCTTCTTCACATCTTCAAGAACTCGCAATACTTTTAATGTCTCATATCTTAATGCTTTCAAGCTAACCTATACGAAGTTTAACTTTAGTACATAATCAAGCGACTCTTAACATGAGTCTTGATTCACTAAAATATGACAACTAAACTTGACATACCAACGCTTGGTGGGTTCAACCGAGCAATGCTCTAATAGAGGTGCAACCTATCACAAAGGGGAATCGATCCTTGTATGAGGTGCAACAAGTTTTTAGTAGAAATGGGAACCGATCCTATGGACACGTGCAACACGTTTTTGGGCAAAGGGGAACCGATCCTATGGACATGTCCAACAAGTACAAGTTAGATACCATATATATGTGGGAAACCGATCCTAGTACCTAGTCAACCGAATTTCGGAAAGCTAGTGTGACTATGCACAGTACTCACATGGAGGTAGAACCGTTAAACCCATGATTTGTGATTGAGTGTTCTTGATAAATCACGTAGTTCTTGAAAGTCAGATGAACCAATTTTAAACTTGTTTGGAAGTGTGGCAAATTATTTTCAAGATTGTAAGTATGAAAGAGGACTCTCAAAGTAAGGATGTCGACATACTTTGAACATGTGCAGTAACGCTTATCTTTAATTGTTCAAAGTTATTCCTTAGTAGCTAAAGGAACAAAATCTCGGATCGAATAAAATAAATTGAGAATCTTTTATTTAAGGTTTTTAATTTTATTTTAGAAAAATGAAAATTAGTAATGTGGATTTGCTAGTTGGAGATTTTCTAAGAGATTTTCGGTCATTATTTGGAAGAAGCATTTCAATGAATTATGGAAACCGAATCTGGAATATATTGCATATCTTGAGAATATTTTCGGTTTTGGAACTTCCTTGGTCTATAAATATGAAAGTTTGCATTTCGAGCAAACTAATCCTCGTACAGAAAGAACTATCTCAGTTGTGCTGCTACTGGTGAAGCCGCCTATTCGGTGAGGAGAGTAACTTAATTAGGCGAAATCTCTTACGGGCCGCTCAGTTTAAAGTCTTCTTTGGGATTGAGAAGCTCTATTAGTACCGTTAGTGGGAAACTAGATAATTGCGGTTTATCTTTTGTTTTCGATTGACTTGATTGACTAATGGTGGTTGAACTTCGATTGCATCTAGTTTTTTTATGCTTGAGAATCTTCTCTTCTGATATAAGATTCACTCAAACTAGATCGAAGTTTCGACGGGGATCTTTAGACTATTTGTAGATCTAAAGACGTGTTGTGATAATCCATTGTTAACAGACTCCGTTCTATGTGTGATTGATCACAAAAGATTCAAGTTGATTGTGTGCAGGTGTTTATTGATGATCTAAGAAGATTAGAAGACAAAGAAGACTTTAAAGATTTCTGATTTGGGATTCATAATATTTGGTGTGCACAATACTTGTTTCGGTAAAAGAGGATCCAACTATAGTCGATTTATCCTTGTGGTAGATTAGATTTATTAGTTGTGTAGATCGACATTAATACAATTCTTTGTGATTAAAAGTATTGATTGCAAAATCTTAACAATTACTTTGGTAGTTGATAATAAGATAGATTTAAGAACCCGACAAAGGAGTTTATTGAGATAAACAGAAGAGCCTTTGTCGAACTCACATCACTTGGTTGAAAAGAGTTGATACCAAACAGATTTGTTGTTTCTTTACTGTTTGGAATACGAACCAAAGGAATTGTTCCAAGTAAGTGACTTATTACAGGTCGGAGGCGTGGGAATACAGACGGAACTAGGTGAATTATAGGTTTAGTTGCTTGGTCTCAACTATACGAAGTTGGTTTGATTTTGTATAGCGGCTTAATCCTGAGAGTATTCAATTCTGGACAAGGTCCCGGGGTTTTTATGCATTTTCTGTTTCCTCGTTAACAAAATCTTGCTGTGTCATTTACTTTTATTTTCCGCAATTATAATTGTTGTTATTTAATTTAAAGTAAATTACACAAACGTTAATTCCTATGTACTTGATAAGTAATCCTATTATGCTTGGTTAAGTCCAAACCTTTTATCAAGTAAACATACTTTTTTGTTGTATTGTCTCGATCTCGTATCCATAGACGATCACACGAAGTGTGAACCGATTTGTTTTATTATCTCGACTCAGTTCATAGACAATCACTTTCATAGAAAGGACTTATAGGTGGAAAAGTTTTAGTTTGAGGTATATTTGGGTACCCTCGTCTTTTCAATTGGTATCAGAGCAGGAAAACACGAAATGATCTAACAATCTGTGTTTGGTGCGATCCAACCTATAAGAATGAACTCGAGTTCGCATGAATCGAATTCAATTAACGAACCACCAAGATTTGACGGAACAAACTATCTATGGTGGAAATATGCTACGATATATTTTCTTCAATCATGAGACTTTAATACATGGCTATTATTCGTCGATGGTTATAATTACCCAAAGGTAGAAAATTCGGAAACTGAGTTTAAACGCTTAGTGGAGTTTTCAAACGAAGAAAAGGCTCTTGCTAAGCAGAATTTAGATGGTTTGAATGCTATTATACATGCTGTTAGTCGTGATTTACAACATCATGTATCAACTTGTCAAACTTCGAAAGAAGCTTGGGATAATCTTCAGATCGTATTCGAAGGAAACACATAAGAGAAAGAAGCTAGACTTCAAACTCTTATGTCCGATTGGGAAAATATTCGAATGGATGACAACGATACTTTTGAAGAGTTTCATATTAGACTCTCTGAGATAATCAATGCCTCTTTCTCTCTTGGAAAGACTATTTCTAAAAAGGATATAGTATGCAAAATTTTCAGATCGTTGCCATCTATATACGATTCTAAAAAGCATGCAATCATTGAAGCTAATGATCTTTCGTCTCTATCTAGAAGTTCCCTAGTTGGAAAACTGAAGATATTTGATCAAGAAAATTTGTCTAAACAAAAAGACAATCTGGCCTACAAAGCCATAAAAAGCGTTCCGACTCAATATTTAGAAGATTCCTAAGATCAGGAAGATCGAACTGCTAAAGATGAAGTTGAACTTAATCATCATTTGTATCTTATTACTCAACGATTCAAGAAACTGTTGAGACATCAAAAAAGAGAATCACACGTGTCAAAAGGAAAAATTATTCCTTCACATAAACGTGAATACACCTGGGATGCTGATCATATTATTCCTCAATGCTACAAGTGTACGGGGTTCGGTCATATTTCTCCAGACTGTCCAACTAAGGACACACGGTGTAAAAGAAATGCTTACACTGCCACACTTGATTATTGTCCTAATGATAATGATCAAGTTGATCATGTTGCAACCATTGCAGAAGTCTATGACTCTGAAGTTCTTCCAACTTTAGAAACTCAAGAAGAGTTTACTCCTTCGATTTTAAAAGAAATATTTCCATGTAAAGATAAAAGAACTCACCTTCTTGAATCTGACATCATTGAAATAAAATCATCGCATGATCAATTCAAACTGAGTTTTCTGAATGATAAAGAAAAATTTAACAAGCGAATGAAGAAAATCGAGGTTACTCAATGCTCCGAAAAGGTACAAGTATTTAAATTCATTCTCGATTTTAAGTGTTGTCAAGATGAGATAAGGAAGTTAAAAGCAGAAAATCAGAATATGAGAGATAGACTCAATTGCTTTGATAAATCATCACCTTGTATGAATGTATCAAGAGACAAGGAGGTAAGGCTAGATAAATCTGTGAAATCTAGATCTAGAAAATGCAACAATTCAGGTGTTTTCTTCTTATGCAAACAAAAAGGGTATTTTCAAAGGCAATGTCCTGATACTAAACAGAGAGAGAAACTGTATAAAACCGGAAAATCAAGATCTAAATGTAGATCAAAGATCTCTTCAAAAAGGGAGAATAAGTTCTTCGAACATCATGATCTTACATCAAGATTAAAAGATGAACCTAAAAGTTCAAACGTAATGTATCCTCAACCATGTAAGAATGTTAAAATCTTGAAGGGAAGAAATTCAACAACCAAAAAGGTGACAACCTAACTGGTTATCATGGATCCTTACTTGTTGCCCTTAAAAGTATACAATAAGGATATAGATGTAAATATTTTGTATAAAAATATTTCTAAAAATTGATTTTTCGGTTAAGAATTTAATTGAAATAATATTCTCAAAGATCTTTGAGAAAAAGTTTTAGAACTTATAAGAGGGAAGACCTCTTACTTCATTTTCATAGAGATTTGACAGAATGTCTACCTCTAGTTGCAACTCTCGCAAAATCGAAAAAGTCTGGACTATATTGTTTCCTAACAAGAAACTTCATCTCGAGTCTTCTGATGGCGATTATGATTCATCTCTAGAACTTCAACAGGGTGTTCCTAATGAAGAGATCTCTTCTCTCAATGATAATCTTCTCAAGAATCTTTCACTAAACTTAGATCTAATCTTATGTGAAGTAAGGAACATGGAAAAGGATTTGCCAAAGGAAGTTAAGGAAGTCAATGACAATGTCGTTAGTCTTGAATCAAGACTAGTGATTATAGAAGATGATTGGAATCCGGTAAAATCTTCTGATCTGGCTTCAACTTTGAAGGATGCTCTAAAAAACTGAAATTAGAGTTTCAAAAATGGAAAATAGACATCAATTTTTGATTTCTTTCAATGTTGTATTAGGTATATTATGAATAAAACTATCTTATTATGGATAAAATTATTTGATTTATAATTTTTCTTGTGATATTTTTTAATTTACATAGCTTGTGCTTGAATGCTTTATGTTATTGCTATGTATGTTTATGGGATGTTTGATTTCAGTTTTCTAACCTTGATATTCGATCTCATAATGTTGTGAACCTTATAGTTTGGGTGACTTTTTGGTTTAGCAGGATTAAGTTCTATCCCATGTTGGTAGGCTTTATCAAAGGATCATGAGGGGTCCTGATAGAAACAATATGTGAAAAATTCACAATATGTTGAATCGTTTGGATTAGCATAAAAGCATATGTGTTTCGAGGTTTTCAACTTTTGCTTGCAATAGTTAAAAACCGGTTTTTCAACCTTTCTCTGGTAAAGGTTGGTTGTTGTTATTCTTTTGTTTTGCATAAGAATGACAATATAATGATATTTCGATATCAATTCTCCCTGTAAGAAGATGCAAATATATTGGAGAAGTGGATGCGAAATTTGAGGTAACAATCTTGTTAGTTAATTGTTTTGTTGTTTAAGAAAAACCTGTTTTTATTTCATATATTTATTGCTTTTGCTTAACAAAATTTTGGTACAATTGATGTTTTATTCCATTATTTGTGTATGGATGTGTGTATGATTCAATTGGTTCCGGTTATGAAAAACTATTGTTATCTTGATTTATTGTGTGGTATCAATTGTTTAGGCTTACAAAATTTCGGTGCAATTGCTGTGCTTTAATGTCTATATTGTTTCAATTGCTTCTAGTTTAGGTGAATAATTATGCAAGTTGATGTATTTGGTTTCTATGAATTGTTTATGGCTTAACGAAATAAAAGGTTTACGGGATGAATTGTTTAGTCCAATTTGATTCCGGATAAGAGAAACCAAGTTAATTCTGATCTTAGTTAGACTTATCAAAGAGGAGGTTTCGGTTATTCAAGTCTAATTGAATGCCTTAACAAGAAATGCTAGTTAACTAACCTAGTACTTGTCTTGTTTAAAATTTAAAGGTCTAAGTTATATGGATAATTAGAACCCGATGATAAAAATAAAGTTATCTTTATTTTGGACATATCGAACAAACGATTGTATTTGTACAATCGGTTTAGCAAAGGAACTAAGGTGCTTAGTTGATTTTTGGTTTGCTAAACTATTAGGGAAAATTGCTTCGGGCAATTGTTTCCTCGGTAACATATCAAAATAAAATTACTTTGTAGTTTCGGTTTTGATATTGGTTATCAAAAATGGTGTGTGGAACCCTCGTGCTTAACTCTATAGGTTGCAAGTCTATTAAGATTTTTAAGATCCTTTCAGTTTGTCCTTTATTTTTTCGTTTCTTTGTCATTTTGTGACAAAAGGGGGGATAAATATATGGAGTAAACAAGTGATACTGGTATTGATTTATATTGATTGGTATCACTAAGGGAAAGGACATTGGTGCTTAAACGTTTATCTAACGAAAGAGTAAAAGCATAGACTAAGGAGGAGTAACATATCATATAAGTTATATGGACTTGTTTATGGGTAAAAACTGTTTCTGCTGGATTTGGTAAATTCGGGTGTGTGGATGAGAAACGAATCTAAACCTTAAACAAATGCACTGCATGGGAGTACTTTAGATTCGAGAGATCAATCTGTACAATCCTGGCCTAAACCAAGAAATGGTCGTTCCAGTCTTGTTTCGGTCACAAAGTGGAGGAGAAGGGTTGGTCTTAGGGAGGAAAGCGAAGAATGTGTTGAGACCATAATGGTTAATTCTGGAGGTGTGGCTATTTTATGACTTGTATCAGAATTTGGAACTGGCTTGCGGAATGAAAGCTATCAGTTCTTTGGTATTTTTATGGATATTTTGTTGTTGTTCTCACTAAAACTTGCTGTTTTGTTGAAATAGGTAAAACCTATTTATACAAGTCATATTGAACGCACCCTGATCTCGTAGAAAGTGGGAGTGATTGAGAAATGGAGAAGTGGGGTTATGTGTAAATGCCAGAAACCACGTTCCCACTATGGAGAAAACTGGTTAGTTTACACCCGCTACTTCTTGCCTCCACTAAATGTCCTGCTTTCCAACACTTTCTTATAATAGGAGTGTTGCACGCTGTAAATCGCCAGACCAATACCCTGATGAGCATCCCCCAGTTTGTGACATATTTGATGTCTCGAGTGTTTTCGTGGAAAACGTGTAGCAGATTACTATGTTTGGCAAGTCAAAGTCAGGAGACTTTCCAAAGGAAAATAGCATGTGCTGCTATTAGGCTTGTGTTGACTGGTCGCCTAAAACTTGCCACAGGCCTGTCGATTATGTGGCGAATTTGGCGGATGAGATTGTGACCTGTGAGAAAGGACGGCCGTTGATTATGGCCACATTCCATTGGCATCTGATAATAGCAAAGTGGCGTCATTGGCATATGCCGATATATGATGGAATATTTAACGCATGCCAGTGGCATAGTGGCGCCTGGCATAGCCGCGACAGCTATTTTGGCATATTGGTGTTAGACCCAAATGTGGCTCCGGCAACATTGGCCCTTGTTGCTATATCAAACTTAGGGCCTTAGGAGAATTACTTGGCTTGGTTGGCGTGACAACCTTAGCTAAATTAGGGTTCTTCATATCGAAACCCTGATTAGCGTGTGTGGCATGGCCGCGGTACGGTGGCGTTTTCATGCAATTGGTGCCATGGCCACATTAAAGGAATTATGGCGGGCCATAATATGAGAATAACCACAGGCGCAAGGATGTCCACGGGTGATTATAATATTGCGCCGTTTTTAGGGTTTGTCGGGTCCCACATAGCTCGTGGCATGTTGTGGGGGCCAAAGTGGCGCAATTTGGGCCCCAACTGGAAATTAGAGTTTCGACTAATGCCACTAAAGCAAAGCCGTGTTTCTGATTAGGAAACCCTAATAGAAATCTGTTATGGCGTTGGCCACGAAAAGAAGGTGGGGTAACATGTAGGCGCGCTATTTATGGAACGCTGTCACGTTCGGCATGCTGCTGCGGCAAAGTGGCACGTTTGGGATGTTTGGCATGCCAACGGAATGGCACATTTGGCTTGCACGTTTGGCATGCCATTAGCATGTTGGCGCGGTTTATGGAAACCCAATTGGATTTGTGACCATCTGGAGCCATTTGCCTTTTTTAACATTGTGGCAGGTTTAGAGCGACCTGATTGGTCAATAGAAAGAGGGGCCGGCCGAGCATGGGCGTGGCCACACTTCCACCGCGCGTGGCGGATTTAAAATGACCTGATTGGTCGATGGGAAATACAGCCGGCAAGTGTGGGCCCAACCAAAACTCATGTGCGTGGGAGGGTTTAAGGCGACCTGATTGGTTAACGGGAAACAGGGGCCGGTCGGGCAACATGGGGTGTGGCCACTTTCAAGTGGCGCCAGCTGGCCTATGGCCACACCTACCTTTATTGATGCTCTTATTCCGCTTTTATTCCTTGTTTTCTGATTTTGGGTAGGATTTTGCACCTACTAATCCATGGCGGATTAATTGCCTAGTTCGCCTAAGCTTAATTTCGACCGGCGGGGTCTAATATACTGCGCAGGGCGCTAAACCCTAATTTTTGCAAATTATTCAGGGTGATATCTGAATCTTGTGAATTATCACAAAATTAATTGAATTCCATGTGCTGACACGGAGTTCTTTAAGTTTATTTCCAGAGAGCAGTATGCTTTCCGATTGAGTACTTTTATGCAAGGAGCTTAACCTTGATACTTGGAAATTCGTGCTACTCTGCTGCGAGTGAACACAAATTGTCATGCCATATCAATATTAAGGGTTCGGCCGGGGAACATAGCATAGGAAAAATACTCGGCAGGCTCCGGCATTAGTAAGTAATGCAGCTAGGAGCTCATATACTCAGTAGGCTCTATATTAGTGAACAATTCATCGAGGAGCTTGAGTTTCAATATAATATGAAGAGAGATATAGGCATTCATCAAGTTCTGATATATTCTCCAAATTCCCTGCGGAATATAGACATATCAATGTCTACTACATCTGATGCCGGGTCAGGTAGATAGACTTTTACAGTTTTCACCCTATACTAAAAACCACCATCAACAGGACTACAAAGGGAATAACAAAGACGTACGGATTGATAAAATCTACCTATCTTACCTTTAGGGAGAGTATTAGCTTTGTTATTATAATGTCAACAACGACATTTAAGTATTGAATGTATACAGATTATTGTGTTGTTGAATTCGGGAATCAAGCGTATGTGTAATAAATTCTTATAATTTGTTTATCCATATGATGTAAGAGTTTTGTCACTAAAATTGAAAAAGGGGAGATTGTTAGAGCATAGCTCGGTTGAACCCACCAAGCGTTGGTATGTCAAGTTTGGTTGTCATATTTTAGTGAGCCAAAACTCATTTAAGAGTCGCTTGATTATATACTAGAGTCAACTTCGTATAGGTTAGCTTGAAAGTATTAGGATATTACAAGTATTGCGAAGACTTGAAGAAATGAAGAAGTAAGGAGCTACAACGACAACATATTGCATATCTTGAGAATATTTTTGGTTTTGGAAATTCCTTGGTGTCAAAACTTCCTTGGTCTATAAATATGAAAGTTTGCATTTCAAGCAAACTAATCCTCGTACAAAAAGAACCATTTCAGTTGTGCTGGTACTGGTGAAGTCGTCTCTTCGGAGAGGAGAGTAACCTAATTAGGCGAAATCTCTTACGGCCGCTCAGTTTAAAGTATTCTTTGGGATTGAGAAGCTCTATTAGTACCGTTGGTGGGAAACTAGATAATTACGGTTTATATTTTGTTTTCGATTGATTTGATTGACTAACGGTGGTTGAACTTTGATTGCACCTAGTTTGTTTATGCTTGAGAATCTTCTCTTCTGATATAAGATTCTCTCAAACAAGATCGAAGTTTCGACGGGGATCTTTAGACTGTTTGTAGATCTAAAGACGTCTTGTGATAATCCTTTGTTAACAGACTTTGTTCTGTGCGTGATTGTTCACAAGAGATTCAAGTTGATTGTGTGCAGGTGTTTATTGAAGATCTAAGAAGATTTGAAGACAAAGAAGACTTTGAAGATTTCTGATTTGGGATTTATAATCTTTGGTGTGCACAATACTTGTTTCGGTAAAAGAGGATCCAACTATAATCTACACAACTAAGAAGATTAGATTGATTAGTTGTGTAGATTGGCATCGATACAATTCTTTGTGATTAAAAGTATTGATTGAAAAATCTTAACAATTACTTCGATAGTTGATAATAAGATAGACCTAAGAACCTGACGAAGGAGTTTATTGAGATAAACAGAAGAGCCTTTATCGAACTCATATCTATTAGAACACTGCTCGGTCGAACTCGCATGTGTTGTTATCTCAAGCATGTTTGTCAATGTTAGTGATCAAAACTATAAGTCTTGATTTCTAGTCTACTATAGCTAAGTCTCGGACTAGGATAGAACGTGTAGTTGAGCTCAAGAATTCCATGGAGATCATCATACAAGACGAAGAACTACTCAAGGAACTGGTGGAAAATCATCGACTAAAAAGTATGTGGAGACTTGAACTTATCTATCACTCAAAAGTCAATATACTCTATCTCCTATCTTGAGACAAAAGTATTTTTGCTATATAGACTTTGATTACACATATTTGCTATTTCGATCCGAGTTTATCTCACCTATATATTTCTCGAAATATGTATTGGTAAGCTTTCTCTTTGGCCAAGTTCATCTTTACCTAGTGACGAAATTCATGTTAAGTTTCAATCACTTGAAAATGGCTTTGACGGAAAATGGTTTGTGAATAACAACTATATAATGTCCTCTAAGAATGTTTCAATGATTGAAATGAGAGTTTAGAATATATAACCAATGTTGGATATAAGCCTTGTGTGGTAACACATATATGTATAAGTCCTCATTCCTTGAACCAAAGTATGCGTACTTTGTTGATCAGGAAAACCGGAAAACCAGTCCGCGAACTGTCGGAGGTTCTCGACCCGAAAAAATCTGCTGGAGTTTGTAAGCTCTTCCGGGAACTTAAGTCCGCGAACTAAGTCCGCGTATTTGATTTGGTTATTTCTAAAGACGATTATTCGTGAACTTAAACTTATATAAACTAAGGAATGCAAGTTCGCAAACCGTGGCTATAAAGTTCATGAATCGATTCGAGTGAATCAAATCGTTTTTGCTTCGATTGTGTCTTGTATACTTATATAATATCTAAGCAATTGAACAACTCTCTAACTAGTTCATTTGAGTCATTTGAACTAGTTATGGTAAAGAAGAATATGGTTAATATGAAAGTGATCATATGGCTAACCATTTGATTAACTATTGTTGAACCAACGAATGTACATGTTTGGGTACGGTTACACAAACCTAAAATCGTGCATTTCATTTGAGTGTAACAAGCTAGGTTTTCGATCTAACGGTTGAAAGATATTAGCTTGAATCTAATCATGTTTTCATCTAACGGTGAATATTGAATGCTTTGTTACCAAGCTAACATTGATTGCAAACCCTGATGTGAAAGACTATATAAGGGAGAACTCTAGCAACTGGGAAACCTAATCCCCACACCTTACGTGTGATACTAATTGTATTAAGTAGAGTCGATTCTCCTTTAACCTTAGGTTTCTTCTTGTAAACCAGGTTAACGACTTGAAGACTTCGTTGGGATTGTGAAGCGATACCGATACTACTTTCTCGTAGTTGTGTGATCTGATCTTGCATATTCTATCGTACGAGTACAATCGTAAAGATTGGCTTGAGATTGATATATCCGATATGCAAGATATAAAAGTAATCACAAACATCTTCGTCTCATCGTTTGTGATTCCACAATATCTTCTTTCGTCGTGTCGATTAAGATTATTGTGAGGTGATTGATAATTCTAGGCTGTTCTTCGGGAATATAAGTCCGGGTTATTAATTGGTTCCTGTTCACCTTGATTTATCAAAACACGGAACAAAACTCGTAGGTACTTATGTGGGAGACAAATTTATCTATTACTGTAGACTTTTCTGTGTGATACAGATTTGTTTATTAAAGTATTCGACTTTGGGTTGTAGCAACTCTTAGTTGTGGGTGAGATCAGCTAAGGGAATCAAGTGCGTAGTATCCTGCTGGGATCAGAGACGTAAGGAGCGCAACTGTACCTTGAACAGTGTGAGATTGATTGGGGTTCAACTACAGTCCAGACCGAAGTTAGTTTGTAGTAGGCTAGTGTCTGTAGCAGCTTAATACAGTGTGTGTTCAATCTGGACTAGGTCCCGGGATTTTTCTGCATTTGTGGTTTCCTCGTTAACAAAATTCCGGTGTTTGTGTTATTTCTTTTCCGCATTATATTTTGTTATATAATTGAAATATCACAGGTTGTGCACTAGTTCAATCAATTAGAATATCCGACCTTTGGTTGTTGATTTACATTGATTGACACTTGGATATTGGTCTTTGGTACCATCCAAGTTATCTCTATTATATTTAATCAGACTCGCAGATTTCTATTTGATTGAGTAAGGATTAAATCGAAAGATCGAGATATTATAACTCTTTGATATACTTTGTTAAGACTGAGTCTGGTTGTTTCTCTTGAAAGTATATTGGAGTTAGTCCATACAGATTGCTAAGCGAAATATTGGGTGTGGTTGTTGTACCCCCGCTTTTTCAATATCACTTGGTTGAAAAGAGTTGATACCAAACATATTTGTTGTTCCTTTACTGTTTGGAATATGAACCAAAGGAATTGTTCCAAGTACGTGATTTATTACAGGTCGGAGGCGTGGTGTTGTAGTATTTTTCGTGCGGTAAATAAGAGTTCGGTCCTCGAACTTGAAAAGATTTATAAATAAAAATATATACACAATATTTGTCACAGGATCAAGAGACACTAGGACTCAGGATTCCACCATTAATCATTCACACAATTCATATATTTTTTCCAAACAATTATAGCTCAAATGATATCGACTCTTATTCTTGCCAAAGTAGATTTTTAGAAGATTTATTGTAAATCACTAGCATGACGCATCAAAAGCACTAAGACCAAGCATACATCATCATACGATATCACAACCAATTAAGAAAAATCATAAAACAATTTATAAAAAGTGCAAGTAGTCAAAAAAGAATTAAATATAATTATTGTATGCGTAAAAAACGACTTCCTCCATCATCCAGTGTTGGGATTTAGCTACGCATATTAATCATGTTCTCAAAATACATTTTTATAGCTGAAAAAGTTGATTAAAAGATGAGAAAATGCTAAAACAGAGATTCGCAACAGTTATAAGCGTTACAGTTCGTTGTATAAAACAAAACTGATGTGTAGCAAACAAACGATACCAACTCAGCGCTGTAAACATCGACACTTCTGTTGTGCTGTTGACGCTGCTGAAAAACGACGGACCTGGCTGGTCCGTTCTTCGTGTTCTTCGGCTCCTTCTTCCTCTTCAACAGCAGCAGGTGGACATTACTGCTGGTTCTTCTTTTTTGCTCCTGCTGCGTCCCAAAGCTCTCCAAACTCTTCATAAAACTTTCTATGACTCAAAGGAGGCTTATTTATACGTAACAACCCCACCAAATATCACGGAATATCTCCAAATATATTCTTTTATTCTTCACGGCTACGTCCGAAATTTCTTTCCCTGTGGACTCTGTTTACGCGTTAATAACAGATATTTTATCATTCAATCTTCTAGGATCGATATATATCCTCCTAGGTACAATATCTTCCCTCTTTACTCGAGTATCTTCCAAAAACACAACTCGATATTCTCTCTGTTTCCAAAATATCTCTCTTCCCTGTTCGACTTAGTCTGGCTATTCTAGCCCAATATGATCGATCCAAACGCCCTTGCAGACCCTGTTTAGCCTTAACATGCCTAGCCCAAGAGAATTCAGCGATTGAATCTCTTTAAAAATCGTCCACAAATCAAAACCCAAATCTGCTGCGTGCATGGTTCTTTCCGCCAATTTTCATAATTCGAATTTGAGAAGGAATGCCCCCTATCCAGAGTAGGGGTGCGAATAGCAGCTGCCTTGGGGGTGACCTGGGGGTGCCCCTTAGTAATTAGGTTACCCCTTATCCAAAAGCAAGAGTCCGAATAACACTTGTCCTCCGGGTGCCAAAATCAACTTTTCGAGCCGAATTTTCGAAAAATGTTAATTTCCTAAAAATACATAAAAACACAATATTAGTACAAAAATAGAGTTCCAACAATAAGGACATTGAGGACAAATTAGACACAAAAATGTGTCTATAAAATACCCCCAAACTTATTATTTGCTAGTCCTCGAGCAAAACTAATAAAAAATAAATAAAACCGAGTTAATCTCGGGAGGGTTTACCAGAGGTGTGCCCACAAAACCATTACTCCAGACCCTAGCTTATCTATGCAGAACCTTGGAAGGCACTAAAGAATCTCCTTGGTTGGCATACTTATTGACTATAGGAGGAAGTACCCTGATGCGAAATTCCAATTGTTGTACACGAGTTTGCACTCAAGCATACTAAAATTCATATAAAGTGACAGAGATCTACTCAGATAGTTGCACTATGGACATCATATTCAGAGTCAAACTGATCATATGGATAGAAAAAGGAGATGGAAATAGAAAAATGTAGATGGTTTTGATGTTAACCAAATGATCGATGTTTCACATATCTGTCTGAAGGCCACTGCCAGAATGAACCTATCCTAATGGACTGAGATACCCGTCTGACTAATATCAACACAACTGGCATATACAAGGGAACCATTGGTCAATAACTTAAATCTAGATCAACAAACTGGAAAATACAAGGGAACCAGCAGTTGACTACACAGAACAATAACAATTTTTTTTTTTTAACTTAACGGCATGAATGGATCTTTTTGATCCAAGCGCATGCTTCTTGTCAGCAGATTACACGATAGTTCCCACGGGTCCTGCATTCCACGCTTGCTTAGGAGACGGAAACAAGCAGAACACACACATATTGCTATCCAAGTGTTAATACTTATTCTGATTGGTCTAACTGGTCTGGTCTTTTTTTTTTTTTTAGTAACTGAGTCACTCTAATTCACCCTAGCAGTGGTACCAACTTGAATCATGTGCCCCACCTAATCACTTAGAGAAACATAGTTTAAAATGAAAAAAAATAAAAAATAAAAAAGAAAAGAAAAGGACTCAACGAGATATGGTGCAACTATCATGTTATTTCTAACACCTGAGCTCTGTGCTTTTATGAATAGACCCTTTTGATGTTTCCATCTAATCAGATTGGTTCCTCAACTCCTATAACCAAGATGTTCCCATCCACTTAGATTGGTTAGTGCAAACCTTAATAGGCATAAATTTCTAGGCTCTGGAGTTTACTAATTGCAACTAAAAAGTTTCTCCCATACCCCCAAACTTAAATCTAACATTGTCCTCAATGTTCTAAAGATGAAATTAAAAGCATGAACAAGGAGAGACGGTTACTATTTGAAGCAAAAGAGTGAATGAAGGATATTACCGGGTTGCATGAGATTGGGTTACCTCCCAAGAAGTGCTAAGTTTATAGTCTTCAGTTAGACTAAGAAAAGTATTGGTCAACTCGAACCATAAAGTAACAGTCGAAATAACTGTGGGTCTTCAAAACCAAATAGAGCTGACCATAGGAAACTGCAGTGAACCAAGAAAATGGACAAGAAAGGCATGCCCTTACCTAGTTTCTTGAAAACTATCGCTAATTGCGGTTCAGGTTCAGGTTCTATGAAAGGGTCTAAATAGAATATTTTCATTGGTTGCGTTTCTTCATAGATGGGATCCGAATCACTAGGTCTTAGAGTCTGTAAAAACTCAAATACGAACTTAGAATCACGAAGTAATAACCTAAATAATTGCGGATCCTCTAAGTCAATCAGATATGACTTACATAGTTGACCACAGTGAAAGAGGTGGTCTTCCTTAAGAAAATGTGTCGACTCTAATCTCCTAAAGTAATTAGGTTTAGTCTCAAAAAATAATTGACACATCTGAAATTTATATGTTCCCACAATTGGTAGAAAAGTTTTTGGTGGGAAAACAAAGTCAATCTTGGTATTATTGCCTGGGCTAACCTCATCAACCATAGGATGGGTTTCTAACAGTTGAGACTCGTGTTGAATATTATTAAGTTCAGGAAAACGAGTACGAAGATAGTCTCGTAAGATGGGTGAGGCATTGATGTCAAGTCCCAAGTGAGGGATATTTTTAAGAGTTAATGCAAATGGAGAGTGATAATCACCCCTAAACTTAGAGTTTTCGGCGTCTCCAGATAGACTGGTCATAACCTCCCTAATTTCTAGTTCGGCAATTCATTTTTCTAAGTCAGGTTCATCCTCACTAATATCTACGAGTTCATCTAAGACTACTGTTTCTAAATCGTTTGACTCGAAAACAGTACTCTCAAGATAAATTGGTTCCTCTAAACCATCATCGTCTTCGTAATCATCGTTTAAAACGGGGGTATTTCTAGTCAAATCCTCGTCCTTTTGAATAGGTAAATAATTATTAAAATTATTTGGATTTGAACTAGAAATATCATTATCATTATCAACACTATCCTCCTTCTCATCATCACAATATAATTTTTGATATTCACGAATTCTCAAGCTTTGTTTCCAACTACATGGTCTATGTTTATAATATTTCTCATAGATCGTTAGAGGTGATTCCTCAATAAAAGTTGGAGTATCCATATATCGCTGCCCACGCATTTATTCACCAAGAGTCATTTCCGAAGACGTCTCTTGATAACGGGAATTTCTAGACATATATTCTCGCAACGTCATCGCAGGTGGCGTCTCCTCAAAAGGATTCATCACCGAAGAAACACAAACTACAGGGGAATTCTACACAATCACAAACAAGGCTGACTCGACCAAATCAAACCTATAAATTCTAGCAAACAAAAAGCATGATGGCTCCACTTAGATTTTTTCTAGACCAGCTTCTATCTTTCGAAAGGGAATTCGTTGCAATTTGAGAAAACCCCGCTGGAATCAATCCGAGTCAAAGTAAGTTGAATAGAGGCGAGGGAAGCTTAGTGGAGCTTTGATACCCAAGGCCTCACCGCTATCACAAGGCGGCGCAGTCACGCATTCAACTCACAGAAACCATCATGAACTTCGAGGTGTGCTTAAGAAATTAACCAATATCCTTCGAAATTTTTTCCTAATAAGCGCGATACCCTATAGGTCTCTTTCTAATCAGATTTTAAAGCTTGGGTCCGCGTTAGGTTTTGTTCTCCTAAAGCGGGCAAGAAGGGAGCAGTGATGAAATCCGAACCCTTATCTTGTTTAGGCCAGGCCTTGCCCTTTACTAGGAAAATAAAGAAAGTCCGGTTCGTCCTCAAACAATTAGCACCTTAAGGAGTACAGTAACTCGCTTGCAGGGGATTCGCTAGTGTTTCAATTGGACTTACCTCCCGTACCAGACGAGGGATGAACCGTTGTCGTCGACTCGGGCCACGACTCCTATGCCGTGTGCGAACCCGAGGGGCCGAGGTGATATTGTAATCACCGTCCTTCCCTGCACACAGTTTGTATTTAAGGGTACCCTTCCGTAGGGTTTAAAAATTAAAGTCCAAATGTCCTGTCCAATTTAAAGTTCAAAAAGAAAAATAAAATAAAATTACAGTTTTCCTCACACACTCAAAAAGAATTAAAAATTAAATCCTAAAATTGTCCTCTTTTCTTCTCTTTTCGCTTTTCGCTTTAAGCTTTTTCCTCTCCAAGTCCTTAGTTTTCACTTTGAACCTGCAAAATAAAGACAAAAAGACAAAGTAAAAAGGAACAAATAATAAAGAAATAAAAAAAAAAAACCTAAAAATAAATCTATATACAAGTCCGCGTCGGCGGCGCCATTTTGTTGTAGTATTTTTCGTGCGGTAAATAAGATTTCGTTGCTCGGACTTGAAAAGATTTATAAATAAAAATATATACACAATATTTTTCACAGGATCAAGAGACACTAGGACTCAGGATTCCAACATTAATCATTCACACAATTCATATATTTATTCCAAACAATTATAGCTCAAATGATATCGACTCTTATTCTTGCCAAAGTAGATTTTTAGAAGATTTATTGTAAATCACTAGCATGACGCATCAAAAGCACTAAGACCAAGCATACATCATCATACGATATCACAACCAATTAAGAAAAATCATAAAACAATTTATAAAAAGTGCAAGTAGTCAAAAAAGAATTAAATATAATTATTGTATGCATAAAGAACGGCTTCCTCCATCATCCCAGTGTTGGGATTTAGATACTCATATTAATCATGTTCTCAAAATACATTTTTATAGCTGAAAAAGTTGATTAAAAGATGAGAAAATGCTAAAACAGAGATTCGCAACAGTTATAAGCATTACAGTTCGCTGTATAAAACAAAACTAATGTGTAGCAAACAAACGATACCACCTCAGCGCTGTAAACAGCGACACTTCCATTGTGTTGTTGACGCTGCTGAAAAACGACGGACCTGGCTGGTCCGTTCTTCGTGTTCTTCAGCTCCTTCTTCCTCTTCAACAGCAGCAGGTGGACATTGCTGCTGGTTCTTCTTCTTTGCTCCTGCTGCGTCCCAAAGCTCTCCAAACTCTTCATAAAACTTTCTCTGACTCAAAGGAAGCTTATTTATACGTAACAACCCCACCAAATCTCACGGAATATCTCCCAATATCTTCTTTTATTCTTCACGGCTACGTCCGAAATTTCTTTCCCTGTGGACTCTGTTTACGCGTTAATAACAGATATTTTGTCATTCAATCTTCTAGGATCGATATGTATCCTCCTAGGTACAATATCTTCCCTCTTTACTCGAGTATCTTCCAAAAACACAACTCGATATTCTCTCTGTTTCCAAAATATCTCTCTTCCCTGTTCGACTTAGTCTGGCTATTCTAGCCCAATATGATCGATCCAAACGCCCTTGCAGACCCTGTTTAGCCTTAACATGCCTAGCCCAAGAGAATTCAGCGATTGGATCTCTTTAAAAATCGTCCACAAATCAAAACCCAAATCTGCTGCGTGCATGGTTCTTTCCGCCAATTTTCATAATTCGAATTTGAGAAGGAACGCCCCCTATCCAGAGTAGGGGTGCGAATAGCAGTTGCCTTGGGGGTGACCTGGGGTGCCCCTTAGTAATTAGGTTACCCTTTATCCAAAAGCAAGAGTCCGAATAACACTTGTCCTCCGGGTGCCAAAATCAACTTTTCGGGCCGAATTTTCCAAAAATGTTTATTTCCTAAAAATACATAAAAACACAATATTAGTACAAAAATAGAGTTCCAACAATACGGACATTGAGGACAAATTAGACACAAAAATGTGTCTATCACGTGGAAATATAGACGGAACTTGGTGAACTATAGGTTTAGTTGCTTGGTCTCAACTATACGAAGATGGTTTGATTTTGTATTGAGAGTATTTAATTTTGTACAAGGTCCCGGTGTTTTTCTGCATTTGCGGTTTCCTCGTTAACAAAATCTTGCTGTGTCATTTACTTTTATTTTCCGCAATTATAATTGTTGTTATTATAATTTAAAGTAACTTACACAAACATTAATTCCTATTTACTTGATAAGTAATCCTATTGTGTTTGGTTAAGTCCGAACCTCTTATCAAGTAAACATACTTCGTTGTTGTATTGTCTCGATCTCATATACATAGACAATCACATGAAGTGTGAACCGATTTGTTGTATTGTTCTGACTCATTCCATAGACAATCACTTTCCGAGAAAGGACTTATAGGTGGAAAAGTTTTAGATTGAGGTATATTTGGGTACCCTCGTCTTTTGAATTGGTATCAGAGCAGGCAAACACGAAAAGATCCAACAATCTGTGTTTGGTGCGATCCAACCTATAAGAAAATGAATTTAATGAGTGATTTAGTTAACGTAAGTCAAGATGAGAAATTTTCACTTGAAGATAACATCTTCTGTGAATCTATTAAACAGGCTGACCCCTATAATGTAGACTCTGGTGATTGGCAAACTTTCCTAGAAAAGCAACTTGATGAGATTTCTGAAGATGGTGACTCAGAAATTGAACAAGATGTTGAAGATGATCTATCTGAATTTCCTCATTACTAGGAGTTGTCTCCACAAAAAAACTGTCTTCCTCAGAAGTAATTGGACTTCTTGCTCCTCTCAGCAGAGAAAATAGGAAACTAAGAAAAGTATTTTCTGGCTTCTTCTATGGATATCAAAATTCCATATATCTACTTTAAAGATTACAAAAAAGTCTACATTCAAAAACTCCCGAGTTTGAGAATCTCAACAGGAAACATTACTTGTTGAATGAGAAACTTGTTGAGTTAGAAGCAAAGATTAATTCTCAACAATCAACGAGTAACGAACAACATGAGTCAGATTTCTTCATAAAAAATCCTCTTGAGGATCAACTAACTGAAGCTCTTGAAAGAATTAAGGTCTTAGAAGAGGAAGCTGTAAGGCTAAGAAGACTCGATGATAGCACAATCAATTTATCTTCCATGTTGGATGCAGGAAGAAGTCGTGGCGACAAACGTGGATTAGGATATGATGGAATCGATACGTTGTCAATCAAAAAGGAAGTAAAATTCGTAAAAGCTGTCAGCCCATCCACTCCAGAAAATCCACCTGAAAAAGCTTGTACGCCTGAGACACCTGGTAGGCTTCTAAAATGTGTATAAAAATGAAGCGAAGAAACGCGGGCCTACAGTAATACCGCAAGTGCACGGTCGTCGGTTGTAGCTCGTGCAAGTACGGGTCGATCCACAGAGACTGGGTGTGTTTGAAGTGTTCTAGCTATTTTGGGCTCTAGAATTGCTATTGGGCTTTGAATATTTTTGAAATGGGTTGAACTGAGCTTGGGCTCAGTTGGTCTTTGAAGTGTAAATGGGCTTGTGATTGAAGTTGGCTTTGGCCTTATTCCTAAGAATGAACTGGCCTTAGTCTTTTGAGTTAGGCTTTTGGGTTAATCCCACAGTTGAATGGTTTGGGCTTTGGTTTGAGCTGGGCCTGTGGTCTTTCAATCAATTTACAATGGGCTTTTGTCTTGAATTAAATTACATTGGGCTTTAATGGATTATATTTGAAACTGGGCTTTGCAGAGGAAGCAGCAGCAGCAGTGGTAGCAGGGCAGCTGCAAGGGAAGTGGAGTGGCAGCAACAGCTGCAGAAACTCAGATGCAGGAGGCAGCAGCAGGGGAAGAAAAACAGCAGCAGCAACAGGGTTGCAGCAGCAGCAGTGGCAGCTAGGGGTGAACAAGGCAGCACAGCACAGCTTGGCAGAGAATGCACAGCAGCAGCACAAGCAGTGGTAGTGAATGCAGCAGGAGAAAAGAAAGCAATGCAGCAATGCAAGTGCACAGTGCAGTGCAGGGGAAGAAAACAGTGCAATGCAGCAGTGCAATGCAGCAAGGCAAGTGCACAGCAGCACTGCAAGGCAAGTGCAAGAAGTAGCAGCAATACTGCAGGGCAGAGGCAAGTGCACAGCAACAGGGCCAAATTGGAAGCTAACCAGAGAACAAAGTGAAAGTGACACAAAGGCAATTAGCCTAAGGCAGTGAAGATGAGAAGCTAACAGTGGTAAAAATGCAAAGAACAATGCAAGTGAACCAAGGCCTAAGGCCAAGGGCAGGGGAGATGGTGAAACTGAAATGGTGACAATGCAAGGCCAAGGGAAGAATACAGGCATACAAATAGAATGGGAAGAGAATTAGCTTGCTAAGAGCACTAATTTCTCCCAATGCTCAATCACATCAGTGCATCCTAAGCATACAAAAATGGAATGGCAAGATAATCAGCTTGCTATGAGCACTGATTTCTTCCATTACTCAATCAATTCAGTGCTTCAAAGGTTTCTAGCCTAGCATTCCATCAAACTAACAGTGAATTACAACTAACATTGAACTAAAGATGGCACTAACAATGACCACATTTAACAGGAAATTCAAACATGCACATTAACAAGAACATAACAAACATTTAAACTTCTAAACAGAGAATTAAAATTTGCAAAACAAGAACCCTAAAAATTAACAGTGAAATTAAAATTGGAATTAAATTAACCTAACCCAAATTGGGTGGAAACTTGGCTAGTCCAAGAACACCCCTAACAGTAGCAACAACATCCATATTTATAGTTTACAACAAACCCTAAATTTTCGAAACCCTAAATTGAAATTAGGGTTTTCTCAAATTCCCAAAATTACTCACTGATTTCTGTTGATTTGCGTCTAACCCACGCTTTATCTTCTCTTCTGCTCCTGTCTCTTCAAGTTTTGTCCCCTCTTTCGATTGTGTAACCCTAGCTTCTCACTGTTCTAGCTTGTAGCACCTAGTTTGATGCTAAAAACGAGACAAGGGAGAAACTTGGGATGGGGTGGTGATGTACGGTGTGGTGTGGTGGCTGTTGCGACAAGGAAGAGAGGCAGGAGCTCGAGTTGCAGAGCTCTGCAACTGTCGGGTGAAGGAGAAGGAAAAGAAAGAGAAGGAGAGAAATGGAATGGGTAGTTCTCGATGGGTTTTTTAGGGTATGGGATGTTCTGGTGTGAGTCGGGTTCATCAAGAGATGATGTTTCACGAGCTGGGCCATCGGATCATTAAGTTCAGATGGAATCGAACGGCTTTAAGGAAGGGGATGGAAGCGACCGTAGGATTTTTTTGGTACAACTAAATAGACGGATCCAGATGGGGTTAGGTGCTGTAGTGTAAGGCGGAGATATCAAACTTTGATGAACAGCAAGGTAGCAACCGTTGGATTCAACTACCATCTAATCTGAAGGCTTGGAATTTCAGCGCTGTGGTGCTTGGCAGAGACTTCAGATTTTGATGCTCTATGAAGGAGCGACCATCGGATGCTTCTGAGAACTGATCTGATGGCTGAGAACGGAGGCGTTTTTGTGTGTAGAAAATGAGGTTGTGCGCACCATTCTTCGCGGCTTCCTTGCGTGATTTCTCCCGGCTTTTCACTACTTTTCTGCTCTTTTTGCTCCGCAAGTCATCCAGACTTTATTTATTACCTAAAAATGCAAAATTAATTAATAAAAATATTTATTCTTGAAAACAATGAAAATACAGAATATGGGATAAAATGTAGAATTAATGCACAAAAGATGAGTTAAATGCCAACAAAAAGGGATAAATATATACAATATTTGGCACTCATCAAATACCCCCAAACCTGAATTTTACTTGTCCTCAAGTAAAACAAAACTAAGGAAATCCTAACTATACCACTGTCGCTGGTCTCTCGAATGCATTTAGCGTATGCACTAAGCCTTTCAAACCACTAAGTGTCCCTAGTGGACGAGTTGAAGTCTCGTGAAGGTTTGCTTAGAACGTACCTACAAAGTTCTAGGTCAAAATATAAGCTCAGATTCCATCAAATGTGACATGTGCAAAACAGTTTAAGCTCACAGCAAAATGGAGATGTCAATCTAGCTATCGAAGGCACAATCCTAGCACTGATAACAAAAAAGGACATGTGATAAGAGTGTAAAGTGTATCTACACATGTGTAAAGAAAGATCTGAAGTTATGACTACTAATCACCAAGAGATAGTTTCTCAGGCTAAGAACCAAGGTCGAAATCTAGCTAGCTGTCCGGACTTTACGAGAATTGTGAATGAGTTGGAGGTATTTCACAATTACTCGCGTTGTACATCAATGGCATACACCCTCCTTGCTTATTACAATAAAACACAAAAGATGACTCTTTACATGACTCTTATTTACATTGACTATTCTCTTTTTATTTTTGGAACAAGAGATGATGGAATTGATAAATACTTGATTTTTTTTTGTATTTTTCTGATATATATATATATATATATATTTTTTTTTTTTTTTTTTTAAACATGGAAACACTTTTGATACATATACAAAAGGAAACAAAAGATTACATGACACTTTGCAAGAGGTAGCCCTTTTTGATGCACCCAGTTAAATTCGATGGTTGTCTTTCTTAATGTAACCTCCACCTTCTATCCCAACCAACCAAAGAACAAGCTAGTCAAGTTTCGTTCAGTATTCTAAAGTGATTGGCAATCGTAACTTCCTATCAAACACCTTGAAGATCGAGGCCATACATGTATTGGTAGATCGTGCGCGTGCAAATTTCTTATCACTATGTGAATTGTGCTAGAATCAGGGTGCCTAAATATCTAGACTAAGACTCCTAATAAAAATACATATTTGCACAAGAGTCAACATTTCAAGGTAAATGAGCTCCATTTTTATGATTTTTTAATTTTTTAATTTTTTTGAATTTTGATTTTTTAATTTTTTTTTGGAATTTTTCAATTTTTTCAAAAAGAAGAAGGAGTTCGTTTTCAATTATAGCAAATTATCATGGTATCTACTCTATACCCCCAAACCTAAACTAAACATTGTCCTCAATGTTTCAAAATATGGAAAGAATTAAAATGCAACATATGGAAAGGGACATGCTGAGTAGAGTAAAAGGAGAGAGAATACCCGATTTCGGCGAAAGCAGAATTAAAACTCCGTTATTCAAGGCAAAAAATCCAACATATTTCAGCCGAGGTCATATTGGATTAGCAAAATATATACAAAAGGAACAAAAAGGTTTTTTTAAAAATTTTATCTACTGGATTATATACAAAAAATTCACCATACACTAACAATCTAAAGAGTTGAGGATCAACCCAAAAGACAAAGTGTAGACATTTCAACAGCTTCACACATATATAACAGGAAAGAAACGCAAGTGAAACTGTGAAACAAAATGAGCTACCCCCAAACCTGGATTTTACAGAAGATATAATTTTGAAAACAAAATCGCGCAGTTTCGGGGGTTCATCATGCAAAAGGTCTAGCTCGAAATGAACTGTGCTAGGGACGGGCAAACATGCAATTTCCAACTGTGGTTCCTCAAATGTATTATATTTGGATGAAAAATAGTCCAAGAGGACTTGGGAAGCACACAGTTCCAAACCTAGGTTAGGAATTTTCAGAAAAATTGGTTTTACAATATTGGTACAAACCAAATCTAGGTTGGGTGGAAGGCCATCAGATTGTGACTCATGTAGGAGATTAGGCATATCATTATCAATCAAATCAAAATCTTCTAACTCATCTACACATGTCACATCATGCTCACAATCATCAATCACATTGGCAAGTTCACACTCAGAATCATCAACATCATCAACAAATTTATTCTCATGCATCGGCAAATCAGGAGAAATATCACAATGTGACCTAGGTAGAGAATCAGACACATCAAATATATTTTCATGCATATTGGTGTCTACAGAAGATTCAACTATTCCTATGTCATGCTCATCTTCACAGAATAATTGTACGAATCCCATGTCAATATCAAAATCATATGAATTACAATGAGTATTAGAAAAAACAGCATTCATGAAGGTCGAGGGCGAGAAGCCATATGTTATTGAACCAACAGGTTCCACAATATTTTCATGTTCTTCTAACATATCATCATAATCATCATAATCATCATCATGGTAGCATGCATATTGGTCCTCATTAACAGTGGTGGTGTCATTAGTCGATTCATGTTCCTCTAAATTAGGTTCATATTTAACATTATTTACATGAATGGGACTAGACACTTCATTAGGGACAACATACATTTCCTCATGAATTTCCTCCTTTTGTAGGTGAAGCAAAATCTGATCTAAAGATGCATGAATTCGTGATGTAGATCTATCATAGTCTTGCTCACTGAGTCTGAAAGCTTCTGTGGTGGAGTCTAAATTCATGGGAGTACAAAATTCTTCATGTTCAAATTGTGGTAATTGGTACATGTGTGCATGGTCATTAGGGTTTACAAAATATTGATCGCAACCCTCAAAGGATTGATTATGGGCCCAATGACTACCATTCTCACAATTTATGGGCATTTCATACATTGGATTTTCTCTACATTGCCTAAAATTATGCAAAATATGACAATTCTCAACAGGGTGGTCTAAACTACCACATGCGGGACATGCATAGATTTCAGGTTGCCTAAGAAAATTAGATGTGAAAGATTCCTCATGTGATTGCATTTCTAAAGCTGTGATTCGAGCTTCTATTTGATCCATAAGTGATGATTGGGTGAGTGAGGCACTAGCAAAATGTTCATTTTCACGTTGCGATGAACGATGCATGTATGAATAGTCATTAGGGTTCATGTATTGCGGCTCGGGACTTTGAAAATGTCCATAATAATTCCTATGACTATTGACATCATGGTCCGTGGAAGGTTCATAACGTGAAGTTTGTCCATAAGCAAGTTCTCTGAGAGTTTTATTTCCATCCCCAGGAGCAGACCAAAATCCAGACATGATTGGCTCAAAAGCTAAGTAAAGAATGTACAAAGCTCAGAATTTGGTTTTTAAAGGGTTTGGATTTTTGGGAAAAATTTGGTTTTGGTGGGAGACATTTGAAAATTTGGTTTAAAATAATGGGAGCAAAGTAGAAATTTGGTTTAAAATGGGAGCAAGAGAAATTTTTTTTTTTTTTTTTTAGAAAAATTTGGTTTTTTGAATGGGAGCAAGCCCACTGTTTGTTTTGCGTTTGCTTTGGCTCAGCTAGTTTGAAAACTTTTGGTGGAACTGAGTCCAAAATCTCGGCCTAGAATTTGGGTACTCGGCCCACTAACGAGTTCAACTAGCGTGATCGGTTACAAGCTCAGCTGGGTTTAAAAACCCAGAATACAAATTATAAGTCCAAATTAAACAAGCTCACAAAAATTAAATACAAGCCCACAAATTAAACAAACAAGCCCTCAAATAAATTATTACAAACCCAACAGAAAATAAGAGAAGCCCAAAAATTGGCTTTAATATTACAAGCCCACAATTAAAAAATTGGAAGCCCACAATTCGGGTTCTCTTAAATGGGTTACCTTTTAAGCACAGCCCAGCTGCTCTGATATTGTTGCAAAAACCCAGTTGGGTTTTGGTTCTTTTCCTTGGTGGCGTCCCAGCAGAGGAAAACAGGTTCAGAACAGCAGGTCCAACAACAAATGAAGTGAAGCAGATGCAGATGCAAATGCTATGCAGTGAAATACAAAATAGCTAAAGAAAAACACAAGAAAAACACAACACCAATCCCCGGCAGCGGCGCCAAAAACTTGGTAGGCTTCTAAAATGTGTATAAAAATGAAGCGAAGAAACGCGGGCCTACAGTAATACCGCAAGTGCACGGTCGTCGGTTGTAGCTCGTGCAAGTACGGGTCGATCCACAGAGACTGGGTGTGTTTGAAGTGTTCTAGCTATTTTGGGCTCTAGAATTGCTATTGGGCTTTGAATATTTTTGAAATGGGTTGAACTGAGCTTGGGCTCAGTTGGTCTTTGAAGTGTAAATGGGCTTGTGATTGAAGTTGGCTTTGGCCTTATTCCTAAGAATGAACTGGCCTTAGTCTTTTGAGTTAGGCTTTTGGGTTAAGCCCACAGTTGAATGGTTTGGGCTTTGGTTTGAGCTGGGCCTGTGGTCTTTCAATCAATTTACAATGGGCTTTTGTCTTGAATTAAATTACATTGGGCTTTAATGGATTATATTTGAAACTGGGCTTTGCAGAGGAAGCAGCAGCAGCAGTGGTAGCAGGGCAGCTGCAAGGGAAGTGGAGTGGCAGCAACAGCTGCAGAAACTCAGATGCAGGAGGCAGCAGCAGGGGAAGAAAAACAGCAGCAGCAACAGGGTTGCAGCAGCAGCAGTGGCAGCTAGGGGTGAACAAGGCAGCACAGCACAGCTTGGCAGAGAATGCACAGCAGCAGCACAAGCAGTGGTAGTGAATGCAGCAGGAGAAAAGAAAGCAATGCAGCAATGCAAGTGCACAGTGCAGTGCAGGGGAAGAAAACAGTGCAATGCAGCAGTGCAATGCAGCAAGGCAAGTGCACAGCAGCACTGCAAGGCAAGTGCAAGAAGTAGCAGCAATACTGCGGGGCAGAAGCAAGTGCACAGCAACAGGGCCAAATTGGAAGCTAACCAGAGAACAAAGTGAAAGTGACACAAAGGCAATTAGCCTAAGGCAGTGAAGATGAGAAGCTAACAGTGGTAAAAATACAAAGAACAATGCAAGTGAACCAAGGCCTAAGGCCAAGGGCAGGGGAGATGGTGAAACTGAAATGGTGACAATGCAAGGCCAAGGGAAGAATACAGGCATACAAATAGAATGGGAAGAGAATTAGCTTGCTAAGAGCACTAATTTCTCCCAATGCTCAATCACATCAGTGCATCCTAAGCATACAAAAATGGAATGGCAAGATAATCAGCTTGCTATGAGCACTGATTTCTTCCATTACTCAATCAATTCAGTGCTTCAAAGGTTTCTAGCCTATCATTCCATCAAACTAACAGTGAATTACAACTAACATTGAACTAAAGATGGCACTAACAATGACCACATTTAACAGGAAATTCAAACATGCACATTAACAAGAACATAACAAACATTTAAACTTCTAAACAGAGAATTAAAATTTGCAAAACAAGAACCCTAAAAATTAACAGTGAAATTAAAATTGGAATTAAATTAACCTAACCCAAATTGGGTGGAAACTTGGCTAGTCCAAGAACACCCCTAACAGTAGCAACAACATCCATATTTATAGTTTACAACAAACCCTAAATTTTCGAAACCCTAAATTGAAATTAGGGTTTTCTCAAATTCCCAAAATTACTCACTGATTTCTGTTGATTTGCGTCTAACCCACGCTTTATCTTCTTCTTCTGCTCCTGTCTCTTCAAGTTTTGTCCCCTCTTTCGATTGTGTAACCCTAGCTTCTCACTGTTCTAGCTTGTAGCACCTAGTTTGATGCTAAAAACGAGACAAGGGAGAAACTTGGGATGGGGTGGTGATGTACGGTGTGGTGTGGTGGCTGTTGCGACAAGGAAGAGAGGCAGGAGCTCGAGTTGCAGAGCTCTGCAACTGTCGGGTGAAGGAGAAGGAAAAGAAAGAGAATGAGAGAAATGGAATGGGTAGTTCTCGATGGGTTTTTTAGGGTATGGGATGTTCTGGTGTGAGTCGGGTTCATCAAGAGATGATGTTTCACGAGCTGGGCCATCGGATCATTAAGTTCAGATGGAATCGAACGGCTTTAAGGAAGGGGATGGAAGCGACCGTAGGATTTTTTTGGTACAACTAAATAGACGGATCCAGATGGGGTTAGGTGCTGTAGTGTAAGGCGGAGATATCAAACTTTGATGAACAGCAAGGGAGCAACCGTTGGATTTAACTACCATCTAATCTGAAGGCTTGGAATTTCAGCGCTGTGGTGCTTGGCAGAGACTTCAGATTTTGATGCTCTATGAAGGAGCGACCATCGGATTCTTCTGAGAACTGATCTGATGGCTGAGAACGGAGGCGTTTTTGTGTGTAGAAAATGAGGTTGTGCGCACCATTCTTCGCGGCTTCCTTGCGTGATTTCTCCCGGCTTTTCACTACTTTTCTGCTCTTTTCCGCTCCGCAAGTCATCCAGACTCTATTTATTACCTAAAAATGCAAAATTAAGTAAGAAAAATATTTATTCTTGAAAACAATGAAAATACAGAATATGGGATAAAATGTAGAATTAATGATCAAAAGATGAGTTAAATGCCAACAAAAAGGGATAAATATATACAATATTTGGCACTCATCAACACCTAAGTGCTCAATTGAGATTCCAACAAAAACCATCTCCCGAAGCAGTCAGAAGAAGACTCCAACTAAGGATCAACATAGTAACTGAACGTCTCAAAAAGGTAAAACTAAAAACTTTACTCCTTTCAATAAGCATTGTTATTATTGTAGAGATAAAGGTCATATGCAAAGGGACTGTAAACTTCAAAAGATGCAAAACGCTATATCATTTATATCTAAAGAATTGAACAGTGTCATCTCTGAAAACCTCTCAGATCGTTACTGTCCTGTGAGACGAACGAATTATTACAAAAATTCAAAAATCATATCCTGAAAGAAACATTCCTAAAAGGAAGAATAATAGAAAGGGTAACACCTTTATCAATGGGGATATGAGATATGATGTTTCAAGATGGAAAGATGCAATGTCACTAGAAATGAAAAATCTTCATTCAAAATCCACCTACAAATTGATACCAAAATCCGAGAAGGTATCTAAAAGGAAGTTATCTAAAACAGATTCTAAGAAGAACAATCCTGTTGTAATCTTAGATAAAGATGACTATGAATGTCTAGTACTTAGACTCAAAAAGGATCTAGAAATATCCAGCAATATCAATGTGAAAGCATATTTTGATGACTTCCTACACTGTAGAAAAACTAAAAGGGAGTTGACCGGGACTCTATGACTTCTCAAAAACTTGCGATATCCTCTTTGAACATTTAAAGTAAGTTTTTGTTTTGGTTTTTGTGTAGAAAAACTTTCCTAATTAAGTTGCAGCCTTGAAAAAGGAAAACAAGGGACTATAAATAGGTCTGATTATGCTCCTACGATTTCAAAACCCTGTGATACAATGATTTTGTCTTATGAAGGTAGTGAGGAAGATTTAACTGAAAAACGGAGAACCAATCTCATTATGGCCATTCAGCATCGAGACTGGCTCAAAGACAGAATTGTTCAAACAAGAGGTGTTCTTGCTGAACTCAAGGTTCTAGTTGAAGAACTTGAAAAACATGAAGTGGTTGCTGACAAGTATCTTGAGACATGCTTTAAAAGTTTGAACACTGAAGAAACCTCAGTGAACAATAAGAGCACCACTAGAGATTAAGTTATTTGTTGTAATACTTAATCCAGAGAAATATACATCAATTTTTGATTTCTTTCAATGATTGTATTAGGTCTACTATGAATAAAACTATCTTATTATGGATAAAATTATTTTATTTATAATTTTTCTTGTGTTAGTTTTTGATTTACATAGCATGTGCTTGAATGCTTTATGTTATTGCTATGTATGTGTATGGGATGTTTGATTTCGATTTTCTAATTCTATCTCATAATGTTGTGAACCCTTATAGTTTGGGTGACTTTTTGGTTTAGCAGGATTAAGTTCTAGCCCATGTTGGTAGGCTTTATCAAAGGATCGTGAGGGGTTCTCATAGAAACAATATGTTGAATCGTTTGGTTTAGCATAAAAGCATATGTGTTTCAAGGTTTTCACTTTTGCTTGCAATAGTTAAAAACCGGTTTTCAACCTTTCTCTGGTAAAGGTTGGTTGTTGTTATTCTTTTGTTTTGCATAAGGATGAAAACATAATGATATTTCGATATCAATTCTCCCTGGAAGAAGATGCAAATATATTGGAGAAGTGGATGCGAAATTTGAGGTAACAATCTTGTTAGTTAATTGTTTTCCTGTTTAAGAAAAACCTGATTTTATTTCATATATTTATTGCTTTTGCTTAACAAAATTTCGGTACAATTTATGTTTTATTCCATTATTTGTGTATGGATGTGTGTATGATTCAATTGATTCCGCTTAAGAAAAACTATTGTTATCTTGCTTTATTGTGTGGTATCAATTGTTTAGGCTTACAAAATCTCGGTGCAATTTGTTGTGCTTTAATGTCTATGTTGTTTCAATTGCTTCCGGTTTAGGTGAATAATTATGCAAGTTGATTTATTTGGTTTGTATGAATTGTTTATGGATTAACGAAAGAAAAGGTTTACGGAATGAATTGTTTAGTCCAATTCGATTCCGGATAAGAGAAACTAAGTTAATTTTGATCTTAGTTAGACGTATCAAATAAGAGGTTTCGGTTATTTAAGTCTAATCGAATGCCTTAACAAGAAATGCTAGTTAACTAACATAGTACTTATCTTGTTTAAAATTTAAAGGTCTAAGTCATATGGATAATTAGAACCTGATGAGAAAAATAGAGTTATCTTTATTTTGATCTTATTGAACAAGTGATTGTATTTATACAATCGGTTTAGAAAAGGAACTAAGGTGCTTAGTTGATTTTGGTTTGCTAAACTATTAGGGAAAATTGCTTCAGGCAATTTTTTTCCTGGTAACATATCAAAATAAAATTATTTTGTAGTTTCGGTTTTGATATTGGTCATCAAAAATGGTGTGTGGAACCCTCATGATTAACTCTATAGGTTTGCAAGTCTATTTTGAGATTTGTAAGATCCTTTCGGTTTGTCCTTTATTTTTTCGTTTCTTTGTCATTTTGTGACAAAAAGGGGGAGAAATATATGGAGTAAACAAGTGATACTGGTATTGATTTATATTGATTGGTATGACTAAGGGAAAGGACATTGGTGCTTAAACGTTTATCTAACGAAAGAGTGAAAGCATAGACTAAGGGGGAGTAACATATCATATACTTGTAGTTATATGGACTACAAAGGAAATAACAAAGACGTGTGGATTGATAAAATCTACTTATCTTACCTTTAGAGGGAGTATTAGCTTTGTTATTATAATGTCAACAGCGGAATTTAAGGATTGAATGTATACAAGTTATTGTGCTGTTGAATTCGGGAATCAAGCGTATGTGTAATGAATTCTTGTAATTTGATCATTCATATGATGTAAGAGTTTTGTCACTAAAATTGACAAAGAGGGAGATTGTTAGAGCATAGCTCGACTGAACCCACCAAGCGTTGGTATGTCAAGTTTGGTTGTCATATTTTAGTGAGCCAAAACTCATTTAAGAGTCGCTTGATTATGTACTAGAGTCAACTTCGTACAAGTTAGCTTGAAAGTATTAGGATATGAGACATTACAAGTATTGCGAAGACTTGAAGAAGTAAGGAGCTACAATGACAACATCATCCTTCCACTTGAGGTTAGTGATATTTGACTTGAATTGTTTCATTAACTAACTTATATTTCAAGTCGTGCATATTGAAAACAAAACTGTGAAGCATGAATGATTATAACCTAGTTAGATATAGTATTAAGGAATACAATACGAGGTTTACTGCTTAACCATTAAACTTTGTAGATAAAAAATCGACATAATCGTTTGAATGCTATTGTGATTATGTATGGGTATAAGGTGAAGATTTCATCCTAGGAAACAATGTTTTACATTTGTTTTAAGGAAGTAAATTCATGAACTTGTTTTGTGAATCGAAAGAGAAATCTCCAGGCATTATTGGTATTGTTATTCATTGCGTATCTTTTGAACTACTAATATGTTCGATTAGTATAACCGCTCATGAATTGTTTATGTTCTTTGTAAAACTATTCACAAAGGCCTGACTTTTGTATTGGTATGACTTTTATTAGTGAAACCGATCTTAAGTAATCACCTGAGATGGTATGATCGATTTTGTTTTATTGGTATGACCGACTCTAGGTAAAAGGGAGCCGATCATAGTAAGAGGTGCAACCTATCACGAAAGGGAATCGATCCTTGTATGAGGTGCAACAATTTTTTAGCAGAAAGGGGAACCAATCCTATGGACATGTGCAACACGCTTTTAGGCAAAGGGGAACCAATCCTCTGGACATGTGCAGCAAGTACAAGTTAGATACCATATATATGCGGGGAACCGATCCTAATACCTAGTCAACCGAATTTTGGAAAGCTAGTATGACTATGCACAGTACTCACATGGAGGTAGAACCGAAACTTGTTTTGGTATAACCGTGAAACCCATGATTTGTGATTGAGTGTTATTGACCATCACATAGTTCTTAAAAGTCAGATGAACCAATTCTAAACTTTTTTGGAAGTGTGGAAAATTGGTTTCAAGATTGTAAGTATGAAAGAGGACTTAAAAAGTAAGGATGTCGACATACTTTGAGCATGTGCAATAACGCTTATCTTTAATTGTTTAAAGTTATTCCTTAATAGCTAAAGGAAGAAAATCCCGGATCGAATAAAATAAATTGAAAATCTTTTATTTAAGGTTTTTAATTTTATTTTAGGAAAATGAAAATTAGTAATGTGCATTTTCTTGTTGGAGATTTTCCAAGAGATTTTCGGTCATTATTTGGACAAAGCATTTCCAGGAATTATTGAAACCGAATCTGGAAATATATTGCATATCTTGAGAATATTTTCGGTTTTGGAAATTCCTTGGTGTGCAAACTTCCTTGGTCTATAAATATGAAAGTTTGCGTTTCGGGCAAACTAATCCGCGTACAACAAGAACTATCTCAGTTGTGTTGCTACTGGTTAAGCCGCCTATTCGGAGAAGAGAGTAACCTAATTAGGCGAAATCTCTTACGGCCGCTCAGTTTAAAGTCTTCTTTGGGATTGAGAAGCTCTATTAGTATCGTTTGTGGGAAACTAGATAATTGAGTTTTTTTTAGAGCATAGCTCGGTTGAACCCACCAAGCGTTGGTATGTCAAGTTTGGTTGTCATATTTTAGTGAATCAAAACTCATTTAAATAGTCGCTTGATTATTTACCAGAGTTAACTTCGTATAGGTTAGCTTGAAAGTATTAGGATATGAGACTTATAAGTATTACATGAAGACTTGAATAATGTGAATAAGCAATGAGCCACAACGACAACATCATCCTTCCACTTGAGGTTAGTAACATTTGATTTGAACGGTTTCATTTCCTGAAGTATCTTTCAAGTCATGCATATTTAAAACATAACCGCGAAGCTGTGAATGATTATACTCTAGTTAGACATAGTATTAAGGAATTACAATACGAAGTATAATGTCCATCTTTTGAACTTCGTATATAAGACATCGACATAATCGTATGAATTCTATTAAGATTATATATGGGTATGCGTGAAGATTTCGTCCTAGGAAACAATGTTTTACATTCGTTTGAAGGAAGTAAATTCAAATCTTTTGTGAATCGAAAGGGAAATCGCTAGGCTTATTGGTATTTTAATTCATTGCAAATCTTTTAAATTACCAATATGTGTGTTTAGTATAACCGCTCATAAATTTTTTATCTATCTTGGTAAAACTATTCACAAGGCCTGACTTTTGTACTGGTATGACTTTTATTGGCGAAACCGATCTTAAGTAATCACCTGAGATGGTAAGATCGATATCTTGAAATTGGTGTGACTAAATACTAGTCATTGGGTAACGGATCCTAGTAAGAGGTGTGACCGATCACAAGAGAGAGTGTAATTGATCCTTGTAAGAGGTTTAAAATTTTTTAGTAAGTTGGTGTAACCGATCCTATAAATTGGTTAACCGATCACAAGTTTTACCATAAGAAGTGGTAATCGATCCTAGTACTTAGTTGGCCATTTTATGGTAACTAGTGTAACCGATCCTAGTATCCACTTGGAGGTAAAACCGAAACTTTATGTTGAGGTAGAACCGTAAAACCCATTAATGGTGATTTGATAGGATAATCAATCACATAGTTCTTGGAAGTCAGATGAACCAATTCTAAACTTGTTTGGAAGTGTGGCAAATCGGTTCCAAGATTGTAAATATGAAAAAGGATTTACAAAGTAAAGATGTCGACATACTTTGAACATGTGCAGTAACTCTTATCTTTTATTGTTCAAAGATATTCCTTGATAGCTAAAGGAGAATCCCGGATCGAAGTAAATTGAGAATCTTTTAGTTAAGGTTTTTAGTTTTATATGCTTTTAATTTCAAGCAATTAAAATGAATATCTTTAGAAAATAAAAATTAGTAATGTGCATTTACTAGTTGGAGATTTTTTACTGAGATTTCGGTCAATATTTGGACAAAGCATTTCCAGGAATTATGAAAACCGTTTTTGCCCTTATTGCATATCTTTGAGAATATTCGGTTCTCGAAATTCCTTGGTGCCCAAACTTCATTGTCTATAAATACTGAAGTTTGCATTTCAAGCAAACTAATCCTCAGAGCCAGCAAAACTACCTAGTTGTGTTGTTACTGGTGGAGTCGTCTATTTGGAGAGGAAAGTACTCTAATTAGGCGAAATCTCTTACGACCGCTCGTTTCAAAGACTTCTTTAGGATTGGGAAGCTCCACGAGTACCGTTGGTGGGAAACTAGATTATTGCAGTTTATGATTAGTTTTCGATTGATTTGATTGACTAACGGTTGTTGAACTTTGATTGCACCTAGTTTGTTTATGCTTGAGAATATTCACTCAAACTAGATCGAAGTGTCGACGGGGATCTTTAAAACTGTTTTTAGATCTAAAGATGTCTTGTGATAATCCATCATTAACAAACTCCATTTTGTGTATGATTGATCACAAGAGATTCAAGTTATTTGTGTGCAGGTGTTTATTGAAGATCAAAGAAGATTTGAAGAGAAAGAAGATATTTGGTTTCATGATATTTGGTGTGCACAAAACTTGATCGGCTGGGGATCCAACTATAATCGGTTTATCTTTGTGATAGATTGGATTGATTAGTTGAGTAAATCGGTATCAATACGTTTCTTTGTGATTCAAAGTATTGATTGCATAATCTTAACAATTACTTTGGTAGTTGTTGAAAAGATAGATCTAAGAACCTGACAAAGGAGTTTATTGGGATAAACGGAAGAGCCTTTTGTCAAACTCATATCACTTGTTTGAAAAGAGTTGTTACCGAAGAGATTTGTTGTTCCTTAACTGTTTGGAATACGAACCGAAGGAATTGTTCCAAGTGTGTGATTTATTGTAAGTTGGAGGCACAGGAATACTGAGGAAACTAGGTGAACTATAGTTTTAGTTGCTTGGTCTCAACTATACGAAGTTGGTTTGATTTTGTATAGCGGATTAATTCTGAGAGTATTCAATTCTGGACTAGGTCCTGGGGTTTTTCTGCATCTGCGGTTTCCTCGTTAAAAAAAATCTTTCTGTGTCATTTACTTTTATTTTCCGAAATTATAATTATTGTTATTATAAATTAAATTAAATTACACAAACGTTAATTCCTATTTACTTGATAGCAATCCTATTATTTTTGGTTAAGTCTGAACCTTTTATCAGGTAAACATACTTCGTTGTTGTATTGGCTTGATCTTGTATCCATAATCAATCACACAAGTTATCTTGTTGTCGTATTGTATCGATCTCATATCCATAGACGATCACACGAAGTGTGAACCGATTAGTTGTACTATCCCGACTCATTCCATAGACAATCACTTTCGGATAAAGGACTTATAGGTGGAAAAGTTTTAGATTGAGGTATATTTTGGTACCCTCGTCTTTTCAGATAGAACTGCTCATCAGATGTGGTTCGACCAGGATATCTGATGTGTTTTCAAAGTTTTTGTAGTAATAAGATTCGTTCAAGACTTGTGAAAGCATATTTTAGACTTAATTTTAAATAAAAATATAGGAAACTTAAATAAAAGTGATATGAAAAATATGGAGAAGACTGGGGGCTATGGATTCCACTAATTACCAATATCAAAGTGATTTTATATTCTTTAATTATAATTATGCAAATCCTTCATTCAAATTGATTCTAAATATTGCAAAAGTTGATTTTTTTTAGAAATAACAATTGTAAATCGAAAGTACGGGACATCAAAACCCTAGGATAGCATGCTCCATCAATTGAAATAGAGATTACCACATTTTATTTAACAAAAACCATTTTTTTCTATTTATTTATCAAGGCAAATAATCATATAATAATTGCATAAATTAAATAAAATAGAGATTACCACATTTTATTGGAGAAATAGCTTCCTCTGTCGCCCCAGAGGATGGGTTTAGCTCATCATTGTATAAACTTGCTCAAAGTACTGATTCATGCTCAAAATTTGTTTACAACGATGAAATAGAGAGAAAAAAATGAAAAATCGGGTGTTTGCAACGTTTATAATTGTTGCAAAACACTGTTACAAAGAACGATAGAAAAGAACTGTTGTTGTTGTATCTCTGCGACCCTCGTGTGTCTGTCGTTTTCACTGTTGATAAACGACTGCCTCTGGTGGTCTTTTGTTCTTCGTGTTCTTCCTAGCAGCAGCAGAAAATTTTTCTCTGCAACACGATCAACCTCCTCTGTTGTTGTTCTAAACTCTCCCAAACTCTCTAGAGCCCCTCTATGAGTCCCCAACACCCTATATATACCCAACAGAACCTCCAAATATCGCATTAAACTCTCAAATATTCTCTCATTACTCGAGTGATACAAATTATTTTCGGGGAGATTTTCTTTCCTGTTTTGTTGTTTCCGCGCGCCTAGAGATGTATTACACACTCTATCTCATTCATATCATGTTCCATAACCGGATAGACTCTCTCCAACACGTGAGAAACTCTCTGCAATTCAACTAAACCCGTGAAAACTTCATGAAGCTCTGTTTTTCTCCACGCGACGATTCTGCCAAATTTTTTCCAAAATAAAACCCATACCAACGTTATATAGTCATATCCCGTCCATCCATGAAGTTTCAGCGATTCAGTCTACCTCTAACCCATCCAAAATCTGATCGAAAAATCTGCCAGGGGTGAAACTCTTATTCCCGCCAAAAATGAAATTTGAAATGAAGAAGAAGGGTTGCCTCCTATCCGGTATTGGGGTGCCTTCAGCAAATGGGTGCTATAGACAAATTTGGGTGCAGAGGATGAATTTGGGCTACACATAACCTTGGGTGTCGCTTAGCCAAATCTGGGTTCTGTATAGCAAATGTCCTCCAGGGGTCCAAATAGCACTTTTTGAGCAACTTTTTCCACACAAGTGTATTTCTCCAAAAACACCTACACAAACATAAAAACACCATAATAAGTACAAAATCAAGCACTAGCAATAGAGACACTGAGGACAATTCAGACACAAGAATGTGTCTATCAATATCCCTTTTCGTAAAGGACCATGTACGTTCTGTAGAATCCAGTGAAATCTCGGTACTGTAAACGGTTTTTCAAGGAACCTTCCTTTCTTCCATGCTGAAAAATTTGGTCGTGGATCTCCTAGAGCTCGATCTTACTGGCTTGAACAACTCGTGAATATCAGTAATTTCTTACAAGATTTTTCAAAAGAAGATGTAATTATCATGTCATGTGAGCCAAGTCTTAAATGTTCATCTCCTTGTGTAAACCAAGTAAGTGTTCCACTGTTTAAGAATCTTCAAGACTTAATCATTCCCCTCTAGAACTTAATTGAATGGTTCTTTTTTGTCCGGTCGTTCCATTCGTGCTCAAAGCGAAATCAGTTCCCAGGTGGACGATACGGGAGCTGACAGAAGTAGTGATCACCTTGATCTTGTCGTGACAGGAAACCATTCCTCGCCTCCTTTTGGAATTTCACCAGTAGGAACCATTCTCTTTTTATTTTATAAGTACTCTCGTTCATTGTTGGTACAAAAGTGGTCATACCTGATGATATTTTTCAATGATGATGTAGTAATAAGTTCGTTGAGACGTGTGAAAGCAAAAGATTTTAGACTTATAAAACTTAAAAATAGAAAACTTATTGCAAAATTGATTTCAAGATATTAAAAGTAACCAAGACACTAGATTCCACTATTACACATGAATGAACTATACCAAATATGTTTCAAAACTCTAACTATCCTTTAAGTCCTTTATTTCTTAATTCACACATAATCAAACATATTCCCAAATATTAATTGTATTCCCTAAGAATAGACTATCAATCAAACAAAGTATAATCTATCAAATTGAATCACAAGTAATTAAGAGAATTATGTGAACATTTAGAACTCCGCAAAAGCGGTGATTGAATGAATTATAAATTGTAAATTAGAGAAAATAAAATTGTTACCAATCATTCATGCATAGATAGCTTCATCCATTGCCTTGGTTGCGTGAGAATTAGCTCATCATCATGGAAACACGCTCAAAATTCATTTTTATTGCTCAAAGGGTGTTTACAAAGATGAAATGGGAGAAACAATGATAAAACGGTGATTTTCTTTTCTCGCCCAAAAACTCTCTCCAAATGTGCTCTCTAGCTCTCTATTTATACACACAAATACACATCACTCAAATATATTCTTCCATAACTCCAAAATCTTCTTCTTTTTAATTAAAAATATCTTCAGAATTTTTCCTTCTCTTTATTATATATATTTCTTTACTAAACCCATATCTTCTTTAATTCGCAGAATAAAATCCAAGATAAAATCTTCTAAGGATATCTTTCTTGTTTAATACAAGATAACTTCATTTTTCTTCAAAACTTCATGTTTGTAAGGCAAGAAGATATTCTTATGTTAAAGATAATAAATCCTTTACCGTTGAAACCAAATTTCCCACCAATTTTTTCTTTTCAAATCAAGGAAGAAGATGGAGCCCCCTTAACCAGGGATGGGGTGCGATTAGCGGTTGGTTCCCTGAGGTGCCCCTTATCAGTTAGGTGCCCCTTATCCAAAACTGAGAGTCCGAATAACATGTGTCCTCTGGGTGCCTATGCCAACTTTTCGAGCCGAATTTTCCAAAAATGTTTATTTTCCAAAAATACTTATAAACACATAAAACACCATAATAAGTAGAAAATCGAGTACCAACAATACTGAAAATTGAGGACAATTTGGTCACAAAAATGTGTCTATCAAATACCCCCAAACTTATTATTTGCTAGTCCTCGAGCAAATCTAATCTAGAAAAATAAAAATGACTACACTTAGCGCGTGCAGCAAGCCGTTAAACCGCTAGGTGGTCCTAGCGGCGGAGGGTTTACCAGAGGTGTACCCACAAAACCTTTACTCCAGACCCTAGATATCTACGCAGAACCTTGGAAGGCACTAAAGAATCTCCTTGGTTGGCATACAATCATTGACTATAGGAGGAAGTACCCTGATGCGAAATTCCAATTGATGTACATAAGTTTGCACTCAACATACTAAAATTCATATATAAGTGACATAGCTCTACTCAGATAGTTTCTAGACATTATAACCGGAGTCAACCAATCACATGGAAAGATTAAGAGGATGGATAAAGAGAAAAATATATGGTTCAAAGTGAACGATGTTTCCCATATATGTCTGAAGGCCTCTGCCAAGATGAACCTATCCTAGTGGACTGAGATACTGGTCTGACTAATATCAACTAGCATATACAAGGGGACCAGTGGTCGATAAACCTAACTCTAGGTCAACACAACTGGCATATACAAGGGCACCAGTGGTCGACTTTATTGATTTTATTCTGGTTGGGCTGATGATCTGTTCTCAAACTTTTTTTTTCCTTTTTTTTCCCTTTTTTTTAGGTATCTCAATCACCCTATTTCACTCTAGCAACGGTAACAACTTGAGTCGTGTGCCCCACCAAATCACTTAAGAAATAAAAACAAAATGGGATTAGGATTCAACGAGTTATGGCGAAACTACCATGTTTTTTTTCTAATTCTAACACCTGAGCTCTGTGCTTTTATGAATAGACTCTTTAGATGTTTCCATCTAATCAGATTGGTTCCTCAACTCCTACAACCAAGATGTTCCCATCCACTTAGATTGGTTAGTGCCAACCTTAATAAGCATAAATTTCTAGGCTCTGGAGTTTATTTATTGCAACTAAAAGCTAACAAAAAGTTTCTTCCCCACCCCCAAACTTAAATCTAACATTGTCCTCAATGTTTCTAATGAAAGAGCAATACCAAAAAGTAAGGTAACATGAGGAATCAGTAAAGAGAGAAGTCGGAAAGATAGTACCTGGGTGAAGAGAGAAATCAAAAACTAATATACAACATACAATCGCCTCGATGGTCAATCAAGGGTAAACAGGGTCCTCCAGAGGGACCTCCTCAACATCACCTGTAGGAAAGGGCTCTAAAAAGGGTTTCAATCTCTGACCGTTAACCTTCGAAGAACTACTACCATCTGGTGTCTCGATCTCAACAGCTCCATGAGGAAAGACAGTGCGAACAATAAAAGGACCCGTCCACCGAGAACGTAACTTCCCAGGGAAAAGATGCAAGCGGGTATCATACAGAAGAACTTTTTGACCTGGAGAAAATGACTTTCTTAAAATATTCTTATCATGCACAAGTTTCATTTTGTTCTTATACTCCTTCGCACTATCGTAAGCATCTATACGAATCTCTTCCAACTCATTGAGCTGGAGTTTCCTATGGGCTCCTGCCTTGTCAAGTGAAAAATTTAGCTGCTTAACAGCCCAATAAGCTCTATGTTCTAACTCAACAGGTAAATGACATGCCTTCCATACACAAGCCGATAAGGCGACATTCCAATGGGGGTCTTAAACGCAGTACGGTAAGCCCATAAGGCATCAGTAAGCCTAGACGACCAGTCTTTCCGATTAGGATTAACTGTTTTCTCTAATATACGCTTTATCTCCCTATTGGAAACCTCTACCTGACCACTAGTCTGTGGATGATATGGGGTAGCTACCTTATGTGTAATACCATATTTCTTCATCAAAAGCCTAAAAGGTCCATTACAAAAGTGCGACCCTCCATCACTAATTATAGCTCGCGGTGTACCAAAACGTGTAAGTATATTATTTTTCAAGAACTCAATCACAACCCTATGGTCATTGGTTTTACACGCAACCGCCTCAATCCACTTAGAGACATAGTCTACAGCGACAAGGATGTAAAGTTACCAAAAGAATTAGGAAACGGACCCATAAAGTCAATACCCCATACATCAAAGACCTCAACAACTAAAATAGGGTTCAAGGGCATCATGTTCCTACGGGAAATGGTTCCTAATTTCTGGCAACGTTCACAAGTAACACAGTAACTGGGAGTCTTTAAACAACGAAGGCCAATAGAATCCACACTGCATATTTAGCAGCAGTCTTCTTAGCACTAAAGTGACCCCCACAAGCATGATCATGACAAAAGGAAATAATACTGGACTGGTCATTCTCAGGTATACATCTCCTAATAATCTGGTCTGGACAATACTTAAACAAATAAGGATCATCCCAAAAGAAGTGCTTCACCTCGGCTAAAAACCTAGAACGATCTTGTTTACCCCAATGTTGGGGCATTCGACCAGTAACAAGATAATTCACTATATTCGCATACCAAGGTGCTTGGGTAACAAAGAACAGTTGTTCATCAGGAAAACTATCCCTAACAGGAGGAGAATCATTAAGGGTATCCACAACAAGCCTAGACAAGTGGTCTGCTACTACATTTTCTGCACCTTTTTTATCTCTAATGTCTAAGGAAAATTCCTGCAACAATAGGATCCATCTAATCAATCTAGGTTTAGTATCCTTCTTGGAAAGAAGATACTTCAAAGCAGCATGATCAGTAAAGATTATGACCTTAGAACCTAAGAGGTAGGATCTAAACTTGTCTAAGGCAAACACAATAGCTAATAGTTCCTTCTCCGTAGTGGTATAGTTCAACTGGGCATCATTCAGAGTTTTGCTAGCATAGTAAATCACATGAAGTAACTTATTTTCTCGCTGACCTAGCACAACACCAATAGCATAATCTGAAGCATCACACATGATCTCAAAGGGTAGGTTCCAGTTGGGTGCCTGGACTATGGGGGCGGTAGTGAGTAAATTCTTAAGCTTCTCAAAAGCCTCTAAACAAGCATCATCAAAGACAAACTTAACGTCTTTTGCAAGCAAATTGCAAAGAGGTCTAGAAATTAAGCTAAAATCCTTAATGAATCGACGATAAAAACCTGCATGCCCTAAGAATGACCTAATATCTCTTACGGTTTTTGGGACCTGTAAAGTTTTAATGAGGTCAACTTTGGCTCTATCTACCTCTATACCCTTCGAAGATACGATATGCCCTAGAACAATTCCTGAACGAACCATGAAGTGACATTTCTCCCAATTAAGCACTAAATTCTTTTCCTTACACCTAGTCAAAACTAATGACAAATGATGCAAGCACTCATCGAAAGACGAACCAAACACTGAAAAATCATCCATAAAGACCTCTAAGAACCGTTCTACCATGTCAGAAAATATGCTCAACATACAACGCTGAAAGGTCGCAGGGGCATTACATAGCCCGAAAGGCATGCGTCTATACGCAAAGGTACCAAAGGGACAGGTAAAAGTGGTTTTCTCTTGGTCTTCTGGCTATAACAACCTGATTATAACCGCAGTATCCATCTAAAAAGCAATAATGGCTACGTCCAGCTAATCTCTCTAGCATTTGGTCGATGAAGGGAAGGGAAAGTGGTCCTTCCTAGTGACCTTGTTCAATTTCCTATAGTCAATACAGACACGCCAACCCGTGGTCACCCGGGTTGGGATTAACTCATTGTTATCATTCTGGACTACAGTAATACCGGATTTCTTGGGAACAACCTGAACGGGGCTGACCCACTTACTGTCTGAAATGGGGTAGATAATGCCTGCATCTAACAGCTTAAGAACCTCGGTTCGAACTACTTCTTTCATATTAGGGTTCAGTCGACGTTGCATCTACCTAGAAGGTTTGGTGTCACTCTCTAAATAGATCTGATGCATACAATCAGTAGAACTTATACCCTTAATGTCTGCTACGGTCCACCCTAAAGCTTCCTTGTTATTCTGAAGGACAGTCACTAGCCTACTTTCCTGATCACTATCCAAGTCGGAAGCTATAATCGCAGGTAAAGTTTCAGATGGGCCTAAAAACACATACTTCAGGGAATCTGGTAATGGTTTAAGGTCCAACTTAGGAGGCTTTTCTAACGAAGGAATTAGGGTAGACTCAGAAACGGGTAGAGGTTCGAACTTAGGTTTCCAACAATTACTAGTGTCTATCAAAGGGGTTGAATCTAACAAAGCATTCACCTCATTAATCACATCGTCATCATCAAAATCAATCCCAAAGTGGGCTAGGCATTTCTCTAATGGATCTTCTAACAAAGTGTTTGGTAATGACTCCTCGACTAATATTCCTATCATGTTCACCTCTTCTATGTTCGAGTCATCTGGTTCAGAGGGTATCTTACTAATATTAAAAATGTTCAGCTCAATAGTCATATTGCCAAAAGACAAATTCATAATACCATTTCGAAAGTTAATGATCGCATTGGATGTAGCTAAAAACTGGTGACCTAAAATCACTGGTATTTGGTTCTCTGGGTCAGGGACAGGTTGGGTATCTAGGATAACAAAATCCACTGGATAAATAACCTTTTCGACCTCAATAAGAACGTCCTCGATCACACCACAAGGAATTTTAGTGGACTTATCAACTAACTGAAGTGTCATCTGGGTAGGTTTCATCTCACCAAGTCCTAGCTTAAGGTACACATGGTATGGCAGTAATTTCACACTGGCTCCTAAGTCAAACAAAGCTTTCTCGACACGGTGTTTACCTATTGTGCAAGAAATAGTAGGGGACCCTGGGTCTTTATACTTAGGAGTAGTGGTATTCTGAATAATAGAACTCACATGACTAGCTAGGAAGGCTTTCTTCTGGACACTAAGTTTTCGCTTTCGCGTACACATATCCATAAGAAACTTGGCATAAGCTGGAATCTGATTAATCGCATTTAACAATGGGAGGTTGATAGTAACCTGCTTAAAAACCTCCAATATATCATTAAAGTTGGACTCCCTCTTAGTTGGAACTAGCAGCTGGGGGAACGGGGCTCTGGGAACAAAGTCGGGATCAGCATGACCCTCATTGGTCTCTTTGAAGACTCTATCAGTCTCCTTATTTTGTGGCTCAGAAGGGTGAACTACAACATGTTCACTATCAGGCATGGCAACCTTATTGTCAACTTTCTTTCCACTCCTAAGGGTTTTATAGAATTCACATGATTGTACGATTTCTATCCTTTAGGTTTAGGATTAGTTTGACTAGGGAACCTTCCATCTTCTCTTTCACTAAAAAACTTAGCTATTTGGCCGACTTGAAGTTCTAAGTTAGCAAGAGACTGGGAATTATTCTTAAAATTCTGCCTGGTTTCTTCTTGAAAACCACAGTGGTTCTTTGATAACATCTCATGGTTCTTTGCTAACATAGTAAGGGTTTCTTCTAAGGTGGAGATCTTTTTCTCATTCTGAAACTGGGGTTAACCTGAAGAGTTCTTAGCATAACCAAAACCTAAGGTAGGCTGAGAATTACTAGACTGTCCTTGATTCTTACCCTTAGACCAAGAAAAATTAGGATGGTTTCTCCAACCAGGGTTGTAAGTCTCTGAGTATGGGTCAAACTTCTGTCGGTTCTTAAACCTAGCATTGTTATAGACAGCATGGGCTTGCTCTTCACTAACCTGACCTTCCCAAAATGAGTTATTGGGTTCTACTCCACAACTAGACTCTTGAGAGGCTCTAAACCTATCATCAGGTTCAACAAGAGACCTGTGTTTAGGATGATTCAATTCCAAAGCTTCTAACCTTCTAGACAAAGCAGCAAACTTAACATCAGACCCGAAGCTTGTATCTACCACATTGGTGCTACTTCTATTAACCAAGAGTCTTTTGGGGGGTTCAACACAAGACTCCCACTGTTGGGATTTTTCAACGACAACTCCTAAGAAGGTGAAAGCATCATCAACACTTTACTAGTGAACTCACCAGCGGACATAGACTCAACCATGGCTTTGGTTGAATAGTCTAAATCATCATAAATAATCTATACGAGTTTCATCTTATCAAATCCATGGTGAGGACACTGGGATAGGAGATCATTGAATATCTCTAAGAACCTATAAAGAGACTCCCCATCTTGTTGCACACTAGCACTAATTTTCTGCCTAACAGACGAAGTTTTATGCTTAGGGTAGAATTTCATATAAAAAACAGCAATAAGTTCCTGCCATGTTTCAATGGATTCATATGGTAGGTTGTTTAGCCATGTCTTGGCTTTATCTCTCAAAGAAAAGGGAAACATCTTAAGTTTCAAGACTTCATTAGTAAGGTCTTTTATTCTAATTGTCCCACAAATTTCCTCAAAGTCCCTAATATGAAAATAAGGGTTCTCATCATATTTTCCTAAGAATACAGGGATCATCTGCAGAATACTAGGTTTTATCTCGAAATTAGTCGTAGTGGCTGGCAATTTAATGCACGAAGCTCGGGTGGACCTAGTTGGGAACATGTAATCTTTCAAAGTTGCCATTGCTGGCACAGCTGAAGTACTAGGGATATTTTCCTCACGAAGAGACAGATTCTCAAAACTGAAGTTTTCAAAAACAGGGCTCTCAAAAGAAGAGTCTTCGAGCTCCCCGCCTTCACAAGAAGAACTACTAGGTTTATCACTAATCAAACGACCTAGAGTGTTTCTTTTCCAAGCCCGCTCTTTAATAACCTTGGGCATACACTAGAAAAACAAAAGATAAAGAAAGAAATCCTAAAAGGAAGGGAAGTTCTATGCAAACACAAAGCAGGCTGACTCCACCAAAGCAAACCTAAAGATTTCTAGCAAACAAAAAGCATGATGGCTCCACTTAGATTGTTTCTAGACCAGCTTCTAATCCTTCGAAAGGGAATTCGTTACAATTTAAGCAAACCTCTCTGGAATCAATCCGAGTTTAAGTAAGTTGAATCGAGACGAGGGAAGTTCAATGGAGATTTGATACCCAAGGTCTCACCGGCATTACCAGGCGGCGTATTCAACTCGCAGAAACCATCATGAACTTTGAAGCATACTTAAAAGAGTAACCAATATTTTTCGAATGACTTTCCTATTAAGCTCGTTACCCTATAGGTCTCGTTCTAGTCAAATTTTAGGCTTAGGTTCGCGTTTGGTTTCGTTTTCCTAAGGCGGGCAAGAAGGGAACGGTGATGAAATCCGAACCCTTATCTTGTATGGCCAGTCCTTTCCCTTTACTAGGAAATTAAAGCACCCGTTTTCAAATCCTCAGCATATATGCAAACGAAGGAATACAATAACTCGCTGACAGGAGATTCGCGAGTGTTTCGACAAACTTACCTCCCGTACCATACGGGGGATGAACCGCTGAAGTCGACTCGGGACACGACTCCTATGTCATGTACGAACCCGAGGGGCCGAGGCGATATCGTAATCGTCGTCCTTCTCTGCAAACAATTTATATTTAAACTACCCTTCCGGAGGGTTTAAAAAAATAAAGTCCCAAAGTCCACAGTCCACAGTCCAAAAATAAAGTGCAAAAAAAAAAAATCTAAAAAAAAATCTAAAATAAATAAATAAATTGTCTCTCTCTCTCTTTTTTTAATTAATTTTTATTCTCCTTTTCTTTCGCTCTTTTCGCTTTGCTTTTACTCCAAATATTTAAGTATTCACCAAAAACTTTGGCAAATTTTTCTTTCGCTCCAAATTCCAAAATCTGTAAGGAAAAGACAAAAATCCAGAAACGTAAAGAAGAACAAATAAAATGAAAATGAAAAACAAATAAAAACTTTAAAAAAAAATCTAAAAACTCTAGCCTAAAGACAAGTCCGCGTTGGCGGCGCCAAAAATTGATGATATTTTTCAATGATGTTGTAGTAATAAATTCGTTGAGACTTGTGAAAGCAAAAGATTTTAGACTTATAAAACTTAAAAATAGAAAACTTATTGCAAAATTGATTTCAATATATTAAAAGTAACCAAGACACTAGATTCCACTATTACACATGAATGATAGATACCAAATATGTTTCAAAACTCTAACTATCCTTTAAGTCCTTTATTTCTTAATTCATACATAATCAAATATATTCTCAAATATTAATTGTATTCCCTAAATAGACTATCAATCAATTAAACAAAGTATAATCTATCAAATTGAATCATAAGTAATTAAGAAAATTATGTGAACATTTAGAACTCCGCAAAAGCAGTGATTGAATGAATTATAAATTGTAAATTAGAGAAAATAAAATTGTTACCAATCATTCATGCATAGATAGCTTCATCTATTGCCTTGGTTGCGTGAGAATTAGCTCATCATCATGGAAACACGCTCAAAATTCATTTTTATTGCACAAAGGGTGTTTACAAAGATGAAATGGGAGAAACAATGATAAAACAGTGATTTTCTTTTCTCGCCCAAAAACTCTCTCCAAATGTTCTCTCTAGCTCTCTACTTATACACACAAATACACATCACTCAAATATATTCTTCCATAACTCCAAAATCTTCTTCTTTTAATTAAAATATCTTCAGAATTTTTCCTTCTCTTTATTATATATATTTCTTTACTAAACCCATATCTTCTTTAATTCGCAGAATAAAATCCAAGATAAAATCTTCTGAGGATATCTTTCTTGTTTAATACAAGATAACTTCCTTTTTCTTCAAAACTTCATGTTTGTAAGGCAAGAAGATATTCTTATCTTAAAGATAATAAATCCTTTACCGTTGAAACCAAATTTCCCGCCAATTTTTTCTTATCAAATCAAGGAAGAAGATGGAGCCCCGTTAACCAGTAATGGGGTGCGATTAGCAGTTGGTTCCCTGAGGTGCCCCTTATCAGTTAGGTGCCCCTTATCCAAAACTGAGAGCCCGAATAACATGTGTCCTCCGGGTGCCTATACCAACTTTTCGAGCCGAATTTTCCAAAAATGTTTATTTTCCAACACACCATAATAAGTAGAAAATCGAGTACCAACAATACTGAAAATTGAGGACAATTTGGTTACAAAAATGTGTCTATCAATACCTCAGAGATGTCCTTTTATTCGAGTACTCGTCAGAAACTTTCGGATCCGATAGAATTGCACAGAATGGGCTGTAGAATCTTCATATGATGTCAGATTTGAGCTTCTAACTACAATTTGAAAATAGAAAAGAATTATATATTCAACGCAAAAAGAATTACCTAATTTCGAGTTATTTAGGTCAGTCAACCAGTCATGCACTTTTGTCATCAGGAATCCCGTATACAGTTTCAGAAGCGTTTTAGATTGCATCTATCTCGGTTTTGTAGCCACATCTTTTAACTCGCTTTCGTGTTTGATGATCCCTTTGTATATGTTGTATCATAGACATAGGGTAACATATTTTCTCAAGGGAGTACCCCAAAATTCCTTGCGAATTTTCATTAGTTTGCGTGTTTTCACACGGCAGCGCACATCAATCCTAATTGTAAGGGGATTCCTGTATTCCTTGAACCGCGCCGTGTTCCGACGCCTCAAGTACGACCCCTATAGTATTTTGACCTAATTACACTTTCATAGCTTAGTATAAGATGTGTATTTGGTCTCTGTAAGTCGTAGTCTTGCCCGTGGAAGGAATATACACTTTCATTCAATCGTAAAATCTTAACTTGACTTTTTTTCTTTGCACTTTCATATCTCGACATACCTTGTTTGATTTCATCTTCTTTTTTGTAGACTCCTGATGTGAGAATGACTCGAGATACACTTGTTGGAAATATGATAGAAAGATCTTCTTTTGATGATGATTAAGGCACCCATCAATCCCCGGTTTTCAGTGATTCTCGTGTCGAAGAAACCCGAAGAGACGGAGCACAACCACCGAATATTGTTGAATACCCTACTGTAGGTTTTGATTTTGTCCGTTCTAAGGCAATTCTGGATTCAAATGAAATACTCGTATGGGGATTCGGTGCCTAACCCACCTAGAACTCGACTGAACAAGAGGCTAACCTGGTACATCTGTTAAGTGAAATGTGCGCCATCCGCCTCAGAATTGGCCGTTAAATGGATGTCTAAAAAAACACTACAATAAGTGAGGGTTGGATTACTCACCTTAAGGGAATCGACGTCTTGCCGTGACAATTATCTAATTGTTGATCGGGGCTTTCATTATGAGTAGTCAACATCATTGCATTGGTTTAATTTGTGACTCCTCGATACATCGTGATTCTATCTAACACATATCGAGATAATACCGAACCAGTCCTTAGATTTAGTTAAGGTCATCTAGGAGCCGTATGAGGCTTAAGTATCATGTACGGTTCTGCAATAGCGATGGAAGCAGTGATGTTATCACCTACTATAATTATCTAACAGTTCAAATACAGTTAATATAGTTGAGGCGCAATCAAAATATGGTTTTGGGGGGTGGAATCTGTGACGTCAACCAAAATTTCATAACTCTCATGTCTCAATGATATGGGTCATGGTTTGACCAACGGAAAGCATGGGAAAAGGATTCGGAAGAAGGAAGAAAAGTTAGTGACTCCCTAAAATAGTTATGTTTCTAAACAGAACTAGAAGACATAGCTTATCAAATCCAAGAATTAAAACAACTCTTGGAATAACCAACTATTTGAGCCATGTAAGATGACATCATAATGAGAATCAGTGAGAAAGCTTTGACTTTGAATTTCCTCGTCCCCAATGACTGTCTGAGCAAGGTCCGACATGCTCCAGTCTAGAGGTAATTGCCTAGGCTCTTACCATCCACTCTGCATATAAATCACAGAGTTGATCAACTATCTGCTGTATAAGGCGATATAGCTAAGGTATGGCCATGTCGCTACAATGAAGGTGATAACTTATGTCGTTCATCCTTTCGTCGGTGTAGTTAATGATCTCTTATCAGTTCGTGGAGACGCGAGAGGCATGACTTTATACATCACACCTTCTAATCTTCTTTCAGAATTGGAGAAGCTGGTGATCACTTGTGAAAATCTTGGGTTCAACATCGGATGGCTAAGAGAGTGTCTTAATTCCGTTAAACCTAGATGAGCCAAAATCAATGCAGGTCCTCGTTTTTCATCAGAGGCTTTGGCTCGAGAGGAAGATATCATAAGGGAGAAATTGGAACGTGCCAGACAAGCAACTCGAGACGCAGAGGCTGAAGCAAATGAATTGCGCAAAAAATAAAGGGAATTTTATTAAAGGACATAAACCCTTAAGGGATAATCTCTTTTAGAATAATTGCCTTCTTTTCGAGTGATCCTGAGAGACATGTTTTCTGGTAATGGTTTTCTTTCCTTATTATCTTTTTAGGTTTTGAATTTTGGATATAAGATTTTCTAAAAAAATTGAGTTCGCAGAGTTTGGCACACAATTTATTGATTGAAAGAATTACATTTGGAAAGGATATTTAACCAACCACTAACTTGGATATTAAAGCGAAGACCTAATAAAACATGTCATAGTAGATAGTTTGTAGACTCGTTTCTTGAGTCCAAATTATGTCCAGTACCCAGCTGGGATGTTTTCTTCATTTGTGGAGTTTACTAAGCCTTATCTTCAGAGTTTAACAACTTGACTGTTATCAAAAGAAAGACTCACCACATATCCGATTATTTTTTTTTAGTAACGACGTACGTAAAGACTCCTTCCCTTAGGATCATACTCCTGCGTGAAATTGTTTCCTTTCTTATAACTTGTATGACTCGGAGTTCCATCTACAAGGACGTTGATTCTCTTAAACAAAACCACCTTCTTTTGGCTCTTAAAACTTTCCTTGAGATGCGTTGGGGATGAAAGACGATCGAGCTCTTGAATAGATGCCCACGTAGGGAAAAGAGTGTTGTAAAGTTGACTAGAGGATACAAAATACTGCTAGGGATATTTATTTCACTATCCAGGACATAAGGCTAAGGTGATGCTGAAATCCTAACAATTTTCCCTTAGGGAATTACCTTGATGCATTGATGATAAGTCGAAGGTATCACCTAATTGTCATGAAGCCAAGGACGTCCCAGAATCATGTGGTAACCCGGAGTTTTTCTGATAACATGAAAATTCACCTTGGCCTGAATCGCCCAACTTGAAGATTGAGTACTGAAAAAACGGGGGTCTAACAACCACACACAATATTTCGTTCGGCAATTTGAATAGAAAAATGTTAGGGCACTGCTCGGTTGAACCCACCAAGCGCTGGTATGTCAAGTTTGGTTGTAATATTTTACTGAATCAAAACTCATGTTAAGAGTCGCTTGATTATGTACTAGAGTTAAACTTCGTATAGATTAGCTTGAAAGCATTAGGATATGAGACATTACAAGTATTGCGAAGTCTTGAAGATGTGAAGAAGCAAGGAGCTACAACGACAACAATCATCCTTCCACTTGAGGTTAGTGATATTTGACTTGAACTATTTCATTCCCTAACGTATCTTTCAAGTCGTGCATATTGAAAACATAACTGCAATGCATATATAAACTCTAGATAGACATAGTATTAAGGAATACAATACGAGGTTTATTGCTTAACCATTAAACTTTATAGATAACACATCGCCATAATCATTTGAATGCTATTGTGATTATGTATGGGTATAAGGTGAGGATTTCATCCTAGGGAACAATGTTTACATGTGTTCTAAGGAAGTAAGTTCATAAACTTGTTTGTGGACCGAAAAGGAAATTGCCAGGAGTTATTGGTTTTGTTATTCATTGCATATCTTATGAACAACCAATATGTGTGATAGAGTATAACCGTTCACAACTTGCTGTGTTCTTGGTAGAACTATTCACAAAGTCCTGACTTTGTATTGGTATAACTTTTATTAGTAAAACCAATCTTAAGTAATCACCTGTGGTATGATTGGATTATGTCTGCCTTGGGGAAAGGGAACCGATCCTAGTAAGGGAAAGGGAAGCGATCCTTGTAAGGGAATGGGAATTGATCCTAGTAAGGGAAAGAGAACCGATCCTTGTAAGGGGTGTAGTACATCAAGGGGAACCAATCCTTGTATGGGGTGCAACAAGGTTTATAGCAGAAAGGGGAACCAATCCTATGGACATGTGCAACACATATAAGTTAGATACCATATATATGTGGGGAACCGATCCTAGTACCTAGTCAACCGAATCTATGGGAAGCTAGTGTGACTATGCGCAGTACTCACATGGAGGTAGAACCGAAACTTGTTTTGGTAGAACCGTAAACCCATGATTGTGATTGAATGTTGGTTTGATCAATCCCATAATTATTGAAAGTCAGATGAACCAATTATAAACTTGTTTGGAAGTGTGTCAAATCGGTTTCAAGGTTGTAAGTATGAAAGAGAACTTACAAAGTAAAGATGTCGACAAACTTTGAACACGTGTTGTGAATGTTTATTTCTATAATTGTTCAAAGATATTCCTTAAACGGCTAAGGGAAGAGAATCTCAGGATCGAAACATAAGGAGGTTAAGAATCTTTTAATTAGGGTTATTAATTTCACTTTGTAGGGAAATTACAGAATTAGTAATGTACATTTACTAATTAGATTTTCCGAGAGATTTCGATTATTATTTTTGGACAGAGCATTTCCAAGAACTACGGAAACCGAATTTGTGCTTTAATGAATATCTTGAGAATATTTTCGGTTTTGGAAATTCCTTGGTGTCCAAACTTCCTTGTTTATAAATACACGAAGTTTGCCTTTCTAGCAAACTAATCCCTCGTAACAACAGACTTCCTCTTTTGTCTTTGTTACTGGTGTAGCCGCCTATCGCAGAGGAGAGTAATCTCATTAGGTGAAATCTCTTACGGCCGCTCGTTTTAAAGTCTTATTTGGGATTGAGAAGCTCTAGCGCGACCCGTTGGTAGGAAACTAGATAATTGCGGTTTATCTTTGTTTTCGATTGATTTGATTGACTAACGGTGGTTGAAATATGATTACACCTAGTTTGTTTATTATTGAGAATCTTCTTTTCTGATATAAAATTCACTCAAACTAGTTCAGAGTTTCGATATGGATCTTTAGACTGTTGTTAGTTCTAAAGACGATCTTGTGATAATCCATTGTTAACAGACTCCGTTCTGTGCGTGATTGATCACAAGATATTCAAGTGATTGAGTGCAGGTTTTTATTGAAGATTTAAGAAGATTTGAAGAGAAAGAAGATATTGAAGATCTGACTTGGGTTTTATAATCTTTGGTGTGCACAATACTTGTTTGGGTAAAAGAAGATCCAATTAATAATCGGTTTATCCTTGTGGTAGATTGGATTGATTAATTGAGTAGATCGGCATCAACACAGTTCTTCGGATTAAAGGTGTTGTTGGCTTAATCTTAATCGATTACCTTTGGGTGATTGAACATAAGATATATCTAGACCCGACGAAGGAGTTTATGTTAAGATAAACGGAAGAGCCTTTGTCCGATTCATATCACTTGGTTGAATAGAGTTGATACCAAACAGATTTCTTGTTCCTTTAATGATTGGAATACAAACCAAAGGGATTGTTCCAAGTACGTGACCTATTCATAAGTCGGAGGCGTGGGAATACAGATGGAACTAGGTGAACTATAAGGTTAGTTACTTGGTCTCAACTATACGAAGTTAAGTGTAATTTTGTGTAGCGGCTTAGTCCTGAGAGTATTCACTTCTGGACTAGGTCCCGGGGTTTTTCTGCATTTGCGGTTTCCTCGTTAACAAAATCTTGTTGTGTCATTTACTTTTATTTTCCTCATTATAATTGTTTTATTATAATTAAAGTAAATTACACAAACGTTAATTCCTATTTACTTGATAAGCAATCCTATTGTGTTTGGTTAAGTCCGAACCTTTATATCAAGTAAACATACTTCATTGTTGTATTCTCTCGATCTCGTATCCATAGACGATCACACGAAGTGTGAACCGATTAGTTGTATTGTCTCGACTCAGTCCATAGACAATCACTTTCGGAGAAAGGACTTATAGGTAGGAAAAGTTTTAGCTTGAGGCATATTTGGGTACCCTCGCCTTTTCAATTGGTATCAGAGCAGGCAAACACGAAAAGATCTAACAATCTGTGTTTGGTGCGATCCAACCTATAAGAATTGAATCTAATGTCTGATTCAGTTAACGTTGAGCAAGAAGATGATATACTTCTTAAAGAAAGTTTGTTTTGAAGAACTGATAAACAACTATGTACTGTAAGTTCACTAGAGGAACACAACAATATTAACCATAATGGGTTAATTGGAAAACAAACTGATGTGGAAAAGAAGTGAGATTCAGATGACTATAATGAGATCAAGTTTTTCAGAAAGCTTGCTGAAAAATATAATCTAAAGGATAATACTTATTATCCATCTGCCGAAAAGATCGTCAGAGATTTCTTGATTCATGAAGGTGCTGAACCTAAAGGTCTTGAATTTTTTCAAGACAAAGGAGTGATATTAGTTAAAACAAGGATATGTGATTCTAATCTGGAGAATCTCTTAACTAATATACAACATTGTGATTCCATTTGTCATATCTCTCACAAGAATTATAATAGATGGATTTCTAGGGATAATCCTTTGACTAGTATCCGGTCAAAATCAATTGTCATCAATGGTGACATTGATTATCTCTCTGACAGTCGTATTAATCAACTCTTACACACAAAAGGGAATGATTTCAGATCATACTGCTTTGAAGTTGATCATCTGTCTAAGATTAGATCCAGGAAACAATCTCATCAAATGATGATGTCATATTCCGAAAAAAATCCTGGATCGGTACAAGAGTTCTGCTTATCACGTGACTCAGAAAACTTCATGTCACAATTATGATCATAAAGATCATTACTCTGTTAAATCAGATTACTCATGCTGTGACACAATGAAATAAGTTTATTTCTGGAAGAATTCCAAAAGGATAGATATTCAAAAATATCATGATGGATCATGTTCCACAAATTATGAGCTATCATTAGCTCACACCAACGACTGATGTTGGCCTATAGAATTTCCCTTGACGTGCTCGGTCCAAATAAAAAGGAAAATTCTTTAAAAAGAGCACAAGAATTTGAAAAACATACAATAGATTTATGATCATTTAAAGTAGTTGTATACTTTGAGTATCTTTTTATCCTTGGGAAGTTCTTGACCAGAATTTTTGGTAAAATCTTCATGATCTTTTGGTCATACTGGTTCAGAAATACTCGAGTTATTTCCTAGAGTATATTTTCGCAAATAAGATACCACGATTAGGTAGTTCATTCTTGGGAATCAAGTCTGAATTCTTATATAAACCATCTTTTGGACCGATACTCTACTAGGTTTTGTCTGCGGTCAAAGATGGGTGAAAATACAATTGATATTGAATCTCAACTTAGAAAACTTGAAACTTTTCCTATTGAATTCAAGTGTTACTTCTCTGAAGAACATAAAAGGAATCATATTTCTCGTGAGCTTATGTTCGCACTTATGAGAGATTTTGAAGTCACTCGTGAACTTTTTGAAATGGCAGTTGTGAATGAAAAACTGCTTGAATCAAACCTCTTAAAGTCGATTGTGGAATTGGATCTTCTGAAGCAAAGACTCAATCACCTGAAAGAGAAGAGAAGATCCAAGAATCAAGTCTCCGAAGAATCTTCGATAAATAAGTAGAAGTCTTCTAGAAGATTAAGTGATGAGCTGTATTACTTAATTTAGTATAATAGATCAATTTTTTATTTCTTTCATTGATTGTATTGGTCTATTACGAATAAAACTATTATGAATAAAACTATTATGAATAAAATTATTTTATTAGTAATTTTTCTTGTGATAGTTTTCGGTTTACATAGCTTGTGCTTAATTGCTTTTATCTTATTGCTATGTATGTTTATGGGATGTTTGATTTCGGTTTTACTACCTGAATATTCGATCTCATATATTGTGAACCCTCATGGTTTGGGTGACTTTTTGATTTAGCGGGATTAAGTTCTAGCCCTAGTAGGTAGGCTTTATCAAAGGATTATGAGGGGTTCTAATAGAAACAGTATGTGAAAAACTCACAATATGTTGAATCGGTTTTGGTTTAGCATAAAAGCATATGTGTTTCGACGGTTTTCAACTTTTGCTTGCAATTGTTAAAACCGGTTTTCAGCCTTTCTCTGGTAAAGGTTGAGGTGTGTTGTTATTCTTTTGTTTATGCATAAGGATGACAATGTGGTGGTATTTTGATATCAATTCTCCCTGGATGAAGATATTATCATATTGGAGAAGTGGATGCGAAATTTGAGCTAACAATCTTGTTAGTTAATTTTTTTCCTGTTTAAGAAAAGCCTGAGTTTATATTATATATATTTGTTGCTTTTGTTTAACAAAATTTAGGTTCAATTGATATTTATTCCATGATGTGTGTGTGGATGTGTGTTTGAATTGGTTCCTGTTAAGAAAAACTATTGTTATCTTGCTTTATTGTGTGGTATCAATCGTTTAGGCTTACAAAATTTTGGTACAATTGATGTGCGTGTGATTCAATTGGTTTCGGTTAAGAAAAACTATTGTTATCTTGCTCTTGTATAGTTTCAATGGTTTAGGCTTACAAAATTACGGTGCAATTGTGGTGCTTTTAATATCTATGTTGTTTCAATTGCTTCCGGTTGAGGTGAATAATTATGCAAGTTAATTTATGTTGGTTTGTATGAATTATTTATGGCTTGACGAAATAATGTGTGTATGGGATGAGTTGTGTAGTCCAATTCGATTCCGGATAAGAAACTAAGTTAATTCTGATCTTAGTTTGTCTTATCAAAGTGAGGTTTCGGTTATTCAAGTCTAATCGAATGCCTAAACAAGGAAATGCTAGTTAACTAACCTAGTATTTGGCTTGTTTAAAATTGAAAGGTCTAAGTTTATGTATAATTAAAACTTGATGAGAAAAGTGGATTTTATCTTTATCTGGTCTTATCGAATTAAGCGGTTGTTTTTGAACAATCGGTTTAGAAAATGAAATAATGTGATTAGTTGTTTTTGGTTTGCTAAACTAAATGGGAAAAATTGTTTCGGGAAATTGTTTCCTTGGTAACATATCAAAATAAGACTACTTGTTGTTTCGGTTTTGGTATTGGTTATCAGAACATGATGTGCGGAACCCTCGTGCCTAACTCTAAAGGTTTGCAAGTCTATTATGAGATTTGTAAGATTCTTATCGTGTTGTCCTTTATTTTTTCGTTTCTTTGTCATTTTTGTGACAAAAAGGGGGAGAAATATACGGAGTAAACAAGTGATACTGGCTTTCATTTTATATTAATTGGTATCACTAAGGAAAAGAACATTGGTACTTGAATGTTTTATCTAACGAAAGAGTGAAAGCACAGACTAAGGGGGAGTAACATGTCATATTGATTGGTATAACAAATACGTGCGGATTTAATATCTACCTATCTTCCTTAGGGGGAGTATTAGATTTTTTATTATAATATCAACAACGGCATTTTCAAGGATTGAATATAAGCAGTTTTACTGTGCTGTTGAATCGGGAATCAAGCGGAGTGTAATGAATTCTTGTAATTTGTTTATCCATATGATGTAAGAGTTTTGTAACTAAAATTGACAAAGGGGGAGATTGTTAGAGAATTGCTCGGTTGAACCCACCAGGCGTTGGTATGTCAAGTTTGGTTGTCATATTTTAGTGAATCAAAACTCATGTTAAGAGTCGCTTGATTATGTACTAGAGTTAAAATCCGTATATATTAGCTTGAAAGCATTAGGATATGAGACATTACAAGTATTGCGAAGTCTTGAAGATGTGAAGAAGCAAGGATCTACAACGACAACAATCATCCTTCCACTTGAGGTTAGTGATATTTGACTTGAACTATTTCATTCCCTAACGTAACTTTCAAGTCGTGCATATTGAAAACATAACTGCGAAGCATATATGAACTCTAGATAGACATAGTATTAAGGAATACAAATACGAGGTTTATTGCTTAACCATTAAACTTTGTAGATAAGGCATCGCCATAATCATTTGAATGCTATTGTGATTATGTATGGGTATAAGGTGACGATTTCATCCTAGGGAACAATGTTTACATGTGTTCTAAGGAAGTAAGTTCATAAAATTGTTTGTGGACTGAAAAGGAAATTATCTAGAGTTATTGGTTTTGTTATTCATTGCATATCTTATGAACAACCAATATGTGTGATAGATTATAACCGCTCACAACTTGTTGTGTTCTTGGTAGAACTATTCACAAAGTCCTGACTTTTGTATTGGTATAACTTTTATTTGTAAAACCAATCTTAAGTAATCACATGTGGTATGATCGGAATATGTCTTCCTTTGGGAAAGGGAACCGATCCTAGTAAGGGAAAGGGAACCGATCCCTATAAGGGAAAGGAAACCGATCCTAGTAAGGGAAAGGGAACCGATCCTTGTAAGGGGTGCAGTACATCAAGGGGAACCGATCCTTGTATGAGTGCAGCAAGGTTTATAGCAGAAAGAGGAACCGATCCTATGGACATGTGAAACACATATAAGTTAGATACCATATATATGTAGGGAACCGATCCTAGTACCTAGTCAACCGAATCTTTGGGAAGCTAGTGTGACTATGCGTAGTACTCGCATGGAGGTAGAGCCGAAACTTGTTTTGGTAGAACCGTAAACCCGTGATTGTGGTTGAATGTTGGTTTGATCAATCACATAGTTCTTGAAAGTCAGATGAACCAATTCTAAACTTGTTTGGAAGTGTGGCAAATCGGTTTCAAGGTTGTAAGTATGAAAGAGAACTTACAAAGTAAAGATGTCGACAAACTTTGAACACGTGCTGTGAATGTTTTATTTCTATAATTGTTCAAAGATATTCCTTAACGGCTAAGGGAAGAGAATCCCAGGATCGAAACATAAGGAAGTTAAGAATCTTTTAATTAAGGTTATTAATTTCACTTTGTAGGAAAATTACAGAATTAATAATGTGCATTTACTAATTAGATTTTCCGAGAGATTTCGATTATTATTTTTGGACAGAGCATTTCCAGGAATTATGGAAACCGAATTTGTGCTTTAATGAATATCTTGAGAATATTTTTGGTTTTGGAAATTCCTTGGTGTCCAAACTTCCTTGTCTATATATACACGAAGTTTGCCTTTCTAGCAAACTAATCCTTCGTAATTGCAGACTTCCTCTTTTGTCTTTCTTACTGGTGTAGCCGCTTATCAGAGAGGAGAGTAATCTAATTAGGTGAAATATCTTACAGACGCTCGTTTTAAAGTCTTCTTTGGGATTGAGAAGCTCTAGCGCGACCCGTTGGTGGGAAACTAGATAATTGCAGTTTATCTTTGTTTTCGATTGATTTGATTGACTAACGGTGGTTGAAATCTGATTGCACCTAGTTTGTTTATTCTTGAGAATCTTCTCTTCTGATATAAGATTCACTCAAACTAGTTCAGAGTTTCGACATGGATCTTTAGACTGTTGTTAATTCTAAATACGATCTTGTGATAATCCATTGTTAACAGACTCCGTTCTGTGCGTGATTGATCACAAGAGATTCAAGTGATTGTGTGCAGGTTTTTATTTAAGATTTAAGAAGATTTGAAGAGAAACAAGATATTGAAGATCTGACTTGGGTTTTATAATCTTTGGTGTGCACAATACTTGTTTGGGTGAAAGAGGATCCAATTAACAATCGGTTTATCCTTGTGGTAGATTGGATTGATTAATTGAGTAGACCGACATCAACACGGTTCTTCGGATCAAAGGTGTTGTTGGCTTAATCTTAATCGATTAACTTTGGGTGATTGAATGTAAGATAAATCTAGACCGGACGAAGGAGTTTATGTTAAGATAAACGGAAGAGCCTTTGTCCGACTCATATCACTTGGTTGAATAGAGTTGATACCAAACAGATTTCTTGTTCCTTTAATGATTGGAATACGAACCAAAGGGATTGTTCCAAGTACGTGACTTATTCATAAGTCGGAGGCGTGGGAATACAGACGGAACTAGGTGAACTATATGGTTAGTTACTTGGTCTCAACTATACGAAGTTAAGTGTAATTTTGTGTAGCGGCTTAATCCTCAGAGTATTCACTTCTGGACTAGGTCTCGGAGTTTTTCTACAGTTGCGGTTTCCTCGTTAACAAAATCTTGTGTGTCATTTACTTTTATTTTCCGCATTATAATTGTTTTATTATAATTAAAGTAAATTACACAAACGTTAATTCCTATTTACTTGATAAGAAATCCTATTGTGTTTGGTTAAGTCCGAACCTTTATATCAAGTAAACATACTTCGTTGTTGTATTTTCTCGATCTCGTATCCATAGACGATCACACGAAGTGTGAACCGATTAGTTGTATTATCTCGACTCAGTCCATAGACAATCACTTTCGGAGAAAGGACTTATAGGTAGGAAAAGTTTTAGCTTGAGGTATATTTGGGTACCCTCGCCTTTTCAACAAACTCCAATATACTTTCAAGAGAATCAACTAGACAGTCAGACTCAATCTATAAAAAAGTATATCAAAGAGTTTTATATCTCTATCTCTCAATTCAATCTGCAATCAGCAAATAGGAATTTGCGAGCCCGATTGAATATAAGAGAATTAACTTGAACGGTACCAAAGACTAATGTTCAAGGATCAATCAATTCCAATCAACAACCAAAGGTTAGATTTACCAATTGATCGATTCAATGCACAACCTGTGATATTTCAATTATATAAAAAAATATAATGCGGAAAAGAAATAACATAAACACTATAATTTTATTAACGAGGAAAACCGCAAATGCAGAAAAACCCCGGGACCTAGTCCAACTTTGAACACCACACTGTATTAAGCCGCTACAGACAATAGCCTACTTACCTATGAACTTTGGACTGGACCATAGTTGAACCCTAATCGATCTCACACTGATTCAAGGTACAGTTGCACTTATTACGTTACACACTTGATTCCCTTAGATGATCTCATCCACAACTAAGAGTTGCTACGACCCAAAGTCAAAGACTTGATGAACAAATCTGTCTCACACAGAAAACTCTATTGAAATAGATAAATCTGTCTCCCACAGAAATACCTAAGAGTTTTGTTATGTCTTTTGATAAATCAAGGTGAACAGGAACCAATTGATATACCAGACTTATATTCCCTAAGAACAACCTAGAAATATCAATCACCTCACAATAATCTTAATCGTATGGTAGCGAAACAAGATATTGCGGAATCACAAACGATGAGACGAATATGTTTGTGACTACTTTTTATCTTGCCTATCGAAGATTAAATCTCGAGCCAATCTAAGAGAAGATAGTACTCAAATACGATAGAAACAACAAGATCAAATCACGCAACTATAGAGAAAATAGTTGGGTTTGGATTCACAAGTCTTCAAGTCGTTAACCTACAGGGTTTCGTGAAAAACCTAAGGTTAGAGGAGAATCGACTCTAGCTTACACAACTAGTATTACACAGAAGGTGTGGGGATTAGGTTTCCCAGTTGCTAGAGTTCTCCTTTATATATTTTTCAAATTAGGGTTTGCAATCTAAGTTACCTTGGTAACAAAGCATTCAATATTCACCGTTAGATGAAAACCTGATTAGATTCAAGCTAATATCTTTCAACGTTAGATCAAACTTAGCTTGTTATACACAAATGAAATGTACCTTCATTTAGGTTTATGTAGTCGTACCTAAACGTGTACACCATGTTGGATCAATCGTAGTTAACTGAGGTTAGCTATATGAACACTCTCATATCAAGTACAACATGCCCATAGGTATTACTAGTATTCCCCTTAAATTCACTGATCACAGTTCAACGAGGATCAATCAGATTCCGAAGGATTCCAGCCTCCTGCAATATTTGTAAAGGGAAGATGTTAACAGAGGCTCCAGTGTCTACCAGAGCGCACTTGAATTATTTTCCTCCGAGAAATACTGTGATATATAGAGCACGATTATGACCTTCCTCCATCATCATGTTCTTGGCCGTATAAGTAATGTCTTCCATAACAGCTGTCATAAAAAACGAAACTTGAACATGTTCGGGTGGTGGAGAAAGAGTCTCCAGTGAAATACGACTTACAACATCGAAACTTCCTTTCGTTGTTTCTTGGAGAAGTAGAGGAGTTCGCATGGACCAAATATTATTGAGGCCGCTACTTGTTCGACTGGTTTCTCATCAGCAGAGATACTTCTAATTTGGTGCTGAGGTAGAGGATTATTACGAAAGTGACAATGCTTTTCAAGTATAAGCTCTCCAACTTCAATCTTCTCCTTGAAAATCCATTTCAATGCTTTTCATTCCCTGGTTGGATGGCCAACAAATCTATGAAAGTGACAATAATTTGGATTGTCCATAGCTTCGGCCGTTGGATCTTTTCGTATGGATGGAAGTTTGATCGTTTCATCTTGGATCCATGCATCCAACAATTCTAGCACTTCCTCATACTTGCATGGAATTCAGAAGACTCTTGACGTTGTTGTGATCATAAGCCAAAAGTTTCAAGGGTTGGGCGTCTAGTTTTGTCCCTTCCTCTTTCCTACTTCAGTGACAGCAACTGAGTGATGCAAATCGAAACGTTTTTCAGAGGAACGTTTTCCCCTCCTGGGATCGACTCGATGCTCTTTCTCCATTTTGGTCATCCTTAGTTTCTATAATAGCGCGGGTGTTGACGAAGCAGATCGCTTGGCAGTATCATGGAGTTTAAAAAAGGTTTGCAAACAGAGATTCTCGAGGAGGGCTCGATACACATGAAGCAAGTTGTTGATACATATTTCCACGAGATGAGATTCTGTTACATCCGGGTCATGACAATCCAAAGCCTAAGATATAATCTTAACACAAAATCACGAGGATGCTCATTAGTTCTCTGAACTATCCTTCCTAGACCAGACAAGGTAGTATGTTCAGAGACGAAAAAGTATTCATTGTAAAAGATATCCACCATCTGTTTCCAGTTAGCAACACTTTCAGGTGATAAATTATTGTACCACGTATAATCTCTTCCAGTTAGAGACTTAGAAAATTTCTTTATCCGCACGACATGATTTATCTCGTGTTCTCCCCGCGCTTCGAGAAATCGAGACACATGCTCACGAGTGTTTCCAACTCCATTGTATAGTGTAAACAGCAGAGATGTATATCCCTTAGGAAGATGGATACTTTGTACTTCGGCTGGGTAAGGAGGATGGTGACTATGTAGCAAATCAACATTCTCTCTGTCTCTTTCTCGAGCATTCAACAACCTCTCCAAATCTGTCAGGGTCAGATATTCATGCGACTGTTTGTCTTTCTGAAGTTCACGAGTATCACCGGTACGGTAGTTGACATGATCAAGAATAGGGATTGATGTGCATGGGCTTCCGCTCTCATTATTTCTGGAAGACTCGGGATCTCTATGCTGGTAAGGATGAAACTGCCCTCGCAAAGAATCGAGAATTGCTGACTTCTCAATCAAAGTTTTCAAACTATCTAATATTGCGATTTGAGTTTCCCCCATATTATTCCGAGCTTCATAAAGTTGTTCTCGATTTGTAGCTAGGCTTTCCAGAGTCAGTGGATCTGACTAGGTAGTTTCAACAGTGCGCTTGATGCTGGCAATATGACGTTAGTGCTTGTACTAGGATGTTCAGTCCTAGTAGTATTATGATTAACAGGACGACCGGTACCAATATTAATACCAATATTAAGATTGATAGGACGTTCAGTACCAATATTAGGATGTTCAGTACTAATATTAGAACGTTCAGTGCCAACATTAGGACGTTCAGTGTTTGTGTTAGTCTTAACAATGCTGGTATGAACATCGTTATTCTTTGAAGTCTCAACTTCCTTTCCCCTGGTATAAACCATGATTAAGATTGATAACTACGATCTGGGATTTATTTGAAACTATCTCTGAAACTGAGCGAACAACCTCCCACCGTGGTCGCCAAAATGTAGCTACCTAAAATCTGAGAGAGGCCAAAAGTGGGATTCTAGGGTTTCTGAAAGTGAGCTATGGGAGGATGGGCACGAACAATCTCTGTCTAAACCACGCACAATGGTCGTTCAAAGGCTGCTTCAGTCATAGGGAAAAGTTTTAGGGATGGTCTTAGGGAGGGAAGCAGACGAAGAGAGAGATCATAGAATTCTAGGGTTTGAAGAAAAATTGCTCCGAGAGTTTATGAGAAAGATGATGATAGCTTGGAGAAATAGAGGACCTATTTATAGCCGAATTCTCTAATCTCAGGTTGGTGAAGATAACGATTGCTATCCTGCCATGCAGAGAAATTCTCCTGTCTCTTCAAGAATAGATAGAGATAAACTAGGTTGAGTTTATCTCATTATTCCATCGCTTTTATTCTCTTATGCGGTGAGAAGTAGGCCGGGTATTTCTCACACGTGTCGTTGATAGCCAGACCGAAACCTTAGTTGATATCTCCCAATTTGTGTCGAGAGAGAGAAATGTTCTCTATAGCCGAGTTGGCCGAGAGAGAGAGATATTCTCTGATTTGTGAGAATGACTAGGATGAGTCACGTGAAAAGGCATGGAATACCTCAGAAATTTTGTACAGAGTGAGGTTGATGCCTCTCTCCATGGTCGGTCACATATGTCATGTGGAGACCGTATTATCGCTTATGGGTCCATTTATTGAGCATGCGGAGCTCAAGAGAGCTTATCCACGTTTTTGGATATACATGTATAGTTCAGGCTCAATTTACTAGCCATGAGTGTGTTTGAGAGGCTGAGAAATAGGATTGATCCCTAGGTAAGGCGTGTGCCTGAGATTCATGCGTGTATAAAACTCTTCAGACGAGATGGCTTAGTTCGGATGAGGCCACCAGAGATTTGGTCGACGGGTCTGAGACCGTCTGAGATTTAAACGACGTGTTTGAGGCCATCAGATATTTGGCCAACGACATATACTCTGTTCAAAACTTGGCCAACACAATAGAATCTCTTCGAAGTCAGCTGAGACATGTTTGGGAGAGAAAATAAGGCTTGTACGCCTAATATTGTCTCTGCGAGACTTCGACTCGTCTTCCAGGGACGATTTACGCTATACAAAACCTACATAACCAACAATGTCTCGCGGGGATGTGTGTTAGGAATCACGACATCATGACCAGCAGTGTCTCGCGGGGACGTATATTAGAAATCGTGTCTAGGGGTGCCTTAATGGCCAAGGGCTTAATCTCTCCCGTGAGAGTTGAGTTTTGTCACGTGGTATTGAAATGACACTTTTGCCCCTTATCCAAATTTCACCATCTACACATATAATATGAGGTATATGTCAATTTAATCAGATGACGTCTGTATTCTCTTTGAGTTGTAAGTTGATCTAACTCCTGACGAGGAGCATATCCATAAAATTTGAGTCGATATCTCATGAGAGAGAATATCTGCATCTGAAATATGGTACAAAACGATAAGAATATCCTCAAACTCTTGAAAGTAATGCAATATCGTTATTAACTGGTTGTCGATAATGTTTAGAGTAGCTACTGAAATCATTGTGGATGTATACCCCCCTGCAAAGGAATTATCGACAAAACTTATATGATTGACAACTACAGATTTTAATCCATATTAAGTTATTTTCTCATTTGAAGACGCTTTTAGAACTTTAGTCCTAGCATCCACAAATTTGATGCTTATCGGAGATCCTGATGAGAAAATGATGGTCGCTTGTTAATTGGGAAAGCTAATGTGATTGGAGTCATTTAATCTCTTACTCTTCAGATTGATCGATTTACATCTCAACAAATGAGATGTTTGACTCTGTGGTGTGTATCACACGAAAGATACCTAAATTGTACAACAGTTGAAATATGCTAATTGATACCTGATATTGAGTTTGTAGTAAACGTGTAAGTATGGCAATACTCAGCACCAATATCAGAAAATTGGTCTGAAAATAACTCATTCATATTTGTGGTTTCATCTCAATAAAAGATCGTTGGATGTCTCCCACAAAAAAAAGAAGAAAACTAATCAGACAGTTTAAGTTTTAATTTTTGAAAGGTTTGTTAGAGCAGCTAAATACTTTCCTAGATAATAGTCTGGTAATAGAGCATACTTGTTTATCCTTCAATTGGTTACTATTGTTCTTAAAATCTAGTGGAGAATAAAAGGATGGGACAACCAGACGAGCATTAAGAAATTGCATAAAGTAAAACCGTACCAAGTTTCACAAGTAAAGGAAGCCGCTGAAGATAATAAAAGATGGCTCATTGTCTCTATGCAGTATTATCGGGCACAATGATCAACTGAGAAGGCTAATCATCAGGGGGAGTAAATACGTAGAATATTATGGATATTAGGCATATTAGACCTTACGCCATGTACTCTTTTTCCTTAGTCAAGATTTTTTCCGACTGGTTTTTCCTTGTCAAGGTTTTATTGAGGCATGCGATTCTACTGCTATCCGCAGATCGAAATGGTGTACTATTTTTTCTTCGCATGGTTTATGTTTATATGGGTTTTTCCGGGCAAGGTTTAGCGAGGCATCATCTGCAGGTCTATCATTGTTTTAAGTACGCATTTGTATTTTCCTACGTTTACGTTTTGTACCTCTGGGTTTTTCTGATGAGGTTTTTAATGAGATAACAATCTTAGAATGGTGATCACTAACGAGATGTATATTCATAGAGTTTCTTGAGATGCGATTATCAGATAATCGCCTGTATTAGTTTGATTCAGGTTTTTACATTGCACAGTTTTTCCTGACAAGATTTTAATGAAGCAAAATGAGCACAGTCGTCAATAACGTTATGAGCTTCCAGCATCCAAATCTTTCCTAAATGGTGTTTTCCGACAAAGTTTTATCAAGACAATGCTTTCGCAGCGGTCAACACAACTCAAAATGTTGTACTCTTTTTCCTGATCCAGTTTTTATCTTAATAGATTTTCTGACAAAATTTTTATAGGAGACGACATTCTTAAAACAATGGTATCCAAGAGGGAGTGTTATATATATAACCAGTAAAAAAAGTGGCTGAGTCACGCATTTGGGAGAATAAAGTAAGGCTTAAGGTCGTCATCTCCATATGGTGTATACCATGCTATAAGACACCTCGCCAAGTGATGCATAATATCATTTGTACAAATCACTACCTATGAATGCGGCTTATATCTTTGTTGTTGTGAAAACTAAATTAAGTTTCGTTATACACAACGTTTGAGATAAAAGTTCTTCATAGTTTCTGAATTACACATTGTACATTTTAATTGTTCGTATACTACGACCTATCAAGTACCTATTTAGTAATGGACTTTTAAGTATCATAGTATATATGCGGATTCATTGCAATACAAGATTTGATAAACGGTACTCAGTTTTTTTTACTAATCTCTCTATACTACTTAAATCCTTTTACCGATAACGGTGTACAGAAATTTTTTTCCTGGTGTGGCTATCTTTTGTGTTGTTGACAGTAAGCGAGACAAATATTTTGACATATGTTTGAGGCATGGTTATTGCTTTGGTACTCTGACTTTTACGACATTGGGCTAGTTTGGGGATGAGTTTGTTGTTTTCCTAAGGAGACTGAAATTTTTTCTTGTTAAGCATGATTCGTCTTCTAAAATAGGCAATTTTTTGTTTCATAGGATTAGCGTTGCTATTCAAAAAGGAGTTGGAGCTCAGCTTGTTGCTCGGCTTCCAACTATTACCTTGTCTTCTGAGTTTCTTGATATTTAATGTGTTTTCCATCGAAAAACTGCATTTATTAAAAAATTTCATTTAAATTTTTGTTAGTCAATTACAGGTTCGAACCTCAATCTCTCCATGAACTATCTTTCCAGGTTGCACAATGTACACTAATAACTGCATGGCTGTTAATGGGGAGTGCCAATTTATTTGGGGATGTACCAACCCCAAAGGTAAATGATTGTTTTGTCCTATATATAATGTGGTGCACCCCAAGTAATTTGGTACCCCTATTAACAATCTTGAACAACCGGAGTCACTGGACTTCCACGATCTTACCGATTCAAAAAAATACACACATGCTTTACAATTATAATCTAATTGTTGGAGTAATTAGTGCACGCGTGAAGCAAAATACGTCATCCGTTGATTAAATTTCGGTGGATTTAGTGTAAATATAAGTTGGGTTAACTGACAGGTGTCACTGGTCAGTATGAATGTTTATTTCATCTCCGATTTTCGTCGTTTCTACAAACTCCTCCTCAGCCCTAGGCGCGTCTTTATAAATGTACGACTCTTATGATCAAAAAGTCATCTCTCCACTAGTGATAAAATTATCTCTCACCCAAACAAACTTTATTCATACTTCTGGGAGAATCCCCAATTTCGCGATTTTGGTTTCTAGGGTTTCACTCTCGTCTTTGTTGTATTCGTGTGATAAAGGTTTCAATTTTATTTATTTTTGTTGGTGATCGATATGGATAATAACAATTGGAGGCCTGCTAAAATTGAACCTAATATGGATGCTACTGATTGGAGAACACAACTTCAACCTGATTCTCGACAGAGAATTGTTACTAAGATGTAAGCTGATTACTGTTGTTTGGTTTTAACTTTGCGAATTAGGCTGATTAGGGCAAAGTGATCGTTTTGGGTGTTTACCGAGTTTTGTAGTGATTATTTCAAACTTGGATTGTTCATTTTGAATTAAGCAGTAAAAGGGAGTTCTGGATTGAAATTATTGTGATTTATTATATGTGGGGAGTAATATTGCTGTAAAAGCTTTTATTTTGTAACATAGTTTTTTTTTTTAATATGTGGGGAGATTATCTCTACAAGAGATTTCTGTACCTATTTTTTTTTCTTTGCACATTGGAGGGTGTATTTCATAATCTGACGCCTGATATGATCTTTGTTACCTGCTAGTTATTTAACTACGCTTAGTTATCATTTATTTCAAACTTATTGTGTTTCATTCTCGTAGAATGGAAACTCTAAAGAGACACCTTCCAATTTCTGGGCCAGAGGGATTGGTGGAGCTTAATAAAATTGCTGTTAGATTTGAGGAAAAAATATTCACTGCTGCCACAAGTCAGGTATCATTATTCAATCTGACATCCTCATATTGCTTACTAGTTCTGTCTACTCATGAGTGAGCATGTTTTTCCTATTTTTCACTATTGATTCATCAAAATAAGCAGAATTTTCTCACTTTTTGTTGAGTAGAAATTAGATTTCTAGCACTTATTTGGCGTTTTAATTATTTAGATTCGTAACTGAGTTTTGGTTACATAATTTAAAAGAGTTGAGGACTGTTGGATCATTTGATAGAGGTATTCAAGATTCAAGGCTTCAAGCCGTTCTTGTCATAGTGCGGTTTTGTGGTGCACTAATAATTGGAATTTTAATATGTTATAGCGAATCTTCTGGTGTCACGTGATTGTCAAGTGCATGTAATATTTTGTCCAAACTGATATGATAACCTTTTACATAGAACAATCATGATATATGGAGTGCACATGACATTTTATGTACACATCTTGCTGAACTCATCGAGTTATTCCGAACTGAAGTAGTGAAAGTCATCTGTGTTCTGCTGATGCGAAACTTGTGTGAAACCTCAATTGCTTAGACCCACTTGTTTTTAGAGTGCTTCTCTGGGTCTCAATTTCTCACTCCGGAATGTACTTTATTACCCTAAAGACCTGAGTAGCAGTAGCTGAATTCTAGGGGGTTGCTTGCGAGAGTTTGCGCGACTAGCCAGTGTTGAATATGCGTTCTGTGTGGTATGCCTTTCCATGTTTTGTTAAACTTCTTAGAAAGATCTGACTGGAGATGGTCGATTTAAATCAAATTGAATTGTTACCCTTTTGGTATGTCCTCGTATTAATCGGTTATGATGAGTTCAAAGGACACACACTTAACTGTGTAATTCAGCACCATCTTCACTGTGTTCTGACTTCTGATCAGTAATTCGTTTTTCCATTATAGATGTGATCTAACTTTTCGCTATGATACAATTTCCTTATCCATCTCTCTATCTCTCTCCAAACCAGAATCTCCTTAGCTGTGGCTTACACCAAAATCATGTCTGTGTTGTTAGGAAGCTCCACGGTCTGTCACTCTGTCGATAGGTTAAGATGCTTGTACAACCTTGTTTTAGTTTCCATAAATAAAATTTTGACCCCATTTGTGTACTCTTCTCTGTGTTATAGATGATTGTTTTGTCACTTTACATTCTGAAAGGGTTAAGTTCTAAGCAGTTTCAGGCTGATAAGTTCTTTTCAGAGGAATAGAGGATGTACTGGCCTCTACATAGAAAAATGATTTATTGTTGAGAACTGGGTAAAAATGAGTTACATCCCGTGTAAATCATCGTTACTGAAATCTGCATCATACATTATTTTTTGCCAGTATTCTTTGGTTATATTATGCTCAGCAATCTTTTCCTTATACATGCAGCACTCATGGAATCTAACTAAATTAAATTTGTAAATGCAGTCGGATTATTTACGAAAAATATCTTTGAAGATGCTGACAATGGAGACAAAATCTCAGACAAATGGAGTTGCTAATTCTTTACCGTTAAATACCGGTGGTGGTAGCCAAAATCCTCAAGATCCAGGTTAGAGTTTCTATGCTAGAAAAATTACTGGCACAAAATATATTATCGATGGTAAAATAAATCTTATAACGAATTTTGGTAGTACGTACTGAACTATGGTATAGTGTTAACGATTGACACATGCTTTACTAATTCTCCTTTGTTGTGATTTATAGGTCACCTGATTGTTTATTTTTTCCTGTCATTGTTCCAAAATAGCGTCTCACAGTATGCAGTCCCAAGTGCGCAACCCAGGGCAGCCACAAATTCCTTTAGCCAACCCGTCTCAAGCACGGCAGCAGCTGTTAACCCAGAATATTCAGAATAACATAGCAAATTCTGGGATCCAAGGACCTGTGGCATTGTCTTCTACATTGCCATCTGGGGCCAGTCTCAGTCAATCCTCCGTTAATCAGGGATCTAGCATGCAGTCTGGAATGACACAAAATTCGTCTGGGAATCTAGTTGGTCAAGGAGGTGTATCATCGAATATGTTTGCTAACTCAACGAGGCAGATGCAAGGAAGGCAGCTTCCACAACAGGCTGGTTCTCAACAACAGCAGTCTCAGAATTCGCAGCAGTTTTTATATCAGCAACAACAGTTGCAACAACACCTTTTGAAGCAGAAGCAGCAGCAGCAGCAGCAACAGCAACAGCTACAGGGGAACATTCCATCCTCAATTATGCAATCACACATGCAGCAACAACAGCCACAGCAACAACAGCAAAACCCAATGCAGTCTACTCAACTGCAACCTACTCAACAGCCCCATATGCAAATGCCATCTGGTCTTCAGCCAAGCCAGTCCACTCTTCAACAGGCTCAGCCATCTGTGATGCAATCGTCTTCAGGTCTTCAACAAAACCCGCAGTCCGCAGTTGCACAGTCCACAACAAATGCTCTTCAACAACATCCACAGAGTGTCCTCAGGCAACCACAACAACAGTCTCAACAGTCTATGCACCAACAAGCTCCTGTTCTGCATCAGCAACAACATCCGGTTTTGCCTTCACAGCAGCATTCGCAGCAGCAACTAAATGCCCCAAACTTGCAACAGAATCAGTTAATTGGGCAACAAAACAATGTATCTGATATGCAGCAACAACAGCAGCAGCAGCAACAGCAACAGGGGTTGCTAAACCAACAGAATAATATCGCAAATATGCAACAACATTTACTTGGAAATAATATCCCTCATCAGCAGCAGCTAGGTCAACAAAGTAACATGTCAGGGTTACAGAAGCAGCAACAGCAGCCAATGCATACCATGCATCAGCAAGGGGGAAAGGTGCAGCAACAACAAAATGCACAGGTATCAGCTAATATGTTACAAATCCAAGGCCAACATACACAATCCCAACCAGCACAACAACAACTTATGTCTCAGCATCCATCTCAAACGACGCAAATGCATCAGCAACTGGTATTGCAGCAACAGCCAAACTCAATACAAAGGGATATGCAACAAAGGATTCAGACATCTGGTGGCTCGATGCTCAACCATCAAAATTTGTTGGACCAGAAGCAAGCATTTCATTCACAAAGACCACCTCCAGAGGCCTCATCAAGTATGTCATTTCGGTCAAAAAATCCTCTTTACAGTGCTTTCATTTGGTTTGTTTCTTCAGTAGCACTTTTCTGCTTTAACGATTTAAATACAATTATTTTCTATTGCCTTTCCTTTTTTTTCAGTTGTCTATTTATTATTACAGTATTATTATTTTATTTTATTAATTATTCTAGAAGAATGGCAGACTTGTAGTTTTAATGGGGGTTATCGTTTGCTGTTTTTCTTTTAGCGTCAGGAAATGCTATTATAGATGCAGCAATAGCAGGAAATTCAACAGCAATAGGAAATGCGGTCGACGTGCAGGAGGAGATTTATCAGACAGTATAGTTCTAATCACCTCTTTTAGCTTTCATAATGTATTTTTTTTCCCTTTCAAATGTCATTTGCATCCGAGTCCGTCCCTAATCGTAGCCATTTGTGCTTTTTGTCAGTTGAAAAGATTAGCCGTCGCAGAAAAAAATCATCTTGCCCACGTTTTTAACCATTTTATTTTGTTATAATTGTAGATTAAGTCCATGAGAGAAAAATACTTGCCAGATCTTAGCGACATGCACCAGAAGATCTCTCAAAAATGCCAACAGGTTGGTATTTGGTTTTTCTTTCTGTTTACAACTTAATGAAAACTTCGCTTCTCTTACAATGCAAAATTTCTTATCTTTTATTGGCTAATCACGTTTGATAAATGTGCGTTCTCCTTTTGTCACACGGTAGCATGATTCTCTTCCACAACCACCAAAGTCTGAACAAATTGAGAGGCTCAAAATTTTCAAAAATATGTTGGACAAGATGATGGGATTCTTGAATCTTCCAAAAAATAATGTGATACCTAGTTTGAAGGATAAGCTGGCTTCTTATGAGAAACAGATCGTGAATATTCTGAACTCAAATCGCCCAAGGAAACCTGGTCCACCACAGCAACAAATTCAGCCAACTGGTGGCCACCCACTCTCCATACAGCAACAACAACAACAACAACAACAACAGCAACTGCAGCAGCAGCAACATCAACTGCAGCAACAACAGCAGCAGCAGCAACAACAGCAACAGCAGCAACACCAACAGCAGCAGCAGATACAATCTCAAAATCCTCCGTTGCAGCAGCATGAAAACCAGATGAACTCCCAGATGCAACCAATGATCCTGCAGAATTCCGGATCATCTGTGCAACCAACTACCATGACAAGCATGAATCATGGTCCTCCAAACCTTATGGGTGCTTCAACGGCACAAACAAACCTGCTAAGTTCTTTGCAACCTGGTTCTACGATGGAGTCAGGCCAAGGTAACAATTCTAGTTCATTGCAACAGGTTGGTGTGGGTTCATCCCTTCAACATCAAAGTACTGGAAATGCACTCCAACAGGGAAACTTGAACACAATGTCACAAAATGCTGTTAATGGGTTACAGGGTAATATTAATTCCCTCCAGATGAACCAAAACATGCTTCAACAACATCCACATCTGAAGCAACAACTTCAGCAGCAGCGGCAGATGCATCTGCATAAACAGCAGCAGCAGCAGTTGTTGCAGCAACAACAGCAGCAGCAGTTCCAGCAGTTGGCACACCAGTCTCAAAAGCCACAGCAATCTGCTCAATTGCAGGGGCATCAAATGCCACAGCATCAGCAGATGAGCGAAGATATTAAAGTTAGACAGGCGATGAGTTACAAAGGAGGAATGGCTCAGCAACACCTTGCTGCTGCTGGCCTTCGGGCACCATACAACCATCCAATGAAGCCTGGTTCTTCGTTTCCCATAGCTTCCCCCCAAGTGCTTTCAGTAGCATCACCGCAGCTTTCTCAGCATTCACCTCAGATTGACCAGCAAAGCCTTTTATCATCCTTTACAAAAACAGGAACACCTCTGCAATCTGCAAACTCACCCTTTATTGTCCCTTCTCCTTCTACACCCCTGGCTCCTTCTCCATTACCCGGGGATCCCGAGAAACAGACTTCTGGCATCTCCTCTCTTTCAAATGCAGGAAATATCGGGCAGGTACAGAATGCTGCTTCACTCGGTCAAGCACAATCTCTTGCTATCGGCACTCCTGGGATATCAGCCTCCCCCTTGCTCGCGGAGTTCACTGGTCCAGATGGCAATCAGGTCACATCCTCCACAATCACTAAGCTAAATGTTACAGAGCAGCCTTTGGAACGCCTATTGAAAGCGGTATGCTGTTTTTTATCCTCGTTATTGGTTATGTCTGGTTAGATTATCCGATCGTTTTTAGGTTAGCAGCTAAGCACACATAAAAACGTCTAACTCATTGACACTTATGTGGTGTTAATATGTGAAGTTAAATGACCATCAGAGATTGATCTTATCCTAGAATCTGTTCGTTTTTGTTGATCAGTTGGAATATATATGTACTCTTACAACGTAATACATATGAAAGTATACCACTTGAAAAGAAAAAGACTGATTGCCAGTAAGGATCAGAATAAACATTGGTCTTATCACATGCCATCCAATTAGAATTGTATGTAATTGTTGTTTATTGTTTAACATCATTGTGCATCTTCATCTTTGCTCAGGTAAAATCCATGTCTCCTAAAGCATTTAGTGCTTCTGTCAGTGACATTGGGTCAGTCATTAGTATGATCGACAGGATAGCTGGATCTGCACCAGGTAATGGATCCAGAGCTGCTGTGGGTGAGGATTTGGTGGCTATGACAAAATGTCGTATGCAAGCAAGGAATTTTATTCAACAAGATGGAAGCTCAGCGACAAAGAAAATGAGGCGTCACACAATTGCAGTTCCCTTGAATGCAATGTCATCAGCTGGCAGTGTGAACGACAGTTTTAAGCATTTGGTTAATATGGAACTGTCTGATCTTGAGTCAACTGCGACCTCTAGGATGAAGAGACCTCGAGTTGAGGTATGATGTTTGACATATTATTCATCTAAATATTACAAGCCTATTGATGTAAGAGAAACAGTATGGTACCATTTTAATTAGCTTTATATGAAAGAGGGAGTTACTTCTGCAGTTCCATTTTTTTGAAGGATCCTTTTCACTTCTAGTTTTAGTCGGTTAAAGGAAAGTGATAATTTCATATTTTTTGCAGGCCAACCATGCGCTGCTGGAGGAAATTGGTAGGATTAATCAACGTCTAATCGACACTGTGGTGGATATCAGTGACGAGGATGTTCATCCAATTGCAGCTGCAGGAGCTGCTGAAGGTGGTGAAGGAACCGTTGTCAAGTGCTCCTATAACGCTGTTGCTCTCAGTCCAAACTTGAAGGCGCTGTATGCTTCAGCGCAAATGGTGTGAACGCTGGATCTTACAAATTAGTGTTTGATCTGGTCATATTTTGATTTGTCTTTACTTGTGTACTCATTTGTTACTTGTTTATGATTTTGTAGACCCCAATTCAGCCCCTGAGGTTGCTCGTTCCCACAAATTATCCAAATTGTTCTCCGATACTCTTGGACAAGTTTCCAGTTGAATTGAGGTAAAATATTGGGGGATAACGGTATTGTACTATTTTTTGGAGAAGTCATAATATCTATTTATTGAGTGCTTGAAATATCTTATATCATTAAACAACAGTTGAGATCATTTGAGTGAATGATCTTTTGTGATTGATGTAGAGATCATCATAGTGAAAACTTATCCTCGATGAAAAAGCACAAGTAGCTTTGGTGCTAATCCTCTTTACTGAGCTACCTTAAATTCACAATTCAGTATATACAACTTCTCACTCTCGGTTGAAACAGTGCCACCATAGAGGCATTGATGGCAGTTTGTACTTAGTGGTTGATCTTGCATTTTCTAGAACTTTCATGCATGTTTGATGAATGGGTTGTGTATTTTGACGTAACTGCATCGTTAAACAGTTAGTGGATCATTTGTTTATCAAGAATTAATTTAAGTATTTTGTTATGGCAGTAAGGAGCACGAAGATTTATCAACCAAGGCAAAATCGAGGTTCAGTATATCTCTTCGCAGTCTTTCACAGCCGATGTCTCTTCACGATATGGTGAAGACCTGGGATGTATGTGCTCGAGCGGTGATATCTGATTATGCTCGCCAAAGAGGAGGAGGGAGCTTCAGCTCAAGATATGGTGCTTGGGAAAATTGCTTAAGTGCTGCTTGATCGGCCTGATCAGATCAGCAAACTGACCTTGATTCCATGCATATCAAAATAATCTCTGCTGTAGGGCATCGTGGTATACATGTACCGTATCCTCTCACCTCTCTTCGGAAAATACTCATATATCATTCGCAGACTCCATCAATGCGATGCAGCATTATTATGAAGGGATCGACTAAATGGTGCAACTCCATTTATGCACGAAGAAAATTGGCTACTGAAAAGTTGAATAATTGATTGTACAAAGGATGTTGCAATATGATTTTGATAGAGTAATTTATCCATATGCTAATTTTTGCTAGAAAACTGATCCTATCTTCTTAGGTTGTCCATTCTTGGGTTAGCTGTGAAAGTGAATTCTTTGTATTTATCAAAAGAAATATAAAATGACTTGTATGGTATGATGTATCAGTTTTCAAGAGCCAAAACCCTCTTGAAATCGGAACCCTATACCGTAAGCTTGAAACCGCCCAAGGGGTGGAAATGCATACGGTACAAATTCCATTAATTAATACTCGATTATCTAATAACCTCCCTTAAATAATGTTTTTAGCCGGTTGGGGACCATGTGCCAAATTATAAAATAATATTTTTTATTACCGATGTTGACTCCATGTGAAATACTATAAATTAATAATTCATTAATGTATTATTACTGGTGTTGATGCCATGTGAAATACTATAAATTAACAATTTATTATACACATAAAATACATTGGATTCTTTATAAATTAAAAATGATTCAATTATCTTTTATTTTTTACTAAAATCAATACCACATCTTTAATTTTTCTTGTCATCGTAAGAATTTTTGGTATTGTTTTCTCACAGATAAGTAAAAAATTATTCCACGTAATAATAAAATGGGATATTGAAAGGCTTTATAAATTGAGTATTTAATTGATGATATACATTGAACAATAAAGCAAAGTGGGAGATTGAATTATGCTTTGAAGATTTCAATATTATACATTATTTAGAACATAATTATTTGATGACAAATACATCTACAATTTAATAAGATATTAATTAATATTTTTTATTATTGGATAAAGAGTATTATTACAAGAATCTAGTTGGAAGCCTAACAAGCTAAGCTCCAACGACGTACTACTACATTAGTAGTTGAACAGGTTGCCGTGCTAGCCTACTAGCGTTATGAATATTTATGAATTTATCGGTTAAATAATTTCTCGCTTAATTAATAAATTTTGGTGGTTCCAACCAAGGTTTGAAAAACGGGTCACGACTCAGGTCATGGGTACTAGGCGAGACCGTTATAACGGTTTTTGACGGGTGTGAGCACGTTTTGGGCAAAAAATGTATTATTTATGGGAAAAAACGTGTTTTTTTGTATGTTGAAAAAACGGACGTTATAACGGTAAAGTAGAAAATTCAAAAAAAAAATATGATATGAAATTCCTATCTAACGGTTATAACGTTCGTGAAAACGTTGTGACTAAGTTTTTTTCCTTTTTAATAATCCCTCCGTCCCTAAATAGATAACCTGTTATTTTTAAATTTTGTCACATTAATAGATGACCTACATGATTAAAAAAATGGATATTTCTAAAACTACCATTTTAATTGATTATTCCTTACGTAGGTGTTTTAAAATGTTTTTCACTATGATATTTCAAAAGTATCACTGATCAACGTAATGTTATCGAGAGCGTGTTTCTGGACAAAGAATTTCTGAAATCGGTAGAGGCAAAAACTAAGCAAGCTACGGTTATGAAGAATATTATTTCAAATGAGATGTTCTGGACGACGTGTTAAAATGCGTGTATAATGGTTGGTTCTTTACTGAAAATGGTTCGTTTCTTGGACTCAGACAAACCCACCATGAGTTATTTGTTACATGCACTTGCTACAAGTGTGGAAACTATACAAATGGGTTTGGGATCAAATCGAAATGCTTCTATCGTAGGTGTAATAAAGAAACGATGGAAAAGTCAGTTGAGTTCTCCTCTTCATGTTGCAACGCATTTTCTCAATCCTTATTACATCTTTAACCCATCAGCCAATCTCATCAATAATGAAAATTCTCAGCCCCAAATTTGTCTTAAGAAAGTTATATCAAAAATGGTTAGTGGCCCTCAAGAACAAGCAACATGCATGTTAGAGGTACAAAATTACTAATACTATCTCCAAATATGTTTAACTAAGTAATTTGAATTTCTAGTAACAATTATATTTTTCTTTGTAGGCGGGAAGCAGGCAATGGTCAATTTGTTGATGGTCAATTTGCATCACCATCAACACGTATTGCGGCTCAACGTGGTGATCCTGTAAGTTGGTGGTTATCTTATGGTTCTGAGTATCCATCACTCCAGAAGATTGCAGTAAAGATATTAAATCAAACAAATACATCATTTGGATAAGAGAGGATTTGGAGTGTGTTTGAAAGAATCCACACCAAACTACGCAATCGTTTATTTTCATCGAGAATACATGATCTGGTGTATGTTCAATACAATTTGAAGTTGGAGCAATAGAGAATTAAAGGTAAAGCAAGGCGACATAACATTGATATTCACGACGTTCATAGTCTAATAAGGGATGATAATTATATGCTTGACTGGATAGCGGGGGAAGACGAAACACCGGTTTTACCTCAAGAAGAACAATGGTTAAATATGCTAGAAGAGGAAGCCGTTAATAATCCATAGCCTGTCCCTCTACCATACAACTGGCATGATCCCGAAGTCGAAATCCCATATGAAAGGTTACCGGTGAGTGACTTTATTTATGACTTTGGTAATCTTTCATTTGGAGATAATAAACAAGGTTATGAGAATATGAATCCTACATATGATTTTTGTTACACTACCGATCGCTCTGACCATGGTGTCCAACATATGAACGAAGGATTTAATTTTAATATTGATAACAATAATGAAGTAGGTAACAATGATGATGATAATGAAGGTTATTATGATGATGATACTTATGCGAATGAAGATAACCAGTATCCCTACGAAGATGACTATGATGAGGAAAGGAACTGCCGAGAAAATAAATAATACATGAATAGGTCGAAAAAGGTTGGTAATCGTAGTTGGTTCGCGTAACTTCTTAAATGATAAATACTAGTTTAATAATCTTGTTTTTTAAATTTGAAAATTTTAATCATGTTAGTTTACTTTTTTTGTATTATTTTAAAATTTTAATTCTAAGTTTTAAGCCTTCAATCGAGAGAAGAAAAAAAACTCAAAAAAATGATAATAAAGTTATCTGCACGATTATAACATGCGTGATAACGGGAAAACAGTTCTAGAAAACGCACGTTAAAATGTTATTTAGAATAAAAAGTCATTCAAACTAACGGTTATACTGTGTGTGAAAACTGAAAAACTGTCCTAAAAAACTGTCGTTATTTCCTATTTATCGGCATTATAAAGGCACAGGGTTCGGGGACCCTCACGGCCACGGTATATGGGTGTGACCGTTTTAACGGCAGTTTTTTCGATAAAAACAGGTGTTTTTCAAACCTTGGTTCCAACAACACTGATTTATGAAATTTCTAATGTACACGCCATTTTCAAACATTTGGCGTAAAACTTTTTATAATTAATAAAAGCTTTAGGCTTAGTTTGGTATTGCTGCGGTTTTTATAAATATGTTTTTCTGTTGTGCATTGCTGTAGAAAAAAAACAGTCAGACGTTTGGTAAAATATTAATTAAAGTTAAAGATGATTAAAAAAATAATCAAAGTGTGTTTGGTAAAATATCAGATTCAACCATGGTTGTTCTGGCAAATGACAAAAATATGCATATTTCTAAAAATAGTTTATTCAATTTTATTGGGTTTAAAAATAATTAGTTTTTTTACTATTAAATATTGAATTTACTAATTGTTACTATTATTATGATTGTTAAAAAAAAATATATTACTTAACCACTTATTAATATATAATTTTCAAACAAAATGTCAAAATAAAATTAAGTAGTTTTGATATTTTTCTTTGACAAATTAAATGAAATGGTATCATAAAATAGTTTGAAAATAATATTTAAAAAATAAAATATAAGAAATCAAAAATTGATTGTATATGTATTTAAGGGTAATTTTTGTCATTTACAAAAATTAAATAGGGACAAAAAGGATAAATCAAGCATTAAATTTTGGTGGGACCAAAGCTTATAAAAGTCTGGCTAGTTTGGGACCTAGGGAATTCATATGGGGCTTATAGATTTTTTCATCCACCCAATAGAGAAGCATAAGGGGTGTCTAAAGTGTGTTAAAATACGAGACTACCCTTACACAAATTTAATAATCCCAACTATCTAAAACAAATACTAAAACCCAAATCATTTTTATTAACAATCTTCAATCAAAACTAAAACCCAATCCATCAAAATCAAAAACTAAAACCTAATCACAAACAACAATTTAATTCTCTATTTTTTGATTTTCGGACAATATTTCAGGGACAAACATATTCAGGTAATTGAGTTAAATCTCTGTAATCCGTTGCTTTTAAGGGGGGTTCATCAATGATTTAATTATGAATCTCTGAAATTTTTCATAAAAATTTTCTGAAACCAAACCAGAATTGGTTGATATAAGCATTAATGTAAACCGCTTGTTGTTAATGTTCCCTATAATCGGTAGATATGGTACACCTACATAAACCGATTATGGTTGATGTGATGAACATCAACCATAATCTGTTTATGCTAATGCACAAATAAACCGATTCTGGAACCATTTTTGAATTTGTACAAATATCAAGATTCGGTATATTTGTACCAGTCGAAAAAACCGGTTGTGAACAATCGGTTTTTATATCTAAGGATATCAACCGATTAAGGATTTGATGGTTTTAGAGAAAATTTCCCCAAAACAACAATCGGTTCTTGTTGAGTAACATGTAATCCGGTTTATGTTCGCATTTTCCTGTATAATTTTTGTCTCCACAATTAGACTAAATAATATGAACAACGACTGATTGTCGTCCCCAGTTTGGGAATTCAACTCATAATCGGTTTATGTGGTCCTATCGAATCTGAATTAAAGTTTTGATTTTTTTTCCATATTGGGCGATCATAAGATGCACCCACTTTTTCATCAGTACTAGAATCTTCAACAATTGAATTCTCATTTTCTTGGGTTCTGAAGGATTTTCATGGACAAACAATTCAAGTGAATCTTCAACAATTGTTGAGTTGAAGGATCATAATCGGACTAGAATCTTCAACAATTGAATTCTCATTTTCATGAATCTTCAACTGTTGAAGAAAATGATTAGTCCGATTGAAGAATCATTTTCTCATTTTCGGACTAGAAGATTCATGAACTGATTAGTCCGATTTAGAGTTAAATCATTGTTGAGTCCATGAAACTCAACAACTAGAATCTTCAACAATTGAATTCTCATTTTCATGGACAAACAATTATATGAGTAAACTTTTTCATCAGTACTAGAATATTGTTAATCCCTTTAATTCGTTCATATTAAAAGAAACTCAACAATGATTTAACTCTAAATCTCTGAAATTTACTCATATAATTTTCTCAAAATAAACCCATAATCGGTTTATGTGTGCATAGGATTAGTCCGATTGTAGTTGATGTTACAAGCAATCGGTTTATGTGGGCATTAACATAAACCGATTCTAACAAAAAATATCACAGAATAACTCTTGAATTTTAAAATAGGTTTATGTTCTAAGTTGAAAAGGTGGGGGTACAACAACCTCACCCAATATTTCACTTAGCAATTTTTATGGACTAACTCCAATATACTTTCAAGAGAATTAACTAGACTCAATCTTAATAAAGTATATCAAAGAGTTATATCTCTCTTTCTTGATTCAGTTCTTCCTCAAGCAAATCGAAATCTGCGAGTCCAATTGAATACAAGAGAAATCACTTGAACGGTACCAAATACCAATGTTCAAGTATCAATCAATGTAAATCAACAATCAAAGGTTGGATATTCTAATTGATTGATTCAAACGCACAACCTGTGATATTTCAATTATATAAAAAAATATAATGCGGAAAAGAAATAACACAGATACCAGAAGTTTTGTTAACGAGGAAACCGCAAATGCAGAAAAACCCCGAGACCTAGTCTATATTGAACACACACTGTATTAAGCCGCTACAGACACTAGCCTACTACAAACTAACTTCGGTCTGGACTGTAGTTGAACCCCAATCAATCTCACACTGATCCAAGGTACATTTATGCTCCTATGTCTCTGATCCCAGCAGGATGCTACACACTTGATTCCCTTAGATGATCTCACCCACAACTAAGAGTTGCTACGACCCAAAATCGAAGACTTTAATAAACAAATCTGTATCACACAGAAATGTCTACGGTAATAGATAAATCTTTCTCCCACAAAAATACCTACGATTTTTGTTCCGTCTTTTGATAAATCAAGGTGAACATGAACCAATTGATAAACAAGACTTATATTCCCGACGAACAACTCAGTATTATCAATCACCTCACAATAATCTTAATCGACGCGGCAAAGAAGATATTGTGGAATCACAAACGATGAGACGAAGATGTTTGTGATTACTTTTATATCTTGCCTATCGGAGATATTAATCTCAAGCCAATCGTTACGATTGTACTCAGCACGATAGAATCAGCAAGATCAGGTCACACAACTACAAGAAAGTAGTATCGGTCTGGCTTCACAATCCCGATGAAGTCTTCAAGTCGTGAACCTACATTGTCAGAAAACTAAGGTTAAAGGAGAATCGACTCTAGCTAATACAACCAGTATCATACAGGACGTTTGGGGATTAGGTTTCCCTGTTGCTAGGGTTCTCCCTTATATAGTCTTTCAAATCAGGATTTGCAATCAATGTTAGCTTAGTAACAAAGCATTCAATATTCACTATTATATGAAAACCTGATTAGATTCAAGCTAATATCTTTCAATCGTTAGATCGTAAACTTAACTTGTTACACACAAATGAAATGCACGATTTTAGGTTTGTGTAACCGTACCCAAACATGTACATTTGTTGGTTCAACAATAGTTAACCAAATGGTTAGCCATATGAGCACTTTCATATCAACCATATTCTTCTTTACCATAACTTGTTCAAATGACTCAAATGAACTGGTTAGAGAGTTGTTCAATTGCTTAGATATTATAGAAGCATAAAGGACACAACCGAAGCAAAGGGAGGGAATGTTGAAAAAATTATTGAGAAATCAAAGAAGTTGAGCTTGGAATTGATTAGGATTTTGGCTATGAATCTTTAATGGAAGAAAGAAAAAAAAAGGTATGTGAACTTCATTTTTATTCAATCATGCCAAAATTGATTCTAAGAAGTTTCGAGGAAAGTGAGCTTAGATTCCTGAAGTTAGATGGATGTAAAACATTGGGTAATTTATCAACATATTCAATTTAACGTTTTAGTAAATTAATTTGGAAGTTTAATAATTTAGGGATCTTGATGAAATTTGGGGATTTTGCTCAATCTTGTGTTGTTTTCTTCAATTCATGACATGTTACAATAATTAGCTCAATTTCATCCACTGCATGTTTTAATATCATGTTCAAATATACTTTACTTAATTGAATGAAATTAGGGTTCATGTTGGAAATTGGGGTTTTTCTTCAAACTCAATGTCAGTTCTTCAAATTGCATAAGAAAATTATATGGGTTGGTGTTAATCCCTCTAATTTATGTTTTGGTTGGGATTATAGCTCCTTTTATTCTCTATGGTTGAAATTATGGTGGAAGTTTTACTTATGTGTGGTTGAATTGGAACCTAACCCTTTCTTCTTTTTGTCACCTTAATATTCAATTTAAGGATCCGTTTAAATCGTGTTTTAAGAATCTATGAATCCCTTCTTGTTCTTATTAGAGAACTTAGTTACTAAATAAAATCATCATTCTTGTATCATTTATTCTTGGAAGTTCAGTTGAGGACCTTGAAGTAATGAACACTTGGCCTGAATTTTGAACTTGTGTTTTGATATTTAAGGCATGCACTGTGGGAACTGTAAGTTAAGTTCTAGCCGTTGGAATGTTCTGATTTTTAGATATGTTATACATTAGTATGTCAGGAAAACCCAGCTAAATTTTTAGGATAATCGGACTAGGGTAAGTGGCAGAAACTGATGCATTACAGAGAACCGTTCTACATAAATTGTATAACGTGGAGAGTCATCGAGACCTCTAATTCAGCACTTAGGCTGCATGGATTCCTCTGATTTTTGGACACAAGAAACCCTTTTTTGTGCTGATTGAGCTGTAAAAATTCAAGACCAAATGGATCATGATAAGTACACCAAGTAGGGGACTTTCTCCAGTTGCGCCTGTGTAGTTCAGTTTGGCTTGAGCGTATGAAATCAGTCACAAATCAACATCTAACCGTTACTTTTCTTTAATAATTATGTACATTGTATTTGTTATAATCATGAAGTAGTGGTTAAAATTTTGTTATATTCTGATATACGGATCAATATTTTCTGGGTTATGATTGAGATGACAATTGTGAAGCATAATAATTTGATTTTCTCTTAATTTCCCAATGCTTAGATTGTTATGAGAATGAACTCATCATGTGGCCACTGGAAGTGCTTTATAATATTCTTATGGATGGTGGATATGTTAATTTGTGGTACTTATTTATCATCATCTCTCTACAATGTTGTACATGCTGTTAAACATTGAATCCAAGTCTAGCAGTGGTTTTGAGTTTAAACTCTTTATACAAAACACTCGAAAGAGTATTGAAATTCTTGTTTAGAATTCATTAAATTTCGGTGGAATGCATGGGCACTTGCACTTTTAGCACTTATATTACCAATGTGCAAGTTTGAAATGCATGTTTCTAGTATGCAAACATGGACAAATTGCATTGCTAAGATTGAATCTCGAGTTGTGCTAGATGTAAGGGTTCCGTACGTAAGAGTCTTCTAGCATTTTGCTTCTTAAGGTAGTGGCAAAGGTCAAGGTCATACTTGATAAAAATCTTACTTTTGAACATATCTAAGTTTTGAACATCTTTCTGTTGCTAAGATTACGGGTTGGTTATGAACACCTCTGTAATACCAAGTCTTCATCTTTAACTGTTACCGAGTGGTATAAGTGTTAACAAATTGTCTAAATGTGTCGTGTATATAATCTAGTTTTAATTGAACTGTATAACTTCCGTTGTTATAAGAATTGATGTCTTATGTTTCCTATTCTCTTTTAAGGGATGTGTGTGAACTAAGATAAATGTTCACTTTGGTATAAATTAGTTGAGGACTTGTATGTTGAAACTGTTGTAGTTTCTTTGAGACAATGAGATTTAATTCGTGAAATCTCTGGTGCTAGCTCCTTGTTAATATTAAACTTGGGATTGTGCTTGTAGTTTTTTGTTCATATAAATCATGGTTGTAGATATTTGGAAATATTTCCTAGGATGACAAGTTCTATTTGTGGACTGAATGCTAGCTAAGACAAAATTGTAATGCATAGTACTAGATAGAATGCGGCAGAATTTTTCGACCATATAAGTTTGGGGTGGGTATCGTTGTGTAGTTCATACTCTCTGCACTACTTAAAGCTAGAGATAGTTACTGCTAGATAAAGCGTTCGTACTATCGAAAATAAGAGATGATTGCTACTGCAACAGAGTAGTTCATATCATTTAGCAAGAGATAGTTACTACTGTTGAGAGTAGTTCATACTATCTAAGACGAAATTGACGAACTACGGTCGTGCTTGATCCCTTCGAGCAACGGAGAGGGTACGTAGGCAGCCGCTATGCGGTTCAGCATAAATCCACAAGGTTGTTCATATCATCTGAAAAGGGTTGGTTGCTTATTCGCAGTTGACATCGCCTATTCGGATATGATTGCAACTTTGGCATAATGTATCGTTGGTAAGAGGCAGTTGCAGTATTAGTTGTTCATACTACCTAGTGAGAGATGATTGTTACCATCTCTCATATTAGGCAACTGGCCGTGTAAATTATTAGAGTTGGCAACTGGCCATCTCCCATTTTGGGCAATTGACCCGCATTAATTTGGCAAATGGCGGTCTGTTATTTTTGGGCAATTGGCCCGTGTTAATTTGGCAATTGGACGTCTGTCATTTTTAGGCAATTGGCCCGTGTTAATTTGGCAATTGGCCGTCTGTTATTTTTGGGCAATTGGCCCATATTAATTTTGGCAACTGGCCGTCTTGTTAAGTTATTGGGTTGGCAACTGGCCAAATTTTATTTTAGGCTATTGACTGACTCGTATATTTAATTTTCGAAAATTGGATCCCTTGTGGAATTCTATGAGTATTATGGTATGGGACATATGCTCATAGAATTCTAACCTCGAGACTAATGAAATTTCTATTGTGTGTAGGATACGAAAGAACAAAATTTTTACTTGAGTGGCGTATTAGGGAGTCAGAGCTTTCCAAGCGGGACGAAACCCGGTTCCTTGGAAGTCCAGATTCTCTGGTCCGTCACAGTTGGTATCAGAGCAGTTCCAGTTCAAACGGGACTGTGCTTTTGGAACCCACTAATCTTCTACTCGTGCAGTTGGCTACAGGTAAGTGTCTTTTCTTATAATTACATTTTGAACTTCGGAACGAAGTTCTTTTTAAGGGGTAATGGTGTGACCTTCCGTATCTTTTTCTCGGATTTAACTAAACCAATTAGTCAAATTACACACCTAGAATGGCTAAAACTCTATTACTCAAGTGTCTTCAACACTTATGCGCTATCCCAAGAATAAAAGTTAGTCCTTAATAGAAAAGTCTGCTTTAATCTAAATCCCTGGGTGCCTAAATATCTCCACATGCACCTCACCACGTCATGACACATGTGTCAACAATTGAGATGATTTGGGGTTAGTTTGGTCTTTTACATAATCTATGTATATGGTAAAAAGAAAAGAAAATGAAGGGTTTGGGGATTCAATTTTTATGGTTCCTTTTCTCTTCTTATTCTTCATTTCTCAGGAGGTTTTCAAAGGGAGGGAATGTTGAAAAATTTATTGAGAAATCAAAGAAGTTGAGCTTGGAATTGATAAGGATTTTGGCTATGAATCTTTAATAGAAAGAAAGAAAAAAAAAGGTATGTGAGCTTCATTTTTATTCAATCATGCCAAAATTGATTCTAAGAAGTTTTGAGGAAAGTGAGCTTAGATTCCTGAAGTTAGATGGATGTAAAACATTGAGTAATTTATCAACATATTCAATTTAACGTTTTAGTAAATTAGTTTGGAAGTTTATAATTTAGGGATCTTGATGAAATTTGGGGATTTTGCCCAATCTTGTGTTGTTCTCTTCAATTCATGACATGTTACAATAATTAGCTCAATTTCATCCACTGCATGTTTTAATTTCATGTTCAAATATACTTGACTTAATTGAATGAACTTAGGGTTCATGTTGGAAATTGGGGTTTTTCTTCAAACTCAATGTCAGTTCTTCAAATTGCATAAGAAAATTATATGGGTTGGTGTTAATCCCTCTAATTTATGTTTTGGTTGGGATTATAGCTCCTTTTATTCTCTATGGTTGAAACTATGGTGGAAGTTTTACTTATGTGTGGTTGAATTGGAACCTAACCCTTTCTTCTTTTGGTCACCTTAATATTCAATTTAAGGATCCATTTAAATCGTGTTTTAAGAATCCATGAATCCCTTCTTGTTCTTATTAGAGAACTTAGTTACTAAATAAAATCATCATTCTTGTATCATTTATTCTTGGAAGTTCAGTTGTGGACCTTGAGGTAATGAACACTTGGCCTGAATTTTGAACTTGTGTTTTGATATTCAAGGCAATCACTGTGGGAACTGTAAGTTGAGTTCTAGCCGTGGGAATGTTCTGATATTTGGATATGTTATACGTTAGTATGTCAGGAAAACCCAACTAAATTTTTAGGATAATCGGACTAGGGTAAGTGGCAGAAACTGATGCATTACAGAGAACCATTCTACAGAATTTGTATAACATGGAGAGACATCGAGACCCCTAATTTAGCACTTAGGCTGCATGGATTCCTCTGATTTTTGGACACAAGAAACCCTTTTTTGTGCTGATTGAGCTGTAAAAAGTCCAAACCAAATGGACTATGATAAGTACACCAAGTAGGGGACTTTCTCCAGTTGCGCCTGTGTAGTTCAGTTTGGCTTGAGCGTATGAAATCAGTCACAAATTAACATCTAACCGTGACTTTTCTTTAATATTTTTGTACAGTGTATTTGTTATAGTCATGAAGTAGTGGTTAAAATACCGTTATATTCTGATCTACGGATCAATATTTTCTGGGTTATGATTGAGATGACAATTGTGAAGCATAATAATTTGATTTTCTCTTAATTTCTCAATGCTTAGATTGTTATGAGAATGAACTCATCATGTCAGGCCACTGGAAGTGCTTTATAATATTCTTATGGGTGGTGGATATGTTAATTTGTGGTACTTATTTATCAACATCTCTCTACGATGTTGTACATGCTGTTAAAAATTGAATCCAAGTCTAGCAGTGGTTTTGAGTTTAAACTCTTTATACAAAACACTCGAAAGAGTATTGAAATTCTTGTTTAGAATTCATTACATTGTGGTGGAATACATGGGCACTTGCACTTTTAGCACTTATATTACCAATGTGCAAATTTGAAATGCATGTTTCCAGTATGCAAACAGGGACAAATTGCATTGGTAAGATTGAATCTCGAGTTGTGCTAGATGTAAGGGTTCCGTACGTAAGAGACTTTTAGCATTTTGCTTGTTAAGGTAGTGGCAAAGGTCAAGGTCATACTTGATAAAAATCTTAGTTTCGAACATATCTAAGTTTTGAACATCTTTCTGTTGCTAAGATTACAGGTTGGTTATGAACACCTCCGTAATACCAATTCTTCATCTTTAACTGTTAGTAGTGGTATAAGTATTAATAAATTGTTTAAATGTGTCGTGTATCTAATCTTGTTTTAATTGAACTGTATACCTTCCGTTGTCATAGTAATTGATGTCTTATGTTTCCTATTCTCTTTTAAGGGATGTGTGTGAAATAAGATAAATGTTCACTTTGGTATAAATTAGTTGAGGACTTGTATATTGAAACTGTTGTAGTTTCTTTGGGACAATGAGATTTAATTCGTGAAATCTTTGGTGCTAGCTCCTTGTTAATATTAAACTTGGGATTGTGCTTGTAGTTTTTTGTTCATATAAATCATGGTCGTAGATATTTGGAAATATTTTCTAGGATGACAAGTTCTATTTGTGGAATGAATGCTAGCTAAGACAAAATTGTAATGCATAGTACTACATAGAATGCGGCAGAATATTTCGACCATATAAGTTTGGGGTGCGTATTGTTGTGTAGTTCATACTCTCTGCACTACCTAAAGCTAGAGATAGTTACTGCTAGATAAAACGTTCGTACTATCGAAAATAAGAGATGATTGCTACTGCAACAGAGTAGTTCATATCATTTAACAAGAGATAGTTACTACTGTTGAGGGTAGTTCATACTATCTAAGAAGAAATTGACGAACTATGGTCGTGCTTGACCCTTTCGAGCAACGGAGAGGGTACATGGGCAGCCGCTATGCGGTTCAACATAAATCAACAAGGTTGTTCATATCATCTGAAAAGGGTTGGTTGCTGCTTCGCAGTTCACATCGCCTATTCAGAGATGATTACAACTTTGGCATGATGTATCGTTGGTAAGAGGTAGTTGCAGTATTAGTTGTTCATACTACCTAGTGAGAGATGATTGTTACCATATCTCATGTTAGGCAACTGGCCGTGTAAATTATTAGAGTTGGCAACTGGCCATCTCCCATTTTGGTGAATTATTAGAGTTGGCAACTGGCCATCTCCCATTTTGGCAATTGACCCGCGTTAATTTGGCAATTGGTCGTCTGTTATTTTTGGGCAATTGGCCCGTGTTAATTTGGCAACTGGTCGTCTGTCATTTTTGGGCAATTGTCCGTATGTTATTTTTGGGCAATTGGCCCATATTAATTTTGGCAACTGGCTGTCATGTTAAGTTATTGGGTTGGCAACTGGATAAATTTTATTTTAGGCTATTGGCCAACTCGTATATTTAATTTTCGGAAATTGGATCCCTAGTGGAATTTTATGGGTATTATGGTATGGGACATATGCTCATAGAATTCTAACCTTGAGACTAATGAAATTTCTACTGTGTGCAAGATACGAAAGAACAAAATTTTTACTTGAGTGGCGTATTAGGGAGTCGGAGCTTGCCAAGCGGGACGAAACCCGGTTTCTTGGAAGTCCAGATTCTCTGTTCCGTCACAATATAGCAAAACGACTTTTCTCTCAGGATAGGAGATAGAGTAGATAGACTTTTGAGTGATAGATAAGTTCAAGTCTCCACGTACCTTTTAGTCGGTGAAGTTCCACCAGTTCCTTTAGTAGTTCTTCGTCTTGTATGATGATTGCCATGGAGTTCTTGAGCTCAACTACATTTTCTATCCTAGTCCGAGACTTAGCTATAGTAGACTAGAAATCAATACTTATACTTATAGTTTTGATCACTAACATTGACAAACATGCTTGAGATAACAACGCATGCGAGTTCGACCGAGCAGTGCTCTAACAATCTCCTCCTTTGTCAATTTTAGTGATAAAACTATTAATACATATGGAATACCAAAATAAATAAATAATTTTTTGTTACTCCTATTCCACATGCCTAATCTTCAACATTTACTCGAAATTTTCGTCACTTTCAGGTACTCCAACGATTCTAAAGGTTAAAGGTTGTAAGTTTAGCATCATCCTTGTTGAAAATCCGTAGCTATAATAATGACAAAACAAGAATTCTCAATCATTTTTACACAGTGTCATAGTATTATTACACATCATCAAAGTTCAATTGTTTCACAACTTCGACAACAATACTATGGTGATATGTATCACTCCCCCTTAGTCAATACTCCATCTCATATGGAAACCACTCCCCCTTATATAATGATCCGAAAACCATATGTATTTGTAGCGTGAACTAAACATTAATTCTCCCCTTTTTTGTCAATAAAATTGGCAAAGGTACGAAAACGGGATCCTAATGAAAATTTCCATAGAGACATTTCATGACCAAAAGCAAGAGCATATCAACTTATTTAGATGCAAGCATAAAGCCGAAGCTAAATGCTTTCATCAAGGAGTTTATAAAGATACAAGATTACCCCTATAATATTCCACATCCGCACTCCCCACAAAGATTTGGCAATTAAGCACAAGTTCAATTAAGAACTCTCCTCCATAAAATGTCATTTTCGAAAGAACAACAAGAGCAACCTTAATTTCAAGATAAAATAAGGATTTCTTTGTAAATCACATACGAATATGAATTTGAATCCAAAAACACTCAATTAAATTAACCACAAGAAAAACCATGATTAATCTAATCGGAAATGCTCAACCAAATTAATCACAAAAAAATGATCAATTTAATCGGTCATGCTCCATATAAGTGATGTGTTCTCAAAGTTGTTGTAATAGTGGTAAATAATAGGTTCTTTTCAGACTTGTGAAGGAAAGAATTTTTAGATTTAAATAAATATTGCAAATTTGATTCAAAAAGTGATGTCAAGATTTTGGAGAAACTGGGGCTAAGGGTTCCACTATTCTATCAATTCCAAAGTGATATTATTATTATTATTATTATTATTATTATGCAATTTCCCATTTAAGTGATTCTAATTATTGCAAAAATAGATTTTATAAAAGAGCAATTGTAAGTTGAAAGCATGGAATATCAAGAACTCAAAGTTAAGCATATACCATCAATTAAAATAACAATTGCTTAATAAAAATAATTGGAAAAACTCTTTTGTTCTAGGCAAAAAATCATAATTTAAATTGCATAAATTATTTAAAATAGAAATTACCACTTTTTCATTGTCAAAATAGCTTCCTCCGTCGCCCCAGAGGATGGGTTTAGCTCCTCATATCAATCATGGTCTCAAAAGATTGGTCTATGGCTCAAAAGATGATCAAAAGAGTGAAAAGGTATGAAACTGTGAGTTTATAACAGTTATAATTGTTACAGAACTCGCTGTAACGGAAGAACGAAAGTGAACTGTTGCAAACTTTATTAATTGTTGGAATAATTGTTACAAAACTGTTACAAAGAGTTTGGATTTGAAAGTTTAGGCCATGGTTTCTGCGACTGTTTTCAACTATCGAGTTCACTATTCACCTTCTTCCCCGACTGCAACTCGGCAGTTTCTCTGTAAATTTTTTTCTCTGTTTCTGAGCTTCCCTAAACCTCCCTAAGTCTCGACAGCCCCTCTCTGAGTTCCCAACACCCAATATATACTCCACAGGGCCAAAATATCTCGCCATAACTTCATATAATCTTCCATTATTCTTCACTGTCTGTTTAGGAAATAATTTAGATATTTGATTTCTCCACGAGTTCTGAAGCTGCCAAATTACTATATTTATCTCCTTCACACTCCAGATGGTTGTTAGAGTCATCCTAGCATACGCAAACTCATTCCAACTCATGCAAATCCCGTGACAGTCTCCATACAATGACGTGCTCCCTGTTTTGCTCCACAATTTGATTCAGCCAATTCTGGCCCGAGATAACACCTGAAATAGCTTAATATGTTATATCACATCTTTCCACAAAGTTTCAGCGATTGAATCGCACAAAATCACGTCCAAAAATCGAATGAAACATCTGCCAGTTGAAGAAGAAAATTTCCCGCCAAAATGAAAATTCAAATTTTTGAAGATGGTGTCCCCCTATCCGATCCTGGGGTGCAAATAGCATCTGCATTTTTGGGGTGACCTGGGTTGCGCCTTAGTAATTGAGTGCCCCTTAACCAATGATGAGAGTCCGAATAACAAATGTCCTCCGGGGGCGCTCCGTGCAACTTTTCGAGCCGAATTTTCCAACAATAATTATTTTCCAAAAATACCTACAAACACACAAAACACCATAATAAGGACGAAAACAAGTGCTAACAATACGAAAATTGAGGACAAATTAGACACATAAATGCGTCTATCAAATACCCCCAAACATATTATTTTCTAGTCCTCGAGCAAAAATAAAAAATAAAACCGAGTTAATCTCGGGAGGGTTTACCAGAGGTGTACCTACAAAACCATTAGTCCATACCCTAACTATCTATGTCGAACCTTGGAAGGCACTAAAGAATCTCATTGGTTGGCTTACAACCACTGACTACAGGAGGAAGTACCCTGATGCGAAATTCCAATTGTTGTACACGAGTTTACACTCAAGCATACTAAAATTCATATAAAGTGACAAAGCTCTACTCAGATAGTTGCACTATGGACATCATATTCGGAGTCAAACTAATCATATGGATAGAAAAAGGAGATGGAAATAGAAAAATGTAGATGGTTTTGATGTTAAGCAAATGATCGATGTTTCACATATCTGTCTGAAGGCCACTGCCAGAATGAACCTATCCTAATGGACTGAGATACCGGTCTGTCTAATATCAACACAACTGACATATACAAGGGAACCAGTGGTCAATAACTAAAATCTAGATCAACAAACTGGAAAATACAAGGGAACCAGCAGTTGACTACACAGAACAATAACCATTTTTTTTTATTTTTTTATTTTTTTTTAACTTAATGGCATGAATAGATCTTTTTGATCCAAGCGCATGCTTCTTGTCAGCAGATTACACGATAGTTCCCACGGGTCCTGCATTCCACGCTTGCTTAGGCGACGGAAACAGGGAGAACACACGCATATTGCTATCCAAGTGTTAATACTTATTCCGATTGGTCTAACTGGTCCGGTCTTTTTTTTTTTTTTAGTAACTCAGTCACTCTAATTCACCCTAGCAGTGGTAACAACTTGAATCGTGTGCCCCACCTAATCACTTAGAGAAACATAGTTTAAAATGAAAAAATAAAATAAAAAGAAGAAATGAAAAGGACTCAACGAGATATGGTGCAACTATCATGTTATTTCTAACACCTGAGCTCTGTGCTTTTATGAATATACTCTATAGATGTTTCCATCTAATCAGATTGGTTCCTCAACTCCTACAACCAAGATGATTCCATCCACTTAGATTAGTTAGTGCCATCCTGAATACGCATAAATCTCTAGGCTCTGGAGCGTATTTATTTATTGTAACTAAAAGATTTTCCCATACCCCAAAACTTAAATCTAACATTGTCCTAAATGTTTCCAATAATAAAATTAACAACATGAACGAGGAGAAATTGTTACCACTTGAAGAAAAAAGGGTTGAGGAAAGATATTACCGTGTTGCGTGAGATTGGGTTACCTGATTAATGTTTTTTCTGGGGTTGTAGTAATGAGGTTCAAACTCTCGGACTTGTGAAGGATAATTTTTTAAACTTAATAAAAAAGATAAATATATACAATAAAAATATTAACACTGGTGCGAGAAACTGGGACTAAAGATTCAGCCATTTTTCATTTTCAAGTGGTTCAGAATTTAATTCTAGGCGATTATAGTTCAAAACAAAACAAATATTAACTCTAGTTTATTGCCAAGATAGATTTTATAAAATATTACTTGTATTTCTTAAGCATGGCATATCAAAAATCCCTAGGACTAAGCATACTCCATCAAATGAAATCACAAGTAATTAATTTAAAATCTTAATTCAATTAAAATTAGTGCAAAAAGTAAATAAAAGAATTAATGAAATTACCACATGGATGAAATTCGACCTCCTCCGTCGTCCCAGTGTTGGGTTTAGCTCATCATGATAAAAACACACTCAAAATATTTATTTATTGCTCAAAGGGTGTTTACAAGGATGAAAATGGAGATGAAATAATAAAACAGTGAATGTGCGACCCATAGAAAGCGTCCAAAATAAACGACAAAGAAGAAGTGCTATTGTTACTGTAGCTCTAAGACCCACACCTACGACCCATGGCTGTGAGTCTGTTTCACTGTTGATAAACGACTGCTGGTGCAGGTCCGTTCTTCATGTTCTTCATCTTCATCACGAACAGCAGCAGCAGCAGAGAGAATTCGTGATTCTTCCTCTGCAGCTTCCTCTCTTCTCCTCCCAACTCTCGACACCGCTTCTACATCACCCTAAGAGACTATTTATACCCATATCACGCATTGAATCTCGTCATAACTCCAAATAATCTTCATTGAACACAAATATTTTCCACGGGCAATAATTTCTATATTTTCTTTCTCCACGCGTTTCTGAGATGTTTCGATCATTCCAATATCTTCTAAATATGTATGTGAATCCTCAGAATTATTTTTCTTGCCTTTAGTCTCCTTTAATTTCCATAAATCAACTTGAAACCCTATTTTCCTTTTTTAACTGTTGTGAAAAATATCCGGCGATTGGGCCCAACTCAGGCCATTCCAACACTCAAAATATATTCATATACCCATAAGGAGTCTATCCCTTGAATTTCAGCTCTTTAGTCTACTCATAACCCTTTCAAATCATGCCCGTAAAATCGGCCAGTGTATGAAATAATTTTCCCGCCAAAAATATCTTCAAATTCTGGGAAGAAATTGACCTCCCCCTAATCCATTCCTGGGGTCCCTTTAGCAATTGGGGTGGAAATAGTAATTTTTGGGGCTGAAACAGTAATTTTTTGGGGGTTCCTCCGGGACATTTATGGGGTTCTTCCGGTGCATTTATGGAGTGTCTTTAGTACTTTATCCTAGGGTGTAAAACACCACTTTTTGAGCCAATTTTTGCCGCAAGAGCTTATTTTTCTAAAAATACCTATAAAGACATAAAATAACAAAATAAATAGAAAATCGAGTACTAACAATACATACAATTGAGACATATTAGACACATAAATGTGTCTATCAACACCCCCAAACTTATTATTTGCTAGTCCTCGAGCAAAACTAATATTGAAAATAAAATCCTAACTCACTAGGTGTCCCTAGTGACCGAGTTAATCTCGGGAGGGTTTACCAGAGGTGTACCCACAAAACCAATACTCCAGACCCTAGCTATCTACAACGAAACTTGGAAGGCACTAAAGAATCTCCTTGGTTGGCATACTTATTGACTACAAGAGGAAGTACCCTGATGCGAAATTCCAATTGATGTACACGAGTTTGCACTCAAGCATACTAAAATTCATATATAAGTGACAGAGCTCTACTCAGATAGTTGCATTATGGACATCATACTCGGAGTCAAACTAATCACATGGAAAGATTAAGAGATGGATATAGAAAAACATAGATGGTTTTGATGTTTACTAAGTGAACGGCGTTTCCCATATCTGTCTGAAGGCCTCCGCCAAAATGAACCTATCCTAATGGATTGAGATACTAGTCTGACTAATATCAACACACTGTCATATACAAGGGTACCAGTGGTCGATAACCTAACTCTAGGTCAACACAACTGGCATATACAAGGGTACCAGTGGTCGACTTTATTGAATTTTCCTTTTGGTCGAATGGTCTGGTCTCAATTTTTTTTTTCCAACTTTTTGTAACTCAATCACTCTAATTCATCCTAGCATTGGTAACAACTTGAATCATGGGCCCCACCTATCACTTAGAGAAACATGGTTTAAAAACAAAATAAAATAAAAATAGAAGTGAAAAGGACTCAACGAGATATGGTGAAACTATCATGTTATTTCTAACACCTGAGCTCTGTGCTTTTATGAATAGACTCTTTAGATGTTTCCATCTATTCAGATTGGTTCCTCAACTCCTACAACCAAAATGCTTCCATCCACTTAGATTGGTTAGTGCCATCCTAAATACGCATAAATTTCTAGGATCTGGAGTTTATTTATTCATACTGCAACTAAAAAGTTTCTCCCATACCCCCAAACTTAAATCTAACATTGTCCTCAACGTTCTAAAGATGAAATTAAAAGCATGAACAAGGAGAAACTGTTACCATTTGAAGCAAAAGAGATAAGGAAAGATATTACCGTGTTGCATGAGATTGGGTTACCTCCCAAGAAGTGCTAAGTTTAAAGTCTTCAGCCAGACATCGGAAGGAATTAGTCACCTCATAGAATCAAAAAGTAACAGCCGAAATAACTGTGGGTCTTCAAAACCAAAAAGAGCTGACCAAAGGAAACTACAATAACCCAAGAAAGTGAACAAGGATAACATGCCCTTATCTAGTTTCCTGATTAAGATATTTATATTTAATTGTGGTTCAGGTTCTAAGAAAGGGTCTAAATAAAATATTTTCATAGGTTGCGTTTCTTCATAGGTGGGATCCGAATCATTAGGTCCTAGAGTCTGGAAAAACTCAGATATGATCTTAGAAGCGCACAATAATAACCTAAATAATTGAGGATCCTCTAAGTCAATAAGATTTGACTTACAATATTGACCAAAATGAGAGTAGTGGTCATTCTTAAGCAAATGTGTCGATTCTAATTTCCTAAAGCATTTAGGTTTAGTCTCACAACTTAATATTCGACACATTTGGAATATAAACGTTCCCACAGTTGGAAGAAAACTATTTGGTGGGAAAACAAAGTCAATCTGGGGATCATAGCCTGGGCAAACCACATCAACCAGAGGATGGGTTTCTAACGACTGCACTCCTTCATGGACATCATTAGGCTCGGGAAAACGAGTATGAAGGCAATCTTGTAAAATGGTCGAGGCACAGATATCAAGTCCTAAGTGTGGGGAATTTCTGAGAGTTAAAGGTAAGGCACTAGGGAAGTGATAATCACCCCCAAACTTAGAGTTTTCAGTGTCTCTAGATAGACCTCTAATTATTTCTTGAATTTCCGTATCTTCAGAGTCCTTAAAATATTCAAGAGATTCTTCTAAGTTATTATCAGGTAGTGCATCTTTACTCATCTCTACGGGTCTATCTTCTTCTTCCAAGACTATTGTTTCTAAGTCGCTAGACTCTAAAACAGTATTTTCGAAATGAACCTGTTCCTCTAAACCACTATCGGCTTCGTAATCAAAAGGAAAAACTACATCGTCTAAAACGGTGGTATCCCTAATCAAATCCTCGTCCTTTTGAATAGGTGAATAATCATAAAAATTATTTGGATTTGAACTAGAAATAATATAATCACTATACAGCTCAATTGGATTACTAGACTCCTGATCACTATGCCTACATATTTCAGATTCTTCATTACTGCTATCCTCATCATCATAGTACGAAGATGATTGAACCTTATCTAAATAAGTAGTGTCTTTTATTCTAACCTCATCCTCTAAATTAGGCAAATATTCACTATTTACATCAAGGGTAAAATTGGAAACACTATTTTGGAAATTTAGATCTTTTAGAGAAGTTCTATTCTGGGTCTCTAACAAAAACTTTTGGGCCGACTCACATGAATTCCTGACGTAATCTAGGAAATCAGGTAAAGAAAGTTCACTCATTGCATTATTTTCGTCCATAACTAAGTTATTCATTTCAGCGAACTTACGTGTTGTCTCAGCTAACTTACGTGTCGACTCAAGTAAATAGGAATTAGTAGAATTTTTCTCGTATGACTGATGGTTGTGAGGATAGTGATTGGGCTCACCATGGTATGAACCATAACCTTGAAAAGTTTGGCGTTCCCAACCACTATTCCCACCATGGTAATAAAACTGATGATGTCCATATTCAAATTCAGGTCGATATTCATTGTATCGTCTTCTATCATACCAGCTCGACATTCTTAATTGCAAGGGAATTCTACACAATCACAAACAAGGCTGACTCGACCAAATCAAACCTATAAAATCTAGAAAACAAAAAGCATGATGGCTCCACTTAGATTGTTTTTAGACCAGCTTCTATCTTTCGAAAAGGAATTCGTTACAATTTAAGCAAACCCCTCTGGAATCAATCCGAGTCAAAGTAAGTTGAATTGAGGCGAGGGAAGCTCAGTGGAGATTTGATACCCAAGGCCTCACCGTTATCACAAGGCGGCGCAGTCACGCATTCAACTCACAGAAACCATCATGAACTTTGGAGTGTGCTTAAAGAGCAACCAATATTTTTCGAACGAGTTTCCTATTAAGCTCGTTACCCTATCGGTCTCGTTCTATTCCAAATTTTAAGCTTGGTTTCGCGTTAGGTTTCGTTTTCCTAAGGCGGGCAAGAACGGAGCGGTGATGAAATCCGAACCCTTGTCTTGTATTGGCCAGGCCTTGCCCTTTACTAGGAATTTAAAAACAGTCCAAATTCATCCTCAATCAATGAATCACCTTAAGGAATACAGTAAACCCGCTGACAGGAGATTCACGAGTGTTTCGATGGACTTACCTCCCGTACCAGACGGGGGATGAACCGTTGAAGTCGACTCGGGCCACGACTCCTATGTCATGTACGAACCCGAGGGGCCGAGACGATATAGTAATCGTCGTCCTTCCCTGCACACAGTTTATATAAATTTTTTTTTTTTTTAATACTAATACCCTTCCGTAGGGTTAAAAAAAAAGAATAAAGTCCAATTGTCCAGAATAAAGTCCAAATAAAAAGTCCAAAAATTACAAAAATTATGAAAAATAAAGCCTATTTACAAATCCTAAAAAAAAAATTATGTCTTTTTTTTCTTCTCTTTTAGCTTTTAGCTTTAAGCTTTTTGTTCCCAAGTCCTTAGTATTCCACTTCGAACCTGTAAATCAAAGACACAAAAAGAAACGTAAAAAGGAACAAATAATAGTAAAAAAAATAATAAAAACCTAAAAATTCTACCTAAGCACAAATCCGCGTCGGTGACGCCAAAATGATTAATGTTTTTTCTGGGGTTGTAGTAATGAGGTTCAAACTCTCGGACTTGTGAAGGATAATTTTTTAAACTTAATAAAAAAGATAAATATATACAATAAAAATATTAACACTGGTGCGAGAAACTGGGACTAAAGATTTGGCCATTTTTCATTTTCAAGTGGTTCAGAATTTAATTCTAGGAGATTATAGTTCAAAACAAAACAAATATTAACTCTAGTTTATTGCCAAGATAGATTTTTTAAAATATTACTTGTATTTTTTAAGCATGGCATATCAAAAATCCCTAGGACTAAGCATACTCCATCAAATGAAATCACAAGTAATTACTTTAAAATCTTAATTCAATTAAAATTAGTGCAAAAAGTAAATAAAAGAATTATTGAAATTACCACATGGATGAAATTCGACCTCCTCCGTCGTCCCAGTGTTGGGTTTATCTCATCATGATAAAAACACGCTCAAAATATTTATTTATTGCTCAAAGGGTGTTTACAAGGATGAAAATGGAGATGAAATAATAAAACAGTGAATGTGTGACCCACAGAAAGCGTCCAAAATAAACGACAAAGAAGAAGTGCTATTGTTACTGTAGCTCTAAGACCCACACCTACGACCCACGGCTGTGAGTCTGTTTCATTGTTGATAAACGACTGCTGGTGCATGTCCGTTCTTCATGTTCTTCATCTTCATCACGAACAGCAGCAGCAGCAGAGAGAATTCGTGATTCTTCCTCTGCAGCTTCCTCTCTTCTCCTCCCAACTCTCGACACCGCTTCTGCATCACCCTAAGAGACTATTTATACCCATATCACGCATTGAATCTCGTCATAACTCCAAATAATCTTCATTGAACACAAATATTTTCCACGGGCAATAATTTCTATATTTTCTTTCTCCACGCGTTTCTGAGATGTTTCGATCATTCCAATATCTTCTAAATATGTATATGAATCCTCAGAATTATTTTTCTTGCCTTTAGTCTCCTTTATTTTTCATAAATCAACTTGAAATCCTATTTTCCTTTTTTAACTGTTGTGAAAAATATCCGGCGATTGGGCTCAACTCAGGCCATTCCAACACTCAAAATATATTCATATACCCATAAGGAGTCTATCCCTTGAATTTCAGCTCTTTAGTCTACTCATAACCCTTTCAAATTATGCCCGTAAAATCTGCCAGTGTATGAAATAATTTTCCCGCCAAAAATATTTTCAAATTCTGGGAAGAAAGTGACCTCCCCTAATCCATTCCCGGGGTACCTTTAGCAATTGGGGCGGAAATAGTAATTTTTGGGGCTGAAACAATAATTTTTCTGGGGTTCCTCTGGGACATTTATCGGGTTCTTCCGGTGCATTTCTGGAGTGTCTTTAGTACTTTATCCTAGGGTGTAAAACACCACTTTTTGAGCCAATTTTTGCCGCAAGAGCTTATTTTTCTAAAGATACCTATAAAGACATAAAATAACAAAATAAATAGAAAATCGAGTACTAACAATACATACAATTGAGACATATTAGACACATAAATGTGTCTATCATTACCTCCCAAGAAGTGCTAAGTTTAAAGTCTTCAGCTAGACATCAAATACCTCAAAAAGGATCTTCACCTTCCAAAGTTATATACCAATAGCCGAAAAAGTTGTGGGTCCATAATACCAAATAGAGCTAACACCAATATGAGACAACTGCACTGGTTCAGAAAAATGAACAGAAGGATCACATCCTCATCTAAGGTTTCTTGCAAGACAACCGGATCTATCCAGAGCCTCCAGTTGGGCTTCATAAGAGTGTCTTGAAAAATAGATTCATCCGAAAAACGGGTTTCTAATATATGGATTTCCTCCTGAACAGTATCAGGCGGATCAGGTTGTGGAGTCTGAATAGACTCAAGCGATACCTCAGATGCACTAGGCTTGAGTCCCAAGTTAGGGACTTCTACTGGGGATAATTGACAATCTCTACCCCCAAATTTAGGGTAATCACTATTCTCCGTAAGACCTTTAACTATGGCTTGAATTTCCGGATCCGGAGAGTATTTAAAATACTCTAGAGCTTCTTCTAGTTCACTACCCCCAAACTTAGAGTTTTGGGTGTCTCTAGATAAACTAGTCACAATATTCCTAATTTCTAGACCATCCGGTTCCTGAAAAAGGTCAATTGCTTTCTCTGAGTTATAATCAGGTGGTTCATCCTCTAAATTCTTTTGAGGTATACTAGCTATAGGACTTATATGTTTCATATCCTCTATGGTCATCCCTAGAGTTTCCTTATTGTGTTGAAGCACGGTTACTGGCCTAATCTCATGATCACTATCCAAATCGGAAGTTATAGGAAAAATCTCAGATGGGCCTACAAATGCATAATTGGGGTCCAACTTAGGAGGATCTTTAGGCTCTTCGAAATAAGGGCTTAAGGTAGATTCGGTAGCTAGTAATGGTTCAAAACTAGATTTCCATCTATCGGTATCTAACATAGGAATGGAATCCAACAGAGCATTTACTTGTTCAATGTTGCTATCATCGTCGAAATCCATGCTAAAACGGGCTAGACAACTCTCTAATGGATCTTCCGATTCGGTGTTTGGTACAGACTTCGGAACTAAGGTTCCTATCATGTTGACCTCTTCAATGCACGTGTCATCTAGCTCAGAATGTAGCTTATTGACATTAAAAATATTCAACTCAATAGTCATATTACCAAAAGATAGATTCATAATACCATTTCGACAGTTTATGATCGCATTAGACGTGGCTAAAAACGGGCGACCTAAAATCACTGGTATTTGGTTCTCTGGGTCAGGGACAGGTTGGGTATCTAGGATAATAAAATCCACTGGATAAATAAACTTGTCAACCTCTATGAGAACATCCTCGATCACACCACAAGGAACTTTAACGGACTTATCAGCTAACTAAAGTGTTACCTGGGTAGGTTTCATCTCACCAAGTCCTAGCTTAAGGTACACATGGTACAGAAGTAAGTTCACACTGGCTCTTAAGTCAAGCAACGCTTTCTCAACACGGTATTTACCTATTGTACAAGCAATGGTAGGGGACCCTTGGTCTTTATACTCAGGAGTAGTGGTATTCGGAATAATAAAAATCACATGACTAGCTATGAAGGCTTTCTTTTGTACACTGAGCTTACGCTTTCGCGTACACAAGTTCTTAAGGAACTTGGCATAAGAGGGAATCTGCCTAATTGCATCTAGTAGTGGAAGGTTGATAGTTACCTGCTTAAAAACCTCCAATATATCATTAAAGTTGGACTCCCTCTTAGTCGGAACTAGCAGCTGGGGGAACGGGGCTCTGGGAAAAAAGCTGGGCTCATCAGGACCCTCATTGGTCTTTTTAGAGACCCTATCAGTCTCCTCATTTTCTGGCTCAGAAGGGTGAACTACAGCATGTTCACTATCAGGCATGGAAACCTTATTGTCAACTTTCTTTCCACTCCTAAAGGTTGTAATATAGTTCACATGATTGTACGATTTCTCTGCTTTAGGATTGGGTTGAGTTTGACTAGGAAACTTACCTTTTTCCCTCAAAGATTCATTTATTTGACTAACCTGGTTTTTTAACTCAGAAATAGCTTGGGAGTTAGCATAACCTATATTTTTACTTTCTTCTATCCCTTGAGCAACCATTAGGTTGATCTTATCAGAGTTTTTAATAAACGAGGCTAGAGTGTCTTCTAAACTTGTGATCTTTTTATCCGAAGGGTTCTGAAAATGGGGTTGACCTAAAGAGTTCTTAGCATAACCAAAACCTGGGGGAGGCTGAGAATTACTAGTCTGACCTTGATTCTGGCCCTTAGACCAAGAAAAATTAGGATGGTTTCTCCAACCAGGGTTGTAGGTTTCTAAGTATGGGTCAAACTTCTGACGGTTCTCAAACCTAGCGTTGTTATAGACATCATGGGCTTGTTCTTCACTAACATGACCTTCCCAAAACGAGTTATTGGGCTCTACTCCACAACTAGAGACTTGAGCGGCTCTAATCCTATCATCAGGTTCAACAAGAGACCTATAATTAGGTTGATTCAATTCCAAAGCTTCTAACCTTCTAGACAAAACAACAAACTTAGCATCTGACTCGAAGCTTGTATCTACCAGATTGGTGCTACTTCTATTGACCAAGAGTCTTTTATGGGGTTCAACATTAGACTCCCACTGTTGGGATTTTTCAGCGATAGCTCCTAAGAAGGTAAAAGCATCATCAGCATTTTTACTGGTGAACTCACCAGCGCACATAGACTCGACCATGGCTTTGGTCGAATAGTCTAAACCATTATAAATAATCTCAACAAGTTTCATTTTATCAAATCCATGGTGGGGACACTGGGATAGGAGATCATTGAATCTCTCTAAAAACCTATAAAGAGACTCTCCCTCTTGTTGCACACTAACACTAATTTTCTGCCTAACAGCTGCAGTTTTATGCTTAGGGTAGAATTTCATATAGAAAGCAGCAACAAGTTCCTGCCATGTTTCAATGGACTCAGGTGGTAGGTTGTTCATCCAGGTCTTGGCTTTATCTCTCAAGAAAAAGGGAAACATCTTAAGTTTCAAAACTTCATCAGCGAGGTCTTTTATTCTAACTGTCCCACAGATTTTCTCAAAGTCCCTAATATGAAAATAAGGGTTCTCATCATCTTTTCTTAAGAACATAGGGATCATCTGAAGAATACTAGGTTTTATCTCGAAATTATCCGTACTGGCGGGTAATTTAATGCACGAAGCTCAGTTGGTCCTAGTTGGGAACATGTAATCTTTCAAAGTTGCCATCGCTGGCACAACTGAAGTACTAGAGGTACCTTCCTCACGAAGAGAAAGATTTTCAAAACTGAAGTTTCCAAAAACGGGGCTCTCAAAAGAAGAGTCTTCGAGCTCCCCGCTTTCACAAGAAGAACTTCTAGGCTCGTCACTAATCAAACGACCAAAAGTATTTCTTTTCCAATCCCTTTCGGGCATACACTAAAAAAAACAAAATAAAGAGAAAAGTTCTAAAAGGAAGGGAAGTTCTATGCAAACACAAACAAGGCTGACTCCACGACAACAAACCTACTGATTTCTAGCAAACAAAAAGCATGATGGTTCCACTTAGATTGTTCTAGACCAGCTTCTAATCCTTCGAAAAGGAATTCGTTACAATTTAAGCAAACCCCTCTGGAATCAATCCAAGTCAAAGTAAGTTGAATTGAGGCGAGGGAAGCTCAGTGGATCTTTGATACCCAAGGCCTCACCGCTATCACAAGGTGGCGCAGTCACGCATTCAACTCACAGAAACCATCATGAACTTCGAAGTATGCTAAAAGAGTAACCAATATTTTTCGAACGACTTTCCTACTAAGCTCGTTACCCTATAGGTCTCGTTCTATTCCAAATTTTAAAGCTTAGGTTCGCGTTTGGTTTTGTTTTCCTAAGGCGGGCAAGAAGAGAACGGTGATGAAATCCGAACCCTTATCTTGTGTGGCCAGTCCTTGCCCTTTACTAGGAATTTAAAAAAACCGTTTTCAGTTCCTCAGCATATATGCAAACGAAGGAATACAGTAACTCGTTGACAGGGGATTCGCGAGTGTTTCGACAGACTTACCTCCCGTTCCAGACGGGGGGTGAACCGTTGTCGTCGACTCGGGCCACAACTCCTATGTTGTGTAGGAACCCGAGGGGCCGAGGTGATATCGTAATCACCGTCCTTCTCTGCAAACAGTTTAATATTTAATCTACCCTTCCGTAGGGTTTAAAAAAAATTAATGTCGAAATGTCCAAAGTCCAAAATAAAGGTCCAAAAAATAAAGTGCAAAAAGAAAAAGAAAAAATACAAAATAAAAAGAATTCCTAATACAATCTAATAAAATAACACTCTCTTTTTCTATAAAAAAAATTTCTTCTTCTTTAGCTCCTTTCGCTTTGCCTTTTACTTCAAGTCTTTAAATATTCGCCAAAAGCTTTGGCAAAAATTTCTTTCGCTCCAAATTCCCAAAATCTGAAAGGAAAAGACAAAAACCCAAATACGTAAAGAAGAACAAAAAAAACTAAAAAAAAAAAAAAAATCTAAAAACTCTATCCTAAAGACAAGTCCGCGTCGGCGGCGCCAAAAATTTGATGTGTTCTCAAAGTTGTTGTAATAGTGGTAAATAATAGGTTCTTTTCAGACTTGTGAAGGAAAGAATTTTTAGATTTAGATAAATATTGCAAATTTGATTCAAAAAGTGATGTCAAGATTTTGGAGAAACTGGGGCTAAGGGTTCCACTATTCTATCAATTCCAAAGTGATATTATTATTATTATTATGCAATTTCCCATTTAAGTGATTCTAATTATTGCAAAAATAGATTTTATAAAAGAGCAATTGTAAGTTGGAAGCATGGAATATCAAGAACTCAAAGTTAAGCATATACCATCAATTAAAATAACAATTGCTTAATAAAAATCATTGGAAAAACTCTTTTCTTCTAAGCAAAAAATCATAATTTAAATTGCATAAATTATTTAAAATAGAAATTACCACTTTTTCATTGTCAGAATAGCTTCCTCCGTTGCCCCAGAGGATGGGTTTAGCTCCTCATATCAATCATGGTCTCAGAAGATTGGTCTATGGCTCAAAAGATGATCAAAAGAGTAAAAAGGTATGAAACTGTGAGTTTGTAACAGTTATAATTGTTACAAAACTCGCTGTAACGGAAGAACGAAAGTGAACTGTTGCAAACTTTATTAATTGTTGGAATAATTGTTACAAAACTGTTACAAAAAGTTTGGAATTGAAAGTTTAGGCCATGGTTTCTGCGACTGTTTTCAACTATCGAGTTCACTATTCACCTTCTTCCCCGACTGCAACTCGGCAGTTTCTCTGTAAATTTTTTTCTTTGTTTCTGAGCTTCCCTAAACCTCCCTAAGTCTCGACAGCCCCTCTCTGAGTTCCCAACACCCAATATATACTCCACAGGGCCCAAATATCTCGCCATAACTTCATATAATCTTCCATTATTCTTCACTGTATGTTTAGGAAATAATTTAGATATTTGATTTCTCCACGAGTTCTGAAGCTGCCAAATTACTATATTTATCTCCTTCACACTCCAGATGGTTGTTAGAGTCATCCTAGCATACGCAAACTCATTCCAACTCATGCAAATCCCGTGACAGTTTCCATACAATGACGTGCTCCCTGTTTTGCTCCACAATTTGATTCAGCCGATTCTTGCCCGAGATAACACCTGAAATAGCTTAATATGGTTATATCACATCTTTCCACAAAGTTTCAGCGATTGAATCGCACAAAATCACGTCCAAAAATCGATCGAAACATCTGCCAGTTGAAGAAGAAAATTTCCCGCCAAAATGAAAATTCAAATTTTTGAAGATGGTGTCCCCCTATCCGATCCTGGGGTGCGAATAACATCTGCATTTTTGGGTGACCTTGGTTGCGCCTTAGTAATTGAGTGCCCCTTAACCAATGATGAGAGTCCGAATAACAAATGTCCTCCGGGGGCGCTCCGTGCAACTTTTCGAGCCGAATTTTCCAACAATAATTATTTTCCAAAAATACCTACAAACACACAAAACACCATAGTAAGGACGAAAACAAGTACTAACAATACGAAACATTGAGGACAAATTAGATACATAAATGCGTCTATCAATAAGCGAACTTACGAAGCAACAACTAAGTTAATCATAAGAAAATAATCAACTCAGTTGATTGTGCTCAACATAAGACACCTTATGGAACAACACAGTATATGCACAAAGATTGTGGATCGGAGATCAACCAAATACTGCGGAATAGACAAGGATTAATTCTATTTTCCATCACTATTTGCACAATGACATAAAAAAGACACAATCCTCGTAAACAAAGTTCATCCTATCTTCCATCAAAAATGACATAATAGGCTTCAAACTTTTGTAATGTCAAAAGCTCATTCATTCTTTTATCAATACATGCATATCGACATAGAAAAGAATTAACTTTTGACAAAGTATGGGACAATCATAGTTCACGGATGCAAACACACATATCCGATAACATATTACAATATATAAAACCATAAATATTAATACTTCAAGAATCATCTTCCAAACGATTTTAGAATTTAAACAAATAAACCTAAAAACATGAAGATGAAAACGTTGGATATAGATATGTGTAATCACAATAATGGCTATCCAAACTCTAGTTATTCTTCTAAACAAAACAAGAAAATAAAATTCTTATCCGAATATTTACTAGACGAAAATCAACAAGCTAATAAACAAAGCGAACTTCTATGCCAAAGTCGAACACGAACTTGAGTCAAATAGACGGTTCGAGATCCTCACGAGTCTTGAGGTCTTTGAGCTTGTGATTGACAGCATCCATTGCATCTTCAGAGAAGAGATTCTCTTTTAGAAGATCATTGATGTGAGATTTTATGAGACCAAGGTCAGAGGTAACCTTTTTCAACTCAATTTTTAACACATCACGACTTTTCAAAGTATCGACGAGCTGCAGTTTTGATTCCTCAAAGTATTTAAGAAAATCATGAACCACTTCGGAATAAACCATATCCTCCTTCTCAACATCCTCACGAGTATAGGCATAGTAACATGAGGTATTGAGATGATCTTCTTCTACAAGGGTTCTTTTCTTCCTTCCTTTCGACTCGAAACCTATACCTTTATCAAGAAACCCTCTTGCAAACCCACATGAACATGAAGGTGGAGAGAATGACATTCTTGACAAACAGAAAATAACACCCAGAGTATGCGTATAAGACTCATGGGATTGGTATTTAAAAGGTTTCCCAGGGAAGGAAGTTTTTTAGGGTTTTCAAACAGTTGACTCGTACCAGAACACGGGTATCCGTGCGAATACAACTTGACCCAAACAAAGACTTCAAAACTAAAAACTCTTGCTACAAAAAAAAATGGCTCAATAAATTTCATAACTTCAGAGAAGCAATTTAGAGCACAAAGGTAGCAGAGAAGGAAGATGCAAAGAGAATTGCATTAACAGAAAAAATCGATACTAGACATAACCAATAATTTTTAGGCAGCGTTGTCTACAGACAATAGCTAAGCTATGGACGATAAGAAGACAAATCAACTAAACAGAACACCGATTTGCCATATATACCTGAAAATGACACAACTTGCTCAACATGATTATTTTTTTTACGAGCAAGTTGTTTAACCCTTGTGATTAATTAACACAAGTATGAGCTCTGAGTTCATTAAGAGAATTGTGTTTATGATTGAGTTTATTCTTTCATTCAAATCTAAAAAGAGATCTCTTTTGATGTGAAAAATTATCATAAAACTTACTGTCATCAAAATACGAGACATAGTATGAATTCTTACCAGAAGACTTTTGACTTGAGGGGATTGACAACCTGTTGATAGTCTCTTTATAACCTTTAATCATCTCCTTCAGGTTGTTTCTCATATCATCATTTTTCTTCCTTTTTCCTGGAATTTTATTCACATCAAAGACAACGTTATCTTCTCTTTTAACGGAAGAAGAGAAGAGACTTGTTCTTTCCTTAGACGATTTTTGTTAAGACTTCTGTTCAGCTTCTGAGCATTCGAGGAACTCATTGAACTGACTTTCCTGGTAGCATACACAGGGTAAGTACGAAAACCAATTGGTTTAGACATACGAATTTTGAGAATTAAGTCTAAGGTGTGTTGAAGTTGAACAAGAGAATTTTTATTCAACCCAGAGTTCCCCTTTTGTTTAGCAGAACCCTTTGCTTCGCAAAAGAGGCATACTTTCTGATCACAAGAGTGATTAGACAATACAGTCTTAACAGCCTCGTTAGGAGATTTCTTCCTTCCATGTGATGTGGAACTTCCTTGATTAGAGGATGATACTAACATATCTTTGATAGGAAGGGATTTTGAATTCACTTCTAGATCTGGAACTGTTTCAGTTGTAGCAGAAGTACATGGCATATTAGACTGTTTAGAGCATCATTGAATTGAGAGTTTACTCAAGCGATGTTCAATTTCCAAAACATCTTTTTTAAGGCTTGCCTCAAGAGATATACGTGAAGAGTGATCTTCAGTATTTTCTTTGAAATTGCAGTATCTTACAACACCAAGAAGAACATTAACAAGGTGTTTTAACCGATTAAATATATCAGCTTGGATTTTAACAAGATTTAGAATCAATTCACTCTCTTCAGCTGTTTCCCGTTCATTAATAGAGATGGACTCTTTTGAAGGGTAATCGGAATAACACATGTCAGTGTCTGTCTGTCTCGTTAGAATACAAGGTTCGTCTATTCTTGAGATTGAAGAATCTTTCTCTTTAATAGAAATAGTAGACACAGAACTTTTGTTTCTGGTGACGCGTTTATCAGAGATAGTACTCTTGTCCATAGAGTCAGATTGCCACAAACACAGACTTGTAAGGTCTTTGAACGTGTTTTCCTGCTCTGATACTAATTGAAAAAGTGGGGGTACAACAACCTCACCCAATATTTCGCTTAACAATCTGTATGGACTAACTCCAATATACTTTCAAGAGAATCAACTAGACTCAATCTTAATAAAGTATATCAAAGAGTTATATCTCTCTTTCTTGATTCAATTCTTACTTTAGCAAATAGAAATCTGCGAGTCTAATTGAATACAAGAGAAATCACTTGAATGGTACCAAAGACCAATGTTCAAGTATCAATCAATGTAAATCAACAACCAAAGGTTGGATATTCTAATTGATCGATTCAAATGCACAACCTGTGATATTTCAATTATATAACAAAATATAATGCGGAAAAGAAATAACACAGACACCAGAAGTTTTGTTAACGAGGAAACCGCAAATGCAGAAAAACCCCGGGACCTAGTCCAGATTGAACACACACTGTATTAAGCCACTACAGATACTAGCCAACTACAAACTAACTTCGGTCAGGACTGTAGTTGAACCCAATCAATCTCACACTGATCCAAGGTACAATTATGTTCCTATGTCTCTAATCCCAGCAGGATGCTACGCACTTGATTTTCTTAGCTGATCTCACCCACAACTAAGAGTTGCTACGACCCAAAGTCAAAGACTTTAATAAACAAATCTGTATCACACAGAAAAGTCTACGGTAATAGATAAATTTGTCTCCCACATAAATACCTACGAATTTTGTTCCGTCTTTTGATAAATCAAGGTGAACAATGAACCAATTGATAAACCAGACTTATATTACCGAAGAACAACTCAGTATTATCAATCACCTCACAATAATCTTAATCGACGCGGCGAAAGAAGTTATTGTGGAATCACAAACGATGAGACGAAGATATTTGTGATTACTTTTATATCTTGCCTATCGGAGATATCAATCTCAAGCCAATCGTTACGATTGTACTAAATACGATAAAATCATCAAGATCAGATCACACAACTACAAGAAAGTAATATCGATCTGGCTTCACAATCCCAATGAAGTCTTCAAGTCGTTAACCTACAGGGTCTCGAAGAAACCTAAGGTTAAAGGAGAATCGACTCTAGCTAATACAACTAGGAACACACAGGAGGTGTGGGGATTAGGTTTCCCAGTTGATAGAGTTCTCCCTTATATAGTCTTTCAAATCAGGGTTTGTAATCCAAGTCAACTTAATAACAAAGTATTCAATATTCACTGTTAGATAAAAACCTGATTAGAACCAAGCTAATAACTTTCAACCGTTATATCGAAAACTTAGCTTGTTACACACAAATGAAATGCACGATTTTAGGTTTGTGTAACCGTACCCAAACATGTACATTTGTTGGTTCAACAATAGTTAACCAAATGGTTATCCATATGAGCACTTTCATATCAACCATATTCTTCTTTACCATAACTAGTTCAAATGACTCAAATGAACTAGTTAGAGAGTTGTTCAATTGCTTAGATCTCATAGAAGTATACAAGACACAATCGAAGCAAAAACGATTTAATTCAATCGAATCGATTCATGAACTTTATATCCACGGTTTGCAAATTTGCATTCCTTAGTTTATATAAGTACTAGAACTTCACCCGTGCCGTAACGGCACGGTCTCCGTAGTAAGTAAAAAAATTATGTCAATTTTAATCTTTGACATTTTTTTTGTTGGCTCTATATCAAATGATAACTATTCTCCATGTTTTTTAATTGTTATGTTTTCTTTCTGATAATTCCTAGGTTGACCTAAATATTTTTCTCGAAAAAATCATCGGGCGAAACATATAGTGAGACCAACTTTTAACCTTTACTATCCATATCGCTGGGTTTTTCAGGGGTTATTTTTCGGAAAAAATTGTGGTCAGCCTGTACAATTTTTTATTTTGTATTAATAACCATCTTATTTTCACATTAATAAAATTAACCACAACTTTCATAATAAATGTTACTTATGTCTTAACGACATAGAATAAATATTATTGCCATTAACACACCGAGCACCTCACTACCATCACCTGAACCACTCATCACCATTACCTTTTCCACTACCAACAATATTGTCACCGGCTCCATGCACCACCGCTCACAACGACCACCCCGATCACCCGTAATGATTATTAACAAATTTTTTAATTATTTAATGAAAATATGTTTCATTTATAATTAGAGATTAGTAAATTATCTATTATGTGAAATTAATGATACGATAATGATGTAAACAACCACAACCATTGATATATCTTTTCCCTAAATAAATCTCAGCCGCTCTTTATCTTGCCTAACTTGTCCAAATGCAAAATTTAGATTAATACGAAGAAAAAAAATTACGGTTTTTTTTGGTATGGATGCAGAATAAAACATTATTTAGAGTATACATGTAAATAATTTTTTAGATGTCAAAAAGGGTTGGGGCCCAGCTTGTCGCTCGACTACCAATTAACTCAGTGTGAACATTTGTTCTTTTGTTTTCTAATAAAGCCTTCTGAGGCATCTTTTTGTGCAAAATAATTTTTTCAATTATAACCGCGCTTTATATTGGTTTGGTATCTAACTTTCAGAATGAGCTTGGTTTCCTTATAGTTCTCAACCGTTCATTTTCTTTCGTGTCCCGACCCGACAAATATATGGCCCATAATATTTATTTTAACTTAAAAAAATAAAAGAAAAATAAATTTAAGAACTAACATCAAACAAAAAAAATGGGTAACTAAGTAATTTATCTACCTTAGGACACCATTTTTCATCCCATCACCAATACTTGTTCCAGCACCACCACCATTAACGTCATAACTTACTATTCTCAGTCCAACACCCACCACCATTATCCCCACCGCTGATCCACCACCCCCGCCCTCCATCACAACCAATATTAATGTCCATTGATTCAATATAATATAAATTTATCATGTACTATATTAATTAAAGTATTATTTTAAATTTAAAAGAATAAAAAAAACAAATTTAAAAACTAATATCAAATAAAAAAAATAAACCAAAGTAACTTAGTAATTTATCTACCTTAGAACACATTTCTGATCCCACTACCACTACTTCTTCCAGCACCACCACCATTAACGTCATCACTCCACCATTCTCATATCCAACACCCACCGCCATTATCCCCACCGCTGATCCACCACCCACGCCCGCCATCACAACCAATATTAATGTCCACTGATTTAATATAATATAAATTTATTATATACTGTATTAATGAAAGTATTATTTTAAATTTTTCTTAAAAAATGAAGTAATATCAAATAAAAAAAAAAACCAAGAGTAACTAAGTAATTTATCTACCTTAGAACACCTTTCTCATCCCATTAGCACTACTTGTTCCACCACCACCACCACCATTAACGTCATCACTCCACCATTCTCACTAACAACCACCACCAATATCCCGTCGTTGATCCACCATCCCTACCCATCATCACAACCACTATTAATGTCTACTAATTTAATATAAGATAAATTTATCATGTACTGTATTAATGAAAACATATTTATTTGATTAATTAAACAAATATTTATTGTGAAATACTAATAGAATATTTGTTATTGAAATTTAATTAAACTGATCATTTTACAGCCGTAGATTTAGCTTTTTCTACCACGACTTCTTCCAGCACCACCACCATTAACGTCATCACTCCAACATTTTCACATCCGACACCCACCGCCAGTATCCTCACTGGTGATCCACCACCCCCTCCCACCATCACAACCAATATTAATGCCCACTAATTCAATAGAAAATAATTTTATTATGTACTGTATTAACGAAAGTATTATTTTAAATTAAAAAAAATCAAATAAAAAAATTAATCAAGGGTAACTAAATAATTTATCTACCTTAAGAAATTTTTCTCATCCCCTACCACTACTTCTTCCACCACCACCACCATTAACGTCATCACTCCACCATTCTCACCAACACCCACCACCATTATCACCACCATTGATCTACCACCCCCACTCGTCATCACAACCACCATTAATATTTAATGATTTAATATAATATAAATTGATTATGTATTGTATTAACTAAAGCATATTTATTTGATTAATTAAACAAACATTTATTATGAAACATTAATAGAGCATTTATTGTTGATATTTAATTAAACTCATCATTATACAACCGTAGATTTAGCTTTCCCTAGTAGAAATCTGGACCACTCTTTAACTTGTCTAAGTTGTCCAAACTATGCTTTATAAGGGAGATAAGTTCACGAATAATCGTTATTAGAAATAACCAACCTAAGTACGCAGACTAGGTACGCGGACTTAAGTACCCAGAATAAGTTTGTAAAAGGTTTACAAACTCCAGCAGATTTTATCGGGAAGAAAACCTCCGACAGTTCGCGGACTGGGTTTGCGGACTCTGTTCCGGTTTTCCTGATCAACAAAGTACGCATACTTTGGTTCAAGGAATAAGGACATATACATATACGTGTTACCACATAATGCTTATATCCAACAACAGTTATATAATCTAAACTCTCATTTCAATTATTGAAACATTCTTAGAGGACGTTATACAGTTGTTATTCACAAACCATTTTTCGTCAAAGCCATTTTCAAGTGATTGAAACTTAACATGACTTTCGTCACTAGGTAAAGATGAACTTGGCCAAAGCAAAAGCTTTTACCAACACATATTTCGAGAAATAGATAGGCGAGATAAACTCGGCTCGAAATAGCAAATGTGTATAATCAAAGTCTATATAGCAAAAAGACTTTTGTCTCAAGATATGAGATAGAGTAGATAGACTTTTGAGTGATAGATAAGTTAAAGTCTCCACATACCTTTTAGTCGATGAAGTTCCACCAGTTCCTTGAGTAGTTCTTCGTCTTGTATGATGATCGCCATGGAGTTCTTGAGCTCAACTACACTTTCTATACTAGTCCGAGACTTAGCTATAGTAGACTAGAAATCAAGACTTATAGTTTTGATCACTAACATTAACATACATGCTTAAGATGGCAACACATGCGAGTTCGACCGAGCAATGCTCTAACATAAGTCTTAAAAACCGATTCTTACAATCGGTTTATGAGAGCATAAACATAGCCCGATTCTGGATTTATTTTTTTCAATTTTTTTTTTCATGTTTTGAAGATGAAGTAATATTAACTGGGGTTCTTCTCTCCTTTCTCTCTCCCCTTTTCTCTCTGAACCAAAGAAGAAAAAAAAAACTACTTTCTTCAAAAACTTAAATCCTTGATCCTTCCGGTTTTGGTTTGATTTTTCAGATCTACCGGACGGATCGAGTCTGTTTCTTTGTATATATTTATTTTCCTATAAAAAAAAATTGTTTCTAAACTTTTATGGTTTTCTGATTAGTCTGATGGTTCCACAAAACTATCATGACTTGTTTTCATATTCTCTAATTAGGTTCTTTTGGTGGATTTGGATTTGCATTGTTCTGGATGAAAACGATATACTTTGTCAGATGTGGAGATTGTTTTTAAAGAAATTAATTTGGGCATATTACTTCCCTTTTATGGAAGCATCTGATATCTTTGATGATCAAGAAACAAAATGGTTTAAAACCATTATAAGGATTGTCAATCCTTCAAAGGGTTGCAGAAGTTTAATAGGATTTTCATATATCGTTTCTTTAAGTTTCGATTGTAAATCTTGTAACATCTGTATTGTCCTGTTTATTGATGTAATTGATCAATGTAATCCTTCAAACCTCAATTTGAATGAGGTATTCTAATAAATAAAATTTAGGGGTTTTTTGAAGCCCCTGTTTCCATCAAAAAAATATATTAATTGATGTATAGGTTAACATGATTAAACTTCAATTAATCATCCGATTAATACTAATTAATCAGGGATAAATTAGCCATTATGTAAAATAGTTGGATACCGTTTTTTTTCATTTTACTTCATGATGACCCTTTTTTGTCTCGCAGTCGTAGGCCCCAAATAATCCTTATAGGCCCCAAACTAGTCAGGTTTAAAAGCTCTTCCTCCCCAACTTTTAAAAATTGAGGAATTTGAGAAGTGTTTTGGATAGAAAGTACTTTGATATTTTTTTACCAAACACCAATTTCAAATATTATTGACATATTTGAAAGTGCTTTTCTAGCTTTTGAAAGTGCTTTTGGAAACTAAAAGCATTACAAAACTCAAGTCTTATTTGATGAGAAAACAGAGTCATACATGGGTTATTCAAATGGGATATGGGTGATGTAATCAGATACTTGACCCGATTCACATACCAAACTAATCTACCTTCTCTTCTTCGTATATAAATACAAGTAGTTGGCATTTTGGGTAAGGTTTTTACTTGTGAAGAGAGGGTTCTCAGAGCAGCAGCAAAGGATACTCCCTCCCTATCTGCCGGTTCTTCAATCGAATTACTTCAAGTAAATCTTCTTCTGTTTCTCTAATCTTTTCGTCTTTTACTTGTTTGATCGGATGTTAGGTTTATTTTCTTTATGGGTTGCGCTTATGTTAAAAGATTTAGCCGCCTTTCATGGTTTGCTAAATTTATAAGCTGATAAACCTATTTTTCAGATTCCAACACATGGGTTTCTTTGGAGCAGTATATCTTACATAAAAATGTCACAAACTGATACTGATTTAATTGGTCTTTCACCATTCCTAGTGTTTCTTATGGAACGATTTCTGTTGATGATACCTAGAGCTCTTTAGGTTCACTGTTGGAAGGAAAATCAAATTATTGTTAGCAGAAGGTGTTATAAACCATACAAAACAAATGATTCGTGTCCAGAAGTTGTACTGTAATGATGAACTGTTAATAATTTTGTGAATTGTCAGGATAAGTTGTCAATGGCATCCCAGCTAGTCCGTGAATGGATCGGTATTCAGCAGTTCCCTGCTGCCACACAGACTAAATTGTTTGAGTTACTTGGGAAGCTTAAGCAAGAGGTTTGACCCCTCTTTATCATATTGATAATTCGTTGGTTATTTTTGTTCTATGGAAGTGTTAAATTATTGTCGTCTTCAGTCGCATGTTATATGTGGGTTAACTAAGACAATGTATTTTTTCAGGAAGTGAGCACGTTGACAATTCTTGTAATGGGGAAAGGTGGAGTTGGAAAATCTTCCACTGTGAATTCCCGTGTTGGAGAACGAGTTGTAGCTGTCAGTGCATTCCAGGTTGGTTATCTCATACAATGCTTCAATGACGTTTCTTTTTTCTGGTGAATATTGAAGTTTTAAATTTCTATGCTCGTAATTTATGCATCGCCATTTTCTCTGGGATTATTTTTATGCAGTCCGAAGCATCGCGACCTGTTATGGTATCATGATCAAGGGCAGGGTTCACATTGAACATCATTGACACCCCTGGGCTTATAGAAGGAGGATATGTCAATGATCAAGCTCTTGAGATTATAAAACGGTTTGTATTATTTGACCACTTAAGATGCAGCTTATGAAACATTGTATTCATAGTTATAACTTATAATCTTCATCCTCACATTTTCTTTTCCTTCCATTAAGGTTGACCATGCTTTTGATTTGCCTAATCTTACAGGTTTCTTCTGAACAAGACGATTGATGTTTTGCTCTCTGTAGACCGCTTGGACGCCTATAGAGTGGATAATTTGGATAGACAAATTATTAAGGCTATTAGTGATAGCTTTGGTAAAGCAATATGGCGTCGAGGTGTGGTTGTCCTGACACATGGTCAGCTCTCTCCGCCTGATGGATTGAATTATGATGACTTCTTTAAAAAAAGATCAGATGCACTTCTGAACGTTGTCCACATGGGAGCTCGGATAAAAAAACAAGAATACCAGGTACAACATTGCTTAGTTTATAGGTCTTGAAAGAATTCAGTTTATGGGTTGTCTTTGATGTGAGTAAGACAATGCAACTTATGTGGTATATTAGAGACTGTACTACTGAAGTGAATCAGTAAAGGGTAACTTGAAGTTGTGTAATCTTCTGGTGATTTAGAATCTATCTAGCCGCCTACAACCCAATGATACGGCATACCCTCTAGACAATCAGTACCTACTACCCAATGATAAAAGTCTTTTACTAGTTGTTTCCCTGATGTTTGAAGTGGCTTAGCTGAATAGTATTCTTATTCTGCTATAAACAACTGATCCGAGCTTACAGTATTCTTTTACTATGAACCTGTAGTGTAGACCCTGTGGTGCTGTTCATTGTTTTCATTTGTTTTATCCGTAATCTTCTTTCAAAATTTTATTATAAGTTCCGCTAGGGATGGGAGGTTTTAGAGTAAGAAAACAAAAAATCCACTTAGTTTTAAGACCTCAAAATAATTCGTTTCAAGGCATGTCTTTGACTACAGTATGAGAATTTGAGTTATATCGTAAAACTGCACGCTGAACTACTGTAGTTTATAGACTTAGGCATAGCAACATAATGCGAAACATTTGGAATTTTTCAATCTCGGGAAAGTCCACATATATCGAACTGCCTAAACGTAACTAGACTTTTTGTACATTCGGCTCCTCTATAATGTTGTATTTCATGAGAAATAATTGCATATTCAGTTTCAGTGCACCGAATTTGTGGGACTGGTCTCACTATACTGAACAAGAGTCACCTGGGAGAACAGGCCTGATGAAAAATAAAAAATGTCAAAAGACTTGGGGTCAAGCACTGTAGTCATCTGAGAGAATCAGGTAAGGTGCAGATGGTAACTGAAGGGGTATTTGACGGAAGTGTTAGGCTACTGTGAGACAAAACTTTAAATGCTGTTAGCAATAAACTATTCTGACTTCTATTACTATGGATTCTGTTACTAATATGTAGTTCCTTGATTCCCAGTGATGTCATTTATCGTTCTCTTCTGTTTCCGGCGATCAGTCCTGTATGGTTTTATGTTACTCTAGTCCTTAAGGTTTATCTTTAAAAAACTGAAGTTTTTACAAGAAAATCAAGTGGTTTGAAATTTGATGATTGTGAGGTATTTTGGGTTGCTTTTTAAAATTATCTTCGAATTGGTAACTTTAGTCACTAAGTTGCTTGATCGGAATCAATCAATATTCTGATGTCTTGATCTTTTTTGTTTTTGATGTTTACAGGACTTCCAAATTCCAGTTGTTTTGGTTGAGAACAGCGGGAGGTGCAATACAAATGATGGTGGTGAAAAGGTTAGTGTTCTTTTATCACTGTGCATTCTTTGTCATCATTTGATTTTATTTATGCTATTTTTTCTCGAAAAGTGAAGCCTTATTAACTTGAGTTTGACTGGCCTATGCAGATTCTTCCAAATGGCATTGCATGGATTCCTCATTTGGTACAGACGATAACAGATATTGTGTCAAACGGAAGCAAATCAATTTTAGTTGACAAGAAGTTAATTGAAGGACCTAATCCGAATGAAAGATTCAAGTTCTTTATCCCTCTCCTTTTGGCCTTCCAGGTAAATTTTCTTCAGCATGAAGGTGGTGATTTTAGATAGCATGTTGCAAGTGATGAGCAACACATCTAGCTACTTCAGGTTGAATGTGAATATTATTAATGTTTAGTAACTATTTTCTCAACTGTCTTTGCTTTGATGCAGTATTTTGGTGTTGTTAAACCTATTCAAAGTGCTATCAGGAATGACGCCAAGAGCGAAAATAAGCCTCTGTGGGAATTAAGAGATTTGGGTTTGGCCAATGGCAGGTTCTAAAGTAGTATGGACTTTGTATCTGAAAGAAAATTACCTCATGGTAGTTAATCTCTCAGGTTCTTAGTTGTGTGTGTAAAGTAGCTGCACCAGTCTTCATCTTCTTCGGCAGATACACCTTTTTGTTGGATTTGACTTCTTTTTCAATTTTTTCTGTATGGTATGTTTTCAAGCCTTCAGTTGGACCCTCTCAGAATACTCGTTAATATTATTCACAGTCTCCATCAATGCTTATTATGAAGGAATTGTCTAAATGGTGCAACTCCATTAATGCTCAGCGGCATCATCACAAAGAAGATTGGCTACTTGTACAAAGGATGTTACATTATGATTTTGATAGAGTGATTATCCATAATTTTGATAGACTGATTCTACCGTATTTTTTCAATGCTTGGGTTAATTGTGAAAGTGAACTCTTTGTTCTTATCAAAAGCCACTGGTCTTCTCCATTACCTTTTTATTGATTGACGAAAGCTTTTGAAATTGATAAACGGCACTTCTGGATTTGGTGTCGTAACTTTTAAAATTGATGAAAGCTTTATTTATTTTCTTCGAATCATGAAATTTGCGTTCTTTAAATACAAAATCAGAAACTTTCAAGATAACAATAAAACAACATAGACATCCTCCAACTTCATAAATCTTCTAGTTTCCTAGTCGAAGAAATGTGATGGGCCGATCGAGCAAAAAGAAGTCATGGCTAGTCAAAAGAGGGATATGGGTGATGATATCAAATACTTGACCCGATCCATATATCAAACTAATCTGAGACCGTTTGTTAGCATTGATGGGATCGTAAGGTCATGAGTAACCAACGCGGCTGGTCTTCGATTATAGACCTGAATCTTCTTTTCCTCGTATAAAAACAAGGAGTTGAATATTAGGGTTAGGGTTTTATTAAAGAAGTTCACAAAGCAGGAGAGGGTTCTTAGAGCAGCAGCAAAAGGATACTCCCTCCCTATCTGCCGATTCTTCAAGCGAATTTCTTCAAGTAAATTTTATTTCTTTCTCTAATCTCTCTTCATCTTTTACTTGTTTGATTTGATGTTTGTGTTTATTTGGTTGCGATTTTGTTAAGGATTGAACTATCTTTTCATGGTTTTCTAGCTTTCTCTGATAAGGTTTTGAATAGATTAGTTAAAAAGTTATTTCTATCTTCTGCGTGAATGGATTTTGATCTCCTTACGTGATGCTAAACTGCTGTTGAACTTTTATTTTCATTCAAAGTCTTTCGATGATTAAGATGATAATTGCTTATACCTGTGATAGATTTGTTTGTATGTAGATACTGATTCATTTGGATTATCAAAGTTTTGACTTGTGGTTGTAGTGGGTTAATGGCATATTCAATATGAAACTTGAAATAAAACGTGTATGAATGAGTTCTGTAAGGAGATACAAGTTTAGATGCTAAAATTGGTGAAGTGATTTTTTGTTTTGTTTTGTTAATCTGCTCTTCAGTTTGTGTTTGATATTTCCAGAGTCAACTACACTGTGTGCTTATTTACGTTCACACTTTAAATTAAATAAATTAAAATACATGGGTTCCTTTGGAGCAGTACATCTTACATAAAGATGTCACATATTATTTTTGAGTTTGGATATGTAGTAATTCAGTTGGTCTTTCACCAGTCATAGTGTTTCTTATGGATCATTTCATGTTGTGGAATAAGATTAGAAGCGTTTTTTGGAGTCTGAAAATGTTGCACAGCCTGTGCTCTTTATATTCTTTGCTATTTGTGCTTTTTGCTACACTTTTATTAACTGTATAAAGTGTTTGAGTTATTTTGGTGTTGATAGTTCCTTTCCTCAACTTAAATGACTGCACTGTGTAAACTGTGTTGTTAAATGTCTTGTCCTCCATATATGCTTGTGTATCATTGCTAGATCATGTATATTTGTTTATGTTATTTTTGACAATCTAATGGGGAATTAACAACAGTGTTTAATAACTGCTATTTCAGGAAAAAATGGACTCCGGTGTGAAGCTAGCAGTTGTTGTCAAGGTTATGGGACGAACTGGATCAAGAGGACAGGTGACCCAAGTTAGAGTTAAGTTTTTGGATGACCAAAACCGATTGATCATGAGGAATGTGAAAGGACCTGTTCGTGAAGGTGACTATCTCACTCTTCTCGAATCAGAAAGAGAGGCCAGAAGACTTAGATAATTTCTCTCAATGGATCTCTATTTTGCTAGGTTGGGGGTACTTGTGTGCTTTGAGTTGATGAAACTTTCTTTAGGTAATTAGTGTGTTGTTAAATGTTCACAAGTACTCATGATACCTTTGCTTGCACAACTTTATATGTTTAAGTTGGAGACTAAAGTTTGATATCTGTTGATGGAAAACGAGAAGTTTTGAAGGTTTATTATGAGCATCTAAATATGTTGGTCTGTTATTGTTAAAGTCTGTGATGTTTAATTCGTATCATGAGAAGTATTTTGATGGATATCACGAGCTTTAAAAAATTTCACTTCCCTATTCACCTATTTAAAACGTGTTTTAATTTCCGTTTCTTTGTTCATTTCACTTGATTGAAAATCATGAAGTAATGTGATTTTTCTCTCTATATCTTATTTTTCTATCAATTCCAAATATTGATTCAATGGTTGATTTCCGTTTCTTAGTACTTCAAGTTTTTTGTTTTCATCTGTTTCAAGTTTCAATGTAGAATCAATGTAGAATCAATGTAGAACATCTAATCATGAAGTACTTCAAGTTTTTTGTTTACATCTGTTTCAATGTAGATTAGCAGTAATCATCCCAAGTAGAGCTGGCAAACGGGCGGGACGGGGCTGGCTTGTGACCAACCCGCGGGTTACGGATTAATACAAGCCTAAGCTTGCGGGTTGAAATTCTTCACGGGTGGTCATTTATCTAACCCGTGCCCGTCCCGGATAAAGCTCGCAGGTTCACGTGTGCTCACGGGTTACCTGGTTTTTGTTGAGTCAACTCGCCAGAAATCGATTTCTGGGCTATTTCCTTCCACATTCAGGCCATCTAAAGTTCCTTAACCTACAAGCTACAACCTAAGTATCTAACATTCATCCAATTTATTTGGTATATCAATTCAAAAACTCAAAATTGCAAAACTAAACTAATTTTGCATTTAAAGAAACACAGACACAAATACTATCATAGTCATACTAGTCATTAGTAGTTTACTTAAGTACTTTAGTTACAGTTACACAGTACTTCATCAGTTCATGATGATAATTGATAAATAATGAAAATAAACTTCCGAGACCGAGACTGTAGATACCATTGTTTCTAATTTGTATCACCAAGTGCGACAATATTAATAACCACTTCCTGCACAAAATATATATTGTGTGGTTAAACAAAAATCCATTGTCACATTGCATAATGCTAAAAACCAAATTGGACACTTCACATAAAAAAATTTCACAATAGTCCACAACTGTGGCTACTAACTGGTTAAACCACTAATACACAAAGCATAGAGATCCTAATAGTATGCATGATCAATGGAAGCAGTTTAAGTTTAATGTACATCATGAACGAATAGCTACAAGGATTCTCAGATGCACCTCTTTGGCATTTACCAATTACTTCAGAACAAACCCAGTGCCGCATTCCAAAAACCAAAATCGGCATTACACATTAAAAAAATTCACCAGAGTCCACAGGACACACAGAGAATGAATAGCACAGGACACACAGTAAAGCATCTTGGCGTACAATTTAGGCAAAGTGTATCCTACACATAAAGAATCAATCACCCACCCAAAATCAAAATCAATCTATAAATCACAGTAAACACCCAAAATCAATCCAAAAAACAAAAAAAATCATTTCCAAAAAACACATACCATCATGACACAAGCTTCCTGAACATCTCTAACAGCAGCTTGTTCAACGATGTTCCTCACCAAAAATCTCTTGATTGCCTTATCCTATTCCAAATCACCACCACCACCACAAAAAACAACTACTGAATCAGAAAATCTATATCCATTCATATCAGATCCCAAGAAAAAATCAAATCAAATCTGTGAAAATGAAATCAATTAGTTACCTTAGGGCAACACTTTCCACAGTTTGAACAACATATGAAGTTAACATGACCACGACCATGTTTGTTACGACCACCATTCCTTCGCTTAAACGTCTACAGAAATCAAAACAAAATCACCAGAAATTCAAAATCATAAACTTGTATAAATCAACATCTATCATGAAGATTGAAACATGATTTAGGGTTCATTTGATTGAAAGAGGGACTTACCATGTTGTGATTTGCAGCCGCTTCTTCTTCTTCCTCTGAAGCTCAACTTGAGAAATCTCTCCGCAGCGGCTCTGTGTGTTCTGTTGCGAATAACTTCTTAAAGATTAAGAAAAAACCCTTTTTTTGTGGTAAGAACTGAAACATCATGAAATTAAGAAAATTAAAGATTACCGATCTTCACAGAATCACAATCACAACAATACTAAGAATATTAAAGATTTGTTGGGATTCCTATGTAAAACCCTAGATTCCTAGAAGAAGAAAATAAAGAAGAAAACAAAAATTAAAATATGATTACATGCTAGCCTTGAATCTTTAGATCAAAGTAACTGCCTTTGATATCTAGATCTAATAGTTCTTTAATTTTTTGTTCTGTCCGCCAGGACTCAGGAGACTCTCTCTGAGTCAGGGAAGAAGAAAAAAAGAGGAAGAACCGAAGAAGAAAGATAGAAAAGCTTAGGGTTTTTCCGATTTATACGATGGAAATTTAGGTGACACGTAACAAGCTACGTGTTTCAGTTTCAGCAGGGTATGAAATTACGGGTTACGGGCCAGACCGCGGGTTTCACGGTACGGGCCGGGTTAACCCGTTTCTTCACAAGCCACTAATTGTACAACCCGCGCCCGTCTTGTTTAGTTACCATCCGGGACGGGTGCGGGTTTTCACGGGACGGGACGGGACGGGCCAACCCGCGGGTTTTGGCTTGGTTTGCCAGCTCTAATCCCAAGAGAAATGACTATGATAGGTGCAAATTGTGTTTTTTCCACCACTTTAACCATTTGGCGTGCAACAGTTGGGCAGGCTTGCACACTTTCGTCTATGAAAACTGGACACCCACCTAGTCATATTATCAACCTGCTTTCTGTACTGTCTGGTATGCTTCATTAATTCATAACTTTCCCAAAACAAGGTTTCTCTTACAACTTAAACACAACATTTTTTTTTAATAAGAAAAGAGAAGAGAATCTCAAATGAGCTGTCTACTCAAAGGATCTACAGGGTGGTCATCTGGGCTATGTCTAGCACCTAGATACCCCTTAACAATGACATTGTAGTTATTACAGTTATCCTTAAAGACAGAGTTCGGAGTAAACTGTAAAGCAGACAAAAGTAACTAGAGATTAGGTCCTTTCCAGTTAAAGTTATGGAGAATGGGAGAATAACTAGATGATCTATCTAAGTTCGCTGCAATGGTGTTGTGTTGAGGGGCTAGTTTGATAAGCTTGCCCAGAACAAAGTCAATTGCTTCAAAATTCCTATTGTTGTTGTGAGTAATGTCTCCTTGAAATCTTTCCTGAACTTCTAATTGGTATTCAGTCTGAATTGCATGTAGGACTTCGTCTTCCTCTGCTGCAAAGTCAATATTAGTCTGGTGCATTTCCTTGCTCCAGTACAGTGCTAGATGAGCTCCCCTGCTTGCTCTGTCTGCTCTGCTGAGTCCGGTTGTAATGTCCTTGATGTTTCTTTCTCCCATACATTGACCTGTGAAAGCCATAGCCATAAAAGCAAAGTTAGTATAAGATGGTAGATCACTATTATCCATATTATTGTGAACTTCCAAGATATGTATGCTAATAGTGATTTCAAATTTTTCTTTGTTGTTTCTGATTATACTGCTTAGCCTTAGATTCTGATCACTGGAACTTTCTTGGTAGTATAGATTATTTAAGATATGCTCAGGGTTATGATTCACTCTAGAGAAAGTGCATAGATGTTGAGTAATTTTCAGAGCAGTAGTAGCTGTAGAGGGTTTTATGTTTCTGGAAACCAAATCACATCTAGCTTTCCAGATGAACCAACAGATAGTGGCAAAAGTAGCATTCCAGCTAACAGTGGGATTGTTGGGGAGAAACCAACTGTTGAACCAATCATTGAAGGAGGAATGACCACCAAAAAGTTGATGATTCTCCCCAATGAGAGTTTCCCAAACATCAAAAGCACAAGGGCAAATCAGGAGAACATGAGTGGTGTCTTCAGAAGCATTCTTGCAGATGTTGCAGATGGGATCAATGTAGTTCAGAATGCTAGCATACTTGGCATTAGTTGGCAGAATGCCATGACCACATTTCCAGGTAAAAAGCTGAATAGCTGGTGTAGTATCAAGATTCCAGATTTGATTCCAAGGAGCTATGGGAATGTCATTAGCACACTTATCATTGATTTGCTTATCATATAAGGATTTGACAGAAAATTTCCTTGTATGAGTTAGGCTCCACCTTATAGAGTCTTCAGTGTTAGGGTTATGATTAGTTTGGAGAATGAGATTCTGGATGTCTTGGGTAAACCAGAGAGCTAGGATGGTTGTGTCCCAGTCTCCATAGGTATTGAATAGTTGATTTACAGTTTTGAGGTTTGAGGGGCATTGGGGTGGTTTTTGAATTATATCAGCAAGGTTAGGGATCCATCTATCCTCCCATATGTGGATGTTGTTGCCATTCCCTATTTCCCAGATATAGTATTTTTTGTATGCAGGATATGTTTTCCAGGATACCTTTCCAAATCTAAGATTCAGTAGATTTTGGCTTGGTATCCATTCTGATAACATGTTGATTAGGATAGTGAGAAGCCTTCATTGTACTGCTCCATAGTGAGTTTGGTTCTTCAATTAATCTCCAAGAAAATTTTGAGATCATAGATAGATTAAAGTACTCCATATTTTTGAATCTCAAACCCCCTAGTTCCTTTGGCTTGTTGACAGCATCCCAAGAAATGAAGTATGGGCCTTTAGATTTATCCTGTTCCTTATTCCAAAAGAAATCTCTTTGTATGGCATTTATCTCTTTACAAGTAGCTTTTGGGATCTTGAAGCAGTTCATTTGGTAGATGCTAGAGGTTGAGGTGACAGTTTGGATCATAGTAACTTTTCCTGCTGTTGATAAATTAGTTTTCCAACCAGCAAGTCTGTGTTTCAGAATGTCCATACAAGGCTTGAAAGCTTGAATCTTGATTCTGCTGGTGAAGAAAGGAGAGCCCAAGTATTTATCAGTGCTGTTGATCCTTTGGACTTGTATGACATTACATATGCTGTCAGCAATGTCTGGAGCAGTGTTTTTGCTGAAGAAGATTCCTGATTTAGAAAAGTTTATCAGCTGACCTGAGGATTGGCCAAAGTCTTGGAATATCTTGATGAGATTATTACATTCATTCATATTTGTTTTACAGAAGATCATGCAGTCATCAGCAAAGAGGAGGTTATTAATGGCAGGAGCTCCATTGCAGATTTTAGTACCATGAATAAGGTTTTGAGATTCAACATAGGTCAGGTATCTAGAGAGGGCCTCCATGCAGAATAGGAATAGATAAGGGGATAGAGGATCTCCTTGTCTGAGACCTCTAGAAGGTTTAAAGAAATCTCCATGAGAACCATTTACCAAAACAACAAGGTTAGTGGTGGATATGCATTGATGAATTAAGTTGCACCATTGAGTACTGAAGCCCATCCGTGTCATAACTTTGATGACGAATTCACAGTTGACCCTATCAAAAGCTTTGACCATATCAATCTTAATACCCATAGTACCATTAGCTCCTTTTTTCCCTTTTCTGGTATTCATATGGTGAATAAGTTCATGGGCTATAGCTATGTTATCAAAGATTTGTCTGCCATGTATAAAAGAAGATTGAAAAGGGGATATAAGTTTGGGTAGAAGGGGTTTTATTCTTTGAGCAATAAGTTTGGATATGATTTTGTAAGTGGTATTACAAAGGGATATGGGTCTGAATTGGGATGGGGTAGTAAGATTTTCAGTTTTGGGTATTAGGGAAATGAAGGTGGATTTCATCTCTTTGAGAATATATCCAGAAGTAAAGAAGTTTTGAACCATGTTGATGATGTCTTCACCTACAACATCCCAGTTGGCTTGGAAGAAATTTAGTGGGAAGCCATTTGGACCTGGAGCCTTATCCCCTGCCATACTAAAAAGAACAATCTTGATTTTGACAAAATAAGGGGTCCTTAATAGGTTGTTATTTTCAGAATTGGTTATAGTGGTGGGTATGAGGTTTATAAGGTCTTGGTTGATGGTTATTGGTTCAGCAGTGGCCATATTAGCAAAGTGATTGGTGAAGCATAAATTTATTTCATTACTGTTGTGGAGCCAAGAGCCATCTTCATATTGGATGGAGACAATTTTGTTCCTTTTGTACGTTCTCTTAGCATATATGTGAAAGAAGATGGTGTTTTTATCTCCCAGTTTGATGAGCTGATATATGCTTTTAGTCTTCCAAAACTTTTCCTGAACATTCTGCCAATGTTCCACCTTCTTCTTGGCTTCTCTGATACTCTGACCTCTATTAATGTTGAATTGATTCTTGGTGATCCAATCCAGTTGTTGAAGACAATTTTCAAGATTGGTCTTGATATTACCATAAATTTCCTTATTCCATTTCTTAAGTTTGGCTTTAATATCTCTTAGCTTTCTAGCAATCTTTATGGCAAGAGAGCCTTTGTGTTGAGTCTTCCAACATTCTGCAATGATGTCTTTACAATCCTTATGATCAAAACAAGGACCAAAGAATTTAAAGGGGATATGACCTTGCTTCCAATTAGGATTGGTATTGAGGAGAATGGGGTTATGATCAGAATCAATGGCAGGAAGGTTGGAAATGGTAGAATTTGGATGGATGTCAAGCCATCCCTCATTAGACAACCCTCTATCTAATCTTTGTTCAGTGAGTTGAGAGCCTACTCTTCTGTTAGTCCATATGAATGGACATTCAGTGTAACCCAAATCAGTAAAATTGGCATATTCCAATTTCTCCATAAAGATGTTAGCTTCATAAGAATCAATAGGGTGTTGACTGAATTTTTCATGATCATGCAACACAAAGTTTAGATCACCCATTATCAACCAAGGAAGAGTATTGAGTTTACCCGTATTTTCAATCATTTTCCAGGAATGAGTTTTGTCAAAGGTAGTGTATGGGCCGCCATAATATCCCGTGAATAACCAAGGTTCCCCTATAGTAGGATGGACTATGGCATTTATATGATAATTGGAGAAATCTTGTACAGTGACCTTGATATTTGTTTTCCAGGCTAAGACTAAACCACATGCAGTATTGTTTTTCTCCTTGGGCTCTACAAACCAAAAATTAGTGACTCCTATATTGCTAAGGGTAGCTTTCATATTCCTAGTTTTCTGTTTGGTTTCAGATAAAAAGAATATGTCAGGATTATGTTTATTTAACATGTTATTCAGATGTCTACTAGTGTTTGGTTGTCCTAAACCTTGACAATTCCAAGACATGACAAAATAAAATTTCCAGAAATATGAGACATTATGATAGGTGAATATGGTGATTTTGTATCCTAAGTAAATAACACTATGAAGGTCCATGATATTAATGTTAATAATAGAGCTATGATGGGTAGTTATTATGAGGATTTGAGTAATCTTTATATAGACTGAAATTAAACAATGAGTAAGATAAAGAGTTATAATAATGGTTACCTGGTGCATTTGGAAAGGATTTTCTCCCTCAAGATTGCCAGTAATCAACTCAGTCAGATGGTCTTCCTCCATTTGTAAAGAATTAGTATTGCTCCTCGTGGTTGGTTGATTTTGTTCCCAGTGGTGGTGAAGAGGACCAGACATAGCAGGCAAAATGAAGAGCTTCCTTTTTGGATCAACTAGCTGTGTATGTAAGTTAGTACCAACAACCTTAAGTTTAAATTCCTGACTTCTTCTTTCCCAGAGAAACTTTTTCTGGTTGTTGAAATCTTCATTGATTTGGTTTTGAATATCAGCCAGAGAAGGGGTGGTTTCAAAAACATTTGGAGTTGGCATCTTAGTGTTTGGGTACTGGTTAATAGTATTGGTTTTTGGGAAAATATTCTCAGGATTGATAGTATTCTCCATACCAGCCTCAGGGTTTGGATTATGTTTTCTGGCAACAGATTTGATATTGATGTTTTTCTTCTTCATCATTTTGTCCTTCATCCTGCTACTATCCATGAGTTTTTTTATGTTTCTTTTGATAGGCAATGGTTTCCTTGCTGGTAGTTGGTATTTTTCCAATGATGGGTTGATGCAATCCAGCTTTAAAGATGATGTAATCCTATGTTACATCAAGTTCTTCAGTGCTATTCTTTAGAAGGATCTGTCTTTGTGCTAGCCTCATTTTAATAGAAAACTCCTCAACAGCATCTCTGTTAGTGTATGTCTTATTTTGATATTATTCAGAGGGTTGCTGGTATTGGAATTGGTAGGGGTGTTTGAATTTGAGGGATAAGAGTTACTGAGGTTAGATGGGTGTGTTTTATGAGCAGCTTTTTTGGGAAGTTCTTCCTTCTCCTCACAGAGAGGGCCGGGGTGATCCAGAATTCTGCAAACTTTGCAGAAAGCAATACCTTGTAGAGAATATGCCAATTCAAGCCAATATGAGATGATTGGGGTTTCATAAGCATCGATGCCATACTTTATAGCTCTAGTTACATCAATGGTTAAGAATACTGCCAGATTCTTTTCATCTTCATCTCTCCCATAAGCTTTCTTAGCATCTTGAAAGATTCCAGCTGGTTTGATGATGTTACTCATATCAGGAATGATGTTCCTTGGAACTATTTTAACTAGAACCCAAATCATAACCCTGTAGAAATTTGCTTCATCAATAAAGTCTGTACCAGAAGGTGGGACTTCAGTTAAGACAATTGGCTTGTCAAAAATTCCTCTAGTGCCTCCTTTTCTAAACATTCTGTAATCTTCTATGATTCAGTTTGATAGAGTAATAGTTCCTTCTCTTTTTCCAAAGATTTACTTCAGCGTTTCTCCTGAGCTCCCAGTTGTTGTTGATAAACCTTGAGATTTCCCTGGTTTCATGCGATATTTTGCTGCAGTACCTGCCAATGAAGACCCATTTCCAATCCTTTTCTTCTCAGGTAAGATGTTCTCAGAGTTTATGAAAACTTTGGGAAAAAGGTCTTCAGGGATATTTAGAGAAGAGTTCATTTGTTCTACAAGTTTTTCAACTTGATCAGAAGATTTAGTTCCTAAGGAGGAGGCCATGAGATAAGTTCCAGGGTCTGTGACAATGATATAGATGATATGAGGATAGTGGTAGGAAGATCTCTTGAGCTAATAACTTTAATTTGAATTTGGTAGTGTAGGTGAGGTTTGTACTCAGAGTGTATTTTGTTTTTTTGTTGGGGGTGGTACTTATGGTGTTCTATAATCCAAATGTAATCAGAGGTGAAGTACATGTACGATATGTTATTCAAGTTTGTCCAGTGTCTGTGATGATTGGCTCTGCTGACTGAGTTAATGTAGTTGACTACTGGCAGTCTTTGAGAGAGGGACCTGTCAAAGAGATAATTTCCAATGCAATACAAAATATAATTATGGTAGTACGGTGTTAGTCCGTGAGTACCATTTATGATGAGCGTGCTAGCATTATTGTCAAATGTACTACTATGATCATTAATGAAATATTGATAGCTACTGTGCTTAGTGTTTTGGCCTATTGCTATGATGTCATGCTGGTAAAAATTATAGAACACAGATATGTACCAGGAAATGAGTGAGAAATGCCTTTGAGATATAGGAGTACTTAGCTGTGTTTTGTGTTCGAGGTTATCCACCAAAGTAGCTTTATGGTGCCAAATAATCTTACAATTTGTGCCAGGCCGTATAATGATCATTTGAGTCGTGGTTGTGGATCTGGTATGTATATTCAAGCGGAGCTAGCTCTTCTTTGGGCCTGGAGAAGGAATGACCCACTGCCTCTCACTCTTGGGCCTTAGTTGGAGAGATTCAGAATTCCATTCAGCTTGGATTAGACATCTTGTCAAAACTAAATTCGTCTGAGACGTGTGCATGTGATTGAATCGTGCGGAGGGTTGGCAGTTATTTGCACCGAATTTTTTCCACCACCAGTTGTGAAGCATGCCATCCTCCAGACACCATCTGTCAAGAAATGAAATAAGGGTTTAGTTACCCTTAGCATAGAGCAGTTTAATATTTTAGGCTGTAGGTAATGATTCCCTAGTAGAGGGAAGTTTGAAAGGACATGGTTAGGATGAAGGGTATTGGAGACGAAAGTATTTGATCTTTGGAAACCGTCGCCACTTAACGGTGAGAAGACCCAATACCAATCGATGGATTGCTTTATAAATAGCTCTTCTAGAGAACAAAAATGTTCTAATTTCTTGATTTGTTTCTCTACATTTCCTTATCAAGGCTGTTGATATCCTTGTTAATCCAAGAACCATGTCTGACGCTGAGAAAAACATTGATCGAAAGGGAAAACGAAAGATGATTGAAGTTGATGTTGAACCACGAATTCACTGGTATCCTCGAGAGCACTGTATAACTCGACTGCCCTATGAAATTTCTTTTCCTGAAGGTTGTGAATCGCCTGACTTTGAAGAGGATTTCTCTTGGTATTTGAATGATATGCAGCATAATGTCGAAGTGAAGATTGAGGAGTGTTTGAAAATAGATGGTCCACCAGGAGTCATCCATGAACTTTTGGTTGATTCTACAGTTGATCGTCTTCGTCATTACTTCAATCAACCAAAGCCCTCTCCAATTAGACATGATATCAGTAATCCATTTGCTGACGTGAAGATTAGGGGAGGATTTGGTGAGCAACATAATCCAGGTGAGGAAATTGGTGATTCTTATAGAGTATGTGAAGATGATGTTAAGAGATATGTTACTGGTATGCCCATATCCTCTACTCATCCTCAGATGGGGGAGAGAGATCATTGGGTGTTGTATGCTTTTCATCTTAGGTTTGGACCATTTGAGGTGCATGAAGGTGTAGCTGGTGTCGCCGATTGATTCTTGGTGTCTGGTTTGAGTAGAGTCGGATTTCAATCTGTAACTCTTACTGCAGAAGAGAGTTTTGTGGTTCGAAAATTGGCTAAGCAACATTGAGGGTGAAAACGGTTTCTGCTGGTTTTGGTAAATTCGCGTGTGTGGATGAGAAACGAGTCTAGACCCTAAAAAATGTACTGCACGGGAGTACTTTTGATACGAGAGATAAATATGTACAACCCTGGACTAAACCAATAAATGGTCGTTCCAGGCTTGCTTCGGTCACAAAGTGAAGGAGAAGTGTTGGTCTTAGGGAAGGAAGAGAAGAAAGTGTTGAGACCAGAATAGTTGATTATGAAGGTGTGGTTGTATACTACTTGTATCAGAAAGTAGAACTGGATAGCTGAATGAAAAGCTATCAGGTGATTTCTGGATACTGTGTTGCTCTCCTGACCAAAACTTGTTGTTTGGTGGAAATAGGTGAAACCCATTTATACAAGTCGTAGTAAAACGTACCCTAGTCTCATAGGAAGTGGAAACGATTGAGTAGTGGAAGAGTGGAGTAACGTGTAACGTCAGAATTTATGCTTCCATGATGAAGGAAACGTTTACACCATTACTTCTTGCCATTACTAACCTCCCTTCTTCATGACACTTTCTTGTAATGGGCGTATTGCACGCCGCACGCTGTAAACCGCCAGACCAATACCCTGATGAGTATCCCCCAGTTTGTGACATGTTTGATGTCTCGAGTGTTTTCATGGAAAACATGTAGCACTTTGGTACGTGTGGAAAGTTAAAATCAAGAGGCTTGCCGCAGGAAAATAGCATGCGATGCTATTAGGCTTGTCTTGGATGGTCGCCTGAAACTTGCCACAAGCCTGCCGGATCGGTGGTGAACTTTGATGGATGAGATTGCATCTCATGATGAAGGGTAGCCGTTGATTATGGCTACCTTCTGTTGGCACCTGGTAATGGCGCAGTGGCACCTTTGGTGCATGCCAGCGGCATTGCAGCATGACTGGCATGGCTCGTGCATGTCAATGGCACGATGGTGCAAGTGGCGTATCCATGGCCACTAGATTTAGGCAGCGGGTCTCCTAAAAGTTTCCACAAGTATGGAAATTTGGTGGCAAACTTGGATGGCTGAGATTGTAATCCAGGAGAGAGAGTGGCCATTGACTATGGCCACATTCTGTTGGTACTTGTTAGTGGCATAATGGCATAGCCGCGGCATGCGCCCATGGCATGGTGGCATGGCCGCGTCTGTGGCGTTGTGGCATGGAAAAAGCTAGGATTTGTCTCCGTGGCCAAAGTTAGGGCTTGGCGGCATGGCCAAGGTTAGGATTTGGCGCCGTGGCCAAAGTTAGGTCTTGGCGGCATGGCCGAGGCTAGGATTTGGCGTCGTGTCCAAAGTTAGGGATTGACGGCATGTCCAAGGCTAGGATTTGGCGTCGTGGACAAATTTAGGGCTTGGCGGAATGGCCAAGGCTAGGATTTGGCGCCGTAGCCAAATTTAGGGCTTGGCGGCATGGCCAAGGCTAAAGTGGCTCGTGGCATATTGTGGACTATGACCAAAAATTAGGGTTTTGGCTAACGCCACTGAAGCAAAATTTTTGTTTCGATCATGAAATCCTAATTGGAGTCCATTATGGCATTGGCCACGAACAGAAAGTGGATTAGCACGTAGTGGCGTCATTTGTGGCACATTGGCATGTTACTGCGGCAGAGTGGCATGTTCGGGTGCCGATTAATATGTTGTTGTGGCAGGGCGCGTTTGGCTTGCCAGTTAGTATGGTGGCGCGGTGAGGTGCGTTTGGCCTTTGTATTGTGGCGAGTTTAGAGCGACTTGATTGGTCAAGAAAAGGGTCCGGCTGAACTTAAGGCGCGGCCACACCTCTAGTGCTCGTGCCGCATTTTAAAGTGACCTGATTGGTCGGTAGAAAGGAGAGGGTCCGTCCAAGCACGGGCGTGGCTACACTTCTGGTGTGAGCGTGGCGTATTTAGAGTAACCTGATTGGTCGAGGGAGATGGGGCCGGTTTTGGATGGGGAGTGTCCAATGGCGCTGATTGGCTTTAGGCGTGGCCACGCCTCCCTTTGCTGCTGCTCCCATCCTGCAGCTCCTTGTTTTATTATTCTGGGCAAAATTTTGCTCCCGCTAATCCATGGCAGATTAATTACCTAGTTTGCCTAGGCTTAATTTCGACAAGAAAGGTTTGATATACTGCGCAAGGCGCAAAACCCTAACTTTTGCAAATTAGTCAGGATAATTGATTGAACTCTATGTGTTGACACAGAGTTATTTTAAGTTCATTTCCAGAGAGCAGCATGCTTTCTGATTGAATACCTTATGCAAAGACCTTATCCTTGATACTTGTAAATTCGTGCTACTCTGCTACATGTGAACACAAATTGTCATGCCATATCAACATTAAGGGTTCATACGGGGAACATAGCATAGGAAACATTCAAAGAAAATTATATTAATTGAATGTAGGCAAGGTGCCAAAATTTACAGAATACTTGGGATTGTTGCTACATGCACCATTCTTGGTAAATTTTGTGAGAGAATATTGAGTTGCTCAATAAGTGTTCCAGTGAAGAGGTTAAACACTCATCACCTTCATACGGCTCTGTCTCTTTACAGAGTGTCGGCCTATTAGATGCAGGGTTTTACAATTTTATCCCTGAACTAAAAGCCACCATCAACATTAAGTCCCCTACTTAGCACGTAATAGTGGCATTGTTGTGGGGTAAGCATGAGATGGTGACAGACAAGAGTAAAATCGAAAGGGCAAGACATGAAGATATTGCCAGGGAATAACCTTAGGCAGGAGGCACAAGTAGTCTATGATCTTTCCATTGGCAGCTTTGCATAAATTCGGCTTGGCCATAGGGTGTTGACGTCAGCGCTGCAACTTTGGCTACTGATCGGCAGAGGTGGCACTACAACTTGATCCACGGAATGGGCATTGGATGGCTTCGGAAAGGTGGATGGAGACGCTTTGGTTGGCTAGGTCGATGGCGCTGGACGTGGCGTTGGATGGGACGCGGACTGATGGCGCTGGCTTGGGTGTTGCGCTGGCTGCGACGCAGACTGTTGGCGCTAGCTTGGCTGCGGCATGTTGGCGCTATGGAGCTTTGATAGCGCGGGTCCGGTTGCCTCTTTCCATGTATATACCAAAATAAGAAACCTTCCTCCACTCGAACTCCAAATTGCTATGCCTATAAGAGGCGTTACATATCCTTTTTATCTCGTATTATTGGCTTTATTTCCACGTATTGGTGCTAGCGGCAGAGCAGTAGCAATAAAGCACGCGAGCATATTTCAGGTACGTATCCAGTGTTTCTTCTTTTTCTTGCTCTTCTGTATTGGTGTAAACCCTAATCATAGGTATATCTTCCATAAATTTGTAGAAATACTTCGGTATGAATGATTCCTCTTTGCCAGTAGTATTGTGGCATGTAATAGTGTTAGCTACAACATTAATAACAACGAAGCTAAATACTATGCAAAGCGAGCATGCATGGGATAGTGGACGCCATTGGCTCCTTCCTCCATAAACCCTAGCTTTAGGTTTTTTTTTTTGGCTGTGAGCATCATTCCAGCGGCAAAGCACGGTCTTGGCCAAAAACATGTTTCCCGCGACAAGACATGTCTTTGCGCTGAGTAAGCGTCAGTCCCCATTCTCTTTAGCCGTGAGTGTCATAACATGTGACCAAAGAAAGTTTTCCTGTAGAAAACTTGTGGTTGGTTTTTGATCATTGTATCCAATTTTTCTGATAAAATCCTCACGCATGGTTTTTCTTCAGAGTAGCAACCCTTTTCCTGTTTTTTCGCTCCGTTGTAGTTATTCCAAAAGTGAAAAGTAGCGTAAGAGATTCTTGTTAAGATGTCACCTGGAAAAAGTTCTGCCGTCGTGCCGAGAAATGCTAACAACTCCAAGGACAAGCCGAATATGGATGATGAATTCTTCACAGAATCTTGCACAGTTGTAAGGACCGATCCCAGTCATGTGGCAACTTTTCTGACTGGCTCAGAGAACGAAGGAGAGGTCCAGTCGATTTCACCATTGCGTGTGATACGGTTTTGTCTCCAGAAGAAAGAGTATCCGGCTTCTTCTATCGACTTTAAAATTTTCCAAAGCCCATTGTGCTTTTACGAAGGATGGATGAAATTCTTGATAATTCGTGACCACGTCAAGGCTAATCTGGTTACAACACAAATCATGAATGTTGTCATGGCGTCTGCGGTACTTCAGATTAGGAAAGACATTGCATGTATGATCACTTTCATCTCTAGGTGGTGTATGGAGACTCATACTGCCATATGTAGGTGGGGAGAGATGATTATTACTTTGGAGAGCGTAGCCGTCCTATTGAATCTTCTAATAATTGGGAATCTTGATGTCGCCTTGTCCGAGGAGGAAGAGGAAATGAACGCTACTATGGTTAGGAAGTCGGAAGAATATGTTCGGAAGGACAATGAGAAAAAGTGCTTTTATACTTGGCGGGTGTCTGAATGGTTCCCCAAGGAGCCGGAGCCGGCTTTGGTGCTGGAAGATACGCTCCATGTCGCTGCATTTTTAGCCTTGTGGTTAGCCAGAGATATTTTTGATGATGGTTCTGGCAGGAAAGAAATAAGACGGAATCTCATCAACTTTGCTATCAAATTGGCGAAAGGCGTGGCCCTTACCATAGGCATCTTGTTCCTTGGATCCTTGTACACCCATCTGGATTTCTTAGCAGTAGACATGTATGCTTCTAATGGGTACATGAAGGTGGACTCGTATGTCCATGTCGCCTTTCTCCAAGCATGGTTGTGGGAGCATTTTAAGCACTACGCTCCTAATCCAATAACTTCACTTCCTGACACATATGGCGGCTCTAGGATACTTCGGTGGTCGAAGAATCGTCCAAGACCTAGCTCGAAACTCGTCGATTTTCTCGACAACGTGAATGCAATAAACTTCCGTCCCTGGGCTCCGGTCACGCGTCCATAGTTTAGCCAAACACTTTTGCTTCCTCCCCGGACATAACATTGCATTCTGATGGAGTGGATATAACCATTGAAGAAGTCATATTCATGCGAAGCTGCATACCTGGATACGTACCATCCTTATTCAAGGAATTCTTGGAAGCGATCCCATATAATATTGACAGGGCCGCTCGTCATATGGGCTTAGATCGTGGGGTTCCATTCTGCCGTCCATCAACGCCTCCAGAAAAACTGTTGCCAGTTGTTTTTGATAGCAGTGCCCTGGCAGAGCATAAGAGCCTTCCTTTTCTGCTTTCAAGGGGAAAATCGGTGGCAATCCCTAAATATAATGCTTTCTGGCAGGGAGAGTTCCTTTCTATCCAGCAATTCGTGCAGAATGTTGTGACGGATCCACGCGGCAAGCCCTCCTCTAAAGTTTTGGCGAAGCACGAGTTGTTGAGATTTCCTTCTCCGTGTAAGCGGAAATATTCTAACTCAAGTGAAGACAGTCCCCATAAAAAGGAGCGAATGTCGAAAAGTCGTGCAGGCGGCTTTCAATCGGCTTCGACAGCTCCGGTGACCTTCAGTTCTTCCAACATGCAAGTACGTATGATTCTCTTCTTGAATTGCGTGAACATTCTGGATTGTTTCCACTGAAAATATTTTCTTCTTTTTACTCAGGGTCTCGACAGTTCAGACACCTTCGCCAAGCTTGCACATGGTCAGGGAATGACTTATGAAGAAAAGTCCGGTAATACTGAGCCTTCGTCCAATGAGGAGGAAAGTAAAGAAGAAGAAGATTCAGAATCCAGTGATGACGTGGAGAGCACTTTAGAACGCAGCAACGAGTCTTTTTCTAGTTCCAGCGGGCCCACAGGTGAGTCAGTGAGTTTTCACACGTTTTTCTTTTGGACTTATTTATTTATATGGAGCAAATATTCAATTGGTGATATCACAGGAAGAAGCCGATTCTGAAAATAACCCTGAGATGGAGATTCATGGCAATGAAGATATAACTGTGTCTCCAGTCATGGAAGTCGTACCCACTGGTAATCCAGAGATGGAGATTGATCGTCGTGAAGATGCTGCTGTGCTCCCAATGGCGGAAAAAGATGTTGTGACTACGGGCGTGATTGTTTCCCAAGAATCTTTGCTAATTGCACATCCAGCAGCAGGTGTTGTTTTCGATCCTCCGTTTGAGGCTCTTTTTGAGGGTCACGTGTTGATTGGAGGATTCAGTGTGCCAATAAAAATACACGGAGCTGTATACCAAAATATGGGAAAGGTATGGACATATCGCAACAACTAAAAAGATCACCAGCCGATTTGCGTTGGTTAAGCGTGTAGAAGAAGCCTTGTCCTCAATTCATGACATGTGCAACGTGACCGACCACACTATTTCGGGAGATGTAATTTCGAGCTGGAAGTTTCACCGGGATGTGTGCGTAGACTTTGAGTTCAACGTCTCTTGGTTCTGTGAAGGTTTTCCAGAGATCCAAAAGTTGCAGACTGAAGCGATCAAAGGTCCCTCTGCGGATGTGATCAACCAACAGGAAGCAGAAGTCGAAAGGTTGTCTCAGGAGTTGAAGCTGAAACAGGCGGCTCTTCAAAGTACGAAGGATGTTTTCTCCAAGAAAAACGAACTATTGTTGAATGATTTCCCTTGAATATCTTATGTCTTCCGAACTTCCTTTTCTTAGTGTTTTTTTTGAATGAATTATTACTTTTAAGATATTGGCACCCTGATCGCCGTGAGTAGCACAATTATTCCAGAAAAGTCGCTTTTAGAGTTTTTAACAAAACTGGATCTTCATAGCGCAAATCTGAGCTTTATGGTGACGCCGTCCTGGATGTGAGAAGTCCTCAGTCATCCTTCATTGTCTGAGCAAATTATCTTCAGGTCGCTTGTATCATAAACTATCGAAATCGGCGCCATGGATCGGTTTGGTACGTACGCTTGAGGAGGAGACTTGCCGGGTGAGTCACAGTATGAGCTCTTGCTAGTGTTAAAAAATGAAATTGGAAATTGGAAATTGATATTGCAACCGAAAGATTAATCTCCCACTGTGGTCGCCAATTGTTTGAGGGTGAAAACGGTTTCTGTTGGTTTTGGTAAATTCGTGTGTGTGGATGATAAACGAGTCTAGACCCTAAACAATGTACTGCACGGGAGTACTTTTGATTCGAGATATCAATCTGTAAAACCCTGGCCTAAACGAAGAAATTTCCGTTCCAGGCTTGCTTCGGTCACAAAGTGAAGGAGAAGGGTTGGTCTTAGGGAAGGAAGCGAAGAAAGTGTTGAGATCAGAATAGTTGATTCTGAAGGTGTGGTTGTTTACGACTTGTATCAGAAAGTATGACTGGATAGCTGAATGAAAATCTATTAGGTGATTTCTGGATACTGTGTTGCTCTCCTGACCAAAACTTGTTGTTTGGTGGAAATAGGTGAAACCTATTTATACAAGTCGTAGTAAAACGTACCCTGGTCTCGTAGGAAGTGGAAACGATTGAGTAGTGGAAGATTGGAGTAACGTGTAACGTCAGAATTTATGCTTCCATGATAAAGGAAACGTTTACACCATGACTTCTTGCCATTACTAACCGCCCTTCTTCATGACACTTTCTTGTAACGGGCGTATTGCACGCCACACACTGTAAACCGCTAGACCAATACCCTGACGAGTATCCCCCAGTTTGTGACATGTTTGATGTCTTGAGTATTTTCATGGAAAACATGTAGCACTTTGCTACATGTGGAAAGTTAAAATAAAGAGGCTTTACCGCAGGAAAATAACATGTGATGCTATTAGGCTTGTCTTGGTTGGTCTCCTGAAACTTGCCACAAGCCTGCCAGCTCGGTGGCGAGCTTTGATGGCTGAGATTACATCTCATGATGAAGGGTAGCCGTTGATTATGGCTACCTTCTGTTGGCGCCTGGTAATAGCGCAATGGAACCTTTGGTGCATGCCTGGCATGGCTCGTGCATGTCAGTGGCACGGTGGTGCAAGTGGCGCCTGGCGTAGCCATGGCCACTAGATTTAGGCAGCGGGTCGCCTAAAAGTTGACACAAGTATGGAAATTTGGTGGAAAACTTGGATGTCTGAGATTGTAATCCAGGGGAGAGAGTGGTCGTTGATTATGGCCACATTCTGTTGGCACTTGTTAGTGGCATAATGGCATAGCCGCGGCATGCGCCTACGACATGGTGGCATAGACGCGTCTGTGGCATTGTGGCATGGCAAAAGCTGGGATTTGGCTCCATGGCCAAAGTTAGGGGTTGTCGGCATGGCCAAGGCCAGGATTTGGCGCCGTGGCCAAAGTTAGGGCTTGGCAGCATGGCCAAGGCTAAAATGGCTCGTGGCATATTGTGGACTATGACCAAAAATTAGGGTTTCAGCTAACGCTACTGAAGCAAAAGTTTTGTTTCGATCATGAAATCCTAATTGGAGTCTGTTATGGTATTGGACACGAATAGAAAGTGGATTAGCACGTAGTGGCGTCATTTGTGGCACATTGGCATGTTACCGCGGCAGAATGGCATGTTGGCGTGCCGATTAATATGTTGTTGTGGCAGGGCGCGTTTGGATTTTCGGTTAGTATGGTGGCGCGACGAGGTGCGTTTGGCCTTTGTATGGTGGCGAGTTTAGAGCGACTTGATTGGTCAAGAAAAGGGGCCGACCAAACATAAGGCGCATCCACACCTCTAGTGCTCGTGGCGCATTTTAAAGTGACTTGATTGGTCGGTAGAAAGGAGAGGGGCCGTCCAAGCATGGGCGTGGCTACACTTCTTGTGTGAGCGTGGCGGCTTTAGAGTAACCTGATTGGTCGAGGGAGATGGGGCCGGTTTAGGATGGTGCGTGGACAATGGCGCTGACTGGCCTTAGGCATGGCCACGCCTCCCTTTACTGCTGCTCCCATCCTGCGGCTCCTTGTTTTATTATTCTGGGCAAAATTTTGTTCCCGCTAATCCATGGAGGATTAATTACCTAGTTTTCCTAGGCTTAATTTCGGCAAGCAAGGTCTGATATACTGCGCAAGGCGCAAAACCCTAACTTTTGCAAATTAGTCATGATAATTGATTGAACTCTATGTGTTGACACAGAGTTCTTTTAAGTTCAGTGCCATAGAGCAGCATGCTTTCTGATTGAATACCTTATCCTTGATACTTGGAAATTCGTGCTACTCTGCTGCGAGTGAACACAAATTTCCATGCCATATCAATATTAAGGTTCAACAGGGGAAAATAGCACATGAAGCATTCAAAGAAACTTATATTAATTGAATGTAGGCAAGGTGCCAAAATTTACAGAATACTTGGGATTGTTGCTACATGCACCATTCCGGGTAAATTTTATGAGAGAATATTGAGTTGCTCAATAAGTGTTCCAGTGAAGAGGTTAAACACTCATCACCTTCATACGGCTCCGTCTCTTTACAAAGTGTCGGCCTATTAGATGCAGGGTTTTACAATTTTAGCCCTGAACTAAAAGCCACCATCAATAATTGTTCGTGCAATATTTGCAAGGAAGAGTGTTGATTTGATTTTTTGTAATTTTCGTTGTTGTAAATAAGATTCGAACTCTAAGACTTGTGAAGATTTTAATTTTAAAGATTTAATGAAAATAATAAATATAAACAAAAGAGAGAGTTACTGGGACTAGGATTCCACCAAATATTCAAATTCATGCGATTCACCTATTTATTCTAAACCATTATAGCTCATTCAATAAGAATTTTGACTCTATTCTTAGCCTAAGGTAGATTCTTAAAATATTAATTGTTAATCTTAAGCATGGCATATCAAAAGAATTAATCCTAAGCATAAACCATCAAACGAAATGACAATTAATTACGAAAATATTTTTCTAATTTTAATTTAATGAAAATAATCATATAAATAATTAAATGAATTTACCACATGACGAATTTTGGTTTCTTTCGTCGTCCCAGAGAAAGGTTTAGCTCCACATAGTGAAAAACACGCTCAAAATATATTTTTATAGCTCAAATGGTGTTTACAAAGAAGAAAAGGGAGGAAAATAATATAAACAAGGAGTTTTCAACGCTGCAAGGTCGTTACAAAACTCACTGTTAGAATTGTTGCGAAGAACTATTGTTATATGGTGTCGCAGAAGAGCTGCCGTTTATGTATTGGATATGTGACGGGAAAGAACGACAGTTCTTATCAGTTTATTGTTCTTCAGCTTCTCCTTCTCTGTAGCAGTAGAGAAATCTGCTCTGCAGCTTCTTATTCTTCTCTGTAGCCTATCCCAACTCTCGATATCCTCTTACTGACTTCCCAACCCCTATTTATATTGCAGCAGTGCCAAAATCTTACGACAATAACTCCAAATATTCTCACAGTAATGATAGTTATCTCGGTAATATTTTCCGTGTCTGCAGCTGAATTCTGGGATTTTATTTCTTTCCACGCAACTTCATTTTATCTAGCACACTCTAGTACGTTGCTTACAAGTTTCAGAACCAGTCAACTCCTTCACAGCATACGCCAGTCTTCTAAATATAACAGAAAATAACTCCAACCCTCTGTTGAATGAAAACTCCACGTACCATTCCTTATTTATCGATTCTACACATCTTACCATCCTCTGTTGACTGTGACAGCTCGTTCTCAAACAAATACGGAAATAAAATCTCACCAACTCTGCTTGGGTTTAATGGAGAATATCTTCTCATCACGTACTCCCTGATTTCTTCTCTACGACGATGTAGCCCAAATTTACCAGTTCTGGTGGACTTACCAGTCCTGTGCAGATGCAAAAGGCCAAATCCAATATATTGTAGTGTTTTAATCTCCCTGGAAGTCGTCCAAAATCAAGACAGTAAAGTCGGTTTTTTAAGAAACATGCAAGTCCCTGATTTCTTCAATCTGAACCTCCGGCCAAATCTAATCCAATCCATTGATCATACCCTGCCTGTTGATCTTAATCAAGTCGTCACAAGTAATTTCATCCATTGAGTCTGCTTAAATCACCTCCAAAACACAAACCCTAATATTTGCTAGTGATGAACACTATTTCCCGCCAAAACAGGAAATTCAAACGATTAGGAAGGTCGACCCTTATCCAACAGTTGGGGTGTGAATATCAACTGGGTGCCCCTTAGTAATTGAGTTGGGTTCGAATAGCATGTGTCCTCCGGGGTACAAAAACCACTTTTCGAGCAACTTTCTCCATAAGAGCTTATTTAAAAAAAACACATACAAACAAGTTTATCAGTGATAAAATGAGTCCCAGCTAACGTATTTATGGGTGAAAATGCGTCGCACTTTCGTGCTCATCAAGTGTACCAGAATCCGTTCCATCTACCGAACCAGCTACTTAAATGCAACTGGAAGTGGAATAAAACCCTAACGAAGTAATCAATCCTAATTGGCCACCTGTCAACAATTCACTAGGCAATCAATTGCCAAATAACTAAACTATATGTCAGTTATTAAAGCAGACACTCACATTACTCAAGGCACCTAAGACTATCCCTTCTATTAAGGTAAAGGCAACCATGTACAGGTACATGAAAATACCTTCCGCATCACCAAATCCTTGTCCTCAAGGATGAAATTTAGGAAAGTGGTGTGCAATATCGCTAGCATCATCCCAAGTAGCATCCTCTACCGATGCATTTTTCCACTGAATAAGTAACTGAGGTACAAAAACTTCATTTTTGATATGGTTATGGAGTTCAAAGTAGCTACAGGAATTACAAGCACTTATCCATTAGTATCCAGGATTAGCATTGTAGGAGATGGAGAATGATGAACACCAATATGTTTCTTTAGTTGTGAGACATGAAAAACATGATGAATTCTTGCTTCTGCGGGGAGTGGTAACTTGTAAGCTGCCTTTCCAATCTTCTGCACAATAGTGAATGGTCCATAGTACTTAGCTGCAAGCTTAAAGTTTTTTCTTAGAGCTACATAAGCTTGCATGGTCGCATCTTCAAGTAAAACTCTATCTTCAACTTCAAATGTTCTCTCTGTTCTTTTCCGGTCATCAAAAAATTCCATCCTCTCTTGAGAGTGATGAAGAGCATCCTTCAAGATAATAATGACATCATCTCTACTCCTCAACAACAGCAACCGAGGTGGTGGCAGTAGATGGAAAATCTAGGTGTGGAAGATTGTAGCCACAAATAGCCTGAAATGGACTCATCTTCAAGTGGAAGCCATAAAGGCTATTTCTTTTGTTGGTCACCACACATACATCTCAAGTAGCTTTCTATACAAGAGTTGACCCTTTCAGTTTGGCCATCTGTCTGTGGGTGGTAAGTTGTGCTCAAGTCCAGTTGAATGCCCATTTCCTTGAACAGGTCTTGGAAAAAATTATTGGTGAATATCTTGTCCCTATCAGAGACAATGGAAGCAGGTAGACCATGAAGTTTGAAGACATGATGAATAAATTCTCTAGAAACAGAAGAAGCTGTATAAGGATGATGAAGGCCAATGGAGTGGCTATATTTAGTTAGTCTGTCTACTACCACCAGAATAACATACCTTCTCTCACTCATTGGTAACCTTTCAATAAAATACATTGGGATGTGTTTCCAAGCATGATCTGGAATGTGTAAAGGCTGAAGTAACCCGACAAGAAAAGTGTGCTCACCTTTATTTGTTTGGAAAACATCACAAGTTGAGACATATAAGAGGATTTCCTTCTTTATTGATGGCCATAAGAAGTATGTTTCAGCTCTAATATATGTTACTTGCATACCAGAGTGACCACTTACAGCTGAAGAGTGAATGGAATCCAAGATTTGTGCTTTTATCTTTGCTGAAGCTCCCACGTATAGTCTACCTTTATATCTCAGAATCCCATTGATGGAGGAATATTTATGATCAGTCTCTGAAGTGATTATAAGTTGAGCAATAAGACTTTTTGCTTTAGTATCATCAACATAATTGTCAATAAGTTCTTTGGACCAAGCAGGTTGTGACAAGGAAATGGAGTTGCAGTCAGCAGTTGCATGAGGTCTTCTAGAGAGAGCATCAGTTACCTTGTTGTCTGAACCTTTTTTGTATTTTATTTCATAGTCAAATTCAAGTAGCTTCATGAGCCACTTTTGTTGTAAGACAATAGAAATATTTTTCTCCAAGAAGTAGTTTACACTTTGATGATTTGTTTTAATAATGAAGTGTTGACCTTGAAAGTAATGTCTCCATGTAGTCACAACCTCCACAATAGCTAGTAATTCTTTTTCATAATTGGATAAGGCATCAAATCTTGGTCCAAGTGGATTGTTGTAGAATGCGATAACTCTGTCATCTTGCATGAGTATATCTCCAATAACCATCAAATATGAGTAGAAAGGAAACAATCCACAAGATTCAACCAACAACAAGGAGCTGAAACAGTTTCACGGGGAACGACTCGCTAAGAGAGTCATGGTACCATCGAGATAAAAGATAAGCACCCAGCTTACGAAGATTTGTTAAAAAATATGTATCAATAGACCCTCGCAGAAGTCCGGAGGGTTATTCAACAATGCGCAGCCTCAACTGCTCATACTCTCTGATAGAAGCACCTGAAGAAGGAGAAATCAACCAAGGCCTTCAAGAAAACAAAGATTGCACTAATGAACGGTGCTTAGTTCCACCACCTCATAGTGCTATTGTTACCGATGCAGAGTCCTTGATAAAAGTTATGCGTCTATAAGATCTCCGATCTAAACTGTCTGCGTTTGCGTCAACATACGCTCGCGTCTCTACTCCTCCCTTGAAACGAGCTTCGTACCAAAGTCCACGGAAGTTCTCACGACGCCATCCGTTAACGCAAGAGAAACCAGATCTGGAATACCCACACTTCCCATTTCCCACAAGGAAGATTCTGGAATTACTAGAAGTTTGGGTGCGAGACGGGGAAGTTCAATTACCTCCCGTATGGCGTCCTCCAAATGATCAAGAGATGACGGACCCGAGTTTCATCTAAGTGATCGAACCAACTACGGGTTTCTTGAGGCGTGCCATAACAACTTGGATTCGAAGCGATCACCCTTGGAGAATTAAAGTCTCGTTCAACCGAGATCTTGTGATCAAGTAAGTTTTGATAAACAATTTTACATTTTAAAAGCCTGGAGACTTGACGCATGCGTCCCACATCGAGGAAGGGAGTCAATGATGCAGTTGTTCTTAGACACCACATTATCTTCCTTTTATATGTTTCCCTTTTTATGCAACATTTGCAATTTTTACGAGATACTCAGAATGATCGTATTCAAAACCAGAATGCCGGATTTCAGCCGATTCAAACATAATTCCTTTCAGAAAGTCATTCATAAAATCATCTCAAAAATAAACCAATTCAAAAATTCAATCACCTACTAGTTCAAAAACCAGAAAATCAAACTGTGAAAGGAATTCCTTACATCACTCAAGACACCTAAAAGGGAAATATAAAAGAAAATGCGCAAGTATTCAAGGGAAGTCTTTCAGCAACAACTCATTCTTTTTGGAAAGAGCACCTTTCATTTTGCGGAGAACAGCCTGCTTCGGCTTCAATTCCAAGGATAGCCTCTCGATCTCCTCCTTTTGCAATGAAGTCCATGGAGGGAACTTCGTTTGTTTAATCTTGCAGCTTCTGGATTTTAGAAAACCCTTCATAGAACCAGGAAGCATTGAACACATCTCAGTGGAACTCCCAGTTTGAAACCACCTCCTCAGAAACAGTGTACCCAATCACGCTGCTCATGACATGAATGGAGGATAAATCTTCTTCGACACGTCGGACCAACAAGCAATACAACCTTCAACCTTCTGTAAGCGGTTTCACTGAAGCAGGAAGAGAAAAACCACGGAGACACAACATCTTGCGCGTCTAAAATCGCCAACTTCAACTCCAGCATCACATGCACGACTGCCACAATGATAAAAAAACGTCCAATTTATTCCATATCTGGCTCGACGGCAACAACATCTATGAGGGACGCTTTCATAATTTCATCTCCCGTAGAAGAAGTAGTTGCGTCACCAAAGGAGGTTGCGCCTGAGACTTAAGAGGTACACACAGACTCTCCATGTCAAGAGCTTTATTATATTTGCAGAACCTATTAGTTAAGTCATTCGCATGAGGAGACTTCCCTACTCCTCAAAGACACGATCCAAAGATGATAAAGGACAAGGAGCGTCGCTGGAGACTGCTCAGCACTACCCATCTCAAAGATGCTGAATTTGGAGAGACACAAGCCCGCTGTCATTATGATTCCAAGATGCCCAAAGACGTAGACGTATTCGAGGGATCATATGTATTGTTTAAAGATCAGCGATATGCCTGGATGTCTATGAAACACAACGTAGGCACAAAGACGACCTCATGATCAGCAACTCGTACTACCCTCATCAACATTGGGTTCAACTCCAATTCTCCCAAATTATTTCTTCAGAAACCCAGCGTGACAACATCTATGAAGTTGAACGCTCAGTAGATACTCGTGGTCAGGGGACTGTTTCCCTCCTTTCTGTTCCATGAGGAAACATCAAGGAAGCTATCGGTTCCATCATCAGCTTCTCCCTCTAATAACGAGACGATCTCTACCATTATATGAAGACTGCCAAGATCGTGCAAGTATCTACCATGCCTATCCTTGCCAGTCTCTTCTGATCACAGCTGCTGCCAAGAACCGTTGTTTCTCATTGATTGATACCATCCAGAGCTTCACCATAGCAACAACCACGACGTACATAGGTAAATCACGCTTGGGGACTGAGGCTTAGCATGAAATTCCTTCTCAGTCAGTCAAGGACCTCTTCAACACAAGAGACGGTCAATCAAGAAGCATGTAATTTACAAGGGAAAATCAAACTGAAGAAGAAGCCGCTTCAACACTCTCTCTCCAGAAGCCGCTTCAACGCACGCTCTCTCTTGAAGAAGCCGCTTCAACGCACGCTTTCTCCTGAAGCTGCTTCAACGCTCTCTCCAGAATAAGCCGCTTCAACGCTCTCTCGAAGCTGCTTCAGCACTCTCCCTCGAAGCCGCTTCAGCGCTCTCTTCAGAGGCTGAAGACACTCCAATCTTACCAGCAAATGCAATGGAAGTACGTCTTTCAAGAGAAAATAAGCTCGGGATATTTACACTTGGGGACTGCCAGGATGCCTTCACGTTCCTCAACCGGTTTATTTATAATATCAGCATCATCACTGTTGAATCTTTACGAGCCTCAGAAAATTCTCAACATGAAGATGTACATGTGCATTAAAGACTCTAAAAGTACAATTCGAAGATGGTTTCACATATCCATCCACGCCATCGAATATGAAGTGTAACTGGGGACTTCTCATTCGCATCTCATTCCATACAAGCATTCAAGATTCAGAAGATGGTTCAAAGGATGTCTCTTAGAACGAAGTCCTTGAAGACTTGATAGCAGCACATAACGCCTTTAAGCTTGTTTATTTCACTCAAGGACTCCGGAAGATTTTGCCGATACAAGCATTCTAAGCATTTCACCATCGTAATCAGAAGGGAAACAATGAGCCTATGAGATAAAGGGTCAGAATGAACGCAATTCTATTCCGGTCAATGTTCAGTTTTTTAAAGAAGATTTTCGTTGCGAATCAGCAGTCCGGAATCCAAGCAACTTAAGTCAAGTACTCTCACAATAGAGCGTAATGGAGTTTAGAAAATTTCGAAATCTACCTGGAGGAAATTGACGTATGATATGAGGACGATCACTGCAAGCCTTGATACTTCGTTAAGCGTATCTTGCTCAAAGACCTAGCCGACCTCTATCCTGGTAACATCTGTCTACCTTGCCTCATAAGTTTTATATTTAGCCGTCACCATCCATTGCTTACCCCGCAACAATGTCATTGTTACGTGCTAAGCAAGGGACTTAATGTTGATTGTGGTTTTTCGAATAGGGCTAAAATTGTAAAACCAGTATTTTATGTGCTGTCACCCTGCAAAGGGAAAAGCCGTTTAAGAAGTGATGAGTGCAGAAAACCTCTTCACTTTATTTGAAGCAATTCAATATAAACATGAAATTCACCTCGAATGGTGCTGCAACGGCAATCCCAAATATTCTGTGAATTTTATTAGCATTATTAATTAATGCATGATTTGTCTAGTATTTTCCATGCTATGTTCTCAGCCGAACTCTCATTATTGACATGACATGACGATTAAGTGTTCACTCTCAACAGAGTAACATGAATCTCCCGAAGTGCCAATATTGAGATATGCATGAAATACCCACACATGCTACATTACTCCCTAACAAAGAGAGTCTCGAATTGATGCGCTTTTAATTAAAGACAACTTGATCGAACATGTTTAATTTCCTTAAGGAAAATCTAGACTGTCCATATCAGTCTCAGAGACGATCATGGCCACACAAGTTGGCCGCGCAATTTAACAAGCCTAGTCAAACCCTGGCAGGAATAGGCAATTATCGTGATGACCATCGGCGGGCCCACTTATGCCCTAGCCGGTCGAACATCACCATACATCTCCTAGCGCCATCAAACGCCAACCCTAAGTAGGGTGGCCGCGCTGCTTGGGAGGAGCTCGAACGATCTTGAACTTTCCAAGACAGTCTCAAAACCATCGCAGCCGTCCAACTTCGCCTGCTTACTTGGAAGGGTTAGATGATCCCATGAGCATTTGGGGAAACGTTGACATGCACACCGGCGGCCATGCTTTCTCCTTGCTCGAACGAATTTCCCATGGTGGGGCCATTGAACAGTGACGTGATGTTTCCAAACCCTAAATTGGGTCGCGGAAATACACTAGCGTCTTAAATCGATCACGACCATCCAACTTAGCCAGCCTATTTGGATGGCTTAGATCGCGTTTAGGACTATCAGGAAGGTACGCATGCGTTCACCGTCAGCCCAACATTGTCCCCACGTGATCGATCTCCCCAAAGGAGGCCAACGGTGTACCAAACCGTTCGGTCAAAGTCGCGTGGGCGTGGCTGTTTCAAAACCCTAATTAGGGTTTGCGGCAACACACATCTATCGTAAATTGATCGTGACCATCCATCTTCGCCAGCCTAAACGGACGGTATAGATATAGACTCAAGAGGTACCAAGGATGTCAACGTGATAACCATGGGCCCACCTTTACGTATGACCGGACGAACTATGCAGACTAGGGCCCGGCGCCTCGAAACGCACGCCCCAAAGGTGGCATGCCACGCGGTTTTAAAACCCTTTGCGGCAATATATTTCTGTCGCAAATCGATCACGACCACTCATCTTTTACGGTCAAATTGAGTGGCCTAGATCAAATCTTTGAGGGACCGAGAGGTGTAGATATGCACAGCAATGGGCCGTCTCCACGCACGTCGATCGGTCTATACAAATTAGCGCCAAATTCTTGGATTCGATCATACAAATAGGGAATGATTGCGCACCTCTAAAAAACCCTAAAATTCCTTCAACGACAGCAAACATGTGCCGTAAATCATCTCGTCCGTCCAACTTCGCCAGCTTGGACGGACGGCTTGGATTAAAAACTAGGCGATCAATGGAGTGCCTCAATGTCCGCCACTCTGTCACAGGGAGTGATCGACCAGATGATGGCCCGCCGTGCGGCCTCCAAACTATCACTCGAAGATGGTTGGACGTGCTGCCATTTTAAGATGCTTAATCCGCGACTTATTCAATCAAGCTTTAAAACAACGATGCTTCGTGTATATCGATTGTTTTGAGCTGCTTGCTTAAAAGCGATGCATTACATGCATCGAGCATGCACGATATTTCATGAATATCAATTCCATAAATAACTTAGTTATTTAACCTAATATCACCGTATGATATTTCTTGCGGCGGGTCCCACGACTTGACCCACTCATTCGAGACATCAAACATGTCACAAACTGGGGGATACTTACTGGGGTATTGGTCTGGCGGTTTACAGCGTGCAGCGTGCAACGCGCTCATTATGAGAACGTGTCAGGAAAGGTGGACGGTTAACGGTGATGAGGGAAGTGGGCAAAGGCGTGATCGTGTGACAATCACCTACACGACCCCACTACTCCATCACTCAACTTCGTCCACTTCCTACAAGATGAGGATTGCGCTCAAATGACTTGTATAAATAGTTTCTTCAACCTATTTTCAAACAACACGAACAACACAAGTGTTGTCAACACAGTATCCTAAAAAAACACCCAGAACTGATAGCTTACATTATGCAATCCAGTTCGACATTCTGATATAAGTGATAAACAACCAACACCTTCATAATCTCAAACACCTTCTTCGCTTCCCTCCCTAAGATCAAACCTTCTTCTTCACCTTGTGACCGAATTGAATCTGGAACGACCATTTCTTGGTTTAGGCCAGAGTCTTACAGATTGATCTCTTGAATCTAAAAGTACTCACGTGCAGTGCATTGTTTAGGGTTTGGATTCGTTTCTCATCAATGCACCCGAGTTACCAAAAACAGCAGAATCAGTTTTTACCCATAAACAATGGGTAATCGTTCTAAACTCTCATTTCAATCATTGAAACATCCTTAGAAGACGACAATGGTAATCTCACACATACCATTAGCTTCAAGTAATTTTCAAGTGATCGAGTGATCAATACGAAACTTCCCAAGCTAACATCAAATGACTGCCTCATACAAATCATAAAAGATGTTCAAGGTAATTTTACATGATCATCATTTGACTTAATATTTAGTTTCCAAAAAATGATTTTTTTCCAACTAAACTCGTCAAGAATACGATGAACATAGCTAAAGCAAAAAGCTTCCAACACATATTTCGAGAAATAGATAAGCGAGATAAACTCAGCTCGAAATATCAAATTGTATAATGCAAAAGTTTATATAGCTATACGACTTAGTCACATTAGAAGATAGAATAGAATAGACTTCTGAGTGATAGATAAGTTTTAGTCTCCATATACCTTTTGTTGATGAAGTTCCTCCAAGCTCCTCAAAAGATCTTCTTCTTCAATTGGTGAACACCGTGAAGTCTAAAGCTCAACTACACATTCTATCCTAATCCGAGACATAGCTATAAGTAAACCAGAAATCAAGTATATAGTTTTGATCAACTAAACTTGACAAACAAGCTCGAGATAGCAACGCTTGCGAGTTCAACCGAGCAGTGCTCTAACAATCTCCCCCTTTGTCAATTTTAGTGACAAAACTATCAATACATATGGATTACAAAATAAATAAACTTTGTAGATTCTCATCCATCATGCTTGATTTCCTTGGCTCTTCAACTTTCCATGAATTCTTCCCTACTCCAAGTACTCCAGTGATTCTGAACGTGTTCAAGTCAGCATCATTATTGTTGAAGATCCGTGGCCATAACAATAAGAAAACGGATGTTCTCAATCATTGTTATACAATATCATAATATTATTATACTGAATCAAAATTGCATCACAACTTTGAAATAATACTATGGTGATATGTATCACTCCCCCTTAGTCAATACTTCCATCTTACAATGAAAACCACTCCCCCTTACATAATGATCCGTAATGCATAAGTATGTAGTGTGAACTATCAAATAATTCTGCCCCTTTTTGTCAATATAAATTGGAAAAAGTACGAAAACTACGGGATCATAATGAAATTCTCAAGGAGATAATGACTAAAAAAGAACATATCATATTTGTTTCGATGATTTCACATAGTCGAAACTTAGTGTATTCATCAAGGAGTTTATAAAGATACAAGATAACTCCTACAATATTCCATAGCGCACTTTTCACAAAGATATGGCAATTAAGTACAAGTTCATTTAAGAACTCTCCCCCATTTGATGTCATTCCCAAAAGAACAACATGAGCGACCTTACTTTTAAAAGAAAAGAAGAATTTATTTGGACATAATAGACTTAAATTAATGATTAATTTAATTAGAAACACTCAACATAAGAAAAACTTACTGAGCCATACAGTACTTTCACATAAAAGTGGATGAGGGAAAGATCAATACTGCGGAATTTTCAAAAGTTCATTCTATCTTTTATCAATATTTACGTAAAGACATAATAGACTTAACTTTTCAGCATTTATGAGATACTCGCACAGTTCACGAACGTAAAGGCATACATCTCATAAGCAATTGCAATATATAAAATCAAAAAGATTAAATACTGCAAAAATCATCTTCCAAATAACTTAGAATTTAAATAATAAATCTAAAAACATTGCAAGATGAAAATCGTTGGAAATAGCTATGTGTAACAATAATTGCTATACCAAACCCTAGTTATCCTTCTTAAACATAAGAATAAATTCTCATAAGAAGTTTCCTAGACATAAAAGTTCAGACTTCTTTGATAACTTCGTACCTCTCGATGACTCCATCATAAAAGGTACCGTTGATTGATAGACACATTTTTGTGTCTAATTTGTCCTCAATGTTCTGTATTGTTGGTACTCGATTTCGTACTTATTATGGTGTTTTATGTGTTTGTAGGTATTTTTGGGAAATAAACATTTTTGGAAAATTCGGCTCGAAAAGTTGCACGGGGCACTCCGGAAAAGTACTAAAGGCACCCTCATTTTGGATAAGGGCACCCCCAGGCACCCCAGCTGTTAAAGGCACCCATACTCTGGATAGGGGGAAACCATCGTCTTCCTCATTTGAAACTAAATTTTAGCGGGAAACTTGTTTCTCACATGCATAATTTTTTGTTCGAGATTTGAGGACATTTTAGAGAGACTCAATGGCTGAGAATTGTTGGGATGATGTGACTAGTCTTAACAGACATGGTGTAGCTTATTTTTTCAAATAAAATTGGCTAGATTCTCGTGTTGAAGAAGACAGAGGCGTGCGTGCATGGGAAGATATTCTCCATTAAACTCATAGATATTTGGTCGGATTTTCTCTTGTTTTGGATGTATAGCAGCCTGTTATACTACAACAGGGTTGGTAAGTGCTTTCAATTCGATCAAAGAGGAAGATACACGGAATCTCGTGAAACAGGGGAAGACAATATTCCCTAGAACATTTTTTTTAAATACCGAGTAATGGAAGATTTCCTGGAGTTATGGAGGATTATTTTCGGTTCTGGGAGGCTATTTAAGGTGTACGTAGACAAGCAGAGGGAGAAATGGAGAGTTAGGGGACGAAAAAGGGTGAGAAATAGAGTTACGGAGCTTGTCTGTGCTGCTGCCATTGAAGGAGAGAACGAAGAACATAAGACCCTAAAGAACTGTCGTTCATCTACAGTGAGTACGACACAACAGTGAGGGTCATAGTGCTACGGTGACAGTGACAAGTACCATATATCGTTCTCTGTAACAGTTTGGTTTGTAACAATTATATTTGTTACAAACCCGGTTTTAATCATTTTCTCCCTTTTGAGCAATAAATTATCCTTTGAGCGTGTCTACAACATGAGGAGATAAAACCCAACATTGGGACAATGGAGGAAGCTGGATTTCACCATTGGGGTAACTCAATTAATTTTTTATTTACTATTTGCTTTGATTTTCAATGAATTATGATTTCTATTAACTACTCGTGACTTTGTTTGATGGAGCATGCTTAGTTCTAAGTAATTTTGATGCGCCATGCTTATGACCTACGCGTAATATTTTATGAAATCTACTTTGGCAAACAATAGAGTTGATATTTCCTTTGTTTTGAGCTATAAATGTCTACAATTAATTTCTGAACCACATGAACATGAAAAACAGTGGAATCCTGAGTCCCAGCCTCTCTCACCATGTCATCGTATTTGTATATATTTTTCTTATTTTCTTTATTAAGTCTTTGAACAATTTCTCAACAAGTCCGAGTGAACGACGACCTATTTACCATTATCAAAATTTCGATCAACATTTTGGCGCCGCCGACGCGGATTTGTTTTTAGATTAATTTTTAGGTTTATTTTTTAATTTTGTACAATATTTTCATTTTTTTTAGATCTTTTTTTTCCTTTTATGCGTTTCTTTTTGTTTTTCTTTTCAGGGACATTTTGAGGATGATGATTTATTCTGGGGAGACGTCACCTAAGATGACGCTGGCGGAATATAAGCTTAGAAAGTCAAATTATCAGGGAACCTCATCTGAGATGAGGCTTGCTGAATATAAGCGTAGGCAACGGTATGGAGTTTCTGCTCCACATGAGGTAAGTGAAGAATCCCTGCTAATGATATATGAGAAGTATTACAAATACACACCACCTAGTTTGGAACAAAGACTGAGAATTATGGAATGCCAAAAATTATTTAATAATGATGATGATTAGTCTTTTAGTGACTCTCTGTTCCAGACAGAATTTGTAGATGACCCTGTGGATGATTGTGTAGATGATTTGCCTAATTCCATCGATGAATCTACCTCAAAAGATAATTCATTGAACTTAGAGGTTGTTTCTAGGCCCCTAGACTTCCAAAAATTACCTAATTTAGGGTTAGAATTGTGTGCTTCTAAAATTTTATTGGAGTACTTTGCATCTAAATACCCAGATGATTTGCCTATTTCCGAAATCGTGCATGAACCAATAGATGTCTCCCCAGCCCCCATAGAATCCCCATATTATGTTCTTTACACACTTCCTTGTGTTGTAAAAATTTGGTTTGGTGGTAAGTCTCTAATTTTGATAGTTTCAGTGTCTCTGCATCGTTATAACATAAGTGTGAAGCTGTCATTTGTAAATGATGTATTTTGGGTTGATCCCCAAATTTTCAGGTTGTTAGTTTATGGGGATCCTTTTTGTATATTCCAGTAGTTTTTTTTTTTTTTTTTTTTTGCATCTTATGAATTTCCCATCTTAATTTTTGCGTTGGATGACTCAATTACATTGAGAACAATGTAATGTTTAAGTGTGGAGGAATGGTTAACGTTTTATTTTCTTTTTCAGGATTTTTTTTTTGCATATGATGACAAGCTGTGTAGCGGGTCTACAAAAAAAAGTAAAAAAATATATATATATATATATATATATATATTATGACCAGCTGTGTAGCGGGTCTAAAAAAAATTTAAAAATAAAAAGGTCTCTTTCTCTCTCCTATTATATGACCAGCTGTGTAGCGGGTCTTCTTCTGTTTTGCTCGAGGACTAGCAAATAATAAGTTTGGGGTATTTGATAGACACGTTTTTATGTCTAATTTGTCCTCAATGTTCTGTATTGTTGGTACTCGATTTCGTACTTGTTATGGTGTTTTATGTGTTTGTAGGTATTTTTGGGAAATAATTTTTTTTGGAAAATTCGGCTCGAAAATTTGCTCGGGGCACCCCAGAAAAGTACTAAAGGCACCCTCATTTTGGATAAGGGCACCCCCAGGCACCCCAGCTGTTAAAGGCACCCATACTCTGGATAGGGGGCAACCATCATCTTCCTCATTTGAAACTGAATTTTGGCGGGAAACTTCTTTCTCACCTGCAGAATTTTTTGTTCGAGATTTGAGGACATTTTAGAGAGACTCAATGGCTGAGAATTGTTGGGATGATGTGACTGATCTTAACAGACATGGTATGGCTTACGTGCATGGGAAGATATTCTCCATTAAACTCATGGATATTTGGTCGGATTTTCTCTTGTTTTGGATATATACCAGCCTATTATACTACAACAGGGTTGGTAAGTGCTTTCAATTCGATCAAAGAGGAAGATACACGGAATCTCATGAAACAGGGGAAGAAAATATTCCCGAGAACATTTTTCTTCAATACCGAGTAATGGAAGATTTGCTGGAGTTATGGAGGATTATTTTCGGTTCTGGGAGGCTATTTAAGGTGTACGTAGAGAAGCAGAGGGAGAAATGGAGAGTTAGGGGACGAAAAAGGGTGAGAAATAGAGTTGCATAGCTTGTCTCTGCTGCTGCCATTGAAGGAGAGAACGAAGAACATAAGACCCTAAAGAACTGTCGTTCATCTACAATGAGAACGACACAACAGTGAGGGTCGTAGTGCTACAGTGACAGTGACAAGTACCATATATCGTTCTCTGTAACAGTTTTGTTTGTAACAATTATATTTGTTACAAACCCGGTTTTAATCATTTTCTCCCATTTTCATCATTTGTAAACACTTTTTTTGAGCAATAAATTATCCTTTGAGCGTGTCTATAATATGAGGATCTAAAACCTAACATTGGGACAATGGAGGAAGCTGGATTTCACCATTGGGGTAATTCAATTAATTGTTTATTTACTATTTGCATTGATTTTTAACGAATTATGATTTCTATTAACTACTCGTGACTTTGTTTGATGGAGCATGCTTAGTACTAAGTAATTTTGATGCGCCATGCTTATGACCTACGCGTAATATTTTATGAAATCCACTTTGGCAAAGAATAGAGTTGATATTTCCTTTGTTTTGAGCTATAAATGTCCACAATTAATTTCTGAACCCCATGAACATGAAAAACAGTGGAATCCTGAGTCACAGCCTCTCTCATCCTATCATCATATTTATATATATTTTCCTTATTAAGTCTTTGAACAATTTCTCAACAAGTCCGAGTGAATGACAACCTATTTACCACTATCAAAATTTCGATCAAGTCCTTGATTCTTTTGACCGTAGAAACTCCATGTTCATGAGTTAGAACATTTACCTTTCGATCAACAGTGCGGGAAAGTTTCCTGGCCTTGATGCAATCAGAGATAAGCTTCTTCTAGTTCTGTATCAAGACTTTTTGTTTTTCAAGGATTTTGTCCTGACCATCAGTTAAATATTTATTAGCAGTTGAAGATTTGCAAATTCGACCTTTGAGTCATTCTGATAATGAATTAAAACCTTGACAGATTCAGCAATCCAGGAGTTGTACTCTTTTCTTGCAATCATCTTTTTCAAAACAAGTTCTTGAACCGAGCTGCATCCTTTAATGTCTTCCTTCATATCAATATCCACAACTTCTTAAGATCTTGAAGAGTTCTCCATATATTTTTTTGATAGGGATGGAACACAATATAATATATATAATATTCGTGAACAATAGAAGGAAAGGAATCCCTTGTTATAGAAAACCTATAAAAACTCTTAAGAAGAAGAGTACACGAACGTTCACGAACCGGTTAGGGGAACTTAATGGGTCAGCTAAGATCCAAAAAAAGGAAATACACTATCTATTTTCAGACATTTCATAGTGTTAGAGCACTGCTCAGTCGAACTCGCAAGCGTTGCTATCTCAAGCTTGTTTGTCAAGTTTAGTTGCCAAAACTATAAGTCTTGATTTCTAGTCTACTTATAGGTAAGTCTCGGATTAGGATAGTAAGTGTAGTTGAGCCTTAGACTCCACGGTGTTCATCGATTGAAGACGAATAACTACTCAAGGGAACTTGTAGAACTTCATCAACAAAAGGTATGTGGAGACTTGAACTTATCTATTACTCAAAATTCTATCTATTCTATATCCTATTTTGAGATAAAAGTCGTATTGCTATTTAGACTTCGATTATATAAATTTGCTATTTCGAGACGAGTTTATCTCGTTTATCTATTTCTCCAAATATGTGTTGGTAAGCTTTCGCTTTGGCCAAGTTCATCTTTACTCGTGACGAAAGTCATGTTGATTATTTCAATAACTTGAAAATCGCTTTGATGAAAAAATAGTTTGTGAATAACAACTATATAACATCCTCTAAGAAAGTTTCAATGATTGAAATGAGAGTTTAGAACATGTAACCATCTTTGGATATAAACATAGTGTGTTCTCACATTTGTGTAAAAGTCCAAAACCGGGAACCCAAAGTATGCGTACCCGTACACGTACTAGCGGTTGTTGGAAATCCGGGTGAGTATGCGTACACGTACGCATACTGGCGGAAAGTTCATGTCCGTGAATTTCTGCTGGAGTTTGTAAGTGGAAAACAAACTCAATCCGGTTACTTAAGTATGCGTACCCATTTGCATACTTAGGTAGGTTACTTTCTAATATCGGTTTGTTCATGAACTCAAACATTTATATAATAAGGAATGCAATCTTTGCAAACCGTGGCTATAATGTTCATGAATCGATTTGAGTGAATCAAAACCGATTTTGCTTCGATTGTGTCTTGTATACTTATATGAGATCTAAGCAATTAAACAAATCTCTAACTAGTTTATTTGAGTCATTTAAACTAGTTATGGTGAAGATGAATAAGGTTGATATGAAAGTGCTCATATGGCTAACCATTGGTTAACTATTGTTGAACAACTAAGTGTACACGTTTAGGTATGGTTACTCAAACCTAAATGAAGTTACATTTCATTTGTGTATAACAAGCTAAGTTCGATCTAACGGTTGAAATATATTAGCTTGAATCTAATCAGGTTTTTATCTAACGATAACTTGAATATTGAATGCTTTGTTACCAAGGTAACTTAGATTGCAAACCCTGATTTGAAGACTATATAAAGGAGAACTCTATCAACCGGGAAACCTAATACCCACACCTTATGTGTGATACTAGTTGTATAAGCTAGAGTTGATTCTCCTTTAACCTTAGGTTTTTCACGAAACCCTGTAGATTGGCTTGAGATTTATATCTTCGATAGGAAAGATAGAAAAGTAGTCACAAACACCTTCGTCTCATCGTTTGTGATTCCAAAATATCTTTTTTCTTTAATCGATTAAGATTATTGTGAGGTGATTGATAATTCTAGGCTGTTCTTCAGGAATATAAGTCCGGGTTATCAATTGGTTCCTGTTCACCTTGATTTATAAAAACACGGAACAAATTGTGGGAGAAAAATTTATCTATTCAATAGACTTTTCTGTGTGATACAGATTTTTTTATCAAGTCTTCAACTTTCGGTCGTAGCAACTCTTAGTTGTGGGTGAGATCAGCTAAGGAAATCAAGTGCGTAGTATCCTGCTGGGATCAGAGACGTAAGGAGCGCAACTGTACCTTAAATCAGTGTGAGATTGATTAGGGTTCAACTACAATCTAAACTGAAGTTAGCTTTGTAGTAGGCTAGTATTTGTAGCGTCTTAATACAGTGTGGTGTTCAAATCTGGACTAGGTCCCGGGGTTTTTCTGCATTTGTTGTTTCCTCGTTAACAAAACTTCTGGTGTCTGTGTTATTTTTTTTCCGCATTATATTTTTTTATATAATTGAAATATCACGGGTTCTGTGTTGAATCGATCAATTGGTAAATTCAACCTTTGGTTATTGATTGAAATTGATTGATCCTTGAACATTGGTCTTTGGTACCGTTCAAGTTATCTCTTATATTCAATCGGGCTCGCAAATTATTATTTGTTTGGTTGCGGATTGAATTGAGAGATTGAGATATAACTCTTTGATATACTATTTATCAAGATTGAGTATGACTGTCTAGTTGATTCTCTTGAAAGTATATTGGAGTTAGTCCATACATATTTCTAAGCGATATATTGGGTGAGGTTATTAGACCCCCACTTTTTCAATTAGTATCAGAGCAGGCAAACACATTTAAAGACCTCATAAGTATGTGTTTGTAGCGATCTGACTCTATGGACAGTAAAGTCTCTTTAAACGCTTCACCAGGATTGAATTCTGATCTTAGAGAAAGTTCTAAAAAACTTGTTATTCTCCAGAAAAAGTTGGATGAACGAATCCGGATCAACTCTGATCTTGTTGCAGAAATTGTAATATATAAGGATTTGAAATCTGTCAAAATTCCTTCAATGGATTTGAATAACTCCTTTTATTCTTCTATAAAGAATGGTCGCAAGTCAGATAATAAACGAGGTTTAGGCTTTGTGAAACCTGATGGGACTCAGAACTACTCAAGAAAGATTAAAGATGTTGGTTCATGTATGTTCCGTGACTCTTACAATCACTTTCAACATACATGTATATCTTTTCGAAAAAGTTTAAAGGTTGCAAGTAATCTTCATAAGAAATCCGAATTACTTCTCTAAAAGGATGTACAAAACTAACAAGAAATCCTAAATGGGATAGTAGTGTTAGTACTTAGTATGGGAGATTTTGCTCTAAAATCAACATCGCTCTTTCAATGGTTTCTTAACAGTGGATGTAGCCGACATATGACTGGTGTTCTCTCGTAGTTTGTAACTTCAAGCTAATTTGAAGGAGGTCCGGTAACATTCGGAGATGGGAGTTGTTGCTACATAAGAAAGAAGGGAACGATCAAACTTCCCGGCGTTCCTGAAATCCATGATGTAGTATACGTGAAAGGTATGACTGCAAACCTTTTTTCTATTAGTCAAATCATTGACAAAGGCCATAGAGTTGTCTTCAATGCGAATGGATGTGACATTGTAGACAAAACTGGGAAAGTAACTTTTCAGGGAACTCGTGGTAAAAACAACTGTTATCTTCTTGATACTCAGTTCAGTAACTGTTGTAATTTGACTAAGGTGGAATCTACACATCTTTGGCATGAGAGTTTTGGTCACATCAATTATCGCCTTCTAACTAAGATCATTAATAAAGAACTTGTTAGAGGCGTTCCCAAAATAAATGCAAAGATTGATGGTGTATGTGGTGCCTGTCAAAAGGGTAAACAAACGAAAGTTCACCATAAATCATCTCGTGATATTCTCACTAAAGCTCCACTTGATTTAATTCATATGGATCTCTTCGGACCTATTCAACAACCTACGGTTGAGGGTAAGAAGTATGCTTTAGTTATGGTAGATGATTAGACCAGATTCACTTGGGTAGCATTTCTATCTCATAAGAATGAAACCCTTGATGAACTCAAGATTATTGTTAATAGAATCCAGAATGAACAAGGTCGCAAACTAAAGAAAATTAGAAGCGATCGTGGATACTGAATTCAAGGACACTAGGGTGTTTGAATTTTGTGAAAACTGGGGATTATTCAACATTACTCACCACCTATTACTCCTCAAGCTAATGGAGTTGCAGAAAGAAAGAATAGGAAAATTCAGGAAATGGCTAGGGTAATGCTCCATAACAAAAACTTACCTTTAAGTTTTTGGGGAGAAGCTTTTTTACAGCATGTTATTTGATCAACCGTGTCTACCTACGGTCTAAAACCCTAAACACTCCTTATGAGTTGTGGTTCGGTAGGAAACCAAACTTACACTATCTCAGAGTGTTCAGAAGTAAGTGCTACATTCTAAAAGATCGAGAACAGAGAGGGAAATTTGATACTAAAAGTGATGAAGGTATCTTTCTTGGCTATGCTTCTGATAGTGGTGGTTTTTGAGTCTTTAATCTCAGAACCCAAGTTATGATGGAATCTGATAATGTTATCATTGATGATATTAGTAATTTTCATCATGGTAATCCTCCTGTTGAATTGCCTCTAACTGAGATAATTGATAAATTCAAAGAAATCACAGAATCAGTTGAAGTCATCCCAACTGTTGCTGATCCTGACATTTCTAGTGACAAGGAGAAGAGCACTGATCATGATGCTCCTGTTGAACAGGTACGTGTCCCTTCTCTACACCTCTGGGTTCAAAGGAATGATGACCTCAACAGTATTATTGGAGGTAGAGATTCTACTGCTAAGACAAGAGGACAACTTCAAAATATTTATAATTTTCGTTGTTATCTTTCCCAAGTAGAACCGAGAAATATTGACGAATCTCTTAGCGATCCCTTTTGGGTGAATTCAATGCATGAAGAGTTAAATCAATTTCAAAGATAAGACGTATGGGAACTAGTATCTTGTCCCTCCAATATCAATATTTTTGGTACCAAATGGATATTCAAGAATAAGTCTGATGAATTTGGAACTATTATCAGAAATAAAGCCAGAATTGTCGCTCAAGGATATCACAGATTGAGGGTATCGTCTTTGACGAAACCTTTGCTCTTGTGGCACGCCTTGAGTCCATTCGGTTGTTATTAGCTCATGCTTTTTTTCTTAAGGTTAAGCTGTTTCAAATGGACATAAAATTCGCGTTCCCAGACGGAAATTTAAAGGAAGTGGTCTATGTCGCTCAACCTAAGGGTTTTGAAAATCCTGATTTCCCAGATCATGTCCTTAAGCTTAAAAAGGCATTATATGGGTTAAAACAAGCACCTCGTGCCTTGTTCGAATAACTAACTACTTTTATTCTTCGGAAAGGTTTTTCGAGAGGCGGAGATGATAAAACCTTGTTAACAAATGGAGTGGTAAAGATGTTGTCATTTCTCAAGTCTATATAGATGATATCATCTATGGTTCAATTTCTGAGAAACTTGCAAAATATTTTCAAGTCTCTCTTGGAAAAGAATTTGAAATGAGCAAGGTAAAATATTTTCAAGTCTCTCTTGGCAAAGAATTTGAAATGAGCAATGTTGGTGAATTAAATTTATTCTTAGGATTACAAATTCAGCAACATAAGGATGGAATTTACTTATCTCAAGAAAAATATGCTAAGGATTTTGTCTCAAGGTTTGGTCTGGATAGCCCATTACTGGTAAACTGCATAGAGATGAGAAATTATCGATCTATTATTGGTAGCCTTTTATATCTTACAACTACTTGACCTGATATTGCGTTTAGTGTTGGTTGTTGTGCTAGATTTCAGGCTAATCCAAAGGAATCTCATCGTGTAGCTGCGAAGAGAATCATACGGTATATTCAACACACTAGCGGGTATGGTCTATCCTATACGTTTTATACTAATATTGATCTTATTGCCTATTCAGATGCAGATTGGGCAGGATGTGTAGAAGATAGAAAGAGTACTTCAGGGGGATTTTACTATGTTGGGTTGAATCTTATGGCTTGGCACATCAAGAAACAAAATTCACAATCCATGTCTACATGCGAAGCAGAATACATTGTTGCAGGTTCGTGTTGTACTCAACTTCTCCGGATGAAACAAATGCTTACTGAATATGTAATTGACACTGGAATAATGAAGATCTTTTGTGATAACTCAAGTGCGATTCGCATCACTGAGAATCCTGTTGAGCACTCAACAACTAAGCACATTGATATAAGGTATCATTTTATTAGAGATCTCTATGAAAATGGTATCATGAATATGGAATTTGTGTCTTCAGAACAACAATTGGCTGATATTCTCACCAAACCTTTAGACACTGCTACGTTTCAACACATACCGAAGTCTATAGGTGTTGTTTTGGTTCATTAGTTCTCGAGCCTTTTGCCCCTGGACTCATTTATATCTTTTGGGCCATCAAGGTTTCGAACACCAGTGTAGTGTTTCATATTTGTTTGTGGATAGATAACAATTCTATTGGGTATCAAAGGTTTTGATGAAATCCTTCTTTTCTTGTGAAAGTAAGGTCGCTCTTGTTGTTCTTTCGGGAATGAAATTTTATGGGGGAGAGTTATTAAGTGAACTTGTGCTTAATTGCCAAATCTTTGTGGGGAGTGCGGCTGTGGAATATTATAAGGGTTATCTTATATCTTTATAAACTCATTGATGAATGCACTTAGTTTCAGATATATGATTGCATCTAAAAAAGTCGATATATGCTTTTCTTTTGGTCATGCAGTATCTCTATCGAAATTTCATTAGGATCCCACTAATTTTCGTACCTTTTCCAATTTTATTGACAAAAATAGGGAGAATTAATGTGTAGTTCACACTACAAATACATATGATTTTCATATCATTATGTAGGGGGGTGGTTTTCATGTGAGATGAAGTATTGACTAAGGGGGAGTGATACATATCACCATAATATTGTTATCGAAGTTGTGATACAATTGAACTTTGATGTTGCGTAATAATACTATGACACTGTATAACAATGATTGAGAATTATTGTTTTCTGATTGTTAAAGCTATGGATCTTCAACAACGTTGATGCTGAATTGAATACCTTTAGATTCATTGGAGTACTTGGAAGTGACGAAGATTTCGAGTAATGTTGAAGAACCAAGGAGATCAAGCATTTGGATGAGAAGCTACAAAGTTTATTTATTTTGTATTCCATATGTATTGATAGTTTTGTCACTAAAATTGACAAAGGAGGAGATTGTTAGAGCACTGCGCGGTCGAACTCGCAAGCGTTTCTATCTCAAGCTTGTTTGTCAAGTTTAGTTGCCAAAACTATAAGTCTTGATTTCTAGTCTACTTATAGCTAAGTCTCGGATTAGGATAGTAAGTGTAGTTGAGCCTTAGACTCTACGGTGTTCATTGATTACTAAGAACTAATCCAGGGAACTTGTGGAACTTCATCAACAAAAGGTATGTAGAGACTTGAACTTATCTATCACTCAAAAGTCTATCTATTATATCTCATATTTTGAGACAAAAGTCGTATTGCTATATAGACTTCAATTATACACATTTGCTATTTTGAGCCGAGTTTATCTCGCTTATCTATTTCTCGAAATATGTGTTGGTAAGCTTTCGCTTTGGACAAGTTCATCTTTACTCGTGACAAACGTCATGTTGATTATTTCAATAACTTGAAAATCGCTTTGATGAAAAATAGTTTGTAAATAACAACTATATAACATCCTTTAAGAAAGTTTCAATGATTGAAATGAGAGTTTATAACATGTAACCATCTTTGGATATAAACATAGTGTGTTCTCACATTTGTGTAAAAGTCCAAAACCGGGAAACCAAAGCATGCGTACCCGTACACGTACTAGCGGTTGTTGGAAATCCGGGTGAGTATGCGTACTTGTTGGAAATCCGGGTGAGTATGCGTACACGTACGCATACTGGCGGAAAGTTCACGGAATTTCTGCTGGAGTTTGTAAGTGGAAAACAAACTCAATCCGGTTACTTAAGTATGCGTACCCGTTTTCATACTTAGGTAGGTTACTTTCTAAAATCGGTTTGTTCATGAACTAAAACATTTATATAATAAGGAATGCAATCTTTGCAAAACGTGGCTATAATGTTCATGAATCGATTCGAGTGAATCAAAACCTATTTTGCTTCGATTGTGTCTTGTATACTTATATGAGATCTAAGCAATTGAACAATTCTCTAACTAGTTCATTTGAGTCATTTGAACTAGTTATGGTGATGATGAATAAGGTTGATATGAAATTGCTCATATGGCTAACCATTGGTTAACTACTGTTGAACCAACTAAGTGTACACATTTAGGTACGGTTACTCAAACCTAAATGAAGTTACATTTCATTTGTGCATAACAAGCTAAGTTCGATCTAACGGTTGAAAGATATTAGCTTGAATCTAATCAGGTTTTCATCTAACGGTGAATATTGAATGCTCTGTTACCAAGGTAACTTAGATTGCGAACCCTGATTTGAAGACTATATAAAGGATAACTCTAGCAACTAGGAAACCTAACCCCCACACCTCATGTGTGATACTAGTTGTATAAGCTAGAGTCGATTCTCCTTCAACCTTAGGTTTTTTACGAAACCTTATAGGTTAACGACTTAAGGACTTCATTGGGATTGTGAAGCCATGCCCAACTATTTTCTCTGTAGTTGCATGATCATATCTTGCCGTTTCTATCGTGATTGAGTACAATCGTAAGATTGGCTTGAGATTTATATCTATGATAGGAAAGATAGAAAAGTAGTCACAAACACCTTCGTCTCATCATTTGTGAAAGGCGAGGGTACCAAAATATACTTCAAGCTAAAACTTTTCCTACCTATAAGTCCTTTCTCCGAAAGTGATTGTCTATGGACTGAGTCGAGACAGTGTAACTAATCGGTTCACGGATACGAGATCGATACAATACAACAACAAAGTATGTTTACTTGATAAAAAGGTTCGGACTTAACCAAACACAATAGGATTGCTTATCAAGTAAATAGGAATTAACATTTGTGTAATTTACTTTAATTATAATAAAACAATTATAATGCGGAAATATAGAGTAAATGACACAACAAGACTTTGTTAACGAGGAAACCGCAAATGCAGAAAAACCCCGGGACCTTGTCCATAATTGAATACTCTCAGGATTAAGCTGCTACACAAAATTACACCAACTTCGTATAGTTGAGACCAAGCAACTAAACCTATAGTTCACCTAGTTCCGTCTGTATTCCCACGTCTATGACCTATGAATAAGTCACGTACTTGGAACAATTCCTTTGGTTCGTATTCCAAACAGTAAAAGAACAACAAATCTATTTGGTATCAACTCTCTTCAACCAAGTGATGTGAGTTGGACAAAGTCTCTTCTATTTATCTTAACATAAACTCCTTCGTCAGGTCCTTAGATCTATCTTATGTTCAATTACCAAAGTAATCGTTAAGATTTTGCGATCAATACTTTTAATCACAAAGAATTGTATTGATGCCGATATACACAACTAATCAATCCAATCTACCACAAGGATAAACCGATTATAGTTGGATCATCTTATACCGAAACAAGTATTGTGCACACCAAAGATTATGAACCCCAGATCAGAAATCTTCAATATCTTCTTTGTCTCCAAATCTTCTTTATCTTAAAATATTCTTAGATCTTCAATAAATACCTGCACATAACAACTTGAATCTCTTGTGATCAATCACGCACAGAACGGAGTCTATTAACAATGGATTATCACAAGATCGTCTTTAGCACTAACAACAGTCTAAAGATCCATGTCGAAACTTCGATCTAGTTTGAGTGAATCTTATATCAGAAGAGAAGATTCTCAAGCATAAACAAACTAGGTGCAATCAAAGTTCAACCACCGTTAGTCAATCAAATCAGTCGAAAACACAAGATAAACCGCAATTATCTAGTTTCCCACCAATGGTACTAATAGAGCTTCTCAATCCCAAAGAAGATTTTAAACTGAGCGGCCGTAAGAGATTTCGCCTAAGTAGGTTACTCTCCTCTCCGAATAGGCGGCTTCACCAGTAACAACACAACCGAGGAAGTTTTCACGAAGGATTAGTTTGCTATAAATGCAAGCTTCAAGTATTTATAGACAAGGAAGTTTGGACACCAAGGAATTTCCAAAACCGAAAATATTCTCAAGATATGCATTAAAGCACAAATTCGGTTTCCATAATTCTTGGAAATGCTCTGTCCAAAATAATGACCGAAAATCTCTTTGGAAAATCTTTAACTAGTAAATGCATATTACTAATTCTTATTTTTCTAAAATAAAATTAAGACCTTAATTAAAAGATTCTTAACTTATTTATGTTTCGATCCTGGGATTTTCTTCCTTTAGTTATTAAGGAATAACTTTGAACAATTAAAGAATTCATTACATATACGCTTGGTGGGTTCAACCGATCTATGCTCTAACAATCTCCCCCTTTGTCAATTTTAGTGACAAAACTCTTACTTCATATGGATAAACAAATTACAAGAATTCATTACACATACGCTTGATTCTCGAATTCAACAACACAATAACCTGTATACATTCAATCCTTAAATGCCGTTGTTGACATTATAATAACAAAGCTAATACTCCCCCTAAAGGTGAGATAGGTATATTTTATCAATCTGCACGTATTTGTTATACCAATTAATATGATATGTTACTCCCCCTTAGTTTATGCTTTTACTCTTTCGTTAGATAAACGTTTAAGCAAAATTTTCCTTTTCCTTAATAATACCAATCAATATAAAATCAATGCCAGTATCACTTGTTTACTCCATATATTTCCCCCCCTTTTTGTCAGAAAATGACAAAGAAACGAAAACATAAAGGACAAACCGAAAAGAATCTTACAAATCTCAAAATAGACTTGCAAACCTATAGAGTTAAGCACGAGGGTTCCGCACACCATTTTTGATAACCAATATCAAAACCGAAACTACAAAGTAATCTGTTTTGATATGTTATCAAGGAAATAATTGCCCGAAGCAATTTTCACAATTTAGTTTAGCAAACCAAAAATAAACTAAGCACCTTAGTCCCTTTGCTAAACCGATTGTACAAATACAATCGCTTCATTCGATAAGACCAAAATAAAGATAACTCTATTTTTCTCATCAGGTTCTAATTATCCATATAACTTAGACATTTAAATTTTAAACAAGACAACTACTAGGTTAGTTAACTAGCATTTCTTGTTAAGGCATTCGATTAGACTTGAATAACCGAAACCTCCACTTTGATAAGTCTAACTAAGATAAACTTAGCTTCTCTTATCCGGAATTGAATTGGACTAAACAATCCATCCCTTAGACTTTTTCTTTCGTTAACCCATAAATAATTCATACAAACCAAAATAAATCAACTTGCATAATTATTCACCTCAACTGGAAGCAATTGAAACAACATAGACATTATAGCACCGCAATTGCACCGAAATTTTGTAAGCCTAAACAACTGATACCACAGAATAAAGCAAGATAACAATAGTTTTTCTTAACCGGAACCAATTGAATCAAACACACATCCATATACACATAATGAAATAAATCATCAATTGTACCGAAATTTTGTTAAGCAAAAGAAAAATATATATGAAATAAAATCGGGCTTTTCTTAAACAGGAAAACATTAACTAACAACATTGTTACCTCAAATTTCGCATCCGCTTCTCCAATATGTTTGCATATTCTTCCAGTGAGAATTGATATCGAAATATCATTATGTTGTCATCCTTATGCAAAACAAAAGAATAACAAAAATCAACCTTTACCAGAGAAAGGTTGAAAACCGGTTTTTAACTATTGCAAGCAAAAGTTGAAAACCACCGAAACACATATGCTTTTATGCTAAACCAAAACCGATTCAACATGTTGTGAATTTTTCAAATATTGTTTCTACCAGAACCCCTCATGATCCTTTGATAAAGCCTACCAACATGGGCTAGAACTTAATACTTCTAAATCAAAAAGTCACCCAAACCATAAGGGTTCACAACATTATGAGATGGAATATCAAGGTAATAAAACCGAAATCAAACATCCCATAAACATCCATAGCAATAATGAAACATTCATGCACAGTGAAAAAACGGGGGTCTAACAACCTCACCCAATATTTCGATTAGCAATCTGTATGGACTAACTCCAATATACTTTCTAGAGAATCAACTAGACAGTCAGACTCAATCTAGAGAAAAGTATATCGAGGAGTTAATATCTCAATCTCTTGATTTGATCTTTACTCAAGCAAATAGAAATCTGCGAGTCTTTATCAAATACAAGGATAAAAACTTGGATGGTACCAAAGACCAATATCCAAGGATCAATCAATTTCCAATCAATAACTAAAGGTTGGATTTGACAATTGATCGATACAACGCACAACCTGTGATATTCAATTATATAACAAAATATAATACGGAATAGAAATAACACAGACACCAGAAATTGTGTTAACGAGGAAACCGCAAATACAGAAAAACCCCGGGACCTAGTCCAGAATGAACACCACACTGTATTAAGCCGCTACAGATGAAAAAGCAGGGTCTAACAACCACACCCAATCTTTCGCTTAGCAATCTGTATGGACAAACTCCAATATACTTTCTAGAGAATCAACTAGACAGTCAGACTCAATCTAGATAAAAGTACATCAAAGAGTTTTGTATCTCAATCTCTCGATTTGATCTATACTCAAGCAAATAGAAATCTGCGAGTCTTTATCAAAGAGAGATGACTTGGATGGTACCAAAGACCAATAACCAAGTGTCAATCAATTTAAATCAACAACCAAAAGGTCGAATATTCTAATTGATTGAACAACGCACAACCTGTGATATTTCAATTATATAACAAAATATAATGCGGAAAACAAATAACACAGACACCATAATTTTGTTAACGAGGAAACCGCAAATGCAGAAAAACCCCGGGACCCAGTCCAGATTGAACACACACTATATTAAGCCGCTACAGACACTAGCTTACTCCAAACTAACTTCGGTCTGGACTGTAGTTGAACCCCAACCAATCTCACACTGATCCAAGGTATAGTTATGCTCATACGTCTTTGATCCCAACAAGATACTATGTACTTGATACCTTTAGCTGATCTCACCCACAACCAAGAGTTGCTACGACCCAAAGCCGAAGACTTTAATAAACAAATCTGTATCACACATAAAAGCCTACAGTAATAGATAAATCCGTCTCCCACGAATATGCCTACGAGTTTTGTTTCGTATTTTGATAAATCAAGGTGAACAGGAACCAATTGATAATACGGACTTATATTCCCGAAGAACAGCCTATTATTATCAGTCACCTCACAATAGTCTTAATCGACGCAGCGAAAACAGATATTGTGGAATCAAAACGATGAGACGAAGATGTTTGTGATTACTTTTTACCTTGCCTATCGGAGATAGAAACAAGCCAATTATTACAATTATACTCGTACGATAGAAACAACAAGATCAGATCACACAACTACAAAAAAGTAGTATCGGTCTGGCTTCACAATCCCAATGAAGTCTTTAAATCGTTAACCTGGATTAGAAGAAGAAACAAAAGTTTAAAGAAGAACTGACTCTAGCTTAGCACAACTAGTATCACACATAATATGTGGGGATTAGGTTTCCCAGTTGCTAGAGTTCTCCCATATATAGTCTTTCAAATCAGGGTTTGAAATCAATGTTAGCTTGGTAACAAAGCATTCAATATTCACCGTTATATGAAAACCTGATTAGATTCAAGCTAATATTTATCAACCGTTAGATCGAAAACAAAGCTTGTTATACACAAATGAAATGCACGTTTCTAGGCTTGTGTAGCCGTACCCAAACTTGTACATTAGTTGGTTCAACAATAGTTAACCAAATGGTTAGCCATATGATCACTTTCATATCGACCATATTATTCTTCACCATAACTAGTTCAAATGACTCAAATGAACTAGTTAGAGAGTTGTTCAATTGCAAGGAAATCTTATGTACTACACAAGACCCAATTGAAGCAAAAACGATGTGATTCACTTGAATCGGTTCATGAACTATATAGCCACGGTTTGCAATTGCATTCCTTAGTTAATATGAATAAGTTCAAAAACATCGCTTTTAGATATAACCTACTCAAGTTCGCGGACTTAAGTTCCCGGATGGAGTTTACAAACTCCAGCAGAAATTCTCGGGTTTGAGAACTTCGCCAGTTCGCAGACTTATCTCACGCACTACTCCGGTTCACTTGATCAACAAAGTTCGCAAACTTCGGTTCAAGGAATAAGGAATTATACATATATGTGTTCCCATAACAATGCTTATATACTCCAATGGTTATATAATCTAAACTCTCATTTCAATCATTGAAATATTCTCAGAGGACGTTATATACTTGTTATTCACAAACCATTTTTTGTCAAAGCAATTTTCAAAGTGATCGAAACATAACATGACTTTCATCACTAGGTAAAGATGAACTTGGCTAAATAGAAAGCTTATCAACACATATTTCGAGAAATAGATAGGCGAGATAAACTCGGCTCGAAATACCAAATGTGTATAATCTAAATTTATATAGCAAAACGACTTTTATATCAAGATAGGAGATAAATAGACTTTTGCGTGATATATAAGTTCAAGTCTCCACATACCTTTTAGTCGATGAAGATCCACCAGTTCCTTGAGTAGTCCTTCGTCTTGTATGATGATTGTCATGGAGTTCTTGAGCTCAAATACACTTTTTATCCTAGTCCGAGACCTTAGCTATAGTAGACTAGAAATCAAGACTTATAGGTTTGATCCCTAACATTGAAAAACATGCTTGAGATAGCACCGCATGGAAGTTCGACCGAGCAATGCTCTAACAATCTCCCCCTTTGTCAATTTTAGTGACAAAACTATCAATACATATGAAATACAAAAAAAATATATAAATAAACTTTTGTAGCTCCTATTCCACATGCCTAATCTTCAACATTACTCGAAATCTTCGTCACTTCCAAGTACTCCAATGATCCCAAAGGTTTTAAGTTTAGCATCATCGTTGTTGAAAATCCGTAGCTATAACAACGAGAAAACAAGAGTTCTCAATCATTGTTATACAGTGTCATAGTATCATTACACAGCGTCAAAGTTCAATTGTATCACAACTTTAACAACAATACTATGGTGATATGTCACTCCCCCTTAGTCAATACTCCATCTCACATGGAAACCACTCCCCCTTACATGATGATCCGAAAACCATATGTATTTATAGTGTGAACTATATATTAATTCTCCCCCTTTTTGTCAATAAAATTGACAAAGGTACAAGAACGGGATCCTACTGAAATTTCCGAAAGAGACATTTCATGACCAAAAGAAAGCATATATCATCTTATTTAGATGCAATCATAAATCCGAAGCTAAATGCATTCATCAAGGAGTCTATAAAGATACAAGATAACCCCTATAATATTCCACAGCCGCACTCCCAACAAAGATTTGGAAATTAAGCACAAGTTCAATTAAGAACTCTCCTCCATAAAATGTCATTCCCGAAAGAACAACAAGAGCGACCTTAATTTCAAAAATAAAAGAAGGATTTCTTTGGACATAACAAATCACATACAAGTATGAATTTGAATCCAAAATATTCAATTAAATTAACCATAAGAGAACCCATGATTAATTTAATCAAACATGCTCAACATAAGTAAACTTATGGAGACTTAAAAACACTCAATTAGATTAATCACAAGAAATTCCATAATTAGTCTAATCGAAATACACAACTAAACTAATCACTAAAGTAATCAATTTAATTGGTCATGCTCGACACAAAGTATCTCATGGAACAACAACTATGTCAAAACAATGACTCAGTCGATAGAGCTCAACATAAGATACCTCATGGAACAACACAATATGTACTCAAAAATATGGATCAGGGAAGATCAATACTGCGGAATACACAAGGATTCATTCTATTTTCCATCACTATTCACATAACGACATTCAATAGACATAATCCTTGTACATAAAATATTTTAACCTATCTTCCATCAAAAATTGACATAATAGGCTTAACTTTTGTATTTGTCAAAAGTCCATTCATTCTTTTATCAATACATGCATATCAATTCATGAAAGACTTTACTTTTGACAAAGTATGGGACAATCAAGTTCATGGACGCAAACATACATATCCCATAACAATATTGCAATATATAAAACCACAAAGTTTAATACTGAAAAAATCATCTTCCAAACAATTTTAGAATTTAAACAAATAAACCTAAAAACATGAAGATGAAAACATTGGACGTAGTTATGTGTAATCACAATAATGGCTATTCCAAACTGTAGTTATTCTTCTAAACAAAACGACAAAAATAAGATTTATTAGGAAAACTAAAATTCCTATAAAGCATTTCACTTACTTTGAATACTCTTCTCATATTCCCTATATTCCTCAAGCTCATCTTCGATCAGATCAATCCTTGATTCAAGATTATCCATATTTTCTTCAAGTTTCTTGGAAGAAGCTTCGAGATCACTTTTCAAAGCAAGGATTTGTTCCAAGACGAGATTCATGGTTGAAGAGAGCTTGTCAAAAATAGAGACAGAGGAGTTCCCATTTGGGGTGAAATCCCGTTTGTCAGAGCACATCTCATTTTCAGAATAATCAGAGCGAATCTTCTTAGAGGGAAAAAGAACAGTCCAAACATCACTTTCTTTGCTAGAAACACTTGAAGAGGACATGATAGAAGAGATAAATGAAATGATCATACAGAGGAGTAATCTTCATCCTTTAAAGGGAACGAAGATAGAAACGAATTTCTAACCAAGACCCTTGACCAAAACCCTAACAAAATTTGGTTATCCCTAGAAGAAGTCTTATAGGAAGGAGCCGTTCATGAGCAAAAACGGTTTAAAATAAACAAACAGAAGTAACCCTAAAAGCACGCAACATTCATCACAACCCTCTTGAAAATATGATTCTTGTCTTATGAGAGATAGACATGAATCATTTTAACAAAAGTTACAGAATGTGATCGTCCCAATCCAATGCAGAACTGGGAGATTACTTACGAGGGGATGAAGTATTTGTTGTCCCTTGTTTCTGTTTTGTTTTTAGGAAGGAAGAGTTATACACGTCATTCTTTCCACTTTTTAGCATAGTTTTGAACACCTTGATTGTTGATTTTTGCAAACTACGCAGTGCTTTGGAAATCCTTTTTGAAAACAATGAGGGTTTCCTAGAAGCTTTCTTTTTCCTCCTTTACAAGCATTTAGTAGAGGAGAACTGTTTCCGATCTCTAGTGCTAACATCTTTAAAATGGTCATGATCATCACACAAGGCGACCAATGTGCTTGGCAAGTTCTTGTGATTTTCCATATCATCCTTTTTGTCAGAGTGACTTGAGAATGATACATGATCAGGAGATGTTTGCTGATTATGTTTAACAGACTCAAACAAAAAGGTCTGGCATATTTCACAAGAATCACAATTGTGTTCGACAACCTCAAGTCTTGAATAAAGTCGTTGACTTTCCAAATCTTCATTCCTTTTAAACGGAGTTTCCTTTTCCAATTGACACACTTCAGGAGAGGTATGATTTTTTATCACGAAATAGTCTATTAGGAGGGCAAATGTGATTGTCAGCAAAGAGGTTAAGAGAACATTCATAGATTTCATCCTCGGTACAATAGTCAAGAGTAGACATCCATGATTTAGATAACTCAGAAACCTCTATGTCAGTATCTTTAGGAGTATCATTGACACTTTTATAGCACTTGAAACTATTTTTGCTCGCATAGTTTCTTTGAACTTTCTTATCCTTTTTATTGATTGATTGTGCTCTCTTTTGAGACTTTCTTTTACTTTATCGAAGAACTTTCTTAAGTTGTTGTATAAACAGTGACAGAGTAGAAATAAAGCAATTCTCATCCCTTTCATGAATCAATTTTGGACGACGAGACTTTTTTTATCAGATGTAGCAACATGGATGCTAAACAATTGAATTTTATCTCTTTGTTTAAGTTCGAGATCGAAAATTTTAAGCTTTCCAACAAGAGTATTTCTGGAAAGAGTATCAAGGTTATTTCCCTCAATGATGGCATGCTCCTTAATGTCGTATCTAGATGGCAGCGGTCTGAGAATTTTCATCACAATGTCCTTTTCAGGAATAGTCTTACCCAATGCAAAAGATGCATTAATAATTGCAGACACATTGTGATTAAACTCATCAAATGAATCTTCATATGTCATACGAAGGTTTTCCCAGTCGGAATTAAGGTTTTGAAGCCTAGCTTCCTTTTCAGTGGAATTTTCTTCGAATACGGTTTCTAAGATATCCCAAGCTTCTTTAGACTTAGTGCAATTTGACACATGGTGCTGAAGATTTGGATTAATGGCATGTATAATGGCATTCAAATCGTCGGAATTTTGCTTTGCAGCATTTATCTCGGCAGTGGTGTATTCACTAATGTCCTTGGGAACGTTTACATCTCCAACTGCCACAACGGGAGCATTATAGCCATTAACTACATATACCCATGATGGAAAATCACGCGCTTGAAGAAAAGCTCATATACCAATTTTCCACCATAAGTAATTAGAGCCATCGAAGACTGGTGGTACGTTAATAAAGATAACACCTCTGTCCATAGAGTAAGATCGCTACAAACACAGACTTGTAAGGTCTTAAACGTGTTTGCCTGCTCTGATACCAATTGAAAAAGCGGGGGTCTAACAACCACACCCAATCTTTCGCTTAGCAATTTGTATGGACAAACTCCAATATACTTTCTAGAGAATCAACTAGACAGTCAGACTCAATCTAGATAAAAGTACATCAAAGAGTTTTGTATCTTAATCTCTCGATTTGATCTATACTCAAGCAAATAGAAATCTGTGAGTCTTTATCAAAGAGAGATAACTTGGATGGTACAAAAGACCAATATCCAAGTGTCAATAAATTTAAATCAACAACCAAAAGGTCAGATATTCTAATTGATTAAACAACGCACAACCTGTGATATTTCAATTATATAACAAAATATAATGCGGAAAATAATTAACACAGACACCAGAATTTTGTTAACGAGAAAACTGTAAATGCAGAAAAATCACGGGACCTGGTCCAGATTGAACACACACTGTATTAAGACGCTACAGACACTAGCCTACTCCAAAATAACTTCGGTCTGGACTGTAGTTGAACCCCAACCAATCTCACACTGATCTAAGGTACAGTTATGCTCCTACGTCTCTGATCCCAACAGGATACTACGTACTTGATTCCCTTAGTTGATCTCACCCACAACCAAGAGTTGCTACGACCCAAAGTCGAAGACTTTAATAAACAAATTTGTATCACACAGAAAAGTCTACAGTAATAGATAAATCCGTCTCCCACGAATATACCTACGAGTTTTGTTACGTCTTTTGATAAATCAAGGTGAACAAGAACCAATTGATAATCCAGACTTATATTCCCGAAGAAAATCCTAGTATTATCAATCACCTCACAATAGTCTTAATCGACGCAGCGAAAAAAGATATTGTGGAATCACAAACGATGAGACGAAGATGTTTGTGATTACTTTTTATCTTGCCTATCGGAGATAGAAATCTCAAGACAATTATTATAATGGTACTCGTATGATAGAAACATCAAGATCAGGTCACACAACTACAAGAAAGTAGTATTGATCTGTCTTCACAATCCCAATGAAGTCTTTAAGTCGTTAACCTGGTTTACAAGAAGAAACCAAAGGTTAAAGGATAATCGACTCTCGCTTAGCACAACTAGTATCACACAGAATGTGTGGGGATTAGGTTTCCCAGTTCCTAGAGTTCTCCCTTATATAATCTTTCAAATCAAGGTTTGCAATCAATGTTAGCTTGGTAACCAAGCATTCAATGTTCACCGTTAGATGAAAACCTGATTAGATTCAAGCTAATATTTATCAACCGTTAGATCGAAAACATCGCTTGTTATACACAAATGAAATGCACGTTTCTAGGCTTGTGTAACCGTACCCAAACTTGTGCGTTAGTTGGTTCAACAATAGTTAATCAAATGGTTAGCCATATGATCACTTTCATATCAACCATATTGTTCTTAACCATAACTGTTTCAAATGACTCAAATGAGCTAGTTAGAGAGTTGTTCAATTGCAAGTAAATCTTATGTACTACACAAGACACAATTGAAGCAAAAACGATGTGATTCACTTCAATTGGTTCATGAACGATATAGCCACGGTTTGCAATTGCATTCCTTAGTTAATATGAATAAGTTCACAAACATCGATTTTAGATATAACCTACTCAAGTTCGCGGACTTAAGTTCCCGGATGGAGTTTACAAACTCCAGCAGAAATTCTCGGGTTTGAGAACTTTGCCAGTTCGCGGACTTAGCTCACGCACTATTCCGGTTCACTTGATCAACAAAGTTCGCAAACTTCGGTTCAAGGAATAAGGACTTATACATATATGTGTTTCCACAACAATGCTTATATCCTACAATGGTTATATAATCTAAACTCTCATTTCAATCATTGAAACATTCTCAGAGGACGTTATATAGTTGTTATTCACAAACCATTTTTCGTCATAGCAATTTTCAAAGTGATTGAAACATAACATGACTTTCGTCACTAGGTAAAGATGAACTTGGCTAAAGAGAAAGCTTACCAACACATATTTCGAGAAATAGATAGGCGAGATAAACTCAGCTCGAAATACCAAATGTGTATAATCTAAATCTATATAGCAAAACGACTTTTGTCTCAAGATATGAGATAAATAGACTTTTGAGTGATAGATAACTTTAAGTCTCCACATATCTTTTAGTCGATGAAGATCCACCAGTTCCTTGAGTAGTCCTTCGTCTTGCATGATGATTGCGATGGAGTTCTTGAGATCAATTACACTTTCTATCCTAGTCCGAGACCTTAGCTATAGTAGACTAGAAATCAAGACTTATAGTTTTGATCACTAACATTGACAAACATGCTTGAGATAGCAACGCATGCGAGTTCGACCGAGCAATGCTCTAAAAACAGACAATAGCCTACTGCAAACTTACTTCTGTCTGGACTGTAGTTGAACCCTAATCAATCTCACACTGATTCAAGGTATAGTTGCGCTCCTTACATCTCTGTTCCCAGCAGGATACTACGCACTTGATTCCCTTAGCTGATCTCACCCACAACTAAGAGTTTCTACGACCCAAATTCGAAGACTTGATAGACAAATCTGTCTCACACAGAAAAGTCTATATAATTGAATAAATCTGTCTCCCACAGAAATACCCAAGAGTTTTTGTTCCGTCTTTTGATAAATCAAGGTGAACATGAACTAGTTGATAAACCGGTCTTATATTCCCGAAGAACAACCTAGTATTATCAATCACCTCACAATAATCTAAATCGTATGATAGCGAAACTAGATATTATGGAATCACAAACGATGAGACGAAGATTTTTGTGATTTATTTTTATCTTGTCCTATCGGAGATATAATCTCAAGCCAATTATTCAATTGAACTCGTACGATAGAAATTGGAAAGATCAGATCGCTCAACTACAAGAAAAGCAGATACGTCTGGCTTCACAATCCTAATGAAGTCTTTCAGTCATTAACCTACAGGGTCTCGAGAAGAAACCTAAGGTTAAAGGAGAATCGACTCTAGCAAACTAACTAGTATCACACAAGAGGTGTGGGGATTAGTTTTTCCAGATGCTAGATGTCTCCTTTATATAATTTTCAAATCAGGGTTTGCAATCTAAGTTACCTTGGTAACAAAGCATTCAATATTCACCGTTAGATGAAAAACCTGATTCAACCAAGCTAATATCTTTCAACCGTTATATCGAAACTTAGCTTGTCACACACACAAATGAAATGTATTCGTTTAGGTTTGAGTAACCGTACCTAAACGTGTACACTTAGTTGGTTCACAAATAGTTAACCAATGGTTATCCATATGAGCACTTTCATATTAACCGTATTCATCTTTCTCATAACTAGTTCAAATGACTCATAAGAACTAGTTGAACAGTTGTTCAATTGCTTAGGTATTTATTCATAGACACAATTGAAACAAAATCGGTTTGATCCACTTGAATCAATTCATGAACAATATAGCCACGATTTACAAAGATTGCATTCCTTATAATTTATTGTTTTAATTTCATGGACTATCGATTCGAGATATCACCAGCTTGAGTACGCGTACAGGTATGCGTACCTTAGCTACCGGATTTGAGTTTACAAACTCAGCAGAAATTTTCAGTCCAAAAACTTCCGTGGGTACGCATACCTAAGGTGACTGGTTTACTAGTTTGCAAACTTACAAACTCTAGCAGAAATTTTCGGTTTGAAAACTTCTGTGGGTACGTATACGGGTACGCGTACTCAACCTGTCTCCTTCACCAATACTGCATGCACACATATGCACGCATTTGGCTTCTGGTACATGGATTGATACACTAATGTGCGAACACACTATATATTCTTATATCCATAGATGGTAATCTCAACTCTACATTTCAATCATTGAAACATTCTTTTATGATTTTATAAAAATCGTTATTCACGACTATCGTCATCAAAGCTATTTTCAAGATTGAAACGTCATCATGACTTTCGTCACGGAAAAAGATGAAAATGGTTAAAGCGAAAGCTTACCAACACATATTTCGAGAAAAAGATAGGCGAGTAAACTCGGCTCGAAATAACAAATGTGTATGTATGAAAACTATCATACTTAAACGACTTTGTCTCAAGAGTAAGAGATAGAATAGACTTTTGAGTGATAGATAAGTTCAAGTCTCCACATACCTTTTAGTCGAATGAAGTTCCACCGGTTCCTCGAGTAGTTCTTCGTCTTTGTAAGATGATCTCCATGGAGTCTGGAGCTTCAACTACACTTGACTATCCTAGACCGAGACTTAGTCATAAGTAAACTAGAAATCAGGACATATAGTTTTGATCACTAATATTGACAAACATGCTTGAGATAGCAACGCATGCGAGTTCGACCGAGCAATGCTCTAACACACAGGCTATGTGAATCAAAAACCATCACAAGAAAAATTATAAATCAAATAATTTTATTCATAATAGTTTTATTCATAATAGACTTAATACAATCATTGAAAGAAATCAAAAATTGATTTCTATTTTCCGGGATTAAGTAGTCCAGCCAATAACTTAATCTCTAGTGGTGCTCTGGTTGTTCACCGAGGTTTCTTAAGTGTTCAAACTCTTAAAGAAGATCTCAAGAGACTTGTCAGCAACCACCTTCTTTTTTTTCGAGGTTTTTAAGTTGAAGCTTCAACACTCCGAGATCACTTTTCATCTCTTTTATTATATCTTTTAGTTCACCCTGATCTTGAACCAAGGTAAAGAGATTTCCTATGAGTTCTTCAAACTCATGCATAATATTACTCATACCATCTGTGGGAAACCACTTGGTAAAATATGAATCATTGATAGCAAAAAGACATGATTCTGCTTGAGATCTAACAGAGTTATGATCAGGTTTGATTCTAGGGACAATCTTCCTGAATCTTCGAAATGGGATGAAACCTTGACACTTTCTTACTTTTCTTGATTCCCTTCCATCATTCCTTGTAACACTGCGAGTTATAGGAGATATTCTTAGCACAAAGTTCTTACCAAGGGAAGACAATAACCTTAAGAGAAGATAGACCTTTTGAAACAGGATTTTTCGAAAATATAACAATGTGTTTTCGATCTTCTTTTTTTATTGGGAGAGATATTCCTTAAATATCTTTTATTGCTTAAGATGGAACCTACCATTAACATGTGCCCTTGTGTTTATGAACTTTTCTCATCCAGAATTTAAGAGCACGGAATGGATGAGAGTGTACAGGATTGACACAACTAAGTTGCATCGGAGTAAGCTTTTTCTAGCTTACAGTGAATATCAGAAACATAGTTCATGTTTCTCTTAGGGAATTTCTGCCCAAAATATTTTCTCCCAAAATGATGATCTTTTCTAACTCTAGAGATATGATCATGTGGAGAAACTGTACTAAAGTGAGAATTCTCAGAGATAGATAAATCTCTCTTAATTCTTTCAATGAGATTTTCATAAGATTTTCTCATTCTAAGGACTTCCTTTTGATCCACATTAGTGTGATTATCTGAAAAAATTATCGGAAATTCCTGATTGTTTCTTTTGGCAGAGATTCTTTCTTTCCCTTTCTTCTGGAGTCGTTCTTCATCAAAACTATAATTGTTTCGATATGGGTGTGGAGGAACCTTTTCCAGAAGCGATTATCAACTCTTTCCTCTGATCCTTTTGAGTTGATCTTATCGGGTAGTGGTTCTACTGAGCAATGATCTTTCATTTTTTTAAGACAAGAAACTTCCTTCAAAAAAAATTCCACCGTATGTTGAAGAAGTATAATTTTCCTGTCAAGTGACTAAAAATTGTATTCCTTAAGATCACCGTCACGGAATCAGTTCAAAGTTTCCTTTGGACAAGATTTCGTTTGATCATCAGTAGATCTAGAAGATGGTTTCTCATCCTCTTCTAACTTGATGTAGTTAGACAAGTTACCAGCATCTTGATCTGTTTCAGATGTGATTAAACCGGTTTTATCACAGTCTGTAAAAGTCGAGCAAGGACTTTTAGTTTCCTCATTATCAGAAGAAATCAGAACAACATCATTAGTCAGAATCATAGGACTTGTCTCTTTTTCTTGAGAAAGAGATTTACCAAGAGCTTCTAATTTGACAGTGAGATTCATATTCTTTATGGCTAGAAGCTTCAGTTGAATGTATTTATCTCTGATCTACTGTTTAAGAAGATTTGTCTCTGTCTTTAATAACACTACTTTAGAAGACAGAGATTTGATAGGCTTTAAGAGTTTTACCAACTCTTTATCAGCATCTTCTTTTCCATTAGAGATGGACACATACGTTTTCGCAACTCCTGGATCATGAGTCAACGAAGTAGTAACATATTCAACTTTTTAGTAGTCAAACTCATGCATAACGTTAACTGAATCAGACATAGATTCAATTTCTTATAGGTTGGATCGCACCAAACACAGATTGTTAGATATTTTCATGTTTGGCCGCTCTGATATCAATTGAAAAGGCGAGGGTACCCAAATATACCTCAAGTTAAAAATTTTCCTACCTATAAGTCCGTTCTCCGAAAGTGATTGTTTATGGACTGAGTCGAGACAATATAACTAATCGGTTCACGGATACGAGATCGAGACAATACAACAACGAAGTATGTTTACTTGATAAAAAGGTTCAGACTTAACCAAACACAATAGGATTGCTTATCAAGTAAATAATAATTAACGTTTGTGTAATTTACTTTAATTATAATAAAACAAATATAACGCGGAAATATAAAGTAAATGACACATCAAGATTTTTTTAACGAGAAAACCGCAAATGCAGAAAAACCCCGGGACCTTGTCCTGAACTGAATACTCTCAGGATTAAGCCGCTATATAAAATTACACCAACTTCGTATAGTTGAGACCAAGCAACTAAACCTATAGTTAACCTAGTTCCGTCTGTATTCCCACGCCTCCGACCTATGAATAAGTCACGTACTTGGAACAATTCCTTTGGTTCGTATTCCAAACAGTAAAGGAACAACAAATCTGTTTGGTATCAACTCTCTTCAACCAAGTGATGCGAGTTGGACAAAGGATCTTCTGTTTATCTTAACATAAACTCCTTCGCCAGGTCCTTAGATCTATCTTATTTTCAATTACCGAAGTAATCGTTAAGATTTACTTTTAATCACAAAGAATTGTATCGATGCCGATCTACACAACTAATCAATCCAATCTACCACAAGAATAAACTGATTATAGTTGGATCTCATTATACCGAAACAAGTATTGTGCACACCAAAGATTATGAACCCCAAATCAGAAATATTCAATATCTTCTTTGTCTTTAAATCTTCTTAGATCTTCAATAAATACCTGCACACAACAACTTGAATCTCTTGTAATCAATCACGCACAGAACGGAGTCTGTTAACAATGGATTATCACAAGATCGTCTTTAGCACTAACAACAGTCTAAATATCCCTGTCGAAAATTCGATCTAGTTTGAGTGAATCTCATATCAGAAGAGAAGATTCTCAAGCATAAACAAACTGAAAAGGAGAGGGTACCCAAATATACCTCAAGCTAAAACTTTTCCTACCTATAATTCCTTTCTCCGAAAGTGATTGTCTATGGACTGAGTCGAGATAATATAACTAATCGGTTCACACTCCGTGTGATCGTCTATGGATACAAGATCGAGGCAATACAACAACGAAGTATGTTTACTTGATATAAAGGTTCGTACTTAACAAAACACAATAGGATTGCTTATCAAGTAAATATGAATTAACGTTTGTATAATTTACTTTAATTATAATAAAACAATTATAATGCGGAAAATAAAAGTAAATGACACAACAAGATTTTGTTAAGGAGGAAACCGCAAATGCAGAAAAACCCCGGGACCTAGTGCAGAAATGAATACTCTCAGGATTAAGCCTCTACACAAAATTACACTTAACTTCGTATAGTTGAGACCAAGTAACTAACCATATAGTTCACCTAGTTCCGTCTGTATTCCCACGCCTCCGACTTATGAATAAGTCACATACTTGGAACAATCCCTTTGGTTTGTATTCCAAACAGTAAAGGAACAAGAAATCTGTTTGGTATCAACTCTATTCAACCAAGTGATATGAGTTGGACAAAGGCTCTTCCGTTTATCTTAACATAAACTCCTTCGTCGGGTCTAGATCTATCTTATGTTCAATCACCCAAAGGTAATCGATTATGATTAAGCCAACAACACCTTTAATCCGAAGAACCGTGTTGATGTCGATCTACTCAATTAATCAATCCAATCTACCACAAGGATAAACTGATTATTAATTGGATCCTCTTTTACCCAAACAAGTATTGTGCACACCAAAGATTATAAAACCCAAGTCAGATCTTCAATATCTTCTTTGTCTTCAAATCTTCTTAAATCTTCAATAAAAACCTGCACACAATTACTTGAATCTCTTGTGATCAATCACGCACAGAACGGAGTCTGTTAACAATGGATTATCACAAGATCGTCTTTAGAACTAACAACAGTCGAAAGATCCCTGTCGAAACTCTGAACTAGTTTGAGTGAATCTTATATCAAAAGAGAAGATTCTCAAGAATAAACAAACTAGGTGCAATCAGATTTCAACCACCGTTAGTCAATCAAATCAATCGAAAACAAAGATAAACCGCAATTATCTAGTTTCCCACCAACGGGTCGCGCTATGGTAGGTTGGGAAACCTACAATAAAATAGTGCAAGTGCACAGTGTCTAACTAGCAGAACAATGGCAAGTACAGGTTGTTCCCACGAGGAGTGTGAAGTACTACTACTAATTTATATCAAAACTAACTAATCGACAAGATGATGTTTGAACGATTTTCAGAAATTTGGAACAAAATGAAATAATAATAATTCTAACAGTAAACAAAATGAGAGCGGGTTATTAGGATTTTCGGTTTCCACCAATTAATTCTGCAAATTCTACTAGTCATTAAAAATATATTCCATGCATTTTCAAATATTGTTTCTCCGCTGTAATTTTCTTCGCTTCATGGGTAGTGATTCTAAAGCATTACCTATCAATCCTAAAGCATATCACGTCAAAGAACTTAACCAAAGCACACCATATCAATTGAAAAGCATAAATAATCAAGAAAATCACATGAACAATAAAATACCAAGCCATATGAAGAAAAACTACTAGTCATTCAAATCATTATTGAGCATATAAATGTAGAGTTTACACAATTAAATTGGTTTCTGCTTAAACCCTAACATGACTCTAGTTAGACATGGCTTTCTCAAAATCCATAAACATATTAAAATCAAACTCTAGCTAATGAAAAATGAAGAATCGAAAAAAAAATTTCAAAACCCTTCTCTACTTACGGACCTGTGGCTGCGCTCTCCTCTCAAATAGTCGACACCCCTTCTTATAACCTTCCCTTTCTTTTATTTAATTAATCAAAGAATCAAAATAAATTATTCTATGAAAATATCTTGCATGCAAGTTGATGTCGTCATCAGTATCTTTCCCCAAATAGTATTGCCACCTCGTTCTTCCAATGAAATAATAATCTCTCCTTATTTCCAAAATCTCCCAAATGAAGAAAGAGTTACTTTATTTCCAAAATAATCTCACGTGTAAATATTCCTCAATTAATTCTTCACATGGCAAATAAATTATCTTTCTCGGTGGAATATATTTGTAATAAAGTAAGAAAGATAAAATACTCTCATTTTCAGTTTGCATGTGCCAACCCCACTTTGATTTCAATTCATTTGTTGCGTTTGTGCCTCGCCTATGAAACAATTTTATGCTGCTGATATATATGGAGATACCAGGCCAACTACATTTTGTTATTTTTTTCATTGTGGTTGCTGATATATGGAAATACCAGGCCAACCTCATTTCATCATTGTGGTTGCTGATATATGGAAATACCAGGCCAACACCATTTCATAATTGTGTTTGATGATACATGGAAATACCAGGCCAACCCGGCTGCTGATACATGGAAATACCAGGCCAGCATAATAAGTGTTGTTGATATATAGAAATACCAGTCCAGCATAATTGATCATTGTGGTTGTTGATACATGGAAATACCAGGCCAACCACATTTCATCATTGTGGTTGCTGATATATGGAAGTACCAGGCCAACCACATTTTTCCATTTTCGTCGCAAACACCATTAAGTCTCACATTTTGCTGTTTATTCGCTGGATGATCGAATTCACTTGTACTTTCTACAAAAGCACTAAAATAGTATTAGTAACTAAAATATTGTATCATAGATAATATAAATATGGGTATAAAATGTAGTATATACATGCTTATCACGCTAGAGCTTCTCAATCTCAAAGAAGACTTTAAAACGAGCGGCCGTAAGAGATTTCACCTAATTAGATTACTCTCCTCTACGATAGGCGGCTACACCAGTAACAAAGAAAAAAGAGGAAGTCTGTTGTTACGAAGGATTAGTTTGCTAGAAAGGCAAACTTCGTGTATTTGTAGACAAGGAAGTTTGGACACCAAGGAATTTCCAAAACCGAAAATATTCTCAAGATATTCATTAAAGCACAAACTCGGTTTCCATAATTCCTGGAAATGCTCTGTCCAAAAATAACAATCGAAATCTCTCGAAAAATCTAATTAGTAAATGCACATTACTAATTCTGTAATTTACCTACAAAGTGAAATTAATAACTTTAATTAAAAGATTCTTAACTTACTTATGTGTCGATCCTGGGGTTTTCTTCCCTTAGCCATTAAGGAATATCTTTAAACAATTATAGAAATAAACATTCACAACACGTGTTCAAAGTTTGTCGACATCTTTACTTGGTAAGTTCTCTTCCACACTTACAACCTTGAAACCGATTTTCCACACTTCCAAACAAGTTTAGAATTAGTTCATCTGACTTTCAAGAACTATGTGATTGATCAAACCAACATTCAATCACAATCATGGGCTTACGGTTCTACCAAAATAAGTTTCTGTTCTACCTCCATGTGAGTACTACGCATAGTCACACTAGCTTCCCAAAGATTCAGTTGACTAGGTACTAGGATCGGTTCTCCACATATATATGGTATCTAACTTATATGTGTTGCACATGTCCATAGGATCGGTTCCTCTTTATGATATAAACCTTGTTGCACCCCATACAAGGATCGGTTCCCCTTGATGTACTGCACCCATTACAAGGATCGGTTCCCTTTCCATTACTAGGATCGGTTCCCTTTCCCCAAGGCATACATAATACGATCATACCACAGGTGATTATTATAGATGGTGGATTTTCGATAAAGGATAAAATCGTAAAACCATAATTGTAGTACTCATGATCCAGCAATCAGATAAGTATTGAGACCCATGTCTCTTGTCGAAAGCATGAAAGCTTGTGCTGCAAAATCTCTGACTGAGAATACTGTCTCTCAGAGTATATGTAGATGTGTAGTCTCTCAGCTGAGGCAACGACACATCTCATAGATACTGAGCAATTTCAGTAATTAGTTCTATATAGAATCGAATGATTGGATGGCTCCTAAACAGCTTTCCTGCTAGTATAGAGCAACAAAGTCTTCAGGATGCAACAATGTTTTCCCTGACTATATAAAGGAAATATGACGTTTCAACAAGCTCATATCTCTCAATTCTCAGATACTTAATGGTCCTAGACAACATGCCTGCTAGTATAGAGCCATCAATTAATTATCTCTAATCATTGAACTGAATATTCAACAATATTCTACGGTTCTTCGTAATATTTCGTCATTTCAATTTGTGGGTTTTCCCAGCAGAACTCCACGGATTAGTGATAAATATTCAACGTGCGGGCATCTGAGCAGCTATCGAATAAGCCCCGACCAAATAGTGCGAGTGTACTCAGCAATAATGCACAAACAAGCACCTGAATGCGCAAACGAGCATTCCAAAACACGAAGGAACGATGAACCTATGCAAAATAGGAAGAAAAATAATAATAATAAAATATTAGCAAAGGCGTCAAGCGACTGAGCCCACCGGCCGTCCAGTCACGCCGTGGCCAGTCCCACGCCCAAATTCTATATTTTATCATATTTTTATTATTTTTCCCTGATCTCATGAAAATCTCTTCATTTGAAAAAATCTCCTTCGTCTTAAGGAAACTCCCCAGTCTCATGGTGTTTCCTCGTATCAAAGAAATAATAAAATTTAGGAAAGGTGTTGCGGGACCAAGCCCACTAGCCGACCGGCCATTCCTTAGCCGTGGCCGGTCCCACACCTCATGACTCCTTATTATTTTATTATTTCCCTCATCCCATGAAAATTCCCTGATTTCATGATATTTCCCTAAATTCATGAAAATTATGTAAAATTAGGGAGAAAACGCACGAGACCCGGGCTCATTGACCGGCAGGCCATGCCCTAGCCTTGGCCGATCCCACACGCCCTTGTCTCATTATTTTAATATTATTAGTTTCCCTCATCTCATGGAAACTCCTTCACTTCAAGGAAACTCCCTAGTTTCAGCAAACTCCTTGAATTCATGAAATTTCCCTCAAGTCATGAAAATAATATAAAATTAGGGAATCTCGTGGGACCGGGTCCTAACCATCCGGTCATGCCCTAGCCGGTCCCACATGCCTCTTATTTTATTATTATTATTTTATGTTTCCCTCATCTCATGGAAACTCCTTGATTTCAACAAATTCCTTGGTTTCAACAAACTCCTTGATTTTATGATATTTCCCTAAAATCATGAAAAATATTATAAAATTAGGAAAAGTTCCTTGGGACCGGGCTCTTTGGACGGCCGGCCATGCCTTGGCCATAGCCGGTCCTAGACGTCATGATTCCTTTATTATTTTATTATTTATTCCTTAATCTCATGAAGTTTTCCTGGTTTCAGTAAAAATCCTTAATTTCTTCATATTTTCTCAAAATGTTGCTCAAACGCACACCAGAAAATATCAAAACTCTCAGGACTGAGACACGGACATTATGGTGACACGGGCATGTCTCCTTGACTGACCAAGGTCGGCCCTGAGGCTTGCAAAGAGCCGGTTCCACGTGTTTTATCAATTTTGACCTAATTTGCTCAATTGCTCATACTGGGTCCAAACTCTTCTCAAACAACTTGGAGTTTGCTCACACGACCATCAGCTGGTCCCACGACCACCAAGGGCCGGTCCCATGACCCTTGGTCAGTTCCTCATCTCTCCATAATCAGGTTCTACTACCTGACGTTCACACGAGCACTATTTTTAATAAAAGATTAAACCAAAATTTAATCATCCTTTCACCAACTAGTCTTCAAGAGACTTGGGTATTTTTCTCACTTGTGTATCGGGGCGCTACATGGTCGATTCATCATCCCATGTAGCCGGTCCCTCCTTCATTTCATGAATGATTTTCAATAAATCATGAATTTATTATCAATTCAGCAGTTGATCAAAATTAGGGTTTTCGAATCCAGAGCTCTGCAAAAACATAATTCTGAGCAGATTCAAACACTAACAGTTTTACGTTGATCCCGTGGTCAACACTTTAATAATTATGCTCGGCTCAGATGTCAGCATCTTTAATCAACATTTGCTTAGACGAGCAACATTTGTTCAAACGAGCAACGTCTGCTCACACCAAAGAATATTGATTCAACTATTAATATTCAACAATTCATCAAATGAGCGACATATGCTGAGATAATCAATGTTTGCGCAGATCAAGGAATATTGGTTCAACTATCAATATTCAATGACTCAGAACAATATCTGTTCACTTTATCTATCAACATTTATTCGACAATATACCTTTGTCTCAGCAGACATGTTCAATTCATGAGTCTCAGAACATTTGCAAATCACATTCGACTCAGCAATACAAGGACTCATCGTCCCATAAAGTCAGCAACTGACTCCACAATCATGAGATGTCAATCACGTCACATAGGGGATATTAACTAGGTTTTGGTCTGGCGGTCTACGGCATGTGTGTTCATACACACGATGAAAATGTGAGCAAGTCGTGCAATCAGTTGAAGGAGTTAGCAAAATAGTATGTGGAAAATTAAACAAGTCTCTGCATGATGAGCAACTGGTTTTAACACGATCTCCACTTCTCCACTCTTTGACTCCAGCAACTGTCACACTTCATGGGATCAAGGTGTTTATAATTCCAGCAATATAAAAAGGTTTTTGAATCCTGACTGAAACAAACAAGAATTTCTCAACAAGTTCATACAGACAATATTTCGTCTACACGAACTCGTCGTCTGAGCAATCACTCTCAACTGAGTAAAATTCGATCATTCAGAACTTTCTTACGCAGAATACACAACACACCTACAATCTCGATCACCATTGATCTCATACATTTCTCAGCTTCCCTCCTTCAGATCAACCCATCCTCTCTTGTGACTGAATTGACTCTGGAACGGCCATTGTCTTGGTTTAGGCCAGAGTCCTACAGATTTATCTCTCGAAATTAAAGCACTCCCTTCTTGCAGTGCATCTGTGTGAGGTTGAGCATTTGATCGGTTCAAGGAGTCTCCTCCGCACGGTCATCTCCTTAATTCCATAAAAATCAGCAAATCGTTTTTCCCCATCTACAGATTGGCGACCATAGTGGGAGATTAATCTCTCGGTTGCATTATCAAGCTTTCACAAGATGGTTGATCTTAGGTAACGCACGATCGCAGATCCTAACACAAATAATGCTAATACTAGCAACGACACTAATGATGATATTCTAGAATCCATTCCTGCTTCCAACAATGGATGTGGCGTCACTCCTCATCAGACCGACACTGGAGCACATCCCCTATTTGGTCCTTTCCCTGAGGAAATCATAGAAAACCCACCTACCATAGTCGATCTCATGAAGGTGCAAGATACTCTTGCCAAGAATCAGACTAACATGGCTGCAACACAAAAGGATTTGTGCAATTATCTCAAAACTCTCACTGACAAGATGTCAGAGAAGACTCAAGAAAAGGGAAAATAAAAAGAAACATCCTCAGATGTTGGTCCCAAAGTAGTTCTAATTCATATAGTGGATGACAATGAAGTCTGCAAAGCTGCAGACGATCCATCAGCAAAGGAATCATCGAATTTCATTACTCGGGAAGATTTGGAACGCCTCTTGGAGAACCGTGGAAAAGACAAGACATCACATGTCCATCGTCACCAACCTCCGTACCCTGCAGCTACGCAAAGGATTCCTCTTCCAAAAGGTTATACCTCTCCAACCTTCACTTTGTATGGCGGAACAGGCGATGCTAGGGAACATGTTTCTCGGTTCCTGGAAAGCCTTGGGTGAACATGAACATAACCATGTTGTTCGCCTCAAAGAATTTTCAAAATCCTTGAAAGGCAGAGCATACACCTGGTACAACAACATCGCACCAGGAACTATCAACAATTGGGGAGAAATGATTAACGCCTTCTACAGAAAGTATTTCTTTGTGTCAAAGCAAATTACTCTCTCCGATCTTGGAAGAATGTTTCAGAGGAGCAATGAGCACCCCAATGACTACGTGAAAATATTCAGAGTCCAGGCCCTGGACTGTCATGATCCAAACGTCACGGAGCAATAACTGGCAGACTTGTGTATCAACGGCATGACCTCGGTCTACAGAGCTTTATTGAAAAATCTTCTTTTCCAGACCTTCTCAGGGCTTCATGAAGCGGCAAAGAGATCGGCAACTACTGCACCTGCTTTACTGGAAAGAACAAAAGCTACAAAGGCTAAAGAACCGCGAGACACTCGAGGAAGCAGACGTTTGATCAACAAACAATACAACCTCTAACCTTCGACAAACGTTGTTGCAGAGGGGAGCAAACGAAAATCCGAGCCACAACGCAAGCATACTTCCTCAGCTCCTTAAAAAGCACAAAGGAAGGATAATCAAACTCGGAATGCACAAGCTCCAACCCAGCACGGAAGATGATCAAGCAGAAGCCGACTTCCCTTTTTCCATTGAAGAGGTGATCAAATTGTTAGAAGTCTGGATCCAGGATGGTGTAATCAAGTTTCCATATGTCAGGAAAGAACCAACTGAAGAAAAATGGAGAATCCTAGGTACTGTCACCTTCATAGATTCACCAATCATCCAACAAGAAACTGCAATATTTTGAAGCACATTTTCAAAGAGAAGGTTGATCCACAATAGGTTCAACTGGGGACTGAAGGGTACACAAGAATCCTCTCCCAATCAGAACCTTTACATTCTCTGAACAACCTATCAAAGAGGCAGTTCAATCCTTGGTCGAACGTGAATTGTTCTATCTGTCGAAGGCACAAAAGAGAGACATGTTCACATCAATGAACCACATCGTGTCAAGAAGTCCATTCCGGAAATACTTCTTGAGCCTCCATCCACAGACAAAGAGATGTACGACTGGGAACTGCTTACCATAGTCAATCTCAGAAGAAACGAATTTGGAGGAACGTTGATCGATGCTGGCACCGCCATCAACAACATTCTACTGAAAACCATCGGATCCACAGGCATCACTCGACAAGAAGCTACTCATGCTCCCATATCAATCAAATACCTTGAAGGAACGCTCGGAAATGCTTATGGCTACATCACTCTCAAAGTGAACATAAGTTCAACCTGGACAGAAACCAAGTTTCACATAATCAGGAAGATCCAGGATATGACATGTCCTTCAGACGAGCGTGGATCCACGCTGAAAATATGGGTACTTACAAAGCGCATTTGGTTATACATCTCTCCAACGAAGAAAGTTCTGATCCAGAAGATTTGGCGGACGTTCCATCATCAGAGCAATTGGAGGAATTTCGAACTTTGACGAGGTTGAAACAAGAACCTGCAAAAGATGCATAGACATTCATCAAAAGGTCCTGCACTCAGGATAGTCTCATTCCTCCCATGTCCATGTCATTTATTTCCTCACATGCTATTCTAGCATGGGGACTCAATTCTGCTAGCATCTCTGCTATTGCAAGACGCTATAAGTGGGTAATCTCACTTCAGCAATATTTTACCAAGTGGTTGAATATGACATTTCTCCGAACCGAGCATCTCACTAAGACATTCATTACTGAGATGATGTTCAAGCACGGCAAAGAACAATTTGGGCATTTCTCCATAGGCCTGCAGGAGTGTTCATGTGTGCCATAAAATCAGAAAGTTCTGATATATGCATAAGTGTTGAATCCCACTACAGAAGATACTCAGGGTCTAAAAAATCAAACCTAAGACATTCGATTCTTAAGGAATATACGCTTCAACGCTCAAGCATCTAAGAAGCCTTCAAATTGTACTCCCAGTCAAATAGTACACCTTCTATAATGGAGCCTCTAGCTTCAGCACAAATATCTCGACGATGACACACTGATTCAACACCAACATGATCAAAGTATAATTGAACTTATCCCATGATAAGACTTCTGAAGCAGATGCAACATCATTCATCCATCGATGGCACAAACTCCTTCAACATACACCGAGAACTTGATCCTATTGGAGAAATCAATTCTATTTTAATAAATGTTATCCACGTAACAAGTTATTGCGACCTGACGTGATTCCATGAAATTTCATCAACGGGTCTCTCTACATCACAAGCCCCTGCACGACTGAGGAACTTCCTCTCTTCACCGATCACATCCAGAATGGAAACTTTCGCTGCTATCTACCGCAACAAAATCGATTCCCTGACAAGGAACTTCACAGTAAAGGTTCGGGAGAATTTGGGTTAAACCCTGCACCCTCATCTTAGGAATGATCAACTCACCAATTAGTTCGTGAATGTAAAAGGCTCACTGGATGAAGGAGCAAAGGCTATATCGATAATCATGGTTCTAGCCTTTTTCGGTCTCTGGAGCAACTCCAACCATAGTATCGGAATCAACAAGGATATGTGGAGAGACTCCTATCATGGTCTCAGCATCAACAAGAATTTCTGGAGAAATTTCAATCGTGATCTAGCATCAACAACGGTCTCAAAAGCAACATCCTCATGACAGGGCTTCATCAATTAACCATTCTCTGAAGTGTTTCTCGACGAAGCGGACTTCTCCAAGCGCTAATGATTCATGTAAAGTTGTGTAGACATGAAATATGTTCACATGAAAGACTTTCTGAAGCTTGCACGATGGGCGGGCACAATCCCAAGTCTTCTACAAGGTGTTCTCATCACCTCTACAAATGAGATACAACATACTTCAGCCCATGGGTTTACAAAATAGTACTAATGCGTGAGTAATGAGACAATTCTTCCTGAACAAAAGATGTTTGTCTATGTATCTTCTACAACATACCAAAAGGGCGCATCAATCGGACATACGAGCTGAAAGATATGGCCTTTACCACCAGGTCTATGAAATCTGAAAAATTTATACGAGATTACAAATTACAAATATGCACGCTCAGTTGGATGACCTATACAACTCCAAATTGAGTGATTCTTGTCTCATGTGATAACTCAGTCTCTTAGACTCAAAAGTTTGGGTCAAGCACCGAATTCCGACACTATATGAGGTTCCTACAGCTTCCAGAGCATACAACATGCAAGCAACAATTCTTAGACGGGATTCATAACTTCCACAGTCGATCGGTGTCCACCGGGTCTTTCCACTAAGTCATTCATCATAAAAGTAATGCTACCACCAGGACATGCAACCATGGTCACTACATCATCCCCTCTTGAGAGCAACCTCAGTTATGGTTCCGTGACCAGGGTTTCAGAAGTAATGTTTCTACGACTGACAGAAGCAAGATAGAACTGCAAGCACCATACTCATGTATCAATCAAGTGTTCCTTATCTCAAATTACTCAATAACATTAAAATCCTTCACCAACCGTTCAAGACACAAGCGAATGGTCTAAAGACACAACATGAGTGTTTTACAACAAGCTTGTCTAAGATGATTTTACATTGTCCCGCACAAAGCAGAAAGTTTGGATAAATTGGTGAAGAATATAAGGATTGGTCATATACCATTCTCTTCGTATGGATGTCCTCTACAACATATCCAAAATTCACAGAAATTGGAGAAACGAGCAAAAAGATGTGGCCAAAACTTTGGACTACATGACAGCTGAAAATTTTCTGAAAACCTCCCGGAAGTTTACTGTTTCGTTAATTTAGGCCCTTAAACGTGCTCAAAATCCGAAAATATTCTTTGATAAACCTTGAAAATTTTCTGAGTATGAAGAAACATGGGTAGATCATAAAAATCCGACATCGGACGAAGATTCTACAGCATTTTTAATGAAGACCTGACTTCTGAATTTTCTGATGACGAATTATGAAGAAACTCTTCATTCATCTACATCTGAATCAGAAGCTACGCCTTCCGCGCGAGATCAGACTTCATCTTCAGCCGCTAGTCTCATTTGCTGAAGACGGCGGCGTTTTGCTGATAAGCTGCAAGCCTTTTATCATCAGCTTTCCTTTTCAGTAATAACTCATCTCGTCCCTGCTTCTCTTCTGCATCCGTTAAGGCTAAGAAAGCATTGATTCCACCAAGGACGACTCCCAGATGATCGAGAGACATACAATGCATCAGCTTTCCAGCGTCTCTGAAAGGTTGATTCACCTCGGCATGAACATCTGCAGAAGTCTTCATCTTTGACTTGATATTTCTGGAGCGTTCCCCGGAAGGTCCAGAAGAGTGGTTGTAGCCAGAAGTCACCACTATCTAAGGCGAAATACATGGAGTCATGGATATACCAATAACAAATGCGTAACAAAAATGGTAACAACCCAACTCTTACCTATTTACAATTTCACTAGCTGTAGTGATTATAACGTCAGAATTTCGAAAACTTGCTCGTTCCCTCAAACCTGCAAAGACGAGCAAAATTCATTATTCAAAATCAGGACTTGATTTTCATAAAACCGTGAACAACCCACGTGAATTTTAACATACATTGGTTTTTCAAAAACTAGACAGACGTTCATTCTACAATTGTGAAAACTCACATACATGCATTATTTCACCATGAATAATTGTCTACTTTCAACAGTTGTTCAAAATCAAAACATTGGTTTTACAAAAATATATTTATATATATATATAACGTGAAACTCACGTAAGTTTGAAAAATAACATATATATTTTTGCTCCCTCGCGCGAGCATCTGTCTTTGAAGCGAGAGTATATTTTCAAAGATTTCTGAAAGCTCGAAGATAAAATTTTCATGAAAGCTCATAAACAAAATTTTATTACTAACAGATGCACGTCTGTTAAAAAAAAACTAAATTCTCTCGTACGAGCATCCACCTTTGAAACGAGAGTTTATTCCACTTTGTGAAAACTCACGTATTTAAAAAATAAAATTTTGATTTTCGTGAAAGCTCATAGACAAAAAATTTATCATTAGACTCAGGTCTATTTTGTTTGTTTCTTAAACTAACGAACGAACAAACGTCCGCGCTAAAACGGATTCCTTTCTTGGGACTCGGATCCGTGAATCCTAAACCGACCAAGGTTTCATCACCAAATCAGCGGTGCTACACCACTTTACGCTCGTTAGACAATGCTCTATCATGCCACTGGGATCTTCGTTCAAGCCATGGTTTGGTCACGTAATCGAAAATCCGGTAACATCTTATCTTACGACTAAGTTCAATTACTTACTTCGCCTATAATTAGAAAATCACCATATCCAGTGCTGACTGAGGAACATGACTGTCCCTCACTAAGCAGGGGACTTAATGTAGATGGTGGATTTTCGATAAGGGCTAAAATCGTAAAACCATAATTGTAGTACTCATGATCCACCAATCAGATGAGTATTGAGACCCATGTCTCTAGTCGAAAGAATGGAAGCTTGTGCTGCAAAATATCTGACTGAGAATACTGTCTCTCAGAGTATATGTAGATGCGTAGTCTCTTAGCTGAGGCAAAGGTACATCTCATGGATACTGAGCAATTTCAGTAATTAATTCTATATAGAATCGAATGATTGGACGGCTCCTAGACAGCTTGCCTTCTAGTATAGAGCAACAACATATTCAGGATGCAACAATGTTTTCCCTGACTATATAAAGGAAATATGACGTTTCAACAAGCTCTCTCAATTGTCAGATAATTAATGCTCCTAGACAGCATGCCTGCTAGTATAGAGCCATCAATTAATTATCTCTAATCATTGAACTGAATATTCAGTAATATTCTACGGTTATTCCTAATATTTCGTCACTCCAATTTGTGGTGTTTCCCAGCAGAACTCCACGGGTTAGTGATAAATATTCAACGTGCGAGCATCTGAGCAACTATTGAGTAAGCCCCGACCAAATGGTGCGAGTGTACTCAGCAATAATGCACAAACGAGAACCTGAATGCGCAAACGAGCATTCCAAAACACGAAGGAACGATGAACCTATGCAAAATAGGAAGAAAAATAATAATAATAAAATATTAGCAAAGGCGTCAGGGGACTGAGCAACCGGCCGGCCAGTCACGCCGTGGCCAGTCTCACGCCCAATTCTATATTTTATTATTTTTCCCTGATCTCATGAAGATCTCTTCATTTGAACAAATCTCCTTCGTCTTAAGGAAACTCCCCAGTCTCATGGTGTTTCCACGTATCAAAGAAATAATAAAATTTAGGAAAGGTGTTGCGGGACCAAGCCCACTAGCCGGCCGACCATGCCTTAGCCGTGGCCGGTCCCACACCTCATGACTCCTTATTATTTTATTATTTCCCTCATCCCGTGAAAATTCCCTGATTTCATGATATTTCCCTAAATTCATGAAAATTATGTAAAATTAGGGAGAAAACGCACGAGACCCAGGCTCATTGGCCGGCCGGCCATGCCCTAGCCGTGGTCGGTCCCACACTGTTGTAGTTTTTTCGATTGCGGTAAATAAGGATACGTTGCTCGGACTTGAAAAGATTTTTAAAACAAAAATATATACACAATATTTGTCACAGGATCAGGAGACACTAGGACACAGGATTCCACCATTAATCATTCACACAATTCATATATTTATTCGAAACAATTATAGCTCAAATCATAAGGACTCTCATTCTTGCCAAGGTAGATTTTTAGAATATTTATTGTATATTACTAGCATGATGCATCAAAAGCACTACGACCAAGCATACATCATCATACGATATCACAACCAATTAAGAAAAAACATAAATCGATTAATAAAAAGTGCAAGTAGTCAAAAAAAGAATTAATATAATTATCATATGCGTAAAGAACGGCTTCCTCCATCATCCCAGTGTTGAGGTTTAGCTAATCATAATAATCATGTTCACAAACTATATATTTGATGCTCAAAGTATTATTAAAAGAGTCAAAAGTTATAAAACAGTGGTTCTGAGACTCACAAAACATGTCCAGAAAGAAACGATACCATAAAACTGTCGCTAAACTGCGACACTTCTCCACTGCTGCTGGAACTGTTGAAAAACGACGGTCTTTGGCCGTCCGTTCTTCGTGTTCTTGAGCTCCTCCTTCTTCTTCGGCAGCAGCAAGTGAACAATCCTGCAAGTCCCGATTTCTCGCTCCTCTCGGCTCTGGCTCGACCCCAAACTCTTGATCCCCCTTCTATGAGACCCTAGGATGCTATTTATACACAACAGGAGCAACGAATCAGTCACAATAACTCCACATAATTCTCATTTAATCGGAAAATATTTTTTTTATTTTCTTCACTGTCAGCCGAGATACGATCTTTTCCACCTCTTCTGCCTGCGCAAATGAGCTGTAATACTTCCATAAGTCACATACAAACTTTATAAGAGAAGATATCTTCCCCTGTTTGTCCACAAACTTTCCAAAATCGGCTCACAGTGCACCCGATAATATCTTCCCCTGTTTAAGTTTGATTTCCTCCCACGGCTTATCTGGCCCATTTTGATCGATCAAATTGCTTACAATAGCCCTGTTTAGCTCTATCAAGTTAAGCCCAACTGATTCTTGGTATTGAATCTCTTTAGAAATCTTCCAAAACCAAATCGAAAATTCAACAACGTCTGCATGCATGTTTCCCGCCACTTTGAATTTTCAAATCGTGAAGAAGGGTGTCCCCCTAACCACTGTTGGGTATCCCCTTAGCAACTGGGGTGGAAACATCCTTTTTGGGGTGTAAATATCCATGGGGTGCCCTTATCCAACCAAGGGGTGCCTTTAGCAATTCTTCTGGGATATTTTCCGCACTTTTTCGGGGTTCCTCCGGGACATTTCCGGGGTACTTCCGGCACACTTCTGGGGCGATTCCGGTATACCGTCAACGGATCTCCAAACGCCGCATTTTTAACCAATTTCGCCGCAAAACCTTATTTTTCCAAAAATACCTATAAATAAATAAAACACCATAATAAGTACAAAAACGGGCACTAACAGTATATACAAATGAGATATATTAGACACATAAATGCGTCTATCACACACGCCCTTGTCTCATTATTTTAATATTATTAGTTTCCCACATCTCCTGGAAACTCCTTCACTTCAAAGAAACTCCCTAGTCTCAGCAAACTCCTTGAATTCATGAAATTTCCCTCAAGTCATGAAAATAATGTAAAATTAAGGAAACTCATGGGACCGGGCCCTAGCCGGTCGGTCATGTCCTAGCCGGTCCCACACGTCCCTTATTTTTTTATTATTATTTTTTATGTTTCCCTCATCTCATGGAAACTCCTTGATTTCAACAAATTCCTTGGTTTCAACAAACTCCTTGATTTTATGATATTTCCCTAAAATCATGAAAAATATTATAAAATTAGGAAAAGTGCTTTGGGACCGGGCTCTTTGGCCGGCCGGCCATGCCTTGGCCATAGCCGATCCCACACTTCATGATTCCTTCATTATTTTATTATTTACTCCTTAATCTCATGAAGTTTTCCTGGTTTCAGTAAAAATCCCTAATTTCTTCATATTTTCTCAAAATGTTGCTCAAACGCACACCATAAAATATCAAAACTCTCAGGACTGAGACACAGACATTATGGTGACACGGGCATGTCTCCTTGACCGACCAAGGTCGTCCCTGAGGCTTGCAAAGAGCCGGTCCCACGTGTTTTAACAATTTTGACCTAATTTGCTCAATTGCTCATACTGGGTCCAAACTCTTCTCAAACAACTTGGAATTTGCTCACACGACCATCAGTTGGTCCCACGACCACCAAGGGCCGGTCCCATGACCCTTGGTCGGTCCCTCATCTCTCCATAATCAGGTTATAATACCGATCAAGTGGCATTAGTATGAGATTTTCTCTCATTATGGAATTTTGAAAAACCAGAGTGTTCTTGATCTAGTATAGTATGAAAAGATCTATTTCTATTACCCCGAACCAACGAAGTATCTTGGGATATACTGAAATTGCACATACAACTTTTAGTAATTCTATTAAGACAGTTTTTGCATCTCGTCTTATTTCTCCCTTTAACATTAGATGATTTAATAACATCAGAAGACATGCCCATTCTTAAAATGGGTAAATCACTAATGGTGGAGGAAGGAATAAGATTGAAAACTAATGCAACATCAGTTGTTTCCTCATCTTCAGAATCGTATGACTCAGAGGACTCATCTAGAGTTACATTCAATGCGTTGCTTCCAGTGTATTTCTTAAGATTGGGACAGTCTTTATCAATATGACCAAACCATTTACACTTGAAGCACTGCGGCTGATATTCATCATCTTCTTCCTGATCTTTGACAGGAACCCGATCATGCGGTCGAGAAGATCGATAAGTATCCTTAACAAATCTCTTGTTTCTTTTCTTCAAGAGATCTCGAAACTGTCTAATAATTAATGATAATGATTGTTCAATTTTATCATCAGAATTTTTTGCAATCAGTTCATTTGAATCATCCAACTGTCTATTCTTCTCCATTTGATCGTTTGGAATTTTTGCTTTAAAAGCGATTCCTTTACTTTGAATAGACTGTGATTCATGATAAAAGATCTTTAACTTACCAACGAGTGTGCTTCGTGTGAGAGTTGAAAGATCATTTTCTTCTATGATTGCATGTTTCTCAGAATCGTATCTAGATGGCAATGATCTGAGAATCTTGCATACTATATCTTTTACAGAAATAGTCTTTCCTAACGAGAAAGAAGCATTAATTATCTCAGAGAGCTTAATGTGAAACTCCTAAAAACTGTCGTTGTCATCCATTCGAAGGTTTTCCCACTCGAAAGTGAGGGTTTGAAGTCTAGCTTCTTTATCTGATGAGTTTCCTTCGAATATGATCTGAAGATTATCCCAAACTTCTTTCGAAGTTTGACATGTAGACACATGATGTTGTAAGTCACGGCTTACAGCATGAATAATAGCATTCAAACCATCTGAATTCTACTTTACAAGTGCCTTTTCTTCGTTCGAAAACTCTGCTAAACGTTTGAGTTCAGTTTCTGAATTTTCTCTCTTTGGAAGAGTATAACCATCGACGACTAATAGCCAAGTATTAAAGTCTTGTGATTGAAGAAAAGATCTCATAGCAGATATCCACCATAGATAGTTTGTTCCGTCAAATCTTGGCGGTACGTTAATTGAAGTCGATTCATGAGAACTCGAGTTCATTCTTATAGGTTGGATAGCACCATACACAGATTTTTAGATCTTTTCGTGTTTGCCCGCTCTGATACCAATTGAAAAGGCGAGGGTATCCAAATATACCTCAAGCTCAAAATTTTCCTACCTATAAGTCCTTTATCCAAAAGTGATTGTATATGGACTGAGTCTAGATAATACAACTAATCGGTTCACACTTCATGTGATCGTCTATGGATACAAGATCGAGACAATACAACAACGAAGTATGTTTACTTGACATAAATGTTCGGACTTAACCAAACGCAATAGGATTGCTTATCAAGTAAATAGGAATTAACGTTTGTGTAATTTACTTTAATTATAATAAAACAATTATAATGCGAAAATTAAAAGTAAATGACACAGCAATATTTTGTCAACGAGGAAACCGCAAATGCAGAAAAACCCCGGGACCTAGTCCAGAATTGAATACTCTCAGGATTAATCCGTTACACAAAATTACACTTAACTTCGTATAGTTGAAACCAAGTAACTAACCCTATAGTTCACCTAGTTTTGTCTGTATTCCCACGCCTCCGACTTATGAATAAGTCACGTACTTGGAACAATCCCTTTGGTTCGTATTCCAAACAGTAAAGGAACAAGAAATCTGTTTGGTATCAACTTTATTCAACCATGTGATATGAGTCGGATAAAGGCTCTTCTGTTTATCTTAACATAGAATCCTTCGTCGGGTCTAGATCTATCTTATGTTCAATCACCCAAAGGTAATCGATTAAGATTAAGACAACAACACCTTTAATCCGAAGAACCGTGTTGATGCCGATCTACTCAACTAATCAATCCAATCTACCACAAGGATAAACCGATTATTAATTGGATTCTCTTTTACCCAAACAAGTATTGTGCACACCAAAGATTATAAAACCCAAGTCAGATCTTCAATATCTTCTTTGTATTCAAATCTTCTTAAATCTTCAATAAAAACCTGCACACAATCACTTGAATCTCTTGTGATTAATCACGCACAGAACAGAGTTTGTTAATAATGGATTAACACAAGATCGTCTTTAGAACTAACAACAGTCTAAAGATCCCTCTCGAAACTCTGAACTAGTTTGAGTGAATCTTATATCAGAAGAGAAGATTCTCAAGAATAAACAAAATAGGTGCAATCATATTTCAACCACCGTTAGTCAATCAAATCAATCGAAAACAAAGATAAACCGCAATTATCTAGTTTCCCACCAACGGGTCGCGCTAGAGCTTCTCAATCCCAAAGAAGACTTTAAAACGAGCGGTCGTAAGATATTTCACCTAATTAGATTACTTTCCTCTCTGATAGGCGTCTACACCAATAACAAAAGAAAAAGAGGAAGTCTGTTGTTATGAAGGATTAGTTTGCTAGAAAGGAAAACTTCGTGTATTTATAGACAAGGAAGTTTGGACACCAAGGAATTTCCAAAACCGAAAATATTCTCAAGATATTCATTAAAGCACAAATTTTCGGTTTCCATAATTTCTGGAAATGCTCTGTCCAAAAATAACAATCGAAATCTCTCGGAAAATCTAATTAGTAAATGCACATTACTAATTCTGTAATTTCCCTACAAAGTGAAATTAATAACCTTAATGAAAAGATTCTTAACTTACTTATGTTTCGATCCTGAGATTCTCTTCCCTTAGCCGTTAAGGAATATCTTTGAACAATTATAGAAATAAACATTCACATCACGTGTTCAAAGTTTGTCGGCATCTTTACTTTGTAAGTTCTCTTCCACACTTACAACCTTGAAATCGATTTTCCACACTTCCAAACAAGTTTAGAATTGGTTCATCTGACTTTCAAGAACTATGTGATTGATCAAACCAACACTCAATCACAATCATGGGTTTACGGTTCTACCAAAACAAGTTTCGGTTCTACCTCCATGTGAGTACTACGCATAGTCATACTAGCTTCCCAAAGATTCGGTTGACTAGGTACTAGGATCGGTTCCCCATATATATGGTATCTAACTTATATGTGTTGCACATGTCCATAGGATCGGTTCACCTTTCTTCTATAAACCTTGATGCACCCCATATAAGGATCGGTTCCCCTTGGTGTACTGCACCTCTTACAAGGATCAGTTCCCTTTCCTTACTAGGATCGGTTCCCTTTCCCCAAGGCAGACATAATCCGATCATACCACAGGTGATTACTTAAAATTGGTTTTACTAATAAAAGTTATACCAATACAAAAGTCAGGACTTTGTGAATAGTTATACCAAGAGCACAACAAGTTGTGAGCGGTTATACTCTATCACACATATTGGTTGTTCATAAGATATGCAATGAATAACAAAACCAATAACTCCTGGCAGTTTCCTTTTCGGTTCACAAACAAGTTTATGAACTTACTTCCTTAGAACACATGTAAACATTGTTCCATAGGATGAAATCCTCACCTCATACCCATAAATAATCACAATAGCATTCAAATGATTATGGCGATGTCTTATCTACAAAGTTTAATGGTTAAGCAATAAACCTCGTATTGTATTCCTTAATACTACGTCTATATAGAGTTCATATATACTTCGCAGTTATGTTTTTAATATGCACGACTTGAAAGATACGTTGGGGAATGAAACAGTTCAAGTCAAATATCACTAACCTCAAGTGGAAGGATGATTTTTGTCGTTGTAGCTCCTTGCTTCTTCACATCTTCGAGACTTCGCAATACTTGTAATGTCTCATATCCTAATGCTTTCAAGCTAACCTATACGAAGTTTAACTCTAGTACATAATCAAGCGACTCTTAACATGAGTTTTGATTCACAAAAATATGAAAACCAAACTTGACATACCAACTCTTGGTGGTTTCAACCGAGCAATGCTCTAACACAAACTAGGTGCAATCAAAGTTCAACACCGTCAGTCAATCAAATCAATCGAAAACACAAGATAAACCGCAATTATCTAGTTTCCCACCAACGGTACTAATAGAGCTTCTCAATCCCAAAGAAGACTTTAAACTGAGCAGCCGTAAGAGATTTCTCCTAATTAGGTTACTCACCTCTCCGAATAGGCGGCTTCACCAGTAACAACACAACCGAGGAAGTTTGTTGTCATGAAGGATTAGTTTGCTAGAAATGCAAACTTCAAGTATTTATAGACAAGGAAGTTTGGACACCAAGGAATTTCCAAAACCGAAAATATTCTCAAGATATTCATTAAAGCACAAATTCGGTTTCCATAATTCCTGGAAATGCTCTGTCCAAAATAATGACCGAAAATCTCTTTGAAAAATATTTAACTAGTAAACGCATATTATTAATTCTTATTTTCCTAAAATAAAATTAAGACCTTAATTAAAAGATTCTTAACTTATTTATGTTTCCATCCTGGGATTTTCTTCCTTTAGTTATTAAGGAATAACTTTGAAAAATTAAAGATAAACATTACTGCCTGTGTTCAAAGTGTATCGACATCCTTACTTTGTAAGTCCTCTTTCATACTTACAACCTTGAAACTGATTTGCCACACTTCCAAACAAGTTTAGAATTGGTTCATCTGACTTTCAATAACTATGTGATCGATCAAGAACACTCAATTATAAATCATGGGTTTAACAGTTCTACCAAAACAAGTTTCGGTTCTACCTCCATGTGTGTACTGTGCATAGTCATACTAGCTTTCCAAAATTCGGTTGACTAGGTACTAGGATCGGTTCTCCACATATATATGGTATCTAACTTATATGTGTTGCACATGTCCATAGGATCGGTTCCCCTTTCTGCTACAAACTTGTTTCACCTCATACAAGGATCGATTCCCCTTTGTGATGTGTTGCATCTCTTACTAGGACCGGTTCCCCGTTACCCAGATTCGATCATACACAAATCACAAAATCGATCATACCATCTCAGGTGATTACTTAAGATCGGTTTCACTAATAAAAGTCATACTAATACATAAGTCAGGCCTTAGTGAATAGTTTTACCAAGAACATAAAAAAGTCATGAGCAGTTATACTAAATCACACATATTGGTTGTTCACAAGATATGCAATGAATAACCATACCAATAACGCCTGGCGATTTCCTTTTCGATTCATAAACACGTTTATGAACTTACTTCCTTAAAACACGTGTAAAACATTGTTTCCTAGGATAAAATCCTCACCTCATACCCATACATAATCACAATAGCATTTAAACGATTATGTCGATGTCTTATCTACGAAGTTTAATGGTAAAGCAATAAACCTCGTATTGTATTCCTAAATACCATGTCTATCTAGAGTGTTCATGCTTCGCATTTCTGTTTTCAATATGCACGACTTGAAAGATACGTTAGGGAATGAAACTGTTCAAGTCAAATATCACTAACCTCAAGTGGAAGGATGATGTTGTCGTTGTAGCTTCTTACTTCTTCAAGTCTTCGCACTACTTGTAATGTCTCATATCCTAATACTTTCAAGCTAACATATACGAAGTTAACTCTAGTACATAATCAAGCGACTCTTAAAATGAGTTTTGATTCACTAAAATATGACAACCAAACTTGACATACCAACGCTTGGTGGGTTCAACCGAGCTTTTCTCTAACAGTTTGTGATTCCACAATATCTTGTTTCATTAATCGATTAAGATTATTGTGAGGTGATTGATAATTCTAGGATGTTCTTCGGGAATATAAGTACGGGTTATCAATTGGTTCATGTTCAACTTGATTTATCAAAAGACAGAACAAAAAATCATAGGTATATTTGTGTGAGGCAGATTCCTCTATTAAATAGACTTTTCTATGTGATAAATATTTGTATATCAAGTCTTCGACTTTGAGTCATAGAAACTCTTAGTTGTGGGTGAGATCAGCTAAGGGAATCAAGTGCGTAGTATCCTGCTGGGATCAGAGACGTAAGGAGCGCAACTATACCTTGAATCAGTGTGAGATTGATTAGGGTTCAACTACAGTCCAAACCGAAGTTAGCTTTGTAGTAGGCTAGTGTCTGTAGCGACTTAATACAGTGTGGTGTTCAAATCTGGACTAGGTCCCGGGGTTTTTCTGCATTTGTGGTTTCCTCGTTAACAAAACTTCTGGTGTCTGTGTTATTTCTTTTCCGCATTATATTTTGTTATATAATTGAAATATCATAGGTTGTGCGTTGAATCGGTCAATTGGTAAATCCAACCTTTGGTTGTTGATTGAAATTAATTGATCTTTGAATATTGGTCTTTGGTACCGTTCAAGTTATCTCTCTTATATTCAATCGGGATCGCAAATTAATATTTGTTTGATTACGGATTGAATTGAGAGATTGAGATATAACTCTTTGATATACTATTTATCAAGATTGAGTCTGCCTGTCTAGTTGATTCTCTTGAAAGTATATTGGAGTTAGTCCATATAGATTTCTAAGCGAAATATATTGGGTGAGGTTGTTAGACCCCCACTTTTTCACATATATTTTCATAACTCGATAATTAGAATTTTCACTTTAAATTAGAGCACATGAAAAACTCAACAAGATACATAAGTTACTAGGAGTCAAGATGTGACTCAACATTCACATACGAAGATAAGCAACTTTAATTCAAGGATAAAAACACAAGATCAGACGGTATCATACAACGAACTTGAGTATCCCACAAATATCATCCTTGCAACTTTCAAGTTAGTTTTAAGGATGAATTTACCTAGAACTAGGTAACAAAGTGAGATGTGATTCCACTACGAATATTGAGGGAAGATTTGTAAATACCTTCTGAGTGTTTGTGTTGTGTATTCCTTACCTTCCTTCGATTATATCTTATTCCATTAGAATTAGACATTGACCTTTTTGAATCTCCATCAGAAGGATTTTTCTGAGAATTAAGTGTAGGAGCTCTTGAGATCTGTTCCATAGAATAAAGATTACGAGAATCTTATCTCCTAGACTTAGACCTGACAGACTTATTCTCATAAACATTGGGAGCCTTACATAAGAGGTGTAAGAAGTCGCACCATTATGAAGAACATGATTCCTGTAAAGATTTCTATAGGAGTGACATTGGAAACATTTTTATGAGATTTTTGGTTATCTACAGGAATGTCATCCATTGTAGATGTCGTCAGACTATTTACTCTGTCGACTATAAAATGAAGCAAATTTTGAAGATTAGAAATTTGTTTCCTTCTAGCAAGACAATGTAGAACATTATGATTCCTTTTCCCGCAGAATGAACATGATCGTGGATAAAAAACTTTTGATGAATCTCCTTTTTGACTCATAGCCTTTTCAGATATCTGCAAGTTACGCAAACGTTTCTTAGCGGATAATTCCTTAGGAGTACCGCATGAGTATTAGAATAGGCATTGAAGAAAACTTACTCACTAAAATAGAGTTTTCCCCTTTCAAGGAGTTACATTGTTCCTGGGATAGTAAAAGAGATGAAACAAGTTTCTCTTTTTCAACACGACAGCTGTTTAATTCTGATGAATGATAATTGATTAAACGTTCTTCTCTACTTGAGTCTTCTTTAAAATTATCTTCAAGTATACTAATCTTTTCGCTCTGTAGAGTAGTTTCTTGAACAAGGTTTTTGATATTGTTCGAAAAAGACTCAACGATACCGTAGAGTTCCCGTTCTCTATTAAGAGACTTCTCAAGTTCATCAATGAGATGAGAATATTTTTCTTTAATAGATATGATTTTAGAAGCTTGAACATTAGTAATCTCAGCAGCCTTTACTAAGGTTCTGGTGAATTTCATCTCAGATTCTGACATAGTGTCAACTGTCACTTTAGAGAAAATGTTATCTGAATCTGATAGCATAACTTTTCTACCTCGGTATTCGGAAGAATCTGCTAAGGAGTTATTCTTTAAGGTAAACCCAAGACATTTGGCATCATCAAAAACTTTGGAAGACATTTCTATGTGCATTAGAATAAACTTCTATCCACAGAAATCAGTTTCTACAAACACAGACTTATGAGGTCTTAGCGTGTTTGCCTGCTCTGACACTAATTGAAAAGGCGGGAGTATAAAAACCGCACCCAATAATTCGTTCTAAATCTGTATGGACTAAACTCCAATATAATTCTGAGAGCACCAACTTCAAGTGAGACACAATCAAGAAATATACCAAAGAGCTTTATCTCTTTCTCAATACAATCAGCAAATCGAGCACATAGAAATTTGTGAGCCTGATTGATATGAGAAATAACTTGGACGGTACCAAAGACCAATGCCTAAGTGTCAATCAAGTTATATCCAACAAACAAGGTCGGATTTATCAACTGTGATTGAAATACGCACAACCTGTGATTATTCAATTATATAAACAAATATAATGCGGAAAAGAAATAACACAGACACCAGAAATTTCGTTAACGAGGAAACCGCAATATATCCAACAAACAAGGTCGGATTTATCAACTGTGATTGAACTACGTGATGGGTGTCATAGGCTCAACAAATTAATAATCTTATTTCCACACAATTAACTGGTAATATAATGGAAGTAAGGATTGTTCCCACGAAGAGCAGTGAGTTTTAGTTGTCAAAATGTCACAAAGGGGGGTTTGTTTTTAGATTTGAATAAAGTAAATAAAAGCAATTGAAAATATTAAATTGTATGCAATGGGGAGAGATATGATCGAGGAATCCTTCTTCGTTAATAAACTATCAATGAGTTAATATATTCATTTATTCGTCATTAATCATAGATTATCACCAACCGTAGAATAACAAGTACGCTTAGCTATTCCCAAAATTCCTTAAATCACTGGATAACAGGTACGCTTAGTTACCAGATTCTATTCATCTGAACCACCTTTAGGTACGCTTACAAGATGTAATTCAATCGAATGCTTTAGGTTTTGTGAATTTAGGTTTGATCCTAGTAGTTAGACTCAGCATGCTCGGTCTACTTGGTAAGGTTGTGTTTACACGTGGTCGCTTTACAGAATCCCTCTGCAAGGTTTCACGTTCTCTACTTATGTAAGTGTAAATGGGGAAAAACGGTTTATTGGTTTTCTAGGAAAGTGGAGAGTCGAGCGTGCTGTCGAGACTCCTCAACCGAGAGAACTGATGAACCTCACACAAATGCACCGCTGCAAAGGGGGTGGTTAGATTCGGGAAATCAATCTGTATGACTCCGGCCTAAACTAAGGCAATGGACGTTCCAGAGTCAATTCGGTCGTAAAGAGGGAGATGGGTTGATCTGTAGGAAATAAAATGAGAGTTGTGTGGGATCAGTGATGATCAAGGATTGTGGGTGTGTTGAAGGTTTCTGTAATATTGATGAACTGCTGAAGTTGAGTTCTGTGAATAAGTTTATATCGAGTTGTTGACGGATAATGATGATAATCGATGATTGATGATATCTTGATATCCTCGATTTAGACTTATTTATATTGCAAGAATGATGTACCACTGATCCCTGTAAGTGTGAAGGTTTCTTGAGTGAAAGAGTGGGAAAGTGGGAGATCGTGGTAAAGTCAGTTCCATGCCGTGCAGAGACTTGACTGATCGTGCACCCACTACTTTGCTAACTCCTTCAACCGTTTACACGACTTGTGCACATTTCTCGTTGTCTATGAATCCACGTGTCGTAGACCGCCAGACCAAAAACCTAAGTGATATCCCCCATTTGTGACGTGATTGATATTTTACGAATCGTGGAGTCTACAAGGAAGACGTGTATTAGTTAGTCAGTTGTTGACTGATTTAGACTGTGAGTCTAGTTTTGTTGAATCGAGCATAAGTGGTGAATGCTCAGTGATTCATGGATTGAACATGTAGTTCTCTGAGATGTCAATGAATTACTGACTAGAGCGACTGAGCAAGTATTTCTCAACTCGACGAATTGCTGAATATTGAGAGTTTGTCGAGCAATTGAGCAAGTATTGCTCAATTCGACGAATTTGATAATTTTGGCGTGCAACTGAGAAAGTGTTGCTCAATTCAACAAAATACTGAATATTGATAATTTGACGTGCAATTGAGCAAGTGTTGCTCAATTCGACAAACTACTGATGAATTACTGAATATTGATGGTTGGATCAATATTCGAGCAACTGAGCAAGTATTGCTCAATTCGACGAATTATTTACTGGTGTCGTGACCCAATAAAATATTAATCAAAAATATTGGTGAATTACCGAATATTATTAATTTGGATGTTGATTGCTGAATCAACATTATTTTATGTTTGAACTTGCTCAGAATGGTGATTCATGGAGCGTTTGTTCGAAACCCTAATTTTAGCAATCCTTCATCAATTGGTGAATTACTGAAACCTGGTCATGATTGAGGAGGGACCAACCACATGTAATGATGAGCGTCCATGGGTGCCCATTGCTCGAGTGAGCACGCACCAGGGTTCTCAGTTTGAGAGTTGGTGAAAAAACGATGATTAAATGCAGGATTCATTATTTATTGAAATATTGCTGGATTCAACATTAGGTGATAAAACCTAGGTATGAGAGATGAGGACCGACCAAGAGAGCATGGGGCCGGCTCTTGGTTGTCACGGGACCAGTTGTTGGTCATTTGGAGAATCCCCCAGTTGGTTGGAGAAAGTTCGGCCCAGTATGAGCAATTGAGCAAATTAGGTCAGAATTATGAAAACGTGTGGGACCGGCCTTGTGCAAGCCCTAGGAATGACCCTGGTCGATCATGAAGGCGTGCACGTGTTACCTTGGTATCCGTGTTTCCATACTGAGAGTTTCAGTATTTTCTGATGCGCGTTCGAGCAACATAGTGAATTTTCAGAAGAGTTTCATCTTGACTGAGAATTCTCGATTTTTGTTGGAATGAGCATGTATGCTCAATTCATCAATATTTTGAGAATATTAAAATAAAAGTGTTTTAATATTTAAAATTACCGTGAGAGGCTAGCCACTCGTATGACTATGTTGGCTTTTGGTTTTTCGTGATTTGAGCAATATTCGAGAAAATATGGAGAAATAATGAATTTTGCTCAAACCCCGGGAGTTTCATGAATTAAGGAAAATAATAATTATGAAAGATTATGGATTGCAAGGTGTGGGACCGGCCATGGCTAGGACATGGCCGTCCGGCTAGGTTGCCCGGTCCCGCACACCTTTCCCTATTTTATTATTTTTCATGAATCCTTGAAGTCATGGATAATCCACGAGTTTTTGTTGAAACGGAGGAGTTTCGTGAGATTAGGGAATAATAATTATAAAAAGCTAAGGATTGTGAGGTGTGGGACCGGCCACGACTTAGGCATGGCCGTCCGGTTAGGTTGGTCGGTCCTTCACACCTCTCCTTATTTTATAATATTATTTCGTGAATCCACCAAGTTATGGAGAATTCACGAGTTTTTCAAAAACAAGGAAAGTTGCTAAAACCAAGGAGTTTACGTGAGTTCACGAAATAACAAAAAATAAGGAAAATAATGGAAGAGGCACGGACCGACCATGACTAGGGAACGGCCAGCCGGCTGGTGGGTCCGGCCCTGGGCGTCTCTTATTATTTTATTAATATTTACTGTATTCTCCTGTTTTGCGAAGGATTCCTCATTATTTCATATTTTTGGACACTCGTTCGTGCATCCGGGTGCTCAGTCGTGCATCATTGTCGAGTACACTCGCACCATTTTTGTGGGGCTTAATCAGTGATGGTCCAGATGCCTGGTTGTTGAGTATCTATTACTAATCTATGAATTCAGTGGAGAATAATCTATGAAACTGAGTAATAAAAATGAATAGTTGTTCATTATTAATTCTCAGGATCAACTATGGATTCAACTACGAATTCAGAATAATAAAACAAGCATTACCATCCTATGGTATCGTGGATTCGACCATAGAATCAGAGTAGTTAAGATTTTCTATTATCATTTCATGAGAAAAGTGGATTCGATCATGAAATCGGAGTAATGAGATAGCACAGTTGTTTTATTGTCATTCTATGAGATCAAGCCGTGGATTCGACCATGGAATAGGAGCAATTGTTATTGCCATTTCATGGGATCAGGTCGTGGATTCGATCATGGAATAGGAGCAATTGTTATTGCCATTCCATGGGATCAGGCCGTGGATTCGACCATGGAATAGGAGCAATAATAGATTATTCTGGGAATTCAGTAGTGAATGTCACAGTAGGATTAATCTATTGCAGAAAAAATATTAGCCAGTTAAAGCGTCACATCTATTCTGAATGGTGCATGGTCAGGGAGTCACGATGTTGTTTACGACCTGAAGGCGTTAGTGTTCTCAATCTACGGAGAACCTCATGAATCTATGCACAGTCTCTCCACATAATCAGGCAATGGTGAGTGTCACCGACGTCCTGAAGGCGTCCGCCGCCCAACTATTCTTCTATGTGGAGGTGGGTCTCTCTCCTGCAGTCAGGGAGCAGTGAGTATCACCGACATCCTGAAGGCGTTAAGATCTCAATATACGGAGAACCTCCCAAATACTTTATTCTACATAGAGGTCACGATGGAATGCCAGGGATCGAACGCTCAGCTGGTGGAGGATTTTCGAAAACATATTCATCATGGCTTCGTAAAATATGAATCGTTGCATGCCTGAAAGCAGTGTCAAAAACATTCCTCATGATTTTACGGTTTTTGTCCTTTGTTGAAAATACACCATCTACACTAAGTCCCCTTCTTAGTGAGGAACAGTCATGTTCCGCAGTAAGCATTAAATGGTGATTTTCAGTCGACGAGATCAGTGGCTGAACTCGGTCTACAAAGGTATCGTCAGAATCCTCGATTTTCTCCAATGGTGTCATGTATGAGCAAATGTTTGGGTGAGGAACCTGATGGTATGATAGAGTGTGATTCCGTGAGCACGGAGATGAAGCATCGCTGATTTGGTCTGTTGAAAGTCTAGTTTTGGTCAGTTTACCGTTTATGGGCTCGGCAAGAAAAAGGAAATCCTTGTTTTAGGAACAGACATTCGTTCGTTAGTTTAAGAAACAAACAAAATAGACCTGAGTCTAATGACATAAAATTTTGTCTATGAGCTTTCATGAAAAATTTTATTTTTGAAAATATGTTCTTGTTTCAAAGACGGATGCTCGCACAAGGGAGCAAAATATATATTTTCAAATCTACGTGAGTTTCACGTTAAAAATATTTTCTGTAAAATCAATGTTTTGATTTTGAACAACTGATGAAAGTAGAGAATCATACATGGTGAAATAATGTCTGAGTTTTCACAATTATAGAATGGACGTTTGTCCAATTTTGGAAAATCAGTGGATGTTCACACAGTAAAATTTACATGGGTTGTTCACGTTTTTATGAAAATCAATTTATGATTTTTGAGCAATTGCTGAAAGCAAACAATTGTATTTGTGATGAAATAATGTATGTATGAGTTTGGTGATTTTATAGTGTATGCACACATGTAGAAAATCAACGAATGTTCACATGAAAGGTTATGTGAACTATTCATAGTTTTGTGAAAAGTCAGTGTTGACTCTAGAATGATAAGTTTTGCTCGTCTTCGCAGGTTTGAAGGAGTGAGCAAGTTTTCGAAGTTTCGTGTCATCACTAAAGTCTAGTGAAATCGTAAAATAGGTAAGATTTGGGGATTACCATTTTTGCAGAAGCTGATATGAGCATCTCTATTCCATGATTCATTGTTTTGTTGAATCCTGCGCTTTGTATGAATGATGCGCTGAATGTTATGCATTTGTCACATCCACTTTGCAAGAATGACTGACTCCCATGATGACACTTTCAAAGACGGCGTTTCCAGGGATGATATCTCTACGGATGAAACTTTAAGAAATGGTACTCCTGGGACCTCTGAGTGATGGTGAGAGATCCTTCATACCGAGTTGTACTTCTGGTTATTTTATTAGCTTTACCGCAGGATGATCGTATAGTGAAATCCCGGATCAATGTAGACTCCACGGAAATGGAAGAAAGTCTACGGGAGCGGAGAACCCAGAAGTAAGGACTACAAGAGGTTAGCAAATGACGTGCAGTCCCCAGACGTTTCTTTGGTGAGTTGTTAGCGCTCCTTGTGTCATGAATTTTACCGTGCAATTAGGATCACGAGACCGAGGTTTGTTATTTCTTTTCAGAATTTTGCTCCATCGATTGACGGTCTTCAACTTGTTCCCGGGCAAAATTCAGGAATCCAACACTGATGAAGAAGTCGATGTAAGTATCTTTTTTGTGCGCATCTCCTTAAATGAAATAATAATAATTGTTGTTGATGAATCAAGGAAGAAATCATTGTAGATAATCAGCATGTTGATGAAGCGTGCTCTTCTTTGGGACATGGGAATATGGAGAATTCCCGAACCGAATGGAGATAACGGCGTTGCCAATGGAGATCCCGGTATTGCCGAGCCTTCAAATGATTTAGAGACTCCCTTAGTAAGTATGTATCCTGTAATTTCTTCATAGAAGTATGAAATTGTTGATTTGTTAATGAATGAATGAGAATCCATGTAAATTTATGGATAACTTTGCCGAAATACGTCACCAGAAAATTTCAGACTTTAGATTTTACTAGAAACGCTGTAGAATCCTCGTCCGAAATCGTATTTTCGCGGTCTGCGTATGTATATTCAAGACCAGGAAATTTCCAAGCTTTAATGCAGAAGCTTTTTGAATTTTGAGCATTTTTAGGGCCTGAAAAAGGAGAAATAGTGAACTTCCAGGAGACCTTCAGAACTTTTCCAGGTTGCATGTTGTCCGATGTTTTGGCCACATCTGTTAGCTCGTTCATCCAATTGCTATGAAATTTTGATATGTTGTAGAAAACATCCATACGAAGAGAATGGTATATGACAAAACCTTAAATTCATTACCAATTTCTCCCAGTTCGTCGTTTAATATAGGGAAGTGTAGAATCTCTTCAGATGAGCTTGTCTGAAAAACGTGTTTCATGGCTTCTACACTATTTGCTCATGTTTTAGATGCATAGTAAAGAACTTAGATGATGTTAGTTCACTTACATGCTGGATTTTATGGTTGTGTTGGGTTTCCATGCTTGAATCATTCTAATCCCATGTAATTTTCACATTAGGTGTCAAATGCTGAAGTTAGGAATAATGGATCCAATAATGATGACTTGAGAAACCATGGAGCCGTTGATAATGAGACCTCCATACCTGTACCTCAAGGTCATGTAACACTTGTTGTTGATGCCGTGGAGGTGACTGAAACTCCAATTGTGCGTGATATGGTGGAACCCGAATCGAGAATGGAAGAAGCTGCTCCAACCGAAGTTGTTCCTATGATTGCTGACATTGTTCCAGCGACTGAGAACCGGATAATAGTGCATGAGTATCCCAATGCAGGGACTGATTTTACTCCTCCATTTGGTGAGATACTCCCATATCACAGGTTTCTTGGTGTATTTAGCGTTCCCATTGGATATGTTGTTATGTACAAGAAACCGTGGAAGATGTATGGGCACATCGTCGTTACCAAGGATCCGGAGCATAGCTATTTCTTGACAAGGCAAGTAGAAGTCATTTTGCGTGTTATAAATGATATCTATATCACAACGAGAAATACTGTCACCCGGGATGTACTCTTTGATTGGGAGTACAACTTGAAGAAAGCTGAAGAACTTGGCTTCAATCTGAAGTGGCTTCATCAAAAGATTGATTCTATCAGGAAAACAATAGAAGGTGACACTCCTTTCACCACCAGTGATGCCATGTTGAAGAAGATGGATGAAGCTGCTGATCTGACCAAGAAGCTGGAGGCGGAGAAAGCTGCTTTGCAAGTCTTGGAGGATGCAGAAAAGCAGAAATCTTATTTTGCTGACTTTCTTTAGTTTTCTTTCCATGATATCTTGAACCTTGGAATTATGAGAGATGCGAGGTTTTATTTTGGTTTTGATTTCTTGATTGGTTTTGGATTGTGAAATCGATCGTCTTGACCAGTGGACCATCAGTCCCCAGTATTTTGTTAAGTCTCTCCCTTTCGTTTTCCCTTCTTCTAATGAGACCTAGATAGAGGACCCAGGTAGAAAAATTGATGTAAAAACCTAGGTGGTCGAAGATGGAGGTACCTTGATGAAGGATTTAGCGGAAGGACCTGGTGGACATCGATCGACTGTGGAGGTTATGAATCCTGTCTAAGAATTGTTGCTTGCATGTTGTATGCTCTGGAAGCTGTAGGAACTTCATACGACGACGGAATTCGATGATTGACCCCAACTTTTGAATCTAAGAGACTGAGTTATCACATGAGCAAAGAATCACTCAATTTGGAGTTGCATAGTTCAGCCAATTAAGCGTGCACATTTGTAATTTGTAATCCCGTACAAATTTTTCAGATGTCGTAGACCTGACGGTAAAGGCCATATCTTTCAGCTCGTATGCCATATTTATGCTCCCTTTTGGTATGTTGTAGAAGAAACATAGAAGGACATCTTTCGTTGAGGAATTATTGTCCTATTCCTCACCCATTGGTACGTTTTTGTAAACCCATGGCCTGGATCATGTCGTATCTTACTTGTAGAGGCGATGAGAACATCTTGTAGAAGATTTTGGTTTTGTGCCCGTCTGTTGGGAAAGCTTTGGGAAGACATTCATGTTAGCATGTTTTCATGTTTACACATCTTGATATGAATCATTAGGGCTTGAAGAAGTACGATCCATAGAGAATGGATAGTTGATGAAGCCGGATGTTGCGCCCGAGAGTGATGTTGAGATTACAACTGGAAGTTCTCCATAAATTCTTGTTGATGCTGAGACCATGAATAGAGTTCCTCCACTTGATGATGCCGATACTATGATTGGAGTTGATACAGAGACCGAAGATGATAGTCTTTGCTTTTCCGTCCAGTGAGCATGCACGAACTAATTGGTGAGTTGAGCATTCCTAAGATGAAGGTGTATTAGGATTTCAACCCAAATCCTCCTGTTATGACTTTACTGTGAAGTGGCTTCGTCATGGAATCGATGTTGTTGCGCAGTAGATAGCAGCAGTAGTCTTCATTCTGGATATGATTGGTGAAGAGAGGAAGTTCCCCAGTCGTGCAGGGGCTTTTGATGTAGAGAGGTTCCGTTTGACGACGTTTCATGGAATCACATTAGGTTGCAATGACTTGTTATGTGGACAACATTTTTTTGAAATATATTGAATTGATGTTTCCAATAAAATCAAGTCCCCAGTGCATCCCTCATTCGCTTGGCAGAGTTGAAGGAGTTTGTAGTATCCATTGATGAACGGTGTTGCATATACTTCAGAAGTCTTATCAAGGGATAGTGAAGGCTTATCGATTGTAATTCATCTATACTTTGATCGTGTCGGTGTTGAACCGGTGTGTCACGTCGAGATATTGTGCTGAAGCTAGAGGCGTTATTATTAAAGGTGTACTCTTTGATTGGGGGTACAATTCGAAGGCTTCTTATGTGCTTGAGCGCTGAAGCGTAGAATGTCTTATGCTTGATCGTCTCGGCTCCGTGTATCTTCTGTCGATTCAGCATTCCGCTGCGAGGGATTCAACACTTGTGCAGACATCAGAGATTTCTGATTTTGTGGCACTCGTGGACATTCCTGCAAGTCTATGGAGAAATTCCCAAAGTGTTCTTTTCCATGCTTCCGTCATCTCTTAGTGGTGAATGTCACGGTGAGATGCTTGATTCGAAGCGGTGTCAGGTTCAACCACTTGGTAAAATATTGTTGGAGTGAGATTACCCACTCATAGCGTCTTGTAATAACAGAGATGCTAGCTGAATTGAGTCACCATGATAGAGTAACATGTGAGGGAATGAAAGATATAGACATGGAAGGAATGAGACTTGCCTGAATGCGAAACCTCTTGATGAATTTTTATGTATCTTTTGCAGGTTATTGTTTCAACCTCGTCAGAGTTCGAATTTCCTCCAAGTGCTCTGATGATGGAACGTCCGCCAAATCTTCTGGATCAGAACTTTCTTTGTTGGAGAGATGTGCAACAAAAGACGCTTTGTTTGTAGTCATGTTTTCAGCATGGGTCCATGCTATCGCGTCATATCTTGGATTTTCCTGATTATGTGAAACTTGTTATATGTTCAGGTTGAACGTATTTTCACCTTGAGAGTGATGTAGACATAAGCATCTCTTAGCGTTCCTTCATGGTCTCTGATTGAGATGGGTGCATGAGTAGCTTCTTGTCGACTGATGCCTGTGACTCTGAGGGATTTCAGTGGAATGATGTTGATGGCGGTGTCAGCATCGATCAACATTCTCCTGAATTCATTTCCTCTAAGATGGACTATGGTAAGAAGTCCCCAGTCATGCATCTCCTTGTTTGTGGCGGGAGGTTCTGGAGGCACTTCTAGAATATGGTTCAAAGTCGTGAACATGTCTCCCTTTTGAGTCTTTGATAGATAAAGCAATTCGCATACATGCCTGGCTGAACTGCTTCTTTGACTGGTTGTTCGGAGATTGTGAAATTTCTGACTGGAAGAGGGTGTACTCTTTCAGTCCCCAAGTTAAGATCCCCAGATCCCACTTTTTCCTTGAATATGCGCTTTAAGATCCTGCAGTCGCTGGTGGGATGATTGACGAACCTATGGAAAAGGCAGTAGCGAGGGTTCTCCATTTGTTCTTCGGTTGGTTTTTTCTGACATATGGCAGCTTGATTGCACCATCATGGATCCAGACATCCAGTAGTTCGATCACCTCTTCGATGGAAAAAGGGAAATCAGGTCCTGCTGGATCTGCATTTTGAATTGGAGTTTGTGCATCCCGGATTTGACTACCCCTTTTTTGGTGATTTCGGAGGAGCTAGAGAAGCGTGCTTGCCCTGTGATTCGACTTTCTGTTTGCTCCTTTCTGCAACAACATTTGTGGAAGGATGGAGAGATTGTACTGATTGTTGACTAGGCGTCGGATGCTTTGAGATTACTCGACCTTGCAGACTTTGCTCTTTCTAGTAAAGCATTGTTGATCGCTTGGCTGCTCCATGGAGTTCTGAGAAAGTATGGAATCGCAGATTCTCCAGCAAGGCTCTGTATATTGGGATCATTCCGTTGTGTTCATGCTCTCGTGGTGCCTCCATGAATCACGTGTTCTCGAGCGTTCCCTGTTCCGTTGTATAGTGTGGATGTTGGGGAAGTGTAGCTCTTTGGTAGAGGAATTATTTGAGTAGCAGCAGGATATGGAGGTTGATGACGGTGGACAGATGGTGTATTGTCTTTTCCTCGATCCTCCATGAAGCGTTTCATGTCCTCACGAGTGATGAAGCCTGCAGGTTTCTTTGTTGGAGGGTTATCTGCAGCCTTGTGGACTTCATCATCATCTACTACATGGATCATAATGACTTCAGGACCAGCGGCCGGAGATGTTTCTTTGGATTTTCCTTTCTCCTAAGCTTTCCCTGACATCTTTTCAGTGGGAGTTTTTAGATAATTACACAACTCTTTCTGAGTGGTGGCCATGTCAATCTGATTTTTGGCGAGAGTCCCTTGCACCTTCATGAGATCAGCGACGGTAGGTGGATTCTCCTTGACTTCCTCAGGACGTCGGCCGAAGAGAGTTTGATTTTAGTTGTTGGTGTGAGGAGGAGTATTATCACCACTATTGCTGTAAGCAGGAATGGTTTCTGGAATACCACCGTTGTTGCTAGTGCTAGCGATGTTCGCGTTAGGAATTGTAACTGAACCTGACCTAAGATCAACCATTTTGCGAAAATGTGAGATTGCAACCGAGAGATTAATCTCCCACTGTGGTTTCCAATCTTTAAATTGGGAAAAACGGTTTGCTGGTTTTCTAGGATAGTGGAGAGTCGAGCGTGCTGTCGAGACTCCTCATCCGAGTGAACTACTGAACCTCACACAGATACACCGCTGCAAAGGGGGTGCTTAGATTCGGAAAATTAATCTGTATGACTCCGACCTAAACCAAGAAAATGGCCGTTCCAGAGTCAATTCGGTCGCAAAGAGAGAGATGGGTTTATCTGTAGGAGGAAAGCTGAGAGTTGTGTGGGATCATTGATGATCAAGGATTGTGGGTGTGTTGAAGGTTTCTGTAATATTACTGAACTGCTGAAGCTGAGTTCTGTGAATAAGTTTATATCGATTTGTTGACGGATAATGATGATAATCGATGATTGATGATATCCTGATGTACTCGATTTAGACTTATTTATATTGCAAGAATGATGTACCACTGATCCCTGTAAGTGTGACGGTTTCTTGAGTGAAGGAGTGGGAAAGTGGGAGATCGTGGTAAAGTAAGTTCCATGTCGTGCGGAGACTTGACTGATCGTGCACCCACTACTTTGCTAACTCCTACAACCGTTTACACGACTTACGCACATTTCTCGTTATGGATGAATCCACGTGTCGTAGACCGCCAGACCAAAACCCTAAGTGATATCCCCCCATTTGTGACGTGATTGATATTTCACGAATCGTGGAGTCTGCAAGGAAGACGTGTATTAGTTAGTCAGTTGTTGACTGATTTAGACTGTGAGTCTAGTTTTTTTGAATCGAGCATAAGTGGTGAATGCTCAGTGATTCATGGATTGAACATGTAGTTCTCTGAGATGTCAATGAATTACTGACTAGAGCGACTGAACAAGTATTGCTCAACTCGACGAATTGTTGAATATTGAGAGTTTGTCGAGCAATTGAGCAAGTATTGCTCAATTCGACGAATTTGATAATTTTGGCGTGCAACTGAGAAAGTGTTGCTCAATTCAACAAAATACTGAGTATTGATAATTTGACGTGCAATTGAGCAAGTGTTGCTCAATTCGACAAACTACTGATGAATTACTGAACATTGATGGTTGGATCAATATTCGAGCAACTGAGCAAGTATTGCTCAATTCGACGAATTATTTACTGGTGTCGTGACCCAATAAAATATTAATCAAAAATATTGGTGAATTACCGAATATTATTAATTTGGATGTTGATTGCTGAATCAACATTATTTTATGTTTGAACTTGCTCAGAATGGTGATTCATGGAGCGTTTGTTCGAAACCCTAATTTTAGCAATCCTTCATCAATTGGTGAATTACTGAAACCTGGTCATGATTGAGGAGGGACCAACCACATGTAATGATGAGCGTCCATGGGTGCCCATTGCTCGAGTGAGCACGCACCAGGGTTCTCAGTTTGAGAGTTGGTGAAAAAACGATGATTAAATGCAGGATTCATTATTTATTGAAATATTGCTGGATTCAGCATTAGGTGATAAAACCTAGGTATGAGAGATGAGGACCGACCAAGAGAGCATGGGGCCTGCTCTTGGTTGTCACGGGACCAGTTGTTGGTCATTTGGAGAATCCCCCAGTTGGTTGGAGAAAGTTCGGCCCAGTATGAGCAATTGAGCAAATTAGGTCAGAATTATGAAAACGTGTGGGACCGGCCTTGTGCAAGCCCTAGGAATGACCCTGGTCGATCATGAAGGCGTGCACGTGTTACCTTGGTGTCCGTGTTTCCATACTGAGAGTTTCAGTATTTTCTGATGCGCGTTCGAGCAACATAGTGAATTTTCAGAAGAGTTTCATCTTGACTGAGAATTCTCGATTTTTGTTGGAATGAGCATGTATGCTTAATTCATCAATATTTTGAGAATATTAAAATAAAAGTGTTTTAATATTTAAAATTTCCGTGAGAGGCTAGCCGCTCGTATGACTATGTTGGCTTTTGGTTTTTCGTGATTTGAGCAATATTCGAGAAATATATGGAGAAATCATGAATTTTGCTCAAACCCTAAGAGTTTCATGAATTAGAGAAAATAATAATTATGAAAGATTAAGGATTGCAAGGTGTGGGACCGGCCATGGCTAGGGCATAATAATTATTTTTCATGAATCCTTGAAGTTATGGAGAATCCTTGAAGTTATGGAGAATCCACGAGTTTTTGTTGAAACATAGGAGTTTCGTGAGATTAGGGAATAATAATTATAAAAAGCTGAGGATTGTGAGGTGTGTGACCGTCCACGGCTTAAGCATGGCCGGCCGGTTATGTTTCCCGGTCCCGCACACCTCTCCTTGTTTTATAATATTATTTCGTGAATCCACCAAGTTATGGAGAATTCACGAGTTTTGCAAAAACAAGGAAAGTTGCTAAAACCAAGGAGTTTTCTAAGTTCACGAAATAACAAAAAATAAGGAAAATAATGGGAGAGACACAGAACGACCATGGCTAGGGCATGACCGGCCGGCTGGTGGGCCCGGCCCTGGGCGTCTCTTATTATTTCATTAATATTTATTGTTTTCTCCTGTTTTGCGAAGGATTCCTCATTATTTCATATTTTTGGACACTCGTTCGTGCATCCGGGTGCTCAGTCGTGCATCATTGTCGGGTACACTCGCACCATTTTTGTGGGGCTTACTCAGTGATGGTCCAGATGCTCGGTTGTTGAGTATCTATTGCTAATCTATGAATTCAGTAGAGAATAATCCACGAAACTGAGTAATAAAAATGAATAGTTGTTCATTATTAATTCAGAGGATCAGCTGTGGATTCGACAACGAATTCAGAATAATAAAACAAGCATTACCATCCTATGGGATCGTGGATTCGACTATATAATCGGAGTAATTAAGATTATTTATTACCATTTCATGAGATCAGTGGCTTCGATCATGAATTCGGAGTAATGAGATAGCACAGTTGTTTTATTGCCATTCTATGAGATCAAGCCGTGGATTCGACCATGGAATAGGAGCAATTGTTATTGCCATTCCATGGGATCAGTCCATGGATTCGACCATGGAATAGGAGCAATTGTTATTTCCATTCCATGGGATCAGGCCGTGGATTCGACCATGGAATAGGGGCAATAATAGATTATTCTGGGAATTCAGTAGTGAATGTCACAGCAGGATTAATTTATTGCAGAAAAGATATTAGACAGTTAAAGCGTCACATGGTCAGGGAGTCACGATGTTGTTTACGACCTGAAGGCGTTAGTGTTTTCAATCTACGGAGAACCGCCTGAATCTATGCACAGTCTCTCCACATAATCAGGCAACGGTGAGTGTCACCGACGTCCTGAAGGCGTCCGCCGCCCAACTATTCTTCTATGTGGAGGTGGGTCTCTCTCCTGCAGTCAGGGAACAGTGAGTATCACCGATGTCTTGAAGGAGTAAGCTCTCAATCTACGGAGAACCGCCCAAATACTTTATTCTGCATAGAGGTCACGACGAAATGCCAGGGATCGAACGCTCAGCTGGTGGAGGCTTTTCGAAAACATATTCATCATGGCGTCGTAAAATATGAATCATTGCATGCCTGAAAGTGATAGGCACATTTTTGTGTCTTATACAATCTCAATTGTATATATTATTAGTGCTCGATTTTATATTTATTATGGCTTTTTATGTCCCTGTAGGTATTTTTGGAGAAATAAGCTTTTGCGGCGAAATTGACTTTAAAAGTGGTTTTTGCGCTCGTGGGAGAAAATTACTATACGGACCCTCGATTTTGGATAAGGGGTAACCTAATTACTAAGGGGTGACCTATTTCCAGGCAGCTGCTAAAGGGACACCGGAACTGGATTGGGGGAATTCCTTCTTCACGTTTCAAATTAGAAAATTGGCGGGAAAAAATGATTTCACGCCTGGCAAATTTGGACTCGATTTTTGGAGCTGTTTCAGGAAGATTCAACACTGGAAATCGATTGGGACGGACTTCTTATGGCTAGAAAGGGTTAATACATGCGTTTGGATCGATCGAATTGGGATGGAATGGCCGGAAAAAGGAAACAGAGCAAATAAGGAAACACAGTCCTGTTGGGTTTGTTTCTGGATATTCAAAGAGATTAAAGGCAAGAAATTCGTTCCAAAGGTACATATTCTATCTAAGGAAGAGTTTGAGATAAGTGGGAAGGCTTAGAAACGCGTGAAACGAATTAGGGAAGAGATTATTGCCGTGACTGCCAAGGAAGGAAAGAAGAGATTTTGATGCGATTTGGGAAAGATTCAATGACCCTTTTATGTATAAATAGGATGCTTAGGTCCCCTAGAAGAAGGAACGGAGAGGTTTGGGGTCGAGAGGAGAGCTCAGAGGCGAGAATCAGAGTTGCAGGAAGTTACGTCTCTGCTGCTGCTGCTGCCATTGAAGAGCACGAAGAACACGAAAAACAGACTTCCAAAGACAGTCGTTCTTCTACAGTGAAAAGGACAGACGATTGGCAGTCTTAAAACAACAGAAACATCACTTCAGTTTTATCGTTCTTTTCTGGACGCCTTCTGTGGGTCGCAGATTCACTGATTTTATTCTTTTCACTCTTTTAATCAACTTTTGGGCTATAAACATGTATTTTGAGCAAGTGATTAATATGAGGAGCTAAACCCTAACACTGGGATGACGGAGGAAGCCCTATTTCATGCATGTGGTAATTCTAATAATTCTTTTATGACTATTTGCATTGATTTTTAATCGATTTATGATTTTTATTGAATGGGTGTGATTTCGTTTGATGGTGTATGCTTGGTCTATATATTTTTGATACATCATGCTTTTGATTTACAGTCATTGCTTTTCAAAAATCTATTTTTGGCAAAGAACAAGAGTCCATATTTTTATTATTTGAACTATAATTGATTGAAATTATTATTTGAGTCGCATGAATGGAATTTGGTGGAATCCTGAGTCTCAGTCTCTCTCGAAATTGTGACAAACCTTTTGTAAATATATTTTTTATTTTTATTTTAAGTCTAGAACCCAATCTTATCGATTCCGAGTTGAACGAATCTTATTACCACTTTTTCTACAACAATTAAAAACATATCAATTTTTGGCGCCGCTGCCGGGGATGAAGTTCAACCGTTGTCGGGGATGAGGTTCAACCATTTTCATGTTATTATGATGATTATGATGAGGATAGTGCTGATGAAGAATTTGACACATATAGGCATAGTGATCAGGAATCTGTTACTCCAATTGAGCTTTACAATGATACTACTATTTCTAGTTCAAATCCAAATAATTTTAATAATTATTCACCTATTCAAAAGGACGAGGATTTGATTAGAGATACTCCCGTTTTAGACGATGTAGTATTTCCTTATGATTACGAAGCCAACGATGGTTTAGAGGAACGAGTTTTTTCTGAGAATATTGTTTTAGAGTCTAGCGATTCAGAAACATTAGTCTTAGAAAAAGAAAGTGAACTCGTAGAGTTGAGTGAGGATGAACCTGACTTAGAAGAATCAATTGACCATTTTCAGGAATCATATGACCTTGAAATTAGGGAAGTTGTGACTAGTCTTTCTAGAGACACTGAAAACTCAAAGTTTGGGGGTGATTATCATACTCCATGTACTTTAACTATTAGAAAGGTCCCTCACTTGGGACTTGACATATGTGCCTCAACCATTTTACAATATTATCTTCATACACGTTTTCCTGAACCTAGTGATGTCCATAAGGAAGTTCAGTTGTTAGAAACCCATCCTCTGGTTGATGAGGTTAGACCAGGCTATGATACCAAGATAGACTTTGTTTTCCCACCAAATATTTTTCAACCAATTGTGGGAACGTATAAATTTCAGATGTGTCAATTATTTAGTTTTGAGACTAAACCTAATTACTTTAAGAGATTAGGGTCGATACATTTGCTTAAGATTGACCACCAGTTTCATCGTGGTCGATTGTGTGAGTCAAAACTGATTGACTTTAAGGATCCACAATTATTCAGGTTATTATGTTCTTTTAAATTTTTACTTGAGTTTCTTCAGACTCTAATACCTGAACCGGATCTTAGCTTTGTGGAATTCCAACCCATGAAAATATTTTATTTGGACCCAGTTATAGAACCTGAACCTGAACCACAGCTAGATGTAGTTGTCTTAAACAGGAAACTAGACAAGGGTGCGCTTTATATGATTATTTTCTTGACAGGTTGCAGATTCTTTTTATTTGTGATAACTCTATTTGGTTTTAATGACCCACAGAAATTTCAGCTATTACTGTATGATTCTATGAGGTGACTAATCCTTTCTTAGTCTGGCTGAAGACTTTAAACTTAGCACTTCTTGGGAGGTAACCCAACATTCATGCGACATGGTAATATCTTTCCTTGTCTCTTTTGCTTCAAATGGTAATTGTTTCTCCTTGTTCAAGCTTTTAATTTTATCTTTAGAACATTGAGGACAATGTTAGATTTAAGTTTGGGGGTATGGGAGAAACTTTTTAGTTGCAGTATGAATAAATAAACTCCAGAACCTAGAAATTTATGCCTATTGAGGATTTCACTAACTAATCTAAGTGGATGGAAGCATTTTGATCGTAGGAGTTGAGGAACCAATCTGATTAGATGGAAACATCTAGAAGAGTCTATTCATAAAAGCACAGAGCTCATGTGTTAGAAATAACATGATAGTTTCACCATATCTCGTTGAGTCCTTTTCACTTCTATTTTTATTTTATTTTGTTGTTAAACTATGTTTCTATAAGTGATTAGGTGGGGCTCACGATTCAATTTGTTACCAATGCTAGGGTGAATTAGAGTGATTGAGATACCATGAAAAAAAAAATTGAGACCAGACCATTTGACCAAAAGGAATAAATTCAATAAAGTCGACCACTGGTACCCTTGTATATGCCAGTTGTGTTGACCTAGAGTTAGGTTATCGACCACTGGTTCCCTTGTATATGCCAGTGTGTTGATAGTAGTCAGAATAATATCTCAATCCATTAGGATAGGTTCATTTTGACGGAGGCCTTCAGACAGATATGGGAAACACCGTTCACTTAGTAAACATCAAAACCATCTATGTTTTTCTATATCCATCTTCTTGATCTATCCATGTGATTAGTTTTGACTCCGGATATTGATGTCCATAGTGCAACTATTTGAGTAGAGCTCTGTCACTTATATATGAATTTTAGTATGCTTGAGTGCAAACTCGTGTACAACAATTGGAATTTCGCATCAGGGTACTTCCTCCTGTAGTCAATAAGTATGCCAACCAAGGAGATTCTTTAGTGCCTTCCAAGGTTCTGCATAGATAGCTAAGGTCTGGAGTAAAGGTTTTGTGGGTATATCTCTTGTAAGCCCTCCCGAGACTATAACTCGGCCACTAGGGACACCTAGGGGTTTAAAGGCTTATTGCATACGCTAAATGCAATCGACGATGCCTGCGACAGTGAGTTAGGATTTTATTTTCTATTTGATTTGCTCGAGGACTAGCAAATAATAAGTTTGGGGGTATTTGATAGGCACATTTTTGTATCTTATATAATCTCAATTGTATATATTATTAGTGCTCGATTTTATATTTATTATGGCTTTTTATGTCCCTGTAGGTATTTTTGGAGAAATAAGCTTTTGCGGCGAAATTGACTCAAAAAGTGGTTTTTGCGCTCGTGGGAGAAAATTACTATACGAACCCTCGATTTTGGATAAAGGGTAACCTAATTACTAAGGGGTGACCTATTTCCAGGCAGCTGCTAAAGGGACACCGGAACTGGATAGGGGGATTCCTTCTTCACATTTCAAATTAGAAAATTGGCGGGAAAAAATGAGTTCACGCCTGGCAAATTTGGACTCGATTTTTGGAGCTGTTTCAGGGAGATTCAACACTGGAAATCGATTGGTCTAGACTTCTTATGGCTAGAAAGGGTTAATACATGCGTTTGGATCGATCGAATTGGGATGGAATGGCCGGAAAAAGGAAACATAGCAAATAAGGAAACACGGTCCTGTTGGGTTTGTTTCTGGATATTCAAAGAGATTAAAGGCAAGAAATTCGTTCCAAAGGTACATATTCTATCTAAGGAAGAGTTTGAGATAAGTGGGAAGGCTTATAAACGCGTGAAACGAATTAGGGAAGAGATTATTGCCGTGACTGCCAAGGAAGGAAAGAAGAGATTTTGATACGATTTGGGAAAGATTCAATGACCCTTTTATGTATAAATAGGATGCTTAGGTCCCCTAGAAGAATGAACAGAGAGGTTTGGGGTCGAGATGAGAGCTCAGGAGGCGAGAATCAGAGTTGCAGGAAGTTACGTCTCTGCTGCTGCTGCTGCCATTGAAGAGCACGAAGAACACGAAGAACAGACTTCCAAAGACAGTCGTTCTTCTACAGTGAAAAGGAAAGACGCTTGGCAGTCTTAAAACAACAGAAACAACACTTCAGTTTTATCGTTCTTTTCTGGACGCCTTTTGTGGGTCGCAGATTCACTGATTTTATTCTTTTCACTCTTTTAATCAACTTTTGGGATATAAACATGTATTTTGAGCAAGTGATTAATATGAGGAGCTAAACCCTAACACTGGGATGACGGAGGAAGACCTATTTCACGCATGTGGTAATTCTAATAATTCTTTTAGAACTATTTGCATTGATTTTTAATCGATTTATGATTTTTATTGAATGGGTGTGATTTCGTTTGATGGTGTATGCTTGGTCTATGTATTTTTGATACATCATGCTTTTGATTTATAGTCATTGCTTTTCAAAAATCTATTTTTGGCAAAGAACAAGAGTCCATATTTTTATTATTTGAACTATAATTGATTGAAATTATTATTTGAGTCGCATGAATGGAATTTGGTGGAATCTTGAGTCTCAGTCTCTCTCGACATTGTGACAAACCTTTTGTAAATATATTTTCTATTTTTATTTTAAGTCTAGAACCCAATCTTATCGAGTCCGAGTTGAATGAATCTTATTACCACTTTTTCTACAACAATTAAAAACATATCAGAAAGCCGTGTCAAAAAAATGCCTCATGATTTTACGGTTTTTGCCCTTTGTTGAAAATCCACCATCTACAGTAAGGAATTATTCAACAATTATGGATATCATAACCCTCACTAGCAATAGATTAAAGCAACAAATATATTCAGTTGGCCACCTAAACAATCTATTAATTAATCATAAGTATTTTAATAGTAAACACAAACGATAATCATATGAAAAAATCAAAATAGATTCATATATTAAATCAAATCAAGTTTACAACTTAGAATTCATCCTCAATCAATAGGTATTAATCTACTCATGGATGTATAAGCATCCATGATAAACATATGAGAAAAGTTTAAAGATATCGTTACGATTGAAGAATCGCTTCGAAACCCTAGCTTTGGCTCCACGTGATGTTTTCTTCTCTCCAAGCTTAAAATTTCGTGATCCCTTGATGTGATATGATTTCACATAACCTAATACCTTTTTAAAGGTTTATGTTGCTTGGCATTCACTTATTTAGTTCGGTTTAAGAACCCGACCCAAAAATACGAAATAACGACTCCAAACGTGACCTTAGGTCTTCCAAGGTATTAATACACGTTTTCCTACTTGCTAAGTATGCGTACCAGTCCGCGAACTTCAAATTCCAGCAGAAATTTTCGGAATTAAAGTATGCGTTCCCGGTTTGCATACTTTACTGTCTTCGGTATTCAATAAAATCTTGTTTTGGCCACAGCCTCTTCATCCGAACTCGGAATGGCCTCATTCTTTTTGCATTATTTTTATATTTAAATTCTATTCAAGATGGGGATGAGAAATCCTTAATTTGAATGAGTTAAGATTGGTGTTTGTCCCTTCTCTTGATTTTGAGCATTTCGCTCCTTTTCGTCGCACCTTTTCCACTTCTCTTGGACTTGGTCACTTGGATACTTGGAATACTTCTATTCCTATCTCTTTTCAGCACTTTGTAGCTCATTTTTGGATGATTCACCTAATAGAGGAAAATAAGAGAAAACAAGAGTAATAATACGAAAATATGCAAGAATAATAGCTAAAACAAGTATGGAATGGACACTAAAATCATATGAATTATGCACTTATCAAATTCCCCCACACTTAGCTTTTGCTAGTCCTAGAGAAAACTAAATCAAACTAATTATAAATATAATAACTCCATCTCGTTGAGAATATGGTTACACTTGGCATGTATAACAAGCCTTTAAACCCCTAGGTGTCCCTAGTGGACGAGTTATAGTCTCGTGAGGGCTTACAAGAGGTATACCCACAAAACCTACTCCAATTTCTCGCCTTGGAAGAATTACTAAGGATAGACACAAAGTAAAAATCCAAATAATTAGCTTGCATAAGTTCTTTAGCTGCAAACATCCCACATACATTCCAATCATCACACCCAAGCAATTACTTGTTATGACATTCAACCTGATTGCAAAACTCTACTAAGATAGTCATCGTACTTGTTTCAACGTTTGCCAAAACACTCGCATACTGAAATCACATGGATATATAAGAAATGGAAATAGAAAAGTGAAGTGTGCAAATGTTGACTTAAGTGAAAGATGTTACCCACAATACTTGTATGAATGTCGTCAAAGGATTCTTATTTATAGCGCAGTAGTTGAGAGAAGCACCCGTTTAACTCGACCACATGATTAGATACTTTAAGCGCATGTTCCTTTTTAGCAAGTATGTGATAGTTGCCTTGGATCCTGCATTCCACGCTTGCTTAGGTGACGGAGACAGGGACAACGTTTCACACATACTACTATCCAAGTGTCAAGAACCTCATCAATAGTCATTTTGACTTTCTATATAATGATGATATGGTTTTTGTTTTAATCGACACATGATTAGTCCGCAATTCTGGACCTATCATTTATTAAGTATCGATAAATGAAAATGAGCCTTATTTTTTATTTTTTCACTTTTTTTTTTCTTTGGCTCACTCTTTATGAGTGTCGATAATTGTCTATGGGGCTTTTATATACTCAACCAATGATTACCTTGCTACAATATCCACGGCAGTATCAGGATCCCACCAAATCAATTTAGAGAAACATATAACTGCAAAAATAAAAAGAAAGTGATTCAGTAATGATTAATTGCGAGGATGAATCTTTCAAACGACTACCATAGCTTAATTTAGCATTCAATTATGAACATATATATTTAAAGATTTTAGAACGATAAAATGGAACTCAATCTACAGCCGTAAGAACTGTTTCAACCTTAAAGGTTTAGAGTCTCATCCTAATTAGCTCATAATTAACTCCAAAAGATGAAGTCTCAAGAATGCAAGAGATCAAAGAGTATTATTTATTATGTGTATATGCAAATAGTAGATACTAAATGCTCCCCCACACTTAAACTCAACATTGTCCTCAATGTTCAAAACCGAAAATTCTGATTTTTGACATAACAGCCCTGAAAAACTCAAAAACTGTACCAATGGGTAGGGAACTAGGAAAAACATCCTAAACAAAAGTTGTTCGCCTACGTATTTTATATACGTTGTCAAAAGTGCACAGTGTTTCGATAAATGGTCTGACCTTTAGGGCCTCCGGACTGACTGACATGCAATCTGAAAAAGTTCTGAAAAAATACCGAAACTCAAATGTCCAGGCCTATCGCTCCAACTTAACAGACTCCGAATTCAAGATGGGAATGCAAGATATGATACGCAAAACTATGAAAATTAAAAAAAAAAATGGATAGAGATACAAAACCGATGGGTTGCCTCCCATTTAGCGCTTTGTTTAATGTCCTCTGCTTGACTTTACAATGATGCTACTCCTCCAGAGGGACTGAATCTTGAAGTCTCGTCACTTCTACATTATCTTTAGACAAGTTTTCATAATAAGGATTCAATCTATGGCAGTTGACTTTGAAAATTATTCCAGTTTTCATACTAGTAATCTCAACTGCACCATAAGGAAAAATATTAGTAACAACATACGGTCCTATCCATCTGGACCTTAGCTTCCCAGGAAATAATCGAAGACGATTATTAAATAAAAGAACTTTTTGACCCACAACAAAACTCTTTCGAAAAATCATCTTGTCATGGAAAAGTTGTGTCTTCTCCTTATGTATACGAGAATTCTCGTAAGCATCATTGTGTATCTCCTCTAGCTCGTTAAGTTGTAACTTCCTTTGTTTCCCCGCATTGTCATAATCCATGTTGAACATCTTTATCGCCCAATATGCCTTGTGTTCAAGTTCAAGTGGAAGATGACAAGCTTTGCCATAAACCAACCGATATGGAGACATACCACTCGGTGTTTTATACGCCGTTCTATATGCCCAAAGCGCATCGTTAAGCCTATAACTCCAATTTTTCCGTGTAGTGTTCACAGTTTTCTCAGGAATGGATTTAATCTCCATTTCGAGATTTCGGCTTGCCCACTAGTTTGTGGGTGATACGGCGTACCAACCTTGTGTGTTATGTTGTACTTCTTGAGTAGAGCATGGAAGGATTTCTGAAAATGTGAGCCTCCGTCACTGATAACCACTCTTGGTGTACCATACTAGAGAAAATATATTCCTTCACAAATTCACAAACAACTTGAGAATCATTAGTAGGGGTGGATTTAGCTTCCACCCATTTCGAAACATAATCCACAACAAGAAGTTTATAAAATTTTCCGTTAAAATTGACAAAAGGACCCATAAAATCAATTCCCCACACATCAAATACTTCAACAGCGAGAATTGGTGTGAGTGGCATTTGATTTCGAGCACCTAGATTGCCCGTTCTTTGACATCTATCACAAGATTTGCAAAAAATATATGCATCCTCAAATAGGGTAGGCCAATAAAATCCACTTTCAAGTACTTTGAAAGCGGTACGTTTAGAACCAAAGTGACTGCCACATGCATAAGTATGACAAAAAGTAAGAATAGATTGAAATTCAGAATTAGGTACGCACCTGCGGATGATTTGATCAGAACCGTGTTTCCACAAGTAGGGCTCATCCCACTCATACTTCTTATCTATTTTCTTAAGCTTAAGCTTTTGAAAAGTAGACATTGTACTAGGTACTTGTCTTGTAACCAAGTAGTTCACTATATCCGCGTACCAAGGTGTTGAGTCTTCAATTGAGAAAAGTTGTTCATCTGGAAAACGATCTTGTAAAGGAAGTTCTTCTTCGGAAACAACAAGTTTACTAAGATGATCAGCAACAGTATTTTCAACACCTTTTTTATCCTTTATCTCATAATCAAATTCTTGCAATAGTATATCCACCGTATAAGCCTTGGCTTAGCTTCTTTCTTCTTTAGTAGGTACCTAAGTGCTGCGTGATCAGAATACACAACTACTTTTGAACCCACCAAATAGGATCTCAATTTTTCTAGTGCAAACAATATAGCCAAAAATTCTTTCTCGGTAGTGGAATAGTTGATTTGTGCATCGTTTAGGGTCCTATATGCATAATAAATCACATGAGACAGCTTTTCTACTCTTTGACCCAAAACGGCTCCAACTGCATAGTCACTTGCATCACACATTAATTCAAATGGAAAACTCCAATCTGGTGACTTGATAATTGGTGCAGTTGTCAACAATTCTTTCAATCTATCAAAGACATCCTTGCACTCCTTGTTGAAGTCAAAGATAACCTATTTTTGCAATAATCTACACATCGGCATTGAGATTTTGGAAAAGTCCTTGATAAACCGCCTGTAAAAACCTGCATGACCAAGAAACGAGCGAATTTCCCTCACCGAAGTGGGATATTGTAAGTTCCTTATTAAGTCTATCTTTTCTTTGTCAACTTCAAGCCCTCGAGAGGACACAATGTGACCGAGCACTATGCCATGGTTTACCATAAAGTGGCATTACTCCCAATTTAAAAAAAGATTAGTGTTTATGCATCTTTTAAGCACAAGTTCAATATTTTGTAAAAAAAATTCAAAAGAATCACCATAAACACTAAAATCATCCATAAATACCTCAATTATGCTTTCCACATAGTCAGAAAATATACTGACCATGCGTCTCTAAAAAGTGGAAGGTGCATTGCAAAGACCAAACGACATCCGTCCATAGGAAAACATACCAAATGGACAAGTGAAAGTAGTCTTCTATTGATCTTCCGGTGCAATAACAATCTGATTGTAGCCCGAATAACCGTCCAAAAGCAATAATGTGAATGTCCCGCTAACCTCTCTAACATCTGATCAATGAAAGGCAAAGGAAAGTGATTCTTTCGTGTTGCGGAATTAAGCTTTATGTAGTCTATGCACACTCTCTATCCTGTTTGAACTCTTGTAGGAACAAGTTCATCATCTTGATTTCTAACAACAGTGACACCTGCTTTCTTAGGTACCACCTGTACCGGGCTAACCCATTTGTTGTCAGAAATTGGGTAAATCACCCCCACACTTAGTAATTTGAGGATCTCTTTCTTCACGACCTCCAACATTGGGGGGTTAAGCCTACGCTGAGCATCACGTACTGGCTTGAAATCATCTTCCGTTAGGATTCTATGCATGCACATGGATGGACTAATGCCTTTGATATCAGCAATTGTCCAACCAATAGCCGTTTTTTGCTCTTTCAGAACCCTAAGTAGACGTTCTTCTTGTATTGGGGTGAGGTCCTTTGCAATAATCACCGAGAGTTCTTCTTTATCACCAAAGTATGCGTACTTTTGGTGGTCTGGAAGCGGCTTCAGTTCTAGTTTTGGTGCTGCACAATAGAAGGTAAAGGAACCTCATTAGTTATGGGTAAAGAAATATAAGAAATATTACCCGGTTTAGTTGTTTGTAATGCTGTTAAAGCACCACACATCTCCACTAGCTCTTTGGATAAGTTAACGTCCAGGTTTGGCTGTCCATGAACGTCCAAATAAATGTTATTCCGTGGCACAACTCCAAGTTCATCCTCGTTATTCAAATCAAATATTTGTTGCGCTAACGAACCAATAACATCAATAGAGAAAGCTGAATGAACATCACTAGGATAACGCATGGTTTCAAAATATTGAACCGTATGATCTCCTCATCAAATTCCATAGTGAGTTCATCACTATCAACATCAATCTTCGTCTTTGTAGTTTTCATAAACGGTCTCTCAAGAAGTAACTAAGTAGATGAAAAATTATCTCCATTGTGCATATCCACAATATAGAAATCAAACGGAAAGATTAACTGATTCACTTGAACTAACACGTCCTCCGCGACTCCCTTAGGATATATATTGGACTTGTTAGCCAATTGAATATTGATCTTTGCCTCTTTTAAAGGTCAAAGATTCAAAGAATCATAAACATCGGCTGATAACACTTATGGATGCTCCCAAATCAAGCAAAGCACGCTCGAATCTTCGGTTACCAATGGTAACCGGTACTGTGAAACCACCAGGATCTTCACATTTTGTAGGCATCTTCTTTAGTAACATTGTTGTAGCACTTTCTCCCACTTGAGTAATCTCATTAGCAATCAACCTATCCTTCCTTGTACACAAATCCTTCAAAACCTTGACATACATGGGTACGGTTTTGATGGCCTCAATAAATTGAATGTTGATGTGTATCTTGCTGAAAATATCCATGATCTCCGTGTCTGGAGCTTGCTTCTTTGACTTGGCAAAACGACTAGGGAAAGGAGGTGGTATGATAAAAGTGGGAACCGTTTCCTTAGGTTGGTCGTTTAAGGTTGGCTTTTCCCTTGGGACGGTTTCCTCCTCTACTTCCTTTTCGATGTCTTTACTAACCTCGTTTTGTTGATGTGCCTCTTCAGTTTGTCTCCCACTTCTTAGAATGACTGCATTAACTTGCTCTCTTGGGTTCACAAAAGGTTGTGACGGCAACTTTGTCGAAGCTTGTGCCTTCAGTGAATTCATATCGGTTGATAATTTCCCTATCTGAGTCTGCAAGTATTTAATAGCATTATCACTCTTTTGTTGATATTGCAAATTTTGTTGGTATATCGCCTTTTTTTCTTGGGAAGCTTGATATTGATTTTGCATCATAGCTTTCATCATATCTTCTAGACCGGAGCTCTGGTTCTGTTGCTGAGGTTAAAAAGCACTTAGTCGCCCAAAAGCTGGCATATGAGCCGCGGCTTGCTTGTTGGCATAACTGAAATTAGGATGATCTTTCCAACCAGGGTTATAAGTATTAGAATATGGATCATAATTTTGCCTTTGATTAGGAAATAAAGCATTAACCTCGGCCTCCTCTTCGTATGGTGGAGCAACTACCGAATCTATACAATGAATCTCCTTTTCAATGGTGCTTAACATATGCTCGGTATTTGGAGATTCACCCATCTCGCTAACTCTTCTAACATTTGAGTCGTGCCTTGTATAAAATTGTCGTGCGTTTGAGGCCATACTCTCAACTTGCGAGATTGTCTTCTCAGTAAGTGAACCACCAGTAGCTGCATCAATCAAATTCTGTTGCTATGGAAGTAATCCTTCGTAGAAGAATCGAATGATGAGTGTTAGGGATATGTTGTGATGGGGACAGCTTACCACTAACTTTTTCTACCTATCCCAGTATTCATAACGAGACTCCCCAGTTTTCTGAAGAATACCACTAATCTCCTTACGAACAGATGTTGCCTTAGAAGCAGGAAAATACTTCTCTAAAAATAGATTTTTCATTTCAGTCCATGTTGTAATACTCCCAGTAGGAAGGTAATACAACCATTCTTCCGTTGAATCTATTAAAGAGAATGGGAAAGCTTGTAGCATTGCCGTATCACTGTCTTCGGTACTTTGCCTAAGACTTGTCATCTTTTGTTGAAATTGTCGAAGATGGCGATTCAGATCTTCGCCCTGGAAGTCCCTTGAACTTTGGTAGATGATGAAGTAGATTCAACTCCAGCTCCACTGGGTTAGTGATTGTAATACACAGTGGTTGCGAATCTAAGCATGGAGATGTCAACTCTCGCAGCTTCCTCTCCACAGGTGGAGGTGGTGGAGGATTTGTATCGTCGCTCACCAATGTTGATGTAGAAGGTTCTTCTTGCGTTTGCTGACGTGCTTGTAGTATTGTTCCTCTACGAGTTTGAATACTGCACCTCTGGCATTCCCAATATTTCGATGCCAGAGATTAAGTACCTGAAACCACAAATCTAGAAAACGAAATTAAAAACTAAAAAGAAAGTCTAAAAACAAGAATAAAACTAAAAGAAATAACAACTAAAGCTACCGACTGCTCCCCGGCAGCGACGCCAAAATTTGATGGGTGTCGTAAGCTCAGCAAATTAATAATCTTATTTCCACACAATTAACTGGTAATATAATGGAAGTAAGGATCATTCCCACGAAGAGCAATGAGTTTTAGTTGTCAAAATGTCACAAAGAGGGGTTTGTTTTTAGATTTGAATAAAGTAAATAAAAGCAATTGAAAATATTAAATTGTATGCAATGGGGAGAGATATGATCGAGGAATCCTTCTTCGTTAATAAACTATCAATGAGTTAATATATTCATTTATTCGTCATTAATCATAGATTATCACCAACCGTAGAATAACAAGTACGCTTAGCTATTCCCAAAATTCCTTAAATCACTGGATAACAGGTACGCTTAGTTACCAGATTTTATTCATCTGAACCACCTTGAGGTACGCTTACAAGATGTAATTCAGTCGAATGCTTTAGGTTTTGTGAATTTAGGTTTGATCCTAGTAGTTAGACTCAGCACGCTCAGTCTACTTGCTAAGGTTGTGTTTACACGTGATCGCTTTACAGAATCCCTATGCAAGGTTTCACGTTCTATACTTGTGTAGGAATTATTCAACAATTACGGATATCCTAACCATCACTAGCAATAGATTAATCAACAAATATATTCAGTTGGCCACCTAAACAATCTATCAATTAATCATAAGTATTTTAATAGTAAACACAAACGATAATCATATAAAGAAATCAAAATAGATTCATATATTAAATCAAATCAAGTTTACAACTTAGAATTCATCCTGAATTAATAGGTATTTAGCTACTCATGGATGTAGAAGCATCCATGATATACATATGATAAAAGTTTAGAGATATCGTTACGATTGAAGAATCGCTCCGAAACCCTAGCTTTTGCTCTGCGTGATGTTTTCTCTCTCCAAGCTTACAATTTCGTGATCCCTTGATGTGATATGATTTCACATAACCTAATACCTTTTTAAAGGTTTATGTTGCTTGGCCTTCACGTATTTAGTTAGGTTTAAGAACCTGACCCAAAAATACGAAATAACGACTCCAAACGTGACCTTAGGCCTTCCAAGGTATTAATATACGTTTTCCTACTTGCTAAGTACGCGTACCAGTCCGCGAACTTCAAATTCCAGCAGAAATTTTCGGAATTAAAATATGCGTACCCGGTTTGCATACTTTACTGTCTTCGATATTCAATAAAAGCTTGTGGCCACAACTTCTTCATCCGAACTCGGAATGACCTCATTATTTTTGCATTCTTTTTATATTTAAATTATCTTCAAGATGGTGATGATAAATCCTTAATTTGAATGATTTAATATCGGTCTTTGTCCCTTCTCTGTTATTGAGCGTTTTTCTCCTTTTCGTCGCACCTTTTCCACTTCTCTTGGACTTGGGCACTTGGATACTTGGAATACTTATCTTCCTAGATCTTTTCAGCACTTTGTAGCTCCTTTTTGGGTGATTCACCTAATAAAGGAAAATAAGAGAAAACAAGAGTAATAATACGAAAATATGCAAGAATAATAGCTAAAACAAGTATGGAATGGATACTAAAATCATATGAATTATGCACTTATCACTACGCACAACCTATGATATTTCAATTATATTAACAAATATAATGCGGAAAAAATATAACATAGGCACCAGAAATTTTGTTTACGAGGAAACCTCAAATGCAGAAAAACCCCGAGACCTAGTCCAGCTTTGAATACCACACGGTTTTAAGCCGCTAAAGACACTAGCCTACTACAAGTTAACTTCGGACTGGAATGTAGTTGAGCCCTAACCAAGTCTCACACTGATTAAGGTACAGTCGCATTCCTTACGCCTCTAGAACCACGCCGGATTCTGCCCACTTGATTCCCTTAGATGATCTCACCCACAACTAAGATTTGCTATGACCCAAAGTCGAAGACTTATAAACAAATTTGTCTCCCACGGATATGTCTATCCTTTATTCTTTTTGTTTCGTCTTTTGATACAAAGATCAAGGTGAACATGAACCAAATAATAATTCGGTCTTATACTCCCGAAGAGCAGCCTAGAAATATTAGTCAACTCATAATAACCTAACTGATTAACAGAAGAAGTTATTACGGAATCACAAGAGTCTGAAACGAAGAACTGTTGTGATTACTTTTTATATCTTACCTATCGGAGATAAATTTCGAGTAAATATTAGAGAAGATAAAACTCAATACGATAAAACAAGTAAGATCAGAATATGCAACTACAGAGAAAATAGTTAGATCTGGCTTCACGAATCCCAAATGAAGTCTTCAAGTCGTTAACCTAATAATGGTTTTAGAAAACCTAGGTTAAAGGAGAATCGACTCTAGTTTGCAACTAGGACACATGAAAGTGTCGGGATTATGTTTTCCAGTTGTTAGAGTTCTCCCTAATGTAGCCTTTCAAATCATGGTTGCTTACAATTAAAATTTAAGATAGCTTAGTAACAAAGCATTCAATATTCACCGTTAAATGAATTCCTGATTTAAGATTCAAGCTAAGTCTGCTTAGAAATTAAGCAATCAATCTCCACCGTTAGATGGTCTTAGCTTGTTACTCACAAATGAAATATACTTATATATTTAGATATGAGTAACCGTACCTAAACGTGTATATTGGGTTGGCTCAATAACAGTTAACCGAAGTTAGCCATCTGAACACTTTTGTCTTAGCCGTATTCATCTAACTGTAGATGGGGAAAAACGATTTGCTGGTTTTTACGGATTTGAGGAGATAACCGTGCGGAGGAGACTCCTTGAACCGAGCAAATGCTCAACCTCACACAGATGCACTGCAAGAAGGGAGTGCTTTAAGTTCGAGAGATCAATCTGTAAGACTCCAGCCTAAACCAAGACAATGGTCGTTCCAGAGTCAATTCGGTCACAAGAGAGGATAGGTCGATCTGTAGGAGGGAAGCTGAGAAATGTGCGAGATCAACGGTGATCAAAGATTGTAGGTGTGTTGTGTATTCTGCGTGAAGAAAATAAGATAAGTTCTGATTGATTGAACGCTAAGTTCTTAATCTCTTGTTTGTCTGCTTGACGAGAGATTGCCTGTTGTTTCAATCATGATTCAGAGACTTATTTATATTGCTAGAATTGTAAACGCCTTGATCCCATGAAGTGTGACAGTTGTTGGAGTCAAAGAGTGGGGAAGTGGAAATCGTGTTAAAACCAGTTGCTCATCGTGCGGAGACTTGGTTGATTTGCTACCCACTACTTTGCTAACTCCTCCAACTGATTGCACGTCTTGCTCACATTCTCGTCGTGTGTATGAACACACGTACCTTTAACCGCCAGACCAAAACCCTAGTTAATATCCCCCATGTAACACGATTGATTTCTCGTGATTGTGGAGTCAATTGCTGACTTAAGGTGAGCGAATGTTGCTGAATTGTTGAATATTGACATTTGAATCAGTATTCCTTCGTCTGAGCAAATGTTGCTCGTTTGATGAATTGTTGGTATTGGGACCAAATGAAAATGTTAATTTAAGATGCTGACATGTGAGCCGAGCACAATAATTAAAGTGTTGATCACGGGATCAACGTAAAATTATTAGTGTTTGAACCTGCTCAGAATTATGTTTTTGCAGAGCTCTGGATTCGAAACCCTAATTTTTGATCAATTGATGATTCATTGAAAATCAATCACGGAGTGAAGGAGAGACCGCCTACATGGGATGATGGACCGTCTATGTAGTGCTTGTATGCTCGAGTGAGCAAATACTAAAGTCTCTTGAAAACCAGGTAAAAGATGATTAAATGCTGGTTTAATCATTTACTATAATAGTGCTCGTCTCAGCTTTAGGTGATGAAACCTAATTATGAAGAGATGAGGGACCGGCCAAGAGGGTATGAGACTGTCCCTTGGTGGTCGTGGGACCAGCTGATGGTCGTTTGAGCAAACTCCAAGTTGTTTGAGAAAGTTTGGACCCAATATGAGCAATTGAGCAAATTAGGTCAAAATTGTTAAAACATGTGGGACCGGATATTTGCAATCCCTAAGTCCGGACTTGGTCGGTCAAGGAGACATGCTCGTGTCACCATAATGTCCGTATCTTGTCCTGAGAGTTTCGATATTTTCTGATGCGCGTTTGAGCAACATTTTGAGAAAATATGAAGGATTCAGGGTTTTGCTGAAACTGAGGAATCTTCATGAGATGTTGAAAAATAATGAATAAAGTAGGGGATTGTAAGGTGTGGGACCATCCACGGCTAGGTCATGGCTGGCCGGCTAGCGATCTCGGTCCCGCAACACCTTTCCCAATTTTATGTAATTTTAAGTATTTTCCCTGATGTGAAGGAAATACCATGAAACTGAGGAATTTCATGAGGTTGGGGAATTTCCATGAGATTATGGAAATAATAATAAATAAAATAGGAGTCATGAAGTCTGGGACCGGCTATGTGGCACTTTTCCTAATTTTATATTATTTTTCATGATTTTAAGGAAATATCATGAAATCAACGAGTTTGTTGAAACTAGGGAGTTTCCTTGAAGTGAAGGAGTTTCCATGAGATGAAGGAAGCAAATAATATTAAAATAATAAAACAAGGACGTGTGGGACCGACCACGGCCAGGGCATGGCCGGCCGGCCAATGAGCCCGGTCCCGCGAGTTTTTTTCCTAATTTTATGTAATTTTCATGAGTTGAGGTAAATATCATGAAATCGGGGAATTTTCATGAGATGAGGGAAATAATAATAAAATAATAAGGAATCATGAGGTGTGGGACCGACCACAGCTAGGCCGGCTAGTGTGCCCGGTCCCACGACACCTTTCCTAATTTTTATTATTTCTTTGTTGCAAGGAAACACCATGAGACTGGGGAGTTTCCTTGAGACGAAGGAGATTTGCTCAAATGAAGGGATTTTCATGAGATCAGGGAAAAATAATAAAATATGATAAATATATAATTGGGTGTGGGACTGGCCACAGCGTGACTGGCGGGCCGGTTGGCCCAGTCCCCTAGCGCCTTTGCTAATATTTTATTTATTTTTTCTTTCTATTTTGCATAGGTTCATCGTTCCTTCGTGTTTTGGAATGCTTGTTCGTGCATTCAGGTGCTCGTTTTTGCATTATTGCTGAGTACACTTGCACCATTTTGGTCGCGGCTTACTCGATAGCGTCTCAAACGCCCGTTCGTTGAATATTTATTACTAACCCATGGAATTCTGTTGGGAAAACCATGAATTGAAGTAATGAAATATTATGAAGAACATAGAATGTTTCCAAATATTCAGCTAATGAATTTAAAGATTATAAATAATTAATTGATGGCTCTATACTAGCAGGCATGCTGTCTAGGAGCATTAACTATTTAAGGATTGAGCGATGTGAGCTTGTTGAAGCGTCATATTTTCTTTATAGTCAGGGAAAACGTTGTTACATCCTGAAGACGTTATTGCTCTATACTAGCAGGTAAGTCGTCTAGGAGCCGTCTAATCTTTCGATTCTATATAGAAGTAATTACTGAAATTGCTCAGTATTCATGAGATACGCCGTTGCCTCAGCTGAGAGACTTCACATCTGTATATACTCTGAGAGATGGTATTCTCAGTCAGAGATTCATGCGGCATGAGATTTCATGCTTTGATGAGAGACATGAGCCTCAATACTCATCTGATTGCTGGATCAGGAGCATTATAATTATGGTTTTACGATTTTAACCCTTGCGGAAAATCCACCATCTACACAAACACTTCAAGATCAAATATGATGATCAATCAGTCATGATAGATAATCAAATGAATCTAATTGTGTTTCAAATAGAGTTGTTCAATTGTTCATTAACTCATAGAAATATTCATAAACAAACTGAAATGAAATCGGATTGATTCGTAATCGTAGAAAGTACCTATACAAGAATTAATTCATGAACATTAAGCCACGATTTGCAAATTTAATTTGCATTCCTTAAATCATAAATGTTTTTAGTTCATGAGTATGAGAATCATACGTAACTGATTTTAGAACTTAACCACTGTGTTCGCAAACTGGGTACGCGAAAAACAGCTCCGGACCTTGGCCTAGTCAAGCGGTTCGCAAACCCGATTCGCAAAAAACTGTTCCAGACTCAACTCAGGTAAACGTTCGCATACTAGGTACGCAAACAAGAGTTACGGACCTTCTCAGATAAACCCATTCACATACTAGGTACGCAAACAAGTTCTGGACCTGAATAATCACAATATAGTTAGCATACTGGATATGCATACCGTGTTTATCCATACATGGGTAATCCTTATAAACTCTCATTTTAATCATTGAAACATGCTTAGAAGACGACATAGTAATCTCACACATACCATTAGCTTCAAGTCATTTTCAAGTGATCGAATGATCAATACGAAACTTCTAAAAAGCTAACATCAAATGAATGTCTCACATACATCATATAATATGTCCAAGGTAATTTTCACATGATCATCTTTTGACTTAATATTTAGTTTCCAACAAATTAATTGTTTCCAACTAAACTCGTCAAGAATACGATGAACATAGCTAAAGCAAAAATCTTCCAACATATATTTCGAAAAATAGATCAGCGAGATAAACTCAGCTCGAAATATCAAATGTGTATAATGTAAAAGTCTATATAGCTATACAACTTAGTCTCATTAGAAGATAGAATAGAATAGACTTCTTAGTGATAGATAAATTTTAGTTTCCACATACCTTTTGTTGATGAAGTTCTTCCAAGATCCTCAGTAAATCTTCTTCTTTAATTGGTGAACGTCGTGAAGTCTAAATCTCAACTACACATTCTATCCTAATCCGAGACATAGCTATAAGTAGACTAGAAATAAAGCATATATTTTTGATCAACTAAACTTGACAAACAAGCTTGAGATAGCAACGCTTGCGAGTTCGACAGAGCAGTGCTCTAACAGTATTGGTCAGTCCATCATGGAAGAAACTTTTGCAGGATCAGCTTTAACTCCATTTAGTGTAATAATATGACCTAAATATTCTAGTTTAGGATGCCAAAAACAACATTTAGAGAAATTTGCAAAAAGCTGACATTTTCTGAGAATCTATAAAGTAGTTTATAAGTGAAGTATGTGGTCCTCCAATGAAGATCTATAAACTAAGATATCTTCAAAGAAGACTAGGATGAACTTCCCTAAGATGTTATTTTAAAAATCATTCATAAGAGCTTGAAAAGTAGCTGGATCATTTGTGAGGCCAATGGCATTACCTTAAATTCAAAATGCCCATGATGAGTCTTGAATGCAGTTTTAGGTATGTCAGAAGGATAAATTCTATCCTAATCCGAGACATAGATATAAGTAGACTAGAAATAAAGCATATAGTTTTGATCAACTAAACTTGACAAACAAGCTTGACATAGCAACGCTTGCGAGTTCGACAGAGCAGTGCTCTAACAGTATTGGTCAGTCCATCATGGAAAAAACTTCTGCAGGATCAGCTTTAACTCCATTTAGTGTAATAATATGACCTAAATATTCTAGTTCAGGATGCCAAAAACAACATTTAGAGAAATTTGCAAAAAGCTGACATTTTCTGAGAATCTATAAAGTAGTTTATAAGTGAAGTATGTGGTCCTCCAATGAAGATCTATAAACTAAGATATCATCAAAGAAGACTGGGATGAACTTCCCTAAGATGTTATTTTAAAAATTATTCATAAGAGCTTGAAAAGTAGCTGGATCATTTGTGAGGCCAATGGCATTACCTTAAATTCAAAATTCCCATGATGAGTCTTGAATGCAGTTTTAGGTATGTCAGAAGGATAAATTCTGATTTGGTAATAGCATGACTTCAAATCAATTTTGGTGAAAAATTTGGACCCAAGTAATTCATCATATAGATAATCTATAACTGGTATATGAAACTTATCCTTAATTGTAATGTTATTGAGATTTGTAGTCTACACAAAACCTCCATGAATTGTCTTTTTTCTTGACAAGACGGATTGAAGAAACAAAGGGACCGTTGCTTGGTTGAATTATACCAGAATGTAGCATTTATTTGAACAAATTATCAACAACTGACTTCTCTATGTGAGGGCATTTATATGGTCCAAGATTGACAGGTTAAACATTTGGTTTGAGAGGTATTTTGTGATCTAAGCTTCTTTGAGGTGGTAGAGTTTGTGGCTCAGAAAATACATTAGAAAATTGGTTGAATAAAGTGGGGATTTGTGGTGGAGGTGTGGAATGGACATCGGTGGTGGATATGGAGAAAATTTTTCCAATCAACCCATGAGTATGCTTTTGAAAGATTTTTTTACTGCAGTACCACTTATCATGCTTGGAGAGGGTTGTTGTTGTATACCAGTTAAGGTTATATTATTTCCCTTGTGATTGAAGGAGATACATAGCTTGGACAAATTGAATAAAACATCACCAAGATTCCTTAACCAAGTTGCACCTAAAACCATATCACACCCTCCTAATGGAAGGAGTCTCAAGTCACCACAAAACTTGTGACCCTGCATAGTCCAATCAAGTTGAGAACTGTAGGGTGTTTTTTCTTGCATTCTACCAAGTGAAAATGCACGAAGCAATGTGGTGGGATTAAAAATGAGAATTGACCCCATGAGTTCTTCCTTCAACCCTCCAATGAAACTTACAGACCAGCGACCTTGTTAGTAGAAACTATATAGTTACCAGGGCCATTAAGAACATTATGACCTAGATGACCATAGTTTAGTCGTCAATTTTTTAAACCACTATAGCGTCGACTAAAGGAAGACGGATATGACCATTTCCTGTATGGAAAAATGCTAGCAAGACGACCATGTTTTAGTTGTCATCTCTTTAAACCACTATAGTGCCCACTAAAGATAGATGGATATGACTATTTTCCGCGTGAGAAAATGATAACTTCATCAGGATAAGAATGTTATGACCTAGACGACCATGTTCTAGTCGTTATCTTTTTAAATCACTATAGTGCCGACTAAAGGTAAATAGATATAGCCATTTCCTGTTTACCATACGATATTAGTCGTCAGGTAATAAAATTATTATCATGACGACCATGACTAGTCGTCATTGTAATAAAAACAATACCATGACGACGATTTCAAAATTCAAATTTTACAAGTACAACGCCATTGATTTTCTATTAAAATGGCTAGACTTAGGCACTAACTTATAAATATACTAGTTTTCCATACAAAAAAAACACACGCCTAGTTTCATATATTATACAGAGCCCAATTCATCATCTACTCTTCTTAACTCTCTTTATACCTCTACATACAAGCAGGGCATCATTTGATTCAAGTGAAAATTTGTCCATAATCAAAACATGGTACCCCTGTTGATAGTGGATTTTTGACGAAGGTTATGTTCGTAAAATCATATCAGAAATTATGTATCTCTGGTCAGTACAGAATCATAATAAATTCATGTATTTTCCTTTCGCAAGATAAGTGAATTGCGGTTTTGTAACCTCATCAAATGTAAAAATATATGACAATAATATTAGGGCTTCTGAAGTGGAACCTTCATTATTCCATGTATTTTACAGTTAAGCTGAAAGACTCAACATTTCTTATTTGAATTCATAATTCATATATGGTGTCTGAACTTCCCCAGAATTATATTCAGAATTAATATGATGACTGTCGACTCATATCTGAATCAATTAAATGCTCCTAGACAGATTTCCTGCTGGTATAGAGCGACTAATTAATTAAACATAGTGCAATAATCATCGTTTGAATTCCTATAAAATATACTAATTAAACCATAATATGCACTTACTCGGATTCATGGCTTTTCTCAACTGAATTCCATGGAATAGTAATGGATATTCACCTTTTAGGCATAAGGGGCACCCCCGAGTAAGCCCCGAGTAAAAGGAACGAACGTATTTAGTAATAACGCTCAAAAGAGCATCAAAAAACATGGAGAAACAAGGATATGTGTTAGAGGATTGCTCGGTCGAACTCGCATGCGTTGTTATCTCAAGCATGTTTGTCAATATTAGTGATCAAAACTATAAGTCTTGATTTCTAGTCTATTATAGCTAAGTCTCGAACTAGGATAGAAAGTGTAGTTGAGCTCAAGGACTTCATGGCGACTCACCATACAAGCGGAAGAACTACTCAAGGAACCGGTGTAACTTCTCGACAAAAAGGTATGTGAAGACTTGAACTTATCTATCACTCAAAAGTATATCTACTCTATCTCCTAATCTTTGAGACAAGAAGTCGTATGTTATATATATAGACTTGGATTATACACATTTGGTATTTCGAGCCGAGTATACCTCGCCTATCTATATCTCGAAATATGTGTTGGTAAGCTTTTCGCTTCGATCAAGTTCATCTTTACCTAGTGACGAAAGTCATGATATGTTTCAATCACTTTGAAAATTTCTTTGACGATAAATGGTGTAACAACTATATAACGTCCTCTAAGAATGTTTGAATGATTGAAATGAGAGTTTAGATTACATAACCAATGATGGACATAAGCATTGTTGTGGAAACACATTTATCTATAAGTCCTATTCCTTGAACCAAAGTTTGCGAACTTTGTTGATCAAGATAAACCGGAAGAATGGTTTTACCAAGTCCGCGAACTGCCAAACTTATCATCCCGAGAAATTCTGCTGGAGTTGACGAACTAGCTGCGTCCGCGAACCCAGTCCGCGAACCGGCGGAAAGTCTTGCCGAGATTTTCAGATGGAGTTTGTAAACTCTGACCGGTTTCTTAAGTCCGCGAACCTAGTATGCGAACTTAAGAAGGTTATATATCTGAAGATGATTTCTGAACTTAAACTTAAAAAGACTAAGGAATGCAGTTTGCAAACCATGGCTATAAAAGTTCATGAACCGATTCAAGTGAATCAAATCATCTTTGCTTCAATTGTGTCTTGTGTAGTACATAAGATTTCCTTGCAATTGAACAACTCTCTAACTAGTTCATTTGAAGTCATTTGAACTAGTTATGGTGAAGAAGAACATGGTTGATATGAGATTCTCATAGGGCTAACCTTTTGGTTAACTATTATTGAACCAACAAGTGCATACGTTTGGGTACGGTTAACAAACCTAGAAGCGTGCACTGTCAAGTGTGTGTAACAATCTAAGTTTTCGATCTAACGGTTGAGAAATATTAGCTTGAATCTAAATCAGGTTTTCATCTAACGGTGGATATTGTTTGCTTTGTGACCAAGGCAAAACCCTGATTTAAAAGACTATATAAAGGAGACATCTAGTATTTTGAAAAAATAATCCCCACACCTTACGTGTGATACTAGTTTGCATACTAGAGTCGATTCTCATTTAACCTTTGGTTTTCTTCTTCTAAAACCATGTTAACGACTTAAAGACTTCATTGGGATTGTGAAGCTAGACCGATACTACTTTTATTGTAGTTGCGTGATCTGATCTTGCATATTCTATCGTACAAGTACAATCAGATTGATTGGCTTGAGATTGATATCTCCGATAGGCAAGATATAAAAAGTAGTCACAAACATCTTCGTCTCATTATTTGTGATTCTGCAACATCTTGTTTCGCTACCATACGATTAAGATTATTGTGAGGTGATTGATAACTCTAGGCTATTCTTCGGGAATATAAGACCGGATTATCAATTGGTTCCTGTTCACCTTGATTATTATCAAAAGACGGAACAAAACCTTTAGGGTTTATCTGTGGGAGACAGATTGATCCTTTGATATACTTGTCTGTATGAGACAAATTTGTTTATTGTCAAAGCCTGCGATTTTGGATCGTATCAACTCTTAGTTGTGGGTGAGATCATCTAAGGGAATCAAGTGTGCAGTATCTTGCTGGGATCAAAGGCGTAGGAGCATAATTGTACCTTGGATCAGTGGAAGATTGATTGGGGTTCAACTAAAGTCCAGTCCGAAGTTATCTTGGAGTAGGCTAGTGTCTGTAGCGGCTTAATACAGTGTGTGTTCAATCTGGACTAGGTCCCGGGGGTTTTCTGCATTTGCGGTTTCCTCGTTAACAAAATTTCTGGTGTCTGTGTTATTTTAATTTCCTCATGATATTGTTTTATCTTTATAATTGAAATAATACAGGTTGTGCGTTTGAATCAATCAATTGGAAATCCGACCTTTGGTTGTTGATTGATATTGATTGATCCTTGGATTTTGGTCTTTGGTACCATCCAAGTTATTTCTTGCATTTGATTAAGAACTCGTAGTTCCTGCTTGAGTAAATCAAATCAAGAGAGAGATATAAACTCGTTTATATACTTTTAATTGATTGAGTCTTGTTGATTCTCTTAAAAGTATATTCGAGTTTGTCCATACAGATTGCTAAGCGAAATATTGGGTGGTGTTGTTAGACCCCCGCTTTTTCAATTGGTATCAGAGTAAGCAAACACGTTCAAGACCTTACAAGTCTATGTTTGTAGCGATCTGACTCTATGGAAAGTAGTGTTATCTCAATAAATGCACCACCAGATACAGGGATTTCAGAATTCTCTTCCATGAATGATTTGATAAAATTTGTAGAAGAAATTCTATCTAAACCTCCACCAGGTTTAAAATCCCTTGAAGTATTTTCAGGGCTTGAAAAGAAGCTTGAGAGCTTATCTCATGATGTTGAGTTATACCTCCAGAAAGACCAAGAACCTCTTGACATGCTAAATCAAGTTATGATGAATAATATTCATGTTGAGGTTGATATTGCTTTACTGATCAGTGAGAGCAATACTCCTCCTCTGCGTAATCCAATTAGTTGTGATAAACTAAACGAATTACAGGAGGAGTTTAAATCTCAGTCATCTGAGTGTATCACCTCAAAGCATGAATTGATTCGTTTCTAAATTCCTAATACTTCCTATCTAGATAGTAGTATTATCTTCTTTTATGAATAATCTAGGACGTCTCTTTTTATCAAAAGAGTTTCCCTTCGCAGTACTAGAAACTATCTGCAGAAACTGTTTTTTATAAGTTGGAAAACAAGAAATCAGAAACACAAATCTTTTTGGGTTCTCTTGAAGTTCTTTGATAGAATTATAAAAACAGTTCCTTGGGTGTTTCTCAACACTACAAGATTTAAGGGTTGTTGGAAAGAAACTCTTTCTTGGTGCCATGGTGAGCAAGACATTGTTCACCTCAACACAACTTGTTTGTGTTAAAAGTGCATCCTCACCAAAAAATGCCTTGCTATGTATACGGTGAGGGAAGCACAACAACTGGGGGGCACAGATTATATTCGGTAAGGCTGTAGAATTCAATTGGACTTTTCTAAAAAGGTATGTCTATAAACTTGAGCAAGTTTTATGTTTTTATTACTTGTTTGAGTACTTATAATGATCCATGTACCTTGATTATCGTTCATTTCTACCTAACTTGATTTGTGTTTAAGGTTCTTAAATGTTTAGGTTTGAAAACATTAGTTCGGGATGTTTGGACTTCATGGTACACTTACCAAGTATGCATAACATCATTTAAAACCAAAATCCAGGGGTTTAAGTTCGCAAACCCCGTCTGCATACTGCTCCAGGATACGAGAATTCGTTTGCAAACCCGTATGCATACTTGACGTCGATATTCGACAAACTTGTTTTGGCTGTATCTTCTCGTCCGAACTCGGAATGACCTCATTCTTTTTGAATTCTCTTCCTATTTGAATTCTCTTCAAAATAGAGGTGATAATTATTGAATTTGGATGAGTTAAGATTGGTACTTGTCCTGTCTCTTGTTTTTGAGTGTTTTTCTCCATTTTGTTGCACTTGTTCCACTTCTATTGGACTTGGGCACTTGGATTCATGGAGTAGTACTCTTATAAGCTCATTTATAGATTTTACAAGAATGTTGTTGGTGAATCACAAAGAAGGAAGTTCAAGAATGGGCAGTAGTACGCATTACTATGGGATTCTTGAATGTTCACAATCATTTTATGTGAATTATGGTGCATGGTCGTTAATAAATTTGTATGTTCTTCTTTGAAAATATTTTTATACGCCTTTGGTAGATATTCTTGGTATAAATCCGGGCGAAAAAGATTGATTCTACTCTCTAAGGACAAATCATCTTATATATGCATTACGAGTTTGTCTTGATGCCTAGGAAACTTCTTATGAGAATTTATTCTTGTTTTTGAGAAGGATTACTATAGTTTGGAATAGCAATTATTGTGATTACACATAGGTATGTCCAACGTTTTCATCTTCATGTTTTTAGATTTATTGGTTTAAACTCTAAATTTGTTTGGAAGATGATTTTTTAATTTGTTATGGGATATTGGTGTTTACGTCCGTGAACTATGTTTGTCCCATACTCTGTCAAAACTAAAGTCGTTTGTGATCGGTATTCACGTACTGGTAAAAGAATTAATAGACTTTTGACAAATACAAAAGTTAAGCCTATATTGTCAAACATTTGATGGAAGATAGGTTAAAATATTTTGTTTTCAAGGATTATGTCTATTAATTGTCGTTATGCAAATAGTGATTGAAGATAGAATGAATCCTTGAATATTCCGCAGTATTGATCATCCCTGATCCATATTTTATGTATTACTGTGAGGCTCCGTAATGTGTCTTATGTTGAGCACGATACAACCAAGTTGATTAATTCTTGATTATATTTGTTGGTTGTTCCGTAAGGTACTTTATGTTGAGCATTTTTGAACTAAATTGATCATCTTGTTTGGTTATTTAGTTATTGCTCCATAAGTCTTTTTATGTCAAGCAAAACAAATGACAATTAAATTGATTACTTTGGTAATTATTTTGGTTGTGTATTCCAATTAGATTAATTATGGGTTCTCTTGTAATTAATCTAGTTGAATATTTTCATACTCCGTAGGATTCCTCTTGTGTTGAGTATATGAACGACTATCATATTCATTTTATAATGGTTATGTTAGTCGTATGCTCCGTAAGTTCTCTTATGTCGAGCATAGTCAATTAAGTTGATCACTTTTTGTGTTTAATTTGATTGCGTATTCCGATTAAGTTAATCATGGGTTTACTTGTGATTAATTTGATTGAGTTTTTGGATATAGAAAATCATTCTCATGGTTTTTGGTGTCCAATAAAATCCTTCTTTTCTTTCGAAATTAAGGTCTCTCTTGTTGTTCTTTCGAGAATGATATCAAATGGGGGGAGTTCTTTTGAACTTGTGCTTAATGGTAATATCTTGAGGGGAGTGCGGCTATGGAATATTAGAGGGGTTAGATTGTATCTTTAAAACTCCTTGATGAATGATATTAGCTTCGGCTATATGATTGCATCTAAATTAGATGGTATGTATTTTCTTTTAGCCATGAAATTTCTCTTACGGAAATTTTATTATGATCCCGTTCTTGTACCTTTGCAAATTTTATTGACAAAAAGGGGGAGAATTAATATGTAGTTCACATTAGAAATACATATGGTTTTCGGATCATTGTGTAAGGGGGAGTGGTTTCCATGTGAGATGGATTATTGACTAAGGGGGAGTGATACACATCACCACAGTATTATTGTTGAAGTTGTGATACAATTGGACTTTGACATTGTGTAATAATACTATGACACTGTATAACAATGATCGAGACCGATGCTTTCTCATTGTTATATCTACGGATCTTCAACAACGGTGATGCTAAACTTACAACCTTTGGGATCATTGGAGTACTTGGAAATGACGAAGATTTCGAGGAACGTTGAAGATTAGACATGTCGAATAGGAGCTACCAAAGTTTCTTTATCTTTTTTGTATTCCATATGTATTGATAGTTTTGTCACTAAAATTGATAAAGGAGGAGATTGTTAGAGCATTGCTCGGTCGAACTCGCATGCGTTGTTATCTCAAGCATGTTTGTCAATATTAGTGATCAAAACTATAAGTCTTGATTTCTAGTCTATTATAGTTAAGTCTCGGACTATGATAGAAAGTGTAGTTGAGCTCAAGGACTTCATGGCGATTCATCATACAAGCAGAAGAACTACTCAAGAAACCGGTGGAACTTCTCGACAAAAAGGTATGTGAAGACTTGAACTTATCTATCATTCAAAAGTATATCTACTCTATCTCCTACTCTTTGAGACAAGAAGTCGTATGCTATATATATAGACTTGGATTATACACATTTGGTATTTCGAGCCGAGTATACCTCGCTTATCTATATCTCGAAATATGTAATGGTAAGCTTTTCGCTTCGATCAAGTTCATCTTTACCTAGTGACGAAAGTCATGATATGTTTCAATCAATTTGAAAATTGCTTTGACAAGAAATGGTGTAACAACTATATAACGTCCTCTAAGAATATTTGAATGATTGAAATGAGAGTTTAGATTACATAACCAATGATGGACATAAGCATTGTTGTGGAAACACATTTATGTATAAGTTCTATTCCTTGAACCAAAGTTTGCGAACTTTGCTGATCAAGAGAAACTGGAAGAATGGCTTTGCCAGGTCCGCGAACTGCCGAACTTCTTATCCCGAGAAATTCAACTGGAGTTGACGAACTAGCTGCGACCGCGAACCCAGTCCGCGAACCGGCGGAAAGTCTTTTGCCGAGATTTTCTGATGGAGTTTGTAAACTCTGCCTGGTTTCTTAAGTCCGTGAACCTAGTATGCGAACTTAAGAAGGTTATATATCTTAAGATGATTTCTGAACTTAAACTTAAAAAGAATAAGGAATGCAGTTTGCAAACCGTGGCTATAAAAGTTCATGAACCGATTCAAGTGAATCAAATCATCTTTACTTCAATTTTGTCTTGTGTAGTACATAAGATTTCCTTGCAATTGAACAACTCTCTAACTAGTTCATTTGAAGTCATTTGAACTAGTTATGGTGTATAAGAACATGGTTTATATGAGATGCTTATATGGTTAACTATTATTGAACCAACAAGTGCATACGTTTGGGTAGGTTAACAAACCTAGAAGCGTGCACTGTCAAGTGTGTGTAACAAGATAAGTTTTCGATCTAACGGTTGAGAAATATTAGCTTGAATCTAAATCAGGTTTTCATCTAGCGGTGGATATTGTTTGCTTTGTGACCAACGTAAAACCCTGATTTGAAAGACTATATAAAGGAGACATCTAATATTGTGCAAAAATAATCCCCACACCTTACGTGTGATACTAGTTTGCATACTAGAGTCGATTCTCCTTTAACCTTTGGTTTTCTTCTTCTAAAACCAGGTTAACGACTTAAAGACTTCATTGGGATTGTGAAGCCAGACCGATACTACTTTTATCGTAGTTGTGTGATCTGATCTTGCATATTCTATCGTACGAGTACAATCAGATTGATTGGCTTGAGATTGATATCTTCAATAGGCAAGATATAAAAAGTAGTCACAAAAATCTTCGTCTCATTGTTTGTGATTCCGAAACATCTTGTTTCGCTACCATACGATTAAGATTGTTGTGAGGTGATTGATAACTCTAGGCAGTTCTTCGGGAATATAAAACCATATTATCAATTGGTTCCTGTTCACCTTGATTATTATCAAAAGACGGAACAAAACCTTTAGGGTTTATCTATGGGAGACAGATTGATCCTTTGATAGACTTGTCTGTGTGAGACAGATTTGTTTATTTTCAAAGCTTGCGATTTTGGATCGTATCAACTCTTAGTTGTGGGTGAGATCATCTAAGGGAATCAAGTGCGCAGTATCCTGCTGGGATCAGAGGTGTAGGAGCATAACTGTACCTTGGATCAGTGGGAGATTGATTGGGGTTCAACTACAGTCCATTCCGAAGTTAGCTTGGAGTAGGCTAGTGTCTGTAACGGCTTAATACAATGTGTGTTCAATCTGGACTAGGTCCCGGGGTTTTTCTGCATTTGTGGTTTCCTCGTTAACAAAATTTCTGGTGTCTGTGTTATTTCAATTTCCTCATTATATTGCTTTATCTTTATAATTGAAATAATACAGGTTGTGAGTTTGAATCAATCAATTGGAAATCCGACCTTTGGTTGTTGATTGATATTGATTGATCCTTGGATATTGGTCTTTGGTACCATCCAAGTTATTCCTTGCATTTTATTAAGAACTCGCAGTTCCTGCTTGAGTAAATCAAATCAAGAGAGAGATATAAACTCGTTGATATACTTTTATTTGATTGAGTCTTCGATTCTCTTAAAAATATATTCGAGTTTGTCCATACAGATTGCTAAGCGAAATATTGGGTGGTGTTGTTAGACCCCCGATTTTTCAATATGGAAGTTGTATCAAAATAGGAAAAGAAAGAGAAATAAAATAAGGAAACCGTGATGGGCCGGCCATGCAGCCGGTTTTGGTCGGCTCCCCCCTCATTACCTTTTATTTTATTATTATTATTTAAGGATTACTTTTTTAATCAAAACTCCTTATTTCCATATCTATATTGCTCCATGGACCATATGGTTAGCAAAGCAATTGGTCCTGCAAACATTATGACTTTCTACCCTAATAAATATGTTTAGATCAAGTGCCTTGGTCCCAGACAGTTCAGAGAAGTAGTTTGTTATCGTCTTGGTATCCCGTTATTTGTTGAGGATGGATTGTGCGCTTGTTGCAATGAGCCTATGGATATCTTTGGTGATCACGCGCTTCACTGTGCTAATGATATTGGTCCAAAGTTCTGTCATGACTTGGTACGTGATGTAATCGCAAATATTTTCTTCAAAGCTGGCGTCCCTGCTCGCAAGGAAGTTGCTTTGGGTTTTTTGTCTGAAAATAACAAGGATTTGCGTCCGGCTGATATCATTGTTCTCAACTGGGAAAACGGCCAAGATGTGTGTATGGATGTCACAGGAGTCTCCCCCTTTACTGGTGATGGTGTTCGTACGTTTGTCTCAGGACAAGCTATCTCCAAAGCTATCTCGCGTAAACGTTCCAAATATTTGAATGAGTGTACTTCGCACGGTTATGGTTTGGGTGTGCTAGCCTTTACTACCTTAGGAGAACTTAGTGAGGACACTGTATCTTTTTTCAAGCGTATGAAGAATTGTTTAGTTAGTCATGACATTGGTAGTGGTCTCGGTAGTTTTATTTTTCACAGACTGGGTGTTGCTATTCAAAAAAGGGTTGGTGCTCAGCTTGTTGCTCGGCTACCAACTAAAACCTCTTTTATAAACTGATTTTGATTAAAAAAAAATTACCCGCAAAAAAAGTTAAAATTTGATGATAAATTATTGGCAATAAATATTAAAATAATATTATTTTCTTATTGGATAAAGAGTATTACATTAACTTGTTGGAAGCCGAACAAGCTAAGCTCCAACGACGCACTACTACATTACTTGAACAGGTTGTTGTGCTAACCTACTAGCGAGCCTCATGAGTAACCGAGCCAAGGGAGCTGAAGCGGATGGGGGGGGGGGGGGGGGGGGTTGAGATTGTGGCACAAGGGGGATAAGATAACTCTAGCTTCCATGTTAATTCCTGCAATATTACGTCATTGGGGTATCGAACCTGAGACCTCCTGGAGCGCATGAAACTTTGGGAAACGGGGATGACCAGCTGAGCTATGTACCCTTTTTAATATTTTGAACAGTTGGTCTTCCAAGCAAGGTTAAGAGTTTCAGTCAAAATTAAATTCTTCATAAAAGGATGAAATAATGCTCGATGAACCATCAGAAAATACCAAAGTTCTCTGGATTGGTCATGGTGGCCTACATTACATGTGATGCGTAATACATCCATGATGAGAAATACGAGTAAGTCGTGCTGACAGTTGAAGGAGTAAATGGAATAGTGGATGGCCAATCAACCGAATTTTCCATGCAAAGTGGAAGTGGTTTATGCACGTTCTCCCACTTCCCCATTTTTAATTCTTTTCAACCATCGCCACTTACAGGAGATCGATGTGCAACAATAAATATGTTGTCTTAACCTATGATATGATAATCAAGACAACTAAATCAGGTAAGACTCAACACACAACTGTCAATTATCAAACACTTGCAGAAGATTTCTCTCGTCTACATAGATAAGTCATCTTCAAAGCAGTTCAACATATCACTCACGATCGATCAATCTCCATTGATCTCCACACATTCACAGCTTCCTTCCCGATAGACCGACCATTCTCCCCCACTTGTGACCGAATTGAATCTGAAACGACCATTTTCTTAGTTTGGGCCAGAGTCCTACAGATTAATCTCTCGAACTCAAAGTACTCCCGTGCAGTATATTTGTTTAAAGGTTCATATGATTTGCTTCATATATCACTTGCCTCCTACACCACTTTTTATTAGAAAACCGACAAACTATTTTTACCCGCAAACAACCCCGAAAGTCGAGTTGTAGATCCCCCCCCCCCCCTTATGGGTACATCCCGAAACCTTTTGGGTGAAGATATATAACCAATACCGTCAAGATTATAGGAATTCAATACTGTCAAGATTATAGGAATCCAAAAAGAAAATCTCTTCAAAAAATTCATGATAGGTACCAAGTTATCTAAAAGGGCATGTGTGATTTTATAGCTGTCCAACAATGGATCTTCAAACCTAGCCATTTAAGCTTGACGATCCCATAATTTGTAAGTATTTTTAGAGTTTCTATTACATAAGTCAAGTTGTTTGATCTTCTATTATAATAACACAAACAAAGTAAGTTTGCATTTTTATTTTTGTAAGAGGAAGTCGCGAAAATGCACTACTTGGAGGAAAAGGGAGAAGCATTCACATTTGATGAAAGCTACCATTTCATAAATTCCAAAATTTCGGAGTTTGACCCAGGCTCTATGTCGAATTTCGTGGATCGGAGGAAGACTTTTTCGATGGAGATTAAGACTTATAATAGTAGATTCTGTGGGTAAATCTTTATGTAAACCTTCACGAGACTATAACTCGTGCACTAGGGTCTCATAGGGGCTAAAAGGCTTGGTGCACATGCTAAGCGCATTCATGTTGCCTATGAAAGTCAGTTAGATTTTATGTTTCAATAAATGTACTAACCAATATTGCATGAATAAAGTAGATAACATCTTTTAACATTCAATTTTTTGTCGAGTATAAGTAAATGTCGGCGTGGTTTAACACTTTACAGCTTGCTGACTAATCTAGGGTCGTCATTTTGTTGTTTTAGCTGAATAAAGACTGTAAAAAAAATATAATACAATGACCAAGGTCATCATTTTCTAAAACTACAACCTCGACGACAACATTCTAGTTGGCATGTTATGAAATTAATACATTGCCGACTAATTATGACTTTATAACACCTTTCTCTGTATGTCAAAACTCATTTGGTTGGCATTATGGTTTATTATCAACATGCCGGCTATAGAGGGTCGTTATCTTCCAGTTTAGTCGAGCATGCCGACTTTTCATACCGTCAGTTGTGAAAGTGTTGATTTCTCTTGTAATTTGGAGAATTAAACCATTAAACAGCCTTACAATCCCCTTTTAGAAGTGTTTGAGCAGTGAGGTTTCATTTCCTTCACAATCAAAATTCTGAAAACAATTTTTTTCCTCAGAAATCTTTTAACAAAATCGATAAGTTCAATCTAACCAAAACAAGATTTCATAACTTATATTTCAACTAGTTAATATAACCAAATTAATTAAACTAAATAAGTTTTTAGTGCTAATTACACAAGGGCATTTTTGCCATTTTTAAAAATATATGGCTAAGGAGTTTTGGGTTTTATTTCCTAAAGACCCTATTTTGTTTTATTTGGTATACCCCACTATAATCTCGGTATACCTCAATTCAGAGAGTTATATTTGTGTAAATCTTTTAACAACTCCATAGAAAAGCATAATATTTCTTTCAAATACTTATGTAATACAATTAGTACATAAAAAATGTAAAAAATGTAAAAAATGTTAGCAAATCTGTTTGAAAAGGAGAGGATACCGAGTGCACCACCAATTTTTTCGTTTGTGAACGTGTATACACGTTCTCAAAATCAATATGTAAGTACAATCTAGTATGTACTCAAACTTTATACGAACCCAATTCCAATAAGAAAAAGCCTTGGAATGTATATTTGATACTTGAAGACACAAATTCATAAGTTTGATAGGTGCCTAAATTACATCTTTTTAGTATTAATTTCGGATGCTTTTCTTAGCTATTTCTCTTGTATTTTTGTACATTACGCTTTTTTTGCTTTTTGTAGGTATTTTGGAGTCATGTGACAAGAAAGAACGTAAAAAGAGCCTCAATTCGCTATTTGGGGACCTTAGGCATTGGCGCAGTGGAAGCATGTAATACACAAGGCTCTGATGTGTTAAAATGTGTTAAAAGAGCAGTTTAGTGAAGCAACAGACAACCAGCTGACAGATTCGCTAAAGACAGGCTACAGTTCGTCAAGGGGCATCCTCCTCCTTTATAACTCAAACTGGTCGAGTCAAGTGCAGTCTCATCACACAATTATTTTCTCCTCACTGAGCCGAGAAGATGCCTCTGCACCAAGTTCTTTTGCCGGCAAGCTCAAGTCTGATGGGTTCTGATGAACGGTCGGGACATGTTAGAAGCTGAGAACATCACGGAGGTTTGATTCGAGTTTGGTCGTGGTTTGAATCCAAGAAAACAGAGAAAGCTAATGATTACAAGAAGATTTGGGTTCATTTCAGCTGGAGAAACAGGGAGAAAGATTGAGCTACTGTCATTGATCTTTATTGCTGAAAATGGGTGTTTCTTAGTATGTGACTGAATGTGATTAAGCGTGTGTTTGCAGGGAAGGAACAATTTTTGCGGCTTCCAATATGCAGCCAGTACCCAACAATTACTAGATATCCGCACGCACACAAGGTGCCTGTAAAAAAGCCTGACTGAGGTTCTCTTCACTATATCAACCTAGCCCTGGTGCTGATGGGTGTATACAAGGGTTCTGAGATCGAGTGGAACAATTACAGGTGGTTATGAAGTTCAAGAATGGGTTCCAGTAGCTCGTAAGTTCAACTGAGAGATGTTCAAGGTTGAGACAAGCCAGGACAAATGGTGAGACAGTACACAGATTTGGGTTTTGAGTTCATGTGCCGTGTAATCTAGAATGGTTTAAGGGATGCCAGATAAGGGAGTACAAGTGTAGGTCTATTGCCATTGCACCAGGTCCGATGAACTTTTGCAGTGTCCGGGGCTTTATTTAGAAGTGGAGAGAAACATGGAAGCATTGGTCGACTATTCGAAGATCGGGTTTGTAAAACTTGGGCGAAAAACCAGTAAAGACCTAGCCTGTTGCCGTTGATGATTCATGTGTATCAATGGAGCAGATTGAAGATGAGGATTAGGAAAGAGGAGTTTTAGTCGGCATTAAATTCTGCTGGGAAGACGCTATAAAAGGAGACTCAAAAGCTACAGAAATCATCTCATACCCCATACATCAGGGGACTGTTTTCATCTCAACAGAGAGGAGCTCTCTGCTCCTCTCCAATCCATTACCACCTGCATCTCCATCTGCATATCATAAACCACCTGCATCTCCACCACAGCTATCATCCATTCATACCACCACCAACAGTAGCAGCTGGAGTTCGGTTCAGTTCCATCCTCCGTCACCAGAACCTGTGTGCATCTGCATCCAGTTCATCTCCCCCCATCTCAACAGCACCATCCTGCATACACATCCACCTGCATCTCCACCAGCTCCAGGCAGCAGCAAGCTTCGGCAGTTCACGGACCAAAGATAGTTACAGCACCACGCCAGCAACAGTTCCTACTTCGCAGTCATTCTATCCGCCAACAACAGCAATCGTTCGCACCTGCAGTCTATACAACACCACTTCCATCTGTTTGCTGCAACAATATCATTCCACCACTCCACCTTCTGTTTGTTTGGGTTTGCTTATTTAGTTTTGAATTTGTGATTCATTGTCTTCCATGAACTCCAGTAGCTAATTGCGTCTTGATTAGGGACGATTTTGATGTCCGAAATATGAACTCCAATTGATATTTAAACTGTTTTTTTTTCTTGCAATTTGTCTCGTTATTGTTCATTCGCTACGGTGCTAATAGTGGTGATGAGTTATCTGTGAATCGTTTAAGTTGCAAATTAAATTGGTTTATGGATGATTCTAATGCTAGTTGAGACCTCTTCGACCCGTAATTGTCTAGAGAGTCTTAATACAAGTAGTAATACATGAATATTGATGATGGGATTTTGTTAAGTATTCATATGTAGAGATTGACACTAGTAGATGAGTCGAGCTTTTGTGTTTGTCACTAGGAACAATCCTATCTCATAGAACTTAATGCATTTGTTTAAGTCACACCTAGAGAGCGTACTTCTAGGAAACTTGGCAAGTAGAATACGGTAGTCGAGCGCTTCCGTGTCCGGTGAACTTAGGAGATAATAACGGAATAGTTGAGCGTACTAACTATTCTTGGGTTGTTAGTAATGGGTACTTTGCAGAAACATAGTTATATTGATAAGATTCATGTTTTGTGACTGAGAAAGAGTCTTTGATCATTCCCATCCTCATATTTGCATATTTCTTCTACAAAAATTGAATTGACAACTTTAGCTCAACTCTCCCTTGGGAAGAACCTGCTTATCCATATACTACTAGTTAGTTTAAAGAGAAGTAGAGAAATATTATTTTTGCAAGTTCGACACCTCGTCAAAATTGGCGTCGCTGCTGGGGAGCAGTCAGTAGTTTGAGTTGTTATTGATTTTCTGTTTTTGTATATAGTTTTTATTTTTTTAGCCTTTACTAATTTATCTTTTAGAATCTTATTTTTCAGGTACAATAAATCACTTTTTTTGCGTGTGCACAATTGGAACAAGAGGTAAGTCTCTAAACGAGTTGTGTGCATAACTTTTGTGATGTATCCTTTTGGGAACGACATATATGGTTCACAAGACCAAGAATACTATGGTAATAATTCTGATTTTCAATCTCACTCTTACAATAACTTCCAACCATATGTGGGTTACAATCAAAACCAATCTTTTGGCTATGATGACTATTCCACAAGACCTTGTGATTATTCTCATACATCGCAACAACCTTTTGGTGGTTATGTAAGTGGAAAACCACAAGGATGGGGGATAGTTATACTTATCATACGTTCCAATCTAGCTTCTTGCATATGCCTAATGAATTCATGGATTTGCGACGTACATGGAACCAGATTGACTCAACTACCATCTTGCCGAGTTTCGTACCAAGTGAAACCTATGATAATGTATTTAGACCTGTTCCGGATCGTACTTATGATCCTTCACCCATTCAAAGGGAAGATACATGGTATAGAGAACCTATTGTCAATAGTAGCGGAAAACGTGTGAACATAAAGAAACTCTTTAAACAATATGTGCAGTTGGAAGAAGAGGAGCAACGGAAGATACTCTTCAAGAAATTTCTAGGGCCATACATATGGAGGTTAACCGCCGTGTGGATAATGGAGAAGAGCCCCAAGAAGAAGATTCAGAGGATGATGAACCTTTGGAGAATATTGATGATGACGGTGCTACTAGCTCAACTCATGATCATGATGATCATTCTCCTATTCAGAAGGAAGAAGTTGAGTCTAGAGACACTAAAATTATTGATGGTAAGACTTATGTTGTGTATGAGAGCGATGATGATTATGACTTCTTTGTGCATCACACCCCAAATTCAGAGATCGTCAATACTTTGAATGAGAACTCAACTTGTGAAGAACGTAAGGATTACAATAATTTGCTTATGGAAGATTCTGATTTCTTTTCCGATGAGGAAGACTTGGTTATAGAAGAAACCAATGAATGTCTTGCCAGGAGTTTGAGTGAGAATGATGATACTTGTGTTGTGATAATGGAAGTGTCCAGCAGTACCAAGGATCCAGAAATACAAGAGATTTTGCAAGGTTTGTCTAACCCTTTATATGAATCTCTATCTAATGATGATCCTCCCAAACTTGAAGTAGTTTCTCAAAGAGTTGTTAATCCATCTTTTAGGAAAATACCTCATTTGGGGCTGGAATTATGTTCTTCAAAAATTTTATTTGAATTTCTTGCTTCCAAGTATCCACCGTATGTGTTTGAGTCTAACACCATGCAGGTTTGCCAAGAGGAGCGAATAGAAGTGCCTTCCACTTATGTTTTGTATACACTTCCGAGTGTAGAAAAAACTAAGTGTGGGGGTGACTCTCGTGGGATGATAGTTTTATTTTACCCATAATATGCTCATATTCTTGTGAAGCTTTTGCTATATACGCAGATTGTTTTGTGGATGGATCCTCAAATTTTCAGATTGTTGATATATGGGGAGTCTATTTTGAATGTTACTCGTATGCGTCAATCAGGTGAACAATTCCAATTCTTACTTCCTTGTATTTTTCAAGTATTCTTCTTATTCTTTTTGCAATGGTTTGAAACATTGAGGATAATGTTTGATTTAAGTGTGGGGGTAGGGTTCCATAAGAAAAAATTGACGTATGCAAAACTCCAATTTTTAGAGATTTTTGAACAATTTAGAATAAACACTAGCCTTTCTAAGTAGATGGAATTTTTTCTTGACGATGAGGTATATTTCAACTGAGTCGGGATTAGATTCCAACTAAATAGCTTGTTTAGTGTTTATCCTCTATTGTTCAGAAATAGCTATGAATTGGAGTATCACTTTATGTAATTTGTAGAGTTTGATGCCTTTAGTTAAATAAAAAAAAATGCATGATAAACTTCAAAATCTAGAAACTTGTGCCTTCAGGATGACACTAAACAATATAATTGGACGGAACCATCTTGGTTGTAGGAGTTGAGGAACCCATTAACTAAAAAGACAGAGCTCAGGTGTTAGAAATAACATGATAGTCGTTACCATATTTCGGAATATCACCATATCACCTTCTGTTTTTATTTTTGCAAACTTTTTGTTTCTGTAAGTGATTTGGTGGGTCACTAACATCGAATTGTTATTACTGCTAGGATGAAATAGAGTGATTGAGTTACTAAAAAAAAAAGACCAGACCAATGCGACCAATCGGTGTATATATGAAAAAATTTGAAAAGAAAAAAAATATTGAAAAAAAGGAAGAAAAAAAAAGACACTTGGATAGCAATATGTGTGTGTTCTCCCTGTCTCCGTCGCCTAAGCAAGCGTGGAACGCAGGATCCATAGGAATTACCATGTAATTTGCTGACAAGAAGAATGTGCTTGGATCCAAAAGATCTAATCATGTTGTCAATTCAAAAAAAAAAAAAGTGCAAAAAAAAGGTTATTATTATTATTGTTCAATTAATAAATCGACCGCTGGTTCCCTTATATTTGCCTGCTGAGTTGATCTAAAATTAAGATTGTCGACCACTAGTTTCCTTCTATATGCCAGTTGTGTTGATATTAGAATTCAGACCAGTATCTGAATCTAATAGGATTTTTAGGTTCATCTTGGCGGTGACCTTCAGACAGATATGAGAAACACCGTTCACTTAGTCAACATTCGGAAACATCTATCTCTATATCCATCTTATTAATCTATTCATGTGTAACTGTGGTTAGTTAGATTCCGAGTATTGTGGTTTGTTCGACTTTCTGAGAAGAGCTATACTTATATATGAATTGGATTTGCATCAGGGTACTTCCTCCTGTAGCCATTTTGGATTTGTTCATAGATTTTTGTCACAGGTAGCTGGAGTTGGAAATATAGGTTTTGTAGGTACACCTCTTGTAAACCTTCACGAGACTATAACTCGTCCACTAGGGACACCTAGGGGTTTAAAGGCTTGTTATTTATGCTCAAAGTAACCGTAACCTCGACGAGAAGGAGTTGTTTTATTTTAGTTTTGTTTTGTTTGCTCGAGGACTAGCAAAGATGAAGTGTGGGGAATTTGATAGGTGCCTAAATTACATCTTTTTAGTATCAATTTCGTATGCTTTTCTTAGCTATTTCTCTTGTATTTTTGTATATTACGTTTTGTTTACATTTTGTAGGTATTTTGGAGTTATGTGACAAGAAGAACACAAAAAAAGCCTCAATTGGCTATTTGGGGACCTTAGGCATTGGCGCAGTGGAAGCATGTAATACACAAGGCTCTGATGTGTTAAAATTTGTTAATAGAGCAGTTTAGTGAAGCAACAAACAACCAGCTAACAGATTCGCTACAGACAGGCTACAGTTCGTTAAGGGGCATCCTCCTCCTTTATAACTCAAACTGGTCGAGTCAAGTGCAGTCTCATCACACAATTATTTTCTGCTCACTGAGCCGAGAAGATGCCTCCGTACCAAGTTCTTTTGCCGGCAAGCTCAAGTACGATGGGTTTTGATGAACGGTCAGGACATGTTAGAAGCTGAGAACATCACGGAAGTTTGATTCGAGTTTGGTCGTGGTTTGAATCCAAGAAAACAGAGAAAGCTAATGATTACAAGAAGATTTGGGTTCATTTCAGCTGGAGAAACAGGGAGAAAGATTGAGCTACTGTCACTAGTAGATGAGTCGAGCTTTTATGTTTGTTACTAGGAACAATCCTATCTCATAGAACTTAATGCATTTGTTTAAGTCACACCTAGAGAACGTACTTTTAGGAAACTTGGCAAGTAGAATCCGGTAGTCGAGCGCTTCCATGTCCGGTGAATTTAGGAGATAATGACGGAATAGTTGAGCGTACTAACTATTCTAGGGTTGTTAGTAATGGGTACTTTGCACAAACATAGTTATATTGATAAGATTCATGTTTTATGACTGAGAAACAGTCTTTGATCATTCTCATCCTCATATTTTCATATTTCTTCTGCAGAAATTGAATTGACAACTTTAGCTCAACTCTCCCTTGGGACGAACCTGCTTATCCGTATACTACTAGTTAGTTTAAAGAGAAATAGAGAAATATTATTTTTGCGAGTTCGACACCTCGTCAAGAACAAGTCTTGTAGGTTATATATAGTTGAGCTAAAAACTATATAGGTTGATTAACGTCACTACACGAAATCAGGGAATTTGTAACGTTGAAAAAACGTTAGTATCTATATATTGTAACGTCAAAAAAACATTGGAAATGTGCCGTTATTATTAGTGTTACAATAATTTTTCAACGGTTCATTTCGTTACAATGAAATTTTATTAAATAACGGTTTCATCCGTTGGAATAAATACACCAACGATTATCTACTCAGCATCAGATTTATCTGATGTCATTTTGTTGTAACGGATAGCCGTTATTGTGTATGTCGTAACGGTTAGACTGTAACAGTTCGATGTAACAGATACTGTAACGTAGATTTTGTGTGTAACGGTTGATTTATTGCCACCTTTCCTTTTCTTGTAACAGCTACAACAACGATTTTAATCGTTGTTTTAGTTGATTGTAACAGATAGTATTTAACAGTTATTGTAATGATTCGATACCGTGACAGATCAGTGTAACGACTACCGTATGACACGTGTCAATTAGATGTAACGTGTAACGTAACGACTCCAAACGTTGATGATTGATTGTAACATTTTGCATATAACAGCTTGCTGTAACGATTCGATTCGTAACAGCTGACTGTAACGTTTGCCGTATGCCACGTGTGTATAGCTGTAACATATAGATTAACGCCTTTAGACGTTGAAAATTCATTGTAACAGTAATGAATTTGCCAGGTGTGTGAATTACTAATAGATATTATAACGTTCATTCGACGTTGGTAAAAAAATAGTTTTCAAAAAAAAAAAATACATTTTTTTACTGTTATAAATAAGATCCCATAATTGGACCCTGCAATGCAATGCAATCCATTTCTGAAGCTGCAAATACAATTCATTTCTGAACCTGCATTGCAATTCATTTCTGAACCTGCAATACTGAATCTGAAACCCATAATTCAATCTCATTCAGCAGTACATACATTCTCATTCTAGGAGCACAAGGAATTCGTTTATTCAATTATTATGGAATTCAATCTCATTCCACAATACATACATCCTCATTCTAGTAGCATAAGGAATTCATTCATTCAATTATTCTGGAATACATACTCCTCAATCATTCACATATGTAAAGTATATATGAGTATCATCTTTACATTGGAAGAACTGCTTAAGCCTAAAAAATACATGGTTCCCTATATGGTTATAATCAAATGAGAAGGGTTGTGTTTTTCAGCAGTTTCTAAATATAAGCAAGTGTTGTTATGCATTATATATACCTTGGCTGAAAAAAGTTGTTATCCTCCAAAAGAAGTTGTCCATTGAGATCATAGTATCCTTAACCAGCTCTTGCCATCAATTCTAGTATCCTGACAAAACAATAAACGAAACAGAAACCAAAATTAGAAACAGATCTCATAGGAGAGAAAGATTTATTCAGTAATTTGGGCATTTCGTTTTACATGATTTTGCAAACAATAAAATTAGTGGCAATCAAATTGGAAAAAATGTTCGCATGAGAGACAAAGAATCATTCAGTTACATATGCATTGTTATTCTGGATTTCATACATTTTCATTGTTGAATACCATTCAATCATAATAATTTGAACATTGACAACCTAAGTATCAAAAGTTTATATTTATTTGACAGAATTATAACTGCCAATTCACATACACGGTTTCATATGAAAAAGTCTGAAAAGTTGTAGTAAGAGTTTACTCACCATAAGAATTAGAGACGAGAATGTGTTACTTCTCAGTTGTCCTACTTCCACAGCTTCGCAAGACCAACACTGTCTCATATCTTCCAACTTGTCTACATGTCCAGGTATTCTTGCACATCAACAGTTCTAATTATATTTCTCTATCAATGTCCTGCAACGCAAATACAAGGGCAGGGATAAACTTAATTCAAGAATGTTGATCTTGGTTACAAGTTAATCCCTCGCTTGTACAACTTTGCAAGGCCAACATGGTCTCACTTGTTCATCATTTGTCCAGCTTCAGGTGTTTGCATCAATGAATCCTCAAAAAGCAAAGAGAATGGTAGTATGAATCAACTAACTTTTTCATTTAGAGGAGACCATAATAATGATAAGTAATGCACATAACTTTAATGTGGTAAGAGTTTACTCACCAACTGGAATTAAGTAGGTTGCTTGTCAGGCTTGCTGCATCATCAATCTCCATAAGGTAAGCACTATTTATGCCAAGAGAAACATCGCATATCCTACAAGACCCGTTCAAGAAGCCGAAATAAAATCATTTGAAGCAAATTTATTTATTCCAGCTCTTGAATAGCCTTGCAGGAACATACAACAGTCTTTTATCTTTTTCTTCACTTCAGAAGGTACCGCGACACTAACACATCTCTAACTTCAAGCCTTCCGGTCAATGATTCCTCAGAAAACAAAAAGAGAATGGTAGTAAGTGAGTATTTCAGTCAGGATAAAATAATGACAAGGAAAACTAATTATCATAATAGTTTAGTCACCAATGGAATTAGAGAGGAGAACGTATTAGTTGTCAGGTTAGCTGCATCGATCTCCTTCATTTACAGCAAACCTAATGACTAATACGTATCCACTCTGAAAAATCTATGGTGGTAAGTTGCACTTGTTGGCAGGAGTCATGTAAAACATATATTTGAAGAGATCATAATAGGTAAGTAAACAAACCTGAAATAGAAAAGGAAACCTGCACCTTCGCATCAACAACGTCTCATATAACGGTTATGCAAGCACATCTCTAGGTTCCTCACTGGTCCTGCAAGGCTACTGTTTGTGGGTAAAAACCGTTTCTGCTGAGTTTGGTAATTTTGGGTGTGTGGATGAGAAAAGAATCTAAACCCTAAACAATATACTGCACAGGAGTACTTTTGATTCGAGAGATCAATCTGTACAATCCTGGCATAAACCAAGAAATGGACGTTCCAGGATTGCTTCGGTCACAAAGTGAAGGAGAATGGTTGGTCTTAGAGAGGGAAGCGAAGAGAGTGTTGAGACCAAAATAGTCGATTCTGAAGGTGTGGTTGTTTATGACTTTGTATCTGAAAGTAGAACTGGCTAGCAAAATGGAAAGCTACCAGGTGATTTCTAGATACTGTATTGTTGCCGACCAAAACTTGTTGTTTGGTGAAAATAGGTGAAGCCTATTTATACAAGCCATATTGAAACGTACCCTGGTCTCGTATGAAGTGGAAACGATTTAGTGGCGGAAGAATAGAGTAACGTGTAACTGTCAGACATTATGCTTCCATGATGAAGGAAGTGAATTCGTGTAACCGTCAGACATTACGTTTCCATGATGAAGGAAATGAATTGTTTACACCATTACTTTTACCACCACTAATTTTCCTACTTCATGACACTTTCTTGTAACGGGCGCATTGCACGCCGCATGCTGTAAACCGCCAGACCAATACCCTGAAGAGCACACCCCCTATTTGTGACATGTTTGATGACTCGAGTGATTTTGTGGAAAACGTGTAACACTTTGCTACGTGTGATAAGTCAAAGTCAATGGACTTACTGCAGGAAAATAGCATGTAAGGCTATTAGTCTCGTTTTGGCTAGTCGCCTAAAACTTGCCACAAGTTTGTCAGTTCCGTGGCGAACTTCAGCGGCTGAGATCACATCTCATGAAGGAGGGTAGTCGTTGATTATGGATACCTTGTATTGGCACCTGATAATGGCGTAGTGGCGTTTTGGTGTACGCCAATGGCAATGTAGCATGGCTGGCATGGCTCATGCATGCCAGTGGCACGTTGATGCAAGTGGCGCCTGGCGTAGCCATGGCCACTAGATTTAGGAAGCTGGTCGCCTGAAACTCACCACAAGTCTGTCAGTTTGATGGCGAGCTTGGATGGCCGAGATTTCATCTCATGAGGAAGGATGGCCATTGATTATGGCCGCATCTTGTTGTATAGCAGAGTGGTGCCATTGGCATAGCGGCATGCTAGTAGCCGTGGAATAGTAGTGTGCCAGTAGCCGTGGCATAGCGGTGTGCTGGTAGCCGTAGCATAGCAGTGTACCAGTAGCCTTGGCTTAGCAACATGCCAATGGCGTAGCCGTGGCATGGCGGCGTTCTAGTAGCAGTGGCATGATGACATGCTAGTAGTCGTGGCATAGTAGTGTGCCAGTAGCCGTGGCATAGCGGTGTGCTAGTAGCCGTGGCATAGCGGCATGCCAGTGGAGTTGTGGCATGGGCATGCCAGTGGCGTTGTAGCACGGCCAAAGCTAAGATTTGGCTCTGTGACCAAAGTTAGGGCTTGGTGGCATGGCCAAGGCTAGGTTTTGGCGTCATGGCCAATGTTAGGGTTTGGCGCCGTGGTGTTGGACCCACATGTGGCGTGGAAACATTTGGCCATGTTGCCACATCAATCCCATTGCTCTGCGAAACGTTATTTGGCTTTGGTAGCAACTTTCCCAAATTAGGGTTTGGCATGTCGAAACCCTAATTAGTGTGTGTGGTATGCGGTCGTGGCATGGCGATACTTTTGTACGAATGTCGCCATGGCTATGCCAAAGGAACTATGGCAAGGCCGTAGTGTGGAAACCGCCACAGGAGTAGGGATTGCCGTGCGGTGGCTTTTTATGGCAGGTTGCCACGAAGTGGAATGTTACTGCGACAGAGTGGCGTGTTGGCATGTTACCGCCATAGAGTGGCATGTTACTGCGGTAGAATGGCATGTCAGCATGTTACCACGGTAGAGTGGCATGCCGATCAATATGTTGTCGTGGCAGGGGGGTTTGGCTTGCCATTTAGTATGGTGGCGCGACAGGGTGCGTTTGGCCTTTAATGTATGGTGGCAAGTTTAGAGCAACTTGATTGGCCACGAAAAGGGGGTCGACAAACATAAGGCGCGGCTGCACTTCTGGTGAGAGTGTGGCGGATTTAGAGCGACCTGATTGGTCGATTAAAAGAGGGCCGGTTTAGGATGGGGTGTGGCCAATGACAAGTGGCGCCATCTGGCCTAAGGCATGTCCACGCCTCCCTTTGTTGCTGCAGCTCCATCTTTTTCTGATTCTGGGCGAGATTTTGCACCTGCTAATCCATGGCGGATTTATTACCTAGTTTGTCTAGGCTTAATTTTGATAAGCAAGGTCTGGTATACTGCGCTAGGCGAGAAACCCTAAATTCTGCAAGTTAGTCAGGATAATTGATTGAATTCTATGTGTTGACACGAAGTTCTTTTAACTTCATTGCCAGAGAGCAGCATGCTTTTCTGATTGAATACCTTATGCAAAGATCTTATCCTTGATATTTGGAGATTTTCGCTACTCTGCTGCGAGTGAACACAAATCGTCATGCCATATCAACATTAAGGGTTCAGCCGGAGAACATAGCATAAAAGGCATTCAAAGGAACTTAAGTATAGGCAAGGCGCCGAAATTTACAGGACATCCGGGATGGTTGCTACATTCGCCAGTCTGAAGTTTCATGTAGATATATTGAACGGCTCAATAAATATGTCGGTGGAGAGGTTAGCACTCACGGCACTGTTTCGTTGCAGAGTGACGTCACATCAGATGCAAAGTTTTACGATTTTAACCCTAAGCTAAAAACCACCATCAACATTAAGTCCCATGCTTAGCACGTAACAGTGGCATTGTTGCGGGGTAAGCATGAGATGGTGACAGACAAGAGTAAAATCGAAAAAGCAAGACGTAAAGAGATTGCCAAGGAAATTGAACTAATATTTGGTGGAAGGCATGAGGAATCCTTGTTGGCGGCTCTACGTAATTTCAACTTGGCCATAGGGTGTTGGCGTCAGCGTTGAAACTTTGTCTACTGATTGGCAGAGATGGCATTGCAATTTGGTCCGCGAATCGGTGAATGACGCTAGCTGGCTAGGTCACAGAACGTATGAAGATGGCGTTGCTTTGAACAACCGGGATGGTGTTTCCTTGGCTGGTAGAGTTGGCGCTGCTTTGAATGTCTAGGATGGTGCTTCCTTGGCTGGTGGAGATGGCGTTGCTTTGAACGGCTAGGATGGCTCCGCTTTGGCTATGTCCGTGGAATGGTGGAAATATCACTTTGAAATTTGGCTACCAAACAGTGAAGATGGCACTGGAATTTTAGCTACCAAGCGGTGATGATAGCGTTGTAACTTTGGATTCAAATGGTGATGGTGGCACTGATGGCTTCAGCCCGTGGAACGGTGGAAATGGCACTTGGAAGGCTTGCTGGCTGGATCACGGAATGCTGGAGCGTTGGCGCTAACTTAACCATAGAGTGCTGGAGTCATGGAGAGTTGTCTTGACCACGGAGTGCTGGAGCCATGGAGAGTTGGCTTGAACACGGAGTGCTGGAGACATGGAGCGTTGCAGGTTGAATGACTGGTGTTCCTCGTGCTGGCGCGCTGCTGGTTCGGTTATGGAGCAAAGATATTGGCACACTACTTGTTCGACTATGGAGCATGAGTGTGGTGCGCCTAGTCATCTATTCCCGTTCATGGAGCAATAAGGAATCCTTATTCTGTTCAAACTCCAGGAACTGCGTTCGTATGAAAAGGGGTATCGACCCTCTTCTATTTTTGCCGTTCGTCCGGTTCCGTGCTTTCATCTGCAGCATCTGGCTCCTCTTCGTCATTTGTTAGCGGTGGTAGAGCGGGCATTAATGGCAACAAAGCAATCTCCAATAGTTATAATCAACGGCAAGGCAAGCCAGGAGAATTCAAGGTAGGTGCTCTCGCACGTATCCACCCAACAGTACCATCGATCTTCTCCAGAATGTGTAATAAGGCTCTGACTCCAGAAGAATGAGTATCTAACCTCTCCAGTGGATTTCAAAATTTACCAAACTCCATTGCGATCTTGGGATAGATGGATGAAATATATGGTCGGCAATGATCATGTCAGGGCTAATCTTGGAGATTGTGGTTGCATTGTTGGTTCATCCTTGACTTTAGGTTATTTGGTACCTAGACTTTGTGATTGCGATGATGACATGATGTGGATGCTTGTATGGTCGAAGTCTTCCGGAGTCATTGGGTGAAATAGATGAGTTAAGAGACGTTTCATTGCCGATGTGTTGTTATAAAGTCTTCAAGGACTTCGTTCCAGACGACATCCTTCGAACCATCTTCTGAATCTTGGACTATTGTATGGAATGGGATGCAGTGAGAAGTCCCCATTTATACTTTTGTTAGATCTGATGGTATGGACGGATATGTGAATGTATCTTTGTGGCGTGCTTTTGGAGTCTTTGATGCACATGTACAGCTTCATGTTAAGAAATTCTTGCGGCTCGTAAAACTTCGACAACGATGATGTTTAAATCGGGAATAAACTGGTTGAGGGAAGTGAAGGCATCCCATTCTGGTAGTCCCCATATGTAATTATCCTGAGGCTATTTTATCGTGGAAGATGAGCTTCTGCTGCATTCACTGGTAAGGTGGTGACTGCATTTAAGCTTCTAAACATGAATGAGGCTTCAGTCCCCAGGTGTAGCCTACTTTAAATGCATCGCCTTGAATCCACGCATATGGGGTTTGATACAATCTTATCATACTCTCCTGGATGTGATGCTGGGATGCTTGGAATATCACATGGACGAAACATTCTGGATAACGAAGGAGTAAAAGTGAGAGAGTTATGTCATTAATCGTGGCTCCCTCTGTCTCTTTAAGAAAAATGTTTCAGCCGCGTCTCTGGAGTTATCTCATGAATGCTTGATTGTTGTCGGGGATGGACCGTGATGAGCAGTCCCCAGTGGCACTTCTCTTTGGTTACTGAAGTTATTTTCTCTGAGTAGGCTTGGGATCTGCCGCGGCCTCGTAAAGTGTTGCAGGCGCCTTCTAGACATAGATGTGATGATATTCTTACGCTACACCTTTGAAGAGTGGATGACCTTGTCGTGGCTATGACTTTTTGGTTGACCGCGTCTTTCGAGCTTTGACAGTGAAAGGATCTCGTATAGAGCCCCAATCCCCAAGTGTGGTTTACATGTTTATATCTTGTATGGTCGGTGAGTTGACCATGATAAAAACATCATCTTGCATCCGTACTGGTGACTCTATTACTTCTTTCACGTGAAATTTTGTAGTGGTTGTTGTTGTGGTAAATATCTGGATGGTATCGACAAACGATCAACAACAGTTCTTGGCAGCATATGTGATCAGAAGAGACTACTTCATCGTGGGAACCAAAATAGGTTGGTTGGAATTGCATGGGCGTCCATGGAAGCAAATGTATCGGATGGATGCTTAAGCGAGTAAACTATCCACGGCCACGAGGTTTGGCGAAATGGATCAAAAAGTGGACACAACTGCGATCCTTGGATGGTTGTGATCACGATCCTTGACAGGGAGGAGTGTTGTGGCTACGGGCATGAACCTTGGAAGGAAGGAGCATGGCGGCTACGACACGATATTTGGCAGGAAGAAGTGGCGGCTACGCCTTGGCAGGAAGGAGGCGCTGAAGCGGCTTTGTCTCTTGGAGAGGACGTTGAAGCTTATGGAGAAAAACGTTGAAGCTTCGGCTTCGGATCCTGAAGCAGCATACGGAGAGAATGCTGAAGCGGAGCGGCTGCTGGAGAGAATGCTGAAGCGGAGCGACTTCTGGAGAGAACGTTGAAGCGGAGCCGCTGCTGGAGAACGTTGAAGTGTAGCCGCTGCTGGAGAACGTTGAAGCGGCTCCCAGAGAGAAACGTCGAAGCGACTTCTGGAGAAAAATCCAGTGAGGGCGCTATTAACCCTTAACTTCGAAAAACGACTTGATACGATATAGCATATGGGAAGACGTCACAAATAGTGCTGGTCGGCAAGTAGTGTTTTTCTCCTCATGGGAAAGAATACGCTTCTTCTATTTGATTTTCCTTTGCAACTCTCAGAGCCTTGAAGGTTACAATGTTGAAGTCGAAGGCCGCGTCAATCAACGTGTTGTCAAACTCGACATCCTTCAAGTGAAAAGTGGTTATGAGTCCCCAGTTCCATCTATCAATCGTGCTTTCCAGGAGAGGTCGGGGTTTAGGAACGACTTCCCTGGATGGAAACAACTGCTTTCCTGATGCAGTGCGGTTGAGGGCTGCAAATATGTCTTGATGCTACGCCTTGGAGAAATACAGAATCTCACATAAATGTTTCATCATAGACTGCACGATTTTGTGGGCAAAGTCCCCAGAAATCGTGCAGCTCCTAACGGGAAGAGGGTCTCTGTGAACTCTAGAGGGTTGCTGATTTTCTTTCTCACTGTGGTCGCCAATTATTTGTGGGTGAAAACCGTTTATGCTGAATTTGGTAATTTTGGGTGTGTGGATGAGAAACGAATCTAAACCCTAAACAATGTACTTCACGGGAGTACTTTTGATTCGAGAGATCAATCTGTACAATCCTGGCCTAAACCAAGAAATGGTCGTTCCAGGCTTGCTTCGGTCAAAAAGTGAAGGAGAAGGGTTGGTCTTAGGGAGGGAAGCGAAGAGAGTGTTGAGACCAAAATATTTGATTGTGAAGGTGTGGTTGTTTATGACTTTGTATTTGAAAGTAGAACTAGCTACCAGAATGGAAAGCTACCAGGTGATTTCTAGATATTGTATTGTTGCCGACCAAAACTTGTTGTTTGGTGAAAATAGGTGAAATCTATTTATACAATCCATATTGATACGTACCCTGGTCTCGTAGGAAGTGGAAAAGATTGAGTGTTGGAAGAATAGAGTAACGTGTAACTGTTAGACGTTATGCTTCCATGATGAAGGAAGTGAATTCATGTAACCGTCAGACATTACGCTTCCATGATGAAGGAAATGAATTGTTTACACCGTTACTTTTACCACCACTAATTGTCCTACTTCATGCCACTTTCTTGTAACGGGCGTATTGCACGCCGCACGCTATAAACCGCCAGACCAATACCCTGATGAGCATCCCCCGGTTTGTGACATGCTTGATGTCTCGAGTGATTTTTTGGAAAACGTGTAGCACTTTGCTACGTGTGGTAAGTCAAAGTCAAGGGACTTACTGCAGGAAAATAACATGTAAGGCTATTAGGCTCGTTTTGGATAGTCGCCTAAAACTTGCCACAAGTTTTTCAGTTCGGTGGCGAACTTCAGTGGTTGAGATCGCATCTCATGAAGGAGGGTAGTCGTTGATTATGGATACCTTGTATTGGCGCCTGATAATGGCGTAGTGGCGTTTTGGTGTACGCCAATGGCAATGTAGCATGGATGGCATGGATCGTGCATGCCAGTGGCACGTTGATGCAAGTGGCGCCTGGCGTAGCCATGGCCACTAAATTTAGGCAGCTGGTCGCCTGAAACTCACCACAAGTCTGTCAGTTTGGTGGCGAGCTTGGATGGCCGAGATTGCATCTCATGAGGAAGGATGGCCATTGATTATGGCCGCATATTGTTGTATAGCGGAGTGGCGCCATTGGCATAGCGACATGCAAGTGGCATGCCAGTGGCGTAGCCGTGGCATAGACATGGCATGGCAGGGTGCTAGTAGCCGTGGTATGGCGGCAGGCCAGTACCCGTGGCATAACAGTGTGCCAGTAGCCGTGGCATAACGGCGTGCTAGTAGTCGTGGCATAGCGACATGCTAGTAGTCGTGGCAATGTGCCAGTATCTGTGGCATAGCAGCATGCCAATGGCGTAGCCGTATCATGGCGGCGTGCTAGTAGGCGTGGAATGGCGGCGTGCTAGTAGCCGTGGCATATCGGCATGCTAGTAGTCGTGGCATAGCAGTGTGTCAATAGCCGTGGCATGGCGTGTGCCAGTAGCCGTGGCATAGCGGTGTGCCAGTAGCCGTGGCATAGCGGCATGCCAGTGGCGTTGTGGCATGGCCATTCCTATGACGTTGTATCACGGCCAAAGCTAAGATTTGTCTAGGGTTTGGCGTCATGGCCAATGTTAGGGTTTGGCGCCATGGTGTTGGACCCACATGTGGCGTGGAAACATTTGGCCATGTTGCCACATCAATCCCATTGCTCTGGGAAACATTATTTGGCTTTGGGAGTAACTTGCCCAAATTAGAGTTTGGCATGTCGAAACCCTAATTAGTGCGTGTGGCATGCGGCCGCGGCACGGCGATACTTTTGTGCGAATGGCGCCATGGATATGCCAAAGGAACTATGGAAAGTTCGTAGTGTGGAAACGTCCACAAGAGTAGGGATTGCCGTGTGGTGGCTATTTATGGCAGGTTGCCACGAAGTGGCATGTTACCGCGGCAGAGTGGCGTGTTGGCATGTTACTGCGGTAGAGTGGCATGTTGGCATGTTACCGCTGTAGAGTGTCATGTTGACATGCCGATCAATATGTTGTCGTGGCAGGGCGTGTTTGGCTTTCCAATTAGTATGGTGGCGCGGCAGGGTGCGTTTGGACTCTAGTGTATGGTGGCAAGTTTAGAGCAACTTGATTGGCCACGAAAAGGGGGCCGGCCAAACATAAGGTGCGGCTACACTTCTGTTGAGAGTGTGGCAGCTTTAGAGCGACCTGATTGGTCGATTAAAAGAGGGACGGTTTAGGATGGGTCGTGGCCAATGGAAAGTGGCGCCAGCTGGCCTAAGGCATGGCCACGCCTCCCTTTGCTGCTGCGGCTCCCTGTTTTTCTGATTCCGGGCGAGGTTTTGCACCTGCTAATCCATGGCGGATTGATTACCTAGTTTGCGTATGCTTAATTTTGACAAGCAAGGTCTGGTATACTGCGCGAGGCGCGAAACCCTAACTTCTGCAAGTTAGTCAGGATAATTTATTGGATTCTATGTGTTGACACAGAGTTCTTTTAAGTTCATTTCCAGATAGTAGCATGCTTTTGTGATTGAATACCTTATGCAAAGATCTTATCCTTGATATTTGGAGATTCGTGCTACTCTTCTGCGAGTGAACACAAATCGTCATGCCATATCAACATTAAGGGTTCAGCCGGAGAACATAGCATATAACACATTCAAAGGAACTTAAGTATAGGCAAGGCGCCGAAATTTACAGGACATCTGGGATGGTTGCTACATTCGCCAGTCTGGATAAATTTCATGTATATATATTGAATGGCTCAATAAATATGTCGGTGGATAGGTTAGCACTCACGACACGGTTTCCTTGCAGAGTGACGTCACATCAGATGCAAGGTTTTACGATTTTAACCCTAAGCTAAAAACCACCATCAACAGCTACGTAAGTGGTGGCGAAAATACATTACAAGATATGCACTTGTTACCTATGAATTTTTGCCACACTTACACAGCTTCAGGTCGCATCAAAAAATCCTGACACAACAAAGGGAAGGGTATTAAGAATCAATCAATTGTTATCAAGGGAAAGAGACATTCATAATAATAAGTAATGTAAGAAACTCTAATGTGTAAAGAGTTTACTCACCAACTGGAATTAAAGAGGTTACTTGTCAGGTTTGTGGCATCGATCCCAATAAGGTGAGGCTGAGTTGTGCCAAAATAAACAACATACTTGCACAGAGTTCACGGAAAATTAAGATACACTGTAATATGTTTTCTCCACGTGAACTCTCTGTGGTGAGTTGTTTGTTCTGGCATAAAAATGAATATCTCGTTCTTTCGTTGTTGTACACTTATCCTAAAAGACCTATTCAAGAAGTCGGAATAAAATCATTTGAAGAAACTTCATTTATTCCATCTCTTTAATAGCCTTGCAGGAACAGACAACAGTCTCTTATCTTGTTCTTCACTTCGGATGGTACCGCGACACTAACACATCTCCAACTTCAAGTCTTTCGGTCAATGAGTCCTCAGAAAATAAAAAGAGAATGGTAGTAAGTGAGTATTTCAGTCAGGATAAAATAATGACAAGGAAAACTAATTATCATAAGAGCTTAGTCACCAATGGAATTAGAGGAAAACGTATTAGTTGTCAGTTTAGCTGCATCGATCTCCTTCATTTACATAAAACCTAACGACTAATAGGTATCCACCCTGAAAAATCTATGGTGGTAAGTTGCACCTGTTGGCAGGAGTCATGTGAAACATATATTTGAAGAGATCATAATAGGTAAGTAAATAAACCTGAGATAGAAATGGAAACCTGCACCTTCGCATCAACAATGTCTCATATAACGGTTATGCAAGCACATCTCTAGGTTCCTCACTGGTCCTGCAAGGCTACGTAAGTGGTGGAAAAAAAATACATTACAAGATACGCACTTGTTACCTATGAATTTTTGCCATACTTACACAGCTTCAGGTCTCATCAAAGAATCCTGGAAAAATACAGGGAAGGGTATTAAGAATCAATCAATTTTCATCGAGGGAAAAAGACCGTAATAATAATAAGTAATGCAAGAAACTATAATGTGTAAAAAGTTAACTCACCAACTGGAATTAAAGAGGTTACTTGTCAGGTTTGCTGCATCGATCTCAATAAGGTGAGCCTGAGTTGTGCCAAAATAAACAACATACTTACACAGAGTTCACGGAAAATTAAGATACACGGTAATATGTTTTTTCTACGTGAACTATCTGCGGTGAGTTGTTTGTTCTGGCATAAAAATGAATATCTTGTTCTCCCGTTGTTGACCTATCCTACCAGACCTATTCAAGAGCTTGAAATAAAATCACATGAAGGACTTCATTTATTCAAGATCTTGAACAGCCTTGCAGGAACAGCTAACAGTCTCATATCTTGTTCTTCACTTCAGGTGGTACTGCGACACTAACACATCTCCAACTGCGAAAATGTTATTTAGTTAGTGTATCAACCAAGAGAAACTAATGATAACAAGAGAAACTATTTACTATACAAGTTTACCCACCAATGAAATTAGAGTGGAGATGAGTCAGTTGGTAGGTTTGATCCATTGATCTCCTTCATTTACATCAAACCTAACAAATAATACATCTCCACTCCATAAACTGTATGGTGGTAAGTTGCATCTTTTGTCGGGAATCATATAAAAAATATACTTGAAAAGATAATAATAGGTAAAAAACAAACCTTAAGGAAACCTGTAGCAGCCACATGTTCACTCTCCAAATGGAATTAATGAGGTTACTTGTCTAGTTTGTTGCATCCATCTCTATAAGGGGATCATGATTTGTGCCAAAAGAAACAACCCAAATGCACAGAGTTTTCAAAACACTTGATAAGTAATATCTATGTTTTGTCTCCGAAAATTCTGTGCTTGGTGTTGTATCTTTAGGCATAAAAATGAATTTCCTGTGCTTTTGTGGTTGAATGCCAATCATGTAATTCATGTTCAACAACTTGGAATGAAATCGTTTATAGAAACTTCATTAATGAATAGATCGTAATAGGTGACAAAACAAACCTGCGATTAAAAAGGAAACCTGCAGCAGCATCGTGTTCATGGGAATGGCTAGAATCTTAGAAGAAGGATACAACTCATATCAATGTAGGTGTATATTAATCCTGCAAGTCTCTCTAAGGGTAGGAATAAATTTATTTTGACAAAGTTGATTTTGTCTAATAATGAATTTATTCAAACGCTTAAAGAGATTTGCAAGAACAATACTATCCATATAGGAAACATAACAACAAACCGCATAAAGAACAAGAGGGAAATAGATGACAACCAAACAACCATAAATCTGGAGCAGCAATCTGATGAAAGAGATTACAGTTGAGTTGAATAAACCTTATTTGGGTTGTAATCTATAGAAAGAGATTACAACATCCAAGAGAAAAAAGAATGTAAAGCACATCAGCTTATAAACAACAACAACAACAAAAAAAAATCTATTGAAAGACAGAAATCTATTAAATGTAAAGAAAAAATCTATCGAAAGACATTAGTCATGGATGCTAAGTAGTAAACAGCATAGATGTTAAGCAGTAAACAACAACAACAACAAAAATCGAAAATATCTTGTTAAAATCTATTGAGATTACAACCAGGAAAATCCTAATTTTAAAGGGAAAAGTACAAATTTAAAACATACCAGTGAATCTATTAAACAAATTGAAACCCTAAAGGAGAAAGATAAACAATTTTGATAAATCTATTCGTAGCTAAAAGGCACAAAGAAAACACCTTGAGATTGAATGAGATACAGTGAAAGATGCGAGTAAAGAGGTATCAAAGTTCTTCGTCTCCCTCTTTAGAGTTGAATGAAGATGGGAAAAAGGTCAGATTTCTTTGTCTAACCCTTTTAATAAAACAGGAGGAGAGTTGAAATTATTGAGTCAGAGGAGGGAAATGAAATTTGAGAGGGAAGTCAGATCTGGTTTCAAATTTGTGAGGGAATGGATATCAAAAAGAGTTATTAGATTGGGAAAGTGAGAGGGAAACGAAATTTGAGAGCCAAAAGTTTCAGACAAGAGAGAAGAGTACAATAATTTAAGAGAGATTTGCTTTTTCTCTCAAAATATATAGGTCCAAGGCGTCCCGTTCGAGATAAAGTTGGTCAAATTTGTGGTCAAGATGGTCATATTTATGGTCAAACACATAATCGGTAACAAAACGAGGTATACTCAGGTTGCAAGATTACCATATACAAACCCGATATTCTCGTCGGGGCGAGGTTCGAGGTGTCAAATATATCAGATTGGATGAAACTACAACTTATCACTTAACTCAGGTTGCAAGATTACCATATACAGACCTGATGTTCTCGTCCGAGCGAGGTTCGAGGTGTCAAATATATCAGATTGGATGAAACTGCAACCTATCACTTAACTCGTGTTGCAAGATTACCATATACAGACCCGATATTCTCATCGGGGAGAGGTTCGAGGTGTCAGATATATCAGATTGGATGAAACTGCAACCTATCACTTAACTCAGGTTGTAAGATTACCATATACAGACCTGATGTTCTCGTCGGGGCGAGGTTTGAGGTGACAAATATATCAGATTGGATGAAACTGCAACCTATCACTTAACTCAGGTTGCAAGATTACCATATACATACAAAATTTTCCGACGACGGTGATTCAAATTTTCCCGGCGAAGGCAAATTTTCCGGTGATGGCAAATTTTTCGACGATCGTCATTCAATTTTTTCGGCGCATGAAAAAAACTTTCCGGCTACGCCGTAAATGATCAAAGCGAAAGCATATTTCCCAGCGATGGCGAATTTGACCAAATTACCCTCACCGGCAGCAAATTTCAGGTGAGTGTGAAAATGACCAAATTACCTTTCATAGGCGTTTTTTACTCTTCATAGCAGAGGTACCGTTACAAATTTCCCATTCAAGTTTTCAACCACATAGCCGTCTGAATTTAGACCTAAATATTAGCGTGACCCTACAAGAATTTAGAGTTTATTTTGTTACCAACTGTTGTGTCTTTTAGGTTAGACTAGTTTATAAGAGGGAAACCAAAGGGTCAGAGAGCAAATAATTTCAGAGAGAAAATTTGTAGAGGGAGATAACTGTTCTATGAATTTTTTTCTAAACCAAATCAATCAAAATGGCTGGTGATGATGATCGACGCAGACGAAAGGGTAAAGGCCCCATGACTGAAGAGCAACAATTGAAAGAGTGGGAAGAGAGGAAAAGACAAGAAAGGTTATCCGCCACTATGCAGATGATTGGGAAGATGACCAGGGATGATCTTAAAGTACAAAAGAGAGTAAGTGATTTGTTGAGTGATATTGAACTCGCTCCTCTCTGGCAAGATATGCATGCTGCGGTAAATGAAGAACAGGAGAAACCGGTAGAGATTTCTCCAAAGAAACCGATAGAGATTCTTCCAAAGAAGCGTCTCCATGATCCCTTCAAAGATGAAGCAGGGAAGGAAAAGTATTATGCAGTGTGGGAGAAAAGGATTAGGTTGGCGGAAATGGCGGAGATCAAGGAGGTAGAGGCAAAACAATATGGGCGGCGCGATAGTGACGCAAGTGCTATCGAAGATGAAGCGCCAGTTGTTGTTGTTCATAGTGTCAGTAATATCTCCAATACATATTGTACTCATCTGACCTAGATGAGTCACTTGTAGTTTTTCGTGAAGATGAGAATCTTGGGATTAATTATGCAATTTTGGGCCGAAAGACCGATTCCGAAGCGGAGTCAGATGAAGATGATGACCCACAATATGTACAACATGATCAGTCTGATGAGGAGGAAGAGTTTGATGAGGAGTGATCGGGTATAACGAGTAAGCCTTATCGAAGGGAAAATGGTAAGTCACTGAATCATGATTTCTTTTTTGGTCATGGCAATGGAGTCTGAAAATGCAGGAGATGATACAGGGGAAAGTTGTATTTTTTTTGTTTTTTTCATTTTGTTTTTGGTACTTGGATTTTTTGTGTGTAACTGGATATTATGAACATGATAGTGTTGTTGTCAAATGTTGCTTAACACTGACTAAACAGAAAGGTTTTAACTTTATGAAATGCAATATGATGAAGTCAGTTTATTTATATTGTCCGAAGATTGTGTGTCGATAATGTTGGAGATGCAGGTTGTAATCTAGAAAGTAAAACTACAATGCAAACAACTGGAACATGTACAAGACTAAACTGTAATGAAAACAAATGTATACTGAAAACAATTCACTTTAGTGTTTCTTAATAGTTTCCCTGCATCTTTTAAATTGCAGCATGTTTGAAATTCATATACACAACTAGTCTTAATCTACAATATGGCGAAGGGTCATATTACGAACATCTATATATGTTTGATCTTTATATCTTTATATCTTCTGTCAATACATGACTAACAAAAATTGTCTTGTGTTGGTTGCGTCATATTCGACTTGCACATAATTGACACAAACCCTACTTACCATATACAACCCACACACCTGATTCTACAATCTGACAATGAATATAAATCACAAAGATTCCTGAGATGCTGATTTTCAAAACAGAATACAAGCTTTATTCACTAATGCTGACATCCTACAACCAAATAATATGTCTGAGTCTAAGATCATCTGTCAACTGACATATAAAACCACTTGGTGGAGGCATAAAGCATGCAATTGATATGTTCATAATCACCAAAAGATTCTCAAAACAGGATACAATTCACAACAACATAAAAATAAACCTAAAATCTGAAACATATAGATGCTCATACTTCATAATCACCATCAGAAATAGCACCATTCAAAATCAAGAGTGTGTAACCTCCAATTTGTAAAATCATTAAACCCCCAAATGAATGAATTAGAAATACCTTAGATGAAGATGACCAAGATTTGCATTTCCAATATTATGAATCACTATCAATACTTCTATGAGATATCGATTAAACTAAAATCCAGGCTTGAATCGATGTTTCATAGAAGAATCGACTGATTCATTGTTGTTGACGAAGTTTTCAGCAGCTGAATCTACAAGAAACCCCAAATGAATGAATGAGAAATACCTTGGATTATGAATCAGTATCAATACTTCTATGAAAGATCGATTAAACTTAAATCTAGGGTTACATCGAAGTTTCACTGAAGAATAGATTGATTAATACATTATTATTGCTGAAGTTTTCTGCAGCTCAGATCAATGGAATTAGATGAATTGATAATGGGTTGTGTCTCAGGCGCTGTTCCGGACATAGTGTTGGTAGATTTTTGTGGCTTATTTGAGTTGTTGGTCAGGGACCAGGGTATTGAGACATGGCATGATGCCTGAGCCAAGCCATGCTGCAGTTCAAGATATGGCCCATCTATACACAAGTGTGCTAATTTTATTTTTCTTGACCTATTTTTTTGACCTAATTTGTTTGACATTAGTTGATTAATTAGTTGTTGGTTAGGACTCAGTGATCAGGGTATTGAGATATGGCATGATGCATGAGCCAAACCATGTTGCAGTTCAAGATATGACCCATCAATACACAACCTCATTTAATATTTAGGAAGATAATAAATGTATAAATTTAATACAAGTCCATCTAATGTCAAAAACGGTAGTGAGGCACAGTGGTTCACTTTAGTTTTAGTAAGTTTGAGGTCGGAGGTTCGAAACTCTCTAGACCTTTTTATTTTTCATTAAAATTTAGGCATTTGGTTGACCTATTTTGTTTTTGGTCAAGACTCAGGGACCAGGGTATTGAGATATGGCATGATGCCTGAACCAAACCATGCTGCAGTTCAAGATATGGCCCATCTGTTAACTAATTAACAAATCAAATAATTATGTAAAATATACACAAGTGTGCTGATTTTATTTGGCTTATTGACCTATTATGTTTGACCATTTTTTGTACACCTAACAAATCTCATCAATGTTAAGCCATTTCAGGTGTGAACATTGTCATTATAGATGCAGTACACCAGCACCAAATCATGTCTCTCAACAGGTGCTGGCTCTTCAGTATCTACCAAATAATCAAATATGATAATTAGTGTTTGGTTGAACTGTCTATCAACCCATCAATGACAGTTTTATTAGATATTGAGAATCGTAAGAGTCTGCAATTAGGCTAATGGGGGTGTACCAAATTAGTGGGGGGCGTACCAGCCCCAAGGCAAAACCAGTTTTCTCTTATATGATTTTGGAACCCACCCCCCACTAATTTGGTACACTCCCATTAACAATGTTGGTGTGCAAAGAGTTATTATGATGGGTTTAGGACTTGTTGCACATGCCTTTGAATATGTGAATTGCTAAGGGACGAGACGTTCCACCGAGTGCCTTAAATGACTATTAATGTCATCTTCTCTACAAAAGGAAATTAAACAGAGAATTTCCAAAATACATAAAAATCATCCTAAATTAGGCAAGGAAATTAAGAAAAGAGAACAAAGATTAGAGATAATGGGTGATCTAAGAGGAAACACTGCTAACGGAGATAATCAACCTTCTGCACCTTTTAAGTTCGCCAAAAAAGTTGCCAAGACTCTGTGTACTAGAGAATTGGAGAATTTGAGGGATTTTCTGCAGCAAGAGATTTACAAGAGAAATCGTCTGATTGATTACGAAAGAGTTCGTCAGGAAAATGCTCCACTTTATGAACTATGGAAGAGGAAGAGAATTGCAAGAGATGTGAGGAAAGCTAGAGAAAGAGAGGAGAGAGATGAAGGGAGAAGATTTGTTTGGAGAAAGACCCGCAGTGCAACCGAAAGTGATTCTAAAGAGAAAGAGGATGATTTTGAGAGAAGTGATGATCATGAGAGAAATTCTGAGACAGAGAAACAAAGGAGGAAGAGAGGAAAGAAGATTGAGGATGCATGGTATGAAAGGTTCTTAGCAGAAAAAGAAATCCCTAGGCTTTTTGCAAGAACCATGAGTGAGAGATTGAATGTTGAGTCTGATGGAAAAACGATTGATGGTCTTGATGAGAATGGTGAACTAGTTGAGGTTGGAGATTTGGAGGAAGAGAATGAAGATGATGAAGGAAGTGAAGACGCAGGTGATGGAGGTTATGGAAGTGCAACTGAAACAGGAAGTCAGTATAACAATGATTACAACGATGATGAGATGGGCATCGACGACGATAGAAGTCAGCAGAGCAATGAGAACAGCGGTGATGATTCTGAATAATCATCCCCGGAACATCAACAAGATTTCGATGGGAAAGCTTCGATTTTGTGAAATCGTACTAAGTGCTTCTTCGTGAAAATTCAAAGAAATCTTGTAGGTGTTTGCTGATCATTTTGCTCATATTGCTGAAGTTGTTGACATAATAGGTATTGGTTTTCTTGTGGTTATGTTGCTATTCGAATGTTTTTCTTTCTTTTTGGAACAGATGGCTTTTTTTGATACTGTTATGCAGATGGTAACTGCTAACAGTTTTAAGGTGTTAAGGTGTTAACAGTTTTAAGGTTTAATGGTTTTAAGGTGTTTGCAGGGGGTAACAGTTTTAGTTTGTTTGTAATTAAGGTGTGTGTTTGCAGGGGGGTAACAGTCTAGTTTTTCCTGGTATGAATAGTCAATCTTTCAGATGCTTGAGGGAATTACAGACTAGGTTTTTGGGTCATGTTTTGATGTGGATCTTGTGAATGGGTTTGATTGTAATGGAAATACTTAGGAATTAGGGTCTGATCAGTAATAGTGATGGTATTTGTAAATCTGGTTAATGAAATTGCAATTTCGGTTTCTTTTTGTGTTGATTTGAATATAGTAGGTTACATATGGCATGCTGGAGATGTCTTTGTGATTTCTAATGAAAGGAACAATGGTATGTTAAACCGTGGTATGTTGAAATGTATTATATGATGTATGAATTTACTGAAGCATTATCTAAATTCTATCAAGAACTAGAATCCTAGTACAAGGTAAGGGAACATATTACGAATCCTAATTATCTCCGCTTTTCATATAAAGTGCAGAAACTACTTATCAAAAGATACTATAATCTTGATTCACTAATAGTAACAATATCCTACATCCAAACACTATAACTGAGTCTAAGTTTATCAACAAAAGGTATAACAAGTTGTAGATCATCTGTTAAAGCCGTAATAACTTGACTCAAGATTGAGTCCTGTGAAACCTACATGATTACACTGACCCACAAAACTACTTGGTGCTGGTGGAGGCATATGCACATCTAATTCTAATCTACAATGTATTCTGACAACTGACCCAAGAAACTACTTTGACAATGAATTCATAAAGAACTAGAATTTGACAAGGCAAAGGGAACAAATTATGAACAATAACTTCTATTTGGTTTTCATCTAAATTGTTGAAACTGGTTGGGATTCTCATTAGATCTACTGCTTCAATACACAATTGATTGATTCACCCATTTACAAACAAATGAAGATATCATATACACAAATAGTGACATCCTACAAACAAGTAAAATACTATGTCTGACTCAGTCTAATTATCAACTAAACCTACAAAGTACACTGAGATGTTATTAAAACATAATACAATGTACTGCAACATCCACAATTGCATATACAAATCTTCTTAATAACACTCAACAAACACAAAAATCATAAACCTAAAATCTACAATCACATATAAATCTAAAAGATATACATGTTCATAAACACCATCAGAAATTGCATCATTCAAATTCAAAACCAATAGTTTTTAACCTCCAATTTTTAAAATTATTAAACCCCCAAATGTTGAAAAACAAAGATTCAGAGAAAAACCAATAAATGAAATACCTTAGATGATGATAACTCAGATTTGCATTTCCAAGATTGTGAATCAGTGGCAAAACTTCCATGAGAGATCGATTCAACTTAAATTTAGGGTTACATCGATGATTCACAAAAAAATTGACTGATTCGTGTTGTCAATGAAGTTCTCTGCAGCTGCATCTCGATGTTTCAGAATCTCAAATCGATGGAGTAAAATGCAGGGAGAGGAAAAGGGAAATGGGTGGAGAAATTTCTCAGGATCTCAGTTGTTCTCGACATATTTATTCTCTTTCAATTTTCGCACAACTAAAAAAAAAACGAAAAACTAATTTCGTTGATTTTAGTTTTGTTTTCTGATTTTCGATAATTAAAATGAAGAGTTATAATGGGAAAAAAAATGTTGGAGAAAAAAGCCAGAATCGTTGGGAGGCTGGGTAGCTCTTGAGTGTGAGATGGAATTGGGAGCTGATAGTAGTAATAGAGGCGCTAACAGTAGTAATGGAGGGTAATAATGTAACTTGGAAATTTAAATTGAGGATATGAAGGTAATTACCCACAACCCTCACGAAACTCTGTAACATATACCAATTATTGCAACGATTATCCAACGTTACAAAGTTATCAACGTCGATACGACGTTACTTAAAAAATATCCGTTACAAAATCGGGTGTTACAAATTCCCTAATTTCGTGTAGTGCGTACTACTTATGATATTTCAATTATAAAGATAAGCGATATAATGCGGAAATAATATAAAACAAGTCACCATAAAAAATTTTTAATGAGAAAATACAATCTAGTAGAAAAACGCAAGGACCTCATCCAACTTGAACACCACACTGTATTAAACCGCTACAAATATTATTCTACTATCAGACTTCGGACTGGAATGTAGTTGAGGCTCAATCGACCCTCCGAGAAAGTTAGCTCCAGTCGTGCTCCTTACGTTTCTTGGATCATACAATACCATGTACACTTGATTCCCATAGCTAACGTCATTTACATGCTTAGGAGTTTCTTCATCCACAATAAATACTTTTAACTATTTTTCCTCTGACAGATAGCATGTTGATTTTCTTCGTAATATTACTCAATCAAGGTAACGAAAATCTATTTTCTTATGATGGATCTTTAAAAGTAAATAAGATATTAAGCAAACCTAATAATTATGATAGCTTACTCTCTTCAAAAGGTTATAGAGATGCCTAATTGATTCTACCTCACAAGATCAATCTACATCGGATTCAAATTTTGTAGAATTACAAATTCTGAGACGAAGAAAACTTTATAACCTCTATCAATCTTATTTCCTGATCGATAATTCTGAATGACCGTATAGCAAAACAGACAGACCAAGATAAGATTTCAAATATAAAAAATTATCAGGTAAAAGAAAGTTTGATCGGGCTTCACACATCCTTTAGTGAAGGCTTCAAAACTTATAATCTAATTATGTTTCTCGAGGAAACTTAGGTATTTCGAGGATGACTCTAGCCGCAATTAGGACACCGTGTGTCGGGATTGAGATTCTAGTATGCAGAGAGTCCTTTATTTACAATGATGAAGAATGCTAGGTATATTACAATCAATGATGATTTCGTGAACTAGTTTCCATGGATACCAAGTAACCTATACTTCTCAATATAAATTAGATTCATGAAAGCATGTGAGAAATTTTCCTTGAATTACAAAGAATAACTGCAACCGCGTATTTATCGATATAAGCCATGTGCACCAAAATTTATCCCAAGAACAATAATGGAGTTCGATAACTCTCCAAGAAAAAAATCAGTTCGAGAAATGGCAAAAACAATTTGTGAAAAAATTATCCTCCTGGAGTTCAGGAACTTTTCATGTCCACAAATTCGCAAATTGTCCAAATCAGTTTCTGTACTTAAGTTATATAACGTATCCAAGAACCACTTAGATCAGCCAATTCGCATACTGACCAAATCTATTCGTATACTTGAGGATTCAAAAGTGTCTTGGAAAATCTCAAAATCAACCAGTTCATGTACGTGGTTTAATAAGAGATTTTATTCATCAAGTATATTATCAATAAATCGAAAGTTTATGAACATAAATGTAACTTGATGTCTCTTAGGAACTTATTTCACAATTACAATTTACTGAACAATGAATATCCATCAACCTATTATGCGATAAATCCTTTAGAACTTCACTGGTTGAATCTATATTTCGAGATTTGACAAGTACTAGCTTGAACTCGAATTTCCTTCTTTGAAATTTTATCACGGTACTAAAATCATATGACGTTATCTCAGTAGATAAAAAAGTAGAGATAAATGAATAAACAAGATAATCAGTCTTTAGATACCTTTATTGATGAAGTCCTCATAGATGTTTTCATTTTTTTCTTCAGTCTTCAATCGTCAAGGGTCAATCAGTAAATTCTGATGCTCAACCACCATGCTCTAATCCTAGTACGAGACTGATTTTAGTAGACTATAAATCAAGATACCATTTTGATCAACTAAATATGACAATAATCTTAACATACCAAAAATTGTTGGTCTGAACGAGCGATGCAATGTTGTCGGATTTAATATGTCAAAATGGTATCTTATTTTATAATCTATTAAAGTCAGTCTCGGACCAGGATTAGACCATGTTAGTTGAGCATCGTGTTATAAATATAGACTTGAGTCTCAATTCAATTTGTGAGACTTGAGTCTCAATTCAGTTTGTGAAAAGTTACAATTAGCAATAATCGATAACAACAACGATAACGTAAAACAATATATAAGTCGTTTGTCTATACAAATTCTGATGTAGAATTGGTTTGGATATTGCCGTTAAGTAACTAGCATTAGGCATTCAAATAAAATATATAAAAACACTATCTATCGGCGGGGCAACGACACAAATATCTCTTTTAAAAAAGTTTGATTTTCTCTTAGTAATTTTGAGAATTTTGTTATGGAAATAGGAAATTGTTTGGTCAAATATTGTCGTTGATATTTAATTAATAATCTAAATATACACCCTTAGTATCTGGAAAAACTATGTACTAATCTAATCTCAGGATCCAGACAAAATCTGAGTACCACTAACCCCAAAACCAAATGCAGGTCATAATTCTCGACAAATTATACAACAAAATCTATCAATGTACAAAATATAAATGTAAACTTCCTTATACAAATTATAACCACAATGTTTACTTGACTTCAAATATCCCTTTTAAGTGTAAAATAAAATATGAAAACTATAAACAATTTATATTTACCTATAAGGGTTGCATAGATGCGTACGAGTAGACGCGGACACGACACAACGCGGACACGACACAACAAAATTCTCAAGAAACTAGTATGCGGACGCGTGTATACATAATCTATTTATATATTATTTATATATGCAATAATGTACTTATACAACAAAGTCAAGTGTTTTGATCCTGAAAATTAGAAAATGATGCGATATTATGTTGTTTTTGTGTATAAATTCAAAAGAAGACAAGAAATCGTTTGTTTATACACGCCGAAGGTCAAGCAATCAATCAATATTAAACAATGACACAATCAAAATGCATTCTTAAAACAACACATGACCAACCAAGGGTATATATTATGTCGTTTCCAATTACAAAACCCTAATAAAGACCTAACTATCCCAATTTTTCTCTCTATCTTCTTATTCTCGCCTATTCTTCTTCAATTTCCTTCACCATTGAATTGTTTTGCTTCATCTTCTACTAACAGTAAATCCACATTTACGTAATTATATGTTCTTTTTCGTATTCCCTAACATTTCTCCTCTACTACCTATGTTGTGATAGCAGGACAAAAAAGTATTCCAAGACTTTACCTTTGTATCTAGATGTATGTATAATAAATGTTGGCGATCATTTTTTACTAATGAAAGATTAATGTGTATGGATATGTAATTTAATTAATTAATGTTTCAGTTACATTTCCTTAAACTTATTATTCTAATCAGATGAATCGGTTTAGTGATTGACCTAAATGTTTGTCTTTCTTCGTTTAGTTAACAATAATAAAAGTAAAGAAAAAAGTTTAAATGAAAATGAAAAAAAAATGCATCAAACCCGAGTTATCAGTGCGTCCAAACTGGACGCGCGCAGGACGCGCATTTTGGTGCGTCGAACACGCGTCGTGTCAGCGTCCCAAGCGCGTCGCACGCGGACAAGGCTCTAAAAATGCAGCGTTCGTGCAACCCTATAACACAAAATAGGTGGTTCTCTTTTTCCTAGCATTTTTAGGGGTGACCCCGACGAAATTAGAGGCGACTTTTTTATTCATATCCCATAGGTGTGGTTATGGGATGTCCTAATGGTTAGAAAATACTTATATGCCCTTTTATAATCGGTAATCTAGTTTTGATTTTATCTAGCGATTATGGCTTTTCTTCTCTTCTTTGATTTGTTCCCAAAAAATTAATTTTGGGGCTACTATCACAATCGGTAAATACTAAACACATGAAACTACCGATTGTGAAAACATAGAAATTCAAAATTCCATCGATTTTTGAAAATATTGAATATGGGGAGACAACCATAATCGTTAGATAATTAACATTAAGAAACTACTGATTGTACAATCGGTAGGCAATTAACATCAAGAAGCTACCGATTGTGAAAATAAAGAAATGCAAAATTCCCATAATTTTTGAAAATTTTGAATTTGGGACTACTACCATAATCGGTATAGATAATGAACATCACGAAACTACCGACTGCATAATTGGTAGATAATAAATATTATCAAACTACCGATTGTGAAAATATCGAAATGCAAAATTCCACTAGTTTTTGAAAATTTTGAATTTGGGGCTACTACCACAATCGGTAGGTAATGAACATCACGAAACTACCGATTATACAATCGGTAGATAATAAATATTACCAAACTACCGATTATGAAAATAGCGAAATGCAAAATTCCACTAGTTTTTGAAAGTTTTGAATTTGGGGCTACTACCACAATCGGTAAATAATGACCATCATGAGACAATGAACATCACGAGACTCCCGAATGTGCTTGTGTGTTTGAACATAAAGGTATAATCGGTAGGTAAAGTATTATATTATCTACCGATTCTGAGACGTTAATGGCGCTGAATGCATTCAATCGTCTCTCTAATTAGTATTGAACCTTCAACATGATATTTTACATGATGTTTTTAACCTTCTTCTTCGTACATATCCATGTTTGTTGTTGATTTAAGAAAAAATAATTTTCTCCCATTTTTCTTCGTTTTTGCTTCTTCTTCTTCTACAAAACTAAAATAAATTTCCTCTCCATAAAAAATTCCTCCCGATTGTCAAGGATAAAATCAACATTATGAAAAATAAGAGATAAGGGGTGACTTTATTTTAAGTTTGGGTGACCTTATTTTGTTTTATTAGTCATCCCTAATTTTTTCGGGATCGCCCCAAAAATCTCTAGGCTCTTTTGCATAGGGTAGATTTGGCTATTTAGAAAGGAGTTGGTGAATAGTTGTCGCCTGTCTCCCAACCATTCATGTGTAAATTACTCTTTATTTTTTCTATAAAAGCCTGTGGTGGCAGCCTTTTATAACACAAAACAAAATAAATAAACGGACGAAAGAACTCCAGTAGATATATGTATCATGCCCAAACCTTACTGCCAGTTTGTTACTATCCTTATTAATGGCAGAGGGTTGGCACTTGTCCACCCTGCTGAGTTGACTTCAATCTTAATAATTTTAAAAATTTGGTCTTCAAACGCTCATTTATGCCTAATTCCCCACCCTAAATATATTTTGCCTTCCACTGATTCTTATTTTGGTTTGATTGCTAGCTTATCTTCATATACTTTGTGATGCTTACACAGCTGCTAACTTACCTTAAGATCAAATTTTGGAGTGACAAAAAATTTAGACATAGATATTCACAGTCTGAGTTTTACCTTTTGTAGCATTTCAAATTGCAGGGGGAAATTTAATACAGTTGAGCTTATTGAAAAACATAGTGCTGGTTGCTCAATGAACCTATCTCTATCATGGACTATTGAACCTGCTTTTTCTAAAATGGGTTAAGCATTTCTTCCAAATTCGGTGCGGATCTGAAAAGCCGATCCAATTTTAGGTAAAAGTAAAACTAGACCTCAAAACCCATTTAATTCGGAAGATAGGCGCACGAAGAGAGAGAAAAAGAGGAAAATAAAATTAAAAAAGGAAAAAAATTAAAAACAAAATAGAAATTCTAAAAACAAAACTAGAGAGAGAGAAAATAAAAGAAGACAGAAAAAATAAAAAAAAAGAGAGATAGAGAGCGATTCAATCACCCCTTCCCCCAAAACCCTAACTCGATCGTTATATTCTCGGTACAATCCCAATCTTTCATCTCCTTAGATCTCCAATTATAGCTACGAGATCTCTCTAAATAATCGATTCTCTCTTTTTGTTTAAGAATCCAGGTTAGTTCCTCACAAATTCTCCTTCTTCCTCAGCTATGCATTCGTTTCTGATACCTTTGATGATTTCCTTTGGTATAGGATAGATTTAGTATTCAATGATGCGTGTAATTTTTACCTTTGTTAATGATTTCGTGTTAGTTTTTAGATCGATTGGTTAATTTTTTTTTTTTTTTTTGTGAATTAGGGCTTTTTGAGGTTGAATTTCAATTTATATTCGTTGTTTTGCGTTTTGAGCTTAGGTTTTGTTTATGGGTTGATAGATCTTGATTGCTTGTGGCTGAAAGGCGCTGTTCCGTCTGTTAAGATGATTTATTTATTGAGTGGTGTGGACAGAGATTTTCTTTGTTTTTTTTCTTTTCTTTAGGGAATTCAGTGCTTTCTTCTTCCAAGGGCTTGATTTTGCATTCTGAGTTTGTAACAAGAATTCTAAAGATTGGTGAACGATTGGTAGAAAAGTCGTACATTTGTTATTATTGCATATTACATTGGAAGGACAAATTTTGAGAAGAACTTAAGTTTCTTAATCCGCCAGATGAATATCCAGATTGTGCATGTTGTAGGTGATATATATTTGGATATAAGTGATCGGTTTTTGGGGAAATTATCCAAACTGAAGCATTTGGATTTCGCTCAGCCTCTTTGAAAAGTCTCTTTATAACCCCCTCCTTTCTGTTCTTCAAATTCCCATTCGTGGGTGTATGAGTTCAGGTGGTGCCTGCAAGGGTTTGGTTCTGGAATTTGGCACTGAAAATCATTGCATGACTAGAAGGAATAGACTTTAGGGTTGCCATGCCTCTTTACTTATAATATCATCTGAATGGTTATTGATTACTTTGGTTAGCTTATAAGATGGTAGGGAATGTTCTCTGAATAGTCTCTGCGGAGTTACATGGATATCATGTTAATTAGAAAGATCCAACCCTCATAGGCCGTGCTTCCATATAGCTCCGACAGCTGGTACTTACAATGCCACTAACCACAGAGTTAGTTGGAACCGGGGAATGAATTAGATAATTCCCATAGCATTTGGGGAAGGATATACTTGGCAATGCACATTTTGGTTGTCCTTCTCATCTTTGATACTGCGTATCAATTGGTATTTTTGACTTGATCTGTTTCCCAACAATTGAACGTGATGGGCTTCCATGCTACAGCACGTGTTCGGAAAAAAATGGAAGACTTTAGTATTGATTTGGATCATAAAATAAATTACATTGAAGTAGTCATCATCCAAGATTATCGTCATCTAAATTGAGCCAATTTTGGAAGTACTGTGCTATTTTTTCTGGTGAGTGGAATTATCGGACTGATCCTTCGGAAGGAATTATTGAAGTATTCTCTATGTATACTGAAACCACTATATAGCTTCCACCAACCTACAATGTGCTCAAGTTTTCTATTCCCTATTGAGACAAGAGAATTTCATGGCAACAAGTTCACGTCAAGTGATTCACCATGCTCAAACATGAGTGCATTGTTTTGTGAACTTAAATATAATGGTTAAAGCAGTTCATGCGTGTTTTGTTTACTTAGCCATCTCAGGTCGTGTTGCCTGCGTTATGAAAGAAGCTTAACTACCAGATTGTGGAGGGAAATGAGATTTGGTAATATAGGCTTCATTGACTCTTCTACATAGTCTTAGGTTTAGGTAGTGACTTCACTCTTAAACCAACAAACACCTGTGTAGTCATTTGCGCGGATCGTATTCGATAGAGCTGCATATACGGATATTTTATTGATAATTAGATGAAAATAGGACTTAGTGTATATTTCTCATTCCTTCACATCTTCTGAAGTTGTCAGCCACCTGTTTGTTCTTTCACGTCCTAATCACCTTTAACATGTGAAGATCTGTTACATATTCATGTAAAATAAGTATACAAATGTCCAATTATCAAATTGAGTGTTTTCTTTTGTGCTAGTTTAGAATTGAAAATTTCATTGAGTGTACTCTGTAAGGCTCAAGTTTTCGGTTGTGAATTACATTCTCTTTATTGGTTTTTACACAAATGTACATCATCGTATAAATCATTCAAGTCTTAGCCACTCTAGTTGTTTTTTTGATTTCTGATTTTGTTTCATGTTTTTCTAATAAACTCTGGATGCTTAAAAAAATTCTTGTCGTAACAGGAAAATTTCTAGCATTAGCCTGCGAAGAAATGTCTCCAGCCTCCAGATCTAAACCCAAGGATAAATCCTCAGCAAGGGCAGCCAAGGAACAGCAGAAATCTTCATCCAAGGCCTCTGTACCTGGTACAACAGGAAATGGTGCTCCAGCAAGTGCATACAACCCACTTCTGGGAACCTTTCACACCCTTGATACCGCACCACCTGTCTCCTCACCACCTCCTCACAGCAACAGTCGGTTTCGGAATATAGACCAGACAGATGAGCAATCAGGTAGCTCGGTAGGGACTGGTGCGGAATATGATTCTGTCTCTAACAACGATAGTTGCTCTGGGGAGTCCGAAGACCACAAAGACAAGATCCTCACCACCAATATTAAACAAGATTCTATCCCTGGATGTGACAATGACAAGCGAGAAAAGATCCGACAGAAGAATGAGAGGAAGCACCAGCGTCAGAGAGAGAGGAGAGCCCAGGAGTTGCATGAGAGGTGCAGTGGTTATCTCATATCCAGGAAACTGGAAGCACTTGCTCAGCAACTTGTGGCGATGGGCTTCTCTTCCGAACGTGCAACTATGGCCCTGATATTGAATGAGGGTCGGATTGAGGAATCAGTTAATTGGCTATTTGAGGGAGGAGAAGAATCAGCTCAGCAGAAAAGTGCTAATCTTGATGGCGGGGGTAGTAATTTGAAAATTGATATAACGGAAGAGCTTTCTCGGATTGCAGCGTTGGAAATAAAATACGGGTTCTCAAAGCCAGAGGTTGAAAGAGCTGTTGTAGCATGTGAAGGAGATCTAGAGAAGGCATCTGAGAACCTTAAAGCACAGAAGCAGCAAGAACAACCCACTTCTTTGCCAAAGACGGATGATACTGGCGGAGATCAGCAAGTGCATAATAGTACCAGTAAAATGCCAGTCTCTGCCTCTCCGAACATAATGAAACCACCGGCCAGGGCCTCAACTGGCCCGATAACAATACAACAGAGAAAAGATGATAGAGATTTTAACTACACCAAGGCAACAGTAGCAGCAGCGGCTTCAGTTGTGGCATCTCCAGAGTCTTTGAGCAGAAACTTACAATCTTTGAGGAAGAGTCAGCCAAAGCCAGAGTGGGCAAGACCACCGGTACAAGCTGCAACATCAGTAGAAAAGAGGTGGATGCCGAATGGGGGATCAAGTTCTTCATCTGCTTCATATTCTTTGGCTCCTCCTTTGCAAGGTTCTTCACCACCGCCACAACCAGCAGCGAAAGTGGAGGCTCGGTATGTTGTTGCTGGAAGTGAAGGTAAGAATCTTCAGACAGGAGCTGTAAGGGAACCTGTGATCATGATGCAACGACCACAATCCGCTAATGCGAAGCAGAATAATAATATTACTCCAGCCACAAGCATTAGTGCCTCGCCGCCAGGAACTGCTGGATGGTATCCACCGAACCATCACTCTAACAGTTCCCCAAATGTTGAGCTCTTGATGAAATCCAATGTCGGTGGTTTATCATCACCACCATATATTCCGAGCCCAAGAAATCCTACCCAGCCCAGCATTATAAACTCTCAGCAGTTTTACCAGCAAAGTCATTATCAGCCACAGCAGCAGCAGCAGCAACAACCATATATGTCTAATCCAAATCTGGTAATAGATACTTCTGGTGGTGGAGACACTTGGGGTGGGAATAGTAATTTATGGAATAACACAGCAACAGGGATGTTGTCACCATTATCGGCATCACCACTAACTGTTCCGTCTTCTTTGGGCTTGTTTTCTGGGTGGGGTCCTGGTGGAGGATCTGGCTCAACATCGTCAGTAGATTGGAGCACCGGAGGATCAATGTCGCAGTTGGATTACACCAACATTGATTGGACCTTGGAATCAGCGTCAAATTTGAAGCCTTCATCAGAGAACAACTGGTGGGTTGATCTAGCATCATCTCTGATGAATAACAGGGATGTAGCGTCGTCTTTGATGAATAACAGTCGCATGTATGATTCATGGGCTGCGGCAAATACGAGCGCTCCTAATCCCACAGGATTGTCTCAGTCACCTACAATGATGATGAGGTCAGCAAACTTGAATGGAGCAGGTGGTGTCTATACAACGGCGGGTTTGCAGCAGGAAGGATTGACAATGGCTTCGACGGTAACAGAGACAATATCAGCTTCGCAACAGGGTCCACCATCATCCTCTTCTGTTGGGCCACCGGCACATGAGTGGACGTCTCCGTTTGCTGGGAAGGATTTGTTTAGCTTACCCAGGCAGTTTGTTACATCCCCTTCTCTGTAAGAGGATGTGGGAAAGATGGGGGAAAGAAAAAAGAAGAAAAAAACGACTTGCATTTGTGTCTTCGTTGGTGTTCGTCTCTAATGAAAAAGATGTTGCGTTCTTAATATAGTTCCCCATCCCCTTTTATTAGCATACTTTCTCATTCTTTGCTTAGCCCGTGAAGTGTATACGTTGTGAGACGACTCAGTGATCGAAACCGAGTTGTAGGCCAGTTCCCAGTTGCTGAGCCATATAGAGCGCCACAAGAGGAGAAGACATTGTTGACTTGAGTAAAGGCTTAAATCCAGAACAGGATCTTAGCATAGTGAACATGCAGACCATTATTAGGTTTGCAATATCCAGAACAAGCTCTTAGCATAGTGAACATGTGATTGGTGCAACAACTGGTTGAAGAACAACAACAAGCATCCTCGATGGGGTCTTGGACAGTAATTTGTGCCACCATTTTTTGGTTTGTTTAGAAGAAACCTAACCCGATATACACAGGAAACCAAATTCTCAACCATCTTGATCTAAATGCCTTGAAACTACTAGAACCACCGGAAATATTCAAACTCCTAATCAGGAAAATAACAACAATGATCCGACTTTCTGCTATCATACTCCTATGACAAGCTCACTGAGATAACTGGACTAGGTATTTGTATCAACACTACAGCAGGTACAACCATCGGCAGAAGAAGCTACGCAGCCAGAGTCCACTCAAGAGACGAGGGAGACAGTCTAGCTGCTCTAGAAGCTTCGAAGTGCGCGAAACTTTTAAAGTGCAACCACATCAACCTAGCAGGGACAAATAAGCAACTTTCTAGAGCCTTGGAGGGAGCTGTCAGATCCACTTCCTGGCAGGCACTCTATCATTGATACCACTACTACCTTTATGAGAACTTTCGCTAAGATATATCTTTTATAAGGACTTGAAGTCCAAAAACTGACGACATAGTAAATTTAGCTAAGGCTAGCTGTTACCAGCAAACCCCTAGATACTGGTTGGAAGTAACGCAGGTTGCTGTTAGCATGTAGTTTGTTTCTGTTCCCTTTTTATTATCCAAAAAACAACAAAACTAAACAGGATTTTGATTTCTTGGCTTTTCTTTTCAGATCATCACAAAGCTATAAACAAGTTTAATAAGGTAATGGCATGTACCCCAAAAATATCATATTACATGAATTCACTGCTCATACTTCCTAACAAAAATGACATACTAGATTGTTAATTAGTCAATTGTTGAGGACAAATCTGAGGGCGACTCCAACGAATTCATTGTCGTACCTGGTTCTGTATACCACTGGTTCTCTCCTCGAGTTATAAAGCATGCCTCTGCAACAATTGGTGAAACACGGAAATATATTATTATCCAATTGAGATAGAGAAGCCCTCTGAAATTCCCTTACTAATACTTCATGACCACTTTTGGTTTTGAATCTATGTAAAATCATGCAAACAAGTAAATTGGAAAGATAACATGGTATTGCTGCTGAGGGAAGACCTGATAGAAAGACATCCTGGTATTCATCATCGTCGTAAACAAATTGCGGGGGATCTGGGGAACCAATTCCTACAATGGTGTTTCCACTGCATGCATAGTGACATCTGTTTATTATATCAAAGAATAGAAAAAGGAAAGGAAAGAGAAGTGCTCGTTTTGCAGACTAGTGTCACCATCTGTTCAATCTAGACTCTAGCTGACAGTAAAGCAAAATGACTCTATCATCACTAATAATGGAAATGAATAAATATCTGTAAAGAAGTTCAGCGGTACCTTCCGGACATGAAAACAGCATCGTATTGACCACGACCAGCTGCAAGGACGCGTTGTTTTAACCTTTTCAGAGAAGGTAGTACTTCAAATGCAGGAGGTTCTGTAAACGCCACACCATTAAAACACCTAGCTTTATTATTCTAAACTATGAAAACAATTAAAAATTTAAAACCTTAACTTTTCATACCTAAATCATTGATACAAACACCTTGAGATATCCCGCTCTTTGATATCTTCTCCAGCAATGTAACAGGATCAACTGTGCTAGTTTGATCTAATCGAAGACGCTGCACAAATACGCTACATCTTAGGAAAATGTTGACGAGAAAATGTAGCAATGATAACAATCTCATTGAAGCCTTTTAGCCAAATAAAATCGGAAAGGTGTTTAACCGAAGATAATATCTTCAAATTTTAAACCAATAAGTAAAACAAAAAATTGAAAAGCATGAATACAATAAATTACTGAGTTTATGTGCCTTGTAAACTTCAACCGTCGAGCATGCTTGTGGTGGCTTTATAAGAACCATTGACATGTCCAAGGGTATAGGAGGCGGAATATCTTTAACGACCTGGATAAACCAAGTGCAAATTCAATGGGTTCAGAACTAGCCATCACCAAAGTACATTCCGAACAAAAATCGGAAATAATTATTATCCCATGCCGAAACTTCAGTCGACCCAAATTTACAGTGGGTTCTATTAGGAGCTCTTATTGACCTTCTGTACATGCCATGTTCATTTACATGTACAAGGCATAGATGCACAGTTTACAAATTCACGTTTTAGATGCACGCACCTCTCCTTTGCCAGTACAATAGGCTACTCCACGAGAAAAAAAGAAAGGAATATCTGAACCAATCTCACTTGACCATTCTTGAAGTTCCTTTTCAGAAGCAGCACAATTGTTGAACTGATTAGCTGCCCAGAGTGCAGTAGCGGCATTACTACTTCCACCACCTAGCCCAGCCCCAGTCGGCACTTTTTTGTCAAGATGAATCTGATAGCATTTTGACATGAAAATAGAATTAAAATCCAACTTCTTGAGGACCCAATTTGTTTGTCAATTCAAAAATGTCAAACAGCTTTCCAAATCAATAACCCTATCTACTTAATTCTTACCCAAAAGAAGTTGTCGCTACCGGTCTTTCTCCTGTAAAGATTAAGGGCTTTAATAATCTGCAAAGAAGGTGCAAAAGCATTAGAACATTATGAAGAAATAAAATAGCACTCTCCTATACGGAAGTTATAAATACACTGTTACCAAATTGGAATCATCAAGTGGGACTCCTGACACGTTGGTCGAAAGACGATCTTTGCTTTTTGATGGTGATAAAGAGAATTTAATCGTATCTCCTAGACTTATAACCTGCAGGAAGTGAAAGTGGATGCAATAAGGTTATGCTAGCTGGTATTGAAACATAACATTGATTAATAAGGTGGATTTCAGACTGTTTTCCGTAGGGAAACAAGACCACTATACTAGATATGGGTGTGCATCACTCTACTCACTCCAACTATGCATTTTCCAGATGCAGAGAAGCAGTAGACTGTAAACCTTAGTCAAGTTCAGTGAAGCAGTAACTCGTTTCACCTCTTTACTAAAACTAATAATTGTAATCCATATGAAATCACATGTTATCGATATTGACTGTTCATTTGTTTTCGAGTTTCAAACAGGTGGAGGAATTACAGAAGGACATCTTAATTTAGGAACCAAAAAAGAATCAGATTAGTTGGTGAAAGGAACTTACATGAAAAAGAGAAGCCAATTCATGAAACCCATCTTCTCTCTTCCTGGTAATTCTCAGGAAAACATTAATCTGCACTCAAGCAAATAACCAAATTCAACTAAAAAATTCTTCAAATTTAAGAACCCCCAAAAAGAAAAGGAAAATGCTGGATTACCTTGCAAGGTGAAAAATAAGTGAGTCTTGAGAGACCAGCTGTCTTATCTATTTCATCAGCCAATTTATTCAGCCTTTCATCTGGATCATAAGTTATCTTAATCCAATACAAATTTTCTCAAAGCTAAAATTACTAGGAAGAATTAACAACACTACAAAGAGAAAAGAAAAGAAAAAAAGAAAGATTAAAACTTAACTCTTACCTCTACTTGTTGCTTATCAGTTTTAGAATTAGAAGCCATGGCTTTAACAAAAGGGGTTCTTTGAAAAGAAACAGTTTGAAGATGTTGACTGAATTTACGATACCCATGTCCCCAAAATGCTGAAAGACTGGTATTTTTGCAGAGATAACTAGATTTTCTTCCATGAGAGATAGGGTAATTAAGGTTTTGGTTGCAAAGGTACAGAGAGGAAGCCATGGATAAGCCAAACTGAGACGAGACTAATGTCTGTCACTCCGAAACAAACAACTAACTAGTAACTACTACATGAACTTGTCAGGTAATCTAATTTCCTAGATATATATTAAGGAATTTGGAAAGGAAGGAATCAATTCTGTGTAGGATGCTAGGATTTGTTGTCCATTGTTTTGTCTTGATTCGGTCACTAATAGTACTCGTTCCAAATCAATTTAGTACCACTAGTTAATCTAAATTTAAATTCTAAAAGCCTAGTGACATCAGTAGTTGGGCTTGCTTTAGCCACGCTGGTAAAAGCCTAGTGACATCAGTAGTTAAGTCAGAAGGGTGCTGCTCCAAGTTTCTTGTGTTGTAGAGTTATTGTATTTGTTTGGGTTTTCCATGTCTTCCTCTCAAATTTCCCCCTAGTCTTCTCGTATATTCTTTTCTTTTCTCTTTTTTCCCATAAGCAACGGCTTTTAAAAAGAAAAATGATCCTTCTCCATAATTATCTAACCCAGATTGGAGGTACACACTAGCACATGAAAGCATTATTTGTTTTAGCCTATTGAGCTGAAAAATGAGCAACAAATTACACAACCGAGGTTGAAAACTGAAAAGTAAATAAACATGAAACTAACTTAGAAGAAAAAAATTGAATGTCTTTAAAGATAATATTCGTTCTTAGGTCCCCATCATACCTCCCAGCTGAAATTGGTTCTTGGCGTCGCTTTCAGTGATAATTTGAGTAAGTTTTTCTCATCATCTTTCTTTAGAACATCCCAAATATCTCTTGCTTCAGCTTCAACAGCAGAGTCAACATCAAAAACCATTGCCCAATTTGTGAACTCCCTCGTTATATAGCATGCACCATTGTCCATATATATTTCATCAAAAACACCATCAATATTACATTTTATCCATCCAGGGAGGGGGAGGGGTGGATCCATTTATGATGATAACTAATAGTGATACTGGTAGGGATTTGCAAAAATGGTAACAAATAAACATTAGCATTCATTAGAGAAATCACAAGCCAATCAATTAGTGAAAAAGCGGGGGTCTAACAACCTATAGTAGGGTAAAAACTGATTCTGCTGAAAATGGAAAATTGGGTGTGCCACCGAGAAACGAATCTAAATCCTAAACAAATGTACTGCACATAAATACTTTAGATTCGAGAGATCAATCTGTACAATTCTGGCCTAAACCAAGAAATGACCATCCAGTCTTGCTTCGGTCACAAAATTAAGGAGAAGGGTTGATCTTAGGGAGGGAAGCAAAGAAGGTTTGAGATCAGAATGATGAACTATGAAAGTGTGGTTGTTTTATGACTTGTATCAGAATATAGAACTTGTTTGCAGAATGTAAGCTATAAGTTCTTGGTATTTTCTGGATACTTGTGTTAATGAACTCATATTGGTGAAAATAGATTGAAAATCTATTTATACAAGTCATAGTCGAACACACCCTGATCTCATAGGAAATGGAAGTAGTTGAGTAAAGGAGGAGTGGGGATCGTGTAAGATGATGAAAACCACGTCCCTACTATGGGGGAAGACTGGTTGATTTTACACCCACTACTTCTCCACTGCCACTAACTGTCCGCCTTTCCTGATACTTTCTCATAATGGGCGTGTTGCACGTCGCGCTGTAAACCGTCATACCAATACCCCGATGAACATCCCCCAGTTTGTGACATGTTTGATGTCTCGAGTATTTTATAAAAAATATGTAGCAAGTTACATGAGGAATGAAACATGTCCTTCATGGTAGTTGTTGAGCGAGTCTTGTTTGCAAGACCTAAATATTTTGATCAATCACGCGCAAGATAGGCAGCGGGAAGTCATATGTGACAAGTCAAGTCGTGAGACTTGCCTCAAAAGCATGCAATGCTCTTAGATTAAATAATTAAATTATTTGTAAACTCGATATTTGTAAAATATCGTTTGCAATCGGTGTTTGTAAAGCATCGCTTTTAAGCAAGTATCCTAAAATAATCGATGCATACGAAGCATCGTTGTATAGAGCATGTTGATAGACACATTTTTGTGTCTGAATTGTCCTCAATGTCTCTATTGCTAGTGCTTGAGTTTGTACTTATTATGGTGTTTTTATGTTTGTGTAGGTGTTTTTGGACAAATACACTTGTGTGGAAAAAGTTGCTCAAAAAGTGCTATTTGGACCCCCGGAGGACATTTGCTCTACGAATCCCAGATTTGGCTAAGGGGCACCCAAGGTTATGCGTAGCCCAAATTCATCCTTAACACCCATCTTCTTCTTTTGAATTTCATTTTGGCGGGAAAATGAAGAACAAAACTGTTTAATTTTCGATTGAAGTTTGAAGGAGTTATGGGTAGATTAAATGGCTGAAATCTGTTGGGTAGTTGTGATATGTCGCAACAAAACTATCATGAGTGATTTAATCGGCTAAATTTGGCTAGATAACTCGCGAGAAGAAAACAGGGGAGTTTATTCTCGGAAGAGGTTATCACGGGATTTGCGCGAGCAGCAGAGGAGTTTGCACGTGTTTGGAAGACCCTAACAACTATTTGGAGTGTGAAGGAGTTAAATATGGCAATTTGGAAGCTTCAGAACGCGTGTAGAAATCAAAAATCTGAGTTATTTCCTAAACTGTCCGTGAAGAATAATGGAGAATTATATGAAGTTACTACGTGAGATTTTGCCGTTGCTGGGTTATAAATAGGTGTTGGGATATCATAGAAGGTTTACGGAGAGTTTGGGAGAGTTTTGGAGAAGACAGAGGCGATAATCAGAACCACTAGGAATACTTTTCTGCTGCTGCTCATCTGAAGAACGCGAAGAACAAACCATTCAAGACAGTCGTTTTTCAACAGTGGAAACGACACACAGGCGTGGGTCGAGAGCTACAGAATCAGCGACAGTACTGTTCTATCGTTCTTTTCTGTTTGTAACACATATAACTATTACAAACCCGGTTTTATCATTGTTCCTCCCATTTTATCATTTGTACACCACCTTTGAGCAATAAAAAATGAATTTTGAGCGTGTTTTCCTAATGATGAGCTAAACCCAATCCTTGGGGCGACGGAGGAAGTCATTCTTTCAATAATTATGTGGTAATATTTATTTTATAAATTTATGCAATATTTTTATATGATTAATTGCATTGATAAAAAATAAATTAAATGATTCTTATTAATCAAATGTGTTTTCTCTTTATGGTGCACGCTTATTTTTAGACTATTGATGCGTTATACTTGCGACTAACATTTGATATTTTGGGAATATGATTTTGGCAATACTTTAGAATCGAATCAATTGTTTAAATTGCATGATATAAATTAATTTAGAACCACATAAGTATTGATGAATGGTGAAATCCTAGCTCCAACCTCTCCATAATTTTCACAACATATCAACATTTATTTGCTTTATTTTCATTATTTTAAAATTAAGTCTAAAATCTATTGCTTTCACAAGTCTCAACGAACCTACTACTACAAAACAACTTGAAATCACATCAATTTTTGGCGTCGCTGCCGGGGAGTTTATTTAGAATATCTTTTTCTTTTGCACTTTATTTTTGGACTTTGGACTGTGAACTTTAGGACTTTTTTTTAAAAAAAAACTCTACGGAAGAGTAGTTTAAATATCAATTGTTTGCAGAGAAGGACGGCGATTACGGTATCGCCTCGGCCCCTCGGGTTTGTACATGACATAGAAGTCGTGGCCCGAGTCGACTTCAGCGGTTCATCCCTCGTCTGGTACGGGAGGTAAGTTTGTCGAAACACTCGCGAATCCCCTGTCAGCGAGTTAATGTATTCCTTCGTTTGCATATATGTTGAGGATTTGAAAACGGCTGCTTTAATTTCCTAGTAAAGGGCAAGGACTTGCCATACAAGATAAGGGTTCGGATTTCATCACCGTTCCTTCTTGCCCGCCTTAGGAAAACGAAACCAAATGCGAATCTAAGCCCAAAATTCGACTAGAACGAGACCTATAGGGTAACGAGCTTAATAGGAAAGTCTTTCGAAAAATATTGGTTACTCTTTTAAGCATGCTTCAAAGTTCATGATGGTTTCTGCGAGTTGAATACGCCGCCTTGTAACGCCGTGAGGCCTTGGGTATAAAAGCTCCATTGAGCTTACCTAGTCTCGATTCAACTTACTTAAACTCGGATTGATTCCAGAGGGGTTTGCTTAAATTGTAACGAATTCACTTTCGAAGGATTAGAAGCTGGTCTAGAAACAATCTAAGTGGAGCCATCATGCTTTTTGTTTGCTAGAAATCAGTAGGTTTGCTGTGGTGGAGTCATCCTTGTTTGTGTTTGCATAGAACTTCCCTTCCTTTTAGGATTTTTTTTCTAGTATATGCCCGAGGTCATTAGAAAATGGGCTTGGAAAAGAGATAATCTAGGTCGATTGATCAGTGAAAAACCTAGTAGTTCTTCTTGTGGAAGCGGGGAGCTCGAAGACTCTTCTTTTGAGAGCCCTGTTTTTGGAAACTTCAGTTTTGAGAATCTGTCTCTTCGTGAGGAAAATACCCCTAGTACTTCAGTTGTGCCAGCAATGGCAACTTTGAAAGATTACATGTTCCCAACTAGGTCCACCCGAGCTTCGTGCATTAAATTTCCAGCCACTACGGCTAATTTCGAGATAAAACCTAGTATTCTTCATATGATCCCTATATTCTTAGGGAAAGATGATGAGATCCCTTATTTTCATATTAGGGACTTTGAGGAAATTTGTGGGATAATTAGAATAAAAGACCTTACTGATGAAGTCTTGAAACTTAAGATGTTTCCCTTTTCCTTGAGAGATAAAGCCAAGACCTGGCTGAACAACCTACCATCTGAATTCATTGAAACATGGAAGGAACTTATTGCTGCTTTCTATATGAAATTCTACCATAAGCACAAAACTGCGTCTGTTAGGCAGAAAATTAGTGCTAGTGTGCAACAAGAGGGAGAGTCTCTTTATAGGTTTTTAGAGAGATTCAATGATCTCCTTTCCCACTGTCCTCAACATGGATTTGATAAGATGAAACTCGTAGAGATTATTTATGATGGTTTAGACTATTCAACCAAAGACATGGTTGAGTCTATGTGCGCTGGTGAGTTCACTAGTAAAAGTGTTGATGATGCTTTTACCTTCTTAGGAGCTGTCGCTGAAAAATCCCAACAGTGGGAGTCTTGTGTTGAACCCCCCAAAAGACTCTTGGTCAATAGAAGTAGCACCAATCTGGTAGATACAAGTTCGGGTCTGATGCTAAGTTTGCTGCTTTGTATAGAAGGTTAGAAGCTTTGGAATTGAATCATCTTAAACATAGGTCTCTTGTTTAACTTGATGATAGGTTTAGAGCCTCTCGAGTGTCTAGTTGTGGAGTAGAACCCAATAACTCGTTTTGGGAAGGTCAGGTTAGTGAAGAGCAAGCCCATGCTGTCTATAACAATGCTAGGTTTGAGAACCGTCAAAAGTTTGACCGATACTCAGAGACTTACAACCCTGGTTGGAGAAACCATTCTAATTTTTCTTGGTCTAAGGGTCAGAATCAAGGACAGTCTAGTAATTCTCAGCCTCCTCCAGGTTTTGGTTATGCTAAGAACTCTTCAGATCAACCCCAGTTTCATAATGAGAAAAAGATCTCCACCTTAGAAGAAACCCTTACTATGTTAGCAAAGAACCATGAGATGTTATCAAAGAACCACTATGGTTTTCAAGAAGAAACCAGGCAGAATTTTAAGAATAATTCCCAGTCTCTTGCTAACTTAGAACTTCAAGTCGGACAAATAGCTAAGTTTCTTAGTGAAAGAGAAGATGGAAGATTCCCTAGTCAAACTGATCCTAACCCTAAAGGAGAGAAATCGTACAATCATGTGAATTCTATAACAACCCTTAGGAGTGGAAAAAAAGTTGACAATAAGGTCGCCATGCCTGATAGTGAACATGTTGTAGTTCACCCTTCTGAGCCAGAAAATGAGGAGACTGATAGAGTCTCCAAAGAGACCAATGAGGGTCCTGCTGAGCTCGGATTTGTTCCTAGAGCCCCGTTCCCCCAGCTGCTAGTTCCAACTAGGAGGGAGTCCAACTTTAATGATATATTGGAGGTTTTTAGGCAGGTTACTATGAACCTCCCATTGTTAGATGCAATTAAGCATATTCCCTCTTATGCCAAGTTTCTTAAGGATATGTGTACGCGAAAGCGAAAACTTAGTGTCCAGAAGAAAGCTTTCCTAGCTAGTCATGTGAGTTCTATTATCCAGAATACCACTACTCCTAAGTATAAAGACCCAGGGTCCCTTACTATTTCTTGCACAATAGGTAAATACTGTGTCGAGAAAGCTTTGCCCGACTTAGGAGCCAGTGTGGACTTACTGCCATACCATGTGTAACTTAAGCTAGGACTTGGTGAGATGAAACCTACCCAGATGACACTTCAGTTAGCTGATAGGTCCGTTAAAATTCCTAGTGGTGTGATCGAGGACGTTCTTATTGAGGTCGACAAGTTTATTTATCCAGTGGATTTTGTTATCCTAGATACCCAACATGTCCCTGACCCAGAGAACCAAATACCAGTGATTTTAGGTCGCACGTTTTTAGCTACATCCAATGCGATCATTAACTGTCGAAATGGTATTATGAATTTGTATTTTGGTAATATGACTATTGAGCTGAACATTTTTAATATTAGTAAGCTACCCTCTGAACTAGATGACTCGAGCATAGAAGAGGTGAACATGATAGGAACATTAGTCGAGGAGTCATTACCAAACACTTTGTTAGAAGATCCATTCGAGAAATGCCTAGACCACTTTGGGATTGATTTTGATGATGACGATGTGATTAATGAGGTGAATGCTTTGTTAGATTCAACCCCTTTGATAGACACTAGTAATGGCTGGAAACCTAAGTTCGAACCTCAACCCGTTTCTAAGTCTACCCTAGTTCCTTCGTTAGAAAAGCCTCCTAAGTTGGACCTTAAACCATTACCAGATTCCCTGAAGTATGTGTTTTAGGCCCATCTGAAACTTTACCTGTGATAGCATCCGACTTGGATAGTGATCAGGAAAGTAGGCTAGTGACCGTCCTTCAGAATAACAAGGAAGCTTTAGGGTGGACCATAGCAGACATTAAGGGTATAAGTCCTACTGATTGTATGCATCATATCTATTTAGAGAGTGACACCAAACCTTCTAGGGAGATGCAACGTCGACTGAACCCTAATATGAAAGAAGTAGTTCGAACCGAGGTTCTTAAGCTGTTAGATGCAGGCATTATCTACCCCATTTCAGACAGTAAGTGGGTCAGCCCGTTCAGGTTGTTCCCAAGAAATGGTATTACTGTAGTCCAGAATGATAACAATGAGTTAATCCCAACCCGGGTGACCACGGGTTGGCGTGTCTGTATTGACTATAGGAAATTGAACAAGGTCACTAGGAAGGACCACTTTCCCCTTCCCTTCATCGACCAAATGCTAGAGAGATTAGCTGGACGTAGCCATTATTGCTTTTTAGATGGATACTGCGGTTATAATCAGATTGTCATAGCCCCAGAAGACCAAGAGAAAACCACTTTTACCTGTCCCTTTGGTACCTTTGCGTATAGACGCATGCCTTTCGGGCTATGTAATGCCCCTGCGACCTTTCAGCGTTGTATGTTGAGTATTTTCTGACATGGTAGAACGGTTCTTAGAGGTCTTTATGGATGATTTTTCAGTGTTTGGTTCGTCTTTCGATGAGTGCTTGCATCATTTGTCATTAGTTTTGACTAGGTGTAAGGAAAAGAATTTAGTGCTTAATTGGGAGAAATGTCACTTCATGGTTCGTTCAGGAATTGTTCTAGGGCATATCGTATCTTCGAAGGGTATAGAGGTAGATAGAGCCAAAGTTGACCTTATTAAAACTTTACAGGTCCCAAAAACCGTAAGAGATATTAGGTCATTCTTAGGGCATGCAGGTTTTTATCGTCGATTCATTAAGGATTTTAGCTTAATTGACCTCTTTGCAATTTTCTTGCAAAAGACGTTAAGTTTGTCTTTGATGATGCTTGTTTAGAGGCTTTTGAGAAGCTTAAGAATTTACTCACTACCGCCCCCATAGTCCAGGCACCCAACTGGAACATACCCTTTGAGATCATGTATGATGCTTCAGATTATGCTATTGGTGTTGTGCAAGGTCAGCGATAAAATAAGTTACTTCATGTGATTTACTATGCTAGCAAAACTCTGAATGATGCTCAGTTGAACTATACCACTACGGAGAAGGAACTATTAGCTATTGTGTTTTCTTAAGCAAGTTTAGATCTTACCTCTTAGGTTCTAAGGTCATAATCTTTACTGATCATGCTGCTTTAAAGTATCTTCTTTACAAGAAGGATACTAAACCTATATTGATTAGATGGATCATATTGATGCAGGAATTTTCCTTAGACATTAGAGATAAAAAAGGTGCGGAAAATGTAGTAGCATACCACTTGTCTAGGCTTGTTGTGGATACCCTTAATGATTCTCCTCCTGTTAGGGATAGTTTTCCTGATGAACAATTGTTCTTTGTTACCCAAGCACCTTGGTATGCGAATATAGTGAATTATCTTGTTACTGGTCGAATGCCCCAACATTGGGGTAAACAAGATCGTTCTAGGTTTTTAGCCGAGGTGAAGCATTTCTTTTGGGATGATCCTTATTTGTTTAAGTATTGTCCAAAACAGATTATTAGGAGATGTATACTTGAGAGTGACCAGTCCAATATTATTTCCTTTTGTCATGATCATGCTTGTGGGGGTCACTTTAGTGCTAAGAAGACTGCTGCCAAGATATTGCAGTGTGGATTCTATTGGACTTCGTTGTTTAAAGACTCCCATAGTCACTGTGTTACTTGTGAGCGTTGCCAGAAATTAGGAACCATTTCCCGTAGGAACATGATGCTCTTGAACCCTATTTTAGTTGTTGAGGTCTTTGATGTGTGGGGTATTGACTTTATGGGTCCGTTTCCTAATTCTTTTGGTAACCTTTACATCCTTGTCGCTGTAGACTATGTCTCTAAGTGGATTGAGGCGGTTGCGTGTAAAACCAATGACCATAGGTTTGTGATTGAGTTCTTGAAAAATAATATACTTACACGTTTTGGTACACCCCGAGCTATAATTAGTGATGGAGGGTCGCACTTTTGTAATGGACATTTTAGGCTTTTGATGAAGAAATATGGTATTACACATAAGGTAGCTACCACGTATCATCCACATACTAGTGGTTAAGTATAGGTTTCTAATAGGGAGATTAAACGTATATTAGAGAAAATAATTAATCCTAATCGGAAATGGTGGTCGTCTAGGCTTACTGATGCGTTATGGGCTTACCATACTGCGTTTAAGTCCCCCATTGGAATGTCGCCTTATCGCCTTGTGTATGGCAAGGCATGTCATTCAGCTATTGAGTTAGAACATAGAGCTTATTGGGCTGTTAAGCAGCTAAATTTTTCACTTGACAAGGCAGGAGCCCATAGGAAACTCCAGCTCAATGAGTTGGAATAGATTCGTATAGATGCTTACGATAGTGCGAAGGAGTATAAGAACAAAATGAAACTTGTGCATGATAAGAATATTTTAAGAAAGTCATTTTCTCCAGGTCAAAAAGTTCTTCTGTATGATACCCGCTTGCATCTTTTCCCTGGGAATTTACGCTCTTAGTGGACGGGTCCTTTTATTGTTCTCACTGTCTTTCCTCATGGAGCTGTTGAGATCGAGACACCGGATGGTAGTAGTTCTTCTAAGGTTAATGGTCAGAGATTGAAAACCTTTTTAGAGCCCTTTCCTACATGTGATGTTGAGGAGGTCCCTCTGGAGGACCCTGTTTACCCTTGATTGACCATCGAGGCGATTGTATATTGTATATTAGTTTTTGATTTCTTTCTTCACCCAGGTACTATGTTTCCGACTTCTCTCTTTACTGATTCCTCATGTTACCTTACTTTTTGGTATTGCTCTTTCATTAGAAACATTGAGAACAATGTTAGATTTAAGTTTGGGGTGGGGAAGAAACTTTTTGTTAGCATTTAGTTGCAATAAATAAACTCCAGAGCCTAGAAATTTGTGCTTATTAAGGTTGGCACTAACCAATCTAAGTGGATGGGAACATCTTGGTTGTAGGAGTTGAGGAACCAATTTGACTAGATGGAAACATCTAAAGAGTCTATTCATAAAAGCACAAAGCTCAGGTGTTATAATTAAAAAAAAACATGGTAGTTTCGCCATATCTCGTTGAGTCCTAATCCTTCTGTTTTTATTTTTTAAGTGACTTGGTGGGGTACACGATTCAAGTTGTTACCTTTGCTAGGGTGATTGAGATACAAAAAAAAAAAAATTGTGACCAGACCATCAGACCAACCTGAATAAATTCAATAAAGTCGACCATTGGTGCCCTTGTATATGCCAGTTGTGTCGACCTAGAGTTAGGTTTATCGACCACTGGTCCCCTTGTATATGCCAGTTGTGTTGATATTAGTCAGACCGATATCTCAGTCCATTAGGATAGGTTCATCTTGGCAGAGGCCTTCAGACAGATATGGGAAACACCCTTCACTTTAACCATCTATTTTTCTCTTTATCCATCTTCTTAATCTTTCCATGTGATTGGTTGACTCCGATTATGATGTCTAGAAACTATCTGAGTAGAGCTCTGTCACTTATATATGAATTATAGTATGTTGAGTGCATACTCGTGTACACCAATTGGAATTTCGCATCAGGGTACTTCCTCCTATAGTCAATGTTTGTATGCCAACCAAGGAGATTCTTTAGTGCCTTTCAAGGTTCTGCATAGATAGCTAGGGTCTTGAGTAAAGGTTTTGTGGGTACACCTCTGGTAAACCCTCCGGAGACAACACTCCGCCGCTAGGGATACCTAACGGTTTAACGGCTTGCTGCACGTGCTAAGTGTAGTCATTTTATATTAGATTTGCTCGAGGACTAGCAAATAATAAGTTTGGTGGTATTTGATAAACACATTTTTGTGTCTAAATTATCCTCAGTTTCTCTATTGCTAGTGCTTGATTTTGTACTTATTATGGTGTTTTTATGTTTATGTAGGTGTTTTTGGAGAAATACACTTGTGTGGAAAAAGTTGCTCAAAAAGTGCTATTTGGACCCCCGGAGGACATTTGCTATACGGACCCCAGATTTGGCTAAGGGGAACCCAAGGTTATGCGTAGCCCAAATTCATCCTCAGCACCCAAATTCATCCTTAACACCCATCTTCTTCTTTTGAATTTCATTTGGCGGGAAAATGAAGAACAGAACTGTGGAATTTTCGATTGAAGTTTGAAGGAGTTCTGGGTAGTTTAAAGGGCTGAAATTTGTTGGGTAGTTGTGATATGTCCCAACAAAACTATCATGAGTGATTTAATCGGCTAAATTTGGTTAGATAACTCGCGAGAAGAAAACATGGGAGTTTATTCTCGAAAGAGGTTATCACGGGATTTGCGCGAGCAGCAGAGGAGTTTGCACGTGTTTGGAAGACCCCAACAACTATTTGGAGTGTGAAGGAGTTAAATATGGAAATTTGGAAGCTTCAGAACGCGTGTAGAGATCAAAAATCTGAATTGTTTCCTAAACTATCCGTGAAGAATAATGGAGAATTATATGAAGTTATTACGTGATATTTTGCTGTTGCTGGGTTATAAATAGGTGTTGGGATATCATAGAAGGTTTACGGAGAGTTTGGGAGAGTTTTGGAGAAGACAGAGGCGATAATCAGAACCACCAGGAATACTTTTTTGCTGCTGCTCATCTGAAGAACGCGAAGAACAGACCATCCAAGACAGTCATTTTTCAACAGTGGAAACGACACACAGGCGTGGGTCGAGAGCTACAGAATCAGCGACAATACTGTTCTATCGTTCTTTTCTGTTTTTAACACATATAACTATTACAAACCCGGTTTTATCATTGTTCCTCCCATTTTATCATTTGTACACCACCTTTGAGCAATAAAAAAATGAATTTTGAGCGTGTTTTCCTAATGATGAGCTAAACCCAATCCTTGGGGCGACGGAGGAAGCCATTCTTTCAAGAATTATGTGGTAATATTTATTTTATAAATTTATGCAATATTTTTATATGATTAATTGCATTGATAAAAAATAAATTAAATGATTCTTATTAATCAAATGTGTTTTCTCTTTATGGTGCACGCTTATTTTTAGACTCTTGATGCGTTATACTTGCGACTAACATTTGATATTTTGGGAATATGATTTTGGCAATACTTTAGAATCGAATCAATTGTTTAAATTGCATGATATAAATTAATTTAGAACCACATAAGTATTGATGAATGGTGAAATCCTAGCTCCAACCTCTCCATAATTTTCACAACATATCAACATTTATTTGCTTTATTTTCATTGATTTAAAATTAAGTCTAAAATCTATTGCTTTCAAAAGTATCAACGAACCTACTACTACAAAACAACTTGAAATCACATCACATGCCTTGGTTGATCACGAAATTCACGGTCTTAAAAGGAGTGCAACCATCGATCTTTGAGCAGTTTCTGGGAGCATTCAAGTAAGTTGAGGGAGAATCGACCAGTCCTCATGGAATTGGTCGCCCAGAATTAGATCTAGGCCGATCGATTTGTCTGGCCGAGTTGGATGGACGAGATCATTTTACGGCAGTTACATACTGTCGTTGGTCGAATTCAAGGCTTTTTAAAGCCGTGTGACCGACATACTTTGGATAATTTGTTTGCGGAATTGTTGGCAGGTTTGAAGCAATGTGATTGGTCGGAGCTACCGTTGAGCCGCCGGTGAGCATGTCCATGCCTTGTTGGTTGCTTAAAATCATATATAGGCCAACCGATTCGGCTAGCGAGGTTGAACGACCACGATTGATTTGAGACTGCCATATGCGGTCTTAATTCGATTAGAACCTTTTTTTATCCGCGCGACTAGCCTTCTTTGGTTAGCAATCATGGGCACTACCTACATGCTAGGGGAGTTCTGATTGGTTGGAATAGAAATGGGCCCGTCGGTGAATATCATGGATCTTGTTTGGTCACGTCAGGAGGCAGCTAAGCTTGATAAATCGGCCGGCCAAGTCGTGCGTCCGTGATCATATTAAGACTGATATGGACAGTCTAGTTTCAGTTTCTTAAGGAACTAAGCACGTCGACCATTCAACTTTCATCTTTAATTAAAAGTGTAGGTTGCGGCTTTGGGAAATTTGATTGGTCGATGGGAAAGAGGGACTGGCGGCCAGCAACATGGGGTATGGCCGGTTGGTGATAAGCGGCGCAAACTAGAGCAAATCGGACGGCCAAGTGGCGCAGCCGTGCTCTTTTTTCCGTTGCCTTCATTCGTCGCAATTTCCATTTATTCCTTATTTTCCAACTTTTAGTAGGATTCTGCAACCACTAGTTCCATGATGGACCAATTTCCTAGTTTGCCTAGGTTTAGTCTCAACCAGTAGGGATAGAGATATTGCGCAGGCCGCAAAAAACTTAATTTTTGTAAATTGATAAAATTAGGTTAAAAAAATTGAATTTTGCTGGTTGATACAAAATTAATCAATTTTGGTGAATTTTGTATGTTAATACGAAATTACTAATTTTTTAACACGGATAGAAGCGCGACGTGCTTCTGATTGAGTACCTTCATGCACATCTTAATATTGACATTTCGGGAAACTCATGCTGCCCAGCTACGAGTGAACATTAATTTCATATCATGTAAATATTAAGAGTTCAGCCGGGGAATATAGCGTAGGATAGATACTCAGCAGGCTCCGACATTAATGAATAATGCAACTAGGAGATTAAATACTCATTAGGCTCTATACTAGTGAACAATTCATCTAGGAGCTTGAGTTTCAATACAATATGAAGAGAGGCGTAGTCACTCATTAAATTTTGATATATTCTTCAAATTCCTTGCGTAATATAGACATATCAAGGTCTACTACTTCTGATGTCGGGTCAGGTAGACAGACTTTTACCGTTTTCCCCCTAAACTAAAAACCACCATCAACATTAACTCCCCTGCTTAGCACGTAACAGTGACATTTTTGTGGGGTAAGCACTAGATGGTGATAGATGAAAATAAAGTTTATGAGGCAGAGTCGACAGACGTTACCATGAGAGAGGTCTCCCTGGAACAGGACACATCCACGAGGTGTCATGGTGAGCATCATTCGTCTTCCTAGCATATTGATGTCGGTTGGTCCCAGATAGATCAAGTAAGTGGCCGGCTAAGATCTCAAACCGCATTCCAAGCCTGTATATATGGGCAGATAAGGAATCCTTTTTTTTCCCGGATCTTGCAAACTCGTAAGATATATAGGGGGACACTTGGATCCTTATTCTCATGCACATCACCACAAAGTTGTATGTTTCTTCTTTCTTCTGTTGGAAGGTAAGTGCATCATCTTTCATTTTTCTCTTTTATATATATATATATATATATCACATTAGTCGCTGATACATCAGTGATTTCATGTCTTCCACAACATATGATGAGAACTCCTAGTGACGATTATTCTTTATCCCTTCAGAAAAGAATTTCGGAACCGACGAATACAGGATGACCGTGTTCGAAGAAGTATTGGCTAAAATAGATCGTCCGTTTAGTGAAACTGGACAGGTCATACAGGGTATGTCTCTTGCACATCTGAGCATCGTTCGAGAAAGCGTTCAATCCTTCTTGGCTTCGGTCAGCATGGAGGAAAAGTGGAGACACGATGAAGCATCTCAGTCAACAAGTGTCAGAGCTGAAATATTTTCTGCTCGACTAAAGCGACGGAGGGTGGAGCATGAGCATATCCTGGGTGAACATGAACTTATGGATAAACATGAATACCCTATCCATAACGGTGTCATAATCCTCGACCCTGATGCGGATGAACCATATCGCGGGGAAAACCCTCAAGAGGTTGTTGAGACAGTTTTTGAAAAGGATGTCGATACAGCTTCCGAAGAGGATGCTGGAGCAGCTTGTGAAGAGGAGTTTGAAGCGTCTTTTGGAGAGGATGTTGAAGAAGGGAGCGTTAATCCTGGTGTTAATACAGAAAATTATATTTTCCACTTTCTGATTTCCTTTTGTAGATGAGCATCTTTCTCATAGTTTGTTGATGCTTTTTTGATGTTTCAGTAACCCTGCTTTATACAACTGGAGCCAGGGCCTCTTCGAGTAGCAGTTTAATTATTTATTTATTTATTTTAATCACGTTGCTTTCTTGATTTTCTTTTTGTCTCCTGTTGGATGAATGAGTGAAACCTCCCACGATTAAAGAATCCTAATCCACAAAATATCTCGTAATACTTTGAAACTTCAAATGTAACATGTCTCAGGAGAATTATTGTAGAATCCCCAAATTCGACGCCTAGATGTGAGCGTCCTACCTGCGGACGTCCTGCACTGTCATAACATTTATTTTCCGAATTCCACGAATGGTACTTTGATTATGCAACTTAAGCCTTCCAAATTTATTGAGATAGCACAAAAGTAGCGATTGCCGACAAGACTGGAAGGCTCGTACCTTCTTCTCATGAGAAGAGGTGTCGTCTCTGCAATGACGTTTTAATATATGTAACCCTAGTGACAGTAACTCTGAAGTAAAGGAAACAACGACAATGGTTGAGGATTCAGCAGCGAACCTGGTATTCGACGTTCCATTTGATGTTCCCTTGGCAGACATTGGAGAGTTCGATACTACTGACAAAAGCATGATCGTCACAATCAAAAAGTGAAGAGCTGCATCAACCTGGTGAAGCATGTAAGAGGGATCCTGTTTTTCACTGGCTGAGATGGGAGATATGTTAAGACCAGTCAGATGCAGGGAGTTCCATATGACTATGCATGAGAATTTTTTGAATTTCACGCCCCTCGGTTTTGTTGGAAAAATTAACATAGGAGTCAAAAGCTGCAAATGATGGATGCGCTTTATGGGAAGGATGCGCTAGCTGATTTCCCTTGAGTGCTTTTATTCTCTGTTAAGGACTCTTTTCATAGGTGTTTCGGAAGATAAGAGATGATTTGATTTTCTGATTTTGAATGAGCAGGTAATTGTTTTGCGAGGATTTTGAGATTTTGTAATGATGATTGTTTGAAAGGGAAATAATGCTTTGATTAAATAATAAATCGAAATCCTAATATGAATGCAAGCGGTGCAATCATTTTGGAGGAGTTACAAATATTGCATGGAATAAGGAAACACTAGGAAAACGATGGCACTCTAGGCATTGAAAGGTTTGAGCCACCTCGAATGTATTACTACTCCTTCTAGTCTATTGGTACCAATGAGTTTGCATTAGCCTCCTAGAATAATCTCTCCAACTAGGTATGGTGTACCCTTCCCTTCTGGGAAGTTTGGTGAAGCATGTGTGAGCACCAGCTGGGAAGTTTGGTGAAGCATGTTGAGCACCAGCAGTAATTAATACCAAATCTCCAACTTGAAAGGGATTTGGGTGTTGCATAGCTACTTGATTCTTAGGTTCATTGTCTTTGACTGAGACAACTTCTAAACACTTGATAAAATATTTGAAAGGACCATCATCCCATTCACATCTCCTAGTGGCAGCTGGGTTGATAATCGGATCGAGTCCCCAGGTATTGACGGAAAGATGAGTGACTGGTTGTAAAAAAGGTTGTTCAATGAGACTTACTTGTGTTCGGAACCTGCGAACATTGCTGCTACACTCTCTCCAGGTAATTGTGTCACACTGAGTTGTTGATACGGAAGCAAATACTCCTCAGGATTGGACGGCATGTTGGAGACCCTATCAGGTATAGACACTGGCAAAGGACATACTCCCAGTTTCGCTTTGTTGTTATGTATCCATGAGCGACCCGAACCCATATCATATTTGGGTATTCCTTAAAAATATGAAACTTGGCATGTGTTAGGGCGTCTACTACCTTAATTTCGATATTGATGTACCCATAGGCACTTTCGGGCTCTCCTTTTGAGTTTTTGATCACAGTTGGGTAGTGAACATCTTCTTGCTTTGAAATCCCTGCAGCTCTCAGAGTCTTGATGACGACAATGTTGAAGTCAGAGGCTGCATCGATCAACATGCTATGAACTCGAGACCTTTCAGATGAGCAGTGGTTAGGAGTCCCCAGTTAAATTTACCAGCCGTACCTTCCAGGAGAGGTTGGGACTTGGGAGAAGCTTCTCCAACTGAAAATAGTTGCTTTCCTGATACAACACGGTTGAGGGATGCAAATACGTCTTGATGATGTGCCTTGGAGAAAAAGAGAATCTCATATAAATGCTCCATCATAGACTGCACGGTTTTGTGGATGGAGTCCTCAAAAAGCATGCAGCTCCTAATAGGAAGAGGATCTCTGTGAACTCCCTTAGTGCCCAGTTGAATCTCCCCTGCATCCAAATTCTATTTGAAAATGCGTTTAAATTTGTTGCAGTCACTGGTGGAGTGATTGACGAACCTATGGTAACGACAATATTTGGGGTCTTCCATTTCTTTATCGGTTGGTGAACGTCTGATAGGAGGTAGCTTGATAGCATCATCTTGAATCCATGCCTCCAGGAGCTCAATTACCTATTTGATTGGAAATGGGAAGTTTGGAGTAGACTCTCCAATTTCTTGTTGTTGTGCAGGAGCCTAAGTCGCAGCTTTCCAAGGTTGAGTTGTCTGTTGTACTAGTGCCGCACGTTTGGGTTGTTGTTCCGCAGCTGGAGCCTTTTTATTTCCTCCATCACCCACCACGCTTACAGAGGGTTGAGTATTATATTATTCATTGATGATACGTATATGTTTCCTCAAGTCTCGCGTGCATCTTCATTCCTAGCGGGTCTGGTTCTTTCTAGCAAGGTTGGTGCTGTTGTAGCCGGCCGCTTAGCAGCTTCATGGAGTTCATAGAATGTTTGGAAGCGCTCCAGTAAACCACGATAGACGGTTACCATACCGTTAATGCATAACTCCACCAATTTTTGTTCAGTCACATTTGGATCGTGACAATCCAGTGCCTGGATTCTGAACCTCTTTACATAATCATTTTGATGCTCATTATTCGCTAAAAAATTCTTCCTAAGTCTTACAGAATGATTTGCTCAGACACAAAGAAATATTTCTTGTAGAAAGCGGTAACCATATCACACCAATTGGTTATACTGCTTGGTGCAATGTTTTTGTACCAGGTGTACGCTCTTCCAGTGAGTGATTTTGAGAATTATTTTAGGCGAAGGACGTGGTTGTATTCATGCTCTCCTAGTGATTCCAAAAAACGAGATATGTGTTCACGAGCATTACCAGTACCGTCATAAAGGGAAAACTGAGGAGAGGAACATCCTCTTGGAAAATGAACTCTTTGCACATCAGGAAGATAAGGAGGTTGGTGTTGATGAATTGTAGCCGGGTTTTCTTTGCCTCGATTTTGGAGAAGTCGTTCCAGGTCTTCATGTGTGACAAAATTGGATTGTTGATTCCTTTCTGATGGGCGCTCAGGAGCAACGCGAGCCTCTTAACCTATAAAAGCATACTCGGTCGAAGTGCTTGCGCCAGGAGTCATGAAAGTATTCCTTATCTGCTCCACTTAAGGTTGACGCGACTCTGGTGGTAGATGCTCTGTTAGCGTCTTGAGGAAAGTGAGAACTTGTTTCTGAGTTATAGCCATGTCTATCTGAGCTTTAGCAATAACTTATTGACTCTATATTAAATCAACAATGGTAATAGGAGTTTGTTTTCCTTGGGCTCTTCCAGCCTCCCGTCCTGACGGAGGAGTGGTAGTAGTTCTGGTGGTGATTGGAGGTGTTACGCTCGAAAAAACATTAGGAAAACTTATAGAGGCTCTGACTCTGGTGACATGAGGTGTCATGCCAGAGGAAATGTTTCCGGCCCTGCTGGTGTTTGTGGTAGAGGATGTAACGCCATGGGATGTGCTGGCAGGCGGTACATTGGTGTCAGCAGCAGGAATATTGGCGCTTGGAGTGTTTTTAGCGCCAGTAGCATCAGGATTCGTTACTGATCCAGGCCTAAGATCCACCAATTCGAAATTGATAAAATTAAAATGAAAATTGGGAAATTGATTTTGCAACTGAGAGATTAATATCCCGCTGTTGTCGCCAATTTGTGGTAGGGTAAAAACTGATTCTGCTGAAAATGGTAAATTGGGTGTGCTGCCGAGAAACGAATCTAAACCCTAAACAAATGTATTGCACATGAGTACTTTAGATTCGAGATATCAATCTGTACAATTCTGGCCTAAACCAAGAAATGGACGTTCCAGTCTTGCTTTGGTCAAAAAATGAAGGAGAAGAGCTGATCTTAGGGAGGGAAGCAAAGAAGGTGTTGAGATCAGAATGATGAGCTATGAAAGTCTGGTTTTTTTATGCCTTGTATCAGAATGTAGAACTCGCTTGCAAAATGTAAGTTATAAGTTCTTGGTGTTTTCGGGATACTTGTTTTAATGAACTCCTGTTGGTGAAAATAGATTGAAAATCTATTTATACAAGTCATAGTCGAACACGCCCTGATCTCATAGGAAATGGAAGTAGTTGAGTAAAGGAGGAGTGGGGATCGTGTAAGATGATGAAAACCACGTCCCTACTATAAGGGGAAGACTGGTTGATTTTACACCCACTACTTCTCTACTTCCACTAACCGTCCACCTTTCCAGAAACTTTCTCATAGTGGGCATGTTGCACGCCGCACGCTGTAAATCGCGAGACCAATACCCTGATGAACATCCCCCAGTTTGTGACATGTTTGATGTCTCGAGTATTTTGTAGATAATATGTAGCAAGTTACATGAGGAATGAAACAGGTCCTTCATGGTAGTTGTTGAGCGAGCCTTGCTTTCAAGACCTAAATATTTCGACCAATCACGCGCAAGCTAGGCGACGGGCAGTCATATGTGACAAGTCAAGTCGTGGACCTTTTTCCATTGCCTTCATTCATCGCAATTTTCCTTTATTCTTTATTTTTCAAGTTTAGTAGGATTCTGCTACCACTAGTTCCATGATGGACCAATTTCCTAGTTTGCCTAGGTTTGGTCTCGACCAACAGGGATCGAGATATTGCGCAGGCCGCAAAAAACCTTATTTTTTTAAATTGATAAAATTAGGTTAAAAAATTGAATTTTGCGAGTTGACACAAAATTAATCAATTTTGGTGAATTTTGTATGTTAATATGAAATCACTAAATTTTTAACTCGGAGAGCAGCGCAGCGTGCTTCTGATTGAGTACCTTCATGCGCATCTTAATGTTGACATTTCGGGAAACTCATGCTACCCATCTACGAGTGAACATTAATTGTGATATCATGTCAATATTAAGAGTTCTGTCGGGGAATATAGCATAGGATAGATACTCAGCAGGCTCCGGCATTAATGAATAATGCAGCTAGGAGGTTAAATACTCACTAGGCTCTATAATAGTGAACAATTCACCTAGCAGCTTTAGTTTGAATACAATATGAGGCACTCATCAGATTTTGATATATTCTTCAAATTCCTTGCGGAATATAGACATATCAAGGTCTACTACTTCTGATGCCGGGTCAGGTAGACAGACTTTTACAGTTTTCGCCCTAAAATAAAAACCACCATCAACACAACCACACCCAATATTTCGTTTAGGCAATCTGTATGGACTAACTCCAATATAATTTCAAGACAATCAACTAGACAGTCAGACTCAATCCAGGAAAATATATCCAAGAGTTATATCTTTGTTTCTCAATGTAATCAGCAAATCAAACAGATAGAAATCCGTGAGCCTGATTATTATAAGAAACAACTTGAACGATACCAAAGACCAATGTTCAAGTGTCAATCAATTTCAATCAACAACCAAAGGTTGGATTTACCAATTGATTGAACTACGCACAACCTGTGATATTTCAATTATATAATCAAATATAATGCGGAAAAGAAATAACACAGACACCAAAGACCTAGTCCAGATTTGAACACCATACTGTATTAAGACACTACATACTCTACCCTACTACAAGTTAACTTCGGACTGGAATGTAGTTGATACCTAACCAATCTCACACTGGTTAAGTTACAGTCGCGTTCCTTACGCCTCTGAATCCCAGCAGGAATCTACGGACTTGATTTCCTTAGCCGATCTCACCCACAACTAAGAGTTGCTACGACCCAAAGTCGAAGACTTGATAAATAAATCTGTCTCCCACATAAAAGTCTATTTTGATAGATAAATCTGTCTCCCACATAAATACCTACGAAGTTTGTTCCATCTTTTGATAAATCAAGGTGAACATGAACCAATTGATAATCCGGTCTTATATTACCGAAGAACAGCCTAGAAATATCAATCACCTCACAATAACTCAACTATATGATAGTAGAACCCAAAAAGCGGGGGTCTAACAACCACACCCAATATTTCGCTTAGCGATCTTTATGGACAAACTCCAATATACTTTTAAGAGAATCAACTAGACAGTAAGATTCAAATATTATAAAAAGTATATCCAAGAGCTATATCTCAATTTCTCGATTATATACTTACTCAAGCAAATAGAAATCGGCGAGTCTAATTGAATACAAGAGAAATCACTTGAACGGTACCAAAGACCAATGTTCAAGTATCAATCAATTTCAATCAACAACCAAAGTTTGGATTTACCAATTGATCGATTTAACGCACAACCTGTGATATTTCAATTGTACAACAAAAATATAATGCGGAAAAGAAATAACACAGACACCAGAAGTTTTGTTAACGAGGAAACCGCAAATGCAGAAAAACCCCAGGACCTAGTCCAGATTGAACACACACTGTATTAAGCCTCTACAGACACTAGCGTACTACAAACTAACTTCGGTCTGGACTGTAGTTGAACCCCAATCAATTTCACACTGATCCAAGGTACAGTTGTACTCCTTACGTCTATGATCCCAGCAGGATACTACGCACTTGATTCCATTAGTTGATCTCACCCACAACTAAGAGTTGTTACGACCCAAAGTCGAAGATTTTAATATACAAATCTGTATCACACAAAAAATTCTACATGAATAGATAAATTTGTCTCCCACAGAAATACCTAAGAGTTTTGTTTCGTCTTTTGATAAATCAAGGTGAACAGGAACCAATCGATAACCCAGACTTATATTCCCGAAGAACAACCTAGAATTATCAATCACCTCACAATAATCTAAATCGTATGATGATGAAACTATATATTGTGGAATCACAAACGATGAGACGAAGATGTTTGTGACTACTTTTCTATCTCTCATATCGAAGAAATTAATCTCAAGACAATCTTACGATTGTACTCAAATACGATAGAAATAGCAAGATCAGATCACGCAACTACAGAGAAAATAGTTGGGTCTGGCTTCATAATCCCAATGAAGTCTTCAAGTCGTTAACCTACAGGGTCTCGATAGAAACCTAAGGTTAAAGGAGAATCGACTCTAGCTTATACAACTAGTATCACGCAGGAGGTGTGGGGATTGGGTTTCCCAGTTGCTAGAGTTCTCCTTTATATAGTCTTCAAATCAGGGTTTGCAATCAATATGTTGTGTTACCACAACAAATTCACAACAGAAGGTAAGGTTTATTCTCAAATCACAAGGATAAGAGCCTAGGTGAAACGATGAACTGTGAATAACAAAGAGATACTGAAAATAGTTGATAATTCATTAACTCCAACAGCCGTCTCTCTTACAGGTTTATAGCAACGAACCCTATTTGGTAAAGATGACTAATCCAGACAGTACACCTGTCTGCATTTAACTGGTAGCTCACAACTCATTAAGACACCCAATGATCACTAACGGCTAACACAATAAATACAACCCATGCGCAAGTGCATGTATAAGACTATTACTAAGGGCACTCAGGAAAAGGGGACTCAGGCACATAACAATGCCACCCTCTCTGGAAAATCCTCGTCCCCAAGGATTAAAATCAGGAAAATGTGCATGGACATTTACAGAGTCTTCCCAAGTAGCACTTTCTGCAGAAGCATTAGTCAATTGAATGAGCATCTGATCAATCTTTCGACCTGCTCTGGAGATAGTTCTGGTATCCAAAATGGCAGCTGGGTGGAGAACAATCTGGCCCTCATGATCAACAACTGGGAGAGAAGGAGATGGGGTGTGAGAGTACCAATCTTCTTCTTGAGTTGAGAGACATGAAAAACAGGGTGGATCCTTGAGCTGGGAGGTAATTGCGGCTTATAAGTAACAACTCCAATCTTCTGAAGAACTTTGAATGGAACATAATATTTAGCAGAGAGTTTGACATTTTTCCTCAAAGAAATGTAGGACTGTCTGTAAGGATGTAATATCAGGTAAACCATGTCACCAACATCAAAGTTTCTATCTACCCTCTTGGTATCAGCATATAGCTTCATCCTTTCCTGAGCTTTATGAAGGTTTTCCTTTAGGAGATTTAGAACTTCATCCCTTTGCTTGAGGTAGTCCTCAACAGCAACAACAAATGTATTCACTGTAGAAGGAAAAACAAGATGTGGAGGCTCATAACCGTATAGGGCCTTGAAGGGACTCATCTTGAGGCTAGTAAAGCTGGAGTTATACCACCATTCTGTTAAGGGTAGCCATTTGCACCAATTTTTTGGCTTGTAGCTGGACATGCATCTGAGATATGTTTCCAATCAAGCATTAACCCTTTCAGTTTGGGCATCAGTCTGAGGGTGATATGCAGTACTTAGATTTAAGTGTGTTTCCAATGCCTTGAATAGTTCCTGCAAAAACAAACTAGTGAAAACTTTATCCCTGTCAGAGATAATGGAGCTTGGTATTTCATGAAGCTTGAGCACTTGATTTATGAATTCCTTAGCCACAGATAGAGTTGTATATGGGTGTAGGATAGGAATGAAATGACCATACTTATTCAATCTGTCCACCACTACTAAAATGACATTCTTACTGTCATTGAGTGGTAATCCTTCAATGAAGTCCATGGAAATGTATTTCCATGGTTGAGATGGTATTGGCAGTGGCTGTAGAAGACCTGCAGGATGTTGATGTTCACCTTTATGTCTTTGGAAGATGTCACAATTGGAGACAAAAAGATAGACATCTTCTCTCAGTTTTGGCCAATAGAAGTATGCTTTAGCTCTAATGTAGGTAGCTTGAATACCAGAGTGGCCACCTACAACAGAAGAATGCACTGAGGAGAGGATAATATTCCTTGTATTTGAAGCAGAGCCCACATAAATCTTATGTTTATATCTCAGAACACCTTCATGATAAGAGAAATGTGTTATTGCAGCAGGAGTAATTAAGAGTTCTGATATAAGTTGTTGTGCTTTAGCATCACCTTCATAGCTGGAAATAACATCTTGAGCCCAATGAGGCTGAGTGACAGTGGTGGAGAAGCATGCAGCTGATGGATGAGGTCTTCTTGACAAAGCATCAGCAGCTGTATTTTCTGACCCTTTCTTGTATCTTACTTCATAATCAAAACCAAGAAGCTTAATGACCCATATCTGTTGTACCACAGTAGCAATCTTTTGCTCAGGAATGTAGTTGACACTTTGGTGATCTGTTTGAATAATGAAATGGTGTCGTTGTAAGTAATGTATCCACTTTGTAACATCTTGATAAATTGAAAGCATTTCTTTTTCATAAGTAGATAAAGCAGTAGCTCTTGGGCCTAGAGGTTGGCTGAAAAAAGAAATTGGTTTTCCTTGTTGCATGAGAACTGCTTCAATGCCATTTTCACAAGCATCAGCTTCTAACACAAAATTCTTTAGTGAAATCATGGAGATCCAGAACTAGAGTGTTTGTCATGGCCAATTTGAGGTTGTTGAAAGCTTCAGTGGCTATAGGGGACCATGTGAAAGCATTTTTTTTGAGAAGCTCAGTAAAAGGCCTGCTGAGAAGTCCATAACCTTTAACAAACTTTCTGTTATAACCAGTGAGACCTAGAAAACCCCTTAATTCTTTAAGTGTAGTAGGAATAGGCCATTCAGTCATCATGCTGATCTTAGTAAGGTCAGCCTTAACACCTTCTGTATTGATGGTATGACCCAGAAACTCTAGTTCTTGTTGAGCAAGATAGCACTTAGAGAACTTAGCAAATATTTGGTGATGCCTTAGAATGTCCAAAGTGATTTGCAGGTGTTGAACATGTTCTTCCAAGCTAGAACTGTAGATGAGAATGTCATCAAAAAAAACTAGAATGAACTTCCTCAGGTGAGCAGCAAATATATCATTCATGAGTGCTTGAAAAGTGGTTGGGGCATTAGAGAGACAAAAAGGCATTACTCTAAATTCAAAGTGGCCATGGTGTGTTCTAAAGGCTGTCTTGAAAATATCATCCAATGTCACTCTGATTTGGTGATAGCCAAACCTGAGATCAATTTTAGTGAACCACCTTGCACCATGAAGTTCATCCAGCAACTCTTCAATAATGGGAATTGTAAATTTGTCTTTAATAATGATGGAGTTAAGTTTCCTATAATCAACAAAAAATCTCCATGTGTTGTCTTTCTTTTTGACTAAAAGAATAGGAGCTGCAAATGGGCTGTGGCTTGGTTGGATGACTCCAGAAGCTAGCATGTCTTTTACCAAGTCTTCTACAACATATTTTTGAATATAAGGGCACTTATATGGTCTCACAGAAATAGGTTCAGAGTTTGGTTTCATGGGAATGGAATGATCCAAACTCCTTTGTGGGGGCAACTGAGATGGTTCAGAGAACACATCCTGATATTATTGTAGAAGTGTAGAGATTTGGGGTGGTATTAGTGTTGAAATGGGTTGGGTGGAAACAAAAAATAATTGAGCTATGACACCATGGGTGTGTTTGGTTAAAAAATTCTTAACTGCATTACCACTCATGTGCATCAAAGTAGCTTTTTGGTGATTACCAGAGAGTGTGATCTTCTTACCCTTATGTTTAAATGTTATGCTAAGTTTGGATAAGTTAAAGAGAACATCATCTAGTTGTTTGAGCCAGTCAACACCCAACACCATATCACATCCTCCAAGTGGGAGCAGTCTGACTGGAGCATAGAATTGTGATCTTGCATTGTCCACTGAAGTTGGGAAAAAACACCAGTACTGATTGTCTTCTATCCATTAGCTATTGTGACTAGGAGGTGAGCAGTGGATGAAATGTCATATTGCAAAGTCTTAGCTAATTCAGAATCAATAAAACTATGAGTACTCCCAGTATCAATAAGAATTGAAATAACTCGTTTCTTAAGAAGACCGGGTATTCTAATTGTTTCACCACTGACATGCCCTGTGAGAGCATGAAGAGAAATCTCCATGTCATAATCAACAGGTGAAGAAGGATCCCCTACTGGATGGTCTTCTAAATCTCCTCAGGTTCTGCTTGTACAGAAGTATCCACCATAAATAATTGATGCTTAGCACAAACATGACCAGGTTTGTAGTACTCATCACAACTATAGAAAAGACCTTGCTCTCTGCACTTTCGAGCTTGCTCTTGAGTAAGTCATCGAATAGGAGGAATTGGAGAGTGTACAGCTCTAGGTGGTGGAGGTGGTGGTGGTTTGGAGGTTGAAGGTTGTGTATAAATAGGCTTGGGAGGAAAATTATTTGAAGTAAATTGTCTGGAGGAAAAATTGTTTGTAAATGACTTGGGTGGTGGTTTATGAGATTGTTGTCGATGCAGGACAGTTTGTTCTTCCATCTTAGCAATAGAGTAGGCGCGCAAAAGGGTAGTGGGGTGAAACATAAGCACGGAATTTTGAATATCAGGATTTAAGCCTCCAATAAAATTATTAATGAAATAGTTCTCTGGTAAATCAGGGTGTAAAGTCAGCAGAAGAGACTTATAGTGTTCAAACTCCCAAAGAATGCATCCACATTAGTTGTATGAGCTAGCTTATTGAAATTACCCACAATATTCTCATTAGCCGTATTTTCAAATCTCAAATAAGCTTGGTGACTTAATTCAAACCAGGAAATAATAGATCTGAAAGATTACAGGTTTAAAAGCCATGTTTCAGCCTTACCATCAAGATGTATTTCTGCCATCTTCACCTTCTGTAGTTCATCAATGATATTGTGGAGCTGGAAATAATGATTGCACTTTTGAATCCAGGAACGTGGGTTATCACCATCAAATCGAGGAAAGTCGAGTTTGGGTAGACGCCGATGAGTATTTGTTTCTCGATCTTCATGATGCGTTCGTCTATTGGAAGACTCAGCTCGGTTTGGATCTATTCCATGAGAGTCTCTTTGAGAATTTTTTTTCAATACAAGACATCATATGTGATTTGAATTCTGTAATCGTATTCTCCATCTGGAGTTTGAACTCGTCTTTAGTTATCATCTTGTCGATCTTGTCATTGAATGAGTTGATTTGTATCTGTTGTGAATCGTATTTGTCTTGAAGATCTTTTCAAGTTGGATTACCGCTTCCTCCCATAGTGAAACAAGGATTGAACGTATCTGATGTCAATTGTTATGTTACCACAACAAATTCACAACAGAAGGTAGGGTTTATTCTCAAATCACAAGGATAAGAGCCTAGGTGAAACGATGAACTGTGAAGAACAAAGAGATACTGAAAATAGTTGATAATTCATTAACTCCAACAGCCGCCTCTCTTACAGGTTTATAGCAACAAACCCTATTTGGTAAAGATGACTAATCCAGACAGTACACCTGTCTGCATCTAACCGGTAGCTCACAACTCATTAAGACACCCAATGATCACTAACGGCTAACACAATAAATACAACCCATGCGCAGGTGCATGTATAAGACTATTACTAAGGGCACTCAGGAAAAAAGCACTCAAGCACATAACACAATGCTACCTTGGTAACACAACATTCAATATTCACTGTTAGATGAAAACCTGATTAGATTCAAGATAATATCTTTCAACCGTTAGATCGAAACTTAACTTTTTATACACACATGAAATGTAACTTCATTTAGGTTTGAGTAACCGTACCTAAACATGTTCAAGTCATTGGTTCAGCGGTAGTTAACCATAGGTTAGCCATATGAGCACTTTCATATCAACCTTATTCTTCTTTACCACAACTAGTTCAAATGACTCAAATGAACTAGTTAGAGAGTTGTTCAATTGCTTAGATCTCATAGAAGTATACAAGACACAATCGAAACAGAAACATTTTTAATTCACTCGAATCGATTCATGAACATTATAGCCACGGTTTGCAAAGATTGCGTTCCTTAAAATATAAATATATTAGTTCACGAATTAAACCGTTTTTATAAAATAACCTACTTAAGTATGCATACTTGTACGCGGACTTAATTACCCGGAATAAGTTTGTTTTCAGTTCACAAACTCTAGCAGAAATTCACGGGATGTGAACTTCAGACAGTACGCGTACTGGTACGCGGACATTGGTTCCGGTTAATCTGAGCAGCAAAGTACACATACTTTGGTTCAAGGATATTGGAATTACACACATATGAGTTGTCTAACAATGTTTATGTCCAACCACGGTTATGTATTCTAAACTTTCATTTCAATTACTGAAACATTCTTAGAGAACGTTATATAGTTGTTGTTCACAAACTATTTTTCTTCAAAGCGATTTGCAAGTGATTGAAACTAATATGACTTTCATCACTAGTAAAGATGAATTTGGCCAAAGAGAAAGCTTACCAACACATATTTCGAGAAATAGATAAGCGAGATAAACTCAACTCGAAATAGTACATGTGTATAGTCATAGTTTATATAGCAATACGACTTTTGTCTCAAGATAGGAGATAAAGTAGACTTTTGAATGATAGATAAGTTCAAGTCTCCACATACCTTTTTGTCGATGAAGTTCCACCAGTTCCTTGAGTAGTTCTTTGTCTTTGCATGATGAATACCGTCGAGTATAGAGCTCAACTACACTTTCTATCCTATCCGAGACTTAGCTATTAGTAGACTAGAAATCAAGACTTATAATTTTGGCAACTACACTTGACAAACAAGCTTGAGATAGCAAAGCTTGCGAGTTCGAGCGAGCAGTTCTCTAACAAGAACAAGTTATTGTGGAATCATAAAGAATGAGACGAAGAGCTTTGTAACTACTTTTTATATCTTACCTATCGGAGATAAATCTCGAGCAAATCTTAGAGAAGATAGTACTCAATACGATAGAACAAAGTGAGATCAGAACACGCAACTACAGATAAAATAGTTGGATTTGGCTTCAAAATCCCATTGAAGTCTTTAAGTCGTTAACCTATAATGGTTTTAGGAAAAACCTAGGTTAAAGGAGAGTCGACTCTAGTCGTAACTAGTATCCCACATGAGGTGCGGGGATTAGGTTTCCCAGTTGCTAGAGTTTTCCCTTGTATAGTCTTCAAATCAGGGTTTGATAACTTTGGAACAAAGTAATAAATATTCACCGTTAGATGAAACCTGATTCAATATTCAAGCTAATATCTTTCCACCGTTAGATGGTCTTTATCTTGTTACACACAAATGAAATATAACTTCATTTAGATATGGGTAACCGTACCTAAACGTGTATATTGAGTTGGCTCAATAAAAATTAACTGAAGTTAGCCATATGAGCACTTTTCTCTTAACCTTGTTCATCTTAACACTTCTAGATCAATTGATAATCAAATGAATCTAATTGTGTTACTCATAGAGTTGTTCAATTGTTTATATTCTTATAGAAGTATACGAGTCACAATTGAAGCAAAATCGGATTGATTCAAAAGAATCAGTTCATGAACATTTTTAGCCACGGTTTGCAAAGATTGTATTCCTTAATTGATAAATGTATATGTTCATGAGTATGAAATCATACTTAACCGATTTTAGAACTTAAACCACTTAAATTTGCAAACGGGTACGCAAACTTAAGTTTCGTACATTGGTCACAAGCCGACAGTTTGCAAACGGGTATGCAAACTTTAGCTCCGGACCGAAATCAGATGAAACCGTTTGCAAACGGGTACGCAAACTTGATTCCCGGACTTCAACAGTTAAATCAGCTTGCGAACGGGTATGCAAACTTAAGTACCCTGACTTAAACAGTTGAATAAGTTTGCGAACGGGTTTGCAAACTTCCGGTCATGAATTCCGGCAAAACTGTTCGTACACTAAGTACACAAACCGTAATGTATCCAGACATGGGTTTTAGCTCTTAACTCCCATTTCAATTATTGAAACATTTTTAGAAGACGATAATAGTTGCCTCATACAAATTATTAGCTTATAAGCAATTTTCAAGTGATCGAATAATCAATACGAAACATTCTGAGTCTACATCAAATGACTGTCTCGCACAATTCATGTAAGATGTTACCAGGTGATTTTCACATGATCATATTTTGACTTTCGTCAAGAATAATGATGAACGTGGTTAAAGCAAAAATCTTTCCAACACATATTTCGAGAAAGATATAAGCGAGTTAAACTCAGCTCGAAATATCAAATGTATATAATTTAAAGTCTATATAGTTACGACTTTGTCTCAATAGGAGATAAAATATAATAGACTTCTGATTGATAGATGAGTTCAAGTCTCCACATACCTTTTGTTGATGAAGTTCCACAAGATCCCCTTAGTAGTTCTTCGTCTTCAATCGATGAACGCCGCAAAGTCTAAAGCTCAACTACATATTCTATCCTAATCCGAGACATAGCTATAAGTAGACTAGAAATCAAGACTTATAATTTTGACAACTAAACTTGACAGAAAAGCTTGAGATAGTAACGCTTGCGAGTTCGACCTAGTAGTGCTCTAAAAATTAGAGATTCATAAAAAAAACGGAAGTATTAACACAAAAAGAAGATATCAACCACACATGGATAGCAAAAGGATAGATCAGAAGAGCATGCATAACAGATTCATGAGGGTTAGAGCATCTAGTACAATCAACAAAAGCCGTAGGCATTCTAGCATGAAGAGTAGTTCTAGCAGGAATAGCATTTTTAGAAGATTTCCAGATGAATACATAAACATGGTGCGAGACTTTAAGTTTCCAAATGCACTTCCAATGTTTACTACAAGGGGAGGGCCTAGTGTTAGAGCATTGCTCGGTCGAACTCACATGCGTTGATATCTCAAGCATGTTTGTAAATGTTAATGATCAAAACTATAAGTCTTGATTTCTAGTCTACTATAGCTAAGGTCTCGGACTAGGATAGAAAGTGTAGTTGAGCTCAAGAACTCAATGGCAATCATAATACAAGACGAAGGACTACTCAAGGAACTAGTGGATCTTCTTTGACTAAAAGGTATATGGAGACTTGAACTTATCTATCACTCAAAAGTCTATTTATCTCCTATCTTGAGACAAATGTCGTTTTTCTATATAGACTTAGATTATACATTTGGTATTTCGAGCCGAGTTTATATCGCCTATCTATTTCTCGAAATATGTGTTGGTAAGATTTCGCTTTAGCCAAGTTCATCTTTACCTAGTGACGAAAGTCATGTTATGTTTCAATCACTTTGGAATTTGCTCTGTCGAAAAATGGTTTGTGAATAACAACTGTATAACGTCCTCTGAGAATGTTTCAATGATTGAAATGAGAGTTTAGATTATATAACCATTGGAGGATATAAGCATTGTTATGTAAAAGTCCTTATTCCTTGAACCGAAGTTTGCGAACTTTGTTGATCAAGTGAACTGGAGTAGTGCGTGAGCTAAGTCCGCGAACTGGCGAAGTTCTCAAACTCGAGAATTTCTGCTAGAGTTTGTAAACTCCATCCGGGAACTTAAGTCCGCGAACTTGAGTAGGTTATATCTATAGTGATGTTTGTGAACTTATTCATATTAACTAAGGAATGCAATTGCAAACCGTGGCTATATAGTTCATGAACCAATTCAAGTGAATCACATCGTTTTTGCTTTAATTGTGTCTTGTGTAGTACATAAGATTTCCTTGCAATTGAAAAACTCTCTAACTAGTTCATTTGACTCATTTGAACTAGTATGGTGAAGAAGAATATGGTTGATATGAAAGTGATCATATGGCTAACCATTTGGTTAACTATTGTTGAACCAACTAATGTAAAAGTTTGGGTACGGTTACACAAGCCTAGAAACGTGCATTTCATTTGTATATAACAAGCTATGTTTTCGATATAACGGTTGATAAATATTAGCTTGAATCTAATCAGGTTTTCATATAATGGTGAATATTGAATGCTTTGTTACCAAGCTAACGTTGATTGCAAACCCTGATTTGAAAGAATATGTAAAGGGGAACTCTAGCAACTTGGAAACCTAATCCCCACATATTCTATGTGATACTAGTTGTGCTAATCTAGAGTCGATTCTCCTTTAACCTTTGGTTTCTTCTTCTAAACCAGGTTAACGACTTAAAGACTTCATTGGGATTGTGAAGCCAGACCGATACTACTTTCTTGTAGTTGTGTGATCTGATCTTGTTGTTTCTATTGTACGAGTACAATTGTAATAATTGGCTTGAGATTTCTATCTTCGTCTCATCGTTTGTGATTCCACAATATCTTTTTTAGCTGCGTCGATTAAGACTATTGTGAGGTGATTGATAATAATAGGTTGTTCTTCGGGAATATAAGTCCGGATTATCAATTGGTTCATGTTCACCTTGATTTATCAAAAGACGGAACAAAACTCGTAGGTATATTCGTGGGAGACGGATTTATATATTACCGTAGAATTTTCTATGTGATACAGATTTGTTTATTAAAGTCTTCGACTTTGGGTCGTAGCAACTCTTGGTTGTGGGTGAGATTAGTTAAGGGAATCAAGTACGTAGTGTCCTGCTGGGATCAGAGACGTAGGAGCATAACTGTACCTTGGATCAGTGTGAGATTGGTTGGGTTCAACTACAGTCCAGACCGAAGTTAGTTTGGAGTAGGCTAGTGTCTGTAGCGGCTTAATACAATGTGTGTTCAATCTGGACTAGGTCCCGGGGTTTTTCTGCATTTGCGGTTTCCTCATTAACAAAATTCTGGTGTCTGTGTTATTTCTTTTCCGCATTACATTTTTTTATATAATTGAAATATCACAGGTTGTGCGTTGTTCAAGCAATTAGAATATCCGACCTTTTGGTTGTTGATTTAAATTGATTGACACTTGGATATTGGTCTTTGGTATCATCCAAGTTATCGCTCTTTGATAAAGACTCGCAGATTTCTATTTGCTTGAGTATAAATCAAATCGAGAGATTGAGATACAAAACTCTTTGATGTACTTTTATCTATATTGAGTATGACTGTCTAGTTGATTCTCTAGAAAGTATATTGGAGTTTGTCCATACAAATTGTTAAGCGAAAGATTGGGTGTGGTTGTTAGACCTACGCTTTTTCACCTAGACCCTCAAAATCCCAAGTAAGCAGATTTATAAGAAAAATCTGTCATTCTTTAAAAGCTCTCAATCCCTCCTATCTGGAGCGTACAATTGTCTTAACGGAATAGTGAAAAGCTTCTTACAAAGTAATTACCAGAATAGGCATTTAATTTACTAATATTCCCGGTTCTAGTCTCTTGATTAATGAATAAGAGACTTTAACACTAGGGTCCTGAGGGATCAAAAAATTGGGAGAAGTAAATCCCAAGTTTAGTATCTACTTATCATACCAAGGATCAATAAATTCACTATCTCCAACGATTCAAGAGATAAAAGGTTTTATAAGTTCTTTGACAATATGCAAGCATTTCCAAATCCAAGAGCAGTTACTAGGCCATTTAGCATTTAAAAAATCAGTTTTAGGGAAATATTTAGCTTTAAGGACAGTACCTAACAGACAGTTAGGGTTCTCAATGATTTTACAAGCATTCCTAGCCAGCATGCCTGATTATTCAGCCCAGCTTTTCTAAAGCCTAGACCTCCTTCAGACTTGGGAGAACAAAAAATATCCCAGCCAAGCAAATACAATTTCTATCCTTAGAGTCAAGAGTTCTCCCACCAAAACTTACAAAGATGAGAAACCATCTTCCTACAGATATACTTAGGAATAAAAAAAGCTTCAACATGGTATAAAGGGATAGCTTGACCAATATGTTTAATCAAACAATTCCTAGCATCCTGAGATAAAAGTATATGAAACCAAGAAGAAATTCTGGCCTCCACAGACTGCGAAATACCCATGGGACTTTGAATTTTAGAGGCTTGAAAGGCAATAGGGGTACCAAGGTATTTTTTTTCCTAATTTATAGATATGGGCATCATCAGCAAAAATAAGATGTGTAATATTGGGAGCATTCTTTTAGACCTTAATGCCTTCAACTAATCATTTTCTGGTCAGGGAATCTACGTAAGGCGAAAAGGCTTCGGAACATATGATGTATAGATAGGGATATAAAAAAAAATTCCTTGTCTCAACCCTCTCTCAGGAATAATTAAACCAGTTGGGACACCATTTAAAAACACATAATAAGACATAGTAGATGACATTAGTTGATCAGTTTAATCCAATTGTCAGATAGACCCATTTTAGTTAAGACTTTCTCAAGGAAAGACCACTCTAATTTATCACAGGCCTTGGACATGTCAAGCTTGATGGCAACAATGCATTCTTTACCTTTAAAAACATAGATAACCTCGTTATCCATAAGGATATTATCAGAGATACTCATTTTGGGGACAAAAGCATTCTGATTTTGGGAGATCAGATTGTCCGTAAAGGTTTTAGGATCTATCAGCCAGAGTTGTAGACAAAATCTTGTAGATGAAATTGCACATCCTTATGGGTCTATATTGAGATACCAGCTCAGTTAGGGGGACTTTAGGTATCAAAGCAATATTAGTGTGGTTAAACACGTTGGCAATATGCCCCGTTCTAAAGCAAGTCTGTGCCATATCAACAACAATTTCTCCAATAATATCCTAGTGCTTCTGGTAGAATAGAACAGTAAAGCCATCCGGACCTGAGGCTTTTTTCCCTCCCATTTGAAATACAACATTCTTAATCTCTTCAACGGTTAGATGGGTATTGAGGTGTTGATTATCTTCTTTAGAGAACTTCATAGGGATTATTTGGGAAATTTCATCGCTGTTGGACATGGTAAGAGTAAAGATTTTTGAAATCAAGAATACAAAACAAAGTTTTGCTAAGTTAGGCAAGATAAAGAGCTTACAAGATTTGTCTTGGAGAGAAGATAAATCTACGGCCATGGTTTGTTCAACTTAAATATTATAAGCAATTTATTAATTAATATTTCACTAATTGCTCATAATAAATAATCGATTAATTATTTTTTATTATAAAGTGTTTTTATTAATTAGTGTTTCACGAATTGTCATAATAAATGATCTATTAATTTTTTTCTATTATAAATAAATGATTACCTAATTAAATTAATAAATATGTATTTTCATTAATAAAAATAAAAATAATATAAATAGACATTAACGGCGGTAGTGGGTGGTGTAAGCGGTTGGGGTTCTTAGAAAGTGGTGGAGGCAGAAATATTAGTGGTGGTTTGGGACGGAGCCAAGTCCAACGGCGAGAAAGAGGCTCATTTCATTTATCCCGGGCCTAGATTCCCGTATCTACAGGCATGGAACTTAGTGCTAATTCTTTTAACACCTGAATCAACTAATAAGAATGACTGACATGCGTTTTTTTTCCCATTTTCGGTAACTGTAATTATTTTTGGTCTTTTAATCATAAAATGGGCTACTAATTTCATTTCACACCCGTATCCAACTTGCCAAGAATTTTTTTCTCCTCCTTCCTTAAAATCCTGGTTCCTCCCTTGATGGTGGTGGTGGTGGAAGAAGTAATTGCGGTGTGTGCTGATGAGTAGTGGTGGACAATATCAGTTTTGCGTCGTTTCAACACGGATAACATTGTATTGTGAAAGATGTGGTTGGTTGTTTTTAGCACGATTGATATCAAATCATATAGGACAAAATGTTCATGACCGCTGGATTACCCAAATGGTACCTCTGCTACCTTTAATACCAGATCTTATAAATCATGGTATTTAATGTTTAAAATAAAATTGATTGCAATACAAAAGAGAATACAACACGAGAAAGAAAAATATTGAAATAAATTAATTGACGATCTGATTTTGTTTAATATAAACCTCATACATGGCGTTTGTGATTAGAAATAAGAATTATGTCCAACAACCTATAAGGGTGGGCAGCAGTGGCTGCGGCGAAATCAGAAATTCACATTAAGGGAGTTATTTTATTTATTAAAGAAACACGTAAATTTTGGTGGACTAAATCCTAAATATAAATGGGCTAAGTACTATTTACAAGATAAAACTAAAGATTTTTATATACCTATTTGAAATTTAAGGGGGCTAGAGCCACGTTATTCAACCCTTGGCTCCGCCACTGGGTGGTGGTCGAGAAAGAAAATGGTATCATGCGGTTTGTGGGGGTGGCAGGTATTGGTGAGTAGTAATCTACTATGTTAATTCCATGACGCCGCAAAACATGTAACATTATCTAGAATACATTGCACAATTTGGATAACTGTGCCTATGTAAAGAGTGGTCAGGATTTGTCCTGTCAATAGATAAATCTAAGGTTGTGGTTATTCCTTCCCGTTCAAAATTTTACGCATCACCCTTTGTATTCTACAAGAGCGTTAGCACTTGGGAGTAACGAGAACAGAGGTTCATTATAAGCTTCACTACTCTCTCCTCCAGAATCTCAATTTCACCACCATCTTCTTCAGTGTCGAGATGATGACGGCTGAAGTTGAAATCATCGCTTCTAATCTAATTCCACTTACATGGAAAAATGAAAACGTACATCAAGATTAACAGAAGCTCTTTTGTGAAATCTTAGGAGACATAGCAAAGATATTGAGCATTTTTGTAACCCTAAAATTCTCCATGGGTGAAGAATAACAAGAAGGGAGACCTATTGCTCTTCCATCAGCCATTAGAGGTTGTTGGAGACGGTGTTACTCCTTTGCCACCTGCACCTGCAACAACATCAACTCCGCTCCAATTTAATCCCAACCCAAAGTAACTCTTTCTATGTTGAACTAGATTTGATTTTATGTTTTTTTATTATTCATAATTTAACCCAGCATAATTTTATTATTCATAATCGTTTTGACTCTCCCCAATCCAAAGAAAAGACAAGTATTCTTCAATCACATTCTCAACTCTATATATCCAGGGTGCTAGAGGTGATTCTCTATCTCTCTTTATCTATAAATCAAACTGAGAAAAACCCATCGTTGATTGTACGATTAAATTTCGTTTATTGAAAGTTTATGCTTTCTGATTAAAAGTTTGTTGTTGTTTTTTGTTATCAAGGTTTTGGCTCTAATTGTTTCTTTCGTTTCGGTTTGCATCGATGGAAGCTTGCGCCATTTTTTTTATCTTCTTCTATATTCTCTTCAACTATGTTGGGTTTTATGAATAATTGTTTCCTTAATTTGTGCAGCAAGAATTAATCGGTCTATTGTTTAACGAAAAGCTATGAGAATTACAAAAACAGTTGATTGAAATAGTTGTTTTCCTATTGAAACGTATGAGAATTGTTCAATTTTGATTTTGTTTCTGACTTAGTTCAACCTATTCTTTTTGTGAAATTTCATATCCATTGGCTCATTTGTGAATTTTGAATCTTAATATACATGGTTACTGAAGCAAGAATCTTTTTAGTAGTGTTATTGCAGCAGGAGCAAGAATTTCTCAATGAGCAACGGAAAACAATAGCACAACGAAAGATGGTTCCGCACTAACGGAAGGTTTGGCTAATAACATGGGTTGGGGGGAAGCCCTCAAGAGTTGAATGCTGCAATTGAAACTTCACTTCAAGTGTTCACATTCATTTCGTAATGTTTGATTCTCATATGAGTATTGCTGGGCATTTCAACCCTTTGACTTCGATTTTGTTGTTCGGGGGTTAAAAGGTCGTTTATTCCGCATACCTACATAAGTATTCCTTCGGATTTTTTTTTAATTATTATTATGTATTTTTTTGTATGCTGCTAGAAGGCGTCTTTTGATCCCCTGTTTGTGACGACGACATAGGTAATTGGTGTTGGACCCATATAGACTACCACTGGCAAGTAAAGACGTGGTCAAGAAGCTTCTGATTAATGACAAGATGCAGGAGTTATTCTGCAAACAGTCCCAATTGATATGCAATTCTCACTTTCTTTCTCAATATATTCAGGTAACCATTTTCTTTTCCCCATATTCTTTAACAAATTTTATGTTGTTAACATGTTGATTATTGGTCGTTGTTGTTTGAATTGGTGAGGAAAAAGCTAATTTTAATGTGATCGGAGATTTCCAACCTCACACATGCTATGGTTCATGAAATCATATTGGACAGGCATCACTGAGGGTGGAGCATTGGATCACATGGTCAGACACAATGGTAACATGTAACGGTTCAGATTCCCATGTAATAGTTTAGATTTCTACAGCATCGTGTTTTGGTTTGTTTGTTTTTTTTTTTTTTTTTTGGAGGATGGTGCTTTAGTTAAAATGAAATGTCTGGTCAAACTCTGAACTTATTTACAGTGATATTCAGAAGAAACTCTTTTTGTCCAACTTTGGTTTTGTTTAGGGAAGATGTTCAAGGAATTCAAAAGTAATTTTGAATTCTACGCTATGTACAAAACAGTTCATGATTCTGAAAATGAAAGAAATTGATCAACCAATAATCCACAAGTTGCTTTGCTTATGAGATATGAACTCTCATATTCTCTTGATTTTAGGTCTTACAGATTGTTGTTTTTAAACTTATTTTCCTTCCAATAACACGTGGCATCTCGACTCTCATTTTTTTGGTACATATGTCAATCTAATTTGTACTTTGGTCTCATTATAAACTTTGCTTGAAGATGCTTGGTTTGGTCCATTGAGTCTCACCTGGTGACCTGGCTACTGAGATTTGTGAGCTCCAAAATTTTGATGGCTCAAAGGTGCGTAAGTTTCACAGTAGATAATGGCAACATATTTTCATTCATATATTTTGCGATGAGCGGGCTACTGTAGTTTCCATCTGCAGCATAAATAATACCCCACTTAGTTACAGTAAGCAACCAAGCGCGATCTTTCGGATATTGGTAAAGGGCAATTATGACCATATTTTAAATTTGTTATGCTATCATTTAATAATTTTTGCACCAACTTAGTTTAGTGAGTGCAACAAAACTAGTATATGATACAATGCGTCAAAAAATAAAAAAAGAAATTAATCTATTGTCTTTACCTGTCACTAGATAGATGATCGAGTAATAATTATTTTAAATGCATGTTTCCGCTGAGTCGTTGAGGTTGTTAAGTGTGCATTAGACTTGATAGTTTCTGAAGTTCATTGAGCCTCATTGTAGCTATGAAAAATAAAACCAATAAAGGGTGAAATACAGATGTATTCCTGTTTTTTTGGGCGAATACAGATGTACCTTCGTTTTTCTCACATTTACAAATGTACTCCTATTTTGACCGTTTTTTTGAAAAAAACGGCTAACGGAAAGTTAACCTCCATGTCAGCAGTTAAATCATCTAACTCACTTGTCAAGTCAAGTAAGCTGTGTACACAGTCCAACTCGTCTATTCTTCCACGTAAGTTGTATACACGTGGCTGGTCCCACATTTAAACGGTCAAAAAAATTTATCTTCTATATATATACATCTTCTCTTACTGGACACTAACCATCTTTTTCTCCTATATATTTCTACTTTCTCTATTTTTTGGTGACTGTTTCAGATCTAAAACGGGTGAAATCAGCAGCAAAATCATGTGTTTCATGTGTGACATTGAAGATGATCATGAAACCAAAGGTTGTCCTTGGGTTTATTCAAGGTGCAAACATGTACCTTGTAATGGTGTGAGGGCTCTATTGAGATCTAAAACACTGTGAAGCATTCAGATGGGCTTCAGATGCAATAGTTATAGAAACAAAGAAACACTCAAGGGAAAAGTACATGAAATATGTAAGGAATTCAAGAAAAATCTACAAATGTAACTGCAATAGATTAATAAAGTCTAAATTCTCTGCATTGTCTTGTCTTAACATTACATCATAAACACATAAACATAAAAGAGAAAAGACACATCTAAAGCTTCATATACTTCTTTGCTTTCTTCCTTCCTTCTGGGTCTGGAGCTATAAAGGTAACTTTGTTGCTCACAGATCCTGCATGGTTGTTGTGCTGACTGAAAGGTGGTTGAGAACAAGATACATCACCTGCCTTTCTATTGAAACCTGTGGATTTTGCAGAATATGTTGATGTTGGCTGAGCTCTAGCTTTGTACTTTCTCTTTGGTGGAGCTTCAACTACTGTCTTCTTTGTGCCATCAACACATGTTCTAGGCTTGAATCCCTTAGGATTTCCTCCAACTGGTCCTCCAGCACAAGACTCGTATCTGCTCCTTCAATTGAACAAGACTCATATCTGCTCTAGCCAAGCCTTTGATTTCAAAACTCATCACAGTACTTGTGACCTTCACCTTTATGTCTCTCTCTCTCAGGATACTTGACTTCAACCTCAACTTCATGTCTACACCAAATGGACAGACATAGAATTAGTTCAAACATACTAATAAAAAAACACATACAAAGACAGAGGGAATGCAATATGCCATTTCAACAATCAATCAAGTTCACCTTTAGTTCAAACATACTAATAAAGAAACACATACTAATCAAGTTCAACAATCAATCAAGTTCATCTAAACAACTCTGATTATTACACCAGACATATGCATCTGACAGTATCAGCTTATGCCAGAAAGCATTTCTGCATTATGAAGTTCAGACATATGCACAACACTCAAGTCAACTTGAAATGAAACAAACCCAAAACATATTGAATAGAAACAAGAAAAGATTTTCAAAACCCCCGCATCTAGCCTCTGGGGGTACATACTCTCGTGGTGGCAAAAAAACAGGAGTACATGGTGTCTCCATTTCTGTGAAAACTCACATTTTCATGGTGCACATCAAACAACCAATTGCAAAGAAGTAAAAGGAATTTTCAGAATGAATCTGCAGTTAAGTGCAATCCTATTCTCTGCCATCTACTTACCACCATCAAACACCCAACAAATTCCACAATATTCAGCAGAACTGATTAATCTTATTTGGGTGTTTATGGATTCATTCATTCTCAAGCTTATTCTGAATCCTGCAAATTAAGCTTAACCCTAACATGAATTTAACCCAAACATCAATTTAACCCTACAAATAATTTTAACCCTAACATCAATTTAACCCTACAATCGAAATCCTATACCCTATCATGGATTACTTCAGAAATAAACAAAACCCTAAGAACAGAAAACCCTGGAACCAAAAATACATAAACCTACTTATTTGTTACTGAAATCAAACAAATAAGGAGAAACTCATTATTTATTCGTACACATACATCAAGAATAAACCCATAAAATCAATAAAATCGAAACCCTAAGAAAACAGAAAACCCAATAATCACTAACCTTTCAATATCTGGTTTCTTCTTCTTCTCCTTCTTCTTTCCTCGTCTTAACTTCACCATCTTCTTTTCAGAGAAACGATCTTAGGGTTCCTTTGGATGGGTTTGATTTAGGGTTCCTCTGAGAAACGATTTCAGAGAGAAACGGAGAGGGGAAGAGGGAAGAAAGAGAGAAGAAGAAGATAATGACGAGATTTCTCTTCATTTCCCGTCTATATCAGTCCACTTTTCCCACACATGTTGGCGGAGAAAGTAAAGGAACTAAACGATCTGAGCCGTTTATTTTCTATGAGATTTCCATCACACAGATTGTGTCCCGTGTATGTGACACGTCGACTTAATACGTGGCATCATTTTCTCATATCGGAAAACAATTACGTGGCATAAACTTCTCGTCTCGGTCAATGATAAATTGGAAATCTGACCGAGAAATTGACTTTTCTCACGATTTTGGATGGAAAACATCCAACAGGAGTATATTTGTAAATGGGAAAAAAACGGGGGTACATTATTAAGTCGGGTATAAAAACAGGGGTACATCTGTTTATAACCCAATAAATAACCTTCTTAGATCGGTAGCCTACCAGGAACCCATCAAGTAGTTCGATATCCTAAATTTCGCGCTTCGTGCAACTCATTACACGTCGTGAATTGAGTCATAAATCATAGAATGATTGACCATTGAACAATGTTGTATGTCAGATACTCCAACCCATGTGGTAAAATTATTTGAAATTTGTCAATCTATTCATTATTCTTTCTCGGGGTTTCTAGAGCCCATTTGGAGAGGCACATGCAAAAGAAATGAAGACAAACAAGCACACTGTTGGCAATACCGAAGTCGGAAACAGAAGTATTTGAGAGATATCATCTAAAAATATCCAAAGGTCCCGACTGGTTTTTATTCTTATTATTATTAGTAGTTCAGTATTATTGGTTTCATTGTCTGTCATTATAATTGTTGTCAAAATTTAAGTACTAGCAGTGCGAGTACTTTGAATTCTTGATTTAAATCCTCAAAGAAGCTTTATTACCTTTGTTTTTAATTGTTTTATCTACTAAAGGCCTAGTACTCGACAAGAAGGAAATTACCAAATACTAAATCAAATCCATACCACCAAGGGCGTTTTATTGGATTTCATCTCGGAAAGGCCGAGAAAGGCAACATTACAAATACCAATTTTACATGGCTTGGTATCAAAATCCATTTAAGATAAATTATCTTTAACTCATAAAATCAGTATCCCCCATTAGCCGCTATGGAGGATAGATCATTTAGGTCCTTAATTTGAATAGTTATAAAACATACAATCAAGTATGCCATAAATTTTACCTTTATCATAATACGCATATCTGTGTGGTTTATGATTTGACTATGCCATATCTACGGTTCATCTTAAAATACCATAGCAAGCTTTAAATTAACAAGGTTTAGTTTGATGTGATGAAGCATGAAGAACTATTTTCTTTTTTCAAATTCGATCACAATCACATTGCAAACAAGACCTTATAGATAGAACACTTCTCCTCCGTAGAAAGGTCTGGTGAATTTGAAGAAGTTTCATGCTGAAGGTTGCCACTCATCAACATCTAATCCTCCCACATTAAAATATTGACCTGCTAAGGCACCAAAAGATTTATTCATACACGGCACAAATCCAGAGAAATCTCTCGATATATACCTCTAGAGAGTAAAGTATGCCCGTGCCGTTACGGCACGGGTTAAGCTCTAAGAAGAGATAAATCTACGGTTGTGGTTTGTTCAACTAAACCATTATGAATGTTTTATTAATTAGTGTTCCATTAGTTGTTCATAATGAATAATTAATTAATTTTTTATTATAAATGTCCCCTTAATTGATCTAAAAAATACATATTTTTATTAGTAAATAATAATTTTACTAAAAATTATATTAGTAAATATTAATAGTGGATGGAGTAGTGGATGGTAAAAATGGCGTGGGTGTTTGTGAGTGGTGGAGACGGTAACATTACTGGTGGTGGAAGAAATAGTGGTGATGGTTGTTTTTTGTGGTGGTGGGTGCCGGTGAACAATAGTGGACACTAATAGTTTAGTGTCTTTACAACACGCACAACATTATATTCGATTGGTAAGGACAAAAATCAAATAATGTGTTGGTGGGTGTTGGTGAATAGTAATATATTCTGCTAATAATGTGTCACTACAAATCGGTTAACATTATAAAGCAGAGAAAATTTGGTTGATCATCTTAATGATAACATAAGCTCGGTTAAAATACATGACAATTACAATTATAGCTGCAATCGAACGTTACGAATCAAAATCAGTACACAATAAATTAACTTATTATTAAGTCGTTTTGTTATGACTCGGGCTATATCATAGCTAGATGATCTTTTTTTCGCTATTTCTTTGTTATGTATTATAAAATAAAGTTTAACTAAGTTAGTCAACATAAAGAGAGATCTTGATTTTCCCTCCCGATTGATAATCCACGGTTGTGGTCGATCCCATGAATACACACTTTAATAAGGAAATAATGCATTACGTATTCAATCTCTTTTTCCCATCTCAAAAATCAAAAGAAAAGTGGGGAAATTTGATTGACTAAAAATAAAAAACCTACATTTCCATAAAACTAGTCAATTGATTCTCTCAGTCACATCCAGAAGGAGGAGTGGACTAAAAAACTTTAACTCCCCACCTTTGAGCAAACCTAAATCAGAAATAAATTTGGCAAATAGAGATAGACTAAAGAAGCAAAAAATCCAAGAACATGCTCCCAGTGATTTGGTATCATCCTCAAAATCTTTGGTGTCTTAATTTATCAACTGTTTTTATATCATCTTCAAGATTTGTTTAGGGAGAAGATAAATCAATGGTTGTTTACGTAAGTGTTTATAAGTGACGTCTATGATTGAAAGTTAAAAAATTTATATCTAACGGTCTTAATCTGTGTACTCCCATTAAGTAGATGACAACTTTGTTAATAATTACATCATATTAGGAATAGTCAGGGCGATTTTTGTGAGTGATGGTGCATGGAGCCGGTGGAGGCAGTGTTGCTGGTGGAAAGGTAGTTGTAATGGGTAGTTCTGGTAGTGGTACAATAATTGGTCAATGTAGTAGTGTGCAATGTTTATTCGATGTCGTTATGACACAAATAACATTATATTATGGAAGTTGTGTTTGAATTTTTAAGTGTTAAATTAATATCGGTCAAATACAAAAGAAAATATAATAATCAAAAAGTATGAAGAACAATTGTCACTTTAAATAGTAACAACAAATGAATGACGCAGGTTAAAATTGACATAATTTTTTTCACTTATTTTCGTGGCCGTGCCGTTACGGCACAGGCCAAGTTATAGTCTAAGATACAAAACAAAGCTAGGATAAGTTTGTCTAGATAAAGAGTGGTCAAGATTTATCTAGGGAAAAGATAAATCTACGATCGTGTTTTGTTCAACTTTAATGTTACTATAATAAGTGTTTTATTAATTGGTGTATCATTAATTGTTCATGATGAATGATTTATTAAATTTTCATTTCCCTTCATTGATATAATAAATACATAATTTTATTAATAAATATTTTAACTAAAATTATATCAATAGAAACTATTAATGGTTGTTTCCCATAAGTGATGGTTGTGATGGGGATTAGAAATGCATCTAACATCCAAAATTTACTTACCATATCACTAATGTCTTATTACTTTTTTTACAATAAATATTTTATTATGTCATAATAAATGTCATATTAAAAATGATAATAAATAAATTATTCTATTAACAATTCTATAGACGTATTTTTATTAAGTAACACTAACATTTGCTTACAGTTATATAAGTGGCCATAGTTGTGGAGTCGGTGAGCTGTGGAGATGGAAATTGAATCGCTATGGTGTTATGGACAGTGGTGACAGAAGTTGTTTCGGTAGCAAGAGTGGTGGTGGATAGTTTTGTGGTGGTTGTAATTATTTGTGGACAACGGTGACCGGAGAAAAATAAAATGCACCCATGTCCTTCAAATTTTTTTTTTCTGTTTCTCCAAATCGAGTTAGTTGCATAGTCTTAAATCGCTTTCACTTTTTTGCTTGCTCTCAGGTCATGTTTTACTTAGTTTTCTTATTTTTATATGACTTTGAATTTCAATCAGAACAAACGACTAAAGAATAAAATTATTACTATTTCATCAAACATGATATGATTTTATTTTGGATGTTCCACCGGGCATTCGATAAGCACAATTGGGAGGCGATGGCCTTTTTCTCAATCCTTCAATGGATTATGTTATTTTCATGAATTCCACTTCTCCGAACATGTATTTTCCATGGTTATCTATTTTATCTTATTTTTATTTGTTTTTTGTGTGTTAAACTTTGAATAATTAGAACCCTTTAAAAAAATGTTGAGTCAGATCGTTTTTCTTATTCATTTGTGACCTGAGTATTTTCTCCTTATTGTTTTTACATCATCATTTTAAGATTGCTCCAAACAAAGTTTCTTAATGCTGGTGGAAATGAATATTGATAATCATAAATCATATATTCTACACCAAATGAGCAACTCATCTTACAGTTAACCATCTACGGATTTTGTTCTCTATATGAATTATAGTGTGTTGCATGTTTTGCAAATCATTCATTTCATTCGTACTCTGTTAATGTTCTCGCGTTCCTAAAGCGTTCACGTCGTCTCATTTTTGGTTTCATCAAATTTTTATTGTCATATATGGAAAGCAGCAGCGAGCACAATAGCACTTTCAAAATGCTTTATTCTTTTGTCATACCAATCGGATAGGGGACTCATCATCTTCAAATAACTAATTTGTTAGTGCGACTCTGCCCATTTCCTCCTCGGTATCAAACATATGATGCTAATTTAATTCATTGCATCCAAAACATAGATACTACAAGAAGAAGAAAAAACTCTCAATATTCCTTTGTTTAGAAACATCCATTTCTTCATTCGACTCTGTATATTCTAGATGCTTAAATAGTTCAGTCTTATACTCACCTGCTAAGTTACATGGCTTGGTCAAACAACCACCCTGATATAATCTATATCTCAATAATTTATTTCTATTTATTTTCATTTTTCCATACAAATCACAAGATAACCTTTTCATTCTTGGTCTTTGTCCTCTTACCAAGTGTTATCCTTGAATGAGTTACGCTTTATTCGTTGTATTCTCAAACTTTGATCGCATTGCTAAATATTTATCTCAACTTTGTTGTCTGGATTTTTAGAAATTTAGTGTTTCGTGGATCAGTGACAACGGTACCTTGGTTTAACAGAAAAGATGTTTCTTTTGCGCACATGTTTACTGCTACAAGATAGTGCAAAGAAGATATAGATAATGAACACATGTTTACCGCTATAATTTTGTCATTATACTCTTTTCCTACATTAATAAGAGGTTTTGTTGGGTACGCTTATATGATTTTAAAAAAAATCAGTAATAGACGCAAATATTATGTCAATTGATGAGTCACAATATTATAGTCAACATAAATTATCTTACAGAATTTGATTGTAAGAATTATTGCATCCAAGAGATTCTATAAGGCATTTCACACAAAAATATTACTTACTAAATATCTTAGCGTCATTTTTATTCAATGATGGATAAAAGAGTCTATTGTTATCAGGTTAAGTGGTTAACCATTTGGAGAACTAGCTAACCATAGTTTCATCATTTTTATGCAGCGAATAACCTCACATTTGGAGAGTCAAGATTGTATAATGTCTAGGAGTTTTGAAGTACTAGAGATATATCTTATGTGAGTATTTTAGATTGCATCTGAAATGGTTTAATGTTGTATAATATAACGGCTTAACTAAGTAAATTAGAAACCTTAAATTAGCATTTATTGTGTTATATATTGAATTCGTAAGAACATAGAATGTGATATTTATTATTGAGTCCATACTGGGTTTCAATCTTTTTGGACTATTCTTAAAGGGAAAAAACTCAACAAGGATATGGACATTTTTAAGGCATACCCCGGATGAATATGAACTCAAACAACGTAATTTTTTAATAACTAACATAGTTCAACGTTTTGGTTTTGCATGGTCACTTAAACAAGGGAAATTCAGAAGGGAAGTATCATTTCAAATGATCCATAAGATACCTTTGTAAACTATAAAACACATAACGTTTCTTGTTCTTTTTTTGTGAAAATTAATTATGGTAAATTCCCGGCTTGTGGATACAACTTCAACAGATTTAGAAAGATGTGAAAGTATCAAACATACTAGAAATAAATCATATATGAAAAAAGATTATGTAGACTTAAGACCGGAAATATCAATAGATTTTTTCTTCACTTCTAAATAAGGAGGGTAACACGACGAATAATAAGTATTAAATCTAATATCCAAACGTCAAAAAATGCATATCCAAACAAAGATTATGCATGTGCAGTTACGGCACGGGTTAAACCCTAGTAAAGTATATAAAACGTAGTTGATGGTTTTAATGTTAAAATAAACTCGGTTATAATAATGACAATCAAAAAAAATACTGGAATCAATTGTCATGTTATTTAATAACTACAGACGAACAACAAAATCAAAATAAGAACATATTATCGAGTCGTGTTGTTACGGCACGTATTATGTTCTAATACTATACAAAAGAGTTGCTCATATTATCCATATCAGTTAAGGTAGTACCAGTAGCATATTTTATCCATCTTATAGCATTCCTCCTCCTCTAAAAAAGTGTAACTTTATGGAAATAGGTAGAATTCAGATCTCTTTCCATAATCCACACCTCTCTGGATTTATCCTTCCAGTACAACTCTTTAAGATTGTATAAGTACTCCAGTCTGGCACTGAGTCTAGAAATAGAACTAGAGTCATTTTGGTTAGAAGTTTGGATTTCAACCAACTTATCTCTGGTAGTAGATAATTTAGTTTGAATATTGTCAAAGGAGGATTTGTTCCAGTCTCTAAGTCCTTTTTTCATGCTTAAAATCTGGCTTTTAATTTATAGGCTGGAGAACCCACGACATTGACATACCAAGAATTAACTATAATATCCTTACAAGTTGGATCTTCAATCCACATAGCCATAAAATGAAATGGTTTACGCATACAGATACCTTCAAAATTGAAACCAATATGCATAGGACAATGATCAGATGAATCTCTAGGCAAGTTATTAACATAGAGATTTGGAAATAAATTTTTAGCAGTTTGATTAATCAAGCATCCATCAAGTCTCTCCAGAATAATATTAGGGCCATGTTGCATATTTAACCAAGTGAACCTAAGGCCGGAGAAACCAGGATCATGCAAAGCAAACACGTTACAAAAATTCCTAAGGTTATAGAAATCATTATCATCAACCTCTAAGCCACCATTCTTAGCTTCAGCACCTAAAAAAGAATTAAATTCTCCTACAAAAAGTCGGTTCCTTAGGAGGGGTAGGTGGAAAATTATACTATCTATCCTAAAAGTTTTGTCTAAGACTACTGTTAAGTTCACCGTAGATGAATTGGATATGGCAAAGTTTTGAGTGAATGGCATCATTAGTTGTGACATAGATGCCCCTAGAATTGAAGGATAAAATGTTAAGATCAATTATTTTTTCCAGGCGAGGACAAGACCACCACTTCTTCCAACACAGAGGATATTAAAGGTACAAGAAAAACCCATATTCTATAATTTTTTAGCAGCAATAGCCCTTTTCATTATAGTATCGGATAGGAAAACTATGTCAGGGTTTATGCTTTTGAATAAGAGGTTGAGATCTTTATTGACTTAATTTTTTTTCTTAGGCCACACATCTGCCAACAAAGCATGTTCACATTATTGACCGGATCAGTAGAAACAGGTAAAGAAGACTCATTCGAAAAATTCTTAAAAGGAGGTAAGATAGAAGAGTTTCGGGCAACCATTAAATTGCGTATTTGCAGTGTCACCAATCAAATGAGATCCTTGGGCATTATTCAAATCCATATTTTCAGCCTCATGAGAAGAATTATTGTGAATACTATTGTTAGCTTAAGAATCACCAGTAGGTTCATTAAATTTTTCATAAGGATTGACTAGGGTATGAGTGTTGAAGACACATTTGGTCAGCTGAGAGAAGGTAGGTTCCCCAATTTGGTGATATGGGGACAAAGGTTATTGTAATATGGCTCTGACAGATCAAAATTTTCTGGTGGAATGACAACAATACTAGCGAGGGTAGTATTTTTGTCTTTAGTATGCTTTATGAACTCAACTCTAGGATTGATCTTACGTTTAAGACTAGAGAGAGCATCATGTTCAGCTGAGAGAGATACCAACTCTTCTATAGAAATTATTGGTTTCTGAGATGGAACTGTTGAACTTTTAAAACGCCTAGCTGAGTTAGAGGTACGAATCATACCCGATTTACCTGGTTCAATAGGATCGTGGATGATCAAAATCGAGTCAGCTGACTTATTTTTTTGATCTATCACGTTCTTAGGGATAACTGGCAATCCATTGTCTAAGACGACAGGTGGAAGAGCTTGTACATGGCCTACATCATAGATTTTCAGAGTATCAGATCTGTTCTTGAAAGGACCTATATCGAGATATCTTCTCATGGACTTTTCTCCATCCTCTTTAGAATATTGCGCAACCACAACAACTTTTCCTTTTCCACTATTATCATGATGCAAGTTTTCATCCCGAGTATCCATAACAACATATGTCTGAACCAACGTGGGATTTTCTAAGACCACACCTGATGCCAATTCTGCTGAAGTAACAGGTGGTTGTAGAGGCATCCATCTTGAAACTTTTAGAGAATATTTTGCACTAGAATGACTAGATACTTGTATGGCCTTTTGTTTTGCTTTCAGTCTTGGACAAACATCATATCTATGATCAATAATGCGGTAGGACGTACAGGAAAATCTTGGCACCACGAAGTATCAACATTCCATAAGAAAAGGTTCAATCCATTCTATTGTGATGAGTAAAATACCAGTTGGCATATATTAGAGCATTGCTCGGTTGAACCTACCAAGCGTTGGTATTATTAGAGCATTGATCGGTCGAACTCGCAAGCGTTGATATCTCAAGCTTGTTTGTCAAGTTTAGTTGATCAAAACTATAGTCTTGATTTCTAGTCTACTTATAGCTATGTCTCAGATTAGGATAGAATGTGTAGTTGAGCTTTAGACTTCACGACGTTCATCAATTTAAGATGAAGATCTACTGAGGATAGCTTAGAGGAACTTCATCAACAAAAGGTATGTAGAGATTAAAACTTATCTATCACTCAGAAGTCTATTCTATTTTATCTCTTAATGAGACTAAGTCGTATAGCTATATAGACTTTTATATTATGCACATTTGATATTTAGAGCCGAGTTTATCTCGCTTATTTATTTCTCGAAATATGTGTTGCAAGATTTTTTCTTTAGCTACGTTCATCATATTCTTGACGAGTTTAGTTGGAAACAGTTTATTTGTTGGAAACTAAATAATAAGTCAAAAGATGATCATGTGAAAATTGCCATGAAACATCTTACATGACTTGTTTGAGACGATCATTTGATGTCGACTCGGAAAGTTTCGTATTGATCATTTGATCACTTGAAAATTACTTGAAGATAATAGTTTGTGTGAGACAGCTATTGTCGTCTTCGAAGTATGTTTCAATGATTGAAATGGGAGTTTAGAACCATTAACCTTTGTCTGGATACATCACAGTATACATACCTAGTATGCAAACTGTTTTGGTATGATTCAGATCCGGGAACCTTGTTTGCATACCTAGTATGCGAACGTTTATACCTGAGTTAGATCTGGGACGGCTAGACAAGACCAAAGTACGGAAGCTATAGTTTGCATACATGTTTGAAAACTTAGTGGTTTAAGTTCTAAAATCGGTTAAGTATTTTTTTCATACTCATGAACAAATATATTTATGAATTAAGTAATGCAATCTTTGCAAACCATGGCTTAATGTTCATGAATTGATTTTAACCGATTTTGATTCAATTGGTTCATATATATTTTCGTGAGATAATGAACAATTGAACAGCTTTATTTGAAACACGATTGGATTCATTTGATTATCTTTCATAATTGATTGATCATCATAGTTGATCTAGATGTGTTAGATGAATGTGGTTAAGACAAAAGTGTTCATATGTCTAAATTTTGTTAACTTTTATTGAACCAACTCAATATACACGTTTAGGTACGGTTACCCATATCTAAATGAAGGTATATTTCATTTATATGTAAAAAGCAAAGGCCATCTAACGGTTGAGAGATATTGATTTGGTTTTTGATATTCTATCAAAACATGTTTTCAATATAGGCTCCATTGGTTCCTTCGTTCTGTTTTTATGACCACGAACAATTCGTGCACCAGGTTCATGACCGAACATATGATTCCAACACTGTGTGTTTGGAAAGATTGATATGTGTTCCCAGGATTTCCCTATGACACACACACATACACACACACACATATATATATATCAAAGTGTGTCTTTCTTTTGATATATGTATGTTCCGTAACCTCAAGAAAACTTCTTATGATATCATGAACTGCACAATGGATAGATGTAAAAGGGAAGACAAAAACGAAGATGAAAAGGTTATTGAGTTTCATAAGGATCCTCTTATCATAACCTGTTTCCATGCATGTGAACTTGAAGACAATAAACCTGCTCAGATGTTATCCGATTTGGTAGGAAATCTTCTCCGTGATTTTGAAGTCGTTCGTGATCAACTTAAAATTGCAACGAAGAATCTTGATTTCCTGAAGACTGAACTGAAAAAAGCAATTGATGATATTGCTTTTGTTCGATCTATGGTAGCTGATTATGTCTAATTTTGTATGTATTATTTTAGGAGTTGATTCTATTTTGATTTTGTCTAGGAAACTTCTTATGAGAATTTATTCTTGTGTTTAAGAAGGATAACTAGGGTTTGGAATACCAAATATTGTGATTACACATAGCTATTGCCAACTATTTTCATCTTGCAATGTTTTAGATTTATTTATTTAAATTCTAAGTTATTTGGAAGATGATTTTGCAGTATTAATCTTTATTGGTTTTATATATTGCAAAAAATATTTTATGTGATATGTGTGTTTACGTCCGTGAACTATGATTATCTCATATATGGTCAAAAGTTAAGTCTATTATGTCTTTATGCAGATATTGATAAAACATAGAATGAACTTTTGAATATTCCACAGTATTGATCTTTCCCTGATCCACTTTTATGTGAAAGTATTGTATGGCTCCGTAAGTTTTCTTATGTTGAGCATTTTCGACTAAATTAATCTATAAGTTCTTCTTGTGATTAATTTATTCGAGTTTTCTGGATACAAATTCATGTTTCATGTAATTTTTTAATGTCCAAAGAAATTCTTCTTTTCTTGTAAAAGTAAGGTTGCTCTTCCTGTTCTTTCGGGAATGACATATTATGGGGAAGAGATCTTAATTGAACTTGTGCTTAATTGCAAAATCTTTGTGGGGAGTGCAGCTGTGGAATATTGTAGGATTTATCTTATATATTTATAAACTCCATGGATACACTGAGTTTTGACTATGTGAAATCATCGAAACAAAGTTGATATGTTCTCTTTTCGTCATGAATTATCTCTTTGAGAATTTCATTATGACCCCGTAGTTTTCGTACCTTTGCCAATTTATATTGACAAAAAGGGGGAGAATTATTTGGTAGTTTACACTACATACATATGGCTTATGGATCATTATGCAAGGAGGAGTGGTTTTCATTGTGAGATGGAAGTATTGACTAAGGAGGAGTGATACATATCACCATAGTATTACTGTTAAAATTGTGATCCAATTGGACTTTGATGTTGTGATACAATTGGACTTTGATCAAAATTATAGTCTTGATTTCTAATATACTTATAGCTATGTATCGGATTAGGATAGAATGTGTAGTTGAGCATTAGACTTCACGGTGTTTATCGATTGAAGACGAAGATCTACTGAGGAGAGGTTGGAGGAACTTCATCAGCAAAAGGTATGTGGAGACTAAAACTTATCTATCACTCAGAAGTTTATTCTATTCTATCTCCTAATGAGACTAAGTCGTATATCTACATAGACTTGTATATTATGCACATTTGATATTTCGAGCCGAGTTTATCTCGCTTATCTATTTATCGAAATATGTGTTGGAAGCTTTTTTCTTTAGCTACATTCATCATATTCTTGACGAGTTTAGTTGGAAACAATTTATTTGTTGGAAACTAAGTAATAAGTCAAAAAATGATCATGTGGAAATTGCCTTGAAATATCTTGCATGATTTGTGTGAGACAATCATTTGATGCCGACTCGGAAAGTTTCGTATTGATCATTCGATCACTTGAAAATTACTTGAAGCTAATAGTTTGTGTGAGACAACTATTGTCATCTTATAAGGATGTTTCAATGGTTGAAATGGGAGTTTAGAACAATTAACCTTTGTTTGGATACAATACATTATGCTCACCTAGTATGCAAACTGTTTTGGTATGATTCAGGTCCGGGAACCTTGTTTGCATACCTAGTATGCGAACGGTTTTAACTGTTAAAGTTCGGGAACCTTGTTTGCATACTAGTATGCGAACAGTTCTACCTGAGTTAGGTCTAGGACGGCTGTTTGCATACCCGTTTGCAAACAGCCGGACAAGACCGAAGTCCGGAAGCTATAGTTTGCATACCTGTTTGCAAACTTAGTGGTTTAAGTTCTAAAATCGGTTAAGTATGTTTTTCATACTCATGAACAAATACATTTATGAATTAAGGAATGCAATCTTTGAAACTGTGGCTTAATGTTCATGAATTGATTCTGACGAATCAATCCGATTTTCATTCAATTGGTTCATATATATTTCTATGAAATAGTGAACAATTGAACAGATCTATTTGAAACACAATTAGATTCATTTGATTATCTTTCATTATTGATTGATTATCATTGTTTATCTAGATGTGTTAAATGAATGTGGTTAAGACAAAAATGTTCATATGGCTAACTTCAGTTAACTGTTATTGATCCAACTCAATATACACGTTTAGGTACGGTTACCCATATCTAAATGAAGGTATATTTCATTTATGTGTAACAAGCTAAGACCATATAACGGTTGAGAGATATTGTTTTGTTTTTAAGCAAACTTAGCTTGAATCTCAAATCAGGTTTTCATCTAACGGTGAATATTGAATGCTTTGTTACTAAGCTATCTTAGCTTTGATTGAAAGTAAACCCATATTTGAAAGACTATATAAGGGAGAACTCTAGCAACTGAAAAACCTAATCTCGGCACTATCCTGTGTCCTAGTTGCAACTAGAGTCGATTCTCCTTTAACCTAGGTTTTTTCCAAAACCATTATAGGTTAACGACTTGAAGACTTTATTTGGGATTCGTGAAGCCATGCCCAACTATTTTCTTCGTAGTTGCGTGTTCTGATCTTACTTGTTCAATCGTATTGAGTATTATCTTCTCTAAGATTTTCTCGAGATTTATCTCCGATAGGTAAGATATAAAAAGTAATCACAAAGCTCTTCGTCTCATTCTTTGTGATTCCGCAATAACTTCTTCTACTACCATATAGTTAAGTTATTATGAGGTGATTGATATTTCTTGGCTGCTCTTCGGGAGTATAAGACCGGATTATCAATTGGTTCCTGCTCTCTGGGAGATAGATTTATCTTCAAAATAGACTTATCAGTGGGAGTCAGATTTGTTTATAAGTCTTTGACTTTGGGTCGTAGCAACTCTTAGTTGTGGATGAGATCAGCTAAGGGAATCAAGTGCACAGAATCCGGCGTGGTTCTAGAGGTGTAAGGAACATGACTGTACCTTAATCGGTGTGAGACTTGGTTAGAGATCAGCTACATTTCATTCCAAAGTTATGGAAATATACACGTAACGTGGCTCTAGCCCCCCTTACGAATACTTCGATTGCAGATTGTATTGACAAATTGAGATATAACTCTTTGATATATTTAATGATTGAGCTCGCTTTTAAGTTGGCGCTCTCAGAATTATATTGGAGTTAGTCCATACAGATTTCCGAATGAATTATTGGGTGTGGTTATTATACCCCCGCTTTTTCAGGTATGTCAAGTTTGATTGTCATATTTTCATGTCAAAACTCAGTTGAAGTCTCTTGATTAAATGTAATAGAGTCAACTTCGTTTAGGTTAGACTGGAAAGTCTAGGAATGTTGAGACATACAAGTATTACCTTTAAGACCTGAAGAACGTGAAGACATATCGACTATAATGAAGACATCATTCTTCCACTTAAGGTTAGTGATACTGACTTGACTTGTTTCCATTCCTATCGTTTCTTTCAAGTCGTTTAAGATTTAAAACATAACATGCGAGGTTATATATATATATGATACTCTAGTATTAGACTTGATCATAATAGTATGATCAAAGTGTCGCAGAAGTATAATGAATTACGAAGTATAACATTTATCTTTTGAACTTCGTAAACGCGTCTTCGACATAATCTATGTAACTTTTTACTTGATTGTGTATTGGATATAGGTGTGATTTCATCCTAGGAAACTATGTTTTATTACATTGGTTTAAGGAGGTAGGTATATGAACTTGTTTCGTAATCGAAAGAAATCAATATGGGATTTGGTCCTGTTTTCTATGAAGAACTATTGGATGACCAATTCGAACCTAAAGAGGGAATTCAGGTAGAACCAATCTTAACTTATGTGAGTCAAGGTAGAACCGATATGTGACGGTCCGAAAAAATTTTCCCTTCCAATCGGCCGTGGAGTTCGGTCAACTGGCAAGTTCCTGAGCTTCCATTTGGGATGAAAAGATTGAAAACGGTTTGTAAACAAGAGTAAAGTTATGATTAAACAATACATGAAAGTTTTATTCCTATTACCAAAACAGTTAACCAAAAAGTGTGGAATACAAAATATCGACATGAAACCATTTAAACATGACCCACACTTATTAATTATAATACTCTTTTACAAACAACAACATCAAGAAAGAAAGGTAACACTTTTTACAAACCAAACAGTAGGAAACTACAACAATAAGAAAAGATAGAATCGTTTTCATAAGCCAACCCAGATACACATGAATATACATGAACACAAAGTGATGTACTCACTTTGACCCTGCAAGCTCAATACACCAAGCTTAAGAAAGCTTACTACTAGAATCCTATGAAACAGGGAACTTTCGTGATGCAATAAAATTTAGGAGATCGAAATATACACGTAATAAAAGTAGAAAGTGCGAGGCATGTTTGGTACTTCAATAGAAAAACTCCATTGTATACCATGGAATTGTGGAGAGATAAGAATAACGTTTTATGGGTAAAATACACATTCAAAAAATGTAACGCGTGGAAACACCTAATCCCTCTTCGCTCTTTTTGCCAGTTAAAAGGCCTTATTAAAATAAATACACGTCACATATGAAATATTATACTAGGAAACACGAAACTTTAGCTATGCAAGAACATTTAGGGGATTGAAATACATATGCAATAAAACAAGAATAAGATGTTTTGAGACATGTTTGGTATTTAAATAGAAAACCTTGATTACATATTGTAAATTGTGTAGAGATAAACTGACAAAGTTTCGTGAGTAAAATACACGTTCAAAAATTTTAACGTGTGAAAACACTTAATCACTCTTCGTAAAAAAATTGTACTTGAAAGTAAAAAGACTTTATTGACCAAATACCGGTCTATTAAACATCTCAAAAAATTATACTAAAAAACAAAGAACTTTAATTATGCAAAAATATAAAAGAGATTGAAATATACACGTAATAAAAGTAGAATAAAATGTTGCACGGCATGTTTGGAAGTTTAAATAGCAAATTTCATCTTATATTACAGAATTGTGTAAAGATAAAATAATAAAGTTTTGCATGTAAAATACACATTCGCGTGGAAACACATAATCCCTCTTCATAAAAGAACTTTATTCGACAGTTAAAAAGTCTTAGCGAACTAAATACATGTATATTAAAAATGTGAAACACTATACTATGAAACAGGGAACTTTTGTTATACAATGAAATGCAGTGGATTGAAATATATACGTAGTAAAAGTAGAATAAGATGTTGCACATCATATTTGGTATTTAAATAGCAAAACTCCATTATTTATATTATAGAATTGTGTAGAGACAAACTAACAAAGTTTTGTGGGTAAAACACATAGTCAAAAAGTTAACGTGTTAAATAGCAAACCCCGTTATATATTACTGACTAATGATGTTTATATATACAACATATAAGTGTTTTCCAAAGTTGAAAACAATTACTAATTAGGGAAGAATATTTGGCTGGTATTACATATATATTGTTTACAAGACGACCAATTTGCGTTTTTTTATTGTCTTTTCACACAATTTAAGTGCATCTTTCATACTAAATAGTGGATAAGTAATTAGAGTCTTCAAAATACAGATAAGTAGATTTGATTATAAAAGTAGAAGAATAACTAGCTCCTAAGTGTACATCATCTCTATATATTGATTGAAGTAAATTCATATACATATAGATATAACTAGATCTTAAAAATAATTTGGTATGCAGGTGAGTTTGGACGAAAAAGTCACTGTTGGCAATTATTAGGTGACCCCGCAAGTGGGTACAATCAATTTAATCAGAAATTGATTGAAAGGATGGAGGGATTCAATGTTGAAGTCAAGGCTAGTAAGCTGGGAGATATGTTTATGCAAGCAATGACTAAGCTAGAAAGCGAATGGACAGTGGGAAAAAAAACTATTGGCCGGGGACTCTTGCTTGGGTTGTTCGATACGAGGATGATGGAAAATCGATACCAAGAATTACTGATTTGCAGTATGTTTCTAAGCTATATTTTTTTACAGATTTCCCATATAGTCGATTTTTGTCACAGTGGTTCTCATCGAGATGATTACAAGAATTCCTAAATGCACATTACAGGAGTAATATGACTGATCATGAGGGTTTCCAATTGGTCAAAAGGTGCATCAACATTCTTGCATGGAATTCAATAGTTGCTGGGAAATAAGATATTAACAACTTTATAAAAGATATTATTTTTATTTATCTCTTTGGAAAAGCACAACTATAGTTACGAATAGTTGTTCTTTTTTTTCTTTTTTTTATCGGTAAAGATACTTTTATATAAATAATAAGGAAATGTTACACACAATATTAGTTGAATGTAACCCTTATACAAGATATCCCATGAAAACTTCACATAAACACCTTATACAAACTTTCATATATCATGAAAGGAACGCCCAATCAACTCTTTGTCACCCCAAACCTACACTAGATTTAAATTAGAAAACCCACACGGAATAGTTTTTCTCCATTAGACAGTTTAGGTGAGTCATAGTGATATTGGAGTTAGTTACAGATCTAAAATTTAAATTATGGAAGGGCTTGTATCCATTTTTCAGATTCTAGACCAATATGTTATTTTTATTTGAACCTGTTCTCACTTCCGTTATTTTTAAATGCATGCAGCGGGGGACTCTCTGGCTCATGACTGCGTAAGAAAGATCCATAGGAATCATGAGAAAGTGCCTCTGTAACCAAGTTATCAAATTCCTAAAACTTATATCAATCAAAATAAGTGCATAGAGAGATAAAGTGCGTGGTGGGGTGATTTTTAATTGGTGGTGATTTTTTTTATCGGTTCTTGGGGTTTGGGGTTTTCTCCGCCGTCAGGTGGAATAGAATCTCTTTCTCCGCCTCTTTTTCCGCCGCTACCCACCACATCTCAGGTGGTAGCTGGCTTATATGTGGGGAGACGAATTATTGGTTCTGATTCTCTTGTTAAAGGTAGTGGTAATGGGAATCCTATGGTTGGTTCTCAGAGTTTTAGATCTTCTTTTTCTGAGAAGAGTTGGTCATCATCTCTTTTTCTGGTGAAAAAAGGGTTTTCTTCAGAAGCATCAATGTTTTTCCAGCCAACTTCTCTGGTTGAGGATGAAAAACTAGTGTTTGTTTCTTCTGTGGATCTTCACCCTAAGATCAAGAGATGTGAAAATCGTGTGATGGGGGTACTTGTAGGTAAGAGATTACCTTAGAATCTGGTTAAACGTGTTTTTGTACGAGTTTGGAGGCTCAAGGGTAACTTTAATCTTACTATTCAAGTGAGTCTGCTTTAGTTTTTTTGTTTTGATGATGAAGATGGCATATCTTCTACTCTTGAGCATGGATCTATGTATATTTCAAACAATTTATTAATTGTGCAACCATGGCATCCATTTTGGAGAGTGAAATTGTTGAATTGAAATCAGTACCAATCTGGATAAACTTTAGGAAAGTTCTTTTACACTTTTGGGATAATTAGGTTTGAGTAAAATTGTTAGTTACTTGGGGAGACCCATTATGATGGATCATCAAACTCTGAACAGACCTAGGGTGAGTTATGCTTGGGTTTGTGTAGGAATAGATGTTATGTTTGATTTCCCGACTACAATTCATGTTGTGATTGATGGTAATAAAAGGTTTAATGTTGAAGATTAATACTCTTGGAAGCCTCCAAGATATACTCATTGTCATGTATTTGATAATAATCACCATGGTTGCTCAAAGCTTAAAATAAGAAAGGTTGATGATGCTGCAGCTGCTTTAGAATCTAAAAAACAAATAGCAAAGGAAGTAGACATACGAAACTTGTTACTAGATTGTGTGTTGAACTTATGATTTATTTTATGCCTAAAGAACTATGTTTGATTACATGAGTTTAAGGAAGTAGACAGTTTCGTAGTTGAAATACATTAATTGGATTGGTGGTCTGATCCCTATAGGGAATCTCTAACAGGACCGATCCCTGCCTATTGGGGACCTATATCAACACCAATCCCCATGGAGAAAACCGATTTCCGATATCACGTATACTTTAGGGTTTATGTATTTTCGAAGTTGGGTTTGCAAAATAGGAAAGTTCAAGATGTCGGCATTGTGAGTAATTTGAACATGTGTACAAATCTTATGTTTTATTGTTTAAAGATATTTGAGATCCCAAATCGAAATGTTTAAGAATCTTCTACTAAGATTTTCGAATGTATATGTTTTATTTTCCAACAAGTAAAACATAACTCTGGAAGATATATTAGTAAAGTATACTTGTATACCATCTAATATTGAGTTGTCATCCAAAAGGCATTTCTGTATTACAGTTGGATATTGGTTGGAATCAGACAAAATCGAAAATGGGAAGATATTGCAAATCTTTAAATGTTTTCGGTTATAGAAATTCCTTGGTGTCCAAACTACCTTGGTCTATAAGTAGTGAAGTTTTTTCTTCTAACAAGCTTATCCTAAGGTAGTCATTTCATTTTGTAATCACTGTTGTAGCGAAATCTCTTACGTCCACTAGTTTAAAGACTTTCATGGAATCAAGAAGCGTCTAGATAGTACCGTTGGTAGGAAACTATAATTTTCATTTTTATTTTAGTATCCGAGTATGATAGTTTATAAACCTAGATCTAGTTATCTTGATAATCCAGATCTTGTTGATCTAACAGAACAAAAAAGTTTATTAGATTAAATGGAAGAGCCTTTGTGGAACTCAACATAAATATTTGATTAACTTCTTGAGATTGATAGAGTGGTTACTGAAAATAGATTAGTCCTTTATTATTTTGGAAGACGATCCAAAGGAGTTGAGTGCTTGAAGTCTTCACAGGGAGGTGAAGCAACTTAAGATAGTGGAATCTATCTTAGGATTCACGTTAGCCATATTGGTTGTAGGTGCAGGGATACGGAGGAAACTAGGTAACTAGGGTAGATTACTTGGTCTCAACTATGCGAAGTTGGTAGTGGTCTTTGTGTAGCGGCTTAATTCTGGGAGTATTCAAAACTGGACTAGGTCCCGAGGTTTTTCTTCATTTGCGGTTTCCTCGTTAACAAAATCATGGTGTGTGATTTTACTTTACTTTCGGAATTATAATTATTGTGTAGTTATAATAAAGTGATTGCACTTGTACATTAATCAAAACACTTGGGTTTATCCCTATAATTAGGTTCGGTTTCAGACTTGTACTATATACCAAGTGTATACCTTGTGGTTGTTATCATCTTGACAGTATCTCTCTATATTAGATCACGCAAGGTATCGGTCATATAGGTTGATATTGAAAATATTGTGGTGTACTTGGTACCATCGTCATTTAAAACTACATATTAGTGATCTTCTACTATATATCTCATTTGATAGCTTCTCATGCAGCAAGACCTTCACCTTGTTTCTCGTATATTGCCCTTAAGTTATCACCTTTGGAAGCTGCAAATTCCCTGCAATATTATGAAGTATTAGTCTTATCCCAATAGGCACATTCTCACTTATTATTTTCACATCACAATGCATTGGAGGATCCCATCTCTGCACTGCATAATCAGTATGATCTGCATAAGATTAATTTGAGAAACAGATATAGAAGCTTCATATTCTAATATATACTATTTTAAAGAATTAATAAATTCAACTGGTATAACGAGCAATGAATCTTCTATTCGAGAAGATCGGGACAGAAATAATAAATGAAATCCATAAGACACCTAGAACATCTTAGCTTCCAGATGTACCATAGGACATATACGACAAACTTGATCTTTACCTGCATTGCATTTTCAGAAAATTGAGTTGATATAAACATATTCTTTAACAAATCCATGAAATTAACAGAATTTAAGGATATAGCAAGATTAGTATCACTGAATATTTCTAGCCACATCACATTCAATAAACAAATGTTTCATATTTTCATAATGCAGACTACATATAGGACAAACGGGATCAACATTATTCACAAATCATGTTAGTCTATCCATTGTTGGAAGCCCATTTTGGAAACACTTCCAAAGGAAATATAGGTATTTTGGTGGTAATTGCGCCTTCCAGAGTTTGTTCCAAGGAAAATTACTACTAGGTGGTTTATGTCCCAACAAAGACTCATTAGGAAATAAAACACTTCTTGAATATATCCATCTCATCTTATCCTTATCAAGTATTGGTATTCTGATTTTACATATTTCATGTACAATATCATTAGGAAATAAAACATATAGTATTCACATTCCAACTTTTGGTATACTGATCAACTAATTGGTTAACCTTCTGCACATCAGAACTTATGAAAACATGTGGCAAAGTGGTAGCAATAACAGGTACCCATACATCTTTCCACATTTGCAATCTCCCAGCCATAGTGTTTCTTAAATAACTTTCAATCCTTGGAAGACACCTACCTCTCCATATCCAGGAACCATTAGGACCAACCTCCTCAGATAAAAGATCACAATTATTAAAGTAATTATGTTTTAGGATCTACAACCATAGAGCATCAGTCTCTTGCAAATTCTTCCAATCTAGTTTAATGAGTAAAGCCTATAAAAAATAACATACTTCCTTATATTAAGGCCTTCTCTACATTTAAGACCAGCTATAGTAGTCCAAGGGGATGGGTACCAACTTCTAGCATTATTTTCTTTGTTTCACCAAAACCTTCTCTGGATTGTATACATCTTATCTGTCATTTTTTTAGGCATAGGGAAAACTGATATATGATGGGTAGAAAGAGTGCCTCATTAAAACAGTTTGGGTTAGGATAGTTTTAGCAATTTTGGTTTAGGTATTTTGATTTCCAATTTTCCATTCTTCCATCAAAATTTTCAAGCATGCCTATAAAGGACTCAGTCATATCTCTGCAAAAGTACAGATACTCATAGATACTTATCTTTCAATCCTATTTTCTTAATATTGAGGATACTAGTAATGCAACCTATAAACTGATTTTGAGTTTTATGAATAAAATCAAGATCCAATAATCAAAGTTAATAGCTTGTCCAGAGATTTTACTAAAATTCTCAATAATAGTGTTCAGATTCCTTACCTGAGATTGATTTGCTTTGGTAAAAACTAAGCAATCATCTGCAAAAAAAAAAAATAAGAAAAAAAATTAAATGGCAGGACTAGCAGTAGGTACCTTTGAGCCATTGATATTTTGACTCTCGGGAATTATAAAGGCCCTTGAAAATACATGCATAAAAAGAATGCGCGATTGGGGGATATCAAAACTAATTGGGGGATATGAATTACTTCCCCCAACCAAAGGTGTCTGCTAGGGGTGTTTTTTGGGCGAAAATACTAAAACTCTCTTTGGTTAATTAAAAAAATATTATGAAAAGACTGTTATACCCTCCCCACAAAATAAAAACTAAAAACTAAAAATCAAAATCCAAATTAATTATCCCCCATTCAGTTCAGGCACACTCTAGGTTAGGGTTCCAGAATTTTTTTTTCTTCATCTTCTTCATCGTTCTTCATCCGTTTTTCATCGATGATTAATCGTTAATTCAAAAATTTCTTCGTCGATAAACCTACCCGAATCCATAAGAATGCCTCCACGAATCGAAATCAAAATCGATTTCTCAACAGAAATTACAGGAAATGATTGCTCAAGAGCAAGAACACGAAGAACAAGAGGCTTCGGACGATCAACTTCTCGTAAACATGGCTTCTGTGAGAAGGTAAGTGATTTAGAAATGTTTAATTAGTGTTTCAATCGATTTGTAGCTATGGGTTTAGGTCAAAATCGCAAACCCTAACTGAAACAGTTGAGCTAGGTTAGGGTTCCGGCATTCAATTTAGTATGAATACCACACCGGAACAGTGTAACGGCATTCGATTTAGGATGAAGACCATACCGGCACTGCGTTATGGCATATGATTTAGGTTGAAGACCATACTAGAACTTAGTTACGACATTCGATTTAGGATGAAGACCGCACCGGAACCAAGTACCGTCGTTAAAATTAGTTTGAATACCATGTCGGTATACGTTTTAGGTTAGATCCTATGCCGGAACCCTGTTACGACATGTGTTTGAATTTTACGTATGTGCCGGCAATGGTGTTTTGGTATCCAGGAACTTCCTAAAGATTACCGGTATCCTCGAAAATTATTTGTCAATGCCGGTATTAGTTCCCGGCATGTAATGGTTTGCATTTACTATGCCGTTTCTGGTCACGGCATGGTCGATACTTTGTTTCGGTATGCCGGTAGCGATGATTCTCTGCCGTAATGTGGTGTATCTATGCCGGTATTAGAAATGAAAGTTAGTTGTCTTATACTTATTTCGTGCTTCTTTTGAAATAGGTCTAAAGCAAAAGAAGCTAAAGCAAAGGAATCTAACAAAGAAAAAACTAAAGATGTTGGCATTAAGAAAAGAAGGAAGGACGGTCGTGGTACTCCTCAGTCTCTGCCTCCTAGAGGGAAAGACCGAGGTCGCAAAATCCGTTTGGGGGCTGATATAAGAGGTGCAGTTTGGGAGAGTGGTCGTGACTGTAGTAAACTCGTAATCCGTGAACCTACTGGAGCAGTTGAGTAGGAAGATGAGCAAGATGAAGAGGAAAGTGAGGAGGAAGATAATGAGATTGAACCAAGTCAATTAGCAACCCAAAGCCAAGCAGTAGTGGAACAAGGTGGGCCAAGTCAACAACCGACACAAGGCAAGGGCAAAGTAAAAGTTAAAGGTTCGCACCTTCCTCATATTGATGACATGATACCTGACCTTGATCGTGGGAGAATTTGGGGTGCCGCTTCTTTTGATCAGGGGTATCTATTTGGTTACAAAGACTCGTGGGCTCGTACTATATATCAGAGCTATGTAAGAATTTCTATCTCGTGCATATGTATTGTTTTGTATTTATGCAAAATATCTTAATCGTATTATCTCCTAATTGTAGGATCATAAGAAGGTTTTGCGTGTTTGCCGAAACCAAGTCGCGTCTCATTGGAATTTGTCTACGGAATGTGAAGAGGTCCAAACATTAGTAAAGGATTCTGGTCTATATCCTTTGGTTGAAAATTATGTGAAGCCAAATATTGTGACAGTCAATTGCTTCGTCGAAAGGTATCATGGTGAATCAGATACCATGCACTTCCCGTTTGGCGAGATGACCTTGATCCCTGATGATGCTCAGAACATTTTAGGCTTGAGTATTACCGGAAAATCAATTGTAGAAGGAGATCATTTTACGGAGCTAGAATGGTCGAAGTTGCACGCTCTTACTAACAAGTTGTTGGGTTGGGACTACAAAACTTCTGTGGAAAGCTTTTGTGTATCTAAGACTAGTAGGACAAAGACTATCAAGCTGACGCTGCTTAAGAAGAAGTTTGAAAACACGGCGCAGAGAAAATACAAGGATGGATGGGACCTCGCACAGATTCTTTATACATCCACTGCGTACCTGTTATTCATCTTGGGCACTAGGGTATTCCCCGACACTAGTGGCAACAGGGTTAGTGCAAACTACCTTCAACACTTGGATCCGTTGGAAGACGTCTACAACTATTCTTGGGACACCGTGGTAATGACACATTTGATGACGGAGATGAGAAGGGCCTCTAAGGCGGTTACAAACCAATTTTTCGGGAATTTCACTCTACTCCAGGTAATTTTCTTTTTAAATTTATGTTCTTATTTATATTGTTCACATGTACCATTATCATGAACTTAGAAACAAAATTTACTGATTTTTTATGTATCATTTAACATTTGTATAGGTGTGGGCTTATGAACATTTCCCAACATTGTTCAAGGACAACCCCTTCTTGAAGATTATTCATTGAAGACCCCGAGGAGCCTAGAGCCAAGAGATATCAGTTCAACAACCATCTGAAGCCCGATAACAATCATCGACTGATAGATATGAGATTGGCTCTGGACGCGATGGCTGCCAAAGATATTGTGTTCGACCCTTACAGGGGTGCTAGAGAAAATGGCCAATATTTGAGGTTTTATAACGTTGCATTTTACAATGGGATTTTTTTCCACCCAAAGGGATACGTTATGGCTAATCCTCGACGTGTGATGCGGAAACTTGGATACAAGCAATTACCCTGCTTCATGACAGCCTCTACTGAAAGGTATCATCTTGACCTTTCTGTGTCCATGACAAGTTACACGAGGTTGAGGGTAGAGTATGATCCAAATCCAGGACCAACACATTGGAAGGATATGGAACCACGTCGTTTGGTAGATGCTAGTAAATGAGAGCTTGTGAATAACGGTGATGAAGCCGATCCCGCCTACATTGGTAATTACTTGGACTGGTCACATATTTTTGTTGTGCGCCCGGACGACGTCGAAGTTCCACCCCAGAAAAACCCTCCTGTTCCAACTCCTACAGAGGCACCACCTACGATGGCCCAACTTAATAAGACCGTTGGATTGCTAGTAAGTATTGTTAATTGCTTAGTCGTTTAAATTACACATAATTTTATATTATCATATATATACTAATTATGTGTTGTATGTATGAAACTAGCGGCTTCAGCTTGGCAAGTTGAAGAAGATGCCTGGTTGCAAGTACGACGAATGAGAGGTGCTACCCATTGAAGAAATGAAGGAAGTCGTGGAAAAACTTGATAAAATTGAAGACCCAAGTGCAAGATCTTTGTTTGGGGAAACGAGGAGGGCGCCCGTTGGCAAGAAGCAAAAGACCAAGTGATAAACTCTATAGTTGTGTTTCTTTATTTGGATGGTGGTTGTTATGTTTTGAACAATTTCTAACTTGTTTTTGGTTGAACTCTTTATTTGTTTGGTTTACTTTTGGTTTATGATACTTTGATGGATAACATTTAAGCACGATTCAGTTGTTTGGTTTATGTTGAACATGTTTAGATTTCTAGTAAAATGTTATCTCTGTAAGTTTTCTTTACACGAGAAACGCCGGCATTCAAATGTTTAAGTTCCACAACACTGGTATTGGTTCCGGCGATAAAGGAAATTTAAATTTTATGCCGCCATTTGTACCGGCACGGAACAATTTTCTCCAAAACCATGCCGGGCACAATGGATGAAAATGACCAAGTTTCTGTGTAGATTATGGGTAGTTCCGACATTGAAATGTTTAAGTTCCACAGCACCGGTATTGGTTCCGGCAATAAAAGCAATTATAATTTTATGCCGTCATTTGTACCGACACAGAATATTTTCTCTAAATCCATGCCGGGCACAGTGGATGAAAATGACCAAGTTTCTGTGTAGATTATGGGTAGTGCCGGCATTAAAGAAATTATTGAATCTACGCCGGAATTCTGATTTTCTTACTCTTGCATAGTTTTGCATAATTCCGGCATTGGATTGCTTCCTCACCAACACACACATGTTCTTAAGAGCCGTCTCTTTTGCCCAAGTAATTGCTTCCTGTGGAGATTTTTTTCCCTACATAAGGACAACAATGGGAGATTATAAGGTTCATTACAAGCAATCCCCACATAAAGTTCTAAAAACTAGGTGAAAAGTATTGTTTGGTAACATACCGGAGGCATTTATAGTATTCGGACGTATCCGGACCAAACGGTTTGGAATTTGTTGGATCAATGTATTTCACAATCTAAGGAATGAATGAAAAGAAAATTAAACTAATTCCAAATAAAATTAAATTACTATGTCGGGTACTAGTTCTGGCATGCTCGACGACAATCCCGGCATATTATCTCAAAACAACCAAAGCCGGAAACCAGTGCCGGCATTTCCGAATAATGTTTCGGCATTCCAAAACTGCACTTGAAAAAAATGACCTAATTTTAAAAATTACCGGCATTGTATTTTCTTGAACATAAATGTCGGAAATGTTGTTGCCGGCATGCTAATTATGCAAGGTTCGACGCTGGTACGCAGAACCGGCACGGTCGATAATTTAAAAACCACGCAGGTATGTTACTACCAAAGTCACTAACTTCTGAGTGTTTTTCTTGCGGTACCGGCATGCTCTTTTTATAAGGTTCTAAGCCGGAACTCATCACCGGCATGCTCGATAATTTATAAACTACGCCGGTATTAAACTTAAAAATTCTTTAACTTCTGTATGTTTTTCTTGTGGTACCGGCATGGTAAAGTTATGAGTGAACCATGCCGGTAGAATATTCCATAGAATATTCGGTGGTAGGTAAAAAGTTAACGGCGTGCCGTCATGGAATTTTTGGTTGAAAACCACGCCGGTAAAATTTTCAAAATGGGGGATATTCTTAGCCGGCATAGAAATAGTATGAATACCAGGCCGGTATTGGAGATGTCGGCATGGTATTCATATTATTTTTATGCCGGAACTAAGATTTTTCAGAGAAAAAAATGGTGGATGCAAAAAAAGAAATCAAATTTTCAACCTCTTAGCAACTTTATCTGTGTATTGGGGATGCTTGTATGTTGAACTTGTTTACTTTCTTGGGTTGGTTCTTCAAAAAACACTTCATGCTCACAAAAATCACGATGCAAGGGTGTTGGTTCTTCATATAATTCCAATCGTGAGTTGTTATCATTAACCGAAGATTGAAGATATGCTTCTTGTTATAGTTGAGCTAAAGATTCAGCAGCAACAATTCTCTCTTCACAATCATCCTCCATTTTCAACAAAAAAAGTTCCCTCTCAAATATTTTTTCCCTCCTTTTACTCTCACCTCACTCACCCAAATTCAAAAATAAATACACACTAATCATTTAACAAATACTTAAGATTTTTACTTAATTTAATTAACCACTAAACTTGATTAGTGATGGGTAGATTAGGAATTAAAAAAATAATTAGATAAGGAGTGACTCTGATTTGATATTTGGATCCAGTTTTTGTCTTTTTCCTCTGTCCCCCAATTATTTTTGATATACTTCAATTGCGCGTTCCATAAAAACTATTAAAATATAAGGAGATGGGACTTCCTTGTCTCAGATCTCTGCATGGTCTGAATTGATCTATGGAGAAAGCACAGAAGTAGAGGTGGTGGTAACACATTGGTTTATAAGATGTCACCAATCAGGATGAACACCAAGTTAAGCTAAGCAATCAAGCAAATATTTAAGTCGGATATATCTAATTTAATGGCCATTAAATCCTCTCTTTTTTCTTTTTATTTATTTATGTTTTTTTAACAACTAGCTCATGAGCCATAACAATATTATCATTCAAAAGTGTACCTTGGACAAAAGCTACCTAGTAGGGTGAAATGATCTTATTAAGCAAAGGTTTAAGTCTATTAGTAATTATCTTAGATATTATTTTGTAAGATGTATTGCACAAACTAAGTGGCCTAAAGCCTGGAATAGTCTTGGGACATTTATCTTAGGAATGAGCATTGTGGTTCTTTTCTTTGAGCATAAACTTCCCATGAAAAAATATTGAACCATCCCCACGGTGTCATTACAAAAAAAAAAATCCACATTTGTTGGTAAATTCCAGGCGGAAAACCATTTGTCCCAAAAGATGTCGACGGATTCATCTTGAAAACCAAAGATTTGATTTCATCATAAGATGGAATTTTCACAAGGTACAGGGTTGAATGCAATCAAAAAATATCAGTAAAAATTGGATTACTTATTTAGACTTTAGTACCCAATTATGTGACCAAAGTTGCATTTGGATCTCATAAAGTTCAATATTAGAGACCCATGACCGTAGTTGATTGTCTTCATCACTACGAAAATAATTCTAATTTTAACTAGATCACTGCTTCAGTAGGGGGCGACCGAAGATGAATGCTTGTGTAGTGGAGACCAACGCAACACTAACATTTTTACAACACAAATGATGTTGTTGTTTTTTTTGTTGCGCTATGTCATGACATTCTTACCCGTCAATTTTTTTATAAAAAGAACCGATGGACTAGCTATTTTTTATTGCACGTGTTTTAAAAGCCGTATACACGAGATAGGTGTAAGCAAAATCTACAAAAAATAAATAAATCAAAAATAATAATTGGACGACCGAAAGAAGTCCTTATATATGCCCACTTGGGAGTTAAACTGTAACTGGACGTAACGTTTCTTTTTTATTTTTTATTGATTCTATTAAACTTGAATTGATCGTTTTTTTGTAAAATTGATTTGATAATTGAAAAGGCATAACCCCTGACTATTATTAAACATCATTAACTCGATCAAAACTTGAATTGGTCGTCAATTATGTTGACCTAAAAACTGTGATATGTTTGAATTTGCATCAGTTTCATTCGATATGATCAAACTGCATTGAAATTGATTATTTTTTTCACAAAATTGATTTAATAAGCAATGATTTGGGGTCCCCAATTAAATCGAATGAATTCCATCAATTTCAGCTTCAATTGCTTGGAAGCAAACCAAGCAATTGAAACAATGTGGCATGAAAAAAAAAACTGTAATAAAGGTAAATTTATACTCAGCATTCACCTTAAAATAAACATAGTAATATTAGATGCATTAAATATGAAACTAATTTACATGCATTTGAGAAACAAAACAAGGAAAAAATAATAATGATAGGGAAGGAAAATCATCTTCCAACTAAGTCTCACTCACTCTGTCTCCTCCACATAAAGGGGTGGTTCCTAAATCCTACTTCAATTAACTAAAGCTTAAACTAAAGAAAAATTAGTAAAAAATACTGTACATTAATTATGTGTGACTTTATGCACAACATTACTGTCTTTTCTTTAATCAATTAGGAAGTTGACAAGTTCCAAACCTCACTAGAATAAGGTTCACAATCTTCATCTTTCTTGTGGTTTTTTTATTTCTTTTTCTTTTATCATTGCGCTCATGATTAACATGAAGTTCCCAATCTTCTTTGCTTCAATCCCATGCTCTTTTTTCCCTCGAAAGCCTTTGGCAAAAGCTTTTCAAAACTCTCCAAGAATAATTTAAATTTCTCTTCACTCATCCACTTGAATGTAATTCCTTCACTTTGATAGTTTTGCTTTGATGCCGAAAAACTCACACTTTTCATTAGTCCCATTCCTGCTTTATTACTATCATTCTCATCCTCCTGTCCATTTCCGTCTTCATGTTCTTCTTTAGGATCGTTCGTTTTGTTATTGGTGTTGTCTTTATTATAATCTTCTTCCGGCAACGGTGATAAAACGGCATGAGGAAACCCACTCAACGAATGTGCCGAGGGAAGCTTACCAGGAATTTTTGGAGGCTTACCTATCTCAGGATAACGTTGAAGAAGTCGGGGTAGATCTAAAACTTCAGTGTTATGGCTATCCTCCTTCTCTATATCGACTTGAAACATTACTATATCTTCATCAAACTCTTCTCCTAATAATATACTTGGATTATCATATACTACTTCTGCATCCATTTTGGCCTTGGCTTCAGCACACAAGGTCTCTAGTATACTTGGTTCTTGCTTTGTTCCACGAAATTGTCGTGTCATCATGTCACCAATATCAGCTAAACAAATCCCAGCCGCCGCCGCAGATTTCAAAAATATTGTGCACAATACAAGTATTCGAATTGATGGCTCTGTTAATGAAGGCAATTCTTTTCTTAAGAGCTCCGCATCCTTTGACGGGTCGAGCCGGCTTATATACTCGGCTTCAGACTCTGAAAATGGCACTGAGGCTTGTGGCCAGTGAAGCCATTCAAAATACGGATCATCAAGTAAATCGGGTAAGCAAAGCTCATGATCTATTGGTACAAGATCGGCCAATCCAACTGGATAGCCATCACTTGCACACCCATCATTTTCTTTCTTATTTTTCTTGACTAAAATGTTTCCTGCATGTCTGTCAAGGTTGAGAATTCTTACATCTAGAATTCCAATCCGGTGGACTGAAGATACTGAGAACCCAGACGGGCCTAAGTCACCGGCATCGAAATCATGATCCACGAACCTTTGTAACGATGCAGTTTTACAAGATTTTGTCGGGTTGGTTAGTTTAGACGAATTATCCGTCTGAAATGAAACATGTGAGATTTTTACTAGTGCAGTTGGAGGAACTCCTGCAAATCCATTATGATCAAGTAAGTATGCAGCTACTTCACGAACTCCGGTCTCCCCAACCCGAACGGAATTTTTCAGCCCCTGCTGGCTCAAGATCCCAATAGTATACCCGCTCCTAATGTTTTTGGCTAGAGGTTCTTCATCAACAGGTTTCGCCACAGCAATTTTATCCCCATTGCGACTGGTTAAGTAGTAGGAACCACCGAGTTCGCTTTGAATTGGCACCGGGTCAACACCAGAAGCCATAGCTATGGCTGCTTCCACCACGAGAGCACGAATGCCCAGGGCCCCACGACCTGCGATGAGCTCTATTCTGGGGCCTGTGTCTAAAGAGCTTTTATGAATACTGCTTCCACTATGGCTATTATCGTTGTCATCAACCTTGCAGTTGGAGGTGGATAAGCAAGGTGTAGAGAAACTGCGGTGAAAGTTTGCAGCAGCCACCACGACTTGTTTTAGGGAGTGGGCGACGAGGGTTGTAGGGTCCAGTGTCTCGAAGACGCAGGATTCCAATTGAGTAAAGGATCGATGTTTGCATCGATTATGATGGGTACGAATGGTTGGAGGGAGAGGCGGTTTGAATACACTGTGGTGATCGATGGCTACGGCCATTTGAATGAAATTCATACAAGTATTGTTGTTGTTCTCCGTCTTCTTCTTAACCGAACTAGTGTATGGATACTCCCTTTGTTTAAGTTCTTCCTAGGGAGTAACATTGATAAAATTCAGTTCAATGATCAGCTTTCTTGGGGTGATTAGCCATCACAAATTATCCTGCGTACCCGCAATCAAGAAATGTAAGCAAAAGCCATGATAATATCACAGTTCACGGATAGGCCAATATAGAATGTGGGATAGCTATCTATACAGAATCAGCTAACCTTATAGATCCCTCTCGCATCCACTTCAACATCTTCACAACATCCTGCAACAACAACAAAAAGCACTAAATTAGGAAAGAATGAAACATACAAATTTTCATTTTGCAGCCAAGCCATCATTCAGCAATCCTGCAAAACAAAATGTAAGCAAAAAGATTGTCAGTATTAAAAAAAAAAAAAAAAAAAAAAAAAAAAAAAAAAAGATAATTAAAAAAAAAGATTGTAAGTTGTAATTATTTGATCGATCTATTCATTGCCTAAATACACAGGTGTACAGGGAACATCTTTCAACATCCAACCATGGATTATGATTTGGGCAGTAAATAAATCGATCAAAAAAAAAAAGATTTGGGCAGTAAATATTATTAAAGCCAACGAATAAGGTAGCTACCTATATAGTTATCACAACTCCCCCTCAAGATCACGACGAATTACTGCAAAATCAAAATAAAAAATTCTGAAATTTAACAAGACAGTTACTCCAGCATAAGAAATCAATTTCATTTAAAAGAGTGGAATGAAGAGAGAGAGACCCTGAACACTGGCGAGGCATTCAGGAGAAACGAAGGGAGCGCGAGAGAGAAGAGATAAAAAGTTAAAACGAAGATGACTGACCCACCGCCACCACTTATTTTGTATAACAATATACAACTACAAGATGAAGAAACCACCACAACTCTCCCCTGTTTCCTTCCTTTTATACTTTTTCTACCTCTCTATTGCTTGGTATTCACAACAAACCCCCGAATTCTACGCACGCCCATTCTTTCTTTCGTTCTTTTTTTGTTTATGATGGGGATAATTAGCGGTTGTGCTTGGTCTTAAACTTCGGAAGTACAACCAACAACGGTATATCTTACGGATCCGAGCAATCGTGAAGGTGAAGTCTCCTGGACACCACAGATAGCTTGTAATAATAAGCTCAGGGATGATATCGAGAAAAATAAAAACAAAAAACTAGGGCGACTCCCATATGATATAGGAGTATTCACGAACATTTCAAATCATGTCTGGATAACTATGTGGAATGCCTAAGCATCTCATCTCAAGGATCCGGATTGGACGCCAAAGAGATTACTCAAATAATAATCCAAGGCGGGCAAGAACAAAGTGAAACTCGAAAAAGGAGAAAAGCATTCAGAAACAGCTTCGTAACTAATAATAGTGCTAGCTTCTTAGCAAGTAACAAATGAAACTGCCAGAGCCTTTTTTTTAAGTGGAATTATATGATTACCCTTATCTATCCAAATCATAATCATCATATACCAAAAGAGAACTTCTGTTTATACCGTTTAAACTTCCAGGATGGGTTCCAGTCAGTTTTACAACATCTGTTAATTTTGTTCAAATTCAAAAATATATACAACTCCAGAAACTCTCTTGGAAGAAACAGGAATCCATTCACATGGAAAAGACCTGTTACAAAATCAACCCATTTCAAGGTATTCATCTATTTCTCAATCCCAAGAGAAAAAAGACAACCAAACCGAGATCCTCACCAACCACCACCACCACCCCATCCACTTCCGCCTTCAGGCTGAGTTGAACTGCTCTTTTTAGATCCTCCGCCCCATCCAGAATTGTTCCCACCATCATTACCACTGGTATCCATTGCATCAGCATCTTTGGTGCCGCCAGGTGAATCCCAGCCACCACTTCCCCAACCACTACCGCCACCACCACTACTTCCGCCACCCCAACCACCAGAATCCTGTCTATCATTGTTTCCTCTACCACCACCATTGTATGAATCCCTACCACGTCCCCTTCCACGCCCACCACCACCATAGGGCCTTGGCACTCCACTTGGGTGGTCTCTGCCTCCTCCATTTCTGAAGTCACCTCTACCTGTAATCATCCATAAAATGTGAGAATGTGAGTTGATCATTCGCAAATAAAACCACAGACCTAGATTACTAAAGGCTGTGCATACATTAAGAAACATTAAACCCCAGACTGAATCACCTTCTCAAGTGGGCACTTACAAACTTTAGAATAAGAACCAATCCTGACTTGACACAAAAATGATAACCAACAGTTTCATGATCATAAAGGAACGCTAGCAGCATTGCAAACAAATCCCAGCGTATAAAATATACATACATGTACTGACATCAGCTATACTCAAAGACTGGGGGGATAGGGAAAATGCATGATTTGGTGATGACAAGTGGAACCTAATACCGTGTAATCACTAATACAAATGCAGTATACAATAATATGACACAAGTAACGAATAACCGAACCTGATCTTGAACCAGGTGTGGAAGATCTATCTCTGTCCGAATTTGAATCGTCTCTCCAACCACCATCACTGCTGTTTGTGGTTGAGCCACCCCAGCCACCAGAGGAACCTCCATTCGCAGGACTTCTCATGGGTACCATAGCAGCAACTGACCTTATAGATGGACCAGAATCATGTTGCAGATCATCAATGTGTTTCTGAAAATATGCTACAAGCCGATCAATGTCCTCAAATGTCCGTTTGCGGAATTTGAAGCCCTTAGGATACAGGCCAATGTATTCATGGTGTGGATTTGTACTCCTTATATAAGATAAAATGAAGGTTCCAGGATGTTCATGAGAAATGCCAAAGCAGTAAACAATTCTCATTGGATACTCAGATTTCTCCACCCTTAAAAGATCATCTACTTCAGCTTTAGAGCCCTTCTTAAATTTGCGATAGCTCAGCATAGTCTTCAGATGGCCTACCAATGGATCGACATAACGATCCATTACCTACAGTTAATGGCAAAACTGGTTACAAGAAATCTTAAGATACACATGAAGAAAATGCAAAAACAATGGAATTCAGTGTCCACCCACACCCATCCTATGCAACCAAAAGAAAGGAAAACACAAGAAGTGAGTACGGACCTCATCTAAGTCCTCAAAAGTGTCATCTCCTATTTTCAAGGTCTTTCCAAGACGGAGCAAGCTTGTGATGTCCTTGTGATCCTTTCCACCTTCAACTATGTCTTTGTTAGCATAAACTCCATCATAAACTTTCAGAGTCAATGTCAAAAAAGATGGGCCCCTGGAGCTGGGACGGATAATGCTTTCACCTGGTTCCTTGTCTGAGAGGAACTGCGATTGATAACAAAAATCATGCTTAATACCGCAATGATAAATATGAAAAGAATACATTATGAACAACTAAAATGTCACAGGCAGACCTCAAACGCGTCATCAGCTGTGATATTCTGAAAACGGGGATGCACAATCATTCTTGGTTTAAAATGTTTCTTCGCGAGCTCCTTCTCCTTGCGTGCCTTCTCTTTCTCGGTGTGTAAGCTGCTCTCATCTGGTTTGTAGTAAGGATCATGGTTTTGCGAGCTTCTGTATCGGTCTCTTTTCAATTCACTTTCTTTGCAAGTGAGATATACCTGGTACCTGTTCTTCTGAATTGACTTAATCTTGCAGGTAATAATATCGCCTTCATTCACTTCCTCAGTCAAGTCAATCTGCCTATTGTGATCTGAATAGTCTTCACTCATAACCCACCCAGTCAAACCAGATTCAAGTATGCAGATGAGTCTTTGGGGTTGCACCTTGCGCACCGTTGCCTGTACAATTCTCCCTTCAGCAATGGTATTTTTAGTTTCACCAGAAATCATATAGAACTCTTCGTCTTGATCCGGTTCTCTGTATGGAGTACGCCAGTCTCGAAAACCATGTAACAATTCATTCTTTATATCCTTCAAAGTCTCTAGCTTGTCAATGGCATTGCGTGAACGAGCATATTCATCAATATCTAGTGCTTTCAGAAAATTTGGCTTCTCCCTAACATGCTCTATCGCCATCTCTTGTGCATCTTCGTCTGCATCATTTGAATCATCCAGATCATCTGCTTCAAAAACATCTTTTGCCATCCTCTTCGCAAGTTCATACGACTCCGGATGAATTCTTGTATCATCCAGCAAATCAATGATATGGTGGCTATTAGCAGCTAATCCACTTCGACGAACACGTACAAAACCAGCTGCGTTGATAAACACTTTCCTTTTCAGAAGAGGTGCAAGTTCCTTACGAGTAGTGATCACTCCTAATCTTACTAATTCCCTCTGCAACGAAGCTGCTTTTCTAGGACCAAGACCAGAGACAAACTGTAAAGGGGAAAACAGCCACTCATGACTCGCAGCCAAGTTTATATCAATGCCAACTTGATTGATGACATCTACCATCACTTGTTCAACCATATCGTATTTCTCGTCAGAGGTAAGAAAATGATCTAACGAGTCGAGCTTCAAAGACAGTATCTCCTTCCCTGGTCCACAAAGTGTTGCAACCATTGCCAAAGGATTCTGAAGGTACCGACCAAGCGCAACAGCACGCCTGACAATCCCTGCAGACATTGAAGAAAGCAAAGTTTAGCAGTCGAACTCACCAAGCACCTGAACAAAAAGTAGAAACGGCACTCACCTGGCTGGCCTGGTAGCTGGTCAGACGAAATCCGTGAATTCTCATACAGACGGGGCAGGGATTCGTCCCCATAAACAACATTTAACTCCTCCATCTCTTGACCAATTTCTCTAGGGTATTCCTCAATCATCTTAAAAATGATCTGTAAACGATGATAAACAATCTCATGTTAAGAAAAAAACAATTGGAGCAAATAATCACCAGAAAAAGCTGGCAGCCTAATTTATGTTTCACCAGGCCCCACTGCATTCAGAAACTCCAAGATAATAAGAAAAGAAGTATTCAACTACTTTGGAAGCAGCTCCCTAGAGAAACCACCTAATTGTACTCCTTCCACGGAAGTAAGCACCCCTAGCTTAAATTTTAGTTATTTCATGAAAGCTGGTGAAAGTTGTCTATGAACAATGAAGAAATAAAATGTAAGCATTTTTATAGAAGGGGTAGACCAGGAATTAAAAATATAGCAAAAACAAGTTAGACATCTGCACCTCGAAAATATCCTCTTTCAGCTTCGTACAAGACAATGCAACAGCTCCTAGAACCACAACATGCGGCTGATGATCGGTCATGAACTTAAGAACACGTTGTTGATCATTTTTTTTCCGCTGCTGGTCGGTAACACTCTGAGACCGAAGGCTAAGTGAACCTGCGTACAATACGTCCAGTACCTCACCTGATGAACCCAACATCACAAAAGTGGTAGCTGGCTTTCCAGGTCCCCAACAACAAGCCAAAGCTCTTGGTGCCGCTTCATCATCTGGACCAACATCAGCTTCCTTCCGTTGATAAGGTGCCACAGACACCTTATCCCACAAGTGCTTCCCGTACTCCATAATAAGCCAGTTCTTAGCCCTAGCATTTAATACAGATCGCGCTTCCTTTTCCATCAAAGGAAGAACTTGCTTAAACGTGTCTTCCAATATCATTTTGCGTTGTTCATTCCAGAGCTTAGCAGGCTTGCTTACCCCCTCACTGAGATAATTTTCATTGCATTCACCTAGCAACTTATTCAGATCTTCCTCAGGCAACTTCAAAGAAACTTGAATAAGTTTCTCTTCTTCAGCCTTTAGGATCAGAAGCCATTGAGCATCTTCAAATTTTGTCAGTGGCTTTTGACTTAACCACTTTATGTCAGCAAACTGATGAAAAGAATCAATAGCGACATTCCCATCAGGGGTAGGGCTAGTTGAAACTACAGCTTTCTCCATAAAAATATTGCGCACATGTTTCCTTACACGCGGCTCACAGCTTAGTTCCACCGCAGCCTGGAGCAAGAAGGATGTCAACAGAAAAGAATAGAGAAGGGAGAGAAAACTTGCAAAGATCATCGTAATAAATAGCACAAACGTTCTCCCTCACCATGTGCCTAGCACCTCTGAGCACAGCCTGAGGGTTCTCAAACATTGCACATGTAAAATTTGAAGCTATTTCCTCGGGAGTTTCCTTAGCATCCTCCAACTCATCCAGTCTCTGAAATAATTTAACGTTACTGGCTGACCTCATTGTTCAAAATAGTGACGAAGTGCAAGAAAATATAATCAAACTTACCATCTTTTCTAGAGTAAGATGCAAACCAAAGAGCTCGGAGCTACTCCCTATCTTACTTGCTACTTCCCATAGGCCGGCCTTGCTGCAGATACTATATTGTGTTTTCCTCTTTGGCCTCTTGAATTGTCCTTCATCCACACCCACTTCACCAGGAGGGAAATGCAGATTAAACTTCGCATCAACGTCATCAACCTCTCGCTCGGATTCAGCACTCTTAAGAGAGTTGACAATTGAATGATAAAGCTTCTGATTCAAGTTTAGTCTTGTTTCGTCATAAATCCTCCTAGACTCTTCATCATAGCGCTTAAAATAGTATGCTTGGAGAGCTTTCTTTCGTTTTTGGAGAAGCAACCACTTCCTATCCAAATCCTTGATGGCCCAAAGCACCTAGGAAAGAAGAAAATTCGGCACTCAATCACTTAACAGACAGTAACCTTAATTTAACAAATTTGATCTAACATCAACAGTCGAGATCTCAAATATGCATGACATATGTCCAGAGTCACCAAATATATATGCATATAGAACTTAGACCATCATATTGAAAAACTACACTGAATGCATACCTTATGCCACTTCAGCTTACGTGTTCCTTTTTCCTTCTCTTCACCAACAGTACTTTCATTTTGATCTGGGTCTTTCAGCAGTACAGAACACAACTCCTTCCTGTACATGACAATGAAGGGAATCTACCAGGATAAAGACAAAACATTAGTGCGTAATAAGAATATGGAGGAAGATGCCATGGATATGGTGACATTTTCCTTACATCATGCTTCTGCACATGCATCAGTTCCAACAGCTTTAATACATCCTCTTTAGCTTTCTGCAACTTCTCCATCCGCTCCTCGTCATTTTGTTCGCCAAAAGCCGAATCGCCGAACAGGGATCCAATAGTAGCATTAAGTTGGTTAATTATCCATGAGCTCTCATCTTCTATAAGCATTTGTTCTGTTGAAGCAGAACCAGTGCTTTCTTCAGATATCTAAAGAGAAGTTGAAAACATGAGAAGCAGAAAAAAAAGTTGGTATAAAATTTAGATGAACCAACGAAAACAATTGAATGTCAAAACAATGTGAAGAACACCTGAATTCTCTCGGGCACATCAAGGTCTCTTATTACTTCATCCTTCTCAGTCATATATTTCTCTGAGAGAATAAATGGTTCGAACTCATCTTCAATCCTCTTTTCTCTAGAATCTTCATACCTACTACTCTTTTCCAGGCCTTTCTTCCGAAGCATTAAGAGCTCGTCGACATCACCAAATATATCATGAGCTTCCTGCAATGCAGAAGATGAAACTCCGGGCGCTTGTCTCGCTTTCTTTTTGTGTGTCTTCTTCCTCCTACAGAAAATAGGTTCGACAAGTGAATAATAAATATATACACAAAATGAAACTTTAACATCTTTTACACCATGAACAATGGTGATACCTTGGAAGAGCTCCATGCTCATCATATTCCTCTTCACTCACAATAAAATCATCCATATCATCCTCCTCTAAGCTAACTGCTTCATCTTCTTCCTCAACAACATCCTCGAGATGTTGAGCTAAAAACAAAATTAGATAACATTTCAAATTAGTTAGTCAGTATGAAACTGAAAAGAAAAAAGAAAAATGTAAGAGAAAAAAAACAATAAGATAGTATTACCTTCCTCATAATCAAATAGACTGTTCTTGATCTTTTCCTCAGCACTTCTTCCCTTACGACCACTTCTATCTGCTTCATCATTGTCAGATAAACCAGTATGCTCTTCCAAATCGTTATCCCTCCCTGCTTTCTTCAGTCGCTTGAACTTTTTGCTTCCCTAATCATATTCCAAGCATGCATCATCATCAAAAGTTCTGTCTAACGGTATAAACAAACAATAGGTCAATGACAAGAATACTCACTGGTGCAGGACGGTGAAAGCCCACATTGTTATCCTGCAGTAACTCATAATCATCCTCATCTAAGACATAATTCTTCTCAGATTCCCTACATTCATTAGAGTAATCAAACAGATCGTCAAGGATAGAACAACGAAACATATTGAGAGAGGTCTTGAAAATTTTGGGGACAGAAAATCAACCTCTTTTTCCTTTTCTTCTTCTTCTGTTTCTCCTCGTCACTACTTGCCCTATTCTCTTCTTCATCCTGATCTTCTTCATCAACATCGTCTACTATAAACCCATCTTTCTCATACTCATCTTGCCCTTCCTCTGCACAATTACAACAATGTAAACCTCATTAAACCCAAAAAAAACAATAACTAACCTTAATTTGGTATAAGAACAGCACAAACCCTAGAAACCCTAACTGCAAATGATAAAAAAAAAATCTTGCATGAATGAACAAAATATAGAAAAAACCCTTAGAAAACGTACCATCGTCTTCCTCATCTTCATCCTCATCTCTATCACCGGCATCAACCGCATCCGCATCAAGAGTTTCTCTCCCCTCTTCCTCTTCGATCTCATCTGCAAAAAAATAAAAGCAAAAAACAAGAAAAAAATTCAACCACAAGACCAAAAAGGAAAAACAGCAAAAGCTACGAAAATAAAACCTAATAATTACGAGGAAAAAACCCTAAATTATCTAAAATTTTACCTTCATCGTCTGAAACAACAGTTCTTCCTCCTCCCATGGTTAAAATCCGTAAATTAAGTGAAAATCAAAGAAAGAATTAGACCAACTACAAATATATAAAGAGATAGAGAGAGATTTCGAGCAGAAAAGGTAGGAACCCTAAGAAAACCCTAGAATGATAACGAAAAGGGGAAAAAATACAGTGAGAAGAGAGAGTGGAATAATGTGGGTTTTCTGGGAAATGAACGGGATTCGACACTATAAATAGCTCCACTCACTAGCGGTTTTCAATTCTTTTTTCTCATTCGTCTAACATACGCTTTTTATTTCTAGGTGCAGGTTAGCACCATAGATCAAATACACCATAGATCAAATACACCAAGATTGCTAAGGCGGTTCCAATGGGGTTGGCTAACCCCACCCATTTGCCATGCCAACTGGCCGCGCTACTATGGTGAAAATGTTAAGCGATCGAGTATCAACCGAACGGTGGAGACTGTACTGCTAGCGGTCACCGTTCGATTGACTTTAAACCTATAACGGCTCTTTCTTCATCGCTATAAAAATGTGACATTCATACACAAAAGTTACACCAAATTTTTTATACAAAAATTTCTATCTTTATCTATCTTATCTTTCAAAATGGCAAAGTTTGAATCCCAACTTGACTTAACTACCCAACTTGATTTTTCCGGAGTGGTGCCTGAAGCCTCCGTTAGTAAGATATGTGAAGGTTATAAAGAAATAGGTAAAAACCAAAGAAGTCTACAAGTTTTTGATATTAACCAAATCAAACCTCCAACTAAGAAAAGACAAAGAAAAGTTCAAGGAGAGGAAAATTTGAAGGCAAAGAAGAAGATAAACAAAGGAAACTTTGTTCATAAGCGCATTGGTTGGAAGTTTGGTGAAATGAAGAAGATAAACAAGATGAAGAACATTGTCCCAAATTTTTACTTTTAAAGTCTTTACTGTAAGTTGTGTCATTATCTAGATGAGTGAAATAGGCACTGATGTAAATTAAAATTCTAAACTTTTAATGAAAGATGCACTAGTTTTATATTAATAATATTTTAAAATTAAAATTTGATACAAATGAAAGATGCATCGTACGAATGAAAGATGTGTCATATTTGGGCAGCTAATCTAAACTCACCATATTTGGGCAACACCCTCAAGATAAGATAACAACCATCGAATTGAAAATCTTTTCCCACTTTGTTGCGCCATTTGAGCCGACACATCAAATGCATTTTGGCCATTTTGTTGGTTTCGATAGCCTTCAGTAAGTGCAGCAATAAACAACTTCAATCCTTGATGATTATTCTGAAGCGATGACACAATCCATTTGCATCTCGATTACATGAGGTTCAATGTTTCTTCTTGAAATCTCTGAAATATGCGACTCCATACAAACTCTTGTTGTTGGTGTTGTCCATCATTGACCATATTTTGTATAACAAAAACATAATGTCTGCAAATGGATTCATCTTCAGCTGTGCTAAATTTGCGAGCTCGAACTCGAACTGACATGTTCGATTTGTGGAGTGAAATAATGGAGATTGAATAAATGGTATGAGTTGAAATGAAATTTGATATTGTATTTATAGGATGGTGAAATGATGACCGTTAGATGAGATGATACGAGAGGTCGGTAGAAACTTGACCTGGCCTGGCTAAGTGGCAAATTTGCCACTTAGCCAGGCCAGTTTGCTTGTTTGCCAGATCCATAGTGGGTGCAAAACTGGAAAATCTATTGATTTTCCACACCCATAAGAACCGGCCTAATATGGGGTACCATTTTGTTTGGGGGTGTACCAAAGTACAAATAAGACAAACCGTCCTCTGGCTTTGGAATTGTACACCCCGAAGCAAATTGGTACTCCCATTAACAGTCATTAAGAAATATTACTTTGTCCGTTGTTGGCGTCCAACTTTTTTTTATTTTCTATGCATTTGTTTTCCACTACAAGTGAATGGTTGACTTGGAATTACTTCTTAATGTCTTTTAAATAGTAGTGTTACGTTTATCGAGGGTCGGCCCTTGGTTTTATCCCAAAAATATAGCAAGATTTTCTATGCAATATTATCTCTGTCAGTCCAAGAAAAAAGTCAGTAACAAACCGGTTAGCATTATTATGGCATAATGCTAAAAATAGCAAACCATATGGCTTTGGAAAAATGACATTTCAGAAGAGATACTTTTTTTTTCCAAATGTTGTTTGCATATAGAGCAACTTGGATTCTTAATTTCTTGCGCACGGCACTGAAGCCTTGCTGACATAGGAAAAATATCATGTGCCTTTTTATATGGGAACCTCTAACATTTATAAGGAATTTTCAGGTCCTATGGAGAATCCAAAATTTAGAATATTGATCTAAGTAACGTTGATTCTGATCATTAAGAATTTCCCTATAGGTGGATTTTAAAGTGAATTGTTTCAGTTAAACACCATGGAATTTTGTTTTCTTCTTGAACTGGAATTCTTTTAACTTTGATTAATTCTATTTGTTGAGGAGTGTATATATCATAAGTTTTAATTTTATTTGCAGTATTGATCTCTCCACGATTACACTTTTGTGAATATACTGCTACAGGATTCTGTAAGATGTTCTTTGGGAATCTGCTTTCCTTCTTGGTTGCATAACCGCAAGGGAATAAGTGGTAAACTTTAATTTTTATGTCCATACATGGACAAAGAAGATATAATCTTATGTTGAGTCATATCGCATTAATTTCTCTCTTTGTTCGCAACTGGCATATAAAATAGTTTTTCCCTATGATAGTTTTTCTCACGAAAATCTTGTATCTTAGTGCCTCTAACATTAAGATCGTTACTTTAAACTTCTTTGTTCGTAATTGGCGAGAAGGGAAAAAATATTGGGATACAAATCTACTTTGTTCGTAATTAGCGAGTAAATCTGTTAATGTCCAAAAAAATCCCTCTCTTGTGATTAAAGTCAAGGTTGCTCATTTCATTCTTTCGATAATGACATCAAATGGGGGAGAGTTCTTTTGAACTTGTGCTTAAACGTCATATTTTTATAGGGAGAGCGGGTGTTGATTATAGGAGATGCTTGTACCTATATATATCCTTGATGAAAACGCCAAGTTTTTTAGGTGAAATCGTCTAAACTAAAAGCTGGTATATGTTCTCTAGTATTGACACTTTTTTGTTTAATGTATTGCCATCCTTATTTTTCGCATTTGTCAATTTTGTTGACAAAGTGGGAGAATTATTAAGTAGCATCTTACTAAAACATATGCCTTTTCGGAGCATTATGCAAGGGGAAGGAATAATAATCTATATGTTTTACTTATTTTACAAAATATGTAAGTATTGACTAAGGGGTAAAACTTATCACCGTAGTATTGCTTTAAAGTTGCGCTGCAATTGAACTTTGAGGAAGGTATCTATACTATGTTTATGTATAACAACCATTGAGTATAGTGATTTTTCATTATAACAAAGATCCTTTTGAGTATTCTCACAAATTGTTGTCGCTACAGATCTTCAACAACAAAGCTACTAATCGAACACATGCATAACCATATAAGAACTTGAAATATGAAGAATTCAAGACGATTGTTCAAGAACCGAGGAAATCAAGCATAGTGGATTTGAACTGAAAAGTTTATTTATTTTGAATCTGTGTGAATCGAATAGTTTTGTCACTAAAATTGACAGAGGTGAAGATTGTTAGAGCAATCCTCGGTTGAACCCACAAGTTTTGTTATCTCATGCTTTTGTCAATGTTAGTTGATCAAAACTATATCTTGATTTTTGGTCTACTAAGTCAAGTCTCGTACTAGGTTAGAATTTGGTAGTTGAGTATCATACATCACTATTGAAGACTGAAGATCGACGAAGACATTTGAAGAACTTCATCAATCAGGTATGTGAAGACTGAATCATTATAATTTACTCACTATCTTACATTATATCTTATGAGACTATGTCATATGACTTATAGTAAATTTACAAAGATGAAATTTCGAGTCAAGCTTGTCTTATTACATATCTCGAAATATGATTCAAGCATAGATGTTCAGAGGTCCTTAACAATATTAGTTCGAAACAATTTATCGTACAAGAATTAATTTGTGGATCGATTGAAAATTTCCCATGAAAATGATTTTATCAATGGGGAATATTTCAAACATCAAAAGAGAGAATGCAGATCTTCTAATATTTAGGCTCGGGGTAGGTTGGCGAACCACTTTGCAGACTATAAAAATCTGAGTTTTATAAATACATGGAAGGTTGGCGAACCACTTTGCAGACCATAAAAATCTGAGTTTTAGAAATACAGGAAAGGTTGGCGAACCAGCTCGCAAACCATAAGTTCAAGATGGGACAGTTCACAAACAATTGTGATCTGAATTTTTCATGTTGGTTTAAAAGGCTAACAGTTGGCGAACCCGGTTCACAAACCAAGTCCATCTGAGTTCTCGAGCCGAGTATGGTTGGAAAACCCGGTTCACGAATCGTAGTACCATTACTCGTGAACTTGCTTTATGGTTCACGAATTGTTTCACCAACGGTCCTAGTAGAATTTGGAAGATGCACAAAGACTTATTTTTTAAATATATTTATCATTCCTACGACTCTCATAAACACCTCTAAAACATCATTATGTTATGATAGTAACAAATGATGGGAGGAACCCTAGATAATATGTTCCTTGCACTCAAGAAGAAAACCTCAACTTATCTCTTTTTATTCATGCCAACACAGAGAAGTACATACTCTCTTAAATAGTCACTCGTACAACCCTAATCGAATAACTAGTCTCAGAGTGTATCTCAGTCGTTCATCCTTAACCCTAACTAACACACTAATAAAAGCTACTTAATACTAATTACTTGATAATTAAGTTACATATAAGTAAGTGTGTTGCCGACTGAACTGATAGGGGGACCCTGTCTTACTAGGGGCTATCCAAGGGATATGACAACACCCTCCCCTAAAAGAGTTCCTTGTCCTCAAGGATAAAAATATGGAAAGTGCGCCTTGATGTTGCTGACATACTCCCAAGTACTATCTTCAGTAGAGGTGTTAGACCACTGGATCAAAAGTTGAGGAACTTTCACCCAGTAGAGATTCTGGCTTGACCATGATCTCCCCTTGTTGGTCCACTAGTGGTAGATGAGGAATGGCAGTGATAGGAGACCCTATCTTCTTCTTGGGTTGTGATACATGGAAGACATGATGTACCTTGGAGTGTGCAGGAAGCTGTAACTTGTAAGCTATAAATCCAATCCTCTCAATGACTCGGAATGGCCCATAATATTTGAAAGATAATTTGAAGTTCTTCCTCATAGCTATAGTGGTATGTCTATAAGGCTGCAACTTGAGATAGACCATGTCATCAACTCTGAATTTTCTATCAGTCCTCTTCATGTCTGAGTAATACTTCATCCTTTCTTGAGACTTGTGTAGTGATTCTTTAAGTAGGTTGAGCATGTGATCCCTTTCTTTGATATGGTCTTCAACATCTGCTACTAACGAGGTTACTGAAATAGGAAAAGCCAGATGAGGAGGGTTGTATCCATAGAAAGCCTTGAAGGGGGTCATATGTAAGCTTGTATGATAGTTGTAATTATACCACCATTCAGCTAAAGGCAACCATCTATGCCAAGCTTTTAGTTTGTGACTAGTCATACACCTTAAGTAGTTATGCAAACATGCATTTACCCTTTATGTTTGGCCATCAGTATATGGGTGATAAGCAGTGCTGAGATGCAAGATGGTGCCAGTGGACTTGAACAAGTCTTGCCAAAAATTGCTGATGAAAATCTTGTCTCTGTCATAAGTAATAGATGTTGGCAACCCATGGATCTTGAATACATGGCTCAAGAAATCTTGTGATACTGTGGAGGCTGTGTAGGGATGGCTGAGAGCAATGAAATGGTTGTACTTATCCAATCTGTCTACTACCACTAGTATCATATCCTTCCTCTCAGATTTTGGAAGCCCTTCAATGAAATCTAAAGAGATATGCTGCCATGCATGTTATGGAATTGGAAGAGGTTGTAACAGACCTGCAGGGTGAGTAAGTTCTCCCTTATTTCTTTGGCAGATGTCACAAGAGACCAAATACTCCAATACTTCATCCCTCATCTTTGCCCAGTAGAAGTATGTCTTAGCCCTTTGATAGCTACCTTGAATTCCAAAGTGACCCCCAATATCAGAGGAGTGTAAAGAGGATAAAACTGTTTGTTTAACCCCATTGCTACTACCAATATATATATTATGGATTTATACCTCAATACTCCTTTGTTGTAGGTGTAATTCTCTACTGAAGTTGGAGAGATCAGAAGCTTACTAACGATGTCTTGTGTTGTGGAGTCTTGTTCATATCTTTTGCTAACTTCTATTGCCCATTCTGGTTGAGAAGTGGTGATGGTGTTGCATGAATAAAATGGCATTCTGGATAAGGCATCATCTGCTTTGTTCTCCATACCTTTTTTGTACTTTATTTCATAGTCAAAACCTAGCAGTTTCATTAACCACCTTTGTTGTAATGCAGTTGACATCCTTTGCACTAGGAAGTACTTAATACTTTGTTGGTTTGTATGTATAATAAAATGATTGCTCATCAACTAACTCCTCCACTTGGTCATTTCCATCACAATTGTAAGCAACTCCTTTTCATATGTGGAGAGACCAATTGATCTGAGGCCCAAGGGCTTGCTATAATATGATATTGGTTTTCCTTCTTGCATAAGGACAACACCTAAACCTTTAAAGAAAGCATCAGTTTCCACTATGAATGTCTTGGTGAAATCAGGAAATGCTAACACTGGAGTGATACTCATGACCCTTTTGAGCTCTATAAAAGCTTGTTCAGCCTCATCTGACCATGTAAAGGCATTCTTTTTAAGTAGATCAGTGAGTGGCTTGCATATGACTCCATACCCCTTGAAAATTTTTCTGTAATACCTAATTAACCCCAAGAATCCTCTCAATTCCTTGACAGTTGTGGGTGTAGGACAAGAGACCATGCTAGAGACTTTGGAACGGTCAGCAGCTACACCTCTCTGAGTAATTATGTGTCCCAAATACTCTAATTCTTCTTGAGCAAAACAGCACTTGGATTTTTTAGCATATAGCACATGTTTCCTCAAAACCTCTAGAACTTGTCTCAAGTGTCGAACATGCTCTGCATGTGATTTTTTATGTATGAGAATATCATCAAAGAACACCAATACAAATTTTATGAGGAATGGCTTGAAAAACTCATTCATGAGGGCTTGGAAGGTTGCAGGGGCATTGGTTAACCCAAATGGCATCACCCTGAATTCATAATGGCCTTCATGAGTTCTGAAAGTTGTCTTGTGGATATCTGGATCATGCATCCTTATTTGATAGTAGCCTGAACTCAGATCTAGCTTGGTGAATACCATTGCTCCTTTAGTTCATCTAATAATTCATCTATCACAGGAATGGGAAACTTATCCTTGATAGTGATATCATTCAATTGCCTATAATCAACACAAAACCTCAATGTGTTGTATTTTTTCTTGACAAGTATAATGGGTGAAGCAAAAGGGTTGTGGATGTTTTGTATGATTCCTGCTTTAAGAATCTCTTGTACCAATGATTATATTACTGCTTTTTGTACATAGGGAAACCTATATGGTCTTTGGTTTGGAGGGGTGGAGTTAGGTTTTAATAGAATGGAGTGGTCAAGGCTTCTTTTAGGTGGTAGTGAGTTGAGTTCCTTAAAAACATCTGTGTATTCCTGTAAGAGGCCTTGAATGGGTGTAGGTATTGATTGAGGCATGGGTGTTGCTGTGACTGAAAAAAATGGCCCATTACTCCATGAGTATTCTTCTTTAAGAACTTCTTAACTGCATTGGCACTAATCATCTTTAATGATGTCTTCTCCCTTGCTCCAATGAGAGTAATATTCTTCCCTTGGTGTTTGAAACTAATGCCGAACTTCTCAAAGTTAAATAGAACATCACCAAGAGTCCTCAGCCAATCTGCCCCTAAAACCATGTCACACCCTCCAAGTGGTAAGAGCCTTAAATGGTTCATCACAGTTGTAGCATAACCCTTTGTCTCTCATCTCTTTCATTTGATCATAAGTTAACCTTCTGATTGGAGGGTTGTTGTAGTTTGGCCTTGCAGTGGAAGGTTCAAAAGGAAATGGGTTTTTGTTAAAATTGTTCTTGGTTGGTAGATAAGTTGTGGAAGCCCTTGAGGGGTTTGAGTTTGAATAAGAAGAGGGATAATGAGTGGTAGGTTGTAGTTTAAGAGTAGATCTGAACTTTTTATGTTGGCCTTCTACTGTAAGTTCTTGCAATTTAGCTAGGTGAAAGGTTTCATTGAGTGTGGTGGGTTTGGACATCTGGACAGTGTTTCTGAGTTCATCTTTTAACCCACTTATGAAGCTTAGGATGAAATAATCTTTAGTAAGATGGGGATTTTTGCTTAACATAATTGCCTTGAGAGTTTCAAATCTCTCATAATAATCATCAACAGTAGAGATCTGTATCAATTTATTGAACATTCCAACATAATTATCATTTGCCAAATCCTCAAAACGAGTACATATGGCGAGAGAGAAATAAGACCAAGAGATCAGATCCTTACCAGTTTAGTAATCTAAGAACCAGGAATATGCCTTCCCAGTGAGGTAGAGAGATGTTGTGTTCACTTTTTCTGTTTCCTATACATCCTTCATACTGAAAAACCTCTCACATTTTTGGATCCAAGCTCTAGGATTATCACCATCAAATCTGGGAAAATCAAGTTTAGGGGGTCTGTGATTTTGAAAGTTTGAGTGGTTATGAAAGCGGTAGCTCATGACTCCTCCTTTGGGTGATTCTAAGAAGAAAGGGTTGCCAGAGCTTTCAACTTCTTGATGTGGGATAATAATTTTTTTATTTAAGGAAGAGAGAATCTCTGTATTTGTAATAAGTAACTCTTGCAAATTTTCCCGCGTGGTTGAGCTTTTAATGATAAGGTTGCGTATAGTCTCCATCGATTCTTATGAACGTTTTGCTGCTAGTGTACGAGCTTGAGATCCCTCTGTGGAACTAGAGATGAGCTGAGCCACTAGTTTCTCCATTTCTTTCACGTGATCATCAACAACTTTGACTGAAGGACATGTCATGGTTGGATCGTAACCTGCTCCTGGTACTAATTGTTATGATAGTAACAACTGGTGGGAGGAACCCTAGATAATATGTTTCTTGCACTTAAGAAGACAGCCTCAACTTATCTCTTCTTATTCATACCAACACAGAGAAGTACATACTCTCTTAAATAGTCACTCGTACAAACCTAATCGAATAAGTACTCTCAGAGTGTATCTCAGTTGTTCATCCTTAACCCTAACTAACACACTAATAAAAGCTACTTAATATTAATTACTTGCTAATTAAGTTATAAGTAAGTGTGCTGCCGACTGAAATAATAGGGGCACCTTGTCTTACTAGGGGATAGCCAAGGGATATGACACATTGATCACTAAAACACTTGTGTATGTGTATCATGATTAAATTCTTAAGTGTTCAAATGAACATCAAATTGCTTATAGTTCATAAGGCATAATTTCCAAAAAGAACAATTATTGTACACGGTTCCGTCATCGGACTACTGTGTATATTCTTCTATGCAATTTCAAGACAAGCTTCTCGCTTTCTTACTTGAAACCCTAATTAGAGTTTCATCTAAACATAGAAAGAGTTTGCTTGAATCTCAAGTTATCTTAGCTTGAACTCTAAGCAACCCTCAGTCTTGAAAAACTTTAAATAAAGATGCTCTTTCAAATGAGAAATTTGATCCCTGACACCTTGTGTCCTTGTTGATAGCTAGAGTCGTCCTTTATTGACCTAAGTGTCCTTTGTGAAACGCTATTAGGTTTACGACTAAAAGACTTCGCTTTGGGAATTCGTGGAGCCAGGTCCGACTATCTTTTACCTTGATAGTTTGTGTACTGTATCCTGCTCTTGCTTTTCTGTTATCGTGGTTTTCGTAATATCTTTCAGGCAAGATAAATAGTAATCGCAAAGTTTTCTTCGCCTCAGAATTTGTGATTCCTCGAGATAGATATCTGAAAACTATTCTTAATTGACAAGTTGAAGATTGTTCTTGAGAGGTGGTAAATAATCCATGCTTCTCACTTAAGTGAGTGTAAGCGTTCCAAATTTATGAGGTTTGCTAGCCTTGTCTATTGCGAACAGATTTCCAAGCCCTTGATCTTTGATCTAAAGAGGAATCAAAGAGGCTTATATGTTAGAGGCAGATTAACATCAAATGTCTTCAGGCCTGTCTGTTATAAGCAGATTGGTATCAAAATTCTTCACTTAGGTGGAAGCAACTCTTAGGCTGTAAAGGACGTCAGCTAAGGGAATCAATTGCATAGAGCCTTGCGAGATTCAAGAGATGTAAGGAGCGCAATTGTAACTGAATCGCTTGGAGGATGGATTCAGTTTCAACTGTATTCCATTCTAAAGTCTGATAGTAAGGTAGTATCTACAACGACTTAGTACATATTGGTGTCAAATCTGGACGAGGTCCCGAGATTTTTCTGCTATCGCGGTTTTCTCGTTAACAAAACTTCTGGTGTCTTGTGTTTTTCCTTTTTCGCATTATATTTTTTATCTTTATAATTGGATTCACACAAGTTTTACATATTCAATCTTAGTAGATACGTCCATATAATTATAATCATTTATGAGCCTTGTTTTTTGTATAATTCATATCTCGAAAAATAGATAACAAGTTTAATTACTTGGCAGAATTTCGATTTGATTATTTGGATACGATTAGATTGATCTTGGATATTGATTTTTGAGATTGTCCAAGTACTCTTCTTAAAATTTAGGTTCAGGGACTTCATAGTCCATAAATACTGATTGAGAAGAGATTAAGATATAAACTCTACATACATATTGTCAATGATCATTAAGTTGATCTGCTTGAAATTGTATTAGGTTTTGTCTATACAGGTTTTCGAACAAAAAAAGTTGTTGGTGTACTTGGTACCGTTTTTTTCAAAACACATACTTGATTGGGGATGAATTCTAAGTTCCAATATATGATTCAGTTTAGAATATAAATCTATTCAAAATTCCTCATATAATTATCATTTGTTTCCACAATAAATAATATTTATGATTGATAGATAACTTGTTTAGGTGGCCAACTGAATTAGTTTATTGCTGAGTTTAATGCTAGCAATGAGTTAGGATATTTGTAAGTGTTGAATAACTCTAACACAAGTAGAAATTGTCAAACCTCCCAGATGGATTCTATGGAACAATCGCAAGTAAAAACAATACTATAGTAAGTGGATCGAGCGTATTGGGTTTAACTGCTAGGATCAAACCTAAGTTCACAAACCTTAAGGCATTCGACTGAATTACATCTTGTAAGCAAACCTCGAGGTGGTTCGGACGAATAGAATCCGAAGACTAAGCATACCTTTTTTCCAGTGATATAAAGAATTTCGGGGTTTGCTGAGCGTACCTGTAATCATACATTTGGTGATAATTCGTGATTTACAAAGAATGGATGAATATGATACTTTGATGATTGTTTAGTAAAAAATAACGAAGAAGGGTTCCCTGGTCATATTTCTCTCAATTGCTTGCAATCTTAATTACTTTTAATTGCTTTATCATTTATTTCGTTCTAAAATCTAAAACAAACACCCCTCTGTGATGCTTTTAACAACTAAAATTCCTGGATCGGTTCCCAATAACTAAAAACGTGTTGCACATGTTCATAGGATCGGTTCCCAATAACTAAAGACTTGTTGCACTTCTTACAAGGATTGATTTCCCTTTTGTGATCGGTTGCACCTCTTACTAGGATCGGTCCCCAATGTTTAGAGTTGGTCATACCAATTACAACAAATCGATCATACTATCTCAGGTGATTCCTTAAGATTGGTTTCACTAATAAAAGTCATACCAATACAAAAGTCATGCCTTGTGAATAGTTTTACCAAGAACATAAACAAGTCATGAGCGATTATACTAAACACACATATTGGTAATTCAAAAGATATGCAATGAATAACAATACCAATAAGCCTAGTGATTTCCCTTTCGATTCACAAAACAAGTTTATGAATGTACTTCCTTTAAACGAATGTAAACAATTGTTTCTTAGGATGAAATCTTCACCTCATACCCATACATAATCACAATAGCATTCAAACGATTATGTCGATGTCTTATATACGAAGTTCAAAAGTTAAGCGTTATACTTCGTATTGTATTCCTTAATACTACGTCTAAATAGATTATAATCATTCATAGCTTCGCAGTTATGTTTTCAATATGCACGACTTGAAAGATACGTTGGGGAATGAAACAATTCAAGTCAAATATTACTAACCTCAAGTGGAAGGATAATGTCGTCATTGTGGCTCCTTACTTCTTCACATTCTTCAAGTCTTCACGTAATACTTGTAATTTCTCATATCCTAATACTTTCAAGCTAACCTGTATAAAGTTGACTCTAGCATATAATCAAGCGACTCTTTAAATGAGTTTTGGTTCACTAAAATATGACAACCAAACTTGACATACCAACGCTTGGTGGCTTCAACCGAGCTATGCTCTAACAAATCCGACCCATTTGGCATATCCAATGTTGTTTACAAACTAATTGCTAAGATATTGGTCAACGGGATCAGACCTCTCCTGCAATTCATCATCAGCCCATTCCAATTTGGTTTTTTCCTGAACAGAGCCATCCACGAAGACATTGCAATTGCGGCAGAGCTTTTCCATCACATCAGATCCTCAAAACCCCCGGCTACACCAAAAATTGCATTAAAATTGGACATCCAAAAATCTTTTGACGGACTGGATTGGGAATTCACACACAAAACAAAAAACTTTCATCACAATGGCCTTCCCAGTGTCTTTCACGTAGTACAACATGATATGCATAAGCTCAGTGACGTACTTTAGCAACTTCAATAACACAAATCAAAGGCATTTCAAGCCGTAACGCGGTCTGGGATGTTGATGGTGGTTTTTAGTTTAGGGTGAAAACTGTAAAACTCTATTATGTGCCCTCATTCTGCAAATAATTTGAGCAACGTGTTAAAACCGAGTGAGTGCCTATGCCTCTGTTGCTACATGTATGTGACTATATTTATGAACTTCGTCTAGCTAAATTCAGAAAATATACGTATGCATGTACAAATTATACTTATTACTAAATACCTGCGTGTATAAAAATTATTAGAATAGTACTGGTGCATGTTGCAATATTCCCAAATATTCTATAATTTTATTGTATTAAAGCTCAAACTCCTAGTTGAATTGTTCACTAATGTAGAGCATGTTGAGTATCTATGCAATGTTATGTTCCCAGCTGAACTATTAATAATGACATTAAATTCATGTTCATTCTCAGCTGAATAGCAAGAATTTCCTGGAATGTCTGAATTAAGATATGCATAAAAGGCACTGCAAGTGTTGCCAACATGTGCTACATGTAAGAACAGCCAAAAAATTAACGATTTTGTTAAATGTGCAAAATCCATCTAATTTACTCAATTTTGTGTCAATACACAAAATTTATTTATTTGACCTAATTTTGTGTTAACTTGCAAAATTTGATTTTTTCCCTAAAATAGAGCATGTAGGATATCTTGATTCCTATTGGTCGAAGACCAAACCTAGGCAAGCTAGGAATTATCCTATCACAGGGCCGGTAGGAGTAAAATCCTAATGGAAGTCGGAAAACCAAATTAAAAGGAAACTGATCGGCCATGCTTCATGTCAGCTACCGCATGTTCCTCTTCTTAACTGACCATTCAGATCGCTCCTAGCCTACATGCTCCGTCTTAAATCATCGACCAAAGTAGGCTGGTCGAGCTCCTTAATTTTCTTAAGAATTAAATCTTGGCCGCCAAAGTTAGTCGCAAACTAATCACGACCACCGAACTTGGCAGGTTTATTTAGCTAACCTAAATCCCTACATGCTCTGATATGGCCAATTACATCGCTTATAGCGTACATGCTTCCCTTCCGACCAACCACATCTCTTTAACATGGTCAGACGATATCCAAAAGGTCACCCAAGGTTGGCCGAACATCTGGGAGCAATTCGCAAAAAATTTAAGTATATGTTATATGCCAAAAGTTTCATATAAATATCTAGTATATCATACCAAAAAATCACATAAATCGGATTAATGAGCTAAAAGATACATCTTAGAGGGCAAGCTAGGTCATAGCTGAAAACTGACAGAATTCCTCTTGAATTCTTCCTGAATTTTACCTTCGGCTTTTTTCACCTCCTAAAAGAGCTCAAAACCTAAATATTCCCGAATGGGAAGATAAAAAATTCTTTTCTGATAAGAATGGAGGGGTCAACCATCAAAGTATGAGTTCGTATGAAGATTCTACAACACTTTTAGTGAAGGTCTCACATCTGAATTTTCTGGCTACGAAATTTCACGAATTTCTTCATGTATTTACATAAACTTCCATTCACTCTTTCATTCAAGAGGTGGGTTAATGTGATTATGAGATCATATGTCATGCTACATACGCGTGACTACTTCAATACCTATATATCTTTTTCTCCATTCTTTCATAACCACCCATCACCTCTCGTTGATATCAGGAAAAACAATACTTGACTTGCCACTCATGACCCATATGTAGCATGAATGACACGTGACTGGTATTTACATGCATGATCAACACCATATATTTATTTGGTTACACAATCATGTCTTCTTATCCACCTCTCACAACTACTCTTCAGTCAAGGAGAGGTGTTAGGATAACCACGTTTCATACAATACAACCTGTCGACCTAGTCATACAGGTCAGTTTAGTCATGTAAGATGATTTCTTTCATATTTTACGCGAGACATCAATAATTTCACAAATGGGGGATGTTCATCAGGGTATTGGTCTGGCGGCCTACATCATGCGGTGTGCAGTACACCAATTATGAGAAAGTAACGGGAAGAGCGGACAACTAATGAGTAGGGGAGAAGTGGGTACACAACCGTCCAGTCATACCTTCATAATAGGGGCATGGTTTCTACCACCTTCACACGATCTCCACTACTTCACTACTCCACGACTTTCATTTCCTATGAGATCAGGGTGTTCGACTATGACTTGATATAAATAGATTTTTAATCTATTTTTGAACAACTACGGTAAGTATCCAAAAAACCAAGAAAACATTCAGCTTACATCTTGCGAGCAATATCTACCTTATGGTACACAGTTGAAACAACAACACCTTACAGAGTTCATCATTCTGATTTCAACACCTTCCCTGCTTTCCTCCCCGAGATCAACCATTCTCCTTCATCTTGTGACCGAAGCAAGACTAAAACAATCATTTTTTTGTTTAGGCCAGAATTGTACAGATTTATCTCTCGAATCTAAAGTACTCCTGTGCAATACATTTTTTTAAGGTGTAGACTCGTTTCTCATCAACTTACTCACTTTAACTCTTTTCTCCAAAATCAGATTTTACCCTACTACATGCGCCAAAAAGATGCACTCTCGCCATATATTTTCATCGTATGTGCTGAAATTCTCTCAACAAATCTTTGCGTGCTAGAGAAACAAGTAAATCTGAAGGGCCTCAAAATCTCAAATAATGCAATCCCAATCTTCTCATCGCATGTGTTGCAGATCAAACGACATGTGACACGTTGATGACTGTGTTGCATTCCTACTCTACCTCAGGTGGCCAGGTAATCAATAAAATCAAATCATCCATCATCCACCACTCAAACCTAATGTTATAGCATTGCTCGGTCGAACTCGCATGCGTTGCTATCTCAATCATGTTTGTCAATGTGAGGGATCAAAACTATACGTCTTGATTTCTAGTCTATTATAGCTAAGTCTCGGACTATGATAGAAAGTGTAGTTGAGCTCAAGGAGTTCATGGCGATTCATCAGACAAGTAGAAGAACTACTCGAAAAACCGGTGGAACTTCTCGACAAAAAAGGTATGTGAAGACTTGAACTTATCTGTCATTCAAAAGTCTATATACTATATCTCCTACTCTTTGAGACAAGAAGTCGTATGCTATATATATAGACTTGGATTATACACATTTGGTATTTCGAGCCGAGTATACCTCGCCTATCTATATTTCGAAATATATGTTGGTAATCTTTTCACTTCGATCAAGTTTATCTTTACCATGTGACGAAAGTCATAATATGTTTCAATCATCTTGAAAATTGCTCTGACGAGAAATGGTGTAACAACTATATAACGTCCTCTAAGAATGTTTCATTGATTGAAATGAGAGTTTAGATTACATAACCAATGGTGGACATAAGCATTGTTGTGGAAACACATTTATGTATAAGTCTTATTCCTTGAACCAAAGTTTGCGAACTTTGTTGATCAAGAGAACCGAAGAATGACGTGAGACAAGTCGGTGAACTCAGTCCGCGAACTGCCGAAGTTCTCAAAACCAAGAATTTCTGCTGGAGTTGACAAACTACTTGCGTGAAGCTAAGTCCGCGAACCTAGTCCGCGAACCGACGAAGTTCTCAAACCCGAGAATTTATGCTGGAGTTCGTAAACTCTGCCCGGTAACTTAAGTCCGCGAACCTAGTCTGCGAACTTGAGAAGGTTATACATCTGAAGATGATTTCTGAACTTAAACTTAAAAAGACTAAGGAATGCAGTTTGCAAACCGTGGCTATAAAAGTTCATGAACCGATTCAAGTGAATCAAATCATCTTTGCTTCAATTGTGTCTTGTGTAGTACATGAGATTTCCTTGCAATTGAACAACTTTCTAACTAGTTCATTTTGAAGTCATTTGAACTAGTTATGGGGAAGAAGAACATGGTTGATATAAAATGCTCATATGGCTAACCATTTGGTTAACTGTTATTGAACCAACAAGTGCATACGTTTGGGTACGGTTACCAAATCTAGAAGCGTGCATTGTCAAGTGTGTATAACAAGCTAAGTTTTCGATCTAACGGTTGAGAAATATTAGCTTGAATCTAAATCATGTTTTCATCTAACGGTGAATATTGAATTCTTTGTTACTAAGCTAACATTGATTGCAAACCCTGATTTCAAAGACTATATAAAGGAGACATCTAGTATTGTGCAAAACTAATCCCCACAGCTTACGTGTGATAATAGTTTGCGTCTAGAGTCAATTCTTCTTTAACCTCTGGTTTTCTTCTTCTAAAACCAGGTTAACGACTTAAAGACTTCATTGGGATTGTGAAGCCAGACCGATACTACTTTTATCGCAGTTGTGTGATATGATCTTGCATCTTCAATCGTACGAGTACAATCATATTGATTGGCTTGAGATTGATATCTCCTATAGGCAAGATATAAAAAGTTAATCACAAACATCTTCGTCTCATTGTTTGTGATTCCTCAACATCTTGTTTCGCTACCATACGATTAAGTTTGTTTTGAGATGATTGATAACTCTAGGTTGTTCTTCGGGAATATAAAACCGAATTATCAATTAGTTCCTGTTCACTTTGATTATTATCATAAGACGGAACAAAACCTTTAGGGTTTATCTGTGGGAGACATATTGATCCTTTGATAGACTTGTCAGTGGGAGACAAATTAGTTTATCGTCAAAGCCTGCGATTTTGGGTCGTAGCAACTCTTAGTTGTGGGTGAATCAGCTAAGGGAATTAAGTGCGCAGTATCCTGCTGGGATCAGAGGCGTAGGAGCATAATTGTACATTGGATCAGTGGGAGATTGATTGGGGTTCAACTACAGTCCAGTCCGAAGTTAGCTTGGAGTAGGCTAGTGTCTGTAGCGGCTTAATGCAGTGTGTGTTTAATCTGGACTAGGTCTCGGGGTTTTTCTGCATTTGCGGTTTCCTTGTTAACAAAATTATGGTGTATGTGTTATTTCTATTTCCGCATTATATTGTTTATCTTTATAATTGAAATAATACAGGTTGTGCGTCGTAGATCATCAATTAGAATATCCAACCTTTGGTTGTTGATTCAATTGATTGATCCTTGGATATTGGTCTTTGGTACCATCCAAGTTATTCCTTGTGTTTGATTAAAGAATCGCTGATTTTTATTAGCTCGAGTGAATCAAAACAAGAGAGAGATATTAACTCCTTGAGATACTTTTACCTAGATTGAGTCTGACTGTCTAGTTGATTCTCTAGAAAGTATTTCGGAGTTAGTCCATACAGATTGCTAAGCGAAATATTGGGTGGTGTTATTGGACCCCCGCCTTTTCAATTGGTATCAGAGCAGGCAAACAGTTCAACACCTCAAAAGCATGTGTTTGTAGAAATCTGACTATATGGACCATAAAGTCTCAATTGACGTTTCACCAGGTTTAAAAACCAACCGTAAAAAAAAGTCTGATAAACTGGTTACTCTTCAAAAGGGGTTGGATGAAAAAATCCGGATCAACTCTAGTCTTGTTGCAGAAATTGCAATTCTTAAGGATTTGATATCTGGTAATAGTTCATTGGTGAATCTGAGAAACTCCAGTTGTTCATCTTTAAAGAATAGTCGTAAATCAGACGGTAATCAACGACCGGTTGTTGTGAAAACTGTTATGACTAGGAACCACTTAGAAAAACTTCAAAGTTTTGGCCCGCATTGTTGTTGTGATTCTTCCAATCACCTTCAACCAGTTTGTATGTCGTTTCAAAAGAGTCTGAATGTTGCAAGTAATCTTTGTAAGAAAACTAAACAACTTTTTGATACTCTGAAAGGACATACAAAACTATCAGGAAACTCTAAACAGAGAAGTATTAATATTATGGGTGCCTTTGCTTTAAGATCTACGTATCCTTTTCAATGGTTTCTTGATAGTGGATGTAGTAGACATATGACAGGCGATCTCACATGGTTTGTTTCGTCTATTGACTATGAAGGAGGTCTTGTAACATTTGGAGATGAGAGTTGTTGCTACATCAGCAAGAAGGGAACGATCAAACTGCCCGGTGTTCCGAAAATTCATGATATAGTATACGTAAAAGGTATGACTGCTAATCTTCTTTCTATTAGTCAAATTTGTGACAAAGGCCATCTAATTGTATTCAATGCAAATGGATGTGACATTGTATACAAAACTGGGAAAGTAATTTTTCAAGGAACTCGTGGTACAAAAACAATTGTTATCTACTTGATACTCAGTTTAGCAACCGTTGCAATTTGACTAAGGTGGAATCTACACATCTGTGGCATGAGTGTTTTGGTCACATCAATTATCGTCTTCTAACTAAGATCATTAACAAAGAACTTGTTGGAGGCATTCCCAAAATCAATGCAAAGATTGAAGGTGCGCGTGGTGCCTGTCAAAAGGGTAAGCAAACGAAAGTTCACCACAAATCATCTCGAGATATTCTCACTAAAGCTCCACTTGATTTAATTCATATGGATCTCTTCGGACCAATTCAACAACCCACTGTTGCTGGTAAGAAGTATGCTTTTAGTTATGGTATATGATTACACCAGATTCACTTGGGTTGCATTTCTATCTCATAAGAATGAAACTCTTGGTGAATTCAAGATTATTGTTAAAAGGATCCATAACGAACAAGGTCGCAAACTAAAGAAATTAGAAGCGATCGTGGAACTGAATTCAAAGACACCAAGGTATTTGAATTCTATGATGAACTGGGGATCATTCAACAATACTCACCACCTATCACTCCCCAAGCTAATGGAGTTGCTGAAAGAAAGAATATGAATATTCAGGAAATGTCCAGGGTAATGCTCCATAAAAAAACTTACCATTAAGGTTTTGGGGAGAAGTTGTTTTTACAGCATGTTACTTGATCAACCGTGTGTATTTACGGTCTAGAATCCTTAATACTCCTTATGAGTTGTGGTACGGAAGAAAACCCAATCTACACTATCTAAGGGTGTTTGGAAGTAAGTGCTATATTCTGAAAGATCGAGAACATAAAAGGAAATTCGACACCAAAAGTGATGAAGGTATCTTTCTTGGCTATGCTTCTGATAGTCGTGGTTTTCGAGTGTTTAATCTTAGAACACAAGTCATGATGGAATCTGCTAATGTTATCATCAACGACATTAGTAACTTTCGTCATGATAATCCTCCTGCTGAATTGCTTCCAACCGAGACAATTGAGAAAGTCAAAGAAATCCCGAAATCAGTTGAAGTTATCCCAACTATTGTTGATCCTGACATTTCTAGTAACGAGGAGAAGAGCAGTGATCACGCCATTCCTGACAAACAAGAACGTGTCCCTCCACGACATCTCTGGGTTCAAAGGAATCATGATCCCAACAGTATTATTGGAGGAAGAGATTCTACAGCCAAGACAAGAGGACAACTTCAAAATATGTGCAATTTTGGTTGTTATCTTTCGCAAATAGAACCAAGAAATACTGATGAATCTCTGAACGATCCCTTTTGGGTGAATGAAATGCATGAAGAGTTAATTTCAAAGACAAGATGTGTGGGAACTTGTACCTTGTCCCTCCAATATCAATATTGTTGGTACCAAATGGATATTCAAGAATAAGTCTGATGAATTTGACACGATTTTCAGAAACAAAGCTAGACTTGTCGCTCAAGGATATTCACAGATTGAAGGGATTGACTTTGACGAGACCTTTGCTCCTGTGGCACGCCTTGAGTCCATTCGTCTTTTGTTAGCTCATGCTTGTTTTCCTAAGATTAAGTTGTTTCAAATGGATATAAAATCTGCGTTCCTAAACGGAATTTTAAAGGAGGAAGTCTATGTCAACCTAAGGGATTTGAAAACCCTGATTTCCCAGATCATGTGCTAAAACTAAAAAAGGCATTGTATGGGTTGAAACAAACACCTAGAGCCTGGTTTGAAAAACTTAGCACTTCTCTCATTAGAAAAGGTTATTCAAGAGGCGAGCTGATAAAACCTTGTTTACCAAATGGAGTGGGAAAGATATTGTCATTGCTCAAGTCTATGTAGATGATATTATCTATGGATCAACTTATGAAAAATTTGCAAAGGATTTCCAAGTCTCTCTTGCTAAAGAATTTGAAATGAGCAATGTTGGTGAATTAAAATCCTTCTTAGGATTACAAATTCAACAACATAAGGATGGAATTTACTTATCCCAAGAGAAGTATGCTCGAGATCTTGTGACAAGGTTCGTCCTGGATAAGTCTTCTCCAAAATTGACACCTATGCCCACTACTGGTAAACTACATAGAGATGATAAAGGAGCAAAAGTGGATCAAAAATTGTATCGATCTAATTATTGGTAGCCTTTTGTATCTTACAACTACTAGGCCTGATATTTCTTTCACTGTTGGTTGTTGTGCTAGGTTTCAGGCGAATCCAAAGGAATCTCATCATGCAGCTGCAAAAAGGATCATTCGATATATAATCACACTGCTGGGTATGGTCTATCTTACACTTTTGATACTAACACTGACCTTTCTGCTTATTCAGATGCTGATTGGACAGGATATGTAGAAGACAGAAAAAGTACATCAGGGGGTTTCTACTATGTAGGACTGAATCTTGTAGCTTGGCATAGCGAGAAGCAAAATTCTCAATCCCTGTCTACATGTGAGGCAGCATATATTACTGCTGGATCATGCTATACTCAACTCATATGGATGAAAAAAATGTTATTTTATTATGGAGTTGATACTGGAATAATGAAGATCTTTTGTGATAACCCTAGTGTGATTCGAATCACTGAGAATCCCATTGAGCACTCAAGAACAAAGCACATTGACATAAGGTACCATTTTATTCGTGATCTCTATGAAAATGGTATCATAAGTATGGAATTTGTGCCTTCAGAACAACAATTGGATGATATTCTTACCAAACTATTAGACACTGCCACGTTTCAACACTTTCGGCAGTCTATTGGTGTTGTTTTGGTTCATTAAAACATTTATATAAATCTTGCCCCTATGCTTATACCTATCTTTTGGGCAATTGAGTTTGAAAATCCAGTAGGTTTACTCCAGTTCAGTTTCTGTATAGTTGTTTTTGTTTTGTTAATGTCTTTTTTGTTTCAAAATCCTTCTTTTCTTTTGAAATTAAGGTCGCTCTTGTTGTTATTTCGGGAATAACATCAAATGGGGGAGAGTTCTTTTCAACTTGTGCTTAATGGTCATATCTTGAGGGGTGTGCGGCTGTGGAATTTTAGAGGGGTTATGTTGTATCTTTAAACTCCTCGATGAATTCATTTAGCTTCGGCTTTATGATTGCATCTAAATTAGTTGGTATGTACTTTTTTCTTTTAGTCATGAAATGTCTCTTTCAGAAATTTCATTATGATTCCGTTCTTGTACCTTTGTCGATTTTATTGACAAAAAGGGGGAGAATTAATATGTAGTTCACACTACAAATACATATGGTTTTCGAATCACTGTGTAAGGGGGAGTGGTTTCCATGTGAGATGAAATATTGACTAAGGGGGAGTGATACATATCACCATAGTATTATTGTTGAAGTTGTGATACAATTGGACTTTGACACTGTGTAATAATATTATGACACCGTTTAACAATGATCGAGACCGATGCTTTCTCATTTTTATAGCTACGGATCTTCAACAACGGTGATGCTAAACTTACAACCTTTGGGATCATTGGAGTACTTGGAAGTGACGAAGATTTCGAGGAATGTTGAAGATTAGACATGTGGAATAGGAACTACTAAAGTTTCTTTATATTTTTTGTATTCCATATGTATGGATAGTTTTGTCACCAAAATTGACAAAGTGGGAGATTGTTAGAGCATTGCTCGGTCGAACTCGCATGCGTTGCTATCTCAAGCATGTTTGTCAATGTTAGTGATAAAAACTATAAGTCTCGATTAAGTCGCGTACTAGGATAGAAAGTGTAGTTGTGCTCAAGGACTTCATGGCGATTCATCAGACAAGTAGAAGAACTACTCAAGGAACCGGTGGAACTTCTCGACAAAAAGGTATGTGAAGACTTGAACTTATCTGTCACTCAAAAGTCTATTTACTTTATCTCCTACTCTTTGAGACAAGAAGTCGTATGATATATATAGACTTGGATTATACACATTTGGTATTTCGAGCCGAGTATACCTCGCCTATCTATATCTTGAAATATGTGTTGGTAAGCTTTTCGCTCCGATCAAGTTTATCTTTACCATGTGACGAAAATCATAATATGTTTTAATCATCTTGAAAATTGCTTTGACGAGAAATGGTGTAACAACTATATAACGTCCTCTAAGAATGTTTCAATGATTGAAATGAGAGTTTAGATTACATAACTAACGGTGGACATAAGCATTGTTGTGGAAACACATTTATGTATAAGTACTATTCGTTGAAACAAAGTTTGCGAACTTTGTTGATCAAGAGAACCGGAAGAATGGCGTGAGCCAAGTCCGCGAACTGCCGAAGTTCTCAAACCCGAGAATTTCTGCTGGAGTTGACAAACTACTTGCATGAAGCTAAGTCTGCGAACCCAGTCCGCGAACCGGCGAAGTTCTCAAACCCGAGAATTTATGCTAGAGTTTGTAAACTCTGCCCAGTAACTTAAGTCCGCGAACCTAGTCTGCGAATTTGAGAAGGTTATATATCTGAAGATGATTTCTGAACTTAAACTTAAAAAGACTAAGCAATGCAGTTTGCAAAACGTGGATATAAAAGTTCATGAACCGATTCAAGTGAATCAAATCATCTTTGCTTCAATTGTGTCTTGTGTAGTACATGGGATTTCCTTGCAATTGAACAACTCTCTAACTAGTTCATCTTGAAGTCATTTGAACTAGTTATGGTGAAGAAGAACATGGTTGCTATAAAATGCTCATATGGCTAACCATTTGGTTAACTGTTGTTGAACCAACAAGTGCATACGTTTTAGTACGGTTAACAAACCTAGAAGCGTGCATTATCAAGTGTGTATAACAAGCTAAGTTTTCGATCTAACGGTTGAGAAATATTAGCTTGAATCTAAATCAGGTTTTCATATAACGGTGAATATTGAATGCTTTGTTACTAAGCTAACATTGATTGCAAACCCTGATTTGAAAGATTATATAAAGGAGACATCTAGTATTGTGCAAAACTAATCCCCACACCTTAAGTGTGATACTAGTTTGCGTGCTAGAGTCGATTCTCCTTTAACCTCTGGTTTTCTTCTTCTAAAACCAGGTTAACGACTTAAAGACTTCATTGGGATTGTGAAGCCAGACCGATACTACTTTTATCGTAGTTGTGTGATATGATCTTGGATCTTCAATCGTACGAGTACAATCAGATTGATTGACTTGGGATTGATATCTCTGATAGGCAAGATATAAAAAGTACTCACAAACATATTCGTCTCATTGTTTGTGATTCCGCAACATCTTGTTTCGCTACCATACAATTAAGATTGTTGTGAGGTGATTGATAACTCTAGGTTGTTCTTCGGGAATATAAGACCGGATTATCAATTGGTTCCTGTTCACCTTGATTATTATCAAAAGACAGAACAAAACCTTTAGGGTTTATATGTGGGAGACAGATTGATCCTTTGATAGACTTGTCTGTTGGAGATAGATTTGTTTATTGTCAAAGCCTGCAATTTTTGGTCGTAGCAACTCTTAGTTGTGGGTGAGATCCGCTAAGGGAATTAAGTGCGCAGTATCCTGCTGGGATCAGAGGCGTATGAGCATAACTGTACCTTGGATCATTGGGAGATTGATTGGGGTTCAACTACAGTCCAGTCCGAAGTTAGCTTGGAGTAGGCTAGTGTCTGTAGTGGCTTAATACAGTGTGTGTTCAATCTGGACTAGGTCCCAGGGTTTTCTGCATTTGCGGTTTCCTCATTAACAAAATTCTGGTGTTTGTGTTATTTCTATTTCCGCATTATATTGTTTATCTTTATAATTGAAATAATACAGGTTGTGCATCGTAGATCATCAATTAGAATATCCAACCTTTGGTTGTTGATTTAAATTGATTGATCCTTGGATATTGGTCTTTGGTACCATCCAAGTTATTCCTTGCGTTTGATTAAAGACTCGTCGATTTCTATTAGCTCGAGTGAATCAAAACAAGAGAGATATATTAATTCCTTGAGATACTTTTACCTAGATTGAGTCTGACTGTCTAGTTGATTCTCTAGAAGGTATTTCGGAGTTAGTCCATACAGATTGCTAAGAGAAATATTGGGTGGTGTTGTTAGACCCCCGCTTTTTCACATAACATCATCAACCACTGATTGTCTCAAAAACCAATTATAAATACCTACCATCTCCAATCCACCCACCTACCTTGGCACCCAATTCAAACAGAGGAGGAATTCTGCACGCATCTCAATTGAGCTACTCAACAGATTGGAGAGAACAACATTTGGATGGCAAACCAAATGCCTAAATCAAGCAGGGAGACATTTGCTCATCAACACCTCTTTCACTCCCACTCTAAACCATATCATGCACACCCAAAAACCACATCATGCACACCCAATTTCTCCCCATTCATGTCCATACGAAAATTGATCGTATCAGGAGGATTTTTTTTGGGGGGGGGGGGGGGACGATAAGGAATCAAGGAATTTACATCCAATCGGATGGGATAAACTCTCGAAAGCTATTTGCATGGGAGGACACAACATCCGGAAAAGCAAATAGCATAATATTGCTTTGCTCACCAAGAAAGTTTTGCAGATCAAAGAAAAACGAGACTCCATATGGACGACCATGAGCAACGCAAAGTACCTCCCCAACAATGCAGTAGCTTCTTCCCAATAATTCCAAAGCCGCGGCAAAATGCCAACCCGATATGAAAAAAACTAGCTAACATTTCTCTCTTTTTGCAGGAACATTGTACCTTCCAAATTGGCAACGGCCAATCAACAAATCTATCAGCAAATTGGATCCCACACCACCCTCATCACAACCAATCAAACCTTCTAACTGATTCCAAGGTATCCACTCTCATCCATCCTCACACAAATTCTTGGAACCATGAAATTATCTTCAATACCTTCCCCGACCCAATTGCCCAACACCTCACAAGCATACACCTCCCAACATACCCAATTCATGATACCATCGTCTGGCTTTTCTCAAAAAAAAAAACAGTTAACCAAAAGCTAATCTCCACTTCACAAACAACATCACCTCCACCAAACAACCCACAACAACCAAATCTGATTAACTACTCGAAAATCTAGAAACTCAACCCCCCACCCCACCCCACCCCACCCCACCCCTAATTTTTTTTCCGACTTTTCTTATGGAAAGTCACTATGGAATGACTCTCAACTTTCCATCTGCTTCACAAGCTCAACATCACCAACTCAGCAAATTCCCCAGATGCACAACTCAACCAAAGACAACAAATCACGTCTTTTTTGAATGCACACAATCCATGGCAACTAACTTTCTATTATCTGGCAAGAAGTTCTGACTCAGGTACTCGACAAGAACACCACAACAACAACACCACAACGACAACACCAGCGATAAAATCCTCAGCATGGACCACCACATCAACAACAATTAAATCAGCAACCGCCGAAAGATATCACTAAGGTAATGAACATGATGATCCCAACAAAATCCAAATCACCACTCACATTCACTTTATAGCATATTTGGTTGGCTAGAAATATGAAAGTCTACAAAAACACTCATCAAACACCACAACAAATCTCACAAATAACAATCCTAATGTGCGAGGAATACCACTGGGCCCAAATCACTTGATCCCTCTGATACCCCATTGATACCACAACCACCCAAAAACACATCTCACCACACCATCTTGGTTTACTGGCAACCTCCACCTCCAAAATGGATCAAAATCAACATGGATGCGACAATCAAAGGACACCCAGGAACAACAGGAGCAAGACTTTGTAGGAACACGAAAGGACAAGTATTACAAGCAATCGCAGCCCCAATAGGAATCACACCAACAATCAATGCAGAGACTTGGGGACTCCTTGCAGTGAGACTGGCTACTCGACAACAATGGCAAAAGGTGTGGTTTGAAGTTGACTCTCAAGCACTCAGTCAACTACTACAACAGCCATAAACAACACCATGATACTTAAAAAGAATGCTAAAAGAGATCCACTGTCTACTGCAATGAATCCGGCACAATAAAGTAACACATGAGCACAGAGAAGCAAATCTATCTAGCTAATGAAGTGGTAAGGAAACTGATAAGTAATCCCACAACGGCTACAACCCACATCCTGGGATCACACATGCCCAAATTTCCTTACAAGAATTGAATCCTATGACCAAAATGCGGTTCCAACAACACGAACTGTACGAGGTAATTCTTAAGTTTTAATAATATTGCCCCTTTAGAAAGAAAAAAAAAAACAATTCGCTCATTTCGCTGTATGAAATTGCAGTCTTCAACTTGGTATCTTGGTTCCAACTTTACTGTTAGAGTGGAACAAAAAGGTCCAAGAAGAGCACCAATTCTAAAGACCAATCAGTCTAATTAAATAAATGTCATTGATTTATTTGATGAAAAATCATGGTCTCAATAAAAAACAGTTCATTTGAAAATATTAAAAAATTAGGTCATATGAAAATTAATATTAAAATGCAATCTGCAATACGATATCTATTCACCCGCAGCAACAAATACGTAGATGAAAGTACTACAAGTTGAATAGGATTGCAATTAACGTGCTCATAGCTCCAGACAACTCAAAAGAAAAATAACAAGATTATAAATATAGTGGACTATTACAGGCCACATGGTATACATCTTCTTTTCGACAATCTCATGGTATACATTTTTTTTATTATAGCTATTTTTGGGTGCGTATGCACCGGGTTAGGGGTTTGTATTCTAGAATTAGCCTTTGATTTGGTATTCAATAACACGGTCACTTGATGTTCTCTTCAAGTGTACATCGGTGTCTTGTAGGTACGTTGTAAAATATTCTGATACTACCGAGTCAGACTTGCTTTTGGATTCTGGTAGGTCCGTGATCAAGCTCAGGCAGGCAACAATTGTCTGTCATCGCAAAGTAAGACTTTGGGATCCTTGGATACTTCAAAACACTGAAAAGCTGAAAAATGAATTGAAGAAACCAGCCACACCACCGCATAAACACTTCAGCGACAAGAAACCATGTTCTCAAGCAGTAGAGACTTGGATCACTGAAGGCAATTCCGAAAGAACCGAATTCCCTGTACATCATAAAACATTGCCATTAGCAATAGCATGACAGTTTAAACTACGTCAGTAAGTTGGAAAGCTACAATGAACAGTACTAGAAATTCAAATTGTGTGCTTTACCTGCAAGGCAAAGGTAATGTCTGCTTCATCAACTTTTAGTGTTACTCTCTTTAATTTATCTTTTCGAGATTGGCCAAGCTTAATAAGACCCTGCACCCATGAAACAACAAGTTTCTGTATGTCATTTTATTGATGTTTCTTATTTTTCTTTCGCCAAGAGAAACTAAGGTTGTACACACAAATTAAAGAGCATCAGGCGCTTGAAGTTAAGATCTTTAAATAACAGTTTAAGTAAAGAGAGACATCTATTGATAAATAGTTAAAACACATAGAAAGAAATAGATTAAGCATGTTGTTCCAAGAACCTGATCACAAAGCACTTTACACATGTCCGTAAAATCCGAGGAGCCAGTTGGGGGAACCAGCGCTGACTTGCATATGTCTGTGTAATATCTATTCATCTGCTCCATATTGAAAATTGAACATCAGCTTTGAGCAACTGAAATCAGTTAAGAGACTCAACTTGAAAGTTCTGGACAAAGATTATACCTCTCCTACAGTTGTGTCCTTCTTTCCTCCACGAAAGAGTTTCACCACAGAGCAAAGTATCATCTGTATAGATAATTGTAAGTTTTAGAATGACACATAATCCTGACCTCATCTGGAATTGGGAATTTAGAATTGGAATTTGGGATTGTGCAGAGAACTCAGACTTAGATTGAGTGACGCATAGTAGGAGCAAAACACTCAGAAAGACTAGTGAAACAATTATTTAGTGTAAATCAGTGATGCAAGGAGATTTACAGAAGATGAAAAAAGATCAATAAGTAGCTCTGAGAAAATGTACAGTGTTATTGACAAACCAAAATCACACATACCAAAAAGTAAGCATGTGCAAAATGCACAAGCAGCCTAGTACAAAAACTAACCTGTTGATGTTGTGGAAGAGACTGTATAGTGTCCACCGTTCCTGACTTGAATGTCCTAGACAAAGCCACGGCCATGTGATCAACCTTAACCTACAAGATATTTTAAACTTTGGTAAGATGGAAGGACGACAAGAATGATTTGAATGTGTTACAAATTAACTTTCTACAGTCTAAACGATGATCTTACTATACTAATCTCCTGCTCCTTCAACAACTTTTCTGTGGGAGTAATTGATTGCTTAAGTGATGAATTTTCTTCAAGAAATTTGGTGCTTGTATCTTTTAGTTCTGCTTCTAGCATCTCAATTGCACTTCTGAAAGAAAAAAAATGGAAAGCATATGATCAATATCAAGTTTTTAAAGCTTTTTAGATGGTAAAGATCAGGAAGCAAAACATCTAACTAGGCAACGATAAATAGTTCAGACTAAATGCTTCCCTATCATCAAATGTCAGCCTACTACATGGGAGCTACAGCCTTATATGTTCCCTATTACTGAATTCTAGGTATTCACTTTTTCTGGATCTAGTTAATATAGGCAGAAAAACTTATTTACTAAGTAAATGACGGTGTGTAGGAACAAAAAAGCATTTTGGCTGGCGAAGCCAGGATTCTGTGTTTGAAGGGGCAAAAAAACTACCATTCTGTGAGGGGAAAAAGGGGGTCTTTTTTAAAAAGAATTTAGCCTTTGTAAGCTTTGGAGCCAGTTTGGCTGCACCTATGCAAATGTACAAAAAGAAAGAAGAAATATCAACAAAACGGAAGAAATTGGAAAATACATATTTTTCGCAAACTTGACGCATCAACAGTTATAGAACACTTCAACACTGACCTGCAAACACAGAGAGCTTTCCTCATATCCCCAGATGCTGCTGCCACTTTCTGTAAAATTCCAACATAACTAGGATAAGTATAATCATGTTGGATGCAAGATTACGATGGTTCACATGTTATAAACATAATACTGATTCTTAACTCTTAAAACTACTGAGGCCATATCCTCCTGAAAATGGAATTAACACATAATCTAGGTCTCCGTGTTCCTATATTATACAGTGTACAAAAGAAAGCAAAAACCTTCAAGGATAAAACATAACACAATTGGACTTACCCTGGCACAAAGCTCCAATGCTTGAGGTTGAAAGACATCATATGGAAGATCCTGTTCCAACACTAAAGTTTTAAGTACTAATAATAAACATGTTACAACAAAAGTCAGACCACTGAGAAATAATTACCTAAACTCTAGAGTTGTACCAGATTAGGTAAAGGACAAAATACATAGGGCTAGGGAAGTACCATAACCCGTTGTTGAAGAATCTTGAGCATCTGATCTTTTGAGTAAGCTCGAAAAGTTACAAGGATAGGCTTACCTAAAACCATGTTGAAGATCATTAGACAACAGGGAGATATTTCAATTCTAATTTTAAGGAATGCAGAGTCATTACGTTGTCCTAATAAAACCCATATCGCAAACATAGTTCAGAGAGGAATATATTGTTGCATGATTAATCATTCGAGCAGATTTACATAGATAACTCTTATTTCATATGGTTGAAAGGGTCCAGCTGATGCGGTTTAAGCAGAATAGTAACCTTTTTTTCCCATCTGTTATTGCATGGTTCAATCTAGACAGGTCTATCGCCAAAATACTACAAATCAATTAAGCTTTAAATTAAAGTAAAACATGAGACTAACTAAGAAGTCATGGTATCCAACTTACAATTCAGTGATTGAAGTTTTGGTAGAAACCGATCAGCTAGGTCTATCGCGTTTGCTATCCCTGTAGAAGAAAGAGAAATATCAGCACTCCCATTCTGAACTTAAAGCTAAGTTTTAGCCGATCCAATGCTCCACCAGGCGCAAGAAATATAGTTGAATTAAATTGAATACCTATTAGTATACATCTGGAGAATGGTAAAGTTGTGAGCGTGAAGAGATCGTGAAGCACGACACGGTCTTTAGTAATCAAATAGTCCAATTCATCAGCAATTATCAGCCTGTCAAAATAATAAATCGAGCGAAAATGCATAGAAATTAGAATATATTAGCAGTACATGTTTTGCAAGTATATATTCTAAAAGAAATCTCATAAGGATCGGTATGTACACATACATGTAGAGACTCAAGAGTTGAAGGGATTACAGAGAACAACAATAAAGTAGAAAAGCTACTTACATCATCTTTTTATCAGACGATTGCTTCTTCATGGAAAATAACTTCTGAAGTTGTTGAAGTGGTGATAAAGCACCACCCATCTTCTTGTGAGGTTGGTATATCTGAAGTATCTGTAATGGAAAATTGAAGTACTTTTAATGCATTTCACTCCTTTACAGTCACGTAAGATGTACTTTAATATCAGTACCTTGCTGAAAATTTCGCGAGTATTCGTAAGAGTAGTACAATTCAGCGTTAGTACATCCGGTAACTGAAAACCACCCTGTTAATAAGATCATTATGTTTATTAGACAAAGGGTAAGCAAAAGAAACATGCATGGGATGTTCAGCGATGTTACAATCCTAGTTAGCAAATTTTTGAGACTTATACACCATTTCTTTGAATCAATATTTGGCTGAAATCTTATGATGAAATGAAAACTCAACTAGTATTAAGAAAGTTGGTTAATATATCTGCATTACCTCTTCCACCCATCCAACTAGGAGCTGTTTCACTTTCTCCATGGACAGGGTCTTTCCTGTACCCGGGCACCCACATACATATAGACTCCCTGCTTTCTCCTCCTCTACACAGGCCTTGCAAAAATCCAACACACGCATCTGCTCCTCCTCTCGACACACTATAGCAGATGGTGCAGTTGATAAATGCAAAACTTCTTTCACGGCGTTCATCTGCTCGCAATCTTTACATACAAAAGAAGCATAACTACTATTAGATACATATCACAAATGGTTTTCAAAGTTTTTTCACCGCCAAAAACTCATTGATTGCTGAAATTGGTCCAAAATCAAGATTCAATACCGAATTCATTGACAGAATCTTATTCACATCCATCGAATGCTGATGCTACTATTTTAGGGCCTTGAACTGATAACGAAGTGACAAAAACGAAACATCTATTGCTCTAAATAAAGGTAGAGTTTTGATTTTGATTTTGTCTTGATAACATAGAGTGAACTGGACGAGTTGTTTACAAACAGATGCAATCAACTTTCAAAGTCTAAGGGAAGAATAAAGACAGGACCAAAAACCAGGCTTGATAAAGTACTATATCCCCATAATTAGGATCCAATTTTTAGATAATTCGGAAGAAAAAAAAATGTCTACGAAAAAACAAACGAGGGAGAAGATAAAACATACCATTCAGATCCCATTTAGGTTTCTCCATAAATTTTTCACATAGGTTTTTCCTGGATGATATCACAGTCTTAGACTCAAAAGTTTTGCAAATTTCCTGTATATAAAACAAACATCAATACTGTAATGCAATTGAGAATTAATCAATAAACACTTAGAGGAAACTAAAGTCTGGGGTTGAACTCACTTTTGTAATGGTATTTGGACTATCATTGATGCATCTACGAGGAGATTTCCATTTCTTTGGTGAGGATAGCTCCATTTCATTTGCTATTACATCTGTTTTCAGCGTTTCAGATCTCAATTGCCTTTTATTAAATGTAATTTCATCTTTTGATTTCTTCTTAGGATTAGATCTCTTATCTTTAATTTCATTTTCCATTAACAGCGCAGATGAACCATTATCAATTAGACTCGGCATCTTTAAGGATCTGCGATTTTCATAAAAAATAAGCGTTAGATCTCTCAAATGCAATTCACAATCAATTTAATTGATAAACATAATAAGTAATCAAATATTGAGCTGAAAAGAAAGTCAACGCCTCGCACAAAAGAGAGAGTTGTGAAAAATAGATCTACGGTCGAATAGTCGGATAAATCGTACCTGAAGAGTGAATTGGGTTTGATGCAGTGCTATGTAGAGGGAGGAGAAAAGGATTTGGTTGCTTTAATTGGTGGGAGATGATAAAGGGTTTTGAGTTAAGATGATATAGGATGCTTTGAGCGGGAAATAGAAACATAACATCTGTAATTCCCGCCCATCCCCGTTTGGAACTAGCTCTTCCCGCCAAACTTTAAAGGTGGGACTAAAATAAAGAGAAGAAGCCGTGGATTTCTCAACGCCAATTCAGCCAGTGGTTTTTATACGTTTATTTAGGGGTGTAAATAATACTCCCTCCGTCCCACTATTAAGTGACCTAGTTCAAGTTTGCACAATTTTCAAGGTAAGTAAGGAAAAAAGTATTTTTAACCATTTTTTACAGTTATACCCTTATGAATAATAAATAGTGAAATTTTGAAATGGTTTATCTCTCAAACTACACCATGGATGTTCGCAAACTTCGTACCATTGAATAGCATTTTAAAACACATATGTAACGAATATAAACATGGCTATCAAATTATGCATATTTCTTACATTTCTTATAATCAATTAAAGGATAATTTTAGAAATATCTCTTTGTTTAGTGATAGAGGTCACTTAATGGTGGAACAAAATCTAAAAGTAACTAGGTCACTTATTAGTGGGATGGAGGGAGTACCAAATACTCGGCCAGCCCTGTAGCCGAAGTAGTCCAAAACCCGTTATGGCCCGTCGCGGGTTGCCTAGTCTAAACTCGATTAATTTATTGGACGGGTTTGGTCTTTGCAATTAATTATGATGCCCGGCTTGATATCCGGCCTGATGCCCGACCTGAAAGTTTTCTATATGCCATCAGTCATTTAGTATCCTCTTAAAAAGACTTAAAAGTTACCATTTTATAAAAAATAAAATATATAGTTATTTTTAATAATAATTAACCTTTTCAAAACATTAATGGTATATATTTTCTTATTTAGAAAATTTATTATACTCTAATTAATTATTTATCGTAGGCTAAAATAAGAAGTTTGTCATCGTAATTCAAATATAAAATAATACTATCACTTACTATCGTAATTTAATTACAAACTGTCATAAAGTTGCGAAAATAATATATATTTTTTTATTTTCAAAAAAAAAAAAAATTTAAATTTAAATTTAAAAAAAAATCAAAATAGTGGCATGTCCGGCCCGATCTGGCCTGCCCGTATAAAAAGCGAGCTTTGGACATACTTTGGGTAGCAAATTATTTATTTTTATCCGGCCTGTCCGACATGGACTTTTTATGGGCTCGCAAATATTAAGCCTGGCCTGCCCGACCTGTCTTAGTTTTGGGTCGGGCGGCCTGGCCTGCCCAGATTTACACCCCTATTTTTATTCGAACTTATACTCAAATTCAAGGTCCGAGATTATTCTCCAATTCTGGGTACAAGCTTATAGCCCACGGATTTTCAATTCTCTATATAATAATATAACTTTTTAACGCGTTCTCATTCATCGGAGCTCCATATTCACCATAACTTCACGTTAATTCTCGCTTCCGGTTGATTTTGGCCCCACCAATTTTATTTTTTTTGTAAAGTTATTGAGTTTAAGCCAATAAAATTCAATAATAATCCTTGTTATTTTTTGGAATTAAGTTTCGCCATGACTTAGTCTGTGATGTAGTTACTGACATCTGTTACAAAGTGAGCGTACCTGCGCGCAAAGAAGCGGCTCTGGGTCTTTTATCAGATGATAACAAGGATTTACGTCCAGCGGATATCCTTGTGCTCAATTGGGAAAACAGTCAAGATGTGTGTATGGATGTCACGGGTGTCTCACCCTTTACTGGCGATGGACTTCGTGCCTTCATTCCAGGCCAGGCTATCTCAAGAGCAATTTCGCGCAAACGTACTAAATATTTGTCTGAATGTGGTTCTCATGGTTATGGTTTGGGTGTCTTAGCTTTTACTACGCCAGGGGAGCTTAATGGAGATTTTTTTTTTCAAGCGTCTGAAGAATTGTTTAGTTAACAATGACGCTGGTAGTGGTTTATGTAGTTTTATTTTTCATAGGCTGGGTGTTGTTATTCAGAAAGGGGTTGGTGCTCAGTTTATTGCTCAGCTCCAACCAAAAGTTCTTTAATTTGATTTATATATTAAAATACAATTACTTAAAAAAAAAATAACAAAATAACCAAATCTAAAATATTCTTCTGACCTAAAATAACTAGATTTTAAAAATCTCATAATATGCCAAATATATATTAATCGAAAAATTAAAATATCTTAAATATATTTTTCAATCATAATAATCACAAAATCCACTTTTTCATCATGATAATCAACAAATTAAGTAACAAAATCCACGATTGCATCACGATAATCAACGAATTATGCATCGATCCCATAATAAATCTAATGGTTATCATATAATAAATAAAAAACGTCAAGTGTCCAATGTTCGTTTACAGTCTTAGTAATAATAAAAAGAATTTTCCTAATTACAACCCAAACTATCAATTAAACTCCAAAATAGATAAATCGGAAGAAAAAAATACTGATTAACCCGGTCATCAGTACTAACCTTTTGATCTGACGATGAATCTCTTTTGCGTGTATCTTTCTTAGTTGTCCTGCACATCAGTTGAAATTTTTGTTAGTATTTTTGATAAATAATTGGTAGCAAAGATTATAATAAAAAAAAAAGCTAATACAAAACAAACGAGCATGAAAAAAAAACAATCAATAACTGATAAGCATGTAAATGCTACATTTTATACCCATATTTATATTATCTATGATACAATATTTTAGTTGTTAATACTATTTTAGTGCTTTTGTAGAAAGTACAAGTGAATTCGATCATCCAACGAATAAACAACAAAATATGAGACTAAATGGTGTTTGCGACGAAAATTGCAAAATGTGGTTGGCCTGGTATTTCCACATATCAGCAACCACAATGATGAAATGTGGTTGGCCTGGTATTTCCATATATCAGCAATCACAATGATGAAACGTGGTTGACCTAGTATTTCCATGTATCAGCAACCACAATGATGAAATGGGGTTGGCATAGTATTTCCATGTATCAGCAACCACAATGATCAAATATGCTGGCCTGGTATTTCTATATATCAGCAACACTTATTATGCTGGCCTGGTATTTCTATATATCAGCAGCACTTACTATGCTGGCCTGGTAGTACTATATATCAGCAACACTTATTATGTTGGCCTGGTATCTCCATATATATCAACAACATAGAATTATTTCACAACCAAGGTCACAATGGGCAGACAAGTTTTAATTTTCTCTTCAATTAATGCATGGTGAAGCGAGTCGACGTCAGCACACTAATACCACCTAAGATTGGTCAAGAGTGACTTTATTATTGTTAGCATAAGAATGGAAGAATATCACCTCCATGACCACGTGCAAATGAAGTGCAAATGAAGAAAAAGTAAATATTAACATATCTCGTCCTTACACAAATTCTCTTGCTATATATATATAAAGAATCTGAAGGAATGTTTGAGACCAAATGACGTCATTTGTGCAAATACAGTTAAGGTGGGACCAACACATGCAAGAAAATATCATGCTTTTTAAATGAAATTAATTCATTTCCTTGGTGGTGTCATATACTATGGAAAGTGGAGATTCGCTAATGCTTTACAATGTTTCGTCATATTATGACACTCGGTACAATATTATTGGGAGGATTGTATTTCATGACATGTGGCAGACTTCTATTGGGAGGTGATGTGGCGACGACGTGAATTCATCTGTGGGCTATATTTATGTGTCGACTATTTGAGAGGAGAGCACGGCCACAGGGCCGTAAGTAGAGAAGAGTTTTGAAGTTTTGTTTTCGATTCTTCATTTTTCATTAGCTAGAGTTTGATTTTAATATGTTTATGGCTTTTGAGAAAGCCATGTCTAGATAGAGTCATGTTAGGGTTTAGGTAGAAACCAATTTAATTGTGTAAACTCTACATTTATATGCTCAATAATGATTTGAATGACTAGTAGTTTTTCTTCATATGGCTTGGTATTTTATTGTTCATGTGATTTTCTTGATTATTTATGTTTTTCAATTGATATGGCGTGCTTTAGTTAAGTTCTTTGACGTGATATGCTTTAGGATTGATATGTAATGCTTTAGAATCACTACCCATGAAGCAAAGAAAATTACAGCGGAGAAAAAATATTTGAAAATGCATGGAATATATTTTTAATGACTAGTAGAATTTGCATAACTAATTGGTGGAAACCGAAAATCCTAATAACCCGCTCTCATTTTGTTTACTGTTAGAATTATTATTATTTCATTTTGTTCCAAATTTCTGAAAATCGTTCAAACATCATCTTGTCGATTAGTTAGTTTCGATATTAATTAGTAGTAGTATTTCACACTCCTCGTGGGAACGATCTATACTTGCCATTGTTCTGCTAGTTAGACATTGTGCACTTGCAGTATTTTATTGTAGGTTTCCCAACCTACCAAGTTTCTGGCGCCGCTGCCGGAGAGTGGTTGCAAAATACTCTCTATTTGATATCATTGTATATAGTTTATTTTTATTTTAGTTTTAGTTTTTGTACATAATTTCCTTTTCTTTTTCTTTTATATTTTCTTTAGTTTCTTTTTACGCAGTTTGTTTGATTTTATTTTTTAGGTACCTTAGTGATTGAAGTGCTGCAATTGAAACCAGTAGTGGGCGAAAAGAAAGTATGCACTCGCAAAGCTTTTATAAGAGCGACTTAGAAGATCCATTAGAGGTTTGCTTAGCTCATTTTGGGTATGATTTTGATGATGATAGTGTTATTTGTGAAGTCAATGCTTTGTTAGACTCCACACCGCTGCTAGACACTAATAAATGGAAGCCCAAACTAGAACCTCTAGTTTTTTCTGATTCTCGACTAGTTCCAGCAGTCGAGAATGCTCCTACCTTGACCCATAAGCCATTAAGTTTTGAATTTTTTCGTCTTGATGATATTCATAATAAAACCGTTTTAGATGATAATGGGTCTAAGAGTCGTGATATTGTTACTCCATTGAGGCCTTGTTCAGTGAGTGATTTTGAAAAAATATCAGTCATGGAAGTTATTTTCGCTGACTTAGAACCATATTCAGGGAGTAGAATAACTTTTCAATTCTTTAGACAATCTTTAGTAATCATTTGCGAACCTGATTTACTTCATATTCAAGGTTCGAATTATGCTTTAAATAAGATTGAATTCAGTTTTATCTCTCTGGGTACTAATATTTCTTATTGTAGGTTCATGTTTTCAACTAATCAGATTAGTTGGGTTGATCCTCAACTCTTCAGGCTTTATATATATAATTCGTAGCTTACCTTGGGGTACCAACTCCACATTGTTTGAGAACATGCTATTGGCAAGTCGGGAAACAAACACATTTCGCTTCATGGGAGTCAACCCATCAGATTTGTTCCCTGCACTCTATCTTTTATTTTTAGTTCTTTAGTTTTTGCATATGTATTTTAGAATTTCCCACCTTAATTTCCATGTTGGATGACTCAATTATATTGAGGACAATGTAATGTTTAAGTGCGGGGGAGTGGCGCTTTTGTTAGGATTTTTCTGAAAAAAAAAATATATATATATATTAAAAAAAGAAAAAAAAATCTATTGCATAATATCTTTGTTTTGCTCGAGGACTAGCAAAATATAAGTGTGGGGGTGTTGATAAGCATTTAAATGCCACATTTTATACCCATATTTATATTATCTAGGATACAATATTTTAGTTGCTAATACTATTTTAGTGCTTTTGTAGAAAGTACAGGTGAATTCGATCATCCAGCGAATAAACAACAAAATGTGAGACTTAATGGTGTTTGCGACGAAAATTGCAAAATGTGGTTGGCCTGGTATTTCCAGGTATCAGCAACCACAATGATGAAATGGGGTTGGCCTGGTATTTCCATGTATCAGCAACCACAATAATCAAATATGCTGGCCTGGTATTTCTATATATCAGCAGCACTTATTATGCTGGCCTGGTATTTCTATATATCAGCAACACTTATTATGCTGGCCTGATATTTCTATATATTAGCAACACTTATTATGTTGGCCTGGTATCTCCATATATATCAGCAGCATAAAATTATTTCACATCCGAGGTCACAATGGACAGACAAGTTTTAATTTGCTCTTCAATTAATGCATCGTGAAGCGAGTCGACATCAGCACACTAATGCCACCTAAGATTGGTCAAGGGTGACTTTATTATTGTTAGCATATGAATGGAAGAATATCACCTCCATGACCACGTGCAAATGAAGTGCAAATGAAGAAAAAGTAAATATTAACATATCTCGTCCTTACATAAGTTCTCTTGCTATGTATATATAAAGAATCTGAAGGAATGTTTGAGACCAAATGACGTCATTTGTGCAAATACAGTTAAGGTGGGACCAGCACATGCAAGAAAATATAATGCTTTTTAAATGAAATTAATTCATTTCCTTGGTGGTGTCATATACTATGGAAAGTGGAGATTCGCTAATGCTTTACAATGTTTCGTCATATTATGACACGCGACACAATATTATTGGGCGGATTGTATTTCATGACATGTGGCAGACTTCTATTGGGAGGTGATGTGGCGACGACGTGAATTCATCTGTGGGCCATATTTATGTGTCGACTATTTGAGAGGAGAGCCCGGCCACAGGGCCGTAAGTAGAGAAGAGTTTTGAAGTTTTATTTTCGATTCTTCATTTTTCATTAACTAGAGTTTGATTTTAATATGTTTATGGCTTTTGAGAAAGCCATGTCTAGATAGAGTCATGTTAGGGTTTAGGTAGAAACCAATTTAATTGTGTAAACTCTACATTTATATGCTCAATAATGATTTGAATGACTAGTAGTTTTTCTTCATATGGCTTGGTATTTTATTGTTCATGTGATTTTCTTGATTATTTATGTTTTTCAATTGATATGGCGTGCTTTAGTTAAGTTCTTTGACGTGATATGCTTTAGGATTGATATGTAATGCTTTAGAATCACTACCCATGAAGCAAGGAAAATTACAACGGAGAAACAATATTTGAAAATGCATGGAATATATTTTTAATGACTAGTAGAATTTGCATAACTAATTGGTGGAAACCGGAAATCCTAATAACCCGCTCTCATTTTGTTTACTGTTAGAATTATTATTATTTCATTTTGTTCGAAATTTCTGAAAATCGTTCAAACATCATCTTGTCGATTAGTTAGTTTCGATATTAATTAGTAGTAGTATTTCACACTCCTCGTGGGAACGATCTATACTTGCCATTGTTCTGCTAGTTAGACATTGTGCACTTGCAGTATTTTATTGTAGGTTTCCCAACCTACCAAGTTTCTGGCGCCGCTGCCGGAGAGTGGTTGCAAAATACTCTCTATTTGATATCATTGTATATAGTTTATTTTTATTTTAGTTTTAGTTTTTGTACATAATTTCCTTTTCTTTTTCTTTTAGATTTTCTTTAGTTTCTTTTTACGCAGTTTGTTTGATTTTATTTTTTAGGTACCTTAGTGATTGAAGTGCTGCAATTGAAACCAGTAGTGGGCGAAAAGAAAGTATGCACTCGCAAAGCTTTTGTAAGAGCGACTTAGAAGATCCATTAGAGGTTTGCTTAGCTCATTTTGGGTATGATTTTGATGATGATAGTGTTATTTGTGAAGTCAATGCTTTGTTAGACTCCACACCGCTGCTAGACACTAATAAATGGAAGCCCAAACTAGAACCTCTAGTTTTTTCTGATTCTCGACTAGTTCCAGCCGTCGAGAATGCTCCTACCTTGACCCATAAGCCATTAAGTTCTGAATTTTTTCGTCTTGATGATATTCATAATGAAACCATTTTAGATGATAATGGGTCTAAGAGTCGTGATATTATTACTCCATTGAGGCCTTGTTCAGCGAGTGAATTTGAAAAAATATCAGTCATGGAAGTTATTTTCGCTGACTTAGAACCATATTTAGGGAGTAGAATAACTGTTCAATTCTTTAGACAATCTTTAGTAATCATTTGCGAACCTGATTTACTTCATATTCAAGGTTCGAATTATGCTTTAAATAAGATTGAATTCAGTTTTATCTCTCTGGGTACTAATATTTCTTATTGTAGGTTCATGTTTCCAACTAATCAGATTAGTTGGGTTGATCCTCAACTCTTTAGGCTTTATATATATAATTCGTAGCTTACCTTGGGGTACCAACTCCACATTGTTTGAGAACATGCTACTGGCAAGTCGGGAAACAAACACATTTCGCTTCATGGGAGTCAACCCATCAGATTTGTTCCCTGCACTCTATCTTTTATGGCTTTTGAGAAAGCCATGTCTAGATAGAGTCATGTTAGGGTTTAGGTATAAACAAATTTAATTGTGTAAACCCTACTTTGATATGCTCAATAATGATTTGAATGACTAGTAGATTTTCTTCATATGGCTTGGTACTTTATTGTTCATGTGGTTTTCTTGATTACTTATGCTTTTCAATTGATATGGCGTGCTTTGGTTAAGTTCTTTGACGTGATATGCTTTAGGATTGATATGTAATGCTTTAGAATCACTACCCATGAAGCAAAGAAAATTACAGCGGAGAAACAATATTTGAAAATGCATGGAATACATTTTTAATGACTAGTAGAATTTTCATAATTAATTGGTGGAAACCGAAAATCCTAATAACCGGCTCTCATTTTGTTTACTGTTAGAATTATTATTATTTCATTTTGTTCCAAATTTCTGGAAATCGTTCAAACATCATTTTGTCGATTAGTTAGTTTAGATATTAATTAGTAGTAGTATTTCACACTCCTCGTGGGAACGACCTGTACTTGTTCTGCTAGTTAGACACTGTGCACTTGCAGTATTTTATTGTGGGTTTTACCAACTACCAATAACCGTCCTAATTTCATAAAAGAAAACAAAATAAAAAGTCTAAAATAAAAAATAAGCTAAATAAAGCCGATTTTTAATTATGTTATGCTTGATATGTGATATATTTTTTATACACAAATATTTCCAACCACTAATTTCGTGATATGAAAATAATGTAATTATTCAAAATTATAAAAGTTTTGTAAATATCTATTTCTCAGTTTTTGATCTGCAAATGCTGAGGTACCTCTCCTCACAATAATATTGATCCATAGATTTCATAGAAGGTATGAAATTCTAAAATCCTTTTTTCCTAACGATATCTTGAAATCATAAACAACGTTTTTTTATATGCACTCGGGTAAACGCAAATCTCATTGCTGCATGATGCTTTTTTTTTTCTAGGTTCTTTGTTCGTCTCTCAGTTATATGGAGTTTAGGGCTTCTTGCAGTTTATGGTTTGGTTGTCTAACCTATGTCTGTTGCTTTTATTGTAGTTATCATCAGAAAATGTAACCAATCGCCACTAGAAATGTTCTTTCAATGGGATTCCTAAAAGATCTTTGCATGGAAAGAAATCTCGTGTCACGAAAAATTTGTAAATTTCTTTCTCTCGCCAAATCCTGTCCACGATGCTTCTCTTCCTGATTTTTTTTTGTTCATGCGGTTTATGATTTTTTTTTGTCTAATCTATTTTGGCTTGCTATTCGTTTTGTAGGTACCCTCAATCATAAACCTATTGTGAACTTCTTTTGCTCGATCATGAACCTGTAACCGGGTATACATCAAGCAATATCAAGGTATAAACTCATCAATTCTTGATTTTTTTTTGGAAGAAATTCCTGCAAATATTGCCATGATTGTTTCTCGCTCTGCAGGTCTTATCGATGCATCAAAACGAGTTATGGAAATCTTATTATTGTTTATTAATTTATGCGATCACTACTTCGTCTATTGCTAAATCAGGAAGAAAAAAAGGTTTGTTCAATTTTCATTCGTCGGGTTCTGATTGTTATCTGTATGTTTATTCCCCTCCCCCCCTTTTTATTTTTTTTTATTTTACTGTCTGCATTTTTGTTTTGGATCTGTGGAAACCTGTTATATAAGACACAGATCTTGATTCGTGGTTGTACTTTTCAGAATCAACCAGTAGGATTTTTTGTTTTTGTTTTGACTTTATTATAATTTAAATAGCGGTAATGATATCGTTCTTTTTTGGTATTCCTAAGATTTTCTTTTTGTTTGCAATAGCTGATGGTTTGTCTAGCGTCCAATACAAGCATGATCTGAAGGATCAAGTTTGTAATTTAATCTAGAGTCATTCTGCTGATAGGTTCATGTGTCCTACTGATTTAGCAACAGGTTAATCCAGAACGGTGCCTAAGGTGATTACTCTGACATTGCTTTTTAATTTCTTTATGTGGTATATGCTTATTGAGTGGCTTTGGCATGCATGGAATTAACTAGGTTTTGTATTATCTATTTTTCCAATTAATGACAGAGGTGGATTGGTTAAGTTTGTAAAGAGGGGTATGTGAATTCGTGATTTAAGGAATACATGGGCAAATATCTGGATTAACTTGTGGAGGGAGGCAGCGTGTGAAGTTTCTGTTAGAAGAAGAAGGAAAAGCCTTTGCCTGAAACCAAGTCCTTCTGTGAATTTTATTGATTTTCCAAGATGGTACTTAGGCCTTTACAGTTTAGACACCCATAACCGAATTTAAAAAACACCGAACAGTTTTACTCCAGGGCAGCAGGGGTATGTATTTCACTTCACTATACCCAGGTATGCAAAACGATTTGGAAATTTGAGCCACAATTTTGCGAGGATGCGCTTTATTCATTAAGAAACTTCTGCCCGGGTCTGAAAAACGAAACCTCAGGCCTGTAAACAATGACAGCGGATTCTTTTTCAATTGGAATAGGGAGTTAAATGTTCTGCAGCTCATCTGTCTTAAGGTAGTTATTGCGTTTTTTTAGTGGTCTTATGATTCTATCAACTATTATCTCTGAAGCTTGTTGGTCAATCGAAAGAAGATGACCTTATATGTCTAAAAGTATTCACCTCAAATCTCTTATATTGCATCAATCAGGTATGGTTTACTGAACCCAAACACAAAAATAGTTCATCTACATGCGGTTAATGCAAGTGATAATGAGGTGTACTTAATAATGGTCTTCATCGTAATAAGGAATTTGAGCCCGGATAATAAATATTGATCTATCGGGATGAAATCCAGGATTACCTATTGATTTTCTATTTTTGTATTACTGTCATATCTACTACGTACGTGCTCTTACATTCAGATTTTAATAGGCGTCACCTGAAAGTATTGCGAGTCCAAAACTAGACACTTTCACTCATTTAGAGTGTTATATTGCACTTTGTAGTTGAGGTTTACATAATTCGGAGTGCAAGGAACCTAATAATTACAGTCTATACAGAGTATACAATAAATGGTTACTTTCCAGTTTCATACATAATGAACAGACCCGTTCTAAGTTTACGACATACAAGGAATCTGCATCACCTTTCATGATGAATATTTTTAAATTTGATGATACTTTTTTTCCACGGAACTAATCATATGTTAACAGCTAAATGTTCAAAAATCTTTGCTTTACTGCACCATAAAGGCTACAATCTGCAACCCTTGCAAATATACACAAGCGTTGCATTCCCATCATCTGAAAGCAAAGAAAGATAGGTTTGTATCACGTTGGAGTATGAACTTAAAGTTAAATACATCGATTATACTCTCCACCATAGACAAGAACTTATACGCCTGATTCCATTAGTGGCGAGTAACTTCACTAACTTTCGGTTGGGCCAATATATGTATAAGCGTCGGATCAATATTTTTGGTTGTAGTAATAATGTTGTTCCAGCATAAATATAATATTTCCTCGCGTGCTTATGTGTACGTCGTAAAAACTAGGATCATACAGTGAAAAATCGAGAAAAGATTGAGCGACTGACGGGAAAATAAGTGGGGAAAATATTAGCCCTTCCAACGGGCAATAGTCGTCTGAGTTGATTAATTGGGACAAGTGCCTATATTTGTCTCTGTTAGAGCATAGCTCGGTTGAACCCACCAAGCGTTGGTATGTCAAGTTTGGTTGTCATATTTTAGTGAATCGAAACTCATGTTAAGAGTCGCTTGATTATGTACAAGAGTCAACTTCGTATAGGTTATCTTGAAAGTATTAGGATTTGAGATTTTTAAGTATTGTGAAGACTTGAAGATGTGAAGAAGCAAGGAGCTACAGCGATAACATCATTCTTCCACTTGAGGTTAATGATATTTGACTTGAACTGTTTCATTCCCTAACGTATCTTTCAAGTCGTGCATATTGAAAACAAAACTGCGAAGCATGAATGATTACACTCTAGTTAGACATAGTATTAAGGAATACAATACGAGGTTTATTGCTTAACCATTAAACTTTGTAGTTAAACATTGACATAATCGTTTAAATTCTATTATGATTATGTATGGGTATGAGGTGAGGATTTCACCCTAGGGAACAATGTTTTACATGTGTTCTAACGAAGTAAGTTCATAAACTTGTTTGTGAATCGAAAAGAAAATCGCCAGGCGTTATTGGTATTGTTATTCACTGCATATCCTGTGGACAACCAATATGTGTGATTTAGTATAACCGTTCATGACTTGTTTGTGTTCTTGGTAAAACTATCCACAAAGGCCTGACTTATGTATTGGTATGACTTTCATTAGTGAAACTGATCTTAAGTAATCACCTGAGATGGTATGATCGAGTTTGTGTTTTGTGTCTGACCAAATCTGGGTAAAGGGGAACCAATCCTAGTAAGAGGTGCAGTACATCAATAAGGGGAATCGATCCTTGTATGAGGTGCATCAAATTTATAGCAGAAAGGGGTACCGTTCCTATGGACATGTGCAACACGTTTTTAGGCAAAGGGGAACCGATCTTATGGACATGTGCAATACATATAAGTTAGATACCATATATATGTGGGGAACCGATCCTAGTACCCAGTCAACCGAATTTTGGAAAGATAGTGTGACTATGCACAGTACTCACATGGAGGTAGAACCGAAACTTGTTTTGGTAGAACCGTTACACCCATGTTTTGTGATTGAGTGTTCTTGATCAATCTCATAGTTCTTGAAAGTCAGATGAACCAATTCTAACCTTGTTTGGAAGTGTGGAAAATCGGTTTCAAGGTTGTAAGTATGAAAGAGGACTTACAAAGTAAGGATGTCGACATACTTTGAACACGTACAATAATGTTTATCTTTTATTGTTCAAAGTTATTTCCTTAATAGCTAAAGGAAGAGAATCCCATGATCGAAACATAAATAAGTTAAAAATCTTTTAATTAAGGTTGTTAATTTTATTTTTAGGAAAAATAAGAATTAGTAATGTGCATTTACCAATTAAAGATTTTCCAAGAGATTTCAGTCAATATTTTTGGACAGAGCATTTCCAGGAATTATGGAAACCGAATTTGTGCTTTAATTAATATCTTGAGAATATTTTCGGTTTTGGAAATTTCTTAGTGTCCAAACTTCCTTGTCTATAAATACTTGAAGTTTGCATTTCGAGCAAACTAATCCTTTGTGACAACAAACTACCTCTTGTTGTGTTGTTACTGGTGTAGCTGCCCTATTCGGAGAGGAGAGTAACCTAATTAGGCGAAATCTCTTACGGCCGCTCAGTTTAAAGTCTTCTTTGAGATTGAGAAGCTCTATTAGTACCGTTGGTGGGAAACTAGATAATTGCGGTTTATCTTTTGTTTTCGATTGATTTGATTGACTAACAGTGGTTGAAATTTTGATTGCACCTAGTTTGTTTATGCTTGAGAATCTTCTCTTCTGATATAAGATTCACTCAAACTAGTTCAGAGTTTCGACAGGGATCTTCAGACTTTTGTTAGATCTAAAGACGATCTTGTGATAATCCATTATTAACAGACTCCGTTCTGTGCGTGATTGATCACAAGAGATTCAAGTGATTATGTGCAGGTGTTTATTGAAGATCTAAGAAGATTTGAAGACAAAGAAGATATTGAAGATTTCTGATTTTGGGTTCCTAATCTTTGGTGTGCACAAAACTTGCTTCGGTAAAAGAGGATCCAACTATAATCGGTTTTATCCTTGTGATAGAATTGTATTGATTAGTTGAGTAGATCGGCATCAACACAATTCTTTGGATTAAGAGTGTTGATCGCAAAATCTTAACAGTTACTTCGGTAATTGAATATAAGATAGATCTAAGGACCTGACGAAGGAGTTTGTGTTAAGATAAACAGAAGAGCCTTTGTCCAAATCATATCACTTGGTTGAAGAGAGTTGATACCAAACAGATTTGTTGTTCCTTTACTGTTTGCAATACTAACCAAAAGAATTGTTCCAAGTACGTGACTTATTCATAAGTTGGAGGCGTGGGAATACAGACGGAACTAGGTGGACTATAGGTTTAGTTGCTTGGTCTCAACTATACGAAGTTAGGTGTAATTTTTTTGTAGTGGCTTAATCCTGAGAGTATTCAATTCTGGACAAGGTCCCGGGGTTTTTCTGCATTTGCGGTTTCCTCGTTAACAAAATCTTGTTGTGTCGTTTACTTTTATTTTCCGCATTATAATTGTTTTATTATAATTAAAGTAAATTACACAAACGTTAATTCATATTTAATTGATAAGCAATCCTATTGTGTTTGGTTAATTCTGAACCTTTTATCAAGTAAACATATTTCGTTATTGTATTGTCTCGATCTTGTATCCATAGACGATCACACGAAGTGTGAACCGATTAGTTGCATTGTCTCGACTCAGTCCATAGACGATCACTTTCGGAGAAAGGACTTATAGGTAGGAAAAGTTTTAGCTTGAGGTATATTTGGGTACCCTCTCCTTTTCAATTGGTATCAGAGCAGGCAAACACGAAAAGATCTAACAATCTGTGTTTGGTGCGATCCAACCTATAAGAAATTGAACCTATGTCTGATTCAGTTAACGTTATGCAAGAGTATGATTACTCAAAGGTTAAAGATGTTACGACTTCATTGACTCTTGATCCAGGAGTTGCGAAAACATTTATGTCCATCTCTGATGGAAAAGAAGATGCTGATAAAGAATTGGTAAAACTCCTAAAGCCTATAAAATCTCTGTCTTCTAAAGTGATGTTATTAAAGACAGAGACAAATCTTCTTAAACAGGAGATCAGAGATAAAGACATTCAACTGAATTGTCTAGCCAGAGAGAATATGGATCTCACTGTCAAACTAGAAGCCCTTGGTAAATCTCTTACTTAGACACGTCCTATGAGTCTAACTAATGATGATGTTGTGATTTCTTTTGATAATGAGGAAACTAAAATTCCTTGCTCGACTTTTACAGACTGTGATAAAAACGGTTCAATCAAATCTGAAACAGATCTAGATGATGGTAGTTTGCCTAACTATATAAAGTTAGAAGAGGATGAGAAACCAGGTTCTATATCTGCTGATGATCAAACGAAATCTTGTCCAAAGGAAACTTTGAACCGATTCCGTGATGGTGATCTTAAGCAATACAATTTTCAGTTACTTGACAGAAAATTTATACTTCTTCAACATACGGTGGTAAAATTTTTGAAGGAAGTTTCTTGTCTTAAAAAACTGAAAGACCATTCCTCAGAAGAAAGACATATTATACCACATCCCGATAAGATCAACTAAAAGGAATCAAACGTAAGAGTTGATAATCACTTCTGAAAAAAGGTTATTCCACACCCATATCGAAACCAATTGTGGTTTTGATGAGGAACATCTCCAGAAGGAAAGAGAGAATCTCTGCCAAAAGAAACAATCAGGAATTTTCGATAGTTGTTTCAAACAATCACACTAATGTGAATCATAAGGAAGTCCTTAGAATGAGAAAATCTTATGAAAATCTCATTGAAAGAATTAAGAGAGATTTATTTGTCTCTGAGAATTCTTACATTAGTATTGTTTCTCCATATGATCATATATCTAGAGTTAGAAAAGATCGTCATCCTGGAAGAAAATATTTCGGGCAGAAATTCCCAAGAAGAAACATGAATTATGTTTCTGATACTTGTTGTAAGCTAGATAAAGCTTACTCCGATGCAACTTAGTTGTATCGAAATTTTGTACTCTCATCCCATTTCGTTCTCTTAATATTGGATGAGAAAAGCACATAAAAATCAAGGGCACATGTTAATGGTAGCTCACATTGTCGGTAATAAGAGATATCTAAGGAATGTCTTCTGGTTCTCTCCTTCAATAAAATTAGAAGTTCGAAAACATATTTGTGTATATTTTCGAAAAACCCTGTTTCAAAAAATCTTCTCTTAGGTTTATTGTCTTCCTTGATAAGGATGTCTCCTATAACTCGCAGTGTGACAAGGAGTGATAGAAGAGAAGCACTAAAAGTAAGAAACTGTCAAGGTTTTTTCCCATATCGAAGAGTCGAGAAGATTATCTCAAGAATCGAACTTGATTCTAACTCTGTTAGATCTCAAGAAGAATCATGTCTTTTTGCTATCAATGATTAAGACCATACCGAGTTGTTCCCACAGATGGTATGAGTAATGTTATGCATGAGTTTGAAGAACTTATATGAAATCTTTTTAATTTGGTTCAAGATCGGGGTGAGCTAAATGATAATTTAAAAGAGATGAAAGGTGAACTTGGAGATTTGAAGCTTCAACTTGAAGAAACAAGAGGAGTTCTTGCTGAACTCAAAGTTCTAGTTGAAGAACTTGAAAAACAGGAAGTGGTTGCTGACAAGTCTCTTCAGACATGCTTTAAGAGTTTGAACACTGAACAAACCTCAGTGAATAACAAGAGCACCACTAGAGATTAAGTTATATGCTGTAATACTTAATCCGGGAAAATAGACATCAATTTTTTTATTTCTTTCAATGATTGTATTAGGTCTATTATGAATAAAGCTATTATGAACATAATTATTTGATTTATAATTTTTCTTGTGATGGTTTTCGGTTTACATAGCCGGTGCTTGAATGCTTTATTATTTCTATGGATGTTTATGGGATGTTTGATTTCCGTATTATTACCTTGATATTCGATCTCATAATGTTGTGTACCCTTATGGTTATGGTTTGGGTGACTTTTTGATTTAGCAGGATTAAGTTCTATCCCATGTTGGTAGGCTTTATCAAAGGATTATAAGGGATTATGGTAGAAACAATATGTGAAAAAGTCACAATATGTTGAATCGATTTTGGTTTAGCATAAAAGCATATGTGTTTCGACGATGTTCAACTTTTGCTTGCAATTGTTAAAACCGATTTTCAACCTTTCTCTTGTAAAGGTTGGTTGTTGTTATTCTTTTGTTTTGCATAAGGATGACAACATGATGATATTTCGGTATCAATTCTCCCTGGACGAAGATGCAAACATGTTGGAAAAGTGGATGCGAAATTTGAGGTAACAATCTTGTTAGTTAATTATTTTCCTGTTTAAGAAAAGCTTTATTTTTATTTCATATATTTATTGCTTTTTCTTAACAAAATTTCGGTACAGTTGATGTTTTATTTCATGATGTGTGTATGGATGTGTGTATGATTCAATTGTTTCCGGTTAAGAAAAACTGTTGTTATCTTTCTTTATTGTATGGTACCAATTGTCTAGACTTACAAAATTTCGGTGCAATTGCGGTGCTATAATGTCTATGTTGTTTCAATTGCTTCCGGTTGAGGTGAATAATTATGCAAGTTGATTTGTTTTGGTTTGTATGAATTATTTATGGCTTCACAAAATAAAAATGTTTACGGGATGAGTTGTTTAGTCCAATTCGATTCCGGATAAGAGAAACTAAGTTTATCTTAGTTAGACTTATCGAAGTGAGGTTTCGGTTATTCAAGTCTAATCGAATGCCTTAACAAGAAATACTAGTTAACTAACCTATTATTTGGCTAGTTTAAAACTTAAAGGTCTAAGTTTATGGATAATTAGAGCCTGATGAGAAAAATAAAGTTATATTTATTTTGGTCTTATCGAATGAAGCGGTTGTACTTGTACAATCGGTTTAACAAAGGAACTAAGTTGCTTAGTTAATTTTTGGTCTGCCAAACTATTAGGGAAAATTGCTTCGGGAAATTGTTTCCTTGGTAACATATCAAAATAAAACTACTTGTAGTTTCGGTTTTGATATTGGTTATCATAAATGGTGTGTGGAACCCTCGTGCTTAACTCTATAGGTTGCAAGTCTATTGAGATTTGTGAGATTCTTTTCAGTTTGTCCATTATTTTTCATTTCTTTTTCATTTTGTGATAAAAAGGGGGAGAAATATATGGAGTGAACAAGTGATACCGGCATTGATTTTATATTGATTGGTATCACTAAGGAAAAGGACAATTGGTGCTTAAACGTTTATCTAACGAAAGAGTGAAAGCATAGACTAAGGGGGAGTAACATATCATTAATTGGTATAACAAAGACGTGCGGATTGAAAATCTACCCATCTCACCTTTAGGTGGAGTATTATATTTGTTATTATAATGTCAACAACGATATTTAAGGATTGAATGTATACAGGTTATTGTGCTGTTGAATTCGAGAATCAAGCGTACGTGTAATGAATTCTTGTAATTTGTTTATCCATATGACTGTAAGAGTTTTGTCACTAAAATTGACAAAGAGGGAGATTGTTAGAGCTATGTGGTTGAACCCACCAAGCGTTGGTATGTCAAGTTTGGTTGTCATATTTTAGTGAATGAAAACTCATGTTAAGAGTCGCTTGATTATGTACTAGAGTCAACTTCGTATAGGTTAGCTTGAAAGTAATAGGATTTGAGACTTTACAAGTATTGCGAAGACTTGAAAATGTGAAGAAGCAAGGAGCTATAACAACAACATCATCCTTCTACTTGATGTTAGTGATATTTAACTTAAATTGTTTCATTCCCTAACGTAGCTTTCGAGTCGTGCATATTGAAAACATAATTGCGAAGCATGTTTAAACTCTAGATAGACATAGTATTAAGGAATACAATACGAGGTTTATTGCTTAACCATTAAACTTTGTAAATAAGACATCGATATAATCGTTTAAATGCTATTTGGTTGTCATATTTTAGTGAATGAAAACTCATGTTAAGAGTCGCTTGATTATGTACTAGAGTCAACTTCGTATAGGTTAGCTTGAAAGTATTAGGATTTGAGACTCTACAAGTATTCCGAAGACTTGAAAATGTGAAGAAGCAACGAGCTACAACGACAACATCATCCTTCCACTTGAGGTTAGTGATATTTAACTTGAACAGTTTCATTACCTAACGTATCTTTCGAGTCGTGCATATTGAAAACATAATTGCGAAGCATGTTTGAACTCTAGATATACATAGTATTAAGGAATACAATACGAGGTTTATTGCTTAACCATTAAACTTTATAAATAAGACATCGGTATAATCTTTTAATTCTATTATGATTATGTATGGGTATGAGGTGAGGATTTCATCCTAGGGAACAATGTTTTTCATGTGTTCTAAGGAAGTAAGTTCATAAACTTGTTTGTGAATCGAAAAGGAAATCACCAGGTGTTATTGGTGTTGTTATTCATTGCATATCTTGTGGGAAACCAATATGTGTGATTTACTATAACCATTCATGACTTGTTTGTGTTCTTGGTAAAACTATTCACAAAGGCCCAACTTATATATTGGTATGACTTTTATTAGTGAAACCGATATTAAGTAATCACCTGAGATGGTATGATCGAGTTTGTGTTTTGTGTCTGACCAAATCTGTGTAAAGGGGAACCGATCCTAGTAAGAGGTGCAATACATCACAAAGCGGAATCGATCCTTGTATGAGGCGCAACAAGTTTATAGCAGAAAGGGGAACCGATCCTATGGACATGTGCAACACATATAAGTTAGATACCATATATATGTGGGGAACCGATCCTAGCACCTAGTCAACCGAATTTTGGAAATCTAGTGTGACTATGCATAATACTCACATGGAGGTAGAACCGAAACTTGTTTTGGTAGAACCGTTACACCCATGTTTTGTGATTGATTTTTCTTGATCAATCGCATAGTTCTTGAAAGTCAGATGAACCAATTCTAAACTTGTTTGGAAGTGTGGAAAATCGGTTTCAAGGTTGTAAGTATGAAAGAGGACTTACAAAGTAAGGATGTCGACATACTTTGAACACGTACAATAATGTTTATCTTTTATTGTTCAAAGTTATTTCCTTAATAGCTAAAGGAAGAGATTCCCAGGATCGAAACATAAATTAGTTAAGAATATTTTAATTAAGGTTGTTAATTTCATTTTTAGGAAAAATAAGAATTAGTAATGTGCATTTACTAATTAAAGATTTTCTAAGAGATTTCGATCAATTTTTTTGGACAAAGCATTTCCAGGAATTATGGAAACTGAATTTGTTCTTTAATGAATATCTTGAGAATATTTTCGGTTTTGGAAATTCCTTGGTGTACAAACTTCCTTGTCTATAAATACTTGAAGTTTGCATTTCGAGCAAACTAATCTTTGTGACAACAAACTACCTCTTATTGTGTTGTTACTGGTGTAGCCGCCTATTCAGAGAGGAGAGTAACCTAATTAGGCAAAATCTCTTACGGCCGCTCATTTTAAAGTATTCTTTGGGATTGAGAAGCTCTATTAATACCGTTGGTGGGAAACTAGATAATTGCGGTTTATCTTTTGTTTTCGATTGATTTGATTAACTATCGGTGGTTGAACTTTGATTGCACCTAGTTTGTTTATGCTTGAGAATCTTCTCTTCTGATATAAGATTCACTCAAACTAGTTCAGAGTTTCGACAGGGATCTTTAGACTGTTGTTAGATCTAAAGACGATCTTGTGATAATCCATTGTTAACAGACTTCGTTCTGTGCGTGATTGATCACAAGAGGTTCAAGTGATTGTGTGCAGGTGTTTATTGAAGATCTAAGAAGATTTGAAGACAAAGAAGATATTGAAGATTTCTGATTTGGGGTTCATAATCTTTGATGTGCACAATACTTGTTTCGGTAAAAGAGGATCCAACTATATTTCATAATAGAGAAACTAGTCGATTTAAAAAGGAAGTTGAAAGTTCACCCCCCAGGGTGAAAGTTTGTATCGATAATGTAGTTTCCCATCGTGAAAGTTTGTAACGTAGTTATTTTCCGAAATTATTGAGGTCGCAAACGGCTGGGTTTTTGGGGCTGCATTGGGTCACGAAATAGTAGTCTATATAACCCTTTATCTTGATATTTTTGTAACATTTAATCTACCCTTAATTTGATTAGTGCTAATTAAAACAACTAAGTTAACTATTCAATATTAGTGACTGGATTAGACTAATTAAATGATTAATCTTTTGAAAAACAAAACTTGATTTTCTTGGATTTTGAAGTAGGAGTAGGGTGATTTTGGTGATTTTTTTTTTTGAAAAACTTTGAAGAAAAATGATGAAAACCTTCGTCACAATACTCGTGAAAACCTTATAGTAAACTCCCAATAGCAATTATATTGATTCAAGTCCGTTAAAATTTCGGGCAGAATCTGAATCTTTTACGTGTTACGGCTGGAATAATATGTCGAACCAGACGTAAAAAGGTAAATACAGTTGGCAACTTGGGAACTCCCAGCCGTAAATAAGCATAACGGATGGGAAGTGGAAAATTACTGGTCGTTATTTGGTCCGGAATCAACTGAGTTTGTATTACGACCGTGTTAACATGTTTAGAAGGCAATTTTCTCGTCCGTAAATGAACATGTAAGTTGAGAATTTTAGAGTTTCAACATGAATACATACTGCGATTGAGAGGTTGTAATAATTTCATTAATTAGACCACAATAAAATCCTACATACTTACTAGATCCGTATTACAAAGTTGGTTTTAATAACCTCCCTTTCGATGTATCAAGAAGACTTTGATGATGGTGAACTGAGCTTCGAAGTAGAAATTATAACCTTTCCATTTTCTTTATTCCTTCTGATCTTTATACATCTTCATCATCAGTCTCACCTCTAAGTCGAAGTTGCTTGCATATACGAAGTAAAGCCATATATTCTTCCATTTTTTTGCGTATGTCTGGAAATCGAAGATGCAATTCAACCCCATCGCGGTTATTAGTGTTACCTGTTTCACTACGAAAATTTTCAAAAATATTACTCCAATAAGATTGACTGGCTAAACCACCTTTTCTTCGTTCTTCTCCCCTCTTTGGATAACATAGTACAAATTTTTTGCAAAGAGATAGGTCTTCATCCAAAGTAAAGTTTGGATTATCCTTTGAGTACATTGCATTGAGTTTGTAGGGGTTTTGGTGGAGTTTATTGGTAGAATGTGTGATTTTTATTAGGAATGGGTGGTTATATGCAGGTGGAGTTATTTCAAGTATATATAAGTGGTTGAACAGCTAGACCTTCTACAAATAAGTCTTCTAACATATCAATTTTTTGAAATTCAAAAAGTAGCTGATAGGATATGGTACAAAAAGGAAATTCTGGTATTTACGGCTAGGAAATATGTATGTCGACTAAGATGTAAGCAAGTATAAACCTGTAGGTTTCGGGGTATGTCAGATTTGCGGCCAGGAATCCAGGCTGTAGAACTAGGTTTTTATTTTATGTCGGATTTATGGCTTGAAGTCCTAACTGTGATATAGACACTCGATCTGGATACCTAACCATAATATGGATGCAAAATATTTTTGGGTTTTCAGTGAAAGAAACGGCTAGGTACTTCCCAACCGTTAAAAAAAACACCGTTGGTTTACCTATATGCTCCGGCTATTATGTCCAGGAGTTTCTAACCGAAACTCTGTACCATTTTTTTGGGCAAACTTGTTAAAGAAATGTCTAGGTATTTCCCAACCATAAATAGAAAACGGTTTATTTACCTAACTGTTTCTTCGTCTACGGCTAGGATTCCTAACCGTGTAACAACTGTTATGGTTGGGAAACCCAGCCGAGGGCAGGAGGTCTGTTTTTATATAACAACTATAGGCACCTACGACTAGGTATTGTGAAGAAACGACCTAACGTAAGTGTGCTCAACAATTGCCATTTTGTTGATTTTTTCATCATTGTACTTATATTTAAACAAAAGGAGATATTGACATTCATTCATACATTCAAAGATATAAAAAATCATCCGTCCAAATCCATAACCAAACAACGAAAATACCAAATATACAAAGTTTTAGATGATAAAAAAATCCATGAAGGAAAATACCAAAAAGCCACTACATCTCCATTAGTCATTCACTGGATTCCTCGCCCGATCTAGACTCCGAACCCGATCGCGATGCCTCATCTGAATCCTCTTTATCTTTCTCCTCTTTTACAACCTCTTCTATAACTTTAGATTTTTTTACCTATTCCACGGCCACCTTGAACTAGAGATTTTTTTTTTACCTCCATCATGTCCACCTCGACTACTTGGACCGTTTCCACTTTTATCAATTGTACCTCCAACACGTCCGCCTCGACCACCTTCATGCTTTGATTGCACGTGCTCATTGGAGGGGTCATTCGAGTCCTCACTAGAAGAAGGATACCTATCCCTCTTACTTCTCCTTGGTCGGTCCTCTTCATAAGCATATAGACCCCCTTTGTCAGGGTTTATTATGCATTTAACTCGATTCTGGAGTAATCTTTGTTCAAGGACCGTTATATTCTCACCCGAATTAATGCTATGGGTCAGGTCCTCGACCACCCAATTAACTTGTTCAACCTATTTTTTCATATCAAATACAAAAACTATAATTATTCGTAGATAATTAAAAATAAAAATAAACATATACAAACATAATTAATAGTATACGTACCTGTTTTGGGGTAAAAACTGATTCTGTGTTTTTTTGGTAATTTGGGGTGTGTTGATAAGAAACGAGTTCAAACCCTAAAACAAATGCACTGCACGGGAATGATTTTAGGTTCGAGAAATCAATCTGTAAGGCTCTAGCCTAAACCAAGAAATGGCAGTTCCAGATTCAATTCGATCACAAGGTGAAGGAGAAAGGTTGATCTCAGGGAGGGAAGCGGAGAAGGTGTTTGAGATCGGAGTGTTAAATTATGAAGGTGTGGATGTTTATGACTTGTGTATCAGAAAGTGATTTTTGGCTACTTGTGTTGATAACACTTTTGTCCTCCTTTTCAAAATAGATTGAAAATCTATTTATACAAGTCATTTGAGCGCAACCCTGATCTCTTAGGAAGTGGAGGGAGTGAAGTAGTGGAGAAGTGGGTTTTGTACGTAAGGTAGTGATTATCACATCTCGTTATGAGGAATGACTGATCACACATTTTCCTACTACTCTCATTACTGATAACCGTCCGCCTTTCCTGAAACGTTCTCGTAATGGACGCGTTGCACGCCGCACGCTGTTAACCGCCAGACCAATACCCTAGTAAGCATCCCCCAGTTTGTGACATGTTTGATGTCTCGAAGGGTCAAGTCGTGGGACCCGCCGGAGAGAATAACATGGTGCTATTAGGTGAAACAACTGAGTTGTTTATGAGGCCAATATAAAATATTGTATGTATTCGACGCATGTGAAGCATCGCATTTAAGCAGCTCAAACTAATCGATGTGTATGAAGCATCGTTGTTTTAGAACCTGATTGAATAAGTCGCGGATAGGCGCCTTAAAGAAGATAGCATGATCGACCACCTTTGGGTGATCATTTGAGGACCCTACGGTCAAGTCATTTCTTGGCAGACCGCCTCATGTGGAAGAGGCATGTCCAGTCTTCATAATGTTGTTTGCTTGTTTTCGAAAAAAAAATCCACACCATCCAACCAGGTTAGCAAAGTTGGATGAACGAGATGATTTGCGGCAGTTGCATACTGCCATTGACGCAACTTTAGGGTTTAGGGAGCCATGTGGCCCTCCCCTTTTTGGGCGTGCGTTTCGGGGCATTGAGCCCTAGTTTGTGTAAGTCGGTCAATCACGTGTAAAGGTGGGTCCGCAATGATCACGTTAACACCTTCAAGACCACTTGAATCTAGATCTATGCCGCTCGTTTAGACTGGCAAATATGGATGGTTGTGATCAATCTGCGACAGTTATGTACTGTCGTGACCTAAATTAGGGTTTTCAAAGTAGTGCGTTCAAGCTACTTTGGGAAAACGGTTTAGTATGTTCTGGTCTTGCCATGGAGAGGTCGATCGTTCAAAGAAGAAGTTTGGCCAACGGTAAACATGTTGGCACTTCTTTGGTTGCTCAAGATGCGATCCAAGCCGTCTAACTAGGCCGATAAAGATGTACGGTCATGATCGATCTGTGACAGCTATGTATCGCCGCGACCCAAACTAGGGCTTTGTTCACTAGGCGTTTACTCGAGTTTGGGCGATCAATTCAGCGCACTATAGGCTTGTTACCGACAAGTCATTTTTTAAAGGGGAAAGCGGGGCTGCCAATGATCATGCCGACATTTCTTTAATCATCTGCATGAATATCTAAGTCTTCCAACTAGGCCGGCGAAGTTGAAAGGATATGATAGATTTTGAGACCGTTTTTCACGGTCTTAGATCGTTTGAGCTTGGTTTTTACGCAGCGCAATCGCTCATGTTTGGATCAGCATTTGAAGCGCTCGTGAATGAGAAACATGGGGGTCGATCAACTAGAGGACTGGTGGGCCCGCCGGTAGTTGTTACGGTGATTGCCTGGTCCTGCTAGGAGTAAGCTATGCTTGTTAAATCGTGCGGCCAAGTTATGTGTCCGTGATCGTTTCTGAGACCAACATTAACAGTCTAGATTTCTTTTAAGAAATAAATGTGTGTTTGATCACGCTAACTTTAATTAAAAGTGTGTTAACGTGTGGATCTCTTTGTCAGAGAGATGTAGCCTGTATGAGTATTTTTTGTGCAGATCCCAATACTAGCACTTCGGGAGATTCATGCTATTCTGCTGAGAGTGAGCATTGATCGTCATGTCATGCAAGTACTGAGAGTTCGGCTGGGAACACACGGAAAAAATAAAAGGAAAATCATGCATCAGTTAATAATGCTGGCATAAGATAGAATTCACAGAATACTTGCGATTGCTAGCACCATTCTGAATGGACTTCATCTATATGCTGAGTCGTTCAATACATGTATGAGTAATGAGGTTTGAGCACTCATTACTTTCGAATGGCCTTTACTCCTTTGCAGGATCACAATGTTAAATATAGGGTTTTACGATTTTGACCCTGAATTAAAAACCACCATCAACATTAAGTCCCCTGCTTAGCACGTAATGGTGACTCTATTGCGGGGTAAGCACCATATGGTGATAAAAAAAACGAGATAGAGACGAGGATAATAGGCTTACCAGGAGGAATCGACCGTCGATGCCATGCATGGCGGTGTCGCCGCAGCCGTGAGGCGGTGGGTCCAGCTTCCCTTCCCATGTTCGAAACCAAGAAGGTTTCCTTCTTTCGTTGGAATTCTGCCAAGTCTTCGTGTATAAAAGGATGCCGACCCCCTTTTTTTTATTTTCGTTTGCTCCAACTCCCTTCCATCGTTGCCACTGCCATCAACCATCTTCGCCGTTGAGTGCCTGTCAGCAGCAAGGTGAGTGCTCCACCTCTTCTTCTTTTTCGTTTCTCATTTTTTTTCGCAGATGTAAACCCTAGTTTTGGGTGTAACTTCCTTGAACTTGAGAAAACCATCTCGTTACGAACGAAACTTCTTTGTTGACCATATTGTAACGAACTCCACCAGTAGAATCAACAACAAAGTAGTTAATGTTGCTAGAATCATTAGTAAAGCGAGCAAAGAATCCCATGTAGATGTGTTGTTTGCTCCATACCGTCTCTGCATGCAAAACCTAGATTTAGGTTTCCATTGCGAATGCAACGTCCGCGACAAGTATTTCGTGGATGAAAACCCTATTAGACACGGCTGTGTGTGTTCGTTCCATAGCCAACACGATAGAGCAGGACAAGAGAGTGATCGAGCATGCCACGGTTAATAGAATGAACGAAGAGGCTAGGGGGTGATCGAGCTTGCGGAGGTCCTATCCTGATGTGGACATTCATCCCGCGGCAACGTTTTTTTTTTTTTTTGCGTACACTTCTTCGTCCATCAGGCCTGGCCATCATCACCAATATTGCATTGCGTGCATGCGTGATTTCTCCCTTCGTACGAAGTAATGACTCTTTTTTATTGTGCTTCATTGTAGTTATTTGAAAATGAACAAATAAGCTCTCGTTAATATGTCACCTGGGGATAATGTTGCTTCCAAATCGGGAGGTGTTAACAACTCCAAAGACATGCCAAACATAGATGATGATATTTTTACCGTGCCTTTTCCAAACATTAGAACTCATCTTGGCCATAAGTGGGTCCTTCTCACAGGCTCAGAAAATGAAGAGACTGCTATGTCCGCTCCCCCAACACATGTGATGAGGTTCTGTATTCGTAAAAATTAATATCCGGCTTCTCCTATTGATTTCAAGATTGTCATACCCCATCGAACTCTTATGAAGGATGGATGAGGCATATGTTGAGTAATGAGCGCATCAGGATAACTTGGCCAAGGCGCAAATTGTTGAAGCTATCATGGCGTATGCAACGCTTCACATCAAGAAAGACGTTGTAGGTTTGATTACTTTCATTTATCGATGGAGTCCTTCCACACACACGGCTATATGTAGATGGGGAGAAATGACTATTACTCTGGAAAGCGTAGCCGTGTTGCTGAATCTCCCCATTGCGGGAAGTTTCCACTATAAACTATCCACCGAAGAAAATTCCACCCTCGATGCTATACTTCATAAGGCAGAAGAGTATGATCAACCGAAAAAGGACGAGAAATGCTTTTACACTTGGTGGGTGTCTCAATGGTTTCCTACAAAACCAAGGCCGGGCCAGACACTGGATGGTAAACTCAGCGTGGTCGCATCTCTGTCTTTGTGGCTGTCTAGGGACATCTTTGATGACGCCTATGTGAAGAAGACCATAAGACACAATCTTTTCATGTTTGACATAAATTTAGCGAAAGGAGTGGTTCTCCCCTTAGGCAGTTTATTCCTTGGATCGTTGTACTCTTATCTAGATGCTTTGGCAGCAGACATCCACACCTCCAACGGGTACAAGAAAGTGGAGTCGCATATTCACATAGCTTTACTTAAAGCATGCTTATGGGAGCATTTCAAAGGTTATGCTCCCATCCCTGCAACTTCGTTTTCTAGCTTGTATGGTGGTTCGAGAATACTCCGTTGGCAAAACAGACGACAAAAACCTGGGGTAAGGCTCGTCGATTTCCTCGATAACGTGTACGCCATAGATTTCCGTCCATGGGGACCGGTTCATTTTTTTGTGGTTCAACCAAAGACCTTCACCACTACTTCCGACACTGTGTTGCACACTGATGGAAAGGATATGAGCTCTGAAGAGATTATATTTCTGCGAAGCTGCATTCCAGGATATGTTCCGTCTTATTTTGATGAATTCCTCAATGTAGTTCCTTATAATATTGACAGAGCCGCCAGTCAGATGGGATTTGACCAAGGCATCCCGTTTGATCGCCCGCCAATGCCTTCAAAGGAGCTTGTGTCGTCTGTTCTTGATGCTAGCCTACTTGCAACGAAGCAGAGCCTTCCATTCCCGCCTCTTGGAAGAAAACCATCCACGACTGATATGTATAGAAGTTTTTGGCGAGAAAAGCTTCTAGCTTTTCAAAAATTCTCGGAAGAGATCGTGACAGTTCCTCGTGGTGAGCCCACCCTCGCAATTTTGGAGAAGCATAAACGATTGAAACCACTTCCGGGCAAGCGAACCAGGGATGGAGATTCTGGTGACTACAGTACCCAAGATGAAGGAGCAAGGAGGTCTAAGAGGCAGGAAAATCGACCGGTGGTTTTCAATTCTTCCCACATGCAGGTACTTTAAACTTCTCTTTTGATCTGCCGACTTTATCTATCTTGCGTCATTTCCATTAAACGTGTTCTTTATTCAAAATCAGGGCACCATGAAGGAAAATGCTTTGACGAGGTTTGCACGTAGTCGTAATGCGGCTTTAGAGAAATCCGGTGAGACCGAATCTCTCGAAGGCGATGACAAGGATGATGTAAACTCGGTCGGCGACGAAGGAAGCGTCTCCCAGAGTGGCAAGGAGTCTGATCGTTTCAGTGAGCTTGTGGATGAGACCGTGGAAGAAATCAACCTTCAGGGTGAGGCAAACAACGCGGGGAATGCTGGAGAGGCTACATCTATGATCGTAGTGGCGCTTCCTTCTAAAGATCCCCCTGTGACCGACAAAGCGTTGGCTGCGCACTCTGCTGCTGGGGTCACTTTTGACCTGATAGACGCATTTTTGTGTCTACGTTGTCCTTAATTTCATGTATTGTTGGTACTCGATTTTTTGTACTTATTATGGTATTTTGTGTTTTTAGGTATTTTTGGAAATAAACATTCTTGGAAAAATCGGCTCGAAAAGTCGTCTAAAGCACCGGAAGGAATGTGTTATTCAGACTCTCACTTGTGGATAAGGGGCGCCCAAATGATAAGGGGTACCCAAAGGATATTTGCACCCAAGCAGCTGATCAGAGACACCCCTCATGGCATATGCTATTCGCACCCCAGGACCGGATAAGGGGCACCCATCTTCTTCTTCACGGGAAAGATATTTGGCGGGAAAAGGAATCTCAACTGTGTGAGATTCTGGTCATGATATTATGGGGATATTTGTGTCTTTAAGACATGATTATTTTCTTACCATGATAGTAAGATTTTGTACGTGTCTTGAATGGAAGGAAATCGTATACTTTTGGATATTTTCGAAAACAGGGAAGGAATCATTCACGGAATTAATTGAAGATATTCTCTTCATTATTTGGCTCAATTAAATGAGAAGATTTGGATATACCATACAACTCAAAAGACGTGTGAAAATGGAGAGGAAATATTCCAGTGAAATACTTTCATTAACTGCAAAGATCTTTTGGAGTAATCGAGATGATTGTCGACCTAAGATTGGCTTCACAGTTTAAATAAGAGTGTCTTGGGTATCAGTGAGGGGATGGAGAGTTTGGGGATCGTTTAGAGCAAACCCGGTTTAATCATTATTTTCTCCCATTTCATCACTTGTAAACACTTTTGAGCAATGAAAAATTATTCTGAGTGTGTTTCCAATATGCGGAGCTAAACCAATCCTTGGGGCTATGGAGGAAGCCGTTGTTTCGGTAAAAGTGATATTTTTTTATTAATTAATTACAACAACTCTATTATGATTTTTGCATTGAACTAAAAATTGTTTATATGATTTTGATTAGTTAGGTGTATTTTCTCTTGATAGAATATGCTTGCTTTAGGGTTTTGATATTCTATGCTTGGATTAACATCTATTCTTTTGGAAATCTACATGTCTAGGCAATACTATTAGAATCAATTTGAATGTTGAGTTGCATAATTATTGTTTTATTAAATAACTAATATCAACCAATGGTGGAATCCTAGTCCCATTCTCTCCATAATTTTCACAACATCTTTTTAATTTAGTTCGCTATTTTTATTTATTAAAAAATCTAAAAATCCGCTTTCACAAGTCTTGAACGAATCATATTACTACAACAACTTTGAAATTACATCAAATTTTTGGCGCCGCCGACGCGGACTTGTCTTTAGGCTAGAGTTTTTAGATTTTTTTTTTAAAAGTTTTTATTTTTATTTGTTCTTCTTTACGTTTTTGGGTTTTTGACTTTTTCTTTCAGATTTTGGAGCGAAAGAAAATTTTGCCAAAGCTTTTGGTGAATACTTAAAGACTGGAGTAAAAGGCAAAGCGAAAGGAGCGAAGAAGAAGATTTTTTTTTTTATAAAAAAAGAGAGGAAAAAAAAAAGAGACATTTTTATTTTTGTAGATTTTTATTTTTTTTAGACTTTCTTTTTCTTTTGCACTTTATATTTTTGGACTTTGGACTTTAAATTTTGGGACATTATTTTAAAACCCTACGGAAGGGTAGTTTAAATATAAACTTTTGCAGAGAAGGACGGTGATTACGATATCACCTCGGCCCCTCGGGTTCGTACATGACATAGGAGTCGTGGCCCGAGTCGACTACAAAGGTTCATCCCCCGTATGGTACGGGAGGTAAGTTTGTCGAAACACTCGTGAATCCCCTGTCAGCGAGTTACTGTCTTCCTTCGTATGCATATATGTTAAGGACTTGAAAACGGCTGCTTTAATTTCCTAGTAAAGGGCAAGGACTGGCCATACAAGATAAGGGTTCAGATTTCATCACCGTTCTCTTCTTGCCCGTCTTAGGAAAACGACACCAAACGCGAACCTAAGCCTAAAATTTTGAATAGAACGAGACCGATAGGGTAACGAGCTTAACAGGAAAGTCATTCGAAAAATATTGGTTACTCTTTTAAGCATGCTTCGAAGTTCTTGACGGTTTCCGTAAGTTGAATGCGTGACTGCGCCGCCTTGTAATACCGGTGAGGCCTTGGGTATCAAAGTTCCACCGAGCTTCCCTCGCCTCTATTCAACTTACTTTAACTCGGATTGATTCCAGAGGGATTTGCTTAAATTGTAACGAATTCCCGTTTGAAGGATTAGAAGCTGGTCTAGAAACAATCTAAGTGAAGCCATCATGCTTTTTGTTTGCTAGAAATCAGTAGGTTTGCTGTGGTGGAGTCAGCCTTGTTTGTGTTTGCATAGAACATCCCTTCTTTTTCAGGGCTTTTCTTTTTGATTTTGTTTTTCTAGTGTATGCCCGAAGTTTTTAAACATGCTTAGAATAGAAACACTCTAGGTCGTTTGATTAGTGAAAAACCTAGTAGTTCTTATTGTGAAGACGGGGAGCTCGAAACTCTTCTTTTGAGAGCCCCGTTTTTGGAAACTTCAGTTTTAAGAATCCGTCTCTTTGTGAGGAAAGTACCCCTAGTCCTTTGGTAGTGCCAGAAATGACAACTTTGAAAGCTTTGCTAAACCCAACTAGGACCTCTCGTCCGTCTTGTATCAAGTTAGCTGACACCGAAGCAAATTATGAACTGAAACCTGGGACTTTACAGATGCTCCCAATGTTTTTAGGGAAGGAGAATGAGAACCCCTATTTTCATGTTAGGGAATTTGAGGAAGTTTGTAGTACTCTGAAAATTAAAAACCTAAGTGATGATGCGTTGAAACTTAGGTTATTCCCCTTTTCCTTAAAAGATAAAGCCAAATCTTGGTTGTATAGTTTGGACTCTGAGTCAATTGAAACCTATGACCAACTTACTTCTTCCTTTATACATAAGTTTTTCCCAAGGCATAAAAAATCGTCTATTAGGACGCAAATATGTACTTTTGCCCAACAAAAGGGAGAATCTTTATATAGGTACTTAGAAAGGTTCAATGACTTGATATTTCAATGTCCTCATCATGGTTTGGAGAAGGTTAGGTTAGTTCAGATCCTCTACGAGGGTTTAGATTATTCAACAACAACCATGGTTGAGTCCTTATGCATAGGTGGGTTTGAGAATAAAACTATTGATGAAGCGATGACATTTTTGAATGAAATCGCCGATAAGACCCAACAATGGGAAAATAGTAGGGAACCCCAGAAAACAATTCTTCTAAGTAGAGGAAATGTTAATAGGGTAGAAGGATCTTATGACTCAGATGCCAAAATAGCAGCTATATCCAAAAGGTTAGAAGCCTTAGAATTAGGTCATTCTAGTGGTAGTAGTGGAAGAAATGAGCCTTTTTGGGAAGGCCATGCTTTTGAAGAGCAAGCCAATGCTCTTTATAACAACACTAGGTTTGATAACCAACAGATGTTTGACCCATATTCAGAAACCTATAACCCTGGCTGGAGAAACCATCCAAACCTTTCTTGGTCCAAGGGCCAGAATCAAGGTCAGTCTAGTAATGCTCAGGTTCCCCCAGGTTTTGGCTATACTAAGAATCCTTCAGCTCCGGCACAGTTTCAGAACCCTTCGGATAAGAAGATTATGAGTTTAGAAGAGTCTCTTGTTTTGCTAACTCGTAACACTGTGCAGTTTCAACAATCTGTTGCTCAAGGTTTAGAAGAAAATAAGAGAATAGGTCAGGCTAACTCTCAGGCTATTTCCGAGTTGAAAACCCAGGTTATTCAGATAAATGAGACATTGAGAGAAAAAGGAAAGTTTCTTAGTCAACCATAACCCAACCCTAGGGGAGTCCATCAAATATCTTTAGCTGGTGAGAAATCATCAAACCATGTGAACTCGATAACAACCCTTAGGAGTGGTAAAACGGTAGACAATAAGGTAGCCATGCCTAGTGGATATACTGTAGTTCCACCTTCTACTTCCCAAGAGGATCCCGTAGACGAGGAAACTGAAACAGTCTCTAAGGATTCCCAAGAAATTCCTGATAGGTCTACCTTTGTGCCTAGAGCCCCATATCCACATTTGTTAGCCCCAACAAAGAAGGAGTCGACTTTCAACGAGATAATGGAAACATTTAAGCAGGTGAACATCAACATTCCGCTATTAGAAGCAATTAGGCAGATGCCTGCTTATGCCAAGTTCCTTAAAGATCTTTGTACACGAAAGCGTAAGCTTAATGTCCATAAGAAAACTTTTTTAGATGGTCAGGTAAGTTCCATTCTTCTGAACCAAACACCCCCTAAGTATAAGGATCCTGGATGCCCCACCATATCTTGTGCGATTGGTGATCACATGGTCGATAAAGCTTTACTTGACTTAGGAGCTAGTGTTAACTTACTCCCGTATCATGTATACACCCAGCTAGGTCTTGGTAAGTTGAAATCGACTAAAATGGCACTACAATTAGATGATAGGTCTGTCAAAGTCCCTCGAGGTGTCATAGAAGATGTTCTGATTGAGGTTGATAAGTTTATTTATCCTATGTATTTCGTTGTTCTAGACACCCAGCCTGTTCAGGACCCAAGTCGTCAAATCCCAGTGATTTTAGGTCGCCCATTTTTAGCCACAACTAATGTTGTCATCAACTGTAGGACTGGGCTTATGAACATATCCTTTGGTAATATGACCACTGAACTAGATGTCTTTAATGTTACTAGACAACCTTCTGAGAATGATGATTTAGAAGAAGTGAATATGATTAGCATTTTAGTTCAGGATAATTGGCTTGACACTTTACTGGTAGATTCTTTAGATGATTTTGAGGAAACTGATGAGTGCCAAATAATGTATATATTTATCCCTTTTTGTTGGCATTTAACTCATCTTTTGTGCAGTAATTCTACATTTTATCCCATATTCTGTATTTTCATTGTTTTCAAGAATAAATATTTTTCTTACTTAATTTTGCATTTTTAGGTAATAAATAAAGTCTGGATGACTTGCGGAGCGGAAAAGAGCTGAAGAGTAGTGAAAAGCCAGAAGAAATTACGCAAGGAAGCCGCAAAGAATGGTGCGCACAAGTCCAAAAAGCTAGGAATGGGCTCAAGAAGGAAGAATTGTTCTTGAAGAAGATATGGGCTTGGCATACCCAAGGCCCAAAACCCTTACCCAAACCCATTTTCTATATCCATACCCGCCTCCATTCTCAACCGTTAGATCGGGTCCATCTCATCATCCAATGGTCGATCCTTCGTAGAGCATCAAAATCTGAAGTCTCTGCAAAACACCATAGTGCCTAAATTCCAAGCCTTCAGATTAGATTGTAGTTGAATCCAACGATCGCTTCTTTGCCTGCGCATCAAACCTCGATACTTCCGCTTAACACTACAACACCTAACCCCATCTAGAGTCGTTAACTTCGTTGTATTTTACATCCTACGGTCGCTACAAGCTGCTTCTTCCTTAGCCGTCCGATCCACCTACCATCTCCACATCCCATGGCCTAGCTTCGAAGATCATCCAACTTGATATCCCCGATCAACACTCTAACACCAAACCCTATACTACCCAACCAAACAGACCTTCTCCCAAAACCATCGACTTCACCTCCCCCATCCCTCTCTGCAACTTCACCACCTTCTTCACCTGCCGCACCACCACCACCACCAGCTCAATACGAGCTCTCAAATCACTCAACAACCCTATCCCACATCATTACTTCCCCTTTCACCAACTCTATGTCCTCCAAATCACTCAATTTCACGCCTCTCCCATGTCAGGAACCCTAGAGGTGAAATTGACAAATTAGGTGAAATAGAGTTGCAATTGGAGGCGTGGATAACATCAGGAGAGCAATTAGAGGCGTGGGTCGAAGTCAGAAGCAATCATCAGTGATTAGGTAAAACTAATTCCAATTTTTCACCAAACCCTAATTTACTGTTTTGGGGGTTTTTCTTTTAAAGTGTAATTGGGTATAAATATGGGTTGTGGGTGTTGTTGTAAAACTTATGCTGGGTTAGCCAGCTTCACTCTTGTAGAGAACTGGACTAGCCAGTTTCTCATTTGTTTCATGTTTACACTGTTGGTTCATATGTTTATCATGTTTTTGTATTTGCTCACCATATGTGTGTTGTTTGAATTACCTTGTATGATATTTATTATTGTTTACAAGATTAGCATGAGCTAAGTTGCATTGCTGAGGCTCAGATGATGCTTTAGTGCACTGTTAGGTAGTGGAATGCTAGGTTAGAGCCTTAGTGCACTGAATTGATTGAGCAATGGGAGAAATTAGTGCTCATAGCAAGCTGATTCTCTTTCCATTCCATTTGTATGCTTAGGATGCATTGTTTTGATTGAGCAATGGGAGAAATTAGTGCTCATAGCAAGCTAATTCTCTTTCCATTCCTTTTGTATGCTTAAGATCCTAATGTCAACCTAGAATTGCATTGTTTGGCTAGGTCACAAGGGTGGATTCAATTGCCTTAGTAACTTCTCACATTGCTTCCTGATCAGTTATTTCCTTCACTGTTTTTGCACTTCACATCTTGCTGTGCACTGAAATCAGTGCACTGCCTTCCCTGCCCTTGGCTCATAGCCTTGGTTCCTTGTTGTTTTACCATCTCTGTTTCACTGTCACTGCAACCTTGTGACCTTGCATTTAGTTTTGCATCAATTATCAGCATAGTGAAACTTCAACTATACACCCCAAGTCCCTGTGGAGATGACCTGTTCTTGCACATACACACTACAATGACAACTGTGCACTTGCAGTTTAACATGTAGGCCTTCTTATCCTTTGTCTTATTTCCTTACACCTTTAAATGCCTACCAAGTTTTTGGCGCCGCTGCCGGGGAGTGGTGTTGCCACTGCTGAGTTCCATTAGCATCTCTGCCTTGCAATCATTGCAGGCCTGCTTCACTATCATTGCAACCCTCTGCTTGCAAACATTGCAGCAGATCATTGCATACTTGCCTGACTATCATTGCAGGGTTGGCCTGACTATCTTTGCACTCTGTGATCATTGCAGGTACCACCTTGGCTGTGCTGCTGCTGCTGGTGCCTTCTATGCCAAGCTGTGCTGTGCTGTTGCTGCCAAGCCAAAGCCTGCTGCTGCCAACTGGGCTGCCAACTGAAGCTGTCAACTGGGCTCGCCTATTTCTGTTTCTGCCGGGCTTGTGCACGCTCTGCTGCTGGGCTCTGTTCCAACCTTTGTTGCTGGGCTTGAACCAACTGAGCTGGGCTTAGTAACCTCAATTTCGCTGGGCTTGCAACTTCTGCTCCTGGGCTTGCCCTTTTCTGCTGGGCTTCGCTGCAGATTCTGCTGGGCCTGTGTTGCTGAGTCACTTCAATTGCTGCTGGGCTTGAACGTGAGCTGCTTAGGACGATCATAAAGCCCAACTGGGCTGTGCAACTAAAAGGGGACTAAAAGCCTATTTTTGGGCTTCCCTCCAAAAACCAAGTAAGCCTAACCCATGAGTTAACCCACTTGGGCCTCATTTAAATTCAAATTCGGGCTTGTAATAATTATTTTTATTTTCTTTTTCTTTTATTTTCTTTTATTTTTCTTTTATGGGCTTGTAATTATTTATTGTTGTTTTTATTTTCTTTTGTGGGGTGTGATAATTTATGCTCGGCTAAGTTTAAAAAAAAAAAAAAAAAAAAAAAAAAACAAAACAAAAACAAAAATTTTGCTCCTAATTCCAAAAAAAAACCAAAACTTTTCTCCCATTCAAAAAACCAAATTTTACTTGCTCCCATTTTAACAACCAAATTTTTTCTTCTTTAACCCATTAAAACCAAACTTGCTCCCAAAATTGTAAAAAACCAAAAAAAGTCTCCCACCAAAACCAAATTCTAAAACCAAAGAGCTTTGTACACCCCTTTAAAACCAAATTCTGAGCTTTGTACATAGTTACTTAGCTTTTGAGCCAATCATGTCTAGATTTTGGCCTGCTTCGGGGAGTGGAAACAAAACACTTAGAGAACTTGCTTACGGGCAAATTCACATTGTGATCCTCCCCCTTCCATGATGTCAATAGTTATAGGAATTATTATGGACATTTTCAAAGTCCCGAGCCTCAATACATGAACCCTAATAACTATTCACACATGCATCATTCATCGCAACGTGAAAATGAACATTTTGCTAGTGCCTCACTCACACAATCATCACTTATGGATCAAATAGAAGCTCGAATCACAGCTTTAGAAATGCAATCACATGAGGAATCTGTCACATCTAATTTTCTTAGGCAACCTGAAATCTATGCATGTCCCGCATGTGGTAGTTTAGACCACCCTGTTGAGAATTGTCATATTTTGCATAATTTTAGGCAATGTAGAGAAAATCCAAGGTATGAAATGCCCATAAATTGTGAGAATGGTAGTCATTGGGACCATAATCAATCCTTTGAGGGTTGCGATCAATATTTTGTAAACCCTAATGACCATGCACACATGTACCATTCACCACAATTTGAACATGAAGAATTTTGTACTCCCATGAATTTAGACTCCACCACAGAAGCTTTAAGACTCTGCAAGCAAGACTATGATAGATCTACATCACGAATTCATGCACATTTAGATCAGATTTGCTTCACCTACAAAAGGAGGAAATTCATGAAGAAATGTGTTGTCCCTAATGAAGTGTCTAGTCCCATTCATGTAAGGAATTTGATATGAACCTAATTTAGAGGAACTGAATCGACTAATGACACCATCACTGTTAATGAGGACCAATATGCATGCTACCATGATGATGATTATGATGATTATGATGATATGTTAGAAGAACATGAAAATATTGTGGAACCTGTTGGTTCAATAACATATGGCTTCTCGCCCTCGACCTTCATGAATGTTGTTTTTTCTAATACTCATTGTAATTCATATGATTTTGATATTGACATGGGATTCGTACAATTATTCTGTGAAGATGAGCATGACATAGGAATAGTTGAATCTTCTGTAGACACTAATATGCATGAAAATATATTTGATGTGTCTGATTCTCTACCTAGGTCACATTGTGATATTTCTCCTGATTTGCCGATGCATGAGAATAAATTTGTTGATGATGTTGATGACTCTGATTGTGATCTTGCCAATTTGTTTGATGATTGTGAGCATGTTGTGACACGTGTAGAAGACTTAGGAGATTTTGATTTGATTAATAATGATGTGCCTATCGTCCTACATAAGTCACAATCTGTTGGCCTTCCACCCAACCTAGATTTGGTTTGTACCCATATTGTCAAACCGATTTTTCTGAAAATGCCTAATCTAGGTTTGGAACTGTGTGCTTCCCAAGTCCTCTTGGACTATTTTTCATCCAAATATAATACATTTGAGGAACCACAGTTGGAATTAGCATGTTTGCCCGTCCCTAGCACAGTCCACTTTGAGCTAGACCTTGTGCATGATGAACCCCCAAAACTGCGAGATTTTGTTTCCAAAATTTTATCCGTTGAAAAATCCAGGTTTTGGGGTAGCTCATTTTGTTTCACAGCTTCACTTGCATGCCTACCATATTATTATTGTGTGAAGCTGTTGAAACCTCTACACTTTGTCTTTTGGGTTGATCCTCAACTCTTTAGATTGTTAGTGTATGGTGAATTTTTGTATATAATCCAGTAGATACAATTTCTTAAAAACCCTTTTGTTCCTTTTGTATATATTTTGCTAATCCAATATGATCTCGGCTGAAATATGTTGGATTTTTTTGCCTTGAATAACGGAGTTTTAATTCTGCTTTCGCCGAAATCGGGTATTCTCTCTCCTTTTACTCTACTCAGCATCTCCCTTTCCATATGTTGCATTCTAATTCTTTCCATATTTTTAAACATTGAGGACAATGTTTAGTTTAGGTTTGGGGGTATAGAGTAGATACCACGATAATATGCTATAATTGAAATCGAACTCCTTCTTCTTTTGAAAAAATCGAAAAAAATTCAAAAAAAAAAATTAAAAAAATGAAAAATCATAAAAATGGAGCTCATTTACCTTGAAATGTTGACTCTTTTGCAAATATGTAATTATTAGGAGTCTTAGTCTAGATATTTAGGCACCCTGATTCTAGCACAATTCACATAGTGATAAGAAATTTGCACGCGCACGATCTACCAATACATGTATGGCCTCGATCTTCAAGGTGTTTGATAGGAAGTTACGATTGCCAATCACTTTAGAATACTGAACGAAACTTGACTAGCTTGTTCTTTGGTTGGTTGGGATAGAAGGTGGAGGTTACATTAAGAAAGACAACCATCGAATTTAACTGGGTGCATCAAAAAGGGCTACCTCTTGCAAAGTGTCATGTAATCTTTTGTTTCCTTTTGTTTATGTATCAAAAGTGTTTCCTTGTTCTAAAAAAAAAAAAAAAAAAAAAAAAAAAAAAAAAAAAAAAAACGATGTATATATTCAGAAAAAAAAAAAGAGAAAAAAATATCAGAAAAATACAAAAAAATCAAGTATTTATCAATTCCATCATCTCTTGTTCCAAAATAAAAAGAGAATAGTCAATGTAAATAAGAGTCATGTAAAGAGTCATCTTTTGTGTTTTATTGTAATAAGCAAGGAAGGGTGTATGCCATTGATGTACAACGCGAGTAATTGTGAAATACCTCCAACTCATTCACAATTCTCGTAAAGTCCGGACAGCTAGCTAGATTTCGACCTCGGTTCTTAGCCTGAGAAACTATCTCTTGGTGATTAGTAGTCATAACTTCAGATCTTTCTTACACATGTGTAGATACACTTTACACTCTTATCACATGTCTTTTTTTTGTTATCAGTGCTAGGATTGTGCCTTCGATAGCTAGATTGACATCTCCATTTTGCTGTGAGCTTAACTGTTTTGCACATGTCACATTTGATGGAATATGAGCTTATATTTTGACCTAGAACTTTGTAGGTACGTTCTAAGCAAACCTTCACGAGACTTCAACTCGTCCACTAGGGACACTTAGTGGTTTAAAAGGCTTAGTGCATACGCTAAATGCATTCGAGAGACCAGCGACAGTGGTATAGTTAGGATTTCCTTAGTTTTGTTTTACTTGAGGACAAGTAAAATTCAGGTTTGGGGGTATTTGATGAGTGCCAAATAATGTATATATTTATCCCTTTTTGTTGGCATTTAACTCATCTTTTGTGCAGTAATTCTACATTTTATCCCATATTCTGTATTTTCATTGTTTTCAAGAATAAATATTTTTCTTACTTAATTTTGCATTTTTAGGTAATAAATAAAATCTGGATGACTTGCGGAGCGGAAAAGAGCTGAAGAGTAGTGAAAAGCCGGAAGAAATTACGCAAGGAAGCCGCAAAGAATGGTGCGCACAAGTCCAAAAAGCTAGGAATGGGCTCAAGAAGGAAGAATTGTTCTTGAAGAAGATATGGGCTTGGCATACCCAAGGCCCAAAACCCTTACCCAAACCCATTTTCTATATCCATACCCGCCTCCATTCTCAACCGTTAGATCGGGTCCATCTCATCATCCAATGGTCGATCCTTCGTAGAGCATCAAAATCTGAAGTCTCTGCAAAACACCATAGTGCCTAAATTCCAAGCCTTCAGATTAGATTGTAGTTGAATCCAACGATCGCTTCTTTGCCTGCGCATCAAACCTCGATACTTCCGCTTAACACTACAACACCTAACCCCATCTAGAGTCGTTAACTTCGTTGTATTTTACATCCTACGGTCGCTACAAGCTGCTTCTTCCTTAGCCGTCCGATCCACCTACCATCTCCACATCCCATGGCCTAGCTTCGAAGATCATCCAACTTGATATCCCCGATCAACACTCTAACACCAAACCCTATACTACCCAACCAAACAGACCTTCTCCCAAAACCATCGACTTCACCTCCCCCATCCCTCTTTGCAACTTCACCACCTTCTTCACCTGCCGCACCACCACCACCACCAGCTCAATACGAGCTCTCAAATCACTCAACAACCCTATCCCACATCATTACTTCCCCTTTCACCAACTCTATGTCCTCCAAATCACTCAATTTCACGCCTCTCCCATGTCAGGAACCCTAGAGGTGAAATTGACAAATTAGGTGAAATAGAGTTGCAATTGGAGGCGTGGATAACATCAGGAGAGCAATTAGAGGCGTGGGTCGAAGTCAGAAGCAATCATAAGTGATTAGGTAAAACTAATTCTAATTTTTCACCAAACCCTAATTTACTGTTTTGGGGGTTTTTCTTTTAAAGTGTAATTGGGTATAAATATGGGTTGTGGGTGTTGTTGTAAAACTTATGCTGGGTTAGCCATCTTCACTCTTGTAGAGAACTGGACTAGCCAGTTTCTCATTTGTTTCATGTTTACACTGTTGGTTCATATGTTTATCATGTTTTTGTATTTGCTCACCATATGTGTGTTGTTTGAATTACCTTGTATGATATTTATTATTGTTTACAAGATTAGCATGAGCTAAGTTGCATTGCTGAGGCTCAGATGATGCTTTAGTGCACTGTTAGGTAGTGGAATGCTAGGTTAGAGCCTTAGTGCACTGAATTGATTGAGCAATGGGAGAAATTAGTGCTCATAGCAAGCTGATTCTCTTTCCATTCCATTTGTATGCTTAGGATGCATTGTTTTGATTGAGCAATGGGAGAAATTAGTGCTCATAGCAAGCTAATTCTCTTTCCATTCCTTTTGTATGCTTAAGATCCTAATGTCAACCTAGAATTGCATTGTTTGGCTAGGTCACAAGGGTGGATTCAATTTCCTTAGTAACTTCTCACATTGCTTCCTGATCAGTTATTTCCTTCACTGTTTTTGCACTTCACATCTTGCTGTGCACTGAAATCAGTGCACTGCCTTCCCTGCCCTTGGCTCATAGCCTTGGTTCCTTGTTGTTTTACCATCTCTGTTTCACTGTCACTGCAACCTTGTGACCTTGCATTTAGTTTTGCATCAATTATCAGCATAGTGAAACTTCAACTATACACCCCAAGTCCCTGTGGAGATGACCTGTTCTTGCACATACACACTACAATGACAACTGTGCACTTGCAGTTTAACATGTAGGCCTTCTTATCCTTTGTCTTATTTCCTTACACCTTTAAATGCCTACCAGAAACCATTCTCTTAGATCAGATATGTGATCAATCTTTAGAAGAATCTCTTGAGTATTTTAAAGATTCTATGGACCCAAAAATTCAGGCAATAGTTTTAGGTTTTTCTGAGAATAATGATGACCCTAAGTTTGGGGGTAGAGAACTAGAAGAATCTCTTGAGTATTTTAAGGACTCTGAAGATCCGGAAATTCAAGAAATAGCTAGAGGTTTGTCTGAGAACCCTAAGTTCGGGGGTAGTGATGGTTCTTGTGATTGTATCGTATCCCTAATTAGAGTCCCTAACCTGGGACTCGAGCCTTGTACATCTGAGATATTACTTGAGTCTTTTCAGACTCCGCAACCCGATCCTCCTGATACTGTCCAGGAGGTAACCCAGGTATTAGAGACCCTTTTTTCGGATGAATATATTTATCGAGACACACATATGAAGTTCAATTACGCGCCGCAGATAAACCCAGTTGTCTTGACAGAAACCTTAGATGAGGACGTGCTCCTTCTTTTCATTTTTCTAAATCAGTGCAGTTGTCTCATACTGGTGTCAGCTCTATTTGGTCTTATGGACCCACAATTGTTTCGACTATTGATATATGACTTTGGAAGGTGACAATCCTTTTTGAGGTATTTGATGTCTAGCTAAAGACTTTAAATTTAGAATTTCCTGGGAGGTACTCATGCTTACGGTAATATCCTTCCTTATTTCTTTTTCCATCCATCAAGTGGTAACAGTTTCTTACTGTTCATGCTTTTAATTTCATCTTTAGAACATTGAGGAAAATTTAGATTTAAGTTTGGGGGTGGGGAAGAAACTTTTTGTTAGCTCTTAGCTGCAACAAATAAACTCCAGAGCCAAGAAATTTATGCTTATTAAGGTTGGCACTAACCAATCTAAGTGGATGGGAACATCTTGGTTGTAGGAGTTGAGGAACCAATATGATTAGATGGAAACATCTAAAGAGTCTATTCATAAAAGCACAGAGCTCAGGTGTTAGAATTAAAAAAAACATGGTAGTTTCGCCATATCTCGTTGAATCCTAATCCTTCTGTTTTTATTTTTTAAGTGATTTGGTGGGGCACACGATTCAAGTTGTTAATTTTGCTAGGGTGGAATAGAGTGATTGAGATACCAAAAAAAAAAAAAAAAAAAAAAAAAAAGAAAAAAGAGACCAGACCATTAGACCAACCGGAATAAATTCAATAAAGTCGACCACTGGTGCCCTTGTATATGCCAGTTGTGTTGACCTAGAGTTAGGTTTATCGACCACTGGTCCCCTTGTATATGCAAGTTGTGTTGATATTAGTCAGACCGGTATCTCAGTCCATTAGGATAGGTTCACCTTGGCAGAGGCCTTGAGACAGATATGGGAAACACCGTTCACTTTTAACCATCTCTTTATCCATCTTCTTAATCTTTCCATGTGATTGGTTGACTCCGGTTATGATGTACAGAAACTATCTGAGTAGAGCTCTGTCACTTATATATGAATTTTATTATGCTGAGTGCAAACTCGTGTACAACAATTGGAATTTCACATCAGGGTACTTCCTCCTATAGTCAATGATTGTATGCCAACCAAGGAGATTCTTTAGTGCCTTCCAAGGTTCTGCGTAGATATATAGGGTCTGGAGTAAAGGTTTTGTGGGTACACCTCTGGTAAACCCTCCGGAGACAACACTCCGCCACTAGGGCCACCTAGCGGTTTAACGGCTTGCTTCACGTGTTAAGTGTAGTCATTTTTATTTTCTAGATTTGCTCGAGGACTAGCAAATAATAAGTTTGGGGGTATTTGATAGACACATTTTTGTGTCTACGTTATCCTTAATTTCATGTATTGTTGGTACTCGATTTTTTGTACTTATTATGGTATTTTATGTGTTTTTAGGTATTTTTGGAAATAAACATTCTTGGAAAAATCGGCTCGAAAAGTCGTCTAAAGCACCAGAAGGAACGTGTTATTCAGACCCTCATTTGTGGATAAGGGGCGCCCAAATGATAAGGGGTACCCAAAGGATATTTGCACCCAAGCAGCTGATCAGATACACCCCTCATGGCATCTGCTATTCGCACCCCAGGACCGGATAAGGGGCACCCATCTTCTTCTTCACGGGAAAGATATTTGGCGGGAAAAGAAATCTCAATTGTGTGAGATTCTGGTCATGATATTATGGGGATATTTGTGTCTTTAAGACATGATTATCTTCTTACCATGATAGTAAGATTTTGTACGTGTCTTGAATGGAAGGAAATCGTATACTTTTGGATATTTTCGAAAACAGGGAAGGAATTATTCACGGAATTAATTGAAGATATTCTCTTCATTATTTGGCTCAATTAAATGAGAAGATTTGGATATACCATACAACTCAAAAGACGTGTGAAAATGGAGAGGAAATATTCCCGTGAAATACTTTCATTAACTGCAAAGATATTTTGGAGTAATTGAGATGATTGTCGACCTAAGATTGGCTTCACAGTATAAATAAGAGTGTCTTGGGTATCAGTGAGGGGATGGAGAGTTTGGGGATCGTTTAGAGCAAACCCGGTTTAATCATTATTTTCTCCCATTTCATCACTTGTAAACACTTTTGAGCAATGAAAAATTATTCTGAGTGTGTTTCCAATATGCGGAGCTAAACCCAATCCTTGGGGCTATGGAGGAAGTCGTTGTTTCGGTAAAGTGATATATTTTTATTAATTAATTACAACAACTCTATTATGATTTTTGCATTGAAATAAAAATTGTTTATATGATTTTGATTAGTTAGGTGTATTTTCTCTTGATAGAATATGCTTGCTTTAGGGTTTTGATATTCTATGCTTGGATTAACATCTATTCTTTTGGAAATCTACATGTCTAGGCAATACTATTAGAATCAATTTGAATGTTGAGTTGCATAATTATTGTTTTATTAAATCACTAATATCAACCAATGGTGGAATCCTAGTCCCATTCTCTCCATAATTTTCACAACATCTTTTTAATTTAGTTCGCTATTTTTATTTATTAAAAAAATCTAAAAATCCGCTTTCACAAGTCTTGAACGAATCATATTACTACGACAACTTTGAAATTACATCAAAGACCCCCCTCCCCATTTTGATGTCCCTTTTGATGATCATGTTCTGGTTGGAGGGTTTAGTGTGCCAGCTAAGTATGAAGAGTTATACACCAAGATATGGAAGAAGTACGGCCACATAGCTACTTCCAAGAAGCTTAAAAGTCGCTTTGCATTAGTCAATGATGTCCAAGAATCTTTATCCTCTATTTATGGTATGAGCATCGTGACTGGGCGCACCGTTTCCAAGGAAGTAATTGAAAGCTGGAAGTTTCATCGAGACGTGTTCGTGTAGTATGAGTTTAATGCCTCTTGGTTCTGTAAAGGACTTTATGAAATCCAGAAGTTGCAAGGTGAAATGAATGAAGTTCCTTCCATGAATTGCATTGCTCGTTAGGAGGAAGAGATCGAGAGGTTGTCTAAGGAGTTGGAGTTGAAGTAGGTCGCCCTTCAAAACGCGAAAGCTGCCCTTTACAAAAAGAGCGAGTTGTTGCTGAAAGATTTCCCTTGATACTCTGCATCTTCTTTTCTTGTACTTCTCTTTTAGGCGTTTTGAGTGATGTGAGGAATTCCTTTCATGGTTTGATTTGATGATTTTTTTTTTTTTTTTTTGAACTAGCAAGTGATGGAAGATATTTGAATTTGATTTTGGGATAATTCATGAGTAGTTTTCTCCGAGAAGAATTATGAGCGAGTCAATAGAAATTCTAGACATTCTCATTTTTGAACGCATGTAATGTACCTTAGAAAATTGTATATGTTGCATGAAAATTGCAAACATCACATGAACGGAAACATGTATAGCGAAACATAAGATGAAGATTGGGAATAATAATGACTTCATTCTCAAAATGGGACGCCTGTGAGTCCTCAGTAAATTTCCAAAGATTTCTCATACAAATAATTGTTTTTAACGAGACTTAAGACTTACTTGTTGGCGAGATTCCAACGGAATGAAATTGGGCTTTCCCAGATAATTGCTTAAAACGGGTTGTTATAACACGCTTCTGCTAATGACTCCTGCTAATGAAAAGTCCCCATCTAATTCGATCTCTCCTGTGAAACAGCACACATCGGCTTGTGGAGAGAGGAAATATTCTCGGTTCATAGGTGCAGCTCCCTTGAATTGATTTTCTCCCAGACAATGCGTTTTAGGCCGTTGCACTCACTGGTGGGGTGATGGATGAATCTGTGGTAATGACAATATCACGGATCAATCATCTCCTGATCAGTCGGTGAACGCCATACAAGAGGTAATTGAACTACTTCATCTTGCACCCAAGCCTCCAATAGCTCCAAAACCTTTCTCATTGAAAACGGGAAATGCGGGTATTCTGAATCCAGCTTTTCTTGTGTTTGTAGCTGCTGTCGTGAGAATTCTTGCGGGTTTTGATACGAGTCTCGTTTCGAGAGCGTGGCTGAGGTGTGCATTGACATAGATACAGATCGTTTAGTTTGGCGGTTTTGTCGAAGTGTAACTCCTCCCGAAGGTCCCACATCAATGGCGTTACGACGCAGTTGAACTGAGTATCGTTCATCAGCGAAGTTTTTGTCTTCGTGGTGGTCTTGGAAAATTTCTCCTTCTTCTGGCGCCTCTCTGTTTGGTAAAGTCGTTGTGGTTGGGGGCGTGGACTGTTGAAAAGCTCTCTGAACTTCTGCAAGGGTTTTGAGATATATACTCTCCAACAGAGTCTCGTAAGCCGGGCCTTGGTTCTTATTTTGTAGGTGTTGTGTCACTCCTGGCAAGTCATGTTCCCTGTGAAACGTCTTTGTCCCTTCATTGCTGGGTGGATTTTGATCGTTTCCTTTTGGCTCATATCCACGACTACGTATCCTGTCTGCATCACTGCTGGTAAAAGCGCGAACTTCAGATAAAGATCCAATGTCCTCTTTATCGTTAATGGTGTTAGTAGATTCTTTCCACAATCGGTTTACTATACTTCGTAAAATACGAAGCATCTCGTTTTTCCGTTTGGAGATATCGGCCTGACTTGCGAGAATATCTCTTAATACCCCAGCTATGTCTTCCGCGCTTCCATCACTCATGACTTTCGGAGGGCTTGGCAGGCGAGGATGCATCACAGAATGGAAGTTTTGAGATTTGTGAATAAAACGAAATTGGGTTAAAGAATGTGTTTAAATCCTAAAAACACCCTCCCGAATTCAAGAAAATTGAAAAATCGAAATTGATCTTGCAACCAAGATATTAACCTCCCACTGTAGTCGCCAGTTGTTTTGGGGTAAAAACTGATTCTATGTTTTTTTGGTAATTTGGGGTGTGTTATTAAGAAACGAGTTCAAACCCTAAAATAAATGCACTACACGGGAATGCTTTTAGGTACGAGAAATAAATCTGTAAGACTCTAGCCTAAACCAAGAAACATCCGTTCCAGATTCAATGAGGTCACAAGGTGAAGGAGAAGGGTTGATCTTAGGGAGGGAAGCGAAGAAGGTGTTTAAGATCAGAGTGTTGAATTATGAAGGTGTGGTTGTTTATGACTTGTGTATCAGAAAGTGATTTCTGTCTACTTGTGTTGATAACACTTTAGTCCTCCTTTTCGAAATAGATTGAAAATCTATTTATACAAGTCATTTGATCGCAACCCTGATCTCCTAGGAAGTGGAGGGAGTGAAGTAGTGGAGAAGTGGGTTTTGTACGAAAGGTAGTGATCATCGCGTCTCGGTATGAGGAATGACTGATCACACGTTCTCCCACTACTCTCATTACTTATAACCGTCCGCCTTTCCTGACACGTTCTCGTAATAGACGCGTTGTATGCCGCACGCTGTAAACCGCCAGACCAATACCCAGTAAGCATCCCCCAGTTTATGATTTGATGTCTCGAATAAGTGGGTCAAGTCGTGGGACCCGCCGCGGAGAATAACATGGTGCTATTAGGTGAAACAACTGAGTTGTTTATGAGGCCAATATAAAATATTGTATGTATTCGATGCATGTGAAGCATCACATTTAAGCAGCTCAAAATAATCGATGTGTATGAAGCATCGTTGTTTTAGAACCTGATTGAATAAGTCGCGGATAGGCGTCTTAAAGAAGATAGCATGATCGACCACCTTTGAGTGATCGTTTGAGAACACTACGATCAAGTCATTTCTTGGCCGATCGCCTCACGTGGAAGAGGGATGGCCGGTCTTCATAATGTTTCTTTGCTTGTTTTCGAAAAACAAATCCACACCATCCAACTAGGTTAGAAAAGTTGGATGAACAAGATGATTTGCGGCAGTTGTATACTGCCATCGACACAACTTTAGGGTTTAGGGAGCGTGTGGCCCTCCCCTCTTTGGGCGTGCGTTTCGGGGCATTGAGCCCTAGTTTGCATAAGCCGGTCAATCACGTGTAAAGGTGGGTCCGCAGTGATCCCGTTAACACCTTCGGGACCACTTGAATCTAGATCTATGCCGCTCGTTTAGGTTGGCGAATATGGATGGTTGTGATCAATCTGCGACAATTATGTACTGTCGTGACCTAAATTAGGGTTTTCAAAGTAGTGCGTTCAAGTTACTTTGGGAAAACGATTTAGTATGTTCTGGTCTTGCCATGGAGAAGTCGATCGTTCAAAGAATAAATTGGGCCAACAGTGAACATGTTGGCACTTCTTTGGTTGCTCGAGATGCGATCCAAGCCGTCTAACTAGGCCGGCAAAGATGGACGATCATGATCGATCTGCGACAGCTATGTATCGTCGCGGCCCAAACTAGGGCTTTGTTTACGACGCGTTTACTCGAGTTTGGGCAATCGATTTAGCGCCCTATAGGTTTGCTGCCGGCAAGTCGTTTGCTAAAGGGGAAAGCGGGGCCGCCAATGATCATGCTGATACTTCTTTAATCATCTGCAGGAATATCTAAGTCGTCCAACTAGGCTGGCAAAGTTGAACGGATATGTTAGCTTTTGAGACCGTTTTTCACGGTCTTAGCTCGTTTGAGCTTGGTTTTTACGCAGCGCAACCGCTCATGTTTGGATCAACGTTTGAAGCGCTTGTGAATGAGCAACATGGCGGTCTATCAACTAGAGGACTGGTGGTCCCGCCGGTAGTTGTTACGGTGATTGCATGGTCCTGCTAGGAGTAAGCTATGCTTGTTAAATCGTTCCGCCAAGTTATGTGGCCGTGATGGTTTCTGAGACCAACATTAACAGACTAGACTTATTTTAAGAAATAAATGTGTGTTTGATCACGCTAACTTTAATTAAAAGTGTGTGAACGTGTGGATCTCTTTGTCAGATAGATGTAGCTTGTATGAGTATTTTTTGTGCACATCCCAATACTAGCACTTCGGGAGATTCGTGCTACTCTGCTGAGAGTGAGCATTGATCGTCATGTCATGCCAGTACTGAGAGTTCGGCTGGGAACACACGGAAAAAATACAAGGAAAATCATGCATCAGTTAATAATCCTCGTTTAATTGGGGGCCTCTAAAAACAATTAGGGGCCACACACTACAAGACAAAAAGGGCCATGAAATAACAATTTGTGGTTAACCCTTATCCCAATATTTTTTAAATGTCCAAATTACCCCTAAATAATTAGTGTTATTTAAGTTGTTAAGTTAAGCTAATTAGTTTGTTTAAATTAAAATCAGATTTAGGAGTTAAAATTGGGGGGGTAGGGGGAGGGGGGAGTAGTTTTTTTGTGTGTTAAGAAGAAGAAGAGGAGTTTTTGTGGGGAAAATTATGGTTTTTAGAAATGAGTGATTGTAATGGAGGAAATGATGTTGGTGAAGCTTCAAATAACAAACATGATTGTGTTGATGGTGAGATTGTCTCAACTAATCCTATGGATTGGATGTTTAATGAAGAGATGTTAATAGAGGAAGCCATGAATATTGGTGCAACTAATCCTATGGATTGTCCTTATTCATTCTAGCCAACATTTAAACAAAGAACTTCTAAACAACATTCTAAAATCTTAGGAAAGCAAAATAATTTCAACAAACCATCCAAACCAAACCCCAAGTATCTAATGGACAAAATAGTTGCATCTAAGAAAAGTTAAGAAACATAAGTTCAAGTCAAAAGTAACATAAAACATAAGTTCATTTCGACAGCAACCCCTAGTACCTCCCTGATCGTCTAACTTTACATCTTCTATTAGGACCCTAATTTGCACAGCCCACTGGGGAACCACCATCTTCTCTACTGCCTTGTTCATCAAGTGGGTGATGGCTACCTTGTCCCTGTTCAACACGTTATTTTCCTAGTTGGCTACGTGTTTTCTTGGTCCTCTTATCTTCCTTAGCCAGCTCAGCAAACATTTTCTTTGAATTGGTATTTTCAACGTGTCTGCAGTAATCAGTGTACCGACGTTGCTTGTCAGGATCGAACACTTCCCCTTTGTCGGCCGAGCAACACAGTGCGTTTGCAAAAAGATTCATTTGTTCCCTCTATTTGCATTCAAATACAAATTCACATTAACAAACTTATATTTGTATGTAGATGACGATGACAATTACAATTACAAAAATAAAGACTCACCACAAGCTTAAGAATGGTAGAATCATCCTTTTCATCCTCCTTATCACCAACATCATTACCATCATCATCATCATCCTTATCACCACTACCACCACCATTTCCATCATCCTCCTCCTCATCATTATTGTGTTCATCCTCCTCCTCCCCAATCTCCAAATCCTCCCTACCACCACCACCTCGACCAGAACCACTGTTACCAGCATGACCATCATCATCATCATCATCATTACAAACGACCCTTCAACATAAATGACGACTCCAAATTAGATCATGATGATTCTCAAATACATAATGACGACTCTACTTCTTTTAGATAACGAACCTTCTAATTATTTGGACAGTAAGCAAGTTATTTATAACATAGATTCGTTAGATTCTAAAAATGGGTCGTCATAAGGAATCATTAATAGTTTATATATTAAAACTAACGACCCTTTCATTATTTTGGACAGAGAGTTAGTTTTATATAATATAGAGTCGTTTGACAATAAAATAGGTCTTCAACATGAATCATCATCGGGGTACTTAAAACATCATACTATTTAACCTAGGGTCGTTATCTCCCTCAGCATAAACATTAACGATTTTTCATAATATCAACATGCAGATGAAAAATCGTTAAGGAACAAGGACTTAGATTATGACGACCCTAGAACTGAAACTGCAATTTTGCAGTTGATTTCATAATATCAAAACGCAGATGAAAAATCGTTAAGGAATAAGGACTTCGACTATAACGACCCTAGAACTGAAACTACAATTTTGCATTTGGAAACCTAATTTTTCAATCAGAAAATCAAATCAAACGCAGATCCAAGTTAGATTAGGGGGTTATAGTTCACATACCTTTTGATTGGAGCCATACGTTTCTCCGATTCCGCCTTAGTACGTGCCATTTTTGTAGTAAAAGCTAATCGTGTCATGTTTGAAAGAAAAAAAGAAGAAAAAAAATCAGATCGTTAATGGCGGAGTAGGGAGCAGAGAGAGGAATAGGGGAGGAGGAGAAGATTTTTTTGTTTAAATAGGAAATGAAATTGGGGGCCTTCGGTTAAGGGTTGATAGGATTTTTAGTTTAGTTATTAGGGAAGGACATAATAGTATTTTCGCCACCTTTTGAACCCCCCTATAAATTTTGGTGTGGGAAACATATTGGTCAGGGCCCCTAATTGTTTTTAGGGCCCCCCAATTAAACGAGGTTAACAATGCTGGCATAAGATAGAATTCACAGAATACTTGGAATTGCTAGCACCATTCTGAATGGACTTCATCTATATACTGAGTCGTTCAATACATGTTTGATTAATGAGGTTTGAGCACTCATTACTTTCGAATGGCCTTTACTCCTTTGCAGGATCACAGCATTAAATATAGGGTTTTACGATTTTGACCCTGAATTAAAAACCACCATCAACAGTACCACCATCTCCCTCCAATCACTTTCATCATTCCTTGATGTCCTATTTCGAACTCTCTCCCTTCTTGAAGTATTTCCTCATTTCCGGATCCAAATTTTCCACATAAGGATGAGACCACTATTGATACTGTTCCAAGCAATTCTCATCCGCATTGGAAGTGCCATGAGAAGCTTCAAGCCCTCTTCTACTCATTTGGTTCACTACTTCGGATCGAGCATTCTAATGATCGATCAACGATGCTGGTTCATAAATCAATTTGACATATTTGTACTTAAACTGGGAGTTGGTTATGCTTCTTTTTAAAACGAGAGGCTTCAGGTACTCTTTTATGGACAATACCAATTTGACGGAGCGCTCTACGAGAATCTAAAATGACGAACCCAGTTAGATGAAACAGAGGTCCAACATAGATCGCCACATAAAAAAATACTCTATCACCAACTTCATCTTCTCCATCCTCATCAAGTCTCAAATATGGATCAAAAACCACATCATCAATTGTCAAAGCTTCCAGTGTTTTCCTCATGTCGACCATTTTCGTCTCTTTAGTCTTGTGTTGGGCCCCTAGAAAGGGGTATCTTCCACCTGTAGGTTTATCTAGAGCCAACTTCTTATCCCGAGAAGGCCTCAAGCATTTAAATGGTCGTAATCCCATCACTACGGAAAAAAAAAATTATAAATAAGATAAAAAAAAAATTATAATTAAGATATTACACGCAAAACAAATAGAAAAGTAAAAGAAAAACATTTGTTATACTGAAACAAAAAGATACCTGGATAAGAGCAATACATCCCACAGTTTGTGTTTTGTTTCACCTATAGGCTTTGCAAAGATCGTCCATCACACTAGAAAGGAAGGCATTGCCCCACGAGTACCTAGGTACCTCGTTTGTTTTCGGATCGAGACTGAGAGACTTTAACCACTGTAAATAACAAGCATTCACCTTATTTCCCGAGAAATCGGGAAAAAAGACGGTGCCAAGAGAGTGTAACAAGTAAGCTATAGCCGTATGTCTAGTTCTTGCTCCAATCCATCACCACATGTCCACTAGCAACCTTGGCGCCAGAATCCTCAAACTTCTCCCTCAGACGAATCATGTTAATATTCCTTTCCATCTTAACTGATTCTTGACGTTCACTCGCTATTTTGTATTCCCTTTTATCTCTAGGCAACACTCCGCCACCTATCTCAAACTCTTCTTCCGCTTCAAGTTTGCCCCACCGAAGACACTCTTTCGCCAAGACATAAATCTCTTCAAAAGGAATAAAATTGTTGAAACACTCAAAAACAGCTTTTCCTTCCAAAGCAAGACCGATAATTTGTTTTGCATCATCTGGAGTGATAGTCATCTCGCCGATCGGAAGTAGAAAAATCATGATTTTGGGCCAGAATCTTTATCTAAACCCACAAACAGTTACAACATCATAGGTATTCTGCAAATCCTCGATTCCATACCATAACCCCGAAGCTTTTACCAAGGCTACCACAGCTGGATGCTCTCTATCCAACGGCCATAACTTTCCTTGTTGGTGCTTTAATTTAGGGACCGCTTTATCGGGAAGCTACAACCAATAAAAAAATTGGGTTGTTACAATTAACAATCCATAATAAAAATTAAAATAACGAACATTAAATTTGATTTATTACCTTTACGGCACACACCCTAGCAGTCCATGATGACTGGTAACCAAACAAGAAGAATCAATCTTTTGGCTCACCTCAAGGTCTCCTATTCTTCTTGGGAGGGAAAAGCTGTGTAGCATCAATGATTTGTTTTTCTGAGTCTTTTGGTGGATACTTCTTTTTCTCATTCTTCTCCTCATTTATCACGCCTTTACTCTTATCAATAGCAGCAACAACACTTGTTTCGGCAAATTTTTCTTCTTCAATCTCTAAATTTGGTTGTTCAACAACCACATTTGCACTTCCTCCACCTTCACTTCCTTCACAAGTGGCAACTCCACCTTCATTTCCTCTACCTCCACTTCCTCTATCAGTGGCAACTCCACCCTCCATCTTCATTTACTCCACCTCCACTTCCTCCACCTCCGCTTCCTCCACCAGTGACAACTCCACTTGCATTCCTTGCATTTGCACCCAATGATTTTGTGTGACAAGGTTGCGGAGTCGGGACATTACAAGGTGTTACTTTTTGTGATCTTTTCTTCCTCCTTTCATTTCCTCTGTTTAAAGTTGATTGCATATCAATACAAACAAGACCAAAAAAATAAAAGCAAGTAAATACGGTTGGGAAATCTAGACATAACCAAGTCGTGACACAAAAAATGGCTAGGAAAAATTGACAGTCCTAGGCACAACCCAGTTTACGGATGGGACCTTTAGTAATCGACCATGACATAACACCAATAACGTCTAGGAAATAAAATTTGCGGCTTGGTTTCTCAAATTACGGATAGGAAAACCATAGCCTTAAACGCTACCGCTGGATTAATTTTCAATACAATAGAAGATACGGATAGGAATAACCTAGATGTGACAATTACGGATGGGAGTTTGAGAAATCGACCAAGTAACTGCGAGGAAATAACATTTTATGGCTAGGAAATAAAATTAGGATATGAATAACCTAAGCGTAAACAATTATGTTGAATTAAATTTCGAACACAAAATAATATATGGCTAGGAATAACCTAGCCGTAAACAAATTATTGCAGTTAGGATTTTTCAATTCCCGTCTATATTGTGCATGTTACAGCTGGGAGTTCTTAGTGATCCCAACCGTAACCGGTATTTACGGCTGGGAAAACAAGAACTCCTAGCCGTAAACAGTTTCAAAAATTGTTTTTTCATACCTAAATTTCGAAACCAACTAAATAATCATTCAAACGCTTAAATAAATAGTGGGTTTTTTCAATTCATACCTTATTGCAGTCATATCAGGAATCTCGGCGGCTGTCTCATATCCTTCATTCACTTCTTCTTGATTTTCAGTTTCATCTTCACTTTCTGAACTTGATTTTTCTGGTTCAGGAGGAGGTTGTTTCGAAGATCCTTCCTTTTCCATTGTCTTCACTATGGTTTTATACAATGGATTTAATCGATGATGAAAGTTTTTTGAATCGACGATTAATCGTCTCAAACGAAGAAGAAAACAAGAAAAGAAAAAAAGCAGAAGCAGAAGAAGAAGAAGAAGAACAAGAATTTCGGTTTAATGATTTTCAGTTTTTACTTTTATTAGATTAATTAGTTAGTTGAAGGGTAAAAGGGTAATAAGTTAAGTTTATTAAGGGTATTTTTGAATTTTTACATATATTAGGACCCTCATATCCACATCTTAGTTATAACAATCATATCAAGCCCCTCAAAACCAATCCAATTGCAGCCCAATAATAGGACTACTTATGTCATTGATTTCAGGAAGGAGGAAGTCGGGAGTCTAATCCCACCGTAAGAATTTATATTAAAAATGTCGTTATTTGCATAGTTGGTTAGGTTTGGTAGTTTTAACAATGGAGCCAGTATGACTGGCTGTGTTGGGGTAGGGGTCTGGATCTGACTTTCGCATATAAAAAAAACACTTTTATTCAAGCCAACCAATTATCACCTGCTCTATTATTTTCCATCTCATTCCCCACGTAAAGGCCAATTGCGTTGCATGTATTATTTGAAAGGAGCCTTTCGATACTAAACATAACCACTCTCTACCATTGGTTACTGCTATATAAGTGTATAACTTGGATTTAATTATAAATAATCATTTTACTTTATTAGGTATCACCGGGACCTTACGGCCCCGGTTCAACCTCTCATTTAAGCATACATAGTTTAGGATCACACAACAGCTCTGAAATGTAGCAATTCTGGTATGCACCAATAAACAGCTAAAATGGTTTATGCAACAGAACTATTTTATATAAAACAAATTCACATATCCTAGTAGTATTACTACTACATCTCGGATTGATCATGGTTACCATTTTTTCTCCATGGAATTAGACATCTTGAGAAAATTAGGACTCTCGCATCTCACGAGTAGTTATAATTTTTCTCATTGTACAGAGATTTTCTCCCTCCACATGCACAAAATTATCGGACATATGTTTCCGGTCCATGTAACAAAAATGATTTTCTATTAGATGTAGCAAATAATACGTCTTTCAGGACCACTTAGACCTTCATGAGTCGTTTAGGTCACTTCCTGATCACAATATTTAAAGGTGATCATGCATACTTAAAGATCACCAATGACGGAAATTAATAGTTTCCCGCCGGTTTTTGTAGTTTTAACTTAAAAATAAAACCAAATATGAAATCCAGTAGCGAGCCAACTTAAAATTACGACAATTATGTCCCTGAACGATGTTGGGTTCCTAAATAACAATTATGTCCCATGTGTATTCATCAATAGCACAATTACTTGTTAGATAATCGAATTCTTGAAACTTGGTACATCTTGTTCTTGACAATTGGTTGTCGTGAAAACTCTTGACACTTGGCATATTAAAATTATCAAGCTCCCTTCGGACATATCTGTCTTTAAATGATAATACAATTATGGTGTTAATGCTTGACATATCATAAGTATCTCCCTTATAAAGCATAGTTTGGACAACTTAGGCAAGATAAAGAGCGGCCAAGATTCATTCTTGGCAAAGCTAAATCCATGGCTCTGGTTGTTCACATCATTATTGAATCATTAATTTCTTATAATAAATACTTTATTAATGTATTATCATAAATGTCTTATAATTATCTTAATAAATATATTTTCATTAGATAAATAATAAATTTGTTAATAAAAAATCATAATAACTTTTAAAATTCTTTTCAACCCATTACATTTTTCTAAATATATTTTTATTAAATAGTTTTATAATTATCTTAATAAATATACTTTAATTAAATAAATAATATATTTTTAATAAAGAATCATAATGACTTTTAAAAGTCTTTTCAACCCATTACAGTTTTCTAACTAACTTTTGAATCACATCTTGAAATAAGTGTTTACGGAATACAACCTAATTAAACAAATATTTTAAACATAGCTCTTGGTTGGTAACTAGCAACAAGCTGGGCTCCAACACCTTTTTGAATAGCAATGCCTAATTTATGAAAAATAAAACTACCACCACCACTACTAGCATCATTGTTAACTAAACAATTCTTCGGACGCTTGAAAAAGCATAAAAAATCCCCACTTAATTCTCCTAAAGTAGAGAAAACTAAGACACCCAATCCATGACCGTGCGAAACACACTTGTCCAAATATTTGGTGTGTTTACGTGAGACCGCATTAGATATAGCTTTGTCAGGGATGAAAGAGCGAACTCCTCCACCGGTGAAGGGCGAGACACCTGTAACATCCACACTAGCTTTGTAACAAATATCAGTGATTACATCGCGAACATGGTCATGTCGAAATTAGGGATGACCCAGGTGGTGTTTATAAATTTATTTTTTAACTATATTTTTATTAGATAAATAATAAATTTATTAATAGTCACATATATAGAAATTAGGGATGACCCAGTTGGTGTTTGAGATTGGAGATGCATGGAGCCGGTGACGATAGTGATGGTGGGTTGCCATCTGAAATGGCTCACATTTAGAAAATAATGTCGTAGAATGTCTGAGAATTTTCAAGAATCGGAGATATATCTTTTCTGAGTCGAATGGGTTTCCATCTGAAATAATCTCAACGTTTTATGATATATTGGCTTAGATAAATGAATTAGTATTTATTTGTGTTATTCAAATATAAGAACATACGATGTAATGTGTACTGTAGAGTCCATTCAGAGTTTTAATCTTTTTGGACCATTTTAGAGTGGGACAAAATAAACAAGTATTCTGAGCTTATGGGACACGATTATTTATAGGAATAATGAGTTTGAGTGATGTAATTTTTTTTTGCTACATAGTTCGATGTTTTGGTTTTGCGCGGTCACTAAAATAAGGGAAATGTACAAGGGAAATACCATTTCAAATGATCAATAATATGTGTTTGTCTTTGCAAACTATAAAATATATCAAATATCGTTGGTTTTGTTATGAAAGAGGGCAAGAATAAACATTATTTGGGAGAATGTCAAAATATCAAACATACTGGAAAGTAATCATATATGAGTACATGATAAAAGATTTGTGGACTGAAGAGTAAAAATATATATTGCTTTTGTCTTCATTTTTCTAATCATAAGGAGAGTAAACTTGATAATTAACACATATTAAATTTAATATCCAAATAAAAATTATGCCCATGCCGTTTCAGCACGGGCTAAGCGCTAGATAAATCTACGCTGAACTAAAGTCTATGTAAGTAGTGGCCAAATTTGTTTAGGAAGAAGATAAATCCACGGTCTTGGTTTGCACAACCAAACTATTATAAATGTTTTATCAATTAGTATCCCATTAGTTTCTCATAATAAATTATTAATTAATTTTTCATCATAAATGTCCCCTTAATTGATCTAATAAATATATTTTTTTTATTAGTAAATAATAATTTTATTAAAAATTATATTAATAAATATTAATGGTGGTATTGGATGAAGTAGTGGGTGGTAGAGATATTAAAGACACAAAACTATTATGGCGGGTATTGGTCTTTCCCTGGTGGTGGAAGAAATACCGTCGATGGATGTTTTTAATGGTGGTGGGTGTTGGTGAATAATAGTGAACAATTACAAACGCACAACATTATATTGCGAAAGATACGGTTAACTATTTTTTTGCATGATTGGTAAGGAAAAAAACCAAATATTTCGTGGATGGTACCAGATCTTATAAGGCAATATCATCATATACCGCTGGATCACCCAAATAATACCAGATCAGACGAATCATGACTTTTAGTGTTAAATAAAATTGATTACAATATAAAAGAGAATTTAATAAAAACAAACCACATTGAGGACTTAAGTTCGTTCAATATAAACTTTTCTCATGACGTCTGTGATTAAAAATTAAAAAGCACGTCAAGTGGTTGGGGGTGGAAGCAACAGTGATGTGGGGGAAAGAAGTGGTATCAAGTGATATTTTAGATTTGGTGGGTGTTGGTGAAAGTAATATATTTTGTTAATAATGTTTCGCCACAAATTGGTTAACCTTATAAAGAATATAAAATGTGGTTGATCGTCTTAATGATAACATAAACTAGGTAAAAATATATGACAATTAAAATAATAACTGCAAACGAACTGTACAAATCAAAATCAGTACACAATAAATTAATTTATTACTAAGTCGCACGGTTATGAGACGAGTTATATCATAGCTAGGTGATATTTTTTTCATGTTTCTTTGTTCTGTATTATAGAACAAAGTTTAACTAAGTTATTTAACATAAAGAGAGATCTTGATTTGCCCTCCCGATTGATAAATCCACGTTCGTGGTCGATCCCCTGAATACACGCTTTAATTGGGAAATAATGCATTGCATATTCACTTTTTCCCATCCCAAAAATCAAAAACAAAGTGGAGAAATTTGATAGACTAAAATTAACAAATCTACATTCCCGTAGAACTAAACAATTGATTCTCTCACTCACATCCAGAAGAAGGAGTGGACTTAAAAACTTTAGCCCCCACTTTTGAGCAAACCTAAATCAGAAATAAATTTGGGAATTATAGATAGACTAAAGAGACAAAAGAAATTAAAACCAAGAACATGCTTTCGCTCAACCTTATTTCCTTGATGATTTGGTATCATCCTCGAAATCTTTAGTGCCTTAATTTATCAATTGTTTTTAGTATCATCCTCAAGATTTGTTTAGGGAGAAGATAAATCAATGGTTGTTTAAGTAAGTGCTTATAAGTGACATCTATGATTGAAAATTAGAAATTCATATCTAACGGTCTTAATCTGTGCACATCATTATTATCTCATTAATTTCTCATAATAAATATTTTATTAATCCCTCATGATAAATATCTTATTAATTATCTAAATGAATATATACTCCCACTCAATAGATAACAACTATGTTAATAATTACATCAATAGATATTATGGGTAATCAGGGTGATATTTGTGAGTGGCGGTGCATGGAGCCCGTGGCGGCAATGCTGCGGGTGAAAAAGGGTAGTTTTAATGGGTGGTTCTGGTGGTGGTATCACAATTAGTCAATAGTAGTGTGCAATGTTTATTCGATGTCGTTATGACACAAATAACATTATATTTTACAAGTTGTGCTTGATTTTTTAGGTGTTAAAATAAACTCGGTCAAATACAACAGAAAAAATAATAATCAAAATGTATGAAGAACAATTGTCACTTTAAACAATAATAACAAATGATTAACACCGATCAAAATAATTATTTTCACTTATTTTCGTGGCCGTGCCGTTACGGCACGGGCCAAGTTCTAATAATTATATATGTAATAGTTGAAACATGGAACAATAATAGGAACATCATCCATATTGATATAGCAGTTAAACATTCTTGACAGATTGGGTTGAAAGGAACAATATCTATGTAGTTTGTCTTACATAAATTATAGACAATTAAGTCTTTTCCATCATTAAATATGATAACGATAACTTGGATTGTCATCTTCTTTCGTAAATATAAAACATCATTTGGTTAATGTTTTAGTGGAGTCACTCCACAGAGTGATTTTCACATTAATTATGAGAGAGAGCATCTTTCTAAGTCAAATAATATAACATTATCTATGAATATTCATCTCCAGAAAGATTGTGGTAATTTCAATTGCTAGATACTTTTCCTAGGTATTTTCTAGATGTTTTGTTCTTGTATATGTAACTTCAATTGAATATACTTGTCAATAACGAAAAATAAAATCATGTTGTCTCCTCGCCTTCAACCATTGCAACTGAATTGTATAGTACTTTAATGTTAAAGTCCACAGGGTAATTAGTGGGCAACTGTAAATTGTGGGAAAACTATGTATAGCAAAATGAAACTAAGGTCATTCCCACAACGTCCAATATTTCTTCCAAGTAACAATTTTGCTTTTGGAATTTGAGTTTGAAATAAAGTTTTATGTATACTAAGATGTTTATCGACTGTTATTTTTTTAAGTAATGTGGTGTTTGTTAACAAATGAAAAATAAGCTAGAACAAATGGTGTCAAACGAAAATGTTCTTTTAAGTCTTGTTGTATAAAATTTACTAAAGAATAGTATTTGGCTAATTTTTTAAAACATCATTTTGAAAACATATAACAAATGACGCATTTAAAATATAACAAACAGCCTGATAATCTATGTTGCATGCCATTGAAAAGGCTAGTATGCATGTAGTTGTTATACTTATCGAAATTAAATTGAAAATTTGGAGACATGATTTTCCGAAAGTGAAATTGGATCCTCATGATTTTCCGAAAGTGAAATTGGATCCTTACTGTACATTCATGGTGTTTCTTTATCTCTTATCCTACATCTATGACCGATATGTAATACCCAATTCATTAAGAAAACATCACCCAGTTACGTGTGATTAAGATCCCTTATTAGCTTTATCAATAGCCATATTGCAGACCGGAAAAAAATTCTATTTTAGCTCCAAATGTTGTAGCTCATGTTCTCCCCTTACCTGCAGCTTCTCCACCTCTTGAATATGACCAATTACATACGTTCCTTGATTTCTTGTTTATATTCTTTCCAAGGTTATGTACTAAATATATCTTCAATCATCTATGTATATTTCAGACCTGGTAAAGTTAAATATCTTTATCTCATAGTCCAATTCCTTAATTATCTTTTTTTTTTTTAAATTTTAGAACCATGACAGAATACGTAATTTTTTATTTTAATAATGGTTTAGGAGACATGGGCATCCACATCCAAATAATAAACTTGTAGGAAATTCCACAAAGAAATTATATCGCCTCCCTAACACCATTTTCTTGCTTATCGTTATCTTCTTCATCAACCTTTCATTGTGAAATAAATGTGTATGTCACTTTATCAAAGTTCTTTTTATGCTTCAACATTTTTTGAAGCAAACTGATAAACGGTTATATTGATTAAAAAATGACGGAATTTCACCTTATATATAAAACTAAAAAAAGATAGAGAAACGAAATAAAGTTCCACCTATTTGCTACCCACATTTTTCCTATTACCCACCTTAGAATTTCTAAAACAATTATATTTTTAAATTTTTTTTTTCTATTTACCGCCTATAAAAAAATCAAATATAATTTGACTTTATCTTTAGACACCCTAATAAACTGTCTAGCCATTATTGTTCATCAAAAGCTTATGATTTATTAAAAATCTTTTTATCATTAAATTTGTTGAAAATAAACGAATTAATCTACAAATACTCCAGGGCTGAATCGATCCTCAAAAAATAAGTGATTACCATTGGTTGGTTAATAGGTGATTTGTTTATTTTTTTTGTCTAAAAATTCGTTCAAGTGGTAGTAGTGGTGGGAAGATTTATCATCAATTCTTTCTTTATTTAAGCAACAACAAACAAACCCTCGCGTGTTTTTTTTTGAGTAAAATACACCCTCGTGTAATTGCTGCTTAATCTTAATACAGTCTCATGCTTTAGAAAAAAAAAATTGTTATGTTTCACTGAAGTGACATATAATGTAATGGATTCATCATCAATTGACGGTATTGTTTCAGTGCTAAAAAAATCGTGAAAAAAATTATGAAGTGAAATCGGTGGGCGGAGATGGGGAGAAGGTGACGGCGGTGGGGAGCGGAAGGATAAATATTTTAGGTTTGTTACTTTATTTAAGCAACAACAAACAAACCCTCGTGTTTTTTTTTTGATAAAACGTACCCTCGTGTAATTGCAGCTTAATTTTAATACAGTCTCATGCTTCACAAAAAAATAATGTAGTGGATTCGTCATCAATTGACAGTACTGTTTCAGTGCTAAAAAAATCGTGAAAAAGTTATGGAGTGAAATCGGTGGGCGGAGATGGGGAGCTGAAGAATAAATATTTTATGTTTGTTTCTTTTGGCTCGGTATTTAGGCAGTTTTAATATTAGGTGTAAATAAAAAGTCAAAGAATAATGTTTATCATATATTCTAAAAAATATGTGGTAAATAGGATAAATGAGAATGGCAATTAAGATGAGTGGCAAATCAGAAATGTGTGGCGCGATAAATAGGTAGAACCTAAAATAAAATAAATAAATGTTTACATAAGCAATCTTTATAAGAATGCAAAAGATATTTGTCTTTTCTCACTTTGTTAACAAATCTTCCGTCGCGTTGCTCTCCCTAGATAAAATATGGGAGAACCTATAGTGTACGTGAAAGACAAAAAGTTTATACGATATTTCTAATTGAACAACTAATCTCTGCCGAACCAAATAAGTATCAGAAAGAGCCATGGCATCTCTCTAATTTGAGCTAACCGAAAACAATTTATCGGTCCCTAAAATATAACTGGCACTACAATATCGATACCAATTGATTGGGAAAGACATCTCATCAATTATACCTGCATACGTCTTTTTTTACCTTTAATTGCAATTGTACGCATCTTACAAAAAAAAAATAAAAAAAATCCCAAAATAAAGAGCCTAAACTGATGAACTATTGGTGTTGCAGTTGGAAGTATTAAAAAGATTTTTAATTAGCTTGACAGTTGACGCTCTTAACTCTATTGCAAAATATCAATTTAATTGACAAAACTTTGTAACAGATTTTTGGTGCATGCCATTTCTTTTTTCCTTTGGCTTCTTTCTATTGCAAAATACTAATTTGACAGTTTTTTCCTTTGGCTTATCCTTTCTATTGCAAAATACTAATTTGACAGATAAAACTTTGGACTGAGTTCCCTTTCTCTCTACTCTCCAGCTTCCTCTCCGAGATATAACCTACTCTCAGCTCGCATCCTAGTTGTTTATAAAATTCATCCTCAAAAATATAGATATAGTACATACTGCATAAGCTTTAGACTACCATTCATGTCTACCAATCCAAAGAGCAACTCGTGTCACAACATTGTATGCATGTGGTTCATAGTACTGCAGACAATAAATGGGCAATAAAACTGATAACAATTATACATACATAGATGCAGAGGACATCTATCAAATATTATTAAAACATAGAATCAATTATCATAGGTACCTTGAGAAATGAGAATTCATTCCCTTTTCTCTGATGGTTTCTTCTGTGAATAATGGAATCTTCGATGCGGTTTGGGGAGAGATTATGGTTAAAAGATGTTGCCTATTGCGTTCTAACAACAAAAGAAGTTATATAGGTCATCAGTATATGAAACATTAGTTTATGATGCTAAATTGTTTTGTGACCGAAGAAAATGGTTGACCAAGATTTATTAACATCCTAGTTGTAGGGCACATATTGTATGCTTTCGACAAAGATAGAAACAGCAGGTAGAACTTTCTCAATCTTAAGATGCAGAGACTAAAAGTGCGAAGAATTTTTTTTTTCCAGTAAAGAAAAGGGTAGAGAGAAGAACCACATAATGTTGCTGTTCAATTGGGTTTCTAGTTTTCTGGTTTGGACCTAAGTTTGACTATGTTCTCTTGCTGCAGTGGCAAATATACTCGCAACCACAAATCTTTCCTTAGATGATAGTATATGGCATGCTCTCACATGTAAACCTATGCCGCACTATATATTGGTACCGAAAACACGCAAGATCTTATGCCATCTGTGGAGTCGAACCCACACTATATATTGTTACCGTAAACACGTAAGATATTGACTTATTCAAATAATTATGCTACCTGTGGGAGTCGAACCCACAACTACATGGGTGAAACCATGTGCTCTTCCATTTGAGCTAAAAGAGCAATACATAGATCTGTTTGTTCAAAAGATTTAATGAATAGGAGGATAGCAAGAAAATACTGTACCTGACACGCTGCTCCAAATCCAAGTATAACACTAACAGGTTATCTCATTTGGTAGTGTTAAAGTCATCAGTCCATAAATAACCTCATATGCAGCTTACCTTGATCAGCTTTTTTACCTTTTCTTGAAGAATGAAAACAACACTACCTGGTGTCACCATTGAGTGCTTTAAGAACAAAGCATGCATCATACAATAAAGAGATTTTTAGGTAGGATAAAACTCATAATTTATGAAATAAAAGAACACTGAAACGCAATGTTCCAACATAAAATTACCCACCGGTCATAATTTGGAAATATTAACGCTTATTATTTTGAGTTGATAGTTTAAAATGCTAACCCAGTCCTTTATAGATCTAAGACCATAAGTAGTTGAAACCAAATCTAAAGATGAATGCTACATTGCACATAGATCCACAAATCTGCCATTTACCTGCAAGTAAAAGAAAGATGTATCCTTCAGACATTCAGCACCAGCTAGAAGAGGGCATAACTAAAACAACTAAAATGTGCCGGTCATGGAATCATTACCAATTTGATTGTAGTGAAATGGATTTAAGTAAATGAATTAGATTACGGAAAAGCATTCTATCTACTATTTTATGCTACGTATTCGAACCGTCTAGATTTTTAAATACAGGATATGAACAATTCTTGGAAATAAACACTACAGATACCACAAAATGAAAAAAATATAACTGGCATTAAAAAGAGAAAGACAAATTGGTAAAGCTTGATTTGTTCCGTCTCTACAGCAACACCATGCATTCATGACCTTTCTAGATGTAAATTATGTCACAAATAGAACATTTTTCATCTAACCAAACTTCACACAATAGAAATTTTACAGACCTTTTAATGAAGATGACTTTACAGACCTTTTAATGAAGATGAGTAATTGAATTCAGAGTGAAAGCTTGTCACCTTTCGATTCAAAGGGGTGGACATTTGGACGAATGCGAATACTAATAGGTATGCACCCATGAGGATTGAGAAAAATAGAGCTATTTCTCTAATTTTACTCATCTGCTGATGGAGCCACTCGACAACCATAATTTTTGTCATTTGGATCAATTGTTGGTTGCATGTTACATCTAGATTCCTCAACTGCATCACTGTCTGCAAACAACGATTCAATCAAAGAAAAAAACTGGTTAGGTTGGAGAAAGCCATATAAATGTCTTTATGGAGTTGGAAACCGTGATAGTGGGTCGAAAAGATAATTTTAAAATAAAAAAGGTGAGAATCTGAAATGTCATTCTATTCTACAGCATAAAGAGTAATCTTTCAGGGAAGACCTCTAACATAACCGAAACATTAATCTTTCGGCTATGATCAGACAAAAAAATATTGCCGAAACTATATTCTGCAGCGGAACAAAATCGAATGACATTTAATGAATGGTCCAAAACCAAAGCAAAAGTATGTGAACATGGCCACCTTCAGGGAAGAATCCCATCTGAAAGAGGCCAAAACATGAATACAGAGATCATACATTAAGCAGAAGACGGGTGAACTTTAATAGAAAAACAAACTTCTTTTTTAACATGGCAACGACAATGTGCATGCATCTATACTTCAATTCCAATGATTTTCTACTATATCACAGTAACTTCGACTCCTTGCAAGTGCTTTAATGAGGAGCGAGTGATGCAGTTTCAATTCCATTGGTTTTCAGGCCAACAGAGAAGGCCTAGCCTTGCTTGGGAATCCTTGAGTAGATAGAGAATACTCGAAGCCTAGCATTCGGTTACATAATATCGTATCATCTTTTCCAATTCCAATATGCAGATAGTTTAAAACATTCATTCAACCCAAAAAAAAAAGGTTACTTTCATGGTAGGCAGGCAAGCCTTGCTGCCCTCTAAATTTTTGAGAGGTTACTGACAGATACATTGAAACTAATTCCAATCTTTGTAGATCTGTTAAAATCACACAAGAAACACTACCATAAGTAAAAGGCATGCATGATAAGGATTATAGAAATAGAAGAGAGTGGTCATGCAGACCTTGTTGAGAAATCACAAAATTGACGACTCGTGTTCTATATAACCAAGTTCATTAATATTTTTGGATGAAATGCAAAGAAAATCACCACAAAACGCCGAGTTTGCGTGCATTGGACATGCATCTCGTTGGCTATAACACACGTAGATCTTTAACATGTGAAGTGCAAATATTAAAATAAATTATTAACCTTATTTTCTAAATAATTGAATTTTTTTTATTAATAGTTTCATCGAAACCATCATATAACGAAAAGCACTAAATTATGGTAATAAATACCATAATTTGAGTATCCAATCAATTGCCAACTGACCCTATAGAAACCACATTAGCCATTTCCTGACTGTTATTTGCAGGGAGTAGTAAACTGATTCTCCTAGAAGTTGGGCATCTTCATAGCAAAACGTAAAGCTTGGATGAATACCGGGCTCCTCAAATCTATCCCTACATGTTTCACAGATTGTATTTTGCAATTCTTATGCTTTAATCCTATTAGAATCAAAAAATTGCAGAAGGTTGACAAACCATTTAGGAAACACTCTGAGACAGAATTGAAGCAATACCTCACCAAATTCGAGATCCACCTGAAACTATGAGTGGCTAAAGTACCAAGCTAGTGCAAATGTTACTGAGCCTACACCCCCTTACCCTGAAACAGAAAACTGACATTTATGAAATTAGCACCTCACATTTTCTTGCTCTCTTCATAAAACTTTTTATCATGAACACTTTTACCCCAAGGAAACTGGCTAGCAATGCTAAAAACTCAAAACCTAGTTATAAAATTGTCATGTGGAGTCTGGGCATGTAAGATCTAGCCAAGAAAATAAAAACATCACTGGAACTTCTTTTTCAACCAATCAAAAACTGCAAAACAGCCAAAGAATTTCAAAATCAACATCTATCTAAACCAACAGTGCATATATTTAGTGAAAATATAAGATCCGATAGATAGTTATCTTCCCTGTGACACAAACAAATAAACCTAAGTGGGTGAACTAATCACACAAACACTCAACATAATCTGAAATGATGCAACAACAAAAAAATCACATTGCAGAGAGAATGTATCATACATGGACCTAGATGAGCAAACCTAGTTTTATGCACCACTAACCACATACTACACTTGAGATTCCAAAATTGCCCGACAAAGCAGGGCTGGACTAAGCTTGTTTCAGATACAGAATTCAGTTTAAGGAACCTATTTAAGGAACATTGATAGCTATCTGAAACTAATATATACAACAAAATACGCAACAAATGCAAAAACACGCATAACTATCTTAGAGGGCGAAAACCACACTTCCGCAACAAAGTACACAACAAAAAATCTCGACGAAAAATTATTGACGCAGATGAAACCAACACATCCCAAGATTCCTAAAACTTACATAGCCTAGCAGAATACACTGTAACATATACACTCGCTTTATGTCCCTAACATAGCCAATATAACCTCTACATCAGTTGGAGACTGCAACTGACCTGTATCTACGTTCAGCTTGCAAGCCTTATATCAATATATCTAGATAAGAATGATCAAATCTAACAAACCACTGATTCTAGAAAGATGATACCATGCTACTAAGTCCCATAGGCTTCATAAGAAAGCTAAGTCCCATAGGCTTCATAAGAAAACTAAGGGATCAATTATAAATTTTGCATAAAAGTATTTAACATTAGTTTAATTGGTCCATGCACCCCCTTCGTTTGATTTGTAATTTGTTGCGAACATAAAACTACTAAGAATAAACCACGGCCACCACCAAAACTACAACTAATGTCACCAAACAACAACAAAAAACTCACATGCAGATGTTTATTGGTGTTTGTGGATATGTTTCGATGATGTGCTATTGTTAGTTTTGGCGGTGATCATGGTGGTGAGCTACTGGAGTTTGTTTACTGTTGGTACCACCAACTTGGTGGCGGAGGTGGTTGGTAATGCTAAGAAACAAAAGAGTGAAAGATCAATTATGAACTGTGAGAAGTATAAGTGAAATTAGAGTTCTCCAGATTTAGGATTTTACATATTTAAGGATTTTTTACTCAGCGAATGAGATTGGAAATAAAGAGTAACGTACAGTAAGAAGATCCTCAAATTCAATCTAAAGTTCCCGTACAGTATGATTGACAATATCTAGCTGGGATATTCTTAAGAAACTGAGGTTCATAGCAGTCCCAATTTATGTAATAAACTGACGTACGTATATTCAAATAGTATATTTGAGAAAGTACCTTACTGCAGATACATTTCCATTGCCTTACAGATTGCACATCATCTGCCAGTTTTACCAAATTCTTCTATAGGTTTTGTAAACTTTGATGCATGATAATTGACCTCCATACATTTTTTTGTAGCTCTTCAAGACTGCTGGCAAGCCTGTAGCCGGAAATGATATTTCAGACCATGTGCAGGGTACCCCTCAAAACAAAACAAAGTTTTCACTTCCAAAACACCCATTAACCACCTCATTAACCTCAAACCTCAATTGTTATATTTTAAAAGGTCACAAATTTTCACGCGTTGAAACTTATCTAAAAGAAAATACTCGATTCTACTCCACTCAAGACTAACAGTAAATAACAAACCCTCAAAAAGATACAACTTGTTTATTTGAATGTCATAATCTGAAACGATATAGAAAGAAAAAAAACATAGCCGAGACAACGTATCTTAAATGGACCCAGACCTAGTTCGAATACCTGTTGTAATATTGGAGACTCTTATGCACCGCCAAACAACGTGCGACACTTGAGTTTCCAGAATCACCCGAAAAAGCAGGGCTGGAATAAGTTTGTTTCAGATAGAGAATTCATACCGTCCCTCAAACTGCATGCGAAAATGTCAATTGGACAGATGCAAAAACATAAATAACTACCTTAGACGGCAAAAACAACATTTCCGCAACCAAATATACAGCATCAATCTTGACAAAACATTACCAACGTACACCGAAACCAACACATCCCAAGATTCCCAATACTTACATAGCCTTGCAGAACACAATGTAACACCTACACTCGCTCTACGTCCCTAACAACCAATATAGCTTCTATATCGATTGGAGACTGCACTTACGCTGTAATTTCGTTAAGCTTGCAAGCCTAGTATCGATATCTCCAGAAAAAGTATGGTAAAATCTAACAGACGTCTGATACCAATACCATGCTTTCATGTATGCCTCTAAGTTTTCTAGTCAGTCGATGTTCTTCTATTTTGAAGCATTTGTTCTGAATTCACCGTGAGGGGCCAATAGTTGGCATGAGTACTTACTTGAGCTTCAATCTCTACTCAAGAGTTGTATAAATAGAAGGGTCAGCATAACTGGTTACAGGAAAAGACAACACATATTTATAAGTTAATGCTTAAGCATCTCAGTTTATGATTCCTGTTACCATCAATGCGTTAACCTCGGATATCCTATAATATGTTTACAGTCCAAATTTTCTCTCTTGACATGTAGAAAATATATCCAGGTTGCAGATATGTTAGCTGGATCTATCTTCATTAATAGATACCAAAAGTGCTCCTGTAATCTTGTGATTAGCCACCAAGATGTAAAACCACTGAAACATGACACAGCTCAGAAATAGAAAGCACATAATAGATATTGAAAATACCTAGCAAAACTATCCATCACACCCACCCCACCCCCCAAGCCGCGCGATTGCTTTTCTTTTTGGTCCTTGTTCAACCACTGGTCCTTGGTTGCTGCAGCGGCTCCACCACAAAGAAGAAGATCAAAGATATATGAGAAACTTTTTATAACTTATGTCTTTATGCTGGTAAGAGTGCAAAAAGGTACATACTTAATTTAAGATCATAAAATTTCAGTGCAAATTTTGTTATCGAGCCCAACAACACCCTTCTTATAACCACTTAATGTAGCATTGTCAAGATATACTGCCTCACGTGGAATTGCTGTATTGCTGAAGCCGCTTTGTATACAACGGAGTGGACACTGGACAACATGATTTGATCAATCCATTGGAGTCTATCACTCTTTAGTTTCGCATAGGTGATGGCCTCTGAGTTGTCTTGCCCTGGTAACTTCTGATAAACTCCAGAAGCCCAAAAGTTCGACAGAACATGGTTAGCAGTAGTAGCCAGGATAAGGCAACTCAGCTGAAAATAGACACCAAGATCAACCTGATTGAATATCAATCCTACAAACAATGCAAAATAATTATGATTAAAAAAACAGAAAAATTACTTTCTACCGAATTAATTTGAGAGAAAGTATCCTAGAGGCATAATATCGTCTACTATTTTTTGCAAATGACATCAGGAAAAGAAAAAAAAAAAGGTGTCCTCTACTGGTACGGTTTGAATCACACACCTGAACTCTAAAACATTTAAGCAGACAACAGATGCAAACATGAGTAAGAAAACAGACTAATTAATTTTCAACACAACACCTAATCTGTTAAACCCAAACAGAAACTTTCCGCCAAAACCAAAACATGGAACACGTGCATATTTTCTCGTCTTCGCCTACTTTTCTGTCTAATTCTAGATCACGACTCCAACTCCTTCTCTCTTCCCTTTCATTGTTTACATTACTATTGAAACCCGGTAATAATGATGTGACTGTTCTAAGAGTGCAATTATCTATTGAAATTTTTAAGCGAAACTGACAGATTACTTTTTAACAGAACACCCAATCTGCTAACCCCAAACAGAATGCAACACAGAATTCCTGATCCAGTGTTGGTTTCACCATCAGGTGTTAGATTATGAAACAGCATTATATAAGTTGTTATTCATACTAATAGATTTACTATGAATGGAGAGAAAAACACAATAAATTCCTGTTTGAGAGGCGATATTCACTGGAGTTAGTATGAAAGCATATGGTGAATGTGAGAAAATCATAGAATCTTAGAGATAAAGCTTTCCTAAGTCATGTGCAAGCTAAATCAGGAATCAAAGTGGTGCCATACAGGTAAAAAAACAAAATGGCTAATCTAGTACAGGATTTTACTTAATTATCTACAACAAACTCAGAAAAATAGCAAGGTCGGGCATTTGTTGAAATTTTCAATTAGCATTAAGAAGTCATGTTAATTTGAGTTAACATCATTAACTCAAAAATACTTCAGTCATATAAAACAGATGGACGAGTTTACAATAACAGCTTCAACAGGTTATTGTAAAACTGGGAACATTGTTAGGAGGGCCTATAAAGATCAAAACCCCAACAACTTGCTAGTAAGGCTATGCCCTCAATTCCAAATTCCCCGAATGCTTTAGGCAAACCAACCTTTATGTACGCTATGATGATTATAGAAAAAAATTGTTTACCCAACCACACTTGTAAGTTAAATGGTTAAGGTTCTTAGTGATTAGTAAAGGAAGTGTTAATAAATATATTTGCAATTCAACTAACTTCCATATACTGGTCTTCTCCATTTAGAAAACATGAACATATATACTGACCTTTTTATATTCAATATTGTTAACATGTATACGCACAGTTTTCGGTCTGTCTTCCATTCTAAATCTAATCATATATCTCTAGCATGTAAAGGAATCACGACTACACCTAACACTGGAGAATCTACAAAAGGATAACCATGGGGGGGAATATTAATAATTGCAGGGCTTAAACAGTCTACGTGTAAGCTTTTCTTCATGTCCCGTCTTCTGGAGGTTGTAGACATATTCGACGATCCACGAATATAGAGAACCTAATTTTCCAATATTGAAATACTTGAGAAAGAGTTGAATCAGAACAAAAATCAAATGTGTTTGAATTATAGGAAAGAAGTCACTCATTGCATCTCATATCCAAAAACAGCACCATAAGAAAGGAGAAACTGCAAAAGTATAGTCAAAATAAACTTCTCGAATTCTTCGATACTCACATAAAGATGTCCAGCATGGATGATTGGAAGATCCAAAGACTTGAATTATGAGACAAACTTTCTCATGAAAGCCATGTAACAAAGATCCAGCTCCAATACCTCAATTTGCAGAATGTGTTTCTTTTATTATTGCTTCTTTTACAGTCAAACTGGCAGCTGTATTCTTCCTTGCCGTGGCTAGTTAAACTGTATGCATTGGAGGACCACGTGAATTCTTAGTGCCAGTACAATCTGACAATCCTGCCATCACATTATTAGATACAAATCCGAAAATTCGAAAGAATGGGAGGGTGCTAAATGCATCTGAAACTCAAAATCAAGATGACTAAATGAAGATCCCTCAACAAAATTACTCTCCAACACAAAGTCACACCTCATATCATGTGGGATTCTTCTTAAATATCAAGTAAGCCAAAAAAATTACCATCAATTCTAGGAACCGATGAACCAACAATTTGACAAATTGTGAGATGTAAATCAATGATCAACACCCAAAAATATTAAAAACGCACAATTTCACCACTTTTCTTGCCTCCAATTTTTGGTTCATCACTTCTCATTCACCCTATTCATGACTCAGCTCTCAACTGATTACTATAACAAACGAATTATCAACCAAACTAAAGAAAAAACCCTGATTTGGATCTACTAATTAAGCAATCAAAATAATTAGTACCTGAACGGGTGATTCAAACTTTTGCTGAAGCAAATCTTTAATTTTTTTTTTCTTTTTCCCAAACCACAAGAGAAATTCGATAATCCAGCTTGAGATTCATCGCTTTCACATCTCCGTCCTTCTGATTCAACTACAGCGTATAAATATATCACACAGAAATAAGAAGCGCAAAAAGGAACACAGAGAAGTGAAAAAACCTTAGGGCCTGTTTGGTAGTGTTTTCCAAAACAGTTTTCACTTTTCAAAAATAGGGAAAACAGAAAACGATGGGAAAAAGTGTTTGGTAGCAGTTTTTCTAAAAACGTTTTTTACCCGTTTTTTGTTTTTGAAAACACCTAAAACAAAAACGAGTTTTCCTCGTTTTCATTTTTTCCTTCTTCTCCTTCAGAAACGAGCGGAGAATTTCCCAGAGGAGGGTATGATTTTGTTTCGATTTCTTTTAAGCTATTGGTGAACCTCCCTTTGTAGTAATCGGGTGTATGATTTGAAGCAGATGGGTTGATTGATTTGGTATCAAGTTCTAGGGTTTGCAGCAATTTGTAGGTATGAATATCTATTTCAATTTCTGGGTTGCATGTATGATTTCTTTTCGATTTCTCTACGATTATTAGCTAATCTCTTTTTGGACTAATGGGTATATGATTTGAAACAAATGTATTGATTGATTTGGTATACGGTTATTAGAAACCACCATTCCTGCATCTTTTAATTGTTTGTATGTTACTGCAGATTCGATTCATATTGCTGCATATCTGGGCAGTTACAATGCTCCTAATCTAGAATGTAATGATTCTGTAAGACATATTGTTAGTCATATTCCATAAATAAAAGTCTATGTTACATGCTCAGGGTTCTAGAATGTAATGATTCTGTAGGATTGTACAAGCATATTCATTCGAATGAAGCTTAACTCTCAATTTTCTAAGGGGTTCTTATACCATAATGATGCCATCGAAATTATTATCATTCAAGTCAATTTATAATGCTAGAGTAATGCCAATATCTTGTGCTAACAAGGGCATAGGCCTATGGGCATCCATTTGTCTGTAAACAGTTTTTATAACGCTAATGTAGTTTAAGAAGCATCAAATATGTATTTTGTATAAGTGCTAACTGGTGGTTTCCATGGCATTAAATCCCTTGAAGTTTGGATGTCGTGACTGTTCCCATTGCTGGATTTTCTAGTATTAATCCAATCAGACCTTTCCTAGTTAATAAATCTGACTAGGCTATCTACCTGCATCTGAATAATGGCAAAAGCCATTTCGCATCTGGATTTCCAGATGTGCCACATAGTGAAACCTGCAGAAATTATTAGGTTATTCTGATCCACCATAAAACTGTTAGGAATTGACTATACCAGCTGGTTAATCAATCATTGGTATCCATATGTTTTTATAACAGCCACAGTGTATACATAGTGGTATGAGTCTCAGACCATTGACCCTTGGATTGATGTAATAAATTTAAAGTGAAGCTCTTTTTGTTGAAAGATTAGTCGTCAAAAGCATCACTTGAACTCGATTTGACAATATTGCATTCTTGTTCTCTTCTATGCAGTGTTTGTCGAGTATTTCCATCAGCTTCTCCCTACTTTGTTTTTGTTTGTAAACAAAATATCATCAGTAATAATACTAGTAGAGACCAAAAACCATAAAACCAAAGACAGTGAAAATCATAAGAATATTAGAGAAAGACACTAGCATTACTAATAGTTTTAGTTGTCTTCTTATTAGTACTTATCTGTTGCCTGTTGGTGCTATTGATGGAACTCATATTAGTGCCTGTGTACCTGCTTCTAAACAAATTCCATTTCGAGGAAGAAAAGCATTATGTAGGAAAGTATTATGTTGTTGACTCCGCTTACACAGACATGCCTGGGTTTTTGACACCTTATCGTGGAGAACGGTCTTGCGTGATTTTAGGGGAAGAAGTCGACAAGCAAAGGGTCCTATGGAATTATTCAATCATAGGCACTCCTCTTTACGTAATGTTATTGAACGTTTTTTTGGAGTGTGGAAAAGTAGGTTTCCAATATTGAAATGCATGCCAAATTATCCACTTCGCAGACAAAGACTCATTCCCGTTGCATGTTGTACTTTACACAACTTCATTCGCTTAAATTCAAGGAATGACGAACTGTTTCGTCAATTCATGGCAGAAGATCTTCTAGTGGCAGATGAAGAAAGTTCAAGTACTGGTCAAGAAAGCACAACAATTGACATTGATGTTAGCACAACGAATATTGAGTTGATGAATAATATTAGAGATGACATAGCAGGGACAATGTGGATTTATCATCAACGCCGACATCACCACCAACGCCTTTAGCTTATACAAATATGTAAAATTGTTGTTATGTGTAAAAAATTTGTGCAAGCTCATAACTACTTTTTGAATTGTTAATTTTAACATACAACTAATTTTGAAAAATATGTTTTTGAAAACAGCCATACCAAACAGCTTTTAGAAAATGAAAACAATGAAAAATGGTGTGTTTTAAAAACAATAGAAAACTGTTTTTGAAAATGCTACCAAACAGGCTCTTAGGGTTCTGCGTTAGAGAAAAAAGGAATAGAAGTGGAGGAAAGAAGACGTAAGCGTTTACATGGCCCAGACAAAATACACCCACCCAATATTCTTTCCACCCACGTCAGATAGTACCGCATGTTTCTCAGTCGTCCAATTGAAAACCCAATCGGGAGCTTCCCGGCCACCGGATCGGGATTCCCATTAGATCTCGTCCGTTGAATGACTCTTTGATCTCAGAGTCAAAGTGCATGTCTTTTTATAACAATGATACAGCATATAAATATATCACACGGAAATAAGAAGCGCAAAAAGGAACACAGAGAAGTGAAAAAACCTCAGGGTTCTGCGTTAGAGGAAAAAGGAATATAAGTGGAGGAAAGAAGACATAAGTGTTTACATGGCCCAGACAAAATACACCCACCCAATATTCTGTCCACCCACGTCGACCCACCAGATAGTACCGCATATTTCTTAGCTATCCAATTGAAAACCCAATCGGGAGCTTCCCGACCACCGGATCGGGGTCCCCGTTAGATCTCGTCCGTTGAATGACTCTTTGATCTCAGAGTCAAAGTGCATGTCTTTTTATAATAATGATTATAGTAAAACTGGTAGAGGGCACGTGCGTCATACGTGATAGCACAAATTTGTTCCTTATTACAAAGAATAACTAATGATTTCTGAAGAAAAAAGTTTCGTAAACATATTTGCAAATCAAAATTTCATGAATAGATATTACATACCCAAAGAATTTTGTTGGACATTTACCTAAAATATGAGTGACTTTACCTAATCCATTGTAACAAATAATAAAAACCTAAAACAAAACATTACAATAACGTATGCAATGATTTCAGATTTTGCCTTGACGAATACGCAATACTCTTAGATCATACGTTTACATACATGCAGTAGGATTCTATGGGTATACTTATTTGGTGTTGTATCCTCTTAGTCTACTTCGGATATGCTCAAGGTGGATGCAGCTCAGTTTTGCAACTTTCCTTTATCTAATGGTGCCTCCATTTCCACTTGATAAGCCACAAAAATGCCATGAGATTGATATGGTTCATCTAGATCATTTACGAGTACGTTTGTCACATCTTTATAGTATGTTGTATGGTTGCTTTGCGACTGAATGTGACAACTACAGAGAGACATTAAATTAAAACCAAAAGCAAAGCTAACCAGAAAAGAGGGGAATTTTTTTTTTTATTTAATGGCCAAAACCACATCAATAAATATGATGGAGCATCTAGTGTTCTGATTTATTTTGTGTTTGGGTCGTAAATTTTGGTACGTTTTAGTATTTGGGTCCTAAGTTTGTCCAATTTAGTGTTTGGATCATTCGAACGTTAGTCAACTAGATGATGCAAGACAAACATCAGGTAAAACTAATGGATGTTACTGCTTAAATAATCTGAACAAGCTTTACACATATTCCAACTGACACAAATTGATTATCAAAATCAGATTTGTGATCAAATCGACCAAGCCCCGTTGTTTTATTCCTAAAATCATTATGAACAGATAAACCAAAATTTGATCTTGAACCCATGTCAGATCTCGATTTTAAATATTTTTCATCGTCATTATCATCATCATCAGATGTTGCTGTTTCGCAATTCTTCAATTTCTTCTTCCTCTTAATCTCTTCATCCTTCTCCAGATGATGTCGTTGTTGCTTTACATAAACACTATTTAACATTTTTTATTGATTAGCATTATCGAGATTAAAAAAATTTATAAAGAAATCAGAACCATGAGGAAAAGGTGGGGTACAAATCCTCTCAACTCCCAAATAAGGAATATTGTGATAGTGTTTTTGAATAAAAGTACCAAACTGTTAGGGTTTGATTCTTTAGACACGGTTATAGTGGTGATGAGGACCAATTTACTTCAAAATAAAAGTACTGATTCAATGGGTGAATCAATAGTGATGATTTTTTTTTTTTGTGATTGATTAACAAAATGAGAGATTGTAATCTACTTTTTTTTTAAGCTGGATAGATTGTATGCACCCATATCCAAGGTGATTTTGATATTTACTTTGATACCTCATGTGAATACTACTTCTGTATTCGTAACCAAATAGACCTTTTTATGTTATATGTGAAAACGCGGGGGATACCGAAATACACCACCAACTTTTTCGTTCGGACCTATGAGACAAAACCCAATACAATTGAAAGTAGACCAATTAATGTTCCTTCGACAATATGTACATATGATTTATTATATTTGTACAATCAAAAAGATACGTGAACCTGATTGTGTACAAGAACTCTTAGACGATCTCAAAAATCAATATCCAAGATAACCTAGTACCGTAACAGTATGTGAACCGAATTCCAGCAAGAGTGAATCTTGTAATCTATATTTCAAGATACGAATTCTTAAGAACAAGTCTTATAGGTTCACTACAATTTTAATCAGAAAACTATTTAGGTTATTTACCGAATCACTTGCAGTTACTTTAATCATATCAAAAAAAATATAACGCGGAAAGTAAAAGTAAAGCAAGACATAAAGAAATTTTGTTAATGGGGAAAACTAAACTTCAGAAAAACCCCGGGACCTATTCCAGTTTGAACACCTCTTTGTATTAATCCGCTACAGACACTAGCCTACTACCAATAACTTCGGACAGGAATGTAGTTGAGACCGAGCGCACCCTCACAATGATCCAGTTACATCCACGCTCCTTACGTTTGTTGAACCTCGTTGGATTCTACGCACTTGATTCCCTTAGATGACGTCCTTTACAGCCTAAGAGTTGCTTCAGCCTAAGTGAAGTCTTTTTGGGTTTTGAATCCACAAAACACCGGTTTTGATTTCCCCTTAGGTGTGACCCAAGGTTTTGTAAATCTTGTGTTTGTTTCGAACAACTACCAGATAAAAGTAGAGATACCAAAACAAACTTGTAGATTAAGGATTACTATACTCCTCAAAAATTGGAAGACAAACCTAATTTCTATAACAAAAACAACTATAATAAATCTAAAGATATCTTGTTAAAACTTATAAGGAATTTATGAGATACCTTAATTGAATTTTCTTTCTAGTTCCAATTTCAACCAACTAGTGTCAGTATACGATCGTGAATCGAAATCTATCAAAACCTAGGGTTTATGATCAAAAACTCTTGAATAGTCTTATATTAGAAGAGAAGGCCTTAAAGTAGACAAGAGGTTTAAAATCTAGATTAAAATTTGCGTAACTATCACGAAGATTATTACCAACTCGGCTTGTGATCCCCAAGGCAAAGAATTTTATCTCATTATTGTTCACGAAGAAACAGAAGACGTGTAAAACAACCTACGAAGCTTACACCAATTTTCCAAGGGATTTTCAAAGGGATAAAAGTGTAGCTTTCACGAACCATTTATTTATAGTAAACAAGCTAGCTTGAAAGCTAAGCAAAGGTAGCTTGAATTCAAAGCAAGTTTGAGTTATTTTCCTTTTTCAAGACACTCATAATTTTGGGAGTCTTTCCTAAGTTACTACTCTTGCATAAATAATTAAATAAATAAATAATTACTTTAACATAAATTGTATTTTTGTGAATATATCACAATTTCACTTATGAAGGAATTCTAAAACATCACAAACACTTTAATATGGCGATTAATTGTGTTTGGAAGAATAGTCATCTTGCCTAGATGAGGAAACATCAAAAACTTGACTAAAATAGACTTCTAGTCACGTATTTGTGCTCAAGTCCGTGAACCGTTACAAACAGTTCGTGGATTGTTTCCTACTATAGAACTGCAACAATTACAGCAACACTTATAAATGTTCCTTTAATAAATCATTCATAACTTCTTCGTTATGACTCACAATTGAGTGATTCTTGGTTCGTTGAATTCGTAAGCTCATTCACTATAACATGAGAACCTTTCGAGGGATAAATGTTGTTGTCACTAAATTCATGGCTCAAATCACCTCAAGTATATATACATAAATGTACATTTACCGTCATAGGAATTGTTCCATAGAGTGAGCATTTCTTTCGATAGATTATAAAGGTAGAATTGAACAAAAATCAAATGAAATCAGTAACCACTTACCTTGGTTGATGAAGACTGATTGGACCCGAATCTTAACAAGTCCAAACGGGTAATACCCGTCGGGCACCCGCGGGTAATGGATACCCGGTTGTTATAACTTTTATTCATCTTTTTAACAAAATTATAAGTATTTTGTTAGTTTTAACTTAGATTTTTTTTTCATTTTTTCGTTTTTTTCTTACATATAATATTTACTTAATACATTAATGAAGAAACAATAACAAATTTTGTAAAAAAAAATTAGATTCAATCCAAAAACAGAAAGATATTAAGTTTTTTTTTTTTATAGTTTTCTTTATACCCAATGGGTACCCGAAACCGACAAGTACCCAGGATTTTTAACAGGTCTGATTTTGGGTCCACAAAAACCGGACCCGGTACTATTAGGAACCGAAATATACTTTTATAAGTAGGGCTCGGTCCCGGGTCCAATGGTACCCAAGAGGACCCTGATCTATTGACATCCCTCGATGAAGTCCTCGTTGATGCCTTCGTTTGATCTTCAATCTTCAATCTTCAAGGGTGTTCGGTGGTTTTTGATACGCAACTACACACTTTTAATCCTAAATCCGAAACTCAACTTAAGTAGACTAGAAATCAAGATATAGTTTTGATCAACTAAATTTGACAACAAGCTTGAAATAACAACACTTTGTGAGTTCGATCGAGCAATGCTCTGACAATATGCATCTGTTTTACTCAAATGTTATGATTGGTTTCAATTAATTAAAGTTATTCTGACTATCTATCTTATGGTAGGTATGTTTGTTATTTGTCTTCTTATTTAAGCTTATTATTATGCAACAATGGATCAAAGGAATACAAGATGAGTTGGTGAATCAGAATGCAGATTTAAACTGACAAACAAGCTTGATCGGGTAAGTTTATGAGTGAGTTTATATATTATTGAGTTTGCAAAATGGGATTATTGGTATTAATTGAATATTATTATCTCAGGGAATTCACGAGTTGAGGGTTCAAATGGAAGCAACAAAGTATGATGTGATTAAGTATTGCATTGGTGCACCTTACACTCATATTTATATCTGATGTGGGTATTACATTGGTACACTCATCTTTATCTCTACAGTCGGTTGTCAACAACTTAACTTAGAAACTATAAAGTAAACAAAGTATGAGATATTCGTGAGTGGTTTCTAGATCTAGAGTATTAATAAATCTTGTTTCTTTGGGATTTTAATATTTTTGGATTTATGTTGTAGGACTAATTATTATAATAGATGTGTGAATACTTTCTCAGCTGAAGGGAGATTGTTTCAAATTCAAGCTATTAAGGTAAATAACAAAGCAGTAAAGACCTATTTCCATTTTCTGTGTGAAATTTTGTAATTTAAACCCCCCCAATTCTTGTGTGTTTTCATAACTTGGATCAATTGCGATAGGCTTTAAAAGTAAAGATATAGTGGTTGTTGAAAAGAGTATCACTTCCTACTACTGCTTAGTTTCATTCCAAACCACTTTGTCCTTCACAAGCAGGTATGTATATACAAATTTTCTCAAACTCTTACTTGTTTGATTTTATGTTATCTTGTTAAGTTATGAAGTTTATAGGGTTTTGTTTGGTTTGGAGTTCAAGGTATGAGCTTTAATTGCTGAAATGATGTTCATGTATGAATTAATGATCTAAGTAATGATGTAAAGTGTAGTACAGATAAGTGTAATGCTTATATTACTTTGAGTCATTCGATCAAGTTTTTCATGGTTAATTTCCTGCACATGATCGACAAAATCAAGTCAGGTGAATCTCTTAATACCATGAAACGTAGTGACTAAATTGTGTATTAACTGTTTGTACATGGCATTAGAGCAATGCTCGATTGAACCCACAAGTTTTGCCGTCTCAAGCTTGTTGTCAGTGTTAGATGATCAAAACTATTTTTTGATTTCTAGTCTACTAAATCAAGTCTCAGACTAGATTAAAATTTGATAGTTGCGTATCAGACATCACCCCCGAAGACTGAATATCGAAGAAGACATTTAAATAACTTATGTATCAGGTATGTGAAAAGTGAACCATTTTATTTTACTCACTATCTTGCCATTCTATTTGTTGAGACTATGTCGTACGACTTCTGTTTTATATAGAAGAAATTTCGATTCAAGCTTGTCTAATTAAAAATCTCAAGATATGATTCTAACATAGATGTTCAGATGTCCTTGACAATTTAGCTCAAGATAATTATTGTTTGAGAATTAATTTGAGGATCAATTGAAAATCTCCCATATAAGTGATTTTATCATTTGAAAATGTTTCAAACATTAACAAGAGTAATTCATGAATTTTTTTATTTCTGCTCAAGGTAAGTTAGCAAACTCGTTTGCAAACCATAAATATCTGATTTCAAAAATACAGGTTCGCCAACCTCAAGTTCATTTGGGAACAATTCACGAACCTAGTTGGAAAACCGTGGTAAACTGAATTTTTAAGGTTTGTAGGAAAAGCTTAAGGTTGGTGAACCGGTGGAAAATTGTGTCCATCTGAGTTCATAAATCACATAGCGGTTGGCGAACCCGGTTGGCCAACTATGTCCATATGAGTTCACAAACCACAAAACATTTGGCGAACCCAGTTCGCAAAATATGTCCATCTGAAGTTCTCGAGCCAAGTAGGGTTGGCGAACCCAGTTAACAAGCCGTAGCACCCTGACTCGCGAACTAGCGGTTGTCCAACCGTTTCACCAATTGTCCTAGTAACTTAGCAGATGCTCATAGACTTATTTTCTTAAATATGTTTAATATTCATATGACTTTCTTAAACACTTCTAAGACTTCATGATCACTTAAACACCCATGTGTGTGGATCATGATTAAATTCTTAAGTTTTTTATGAATATCAAATTGTTTTTATTCACATGGCATATTTGCTAAACCGAACAATCATTATACACAGTTCTGTAACCCTAACATAATGTATATTCTTCTACTGTATTTTCAAGGCCTAGGGTGTTTGCTTGAAACCCAAGTTATCTAAGATTGAACTCTAAGCAACCCCCAGTATTGAAAATCTATAAATAAAGATGATCTTTAAACTGAGAAAATTAATCCCTGAAACTTTAATCGTCCTCTATGAACCTAGGTTACCTCTGAGAAACATAATTAGGTTTACGACTAAAAGCTTTCACTTTGGGGATTCGTGATGGTAGGTCCGATTGTCTTTACCTTAATAGTTCGTGTATCCTGATCTTGCTTTTTCGTTATCGAGGTTTTCATAATATTTTTCAGGCAAGATAGATAAAAATCACAAATTTATATTCGTCTCAGACTTTGTGATTCTTCAAGATAGATATCTGAAAATTGATCTTAATCGATCTATTGAAGATTGTTCTTGAGAGGTGGTTAAGCATCAAGGCTGCTCTTCGGGAGTCGTAAGTTACATATTTGTGATGTTTTCTAGCTTGTCCATTGCAGAGTGATTTTCACACCTTGATATATTTATCTTAAGCGGAATTCAAATATGCTTATCTGTTAGAGGCATATTGGTATCAAAAGTCTTCACTGAGGTTGAAGCAACTCTTAGGCTGTAAAGGACGTCAGCTAAGGGAATCAAGTGCGCAGAACCTTGCGAGATTCAAGAGAAATAAGGATCACGGTTGTGTCTGAATTGTTTGGAGGGTTAATTAGACCTCATCTATATTTCAGTTCGAAGTATGATAGTAGGCTAGTGCATGCAATTGGTTAATACAACTCGGTGTTAAAAATCTGGATGAGGTCTAGGGTTTTTTATGTAGTTGCGGTTTTGTCGTTAACAAAATTCTTGTGTGTTTGTGCTTTTTACTTTTATGCATCTTTGATTGTTAAAGTATTATCGGGTTCATAAACCTATCAAACAAACAAAATTTGGTTGTGTAATTGGTACCCCGTGTTTTCAATTGGTATCAGAGAAGGTTCGTGTACTAACTGTGTCACAACCGACATGACGATCTCTCGATTTGATAGGAGCAGTCAATTAACATATTCAAAGTGTGTTCAAGAAACCCTCGATGTTGATCTGAATATTGATTTGCATAAAGTCATGGATAATCTCTATCATCAAAAACAACATCTGATAAGGAAAATCTATGGTATTCATTGTGAACTATTGTTGATGGGTGAAAACGATTTTCTGGTTTTTAAGGAAAAGTGGAGAGACGAGCGGTCGGTCCCTCGAACAAGAAAATTGCTTAAACTTTTTTCAAACAGATGCATTGTACGTGAATGCTTTGAGTTATAAAGATCAACCTGTAGGACTCCGACCTAAACCAAGACAATGGTCGTTCTAGAGTCAAATCAGTCACAAAGAGGGATGAGGGTCGATCTATAGGAGGGAAGCTGTGAAGTATGTGAGATCAATGATGATCGAGGATTTTTGATTTGTTGGATATTTCTTCAAGTTTTGTGAACTGTTGAGTTCATATAAAACAAGTTTTGATCGATTGAGTAATGATCTCTTGTTGATTGAAATTGTTCTTGTTCAATCGTGGATCCAAGAACTTATTTATATTGCAAGAATAGTAAAACACATTGATCAAATTAAGTGTGCCAGTTACTGGAGCAAGAGAGTGGAAAAGTGGGAAATCGTGGTCAAACCAGTTCCACGTGCGTGGTAGAATTGGTTGGTTGTCCACCGACTACTTTGCTAACTCCTTCAACTGCTTGCACGACTTACTCACATTTCTCATTATGGGTGTACACACGTGTCGTCGGCCGCCAAACCAAAACCCTAGTGAATATCCCCCATGTGACATGATTGATGTCTTATGAATGTGGAGTCTGCAAGGCAGACATATATTTAATTGGTCAATTATTAACTTGACTAGACTATGAGTTTTAGCCTTGATGAGTCGAGCATAATTAACGGATGTGATATGCCCTGAAGCTCGTGGATTGAGATAAGATGATGTCTACTGGGACAGTAGTGATGCTCACACGTTGAGTCTTGATGAATTGAGATATATCATTTTACTAGTTGAGGTAATCATGATGTTCTGATAATTTGGATTCGTGCGTCCGATGAGATTGCCTGATCATGGACCTATCTTGATATGTCGAGTATTTGACTGGAAATCAGACATGTTGTTGAATTATGCATAATGCTCATTCATAACCTAATATATCATGAATGTTCAAATGAAAAAGTAGGAATCTTGTAAAAATGTTGAATGGTCGTCTGTTCGAACCACATTGCTCAGTCGAGCAAAAATGTTAGTAGCGGGAATAAACATTAAATTAAAATATTGATTGCTGGATCAATATAAAAATTATCGAATTTTCGCAAATTCAAAATCCTAATTTTGGAGAACCTTGAATGATGAAGATCAAGAGTTGTCCAATGCGGCCAAGGAATGTGGACCGATCAATGGGCATGAGAGTCGACCATTGATGGTGGATGGATGCTCGTGCGGAGGAATGCATGAACGAGGATTAAGTGGAGAATTCATGGAAGATATGAATTATTATTATTGAAATAATAATGTAGAAACGCGGGACCGACCGACTATGATAGCCAAGGGGACCGGTCAGGTCCGGTCATGGTGGTGCACGGGCCATGATGACTCTGGCACGTGTGTTTTTGAGAATTTTAGATATTTTGTTGCTCGTTCAAGCAGATTTTTAGAAGAGTTTGATCTTGACTGAAACTCTCAATTTGGATGAATGAGCCAGTAGGTGTTTGCTCGTACGACCAATATTTTAGAATATTAAAATAATAATATTTTAGTATTTACCGTGAGAAGCCCGGATGGTCGTGGACCATTTGACTTTTGGATTTTTGGATGTTTGAGAAAAATATGAGAAACCTAGAAAAATTAGGTTTTTTGCTCAAACGAGGGAGTTTCATGAGATGAGAGAAATAATAATAATAATAATAAAATAAGGGATTTGAAAAGGTGTGGGACCGGCCACAGCCATGGCATAGACGGTCATCCGGTGGGCCCGGTTCCGTGCTCTTCCTTATTTATATTATTATTTTTCAACTTACGTGAAGAGATATGAAAAACTGAGAGTTTTGCTCAAACAAGAAAGTTTGCTCAAACAAGGGAGTTTTCAAGAGATAAGGAAAAATAATAATAAAAATAATAGATAGAGAGGCGTGGGACCGGCCACGATCCGGTCCCGCGCGTCCCTCTTTAAAAAATATTATTATTATTATTTTCTTCTCCTATTTTTCACAGGTCTCCATACTTCCTCGCACGTGCACCCAATATTGTGAAATATTAAAATAATGTTATTTTAATATTATGAATAAAAGAAAACCTAATAGTCGTGGGATTAGGTTTCTGGAGAGTTGGGGCAATATCTGGAAAAATATGGAAACTATGAGTTTTGCTCGAACGAGGGAGTTTTAAGAGATGAGGGAAATAATAATAGAATAAGGAAATAGGGAGGTGTGGGGCCGTCTGGCCGCTGGCCCGGTCCCGTGACACCTCTTCCCTATTTTTTTTATTATTATTCCTTAGTTCCTCATATTTCCTCGTTCGTCCATATTTTGGGTGCTCGTTCGTGCATTATTGTTAAGTACACTTGCACCATTTTCTCGAGGCTTACTCGGTGCTGGACTAAATGCCCGAAAAATGAATATGTATTACCAATCCATGGAATTCAGCTGACAAAAGCCATGAAAAGGAGTAATGAGATAAAATAGATTATTTTATAGGAATTCAATTGATGAATGTTGCATTAGAATTAATCTATGAATGGCTCTATACTAGCATGCAATATGTCTAGGAGCATTATGTTTATCCGAGAATCGAGGTATGAGATGGATGAATATTAATTATGTATAGTCAGGTAACACTGAGACATCCCGAAGACGTTAACACTCTATACTAGAATGCAATATGTCTAGGAGACGTCCAATCACTATCGATTCTATACATAAGTGTTGATGAAATATGCGAAGTATTGAAAGTTCAGTTGAGAGGCTTTAAGGAACACATATTCATGTATCCTCTGAGAGGTTGTACACCCAGTCAGAGATTGTGAGCTTTCACGAATCCTAAAATATGAATTTCACATACTTGTCTGAAGTTGTGTCAGAAATATGCAAAGTCATGATTTTAGGATTTTAGCCCTTGCCGAAAATCCACCATCAACAATTATATATCAAGAATTCTGGTTTTCGATAATGATCTCAAAGAGAAAAAGGTTCTTCAGAATGAACTGGACGATCAGATTCGTGTTTACAAGGATATTGTTACCTTTTTAGTTGAATCTAAGTCTACTATAGCTAAAGTTCTTGAGGATTTCAAATTTGAAAAAAAAATCCAACTCCTTGAGGAATCTAAGTAATTCTTCTCTTGATTCTTGTTATAATAATTGTCGTCAATCAGGAGACAAGAGAGGTCTTGGCTTGTGAAACCTGGTTTGACTCAGATTTCATCGGAAGGATCTAATAATGCATCCCCCACTTATGTTGGTTCATGTATGTTTTGTGGTTCTTGTGATCATTATCAACATACTTGTAAGCTCTTTAGATAAAATTTAAAAGTTGTTATGTTCTACACAAAAAGGCTGAATTTTTTTTATCCAATAGCGAAAGACTTACAAACGTGTTCAATAGAAATGCTCGGTTGAACCCAAAAGTGTTGCTATATCCATCTTTTTGTCAATGTTAGATAATCAAAATCATTTCTTGATTTCTAGTCTACTAAGTCAAGTCTCAGACTAGGTTAGAATTTGGTAATTGAGTATCATACATCACAATCGAATATTAAAAATCGACGAAGACATTTGAAGAACTTATGTATCACGTATGTGGAGACTGAACCTTTCTATTTTACTCATTATCTTGCCATTATATCTATTGAGACTATGCGTATGACTTCTAGTATATTTACAAAGAAAAATTTTCGAGTCAAGCTTGTCTTGTTAAAAATCTTGAAATACGATTCCAACATAGATGTTCAAATGTCCTTAACAATTTAGTTAAAGACAATTTATTGTTTGAGAATTAATTGAACATCGCCCATATAAGTGATTTTATCATTTGAGAATGTTTCAAACATCAAAGAGAGTGATTCATGAACTTCTGATATTTCTGCTCAGGGTAGGTTGGAAAACCCGTTTGGGAACCATAAATATCAGATTTCAGAAATACAGGAAGGTTGGCGAACATGCTCGTAAAATACAAGTTTCAGTTAGGAACAGTTCACGAACCCGGTTGGAAAACCGTGGTGAACTGTTATTTTTAAGGTTGGTAGAAAAGGCTTAAGGTTGGCGAACCCGATTGGAAAACTGTGTCCAATTAAGTTCAAAAACCACAGAACGGTTGGCGAACCCAGTTCACAAACTGTGTCCATATGAAGTTCTCGAGCCGAGTAGGGTTAGCGACCCAGTTCACAAACCGTAGCACCTTAACTCATGAAATATCCTTGTTGTTGGAAAACCGTCTTACCAACTGTCCCAGTAAACTTAGCAGATGCTCAAAGACTTATTTTATTTTATTTTAAATATGTTTAGCATTGCTATGACTCTCTTAAACATTTTTAAGACTTCATTGATCACTTAAACACTTATATGTGTGAATCATTATCAAATTCGTAGTGTTTATGAACATCAAATTTTTTATTGTTCACATGGAATATTTGCCAAATTGAATAGTCATTATACACGGTTTTGTAACCGGAACATAATGTATTTTTTTTTCAAGACCTAAAGTATTTGTTTGATACCCAAGTTATATTAGCTTGAATTCTAAGCAACCCTCGGTCTTGAAAATATATAAATGGAGATGCTCTTTCAACCGAGAGAATTAATATATGACACTCTGTGTCCTAGTTGATCTAGGGTCGTCCTTTATGGACGTAGGTTTCCTCTGAGAAACATAATTAGGTTTACGACTAAGATACTTCACTTTAGGGATTCATGATGGCAGGTCCGGCTATTTTTACCTTGGTAGCTCGTGTATTCTGATCTTGTTTTTTTTGTTATCGAGGTTTTTGTAATCTATTTCGAGCAAGATAGGTAGAAATCACAAAGTTCTTTTCGTCTCAGACTTCGTGATTCCTCAAGATAAATATCTGAAAATTGATCTTAATCAATTTATTGAAGATTGTTGTTGAGAGGTGGTTAAGAATCTAGGATGCTCTTGGGGATTCGTAAGTTCCGGATTTATGAGGTTTGCTAGCTTGTCTATTGCAAACATATTTTCACACCTTGATCTATCGATCTAAACGAAAATCAAATAGGCTTGTCTGTTAGAGGAAGATTGGTATCAAAAGTCTTCACTAAGATTGAAGCAACTCTTAGGATGTAAAAGACGCGAGCTAAGGGAATCAGGTACGTAAAGCCTTGCGAGGTTCAAGAGACGTAAGGAGCACGGTTGTAACTGAATTTCTTAAAGGGTTGATTCGGTTTCATCTAAATTCCAGTTTGAAATTTGATAGTAGGATAGTGTATGTAGTTGGTTAATACAGCTTGGTGTTCAAATCTAGACGAGGTCCTGCGGTTTTATACAGTCGCGGTTTCCTCTTTAACAAAATTATTGTGTGTTTGTGCTTTTTACTTTTACACACCTTTGATTGTTAAAAGTACTACACAGGTTCATACTCCTATCAAACAAACGAAATTTGGTGGTGTACTTTGTACCCCCGAGTTTTCACATAGTGCGACTGAGAAAAGCCAATGAAAACTGAGATTTTTCTCCTAAAGTTACTTGTTTTTGTAAGTTAGATCACGTAGTTTATTAGACATCTTTCTTTTCACAGTTCGACTCTGTTTACCCTTTCCCTCATAAATCAATGTTGGTAGTACATGGGAAGAGGCCTATGTATGCAAATATTCAGCTACTCTTCCCGATGTCTTTATGGATGCCGTTACTCTCTTCCTGATAGTCTCATGAGGGCTAGAGAAGTCATGATTATTGGTAAAATCGTTGTTATTATTCGATATGTTATAAATGGTTATGCTTCTGCAGTTCCACTCTCAAGCAAGTTGGTGCGCAGGTCATAATCACTGAAATTGATGTTGAAATTTTTTGTATCGCTTCTTTAAGAAAGCTTGAACTTATAAATTAGGAGTTGAATTATTTTTTTGTATGATTTTGAACTAAATTTATGAGTACAATCTAATGTAATGGAGTTGTCATTTTGTATGGTGATGATATTTTTGATAGTGGTAAATAAGGTTGTCGTTCACTCGGACTTTGTTGAATTGATTCTAGGCTTAAATATAAAAATACTAAAAATAAGAAATTATATACAAAATATGTCACGGGATGAAGAATTTAATGGGACTCGGGATTCACTGCTTTTCATGTTCATGGGGTTCATAAATTAATCCTAGACATTTATAACTCAAAACAAAATAAACAATAACTCTATTCTTTGCCAAAGTAGATTTCATAAAACATTAGTTGTAAGTTGTGAGCATGACGCATCAAAAGTAACTAAAACCAAGCATGCGACATCAAACAAAATAACAAATAATTAATAGAAATCATAAAACAATTAAATTCCATGCAAACAATTATAAAAGAATTATTTTAATTACCACATGAACGAAATGCAGCCTCCTCCGTCGTCCCAGTGATGGGTCTAGCTCGCATGATGAAAACACACTCAAAGGAATTTTTCATTGCTCAAAAAGGTGACGGAAAAGGTGAGAAATAATTAAAACCGGGTTTTTCTTTTCTCTCCAAAACTGCCCCCATATGTGCTCTCTAGCTCTCTATTTATACACACAAATACACATCACTCAAGTATATTCTTCCATAACTCCAAAATCTTCTTCTTTTTAATTAAAAATATCTTCAAGAATTTTTCCTTCTCTTTATTTTATATATGTCTTTACTAAACCCATATCTTCTTTAATTCGCAGAATAAAATCCAAGATAAAATCTTCGAAGGATATCTTTATTGTTTAATATAAGATAACTTCCTTTTTCTTCAAAACTTCATGTTTGTAAGGCAAGAAGATATTCTTATCTTAAAGATAATTAATCCTTTACTGTTGAAACCAAATTTCCCGCCAATTTTTATTTTCAAATCAAGGAAGAAGATGGAGCCCCCTTAACCAGTAATGGGGTGCGATTAGCAGTTGGCTCCCTGGGGTGCCACTTATCAGTTAGGTGCCCCTTATCCAAAACTGAGATTCCGAATAACATGTGTCCTCCGGGTGCCTATACCAACTTTTCGAGCCGAATTTTCCAAAAATGTTTATTTTCCAAAAATGTTTATTTTCCAAAAATACCTACAAACACATAAAACACCATAATAAGTTGAAAATCGAGTACCAACAATACTGAAAATTGAGGACAATTCAGTCACAAAAATGTGTCTATCATATGGATGAATAAGGTTTTGTATAGAATTGTCATTTTAATTTTAGTGTTTGAATTCGAATTGTCGTTTGAGTTTTCATCTGAATTTGAATTGTCATTTGAATTTCAGTGTAATCTGAGTTCCAATTTAGTGTAATTTGAGTTTGAATCAGAATTATTTCATCCCAATCAGAATGGTTGCAGTCAATCAGCCAGCTAGATCAGACTTTTTTATGATAATATTAATATAAGTTAAATCTACAACATAATCTGGCGTCATGGCTAACGACAACTTAAAAGTATCGTAAATCAAATTTATTTGACGAAAATTCGAAAGTATCGTTCCAGACTAAGACACTTTCAGCGGCATCTCAAAAGTGTCGTATAAGCCAATTATACGACACTTTCGAACTTTCTTAAATTGGTTTTTTTCCATTAGTGGGAATCGTGCAGTTGTAATGCACCATTTGATCCAATTAATCCACTTTACTCAAAAAACATGCTTGCTCAAATTAATCAAAAGTGAATCCAGTTAACATTTCTGAAAGATTTCTCCATGTTAACCTTACACATAACTCGGTTGAACTTACCAAGCGTTGATATGTCAAGTTTGGTTGTCATATTTTAGTATCAAAACTCATCTAGGGTCGCTTTATGAATAAATACTAGAGTCAACTTCGTTTAGGTTAGACTAGAAAGTCTATGAATGTTGAGACATACAAGTATTACTCCGAAGACCTGAAGAATGTGAAGAAGTAATGAACTACAACGACGACATCATCCTTCCACTTGAGTTTAGTAATATTAACTTGAGCTTGTTTCAATTCCTAACGTATCTTTCAAGTCGTGCTATATTGAATACATAACTGCAAATCTGTATATATTGTATTGTATATAATACTCTAGTGATGTGACATGATCATAATAGTATGATCATAGTATTAAGGAATTAGACTACCTTATCTTTTGAACTTCGTAGATATGACATCGACATATCCTGTATATAGTGTTATGATTAAGTGAATGGGCTATGGTGAAGATTTCATCCTAGGAAACAATGTTTTACATTTGTCTAAAGGAAGTACATTCATGAACTTGTTTTGTAAATCGAAAGGAAAATCAATAGGTTTATTGGTACGGCTATTCATTGCATATCTTTGGATGACCAATATGTGTGAGTTGGTAGAACCGATATTAACCCGGGTTATGTATCTTGGTATAACCGATCACAATGCCTAGACTTATGATTTGGTATGACCAGTCCTTGTAATTGGTGTAACTAATCCTAAGTAATCACCATGATATGGTATGATTGATCCTTGTAATAGGTGTGACCGATCCTAGTAATTGGTGTGACCGATCATAAGTGTTATGTGACCGATCCTTGTAATTGGTGTAACCAATCCTAGTGACGATCACAACCAGATACCAAATTTAGGTATAACCGATCCGAACCCATATATGTTCCTTGGAAGGACCGATCACAACTTACCATTGTGATTTGGTATGACCAATCACATAGTAGTCTTGGAATACTGGCGAACCAATTCTAAACTTGTTTGGAAGTGTGGTATAACCGATTCCAAGAAGCAAATCCATATAAATATGAAATAAGGATTTGCAGTGAGAAGTTGTCAACATACTTTGAACATGAGCAATACTCAAGGTAATCCTGTGCCAAAATAAATTAAGAATCTTTTAATTAAAGTTTTTGATTTTTAGATGCTTTAAATACCATCAATTAAAGCATAGCTATAGAGAATAAAAATTAGTAATGTGCATTTACTAATTGGAGATTTTCTATTGAGAGATTTTGGAAATATTGGACCAACATTTATTGGAATTATGACATTTATTGAATATCTTGAGAATATTTTCGGTTTGGAAATTTCTTGGTGTCCAAACATCCTCGGTCTATAAATATCTAAGTTTGCATTTCTAGCAAACTATCCTAAAAGCCAGGCAAACTTCATTTCTTGTTGTTTCTGGTGGAGCCGTATATTCGGAGAGGAAAGTATCCTAATTAGGTGAAGTCTCTTACGACAACTCGTTTAAAGACTTCTGTGGGATCAAAAAGCTCTACGGGTTCCGTTGGTGAGAAACTAGATAATTGTAGTGTTATTAGTTTTCGATTTGATTTGATTGACTAACGGTTATTGAAACTTTGATTGAACCTAGTTTGTTTATGCTTGAGAATCTTCTTTTCTGATATACGATTCACTCAGACTAGATCAAAGTATCGACGGGATCTTTAGAACTGTTGTTAGATCTAAAGACATCTTGTGATAATCCATTGTTAACAGACTCCGTTCTGTGCGTGATCGATCACAAGAGATTCAAGTGGTGTTTTGTAGGTTTTGAAGATAAAAGAAGATTTGGAGACGAAGAAAAATTCTTATTAGTTTTCATATCTTGTGGATTTAGTGCACAAACCTTGATCGGATGGGATCCAACTAGAATTGATTTATCTTTGATAGATCCGATTGATTAGTTACGTGAGATCGACATTCTCTATAGTTCTCTTTGAGACCTATATTGATTTAGTGTGAATTTATACTTGACTATTTCGGTAGTTAAAGTTAGATTGATCTAAACAGACAAAGGAGTTTAGTAGATTAAACGGAAGAGCCTTTGTCAATGACTCATCTGTATCTTGTAGCAAGATTGATTAGAGTGGTTACCAAACAGATTCTTCCTTTGCTGTTTGGAATACGATCCAAAGGACTTGCTATTCACGTTCGTGACTCTATAAGTCGAAGGCGCAGGGATACTGAGGGAACTAAGGCTAGCGGTAGTCTTCTTGGTCTCAACTATACAAAGTTGCTATTAGATTTTGTATAACGGCTTAATTCTGAGAGTATTCAAAACTGGACTAGGTCCCGGGGTTTTTCTGCATTTGCAGTTTCCTCGTTAACAAAATCTTGTTGTGCCATTTACTTTACTTTTTCACATTAAAATTGTTTTATTATAATTAAAGTAAATTTCACTTTACGTTAACTCCGCAATACTTGATAGTGATCCTATAGAGTTTGGTTATTACTTGAAAACGCGGGGGTATAACAACCATCTAATATTTCGTTCAGCAATCCGTATGGACTAAACTCCAATATAGTTCCGAGAGCACCAACTTAAAAGTAATACTCAATAAAGAAAGATATCAAGGATCTTTATCTCTTTCTCAATACAATCAATAAATCAACTAGATAGAAATCTGTGAGACTGGTTGATATGAGAATAACTCGGATGGTACCAAAGACCAATGTCCCAGTGTCAATCAAGTTTTATCCAACAAACAAGGTCGGATTTATCAACTGACTGAACTATGCACAACCTGTGATATTTCAATTATATAAAGAAATATAATGCGGAAAAAAAGTAACACAGACACCAGAAATTTTGTTAACGGGAAACCGCAAATGCAGAAAAACCTTGGGACCTAGTCTAGATTTGAACATCACACCGTATTAAGACGTTACAGACTCTGGCCAACTACAAGTTAACTTCGGACTGGAATGTAGTTAAGCCCTAACCAATTCTCTCACCGATTAAGGTACAGTCACGTTCCTTACGCCTCTTGAAACCCAGCAGGACTATGCGCACTTGATTCCCTTAGCTGATCTCACCCACAACTAAGAGTTGGTACGACCCAAAGTCGAAGACTTATAAACAAATCTGTCTCCCACAGATATGTTTATTCTTGTTTTGTTTCCGTCTTTAGATAAATCAAGGTGAACAAGCTACTCAACTAATAATCCGGTCTTATACTCCCGATGAGCAGCCTAGAAATATTTGTCACCTCTGAAAAGGCGAGGGTACCCAAATATACTTTAAGCTAAAACTTTTCCTACCTATAAGTCCTTTCTCCGAAAGTGATTGTCTATGGACTGAGTCGAGACAATACAACTAATCGGTTCACACTTCGTGTGATCGTCTATGGATACGAGATCGAGACAATACAACAACGAAGTATGTTTACTTGATACAAAGGTTCGGACTTAACCAAACACAATAGGATTTCTTATCAAGTAAATAGGAATTAACGTTTGTGTATTTTACTTTTAATTATAATAAAACAATTATAATGCGGAAATATAAAGTAAATGACACATCAAGATTTTGTTAACGAGAAAACCGTAAAAGCAGAAAAACCCCGGGACCTTGTCCAGTACTCTCAGGATTAAGCCGCTACACAAAATGACACCAACTTCGTATAGTTGAGACCAAGTATCTGAACCTATAGTTCACCTAATTCCGTCTGTATTCCCACGCCTCCAACTTATAAATAAGTCACGTACTTGGATCAATTCCTTTGGTTCGTATTCCAAATAGTAAAGGAACAACAAATCTGTTTAGTATCAATTCTCTTCAACCAAGTGATATGAGTCGGACAAAGGGTCTTCCATTTATCTTAACATAAACTCCTTCGTCAGGTCCTTGGATCTATCTTATGTTCAATTACCTAAGTAATCGTTTAAGATTAAGCCAACAACACTCTTAATCCAAAGAATTGTGTTGATGCCGATCTACTCAATTAATCAATCCAATCTACCATAAGGATAAAGCGATTATTAATTGGATCCTCTTTTACCGAAACAAGTATTGTGCACACCAAAGATTATGAACTCACAAATCATAAATCTTCAATATCTTCTTCGTCTTCAAATCTTCTTAGATCTTCAATATAAACCTGCACAATCTCTTGTGATCAATCACGCACGGAACGGAGTCTGTAAACAATGGATTATCACAAGATCGTCTTTAGCACAAACAACAGTCTAAAGATCCATGTCGAAACTCTGAACTAGTTTGAGCGAATCTTATATCAGAAGAGAAGATTCTCAAGCATAAACAAACTAGGTGCAATTAGATTTCAACTACCGTTAGTCAATAAAATCAATCGAAAACAGAAGATAAACCGTAATTATCTAGTTTCCCACCAACGGTACACGCTATAGCTTCTCAATCCCAAATAAGACTTTAAACTGAGCGACCGTAAGATATTTCGCCTAATTAGGTTATTCTCCTCTCCGAATAGGCGGCTACACCAGTAACAACAACAAAGAGGAATTTTGTTGTTACGAAGGATTAGTTCTCTAGAAAGGCAAACTTCAAGTATTTATAGAAAAATAGGTTTGGACACCAAAGAATTTCCAAAACCAAAAATATTCTCAAGATATTCATTAAAGCACAGATTCGGTTTCCATAATTCCTGGAAATGCTCAGTCCAAAAATAATGATCGAAATCTCTCGGAAAATCTAATTAGTAAATGCACATTACTAATTCTCATATTTCCCTACAAAATGAAATTATCAACCTTAATTAAAAGATTCTTAACTTACTTATGTTTCGATCCTGAGATTTTCTTCCTTTAGATATTAAGGAATAACTTTGAACAATTAAAGAAATAAACATTAACAACACATGCTCAAAGTATGTCGACATTCTTACTTTGTAAGTTCTCTTTCACACTTACAACCTTAAAACCGATTTGCCACACTTCCAAACAAGTTTAGGATTGGTTCATATGACTTTCAAGAACTATGTGATTTATCAAATAAACATTCAATCACAATCATGGGTTTAACGGTTCTACCAAAACAAATTTCGGTTCTACCTCCATGTGAGTATTGTGCATAGTCACACTAGCTTTCCAAATTCGGTTGACTAGGTACTAGGATCGGTTAAACACATATTTATCGTATCTAACTTATTTGTGTTGCACATGTCCATAGGATTGGTTCCTCTTTACCTAAAAATTTGTTGCACATGTTCATAGGATCGATTCCCCTTTATGCTATAAACCTTGTTGCACCTCATACAAGGATCAGTTCCCCTTTGTGATGTACTGCACCTCTTACCAGTATCGGTTCCCCTTTCCCAAATTCGGTCAGACAAAACATAAACCCGATCATACCATCTCAGGTGATTACTTAAGATCGGTTTCACTAATAAAAGTCATACCAATACACAAGTCAGGTCTTTGTGAATAGTTCTACCAAGAACACAAACAAGTTGTGAGCGGTTATACTCAATCACACATATTGGTTGTTCATAAGATAAGCAATGAACAACAAAACCAATAACACCTGGCAATTTCCTTTTCGGTTCACAAACAAGTTTATGAAATTACTTCCTTAGAACACATGTAAAACATTTTTCCCTAGGATGAAATCCTCACCTCATAACCATACATAATCACAATAGCATTCAAATGATTATGGCGATGTATTATCTACAAAGTTTAATGGTTAAGCAATAAACCTCGTATTGTATTCCTTAATACTATGTTTATCTAGAATTCAAATATGATTCACAGTTTTGTTTTCAATATGCACGACTTGAAAGATACGTTAGGGAATGAAACAGTTCAAGTCAAATATCACTAACCTTAAGTGGAAGGATGGTTGTTGTCGTTGTAGCTCCTTGCTTATTCACATCTTCAAGTCTTCACAATACTTGTAATGTCTCATATCCTAATACTTTCAAGCTAACCTATACGAAGTTGACTCTAGTACATAATCAAGCGACTCTTAACACGAGTTTTGATTCACTAAAATATTACAACCAAAATTGACATACCAACGCTTGGTGGGTTCAACCGAGCTATGATCTAACAATCTCCCTCTTTGTCAATTTTAGTGACAAAACTCTTACATCATATGGATAAATAAATTACAAGAATTCATTACACATACGCTTGATTTCCGAATTCAACAGCACAGTAAACTGCTTACGTTCAATCCTTGAAAATGTCGTTGTTGACATTATAATAACAAGGCTATTACTCCCCCTAAGGAAGATAGGTAGATATTCAATCCGCACGTCTTTGTTATACCAATTCATATGACATGTTACTCCCCCTTAGTATGTGTTTTCACTCTTTCGTTTAGATAAAACGTTTAAGCACCGATGTTCTTTTCCTTAGCGATATCAATCAATATAAAATCAATGCCAGTATCACTTGTTTACTCCATATATTTCTCCTCCTTTTTGTCACAAAATGACAAAGAAACGAAAAAATAAAGGACAACACAAAAAGAATCTTACAAATCTCAAAATAAACTTGCAATTTGTAGAGTTAGGCACGAGGGTTCCACACATCATGTTCTGGTAACCAATATCAAAACCGAAACTACAAGTAGTTTTATTTTGATATGTTACTAAGGAAACAATTGTCCGGAACTATTTTTCCAATTTAGTTTAGCAAAACAAAAATCAACTAAGCACCTTAGTCCCTTTGCTAAACCGATTGTTCAAAAACAACCGCTTAATTATATAAGATCAAAATAAAGATAACTCTATTTTTCTCATCAGGTTCTAATTATCCATAAACTTAAACCTTTCAATTTTATACAAGACAAGTACTAGGTTAGATAACTAGCATTTCTTGTTAAGGCATTCGATCAGACTTGAATAACCGAAACCTCACTTTGATAAGTCTAACTAAGATTAAAATTTAACTCAGTTTCTCTTATCCGGAATCGAATTGGACTAAACAACTCATCCTTACACTTTCATTTCGTTAAGCCATAAATAATTCATACAAACTAACATAAATCAACTTGCATAATTATTCACCTCAACCGAAAGCAAACAACATAGACATTAAAAGCACCGCAATTGCACCGAAATTTCGTAAGCCTAAACAATTGATACCACACAATAAAGCAAGATAACAATAGTTTTTCTTAACCGGAACCAATTGAATCACACACATCCATAAACACATCATGGAATAAACATCAATTGTACCGAAATTTTCTTAAGCAAAAGCAATAAATATATATAATATAAACTCAGGCTTTTCTTAAACAGGAAAACAATTAACTAACAAGATTGTTACCTCAAATTTCGCATCCACTTCTCCAATATGATTGCATCTTCGTCCAGGGAGAATTGATATCGAAATATCATCATGTTGTCACCCTTATGTAAAAACAAAAGAATAACAACAACCAACCTTTACCAGAAAAAGGTTGAAAATCGATTTTAACAATTACAAGCAAAAGTTGAAAACCGTCAAAACACATATGCTTTTATGCTAAACCAAAACCGATTCAACATATTGTGACTTTTCACATATTGTTTCTACCAGAACCCCTCATGATTCTTTGATAAAGCCTACCAACTTGGGCTAGAACTTAATCATGTTATACCAAAAAGTCACCCAAACCACAAGGGTTCACAATATATGAGATCGAATATTAAGGTGGTAAAACTGAAATCAAACATCCCATAAACATACATAGCAATAAGATAAAAACATTCAAGCACAGGTTATGTAAACCAAAAACTATCACAAGAAAAATTACCAATTAAATAATTTTATTCATAATAGACCAATACAATCAGTGAAAGAAATCACAAATTGATGTCTATTTTACTGGATTAAGTATTACAACATATAACTTAATCTCTATTAACCTTTAGATAGGTGTTTTCAAAGATCATCTTCAATTTCCACAATTTTTCAGGATCTTCATCAACGACATCTCGACTGATATCTCAGATTCTGCACACAATACCTTGGTTATGTTCACAGGCTAAAGCATTAACCTTTCGATTAATATTTCGAGCATACTCCCTATTACCGATTCTAAGTTTAATCAGTTTCCTTTGGTTACAAGTAACAGTTCTTAGTAATGCTTCATGTCTATGATGAGTTTAGGTGGTACTGAGGAGGACTTGTCGAAGATTGATAATATCAACCTTAGCATCCAAACTGTTTTGGACAAGGAGATGAGTCACATCTTCCTTTTCATTATCGATATTTTCACAACCAGATTTCTTGAAGGTATTATCAAGATGAACACTTTCCTTAGAAGTCATTCCACTCAAGGCTTTCAGAAGTTGTGCTTGAGATATGGTTTGAGAATACATCCTTTTGTATAAGTTCTCAGACACGTTGAGTACAAATACTTGAAATACCTTTAACACATTCCAAACATAAATATCAAGCTTATATAAATAATTCTAACAAGATTTGAAAAGATTTTTGCATCTAATGTGTTACATAAACACAGTATTCTCCAAAGAGATTATCTTCAAAATCGGTATCAAGAGATACTTCAAATAACCACTCAAATCCCTTGTTACAAAAGTTGTTGCAAGAAAACCTTTCTACACATAAGAATGATTAAAGAATACTTAAGGTAGATTGTGTATTCTCTCAATATTGAATAATAGATATTCGTAGGATTCTGATTGCCCCGGTATATGTGCTTCCTTATATCCAAATATTGGGCAACATAAGGATGCACATTCTAATGCGATTAGGCATTAGGATGAGGAACTTCCTCATCAAATACCTTTAAAGGAGACTCTTCCTCCTTTTTCTTAGGAGCATTATTATGTTCCTTTTCTTGTTTTTTGATCCCATCCTCTTGGTTAGGAAAGTTGCGAGATGTAATATCCTCAATTACATCTTGTGCCCGGGATGGTATGTTCTTTGAACTTGAACCCGTCTGATCTAGATCTGCCAGTCGGCAGTATGCTAATGTCTCATGTTCAAGACATTCTATACGCCCTCTTAAGGTATTCACTCCTTGTTGGAAGTCCTTTTCTAAACATTTGTTTAGATATACCTCTTGACATATTATAGTAAGAAGTTCTCAATAAGGACCTTATTCCTTATATGTGAATGCTCCAGCGAATGACTAAGAATTTCACACGCTGTAGTCTGATGATGAACTTCCTTGCACAAGGCTAGTTTCTGTTCCATATAATCTGCCAGATTATTTTGAAGACTGAGTGTTTTTCGTTTTCCTTCACATATTATTACATTTAGTTGAACAATAAGTTCTGTGACATCATCTAGACTGTCAATGATCTTTCCCTTTTCTGAATATTTTTCAACATGTTTGAAAAATCTTTCCAACATCTTTCGAAATTCGGAACTTGGGAAGAATAGTGAATCGAATCTTTTTCAGAAGATTTTTCACTAGGAATTGGAACAGAATCAAAAATATTTTTCTTCAGTTTCGAACTCATTCTTTTCTGATCAGTAACCTAACTCCCAATCAAGTCATGAGTCAAAGACTTTTTCTTTGATTTCCGAAAAGACTTTCAAGACCAATTTCCACAAGTTTTCCTTGAGATCTTATTCTCATTATCTTGGCATACGTTAACTGAAGTCGATTCATGAGAACTCGAGTTCATTCTTATGGGTTGGATCGCACCAAACACAAATTGTTAGATCTTTTTGTGTTTGCCTGCTCTGATACCAATTGAAAAGGCGAGGGTACCGAAATATACCTAAATCTAAAACTTTTCCTACCTATAAGTCCTTTCTCCGAAAGCGATTGTCTATGAACTGAGTCGAGATAATACAACTAATCGGTTCACACTTCGTGTGATCGTCTATGGATACGAGATCAAGACAATACAACAACGAAGTATGTTTACTTGATACAAAGGTTCGGACTTAACCAAACACAATAGGATTGCTTATCAAGTAAATAGAAATTAACGTTTGCGTAATTTACTTTAATTATGATAACACAATTATAATGCGGAAATATAAAGTAAATGACACAACAATATTTTGTTAAGGAGGAAACCGCAAATGCAGAAAAACCCCGGGACCTTGTCCAGGATTGAATACTCTCAGGATTAAGCCGCTACAAAAAATTACACCAACTTCGTATAATTGAGACCAAGCAACTAAACCTATAGTTCACCTAGTTCCGTCTGTATTCCCAGGCCTCCAACTTATAAATAAGCCACGTACTTGGATCAATTCCTTTGGTTCATATTCCAAACAGTAAAGGAACAACAAATCTGTTTATTATCAACTCTCTTCAACCAACTGATATGAGTCGGACAAAGGCTCTTCTGTTTATCTTAACATAAACTCCTTCGTCAGGTCCTTTGATCTATCTTATGTTCAATTACCGAAGTAATCGTTTAAGATTAAGCCAACAACACTCTTAACCCAAAGAATTGTGTTGATGCTGATCTACTCAATTAATCAATCCAATCTACCACAAGGATAAACCGATTATTAATTGGATCCTCTTTTACTGAAACAAGTATTGTGCACACAAAAGATTATGAACTCACAAATCAGAAATCTTCAATATCTTATTCATTCTTCAAATCTTCTTAGATCTTTAATATAAACCTGCACACAATCACTTGAATCTCTTGTGATCAATCACGCACAGAACGGAGTCTGTTAACAATGGATTATCACAAGATCGTCTTTAGCACTAACAACAGTCTAAAGATCCTTGTAGAAACTCTGAACTAGTTTGAGTGAATCTTATATCAGAAGAGAAGATTCTCAAGCATAAACAAACTAGGTGCAATCAGATTTCAACCACCGTTAGTCAATCAAATAAATCGAAAACAAAAGATAAACCGCAATTATCTAGTTTCCCACCAACGGTACACACTAGAGCTTCTCAATCCCAAAGAAGACTTTAAACTGAGCGGACGTAAGAGATTTCGCCTAATTAGGTTACTCTCCTCTCCGAATAGGCGGCTACACCAGTAACAACAACAAAGAGGAAGTCTGTTGTTACGAAGGATTAGTTTGCTAGAAAGGAAAACTTCAAGTATTTATAGACAAGGAAGTTTGGACACCAAAGAATTTCCAAAACCGAAAATATTCTCAAGATATTCATTAAAGCACAAATTCGGTTTCCATAATTCCTGGAAATGCTCTGTCCAAAAATAATGATCGAAATCTCTCAGAAAATCTAATTAGTAAATGCACATTACTAATTCTTATATTTCCCTACAAAATGAAATTAATAACCTTAATTAAAAGATTCTTAACTTACTTATGTTTCGATCCTAGTATTTTCTTCCTTTAGCTATTAAGTAATAACTTTGAATAATTAAAGAAATAAACATTCACATCACGTGTACAAAGTATGTCGACATCCTTACTCTGTAAGTTGTCTTTCACACTTACAACCTTGAAACCGATTTTTCACACTTCCAAACAAGTTTAGAATTGGTTCATATGACTTTCATGAACTATGTGATTGATCAAACAAACATTCAAACACAATCATGGGTTTAACGGTTCTACCAAAACAAATTTCGGTTCTACCTCCATGTGAGTATTGTGCATAGTCACACTAGCTTTCCAAAATTCGGCTGACTAGGTACTAGGATTGGTTCCCCACATATTTATGGTATCTAACTTATATGTGTTGCACATGTCCATAGGATCGGTTCCCCTTTGCCTAAAAACGTGTTGCACATGTTCATAGGATCAGTTCCCCTTTCTGCTTTAAACCTTGCTGCACATCATACAAGGATCGGTTCTCCTTTGTGATGTACTGCACCTTTTACTAGGATCGGTTACACTTTCCCAAATTTGGTCAGACAAAACACAAACCCGATCATACCATATCAGGTGATTACTTAAGATCGGTTTCAATAATAAAAGTCATACCAATAGATAAGTCAGGTCTTTGTGAATAGTTCTACCAAGAACACAAACAAGTTGTGAGCGGTTATACTCAATCACACATATTGGTTGTTCATAAGATAAGCAATGAATAACAAAACCAATAACACCTGGCAATTTCCTTTTCGGTTTACAAAACAAACAAGTTTATGAACTTACTTCCTTAGAACACATGTAAAACATTGTTCCCTAGGATGAAATCCTCACATCATACCCATACATAATCACAATAGAATTCCAAATGATTATGGAGATGTGTTATCTACGAAGCTTAATGGTTAAGCAATAAACCTCGTATTGTATTCCTCAATACTATGTCTATCTAGAGTTCAAATATGCTTCGCAGTTTTATTTTCAATATGCACGACTTGAAATATACGTTAGGGAATAAAACAGTTCAAGTCAAATATCACTAACCTCAAGTGGAAGGATGATTGTTGTCGTTGCAGCTCCTTGCTTCTTCACATCTTCAAGTCTTCGCAATACTTGTAATGTCTCATATCCTAATACTTTCAAGCCAACCTATACGAAGTTGACTCTAGTACATAATCAAGCGACTCTTAACATGAGTTTTTTTTTTCTCGGTCAAATAAAATTAAAAAAGCGAAAAATTGTACAGGGACTAGGACTTCCTAATGACTAGCCGCTAGTCCACTCACTGGAAAACCTAATTGAAACAATAATAAACCCTTCCAAGCCATTCCACAGATGGAATAAAACCTGGCCTACCCTCAAAAAACTCAAAAATATCCTCAGCCAGCAAACAGGCTTGCTTGGCCGAGGCATTAGCTGAAAAATTAACCTCCCTATAGCTATGAATATAACGAACATTGGTGTATAAAGACTTCGCAATTTTCCACTTCTGCACCATCTGCCAAGGCAGCTCATCCTTTTGAAAAGCTTGAATGCAACTCTTCGAATCGGAACGAATGCAAATACTCCGCAGATTTCATCTCTTGGCCATAATCTCACCATAAATAATCGCACATACTTCCGCGTAGAAATTCGTTTGCCAACCAAGGCCAACACAGAGAACACCAAGCACCTCCGAACTTGCATCACGGAAAACAACACCTGAACCAGCTTGGCTTGGGTTTCCGACAGAAGCACCATCACAGCAGATCATGATTTCATCTTGATTAGGAGGAGTCCAACTAATCTCAATTGGAGTAGACGTTTTGCATGATCTATGCTGCACTTTGAAATAATTCAGAATGCGTAACTCCTCTAAAGTATTATGCATGTGGCCTTTCATTGTAATTGAATTATCACGAATAACCTGATAAACTCTCCCTTTAAAGCCCAGCCATTGAACAACCATATTATCAAAATAAGACTTATTACGTAACTTCCATAACTCCGTGACAATTGCAAGATTTGCAACCAACCAAAGGTTCTTTATCATTCTACTTTGACCCTTAGCAGCCTTATACGAGTCCACCAGGTCTTCATTTGGATCCAGCTTGAAAATTCCATCCACCCAAGCCCAAATCCTCCTAGCAACTCTGCAATGCCAAGTTATGTGGCTAAGAGTTTCGCAACTTTTCCTGCATAAGCGGCACATAGTAGACATGCTCCTACCTGTCTTCTTAATAATATTGTCTTCATTAGCACAACATTGCTTGGCCCAAATCTTCCATTATTGCACAATCAAGGTAGGGTGCACAACCTGTCTAGTAAACAGATTTGTACAAGGCACAACTTCTGCCGGCATCTTAAGAGCGGCCTTAGCCGACTTAACTGAAAAAACGCCTTTGCTATCTAAATCCCAAATTTTATAATCCTCACCACCAGAAATAACCGGCAAGTTTTCCATATCAATATTACAACGAATCATCAAATCTCTTGTTTTTTCAGGAATAACCCAAGCACCATAAAAAATGATATCACTTACTTTAGACTTAAAATCCTTAACATGAGTTTTGATTCACTAAAATATGACAACCAAACTTGACATACCAACGCTTGGTGGGTTCAATCGAGCTATGCTCTAACAACCTCACAATAACCTAACTGATTAACAAAAGAAGTTATTGCGGAACCATAAGAGTCTGAGACGAAGAACTGTTGTTATTAATTTTTATATATTACCTATCGGAGATGATTCCCGAGCAAATCTTAGAGAAGATAAAAATCAATACGATAGAACAAGTAAGATCAGAATAGGCAACTACAAAGAAAATAGTTGGATCTGGCTTCACAAATCCCAAATGAAGTCTTCAAGTCGTTAACCTAATAATGGTTTTGGAAAACCTAGGTTAAAGGATAATCGACGCTAGTTTGCAACTAGGACGAGAGTGTCGTGATTAGGTTTCCTAGATGCTATAATTCTCTAATATATAGTCTTTTAAATCAGGATTTCTTACAATCAAAGCTAAGAAAGCTTAGTAACAAAGCAATTGATATTCACCGTTAGATGAACTCTTGATTTAAGATTCAAGCTAAGTCTGCTTAAAAAATTAAGCAATCAATATCCACCGTTAGATGGTATTAACTTGATACACACAAATGAAATATACCTATATTTAGATATGGATGAACCGTACCCAAACATGTATATTTTGTTGTCTCAATAATAGTTAACCGAAGTTAGTCACATAAACACCTATAGTTTAGCCACATTCATCTAACACTTCTAGATCAAATATGATGATCAATCAATTATGATAGATAATCAAATGAATCTAAGTGTGTTTCAAGAGAGTTGTTCTAATGTTCACTATCTCATAGAAATATATATGAACCATTTGAAACAAAATTGGTTTGGTTTGTAATTGTATAAAGTACTTTATACCACGGTTTGCAAAACAAGTTCGCATACCTTATTTCATTAAAGTTATAGGGACTTTAGTTCGCAAAGGAACCTGAGTTCATGAATATGTATTTCATACTTACCGATTTTAAAACCTAACCACGTGTTCGCAAACAGAGTATGCGAACCACAGTTCCAGACTTTGGCCTTGACGTGCCGTTCGCAAACAGAGTACGCGAACAACAGTGCCGGACTTCGCGTTGTCTAGACGTTCACAAACAGAGTACGCGAACAACAGCTCCAGACCTTTTCACAGGTAAAACCTGAAAAAACGAGGGTCTAACAACCTTACGCAATATTTCGCTTAGCAATCTGTATGGACTAACTCCAATATACTTACAAGAGAATCAACTAGATAGTTAGACTCAATTTTAAGAAAAGTATATCAAAGAGTTATATCTCAATCTCTCAATTCAATGCGCAATCAAACAAATAATAATTTGCGAGCCCGATTGAATATAAGAGAGATAACTTGAATGGTACCAAAGACCAATGTTCAAGGATCAATCAATTTCAATCAACAACCAAAGGTTGGATTTACCAATGATCGATTCAACGCACAACCTGTGATATTTCAGTTATATAACAAAATATAATGCGGAAAAGAAATAACACAGACACCAGAAGTTTTGTTAATGAGGAACGCAAATGCAGAAAAACCTCGGGACCTAGTCCATATTGAACACCACACTGAGTTAAGCCGCTACAAATACTAGCCTACTACAAACTAACTTCCGTATAGACTGTAGTTGAACCCTAATCAATCTCACACTGATTCAAGGTACAGTTGCGTTCCTTACGTCTCTGATCCCAGCAGGATACTACGCACTTGATTCCCTTAGCTGATATCACCCACAACTAAGAGTTGCTACGACCCGAAGTCGAAGACTTGATAAACAAATATGTCTCACACAAAAAAAGTCTATAGGAATAGATAAATCTGTCTCCCACATAAATACCTACGGGTTTTTGTTCCGTATTTTGATAAATCAAGGTGAATAGGAACCAATTGATATATCGGACTTATATTCCCGAAGAACAGCCTAGAAATATCAATCACCTCACAATAATCATAATCGACTAGCGAAATAAGATATTGTGCAATCACAAACGATGAGACGAAGGTGTTTGTGACTACTTGTCTATCTTGCCTATCGGAGATATAAATCTCAAGCCAATCTTACTATTGCACTCAATCAAGATAGAAACAGCAAGATCAGATCACGCAACTACAGAGAAAATAGTTGGGTCTGGCTTCACCATCCCAATGAAGTCTTTAAGTCATTAACCTACAGGGTTTCGTGAAAAAACTAAGGTTAAAGGAGAATCTACTCTAGCTTGTACAACTAGTATCACACAGGAGGTATGGGGATTAGGTTTACCAGTTTCTAGAGTTCTCCTTTATATAGTCTCCAAATCAGGGTTTACAATTTAAGTTACCTTGGTAACAAAGTATTCAATATTCACCGTTAGATGAAAACCTGATTAGATTTAAGCTAATATCTTTCAACCGTTAGATCGAACTTAGCTTGTTATACACAAAAGAAATGTAACTTCATTTAGGTTTGAGTAACCGTACCTAAACATGTACACTTAGTTGGTTCAACAATAGTTAACCAATGGTTAGCCATATGATCACTTTGATATCAACCTTATTCATCTTCACCATAACTAGTTCAAATGACTCAAATGAACTAGTTAGAGAGTTGTTCAATTGATTACATCTCATAGAAGTATACAAGACATAATCGAAGCAAAATCGATTTTGATTTACTCGAATCGATTCATGAACATTATAGCCACGCTTTGCAAAGATTGCATTCCTTATTATATGAAATGTTTTAGTTCATGAACAAACCGATTTTAGAAAGTAACTTACCTAAGTATGCGAACAGGTACGCGTACTTAAGTAACCGGATTGAGTTTTTTTTTACTTTCAAGCTCTAACTATGCGCACGGGTATGCATACTTTCCCGCATTTCCAAAAACCGCAAGTACGGGTACGCGTACTTTGAGTTCCCGGTTTTGGACTTTTACACAAATGTGAGAACACACTATGTTTATATCCAGAGATGGTTACATGTTCTAAACTCTCATTTCAATCATTGAAACTTTCTTAGAGGATGTTATATAGTTGTTATTCACAAACTATTTTTCATCAAAGCGATTTTCGAGTTATTGAAATAACCAACATGACTTTTGTCATGAGTAAATATGAACTTGACCAAAGCGAAAGCTTACCAACACATATTTCGAGAAATAGATAAGCGAGATAAACTCGGCTCGAAATAACAAATGTGTATAATTGAAGTCTATATAGGAATACGACTTTTGTCTCAAAATAGAAGATAAAATAGATAGACTTTTGAGTGATAGATAAGTTCAAGTCTCCACATACCTTTTATCGATGAAGTTCCACAAGTTCCTTGAGTAGTTCTTCGTCTTCATATGATGAACGTCGTGGAGTCTAGAGCTCAACCACACTCACTATTTTAATCCGAGACTTAGCTATAAGTAGACTAGAAATCAAGACTTATAGTTTTGGAAACTAGACTTGACAAACAAGCTTGAGATAGCAACGCTTGCGATTTCGACTGAGCAGTGCTCTAACAAACCCGTTCGCAAACGAGAGTTTCCTACCTGAACTAGAACTTTACAATGCACGTAAAAAGTATACATACTGTGTTATATCCAGGCATTGGTAGTCATTCTAAACTCTCACTTAATCATTGGAACATCCTTAGAATACGACAATGGTAATCTTACACATACCACTAGCTTCAAGTAATTTTCAAGTGATTAATCGATCAATATGAAACTTCTCAAGTTCACATCAAATAATTGTCTCGTACAAATCATGTAAGATGTTCAAGGTAATTTTCACATGATCATCTTGACTTAATATTTAGTTTCCAACAAATGAATTGTGTATAACTAAACTCGTCAAGTATATGATGAACTTTATCTAAAGCTAAAAGCTTCCAACACGTATTTCGAAAAATAGATAAACTGGGGTCGTAATTTTAATTGTGTATAATGTAAAAGTCTATATAGCTATACGACTTAGTCTCATTAGAAGATAGAATAGAATAGACTTCTGAGTGATAGAAAAGTTTTAGTCTCCACATACCTTTTGTTGATGAAATTCCTCCAAGCTCTTCAGTAGATCTTCTTATTCAATTTGTGAATGCTGTGAAGTCTAATGCTCAACTACACACTTCTATCCCAATCCGAGACATAGCTATAAATAGACTAGAAATCAAGTATATAGTTTTCAACTAAACTTGACAAACAAGCTTGAGATAGCAACGCTTACGAGTTCGACCGAGCAGTGCTCTAACAATCTCCCCCTTTGTCAATTTTAGTGACAAAACTATCAATACATATGGATTACAAAATAAATAAACTTTGTAGCTTCTGATCCATCATGCTTGATTTCTTTGGCTCTTCAACTTCCTTGAATTCTTCGTTACTTCAAGTTCTCCATCGATTGTGAATGTGTTCAACTCAGCATCATTGTTGTTGGAGATCCGTACCCATAACAATATGAAAACGAAATTTCTCAAACATTGTTATTAAGTGTCATAGTATTGTTATATAGAATCAAAGGCCAATTTGCATCACAACTTTGAAATAATACTACAGTGATATGTATCACTCCCCCTTAATCAATACTTCCATCTTATAATGAAAACCACTCCCACTTACATAATGATCCGTAAACCATATGTGTGTAGTGTGAACTATTAAATAATTCTCCCCCTTTTTGTCAATATAAATTGGCAAAGTTACGAAAACTACGGGATCATAATGAATTCTCAAAAGTAATTCATGACTAAAAGGAAACATATCAACTTTGTTTCGATAATTTCACGTCGAAACTTAGTGTATTCATCAAGGAGTTTATTAAGATAAAAGTTAACCCCTTCAAATTACACAACCGCTCTCCCCACAAAGATATGACAATTAAGCACAAGTTCATTTAAGAATTCTCCCCCATTTGATGTCATTCCCAAGAGAACAACATGAGCGACCTTACTTTTACAAGAAGAAAAGGATTTCTTTAGACATTAACAAATCACATGGATTTGTATCCAGAAAACTCGAGTAAATTAACCACGAGAAGATCTTATTGATTAATTTAGCCGGAAACACTCAACATAAGTAAACTTACGGAGCAAATACAGTACTTTCACATAAAAGTGGATCAGGGAAAAATCAATACTGCGGAATTTTCTCAAAAAAATTGTTATATCTTTTATCAATATTTGCATAGAGACATATATAGACTTAACTTTTTGAGCACATATGAGATAATCTCAGTTCACGAACGTAACACATATACATCTCATCTGATATTTGCAATATATAAAACCAATAAGATTAAATACTGCAAGATCATCTTCCAAATAACTTAGAATTTAAATAAATAAATATAAAAACATTGCAAGATAAAAATCGTTGGAAATAGCTATGTGTAATCACAATATTTTTTGTACCAACCCTAGTTATCCTTCTTAAACATAAGAATAAATTCTCATAAGAAGTTTCCTAGACATTAAGATTCTTGAAAAACTCTTTATCATCCCCAAACTCCTTGTTGTCAACAAACATTGGAACATATGGTTCATAAAGAAAGGAGTCAATTACAACAAACCTTATTGACTGTTGCCGAACCAGGGCATTTTGAATTTTAAGAGATAGAACGATAGCCTTTATTTGCTGCATCTCCATCCTTGTTTCTTTTAACTCTTTAAGAACAACAAAAAACTTTTGAATATTTGAGGCGTTAGCCCTTGGTTTCTTCATATTTTTCTTTTTTTCTCTTTAAAGTTGTAGATGAAGATTTTTCTTTTTCCTTAATGACTGACGGCTTAACAATCATATTAACATCTTTTTCATCAGAAGAGATGATGCTTGGAGTCTCCATAAATTTGGAATATGGATTTGTGAAAAGAAACACAAATAAAAAAATCTTCACAAGCAATATTTTGATGAAAAGAGTTTTAGTGAAGGAAAAAGGCTGTAAGGTAACAGAACCTATATACAGAGTACGTAAGGTTCGCGTACAATCAACATGGACAACCCTATGAGGGAAGAAATATCGATTTTAACCTTTTTATACAAATAGGGTGAAATCTTTTCAATACCATTATTTGAAACAAGAAATTCAGATAATAATATTCAAGATACAAACTAGAGTAGTTTCTGACCCTGGAGCCCGATTATGCACAATTCTTGTCTCTTTTATGAATACGGGCACGTGAGACAAGAAGCGCTTCCAACACAGTTAGACTATGTTGGGGTAAACAATAATTTGCTCACCACAGGATTCCTGAACGGAATTATCAACATCCCTTTTTGTATATCGTTTAGACGTGATTCTTTTCTATAGTGTTTTAACCTTTTCCTTAGAAATCAACTTCTCAGGAGATGAGTTAAATTTACATACCTCGGATGGATTTGATTTCATAACAAGTTTGATCTTGTTTGCTAATCGACTGGCTCTCCGTTGCAGTTTATTGACATACCTTACTTTATGTTTGTACTTGAAACAATTTGAGAGTTCATGACCCTTGATAGTACAATAAGGACATGTCAATGTGGAGGATGGTTCGGACACCATAGCCGAACATGCTGTTAAACAAAGCGACGTACTTGGAAAATAAGAGGTAGAGTTTTCATTATACAGAGAAAAATCCATTTCATCCCCCAATGCGGTCGATGATATTTCTCCATGAACAATATCAAGGTTGATATGAGTATTGATACAATTATCAAAATTGATGTTTCCACCAAGGAGTACTACACTTGATTTTTCATCTTCAGTTAAATCATAGTGATCAGATGTTTCATCAAGAGTTGCAGCAAGACCTTTGTTCCCAGTGTATTTTCTACAATTTGGGCACTCATTAGCAAAATGAACAAAACCTTTACACTTGAAGCACTGTGGCATATCCTCATCATCAGTGTTGACAGTATCCCTATTTTTAGGAGGAACACGATCACGAGGCTTAATTGATGATGTAGGTGTATCTCTGGTGAACCATTTACTTATATTCAAAAGAAGATCTCTAAACTATCTTGTGATCAGGGAAACTGAGTTTTCAAGATCTTCATCTGATGATTCTGTTTCAATAGGATCATCCACAAAGTTGCCAACACTTTTACTTTTATCAAGTAGTTTAGTGTTATTATATGCTTTGAACGCAATATCCTTTCCAGTTTTGGATAGATGTTCATGATCAAGTATCTTTAACTTTCTAACAAGAGTATTCCTGGAAAGTGTTTCAAGGTTATTTCCCTCTACAATTGCATGTTTCGTAGAATCGTATCTAGCTGGTAGAGATTTGAGAATTTTCATCATAATATCCTTTTTAGGAATAATCTTACCCAACACAGAAGATGCATTAACAATTTCAGAGACTTGTGATTAAACTCATCAAATGAATCTTCATCAGCCATACGAAGGTTTTCGTAATCAGAATTTAGGTTTTGAAGCTCAACTTCTTTCTCAGAGGCATTCCCTTAAAATACAGTTTATAAGATATCGCAAGTATCTTTAGACCGAGTGCACATAGTCACATGGTGCTGAAGATCTGGGATAATGGCATGGATAATAACGTTTAACCCGTATGAATTTTGCTTTGCAACACCAATCTCGGTTTCACTATATCTACCAATATCCTTCGCAACAGTTACACCATCTACCGTAACCATTGGAGGATCATAGCCATTAACAACACGAACCTATGATTGAAAATCACGCGTTTGTATAAAGGCACGCATAACAATTTTCCACCATAAGTAATTCGAGCCATCGAAGACTAGCGGTACGTTTATAGAGATAACACTTCTGTCCATAGAGTCAGATAGCTACAAACATAGACTTATGAGGTCTTAGCGTGTTTGCCTGCTCTGGTACCAATTGAAAACGCGGGGGTATAACAACCACGCCAAATATTTCGTTCGGCAATCTATATGGACTAAACTCTGATATAATTCTGAGTGCACCAACTTAAAAGTGAGACTCGATCAAGAAAGATATCAAAGAGCTTTATCTCCTTCTCAATACAATCAGTATATCAACTAGATAGAAATCCGTGAGACTGATTGATACGAGAATAACTCTGATGGTACCAAAGACCAATGTCCGAATGTCAATCAAGTTTTATCCAACTAACAAGGTCGGATTTATCAACTAATTAAACTACACACAACCTATGATATTTCAATTATATAAAAAATATAATGTGGAAAAGAAATAACACATACACTAGAAATTTTGTAACGAGGAAACTGCAAATGCAAAAAAACCCCGGGACCTAGTCCATATTTGAACACCAAACTGTATTAAAATGCAACAGATTTTATCCTACTACAAGTTAACTTCAGACTGGAATGTATTTGAGCCCTAACCAAGTCTCACACTAATTAAGGTACAGTCGCGTTTCTTACGCCTCTTGAATCCCAACATGACTCTGCTACTTGATTCCCTTAGCTGATCTACCCATAACTAAGAGTTGCTACGACCCAAAGTCGAAGACTTATAAACAAATCTGTCTCCCACATATACGTAATGGTTTTGTTTTCGTCTTTAGATAAATCAAGGTGAACAGAAAACTCAATTAATGATTCGGTATTATACTCCCGAAGAGCAGTCTAGAAATATTAGTCACCTAACAATAACCTAACTGATTATCAAAACAGGTTATTGCGGAATCACAAGAGTCTGAGACGAAGAACTGTTGTGATTACTTTTTATATCTTACCTATCGGAGATGATTCTCGAGTAAATATTAGAGAAGATAAAACTCAATACGATAGAAAAAGTAAGATTAGAACATGCAACTACGGAGAAAATAGTTGGATCTGGACTCACGAATCCCAAATGAAGTATTCTAGTCCTTAACCTAATAATGGTTTTGGAAAACCTAGGTTAAAGGAGAATCGACTCTAGTTTGCAACTAGGACACATGAGAATGTCGGAATTAGGTTCCCCAGATGCTAGAGTTCTCCTTTATATGGTTTTTTAACTCAAGGTTGCTTACAATCAAAGCTAAGAAAGCTTAGTAACAGAGCAATTGATATTCACTGTTAGATGAACTCCTGATTTAAGATTCAAGCTAAGTCTGCTTAGAAATTAAGCAATATCAATCTCCACCTTTAGACGGTATTAGCTTGATACACACGAATGAAATGTACCTATATTTAGATATGGATGAATCGTACCCAAAACGTGTATATCTTTTTGGCTCAATAATAGTTAATCGAAGTTAGCCACATGAAAACTTATAGTTTAGCCACATTCATCTAACACTTCTAGATCAAATATGATGATCAATCAATCATGATAGATAATCTAATGAATCTAAATGTGTTTCAAGAGAGTTGTTCAAATGTTCACTATCTCATAAAAATATATATGAACCATTTGAAACGAAATCGCTTTGGTTTGTAATTGTAAAAAGTACTCATACAAGACCCACTTCATGAACATAATGCCACAGTTTGCTAAGCAAGTTCGCATACCTTATATTTCATTAAAGTTACAGGGACTTTAGTTCGCAAACTGAGTTCGCAAACGAACCTGAGTTCATGAGTATGTATTTTCATACTTACCGATTTTAGAACCTAACCACTGTGTTCGCAAACAGAGTACGGGAACCACAGTTCCGGACTTTGGCCTTGTCGTGCCGTTCGCAAATAGAGTACGCGAACAACATATCCGGACTCATCCTTGTCTAGCCGTTCGCAAACAGTGTACGCGAACAACATCTCCGGACCTTTTCACAAGTAAACCCGTTCACAAATAAGAGTTCCAGACCTGAACTAAAACTTCGCAGTGTACATATAAAGTATACATACTATGTTATATCTAGGCAGTGATAGTCGTTCTAAACTCTCATTAATCATTGAAACATCCTTAGAAGAAGACAATGGTAATCTTACACATAACACTAGCTTCACGTAATTTTCAAGTGATTAATCGATCAATACGAAACATCCCAAGTTAACATCAAATGATTGTTTCACACAAATCATATAAGATTTTCAAGGTAATTTTCACATGATCGTCTTGACTTGATATTTAGTTTCCAACAAATGAATTGTCCACAACTAAACTCGTCAAGTAGATGATGAACTTTAGTTGAATCTAAAAGCTTCCAATACGTATTTCGAGAAATAGATAAACGCGATAAACTCGCCTCGTAGTTTTAATTGTGTATAATGTAAAAGTCTATATAGCTATATGGCTTAGTCTCATTAATTAGAAGATAAAATAGAATAAACTTCTGAGCGATAGATAAGTTTTAGTCTCCACATACCTTTTGTTGATGAAATTCCTTCAAGCTCTTCAGTTGATCTTATTCTTCAATTGGTGAACACAGTGAAGTCTAATGCTCAACTACACACTTCTATCCTAATTCGAGACATAGTTATAAGTAGACTAGAAATCAAGTATATAGTTTTGATCAACTAAACTTGACAAACAAACTTGAGATAGAAATGCTTGCGAGTTCGACCGAGCAGTGCATAACATTACCGAACCTATTATCAAGTACACACTTTGTTTTTATATTGTGTCGATTTTGTATCTATAGTCAACCGCACAAGTTATCTTGTTGTTATATTGTCTCGATCTCGTATCCATAGACGATCATACGAAGTGTGAACCAAATTGTCGTATTATCTCGACTTTGTCCATAGACGATCACATTCATTAGAGGACTTGTAGGTTGAAACAAAAAGATTGTGGTGTATCTGGGTGCCCCTGTCTTTTCATTTGCTTTGAACAACGAAGAATAATAATTTTTTAGCTTCTTTTTGATAATCTCTTGGTTAAAGACATCAATACCGTCAACTTCCAATTTAGTGATTGCTTTCTTCTTATTATTGGCATTGAAAATCTTATGGAAGTAATATCTATTTTTATTTTTTTAAGCTTCAATTCATCACGGAGTCTTTCTTTTATTTTGAGTAGTGTCCAACGGAGCTGTTTCTAAGAGATCTTGAATGAAAAGAGAATTTTTCCATTTTTGAGGTCTCGACGAGGAGTGAAAATACATAAGAACTTTCGAATGAAGATTCAAAAGAGATGTAGCTGTAGTTTCTTCAGAAAGAATAAGATCTTTAGTGCAAGAACGCAAGAAGAAGGGGTTGATTCAGATAAATTCAATCTGCCAATTCTTGTCTGCAAAAAAAGTTCCTCTCTTCTAATACCAACAAGAGTATCCGCGCTCCAATTTTTCAAAAATTACCTTAAATTTTGCAATTTCCAAAAGAATACAAAGCTAGGAACACCGGTGAAAGCCATTGAGTTCCACTATATCTCCTCATTCTTATAAAAATCTTAATGAATCAACCAATGATTCCCAATCTTGAAACAAGGTTTAGCAATTACCTCAAAACGGAGGCATAAAAAGAGAAAATTATAATCCAAGAAGGTTTTGATTAGAGAAGTTTTTGTTGCTCTGATAAATTTAGAATCGAAACAAGTGAGGAAAAAAAACAACTTGTCGAATATACAAAGGAGAGGTGCTTTGTGTTTTTCATTCCTGTTAGAGCATTTCTCGGTTGAACCCACCAAGCGTTGGTATGTCAAGTTTGGTTGTAATATTTTAGTGAATCAAAACTCATGTTAAGAGTCACTTGATTATGTACTAGAGTCAACTTCGTATAGGTTAGCTTGAAAGTATTAGGATATGAGACATTACAGGTGTTGCGAAGTCTTGAAGATGTGAAGAAGCAAGGAGCTCCAATGACAACAATCATCCTTCCACTTGAGGTTAGTGATATTTGACTTGAACTGTTTCATTCCCTAATGTATCTTTCAAGTCGTGCATATTGAAAACATATATTTGAACTCTAGATAGACATAGTATTAAGGAACACAATACGAGGTTTATTGCTTAACCATTAAACTTTGTAGATAAGACATCGCCATAATCATTTGAATGTTATTGTGATTATGTATGGGTATGAGGTGAGGATTTCATCCTAGGGAACAATGTTTACATGTGTTCTAAGGAAGTAAGTTCATAAACTTGTTTGTGGACCGAAAAGGAAATTGCCAGGTGTTATTGGTTTTGTCATTCATTGCATATCTTAGGAACAACCAATATGTGTGATAGAGTATAACCGCTCACAACTTGTTGTGTTCTTGATAGAACTATTCACAAAGGCCTGACTTATGTATTGGTATAACTTTTATTAGTAAAACCCATCTTAAGTAATCACCTGTGGTATGATCGGATTTTGTATGTCTGACCAATTAAAAGGAAAGGGGAACCGATCCTTGTAAGGGGTGAAGTACATCAAAGGGACCGATCCTTGTATGGGATGCAGCAAGGTTTATAGCAGAAAGGGGAACCGATCCTATGGACATGTGCAACACGTTTTTAGGCAAAGGGGAACCGATTCTATGGACATGTGCAACACATATAAGTTAGATACCATATATATGTGGGGATCGATCCTAGTACCTAGTCAACCAAATTTTTGGAAAGCTAGTGTGACTATGCACATTACTCACATGGAGGTATAACCGAAACTTGTTTTGGTAGAACCGTAAACCCATGATTGTCGTTGAATGTTGGTTTGATCAATCACATAGATCTTGAAAGTCAGATGAACCAATTCTAAACTTGTTTGGAAGTGTGGAAAATCGGTTTCAAGGTTATAAGTGTGAAAGAGAACTTACAAAGTAAAAATGTCGACAAACTTTGAACACGTGTTGTGGATATTTATTTCTTTAATTGTTAAAATATATTCCTTAAAGGCTAAGGGAAGAGAATCCCAGGATCGAAACATAAGTAAGTTAAGAATCTCTTAATTAAGGTTATTAATTTTATTTTGTAGGGAAATTACAGAATTAGTAATGTGCATTTACTAATTAGATTTTGCGAGAGATTTCGATCATTATTTTTGGACAGAGCATTTCCAGGAATTATGAAAACCGAATTTGTGATTTTATGAATATCTCGAGAATATTTTCGGTTTTGGAAATTCCTTGGTGTCCAAACTTCCTTGTCTATAAATACTCGAAGTTTGCCTTTCTAGCAAGCCAATCCTTCGTAACAACAGATTTACTCTTTTGTTGTTGTTACTGGTGTAGCCGCCTATTCGGAGAGGAGAGTAACCTAATTAGGCGAAATCTCTTACGACCGCTCAGTTTAAAGTATTCTTTGGGATTGAGAAGCTCTAACGTGTATCGTTGGTGGGAAACTAGATAATTGCGGTTTATCTTTTGTTTTCGATTGATTTGATTGACTAACGGTGGTTGAAATATGACTGCACCTAGTTTGTTTATTCTTGAGAATCTTCTCTTATGATATAAGATTCACTCAAACTAGTTCGGAGTTTCGACGGGGATCTTTAGACCGTTGTTAGTTCTAAAGACGATCTTGTGATAATCCATTGTTAACAGACTCCGTTCTGTGCGTGATAGATCACAAGAGATTCAAGTGATTATGTGCAGGTTTTTATTGAAGATTTAAGAATATTTGAAGACAAAGAATATATTGAAGATCTGACTTGGGTTTTATAATCTTTGGTGTGCACAATACTTGTTATGGAAAAAGAGGATCCAATTAATAATCGTTTTATCCTTGTGGTAGATTGGATTGATTAAGTGAGTAGATCGGCATCAACACGTTTCTTCGGATTAAAGGTGTTGTTGGCTTAATCTTAAACGATTACCTTTGGGTGACTGAATATAAGATAGATCTAAGGACCCGACGAAGGAGTTTATGTTGAGATAAACGGAAGAGCATTTGTCTGACTCATATCACTTGGTTGAATAGAGTTGATACCAAACATATTTGTTGTTCCTTTACTGTTTGGAATACGAACCAAAGGAATTGTTCCAAGTACGTGACTTATTTATAAGTTGGAGGCGTGGGAATACAAAAGGAACTAAGTGAACTATAGGGTTAGTTACTTAGTCTCAACTATATGAAGTTAGTGTAATTTTGTGTAGCGGCTTAATCCTGAGAGTATTCAATTCTGGACAAGGTCCCGGGGTTTTTCTTCATTTGCGGTTTCCTCGTTAACAAAATCTTGTTGTGTTATTTACTTTTATATTCCGCATTATAATTGTTTTATTATAATTAAAGTAAATCACACAAACATTAATTCCTATTTACTTGATAAGCAATCCTATTGTGTTTGGTTAAGTCTGAACCTTTGTATCAAGTAAACATAGTTCGTTGTTGTATTGTCTCGATCTCGTATCCATAGACGATCGCACGAAGTGTGAACCGATTAGTTGTATTGTCTCGACTCAGTCCATAGACAATCACTTTCGGATAAAGGACTTATAGGTAGGAAAAGTTTTAGCTTGATGTATATTTGGGTACCCTCGCCTTTTCAACTCCAAGTATAACTGACACCATTCAAGGGTCCACAAGATCCAAATTAGTAGTAAAATTCAAAAGTCGTATATTGCTGGTATCACTCCATTATTTGTTTTGTTTATTATCAGACCTTACTGCATTCACATCTCCTGATAAACACCAATTCTTCGTACTCCAATATCTGATGGTTTCCAAGTCTAGCCAAAAATATTCTCGCAAGTTGTAATCATAAGGCGAATAAAATTTTGAAAAGATAGACTTACGGACCTGATTCTCATCTTCTCTTCAATTATTTCCCACTTATTATTGTTCCAAATAGTGAGACGATCGACCACCATTGTTGGCACTCAAACCTTGATAAAGGATAAACCTCAACCCGAAGCCGCGATTGAAACAAAATTTCCTAATAAACCATGCAGAGATTCTCATAATGTTGGTTTCTTAAATAGTACATCAAGAGCAATTGTGCAAAAGAATTAAATCTAGCTATTCGTTTGTCATAAGCATTGAGGCCTCGAATGTTCCAGTTGAGGAACTTAGATATTAGTTACCACAAGCTCTCTTGACGTAACATCACCTTGAGTAAGAAGTACGTCTGGGTTAACTTCTGTTACAAATTCACTCTCACCAGAGTCTGCCACCTTCTTACTAGCAATAACCACATCGTATCTGATCTTGTATTTGCTAAGGATTTTATTAATGATCTTCTTAAATTACTGTTTGTCACTGCTTTTGATGCCACCAATCCTAAAATAGAGCTCGACCACCATCTCTGAAGTAGAAAGGATTACCTCATTAGGGCCAACCATAGTTGCTAGAGCAATGCTCGGTTGAACCCACAAGTTTTGCTATCTTAAGCTTGTTGTTAATGTTAGATGATAAAATCTATATCTCGATTTCTAGTATACTAAGCCAAGTCACATCCTAGGTTAGAATTTGGTAGTTGAGTATCAGACATCACCCTCAAAGACTGAAGATCGACGAAGACATTTGGAAAACTTCGTTTATCTGGTATGTGAAGACTGAACCGTTATATTTTACTTACTATCTTACCATTATATCTTTTGAGACTACGTCGTATGAATTCTAGTATATTTGAAAGAATAAATTTCGAGTCAAGATCGTCTTGTTAAATACCTCGAAATTTGATTCAAGCATATATGTTCGAAGGTACTTAACAATAGAGATATTTTGTAAAAGGGTCATATGTTTAAAGGCTGATTAGGGTCTGGGTCGTAAAAGTTGTTACTGATGCACTAGGGTCGTAGACTAACCGAAGATCGTTAGAAAATTGTTGGTTGACTTTTTTCTTACCTTGAACCCTTGACTGCCAGTTGACTACGTGCTGACTGTTTATATATCGTCAGGAAGAAATAACTTTCTCGTCCTTCTCATTCTTCTTCTTTGGTTTTTCTTTTTGATAGGCGTCCCATTCTTCCATCTCTCCATTAAAAACTCCAAAATAATGAAAGTAGTTTATCCCCTAATACTTAACCGAATCCTAAGTCTCTGCCTACTTAGTCCCTCTTTGATTAAACAAACAATTGTTGTGATCTTATTACTTAGCTGTGGTGTTGAACAATTGAAGACTAGGAAATTTTATTAGAGTTGTTTGTCTGCTCATCTAGTTAAGACCCAAATAAATTAAACTTAATCAATAAAAATAGAACCACATCAAATCCATGTAAGTATTTCAATGATTTTGTGTTTTAAATGGCCAATTAGGTATTTCTTTTGTCCTTGAATTTTATGTTTCATTACTTTGTGACCTACCTTCTTGATCGTTAATTTCATGACTTATCTGATCCTCGCGATGGTATTCATGGTTTCCCAATCCATCAACATCATCTACAATATTGCACCGTTCATACTATTCTCCAACTTCTAAATCATCCGCTGGATAAATACACAGTCAAGGTCACTTGTTCATTATTGAATTCTGATTTCAATTATATGTGGTTGTAGAAAGTAGTGAACTATTGAGGGTTATTGATTATGTGGAAGTAGAACATGTTAAAAAACTTGATCCTTTGAGAATAATGGTGGTAGGTTTGTCAATATGCTGTATTCTAACAGTCTTCTTACAATATTGATGAAATAAGATGTGTCTAAGAATGCAGCCAAATTGTTCGAAGAAATGTTGCTGAAGAACTTTGAAATTTAATTGGGTTAGGATATAATGTCATTCTAAAATTTTGTAAGGGCGTTTTAGTAACAAATTAGACGGTCAAAGTTGGTCTACGACCCTAGGGCATCAACAACAACTTTTACGACCCAGACCCTAGTTAGCCTTTAAACATATGACCTTTTACAAAATAACTCAATGACTCTTAACAATATTATTTTGAAACAATTTATTGTTTGAGAATTGAATTGTGGATCAACTGAAAATTGTCCACGCAAATGAATTTATCTTTTGGGAATGTTTCAAATATCATAAGAGAGAAATTCAGAACTTCTAATGTTTCTGCTCAGGGTAGGTTGGCGAACCAGTTTGCAATTTCAGTTAGGGACAGTTCACGAACCATGGTGAACTGAATTTAGATGTTGGTAGAAAAGGCTAAAGGTTGGTGAACCCAGTTCACGAACTGTGTCCATCTGCGTTCATAAACCGAGTACGGTTGGCAACCCAGTTTGCGAAAAGTATACATATGAGTTCTCGAGCCGAGTAGGGTTGGCAAACACGGTTCACGAACTGTAGCACCTTGACTCGTGAACTTTAGCCTTACGGTTCACGAACCGTTTCACCAACGGTCATAGTAGAATTTAACAGATGCTTAAAGACTTATTTTTTAAATATGTTTATCATTGTTATATCTCTCTTAAACACTTATAAAACTTCATTGATTCTTAGGTGTTTTAATGAACATCAATTTTCTAATATTTCAAAAGGCATATTTACTAAAACATAATGGTCATTATACACGGTTCCGTAACCAGACCAATGTGTATACTATTCTATTATATTTTCAATACTAATTTTCACATGCTTGTTTGAAACCCTAATTAGAGTTTCATCTAGAGAAAATGTTTGCTCGATTCTCAAGTTATCTTAGCTTGAATCCTAAGCAACCCTCAGTCTTGAAAAATTATAAATAGATATGATTTTTCAATTTGAAAATTCAATCCCTGAAACTTTGTATCCTAGTTGATTGCTAGAGTCGTTCTCTATTGACCCAGGTTTCCCTTGAGAAACATAATCAACTCTATGACAGAAAGACTCTGTTTTGGGGATTCGTGAAGCCATGTCCGACTATCTTTACCTCGATTTTTTGTGTATCATGTTCTTGCTTTTATGTTATTGAGGTTCTCGTAATCCCTTTCAGACAAGATAAATAGAAATCACAAAGTTCTCTTCGTCTCAGACTTTGCGATTCCTCAAGATAGATATCTGGAAACTATTTTTAATTGATAGGTTGAAGATTTTTCTTGAAAGGTAGTAAAAGGTTCAGACTTCTCATCTAAGTGAGTGTAAGTGTTCTGAATTGCGAAGTTTGCTAGCTTTGTCTGTTGTAAACAAATTTCCAATCCTTGATCTTTGATCTAAATAGAAATAAAATAGGCTTATCTGTTAGAGGCAGGTTGAAATTAAAAGTCATTAATTAGGTTGAAGCAACTCATAGGATTTAAAAGACATTATCTAAAGAAATCAATTGCGTTGAGCCTTGCGTGGTTCAAGAGACGTAAGGAGCGTGACTGTAACTGAATCGCCTCCTTCACCATCCTCTATGGAAGCATCAACTGGATTTTCCTTGTTCACTACCTTCCCAGCAACATCGATTTCTACAACAACTAGTGGTTAGTTAAGAGTGATGAGGTCAGCATCTCCTCGTTCACCAACTCTTTTGTCATACAAAGCCTTATCAGCTGTGTGATCCATATGCACAAAGCTATGAGAATGAATCCTCGAGGATAATATCAATCTCATGTCTCAATGTGTGGCTTGTTAGGAAAGGCGAGATAATCTCAGTTTTGATAATATTTATCTCTATTAGTTAAAGATAATATTAGTTTTGATTGCCAAATAAGATTTAAGATCCACTCATTCTTACAATTCCATCTCGGATCCAAAACTCTAAAATTAGGAATGATGATATGTGTGACGCCCCAACTCCTAAACCTGCTTAGCTATAGGATTACAACCTAATTGAAGCATCAAATCCATATTATCAATCTTAAGAACCATCTTCACATAAAGTGCTAGCAAACAAACCCAAACTCTCTGATACAATATGTTTGAAAGTCTCTCATGTTATATAAATATATAAATGTGTTGTTTTACAGAATAAAAAAAGAATACATATAATAAAGATACACGACAACACTATATTCGGTAGAGCACTAAGCTACGAAAACGGATATCTTCGCACGCTCCATTCCTTCTTATTACTGAAACTGAAGTGGGAACAAGCGAGCACATCGTCCCAAAGGGTTCCCATAGAAATATATAACTTCCAAGTAATCACTAATATGATTCACAGTTCTAAGAACAGAAATTGAAAAGAAGAGTAATGAAATCTAAGCATTCAACAATTCATGCAACAAGAAGCAAGTGTTATCCTAACCTCGCCAAACTCATTGGAGAAGACGACGCGAGAACAACCCTAACCAATAATAATAACATCATCCACACATAGTGACCATACAAACTATGATGCAGAATATTACCATCAAGATCAGAAAGTTAGACGAACAAGTATAATATGCACACGAGTGATTTCCCTCAAATAACATAATATATATAATATTATAACGGATGAATTACCGCCCTACTAGGTAATATTCAAACGGATTAGTTACCTCCCTACTATATTAATAAGCAATAATATTAATAGGATGAATTACCGCCATACTAATGAAATATATATAATAATAGTGCATACAGATGAATTACCGCCCTACTAAATAATATTGTCGATTGATGAATTACCGCCTTACTTAACTTAGCTAAGAGCCGTGGGGAATCACATACACTCCTCGCAGGGGAATCTCACAATGCATATCACACACAATACATCGCAACAAAACATCGTATATACAGATTCAACATATACATCATACTTAAAGATACATGAATAGTACATCAAAGTACACGCAATCATGCACATAAATGGTAAAGTCTCATCATGCTCGCTGATAAAGAAAGCTTAATTATTACGAGAAGGTTACAGTGTTCCCACCTGTTTTGAAGGCAAACCATGTCTACCGTGAAATCCACAATCCACTTCATCAACCTTTAGATTGATCGTTGTTAATAAAGACCAACTGTTAATCACACAAGCACTCTAAGAGTTTAACCAAATGGCTCATACAAGATTCATAACAAGTCTATCTAATGATCCTAAAACCATTTAGGATAACTCATTCTCTATCCTTAACATAGGTAAGAGTTTACTAATCCGATTAGATTGATTCTATAATCCATTAGTCAAGTCTTCAGAATATCCACATTTGTAGAATGAACCGAAAGCTGATTCAGACCCTAAGGGGTCCAAATCATCAAATTAGGAAAACTAGTCTTAAGCCCAACTCCATTAAATCGGACCATTAACACAAGGACTAGCCTAACTGGGTCAACTAACGGTCACTAACAGTCAATGGGGCCAATTAACAGTCAACGTCAGTCACATGTTAGACCAACAGTCAAATGGTCAACTGGTCATATCTCTGAGTTGACTCAGGGTTAGACTGACTCAACTCAGTCAGATGATCCAAGTCAGATAAGTAGTCATCTAGACTGACTGGGATGACTAACAGGCATATTTCTAACGTAACACAAAAACAGAACAAGACTCAAATGATGCATTTCTAACTTCTCTTGCCAAGATACATAGTTTAATCATCTCTTCATTGATTCAAATCAAATACTATATTTCCATGACTCCATGAACTGCAACTTCATTACATCTATAAGTTCAACTCAACACACAACATCTATTAACTGCAAATAATACAGTTCACCACAACAACGTAACTCATCCATCTTCATATCTCAATATCATTGCCACTATCTTCAATCACTTCAGTTCAATAATACCACTATCATTTCAGAAGTTACGACCTTAACATCATCTCAATCTTGCACACCCTCTTAACCTTCAACAATCAACTTGAATCTCCACCATTGCCATAACTGTCACAACAACAACAACCCTATTCTTCTACTGACACAATCCTTATTGTTCTGTTCTCTAATCCACAACCCCACCAGTTACATCTTCCCTGCAATTTCAGTAACACAAAAACCATTCACTTCCACTTCAATTCTGCAGATACACTTCACCATCAGTTACACTTCTTTAACAACAATCTAATTTACAAGCCAACAATCCTAAATGACTAGTTTCATATCAACTAAACTCTGAGCTTCATAAGCATTACCAGTTCAACAACAGACCACCAACATTTACTCCCATATCTTCTCAATTGCAGTTAAGCTCATCTAAACTACTAACACTACTAAACCACAACTGTAACTCCGGAGCTCTCAGTTACAATCACAATCCAGTCCATTGAACTTATGATGTACTCATACAAGCATTCCAATATCATAACTTGTTCTTGGTCTGATTCCAACTACAACCCAAACTTCATCTACAGCTGCACCTAACAAGACCTCTAAACCTCCTCCAGTTCAACATCCACTACTCTGCCATGTTCTGCACCAGTAGCCAATTTAGTTTTCAACACCATCTCCAAAATCATGGCTTTACTAAACCACCACCAACAACAACAATTCGCAATTTACAAACTCCATGTAACCTCAACGCCACCGGCACCAATTACAATCATCTTCGTCAGTTCCCTATAATCCAATTTCTTTCTTCACAGACCCAAACAACTAATTCCCAAAAACAATTCAAAACCCTAATTTAAGACTTTACTTCAATAAAGAGTAAACCCATCAAAGATTTACGAAATCAAACACAAACTAAAATTAATTACTCAAACAATTCAATGGAACCCTAATTTAGAGTTTCTGATTTACCTTAACTTTTTGATTCAACACCAGAAAAGCTTCATCTCGTCAATTCAACAACAACCCTTCTCTTCTTCATCCATTAACAACCCAATTCACCTCTCAAACTCAAATCAAACCCTAATTCGATCTTCTCGAATTTATCACAAACCTATAACAGTCTTCAATTGCTCTTCTTCATAAAACATAACCACACCTTCCTTGACATCATTTGTAATACCACATCAAATGACTTTCTCGATCGAATCACACCGAAGATCAGCAGGGACGAAGAACAAAGAAAAAGAGCCGGAGAAGAAAGAGAAAATAAGAACAGAATAAGGCCAACCCACATGGGCTATATTGAACTGCTAGATGGCCAAAAAGTGTTGCAAATCAAGAAAAAAGTGTGGGAAAAAAATTAACACTACTTCTGGATACTTCTCTCTCCTATCAACTACTCGCAATTCAACTAGCAGCGAGATTGAAACGCTGAATGATTCAACTTTGAAAAAATGATACAAACGCTGAACGGTTCAGCGCTGGGAGATTAATTTTCTGATATAACGGCTGTGATTTAAAGCGCTGAACCGTTCAGCGCTGGCGCTGAACCAAACAACATTATATAGTGGTCCTAGATGACGTGGTCTTCTAATCTAGCTGCTAGATTATCCATCCCATAGGACTTAGGAGGTTGCCTAGCTGATGTGGATTGCCAATCTAGCTGCTAGATTAGAAGATCATAGGACTTAGCCGAAGAATGAAGAAGAAAGAAGAGAAATGAGAGTTTATCCTCTCGCTTGGGGATAAGACTGCTAAAAATACTAAGGAACTCGGATAAAATGATACGGGCAGCCAGGTCAGCTTGAAAACAAAATGATTATTTTGCCCTTCGACTATTCAGATGAAATCTTCTTCGTCCGGCGTCCGAATGACACGCTCGGGTAGACCATTCCGCATAACTTTTCGAGATCTATTTAACGACAATAGATTCATATCTAAATTATTGTTAGATTAATTTCTATTAATTAAGATTCATCTCTAATTAATCGAGCCATTAGCGGCTTAGTCGTCTCTTGATCATCGCCAGACCAGTCAAATAGCGTTGATGAGCTTGAAGGTCCTTACATTCTCCCCACCTTATATCATTTTCGTCCTCAAAAATCAAACCATACTTGTGGTCTTCAAAACTCCCCACCTTATAGAGAAAAGCTATCTCTCAACTAATTGCAAGTACTGCTCATACTTACAACCGCGCGAAAATCAACTCATTTTAAATGAGTTTCAAGCAACATGAAAGGAAACACAAATCTAAATGGCTTTCTAAAACGAAGATCTAGGTTCAGTAAATTTATTTCTATTCCAATAAATTACTGGTTCTCAGTACATTAGAAGATATTATATGGTAAAGTTTTTGTTTGAATCTGTAATCTATCAATTAAAATTATCAAACCCAGCTATACCGATTTACGCACTAGCAGATAACTAAGTCTAAGTTTTTTTCACACTTATTTTCCATCTCAATAAATTAATGGTTCTAATTACATGCAAAAGTACTCAGTTAGTTTCCAAAATAAATTTGAGATTTATCAGATTTACTAAACTCACTATTCACTAGTGCTGGATTACTAAGTGTTAAATAACTGAAACTCACTAATCTTTAATTCTCTATTAAAATTTCTATTTATAATGTATCTGGCTTCAACCTACAATTTTTACCTGATATTTTACAAATTAGCATACATACAACAAAGAACAAGCAATTAACAAGTTAAACAAATCAATCAAAACAACTCAATTCAAACATATTTTAATTCTTGATTGTATTTAGTGATTAAGATTTATCTCACAAACCCAACCCCGTTCTAAACTAATCTAATAATCTATCTGGCACTGGATATTTCTATTGATTCCCATGTAAGATCTAATGGTGAGCTCTGATACCAAGTTGTGACGCCCCAACTCCTAAACCTGCTTAGCTATAGGATTACAACCTAATTGAAGCATCAAATTCATATTATCAATCTTAAGAACCATCTTCACATAAAGTGCTAACAAACAAACCCAAACTATCTAATACAATATGTTTGAAAGTCTCTCATGTTATATAAATATATAAATGTGTAGTTTTACAGAATAAAGAAAGAATACATATAATGCAGATACACGACAACACTATCACTAAGCTACGAAAACGGATATCTTCGCACGCTCCATTCCTTCTGATTACTGAAATTGAAGTGGGAACAAGTGAGCACATTGTCCCAAAGGGTGCCCAAAGAAACATATAACTTCCAAGTAATCACTAACATGATTCACAGTTCTAAGAACATACATTGAAAAGAAGAGTAATGAAATCTAAGCATTCAACAATTCATGCAACAAGAAGCAAGTGTTATCCTAACCTCGCCAAACTCATTGGAGAAGACGACGCGAGAACAACACTAACCAATAATAATAACATCATCCACACAGAATACCCATATAAACTATGATTCAGAATATTACCACCAAGACCATAAAGTTAGACGAACAAATATAGTATACATGCGAATGATTTCCCTCAAATAAAATATACTGTATATATTAGCTAAGCGATGCCCCTTCTCTATATTATCATTCCGTTTAGCTATAATTAAGCCATAGCCAAGCAAAATGCTCAACCATATGGTGCTTGGGGTGAACCATGCCTAGGTAGGGGCAAACCTTGATAATTGATACCCTTAAAATTTGTATAGACAGGTTACCAATGAATAGGACGCGTTGATGCGCGTGAGAGTTTAGCTAACTTTGTTGGGTCCGTATTAAATGCGCTGTGGTGCGCAGTTTAATAACCTTTTTTGAACTCAAACTAGTAAACACACTCTCTCTCTCTCTCTCTCTCTCTCTCTCAAACAACGGAGAGAAAGAAAACAACTTCAACTCAAACAACTAAGTATACAAAAATGTCGAATCGTTATGTCTAGAATTAGGGTTACGAAAAAGGGGGATGGTAATTAAAGAGATCTTGTGTAATTTCCACTTATAAATGGGTAAATTGGAAGAAGAACAATCTCTTTCTTCTTCGGAAATAGCTGCAATTATCTCAATAATCCCAAATGAAAATGTGGATAATAATACTTGTCAAAATGTATTTAAATTTGTACGTTTTAGATGCGTAATTGCACTTTTATTTAGTGCTGCTCTTTTTCTATCTGCTATATTTTGGTTACCTCCTTTATATCACTACGGAAATCAAGCGGATCTGGATCGGAATGCCTTATTTAGAGGTGAGATTTTATTCTCCTTTATTATTATTGTTTGGGTTATATTTTTTTCATGAATTTGATAAATTAGGGCATTGTTTGTTGTCTCTAGTGGATCTGGATTATTTAGTATATCGAATTTTATTTGGATTCTAGGGTTTGTGGATGTTTTAGTTGTGAGTTTCTGTGAAGTAGTGAACCTTTTATATAAGGGTTTTGTTTTATTTTTTTTGGTTCACCAGTTATGGGCATTTTCCAATTTTAGGCATTTCTCACTGATTTTTAGGATCTAACGTCCCACATTTCTGGAATTCAAGCAAACCCCTATGCTTGGATATACGATATTTACTATTTAGGAAGGTTAGATATTGCTGGACTTCTGTGTCTTTGATATTGCTCTTCAAAGGGATTTATGGTCCAGATTCCTTGAATTAGTGGTTCTGATGTATCTGTGAAGACCTAATTTAATGTTAATCTAGGGATCTTTTTGGATTCAGTTTTGGAAAATTGATCCGTGCTGCTTCAAGTACTTGGTACTCTGGTCTGTGACAATTTGGTTAACTGAGAGTTTTAGTCTGGAGGAATGATTTGCTTGGGGTTCACCCTTGGTGCTATGTGCTATCTAGATTTTTAATCTGATGGTGCTACATTGAATTGGATGGTGGGGCTGAATTGGTTAGTGCCATTCAAGGTTCAAAACAGTTCAGCAATAAAAATGACCAAGGAGCTTTCTGGTCAGAACGGTGTTATATTAGCAGTTGTTCCAATGAATCGAGCACTGGGCAAATTTTGCTTGGCCGAGAAGTAACATTCTTGGCATTTGAATGAATTGTAAAGGATACACTTTTCCGGTTCAAGCTGCAAAGGTACATATACGTCTAAGGTTGTTGAGTTTGACTGAGCTATGGCGTGCACTGACCATAGGGAATGGTTCCAGATAAGGGTTGGTTTTACACAATGTGTCAAAAAGCAAAGGGGGGTTGGATTAGCTTTTGTTTCCCTCAAAAGTAGTTCAGGTGATAACGATGACATAATCCCCAGTACAAAATTGCTTCGAAGGAATCCATGATCAGGTGTTTCGTGGTTAGGTTTTTATTAGGAACTAGGAAATTGGGAACATAATATTTAGCTCAGTAAGCTAAGTCAGTATGCACATAAATACTTGAAAAGAATGATGGGAATAATATATGGCATACACTTGGGTGTCTAATTCCATTTGGTGGAATACATGGTGTTTGATTTGATTTATGAACCCGTTCTAGATTGCAGTGGGAATATCTTGTGAAGTTATCTTAAATCGTGCTCAAGAAGACCAAAGCACTCTTCACAGATTCCAAATATGATAGATAAATCCCATCGAGGGTATGATCATTTTAGGGAAAGGGAAATACGTCTGAAGGGTTGCCAAAAATGTGTAGGGCATACTTGGTGCCATGGTTCAATTCACTCTTGTTTGTTAGTGCTTTTTGCTTGCATCTGATTTAGCTTTCAGCTTTATCTCCATTTTACCTTTAGTTTCATTATAATATGCAGAAAATAAAAAAGAGAGTTTTTCTGACATTAGTACCATGTGGTATAGATGTATTTGACACTTACCATGTGATATAGACGATTTGACATTTAGTAAGGCTGACAATGATGCTTCTCTTCAGGCCATGACGTAGTGGCAATGGTCAAACTGCAAAAACCCCTTTCTTTGCTGAGTGGAAATATTTCACAGCTTGAGTTTGATATATTTGAAGAAATCGGTGTTGTGAATTCCACGGTATGGTGACATCTCTCTCTCTCTCTCTCCATCTTCATTGTTCTCCTCTATTTTCCTCTGTTAGCTAAACCTTTTGACTTGAACAGGTAAATGTTATACTTCTTAATCCTTCGCCCGGAACCAACGCTACAAATGTGTTGTTTGCAGTGGATCCAGTCTCGAAAGACACAAAATTATCTTCAGCTAGCTTAAGTCTATTAAGAGCCTCTTTTGTATCACTAGTTATACAGCAATCATCTCTTCATTTGACCCCATCATTGTTTGGCAACAACACCAGCTCCTTTGGAGTTCTAAAATTCAAAGGAGGAGTTACAGTGATCCCTCCACAGAACGCATTTCTTCTTCAGAAAGTGCAGGTCCTTTTTAACTTCACCTTAAATTTCTCTATCCATCAAATCCAGGAAAATTTTGATGAGTTGAAGGATCAATTAAAGTCGGGGTTGCATCTTAATCCGTATGAGGTTTGATCATTTTACCCTTTTATTTGTCAGTTATTTCATCTTACATGCATATTTTTTGCCATTCGTGCTGCAATTTTTTAGATAAATGACGTTTATTTTATTATTAGATCTAGTTCTTTTTAATCTGGGAGCTTTTGTGATACTATTTGAGAAGGCACAAAACAGTTCATTTTCAGTTAATTAGAAATTGGCTTTCCATATTTATTTTGCTCCTCTTTTTTCTAAAGTATTCAACGTCGCAGTAGTTCAGTACTACCAGAACGACCCCTATAAAAAGATTATTTTTCTGTGGCTTTCAGATGCAAGCTCCATCAAGTTTATTCATCCTCAAGTTTTCTTACAGTGAAAATCCATAACATGCACATAGGTGGTTGGAAATCCATTCTATTTATTTAAGTCACAAAAGAAATCTGCACCTAGAAGCAGCTGTTATTTGATATTTTAAAGTTCTCGTAAAATAAACAAAGCTGAAACCTAACTGGTTGCCATTGCCACTGATAAAACCATGCCGTCCAAAATAACTTTTAAGATGAGACAATGCATAAATAGTCCTAGATGCTTCTATTTATCCTAGAAGCTAACATTTATAATGTGGTGTTTATACATTAGATATTGTAGATTTTGTGCAATTGAACTCTCTAGAGTAACCTCTTATTTACTCCAGCATTTTGAAAGGTTATGGCTGTGATACAGCATGATGTTAAATAGATTAATCCAGCCATATTCTTCGTTTTCTATTTGATGGAGAATTTCCCGACTTAGAAGTCTCTTCGCATAGTTGAGTCTGGTTTTGATGTGCTACTGTTATCCTATTCACTCCTTGATCAAGCATGTGGAGTTACTTTTGAGAAGTTCAGTTACAAAATATCCATGATCTCGTTTAGGCCAACAACATAAAAGATACATTTACCCATATAATGTTTTGTGCTTCGTAATGTAGCTTGTTTCAAGATTTTTTTTTTGAAGTAACTGTTTTTCGGAGCTCAGGATTAGATTTCACTGGTGTACTTGCATTCCTTTATATGCAGAATGTATATGTGAGCTTGACGAATTTGTATGGGTCGACTTTATATCCTCCTACAACAGTTCAAGCATCAGTCCTGCTGACAGTAGGGAATCTTCCCCCACCTCTGCCAAGATTGAAACAGTTAGCTCAAACAATTACAGGTTCTCATGCAAGGAACCTGGGTCTCAGTAATACTGTATTTGGTAAAGTTAAACAGGTAAGCCTCTCATCTGTTCTACAGCACTCTCTTGATAGTAGTGGTGGATCTGGGTCCCCTTCACCTAGTCCAGCTCCTCTTCCTCGTACAACTGGTCATCACCACCACCACCACCATCACCACCACCACCACCACCATCAGCATGCTGAACCCCCTGAACAGCGTCACCACCCTCATCCCCGCCACGGTTTTCCGGTGGCTCCTGTACCTGCACCTGAAAGTAACCACGCAAAGCCGCCGTCTGGTTGCCATAATGGGCCCATTCGGAAAAACAAACAGGTTCATTTAACTCCTACTATTTCACCAAGTTATCATGCTTCGGCACCAAGTCCACATGTACACCCACCTGCTCCAGCCTGGCATTCTCGTCCTACATTTTCTCCTTTACCTGCTGTGGTTCGGGTTCCTGCCTACCCTCCAAGTGATAATAAACCAGATGTAGAACCTCATCCTCCTGATGTAATGCCAGAGTTCTCGCCATCCCCATCTCCATGTAAGTTCTGTTTTTACCTTGCTACAGTCATCTTTCGAATTTGAGGTGATTTATTCTAAGCTTCTTTTGCTTTTGTTTTCTGGTGACTTCTAAACTACATTAGCATGGGATCCTTGTGATAATGAATCTAGAGATGATCTAAAAGAAACAGCTATCCTCAATCTATTGACTGAAATACCCATATTATTTTTCTTTCTTTTTTTGCTTTTTTGTTTTTAATGTTGAACCTAAAAATATGTGCTTTATTTTATGTACCGAGTTAGTAATAAATTTAGCACCGAATGGTTTTACCAAATGCAGAGTGGACAAAAATGTTGATTTCTGAGTTATAGTTGCTTCTTTTTCTGTCTGTCTGTTTTCCTATGCGATTTTTCTCAAGTTCACTCCCACTCAACATCTAATGCAGTGATTTGCTGTTCTTGCAGTTTCAGCAGGTTTCCTCCCATCTGTACGATGGTCCATTGTATTACTTCTACCTCTGGTAGCACATCTGTTATGAGGGTAAAAAAGAGTGTCCGTTTACAAAGTCAGAATTGTCACTTCTCTGGTTGCTGATTAAAGGGGGACTGGGTTGGTTTTGGATGACGTTTTAGGTATAAAAAACAAAGAGGACACTCGAGGAGCACGTAGTGGGAGTTAACGCGAAGGGCGTATATCTCACATTTTCTCCTCCAAGCGGGTATATTTTGGGGTTTTTGTTGCCATGTAAATATTTGATTATAATTTCAGTCAGCAGACGTGTTTCCAGGTCAAAGTCACAGAGGTGGCAGGCCCTTGTTAACATGTAAACGTCGCTACTGTTGTATGACTACTCTGTTGTTGCAGAAATGTTAAAAATGAGGAAAAATGAGCTTATTTTGCTACAGAAAAGCAAACAATCAAATCTCACGTATTGTCATTTTCTTTTTCTCCCAACACTGCACAATTCCAATTCTGAATGCTTTCCATCCAGGAGTTCTCAACAAGACAACTTTCGCATCCAGCTGTAGAAACTTGGAAGGAAGAGACCCTCCAAGACAGGTTTGGTAATGATACTAAGAATGGTATCAGATTAATTCACACTGATTCTAACAGAAGACCAGGTGGAATTTCTTTCGCAATGTTAATCTAGGGTGTCACTTTTAAATTTCGTGGAATAGCCGAATAGGAGAGTTAACATGAAACAAAAGCATTTTTACGTGTTCTACTTTTGTTCGATGGGTAAGGGTCGGATGGGCTACCTTCAACAACCTGAATCAAATGACGCTGTACCTAGCAATTTGGTTAATAACAACAAGACAACTCTTGTACCAGAAATCAGACGATAACACTTTCCTACCATGTTGTCTGGGCTCCCAGTTTCGATTCCCATTTTGATGACCTGCATTAAACATGTGCGATTAAGACCAACCATCTCACCAGTGGTTGATTGGTACCCACACAAAACTTCGGCCGGTCACCCTCTAGATCAGTGACAAGTTCACATACCAACGACCGTTCAACTTCTATTTTCTTGTTCTTGATGACGTTCTGTATAAGAGACTGATTACCTATCTGTACAGTGTAGCGAACAAAAAATCTGATTGCACCTTCAGTAAATTCCAATTCGGATACGTAGTTGTTAGAATTTTTTTTTTTGTTTGAAAAATGGGAATTATAACTGACATAAGTTGGGACAGAGGTGGAGCCAGGTTTTGAAGAACAGAAATGATTGATGTACCGCAATGATAATCCCGCGGCGACACCGTATGAGAGAAAAAAAAATGGTGAACCCCACCATTAACCCCATATCCCTAGAAATCTCTCCCAGAACTGTCCTAATGGCCCTTAGATCTCTCCACGGTGCAGATTGAGGGAGATGGTTTCTGTACGTGTATCATTGCTGTTTGAAGAAAGAGCAGGGGTGAAATGACTCGAATAGTCAAAAGTGGCTACAAAATTAAAAATGGGCTTGAGAGCCAGTTGGGCTTGGTGTGTAACTGCATACCTATTCTCTAAGCTGGTTCCCTCTCTGAGTTGGGGTTGGGGAGCTTGTGCTAGGAGTTCGGGCACTTTCCTTATTTTTCTCGGGCACTTTTTTATTTTTCATTTTGAGAATATAATTTATTTCTACAACTTTCTTTCCAAAACATGAGGGTTATATAAAATCTCCCAAATTAGGGTGGAGACAGGATCACCTAGAAAATGAGAGTAAGAATCCTTACCAACTGGACATGGTAATAGTGTAATTCCCTTTCTTACCATATTACCACGATGGCATAAGAGACATGATTAGTGGGAATTTAAGGGATGGTAGCAACTCCCCTTGTTACCCTGTGGGGGTGGGGTGGCTGGGCCTTATTGAGTCGTTAGTTTTAAAAAAAAATCTTAGATTAAATTTAATTCACAATTAATACAAAGACATATAACCTCTGGAGCCTAGTTAGCAATTCAGCGAGCGGTAATAATTTGGATCGGTAAAAATGCGTGTATTAAGGGACAAAATTAGATGAAAAAATTTACATGGACCAATCTGAGGACTTTGTAGTGAAAGGTTGTAAACTGAAAAAATCTTTGTATGACTTAAAACAATCACCTAAACAATTGCATGAAAAAATTAATCATGTAATGATTTCTGGTGGCGTTAAAATTAATGAATCTGACCAATGTAGTGTTTACGCTAAACTTACGAATGATGTATGTGTGATTATATGCTTGTATGTCGATGATATGCTTATACTTGGTACAAACATGAATGTAATTAATGCCACTAATAACATGCTAAATGAGATATTAAAGACTCACGCCGGCTGATGTGATCTTAGTGATGAATATTAGAAGAAATTCTAATGGTAACAGTCTTAGTCAATCTTATTATGTTAAATCTAAGCTTATAAAATATAATTATCTTATAATTCATATGATCCTTGTTGTATACTTAAAAAGAATAAGGGGAATGGAGTTGCACAACTTGAATAATCATATGTTATAGGAAGTTTGATGTATTTGATAAATTATATGAGACCGTACATTGAAGTTTGACGTATTTGAATGTATTTGATAAATTATATGAGACCAGACATTACTTATATTGTGAGTAGGATGCACCTTTTAGAGTGTTGAGGTACTTGAAGTACACTCTGACCTTGAATTATAAGAGGTACCCTGATGTCCTTAAGGGAATTTTTGATGCAAACTGGATATCGACCCAGAGGAATCTAAGTCTATGAGTGAATATGTTTTCACTTTAACAGGCAGATCTTATTTTTGGAAGAGTTCCAATCAGACATGCATATCTTGATTCACCATGAAATTGGAGTTTATAGCGTTAGATGAAAAATGAAAGGAACCTGGATGACTAAGATGTTCCTCTCTAACATAGGCTTTAAACCAACGTTTATAATATGAAGTATATACATATTTGTAAAAGACATAACTCCCTGAAATAACTAACCTCGTGATGCAGATCAGAAGCGTTAAACAAAAGTGAAATCTTGCAGCGGAATATAAATTAATAAGTAACCGATAAAACCTCATGATGCAAATCAGAAGCGTTAAACAAAAGTGAAATTATGCAGCGGAATATAAATTGATAAGTAACCGATAAAATATGTAAAAATTAAGTTTTCTTCAAAGAGATATCCTAAAATCTACGGGTTTATCTAGACCTCGTTATTTCAATAGAATAACGACTATACATAGATATGGTTTATTTAGACCTCGTTAAATCACTAGAATAAAATGACTATAGATATGAGATTAACATTCAAACCTCGGAAAAACCCAACTATGAAAATAAAATAAAAATCAATAAATTCAACAAGTTTAATGAAAATATAATAGTTTTAATTAATCAAAAAAGTCTCACAATTTTCGTTTTTGGAGCTCCTTATATCAAAAACTTGTTTCCCAAGGTATCTACTACCTTTGGCAACTTTTATAACTTATTAAAACTCTTAAAATAAACTTCTAGAACTTCTAAAATTACCCTAAGTAATAAATCCGAATTTTAATTATTTTTATAAATATCATAATTAATTTTATTATACCTAGTCATTAAAAAAAATAAAAAAATATCATTAATAAAATATAATAATAATAGATTCAGTTTCCATAAATCTTCCATCATCATTCTACCAGTGTTGGAGAAGATTCGTCCTCGAATCTTGCCGGTACCATGTTCTGCATACTGCATGTGTAACTTGTTGATGAAAATTTTCGAACAAATGAATTGATACCGTGAAAAAAAACTTTATGCACCGTATAGAAGAATGAGGTATGGTGGAAACCCAAAACGGATCTTCATAAGTTGATTAACAAAATCTCCATTGTTATAGTAGATATGAGAAACCATTTGTGCATCACAATGATCAAAAACTAGCTTACTCTGGATATAGGAAAAGAAAATATGCCACTATCTTCTTGATCTCAAAAATAACTATTTCAGTAGGTTCATCATCTTCAGGAGCATCATCAAAAATATCATCAATGTTATGTCGAACCAATATACCTTCAATATCTGCCATTATCTGTTCTCTTAATGCAGTAAAATCTTCTTGAGCACTGTTGATGGTGGATTTTCGACAAAGGTCAAAATCGTAAAATCATTATACTGCATATTTTGGCCCGGCTTCAGGAATGTATCTGCCCGTTCATATTTTATGATCCGTGAACCATTTCACGATCTTTGACTAAGCGAACGTTCCTCTCAGAGTTATGATGAATATGTTTCGCGAAAGGCCTCTCAGTGAGCTTTCAATGCTTCACACATTTCATCATCACCTCTACATATAATCGAAATGATTGGGAGGTTCCTAGACATATTGCATGCTAGTATATAGCCTAACGCCTTCAGGACGTCACCCTGCTCGTTGTTCCCTGACTACGTAGAGAGATCGTGTATAGAATCTTTTAATGATTTGGCGGCTCCTAGACATATTGTATGCTAGTATAGAGCCTAACGCCTTCAAGACGTCACGCTATTCGTTGTTTCATGACTATACACCCCCTCAGAACGAGTATGATGCTTCAATTATCTCATATCTCAATTCTGCAAATAGGTTAACTATAGCGTGTCATTCATCAACTGAATTCCTAGAAAATAATCTATTCTATCTCATTACTCTGTTTTATGGATGATCCTCAGCTGGATTCTGTGGATTAGTAATAGATACTCAACTCATTTTATTACTCCGTTTTATGAATCATTCTCAACTGAATTTCATGAATTAGTAATAAATACTCAAATGATTTTTATTACTCCGTTTCATGAATTATTCTCAGCTGAATTTCATGAATTAGTAATAAATATTCACCGATCGGACATCTGGGCCACCACCGAGTAAGCCCCGAGAAAATGGTGCGAGTGTACTTAGAAAATAATGCACAAACGAGCACCCGAACGCACGAACGAGCATTCGAAAATATGGACAAACGAGGAAACCAGTGCAAAACAGGGAAGAAAATAATATCAATAAAATAACAAAGAGGCGCCTAAGGGGACCGAGCCCACCGGCCTACCGGTCATGCCGTTGTGGCCAGTCCCACACCTCTTTCCATTATTTTATATTATTTTGCTCATGAAGACTCCTTCATTTGAGCAAACTCCCTTGTTTGAGAAAAACTCTTAGTTTCTCCATATTTTCCCTAAGACGATGAAGAAATAGTAAAAAAATAGGGAAAGGTGCCACGGGACCGGGCCACCTAGCCGGCCGGCCATGCCCTAGCGGTGGCTGGTCCCACACCTTATAATTCCTTATTTTTTCATATTATTATTTCCTTTATCACATGAAACTCTATCGTTTGAGCGAAAACCCTAGTTTTTCAATATTTTCTCAAATATTGCTCAAACCATGAAAAAGCTAAAAAGGCAAATGGTCACATGACCTACTAGGTTTCTCACGTCAACAGTTAAAATATTATTATTTTAATATTCCCAAAATATCGGTCGCACGAGCAAAGTTCTACTTGCTCATTTGAGCAAAATCGAGAGTTTCAGTCAAGATCAAACTCTTCTGAAAATCCAAAATATTGCTCAAACGCGCACCAGAAAATACCAAAAACTCTCAGGACTGAGACACGGACAGTATGGTGACACGGGCATGCCACCTTGACCGACCAAGGTCGGCCCTTAGGCTTGCTAGGAGCCGATCCTACACTCTTTCATAATTTTGACCTAATTAACTCTCAACAGTTCATATTGGGTCCAAACTCTCTCCAACCAACTTGGAATTTGCTCAATCGACCACCAACTGGTCCCACGACCACCAAGGGCCGGTCTCATGACCCCTTGGCCGGTCCTCACCTCTCCATAATTAGGTTTTATTACCTAACGCTCACACGAGCACTATTTCAATAAATGATTAAACCAGCATTTGATCATCCTTTCACCAACTGGTCAACAAAGGACTTTGGCGCCACATGATCGGCCATCATCCCATGTAGCTGGTCTCTTCTTCACTCAATGACTTTTTTTCAGTAAATCATCAATTGATCAATATTAGGGTTTCGAACGAATGTTATGCAAATCATAATTCTGAGCAAGTTCAAACACTAATAATTATGTTGATCTAGAAATCAACATCTGGATTAATTACATAATATTCGGTCCAGCTACCAATATTTTAATTAATATTTTATTTGGTCATGCTACCAATAATTCATCAAATGAGCAATATTTTCTCAGATGCTTGAATGTTTATTCAACTATCAATATTCGATAATTCATCGAATGAGCAATATTTGCTCAGATGCTAGAATATTGACTCAACGATCAATATTCAGTAATTCATCGAATGAGCAATATCCGCTCAGATGCTCGAATATTGATTCAACTATCAATAGTTAGTAATTCATTGAAATGAGTAATATTTGCTCAGATGCTCGAATATTGATTCGACTATCAATATACAATAATTCATCGAATGAGCAATATTTTCTCAGATTCTTGAATATTGATTCAACTATCAATATTCAGTAATTCATCGAATGAGCAATATTTTCTCAGATGCTCGAATATTGATTCAACTATCAATATTCAGTAATTTATCGACTGAGCAATATCCGCTCAGATGCTCGAATATTGATTCAACTATCAATATTCAGTAATTCATTAAATGACCAATATTCGAGCATCTCATATTCGCGCAGATGCTCGAATATTGATTCAACTATCAATATACAATAATTCATCGAATGAGCAATATTTGCTCAGATGCTCGAATATTGATTCAACTATCAATATTCAGTAATTCATCAAATGAGCAACATTTGCTCAGATGCTCAAATATTGATTCAACTATCAATATTAAACAATTCATCATACGAGCAATATTTGCTCAAACTATCAATATTCATCATGTTGATTCAATTATCTACATCATTCATTCGAGAACTATTTGTCCCAGGAGACATGTTCAATCCATGAATCCTAGAGCATTCAGCAATCATGCTCGACTGAACAATACTTAGACTCATCGTCTAATTAAGTCAACGAATGACTAATCAAATACACGTATGCCTTGTACATTCCACGTGAGACATCAATCATGTCACATGGGGGATATTAGTCAGGGTTTTTGTCTGGAGGCCTACGGCACGTGTGTTCATCCACAATGAGAAATGTGATTAAGTCGTGCAAACAGTTGAGGGAGTTAGCAAAGTAGTGGGTGGACAATCAAACAAGTCTCTGCACGACCTGGAACTGGTTGAACCACGATTTCCCACTTTCCCACTCTTTCACTCGAGAAACCGTCACATTTAGTGGAGATCAATGTGTCTACTATTCTGGCAATATAAATAAGTCTCTGAATCCATTATTGAACAACATAAGAATTCTGATCCGAGCAATCACTCTCGAGAATTCAATCAATCGGCCATTTATTGGTTTAGGTCGGAGTCCTACAGATTGATCTCTCGAACTCAAAGCACTCCCGTGCAGTGCATATGTATGAGGTTATGTGGTTTGCTCGGTTGAGGAGTCTCCGTCTGCACGGTTTTCTCTCCACTTCCTGAAAAACCAGCAAATCGTTTTTCCATATCGACAGATTGGCGACCACAGTGGGAGATTAATCTCTCGTTTGCAATCTCAAACTTTCACAAAATGGTTGATCTTAGGTCAGGTTCAGTTACAAATCCTAACCCAAACAATGCTAGCACTAGAAATAGTAGTGGTACTCCAGAAACTACTCCCGCTTCCAACAACGGTGCTGGTGATAACATACCTCCTCAAACCAATATTGGACGCAATCCTCTCTTCGGCCGGCCTCCTAAAGAAATCATAGAAAATCCGCCTACCATAGATGATCTCAGCAAGATACTCTCGCTAAAAATCAGATTGACATGGCTACCACTCATAAGAAGTTATGCACTTATCTCTAAACTCTCACAGACAAGATGTCAGAGAAAACTCAGGAGAAAGGAAAAGCCAAAGAAACATCTACGGTGGCTGATCCCGAAATCTTTCCAATTCACGTGGTAGATGATGATGAAGTCCGCAAAGTTGCAGATGACCCATCAGCAAAGGAATATACAGGTTTCATTACTCGTGAAGACCTGAAACGCTTTCTGGAGGATAGAGGAAAAGACAAGACATCATCTGTCCACCGTCCCCAACCTCCATATCTTGCTGCTACACATATGATTCCTCTTCTGAAAGGCTATACTTCTCCAACGTTCACACTTTACAATGAAACACGGAATGCCCGAGGACATGTTTCCCGATTCCTGTAAGCATTAGGCGAACATGAACAACCATGTTGTCCGTCTGAAGGAATTCTCAAAGTCTATGACAGGCAGAGTATACACCTGGTACAATAACATCGCACCAGGAAGTATCACCAGTTGGGGATAAATGGTTAATGCTTTCTATCGGAAATACTTATTCGTCTCGAAACAAGTTACTCTCTAGGAAGAATATTTCAGAAGAACAATGGGCATCCGACGACTATGTGAAAAGGTTTCGAGTTCAAGCTTTGGATTGTCATGACCCGAATGTCAACAACAATTGGTAGACTTGTGAAACAATGTAATGATCCCGTTCTACAGAGCCTTGCTGGATAATATGAAATTCTAGACTTTCTTAGAGTTTCATGAAGCAGCCAAACGGTCAACAACCATTATACCTGCTTTACTGGAAATAGAAAAGTCTGCAAAGAGGGACCTCGTAGCAGCCGACGCCTGGTCAACAATCAGTAGAATCTCCAACCTTCAACAAAATTTGTTACTGAAATGAATAAAAAGAAAGCCGAGACACAACATCAGAACGCTTCTCCAACATCCCAGGCTCCTATGGAGGCGCAAAGAAAGGATAACCAATCCTGAAATGCACAAACCTCGACCCGGCATAAATGAACGGGAAAATGATCAGACAGACTCAAACTTCCCTCTTCTCATTGAAGAGGTGATCGAGTTAGTGGAAGTCTGGTTCAAGATGGTGCAATAAAATTATCGTTAATCAAGAGAGATCCAACTGAAGAAGAAATTGAGAACCCCAGGTATTGTCGCCTTCATAGGTTCTTCAATCATCCAACAAGTGACTGTAATATTTTGAAGCACATATTCAAAGAGAAGGTTGAGCCGTAATAGATTCAACTAGGGACTGAAGGAGTGCACAGAACCCTCTCCCAGTCAAGACCTTCACTCTGAACAACCTATCAAAAAGGCAGTTCAACCTTGGTCGAACATATATGTGAATTACTCTGTCTGGTGAAGACACAAAGGAGACAAATGTTCACAGCACTGAATCACATCGTGTCAGCAAGTCCATTCCGGAAATACTTCCCGAGCCTCCATCCACGGACAAAGAGATTTACAACTGGGGACTGCACACTACAGTCAATCTCTAAGGAAATAGATTTGGGAGAACGTTGATCGATGCTAATACAACTATCAAAATTATTCCACTAAAAAACCCTCAGAGCCGCAAGCATCACTCGACAAGAAGCTACTCATGCTCCCATGTCAATCAGAGACCATTAAGGAACGCTCAGAGATGCTTATGGATACATCACTCTCAAGGTGAAAATAGGTTCAACCTTGACAGAAACCAAGTTTCACATAATCAAGAAGATCCAATATATGACATGATCCTCGAACGAGCGTGGATCCACGCTGAAAAGATGGTTACTGAAAAAATGTCTTTGGTTGCACATCTCTCCAACGGAGAAATTTCTGATCTAGAAGATTTGGTGGACGTTTCATCATCAGAGCACTTGGAAAATTTTGAACTTCGACGAGGTTGAAACAGGAACCTACATGCATAGATATTCATCAAGAGGTTCCGCACTCAGGCAAGTCTCATTCCTCTCATGTCTATATCATTGATTTCCTCACATGTTATCCTAGCATGAGGACTCAATTTTTCTAGTAATTGTGCTATTGCAAGACATTATGAATGGGTAGCTTCACCACATTAATATTTTAACAAGTGGTTGAATCTAACACCTCTCTGAATCGAGCATCTCACTGAGACATTTATTACTGAGATGATGTCCAAGCAAAGAACTTCTCCATAGCCTTGCAGGAGTGTCCATGTGTGCCACAAAATCAGAAAGCTATGATGTCTGCACAAGTGTTGAATCCCACTACCGCAACGAAAGGAATGTTGAATCAACTGAAGATAGTCGGGATTGAGACGGTCAAGCCTAAGACATTCGATTCTTAAGGGGTATGAGGCTTCAACGCTCAAACAACTAAGAGTCCTTAAAACGGTACTCCCAATCAAAGAGTACACCTTCGATAATGGTGCCTCTGGCCTCAGCACAAATATGTCGATGATTCAACACCATCACGATCAAAGTGTAACTGAACTACAATCGATAGGTCTTCACTATCCCCATGATAAGACTTCTAAAGCATATGCAACATCATTCATCAATGGATGGAAACCCGAGATGATTCCATGAATCGTCATCAACGGAACCACTCTACATCACAAACCTTGCACAACCACGGAACTTTTTATCCTCAGTGATCATATCCAGAATGAAACTGCCGCTGCTATCTGCCATAACAACGTCGACTTACTGACGGAGCCAGTTCACAATAAAGTCATAATGTTCAGGAGAATTCGAATTAAACTCCCAGTACACTTTCGTCTTAGGGATGCTCAAACCACCAACTAGTTCGTGAATGTAAAGGCTCACTGGATGGAGGAGCAAAGACTATGCCGATAATCATGGTTCTAGCCTTTTCGGTCTCTGGAGAAACTCCGACCATAGTATCGGCATCAACAAGGATATCTGGAGGAAATCCGTCCATGGTCTCAATATCAACAAGAATGTCTGGAGAAAATTCAATCGTGAATATCCTCATGACAGGGCTTCATCTACTAACCATTCTCTGAAGTGTTACTCGATGAAGCGGACTTCTACAAGCACTAATGATTCATATCAAGTTGTGTAGACATGAAAACATGTTTACATGAAAGTCTTCCAAAAGCTTGCACGACGGGCGGGTACAAGCCAAAGTCTTCTACAAGATGTTCTCATCACCTCTACAAACGAGATACAACACACTTCAGGCCATGGGTTTACAAAAACGTACCAATGGATGAGGAATGGGACAATGCTTCCTCAACTAAAGATGTTTGTATATGTCTCTTCTACAACATACCAAAAGGGCGCATCAATCGGACATACAAGCTGAAAGATATGGCCTGTCAGGTATATGAAATTTGAAAATTTTGTACAGGATTGCAAATTACAAATGTGCATGCTTAGTTGGGTGACACACACAACTCCAAATTGAGTGATTATTTCTCATATGATATCGTATGAGGTCAAGCACCGAATTTCGACATCGTATGAGGTTCCTACAGCTTATAGAGCATACAACATGTAAGCAGCAATTCTTAGACGGGATTCACAACCTCTACAGTCGATCGGTGTCCACTAGGTCTTTCCACTAAGTCCTTCATCAAAGTACTTCCAACTTCGACCACCTAGGTCGTTACATCAATTTCTACCTGGGTCCTCTATCTAGGTCTTGCAAGAAGAAGGGACAACGAAAGGGAGAGATTTAACAAAATACTAGGGACTGACGGTCTACTGATCATGACGATCAATTTCACATTCCAAGACTCGTGGCACCAGACTCGCCTGTGCTAATCATTCATCATAAAAGGAATGCAACCACCATGACATGCAACCATGGTCATTACATCATCCCCTCTTGAGAGCAACTGATGAGTGCCAAATATTGCATATTTTTACACCTTTTTATTGGCAATTAACTCATCTTGCGCGATTTAAAGTCATATATTATCTCAAATTCTGTATTTTCATTGTTTTGAAGAATAAATTCTTGTACTAATTAATTTTGTGTTTTTAGGTAGTAAAATAAAGCTTGGATAAATTAAGGGGCCAAAAGAGGAGAGAAGTAGAGACGACGGAAGAGAGACAACAAAGCTTCCGCTAAAAAGCAGTGAACAATATTGTTTGCACCTTGTTTGTACCATCAATAAAATTGATAGGGCCCGTAAATCAAGCCAGTTAATCAAGCCCGTGAAGGAAGATTCTAAAAGACTTGTTGCCCAAGTTGCTTGCATATTAAGTTTACACCATAATTAGGGTTACATAAACACTATAAATACATGTATCCTAAACTCTAATAGGATATGGAATTTTAGGTTAGCTAACCCAGAGAAAATACTTTGTATCATCATAATCAATAAAACATATCCCCGTTCCTCCGTGGATGTAGGCACAACTTTCCGAACCACGTAAATTCTTGTCTCCTTATTTATTTTTGATCGTCTTTTAACCCTAATCGTCATCAAATCATCGTGTTTAGTGCCTAGGAGAAATATTGGGTACAAACATTGGCGCCGACTAAGGGGATTCGTGAAAGCAATCGTGTTTTACCATTGAGAGAAGTTGTGGAAGAAATCATGCACGGATTCCATGAAAAAACAACAAAAAAAAAGTTTTTTTTTTAGGGTTCAGAAAAACTGTTACGAAGGTTGAAGAAACCGTTGCGACAAATGAAGAAACGGTTGCGAAACAGTTGAAGAAAGTGTGGCGAAACAGCAGCAGAAAGAGTTACAAAATAGTGACAGATATGAATTTTGCAGAAAAAGTGACAAAAGCATCTATCTCGTGCAGCCACATAGGTCCAGCCTCATGTATAACACCAGATTCAGCCAACCGGGTCCGTCAGATCAATTGGATACGGTCTATAAGATCTGTTTAGTTTCCCGTACACCAGCGATCCAGTGCTTCTCAGGTGCTGACTAATCAGTGTACAATCAGCGTCACGTGGGTCCACCTCAACAACATGTCCCACTGACTGTACTGCCACGTCAGCATCCAGTCAGCCGCCACGTCGGTAACTTTGGATAGCTGGTTTCGTCTTCTTGTGCCACCTCAGCAACGTTCGGGTGCCACGTCAACAAGGTTACCTGAGTCAGTAGTGCCACGTCATCAACTGAGTCCAGCCAGCAATTAAACGTCAGCAGCGTTAGCTTGCCACGTCATCCATACGTCCAGTCATCTTTCACATATGCAACAGCACGCGCGCTTCGTTCAAACTTTGTTTCGTCAATACATCTTCGTTCTAAGTCCGAATTGGATGATTTTTGGCTCGTTGGAATCATATTTCAATTCCCTACAACACGGAAGCAAAAACTCCAGTATTTAATAAACTTTTATATGCGCTTGGGAAACAACATGATCGAGTTCGAGGTTCGTGGATAGCGACATGATCGAGTTCGAGATTCGTGGATAGCGACATGATCGAGTTAGAGATGAGGATTGCTTAGACCCTTCAATATTTAGCCTTGCATCACATCGTAAGCACTTAAAGGTGCCTCACCTTGCAGGTGAGCACATAAGTTTTTTTTATCGCAAGCATAAAATCTCGTCTTGCACGCGAGTACAAAGACTTGCACCTAGCAAGCATAAAGTCTCGTCTCGACCACGATCCCAATGCACGATGTTGGTCCAAAGTCTCGTCGAACCACGAGCCCATTGCCCGATGTTGGTCCAAAGACTCATACTCAACACAAGCAACAACCAGTCTCCCCAAGCAGTGAGCGCTACCGACTTGTCACGCTGCGAGTAAAAAGCCTTGCCCCAGCCGCAAGCACACACTACATTCCTTCCAAGACTCGACTAGCTCTCGAGCATCACAAGTCCACCTCGTGGCAAAAAGTCTTGCCTAGCACGTGAGCAAATTTTTATTGCAGGTTATTATAGTTGGGGGAGTATTTGTAATATCTGTACTCACTCTTGGGGGCGACTACAGAGTTACGTCATCAACGGCCGACGCGGAAAGAAAAACAAACTTCTTAACCCCAAAAAGTTGGAGCTTAAGAGGGGGCGATGTTTGTACCATCAATAAAATTGATAGTTCCCGTTAATCAATCCCGTGAAGGAAGATTCTAAAAGACTTGTTGCCCAAGTTTCTTGCATATTAAGTTTACACCATAATTAGGGTTACATAAATGCTATAAATACATGTATCCTAAATCCTAATCGGATATGGAATTTTAGGTTAGCTAACCCGGAGAAAATACTTTGTATCATCATAATCAATAAAACATATCTCCGTTCCTCCGTGGATGTAGGAACAACTTGCCGAACCACGTAAATTCTTGTCTCCTTATTTATTTTTGATCGTATTTTAACCCTAATCATCATCAAATCATCGTGTTTAGTGCCTAGGACAAATCTTGGGTACAAACACACCTCTTCCGCAAGTGAAGAATGTTGTTTGCAAGACTCAAAACTAGGTGTGAGCTTGAGATATTAGATTTGAAGAAGATTTGGGCCCAGAAGAAGATCTTTCACGAAATAAAACCCATGATCTAATATCCAAACCCGGTTCCATCCTGAGATGTCGGTTTCAATCTAGATGTGAGCATCCAACGTTATATCCATGCGGTACATCGACATTTGCTGCTCTCGCCCAACACCCGAGCACCTGATATTCCTCTCCTAATCGAACAGAAGCCAAACATCTCCTTCACTTCGTTCTTATCTTCTCCAACCTCTGCAGAACTATAACTTCATTTCACCTCCATCAATCAACTCCATCCCCGACCACCTATGAGCTCGGCCACTCTATCAGCCACCCTATGCAATTAGACTCTTATTCTCTATCTCTCTCAACCTTATCTTTTCTCTTGTCAAGAACAATAACCCTAGAAGCTAGGATTGAGGGAGATAAGGCTAGGGTTATCTTCAAACAGCCGTAGAACATCAAATCAAGGAGCTGTAAAGTTGGTAAAGTTGAATTACAGAAGGGGTTCGTCAGAAAACGCGTTTTGGGTGAGTGGCTATTCTCCAATTATCAAATTACAGAGGAATTGAGTGAAATTGTGTATAGATAGGGAGGATATTGTGATGTAAAACACATGCCCGGATTAGCCGGTGCACGAAGCAGTAATATTTTTTTTCCAGTATTATCATTATGTTCTAATCCAATAACTAGGGTTTAGATGAAACCCTTAGTCTATTGCTATTTTGATTCATGTTTCTGATATTGCTCTTGTTGTGCTTAAACTGTTTAGGATAGATTCAATCATAGTATTTCAACATTTTGCTCTCACAGTGTATGCTATGTATCCATTGTAGTTAGAACACCACTATGTTGATTGTGCTGCAGCTCATGCTTAATTGTTTGTTATTGATCTTTAGATTAGTTGTGCTTTAACTAGACAGTTAATGCTTTGGAGAAATACCTTAGTTGCGATTGGAATATCCATCTTAGGAAAGGTTTAATTATCTAAATGATTAAATGGGTATGTGATTAGTTGTACTGTAAGAAGACATCTAATACTAGGGATTAGTTAGTGACCTTAGTTGACATTTAACCATCGAATTGATATTACCCTGGAGTAGCTTGTCCAATGTCCATTACAAGGGACAAGAAAATTATCGAAACTGAATTAACTTACTGTGGGTTAATAGGTGGATTCGACTTCCGTAGCACCTTTTATTTGCATTGTTTTGTCTTCTATTTTGTGTTACATAAACATCACTTTTTCGTATCGATGCAAAGCCCTTATTCGTGTTATTCTTGTTTCGAATCAGTATTAGTAAGAATGTAGCTTCAACTTACACCCACCTTATCCCTGAGGATCGAACTGTGATTTCCCTGTGTTACATTAGGACATTGTGCCCTTGCAGTTTATTGTAGGCTTGTTTACAGTCTACCAAATTTTTGGCGCCGCTACCGGGGACTCGGTAGCGGCGTAGTGGAAGTTTCTATATTTATTTCACTGATTTTAGATCAATCCTGTAAATATGTGTTAGATTTTCTTTTGTTTTTCTGTTATTTTAGCTGTCACTTGTTTATACCGCATTAGCTGTAGTTGTGATGTTGCGTTGTAGTTTAGTAGTACATTTGTTCATATATTTTGCATCACTTAGAACTACATGTCTTTGCATCATTAAAAAAAAAGAAAAAAAAAAGAGAGATTTCAGTTGTTTTCTGTTAATTTCTTAGTTTACAGTAGTCATATAGTATCCTATTCGTATCCTATTAATATTTGTGTTAGTTAACTTTTGTATTCTTTTTACTTTTGAAAGTCTCATCTTAGTAGTGTAAATCCCCATATGTTACATATCTTGCATCCTGTTATTTTGCAACTGCATCTAGTTAGATTTCTTTCAGTGTTCTGTCGTAATCACATGCATCTAGGATTCTTAGCGATATCTTTACTTTCATGTAGTTTCAGTCATTGCTACCAGTCAGTTTCATCTGTAACTAGTGACATCTTGCAGTCCAGTTCAGTTTGTAGTATATTCTTGTTAATAAGTAGTCATGTAGGAATCTGTAAATATTGCTTTTTCTCTTTATTGTGCCTTGTTGAGAACTGTTGCCTACTTAGTATTAGCTTTTGTCACGATTGTTGAGATACAGTCACCTGCAGTTAAACATTGAGCCTGCAAGATCCGAGTAATACCCACCTCAGTTACGTTGTAGAATCCCTTATAAGAAAGCTGAAATCCCCATTGCGCTAGCTGACTCTTGTATAGTTTACTCTGCATCATTGTATCATACCGTCCCTGCAAGACAGATCTGGTTTGAATCAGTTGATCTCTAGCAAGTATCATGCTGTAGTTATTTTGAACCTCATAATATTCTACGTCTGCAGCTTTCCTGTCCATCTGAATAACTGGAGTATTGAGCATATTGTAACATAATTCAGGTTTTGAGTCTTCATTCATGTAAAACTGCATCTGTGGGTCAAGCCTCTTGAGAAATAAGTATAGTGCAGAGTCCGACCCTGCTATTTGAACCACCAGATTACTTTCAGCTTCTCCCTGTTCCATTGAAACTACTCTGTTACTATTAACCTGGTCTGTCCTGGGCAGAAATCAGTGGGGTAGATCAATATCATTGTCATGCTGTAGAATCATCTCAGTTTTTGAAAATCAGTATTAATACTCAATGTCTTTGTTTCACCTGAACAATTCTATGTACTGATAATCTCTTCGAGTGATCAGGTACCTGGAATACTATTGCGAACAACAAGGAGGTGGAAAGGAAGGAGCGAAACAAACCCGAGTATCGTGCTTACACCTGGTCCTGTACCGACGATACCTGCTGTTAGAGCATTTCTCAGTTGAACTCGCATGCATTGCTATCTTAAGCATGTTTGTCAATGTTAGTGATCAAAATTATAAGTCTTGATTTCTAGTCTACTATAGCTAAGGTCTCGGACTAGGATAGAAAGTGTAGTTGAGCTCAAGAACTCCATGGCAATCATCATACAAGACGAAGAACTACTCAAGGAACTGGTGGAACTTCATAGACTAAAAGGTATATGGAGACTTGAACATATCTATCACTCAAAAGTTTATTTATCTCCTATCTTGAGACAAAAGTCGTTTTGGTATATAGACTTTGATTATACACATTTGGTATTACGAGCCGAGTTTATATCGCCTATATATTTCTCGAAATATGTGTTGGTAAGCTTTTCGCTTCGATCAAGTTTATCTTTACCATGTGACGAAAGTCATGTTATGTTTCAATCACTTTGAAAATTTCTCTGACGAAAAATGGTTTGTGAATAACAACTATATAACGTCCTCTGAGAATGTTTCAATGATTGAAATGAGAGTTTAGATTATATAACTATTGGTGGATATAAGCATTGTTGTGGACCCAAGAAAATCTGCTGGAGTTTTTGAACTCCTTCCGAGAATTTAAGTCCGCGAACTTGAGTTGGTTATATCTAAAAACGATTGTTCTTGAACTCATGTTTATATAAACTAAGAAATGCTTTTGCAAACCGAGGCCATAAAAATTATGAACCGATTCGAGTGAATCAAATCGTTTTTGCTTCGATTGTGTCTTGTGTAGTTACATAATATCTAAGCAATTGAACAACTCTCTGACTAGTTCATTTGAGTCATTTGAACTAGTTATGGTGAAGAAGAATATGGTTGATATGAAATTGCTCATATAGCTAGCCATTTGGTTAACTATTGTTGAACCAAAAAATGTACAAGTTTGGGTACGGATACACAAACCTAAAACGTGCATTTCAATTGTGTGTAACAAGCTAAGTTTTCGATCCAACGGTTGAAAGATATTAGCTTGTATCTAATCAGGTTTTCATCTAACAGTGAATATTGAATGCTTTGTTACCAAGATAATATTGATCGCAAACCCTGATTTGAAAGATTATATAAGGGAGAACTCAAGCGACTCGGAAACCTAATCCCCACACTTTATATGTGATACTAGTTGTGCTAAGCTAGAGTCGATTCTCCTTTAACCTTTGGTTTCTTCTTCTAAACCAGGTTAACGACTTAAATACTTCATTGGGATTGTGAAGCCAAACTTATACTACTTTCTTGTAGTTGTGTGACCTGATCTTACCATTTTCTATCGTACGAGTTCAATTGAAAGAATTGTCTTGAGATTATATATCTGATAGGGCAAGATAATAAGTAATCACAAACATCTCCGTCTCATCGTTTGCGATTACACAATATCTTCTTTCGCCACGTCGATTAAGATTATTGTGAGGTGATTGATAATACTAGGTTGTTCTTCGGGAATATAAGTCCGGATTATCAATTGGTTCCTGTTCACCTTGATTTATCAAAAGACGGAATAAAACTGGTAGGTATATTCGTGGGAGACGGATTTATCTATTACCGTAGACTTTTCTGTGTGATACAGATTTGTTTATTAAAGTCTTCGACTTTGGGTCGTAGCAACTCTTAGTTGTGGGTGAGATCAGCTAAGGGAATCAAGTGCGTAGTATCCTGCTGGGATCAGAGACGTAGGAGCATAACTGTACCTTGGATCAGTGTGAGATTGATTGGGGTTCAACTACAGTCCAGACCGAAGTTAGTTTCGAGTAGGCTAGTGTCTGTAGCGGCTTAATATAGTGTATGTTCAATCTGGACTAGGTCCCGGGGTTTTTCTGCATTTGCAGTTTCCTCGTTAACAAAATTCTGGTGTCTGTGTTATTTCTATTCCGCATTATATTTTGTTATATAATTGAAATATCACAGGTTGTGTGTTGTTCAATCAATTAGAATATCTGACCTTTTGGTTGTTGATTTAAATTGATTGATACTTGGATATTGGTCTTTGGTACCATCCAAGTTATCTCTCTAGTATTTGATAAAGACTCGCAGATTTCTATTTGCTTGAGTATATATCAAATCGAGAGATTGAGATATAAACTCTTTGATATACTTTTTATCTAGACTGAGTCTGACTGTCTAGTTGATTATCTAGAAAGTATATTGTAGTTTGTCCATACAGATTGCTAAGAGAAACATTGGGTGTGGTTGTTGTACCCCCGCTTTTTCAATTGGTATCAGAGCATGCAAACACGTTGAAGACCTTACAAGTCTATGTTTGTAGTGATGTGACGCTATGGACAGAGGTGTTATCTCAATAAGCGTACCACCAGTCTTCGATGGTTCGAATTACTTATGGTGGAAATTTTTTTTAAGCGAGCTTTTCTTCAAGCACGTGATTCGCAATCATGGGTATATGTAGTTAATGGCTATAATGCTCCCGTTGTGACAGTTGGATATGTAAACGTTCCCAAAGACATTGGTGAATACACCCCTGCCGAGATAAATGCTGCAAAGAAAAATTCTGACGGTTTCAATGCCATTATACATGCGATTACCCCAAATCTTCAACACCATGTGTCAAATTGCACTAAGTCTAAAGAAGCTTGCGATATTTTAGAAACTGTATTTGAAGGAAATACCAGTGAAAAGGAAGCTAGGCTTCAAAACCTTAATTCCGATTGGGAAAACCTTCATATGGTAGATGAAACATTTGATGAGTTTAACCAGAAAGTTTCTGAAATTGTTAGTGCATATTTTGCATTGGGTAAGACTATTCCTCGAAAGGACATTGTGATGAAAATTCTCAGATCGCTGCCATCTAGATACGATTGTAAGAAGCGTGCCATCGTTGAGATAAATAACCTTGATACACTACCAGAAATACCCTAGCAGGAAAGTTGAAAATTTCCGATCTTGAACTTGAACAAAGAGAGAAATGCCATATGTTTAGCAATCATGTTGCTGCATCTGACCGTAAGTCTCGACGTTCTAAATTGACTGATAAAGGGATGAGAATTGCTTTAATTTGACTCTGTCACTGTTTATACAACAACTTAAGAAATCTCTTAGACAGAGAAAAATAAAGTCTCAAAAGAACGCTCAGTCAATCAATAAAAAAGTTCAGAAAAACTATGTTAACAACTCCAGCTTCAAGTGATATAGAAGTATTCACAATACTTGTAAATGTCCTGATACGAAGGCAAGTGAGATAATTAAAGCATGGATGGATACTCTTGAATACTGTCCTGAGGATGATGTCTATGATGGTTCTCTTAATCTTTTTGATGATCACATCTGTCCTCCTAACAGTCCTGATTATTCCATGATAAACAATCTTACTTCCTCAGATCTTGAAAGGGAAGTCTTAATTAAAAGGATTGAAAATCTAGAATACCAACTGTCTAATTTAAAATTGGAGTTGATCAATTGTGATTTTTACAAAACATATCGAACCTCTTCGACTATGAATTGTCAGCAAATTCCTCTTGTTTCTATGTCATCCTTAAGTCACCTTAACGAAAAAGATCATATAGAAATCACAAGAATTTATCTATTCCTGTGATTTCCTCACATGTTCATCAGCATCATCTTAAAATATGTAGCACTTTGAAACAGGAAAATCTCTCATCTGTCAAATGTTGTTTGCAGAAGAAGAAAAAGAAATCTCATACAAAACCCTCATCCTTTGTAAAAGAGATTTCCAATAGAATGCATAGTTTGCGAAAATCATCAATCAAGGTATTCAAATCTGTACTAAAAGAAAGAAAGAATGATGAAGATAACGCTCCTTTCTTAAAAACAAAACAGAAACAAGGTATAACACACACTTCATCCCCTCAAAAGAAGTTACCCAATTCTGCAGAGGATTGGAACAACTACAGTTTGTAATACTGTATTGATGATTTTTTTCTACCCCTCTTAGAAAAAAATCATAATCTTCAAGAGGGTTGTGATGAATGTTTTCTGTTTTAGCCTAGAATTTTTTTTCAGGCGTTTTTCTTTAAACCTTTTCTGAGGATATATTTTTTTAAGGTTTTGGTCAAAGGTCATTTTGGACATTTATATCCTATCCTCAGTTGATTTAAAATGAAGTTTTTTCTCCTTAGTATATACATTTCTTCTACCTTCTCTACCATGTCCTCTTCAAGTCTTTCAAGTAAACAAAGTGATGTTTGGACTGTTCTCTTTCCTTCTAAGAATATACGATTTGATTCCTCTGATAATGTGATGAGCTATGATATTCACGGTTTCTCTATGGACGGGAACGTCTCTGTTTCTCAGTTTGATAAGCTCTATTTAACCATGAATCTCGTCTTGGAACAAGTTCGTGCCTTGAAAAGTGAACTTGAAGCTTCTTCCAATAGACTCGAAGAAAAGATGGATAACCTGGAATCGAGAACTGATCTAATTGAAGATGAGCTTCATGAATACAGAGAGTATGAGAAGAGTACTTAAAGTAAGTGAAATGTTTTATAGGATTTTTTGCCTAGTAAATCTTCTTTTTTCTTGTTTCTTTTAGAAGAGTAACTAGAGTTTGGAATAGCCATTATTGTGTTTACACATAGCTATGTCCAATGTTTTCATCTTCATGTTTTTAGATTTATTGGTTTTAATTCTCAATTAGTTTGGAAGATGATTTTTGCAGTATTAATCTTTATGGTTTTATATATTGCAATTCTTATGGGATATTTGTGTTTACATCCGTGAACTTTTATTGTCCCATATCTTGTCAAAAGTAAAGTTTTTCGTAAGTCGATATGCATGTATTGATAAAAGAATGAATAGACTTTTGACAAATACAAAAGTTAAGCCTATTATGTCATTATTTGATGGAAGATAGGACGAACTTTTTTTTTACAAGGATTATGTCTATTGTATGTCATTGTGCAAATGGTGATGGAAAATAGAATGAGTCCTTGCTTATTCCACGGTATTAGGTCGATATCCGATCCACAATTTTTGTGTATATACTGTGTTGTTCCATAAGGTGTCTTATGTTGAGCACTATTGACTGAGTTGATTATTTTATTATGATTAGCTTAGTTGTTACTCCGTAAGTTTTCTTATGTCGATCATGACCAATTAAATTGATTACTTTTGTGATTAGTTTGGTTGTGTATTCCGATTATATTAATTATGGGTTCTCTTGTGATTAATCTAATTGAGTATTTTTTGAGGCTCCGTAAGTTCACTTATGTTGAGCATTTCCGATTAAATTAATCATGGTTTCTCTTGTGGTTAATTTAATTGAGTTTTTGGATTCAAACTCATACTTGTATGTGATTTGTTATGTCCAAAGAAATCCTTTTTTTTCTTTTGAAATTAAGGTAGCTCTTGTTGTTCTTTCGAGAATGACATTTTATGGGGGAGAGTTCTTAATTGAACTTGTACTTAATTGCCAAATCTTTATGGGGAGTACGGCTGTGGAATATTATAGGGGTTATCTTGTATCTTTAAACTCCTTGATGAATGCATTTAGCTTCGGCTGTATGATTGCATCTAAACAAGATGATATATACTTACTTTTGGTCATGAAACATCTCTTTCGGAAATTTCATTAGGATCCCGTTCTTGTACCTTTGCCAATTTTATTGACAAAAAGGGGGAGAATTAATATGTAATTCACACTACAAATACATATGGTTTTCGGATCATTATGTAAGGGGGAGTGGTTTCCATGTGAGATGGAGTATTGACTAAGGGGGAGTGATACATATCACCATAGTATTGTTTTCAAAGTTGTGATACAATTGAACTTTGATGTTGTGTAATGATACTATGACACTGTATAATAATGATTGAGAACTCTTGTTTACTCGTTGTTATAGCTACGGATTTTCAACAACGATGATGATGAACTTACAACCTTTGGGATCATTGGAGTACTTGGAAGTGACGAAGATTTCGAGTAATGTTGAAGATTATACATGTGGAATAGGAGCTACAAAATTTAATTCATTTATTTTTGTATTTCATATGTATTGATAGTTTTGTCACTAAAATTGACAAAGAGGGAGATTGTTAGATAATTGTTCGGTCGATCTCGCATGCGTTGCTATCTCAAGCATGTTTGTCAATGTTAGTAATCAAAATTATAAGTCTTGATTTCTAGTCTACTATAGATAAGGTCTCGGACTAGGATAGAAAGTGTAGTTGAGCTCAAGAACTCCATGACAATCATCATACAAGACGAAGAACTACTCAAGGAACAGGTGGAACTTCATCGACTAAAAGGTATGTGGATACTTGAACTTATCTATCACTCAAAAGTCTATTTATGTCCTATCTTGAGACAAAATTCGTTTTTCTATATAGACTTTGATTATACAAATTTGGTATTTCGATCCGAGTTTATCTCACCTATCTATTTCTCAAAATATGTGTTGGTAAGATTTCGCTTTAGCCAAGTTCATCTTTACCTAGTGACGAAAGTCATGTTATGTTTCAATCACTTTGAAAATTGCTCTGACGAAAAATGGTTTTTGAATAACAACTATATAACGTCCTCTGAGAATGTTTCAATGATTGTAATGAGAGTTTAGATTATATAACCATTGGTGGATATAAGCATTGTTGTGGAAACACATATATGTATAAGTCCTTATTCCTGGAACCGAAGTTTGCGAACTTTGTTGATCAAGAGAACCAGAATAGTGGCGTGAGCTAAGTCCGCGGACTCAGTCCACGAACCCAGTCCGCGAACTGGCGGAAGTTCTCGACCCAAGAAAATATGCCGGAGTTTGTGAACTCCTTCCAGAAACTTAAGTCCGCGAACTTGAGTTGGTTATATCTAAAAACGATTGTTCTTGAACTCATGTTTATATAAACTAAGGAATGCTTTTGCAAACCGTGGCTATAAAGTTCATGAACCGATTCGAGTGAATCAAATCGTTTTTGCTTCGATTGTGTCTTGTGTAGTTACATAAGATCTAAGCAATTGAACAAATCTCTAACTAGTTCATTTGAGTCATTTGAACTAGTTATGGTGAAGAAGAATATGGTTGATATGAAATTGCTCATATGGCTAACCATTTGGTTAACTATTGAAACCAACAAATGTACAAGTTTGGGTATGGTTATACAAACATAAAACGTCCATTTCACTTGTGCGTGACAAGCTAAGTTTTCGATCCAACGGTTGAAAGATATTAGCTTGAATCTAATCAGGTTTTCATCTAACAGTGAATATTGAATGCTTTGTTACCAAGCTAACATTGATTGCGAACCCTGATTTGAAAGAGTATATAAGGGAGAACTCTAGCAACTTGTAAACCTAATCCCCACACTTTACGTGTGATACTAGTTGTGCTAAGCTAGAGTCCATTATCCTTTAACCTTTGGTTTCTTCTTCTAAACCAGGTTAACAACTTAAAGACTTCATTGGGATTGTGAAGCCATACCGATACTACTTTCTCATAGTTGTGTGATTTGATCTTGCCACTTTCTATGGTACGAGTTCAATTGAAAGAATTGGCTTGAGATTATATCTCCGATAGGGAAAGATAAAAAGTAATCACAAACATCTTCGTCTCATCGTTTGTGATTCCACAATATCTTCTTTAGCCGCGTCGGTTAAGATTATTGTGAGGTGATTGATAATACTAGGCTGTTCTTCGGGAATATAAGTCCGGATTATCAATTGGTTCCTGTTCACCTTGATTTATCAAAAGTCGAAACAAAACTCGTAGGTATATTCGTGGGATACAGATTTATCTATTACCGTAGACTTTTCTGTGTGATACAGATTTATTTATTAAAGTCTTCGGCTTTGGGTCGTAGAAACTCTTAGTTGTGAGTGAGATCAGATAAGGGAATCAAGTGCGTAGTATCCTGCTGGGATCAGAGACGTAGGAGCATAACTGTACCTTGAATCAGTGTGAGATTGATTGGGGTTCAACTACAGTCCAGACCGAAGTTAGTTTCGAGTAGGCTAGTGTCTGTAGCGGCTTAATACAATGTATGTTCAATCTGGACTAGGTCCCGGGGTTTTTCTGCATTTGCGGTTTCCTCGTTAACAAAATTCTGGTATCTGTGTTATTTCTATTCCGCATTATATTTTGTTATATAATTGAAATATCACAGGTTGTGCGTTGTTCAATCAATTAGAATATTCGACCTTTTGGTTATTGATTTAAATTGATTGACACTTGGATATTGGTCATTGGTACCATCCAAGTTATCTCTCTAGTATTTGATAAAGAATCGGAGATTTCTATTTGCTTGAGTATATATCAAATCGAGAGATTGAGATATGAACTATTTGATATACTTTTTATCTAGATTGAGTCTGACTGCCTAGTTGATTCTCTAGAAAGTATGTTGGAGTTTGTCCACACAGATTGCTAAGCGAAATTTGGGTGTGGTTGTTGTACCTCCGTTTTTTCACCTGCGACATCTCTCAGCGAAACAAGGAACGGAAGGACAAGGAATGGAACAAAGCTGTGGTAGTACCTAAACTTGGTTCATACTAGCGGTATCGTATTCTCAAACCTGATGATATTTCCTTAATGATACCCCATGTTTGCCTGCTAACATAGTTGCCTGAAAAAACATTTTCCAATCCCTGCAACATAGAGTATCTATTTAAGCATAGTCCTGTGATATCTGGATAACATTTTCACTGGCTGAAAGTTTCATCTCTGTGTGTGTGCATCTGCCAACTTCTGAGATGTTGAGAACTTTATGCATGCTTGCATAGTCAAGATACCTTTTCGTGTAAGGCCCTGCTTTGCACATTGCTTCTTATATGATTAATACACCTTGTTGTGTATGTGTGCATACTTTTGGGTATCTATTCCATTTCCGCAAGCTTTGCTTTCCTGGTTTGTTCACCTACTGAATATGTTGTGTACTGTGTACTATCAAGTCTCTACAACATTTTGGCCCTGAGTGCATGAATTATCTTTAGATTCCCGTGACCTTGCGCAATGCTTAGTTGTCTGATAACCAGAACAGGTTGATTGTTGCTCTGCCTAGACTAATTGCCATGAATGCTTGCTGAAATAGTTTCTTTGCATAACCTTATCGAACCCTGCAACAAAGTGCGTGATCCTATAGTAGTTTGGTAACATACCCGCTAGCTGAATTGTTATATCACTGTGCGTCTCTCAATCCCTGTTAAACCTTGTGACTGTCCTGTCTCCGATAACTCAGTCAGTCACTAGAGAGAGATCATGTCAGGATTTTGGTCTGCAACTGAGTATGAGAAATCATTGCAGAAATCAATCAGAGAACTTGCTTACGAGCATGCTTCACATTATGAGCCTCCCACAGACCATGATGTCAATATTTATAGGGATTGTTATGGACATTTTCATAGTCATGAGCCTCAATATTTGGACCTTAATGATTATTCGCACATGTATCATTCGCCACAGGAAAAAATGAACATTTTTATAATGCCCACCTCACACAATCATCACTTTTGGATCAGTTAGAAGCTCGAATCACAGCTTTAGAAATGCAAATATATGATAAATCTATCACATCTCATGCATCTAGGAAAGTTGAAGTTTCTGTTTGTGCCTTTTGTGACAGCAAACAACATGTAATCGAGCACTGCCCTGAAATACATGCTTGTACCTTGTGTGATAGCTTAAGCCATCCTGTTTAAAACTTCTATATTTTGCATGACTTTAGACAGTCCAGAGTGCACTATTTTGATGCTCTCTGCCACAAGAATCATCCCCACCCACAGACCAGTAATCCGGTACAGTCAATTGACCTGATTCCTCCTTGGACCAATGACCTTGGTTTACAATTTACAATGAACCAAGTTTTCACTACCCTTAATGATAAGGAAAAGACTGATGAGCATGTTAATTACAAGCATGAAATGTTTGTTTCTCCAAAGGAACTCAATTCTGAAAATAGTGTTTGTTACCCTGGTGTTGAAAATATTAATGCATATTCACCTACTTTGGAGGTAGATGTATAGGTAGAAAACACTAATGGTTTGGACGAGTTAAGATTTTCATGTATTTTTGATGATGATGATATGGTATTAGATGTGGTTGTCAATTGTGAATACACAATCGCAAAATTTCGCAGCTCTGAAACATTAGAACACATCGTAGAAACTCCCACTGCTAGTAATTCCTTTGTTCCTCATACATCTCAGTATTTATATGCGGATGATATTGTTGATGACTTGGGGATTGTACAACTGTTTTGTGAAGATGAGCATGACCTAGGGAAGGTTGAATTATCTGTTGAAACTAATAATCTTATGCATGAAAATAACTGTAATGTGTCTAATTCCCTTCCTAGTTCGCAATATGATTCTTCTTGTGATACTGATTTGGGTACTTTGGATAGTCATGATTCTGAATTAAGGTTTGTTAATTTGTTCAATGATTGCGATCATGATACTGCACTAATTTTTTCCGACTTGGAAAATACTAGGCTGCGTAATGAAACTTTTGAGCTTAAAAATGAATGTAACTGAGACGTGTCTAGCTCCCTGCCCATATCACAAATAGATAATCTAGCACCCAACCTAGATTTTGCTTGTAAAAAGATTGTAAAACCAACTATTTTGAGGGTACCTAATCTAGGATTGGAACTGTGTGCTTCCCAAGTCCTCTTGGACTATTTTTAGGCTAAATATGATACCTTTGAGGAGCCACAGTTGGAATGCGCTCTTGCTTCTCTACCCGTTCCTAACACAAGTCATTTTGAACTAGACCTCGTGCATGATGAACCTCCAAAACTGCGAGATTTTGTGTCCAAAAGTATATCCGTTGAAAAATTCAGGTTTGGGGGTAGCTCAGTTATATCCACAGTCTTGCTTACCCTCTCATGTATCTATGTTTGAGATTGTTGATATTTTGGGTTGATCCTTAACTCTTTAGGCTATTGGTTTATGGTGAATTTTCGTGTACATAATACAATAGGTAATGTTATATTTCTATCTTGAGTCAGTTGAGCTTCTTTCTATTTTGTATATATTATGCTAAATCCAATATGATCTTAGCTAAAAATGTTGGATTCTAGCCTTGAATAATTAAGCTCTAATCTCGCTTTCGCCGACGTACCGGTAATCCGTTCCCTTTTCTCTAATCAACATGTTTCTCATAGTATGTTGCTATATAATTTCTTATCATCTTTCAAACATTTAGGAAAATGTTAGATTTAGGTTTGGAGGAGTATTTTGCATATAGAGTTTTTAGTCTTTTGCATTTAAAAATAAATAAAAAATTATTTAGTTAAAATCTTTGTAAATATTTTCATAAAACCTCCAACTTTTAGAGATTTTAGAGTCACTAGCATGCTTCTAGATATGTTTACATAGAGAGTCTGACCGAAATAACTGAACTTGGAAGAACTAGAGAACACAATCGGGTTTCTTAGTTGTTAGAGCGTTAAAGTTGGATTTAACCATGCCGGTGGGAGAATTAGGTGCTGCAAAGATATTTGGTATTAGAGTTGTGATCACCCTTATTGGAGACTACCTATTTTTACATCAAGCGAGGGACCGACCTTCAATTTTTGTGACTATATAAAAAGTCCTTTTAGAGTGTGTGTCACCATATGTAAATTCCGGGTAGGAATGGTGAGCTACCCAACTTCGCACCACTTTCAACATTATTTTTGATCTCTTGAGTGCTAATTTTGTTAATCATGAGGGTGACGTCTAAAAATGAAAACTCCTTGTAGTTTGATTTATAGTTAACACCATTTTGTCTCGACAACATCAACAGATCCATAAAAACACATCATCATCAACAAGCAGCGCGACATCAGAATACATGAAGAAAGTTGAAGATAGTCTGAGGTTTACATGCAACAATGCAAGGAAAAGCAAAAGAAAGTCATATTCAAAGTGAAGATACCATACAAAAAGCAGAATTCTATACACAAGTGAAGACTTATTCTACAAGAGCAAAGAAAACAGAAAAACATGAGAAATAGTGAAGTTCATAAAATCAAGACAATACAGGTTGTGAAGAATTAAGTGATAAAGTCCTTCATCCATGGATTTAGTAGTTTCATTATTTATTTTTTTGTATCCTTTTAATTAAATTTTTTTTTTTTATTGTAGTTTATTTTCTTAGTTTTGTTTAAATAACACCATGGTAAAGAAGAAGAATTTTAGAAGAAATTCCAAGCAACAAGGAAATTGAAGAAAAAAATTAGAAATTGTCAAGGTTCTAAGAAGTTCATCATCAACAATTGAAGACCAAAGACCAAAGACCAAAGATTGAAGACGTTTCTATGGATTCTATGAGGGTGGTGTTGATTGCCGATCGGATGTGAAGGTAAGTGAGTACTCCCATCCTCGCTAATGAATGATTTCCTTTTAGAGATCATCATAAAAAGATTCTATTTCCCACAATTTTGTGGAGTCTTCAGAAATTATCTAGGAAGGTTCTCCTTCCCATCATTCAACGTGTGCAGGAATTCTCTCTTTGTTCCTGTCTGCACACACGAGAGACTAAAAAAGCGGTCTTTTTGAGTGTAATTATCATAAAACCCTATCGGGGAGGCAGAAGTCGAGGCTTGTGATCACTCTCGAACCCGATTTTTTTCATATGGTATGGTTATTTCTCTCTCAACTCTTAAGGATGAGAATGCGTTCTTTGGTAGTTCTAACTTCTTATTACTAGCATGCAGAAACTTTATGTCCTCATAGCTCCTTGGATGCTTAGGACCCTAATACGCTCTGAAGTGGAGAAGGTTTTGTGGGTATACCTCTGGTAAACCCTCACGAGACTACAACTCGTCCACTAGGGACACCTAGGGATTTAAAGGCTTAGTGCATGCGCTAACTGCATTCGAGAGACCAGCGACAGTGGTATAGTTAGGATTTCTTAATTCCTGTTTTACTTGAGGACAAGTAAAATTCAGGTTTGGAGGTATTTGATGAGTGCCAAATATTGCATATTTCTACACCTTTTTTATTGGCAATTAACTCATCTTTCGCGCTTTAAAGTCATATATTATCTCAAATTATGTATTTTCATTGTTTTCAAGAATAAATTCTTGTACTAATTAATTTTGTGTTATTAGGTAGTAAAATAAATCTTGGATAAATTAAGGGGACAAAAGAGCAGAGAAGTAGAGACAACGGAAGAGAGACAACAAAGCTTCCGCTAGAAAACATTGAAGAATATTGTTTGCACCTCTTCCGCAAGTGAAGGATGTTGTTTGCAAGACTCAAAACTAGGTGTGGTCTTGAGATATTAGCTTTGAAGAAGATTTGGGCCCAGAAGAAGATCTTCCAAGAGATAAAACCCAAGATCTAATATCTAAACCCGGTTCCATCCTGAGGCGTCGGTTTCAATCTAGCTGCTGAACATCCAACGTCGTATCCATGCGGTACATCGATATTTGCTTCTCTCGCCCAACACTCAAGCACCTGTTATTCCTCTCCTAATCGAACAGAAGCCAAACATCTCCTTCAATTTGTTCTCATCTTCTCCAACCTTTGCAGATTTATCACTTCATTTCACCTCCATCAATCAACTCCATCCCCGACCACCTCTGATCTCAGCCACTCTATCAGCCACCCTATGCAATTAGACTCTCAGTCTCTATCTCTCTCAACCTTATCTTTTCTCTTGTAAAGAACAGTAATCCTAGAAGCTAGGATTGAGAGAGATAAGGCTAGGGTTATCTTCAAACAACCGTAGAACATCAAATCAAGGAGCTGTAAAGTTGAATTGCAGAAGGGGTTCATCAGAAAACGCGTTTTGGGTGAGTGGCTATTCTCCAATTATCAAATTACAGAGGAATTAAGTGAAATTTTATAAATAGGAAGAAGATTGTGATGTAAAACTCATGCCTTTTGGATTAGCCGGTGCAACAAGCAGTAGTATATATTTGTTTTCAGTATTATCATTATGTTCTAATTCAGTAACTAGGGTTTAGATGAAACCCTTAATCTATTGCTAGTTTGATTCACGTTTATGATATTGCTCTTGTTGTGCTTAAACTGTTTAAGATAGATTCAATCATAGTATTTTAACATTTTTCTCTCACAGTGTATGCCATGTATCTATTGTAGTTAGAACACCACTATGTTGGTTGTACTACAGATCATGCTTAATTGTTTGTTATTTATCCTTAGATTAGTCGTGCTTTAATTAGACAGATAATGCTTTAAAGAAATACCTTAGTTGCGATTGGAATATCCATCTTAAGAAAGGTTTAATTATCTAAGTGATCAAATGGGTCTGTGATTAGTTGTACTGTAAGAAGACAACTAATACTAGGGATTAGTTAGTGACCTTAGTTGACATTAATCCATCCAATTGAGATTACCCTGGAGTATCTTGACCGATGTCCATTACAAGGGACAAGAACATTATCGAGACTAAATTAACTTAGTGTAGGTTAATATTTGGATTCGACTGCCCTAGTACCTTTTATTTGCATTGTTTTGTCTTCTATTTTGTGTTACATAAACATCACTTTGTCGTATCGACGCAAAGCCCCTATTCGTGTTATTCTTGTTTCGAATCAGTATTAGTAAGAACGTATCTTCAACTTACACCCACCTTGTCCCTGAGGATCGACCTGTGCTTTTCCTGTGTTATATTAGGATACTGTGCATTTGCAGTTTATTGTAGGCTTGTTTACAATCTACGAACAACCTCAGTTATGGTCCCATGACCAGGGTTTTAGAAGTGATGTTTCTACGATTGACAGAAACAAGATGGCACTGCAAGCACCATACTCATGTATCAATCAAGGGGTTTAGATCGAAAAATTAATCAATGACATTGAAATCCTTAATCGAGCATTCAATACGACAATCAATGGTCCATAGAGCAAATAAGGCGTTTTACAACAAGTCCAACTGAAGCTCTGTTACGCTGCCCTGTATAAGACGATGAACTGGTAGCAATTGGAAACAGATCAAAACATGGGTAATATTCCATTCTCTTCGTATGGATGTTCTCTATGACATAACCAAAATTCAAGTTGATCGGATGAACGATCTAAGAGCCGTGAGGTTAAACACTAGACATCGTCACTGCAGAAAATTCTCTGAAATTCTCCTGGAACTTTTAGTTTCGTCTATTTGACCCGCTAAACGAGTTACAAACACAAAAATATTCTTTGAAAAAGCTAGGAAATTTTCCGGGCATGAAAAAGTTGAGTAGATCATCAAAAACGGACATCGTATGAAGATTCTACAACATTTTCAACGACAACCTAACTTCTGAATTTTCTGATGATGAATCATGACAAAATTCCTCATTCATTCACATGAATCTTCATCCATTCAACCATCCAGGAATATTTCAAGCAAGACTAATTGTCAGATTCATCAGGATCATTATAAATCACATCTAAATATTCATCTTCCTCACATTCGGCTCGGAGATCAACTTTGGTCAATTGTTCAGCCCTCATATCAGACGATCGAGAGGATACCATGAATCAGCTCCCTCGCTTTGCTGAAGGGATGATGCACCTTTGCATGAACATCTTCAAAATCTTTTATTTTCGGTTTGGTGTTTGTGGAGCATTTCCCAAAGGAGTCGGAGACATGGTCATCACCAAGAGCCACCATTAGATGTTACTGAAAGTACAGAGTCAAAACAATTTGGCAACAATACACGTTAAAATGGTAACATTTCAATCCCTACTTCTTTACAATTTCACTAATTGTAGCGACTATAACGCGAAAATTTCGAGAACTTGCTTGTTTCTTCAAACCCGCGAAGACGAGTAAAGTCCATTATTCAAAAATCATAAATTGATTTCATAAAACCGTGAACAACTCACATGAAATTTTACTGTGTGAACATCCACTGGTTTTTCAAAAATTTGACAGGCGTCCATTCTACAATTGTGAAAACTCACATACAAACATTATTTCACCATGTATAATTGTCTACTTTCAACAGTTGTTCAAAATCAAAACATTGACTTTACAAAAAAAATATATTTTTGCTCCCTCGCGCGAGCATCTGTCTTTGAAACGAGAATATATTTTCAAAAATTTGTGAAAGCTCACATATCGAAAATAAATTTTTTCATGAAAGCTCATAGACAATTTTTTTATTACTAACAGATGTACGTCTATTAAAAAAAAATCCCTCATATGCTAGGGAGCTCGTTTCTTAAAACGAATGGACGTTCGTTCCCAAACCAAAACTTTTGTGAAAGCTCACACATATAAAAAAAAAAAAAAACAAGGTTCATTTGTTTTATTGGACAGACGTCCAGCTTAAAAAAAAAAAGCTTTTTCTCTCGTATGAGCATCCACCTTGAAATGAGAGTTTATTCCATTTTGTGAAATCTCACATATTTAAAAAATAAAATTTTGATTTTCGTGAAAGCTCATAGACAATTTTTTTATCATTAGACGCATGTGTATTAAAAAAGAAAAATTTCTCTTATGCTAGGGATTATTGTTTGTTTCTTAAACTAACAAACAAACATACATTCCTAAAACAAGGATTTCCTTTTTTGGGTATGGGACCATGAACGCTAAACCGACCAAAACTGAACGTCTGATCATCCAAATCAGCAGTGTTTCATCTCTCCGTGCTCACGGGATGACACTCTATCATACTGATAGGGTCCTTATATGGGCATTTGCTCGTACATGACATTATTGGAGCAAATCGGGGATTCCAAAAATGATTTTATACGACTAAGTTCAACTACTTATCTCGTTTACTGGAAAATCACTACCCAGTGCTTACTGCAGAACATGACAGTCCCTCACTAAGCAGGGGACTTAATGTTGATGGTGGATTTTCGACAAAGGTCAAAATCGTAAAATCATTATACTGCATATTTTGGCCCGGCTTCAGGAATGTATCTGCCCGTTCATATTTTATGATCTGTGAACCATTTCACGATCTTTGACTAAGCGAACGTTCCTCTTAGAGTTATGATGAATATGTTTCGCGAAAGGCCTCTGAGTGAGCTTTCAATGCTTCACACATTTCATCATCACCTATACATATAATCGAAATGATTGGGCGGTTCCTAGACATATTGCATGCTAGTATAGAGCCTAACGCCTTCAGGACGTCACCCTGCTCGTTGTTCCCTGACTACGTAGAGAGATCGTGTATAGAATCTTTTAATGATTTGGCGGCTCCTAGACATATTGTATGCTAGTATAGAGCCTAACGCCTTCAAGACGTCACGCTATTCGTTGTTTCATGACTATACACCCCCTCAGAACGAGTATGATGCTTCAATTATCTCATATCTCAATTCTGCAAATAGGTTAAATCTAGCGTGTCATTCATCAACTGAATTCCTAGAAAATAATCTATTCTATCTCATTACTCTGTTTCATGGCTGATCCTTAGCTGGATTCCATGGATTAGTAATAGATACTCAACTCACTTTATTACTCCGTTTCATGAATCATTCTCAGCTGAATTTCATGAATTAATAATAAATACTCAAATGATTTTATTACTCCGTTTCATGAATTATTCTCAGCTAAATTTCATGAATTAGTAACAAATATTCACCGATCGGACATCTGGGCCACCACCGAGTAAGCCCCGAGAAAATGGTGCGAGTGTACTTAGCAAATAATGCATAAACGAGCACTCAAACGCACGAACGAGCATTCGAAAATATGGACAAACGAGGAAACTTGTGCAAAACAGGGAGGAAAATAATATCAATGAAATAATAAAGAGGCGCCTAAGGGGACCGAGCCCATCGTCCGGTCCCACGCCTCTTTCCATTATTTTATATTATTTTGTTATTTTTCCTCATCTCATGAAGACTCCTTCATTTGACCAAACTCCCTCGTTTGAGAAAAACTTTTAGTTTATCCATATTTTCCCTCAGATTATGAAGAAATAGTAAAAAATTGGGAAAAATGTCACGGGATTGGTCCACCTAGCCATACGGCCATACCCTAGCCGTGACTGGTCCCACACCTTATAATTCCTTATTTTTTCATATTATTATTTCCTTTACCTCATGAAACTCCATCGTTTGAGCGAAAACCCTAGTTTTTCAATATTTTCTCAAATATTGCTCAAACCATGAAAAAGCCAAAAATTAAAACGGTCACATCACCGACTAGGCTTCTCACATCAGCAGTTAAAATATTATTATTTTAATATTTCCAAAATATCGTTCACACGAGCACAGTTCTACTTGCTCATTTGAGCAAAATCGAGAGTTTCAGTCAAGATCAAACACTTCTGAAAATCCAAAATATTGCTCAAACGCGCACCAGAAAATACTAAAATTCTCAGGACTGATACACATACAGTATGGTGATACGGGCATTCCACCTTGACCGGCCAAGGTCGGCCCTTAGGCTTGCAAGGAGCCGATCCCACACTCTTTCATAATTTTGACCTAATTAACTCTCAACAGTTCATATTGGGTCCAAACTTTCTCTAACCAACTTGGAATTTTCTCAATCGACCACCAGCTGGTCCCACGACCACAAGGGCCGGTCTCATGACCCCTTGTCCGGTCCTCAATAAATTATTAAACCAGTATTTGATCATCCTTTCACCAACTGGTGAAAAAAGGACTTTGGTGCGTGCTCACTCGAGCACCTGGGCGCTACATGGTCGACCATCATCCCATGTAGCCGGTCCCTTCTTCACTCAGTGACTTGCTTTCAGTAAATCATCAATTGGTCAATATTAGGGTTTCGAACGAATGCTCTGCAAATCATAATTCTGAGCAAGTTCAAACACTAATAATTTTATGTTGATCTAGCAATCAACATCTGGATTAATTACATAATATTAGGTCCAGCTACCAATATTTAATTAATATTTTATTTGGTCATGCTACCAATAATTCATCAAATGAGCAATATTTGCTCAGATGCTCGAATATTGATTCAACGATTAATATTCAGTAATTCAACGAATGAGCAATATTTTCTCAGATGCTCGAATATTGATTCAACGATCAATATTCAATAATTCATCGACTGAGCAATATCCGCTCAGATGCTCGAATATTAATTCAACTATCAATATTCGGTAATTCATTATATGAGTAATATTCCCTCAGATGCTCGAATATTGATTCAACTATCAATATACAATAATTCATCGATTGAGCAATATTTGCTCAGATGCTCGAATATTGATTCAACTATCAATATTCAGTAATTGATCGAATGAGCAATATTTTATCAGATGATCGAATATTGATTCAACTAACAATATTCAGTAATTTATCGACTGAGCAATATCCGCTCAGATGCTCGAATATTGATTCAACTATCAATATTCAGTAATTCATTCAATGAGCAATATTCGCGCAGATGCTCGAATATTGATTCAACTATCAATATACAGTAATTCATGGAATGAGCAATATTTTCTCAGATGCTCGAATATTGATTCAACTATCAATATTCAGTAATTCATCAAATGAGCAACATTTGCTCAGATGCTCAAATATTGATTCAACTATCAATATTCAACAATTCATCATACGAGCAATATTTGCTCAGACTATAAATATTCATTATGTTGATTCAATTATCTACATCATTCATTCGAGAACTATTTGTCCCAGCAGACATGTTCAATCCATGAATCCTAGAGCATTCAGCAATCGTGCTCGACTGAACAATACTTAGACTCATCGTCTAATCAAGTCAACGACTGACTAATCAAATACACGTATGCCTTGCAGATTCCACGTGAGACATCAATCATGTCACATGGGGGATATTAATTAGGGTTTTGGTCTGGAGGCCTACGGCACGTGTGTTCATCCACAATAAGAAATGTGAGTAAGTCGTGCAAACAATTGAGGGAGTTAGCAAAGTAGTGGGTGTACAATCAACCAAGTCTCCACACTACCTGGAACTGGTTAAACCACGATTTCCCACTTTCCCACTCTTTCACTCGAGCAACCATCACACTTACTGGAGATCAATGTGTCTACTATTCTGGCAATATAAATAAGTCCCTGAATCCACTATTGAACAAAATAAGAATTCTGATCAGAGGAATCACTCTCGAGAATTCAATAAATCGACCAGAACTTATTAGAACTCAACAGTTCAGAGAAAACTTGCAGAAACCTTAAACACATTCACGATCCTTGATCACCATTGATCTCACATACTTCTCATCTTCCTTCATACAGAAAAACCCTCTTCTCTCTTTGTGACCGAATTGGTTCTGGAACATACATTAATTGGTTTAGGCCGGAGTCCTACAGATTGATCTCTAGAACTCAAAGCACTCCCGTGCAGTGCATCTGTTTGAGGTTAGGCAGTTTGCTCGGTTGAGGAGTCTCCTTCCGCACGGTCGTCTCTCCACTTCATGAAAAACCAACAAATCTTTTTTCCCCATCAAAAAGAACCTCCTCGCCCTCAACCACGACCGACTTGTACTCTTGATGGCATCATATAAACCCTAAAATCGACTCGGCTCTGGTAACCAAACTAGTGCAGCGGATACTATTGAAAAGAAAGAAAAATGATAATTTGTTCAGACCTAGAATTATTCCTAGGAATAACGACTATGAACAAAGATGATTATTAAGACCTGGTTTCCCGACTATAAATAAAGATCCGAATTAAACTTGAACAAGTTCAATAAAAATAATCTTATTAATCAAATCAACCGTCTAAAACAATTGAAAAGACGAGGGTACCCAATTATACCTCAATCTAAAACTTTTCCACCTATAAGTCCTTTCTCCGAAAGTGATTGTCTATAGACCGAGTCGAGACAATACAACTAATCGGTTCACACTTCGTGTGATCGTCTATGGATACGAGATTGAGACAATACGACATCAAGATAACTTGTGTGATTGACTATTGTTGATGGTGGACTTTCAGCAAAGGGTAAAACCGTAAATTCATGAGGCATGTTTTTGACACGGCTTTCAGGCATGCAACGATTCTTATTTTGCTAAGCCTTGATGAATATGTTGTCGAAAAGCCCCACTGGCTGAGCGATTCGACCCCTGGCATTTCATCATGCCCTCTATGCAGATGAACAATTCCATGACTGCAGGAGAGAGACCCCCCTCCAGATATAAGAAACGATTTGGGCGGTTCTACGTAGATTGAGAGCAAGAACGCCTTCAGGACGTCGGTGACACTCACTGTTCCCTGATTATGTGGAGAGACCGTGTATAGATTCAGGCGGATTTCCGTAGATTGAGAGCAGTAACGCCTTCAGGTCGTAAAAAACACCGTGACTCCCTGACTATGCACCATTCAGAATGGATGTGACGCCTTAACTGGCTAATATTCTTTCTGCAATAGATTAATTCTGCCGAGACATTCACCACTGAATTCCCAGAATGATCTATTATTTCTCCTATTCCATGGTTGAATCCATGGCCTGATCCCATGGAATGGCAATAACCATTCCTTCTATTCCACGGTCGAATCCACGTCCTGATCCCATGGAATGACAATAACCATTGCTCATATTCCATGGTCGAATCCACGGCCTGATCCCAGGGAATGGATATAACCATTGCTCCTATTCTAAGATCGAATCCACGGCTTGATCTCATAGAATGGCAATAAACTACTGTATTATCTCATTACTCCGATTTCATGATCGATTCCACGGCTGATCTCATAGAATGGTAATAGATAATTTTATTACTCCGATTCTATGGTCGAATTCACAATCCCATGGAATGGTAATGCCTGTTTTATTATTCCGAGCTCATGGTCGAATCCACAGCTGATCCTATGAACTGATAATAAATAACTACTCATTTTATTACTCCGTTTCATGAATTATTCTCCACTGAATTTCATGAATTAGTAATAAATTCTCAACAACCGGGCATCTGGACCATCACTGAGTAAGCCCCACAAAAATGGTGCAAGTATACTCGACAATGATGCACGACTGAGTGCCCGTATGCACAAACGAGCATCAAAAAACATGAACAGATGAGGGATCCTACACAAAACTGGAGAAAACAACAAATAATAATAAAATAATAAGGTGTGCCCAGGGGCTGGGCCCATCGGCCGGACGGCCATGCCCTTGCCGTGGCCGGTCCCATGCCTCCTTTATTATTTTTCCCTATTTTGTTATTTTTATTTACTCATGAAAAATCCTTGATTTTAGCAACTTTCCTTGTTTTTATGCATAACTCATGAATTTCCCATAACTTCATGGATTCATGAAATAATATTGTAAAATAGGGAAAGGTGTGCGGGAACGGGCAACCTAGCCGGCCGGCCATGCCCAAGCCGTGGCCGGTCCCACACCTTACAATCCCTAGCATTTTATAATTATTGTTCCCCAATCTCATGAAACTCCTCCGTTTCAACAAAACTCATGGATTCTCCATAACTTCAAGGATTCATGAAAAATAACATTATAAAATAGGTAAAGGTATGTGAGACCAGGCAACATAGCCGGCCGGCCATATCCTAGCCGTGTCCGGTCCCACGCCTTGCAATTCCTTGTCTTTTATAATTATTATTTTCCTCAATTCATGAAACTCCTTGGTTTGAGCAAAAATCATGATTTCGTCATAACTTCTCAAATTTTGCTCGAATCATGAAAAACCAAAAGCCAACATGGTCACACGACCGGCTATCCTCCCACGGAAATTTTAAATGTTAAAATACACTTATTTTAATATTTACAAAATATTGATCAATTGAGCATACATGCTCATTCTGACAAAAAATCAAGAATTTCAGTCAAGATGAAACTCTTCCGAAAATTCACAATGTTGCTCGAACGCACATCAGAAAATATTGAAACTCTCAGTATGGAGACACGGACACCACGACAATGCGTGTATGCCTTCATGACCGACCTGAGTCATCCCTAGGGCTTGCACAAAGCCGGTCCCACACGTTTTCATAATTCTGACCTAATTTGCTCAATTGCTCATATTAGGCCCAAACTCTCTCCAACCAACCTGGGGATTGCTCAAACGACCAACAACTGGTCACGTGACCACTAAGAGCCGGTCCCATGCTCTCTTGGTCGGTCCCCATCTTTCATACCTAGGTTTTGTCACCTAATGCTGAACCCAACAATATTTCAGTAAATGATGAAACCGGCATTTAATCATCATTCTTTCACCAATCCTCAAACTGAGAACCCTGGTGCATGCTCACTCGAGAACTGGGCACCACATGGACGCCCATCATCCCATGTGGTCAATCCCTCTACCACTCATGACCTATTTTCAGCGATTCATCAACTATGATCTGAAAATAGGGTTTTGAATAAAATGTTCTACGAATCGTCTTTCTGATCAAGATTAAGGAACTAATGAATTCATATTATTCAGCAACCAACATCTGAGTTAATCATATAATATTTGGTAGTCTACAATATTTTAATATTTTATTAGGTCACGTCACCGATAAATATTTCTTCGAATTGAGCATACTTGCTCAGTTGCTCAAATATTGATCCAGCTATCAATATTTGGTAATTTATCAGTAATTTGTCGAATTGAGCATACTTGCTCAATTGCACGAACAAACTATCAACATTCACTATTTTGTCAAATTGAGCAATACTTGCTCAGTTGCACGTCAAATCATCAATAATCATTAATTTGTCGAATTGAGCAATACTTGCTCAGTTGCTCACTAAATTCTTAATATTCAGTAATTTGTCGAATCGAGCAATACTTGCTCTCGCTCAAATACTGGCCAGTATTTCAACAATACTGACATCCCATCAGAGAACTACATGTTTGATCCATGATTCGCTGAGCATTCACCACTTATGCTCGATTCAACAAAATCTAGACTCACTGTCCAAACAATCAAAAACTGACTAATCAATACACTTCTGTCATACAGACTCCACGATTCGTGAGACATAAATCACGTCAAATTGGGGGATAACAACTAGGGTTTTGGTCTGGCGGCCTACAACACGTGGGTTCATCCACAAAGAAAAATATGAGTAACTCGTGTCAACGGTTGGAGGAGTTAGCAAAGTAGTGGGTAAATGATCAACCAAGTCTACGCACGACCTGGAACTGGTTTCACCACGATCTCCCACTTTCCCACTCTTTCACTCAAGAACCGTCACACTTACAGGGATCAAGGTATTCACGACTCTGACAATATAAATAAGTCTCTGAATCCATGATTGAGAACAACAGACAACGAATGATCACTAGCTATCAACTATCTACATAGAATTCTTCTTGAGCAACTATTCTCAAAATTTCACCAATCTATCAGAACTTATTCGAACTCATTAGTTCAACTCAAGTTGCAGAAAACTCCAACACACCCACAATCCTTGATCATCGTTGATCCCACACAATTCTCAGCTTCCCTCCTACAGATCAACCCATCTCCCTCTTTGCGACCAAATTGACTCGGGAACGACCATTGAGTTGGTTTAGGACGGAGTATTACAGATTAATCTCTCGAATATAAGCACTCCCTTTGCAGTGCATCGGTGTGAGGTTGAACATTTTGCCCGGTCAAGGAGTCTCGACAACACGTTCGTCTCTTCACTTCCCTAAAAACCGGCGAATCGTTTTCCCCCATCTACAGATTGGCGACCACAGTGAGAGGTTAATCTCTCGGTTGCAATCTCACCTTTCACAAAGAAGGTTGGTTTTAGGGCTAACTCAACCACTCCAAATCCTAGCCAGTATATCCCAAACGGTAACATTCATCATGTTCCTTCAAATAATTCTGGATACAATGAACTTTCATATTTTACCTCTCCATTTATCTTCGTTGAATCAATTGACGGAGAAATCCCAATCTTGGATGACCTAGCACGGAGACAAGAAAACTTGTTAAGAAACGTGGATCGGCTGAAAAGAGCAATTGATAACCTGTTCACTTGCCTGATGCACGTGACAAGGATTTTGGGAGCTGAAATGGTGGAACGTCCGAATCCCTCAACTGACGATCCTCCTAAAGCCAACAGTTTCACCACTTACGAGAAGCTGGTGGATCAGGAAATAGCTTCGTCACCGCTGGCAGTCGAGAAAGTGACAATGGTATCTGAACATTCAATCAACAACATCAGTTTCACTGAGGAGGACCGCATGGTAGAAGAAGGGCATAACCAAGCCCTGTTCGTGACTGCTTTTATCAAGGATTCTGAATTCAGGAAAGCTCTCATCGATACAGGTGCTTCTACGAATCTCATAACTATGAAGACTCTCAAGGAGGCCAAAGTTTCACCAAGCAAGATTTTCCATCATCCCATACTGATGACGGGTTTTGAAGGAAGACAGAGTCACACATACGGGTATGTCTATGTGGATCTGAAAGTAGGACTGATTCAATCTACTGTCAAATTCCATGTGATTGAGAAAGACCCGGACTATCCCATGATACTCGGAAGATCATGGATCCATGACAACAAGGTCGTTCCCTCGACGTATCACCAATGTATGAAAGCTTTGCCCAACAACAAAATTATCCGCATTGAAGCTTCAGGGTCTCTTTATGCTCTGGTTTATGATGCTGAGTTCTTGTCACCTCCAAAAAGTATTCCTGGGCCTCCAAAAAAAATTCATGGCATCCCACTCCCAAGTTGGAAATCTATTGAGCAAACCGGAAAATCGTCATCCACAGATGCTAAATCCGTCAAACCTTCTACCACACCGCTCAAGCGTCATCAAGATCAAGGTACAACTCCTAAGAAATCCAATTTCATTACTGATTATGATGCGGAAGGGAAGGTTATCTATCTCCGTCGAAAATATTAACAATTAACATGGGAGATCCGTGAAAAGTCGGAGTGAGCAATTAAAAGGGAAGAAACATGCCGGAGTGAGCAATCTCCCGACGAAGAAATTCGAGATGCACCACGACAACTGCAAGATGGCACGGATTCCACAACTGATGATCTTGACACTATCAACATCGGAACAGACGAAAACCCGAGGCCGATTTTAATCAGTTCTGCTCTTTCACCTGAGGAACGAAAAGGATTGATATGTCTGTTAAAAGAGTATTAAGATATCTTCATATGGACATACGAGGAAATACCCGGCCTGGATGATAAATTGGTCATTCATCACCTCCACATCACTCCCGGATCCAAACCTGTCAAACAACCGCCCAGGCAGTTCAGATACGAGATCGAGGAACAAATCAAAGTGGAGGTCCAGAAATTATTAACAGAAGGTTTCATCAAACCCATTCAACATCCAACATGGCTGGCGAACATTGTCCCAGTCAAGAAGAAAAACGGCCAGATCCGATGCTGTGTGGATTTCAGGAACCTGAACAAGTGTTGCCAGAAGGACAATTTTCCATTTCCAAACATTGATATGCTCGTCGATGCAACCAATGATCATGACATGTTATCATTCATGGATGGTTACAGCGGATACAACCAGATCAAAATGTACAAGCATGATGCTAACAAGACGGCGTTCCGAACTCCTATTGGAAACTTTCACTACATTGTGATGCCTTTTGGCCTGAAGAATGCAGGAGCTACTTATCAGCGAGCCATGACTGCGATATTCCACGACATGATGCACAAGAAAGTAGAAGACTACGTCGATGATGTGGTGGTGAAATCGATGACTCGAGCATCCCACCTAGGTATCTTGAGGCAGGTCTTCGAAAGATGCATATAATACAAACTAAAGATGAATCCCCTGAAGTGTGCTTTTGGCGTCTCTTCTGGAAAATTCCTTGGATTCCTTGTTACCGCAAAAGGAATCAAAGTCGATCCAGATAAAACAAAAGCCATTACTACCATGCCTCTTTCATGAACCGTGAAAGAACTCCAGAGTTTCATGGGCAAGGTAAACTACATTCGACGCGTCATTCCTGGACTGGCTCAACTCAATGCTTCATTCACTCCCCTGTTGAAGAAAGGAGCAAGTTTTACATCGACCACCGTTCAATAAGAAGCATTTCAGAGTACACAACAAATACTACTATCACCTGCCGTCATGAAATCTCCAATGCAAGGACGACCACTGATATTTTACACAACCTCTAGTGATGTCGCAATTGGATCACTTCTCGCTCAGGAAGATGAGGAAGGCATTGAACACCCAATCGATTATTTCAGTTGCACGATGAGGGATGCTCAACTCCGATACCCAAAGGCTGAAAGAGCGTGCCTAGCATTGGTTCACACAATTCAGAGATTCAGACATTATCTTTTGTCAAACAGAGTTGTGTTGGTGGCCAAAGCTGATCCCGTAAAATTCCTACTGTCCAAACCTGCATTATTTGGAAGGTCGGCAAAGTGGCTATTTCAGATGTCAGATCTAGATATAGCATGTGTCCCACCTAAAGCAATCAAAGGACAAGCAGTTGCAGACCTACTTGCTGCTTTCCCAGGAGAAGACACTACATTGCTGCATGAAGAAGTTCCTGGTGAGTTTCCATAAATCTCAGTAATCCAGGAAGAAATATGGCTATTATATTTCGATGGGTCCGCCACCCCGAGTAACAATACTGGATGAGCAGGAGTTTTACTAGTATCTCCATCCGGTGAAGTCTTCTCACATTGTTTCAAGCTGGATTTTCACTACACTAACAATTCAGCAGAATACGAAGCTTTCCTCCTAGGATTATCCTTATCCAAGCAAGCAGGAGCGAAGCATCTGAAGATTAGAGGAGACTCAAAGTTGCTGGTCAATCAGATGAATGACGAATACTCTCTCAAGGAAGTAACACTCGCTCCATTCAGGGCTGAGGATAAAAGGATGCTAACTCATTTCTCTGATACAATAATTGTGCATACTGGCCGCACCAACAACAGACACGCTGATTGCTTGGCGACTCTTGCATCCAAACTGCAATTTGAAGGGTCCGAGAAGTCCATCACTATGCAACGACGTTCTGTACCATCCACTTGGCTTAATCAAGTCGAAGACATTAAATCAAACAACTGGCGGACACCCATCATTCATGAACTGAGCAATTTTCTTACATAAGGAAAAATCAGTCTCAAAGAGTTGAAGAATTTTTTTCTGCTACACATAGCACTGTATTATTGCAATCCTGATGGATCCTTGTCATGATGCCTTGGAGACGAGGAAGCAGGCGAACAACTCAAACGCATACATGAAGAAGTATGCGGACATACCCTGGTAGTCACACTTTACCGAAGGCTTCAAAGACTCGGGTACTATTGGCCATCCATGGAAGATCAGTCGAGAAAGTTACAAGGGTCATGTCCCAATTGTCAGACACCAACCCATCATTTGGAGGTTCTAACAAGCCATCACATTGGGGACTGGATAGAACCTTACATAAAATATATTCTTGACAACAATATGCCGTCAGAAAAGAAAGGAGCAATCAAACTTATCCATAAAGGCAAACGTTTCGTTTACTTGGAAGGGATTTTATATCGCAAAAGTTTCGGCGGGAACCTCCTGAGATGCTTAGACAAGCATGAAATTCCTACAATCCTGAAAGAGATGCACGAAGGTGAACACCAAGGAAATAAGAAATTGTTTCTCCAAATCCATGAGAAATATTATTGGCCAACCATGGAAGATGGTGCAGCCGCCTATGTTCGGATATGTCATCAATGCCAAATTCATGGTAACCTCAATCACACTCCTTGTCTTCCATTACATTATGTGAGCAGTCCATGGCTTTTCTATTGCTGGGGATTAGGTATTATCGGGAAAATCAATTCAGCGTCTTCAAAGCAACATGAATACATCATCACAGCTACTGAGTATTTTACCAAATGTGTCGAGGCAATTCCTCTTCGAGGCACCAAAGGAGTCACAATTTCAGCCTTCATCAAAGAATATATAATATGCAGATTGGGTGTTTCTAAACATATCATGACAGATAATAGAACTCCTTTCGCCAACAAACATGTTGCAGAATTGCTCGAGGAATACATACTCAAACATATTTTCTCCACGCCATACTATCCCCAAGGGAATGGACAAGCAGAAAGCACCAATAAAACCTTGATCCATATTCTTAGTCGAACAGTTCATGACAATCCATGGACATGGCATGAAGAATTAGCCATGGCTTTATGGGCCTACCACACAACACCGAGAAGTTAGATTGGGACCTCCCCGTATTCTCTTGTCTATGGTGCTGATGCTATCCTCCCAGATGAGATCAAGATTCCCCCCGCAAGAGTTGCAGCGGCCAGTAGAGTACAATGGGATGAAGCCAAAGTGTCCAATTCAAGAATTGCTGAATTAGACATGCTCGAATCAATAAGGGCCAAGGTAGAAAAATATGTGGAAGCTTACAAACAAAGAGTTTCCAGAGCATACAACAAAATGGTAATTCCTAGAACATTCCAAGTAGGAGATTTGGTTTTGAAAACAGCAAAGCATATTCAACAAGACATGTCTGCTCCAAAGTTCTCTCCAAAATGGGAAGGTCCTTATGTGATTATCAAAGCAGTACCCATCGGGTACTACAAGATTTTAGTTGTTGATGGAGGTGTAGACGGAAACATCATCAATGGAAAATGGCTAAAACCATATTATGCTTAATCGATCGGTAGACAAATTTTTATATGTTTCAGAAATGTAATTTTCATTCCTCCAAAGATTATGCACTACGCTCAATCATACTGATTGACACAATTTTGTGTCTGAATTGTCCTCAGTGTCTGTATTGTTAGTGCTTGATTTTATACTTATTATAGTGTTTTTATGTTGGTTTAGGTGTTTTTGGAGAAGTACACTTGTGTGGAAAAAGTTGCTAGAAAAGTGCTTTTCGGACACCCAGAGAAAAATTACTAAAGGCACCCTCACTTTGGATAAGGGGCACCTCAGTTGGGCACCTGCTATTTGCACCCCCGGTTTGGTTAGGGGGAGGTCACCTTCTTCACCTTTGAATTTGGAAATTGGCGGGAAAACTTGGTGTTTTAATGACAGAATTAGGGTTCGAGTTTTGGTGCTCTTCCGTGGAGACTCAATGGCTGAAACTGATGGCAAGCATCTGTTAGAGCATAACATGGATAGTAGGAATGATTTTGTCGATTGAATTTGGCTAGAACTCGAGTTGTAAGGAAACATAGGTGTGAACTTTTCACGGGTATTTCAGGCAAGATTTTGTTGGAGCTTTGGCCGGATTCAATGAGTTCTTTGGATTGGATATACCATGTTTCGACTAAACAGGGTTGGTAATCACTCCAGATTCGATAAAACATGGTTTAATTCTTGTGTCAAGCAAAACATGTGAAGAATATTTACTCGAGGATATCACGGGATTTATGGTTATGTTTGGGAAGAGTTCTTGTGGCCTGAGCGTGTTTGATACATGTTGGGATGTGTGGAAGAGTGTTTGGATGGAGGTTGACTACAACAGATGCATGAAGAAGACAAGAATGGGAAGAAAACTTCTCGGGAATATTTTCATTGACTGCCGAGTAATGGGAAGATTTCTTGGATTAATGAGGAGTTATTCTTGGTCCAAAGGTGTATACATAGGTTGCTGGGGTCGAGCAGAAGGGTAACGGAGAGTTTGAGAGATTACAGAGCATCACAGAGTCGAGAAAATCAAGTTGCAGAAATCACCATTCTGCTGCTGTGAAGAACACGAAGAAAAAAAGACCCACAACAGTCGTTTATCAACAGTAACAACGGCAGAGGGGTGAGGGTCGCATGCTACAACATCAGTGACAGTTTACATATATCGTTCTCTGTAACAGTTCGGTTTGTAACACTTATAACTGTTAAAAACCCGGTTTTTAATAGTTTTTCTCCATTTCATCTTTGTAAACACCCTTTGAGCAACAAAAATGAATTTTGAGTGTGTTTCCAACATGATGATGAGCTAATTCTCCCACAACCAAGGCAATGAGGAAGCTATTCACGCATGAAAATTGGTAACTGTTTTATTCTCTCTAATTTATAATTCACTCAATCACTGCTTTGCAGAGTTTTAAAATGTTCGCATGATTTTCTTAATTACTTGTGATTCAATTTGATAGGTTATACTTTGTTTAGATAATCTATGCTTAGGGAATACAATTAATGTTTGAGAATATGCCTGATTATTTGTGAAATAAGAAATAATGGACTTAGAAGATAATTAGAGTTTTGGATTATTTACCATAACTTATTCATGTGTGATAGTGGAATCAGTGTCTTGGTTATTTTTAATATCTTGAAATCAATTTTGCAACAAGTTTTCTATTTTCAAGTTTTATAAGTCTAAAATCTTTTGCTTTCACAAGTCTCAACGAACCTATTACTACTACAACTCAATTGAAAATCACATCAATTTTTGGCGCCCCCGACGCGGAGTTGTCTTTAGGCTAGAGTTTTTATATTTTTTTTTTTAGGTTTTTATTTGTTTTTCATTTTTATTTTATTTGTTCTTCTTTAAGTTTTTGTGTTTTGTCTTTTCCTTATAGATTTTGGAGTTTGGAGCGAAAGAAAAATTTGCCAAAGCTTTTGGTGAATACTTAAAGATTTGGAGTAAAAGCAAAGCGAAAGGAGCGAAAGAAAAGAAGAATAAAAATTAATTAAAAAAAGATAGAGAGAGAGAGAGACATTTTTTTTTTTTAGAATTTTTTTTTTTAGATTATCTTTTTCTTTTGCACATTATTTTTGGACTTTGGACTGTGGATTTTGGGGCTTTATTTTTTTTTAACCCTACGGAAGGTAGTTTAAATATAAATTGTTTGTAGAGAAGGACGGCGATTACGATGTCTCCCCGGCCCCTCAGGTTCGTACATGACATAGGAGTCGTGACCCGAGTCGACTTCAGCGGTTCATCCCCCGTCTGGTACGGGAGGTAAGTTTGTCGAAACACTCGCGAATCCCCTGTCAGCGAGTTATTGTATTCCTACGTTCTCATATATGCTGAGGAATTGAAAACGGCTGATTTAATTTCCCAGTAAAGGGCAAGGACTAGCCATACAAGATAAGGGTTCGGATTTCATCACCGTTCTCTTCTTGCCCGCCTGAGGAAAACGAAACCAAACACGGACCTAAGCCTAAAATTTTGACTATAACGAGACTTATAGGGTAACAACTTAATAGGAAAGTCGTTCGAAAAATGTTGGTTACTCTTTTGAGCATACTTTGAAGTTCATGATGGTTTCTGTGAGTTGAATACGTCACCTTATAACGCCGGTGAGGCCTTGGGTATCAAAGCTCCACGCAGCTTCCCTCGTCTCTATTAAACTTATTTTAACTCGGATTGACTCCAGAGAGGTTTGATCAGATTGTAACGAGTTCCTTTTCGAAAGAATAGAAGCTGGTATAGAAACAATCTAAGTGGAGCCATCATGCTTTTTGTTTTCTAGAAATATTTACGTTTGCTTTGGTGGAGTCAGCCTGCTTTGTGTTTGCTTAGAACCTCCCTTCCTTTAGGATTCTTTGATTTCTTTTATTTGTTTTTCTAGTGTATGCCCGAGGTCATTAGAAAACGGGATTGGAAAAGAGATAATCTAGGTCGATTGATCAGTGAAAAACCTAGTAGTTCTTCTTGTGGAAGCGGGGAGCTTGAAGACTTTTCTTTTGAGAGCCCTGTTTTCGTAAACTTCAGTTTTGAGAATCTGTCTCTTCGTGAGGAAAATACCCTTAGTACTTCAGTTGTGCCAGCGATGGCAACTTTGAAAGGTTACATGTTCCCAACTAGGTCCACCCGAGCTTCGTGCATTAAATTGCCAGCCACTACGGCTAATTTCGAGATAAAACCTAGTATTCTTCAGATGATCCCGATATTCTTAGGGAAAGATGATGAGAACCCTTATTTTCATATTAGGGATTTTGAGGAAATTAGTGGGACAATTAAAATAAAAGACCTTATCGATTAAGTCTTGAAACTTAAGATGTTTCCCTTTTACTTGAGAGATAAATCCAAGACCTGGAAGAACAACCTACCATCTGAATCCATTGAAGCATGACATGAACTTATTGCTGCTTTCTATATGAAATTCTACCCTAAGCATAAAACTGCGTCTGTTAGGCAGAAAATTAGTGCTAGTGTGCAACAATAGGGAGAGTCTCTTTATAGGTTTTTAGAGAGATTCAATGATCTCCTATACCAGTATCCTCACCATGGATTTGATAAGATGAAACTCGTAGAGATTATTTATGATGGTTTAGACTATTCAACCAAAGCCATGGTTGAGTCTATGTGCGCTGGTGAGTTCACTAGTAAAAGCGCTGATGATGCTTTTACCTTCTTAGGAGTTGTCGCTGAAAAATCCCAACAGTGGGAGTCTTGTGTTGAACCCCCCAAAAGACTCTTGGTCAATAGAAGTAGACCAATGTGGTAGATACAAGCTTCGGGTCAGATGCTAAGTTTGCTGTTTTGTCTAGAAGGTTAGAAGCTTTGGAATTGAATCATTCTAAACATAGGTCTCTTGTTGAACCTGATGATAGGTTTAGAGCCTCTCAAGTGTCTAGTTGTGGAGTAGAACCCAATAACTCGTTTTGGGAAGATCAGGTTAGTGAAGAGCAAGTCCATGTTGTCTATAACAATGCTAGGTTTGAGAACCGTCAAAAGTTTGACCCATACTCAGAGACTTACAACCCTGGTTGGAGAAATCATCCTAATTTTTATTGGTCTAAGGGTCAGAATCAAGGACAATCTAGTAATTCTCATCCTCCCCGGGTCTTGGTTATGCTAAGAACTCTTCAGGTCAACCCAAGTTTCAGAAGGAGAAATAGATCTCCACCTTAGAAGAAACTCTTACTATGTTAGCAAAGAACCATGAGATGTTATCAAAGAACCAGTATGGTTTTCAAGAAGAAACTAGGCAGAATTTTAAGAATAATTCCCAGTCTCTTGCTAACTTAGAACTTCAAGTCGGTCAAATAGCTAAGTTTCTAACCCTAAAGGAGAGAAATCGTACAATCATGTGAATTCTATAACAACCCTTAGGAGTGGTAAGAAAGTTGACAATAAGGTTGCCATGCATGATAGTGAACATGATGTAGTTCACCCTTCTGATCCAGAAAATGAGGAGACTGATAGAGTCTCCAAAGAGACCAAAGAGGGTCATGCTGAGCCCAGCTTTGTTCCCAGAGCCCCGTTCCCCCAGCTGCTAGTTCCAACTAAGAGGGAGTCCAACTTTAATGATATATTGGAGGTTTTTAAGCAGGTTACTATCAACCTCCCATTGTTAGATGCGATTAAGAAGATTCCCACTTATGCCAAGTTTCTTAAGGATATGTGTACGCGAAAGCGAAAACTTAGTGTCCAGAAGAAAGGCTTCCTAGCTAGTCATGTGAGTTCTATTATCTAGAATACCACTACTCCTAAGTATAAAGACCCAGGGTCCCCTACTATTTCTTGCACAATAGGTAAATATCGTGTCGAGAAAGCTTTGCTTGTTAGGAGCCAGTGTGAACTTACTCCCATACCATGTGTACCTTAAGTTAGGACTTGGTGAGATGAAACCTACCCAGATGAAACTTCAGTTAGCTGATAGGTCCATTGAAATTCCTCGTGGTGTGATCAAGGACGTTCTTATTGAGGTCAACAAGTTTATTTATCCAGTGGATTTTGTTATCCTAGATACCCAACCTGTCCCTGACCCAGAGAACCAAATACCAATTATTTTAGGTCGCCCGTTTTTAGATATATCCAATGCGATCATTAACTGTCAAAATGGTATTATGAATTTGTCTTTTGGTAATATGACTATTGAGCTGAACATTTTTAATATTAGTAATCTACCCTCTGAACTAGATGATTCAAGAATAGAAGAGGTGAACATGATAGGAATATTAGTCGAGGAGTCATTACCAAACACTTTGTTAGAATATCCATTAGAGAAATGCCTAGCGCACTTTGGCATTGATTTTGATGATGACGATGTGATTAATGAGGTGAATGCTTTGTTGGATTCAACCCCTTTGATAGACACTAGTAATGACTGGAAACCTAAGTTCGAACCTCTACCCGTTTCTAAGTCTACCTTAGTTCATTCGTTAGAAAAGCCTCCTAAGTTGGACCTTAAACCATTACCAGATACCCTGAAGTATGTGTTTTTAGGCCCATATGAAACTTTACCTGTGATTATAGCATCCGACTTGGATAGTGATCAGGAAAGTAGGCTAGTGACCGTCCTTCAGAATAACAAGGAAGCTTTAGGGTGGACCATAGCAGACATTAAGGGTATAAGTCCTACTGATTGTATGCATCATATTTATTTAGAGAGTGACACCAAACCTTCTAGGGAGATGCAACGTCGACTGAACCCTAATATGAAAGAAGTAGTTCGAACCGAGGTTCTTAAGCTGTTAGATGCAGGCATTATCTACCCCATTTCACACAGTAAGTGGGTCAGCCCCGTTCAGGTTGTTCCCAAGAAATCTGGTATTATTGTAGTCCAGAATGATAACAATGATTTAATCCCAACCCGGGTGACCACGGGTTGGCGTGTCTGTATTGACTATAGGAAATTGAACAAGGTCACTATGAAGGACCACTTTTCCCTTACCTTCATCGACCAAATGCTAGAGAGATTAGCTGGATGTAGCCATTATTGCTTTTAAGATGGATACCGCGGTTATAATCAGGTTGTCATAGCCCCAGAAGACCAAGAGAAAACCACTTTTACCTGTCCCTTTGGTACCTTTGCGTATAGACGTATGCCTTTCGGGCTATGTAATACCCCTGTGACCTTTCAGCGTTGTATGCTGAGCATATTTTCTGACATGGTAGAACGGTTCTTAGAGGTCTTTATGGATGATTTTTCAGTGTTTGGTTCGTCTTTCGATGAGTGGTTGCATCATTTGTCGTTAGTTTTGAATAGGTGTAAGGAAAAGAATTTAGTGCTTAATTGGGAGAAATGTCACTTCATGGTTCGTTCAGGAATTTTTATAGGGCATATTGTATCTTCGAAGGGTATAGAGGTAGATAGAGCCAAAGTTGACCTTATTAAAACTTTACAGGTCCCAAAAACCGTAAGAGATATTAGGTCATTCTTAGGGCATGCAGGTTTTTATCGTCGATTCATTAAGGATTTTTTTTTTTATTTCTAGACCTCTTTGTAATTTGCTTGCAGGAGATGTTAAGTTTGTCTTTCATGATGCTTGTTCAGAGTCTTTTGAGAAGCTTAAGACTTTACTCACTACCACCCCCATAGTCCAGGCACCCAATTGGAACCTACCCTTTGAGATCATGTGTGATGCTTCAGATTATGCTATTGGTGTTATGCTAAGAGAGAAAAAAAAATTACTTCATGTGATTTAATATGCTAGAAAAACTCTAAATGATGCCCAGTTGAACTATACCACTACCAAGAAGGAATTGTTAGCCATTGTGTTTTCCTTAGACAAGTTTAGACCCTATCTCTTAGGTTCTAAGATCGTAATATATACTGATCATGCTGCTTTGAAATATCTTCTGTCTAAAAAGGATAAGAAACCTAGATTGATTAAGTGGATCCTTTTGTTGTAAGAGTTTTCTCCAGACATTAGAGACAAAAAGGGTGTCGAAAATATAGTAGCAGACCACTTGTCTAGGCTAGTTGTTGAATCCCCTGATGATTCCCTTCCTATAAGGGATAGCTTTCTGATGAACAACTGTTCTTTGTTACCCAATTACCTTGGTATGCAAATATAGTGAACTATCTTGTTACTAGTCGAATGCCCCAACATTGGGGTAAACAAGATCTTTCTAGGTTTTTATCCGAGGTGAAGCACTTCTTTTGGGATGATCCTTATTTGTTTAAGTATTGTCCAGACTAGATTATTAGGAGATGTATACCTGAGAGTGACCAGTCCAGTATTATTTCCTTTTGTCATGATCATGCTTGTGGGGGTCACTTTAGTGCTAAGAAGACTGCTGCTAAGATATTACACTGTGGATTATATTGGCCTTCGTTGTTTAAAGATTCCCATAGTCACTGTGTTACTTGTGAGCGTTGCCAGAAATTAGGAACCATTTCCCGTAGGAACATGATGCCCTTGAATCCTATTTTAGTTGTTGAGGTCTTTGATGTGTGGGGTATTGACTTTATGGGTCCGTTTCCTAATTCTTTTGGTAACCTTTACATCCTTGTTGCTATAAACTATGCCTCTAAGTGGATTTAGGCGGTTGCGTGTAAAACCAATGACCATAGGGTTGTGATTGAGTTCTTGAAAAATAATATACTTACACATTTTGGTACACCGCGTGCTATAATTAGTGATGGAGGGTCGCACTTTTGTAATGGACCTTTTAGGCTTTTGATGAAGAAATATGGTATTACACATAAGGTAGCTACCCCGTATTATCCAAAGACTAGTGGTCAAGTAGAGGTTTCCAATAGGGAGATAAAACGTATATTAGAGAAAACAGTTAATCCTAATCGGAAAGACTGGTCGTCTAGGCTTACTGATGCCTTATGGTCTTACCGTACTGCGTTTAAGACCCCCATTGGAATGTCGCCTTATCGGCTTGTGTATGGAAAGGCATGTCATTTACCTGTTGAGTTAGAACATAGAGCTTATTGGGCTGTTAAGCAGCTAAATTTTTCACTTGGCAAGGCAGGAGCCCATATGAAACTCCAGCTCAATGAGTTGGAAGAAATTCGTAGAGATGCGTACGATAGTGCTAAGGAGTATAAGAACAAAATGAAACTTGTGCATGATAAGAATATTTTAAGAAAGTCATTTTCTCCGGGTCAAAAAGTTCTTCTGTATGATACCCGCTTGCATTTTTTCCCTGGGAAGTTACGTTCTCGGTGGACGGGTCCTTTTATTGTTCACATTGTCTTTCCTCATGGAGCTGTTGAGATCGAGACACCGTATGGTAGTAGTTCTTCGAAGGTTAACGGTCAGAGATTGAAACCCTTTTTAGAGCTCTTTCCTACAGGTGATGTTGAGGAGGTCCCTCTGGAGGACCCTGTTTACCCTTGATTGACCATCGAGGCGATTGTATGTTGTATATTAGTTTTTGATTTCTCTCTTCACCCAGCTACTATCTTTCCGACTTCTGTCTTTACTGATTCCTCATGTTACTTTACTTTTTGGTATTGCTCTTTCATTAGAAACATTGAGGACAATGTTAGATTTAAGTTTGGGGGTGGGGAAGAAACCTTTAGTTGCAATAAATAAACTCCAAAGCCTAGAAATTTATGCTTATTAAGGTTGGCACTAACCAATCTAAGTGGATGGGAACATCTTGGTTGTAGGAGTTGAGGAACCAATCTGATTAGATGGAAACATCTAAAGAGTCTATTCATAAAAGCACAGAGCTCAGGTGTTAGAATTAAAAAAAAACATGATAGTTTCGCCATATCTCGTTGAATCCTAATCCCTTCTGTTTTTATTTTTTAAGTGATTTGGTGGGGCACATGATTCAAGTTGTTACCATTGCCAGGTGAAATAGAGTGATTGAGATATATATATATATATAAAAAGACCATCAGACCAACCGGAATAAATTCAACAAAGTCGACCACTGGTGCCCTTGTATATGCCAGTTGTGTTGATATTAATCAGACCGGTATCTCAGTCCATTAGGATAGGTTCATCTTGGCAGAGGCCTTCAGACAGATATGGGAAACACCGTTCACTTTAAACCATCTATATTTTTCTCTTTATCCATCTTCTTAATCTTTCCATGTGATTGGTTGACTCCGGTTATGATGTACATAAACTATCTGAGTAGAGCTTTGTCACTTATATATGAATTTTAGTATGCTTGAGTGCAAACTCGTGTACATCAATTGGAATTTCGCATCAGGGTACTTCCTCCTTTAGTCAATGTTTGTATGCCAACCAAGGAGATTCCTTAGTGCCTTCCAAGGTTCTGCATAGATAGGTAGGGTCTGGAGTAAAGGTTTTGTGGGTACACCTCTGGTAAACCCTCCGGAGACAATACTCCGCCGCTAGGGCCACCTAGCGGTTTAACGGCTTGCTTCACGTGCTAAGTGTAGTCATTTTATTTTCTAGATTATTTTTGCTCGAGGACTAGCAAATAATAAGTTTGGGGGTAATTGATTGACACAATTTTGTGTCTGAATTGTCCTCAGTGTCTGTATTGTTAGTGCTTGATTTTATACTTATTATAGTGTTATTATGTTGGTTTAGGTGTTTTTGGAGAAGTACACTTGTGTGGAAAAAGTTGCTCTAAAAGTGCTTTTCTGACACCCAGAGAAAAATTACTAAAGGCACCCTCACTTTGGATAAGGGGCACCTCAGTTGGGCACATGCTATTTGCACCCCCGGTTTGGTTAGGGGGAGGTCACCTTCTTCACCTTTGAATTTGGAAATTGGCAGGAAAACTTGGTGTTTTAATGGCAGAATTAGGGTTCGAGTTTTGGTGCTCTTCCGAGGAGACTCAATGGATGAAACTGATGGAAAGCATCTGTTAGAGCATAACAGGGATAGTAGGAGTCGTTTTGTCGATTGAATTTGGCTAGAACTCGAGTTGGAAGGAAACAGAGGTGTGAACTTTTCACGGGTATTTCAGGCAAGATTTTGCTGGAGCTTTGGACGGATTCAATGAGTTCTTTGGATTGGATATACCCTGTTTCAACTAAACAGGGTTGGTAATCACTCCAGATTCGATAAAACAGGGTTTAATTCTTGTGTCAAGCAAAACAGGGGAAGAATATTTACTCGAGGATATCACGGGATTTCTGGTTATGTTTGGGAAGAGTTCTTGTGGCCTGAGCGTGTTTGATACATGCTGGGATGTGTGGAAGAGTGTTTGGATGGAGGTTGACTACAACAGACGCATGAAGAAGACAATAATGGGAAGAAAACTTCTTGGGAATATTTTCATTGACTGCCGAGTAATGGGAAGATTTCTTGAATTAATGTGGAGTTATTCTTGGTCCAAAGGTGTATAAATAGGTTGCTGGGCTCGAGCAGAAGGGTGATGGAGAGTTTGGGAGATTACAGAGCATCACAGAGTCGAGAAAATCAAGTTGCAGAAATCACCATTTCTGCTGCTGTGAAGAACACGAAGAACAAAAGACCCACAGAGACAGTCGTTTATCAACAGTGACAACGACAAAGGGGTGAGGGTCGTATCCTACAACATCAATGACAGTTTACATATATCGTTCTCTGTAACAGTTCGGTTTGTAACATTTATAACTGTTACAAACCCGGTTTTTAATAGTTTTTCTCCATTTCATCTTTGTAAACACCTTTTGATCAATAAAAATGAATTTTGAGTGTGTTTCCAACATGATGATGATCTAATTCTCCCATAACCAAGGCAATGAGGAAGCTATTCACGCATGAATGATTGGTAACTGTTTTATTCTCTCTAATTTATAATTTATAATTCACTCACACTGCTTTGCAGAGTTTTAAATTGTTTGCATGATTTTCTTAAGTACTTGTGATCTAATTTGATAGGTTATACTTTGTTTAGATAATCTATGCTTAGGGAATACAATTAATGTTTGAGAATATGCCTGATTATTTGTGAATTAAGAAATAATAGACTTTGAAGATAATTAGAGTTTTGGATTATTTACCTTAACTTATTCATGTGTGATAGTGAAATCAGTGTCTTGGTTATTTTTAATATCTTGAAATCAATTTTGCAATAAGTTTTCTATTTTCGAGTTTTATAAGTCTAAAAATCTTTTGCTTTCACAAGTCTCAACGAACCTATTACTACCACAACTCAATTGAAAATCACATCATATATAAAATTCAAAGAGTATTTCATGAGTCACACAAGATCATCATTCTACCTTGTTCAATCTCAAAACCTACAAAAGAAAACTCCTAGACTCTCACTCAGAGCAAACCGTTCCACAAAGGATAATCTTTATAGAAAACCCTATCAAGCTTCTTCTGGAAATTTTTGGTTCTCGTCTTCAAATCCTGGACCGCCTTCTCAAATCTTGCCGACTCCAAAGCAAGTGCCATCTCCTCCTCCAGTAGAGCAGTGGTAGCAGAAATTGCATCAGCAGCCTCCGCCTCCTTATGAATTTTGATCATCTCAAGCCGATGACGAAGCCAGCCTACATTGCACTGTAAAGTTTCACAATTCGAAATCATCTCGTACCACTTGTACAGTTCATGATTCTTGACATCTCGCAGACGCATCTGGTTCATCTCCTCAATGATCGGCAACAGCCCTACAACTGTAGTCAGGAGGTTTGGGAGGAAGCCTTTCCATACTTCGGTCGTAGCAATGTATCAGTACTTTCTCTTACAGAGGCGCATGACACTTCGGAACGAAGAATCCACCAACCACCTCATTGTCCGGGAAAGTGTTAATCAGGGAGCCTAAAAAAAAATCCCGGATGTTGGGTATTCATGAGCGTGAACTCTATCCCCAACCTCCACGGATTCAGCAGAGTCTTTGCAGACACGGTTACTGCTAACGTCAACCGCGACCACGGATTTCCCATTCTTCCTCTTTCTAGCATCAACAACGACACGAACATCAACCTGCGATGAATTAAAGGAGTATTTAGTTTTATTGGAGCGTCAAGCATGGTAAAACTCCAGTTGAGAAGCTATGGAATCACTTACAGATGCTCCAGCTTCAACATGAGCTGACCTGTATCAAGCAGGAGCTTTAACGGTATGTTTGGATCTCAAGCTATAAGGAGGATGATGATTCTTTTGGTTATTCTGCAACAAAATGTTTTCTTTTAATCAATCACACTGATCGAACGGAGATAAGAGAAATATGTAACTCACTGAATCAGATACTGCCGCAGCATGCTCGGTGTGAGACGCGCTTTTCAAAGAAACACTACTTCCAGACATGATGATGAGAAGTATGGTCGTGATCAAGATTTATTCTGATAGTGCGCGAAGGCAAGAGATAATGAACTGTTTATATAAGAAACCCTAAGCATTGCAAGTCGAAACGTGGATACTTATCTCATAACGGGTAGACAAGTTTGTTGCGGTTTAAACTGAAACCCTAACTCTCGAATCAGAAGCATGACGAATGGGAGAAACGTAACAATACTGGGAACTAACAGTTTGGGCGTGGTCAACATCTGACAGACCACATGTTTCATAGATAGCTTATGCATTTGTACCTCGTGGATAATTACTGACTACATGGACATTGGTCCGCCAACTGGAGGTATGAAGAAGATTTGGAACAAGAATATGCCAAGGGATTATGGTTCAAAAATAATCTCTAAAGAGTCTCTACAACCAATTTCGCAAGCAACCAGAAAGCGCCTACTTCAACAAAAAATAGATAATTATGAAAGATTCATGATCAAAACTAATCGTCAGATTCATCGGAATCATCAGATCTGTCAGAGTCATCATCATCGTCTTTCTCATAATCCTCTTCTTCGTCGGAATCATTGTCGGGGCCATTGACGAAGTCTGGGTGAATATCAGGATCGCTTGAGTCCCAGTCAGCTTCGACTTGTTTCGCAATCTCTCTGTTACGCCGGTTTGGCTTAATCTTGCGATCCCGTGGAACCCACACGGGTTCATTTTCTGAAGCATCAGAGTCGGAAGGTACACCATCATCTTGAGATCGAAGATTCTCCTCAGTCGCTAGCACTCTACGTCGGATTTGGTCCCTTCTATGCTGACGATCATCTATTTTATCATCCTCGGCTTTTCTCTTCATAAGCTCATTATAAGTGAATCTCTGGTCATTAAGGGGTGTGCTAGGCTTTGCTCTCTTAGCATGGTTCATCTTAGCTTGCGATTTGGCTACAAAAGCTTTGGAATCTTCATCAGAAGAGCTGGAGGAGTAATGATAATCATAATCACTCTGCTGGAAGTCACCATTTTCTGGAACCAGAAGCACGGAATTACAAATATACTAATATTAGCATCTGCAAAAATGGTAATTCTAAACTCTTACCTATTTACGGTTTCACGAACTTAGTGATAACATCATAAAACTCCGAAAACCTGCTTACTTTTTCAAACCTACGAAAGTGAGCAAAAGACTTATCATTCAAGAGTCAACACTGACTTTTCATGAAACTATGAACAATTCACATGAACTCTTCATGTGAACATCTCATGATTTTATACCACAAAACACACATCATAAAATCATGAAACACAATTGTTTATCTCTAACAATTACTTCAAATTTACTATTTGATTTTATTTTATCAAAAAACTCACGTGCGCATGTTAAAAAAAAAAAACTTTACGTGGGTTAATTTTTTGCTCAATCGAGCACTCATCTATGAAACGGTTTTTTTTTTCTATTTTTACAGGGATCCACATATTTCAAATAAAATTTTGAAAGTTCAAAACAAAATTTTATCATGAACTACAGGTTTTTTCAAAATTTCCTTTAACCCTAAGGATCATTATTTATTACTTTTACGAACAATTCTACGTTTCTAAAAGTATTTGCAAAGTTCATGCTTTGAAAGTAAATTTGGGTTTTCATGAAACCTAATAAACAAAAACTTTTTCTACTGCAACTAGACCATGTCTATGCAAAATTTTATGTATCTCTTCCATATTAGGGATTTTTGTTCGTTTCCTAAACTAACGAAACGGGCATTCATACGTTTTTATTTTAAAATTCTTCATAAATCCTACGCATGCTTGCAACTATGGGATTTTTTTGTTTCGAACAACTCATGAATCATAGAACGAACAACAACAAAAAAATTGCACTTACCTGTCGCCGGCCGGAAACTGATCGGCGCTGGTTTTCCGGCAAACTTTTTTCCTTCCCCGCTGAACACGTAAAGGTGATGAAGAGAAGAGGTGCACGGTTTAACAAACAAAAAGAATTAATTAGGGCTTCACCCTTTTATATTATTTCCAAAACCTAAAACACCTGGGTTTCCTCTTTTGGGTTTGTGCCCACGAGCGCTAAACTGACCAAAACTGGGCTTTTAACTGACCAAATCAGCAACACCTCATCTCTCCGCGCCCACAAAATAAAGCACTACCACGCTATTAGGATCCTTACTCAAATATTTGCCCGTAAGTGACACCATTGCGAAAAATCGAGGATTCTGAACAAACCTTTGTAGACTAAGTTCAACCACTGATCTCATCGACTGTAAATCACCATTTAATGCATTACCGCGGAACATGACTATTCCCCACTAAGCAGGGGACTTAATGTTGATGGTGGATTTTCAGCAAAGGGTAAAACCGTAAAATCATGAGGCGTGTTTTTGACACGGCTTTCAGGCATGCAACGATTCATATTTTACGAAGCCTTGATGAATATGTTGTCGAAAAGCCCCACTGGCTGAGCGATTCGACCCCTGGTATTTCATCATGCCCTTTATGAAGATTAACAGTTCCATGACTGCAGGAGAGAGACCCCCCTCCACATAGAAGAAACGATTTGGGCGGCTCTTCATAGATTCAGAGCAAGAACGCCTTCAGGACGTCGGTGACACTCACTGTTCCCTGACTATGTGGAGAGACCGTGTATAGATTGAGGCGGTTCTCCGTAGATTGAGAGCAGTAACACCTTCAGGTCGTAAACAACACCGTGACTCCCTGACTATGCACCATTCAGAATGGATGTGACACCTTAACTGGCTAATATTCTTTATGCAATAAATTAATTCTGCCGAGACATTCACCACTGAATTCCCATAATGATCTATTATTCCTCCTATTCCATGGTCAAATCCACGGCCTGATACCATGGATGGCAATAACCATTGCTCCTATTCGATGGTGGAATCCACGGCCTGATCCCATGGAATGGCAATAACCATTGCTCCTATTTCATGGTCGAATCCACGGCCTGATCCCATGGAATTGCAATAACCATTGCTCATATTCCGTGGTCGATTCCACGGCCTGATCCCATGGAATGAAAATCACCATTGCTCCTATTCCATGGTCGAATCCACATCCTGATCCCAGGGAATGGCAATAACCATTGCTCTAATTCTATGATCGAATCTACGGCTTGGTCTCATAGAATGGCAATAAACAACTGTATTATCTCATTACTCTGATTTCGTGGTCGAATCCACAGCTGATCCTATGAACTGATAATAAATAACTACTCATTTTATTACTCCGTTTCATAAATTATTCTCCACTAAATTTCATGAATTAGTAATAAATTCTCAACAACCGGGCATCTAGACCATCACTGAGTAAGCCCCACAAAAATGGTGCAAGTGTACTCGACAATGATGTACGACTGAGCGCCCGTATGCACAAACGAGCATAAAAAAACATGAACAGATGAGGGATCCTACACAAAACTGGAGAAAACAACAAATAATAATAAAATGATAAGGGGCGCCCAGGGGCCGGGCCCACCGGACGGCCGTCCATGCCCTAGCTGTGGACGGTCCCATGCCTCCTTTATTATTTTGCCCTATTTTTTTTATTTTCATGAACTCATGAAAACTCCTTGATTTTAGCAACTTTCCTTGTTTTTATGCAAAACTCATGAATTTCCCATGACTTCATGGATATATGAAATAATATTATAAAATAGGGAAAGGTGTGCGGGACGGGGAAACCTAGCCGTCCGGCCATGCCCAAGCCGTGGACGGTCCCACACCTCACAATCCCTAGCCTTTTATAATTATTGTTCCCCAATCTTTTGAAACTCCTCAGTTTCAACAAAACTCATGGATTCTCCATAACTTCAAGGATTCATGAAAAATAATATTATAAAATAGGAAAAGGTGTACGGGACCGGGCAACATAGCTGACCGGACATGCCCTAGATGTGTCCGGTCCCACGCCTTGCAATCCCTTTTCTTTTATACTTATTATTTTCCTCAATTCATGAAACTCCTTGGTTTGAGCAAAAATCATGATTTCGTCATAACTTCTCAAATTTTGCTCGAATCATGAAAAACCAAAAGCCAACATGGTCACACGACCGGCTAGCCTCCCGCGACAATTTTAAATATTAAAATACACTTATTTTAATATTTACAAAATATTGATCAATTGAGCATACATGCTCATTCTGACAAAAAATCAAGAATTTCAGTCAAGATGAAACTCTTCTGAAAATTCACAATGTTGCTCGAACGCACATCAGAAAATACTGAAACTCTCAGTACGGAGACATGGACACCATGGAAACGCGTGCATGCCTTCATGACCGACCTGAGTCATCCCTAGGGCTTGCACAAAGCCGGTCCCACACGTTTTCATAATTCTAACCTAATTTGCTCAATTGTTCATATTAGGCCCAAACTCTCTCCAACCAACCTGAGGATTGCTCAAACGGCCAACAACTGGTCACGTGACCACCAAGAGCTGGTCCCATGCTCTCTTGGTCGGTCCCCATCTTTCATACCTTGGTTTTATCACCTAATGCAGAACCCAACAATATTTCAGTAAATGATGAAACCGACATTTAATCATCATTCTTTCACCAATCCTCAAACGGAGAACCCTGGTGCATGCTCACTCGAGCACTGGGTACCACATGGACCCCCATCATCCCATGTGGTAAGTCCCTCTATCACTCATGACCTATTTTCAGTGATTCATCAACTATGATCTGAAATTAGGGTTTTGAATAAAATGTTCTACGAATCGTCATTCTGAGCAAGATTTAGGAACTAATGAATTTATATTATTCAGCAGCCAACATCTGAATTAATCATATAATATTTGGTAGTCTACCAATATTTTAATATTTTATTGGGTCACGTCACCGATAAATATTTCATCGAATTGAGCATACTTGCTCAGTTGCTCAAATATTGATCCAACTATCAATATTTGGTAATTTATCAGTAATTTGTCAAATTGAGCATACTTGCTCAATTCCAAGAACAAACTATCAACATTCGCTATTTTTTCGAATTGAGCAATACTTGCTCAATTGCACGTCAAATCATCAATAATCATTAATTTGTCGAATTGAGCAATACTTGCTCAGTTGCTCACCAAATTCTTAATATTCAGTAATTTGTCGAATCGAGAAATACTTGCTCTCGCTCAAGTACTGGTCAGTAATTCAACAATACCAACATCCCATCGGATAACTATATGTTCGATCCATGAATCGCTGAGCAATCACCACTTATGCTCGATTCAACAAAATCTCGACTCACTGTCTAAACAGTCAACAAATGACTAACCAATACACGTCTTTCATACAGACTCCACGATTCGTGAGACATTAATCACGTAAAATTGGGGGATAACAACTAGGGTTTTGGTATAGCGGCCTACAACACGTTGGTTCATCCACAACGATAAATGTGAGTGAGTCGTGTCAACGGTTAGATGAGTTAGCAAAGTAGTGGGTAAATGATCAACCAAGTCTCCGCACGACCTGGAAATGGTTTCATTACGATCTCCCACTTTCCCACTCTTTCACTCAAGAAACCGTCACAATTACAGGGATCAAGGTGTTCACGACTCTGACAATATAAATAAGTATATGAATCCATGATTTAGAAAAACAGACAACGAATGGCTATCAACCGTCTACATAGAATTCTTCTCGAGCAATTATTCTCAAGAATTCACCAATCTATCAGAACTTATTCGAACTCATCAGTTCACCACAAGTTGCAGAAACCTCCAACACACCCATAATCCTTAATCATCACTGATCCCACACAATTCTCAGCTTTCCTCCTACAGATCAACCCATCTCCCTCTATGCAACCGAATTGAATCGGGAACGACCACTGACTTGGTTTAGGCCGCAGTCTTACAGATTGATCTCTCGAATCTAAGCACTCCCTTTGCAGTGCATTTGTGTGAGGTTGAACATTTTGCCCGGTCAAGGAGTCATGATAACAAGTTCGTCTCTTCACTTCCCTAAAAACCGGCGAATTGTTTTTCCCCATCTACAACTATGGATACAATATCGAGACAATACAACAACGAAGTATGTTTACTTGATAATAGGTTCGGACTTAACCAAACACAACAGGATTGCTATCAAGTAAATAAGAATTAACGTTTGTGTAATTTACTTTAAATTATAATAACAACAATTATAATTACGGAAATTAAAAGTAAATGACACAACAAGATTTTGTTAACGAGGAAACTGCAAATGAAGAAAAAACCCGGGACCTTGTCCAGAATTCAATACTCTCAGGATTAAACCGCTATACAAAATCAAACCAACTTCGTATAGTTGAGACCAAGCAACTAAATCTATAGTTCACCTAGTTTCGTCTGTATTCCCACGCCTCCAACTTGTAATAAGTCACGTAATTGGAACCATTCCTTTGGTTCGTATTCCAAACAGTAAATGTTAGAGCATAGATCGGTTGAACCCACCAAGCGTTGGTATGTCAAGTTTGGTTGTAATATTTTAGTGAATCAAAACTCATGTTAAGAGTCGCTTGGTTATGTACTAGAGTCAACTTCATATAGGTTAGCTTGAAAGTATTAGGATAATGAGACTTTACAAGTATTGCGAAGACTTGAAGATGTGAAGAAGCAAGGAGCTACAACGACAATATCATCCTTCCACTTGAGGTTAGTGATATTTGACTTGAGCTGTTTCATTCCCTAATGTATCTTTCAAGTCGTGCATATTGAAAACAACACTGCAAAGCATGATTGAACTCTATATAGACATAGTATTAAGGAATACAATATGAAGTTTATTGTTTAACCATTAAAATTTGTAGATAAGAAATCTCCATAATCATTTGAATGTTGTTGTGATTATGTATGGGGTATGAGGTGAGGATTTCATCCTAGGGAACAATGTTTTACATGTGTTCTAAGGAAGTAAATTCATGAAATTGGTTTGTGAATCGAAAATGAAATCGCCAGGTGTTATTGGTTTTGTTATTCATTACATATCTTGTGAACAACCAATATGTGTTACTAGTATAACCGATCATGACTTGTTTGTGTTCTTGGTAAAACTATTCACAAAGGCCTGACTTATGTATTGGTATGACTTTTATTAGTGAAACAGATCTTAAGTAATCATCTGATATGGTATGATCGAGTTTGTGATTTTATATCTGACCAAATATGGGTAAAGGGGAACCGATCCTAGTAAGAGGTGCAGTACATCACAAAGGGGAATCGATCCTTATATGAGGTGCAGCAGGTTTATAGCAGAAAGGGGAACCGATCCTATGGACATGTGCAACACGTTTTTAGGAAAAGGGTAACCGATCCTATGGACATGTGCAACACATATAAGTTAGATACCATATATATGTGGGGAACCGATCCTAGTACTTAGTCAACCGAATTTTGGAAAGCAAGTGTGACGATTCACAATACTCACATGGAAGGTAGAACCGAAACTTGTTTTGGTAGAACCATTACACGCATGATTTGTGATTGAATGTTATTTGATCAATCACATAGTTCTTGAAAGTCAGATGAACTAATTCTAAACTTGTTTGGAAGTGTGGCAAATCGGTTTCAAGGTTGTAAGTATGAAAGAGTACTTACAAAGTAAGGATGTCGACATACTTTGAACACGTGCTGTGAATGTTTATTATTTAATTGTTCAAAGTTATTCCTTAATAGCTAAGGGAAGAGAATCCGAGGATCGAAACATAAATAAGTTAAGAATCTTTTAATTAAGGTTATCAATTTCATTTTTAGGAAAATAAGAATTAGTAATGTGCATTTACTAATTAGAGATTTTCTGAGAGATTTCGATCATTATTTTTGGACAGAGCATTTTCAGGAATTATGAAAACCGAATTTGTGATTTAATGAATATCATGAGAATATTTTCGGTCTTGGAAATTCCTTGGTGTCCAAACTTCCTAGTAACAACAAACTTCCTAGTCGATAAATACTTGAAGTTTGCATTCTAGCGAACTAATCCTTCGTAACAACAAACTACCTCTTGTTGTGCTGCTACTGGTGATGTCGCCTATTCGGAGAGGGGAGTAACCTAATTAGGCGAAATCTCTTACGGCCGCTCGTTTTAAAGTCTTCTTTGGGATTGAGAAGCTCTATTAGTACCATTGGTGGGAAACTAGATAATTGTGGTTTATCTTTTGTTTTCAATTGATTTGATTGACTAACGGTGGTTGAACTTTGATTGCACCTAGTTTGTTTATGCTTGAGGATCTTCTCTTATGATATCAGATTCACTCACTCTAGTTCAGAGTTTCGACAGGGATCTTTAGACTATTTGTAGTTCTAAAGACGATCTTGTGATAATCCATTGTTAAGAGATTCAAGTGATTGTGTGCAGGTGTTTATTGAAGATCTAAGAATATTTGAAGACAAAGAATATATTGAAGATTTATGATATGGGGTTCATAATCTTGGGTGTGCACAATACTTGTTTCGGTAAACAGATGATCCAATTAATAATCGGTTTTATCCTTGTGATAGAATTGGATTGATTAATTGAGTAGATCGGCATCAATACAATTCTTTGGATTAAGAGTGTTGATTGTAAAGTCTTAACGATTACTTTGGTAATTGAACATAAGATAGATCTAAGGACCTGACGAAGGAGTTTATGTTAAGATAAACAGAAGAGCCTTTGTCCGACTCATATCACTTGGTTGAAGAGAGTTGATACCAAACATATTTGTTGTTCCTTTACTGTTTGGAATACGAACCAAAAGAATTGATCTAAGTACGTGACTTATTTATAAGTTTGGGAATACAGACGGAACTAGGTGAACAATAGGTTTAGTTGCTTGGTCTCAACTATACGAAGTTAGGTGTAATTTTGTGTAGCGGCTTAATCCTTAGAGTATTCAATTCTGGACAAGGTCCCGGGGTTTTTCTGCATTTGCAGTTTCCTCGTTAACAAAATCTTGTTGTGTCATTTACTTTTATTTTCCGCATTATAATTGTTTTATTATAATTAAAGTAAATTACACAAACGTTAATCATATTTACTTGATAAGTGAATCCTGTTTTGTTTGGTTAAGTTTGAACCTTTTTATCAAGTAAACATACTTCGTTGTTGTATTATCTCGATCTCGTATCCATAGACAATCACACGAAGTGTGAACCGATTAGTTGCATTATCTCGACTCAGTCCATAGACAATCACTTTCGGAAAAAGGACTTATAGGTAGGAAAAGTTTTAGATTGAGGTATATTTGGGTACCCTCGTCTTTTCAATTGGTATCAGAGCAGACAAACACGAAAAGATCTAATAATATGTGTTTGGTGCGATCCAACCTATAAGAAATTGAATCTATGCATGATTCAGTTAACGTTATGCAAGAGTTTGAATACTCAAAAGTTGAAGATGTTACTACTTCGTTAACTCATGATCCAGGAGTTGCGAAAACATCTGTGTCCATCTCTGATGGAAAAGAAGATGCTGATAAAGAGTTGGTAAAACTCCTAAAGCCTATAAAATCTCTGTCTTCTAAAGTGGTGTTATTAAAGACAAAGACAAATCTTCTTAAGCAGGAGATCAGAAATAAAGACATTCAACTGAAGATTCTAGCCATAAAGAATATGAATCTCACTGTCAAATTAGAAGCTCTTGGTAAATCTCTTTCTCAAGAAAAAGAGATACGTCCTATGATTCTGACTAATGATGTTGTTGTGATTCCTTCTGATAATGAGGAAACTTAAATTCCTTGCTCGACTTTTACAGAATGTGATAAAACCAGTTTAGTCACATCTGAAACAGATCAAGATGATGGTAGTTTGCCTAACTACATCAAGTCAGAAGAGTATGAAAAACCAGCTTCTAGATCTACTGATGATCAAACGAAATCTTGTCCAAAGGAAAATTTGAACCGATTCCGTGATGGTAATATTAAGGAATACAATTTTCAGTCACCTTGACAGGAAACTTATACTTCTTTAACATACGGTGGTAAATTTTTTGAAGGAAGTTTCTTGTCTTAAAAAAACTGAAAGATCATTCATCGGTAGAAAAACAGATTATACCACATCCCGATAAGATCAACTCAAAAGAGTCGGAGGAAAGAGTTGATAGTCGCTTCTGGAAAAAGGTTCCTTCTCACCTATATAGAAACAATTCTAGTTTTGATAAAGAACGACTCCAGAAGGAAGGTAAAGGGAGAATCTCTGCTAAAAAAAATAATCAGGAATTCCCGATAGTTGTTTCAGACAATCACACTAATGTGGATAATAAGGAAGTTCTTAGAATGAGAAAATCTTATGAAAATCTCATCGAAAGAATTAAGAGAGATTTATCTATCTCCGAGAATTCTCACATTAGTACAGTTTCTCCACATGATCATATTTCTAGAGTTAGGAAAGATCATCGCCTGGGGAGAAATTATTTTGGGTAGAAATTCCCGAAGAGAAACATGAACCATGTTTCTGATATTCAATGTAAGCTAGAAAAAGCTAAATCCGATGCAACTTAGTTGTATCAAAATTGTGCACTCTCATCCCTTTCTGTGCTCTTAATTTTGGATGAGAAAAGCACATAAAAACAAGGGCACATGTTAATGGTAGTTCCCGTTTTCGGAAATAAGAGATATTCATGGAATGTCTTTTGATTCTACTCTTCAATAAAAAGAAAAGTTCGAGAACATATTTCTATATATTTTCGAAAAACTTGTTTCAAAAAAAAATATCTTCTCTTAGGTTTATTGTCTTTCCTTGATAAGGATGTCTCTTATAACTCGCAGTGTTACAAGGAGAGATAGAAGGGAAGCACGAAAAGTAAGAAACTGTCAAGGGTTCGTCCCATATCGAAGAATCAGGAAGATTATCTCGAGAATCGAACCTAATCATAACTCTGTTAGATCTCAAGAAGAATCATGTCTTTTTGCTATCAACGATCCATATTTTACCAAGTGGTTTCCCAATGATGGTATGAGTAATGTTATGCATGAGTTTGAAGAACTCATAGGAAATCTCTTTACTTTGGTTCAAGATCGGGGTGAACCAAAAGATAAAATAAAAGAGATGAAAGGTGAACTTGGAGATTTGAAGCTTCAACTTGAAGTTCTCGAAAAACAGAGAATGGGTGCGGACAAGTCTCTTGAGACATGCTTTAAGAGTTTGAACACTGAAGAGACCTCAGTGAACAACAAGAGCACCACTAAAGATTAAGTTATTTGCTGTAATACTTAATCAGAAAAATACACATCAATTTTTGATTTCTTTAAATGATTGTATTAGTCTATTATGAATAAAATTATTTGATTTATAATTTTTCTTGTGATAGTTTTCGGTTTACATATCCTGTTCATGAATGCTTTTATCCAAATGCTATGTATGTTTATGGGATATTTGATTTCGGTTTTCTAACCTTGATATTCGATCTCATAATGTTGTGAACCCTTGTGGTTTGGGTGACTTTTTGATTTAGCAGGATTAAGTTCTAGCCCATGTTGGTAGGCTTTACTAAAGAATCATGAGGGGTTCTAGTAAAAAAAATATGTGAAAAAGTCACGATATGTTGAATCGGTTTGGTTTAGCATAAAGGCATATGTGTTTCGACGGTTTTCAACTTTTGCATGCAATTGTTAAAACCGATTTTCAACTTTCTCTGGTAAAGGTTGGTTGTTGTTATTCTTTTGTTTTTGCATAAGGATGACAACATGATGATATTTCGATATCAATTATCTCTGGACGAATATGCAAACATATTGAAGAAGTGGATGCGAAATTTGAGGTAACGAGTTTGTTAGTTAATCGTTTTCCTGTTTAAGAAAAGCCTGAGTTTATTTCATATATGTTTATTGCTTTTGCTTAACAAATTTCGGTATAATTGATGTTTATTCCATTATATGTGTATGGATGCATGTGTGATTCAATTGGTTTCCGTTAAGAAAAACTATTGTTATCTTGCTTTATTGTGTGGTATCAATTGTTTAGGCTTACAAAATTTCGGTGCAATTGCGGTGCTTTAATGTCTATTTTGTTTCAATTGCTTCCGGTTGAGGTGAACAATTATGCAAGTTGATTTATTTGGTTTGTATGAATTATTTTTGGCTTAACGAAAGAAAAGGTTTACGGGATGAGTTGTTTAGTCCAATTCGATTCCGGATAAGAGAAACTAAGTTAATTCTGATCTTAGTTAGACTTATCGAAGCGAGGTTTCAGTTATTCAAGTCTAATTGAATGCCTTAACAAGAAATGCTAGTTAACTAACCTAGTACATATCTTGTTTAAAATTGAAAGGTCTAAGTTGATGGATAATAAGAACCCGGTGAGAAAAATAGAGTTATCTTTATTTTGGTCTTATCGAATAAGCGATTGTTTTTGTACAATCGGTTTAGCAAAGGAACTAAGGTGCTTAGTTGATTTTTGGTTTGCTAAACTAAAATGGAAAAATTGTTTCGGACAATTATTTCCTTGGTAACATATCAAAATAAAACTACTTGTTCGGTTTTGATATTGGTTATCAGAACATGGTGTGTGGAACCCTCGTGCTTAACTCTACAGGTTGCAAGTATATTTTGAGATTCGTAAGATTCTTTTCGTGTTGTCCTTTATTTTTTCGTTTCTTTGTCATTTTGTGACAAAAAAGGGGAGAAATATATGGATTAAACAAGTGATACTGGCATTGATTTTATATTGATTGGTATCACTAAGGAAAAGAACATTGGTGCTTAAACGTTTATGTAAACGAAAGAGTGAAAGCACATACTAAGGAGGAGTAACATATCATATTAAATGGTATAGAAAAGACGTGCGGATTGAAAATCTACCTATCTTCTTTAGGGGGAGTATTATCTTTGTTATTATAATGTCAAAAACGACATTTTTAAGGATTGAATGTATGCAGATTATTATGCTGTTGAATTCGGGAATCAAGTGTATGTGTAATGAATTCTTGTAATTTATTTATCCATATGATGTAAGAGTTTTGTCACTAAAATTGACAAAGGGGGATATTGTTAGAGCATAACTCGGTTGAACCCACCAAGTGTTGGTATGTCAAGTTTGGTTGTCATATTTTAGTGAATCAAAACTCATGTTAAGAGTCACTTGATTATGTACTAGAGTCAACTTCGTATTGGTTAGCTTGAAAGTATTAGAATAATGAGACTTTACAAGTATTGCGAAGACTTGAAGATGTGAAAAGCAAGGAGATACAACGACGACATCATCCTTCCACTTGAGGTTAGCGATATTTGACTTGAACTGTTTCATTCCCTGACGTATCTTTCAAGTCGTGCATATTGAAAACAAAACTGTGAAGCATGATTGAACTATAGATAGACATAGTATTAAGGAATACAATACGAGGTTTACTTCTTAACCATTAAACTTTCTAGATAAGACATCTCCATAATCATTTGAATGCTATTGTGATTATCTATGGGTATGAGGTGAGGATTTCAAACTAGGGAACAATGTTTTACATGTGTTCTAAGGAAGTAAATTCATGAACTTGGTTTCTGAATCGAAAAGGAAATCTCCAGGTGTTATTGGTTTTGTTATTCATTGCATATCTTGTGAATAACCAATATGTATGATTAGTATAACTATTCATGACTTGTTTGTGTTCTTGGTAAAACTATTCACAAAGGCCTGACTTATGTATTGGTATGACTTTTATTAGTAAAACCGATCTGAAGTAATCATCTGAGATGGTATAATCGAGTTTGTGATTTTATATCTGACCAAATCTGGGTAAAAGGGAACCGATCCTAGTAAGAGGTGCAGTACATCACAAAGGGGAATCGATCCTTGTATGAGGTGCAGTAGGTTTATAACAGAAAGGGGAACCGATCCTATGGACATGTGCAACACGTTTTTAGGAAAAAGGGAACCGATCATATGGACATGTGCAACACATATAAGTTAGATACCATATAGATGTGGGGAACCGATCCTAGTACTTAGTCAACCGAATTTTGGAAAGCTAGTGTGAAGATGCACAATACTCACATGTAAGGTAGAACCGAAACTTGTTTTGGTAGAACCGTTACACCCATGATTTGTGATTACATGTTATTTTCTCAATCACATAGTTCTTGAAAGTCAGATGAACCAATTCTAAACTTGTTTGGAAGTGTGGCAAATCAGTTTCAAGGTTGTAAGTATGAAAGAGGACTTACAAAGTAAGGATGTCGACATACTTTGAACACGTTCTGTGAATGTTTACATTTAATTGTTCAAAGTTATTCCTTAATAGCTAAGGGAAGAGAATCCGAGGATCGAAACATAAATAAGTTAAGAATCTTTTAATTAAGTTTATTAATTTTATTTTTAGGAAAATAAGAATTAGTAATGTGCATTTACTAATTAGAGATTTTTTGAGAGATTTCGATCATTATTTTTGGACAGAGCATTTTCAGGAATTATGGAAACCGAATTTGTGCTTCAATGAATATCTTGAGAATATTTTCGGTTTTGGAAATTCCTTGATGTCCAAACTTCCTAGTCTATATATACTTGAAGTTTGCATTCTAGCGAGCTAATCCTTCGTAACAGCAAACTACCTCTTGTTGTGCTGCTACCGGTGAAGCCTCCTATCGGTGAGGAGAGTAACCTAATTAGGCGAAATCTCTTACGGCCACTCGTTTTAAAGTCTTCTTTGGGATTGAGAATCTCTATTAGTACCGCTGGTGGGAAACTAGATAATTGCGGTTTATCTTTTGTTTTCAATTGATATGATTGACTAACGGTGGTTGAACTTTGATTGCACCTAGTTTGTTTATGCTTGAGGATCTTCTCTTCTTATATAAGATTCACTCAAACTAGTTCAGATTTTCGACAGGGATCTTTAGACTATTTGTAATTCTAAAGACGATCTTGTGATAATCCATTGTTAACAGATTCCGTTATGTGCGTGATTGATCACAATAGGTTCAAGTGATTGTTTGCAGGTGTTTATTAAAGATCTAAAATGATATTGAAGATTTCTGATTTGGGGTTCATAATCTTGGGTGTGCACAATACTTGTTTCGGTAAAAAGAGGATCCAATTAATAATTGGTTTTATCCTTGTGATAGAATTGGATTGATTAATTGAGTAGATCGGCATCAACACAATTCTTTGGATTAAGAGTGTTGATCGCAAAATATTAATGATTACTTTGGTAATTGAACATAAGATAGATCTAAGGACCTGAAGAAGGAGTTTATGTTAAGATAAACAGAAGAGCCTTTGTCCGACTCATACCACTTGGTTGAATAGAGTTTATACCAAACAAATTTGTTGTTCTTTTACTGTTTGGAATACGAACCAAAGGAATTGATCCAAGTACATGACTTATTTATAAGTTGGAGGCGTGGGAATACAGACGGAACTAGGTGAACTATAGGTTTAGTTGCTTGGTCTCAACTATACGAAGTTAGGTGTAATTTTGTGTAGCGACTTAATCCTGAGAGTATTCAATTTTGAATAAGGTCCCTGGGTGTAGATGGTGGATTTTCCGCAAAGGTTAAAATCGTAAAACCATGATTGTAATGCTCCTGATCTAGAAATCAGATGAGTATTGAGGCTCATGTCTCTCATCGAAGCATGAAATTTCATGCTGCATGAAATCTCATGCTGCATGAATCTCTGATTGAGAATACTATCTCTCAAAGTATATACCGATGTGCAGTCTCTTAGCTGAGGCAACGACGTATCTCATGAGTACTGAGAAATTTCAATAATTACTTCCATATAGAATCGAAAGATTAGACGGCTCCTAGACGACTTACCTGCTAATATATAGCAATAACATCTTCAAGATGTAACAATGTTTTCCTGACTATGTAAAGAAAATATGACGCTTCAACAAGCTCATATCGCTCAATTCTCAGATAATTAATGCTCCTAGACAGCATGCTTGCTAGTATAGAGCCACCAATTAATTATTTATAATCTTTAAGTTCATTAGATGAATATTTGGAAACATTCTATGTTCTTCATAATATTTCATTACTTCAATTCATGGTTTTCCCAGCAGAATTCCATGGATTAGTAATAAATATTCAGCGGACGGGCGTCTGAGCCGTTATCAGTAAGCCCCGACCAAAATGGTGCAAGTGTACTCAGCAATAATGCACAAACAAGCACCTGACACGAACGAGCATTCCAAAACACGAAGGAACGATGACCCTATGCAAAATAGAAAGAAAAAAATAATAATAAAATATTAGCAAAGGCGCCAGGGGATTGGGCTCACCGGCAGGCCAGTCACGTCATGGCCAGTCCCACGCCCAATTCTATATTTTATCATATTTTATTATTTTCCCTGATCTCATGAAAATCCCTTCATTTGAACAAATCTCCTTCGTCTCAAGGAAACTCCCCAGTCTCATGGTGTTTCCTCGTATCAAAGAAATAATAAAAAATTAGGAAAGGTGTCGCGGGACCGGGCCTACTAGTCGGCCGGTCATGCCCTAGCCGTGGCCGGTCCCACACCTCATGACTCCTCATTATTTTATTATTATTTCCCTCATCCCATGAAAATTCCCTGATTTCATGATATTTCCCTCAACCCATGAAAATTACATAAAATTAGGGAAAAGCTCACGGGACCGGGCTCATTGGCCGGCCTTCCATGCCCTAGTCGTGGTCGGTCCCACACGCCCTTGTCTTATTATTTTAATATTATTTGTTTCCCTCATATCATGGAAACTCCTTGATTTCATGATATTTCCCTAAAACCATGAAAATAATATAAAATTAGGGAAAGTGCCATGGGACCGCTCATTGGCCGTCCGAACATGCCTTGGACATAGTCGGTCCCACACTTCATGATTCCCTCTTTTATTATTTCCATAATCTCATGGAAATTCCTTGACATCATGAAATTCCTCAGTTTCATGGTATTTCCTTCACATCAGGGAAAATACATAAAATTGGGAAAAGTGTTGCGGGACCGAGCTTGCTAGCTGGCCGGCCATGCTCTAGCCATGGCCTGTCCCACACCTTGCAATCCCCTATTTTATTAATTATTTTCATCATCTCATAAAGATTCCTCAGTTTCAGCAAAATCCTGAATCCTTCATATTTTCTCAAAATGTTGCTCAAACGCGCATCAGAAAATATCGAAACTCTCAGGACTGAGACACGGACATTATGGTGACACGGGCATGTCTCCTTGACAGACCAAGGCCGTCCCTAGGGCTTGCAAAGAGCCGGTCCCACATGTTTTAACAATTTTGACCTAATTTGCTCAATTGCTCATATTGGGTCCAAACTTTTTCAAACAACTTGGAGTTTGCTCAAACGACCATCAGTTGGTCCAACGACCACCAAGGGTCGGTCTTATGCCCTCTTGTCTGGTCCCTCATCTCTTCATAATTAGGTTTCATCACCTAAAGCTGAGGCGAGCACTATTTTAATAAATGATTAAACCATCATTTAATCATCTTTTTACCTGGTCTTCAAGAGACTTTGGTATTTGCTCACTCGAGCATACAAGCACTACATGGACGGTCTATCATCCTATGTAGGCGGTCTCTCCTTCACTCCGTGGTTAATTTTCAATAAATCATCAATTGATCAAAAATTAGGTTTTCGAATCCAGAGCTCTGCAAAAACATAATTCTGAGAAGGTTCAAACACTAATAATTTTACGTTGATCCCGTGATCAAGACTTTAATTATTATACTCGGATCATATGTCAGCATCTTAAATTAACATTTTCATTTGGTCCCGATACCAACAATTAAGCATTTCGCTCGGTTCAAGGAGTCTCCTATGCACGGTCGTCTCCTCAATTCCGTAAAAACCAGCAAATCATTTTTTCCCATCTACTGATTGGCCACCACAGTGGGAGATCATTCTCTCGGTTGTAATCTCATATTTTCACAAGATGGCCGGTCTTAGGTCTGGGTTAGTTACGAATGAAAACGATGCTAGCACTAGCAACAATAACAATGACGATATTCCAGAAACTATTCTTGATTCTGACAATGGTGGTGACGTTACTCATCCTCAGCCCAATGATGGAAATCATCCTCTCTTTGGTCGGCATCCTGAGGAAGTCAGAGAAAATCCGCCTACCATAGGCGACCTCATGAAAGTGCAGGAAACTCTTGCCAAGAATCAGATTGATATGACTGCCACACAGAAGGAATTATTCAATTATCTAAAGACACTTACAGAAAAGGTGTCAGAGAAAACTCAGGAGAAAGGAAAAGCTAAAGAAATAACTTCGGACGCTGACCCTGAAATCACTCCGATCCACGAAGTACATGATGAAGAGGTTCCTAAATATAAAGTTGCAGAGTCGAAGGAACTGTCCAGTTTCACCACCCGTGAAGATTTGGAGCGCCTCTTGGAAGATCGTGTAAAAGATAAGACATCCTCTTCTATTCATCGTCACCAACTCCCATACCCTGCCGCTACACAAAGGATTCCTCTACCAAAAGGTTATGTTTCTCCAACGTTCACCCTTTATGATGGAACATGCAATGCTCGAGAACATGTTTCTCGGTTTCTGGAAGCTTTGGGTGAACATGAACATAACCATGTTGTCCGCCTCAAGAAATTTTCAAAATCTTTGAAAGGCAGAGCATACACCTGGTACAACAACGTCGCACTAGGAACTATCAAAAGTTGGGGAGAAATGATTAATGCTTTCTACATGAAATATTTCTTCGTTTCAGAGCAAATCACTCTCTCTGACCTCGGAAGGATGTTTCAAAGAAGCAACGAACATCCTAATGATTATGTGAAAAGGTTTAGGGTCCAATCCCTGGACTGTGATGATCCAAATGTCATGGAGCAACAACTTGTGGACTTGTGCATCAATAGAATGATCCTGGTCTACAGAGCTTTACTGGAAAATCTACGCTTCCAGACCTTTTCAGAACTTCATGAAACGTCTAAGAGATTGGCAACTACCGCACCCGCTTTACTAGAAAGGGCTAAGGCTACAAAAACTTAAGAACCACGAGAAACTCGAGGTAGCAGACGTTTAATCAACAAGCAGTACAATCTCCAACCCTCCATAAGACTTGTAGCATAAGGGAGCAAACGGAAAGCCGATCCATGCAAGCATACCTCAGCTCCTTCAAAAGCACAAAGGAAGGATAAGCAAGATGCACAAGCCCCTGACCAACGCACAGGAACTGAGCAAGAGGCACCTGAATTACCCTTTTCCATTGAAGAGGTGATCGAACTCCTGGATGTCTGGATCCAAGATGGTGCGATCAAGTTACCATATGTCAAGAAAGAACCAACTAAAAAGGACATGGAAAGTCCTTGTTACTGCCGCTTCCACAGGTTCGTCAATCATCCCACAAGTGACTGCAGATTATTGAAACACATATTCAGGGAAAAGGTTGAATCAGCAGAGCTTAACTTGGGTACTGAGGGAGTACACAGAGACCCCCTCTCAGTCAGAACTTCCACTCTCTCTGAACCACCTGTCAAGGAAGTAGTTCAATCCTTAATTGAACATGCCTGTGAATTATTGTACCTATCAAAGGCTCAAAGGAAAGACATGTTTGCTGCATTAAACCACATCGTGTCAGGAAAGCGTTTGGTGATCCAGGAGATTCTCCCTGAGCCTTCAATAATGGACAAAGAAATGTATGACTAGGGACTTCTCGCCACAGTTCATCTCAAAGGAAATGAGTTCAAACGAGCGTTGGTTGATGTTGGCACTACTGTCAATGTCACCCCTCTAAAAACTCTCAGATCTGCGGGTATCACTCGACAAGAAGCTATCCATGCTCCAACCTCAATTATGGATCATGGAGGGACGCCTAGAGACGCCTATGGATACATCACTCTCAAGATGAAGGCATACTCAACCTGGACAGAGACCAAATTTTATATAATCCGGGAAGATCCAGGATATGATATGATCCTTGGGCGTACGTGGATTCATACTGGAAAGGTAACTCCGACACCTTCAATACACATTTCTCCGTTAAAGAAAGCTCTAATTCGGAAGAAATAGAGGATGCTCCACCATTTGAGCATGTCAAAGCTTTAATGGAACTGAAACAAAATCCGGAAGAAAGTGCAAATGCTTTCGTCAAAAGGTTCCACGCTCAGGCAAGTCTTATTCCTCCTAATGCGTCCATTTTGTCAGTTTTCAACTATACTGCTTGGGTCTGAGGGCTTCTTCCTATCAACAACTTAGCTGTTTCAAAATGCTATGAGTGGATGACCTCACCTCAACAATATTACGCTAAATGGATGAATACGGATCTCCGTCCAATTGGACACTCCATCGGAAAGTTTATTGCTGAAGACATGGCTGAACATGACAAGCAGTATTATGGATACTTTCCTTTGCGTGAATGTCCATATGTGCCGCAAGACTGGAAGGCCCCACAACCGTGGAGCTCCACTACACGAGGAGTTCCTAATCAACAAAAGTTATTCAAGGCGCGAACGATCAAGCCTAACAAATTTCATGAAGGAGATTTAGTTCTTAAAGAAGCTAAGCGCAACCATCACTCCACGAGGAACTCTAATTGGGAAGGACCTATTATGGTTGCTAAATCCATAGCTGGAAGATACTACAAGCTAATCAACATGGATGACAGAACTGTACCAGTGGTACATGAGAATTGGCTCAAAGCATTTCACGCATGAGATCATTAGATATTTGAGGCATTAGACGTTTGAAATTCATGACGTCTGGATTTGACAGTTAGAATTTCCTTTCATTGTATTTCAATTCCTCCAAAACGTTTGCAATACTTGCATTCAATATTTGAATTCAACAATTTATCAAAGTTTATTTCAGTTTACTTAAAGAAAATCTCTATCAAATCCAAAGAAAATCCTCAATCATCTACTTATCCAAAACCAAGAAATAAAATCTCACGTCTCTCAGAATTTCAAGAGATTATCTAAAATAAATCAAAGAAAATCAGCAAAGAAAGATTTTCGCTCTTCTGCATCCTTCAAGGCTTGCAAAGCCGCCTTCTCCGTGTTCAGCTCTTCAGTCAGCCTAGCAATCTTGTCTTCCTTCTCCTTCACAACATCATTGGGAAAGGGTATGTTGTTCTCGCATGAGTCCTTGATAGCATCTATCTTCTTACGAAGCCATTTCACGTTGAAGCCAAGTCTTTCAGAATTCTCCAAGTTGAACTCCCAATCAAAGGTACATCTGGAGTAACAGTATTTCTGGACCTGGTGCATATATCATTTACAACACGCAATATAACACTTACTTGCATGGTTAAATAATTAGAATGCTTAGGGTATCTGGTAACGATGATGTGTCCAAACTTCTTCCATATCTTGTCATAAAAACCGGCATATCCAATAGGAACACTGAATCCACCAACTAGTTGGTGATACGGGAATGATGCGTCAAATGGAGGATAAAAATCAATTCCTGCACTTGGGTATTCATGCACCACTATACGATTCTCAATTACTGGAGAAACTTCTACAGACATGTTGACATCTTCCTCAGTCTCTTCTGCCCGCGGCTCAGCTTCGTCAGTCACTGAAACAACAACAATCGAAGTCTCAGTCTCCTTAACGATTTCGATAACGACCCTCTCATGTCCTTGAAGTGCAGAGATGTTTGTCCCTTCATCAATAACCTCTGCGCTGCTCGAGTTATCATTGTTGGTTTCAGTATTCCCAACTTCGGTATTTGGCATCTAATACGAAGATTACATAAGATTAGAGTAATCTAAACGAGGAAACCAAATGGAATCATAATCTACATCATGTAAGTGGTATAACGTTATCATAGTTCACTATTATACATTCAAGGCATTAACAAATAGCGTGGAAGTCATAAAACACGTTTTGGCAACAAACTCGCCTGAAAAGATTCACACTTCCCTGCATAAGATGACGAACTGGGAGAAATTGGTGTAGAATTTAAAATTTAATTATGTATCGTTCTCTTCGTATGTATGTTATCTACAACATATCAAAATTTCATAGCTATTGGATGAGCGAGTAAAAAGATGTAGCCAAAATATCGAACTACACGCCAGCTGAGAAATTTCTGAAAGTCTCCTGGAAGTTTACTGTTTCACTGATTTCGACCCCTAAATGTGCTCAAAACCTCAAAAGCTTCTTTCATAAAGATGAGAAATTTTCTGGGAATGAAGATACATGGATAGATCTCGAAAATCTGACATCAGACGAAGATTTTATGGCGTTTTTGCTAAAATACTGAGTTCTGAATTTTCTGGTGACGTATTTCGGCAAAGTTTTTCGTGTATTCACATGGATTCTCATTCATTCATTCATAAATCAACAATTTTATGCTTCTATGGATAAAATATAAGAGAAATACTTACTTGGGTGTTCTCTGAAACGTTCAAAGAATCAGAATTTCCCGTGTCAACATCAACAGTATTATTACTTCCATTCGGTTTTGAACCCCGAGAATTTTCTTTACCTACATCCTCCGAAGATGAACGAGCATCAGTACTCTCCACTTCCATGGATACATCCTCCTGGATATATTCTCAAACAATTAGCATTTTATCTACGAAGCATTATATTTGATTATATGAAGAGGTACTCACGTCATTCTCTTCTTCAGCACTCAAGTCAAGAACCGTTTGCCCAGCAGCAGAGAATTGAAGGCCGTCAATACTTGATGGAGTAAAATTCTGTAACCAAATAACGAATATTGGTTTTATGATCCTAATAATACATATAGGAAAGAGTCACGGCGGAAAAAGTATTGACGACTCACCAAAAAAACAACTGGGGACTTTATGGTGTTAGGAAACAGCTTGCAATTCTTGTTCCTGCCCTCTCCACCGTGAATAATTGTTTCTGCTTCTGAGAAGTTTACTTATATTCGAGGTCTCGCAGTACGACCGTTCTGCAAAAATAAATTGATGCAATAATCAAAAAGAAATTATTTTAATTTTATGAAGATTACGCAAAAGATACATACTGGTGAACATCCTAGAGATTCCTTTCGCTTATCGCTGCCAGATATATATTTCAATCTTGGTCGAGAATCAATCATCTCAGCAGAAGGAGGCTCTTTCACTAAAGGTTGGATAACCATTACGAAATCGTGCAAGTGTTCAAGATGTTGATCCCAGAAATCTATGTAACCTGGAGTTACATATGTAATTCGTTCAGAACAAGGGAACCAGTAAGATCTTCCTTCCACATGTGTGCAATCTAAACAGGTCTTAAGATGTTCCACTGATGGTTTCCTCCTTCGAAAAGTTGGAACACATTAATCCATACCCATTTGACGAGCTGCTCTATCGATGTTGTATTCTTCTACTGAAAAGTCTCCATACATTGTTGATATCAAATGACTCGGAGTACAACTCAACATGAAGGATCTCTCTCCATCACTCAAGTCAACACCAGATTTCAAAATCATACTTTCTTCAGTAGTATTGAAGGTGACAACTGAGAAACATAAGAAGGAATCGACACCTAGGGGCGAAAATTAAACTCAGATTCATTTTCTAACACATCAATGAGACGTGTCTTGGATTGAGGTTGCTCTGTAGACCAGCGCATAATCCTGGCATTATCCTTCTCAGGAAAAATACGACGAGCATCAGCAGCATTCAATCCTTGCAAGGTATTACGAGGAATAGGTGCATAATTCTTGAAGCGTTCCTGTTGATGGTGGTTTTTAGCTTAGGGTTAAAATCGTAAAACCTTGCATATGACGTCACTCTGCAAGGAAACGCTGTCGTGAGTGCTAACCTCTCCACCAACATATTTACTGAGCCATTCAATATATTTACATGAAATTTATCCAGACTGGCGAATGTAGCAACCATCCCAAACACTCTGTAAATTTCGTCACCTCGCCAATACAAGACTCACTGAGTACTTTCCTGTGCTATGTTCCCCGGCAGAACTCTTAATATCGGTATGGCATGGCGGATTTGTGTTCACTCGCAGCGGAGTAGCATGAACCTCCAAGTACCAAAGTTAAGGCCATCGCACGAAATGCTCTTTTGTAGATAAGGATTTTTGTGGCAGCATACAAAATCTAGCCAATTATTGTGATAACTCACAAAAAACTCATAAACCCGACTAATTTGCAAAATTAGGGTTTTGCGCCCCGCGCAGTATACTAGACCCCGTTGGTCGAAAAAATATGCCTAGCCAAACTAGTCGATTAAATCCGCCACAACATACTGGAAGTGTGTCCACGCCCTAGCTTGCCGGCCCCACTTCCCATCGACCAATCAAGTCGCTTTAAATCCGCCACACTCACACAGAAGTATAGCCACGCTCATTCATGTCCGGTCCTCTTACATTAACCAATCAGGTTACTTTAAACTCTCCACAGTGTTGAAAAGAAGGAAATTGCGCCATATGGCCGCAAAGCCAATTGGCTTCCCAAAAACGCACCAACATGCCAAACATGACAAATGCACATACTAGGCACACATGCCAGATGCACATGCCAAACACGCCAAACATGGCCACTCACCCCATGCGACGTGCCATTTAGGCTAATTAGGGTTTAGACAAACCAAACCCTAATTTAGGCAAGACTTTCACACCAACGTGCCAAAATTTCAGTGGCTACGGCTACGCGCGCAACCGTGTTAAAGGCATGCATGAGCCACGCCATCCATGCCGCAATACCGCTAGCACAAGTTAAAGGCGCCATTGCCAATTAAAGGTAGCATGATCGACGGCTACCTTTCCTCCTGAGATGAAATCTCAGCCATCCAAGTTCGCCACCAAACTAACAGGCTTGTGGCAACTTTTGAGCGACCATGCCGCCAAACCCTTTGGCCACGGCATCAAATCCAAGTTTGGCCACGACGCCTAATTTCGGCCACAGTGCCAAACCCTAGCCTTGGCCACGACGCCAAGCCCTAACCTTGGCCATGCCTCCAAGCCTTAACTTTAGTCACGGAGCCAAATATTAAACTTGGCCATGCTACAACAATACAAACGTGGCCATGCCACTGGCATGCCACCATGCCACGGCCACTGGCATGCCACCATGCCACGGATACTAGCATGCCGCCATGACACGGATACTATCATGTCGCTATGCCACGGCCAATGGCATGCCACAGCTACTAGAATGTCGCTATGCCACAGCCACTGGCATGCCGCCATGCCACAGCCACTGGCATGGATCCAGCAGGCGCTACTATGCCAATGGCTCCAGTTCGCTATACAACAAGATGCGGCCATAATCAATGTCCACTCTTCCTCGTGAGATGTAATCTCAGCCATTCAAATTCGTTACCGAGCCGTTTAGCTCGTGACAAGTTTTAGGCGACTAGCCAAAACGAGCCTAGCATCACGTATACTATTTACCTACGGCAAGCCACTCATTTTTAACTTGCCACACGTAGCAAAGTGCTACATGTTTTCCACGAAAACACTCGAGACATCAAAACATGTCACAAACTGGGGGATACTCATCAGGGTATTGGTCTGGCGGTTTACAACGTGCGGCGTGCAATACGCCCGTTACAGAAAGTGTCATAAAGTGGGGCAGTTAGTAATGGCAAGAAGTAATGGTGTAAAGGTATATTTCATTATGGAAACATAAATTCCAGGCGTTACCGGTTACTCCCTTCTTCCACCACTCCACTTCTCACGAGACCAGGGTACATTTTGGTGTGACGTGTATAAATAGGTCTCACCTATTTTCCACCAAGCAACAAGTTTTGGTCAAGAGAAGAATACAACATCCACAAATCATCTGATAGCTTTTCATTCAGCTAGACAGTTCAATTTTCTGATACAAGTCACGAAATACCCACACTTCCAGAATCAACTATTCTGGTCTCAACACTTTCTTCGCTTCCCTCCCTAAGACCAACCATTCTGCTTCACTTTGTGACCGAAGCAAGCCTGGAACGTCCATTTCTTGGTTTAGGCCAGGATTTTACAGATTGATCTCTCGAATCAAAAGTACTCCCGTGCAGTACATTATTTAGGGTTTAGACTCGTTTCTCATCCACACACGAAATTACCAAAAACAGCAGAAACGGTTTTCACCCACAAACAATTGGCGACCACAGTGGAAGATTAATCTTTCAGTTGCAATATCAATTTCCAGTTCCCAATTTTATTTTTCAACCTCAATCTCAAGATGGTAGAACTCAGGTCTGGATCAGCAACAAACCCTGAGAAAACTAGCATTGAAATCATCCCCGGTACTAACGCTCCTTCCAGTGGCATTAATACGCCACCAGCCAACACTAGCGGCGCAGAAAATGTTCCTTCAGGTGTTACACCGCCGATCACCAGAGCCAGAGCCGTTGCCGCCACTCCCAACGTTTCTTCAAGTGTGACGCATCCTAGCGTCACCAGATTCGTTACTACTTCACCATCAGGACGAGAGACTGGAGGAGCCAGAAGAAGCCAATCTCCTCTTACCACTGTTATTTGATGGAAAGAAAAAAGGTTCTCGTAAGGCTCAGACAGACATGACTACAACTCAGAAAGAGATACCTATTTTCCTCAAGACACTAATGGAGCGGCTACCACAAGAGTCACGTCAACCCCAGATGGAGCTGACAAGGAACATTTTTAACATCCGGCACATGCACTTCAGCAGGACGCGCGTTTATAGATGAAAAGGCTCGCGTTTCTCTTGAACGCCCAGTAGAAAGGAATCAAAAACACAATTTCATCACACGTGAAGATCAGGAACGACTTCTCCAAAATCGAGGCAAAGAAAATCAGCAACCCTCCTGAGTTCACAGAGACCCTCTTCCCGTCAGGAGCTGCATGATTTCTGGGGACTTCGCATACAAAATCGTGCAGTCTATGATGAAACATTTATGTGAGATTCTGTATTTCTCCAAGGCGCGGCGTCAAGACATATTTGCATCCCTTAACCGCACTGCATCAGGAAAGCAGTTGTTTCCAGCCAGGGAAGCCGTTCCCAAACCCCAAACTCTCCATGAAAGCACTATTTATAGATGGAACTGGGGTATCCTAACCACTGTTCACTTAAAGGATGTCGAGTTTGACACCACGCTGATTGACGCGGCCTCCGAATTCAACATTGTAACCGTAAAGGTTCTGAGAGTTCCAAGGGAAAATCAAACAGAAGAAGCGTATTATTTCCCATGAGGAGAAAAACACGACTTGCCGACTAGCACTATTTGTGACGTCTTCACATATGCCATATTGTATCAAGTCGTTTTTCGAAGTCAATGGTTAATAGCGCTCTCACCGAGTTTTCTCCAGGAGTCGCTTCGACGTTTTTCTCCAGGAGACGCTTCAAGTTCTCTCCAGAAGTCGCCCCGCTTCAACGTTCTCCAGCAGCGGCTTCGCATCAACGTTCTCCAGCAGAGGCTCCGCTTCAGCATTCTCTCGATAAGCTGCTCCAAGATCCGAAGCCGAAGCTTCAGCGTTTTGCTCCATAAGATTCAACGTCCTCTCCAAGAGCCGAAGCCGTTTCAACGCCTCATCCCTGTCAATGATCGTAATCATATCCAGCCAAGGATCGCGGTTGTGGCCACTTTTGATCCATCTCGCCAAACCTCGTGGTCGTGGACAGTTGATAGACGCATTTATGTGTCTAATATGTCTCATTTGTATGTATTGTTAATGCTCGATTTTGTATTTATTGTGTTATTTTATGTCTTTGTAGGAAATTTTAGAGAAATAAGTCCTTGCGGCGAAATGGGCTCGAAAAGTAGTGTTTTACACCCCAGGACAAACTACTAAAGGCACCGCAGAAATGCACCGGAAGCACCCCAGAAATGCACCGGAGGAACCCAGAAAAAATGTTAGAAACACCCCAGAAAAATTACTAAAGACACCCCAAGGGACATGTGTTATTCGGACTCTAGCAACGGATAAGGGGTGACCACTGGATAAGGGGTGTCCTTATTCTCAAATTCAAATTTCAGTTTTGGCGGGAATTTTTTTTTTCTTCCCTGGCAGATTTCAATCGGATATTTGGAGGGGTTAGAGGTAGACTAAACCTCTGATTCTGGTTGGGTAGACGTGATATGGATATGGGAAGCTATTTTGGTTGTTGGAATCGATCCAGTTGGGCTTGATTCTCGGTTTAAAGAAATCAGGGAATACGTGGTTGAGAAAAGATACTCGGGATTGTGTCGATGATGTATGGAAGATGGCATGCGTTTGCAACGTCTTGACACATTCCTTGATGATCTGGGAGCATGTTTGGAGCGTGTAAACACTGGTTGACAGCGTGAGTAGGCAAGAAAGGAAAGAAAACAATCCGAGAATATTTTCTCTTTACTGCCGAGTCATGGGAAATATTTTGAAGTTATGGAGAGATTCGAGGGCCCTGTTGAGTATAAATAAGTTTCTCCAGGTACAAGGAAGGAGTGTCGAGAGTTTGGGGTCGAGAGAAGGTCCAGAGAAGCAGAAATCAAAAGTTGATGAAACTCTGTTTCTGCTTCTGCTGATGATGAAGAACACCAAGAACACGAAGAACAGACTCGCAAGGACAGTGGTTTATCAACAGTGTCTAAGACGCACATCCGTGGGTCGCAGTGCGGTCTAAACATCAGCAACACTTGTGTTTTATCGTTCATTCTGGGACGCTTTTTGTGCGTCGCAGATTACAGTTTTACACCATTTTCTCCTTTTCTCTCCATTGTAAACACCATTTGAGCTATAAAAATATATTTTGAGCGTGTTTTCAGCATGAGGAGCTAAAACCCAACACTGGGACGACGGAGGAGGCTGAATTTCATCCTTGGGGTAATTTATTTTATTCTTTTTTATGACTTTTGCATTAATCTAAAATTGAAATATGATTTGAATTAATTGGTTGTTATTTAATTTGATGATGTATGCTTAGCTTAGTTGTTTTGATACATCATGCTTAGGACTTACAATCAATGTTTTAAGAATCTATCTTGGCAAAATCAGAGTCTATGTTAATTTTATTGAGTTTTATTTGTCAAAGAATATATGAATGAACCTTGTGTAGTGAATTCAGCCAAATCCTTAGTCCCAGTACCTCTCGCTCATTGTTAATATTTTTGTATATATATTTTTTTTTAATCTAAAAATTCCATTTCCTTCACAAGTCTGAAACGAATCCTATTTACTACAACCCCATCAAACAATCTTAATCAAATTGGCGCCGCCGATTCGGATTTGTGCTTAGGTAGAATTTTTAGGTTTTTATTATTTTTTATTATTCCATTTGTTCTTTTTACGTCTCTTTGGTTGTGTCTTTGTATTACAGGTTTGAAGTTGGATACTAAAGACCTTGGAATCAAAGCTTAAAGCTAAAAGAGAAGGAAAAAAGACAAAACAAAAAAATAAAGAAAAAAGAGAGAAAAAAAATTATTTTTTATTTTTTTAAGAGACTTTCCTTTTTTTTTTGTAATAATTATATTATTTTTTGTATTTCTTTTCATTGGACTGGACATTGGACAATTTATTTTAATTTTAAACCCTACGGAAGGGTTATATAAATAAAAAATAAATAATTAATATAAACTGTTTGCAGGGAAGGACGACGATTACAATCGTCTCGGCCCCTCGGGTTCGTACATGACATAGGAGTCGTGGCCCGAGTCGACAACGGTTCATCCCCGTCTGGTACGGGAGGTAAATCGAAACACTCGCGAATCTCCTGTAAGCGAGTTACTGTATTCCTTAAGGTGATTCATTGATTGAGGACGAATTTGGACTGTTTTTAATTCCTAGTAAAGGGCAAGGCCTGGCCAATAAATAAGGGTTCGGATTTCATCACCGCTCCCTTCTTGCCCGCCTTAGGAAACGAAACCTAACGCGAACCCAAGCTTAAAATTTGATTAGAACGAGACCGATAGGGTAACGAGCTTGGTAGGAAAATCTTTCGAAAAATATTGGTTACTCTTTTAGCATACTTCGAAGTTCATGATGGTTTCTGTAGTTGAATGCGTGACTGCGCCGCCTTGTACGGTGAGGCCTTGGGTATCAAAGCTCCACTGAGCTTCCCTCGCCTCAATTCAACTTACTTACTCGGATTGATTCCAGAGGGGTTTGCTTAAATTGTAACGAATTCCCTTTCGAAGGATAGAAGCTGGTCTAGAAACAATCTAAGTGGAGCCATCATGCTTTTGTTTGCTAGATTATAGGTTTGATTTGGTCGAGTCAGCCTTGTTTGTGATTGTGTAGAATTCCCTTGCAATTAAGAATGTCGAACTGGTATGATAGAAGCCAATACAATGATTATCGACCTGAATTTGAATATGGACATCATCCTTTTATGACCATGTTGGGAATAGTGGTTGGGAACGCCATCCTTTGGAAGGATATGGGTCATACCCTGGTGAGCCCAATTACTATCCACACATGCATCAGTCTTACGAGCAAGAAGATTATAGTACTAGTTCTTCGTCTCTAGAGGATACAATCAAACTATTGAAAAGTAGTCCTTTTTATGATCCCTCTGTTCCTATTCCTCCTTTAGAAGAGTCCCTCAGGAGTTAGCTGAGTCGACGCGTAAGTTAGCTGAGATGAATAGTATAATTATAGACGAAAGAACTACAATAATGAGTGAACTTTTAGAAGACCCCTCAAGCGGATAGCTGAGACGAACGAAAGAATTGCTCGAAATACTTGAATTTCCAATATAGTGTTCCAATAATACCCTTGAGAGAAGATAGTTATTTACATAATCAAGATACAAGGTTAGAATTGGTAGCACTACTTGTTTTGATGAGGTTCGATCTTTTTCATGTTATTATGATGAGGATAGTGTTGATGGAGAATCATACTTATGTAGGAATAGTGATCAGGAAATGGTTACTCCAATTGAGCTTTACAATGATAATATTATTTCTAGTTCAAATCCAAATAATTTTAATAATTATTCACCTATTCAAAAGGACGAGGATTTGACTAGAGATACCCTCGTTTTAGACGATGTAGTATTTCCTGTTTACAAAGCCGATAATGATTTAGAGGAACGAGTTTATTCTGAGAATAATGTTTTAGAGTCTAGCGATTTAGAAACAATAGTCTTAGACGAAGAAGATGAACTCGTAGAGCTTATATGAGTGAGGATGAACCTGAGTATAAAGAAGCAATTGACCATTTCAGGATTTGATCTAGAAATTAGGGAAATTGTAGCTAGTCTATCTAGAGATACCCAAAATCTAAGTTTGGGGGTGATTATCATTCCTGTGCCTTACCTTTAACTCTCAGAGTCCCTCACTTGGACTTGATATTCTGCCTCGACATTTTACAAGATTACCTTCATACTCGTTTTCCCGAACCTAATGATGTCCAGGAAGAAGTTCAGTCGTTAGAAACCCATCTCTGGTTGATGTGGTTTGCCCAGGCTATGATACCCAGATTGACTTTGTTTTCCCACCAAATAGTTTTCTTCCAACTGTGGGAACGTTTATATTCCAAATGTGTCGAATATTAAGTTGTGAGACTAAACCTAAATGCTTTAGGAAATTAGAATCGACACATTTGCTTAAGAATGACCACTACTCTCATTGTGGTCAATTATGTAAGTCAAATCTTATTGACTTAGAGGATCCTCAGTTATTTAGGTTATTATTGTGCGCTTCTAAGATCATATTTGAGTTTTTCCAGACTCTAGGACCTAATGATTCGGATCCCACCTATGAAGAAACGCAGCCAATGAAAATTTTCTATTTAGACCCTTTCATAGAACCTGAACCTGAACCACAATTAGATATAAATTTCTTAATCAGGAAACTAAGTAAGGGCATGCTAGTCTTGTTCACTTTCTTGGTTCATTGCAGTTTCCTTTGGTCAGCTCTATTTAGTTTTGAAGACCCACAGTTATTTCGACTGTTACTTTATGGTTCGAGTTGACTAATCCTTTCCTAAGTCTGGCTGAAGACTTTAAACTTAGCACTTCTTGGGAGGTATCCCATGCTCATGCAACACGGTAATATCTTTCCTTAACTCTTTCGCTTCAAATGGTAACAGTTTCTCCTTGTTCATGCTTTTAGTTTCATCTTTAGAACATTGAGGACAATGTTAGATTTAAGTTTGGGGGTATGGGAGAAACTTTTAGTTGCAATTATAAACTCCAGAGCCTAGAATTTATGCCTATTAGGTTTGCACTAACCAATCTAAGTGGATGGAACATCTTGGTTGTAGGAGTTGAGGAACCAATCTGATTAGATGGAAACATCTATAGAGTCTATTCATAAAAGCACAGAGCTCAGGTGTTAGAAATAACATGATAGTTGCACCATATCTCGTTGAGTCCTTTTCATTTCTTTTTTTTATTTTATTTTTTCTTTTTAAACTATGTTTCTCTAAGTGATTAGGTGGGGCACACGATTCAATTTGTTACCACTGCTAGGGTGAATTAGAGTGACTGAGTTACTAAAAAAAAAAAAGATCGGACCAGTTAGACCAATCGGAATAAGTATTAACACTTGGATAGCAATATGCGTGTGTTCTCCCTATTTCCGTCGCCTAAGCAAGCGTGGAATGCAGGACCCGTGGGAACTATCGTGTAATCTGATGACAAGAAGCATGCGCTTGGATCAAAAAGATCTATTCATGTCGTTAAGTTAAAAAAAATGGTTATTGTTCTGTGTAGTCAACTGCTGGTTCCCTTGTATTTGCCAGTTTGTTGATCTAGATTTAAGTTATTGACCACTGGTTCCCTTGTATATGCTAGTTGTGTTGATATTAGTCAGACCGGTATCTCAGTCCATTAGGATAGGTTCATTCTGGCAGTGACCTTCAGACAGATATGTGAAACATCGATCATTTGGTTAACATCAAAACCATCTACATTTTTCTATTTCCATCTCCTTTTTCTATCCATATGATTAGTTTGACTCCGAATATGATGTCCATAGTGCAACTATCTGAGTAGAGCTCTGTCACTTTATATGAATTTTAGTATGCTTGAGTGCAAACTCGTGTACAACAATTGGAATTTCGCATCAGGGTACTTCCTCCTATAGTCAATGATTGTATGCCAACCAAGGAGATTCTTTAGTGCCTTCCAAGGTTCTGCGTAGATAGCTAGGGTCTGGAGTATTGGTTTTATGGGTACACCTCTGGTAAAACCTTCCGAGATTAACTCGGTCACTAGGGACACCTAGTGAGTTAAGATTTTATTTTCCATATTAGTTTTGCTCGAGGACTAGCAAATAATAAGTTTGGGGGTGTTGATAGACGCATTTATATGTCTAATATGTCTCATTTGTATGTATTGTTAGTGCTCGATTTTGTATTTATTGTGTTATTTTATGTCTTTGTAGGAAATTTTAGAGAAATAAGTCCTTGCGGCGAAATGGGCTCGAAAAGTAGTGTTTTACACCCCAGGACAAAGTACTAAAGGCACCGCAGAAAAGCACCGGAAGCACCCCAGAATTGCACCGGGGGAATCCAGAAAAAATGTTGGAAACACCCCAGAAAAATTAATAAAGACACTCCAAGGGACATGTGTTATTCGGACTCCAGCAGCGGATAAGGGGCGACCACTGGATAAAGGGTGTCCTTCTTCTCAAATTCAAATTTCAGTTTTGGCGGGAATTTTTTTTTCTTCCCTGACAGATTTCAATCGGATATTTGGAGGGGTTAGAGGTAGACTAAACCTCTGATTCTGGTTGGGTAGACGTGATATGGATATGGGAAGCTATTTTGGTTGTTGGAATCGATCCAGTTGGGCTTGATTCTCGGTTTAAAGAAATCAGGGAATACGTGGTTGAGAAAAGATACTCGGTATTGTGTCGATGATGTATGGAAGATGACATGCGTTTGCAACGTCTTGACACATTCCTTGATGATCTGGGAGCATGTTTGGAGCGTGTAAACACTGGTTGACAGCGTGAGTAGGCAAGAAAGGAAAGAAAACAATCCGAGAATATTTTCTCTTTACTGCCGAGTCATGGGAAATATTTTGAAGTTATGGAGAGATTCGAGGGCCCTGTTGAGTATAAATAAGTTTCTCCAGGTACAAGGAAGGAGTGTCGAGAGTTTGGGGTCGAGAGAAGGTCCAGAGAAGCAGAAATCAAGAGTTGATGAAACTCTGTTTCTGCTGCTGCTGATGATGAAGAACACCAAGAACACGAAGAACAGACTCGCAAGGACAGTGGTTTATCAACAGTGTCTAAGACGCACAGCCGTGGGTCGCAGTGCAGTCTAAACATCAGCAGCACTTGTGTTTTATCGTTCATTCTGGGACGCTTTTTGTGCGTCGCAGATTACAGTTTTACACCATTTTCTCCTTTTCTCTCCATTGTAAACTCCATTACAGCTATAAAAATATATTTTGAGCGTGTTTTCATCATGAGGAGCTAAAACCCAACACTGGAACGACGGAGGAGGCTGAATTTCATCCTTGGGGTAATTTATTTTATTCTTTTTTATGACTTTTGCATTAATCTAAAATTGAAATATGATTTGAATTAATTGGTTGTGATTTAATTTGATGATGTATGCTTAGCTTAGTTGTTTTGATACATCATGCTTAGGACTTACAATCAATGTTTTAAGAATCTATCTTGGCAAAATCAGAGTCTATGTTAATTTTATTGAGTTTTATTTGTCAAAGAATATATGAATGAACCTTGTGTAGTGAATTCAGCCAAATCCTTAGTCCCAATACCTCTCGCCCATTGTTAATATTTTTGTATATATATATATTTTTTTTAATCTAAAAATTCCATTTCCTTCACAAGTCTGAAACGAATCCTATTTACTACAACCCCATCAAACAATCTTAATCAACAGTTTACTCGCTTACGCATCCAGCCGATCCCTTTGCTTCCATGGACGCCCATGCAATTCCAGCCAACCTATTTTGGTTCCTACGAAGATGTAGTCCCTCATGATCACATCTGCTGCCAAGAACTGTTGTTGTTCGTTAGTCGATACCAGCCAGAGCTTTACCATAGCAACAACCACTACAAAGGTAATCCATACTTCTCCATATTTTAGTTTCATGTGGAAGAAGTAATAGAGCCGCCAGTAAGGATGCAAGATGATATCTTTATCATGGTCAACTCACCGACCATACAAGATGGAAACATGTAAACCACACATGGGGACTGAGGATCTACACGGGATTCCTTCACTGTCAAAGCTCAGACGACACAGTCAACCAAAAAGTCATGGCCACGACAAGGTCATCCACCATTAAAAGGTGTAACGTAAGAATATCATCACCACTCTGTCTAGAAGGTTCCTGCAACAATTTACGAGGCCGCGTGCGGATCCCAAGCATACTCAGAGAAATCAACTTCAGTAACCAAAGAGAAGTGCGGCTGGGGACTGCTCATCACGGTCCATCCCCGACAACAATCAAGCATTCATGAGATAACTTAAGGGACGCGGCTGAAACAATTTTCTTGAAGATACATAGGGATCCACAATTAACGACATAACTCTCTCACTTCTACCTCTTCATTATCCAGAATGTTTCGTCCATATGATATTCCAAGCATCCCAGCATCACATCCAGGGGAGTATGATAAGATTATCAAATCCCATATGCGTGGATTCAAGGCGACACAATTAAATTAGGAGACAATTGGGGACTGAAGCCTCCTTCATGTTTAGAAGCTTAAACGCAGTCACCACCTTACCAGTGAATGCAGCAGAAGCACATCTTCCACGAGAAAATAGGCTCAGGATAATTACACATGGAGAATACCAGAATGGGATGCCTTCACTGCCCTCAACCAGGTTATTTTCGATTTCAACATCGTCACTATCGTATATTTACGAGCCGCAAGAATTTCTCAACATGAAGCCGCACACGTGCATCAAAAACCCCAAAAGCACGCCACAAAGATACATTCACATATCCAGCCACGCCATCGTATCTAACAGAAGTATAACTGGGGACTGCTCACCGCATCCCATTCCATACAATAATCCAAGATTCGGAAGATGGTTCAAAGGATGTTGCTTGGAATGAAGTCTTGGTAGCAGCACATCGGCGACGGAGCGCCTCTCAACTCTTCTATTTCGCGCCCAATGGTTCCAGAAGATTTTGACCAACAACGCAACCACAATCTCCAAGATTAGCCCTGACATGATCATTGCCGAGCATATATTTCATCCATCCATCTAAAGAGTGTAATGGAGTTTGGTAAATTTTAAATCCATTGGAGAGGTTAGATACTCATTCTTCTGTAGCTAGAACCTTAATACACATTCTGGAGAAAATCGATGGTACTATTGTGTGACTACATGCGAGAGAAACTACCTTGAGTTCTCCTGGCTCGCCTTGCTGATTATAACTATTGAAGATTTCTTTGTTGCCGTTAATGCTCGCTCTACCACCGCTAAAAAATAACGAAGAGGATCCAAATACTGCTGATGAGAGCACGGAACCGGACGAACAACAAAAAACAGAAGAGGGTCGATATCCCTTTTCATATGAACGCAATTTCTAGAGTTTGAACAGAATAAGGATTCCTTATTGCTCCATGAACGGGAATAGATGACTAGGCGCACCACACTCATGCTCCATAGCCGAACAAGTAGTGTGCCATTATCTCCTCTCCATGACCGAACCAGCAGCGCGCCAGCACGAGGAACACCAATCGCTCAACCTACAAACGCTCCATGGCTCCAGCACTCCGTGGTCAAGCCAACTCTCCATGGCTCCAGGACTCTATGGTTAAGTTAGCGCCAACGCTCCAACATTCCGTGATCCAGCCAGCAAGCCTTCCAAGTGCCATTTCCACCATTCCACGGACTGAAGCCATCAGCGCCACTATCACCATTTGAAGCCAAAGTTCCAGTGCCATCATCACCATTTGGTAGCCAAAGTTCCGGCGCCATATTTTCACCATTTCATGGACTGAAGCCAGTTTCCACCATTCCATGGACTGAAGCCAGTTTCCACCATTCCATGGACTGAAGCCAGTTTCCACCATTCCATGGACTGAAGCCAGTTTCCACCATTCCATGGACTGAAGCCAGTTTCCTCCATTTCATGGACTGAAGCCAGTTTCCACTATTCCATGACCTAGCTAGCGCCATCTTGGCCATTCAAAGCAGAGTCATGACTCCAACATTCCGTGATCAAAGCCGCGCTATCTCTGCCCATTCCGCGACCTAGCCGGCTTCATCTTAACTGTTTGGTAACCAAAGTTCAAAGTGATGTTTCCACCATGCCACGGACGTAGCCAAGCCAGAAGCACCACGCCCGTGCCAGAAGTCTGCCTCCATGCCAGCAGCGCCATCCACCTTTCCGTAGCCAGCCAAAGCGGCGCCTTCCTGGCCATTCAAAGCAGCGCTGACGGCTCCAAGACCAAGCCAAGCCAGCAGCGTCATGTCCAATCCAAGCCAGCGGTGTCACGGCCAAGCCAAGCCAACCCAGCAGCGTCACGGACAAGCCAAGCCAGCAACGCCAACGGCTCCACGCCAAAGCCAGCATCATCTCCGCGACCAAGCCGAGCCAACAACATCACGGCCAAACCAAGCCAAGACAGCAGCGTCACGGCCAAGCCAAGCCAGCAGCGCCGACGGCCCCCAGCCAATCCAAGTCAAGACAGCAGCGTCACGGCCAAGCCAAGCCAGCAACGCCAACGGCTCCACGCCCTAGCCAGCACCAACAGCTTGCATCCTTCTCAGCGCCAACTTTTCCGCTCCTGACAAGTGTCATCCGCAGACCAATCCAACTCCAACCGCGTCCTAACCAATGCCCTAGCCAGCAGTGCCATGAACCATTCCTTAACTAGTAGCCAAAGACGTCGTACTGGTGCCAACATCCCACGGCTAAGACGAATTTATGCAAAAGCTGCCAACACAAGGATCACGGATTGCTCATGCCTTCCACCAAAGGTTAGTTGAATTTCCTTGGCAATCTCTTCACGTCTTGATCTTTCGATTTTACTCTTATCATTCACCATCTCATGCTTACCCCGCAACAATGCCACTGTTACGTGCTAAGCAAGGGACTTAATGTTGATGGTGGTTATTCGCTTAGGGTTAAAATCGTAAAACCTTGCATATGACGTCACTCTGCAAGGAAACGGTGACGTGAGTGCTAACCTCTCCACCAGCATATTTATTGAGCCATTCAATATATTACATGAAATTTATCCAGACTGGCGAATGTAGCAACCATCCCAAACACTTTGTAAATTTTGGCACCTCGCCAATACAAGACTCACTGAGTACTTTCATGTGCTATGTTCCCGGAAGAACCCTTAATATCGGTATGGCATGACGGATTTGTGTTCACTCGCAGCGGAGTAGCATGAACCTCCAAGTACCAAAGTTAATGCCATTGCACGAAATGCTCAGACGGAAAGCACACTGCATTCTGTAGATAAGGATTTTTGTGGCAGCATACAAAATCTAGACAATTATTGTGATAACTCACAAAAAACTCATAAACCCGACTAATTTGCAAAATTAGGATTTCGCGCCCCGCGCAGTACACTAGACCCCGTTGGTCGAAAAACTATGCTTAGCCAAAATAGGCGATTAAATCCGCCACAACACACTGGAAGTGTGGCCGTGCCCTAGCCTGCCGGCCCCACTTCTCATCGACCAATCAGGTCGCTTTAAATCCGCCACACTCACACAGAAGTGTAGCCACGCCCATTCCTGTCTGGTCCTCTTACATTAACCAATCAGGTTACTTTAAACTCGTCATAGTGTTGAAAAGAAGGAAATCGTGCCAGATGGCCGCAAAGCCAATTGGCTTCCCAAAAATGCACCAGCATGCCAAGCAACATTCCAAACATGCCAAACGCACATACCAGGCACACATGCCAAATGCACATGCCAAACGCGCCAAACATGGACACTCACCCCATACTACGTGCCATATAGGCTAATTAGGGTTTCGACTAGGGGTGTCAACGGGTCCGGGTCCTCCCGGGTATCACTAGACCCGGACCCTACTTATAATGGTCGGGTCCGGTTCCTAACGGTTTCGGGTCCGGTTCCTAAACTTGTGGACCCAGAACCGGACCCGTTTAAATACCCGGGTACCCGTCGGTTCCGGGTACCCATTGGGTCTTAATAAAACTATTTAAAAAACCTCAAAAACTTAATATATTTCTCTTTTTGTCTTGGATTTAAGTAATTTTTATAAAAATTTATTATTATTTCTTATTAATGTACTAAATAAAGGTTAAATGTAAGAGAAAAATTTAAATGAGTAAAATATCAAAGCTAAAACTAGCAAAAATACTTGTAATTTTGCTAAAAACATGAATAAAAGAATGAATAAACGGGTACCCGATACCCGCGGTTACCCAACGGGTATTACCCGTTTGGACCCGTTTAAATTCGGGTCCAATCGGGTAATTACCCGTCGGGTCCTAAGTAGCTAATGGGTCCAACTTTAGGACCCGGAACCGGACCCAAATATACCGGGTCCGGTTCCGGGTCTGGGTAATGGGTACCCATTGACAGCCCTAGTTTCAACAAACCAAACCCTAATTTAGGAAAGACTTCCACACCAACGTGCCAAAATTTCAGTGGCTACGGCTGCGCCCGTGCAACCTGTTAAAGGCATGCACGTGCCATGCCATCCATGCCGCAATACCGCTATCACAAGTTAAAGGCGCCACTAACAATTAAAGGTAGCCGTGATCGACGACTACCTTTCCTCCTGAGATGCAATCTCAACCATCCAAGTTCGCCACCAAACTAACAGGCTTGTGGAAACTTTTGAGCGACCATGTCTCCAAACCCTTTGGCCACGACGCCTAATTTCGGCCACAGTGCCAAACCCTAGCCTTGGCCACGGCGCCAAGCCCTAACCTTGGCCATGCCGCTAAGCCTTAACTTTAGTCAGGGAGCCAAATCTTAACCTTGGCCATGCCACAACACTACAGACGTGGCCATGCCACTTACATGTTGCTATGCCACAGCCACTGGCATGCCACCATGCCACAGCTACTAGCATGCCGCCATGTCACGGCTACTAGCATGTCGCTATGCCACGGCCACTGACATGCCACCATGCCACGGACACTGACATGCCACCATGCCACAGCTACTAGCATGTCACTATGCCACGGCCACTGGCATACCGCCATGCCACATCCACTAGCATGCCGTTATGCCATGGCTCCACCAGGCGCTACTATGCCAATGGAGCCACTACACTATACAACAAGATGCGGTCATAATCAATGGCCACTCTTCCTCATGAGATGTAATCTCAGCCATTAAAATTCGCCACCGAGCCGTTTAGCTTGTGGAAAGTTTTAGGCGACTAGTCTAAATGAGCCTAGTATCACGTATGTTATTTACCTACGGCAAGCCTCTCATTTTTAACTTGCCACACGTAGCAAAGTGCTACATGTTTTCCATGAAAATACTCGATACATCAAAATATGTCACAAACTGGGGGATACTCATCAGGGTATTGGTCTGGCGGTTTACAGCGTGCGGCGTGCAATACGCCCGTTACAGTAAGTGTCATAAAGTGGGGTGGTTAGCAATGGCAAGAAGTAATGGTGTAAACGTATCCTTCATTATGGAAACATAAATTCCAGGCGTTACCAGTTACTCCCTTCTTATACTACTCAATCGTTTCCACTTCCCACGAGACCAGAGTACGTTTTGTTGCGACTTGTATAAATAGGTCTCACCTATTTTCCACCAAACAACAAGTTTCGGTCAGGAGAAGAATACAACATCCAGAAATCATCTGATAGCTTTTCATTCAGCTAGCCAGATTAATTTTCTGATACAAGTCACGGAACACCCACACTTCCATAATCAACTATTCTGGTCTCAACACTTTCTTCGCTTCCCTCCCTAAGACCAACCCTTCTCCTTCACTTTGTGACCGAAGCAATCCTGGAACGTCCATTTCTTGTTTTAGTCCAGGATTGTACAGATTGATATCTCGAAGCAAAAGTACTCCCATGCAATACATTCTTTAGGGTTTAGACTCGCTTCTCATCCACACACGAAATTACCAAAAACAGCAGAAATGGTTTTCACCCACAAACAGTTCCCACATCAAGGCTTGGAGAAACATCATATTGGCGTAGCATTCAATCTTCATAAATCCATTCGAAACGCTGGAGTCTATAACCAAGGAGTCTAGGTTAGAATACAAAGAACCCAAGAATAGACTACCTATGGGAAGTTGTTCACCTTAAGCCATCTTAATGGAAAAAGGAATTACAAACGGCTTTAGCAAAGTTCCGGTATCTTCAAATACGTCCCTGGACATCCATAAACACAAGAAAGCAGCAATAGATAACATATCATCAAGAGGGGTATCTCTCGGCCACCAGTATGTTAACCAGTGGGCATAACAACCTTTGCCAGACGCTTTATTAATTCTCTCCATCTCGGCTGTCAAGATGTTGGAAACTGTTGTCTGCTCTGCTAAAAGCTTTCCATAAAAGTTACCAGTGATTGGGAGATGCAAAAAAGAAACTACATCCTCCAAATTGATGGTAAACTCTCCCCATCTGCATATGAAAGTATGATTTGGAATGCACCAACGAGCAAGAAGAGCTACAATACCTCTCGCGAGGAAAACCCAGCATATGTCTCGCCCATCCAGAGAATTTTTCTAAAGGTCGTCGAGAAAGCTTGAATTCTATAATCGATGCAAGAAAAAGTCCTCGTTCAAGACAAAATCAAATGGCTACTCGAGGAGTCACCAATTTCTTCTGAACAACCTCTCTGGGATTTATCAGAAGACGAAATGCTGGAGTTTTGAGGCGTTTTTGATTCTAGGTGTTTCTTCTTCTTCATCACCAACGGAAGTTTCATCCATACATGTGCCGTCTCTGGAGGCATCATTTTCTTGGGAGTCAGACATCCTTGCGAAGTAGCTGTAATGTGTACAAAATACTCTACTTCAGCATATCATCATACAAGATGAAAACTTCGACAATATGATGGAGTTATACAATCTGATGACAAAATGCTCATGCAAGCATCTACAAAATGGTAACTCTTAACTCTTACCTTTTTACGACTCGACTAACAGTAGTGATTGTAATGCAAGAGTTAGCACTTCAAAACTTGCCCGTCTCTTCGAATCTACAAAAGACGAGCAAAACTCAGGTTCTCATAAAATCATGAACACTTCCGTTATACGAACATTAATCATCGAATTATGAAAACTAAACAAATATTTTATCACAAATAATTGTTTGTTGTTAATATTGCTTAAAATCAGGCTTTGGTTTTCGAAAATATATATATACATATATATATATATAAAAAAAAACGTGATTAACTCACGTAAATTTAAAAAAAAAAAATTTGACGTGAGTCCAAGCTCACGTGATTTTATCAAAAAAAAAATTGTTTTGTGGATGCTCCACGGTTTGATAGAAAATCTTTGTTTTCCTTCGTACAATCGTCTTTCTTTGAAACGAAGGTCTATTTCTGTTTTATGAAAAGTTCACACCTTTTAAGATAAAGTTTTGGTTTTCATAAAAGCTCATTTTATCACTGGACACAGGTCTATTTCAAAAGAAAAAATCTCTCAAGCCAGGGATTATTGCTAGTCTCTTGAGCTAACGATCGAACGAACATACGTTTAATAAAATAATGGTTTTTCTAGGAAACTCACACTTAAAATATGCACATGTATATGATTTTAGCATGAACAACTCATGAGCAAATGACCAAACTTCTGGAAAAAAAACACGCTTACCTGGTCGGTGCCGGCCGGATGGTGGCGGCGCCGCTCGACGCTGGCGGCTCCGGCGGAATTTTCTGCTCTTCTTCCTGGTACTGACGTGAAAGGGGAGAGGGATAAAGGTGGAGGTCGGTTATGGAGGAGAAACAAAAAAAAAGGATTAATTCCTTTTGTATCAAATTTTGTTTCCAAAACCTAATTTCACAAGGATTTCCTTTCTTGGGCCCGGACGCATGAATCCTAAACCGACCAAGGTCCCATCACCAAATCAGCGGGCCTACATAAATTTAGGCTCAATGCTCTATCATACCACTGGGATCTTCGTTCAAGCCATGGTTTGCTCACGCAATCGAAAATCCGGTAACATCTTATCTTACGGCTAAGTTCAATTACTTATTTCGTTTATAATTAAAAATCACCATCCAGTTCTGACTGAGGAACATGACCGTCCCTCACTCAGCAGGGGACTTAATGTAGATGGTGGATTTTCCACAAGGGTTTAAATCGTAAAACCATGATTGTAATGCTCCTGATCCAGCAATCAGATGAGTATAGAGGCTCATGTCTCTCATCGAATCATGAAAGATCATGCCGCATGAATCTCTGACTGAGAATACTATCTCTCAGAGTATATACAGATGTGCAGTCTCTCAGTTGAGGCAACGACGTATCTCATGAGTACTGAGCAATTTAAGTAATTACTTCCATATAGAATCGAAAGATTAGACGGCTCCTAGACGACTTACCTGCTAGTATAGAGAAATAACGTCTTCAGGATGTAACAATGTTTTCCCCGACTATGTAAAGAAAATATGACGCTTCAACAAGCTCATATCGCTCAATTCTCAGATAATTAATGCTCCTAGATAGCATGCCTGCTAGTATAGAGCCATCAATTAATTATTTATAATCTTTAAGTTCATTATCTGAATATTTGGAAACATTATGTGTTCTTCATAATGTTTCATTACTTCAATTCATGGTTTTCCCAATAGAATTCCATGGGTTAGTAATAAATATTCAACGAACGGGGGTCTGAGACACTATCGAGTAAGCTCCGACCAAAAGGTTGCAAGTGTACTCAACAATAACGCACAAACGAGCACCTGAATGCACGAACGAGCATTCCAAAACACGAAGGAACGATGAACCTATGAAAAATAGAAAGAAAAAATAATAATAAAATATTAGCAAACGCGCTAGGGGACTGGGCTCACCGGCCAGTCACGTCGTGGCCAGTCCCACACCCAATTCTATGTTTTATTATTTTTTATTATTTTCCCTGATCTCATGAAAATCCCTTTATTTGAACAAATCTCCTTCGTCTCAAGGAAACTCCCCAGTCTCATGGTGTTTCCTCGTATCAAAGAAATAATAAAAAATTAGGAAAGGTGTCGCGGGACCGGGCCTACTAGCCGTCCATGCCCTATCCGTGGACGGTCCCACACCTCATGACTCCTCACTATTTTATTATTATTTCCCTCATACCATGAAAAATCTCTGATTTCATGATATTTCCCTCAACCCATGAAAATTACATAAAATTAGGGAAAAGCTCACGAGACCGGGCTCATTGGTCGGCTGGCCATGCCCTAGCTGTGGCCGGTCCCACATGCCCTTGTCTTATTATTTTAATATTATTTGTTCCCCTCATCTCATGGAAACTCCTTCACTTCAAGGAAACTCCTTAGTTTCAACAAACTCCTTGATTTCATGATATTTCCCTAAAACCATGAAAATAATATAAAATTAGGGAAAGTGTCATGGGACCGTGCTCATTGGTATGAAGGCCATGCCTTGGCCATAGACGGTCCCACACTTCATGACTCCCTATTTTATTATTTCCATAATCTCATGGAAATTCCTTGACCTCATGAAATTCCTCAGTTTCATGGTATTTCCTTCACATCAGGGAAAATACATAAAATTGGGAAAAGTGTTGCAGGACCGAGCTTGCTAGATGAACGGCCATGCTCTAGCTGTGGACGGTCCCACACCTTGCAATCCCCTATTTTATTAATTATTTTCATCCTCTCATGAAGATTCATCAGTTTCAGCAAAACCCTGAATCCTTCATATTTTCTCAAAATGTTGCTCAAACGCGCATTAGAAAATATCCAAACTCTCAGGACTGAGACACGGACATTACGGTGACACGTGCATGTATCCTTGACCGACCAAGGCCGGTCCTAGGGATTGTAAAGAGACGTTCCCACATGTTTTAACAATTTTGACCTAATTTGCTCAATTGCTCATATTGGGTCCAAACTTTCTCGAACAACTTGGAGTTTGCTCAAACGACCATCAGTTGGTCCCACGACCACCAAGGGTCGGTCACATGCCCTCTTGTCCGGTCCCTCATCTCTTCATAATTAGGCTTCATCACCTAAAGCTGAGACGAGCACTATTTTAATAAATGATTAAACCAGCATTTAATCATCTTTTTACCTGGTCTTCAAGAGACTTTGGTATTTTCTCACTCGAACATACAAGAACTACATGGACGGTCCATCATCCCATGTAGGCGGTCTATCCTTCACTCCGTGATTAATTTTCAATAAATCATCAATTGATCAAAAATTAGGGTTTCGAATCCAAGCTCTGCAAAAACATAATTCTGAGCAGGTTCAAACATTAATAATTTTACGTTGATCCCGTGATCAACACTTCAATTATTATACTCGGCTCAGATGTCAGCATCTTAAATTAACATTTTCATTTGATCCCGATACCGACAATTCATCAAACGAGCAACATTTGCTCAGACTAAGGAATATTGATTCAACTGCCAATATTCAACAATTCAGAAACATTTGCTCACCTTAAGTTATTAACATTTATTCGACAGTGATACCTTCGTCTCAACAGACATGTTCAATTCATGAGTCTCGGAACATTTGCAAATCACGTTCGACTCAGCAATACAAAGACTCATCGTCTCATCATGTCAGCAACTGACTAACTAAAATCACGAGACATCAATTGTGTCACATGGGGGATATTAACTAGGGTTTTATTCTGGTGGTCTACGACACGTGTGTTCATATACACAATGAGAATGTGAGCAAGTCGTGCAATCAGTTTGAGGAGTTGGCAAAGTAGTCGATGGAAAATCAACCAAGTCTCCGCACGATGAGCAACTGGTTTTAACACGATTTCCACTTACCCACTCTTTGACTCCAACAACTGTCACACTTCATGGGATCAAGGTGTTTACAATTCTAGCAATACAAATAAGTTTCTGAATCATGATTGAAAGACAAGACAATCTCTCGTCAACAGTCAACAAGAGATTAAGAATTCAACATCTGAGCAATTACTCTCAACAGAGAAAATTCAATCAATCAGAACTTATCTTATTTCTTCACGCAGAATACACATTACACCTACAATCTTCGATCACCATTGATCTCACACATTTCTCAGCTTCCCTCCTACAGATCGACCCATCCTCTCTTGTGACTGAATTGACTTTGGAACGACCATTGTCTTGGTTTAGGACGGAGTCCTACAAATTGATCTCTCTAACTTAAAGCACCCCCTTCTTGCAGTGCATCTGTGTGAGTTTAAGCATTTCGCTCGGTTCAAGGAGTCTCCTCCGCCCGGTCGTCTCCTCAATTCCGTAAAAACCAACAAATCATTGTTTCCCTTATACACGGGGTTTTTCTGCATTTGCGGTTTCCTCGTTAACAAAATCTTGTGGTGTCATTTAGTTTTATTTTCCGCATCATAATTGTTTTATTATAATTAAAATAAATTACACAAACGTTAATTCATATTTACTTGATAAGTGAATCATGTTGTGTTTGGTTAAGTCCGAACCTTTTTATCAAGTAAACATACTTCGTTGTTGTATTATCTCGATCTCGTATCCATAGACGATCACACAAAGTGTGAACCGATTAGTTGCATTGTCTCGACTCAGTCCATAGACAATCACTTTTGGAGAATGGACTTATAGGTCGGAAAAGTTTTAGATTGAGGTATATTTGGGTACCCTCGTCTTTTCAGTAAAGGAACAACCAATATGTTCGGTAACAACTATTTTCAACCAAGTGATATGAGTTCGACAAAAGGCTCTTCCGTTTATCCCAATAAACTCCTTTGTAAGGTCCTTAGATCTATCCAATAACAACTACCAAAGTAATTGTCAAGATTTTGCAATCAGTACTTTGAATCACAAAGAATTGTATTGATGCCGCTACTCAACTAATCAATCCAATCTATCACAAAGATAACCGATTATAGTTGGATCTTCTTTACCCGAAACAAGTATTGTGCACACCAAAGATTATGAACCCAAATCAGAAATCTTTTTCGTCTTCAAATCTTCTTAGATCTTCAATAAACACCTTTACACAAATAACTTGAATCTCTTGTGATCAACCACACACAGAACGGAGTTTGTTAACAATGGATTATCACAAGACGTTTTTAGATCTACAAAGAGTCTAAAGATCCCCGTCGAAACTTCGATCTAGTTTGAGTGAATCTTATATCAGAAGATAAGATTCTCAAGAATAAAAAAACTAGGTGGAATCAATGTTCAACAACCGTTAGTCAATCAAATCAATTGAAAACAAAGATAAACCGCAATTATCTAGTTTCCCAGCAACTGTACTAATAGATCTTCTCAATCCCAAAGAAGTCTTTAAACCGAGCGGGCGTAAGAGATTTCGCCTAATTAGGTTATTTTCCTCTCCGAATAGGCGGCTCCACCAATAACAACAAAACTAGGTAGTTTTGCTGGCTCTGATATTAGTTTGTTCGAAATGCAAACTTTGATATTTATAGACCAATGAAGTTTGGACACCAAGGAATTTTCAAAACCGAAAACATTTTCAAGATATGCAATAAATTCCAAATTCGGTTTCCATAATTCCTGGAAATTCTTTGTCCAATATTGACCGAAATCTCTAAGAAAATCTCCAATTAGTAAATGCACATTACTAATTTTTATTTTCCAAATATAAAATTAAAAACCTCAATTAAAAGATTCTCAATTTATTTTTGATCCGAGATTTTCCTTTAGCTATTAAGGAATAACTTTTAACAATAAAAGATAAGCGTTACTGCACATGTTCAAAGTATGTCGACATCTTTACTTTGGAAGTCCTTTTTCATACTTACAATCTTGGAATCGATTTTCCACACTTCCAAACAAGTTTAGAATTGGTTCGTCTAACTTCCAAGAACTATGTGATTGATTATCCTACCAAATCACCAAACATGGGTTTCACGGTTCTACCAAAACAAGTTTCGGTTCTACCTCCATCTGGGTACTAGAATTAGTCACACTAGTTACCAAAACTTGGTTGACTAGGTACTAGGATCGGTTCCCACATATATATGGTATCTAACTTGTATTTGTTGCACATGTCCCTAGGATCGGTTCCCAATATTTAAAAACGTGTTGCACATGTTCATAGGATCGGTTCCCAATATCTAGAAACTTGTTGCACCTCTTACAATGATCGATTTCCCTCTTGTGATCGGTTGCACCTCTTACTAGGATAGGTTCCCCTTTGCCTAGAGTTGGTCATACAATAACACTAAATCGATCATATCATCTCAGGTGATTACTTAAGATCGGTTTCACTAATAAAAGTCATACCAATACAAAAGGCAGGCCTTGTGAATAGTTTTACCAAGAAGATAAGGGAGTCATGAGTGGTTATACTAATCACACATATTAGTAGTTCAAAAGATATGCAATGTTTTCCCTTTCGATTCACAAAACAAGTTCATGAATTTACCTCCTTTAAACGAATGTAAAATATCGCTTCATAGGGTGAAATTTTTACCTCATACCTATACATAATCACAATAGCATTCAAACGATTATGTCGATGTTTTATATACGAAGTTCAAAAGATAAGTGTTATACTTCGTATTGTATTCCTTAATACTACATCTAACTAGAGTATAATCATTCATAGCTTCACAGTTATGTTTTCAATATGCACGACCTGAAAGATACGTCAGGGAATGAAACAGTTCAAGTCAAATATTACTAACCTCAAGTGGAAGGATGATGTCGTCGTTGTAGCTTCATGCTTCTTCACATTCTTCAAGTCTTCACGTAATTCTTGTAATGTCTCATATCCTAATACTTTCAAGCTAACCCATACAAAGTTGACTCTAGTACAATCAAGCGACTCTTTAAATGAGTTTTGGTTCACTAAAATATGACAACCAAACTTGACATACCAATGCTTGGTGGGTTCAACCGAGCTATGCTCTAACAATATCCCCCTTTGTTAATTTTAGTGACAAAACTCTTACATCATATGGATAAAAAAATTACAAGAATTCATTACACATACGCTTGATTCCCAAATTCAACAGCACAATAATCTGTATACATTCAATCCTTTAAATGCCGTTGTTGACATTATAATAAAAAATCTAATACTCCACCTAAAGGTAAGATAGGTAGATTTTCAATCCGCACGTCTTTGTTATTTCCGTTATCATATGACATGCTACTCCCCCTTAGTCTATGCTTTACTCTTTCGTTAAATATAACGTTTAAGCACCATTGTCCTTTCCCTTGGTGATATCAATCAATAAGAATCAATACAATATCACTTGTTTACTCCATATATCTCTCCCCCTTTTTTTACAAGATGACAAAGGTACGAGCAAATAAAAAAGCAAACTGAAAGGATCTTACAAATCTCAGAAGACTTGCAAAACCTATAAGAGTTAAGCACGAGGGTTCCACACACCATTTTTTATAACAAATATCAAAACCGAAACTACAAAGTAATTTTGTTTTGATATGTTACTAAGGAAACAATTTCCCGAAGAAATTTTCGCTAATAATTTAGCAAACCAAAAATCGACTAAGCACCTTAGTTCCTTTGCTAAACCGATTGCACAAATACACTCGCTTGTTCGATAAGACCAAAATAAAGATAACTCTATTTTTATCATAATGTTCTAATTATCCATATAACTTAGACCTTTCAATTTTAAACAAAACAAGTACTAGGTTAGTTAACTAGCATTTCTTGTTAAGGCATTCGATTAGACTTGAATAACCGAAACCTCCACTTTGATGTGTCTAACTAAGATCAGAATTAACTTAGTTTCTCTAATCCAAAATCGAATTGGACTAAACAATTCATCCCAAAAACTCTTTTGTTAAGCCATAAACAATTCATACAAACCAAATAAATCAACTTGCATAATTATTTACCTCAACCGGAAGCAATTGAAACAACATAGACATTAAAGCACCGCAATTGCACCGAAATTTTATAAGCCTAAACGATTGATACCAAACAATAAAGCAGGATAAGAATAGTTTTTCTTAACTGGAAACAATTGAATCACACACACATCTATACACAAATAATGGAATAAAACATCAATTATACCAAAATTTTGTTAAGCAAAAGCAATAAACATATGTAATAAAATCAGGCTTATCTTAAATAGGAAAACGATTAACTAACAAAGTCGTTACCTTAAATTTCGCATCCTTTTCTCCAATAATGTTTGCAACTTCTTTCCAGGGAGAATTGATACCTAAATATCATTATGTTGTCATCCACTTGCAAGACAAAAGAACAACAACAACCAACCTTTACCAGAGAAAGGTTGAAAACCGGTTTTACCTATTGAAAGCAAAAGTTTAAAACCCCGAAACACATATGATTTTATGCTAAACCAAATGATTCAACATATTGTGACTTTTTCACATATTGTTTCAATAAGAACCCCTCATGATCCTTTGATACAGCCTACCAACATGGGTTGGAACTTAATCCTGCTAAACCAAAAAATCACCCAAACCATAAGGGTTCACACGATATGAGATCGAATATCAAGGTTATGAAAACCGAAATCAAACATCTCATAAACATACATAGCAAAAATATAAAGCATTCAAGCATAGGCTATGTAATCAAAAACTATCACAAGAAAAATTATAAACTAATAATTTTATTCATAAACAGATAGTTTTATTCATAATAGACCGTACACAGTTATTGAAAGAAATCAAAAACTGATGTCTATTTTCTTTGATTAAGTATTACAGCAAATAACTTAATCTATAGTGGTGCTCCTATTATTCACTGAGGTTTCTTCAGTGCTCAAACTTTTAAAGCATGCCTCAAGAGACTTTTCTGCAACCATTTTCTGTTTTTTGGGACCTGTAATTTGAAGCTTTAAGTCTCCAAGTTCACTTTTCATCTCTGTTATTTTAACTTTTAGTTCACCCCGATCTTGAACCAAAGTAAAGATATTTCCTATGAGTTCTTCAAACTCATGCATAACTTCACGCATACCATCTGTGGGAAACCACTTGGTAAGATCTGAATCATTGAGAGAAAAAAGACATGACTCATCTTGAGATTGATCAGAGTTAGGATCAGAACCGATTCTTGAGACAATCTTCCTGATTCTTCGTTTTGAGACAAAACTTTGACAGTTTCTCACCTTTCGTGCTTCCCTTTTATTACTCCTTGTAACACTGCGAGTTATAGGAGACATACTTTCAAAAAGTTTTTACTAAGGGAAGGCAATATACCTAAGAGAAGATTTTTCTTATTTTGTTAAGAATATATGTATATCTAGTTTTTAGAAAAACAGGGTTTCCGAAACTTCACGATATATTTTCGAACTTCTCTTTTTATTGAATGGAAGATATTCTCTAAATATCTCTTATTACTGAAAATATAAGCTACCTGTGCCCTTAGTTTTATGTTCTTTTCTCATCCAATAATTATGAGCACGGAAGAGGATGAGGGTGCACAGTATTGATACAGCTAAGTTGTATCGAGGTAATCTTTTTATAGCTTACAACAAGCATCATAAACATAGTTCATGTTTCTCCTTGGGAATTTCTGCCCAAAATATTTTCTCTCAGAATAATGATCTTTCCTAACTCTCGAGATATGATCATGTGGAGAAGATGTGCTGATGTGAGAATTTTCAGGGATAGTTAAATCTCTCTTAGTTCTATCAATGAGATTTTCATAATATTTTCTCATTCTAAGGATTTCCTTATGATGCACATCAGTAAGATTGTCTGAAACAATTATCTGAAATTCCTGATTGTTTTGTTTTGGCAGAGATTCTCACTTTCCCTTTCTTCTGGAGTTGTTCTTTATCAAAACAAGAATTGTTTCGATATGGGTGAGGAGGAACCTTTTTCCAGAAGCGATTATCAACTCTTTCCTATGATTCTTTTGAGTTGATATTATCGAGTAGTGGCATAATGTGTCTTTCTACTGAGGAATGGTCTTTCAGTTTTTTAAGACAAGAAACTTCCTTCAATATTTTTACCACCGTATTTTGAAGAAGTATAAGTTTCCTGTAAAGTGACTGAAAGTTGTATTCCTTAAGATCATGTTTACAGAACCGGTTCAAAGTTTCCTCTGGACAAGATTTAGTCTGATCATCAGTAGATATAGAAGATGGTTTGTTATCCTCTTCTGACTTGATGTAGTTAGGCAAACTACCATCATCTTGATCTGTTTCAGATGTGACTAAACCGGTTTTATCACAATATTTAAAAGTCGAGCAAGGACTTTTAGTTTCCCCAGCATCAGAAGAAATCACAACAGCATCATTAGTCAAAGTCATAGGACGTGTCTCTTTATCTTGAGTAAGAGATTTACCAAGAGCTTCTAATTTGACAGTGAGATCCATTTTCTCCTTGTCCAGAATATTAGTTGAATGTATTTATCTCTGATCTCATTCTTAAGAAGATTTGACTCTGTCTTTAATATCAATGCTTTAGTAGACAGAGATGTTATAGGCTTTAGGAGTTTTACCAACTCTTTATCAGGATCTTCTTTTCCATCAGAGGACGACACATATGTTTTCGCAACTCTTGGATCATGAGTTAAAGAAGTGGTAACATCTTCAACTTTGGAGTATTCATACTCTTGCATAACGTTAACTGAATCATACATGGATTCAATTTCTTATAGGTTGGATCGCAACAAACACAAATTGTTACATCTTTTCGTGTTTGCCTGCTCTGATACCAATTTAAAAGATGAGGGTACCCAAATATACCTCAATCTAAAACTTTTCCACCTATAAGTCCTTTCTCCGAAAGTGATTGTCTATAGACCGAGTCGAGACAATACGACTAATCGGTTCACATTTCGTGTGATCGTCTATGGATACGAGATCGAGACAATGCGTCAACAAAATAACTTGTGTGATTGACTATGGATACAAGATCGAGACAATACAACAACGAAGTATGTTTACTTGATAATAGGTTCGAACTTAACCAAACACAATAGGATTGCTATGGAGTAAATAGGAATTAACGTTTGTGTTATTTACTTTAAATTATAATAACAACAATTATAATTGCGGAAAATAAAAGTAAATGACACAGCAAGATTTTGTTAACGAGGAAACCGCAAATGCAGAAAAACCCCTGGACCTTGTATAGAATTGAACACTCTCATGATGAAGCCGCCATACAAAATCAAACCAAATTCATATAGTTGAGACCAAGCAACTAAACCTATAGTTCACATAGTTCCGTCTGTATTCCCACGCCTCCAACTTGTAATAATTCATGTACTTGGAACAATTCCTTTGGTTCGTATTCCAAACAGTAAAGGAACAACAAATCTGTTCGGTGACAACTCTTTCAACCAAGTGATATGAGTTCGACAAAAGGGTCTTCCGTTTATCCCAATAAACTCCTTTGTCATGTCTTTAGATCTATCCAATAACAACTACTAAAGTAATTGTCAAGATTTTGCAACCAATACTTTGAATCACAAAGAATTGTGTTAATGCCGATCTACTCAACTAATCAATCCAATATATCACAAAGATAAACCAATTATAGTTAGATCCTATTTACCCGAAACAAGTATTATGCACACCAAAGATTATGAACCCAAATCAGAAATCTTCTTCGTCTTCAAATCTTCTTAAATCTTCAATAAACACCTTTACACAAATAACTTGAATCTCTTGTGATCAATCACATACAGAACGGAGTCTGTTAACAATGGATTATCACAAGACGTCTTTAGATCTACAAACAGTCTAAAGATCCCCGTCGAAACTTCGATCTAGTTTGAGTGAATCTTATATCAGAAGAGAATATTCTCAAGCATAAACAAACTAGGTGGAATCAATGTTCAACAACCATTAGTCAATCAAATCAACTGAAAACAAAAGATAAACCGCAATTATCTAGTTTCCCACCAACAATACTAATAGAGTTTCTCAATCCCAAAGAAGTCTTTAAACCGAGCGGTCGTAAGAGATTTCGCCTAATTAGGTTACTTTCCTCTCCGAATAGGCGTCTCCACCAGTAACAACACAACTACGTAGTTTTGCTGGATCTGAGGATTAGTTTTCTCGAAATGCAAATTTAGTTTTTCAGTAATTTTATTCAAAATTCTTTTCAACATCTTATTATTACAAATCCAACATCTAAAAGATCTACATTTGGCTGGAACCGAGCAGTCTGGTCGACTGCAAATTACTAATCGTTACCTCAACTGATTTCGAGAATATATAACTGGTGCAATATTTCTTCTGATATGTTACATATTTGTAGCAATTATTTTGTTTATGTACTACAATATCCAGGGTTCAAGGAAATTTCCTAAAGATATCAGGCTAACCATATTTTCTAGGGTTCCATTTGAATCTCTATTTGAATGTAGATTTTTATCCAAAATATGGAAATACTTCATTTTTCATATATCTAAGGTTCCATGAGAGATAACCTGAGCCAATCTTCTCATAAAATCTCTCATCTACACTCTCTGAGTTGAATCTCTTTACTGATTTAGGTTTTCACATTTCTTTTCTCTTTACTAATTTCTCACAACAGGTCAAATTTATCTTGCCTTTTTATATATATATTTTTAATTTTGGTAATAAGATTAGGAATTTCCTTTCTGTTTTTTGGTTTAGGTTTTGGGTATTGATTAATGATTTTTTTTGGTATTTTTTCCTCATGGTTCTATAATTTTGATGAAGTTCATCATGAAATATAATAGAACCAGAGCATACCAAATCGTTTGCCCAAAGTAGCTTAAACGCGCTGCTTTGAAAACCCTAAAATTACGTTTGCGGCAACGCTCTTTTGTCGCAAATCAATCGCGACAATCCATCTTCGTCGGCCTAGTTGAGTGGCTTAAATTCAATCTCAGGCGCCTCGAAGATATCAGTGTGATCACCGTTGACCCACCTCTATACATGACCGACCGGCCTGTTCGAACAAGGGCTCGATGTCCCAGAACGCACGCTTAAAGAGGGGTTGGTTGTGCAGCTTCAAACCTTAAAAAATAATCAGCGGCAGCGTTCAACTGCCGCAAATCATTTTGTCCGACCAACTTTGCTAGCTTGGTCGGACGGTTTAGATCCAATTTTAAGAGGCCAGGAGGATGACGCCATGATCATCGATCACCCCTCTTCCACGAGCAGTGATCGACCAAGTGATGGCGTTTCCCTAGAGCCACCAAACGGTCACCCAAAAGTGGTCGATCATGCTGCCTCCTTTAAGACGCTTATCCGCGACTTATTCAATCAAGCTTTAAAACAATGATGCAACATGCACATCGATTATTTTGAGCTGCTTGCTTAAAAGCGATGTTTCACATGCATCGAATACATGCGATATTTTATAAATATCGGCTTCATAAATAACTTAGTTATTTAACCTTACAACGCTATGTGTTATTCTTTGCGGAAAGTCCCACGACTTGGCCCACCTACTCGAGACATCAAACATGTCACAAACTGGGGGATACTTACTAGGGTATTGGTCTGGCGGTTTACAACGTGAGGCGTGCAACGCGCCCATTACGAGAATGTGTCAGGAAAGGATGGACGGTTAACAATGATGGAGTAGTGGGTGAAGGTGTGACCATGCAATAATCACCACCTCTTACACAACTTCATTACTCCACTACTTAACCTCCTCCACTTCCTACGAGATCAGGGTTGCGCTCAAATGACTTGTATAAATAGGTTCAACTTATTTTCGACAGAACACAAGTGTCATCAACACAGTATCCAGAAAACACCAGGAACTGATAGCTTACATTCTGCAAGCCAGTTCCACATTCTGATACAAGTCATAAACATCCACACCTTCATAATTCAACATTCTGATCTCAAACACCTTCTTCGCTTCCCTTCCTAAGATCAACCCCTTCTCCCTCACTTTGTGACCGAATTGAATCTGGAACGGCCATTTATTGGTCTAGGCCAGAGTCTTACAGATTGATCTCTCGATTCTAAAAGTACTCCCGTGCAGTGCATTTTTTAGGGTTTGAATCCGTTTCTCATTAACACACCCAAATTTACCAAAAACAGCAGAATCAGTTTTTACCTCCAAAAAAACTGGCGACCACAATCTCTCGGTCGTGAAGTCAATTTTTCAATACCCAATTCGATTTTCCTGATTTCAAAATGGTGGATCTTAGGTCTGGATCGGAAACCAATTACGATGGAACTAGCACTGACAACACTCTCGGCGTTGATGTCCCTGTCAGTGGCGCTACCATACATCCTGTCAATACGATCAATGCATCTCGTGGAACTACATCCTCTACCACCAACACCAGCGGAGCGGGAGATACTCCCTCGAGCGTGACACCTCCTATCACCAGAGCCAGAGCAGCTACAAACCCCAACATTTCTTCAAGTGTAACGCCTCCAGTCGTCACCAGAGCAGGCGCTACTCCCCCGTCAGGACGAGGGGATGGAGGAATCAGAGGAGGCCAACCCCCTATTACCATTGTTGATTTGATGGAGAGGCAAGAAGTTCTTGCTAAGGCTCAAACGGACATGGCTACAACTCAGAAAGAGGTGCTTACTTTCCTAAAGACAGTAACAGAACGATTGTCACAAGAGTCACGACAGCCCCTGGAGCCAACAAGGAGTACCTTCAACACGCCTGGCGCGAGTGCTTCAGCAGGACATGCCTATCTAGATGAAGAAGCCCGTACTTCTCCTGAACGCCCATGGGAAAAGAACCATCCATCCAACTTCATTAATCGTGAGGATCTGGAACGACTTCTCTAAAATCGAGGCAAGGAAAACCCGGTGGACCTGCACCAACCTCCGTATCCTCCTGATGTGCAGAGAGTTCCCCTACCGAGAGGATATTCCTCTCCTCAGTTTTCCATTTATGATGGTACTGGTAACGCTCGTGAACACATTTCTCGTTTTCTGGAATCTTTGGGGGAACACGAATACAATCACGTCCTCCGCCTGAAAGAGTTCTCAAAGTCGCTTACTGGAAGAGCATACACCTGGTACAAAAACATCGCACCAAACATCATATCAAAATGGTGTGAGATGGTCACCGCTTTTTACAAAAATTATTTCTTCGTGTCCGAGCAAATCACTTTCTCGGACTTGGAAAGAATGTTTCAGCGAAACAACGAGCATCCGAACGATTACGTCAAGAGATTCATAATTCAAGCTTTGGACTGTCACGACCCAAATGTGACCGAACAGCAATTGGTGGAGTCATGCATTAACGGTATGGTTCTCATTTATCGTGCTTTACTGGAAAACCTGCGCTTATAGACATTCTCCGAACTCCATGAAGCTGCTAAACGATCGGCTACGACTGGACAATTACTTCTAGAAAGAGCCAGACCGACCAGGGTGAGGATGCGCGTGAAACTCGAGGAAACATGCATCTTATCAACAAGCAATACAACACCGGTCCTTCTGTAAGCGTGGTAGGTGAAGGAGGAAAAAGGAAAGATCCAGCAACGGAGCAACAACCCAAACGCGCAGCGCCAGTGCAGACGACTCCATCCCGGAAAACCACGGCTAAGACTCCCGTAGATGGAGATGCTGCTCCATACTTCCTATTTCCAATAGATGAGGTCATTGAAATCCTGGAAGCATGGATTCAAGATGACGCAATCAAGCTACCTCCTCTTAGATGTCCGCCAACTGAAGAAGAGATGACGAATCCCAGATACTGTCGTTATCACAGGTTCGTCAATCACCCAACCAGGGACTGCAACAAGTTGAAGAGCATTTTCAAAGAGAAGGTGGGCGCAGGAGAACTTCAACTAGGAAATGAAGGAGTCAACAGAGACCCTCTTCATGTCAGGAGCTGCATGATTTCTGGGGACTCTGTTCACAAGACTGTGCAGTCTATGATGGAACATTTATGTGAAATTTTGTATTTCTCTAAGGCACAGCGCCAAGACATGTTTGGGGCTCTCAACTGTGTCGTATCAGGAAAGAGTCTGTTTCCAATTAAGGAAGTCTCTCCTGAACCCCGATCCTTCTCAGGAAACGCTAAATGTAACTGGGGACTCCTCACCATCGCTCGCTTGAAGGATGTCGAGTTAGACAACGCGCTGATTGATGTAGCATCCGACTTCAACATTGTCACTCTAAAGGCCTTGAAGGCTGCAAAGATTTCGAAGCAGGAAGTTGTTCATTGCCCATCCATAATTAAAAATTATGAAGGAGAGTCTAGAGAAGCTTATGGGTACATCGATCTCGAAATCAAGATAGTGGACGCTCTAACACGCGGTAAGTTCCATATTGTGAAAAATTATCCGAACTATGATATGATTCTGCGGCACTCGTGGGTGCATAACAACAAAGCAAAGTTAGGGGTGTGTCCTTTGCCCGTGTCTATACTTGAGAGGATCTCCAACAATTCATCCAATCCCGAGGACTACTTGTTGTCGTATCAACCACTCACAAATGTGACACAACTTCCTGGAGAGATCCCGTCAGCATACCTCCGAAGGTTCCGAGCCTAAGTAAGTCTTATTGAACAACCCTTCTTGCATGCGGTCACTTCCCCTTCCGCTAAGGCTCGGGGACTCGCTTCGATCAACAACCCTGCCGCCACTAGGAGATGTGAATGGGATGCTGGTCCTTTCAAATGCTTTATCAAAAATTTAGAAGCTGCCTCGGTCAAAGACAACGAGTCTCAGAATCAAGTAGTTGTACAACGCCCAAACCCATTTCAAACTGGGGATTTGGTAGTAAAGACGACCACGTTTCGAGTTGGAGCATGACGGTAAAGATGACCGCTCAGACTGATTTGCCTGCAAAAAAGGAACACGAGCCGTACCTGGTGGCAGATATTATCTTAGGCAGTTACTGCAAGCTCATCAATGCTGCCAAACTGGAAGGCGTGACGATTCACTCACAATGGCTCAAACCCTACAATACCTAAAACGATGTGCTACCATTTCCTCCAGCGTTCTCCATACCTAAAACGTTGTGATATCTTTCTTCCAACGTTCTTCATAGTATTTCTTCCAAACAATTTCCCCATTCATGTAGTATTTTTAATTACTCCAAAAATGATTGCACTGTTTGCATTCATAATTATTATGGCTCCGATTTGTTGATTAATTGAAATATTATTTCCCTTTAGAAATTTCTTTACCCCTAATCATGACAGAAAGCCTTGAACGAGCTTAAATCTTCATCACTACCTATCAGTCCAAACCAGAAAAACAAAACCCTAAAGAGGAACATCTTGTATCTTTCGAGAAACATTGAAGGACTACATGCAGGAAGAGAAGGGCAAAGGGGATTTGTATGATTATTAGGGTAAGCGCTTGGGAGAACGATCTACTCCAACAATGAAGCGGCATCACCACAATGGTATTTGCGAAACTTTACCTACTGGAAAAATAGGTTCGTGGTTAATCTCGGGTTTCTATTATCGCATCCTCTTTCATTGTTCGGGATCATGAGCAATCATCACGAAGACAATATACATAAAACGCATAACTGATTATATGCATGAATTGATGGGGAGATTCTATTACGACCCTACTGTAGAGCGTCACAGTTGGGGTCTCAATATAATATGAATAGAAGAACCATCGTTTAATTGACCCTAAAATTAGTCACCGCTGAGCATAAAAAGGAATGTCTACAAACTATGAAAGCGTTCAACAATGAATAAAAGCAACAAAGGGAAATCTAGTCATTGGAAGGATCAACAGTATCTTCACAGGAACTGTTGGAAACTACTTCAACACCTTCATCGCAAGCCATTATTGCATCCTCCCTGGAAGCCGCATCGACTTCCCATTTTGATGCCGCTTCGACGCTTCCCTCAATAGATGCTTCAATATTCTCTCCAGGAGATGCACCGACATCATCCTTGGAAACCTTTTAAACATCTTCTCCAGATGCCGCTACCATGATCTCCTCATCAGCCACTTCAGTGTTCCCTCCGGCGGTTGCTTCAACACCCTCTACGGAAGCTATTTCGATCTCTCTCAGGAACTTCCCCAACAACCTTCTAAGGATACTCTGGTTCGTCCATGTCAGAAGGATGATGATTCAATTACAGACAGGGTAATCATATTTGTTTTCATTGGAAGGCCGCTCATGCTCGATCCTTCGCCGCTTTAGCCGAGATGCAAACCTTTCAGCTCTCGCGCTCGGCGGCTGAGACGCTTCGTCGCGCCTCCATTCTTTCTCCATGCCGACCGAAGCCAAGAAAGCCTGAGCATGCTCCTGAACGAGACGTAGTTGCAGAAGAAACATACCCTGTATGGCACGACCAGCTTCACGAAATAGAGGATCTATTTTGGCCATGACCTCCTCGAACGCACCAGCCTCGAGTTTGTCGACTTCAAATCTCTTCTCTGGAGAAGTAAAGGAGTAATCATCACCAGGAGTTCCCATCATACACTGCAAAAATGGACGTTATGATCATACCAACAGCTGGTAAATAAAAAAAAATCGTTATTATCAACCAAAAAGAAGAAAAGAAGAAAAGAATAAAAGCAATTCTGCGATGGGAGAAAGGCTCAGCGTCTTCTTTATATTCCGCAAATCATCAAGATCCTGGGAAGAAAATAAGTCTCTACTTGCCGTGTATAAAGGCTCCAGGTGCGGGATGACAATAAAGTAGATATTTATCCATACGAAGACAACAGACTTACGTTGAAAGGAAACGTGTCATACTCAAGAGTGGTAGGCTTTTAAGGATGTAAGAAATAAGAATAAATGGATGCCTACAGTGATAACCTGCAAGTGCACAGGGTCAAATTGTAGTGATGTGTGCAATACAGGGTCATTCCACAGAGACTTGGGGTGTATTGAAGCATTCCTAAGCTAGTTAATCTAAATGCAATGAGTGACAATGACACAATGAAGCAAAGAGAGCAAAACAGGTCCTACACAAGGTGAGTTAAAGGTGACAGTGGCATATACAATGGTATTTACATGGCAGTGATAGTTGCAAAATAAACAAAACAGATGCAAACCAAGGCTACAAACCAAGGCTGTGAGCCAAGGGCAGTGATGGAAGATAAGGGATAAGGTGAGAACAAAGAAATAATAAGTTGTGGATTAAGATGGACAGTGAAATAAGGGGTTTGATTTCACCCTAGTTCATGCTATGCAGTCTCTTATTGAAATGTTAAACACAACTATAGTTCTTTCCAAAGTACTAGTTGTCTTTTTAAGGTACAACTAGTCAAAGGCATGTGAATTCAGCATGAAGTTGCAATGAAAACTCACTCAACATTCAGAAAGAAGATACATAACAATGCTAGGGCTAATGAAACTATCCTGAGAACAAATCATAAGAACAAAACATAACATAAACATGAAAAGGAGCTTGATATAAATTGTAACAATCACACACTCAAATTAAATACATGTTGGAGTTCAGAACAGCTAAAATTAACAATGCATTTGAATTGAGAATCATGGAATTGAAAAGATTGATAACCCTCAAAGCTACAGTTCATGGAAATAACAAAACTAAACTATTCTATTGATGCTCTGGTTAATCCAGGCATAACCCATTACAACACCCAAAGACCCCTATTTATACATACAATGGAAATCCCAAAAAATCCCCAATTAACAGCAAAATTAGGGTTTGTAAAAAAAATACAATTAAACCCAAAATTGGTTCACCTAACCTACTGATAACAACCCAATCAACCAACCCATGCTTCAATTAGACGTACAATCATTTTCCCCCAATTATCCCCAAATTATGAAATTAGGGTTTATATGAAATAGAAATTAGGTTTACCTAATCACTGCAAACTCTTGATAGCTCTCACCCATGCTTCCTTACTGTCTTCTGATGCTTCCCACGCCTCCAATTGATCTATATCATCAACTAATTTCACCAACTCACTCCTAGGGTTCAGAGGTGAGAGAATAGGCGAAATTAGTTGTTTGAGAGAGATTAGAACGTGATATAGGTGATGGGTCGAGTGTGTATGATGATTTGAGAAGAGATGGTGGTGGTTGTGGTGGTTGAGAAGGAGTTGGTGGCGGAGCAGGAGAAGGTGGGGCTGTTGCAGACGGAGGTGAGGGAGGTGAAGTCGATAGTTTTAGGGTTAGGGTGTGTTTGGGTTAGGGTATAGGTATTGGGTACTCGGGTGTTGAGCGGTTGTAGCAAATTGGATGAACAGCGAGGATGAGCCGTGGGATGTGGAGATGATGGATCGATCTAACGACGAGATGGAAGGAAGCGAGGAGCGACCGTTGGATGCGGAAGTACAACGAAACTGACGGCTCCAGATGGAGTTAGGTGCTATAGTGTTTTTCAGGATCTTCAGATTTTGATGCACTATGATGAAGCGACCGTACGATGCTGAGATGATCCAATCCGACGGCTGAATATGAAGGCGGGTATGGATATTGGAAATGGGTTTGGGTGAGGGTTTTGGGCCTTGGGTATGCCAAGCCCATATCTTCTTTAAGAACAATTCTTCCTCTTCAAGCCCAGTTCTAGCCTTTTGGTCTTGCGCACAACATTCTTCGCGGCTTCCTTGTGTGATTCCTCTTGGCTTCCACCACTTTTCTGCTCTTTTTGCTCCGCTATTCATCCAAACTTTATTTATTACCTAAAAATGCAAAATTAGTTAATAAAAATATTTATTCTTGAAAACAAAGAAAATACAGAATATGGGATAAAATGTAGAATTAATGCACAAAATATGAGTTAAATGCCAAGAAAAATATATAGAAATATGCACTTTTTAGCACTCATCAAATACCCCCAAACCTGAATTTTACTTGTCCTCAAGTAAAACAAAACTAAGGAAATCCTACCTATACCACTGTCGCTGGTCTCTCGAATGCATTTAGCGTATGCACTAAGCCTTTTAAACCACTAAGTGTCCCTAGTGGACGAGTTGAAGTCTCGTGAAGGTTTGCTTAGAACGTACCTACAAAGTTCTAGGTCAAAATATAAGCTCAGATTCCATCAAATGTGACATGTGCAAGTCAGTTAAGCTCACAGCAAAATGGAGATGTCAATCTAGCTATCAAAGGCACAATCCTAGCACTGATAACAAATAAAGACATGTGATAAGAGTGTAAAGTGTATCTACACATGTGTAAAGAAAGATCTGAAGTTATGACTACTAATCACCAAGAGATAGTTTTTAGGCTAAGAACCGAATTCTAAGCCAAGCTAGCTATCCGGCTTTACGAGAATTGTGAATGTTCACCCAATGAGTTGGTGATATTTCAGTTTACCCGCGTTATACATCGATGGCTGCACCCTCCTTGCTTATTACAAGACTATTTACAACAAAAAGATGACTCTTTACATGACTCTTATTTACATTGATTACTCTCTTTTATTTTTGGAACAAGAGAGAACTATTGTCTTTAACATGACAAAACATGGAATAAATAAATACTTGATTTTTTTTTTTTTTTTTGTAAATAACTTTGATCTCATAGTGACACTTTTGATACATGAACAAAAAGAAAAACATAATTACATGACTCTTAGCAAGAGGTGGCCCTTATCGAATGCATCCGGTCAAATTCTATGGTTGTTTTTCTTAACGTATTATCCAACTTCTATCCCAGCCAACCAAAGAACAAGCTATTCAAGTCTCATTCAGTATTCTAAAGTGATTGGCAATCTAACTTCCTATCAAACACCTTGAAGATCGAGGCTATACATGTATTGGTAGATCGTGCGCGTGCAAGTTTCTTATCACATGTGAATTGTGCTAGAATCAGGGTGCCTAAATATCTAGACTAAGACTCCTAAAAATTACATATTTGCACAAGAGTCAACATTTCAAGGTAAATGAGCTCCATTTTTATGTTTTTTTCAATTTTTAATTTTTTTTTATTTTTTCATTTTTTTCAAAAAGGAAGAGTTCTTTTTCAATTAGCATGTTATCGGGATATCTACTCTATACCCCCAAACCTAAACTAAACATTGTCCTCAATGTTTCAAAATATGAACAAAATTATAATACAACATATGAAGAGGATCATGTTGAGTAGAGAAAAAGGAAAGAGAATACCCGATTTCGGCGAAAGTAATATTAGAACTCCGTTATTCAGGGCAAAACCCAACAACTCAACTGAATTCACATTGGGTTAACAAATATATACAAGAAAATATGATTCCACTAAACATTACCTACCGGATTATATACAAACAATTCACTATATACATACAGTCTAAAGAGTTGAGGATCAACCCAAAAGAAATGTAGACATTTCAACAGCTTCACACAATAATAATATGATAGGCATGCAAGTGAAGCTGTGAAACAAAATGAGCTACCCCCAAACCTGGATTTTTCAACGAATAAAATTTTGGAACAAAATCTCGCAGCATGGGGGTTCATCATGCACAAGGTCTAACTCAAAGTGAACTTTGCTAGGGACGGGCAAACATGCATATCCTAACTGTGGCTCCTCGAAAGTATTGTATTTGGATGCAAAATAGTCCAAGAGGACTTGAGAGGCACACAGTTCCAGGCCTAGATTAGGTATTCTCATGAAAATTGGTTTGAAATATTGTTACAAACCAAATCTAGGTAGGGTGCAAGGCTATCAGATTGTGACTTAGGCAAGAAAGTGACATCTAAGTGTCTCACATGCATGAGATCAAGAGTATCAATATATCAGTCACATCAGCATTATCTAAGTCACACTCAAGATGTGTAGCATGCTCATCACAAAAAATTTGCACAAGTCCTAATTCAGAATCATGGTTATCCGATATATTCAAATTATCATCAACAGAAGCAATATATTGTGGCTTAAGTATGGAATCAGACACATCAACTATGTTTTCATGCATAGGATCATTAGTGTCAACAGAAGATTTACCTAAGTCATGCTCTTCACAGGATAATTGCACAATATCAAAATCAGTATCAACATCACATGCATATGGAATATTAGAAGAAATATCATTCATGAAGGTCGGGGCAGAAAAACCTATTGTATTTGAAACCAAAGGTTCCACAACATTTTCAGCATAGACATGTTCTTCTAACATAACATTATCATCATCATCATCATAGTAATATGCATACTTGTCCCTATTAGCAGTTGTGGTGTCATTAGTCAACTCATGTTCCTCTAGATTAGGTTCATATTCAATATCATACACATGGGAAGGACTAAACATGCTATTTTCAAAGTTCAATTCATTATCACCTATATCATGTGGCAGTGTCTCAGTTTCCCTAATGGATTCCCATTGACGGGTTTTCTCTGCAATCTCAGCTAAAAATTTCCATGCATCGTCCACAGTTTTATCAAGAAATTCACCATTACACATACACTCAACCATGACTCGAGATTTAAAGTCTAGTCCCTCATAGAGGATAGCAACAAGTCTCCACTTCTCAAATCCATGGTGTGGACATTCGCTCAACAGATCATTAAAACGTTCAAAATATTCAAAAACAGTTTCCTCATCCAATTGGACAAAACAATTGATACTTTGACGAATAGCGATGGTCCTATGATGTGGAAAGAATTTTTTGAAAAATAGATCTGTGAGTTGGTCCCAAGTGTTGATTGATTGTGGTCTCAAACCGTAAAACCATGTTTTGGCCCTTTCCTTTAGAGAAAATGTAAACAAACGCAATTTCAGAGAGTCTTTGGACATATGATCAGGTTGCATAGTCCGACAAATTTGTTCAAACTCTCTTACATGAGTATAGGGGTTCTCAGAATCGAACCCTCGAAATATAGGAAGTATTTGTATCATGCTTGCATTTATTTTAAAAGGGTTATTGGTTTGAGGTAAGACAATACATGATAATGGAATTTTTATTGTGGGATACATGTATTCATGGAGAGCACGAGGTTTATTCACACGCTCGCCCATTTTTTCAAAAAATTTGGTTTTAATGGGTTTTGAAAATTTGGTTTGAAAAGAAAATTTGGTTTTGCTTGGGATAAAATTTTGGTTTTTAAAGAGGGAGAAAAATTTTGGTTTTTGAAATAAGGAGCAATTTTTTTTAGCCCAAAATTTAGTTAAGTTTGGTTCACAAAAGAGGCAAGCCCAAAATCCAAAAAGTTAAGTTTAGAGCAAGCCCACTATTAAGAAACTACAAGCCTAACAAACAACTAAATTACAAGCCCAAATAAAGAAAGAAATAAAAATAAAACTAATTATTACAAACCCACAAAAAAAAAAGAGAATAAAAATAAAACTAAAATTATTACAATCCCAAACAAAGAAAGAAATAAAATTAAAATTAAAATAATTATTACATGCCCACAGATTAAAAATGGAAGCCCACAGGTTGGGTTCTCTTAATGGGTTTAGGCTTACCTTTGAAGCACAGCCCAGCTGTTCAGTTTGGTTGCAAAAGCCCAGTTGGGCTTTGGATCATCCTAAGCTTTGGCTTTTCTGAGGCCCAGTTGGGCTTGGTTCAATTTCCTCTCCTTCTGCAGCTTACAGCCCAACAGCAAGGTTCTTCTAGCCCAGCAGCTAGGTAAGCAAAGTGTACCTACAGCCCACCAGCAGCTCTGGCAAGCAAGGCAACAACCAACAGCAGCACCAGTTACCTGCACACTTAAATGTGTGTGATCAATACACAAAGAACATGGGCAAAGTAAGCAAAGTTGAAGAACTGCAATGCAGTTGTGCAATTGCAAATGGAGAAAATGCTACAGAATGCAGAATATAAAGTTGCTGAGAACATGCAGTTTAAGAAGTTGCTGAAAATGTCAATGCATAGCTATCATTACAAGAGCTAAGTTACAGGAAGACATGAAGGCTAAGGCTACAGAGAAAGATGCTAAAGTGAATGAAATGCAGAATTAGTTTAAGATGACGATGGTATGCAGCTAGACTAAAAATTCAAGTTTAAGATATAGTGGTATGCAGTTATGAATTATGCTACAGGAATGGTATGCAATGCAAAAGAATGGCAACAGTGAAGATTGAGCTAAAAATGCATATGTACAGGAGAGACTACACAGCAAGCTAGAAGAGCAAGTGAGCAGCAAATGAGCAAAGGGAAATATGAGAAACAACAAGGCACCGCCACCGAGTCCCCGGCAGCGGCGCCAAAAACTTGGTATGGTTAGAAAAGACACACAAAAGACTTGCAAGTATACAAGGCCAAGTGATAACCTGCAAGTGCACAGGGTCAAATTGTAGTGATATGTGCAAGACAGGGTCATTCCACAGAGACTTGGGGTGTATTGAAGCATTCCTAAGATAGTTAATCTAAATGCAATGAGTGACAATGACACAATGAAGCAAAGAGAGCAAAACAGGTCCTACACAAGGTGAGTTAAAGGTGACAGTGGCATATACAATGGTATTTACAGGGCAGTGATAGTTGCAAAATAAACAAAACAGATGCAAACCAAGGCTACAAACCAAGGCTGTGAGCCAAGGGCAGTGATGGAAGATAAGGGATAAGGTGAGAACAAAGAAATAATAAGTTGTGGATTAAGATGGACAGTGAAATAAGGGGTTTGATTTCACCCTAGTTCATGCTATGCAGTCTCTTATTGAAATGTTAAACACAACTATAGTTCTTTCCAAAGTACTAGTTGTCTTTTTAAGGTACAACTAGTCAAAGGCATGTGAATTCAGCATGAAGTTGCAATGAAAACTCACTCAACATTCAGAAAGAAGATACATAACAATGCTAGGGCTAATGAAACTATCCTGAGAACAAATCATAAGAACAAAACATAACATAAACATGAACAGGAGCTTGATATAAATTGTAACAATCACACACTCAAATTAAATACATGTTGGAGTTCAGAACAGCTAAAATTAACAATGCATTTGAATTGAGAATCATGGAATTGAAAAGATTGATAACCCTCAAAGCTACAGTTCATGGAAATAACAAAACTAAACTATTCTACTGATGCTCTGGTTAATCCAGGCATAACCCATTACAACACCCAAAGACCCCTATTTATACATACAATGGAAATCCCAAAAAATCCCCAATTAACAGAAAAATTAGGGTTTGTACAAAAATACAATTAAACCCAAAATTGGTTCACCTAACCTACTGATAACAACCCATGCTTCAATTAGACGTACAATCATGTTCCCCCAATTATCCCCAAATTATGAAATTAGGGTTTATAAGAAATAGAAATTAGGTTTACCTAATCACTGCAAACTCTTGATAGCTCTCACCCATGCTTCCTTACTGTCTTCTGATGCTTCCCACGCCTCCAATTGATTTATATCATCAACTAATTTCACCAACTCACTCCTAGGGTTCAGAGGTGAGAGAATAGGCGAAATTAGTTGTTTGAGAGAGATTAGAACGTGATATAGGTGATGGGTCGAGTGTGTATGATGATTTGAGAAGAGATGGTGGTGGTTGTGGTGGTTGAGAAGGAGTTGGTGGCGGAGCAGGAGAAGGTGGGGCTGTTGCAGACGGAGGTGAGGGAGGTGAAGTCGATAGTTTTAGGGTTAGGGTGTGTTTGGGTTAGGGTATAGGTATTGGGTACTCGGGTGTTGAGCGGTTGTAGCAAATTGGATGAACAGCGAGGATGAGCCGTGGGATGAGGAGATGATGGATCGATCTAACGACGAGATGGAAGGAAGCGAGGAGCGGCCGTTGGATGCGGAAGTGCAACGAAACTGACGGCTCAAGATGGAGTTAGGTGCTATAGTGTTTTTCAGGATCTTCAGATTTTGATGCACTATGATGAAGCGACCGTACGATGCTGAGATGATCCAATCCGACGGCTGAATATGAAGGCGGGTATGGATATTGGAAATGGGTTTGGGTGAGGGTTTTGGGCCTTGGGTATGCCAAGCCCATATCTTCTTTAAGAACAATTCTTCCTCTTCAAGCCCAGTTCTAGCCTTTTGGTCTTGCGCACAACATTCTTCGCGGCTTCCTTGTGTGATTCCTCTTGGCTTCCACCACTTTTCTGCTCTTTTTTCTCCGCTATTCATCCAAACTTTATTTATTACCTAAAAATGCAAAATTAGTTAATAAAAATATTTATTCTTGAAAACAAAGAAAATACAGAATATGGGATAAAATGTAGAATTAATGCACAAAAGATGAGTTAAATGCCAACAAAAAGATATAGAAATATGCACTTTTTAGCACTCATCAAAGAGCTAAGTCAGCCTCTATCCGGGTAATATACGCCGGACTCTTCTTGTGAATTTCTTCATCTATCACCATCTAGTGCCTACCCCGCAATAGTGTCACCATTACGTGCTAAGCAGAGGACTTAATGTTGATGGTGGTTTTTATCTTAGGGTCAAAGTCGTAAAACCCTATATTTAGCGCCGTCATCCTGCAAAGGAATAAAGGCCGTTTGAAGGTAACGAGTGCTCAAACCTCTTTACTTATACATGTATTGAACAACTCATTATATATATGAAATTCATTCAGAATGGTGCACGTAGTAGCAATCCCAAATATTCTGTGAATTCTACTTTATTCCAGCATTATTAACTAATGCATGACTCGCTTGGTATTTTTCCATGCTATGTTCCCAGCCGAACTCTCAATAATGACATGACATGACGATCAATGCTCACTCTCAGCAGAGTAACATGAATCTCCCGAATTGCTAGTATTGGGATATGCACAAAACACTCATACAGGCTACATCTCTCTGACAAAGAGATCAACACGTTCATACACTTTTTAATTAAAGTTAGCGTGATCGAACACATATTTATTCCTTAAAGAAAATCTAGATTGTTAATGTCAGTCTCAGAAACGATCACGGCCACACAACTTGGCCGCACGATTTAACGAGTGTATCTTACTCCTAACAGGACTAGGCAATCACTGTATTGACCACCTGCGGGACCCCTAGTCGATCGAGTCCCACTCCCCTCAGCCACAAGTGCTCCGAATGTCAACCCTAAAATGGGTGTTCGAGCTACTCGAAAGAAAGCTCAAACGTTCTAAGACCGTTAAAAAGGGTCTTAAATACATCATGACCGTCCAACGTGGCCAGCCTTGTTGGACGTCCGAGATCTTCCCAGGAATGATCAAAAGGGCGCCAGCATGCACACTGGCGGCCCAACTCTCCCCTTGCCTGATCGATTTTCCTGTGGAAAGCCTATAGGGCGCTAAATCGATTGCCCAAACTCGAGCAAACGCATTGTGAGCAAAACCCTAATTTGGTTCGCGGCGATACACAGCTGTCGCAGATCGATCATGACCGTACAACTTAGTCGGCCTAGTTAGATGGCTTGGATCGCATCTCGAGCAACCAAAAAAGTGCCAACGTGTTCACCGTTGGCCCAACTCCTCCCTTGGTCGATCGACCTCTCCATGGAAAAACCAGAGCATACCAAATCGTTTGCCCAAAATAATTTAAACGCGCTGCTTTGAAAACCCTAAAATTATGTTTGCGGCAACGCCCTTCTGTCGCAAATCAATAGCGACCATCCATCTTCGTCGGCCTAGTTGAGTGGCTTAGATTCAATCTCAGGCGCCCCGAAGATATCAGTGTGATCACCATTGACCCACCTCTATACATGGCCGACCGGCCTGTTCGAACAAGGGCTCAATGTCCCAGAATGCACGCTCAAAGAAGGGTTGGATGTGCATCTTCAAACCTTAAAAAATAATCAGCGGCAGCGTTCTACTGCCGCAAATCATTTTGTCCGACCAACTTTGCTAGCTTGGTCGGACGGTTTAGATCAAATTTTAGGAGGCCAGGAGGATGACGCCATGATCACCGATCACCCCTCTTCCACGAGCAGTGATCGACCAAGTGATGGCGTGGCCCTAGAGCCACCAAACGATCACCCAAAAGTGGTCGATCATACTGCCTCCTTTAAGACGCTTATCCGCGACTTATTCAATCAAGCTTTAAAACAACGATGCAACATGCACATCGATTATTTTGAGTTGCTTGCTTAAAAGTGATGCTTCACATGCATCGAATACATGCAATATTTTATAAATATCGGCTTCATAAATAACTTAGTTATTTAACCTAACAACGCCATGTGTTATCCTTTGTGTCAAGTCCCATGACTTGTCCCACCTACTCGAGACATCAAACATGTCACAAACTGGGGGATACTTATTGGGGTATTGGTCTGGAGGTTTACAGCATGAGGCGTGCAACGCGCCCATTAGGAGAATGTGTCAGGAAAGGACGAACGGTTAAAAATGATGGAGTAGTGGGTGAAGGTGTGACCATGCAATGATCACCACCTTTTATTACTTAACCTCCTACACTTCCTACGAGATTAGGGTTGCGCTCAAATAACTTGTATAATAGGTTCAACCTATTTTGGATAGAACACAATTGTTATCAACACAATATTCAGAAACCACCAAGAACTGATAGCTTACATTCTGCAAGCCAGTTCCACATTCTGATACAAGTCATAAACAGCCACACCTTCGTAATTCAACATTCTGATCTCAAACACCTTCTTCGATTCCCTACCCTAAGATCAACCCATTCTCCTTCACTTTGTGGCCGAATTGAATCTGGAACGACCATTTCTTGTTTTAGGCCAGAGTCTTACAAATTGATCTCTCGAATCTAAAAGTACTCCCGTGCAGTGCATTGTTTAGGGTTTGAATTCGTTTCTCATCAACACACCCAAATTTACCAAAAACAACAGAATCAGTTTTTACCCCCAAAACAATCGGTTCCCAATATCTAAAAATGTGTTTCACATGTTCATAGGATCGGTTCCCAATATCTAGAAACTTGTTGCACTTCTTACAGGGATCGATTCCTCTCTTGTGGTCGGTTGCACCTCTTACTAGGATCGGTTCCCCTTTGCCTAGAGTTGGTCATACCAATAACACTAAATCGATCATACCATATCAGGTGATTACTTAAGATCGGTTTCACTAATAAAAGTCATACCAATACAAAAGTCAGGCCTTGTGAATAGTTTTATCAATAACATAAGCAAGTCATGAGCGGTTATACTAATCACACATATTGGTAGTTCAAAAGATATGCAATGAATAACAATACCAATAAGCCTAACGATTTCCCTTTCGATTCACAAAACAAGTTCATGAATTTACTTCCTTTAAACGAATGTAAAACATCGTTTCCTAGGATGAAATATTCACCTCATACCCATACATAATCACAATAGCATTCAAACGATTATGTTGATGTCTTATATACGAAGTTCCAAAGATAAGCATTATACTTCGTATTGTATTCCTTAATACTACGTCTAACCAGAGTTAATCATTCATAGCTTCGCAGTTATGTTTTCATTATGCACGACTTGAAAGATACGTTAGGGAATGAAACAATTCAAGTCAAATATTACTAACCTCAAGTGGAAGGATAATGTCGTCGTTGTAGCTTCGTACTTCTTCACATTCTTCAAGTCTTGACGTAATACTTGTAATGTCTCATATCCTAATACTTTCAAGCTAACCCATACGAAGTTGACTCTAGTACATAATCCAGCGACTCTTTAAATGAGTTTTGGTTCACTAAAATATGACAACCAAACTTGACATACCAATGCTTGGTGGGTTCAACCGATCTATGCTCTAACAACAACAACTAGAAGACTCTTAAATAGGATTGGGAAAAAACCCTAACTTGTGCGACAATATAGGATGGAAACAACCCAAAACCTACTCAAACTCGAAATTTGCGATATTTCCGCAAATTTGAGATTTTCTTAAATAATGAAAGTACTTATCAATACAAATTGCGGGCCATAAACGACGATTCAAACAGGCTCCTAACGAAGAAGTTATTAGCAAAACAAAACTTTCCTAAATGGAAAAAACGGGTCTTAGATGCCTGAGACAACGGAATATGGTTAAATTTAGAAGACCAAGGTTGTCATAGACCCATTGTCATGATTATTGGGTTGTTTCCCATCAAAATAGATACCCACTGTGTTGTTTCACAATAGTCGGGGCTTTTGCCTCCAAATAGGCTATGGCGTGCTCGTCTGCATCACCTCGACCGGCGTTATTTTCATTGAATTTATGAGGTTTAAGGAGAATATTGCGGACACTTTGATTTGTTTAAAGAGCTAGTTAGTAGTGCATAAAAGGGGACGCGACTTAAGATCATGAAATAAACTTGTCATGAAGGATACTCAACCTTGCCGACTGGAGATCCCAATATCTTCAATGCGAAAACTAATTTTTGGTGAGTGAAGGTAAACATTATCTGAGAATTTCATTTTATGTTCATTCCCTTTGATGTAGACGTGACAGTGTGACTGTATGTGAAGGATGACTTTTAGGAAGTCTTAATGAGATATATAGTTTCAATTTAAGATTGAAATGGCGTGTAGCAGTAGCACTCTTAATGGAATTTACCTATCTTAATGTGGAACTGGGCCGCTTTCTATGAAAATAGAGATGATATTCTAGAGCGTTATGAGAAAATGGATATGTCTAGGGACAAAACAGACACAACGAAATAAACTTGACAACGCCCAGAGAGTAATCACGTGTGGGAGTTATTGATGAACTATACCAGATGATGGCAGTTTAAGACCCCGCGTTCATTGTCCATCAAGTAGCTCCGGTGTTTTCTCACTAAGAAAATTAAGGTTCAAGACCTCATGGACACCTTTTGCTTATATTTGTGTTTCCTACTTTCTGATCTTTATTTTATCGATATTTTATTCACGTGGGGGATTGTTGAAGAAAATGAGTTTTCTTATGTTTTTTGTTGGTCTTGGTGGCAATTTAACTTAGGACCTTTAGGTCTCTATGGACACTAATTCATTTTTATCTTTGTGTGAATAAAAGGTAATCTTTATTCCTACACAGGGGAAACTAAAAAAATTTCCTCTCCATAGAATCTTCAGAATCCAAGTATAACCACGGGGTAACACATTTTTGTGTGGGCGACAATACTTAGGAAATGAGATAGTTGGTGTTACGGCCGTTTCCACATATTTAACAAGAGCAAGGTGTTTCACATCGAAGCACGTATGTCCGTGTTCGGTCTGTCGGCCAGGCTTGGGCTTAAGAGTGGGTGTAGGTCAACCAAGATCTATCTTTCTGCTCAAACTTTTTAAAATAAATAAATAATTTCTTTGAATAATTTTTTGCTTAATGAGGGCGTCTTACCCATGAGAGATTATTTTATTACAATAATTTTTTTTTTATGTTAACATAGTGTCTTAGCCGTTATTGCATGTTTGGAATATATTTTGATTATGTCGCACCTAAATTTCTGTCAATTAATCAAATTTGTTCTCTCTTTAGTGGACATTAAATGCACCTTATTTCAAATCGAGTTTTCACTGCTATGAAAGTTAAATGAATTCTTCATTCCAAAATACACCATAAGCGACTACTGCCCATCTTATTTTCACCTCTTCTCGTTTTATTTATTTCTTCCTCATATCTACTTTTGAGTTCGTATGAGTGGAAAAATATTATTTTCCTATACAATATTTGTATCAGGCAGTTTTATCTTGGACACAACTTCACTGTGGGATATTAGCATTGCTCATTATTGAGGGATACCAGTGAATAATTGTGTTACGAACAGGTTAATGATCAAGCGACTCCGTCCTTTATGTGTTGTTTGATTACCAGTGATTAAATTTAGTTTTTCATTAATTTTATTCAGAATTCTTTTTCAACATCTTATTGTTGCAAATCCAACATCTAAAAGATCTACATTTGGCTGGAACCGAGCAGTCTGGTCGACTGCAAATTACTAATCGTTACCTCAACTGATTTCGAGAATAATATAACTGGTGCAATATTTCTTCTGATATGTTACATATTTGTAGCAATTATTTTGTTTATGTACTACAATATTCAGGGTTCAAGGAAATTTCCTGAAGATATCAGGCTAACCATATTTTCTAGGGTTCCATTTGAATCTCTATTTGAATGTAGATTTTTATCCAAAATATGGAAATACTTCATTTTTCATATATCTAAGGTTCCATGAGAGAAAACTTGAGCCAATCTTCTCATAAAATCTCTCATCTACACTCTCTGAGTTGAATCTCTTTACTGATTTAGGTTTTCACATTTCTTTTCTCTTTACTAATTTCTCACAACATGTCAAATTTATCTTTCCTTTTTATATATATTTTTTTAATTTTGGTAATAAGATTAGGAATTTCCTTTATGTTTTTGGTTTAGGTTTTGGGTATTAATTAATGAATTTTTTTGGTATTTTTTCCTCATGGTTCTATAATTTTGATGAAGTTCATCATGGAATGTAATATCACTGAGAAAAGCACAACACCAACAATGAAAATGCGAGGGTATAACAACCACACCCAACTTTCGTTCGATAACCTGTATGGACTAAACCTTAATAATATTCTGAGAATAAAAACTTAATCAAAGAATAATACTAAATAGTTTTATCTCTTTCTCTACATAATCAATAATTAAACAAATACGAGTTCGTAAACCTGATTGGTGTGAGAGAAACTTAAACCGTACCAAAGACCAATATCCAAGATCGATCAAGTCATATCCAATAAACAAGGTTGGAATTAAAAATTGTGATTGATTAACGTACAACCTGTGATATTTCAATTATATAAATAAAATATAATGCGGAAAATAAATAACACATACACCAGAAATTTTGTTAACGAGGAATCCACAAATGCAGAAAAACTCCGGGACCTTGTCCAGTCTTGAACACCACACTGTATTAAACCGCTACAGACTCTAGCCTACTGAAAAATTAACTTCTGACTGGAATGTAGTTGATCCCTAACCAAGTATCACACCGATTAAGGTACAGTCGCGTTCCTTACGCCTCTTGGATCTCGCAAAACCCTGCACACTTAATTGCCTTAGGTAACATGCTTTATAGCGTAAGAATTACTACCACCCAAAGTCGAAGACTTGATAAAAAAAACATGTCTCCCACAGATAAGTCTATTAGTGATTTCCGTTTAGATCAAAATATCAAGGTTGAAAAGAAATCGTAGTTTGTATTAATTGTAAAGATTATCAAACCTAAAATTTCGGTCTTATGTCTCCCAAAGAGCAGCCTAGATTTTTGTTCACCTCACAATAAACTTAAATAATAGATTGAAGAAGTTTATTGTGGAATCACAAAGTCTGAGACGAAGAATTTGTGATTATTTTGTATCTTACCTATCGAAGATAAACTCGAGATAACTCTAAAGAAAATTAAACTCAAAACGATAGAAAAGTAAGATCAGAATACACAGACTATCAAAGATAAAATAGTCGGACCTGGATTCACGAATCCCTAAGAGAATTCTTTAGTCGTAAACCTAATTATGTTTCTCAGTAGAACTGGAAACCTAGGTTGAGAGAGAATCGACTATAGTTTGCAACTAGGACACACAAAAGTATCAGGGATTAGTTTTCCTAGAAGCAAGAAGATATCTTTATATAGACTTTCAAGATCAGGATTGCTTACGATCAAAGCTAAGATAACTTAGTAACAAAGCAATCAATATTCACCGTTAGATGAAAAACCTGACTTGAGATTCAAGCTAAGATAGCTTAGAAAATAAGCAATCATATCCACCTTTGGATGGTTTAGCTTGAGATATACACAAATGAAATTTATATATATTAGATAAGGATGAACCGTACCCAAACGTGTACAATGAGTTGGTTCAACAATAGTTAACCGAAGTTATCCAAATGAACATAATAAACTTTTAGTCATTTCCATAAAACACTTTGGAGTTAACTTGATAATCATCCAAACTTTAATCGGCGATCAAGTATGTACCTAATATGTGTTTTAGAGAGATAATCAAATGCTAAACATCTCATAGAAATATTTATAAAAGCATTTGGATGTATATTCAACTGGGTAAGTACGTATACAAAGTATGTGTATTGTTCCAGTTCGTGAGTCGTTATGACAAGGTTTGTGAACAGGGTACGCATACAATATGGCAATAACAGTTCAGGGACATTTGTTCGCAAACTATCGTGAGTTCACGAGCACAGACAAACAAGTTGTCATTTGCCGAATCAGAACCTACTGGTACGTAAACGAGTTCGCGTACAATAGTTTCGAACCTTTCCTAGCCTCGCTGGTTCTCAAACTGCAACTCCGGTTTCATCACAGATAAATCAGTTCGCATACTAGTACGCAAACAAGAGTTCTGGACCCAACTAGTTTCGTCAGTTCGCATACAAGGTACGCATATTGTGTTGTATCCAGAATTTCAGTAGTATTTTTAAAACTCTCGATAATTGATTTGAGACATCCATGAAAGATGACAATGGTAATCTTACACATACCACTAGTTCCAAGTAATTCTTAAATGATTACTTAATCAATACGAAACATTCCGAGTTAATATTAGATGATTGTGTCACACGGATCATATAAAATGTTCAAGGTTATTTTCACATGATTGAAATGAATCAAATTGAAACTTTCCTGAGTAATGATAATATCACACATTCCATTGTTCAAGGCCATTTTCAATTGATCATCTTGAACAATAAATTGTTCGAATGACTTATAACTTAACTCATGTTTCGAGAAATATATTTAGAATAAGTTCAGCTCAAGACTTTCATCAGTGTACTTAATTTAAAGGCCACTTAGTCATACGACATAGTCTCTATTGATTAGATAGAATAGACATGATCTGAGTGATATATAAGTTAAAGTCTTCACATATCTTTTGTCGATAAAGTTCCTCCAAAGTCTTCGGTAGATCTTATTCTTCAAATGGTGAACGTCGTGAAGTCTAATGCTGAACTACACACTTCTATCCGAATCCGAGACATGACTTGTAGTATACTAGAAATCAAGATATATTTTTGATTAACTAAATTTAACAACAAGCTTGAGATAGCAACACTTGCGAGTTCGACTGAGCAATGCTCTAACAAGCAGCAACAACAATGAGTTCCCGAAAGTCACCAAAAACAAGTATAACATCAAAGACACCAGCAACAAACAGTTTCACAAAGCTTAATCCGATGAAGACATAGACCGGACCCGACTGGTTTCTTTTCATGATAGACGATTTAGGTTATCATTGTTATTGTTAATTTGAATATAATCTTGACCAATGATTGGATCTATGGAACTTTTTGTACCTATTTCATAAGTTGTACTGTGTTTTAGAAAAGACCCTTGAGAAATGGGTGGGCCTTTGGATCCTAACATTTCTACAATATATAGATTTGTTATATAGTTTGGATGTGTTCCTTGTAATCCAAACTAGGCCATTTAAACTTGTCTTGTTACTTAGAAATCGCAGGAATTGGTTAGGGATTTTCTCAAAATTATGTCATGTTACTATGTAGTTGGGTAGCTTGAAATTTTCTTATTACTTTTGTAAAATCTTTATGATCGGTATGATTGTTATAAAATCCATGTTTAATTCTGTAGTGGATCCCGACACTGAATGCGAGTATTTTTATCAATACATATGAGGCTTGCATCTTTTCCGAAAAAATAATAATAATACCTACAATGTTATAATATATTTTTTTACCATTAAAATTGAAGAAGGGGAGTATAAGAATATAAAGGATAAATTTATCAATTATTAATAAATGAAGAGTAAATTTATCAACTATCAATAAATAACCTTACTTAAAAAAAGTAAGTATCCAACATTTGAGTTGGTCAGACACCTGGTATTTATTCCAAAATGTGTAGGTTGAGTCCCATTTCCATAGGGATAGGATTTTTTTTTCCCCTTTGCCTAACTACATGGGCTTGTAATAGGGATATCATCGTATTTACCAAAATCGGGTGAATAGGGTCCTGTTCCAGTCCAAAAATTGGACCCATTAGCAAGATTGGTACCTGACGGGTAGAACCGTTTGGAACCAACAAACTTTCCGGGTCATAACGGGTATTTTACCTGCAATATTTATCACTTATTTGTTAATTTTATTAGCCGATCCTCCCTAGATCTCCGGATTTTTTTGGATCTTTTAGGTTTTGCATTTTCTCGAGTTCCTTATCATATGTGCTTTAACTTTGTACGAGATTTGCAATGGTTGATCATGAGAAAGATCACCCAAAAAATTCTGGTTACCGTGATGGTTGTAGAAGTATGGTTTCTATGAACGTTAATATTGAGTCATTGCCTGAACCTTTCGTGAAAGCTAAAGGGATTATCCATTGATGGAATTAACGGAAGGACTCGAAGTTGAGTCTGAGGGGGAGATGAAGTATAATTTGATAGAAAGATTATAATGTAGGAAGATAAAATTTAAAGTTCAAGAGAATTTTATCATCAATGTGGAGTTTAAAGGAAAGCTGCAAGCTCACCCCTTTGTCTCGTGGGTTTTTACAATGATTTTTACTAATGAAGCTGACAAGATACATGTAAGAGACGAAGGAACATTGATGTTAGAGTATGTGGATTACAAGGGTATCAAATACCATCAAGTTGTTTATCCCTTGGAATGGGTTCCTAATTTCGACCCTGGAAAACATCAATCAACATATGCTATGGTGTGGATTCAATTAAAGGGCTTGAAGTTAGATATTGGACTGAGAAGATTTTACTGTCGCCATGTGAAGCTCTTGGAAAACCTATTAAAGTTGATGATGTTACTTTGAGGATGGAGTATAGTTTCGTTTGTGATCATTGTAAGATTTTTGGTCATGAGGTGATTGAATACCGCGAGGTGATAAAAAGGGCAATGACACGTACTTAAAGTAAATGAGAGGAGCAAAATAATAGGTGTAAGGGAAGCTAAGGAACATCTTGGAAATGATAATATTAGGTGATTTCAGCAGGAGGATGAGTGGTTAAAAATATCGAAGTTCGCTTAAGAAATTATAAATACTGCATCAAGTAATCTCATTGATGAATTGGCTGAGACGGTGGATATTAAGGCCTCCAGCTAGTTCAGGTGAATGTGCAGAGGTTTATGATGAGAGGTGGAGGATGATACTGCTCTGCCATATGTTGTATATCCTATTTCAACTATGACTCCACAGAAAATAGTACCAATAAGTATAGTGTTTGACCCTATTGGGGAGGAAGGTGCTCAGAGAGTCTTGAACTGGGCAGATGTGATCATGGAAAATGACGAAGAGAAAGTCATGAAAAAATTAAGAAGAAATCTACAACAACAATTGATGGTAATACTTCGAAAAGTGGTAAGTCTTGTTGTCCTTTGCAGCCACAGAAGCTCAGTTTTAAATGAAGCTTTGTTGCTCAAATGTTAGGGATCTAGCTGTTAGAGCTAGAGCTAAAATTGTGACGTTTTATGAAGAGTGCATTTATGTCATGTTTCACTGAGCCCATAGTGAAGTGTATGATACAGTATGTTCGAAGTTTAATACTGATAGAGGGTATTTTAAGAGGTGAGGACATAACTCGTTTCAGATGGATTGATTTTGCAGTTGGGTCGGATTCAATTCGGCATGAATAAAAGATTCAACGAAGCTACATTGTTATTTCAGTTAGCGAGGTTTATGGACTTATAATTTTTTTGCAGTTATTGTTTTCCATGGTTGGCCGAATTTCTTATATCTTGGAAGGGCTGACTGTATAACTTGTTTGAGGGACGGATAGGACTCTTTCTTCTCTTGTAATTTTCAAAGTTATTAATACAGTCTTATCACTTATCTAAAAAATTATTTGTTAATTTTTTTCCGAAAATCCAAAAGTCTCACCTAGTTTCGCTTGATGTTTTTGGATATTTTTTTTTTTTTTTTTTTGATGTTATTCTTTAATAATAAATTTATATGAAAATACATTAGATTCAAACTCATACGCAGGAGATAAAAGGAAAAAAATATTCTAAAAACCCAATGAGTATATGGTTTTTTATGAAGTCGGATCCAACCGTAACCGGGACAACCCATACCCATTGACAACCCAAGTTCGTGTGTCTTAGCTAACAAATCAAAACATCAAGTTCATCTTCTTGGCTCCAATGCTTCCATTTGGAACCAACAATTATGATACGAACGAACCCTATCATATCACGTGAATGAAATCCTTTAACAAATGAGTCCATGTGTTTTGGAAAGATTTTTGTTTTCTTTTCTGAAAATAGATTGGACGGACAAAATGAAACGATGGTAAGTATTATTATTGTTCACGGCGTTTGAATGAAGCATTGACAAAACTACGTCTACATCGAAGACTGAGACTTTAATATAAATAAAATATTAGTCTTGCTTTTATTTGAAAAAGATTCAAGTAATGGAATACCTGATTCATTCTTTCTTTTTCAGCAAATCTGTTTGTATCCTTGAAATTTATGTGAACGAAAAGCAACCCTCATTTCTCCTTCTCACACAAAGATATAGGGCGTGTGAGTTACTGAATCAATTGATTCAGATTTGGCTGAATTTTGCTAATCATTCTTTTTAACGGGAAAAGGTTATATATATTTTATAAAAAAGAAAGAAAAAAGGGAAAAGTGTGTCACTCCACTCCAGCCAAAAGTTTTGCTAGACTGCCACGTCTTACAATCATGATTCCTGATCATCTTAAAATTACCGATATAATAATGGATCTCGTGATGAATCTGAATCAGTAGTAGAGTCCAGTTCAGTTAGAGTGTAAACTTGTTTTCAGGAATGTCATTCCAGCAAATAGCCTTCTTTCACTCTCCACTAACAAACCAACACCGCTGAATTCCAAACCCGACTGTCACACTCTCTCCTAACAATACAGGGAGCAGAGAAAGAGATGCAATTCCAATACAAATTTCTGTGATTCAAATGCACTGAAAAAACCAAAAGATCTAACAATTTTTCAAATTATTATTTTTTCTGTATTTTTGTTTGAATTTGTTTTCCTATAGTCCATCCAAAAATATAAATGTGATCTTTCACTACTTTGTCTCCCCACATTTCTCCTTTTCAACAAACAAAAACCCTCATCACTCGTTCTCTGCTTCATTCCCAAACCCCTGCTATATTTTTTTCTTTTCTTTTCTTCATTGTTTTTATCAACTCATTTGGGATTTGGGTAGGCAAAAATGGTGAATTTATTAGGAAAAGAAACCCTAAAAACAGTGAATTTGAGTTTTAGAATACCTTATTTTACTCAATGGGGACAAAATCTTGTTATCAGTGGTTCTGAACCTCTACTTGGTTCATGGAATGTGAAACAAGGGTTGTTGTTGATCCCATCTCATCAAGGTGATCAACTTATTTGGAAAGGAAGTATTAAAGTTCCTAGTGGATTTGAATGTGAATATAGTTATTATTTGGTTGATGATAATAGACAAGTTTTGAGATGGGAAGCTGGGAAAAAGAGAAAGATATTTTTGCCTGAAGGTGTTCAAGATGGTGAAATTGTTGAGCTTCATGACCTATGGCAGGTGATTTTCATGTTGATTTCTCAATTGCTTACATTTTTGGCAATTGGATTATTTGATTAGTTACGCTGATTTTACCCTTATGTTGTTTGATTCATAATATGCCCAACACATGTTGAGTTGTAGATTCTGCTAGTTCTTATTATTGCTGATTAAATCAAGTAATCATTAGTTGCCTACTAATATTCAGTAGATTATGATTGTTAACTGGCTTCTTTTTTTTATCACAAATTAATAATGATATACACTTGCTTAATAGTTAGTAATGGTTGGTCTTATTTCCCCTTGTTCAGAAGATTTTAATGGTTACTCTTACCTCTAAATGTATGGATGCTTGTTTCGTGCATTTTCTTACATTGTGATTGTTGTATAAGAGTGACTATACCTATCGGAAAAGAAAGTAGAAGAAGAAGATTAACGTTAACTTTTAACTCAGAGATACCTTCGTTTACCAGCAACACTGTATACTTTTTTTGGGTGTGAAACAGTAGGTTTTCACCTCTTTTAGCAATGTACATACTGTAGGTCTTGGACTTGTTCACCCTGTACGTGCAATGCATGCTCACACTTCAAATTTGGATCATTTTGTTATCGTTTAGCTTGTTCAAAATTTTAAATTACCGAGTTCACCTGAAAATTGCGTTTACTTTCTGAATCCAGTCTGCTTCAGAAACTCTCTTTTACAGAAGCGCGTTCAAAAATGTAATATTTCACAAAGGTTGGAGTTTGGATTTGGAAACACCAGTAGGAGCCTTTCCGACCAAACATGAACAAGAGGGTAAATTAATACTCGGATTAACTATCACATTCTGAGCTGCTCTTATTTATTTAAACATATGTTATTTTTGCTGATCTCCACCTGCCGAGTAACACATTACATGTTTATATAAAATCTTGATCCTATGAACAGATACAGTCATCGTTCATTTCAGTGTTAGCTGCCCAAGGATTGAAGACAACACATCAGTAGGATTCTCTTCTCCAACTATTGCTTTAGTTATTTTGTTATTCAACAAGCAATCATTCAAGTTGATAAGATTTTTGCAGGTATATGTGACTGGTAGCTCAGCTCAGTTGGGGCAATGGAACCTCCAGGGTGGGCTTAAACTAAGCCATGCAGGTTTTGCTTCTTGGGAAGCAAATTGTGTGATGCGGAAAAGCGAACTCCCAATTAAATATCCTTTTTGAAGTTGCTATCTTATGCAAACAATTGTCTTCTACACATTTTTCGTTTAGTATCATTCTATCTTATATTTCCCTTAACAGTGACTCCACATACAAGTACTGCCAGCATGGCAAGGCAGGAAATATTTCACTAGAAGTTGGGCCTCAAAGGGAGATCTATGTTGACTCAACATCAAATGATACACCGAAATACATTTCCCTATCTGATGGCATCTTTCGAGTAAATTTTAAAATGTGGACTAGGTTATTTTTCTTATAACATGTTTACTTAGGTATGAACTAGAAGTAAGGCGTAACACACATCTTTCTTTTTTTCAGGAATTGCCATGGAGGGGTGCTGGTGTTGCTATCCCCATGTTCTCAGTTAGGTCTGAAGAAGATCTTGGAGTCGGAGAGTTTCTTGACCTGAAGTTACTTGTCGACTGGGCAGTTGATTCAGGATTCCATTTGGTTCAGCTTTTGCCAATTAATGACACATCAGTGAATGGAATGTGGTGGGATTCATATCCTTACAGGTAATGTTTTTTTATTTTTTGCCACCTTTGGGTTCAGGAATTGCTTTATTTAGGTACTTCTTTTGTATTGCAAGTTTCTGATGTATTTTGTCTTGCTTTGAATGAATTCATGTACTTTCTGCCTTGTATATGCATAGATATCCAGTTTTGGGTATTTATGAAGCACCATGACTTTTATACTCACCTTTCATAAGTTGATTGTGAGTCTGTGACAGTTTGTGGCCCAACTAATTCTATAATTGTGGAGAAAAACGAGTTAGTTTCAAAACGATGAGTATTAATATCACTAAAGCCCAACATTTTGGTCCTGCAGTTCTCTGTCTGTGGTTGCGCTGCATCCATTATATCTAAGAGTTCAGGCGCTTTCAAAAGATATATCAAAAGAGATTAAGGTTCTTCCATCTCTTTTTTGTTTAATTTGTCCAGCATCTTGGGCAGTGTTTGTTTATGTTGATGCCTGATTTATTGTTCTTTGTTGCAAGTGCAGCAAGAAATCATGGATGCAAAGGAAAGGCTGGATGGAAAAGTAAATATTTCCTGCTAAGATCTTAGAAAGCTACTTTGTTATTGTATCTGAATTGTGAAATTTCATAGCTTATATTTTGCAGGCTGTTGATTACGAGGCTACGTTGGCTACCAAACTTTCAATTGCCAAGAAAATATTCTCTGTAGAGAAGGACTCTGTGCTTACTTCCAGTGCATTTAAGAAATTTTTCTCTGAGAATGAGGTACTTCAGATATTGCTTTTCCTATCAGACATGCATTTTCCTTTGCTTTTCTTTTTCTGGCTGAAATTTGTCTTATATGACTCAGCTATTGATATTTAAATTTAATAATTTATATTGGACTTATTGCTTTGTGTTTTATTGACAAAAGGAATGGTTAAAACCATATGCTGCATTCTGTTTCTTGAGGGACTTCTTTGAAACATCGGATCACAGCCAGTGGGGTCGTTTTTCTCAATTCTCAAAAGAAAAGGTAACCAGTGAAACCCTTTTGGGCTACCTTTGTTTCTGAAGCAATCTTTATTTATTATCTTACTACAGAAAAGGGTATCTTTTTGCCACGCAAACCCCTGATTTGGTATTTTCATGAGTTGCAGCTTGAGAAACTTGTTTCAAAGGATACAGTTCACTATGGCATTATTTGCTTCCACTACTATATCCAGTATCATTTATACCTACAGGTAAGTAGTGATGGTTGTGAACTTCATGTGAATTGTATATGCTAAAGTTATCAATGGTAATGATCTAAATTGGATGTGTTTGCAGCTGTCGGAAGCATCTGCATATGCAAGAAAGAATAGAGTGATCCTGAAGGGGGATCTACCAATTGGGGTGGACAGAAACAGTGTTGATACTTGGGTTAATCCGAATTTGTTCCGAATGACCACATCTACTGGAGCACCTCCCGATTACTTTGATAAAAATGGACAAAATTGGGGGTTCCCCACTTACAATTGGGAGGAAATGTCAAAAGACAACTATGCTTGGTGGCGTGCTCGTTTGACTCAGGTTTCTTTCTTACCACATCTTCGGATCTGATAGTGATAAATTTGAATTGTTTTTGGGCCTCATAATTATTACAAATATTTTTTTTTTAATCTGTAAAACCTTTCATTCCTTTACCTGAAGTCACCAGTGATAAACATTTTTCTTTTGTTTCTCTTCACAGATGTCGAAATACTTCACGGCTTACAGAATAGATCATATCCTAGGTTTCTTTAGGATATGGGAGCTTCCTGAACATGCTGTCACGGGTCTCGTTGGAAAATTTAGGCCATCAATCCCTCTAAGTCAAGTATGAACATGCTTTCTGTACATTTTCCTGTTTCAAATACGGATAAATTTTTGATGTGGGCGTTCTTTGATGGGGGCATGAGGGACAAATCAGGAGTTGACATGTGTTTTTCATATTAATTGATTTCAACTAATTTTGCTTCCAAAAATACAAGACAAGTTTATTTTTTGAGAAAATATTGGTTATCTTAATTGCTTATATTTTATCTTTGATATTTTTGGAAGCAAAATTAGTTAGAATCAATTAATATGAAAAACACATGTCAACTCCTGATTTGTCCCTCATGCCCCCATCAAAGAACGCCCACATCAAAAATTTATCCTTCAAATACATCGTTTGTGAAGATACCAATGCAAATCCATCTTTACTAATATAAAGAAAAAGGTAATTGTTTGGTGAAGCCTTTTCACATGACAATAATACCCCATTAACTAAGCTTTTAATCAATATTTGTATATTTACAGGAATGCCATTGTTTTAAAATAGATCAGAAAAACTAAAACTTAGATATCTTTAAAAATACACATCGGATTTTTGCAAAATTAATATATTTGGAAAGCTCTTTAAATTATCTACATAATGAGTACAAACAAGGATATTAAATTTTTATTTTAAGAATTTTTTTTCTTCATTATTATCAAATTTGGTGTTGTTAAAAGAATCCAATTCAAACATGTGCATGGCACATGTGGCCTTACTAGTGTACAGAATTGAAATTCCTTATTTTTATTCATATATATCGTTCTTGGCCCAAAAATTTGATTGTAGGAAGAGCTTGAAAAGGAGGGAATATGGGACTTCGATCGTCTATGCCGTCCATATATTCGACAAGAAATGTTACAGGTATAATTACTTCTTTATATGGTAACTGGTGATCCTTGATTTCCCTTGAGGGTGTATCACACAAATCAAAAATCTAATTGTTGCCTTCTTCCATTCTAATTTTCACTTTGTACGCTTGTCAATGCATCCTTTGGTGATTCAGGAGAAATTTGGAGATTCTTGGTCCGTTATTGCTTCAAATTTCTTGAATGAGTATCAGAAGTCCTGCTACGAGGTAACTAAACTAGCTCCTATAATGCGTCTTCTACTTAATTAATATAGCAAATCATACAGTTTCACTGCTACAATCTTGAGTCATGTCCATGATTAGTGAATTTCTCTAGCCTGCTCTGTGAAATAGTTCAATCTCTTCACATGAGTTTCTGTTTTGGAACTTTGTGATGTAGTTCAAGGAGGATTGCAACACGGAGAAAAAGATTGTTTCCAAACTTAAAGAAGGCGATGGAAAGTCATGGTTGGAGAGTGAAGTGAACATACGAAGTGAACTGTTTGATCTCATCAAGGTAATGATCACAGATTGAGTTATATTACAAGTCCTCATTTATTCTCTATTTTTTCCTCTTTACTTATATGACGCCCATCTTTTATTATCTAATATGATGCTACCGGTTTGTTTGGCTTTGCAGAATGTCGTTCTTATTAGAGACCCTGAGGATGCAAGGAAATTTTATCCTCGGTTTAATCTCGAAGATACATCAAACTTTCAAGCCCTGGATGATCACAGGTACATGTTTATGGTATATAGATGTATTAAGATTTCGTAGAACACACTTAGTCCAGAAACATTATACACCAGTTTCCAACATTACTTATGTATTCAAGGGTTATCAACTAGCTCATGCAAATCCGTCGCTCTTTTAGTTTCTTTTCATTTTTCAGTTTGGTTTATGTTAACATGTGTTACAAATCCATTGTTTATAGTTTCTGATTGAACTTTTCTTTGGTACAGTAAAAATGTACTAAAAAGGTTATACCATGATTACTATTTCCAACGGCAAGAAACTCTTTGGAGTGAAAATGCAATGAAGACTCTGCCCGCCCTCTTGAACTCATCGGATATGTTAGCCTGTGGAGAGGATCTTGGCCTCATTCCTAACTGTGTTCACCCTGTATGCTTCCTCTCTCTCACTGTCATATTTATGTAATTGTAATAAGCTACCATGATGTTAAGATCTCATGTATTCTTGTTTGCAAATTGTAATCCAGGTTTTGCAAGAGCTAGGTTTATTAGGTTTACGTATTCAACGTATGCCAAGTGAATCCGGTGTGGAGTTTGGTATTCCTTCTCAGTATAGTCATATGACGGTAAACTCTTACCAACCTTTTGCCATTTTACTTTGCAGTCTACTTGTCCATCATTACGCTGTAATATCTTATGCCATCTTGAGACTGTAATATCCTATGCCATCTTGAAACCTATATGGTTGTACTGATGTCAAAACTTCAAAGTTATGGTGTCACTATTTTCACTTACTGTTGTAACTCTTATATTTAAACTTCAGCTTACTCACTTCACTTGAGATATTAATGTTGCTTCTGTACTTCAGTTATAATTCTTATGGTGAGGCATTGTTGCTAAACAGCATGAATTCTCTAGTTCATATTTTGTCCCACACAGACACATCGAGGATCCTATATTTTAGATCGATTATCAAATTAACTACTGCTAGGTTTTGATCTAAAGGAAATATTGCAATTTTGCTGTAGGTTTGTGCACCATCATGCCATGACTGCTCAACCATGCGTGCTTGGTGGGAAGAAGATGAGGAAAGAAGGTCTCGCTTTTATAAAACTGTGGTAGGGTCAAGTGAGGAACCACCTTCTACATGTGTTCCTGAGGTTGCACACTTCATCCTACGACAGCATGCTGAAGCACCGTCAATGTGGGCAATTTTCCCGCTCCAGGTAAAAGTGATTTTCGAAGGGCATTACCTCCACATATGCCTTGGCAACCTTGATCGCTTCTAAATTATCCATAGATGTCGGATACTACCAAAAATACTTTTCATTTATCCGGAATGTAAAATGTATTCTGTTCATTTACCCTGAATGTGAAATGTATTCTGTTAACAGGATTTGTTAGCGCTGAAAGAAGAATACACAAAATCACGACCCGCGGCCGAGGAAACTATCAATGATCCAACGAATCCAAAACACTACTGGAGATACCGTACGTACCTTCTTCTTTTTTTCTCTTTCGCAGCATTAGTTTGCCTCCTTCCAGTTTGCGTATTATACATATTTTCTTCTCTTATTTTCAGGTGTACATGTATCATTAGAAACTTTGATGAATGATAAGGAGATTAAAACAAAGATAAGAAGTATTGTTCAAAGCAGTGGGAGATCACTACCTTCTCTAGAGCAAGCCGATGATACACCCATACCTGTAACTTTGCCAGACAAGCAGCAATTAGTTAATGGACAAAGAAAGGTCACAAATGGTGCTGCACAAAAGTAGGGTTCTGTTTCGATAGTTCAATCTACCTTGGGACTTCAACTGTCTAATGGTTGAGTTTCTCTCTCTCTCTCCCACTCTCTAATAATTTCATGGAGGAACTTCCAATGCATATATGAAGTAATGAACGAGTCTAATAAGGGCACTTATATATATTCTGGTATTCAACTTTTTGAACAATGCAATTCTTGATGCAACAGCGTATGCATTTCCATGGCAATATCTGGTGTTTTCAAAATTTAACTTAGATTTTGTAGAACGGCTGAAGGTGCAACATTTAAGTGATAACTGAGCAACGCATTTTGACGCCATACCCATGTAACAGTATATCTGGAGTCACACAGCTCATGCCTATTAAAATTGTCTCACATTGTGCCCATCAGCTCCTTAAAAAAGTATAAACATTGGAAGCCGTACGGCCCGTACCCTTGCGCTCAGCATCTTGTGGAACAAAGTTGCCTTTTGACAAGAGCCCCCCACCCATCAAATTTAGCTGTTGGTTGTTTGTCGATAATACTCGGGAACTCGGTTTTGTCTGAGAGAGGATCTTGCTTTCTGATTATCATTGCTTGGTCAGTTTTTAAACTCAGATTTGAGCAAGAAGTTGGGTACTCGTGCGGGTATACAAAGAACACGTATACCTCCCGTTGTTGGCATCTGTCGGAGGAGATGGGGGAGACAAAAATACGTTCAGATGTGGAACAACCTACTTATGATGGTGGAACATAAACACGTAGATGTCCGCATTGGGAAAGTACCCATGCAATGGCTTTGAAGTTATCAGCTGGCAATGTCGTCGAACCACCATCTTTCACGCTGATTTTTTTTATTGAATTTTTCTTCTGAAATGCATGTTAACAGTCTCGTGGAAGACACCTTGGATGCCGATTTTTTTTATTGAATTTTTCTTCTGAAATGCATGTTAACAGTCTCGTGGAAGACACCTTGGATTCCAACGAACGGCATCAGTTACTTGAAGCAGAGACCAAATGGAGGAGCAACAACTGATCTGACGCTTTAGAAGACCTGACCATGGACTTGCTCCTTCATGCTCTTCTCGAACCACTGTGGGATCGTGCTTATCGAGCATCGACCATAGGTGTAGTGTAGGGAGGTGGTGGCCCTGGACCATTGTATTTTCCGTAGAGTCGTAGACAGTATGTAACATATTACGCCCTAGGAAATATTGTCGGAGTATATTTTCCGTAATCCACGTAAGGATCGAAATTCGATAAATCAAGTATACCATACTTATCGAAGAAGATCCCATAAAAGATGGAATTATGCCGATCTCAGCAGCTTATTTCCTCCCAACAGCTGCAGCCGTCATCACCATTGATAAGGTAAGAAAATATTTAGTATCAGATTTAATATATAAAACCCTAGTTGATGAATGTTTTCTTTGTTATAATTAGTACTAATAACAAGACTTGCTCAACTCAACTAGTTAAATCTGGTACAATTAGTATCAGATTTAAAACCCTAGGTTTTTGTTTGTTTGTGACAATTAGTAATAAAAACTAATAAATTGTAGTTCTAAATATTCAATATTTTGTTTTACTATGACAGAGTTTCTGGTGGTGGTGGCGGTGGCGGTGGCGGCGGTAGTGATAAAGATGTTTTTTCTGAACCTCCTGCTCCTATAGGTTTTAGATTTATTCCAGAAGAACATCACTTAATTGATTACTTGAAGAAGAAGTTTCATAACCGTAATGACCACTTTCCATTAATTCTTGAAAAGAACATCTATGACGATGATGACTGCCATCCTCGGGAACTTTTAGGTGTTTTTTCTATCTTCTGTTTTTAACAACTATCGTAATAATATCTTTCTTTTTAAAAAACTTTCTGAATTAGGGTTTCTTTCTTTTTCTTGGATGAAGCTAAAGTTTCTTATTATTATTGTGTTATCATCCAGAATCACATGGAACGGAAGGAGTTGTATACCTCTTTTCACCAAGATTTCGTAAATACCCTAATGGGACACGGCCAAGACGTACTACGAAACACGGAAAATGGAAGAATAGTACAAAGGAGCTACCCGTCATGGATCATAAGGGGGTTGAAATAGGCAAGAAGAGTGGTCTTGTATTTCTCCCAGGTCCTGAAGATAAAGCGAAAAATTGGTGTCTGTGCGAATATTGGATCCCTGCGTTTCAAATTCCAAAAAAAACCAAGGCCGAACGTAAAGCTGAACCAATTCCGAATATGGTAAATTTATTTTATTATTCATGGGCGCGATGTGTGAATACTAAGTATAAGGGGGTTGAAATAGGCAAGAAGAGTGGTCTTGTATTTCTCCCAGGTCCTGAAGATAAAGCGAAAAATTGGTGTCTGCGAATATTGGATCCCTGCGTTTCAAATTCCAAAAAAAACCAAGGCCGAACGTAAAGCTGAACCAATTCCGAATATGGTAAATTTATTTTATTATTCATGGGCGCGATGTGTGAATACTAAGTATGAATGGTATTACATATATATATATATATATATATATATGCATGTGTGCAGTTAAGTAACTGGTTTGCTTTGTTTGCATGCAGATGGATGAATTTGCTATATATAAATTATTCTTGAGCAACGATCCCGAAAGACAAGGTAAAAAAACAGGTAGAAAACGAGTTGAAGAACCAAGTGGCAGTACTGTAAAATTACCAGCTAAAAAACTTGCTCAACGAGTTGAAGAACCAAGTAGCAGTACTGTAAAATTACCAGCTAAAAAACTTGCTCAACGAGTAGAAGAACCAAGTAGCAGTAGTGTAAAATTACCAGCTAAAAAACTTGCTCACGGAGGTTCGGGTGGACTTCAAAAGGTAGAAGCAGTCTGCAATATTCAAAATCGTCAACTGCAACATGGAATGGCTGGACTTCAAAATGCAGAAGCAGTCTACAATATTCAAAATCGTCAACTGCAACATGGAATGGCTCAAGTAGGTAATGGCCAAGCTCATTACACCCATAATGAGTTAAGTTATATTCGTAATCATAATGAGGTTAATAATAATGATAAGGAAGATGCAGATGAACAGTTCTTCCAGAATTGCGTTTTTATAATGGATAGTGATCATTATAGTGATCACAACTTCGACACATTTCCTTACCCTGCCATCACACATTTGAATCGCGGGTCTCATATCAACAATAAAAGCACTCATTCATTCTACAAAGACTTGGCAAACGACAATATAATCAGTAACTACAATGGATTACAAGGTGGTGGCGGTTCTGGAGGAGGCTTTGGTAGGACCGAGTCTGGCTGGGAAAACAACAATATAATCAGAAACTACAATGGATTACAAGGTGGTGGAGGTTCTGGAGGAGGCTTTGGTAGGACCGAGTCGGGCTGCGCAAACAGCAGTATAGTCGGCAACTACAATGGATTACAAGGTGGTGATTCTGGAGGAGGCTTTGGTAGGTCAGAGTATGGTTATGAACTTCCACCATTTCCTGATGAACTTGTTCCTAATTATAACCTTTACAGCAATAGTGTTAGTCAGGTGTACGGCGGCATAGCTTCTGTACAAAGCCATGCTCCATGGCAACAAGAATTTCCACAAGAGTTGCCTCCTTACTGATGATTCTGACAATTTTCCTGCTGCTGCTGAGGATCTCTATGAATGTGCATAATATAGTAACAAGGAAGAGATCAGATTATGTTAATAATTTTCTTTGTCTAGCTTTTTTTTGTTTTTTTTTTTGAAGCATTTGCCTAGCTAGTTTGTAGGTCGTAACTATCTTTTTTTTTTTTTGATCGGTTAGGTCGTAACTATCTTCGTACAGAGGTTTAAAAACTAGTGTAGATTTGTTTTTGATTTTTATATAGTTGGTTCATCTTAATTCTGAGCATCCTGTTTATTTTATTCTTCATCATTCTGAGCATGCAATATGGTGTATCTGCAATGGGCTGAGCATTTTAACAATATAAATCATGGATGATGAGTGCCTCACGGGCATGGTTACAATTTCTCAAATACATACCATAGATCAATTCTTTTCGAGTTAATTCAGGTTTGCAAGCATTTGTAATTATGAGAAAGTTATACATATCTTACACAAAAAGAAACATCCTTTCACCCCTAGATAGAGCTAATCCTCTCACATGCCTTTGTTGCATTTTAACTGAATATTTCTCATTTCTTCTGTTTCAATCAATTGGCTCTCATGTATCCTCTGTTGGTATACCAAAAAAAAGAAAATGGTCAGTTTTCCATGTAATTAGTATCCTACAAGTATCTGTCGTTTCTTCAGGATTTTCGGAATCTTGTTTTGACTTTTGACTTCAAATAAATTATTACAATAGGTTTGTGCAGTGGGGAAAACAAAAGGAATTTAACTGTAAATTGCTATAACAGAAGTAATGACTATTATATCTGAGAGGGCTAACTAAAATTACCTGTGTTAATCTCTCACAACCCAATAAGCTGTAATATGGGAATCTCACTTTAGGTCGAGAAAAACTCGTTTGCTTCGTAGGCAAGAACTTGTTTCCTGCTTCATCTGTACTGATTTCAAGTCCACATGAGTAGCAGAAGGACTCCACATCAGACTCCTGAAAGCGTTCAGATTTCACGTGCACAGGCAAATGTGGATCAAATTTTAGTTGAGCAAAAATTAGCAGGAAACCTGATAAATACATTTGATGATAGACTTACCTGCATTAGTAAGAGCTTTGATAGGTCTTGTAGTGGGTATGGAAAGAGCTTGTAACCCCCGTTATTGATACAAGACACCGCTAGTATGCGAACCTTTTAGAGAAAGTACTGGTTAAGAACCACTTACTGGTTAAACAAAGACTTCATGGTTCTAAAGAATGAAATATCATGAACATCAGAAACTAGTCATCAATGATACAAGTGTTTGCAACAGAGATTGAGAAAATAACCTCGTAAATAGAAGGTTCCAGTAAGCAGTATTGTAGAAATGATGCTTCTGCTGCTGTAAAACTTAGAAATTGTTTGTAATTGCCTATTCTGAAGAACCTGCCCTATAAGATTAACAAACTTTTAGAGACTACATGAAAGAAAGTTTTATGTTACCGAACAATGCTACTGGTAATATAAACACTTCTGCAAGTGTCTACCTGCAAGTGTCTACAGTTGAGTTAAGCAACATACCTCTACTAAGAAGAGAGGTTCAAAGAAAGGAAAAAAAAAAGATTATTTTACTAGACTAAGAAGTAACCTTAAAATTCGCCGAGCAAAGCTCATTTCTTTTGACTTAATTATAGGAGTAGGCAGCCGTCGAAGCCACAAGGATAGTGACTCACCCTGTCGACAGAGATAACAGATGAAGTGTTGAAAACAGACTAGCATGGCAAATTTACAACGAGAAAGAAAAACATAATGTCGTAAGGAGCCAGACCGTTGAGTGGCTGTTAGAACCAAGTTGAAGGAGTAAATAAAATGAACGGAAATAAGCTTCGTTCACATTACAAGGGCCTGACTCCCGATTGGCATTGTATAACTCATAAATAGACAAAAGGCATTTAGAGAGTTGCTCCATATTTAGGTGATGCAAAGGAGATATGTCGGAATTGCTACTACACCGTGAAAGCTTGTGATGGGATGTAATGTGGAATTTAACCTGTAGACCAAATATGTGAGTATTTATGCCATAAAATGGAGCTTAAAAAAGTTTACAGACATAAAATGAACATTTGAAGAATTTCCTGAAGAAAATGTTAAAAGCTAACTAATATAGCATCGAAAATGTATACAATTTTAAGAGCAGCCGCAGGACAACACTAAACTATAAAAGTAATAAATTAATATTATTAGTCACTCATTTGATAATTGAAAGGATAATCTTATTAGAAATAAATGTTTTGTCTAGATAAGTCATACCATTTCCTCGTACATGTAGATTACTCGATCATTAACAATGTTTTGCATGCCAAGATCTTGTCGAATGGACCTAGTCCTATCAAAGATGAAATCGTGAAGTACTTCGAACGGATGCTCTGAAGAATCTAACAAGTTCAAAAGGTAGGATAATGTATCTTCCAACACCTGAAGAGGGCGCACATCTGATGGGTGTGAATCCACGGTAGAGATAGTCCTGCAAAACTAGTAACACAGATTCATCCACTATTAAGTATTATCATATAACTCCTTTTGGGCATCGAAACTACCAAATTATAAGTCGAAATACAAACGACATAAAGAAACCAGTCACTTAAGTCGCAATAGCAGAAAAGAAGACTAGGGCCTACATATATGAACTAAAAAGAGAACAAGAACACGAAACTACAGGAGATTGCAAAAATGAAAAGCAAATTGTTTCTATTACTTAAGTACAGAAACAACTAAGACAGCAGCTAATGATTAGTAATGATTAAAGCTAATTTGAGAAAGGAAAGCGCATTTTAAACATATATATTGGAAGGATGATAAAGAGATCCACGTTCACGATGAACTTGTTCAGAACGGCATCTGAAGCTACTATTATGGTTATTCATAAAACGTGGTTTTTGGTTAAACTAAAATGATAGAAACATAGTTACAGCAAAATAACTCAGCAAGTAATAACCAAATAAATAAAAAATTCAGTCGAACAATTATATGCTTCTAACGTAATTGTACATCTACGAAATTTCCACGATTCTGAGCCAAAGTTAAGGGATGTTAGCAGATTTTCAGAAAGACCGAACCTTATTGAGGACCAGCAGATCAAAATATGAAGATGAAAAGCTAGAGAAAGTTAATAAGAACATTAAGTAAAGGCCCAAGAAAATATTAGAAGCCAAAAAGAGAAGGCCAACATATAGAGAAAACTAAAAGGTTGAAGTAAGAGAAGTTAACACACTATGTCCTTTCATGTTTACCTTTTTCAGCAAGGCTTGGAGATGTTTTTCCAGGGTTGCCATTTAACCTCTCGATTACAGACAAATCTCTTAATCGTTCACGCTGAGCTCTTTCCTTGGCTATTTATTAAAATTTTAAGAACTAGAGAAGCAACAATTATTCACTGCAAAGGGATTTGCAAATTACAGAAACTGTTTCACAAACATGCATTTGATAAAATCTCGACATGCTAGTGACTAAAAATTGAGGCAGGTGGTGATTCATAACTTTGCTTTAATGAATGCGGAAAAGTTTCCTTGCCTTAAAAGGAACCATAAGAATAATAAAAATTAAACTTTCCAACTACTTAATGCTATGGAAAACTCCTAAATACCAATGAAAGGTGTAATATAAAGCAGCAATGCCCTATAAGAGTTTGCAACCACATTCGGAGGATTCAATTCTTTCCTTCTCCAGTATACAAGATTTAGATACTAAAGTGTACCAATGAAGGACAACTACACCAGATGACAAGGATCTTGAACTGGCACGTTTGGAACTGGACCTCAACATGTTGGTTGAGATACTTTCACAAGGTGCAGATACTTATTTTTTAGGCGACAGATTACTCAAATGACTTCAGCTATCAGACTAATCTTTATAGAATTACAATGACAAACCTACTAATTAATATATGTATATTGAATACCTAAGATGGGACTCCTATGTATGTTTGATATATTTGTGCTGCAACCAATACAGAGATTAGTAAGGAACTCACTGAGCTAAAAATTGGTTATCCCCTTGCACTGTGCTAGCAAGACTCAGGCAGAGATCTCCAAGGCACAACTGGCGGAACAGATCAAGGTAGCACTCCAATGATTGATTCCAGACTTCCAGTTAACTGTCAGCATGAACTTCTCAAATACTCGGTTACAAATCATATACTCAAAACCTAAAATCCAATCTTTAGCTCAGTGAGTTCTGTGTTTTGAACCACCTGGAGATTGGTTCCAGATTGGAGATTACAAAAAACCACGCCATGGCTCATGAATAGAATTTCCCGTGAATTGTTGTTATTAGCCGTCAAACCTTTAGATGGAAAGATTTTTGCTCTTGCAGCACCATATAAGAGCATGTGGCATTTTATGATGTCATTTAACCCCTTGCTTAACTGCAGTATAATAAGTAAGCTCCGACATTTTAGTTGTCGTATATTTCTTCCGGCTAACTGTTTTTCTTTTTTCGATACAACCCATTCTATTTTTTTCTCTCGATTTTTTTAGCTTCGCTAGTTCTTGAAATGAGTATGTAGACGTTGGACTTCCTTAATCAAGATGAATAGATTTAGTTGATCTAGACAGCACTCGATCGAAAATATGTAGAAATCGTTGCTTAAGCTTTCATAACTATTTTGTCATAGCTACTAGTTGTTTTAATAATCCACAAGTAACTTGTTCGTCGGTAAAATCCTCCGTTCATAACACATTGAAAGCAAAATAGCCATTTTTTTTATCCGAAAATGGGTCACTGGTCCAAATATTTTTAAATCACGGTTCAAATGGACAGACTAAAAAATAGTTTGGGTGAAAAGGCCAAACAAAAATAGTAAGGATGAAACTGATTTCATCCTAGCTTAAATTTAAAAAATAGCAAGGATGAAACTGGATACATCCTGTGTAAATTAAAAATAAGAAAAAATATTTGAAAATTGGCACGATGAAACTGGTTACATCCTGCTTATTTTTACATTTTTGTCCATTTAAACATTATCAAAATCTAATTGTCCATTTCACCCAGAAATTGTCGATTTTGGTTTTTTTAACCAATTTTGTGTTTTTTTATCAACTTTTCAAACCGATAAGTGCCTAGTGAATCCAATAAGTTTGGTTCATGGTTCATTGACTTTGCTGTGTATACAATCCAACAAGTATCAGTGAATCAATGGTTCTTGATGCTGGATAAAAGAAATTTGGAGTGACCCTAATTCTACTGTATTGTATATATAAAGCAAAGAAAGAGTGTTCATGTCTGATTCTTCTTTGCAAATCAAAATTGTTTTAAATTATTGAAACACCAAAAATATTAAAACCTTGCATTCATATGAAGATCATATGACATACACCATTTTTTCAAGTAACAATAAGCTGTTTTTATCAGTTTTGGTTGAATATTGCAAGTTTCGGAAAGAAAACTATTGAATTCAGAAAGATGGTCGAACTTAAGCTGATTACAGAAAATGTTAGCTTGAATCCACCCTGCACTTCGTTCTTCATCTGGGGGAGGTGTACAGATTTTGGTCAAAACCTTAACATATACCTATAAGGCATCTGACTCTTAACCTTGTTATGTTAACACTTAGCATCCATCGGAAGTTGGATACTTGTTCCCAGGCTATTTTCATTGTTTAGCAGAATTGTTAATCTTTTTTGTTTGATGTCTTGGCTAGATTTCAAAAAATCATCCAACTCCTCTAAAATAAGGCTCAAAAAATCATCAACTTCCATAATTTTTTGTTTACGGCTGAATATATTTAGCTCCTAAAAAATCGGTAAGTTATGCCTGAAGTTTAAACCTTGGGTTAGATGACGTTACAAAATGCCACATGCCGGGTATGGTGTTGCTAGATCAAAAAAATATTCCCCTTTAGATTTTCATTTTTTATTAGCCGTTAGATTTTTAAGGAGTGGTACAAAGAATATTCTCAAAGAATAAAGTGTAAAATATAGATTAAAAATCGGTATCAACATAGTCAATCTCGGCCGAGATGGTCGTGATTCCGCCGGAATTCCCGTTTTCGGCTTTGGGGCAGCGAAATATATGATATCGGCGAAACGAAATTGGGGAGGAAATCTCGGCTGACTCGGCCGAGATCACACCGAGACGAGTTAGCTGAGATGAAGGTAGTTTAATAAATTTCGTGCAACTAAATCCCTAAAAGTCTAGAACTCGTTTTTCATCAGTCTTCACTTCTTCTTCTTCTGGAAAATCACTTCTCTTTCAGATTCTTTGCCACCGTCATGTGTATTTGATAATCTCGATAGAGTTACAGTCCATGTTTTACGGTAATTGAGGTACTAATTAGTCTGTAAATCCATCATCTTTCTTAAATTTACACATGCATCTTCTGCAGTTCATATTTAAAATTCTTGTTGTTGATTTTCAATTCAATACTTAGATACTTTTTTTATATTATCTCAATTTATCTAAGATTAGGTTTCTTGTTAATGACTTAATATGTTCGTCACGGGTTTTTTATCATGAAAGATACTGATTCAATGTTACTAGGTTAAGGTTAGGGATAATAAGAAAATCAATGGGATTTTGGTGAGTGTCCTGTGAAAAATTGAACAAAATAGATGTTAGGTTGAAGTTTGTCGATTCTTGTTATTCGGTTTTTCTTTAGGTTTTAAACGTCTCTTATCTCTGGATTAATAGCTTGCGACTACTTGTTTTCACATCAATTTAGTCAGTGTAATACTGACCACTTTGATGTCTTTCTTTAGACGTTAACTTTATGTCATATTTTTCCTCCTTTTCTTGTTGAGATAAGGGCAAATGCTTCCTTGCACCTATTTTTATTCTTTATGATTTTTTTTTCTCAGCGAGTTAAAACAATGATAGTTTGCAAATGCAAAATCACTTAGAAGATTAGAATAGTAGAGGGAGAACAAAATGTTCATTGAGGAGAAAAAAATGTCTGCAATCTCCACAATGGCTCTTGTAGGAAATTTTATAGGTTGACTGATAGGTTTTAGAATTTCAGACCTTCCTGGTAAGTTGATATTCTCTTACTAGGTTAAAGTTAGGGTATTGATTTATCATCATAGTTGATCTATATGTGTTAGATGAATGTGGTTAAGACAAAAGTGTTCATATAGCTAAGTTTGGTTAACTATTATTGAGCCAACTCAATATACACGTTTAGGTACGGTTACTCATATCTAAATGAAAGTATATTTCATTTGTGTGTGACAAGCTAAGACCATCTAACGGTGGAGAGATATTTCTTTGGTTTCAAGCAGACTTAGCTTGTATCTTAAATCAAATTTTCATCTAACGGTGAATATGGAATGCTTTGTTTCTAAGCTAACTTAGAAAACCCTGATTTGAAAGAATATATAAGGAGAACTCTAGCAACTGGGAAACCTAATCCCCACACCTCCTGTGTGATACTAGTTGCGACTAGAGTCGATTCTTCTTTAACCTACGTTTTTCCTGAAACCATTATAGGTTAACGACTTGAATACTTCATTGGGATTCTGAAGCCATATCCAAGTATTTTCTTTATAGTTGTGTATTATGAACTTACTTGTTCTATCGTGTTGAGTAATATCTTCTCTAAGATTTGCTCGAGATTTATCTCCGATAGGTAATATATAAAAAGTAATCACAAAGCTCTTCGTCTCATTATTTGTGATTTCACAATAACTTGTTCTACTACCATATAGTTAAGTTATTATGAGGTGATTGATATTTCTAGGTTGTTCTTCGGGAATATAAGACCATATTATCTATTGGTTCTTGTGCACCTTGATTTATCATAAGACGGAACAAAAAAATTTATAGGTATTTTTTTGGGAGACAGATCTATTTATCAGAATATACATTTCTGTGGGAGACAGGTTTGTTTATAAGTCTACGACTTTGGGTCGTAGAAACTCTTAGTTGTGGGTGAGATCATCTAAGGGAATCAATCGCGTAGAGTCCTGATGGGATTCAGAGGCGTAAGGAACGCGACTGTAGCTTGATCGGTGTGGAATTGGTTAGGGCTCAACTACATTCCAGTCCGAAGTTAACTTGTAGTAGGCTAGTGTATGTAGCGTCTTAATACAATGTGGTGTTCCAAACTGGACTAGGTCCCGGGTTTTTCTGCATTTGCGATTTCCTCCTTAACAAAACTTCTGGTGTCTGTGTTATTTATTTTTCGCATTATATTTGTTTATATAATTGAAATATCATAGGTAATGCGTCGTTCAATCAGTTGTTAAATCCGACCTTGTTTGTTGGATATAAATTGATTGACACTTGAACACTGGTTTTTGACGCCATTCAAGTTATTCTCTTAACAATCAGTTCACGGATTCCATCCTGTTGATTTGCTGATTGATTTTAGAAAGAGATACAACTCTTGGATATCTTTCCTTGATTGAGTCTGACTGTCTAGTTGATTCTCTTGGAATTATATTGGAGTTAGTCCATGTTATTCCTCCGCTTTTTCATTTAGTATCAGAGCAGGCAAACACGCTAAGACCTCATAAGTCTGTGTTTGTAGCAATCTGACTATATGGACGAGTTTATCTCTAATAACGTACAAGTTCAGAAATTACCAGCTGATTTTCAAAGCTTGGATTCTCCTGAGAGAACTGTCACATCTAAGTCAATATCTAAACATTCTCTTGATGTATCTAGAAACTGTTGATAACTGGGAAACACGCCTAGAAGAACAGTTGGATGAACTTTCTGGCGAAGGTGACTCGGATATTGATAGAGATGTTGATGAGGAAATCTCATAGTATGTTTAATTGTTGAAATCGGTGGAAAAGTTGACGACTTCTGTTGTCACTCCTTTTTTAACCCATCTCTGTCGAGAAATTAAGAAATTGAGACGAATTTACTCAGGTCTTTATTCTTGGAATAACATTAACGATTCAATGCTCAAAGATCGTGTGAATGACCTAAGTAAAAAGTCACTTGAATGTGATAATCTTCGTCAAGATTTCTATAAGTTGGAAGAAAAACTTGCAGCAACTGAAGCAAGGATTAAATCCCAGCAAATAAGTTCTGATGACAGGGAAAGCGCTTGTCTCGCTCGAGAAAAACGCCTTGAGGCTGATTTAGCTGTTGCTCATGGTAAAATCAAGATGTTGGAAGAAGACTTGAAAAAGTTCAATACTAGCTCAAACAAATTAACCATATGCTAGGAGCAAGTAAAAATCATCGTGATACACGAGGGTTGGCAAGGCTGTCTTAGGCACTGGGCTGTATAGGTGGCCGCCTAGAGCCCCAAAAAATTGGGGGCCCAAATTTTTTCCTTTTTTGTTGTTATAGGTAATATGTGACAGTTATAAGTGTTGGGAAACATTTTTGTTACAGTTATTTATATTAGAAATGTTGTGACACTTATAATTGTTACTAAATGTTTTGAAACATCTATACAACCGTTACTAAGTTTTTGTTTTATGAATCAACATTCCCTTTTATACGTATTTTATGTTAATTTATGAGCTTAAAACCCCAAAATCCAACCAAAAAGGCTGGAAATTTTTAGGCGGCCTTCGGCCTCATTGCCGGTTCAACGTTATCGCGTTAAATATTTTTGATGTATCTCCCCCTAAACTAAAAATATAACTTTGTCTTTGATTTGGTAACCTGTAAAAAGGCCCCATATTTTAAGTCTGCCTAGAGCACCCCAAAACGGTAAGACGACCCTGAGGGTTGGGATATAAGGGAATAAATGCTTTTCTAGCAAAGAGGTAAAATTTGTCAAGGCTAGTGACTCTTCTCAACAAAATGTTTACATTGATGGAAAAAGTGAATTTCCCTCACCGACAGTTAGATTCAAAAGAGCAAAGTATATCAACCTCCAAAACCAACACACATGAATCCGGGTAAGAACGTTTCTTATATTTGTCATTATTGCGGAAACAAAGATCACCTGAAAAGGAGATGTCGTTTTCGTATAAGGAATTAAAAACTTCATGATATTCTTGTTTGGGTGTCAAAAGAAGTGATTAAACCTAGATCATATGTTAAGGATAATACCCTTGACATTATCGGTTGTGAACGTCCAACCTTTAGGCAAAGGAATCAGTGCTATGATAAACCTATATTTGCCTATAAACGTCGTACGAAGTCTTTTCACAATTATAATGATTATCAAAAGATAACTTTGTAAAGACGAAGACAAGATCTGATGCTCCCAATTGGAGAAATACTAACTTGCAAAAGAATAGTTAATCTGTTTCTCTTCCGAGAAATCTAGAAGAGATTAATGGGAAGAAGGTTCTGATTATTCCCAAACGCACTCAAAAGTGGGTACTAAAGAAAGCCAACAATGCTTTGAGTGTGAAAAGGAATGATCTCCCAGAAAATTCCATGACTATGGAGAAGGTTGTATCCATGATGTTGGAAGTTAAAGATTTATTTGGAAATATGTATTTGGATATGAACGGTTCTAAAAGTGATCTCTTTCATGATAATCCAAAAGTGAAATACAAGAATTGGTGGAAGAAGAAACGAAGTAAGCCAAAGACTATAGATTGTGAAAAATCAAGAGTTGCAAAAAAGTCGGTTTCTGTCACCTGTGGTGAGCAAAACATTGTTCACATCAACACAACTTGATTGTGGTTGAAGTGCATCCACACCAAGGAATGCCCTGCTATGCATACGGTGAGAGAAACACAAGAATTGGGGCGCATATATTATGTTGAGTAAGATTTTGACTTTTTGGTAAGACGGTAAAGTTCGATTGGATTCTTCTAAAAAGGTATGTCTGTAAACTTGAGAAAGATTTATGATTTTATTATTTGCTTAAAGTGTTTATTATGATCCATATACCTTGTGTATCATTCATGTCTACCTAACTTGATTTATGTTTAAGGTTTTTAAATGTTTAGGTTTGAAAATAGTAGTTCGGGATGTTCGGCCTTCATGGTACACGTACCAGGTATGCATACCATATTTTAAATTAAAATCTAGGGACTTCAGTTTGCATACTGGTTTGCAAACAGTTCCAGGTCACGAAATTCGTTCGCGAACTGGCACATAGACATCGATATTCGGTAAACTTGTTTTGGCCGTAATTTATTCGTACGAACTCGGAATGACCTCATTCTTTTTGAATTATCTTCCTATTTGAATTTTATTCAAAATGGTGATGAGAAATCCTGAATTTGGATGAGTTAAGATTGGTATTTGTCCCGTCTCTTGTTTTTGAGTGTTTTCCTCAGTTTCGTCGCATTTGTGCCACTTCTCTTGGACTTGGGCACTTGGATTCTTGGAGTACTTATCTTCTAAGCTCATTTATAGCTCTTTTAAGAATGTTTTTGGTGAATCACAAAGAAGGAAGTTCAAGAATGGGCAGTAGTACGCGTTTCTCTAGTATTCTTGAATGTTCACAATCCTCTTATGTGAACTGCGGTGCATGGTCGTTAATGATTTTGTATTTTGTTATTTGATTAAGAAAATCTTTTTGTACGCCTTTGGTAGCCATTTTTGGTGAAATTCGTGCGAAAAAGATTGATTCCACCTTCTAAGCGCAAATCATCATGTATATTCTTTACAAGTCTGTCTCTTCGTTTTGTTGTCTAGAAAACTACTTATGAGAAGGATAACTAGGGTTTGGAATAACAATTATTGTGATTACACATAGCTATTGCCAACAATTTTCATCTTACAATGTGCTTAGATTTATTTATTTAAATTCTAAGTTATTTGAAAGATGATTTTGCAGTATTAATTTTTATTGATTTTATATATTACAAAAATATTTTATGGAATATGTGTGTTTACGTCCGTGAACTATAATTATCTCATATATGCTTAAAAGTTAAGTCTATTATGTCTTTATGCAAATATTGATAAAATATAGAATAAACTTTTGAATGTTGCGCAGTATTGAACTTTTCCTGATCCACTTCTATGTGAAAGTACTGTATGGTTCCGTAAGTTTTCCTATGTTGAGCATTTCCGATTAAATTAATCAATAAGGTCTTCTTGTGGTTAATTTACTCGAGTTTTCTGAATACAAATTCATGTTTCATGTAATTTGTTAATGCCCAAAGAAATCCTTCTTTTCTTGTAAAAGTAAGGTCGCTCTTGTTGTTCTTTCGGGAATGACATATTATGGGGGAGAGTTATTAATTGAACTTGCGCTTAGTTGAAAAATCTTTGTAGGGAGTGTGGTTGTGGAATATTCTAGGAGTTATCTTGTATTTTTATTAACTCTTTGGTGAATACACTAAGTTTCGACGATGTGAAATCATCGAAACAAAGTTGATATGTTCTTCTTTAGTCATGAAGTATCTCAATGGGAATTTCATTATGATCCCGTAGTTTTCGTACCGTTTCCAATTTATATTGACAAAAAGGGGGAGAATTATTTTGTAGTTCGCACTACATACATATGATTTACGGATCATTATGTAAGGGGGAGTGGTTTTCATTGTGATATGAAGTATTGACTAAGGAGGAGTTATATGTATCACCATGGTATTATTATCCAAGTTGTGATGCAATTGGACTTTGATGATGTGTAATAATACTAAGACATTGTATAAAAATATTTGAGAACAATCGTTTTCATATTGTTATTGTTACAGATCTTCAACAACAATGATGTTGAGTCGAACACATTCAGAATCACTGGAATACTTAGAGCGGCGAAGAATTCAAGGAATTTTGAAGAACATAGGAAATCAAGCATGATGGATGAGAAGCTACAAATTTTATTTATTTTGTAATCCATATGTATTGATAGTTTTCTCGGTAAAATTGACAAAGGAGGAGATTGTTAGAGCACTGCTCGGTCGAACTCGCAAGCGTTGTTATCTCAAGCTTGTTTGTCAAATTTAGTTGATCAAAACTATAGTCTTGATTTCTAGTCTACTTATAGGAGTTTCGGACTAGGAAAGATTGTGTAGTTGAGCTTTAGACTTCACGTCGCTTACAACTGAAGACGAAGATCTACAGAAGAACTCGGAGGAACTTCATCAACAAAAGGTATGTGGTGACTAAAACTTATCTATCACTCAGAAGTCTATCTCATGTTGAGACAAAAGTCATATAGTGATATAGACTTTCATATCATACACATTTGTTATTTCGAGCTGAGTATAAATCACTTATCTATTTCTCGAAATATGTGTTGGTAGCTTTTTGCTTTAGTTACATTCATCATTATTCTTAACGAGTTTAGTTGGAAACAATTTATTTCTTGGAAACTAAATAATAAGTCAAAAGATGATCATGTGGAAATTTCCTTGAAACATCTTATATGATTTGAGTGAGACAGTTATTTGATGTCGACTTGGAAGGTCTCACATTGATCATTCGATCACTTAAAAATTTCTTATAAGCTAATGGTTTGTGTGAGACAGCCAATGTCGTCTTCTAAGAATGTTTCAATGATTGAAATGGGAGTCTAGAACTAAAACCCATGTTTGTAAAACATTACAGTATGCAAACGGTTTTAATTGTTAAAGTCCGGAAACCAAGTTTGCATATCAGTATGTAAACGGTTCTACCTGAGTTAGGTCTGGGATGACAGTTTGCATACCCGTTTGCAAACTGTTGGACAAGACCAAAGTCCGGAACTAAATTTTGCATACCCGTTTGCAAACTTAGTGGCCAAAGTTTTAAAATCGGTTTAGTATGTTTACATACTCATGAACAAATATATTTATGAAATAAGGAATGTAATTTTACAAACCGCGGCTTAATGTTCATGAACTGATTCTTGTACTTTATACATCATGAATCATTCCGATTTTGCTTTAATTGGATCATATATACTTTTATGTGATTGTCAACAATTGAACAACTCTATGAAACACAATTAGATTCATTTTCTTTCATGATTGATTGATCATCATAGTTGATCTAGATATGTTAGATGAATGTGGTTAAGAAAAAAATGTTCATATGACTAACTTTGGTTAACTATTATTGAGCCAACTCAATATACACATTTAAGTACGGTTACACATATCTAAATGAAATTATATTTCATTTGTGTGTGACAAGCTAAGACCATCTAACGATGGAGAGATATTGATTTGGTTTCAAGCAGACTTAGCTCGTATCTTAAATCAGATTTTCATCTAACGGTGACATGGAATGCTTTGTTTCTAAGCTAACTTAGCAAACCCTAATTTGAAAGGCTACATAAAGAAGAACTCTAGCAACTGGGAAACCTAATCCCCACCTCTCCTGTGTGATACTAGTTGCGACTAGAGTCGGTTCTCCTTTAACCTAGGTTTTTCCTAAAATAATTATAGGTTAACGACTTGAATACTTAAAGCCAGATCCAATTATTTTCTCTGTAGTTGCGTATTCTGATCTTACTTGTTTTATCGTGTTGAGTAATATCTTCTCTAGAATTTGCTCGAAATTTATCTATGATATGTAAGATATAAAAAGTAATCACAAATCTCTTCGTCTCATTGTTTGTGGTTTCACAATAACTTGTTCTACTACTATATAGTTAAGATATTGTGAGGTGATTGATATTTCTAGGATGTTCTTCAGGAGTATAAGATCGGATTATCAATTAGTTCTTGTGCATGTTGATTTATCATAAGATTGAACAAAACTTCATAGTTATTTATGTGGGATACAGATCTATCTATCAGAATAGACATTTATGTGGGAGACAGATTTGTTTATAAGTCTTCGACTTTGGGTCGTATCAACTCTTAGTTGTAGGTGAGATTAGCTAAGGGAATCAAGTGCGTAGATTCCTGCTGGAATTCAGAGGCGTAAGGAACGTGGTTGTATCTTGATCAGTATGGGATTGGTTAGGGCCTAACTACATTGCAGTCTGAAGTTAATTTGTATTTGGCAGCTAAAATGTATCAAACCACAACCACCATCTGAAAGTACACACATCCTATAACATGTCTTAAAAACCAAATAACAACTAGGAAAGCAAACATACGAAAGACGTTAAAATGAGTCAATATTTATTTTTTCTTCTTCGTAAACTTCATCAGGGTTTTCATCATCATCATCTTGTTCTTCTAACTCCTCAGATAGACCTATGTAGTCGTCATTGTCATTGGTAGAGGTTCACTCACATTCCCTGAAAAATAATCTGGGATCATAATCATTTCCTACATATTCCTATTCTTCTTCCTATGATTCAATATCCTTGAGGGGATTGCTAAAACTGTTCATATCCATTAAGAATTCTTCTGGATTACTCTCCATCCAACTTAGAAATTATGTCAGAAGGTCCACTTCAGTTATATCCAAGGAGGTGTAACATTTTCTTTTCCTTTATTATTCTGTTGGAACCTAAATAATAAAACAATACAAAAGTACAAGTTATGAACACATATGTCGAGAGTTGAACCTGTAATAGTTGTCATGTTATAGTTTAACCGACTATGCTGACCATAAGTGAAATTACATAGTCGTCAACTTTATTTTTCAAAACAATGATGACCTACACCCTAAAATTTACACAGGAAAAACAAAATTCATGTGACACTAAGTCATTATTTTATAAGTAATAAAAGATGACGTCCGAAATAACTATCGCATGTCGTCATATTTGAGAGACAATTACGATGATGGCCATGGTTATTAGCTCGTCAATCGCCATTAACACTATCAAAATTCGTCATGATCTTCATCCAGCGACCATGGCGACTACTACTAAATGTCAAAGGTCGTCATTATGCTAACACATATACCATGAAGACCTAAGCCTTTCAGATCATCATTTTGGATAGCCTAACCTAATATAACAAACATAATACACAACAAAATAATATGTTTGAGTTTAGACATCACTTACAGTCTTCTACTCGCCGATGATAGATTCTTTTCAACATCTTCGGGGATTTCATGCTTGGGTTCACTATTTCACTAGCTCCAACTTTTCTCTTATCTTTTTCTGTTAATTTGGAGGTTTTAATAACAGTTGTTGCTTCTGGATTGTTACTTGTGCTTTCAATTACCCATTTTTGAGGAAAATCAAAGATGACAATTTTTAGAGGATTGGTGGAAGATAAAGGAGCGAAGAAGATGAAATGGGTTTTAACTTTTAGGGTTAAACTGAATTTTAGAAATGTGGTATAAGTTTGAGTGCTTTTAGGTCAATGGAAATAGCGAAAGTTCACCATATTCTACCACTCCTTAGCCAAGGCTCTATGTCCATTTGAATTTTAGTATACCCCAATCCGACGAGTAAATTCAAGTCATAAATTTCCATAATGTCGTGAAATTATATGTGCACTTCAACCGCCACCTCCATATGACTATCATTTCTCTGCCACCGTTTATATCTACCCCCATTGTCGTCGCTAGCTTCATCCAGCAAGTGTTTCACCATACAACACCACCAATTTTATCTAAAGATTGTCATCAGCATCACCACCACCACCACCTTTATAAAATAACCACGTAGTACCCAATCACACTAGTTATAGTTACAGCTTATAAATAGTCGCTAATTAATTAATAAGATTTTTAATTATTTATAAAATCCATGAAATCCTAATAAGCCATAATGCAACCTACAAAAATCCTTATATATATCTATAACGCAAATCGTTGTATATCATAATGCAAACCCATATTCAAATTCATAAGTTTGATGTTGTTATAGGTCTTATAAATGTGCTTTTTCTTTTTCATTTTCTTTTTGAAGCAAATTCTATTATATTATGTGTGTTTATTTTTTTTAAGCATTATTGTATTTTGTTGTAGAAATAAAGTAGTTAGACGTCCAGTGAACTATAATAATACATGTAAAGTGTTATGGAACCAACGAATTGTAAATTTAGTACGGTAAATTACCATGTTAAAGTGTTTATAATATGGCCAACGTTGAAGTCAGATATGTTTTAAAAATTATTTTTGAATAACATCTATTAATAATAAAAACAAAAATTAATATAAATAAATAATAATAATCTATTACTCTATTTTTTATTATTTAATATTATTATTATTGTTAATGTAAAATTTTTTAAAATTGGATAAAAAGTATTTTCATAAGAAACTATTTGGAAACGTCGCAACAAGCTGAGCTCCAACATCTTGTTGTGCTAGCATACCAGTGAGCCTCATGAGAAAGCAACAAAGGAGCCGAAGCGGATAAGAGAGTGCATCAAACCCTTTAAAGGACGAGGATGACCAGCTGAGCTAGCTACTCGATTAATATTAATATTTTATTAGAAATATCAAAAATATTAATACACGGACAAATATACAAGGGTGAAATTTTGTCTTTTAAATATAATAGTAAGGTTAAAATAGAGAAACGATTAACTAAAACTGAATATGTCCCTAACTTCTCCCCTCTGCTTTTAAAAAATTATCCAAAAACAGAAATCTTTCCAGAGAAGAACAAGTTGATATTTCTTTACCGAACATCTTTTTCTAAAATTGTGTTTGATGCTAGAAAAAGGAGAAGACTGATGCGATGGTGGTGGTTATGCCTGGGGCTCTTGTTCTGTGGCGGAGCCATGAGGACTATGGAGGACAGTTGTCCTCCCTAGATTTTGTAAAATTGTTATTTCGAACATGAAGTTTTATAGTTCCTCGCAATTGTCCCCCCAATATTCGGATATGATTTTTTCATTTTCTCCTTAATTAAACTTGCATCTTAAGTTTCCATTGAAAAAACTGAGCTAATGGCTCTCATTGACTCTGATTCCGATGAAGAGTAGTTCCCTTCCAATTCTGTGGTTTTCATATTTGCTTTTTCTTGTTTTTTTTATCCAAAATGGTTGCACACCATGAAACTCATGTTAAAAATTAAGAACTTTCGATTCAATTTCTGATAGTTTGTTTTGATAGATACTCCTTTCATTAGAAAAAGGACCTAAAAAAATTCGCCCTATTTTTTGGGATGTTATCTTTCGGCTTTTATATTGTCCCCCAACCTCGATATCTTGGCTTTTATATTATGAAATTTTGATAGATACTCCTTTCATTAGATACTCCTTTCATTAGTTTTTTTTGATAGATACTCCTTTCATTAGAAAAAGGACCTAAAAATTTTCGGAATGAAATTTTCTTAACGGGTATATCTTTCTAGAAGAAAGATAATATGATTATGATTCTTATTTTTGGGACTACGTAGAGGATCCTTTTTACGGGCTCAAGGAGAAGTTTTAGATTTAAAAGGGTATATCAGTAAAAAGACGTCATTTCTATTACTTCATAGAAAGTAGAGCTAAGATCGACAAATTAGCACGAACGTATCACTGTTGATCTTCCAAACCATGAAGTAGTTCCTAACGTGTACAGGAAAAAGGTCATTTCATTCTACAGGAAAGGGGAGGAACCAAAATTTGAATAGGGCGATAGTTTCAAATAAAAACTAGAGTATAATCCAGTAAGAACTAATGGCTATCGAGGCTCAAATGTTGACTCTTTTCACCATAAAACAAGATACCGAACAGAAGCTCTTTTTACTAATGATACAATACAAACCAAAGGGAAAGGACGGAGAAGGATATTCTGGCTGATAATACTCATGAAAAAAGAAACAAAATGTCAAACACTTCATACTATCTATTACTTAAAAACTGAAACATGATAACTTTTGTTTATAGGTTGTTTTTTTCAACTGACTAGGTGGTCAATTCCATGATAGCGGAAACAATGTCACCATCACAAGCCTTGAGAGCCTTCACAGCCTTTGACCTGGATACTCCAGCCTGAGTCATAACCAACTCGATGTCCTTAGGTTCCACTCCTGTCTCATCCACTTCTTCATCATCCTGAGCAGCAGCAGATGTCTCGGGTTTGGAGATTACTTGACTGAGATCAGGAGCCTTAAACTGTTCTGCAGCTTGAGTCTGCAATTGTGAGCTCAAGTCCTCAATCTTTGCCTCTCCAAAGATTACATATGTGTCTGATGTTGGGCTCTTGAAAACATCTGGTTTAGAGATGACGAACAAAATCTGAAAGAACACAAAATATGTTTTATATATCTCATCTTCTCAGAATAACTTTTCATACAGAAATGCAGAAAAGGATGAAAACAGAAAGGGGGCTTACGTTCTTGCTCTTCTTGACGGTAACACGGCTGACACCGGGGATGGGTTTCATTCCAAGCTTCAACATTGCCTTCCGACTCTTCTTCTCGCTTCTACTCTGCTTTGACCTACCACTTCCATCAGGGTGTCCTGTTAACGTGTGGTAAGTTATTAATAAGAAGAAATAAAATTTTCAAGGGCAACATGCTGAAGGTTCTAGTCAGGTTTTACATCAGTCTACCAAAGTAATGTTACATTGACTGCTCTAAACAGGCAAAGTTGCACATATCAAAACATAAACACCATGATGCTCCATCTACTAGTCTCAGATCATAAACATGTGCTGTATTGCAACTCCAGCATCATTGTCTTCAACATTAATAGGAAGCTTAAGTGATCCAACAACAAACACATAAGCAGTAGAAACTAATATGTGGTTCACAAAGGAACCAAAAAGTATATTTTGGGATAACCATGCATTAATTTACTGAAACAGTTTTCTTAACAAATTCTTGTAATGTGATACTACCAATGGATCAATTTACAATGACACTTTAGGGAATGACTCAAATCATACTAAGAGCAACATCCACGGATATCAGATCATAAGATAAAACCATGCTAGTGATGTCACAAAAAAAAAAAAAAAAAAAAAAAAACAGACATCCTATTTCGAAGATCATTTTTCAAGAAACAGTTTTTACAATTCAGTTACCTTCAACATCATCATGCTCATCATCCTCATCATCGTCATCCTCGTCATCATCCTCTTCGTCTTCAACCGTGGGCTCATCAAGCTGAAATGAGGGAGCTCGGGATTAAACAACTTGATGAAACTTGAAAAGTATGACAGCAAAACTCAGAAAATTTAGTCCTATCACACAAATTCGTTAAATCATACACCTAGAAGCAAACGTGGCAGAAGCGAATGATAGTACTATAGTGTTCTGGCCACAACATGGCTGAAAACATGCCAAGTTAAGGCAAGATCAGTGATCTGCACAAGTTAATCGAATGCCATAAAAGGCAAAAGGTGCAGAATTCGCAAAGCTTTAAACATAACATCTTGTAATGTCTTTTACACACAATCCAAAGCATATCCAATATAAACATATTGAAGATCAATGTATTCAATTGACACTCTAAACCATCAGTAGAGAGTTCAATACAATATTATCTAAAAACAAGAAGCAGTAAGTCTTGGAGTTTCTGGTTTATTAAAGTGACATTAGCAATCACGGTTCATTTTCTATCCAAATTAACACAGATTTGGCCACCAATGGAAATACAAATCATGCCGATTGCCAAATCTGTCTGATGACAATAAAATCTGTCTCAGGCTGTTGATTGATTTCACTATGAGAACACCAAACCTTATTCACTGAGCAAACATGCTTGTAAGATGTTTATATTCACCAAATCGACATCAGAAAAAACAAAAGACGAAGACTACATATGTAAACAAAGTAATAATCGTTCCAGAAACAAACCCTAGAAAGTTAAACCTAGAAATAAAACTAAAACTGTTGAGATCTGATTAGTCTATGAAATTAAAAAGTAGGGAAAAAGAGGAGTAAGGTTACATCGATCTTCTGTTGTTCGAGGTGGGCGGCGAGAAGCTCTTCTTGAGTTTGAGCAGTCATGATTGTTAAGTGAGAGAATAAGAGCGACTGGGGAAGAGAAAAATGAGAGACTGAGAAGAAATAAAACGATTCAATAGAAGAACCCTTAAACCCTAGGAGAGAGAAATTTATATGGAGGACGGATTTATATGGAAACCCCTAAAATGCCCCTAGTTTACTTTTTTGCTTTCCTCAAAATGACCATCTGTTGTGAATTAAGCCGTGAGAATGGTTGGGACTTGGGGATGGGATCCATCGGATTTGGCTTCATCGGCATACAATTCAATACACGTTAGATTTTAAAGCAATCCTGTTAAAGAGGCGGCGGGTAATACGACAAACAAGGTCGTTTACATGGTAATTTGAAGTGGCCTTTATATAAAAAAAACTGAAAATGATTAATAACTTTTACATATATTTTTTTGCTCAATAATAATTTTTATTAATAGCCAAAATATTTTTCAAGAGTACAAAAAAGGTTAACCAAAAATACCAAAAAACAAAAAAATAGTCTTAAGCTATTAACAAAACAGAGAGCTTGAAATTATGATTTCACACTCTAAGTGAATCTGTAGTATGCTTGGTTCTCTTTTTCTAATTGGATTAAGAAAGGTGGTCTTGAATTGTATACATCCTGCTCTCCTTTTCTCATTCTCGATCCTTTCTTTGCTGGAGAGTCAGCTGAGAAATTAGTTTCTCTGTAACTGTGGCATACCTCTAATTCTACAACACTGTCACAGATTTTCTTCCATCTGTTAATAGCAAACCAGGGAATTCTGTGAGTTTTAAAAGCTTCAATAACTGCCTGAGAATCTGATCTGAAAATAAGATGAGTGTATCCTTTATGAATGGCTCATTCTCCAGCACATAGTATGGCTAAAACTTCAGCATAGTAATTTATAGAAATTCCTAGTCCACCTGCAATAGCTACTATGCATTCTCCTTCACTGTTTTTGGCAATAAATCCATATCCAGCTACACCTGGATTTTCTTGAGAAACACCATCACGACAGAGAAGAAGTTTCCCTACTTGTGGCAGATTGAAGAATATTGTCTGTATTCTAGATATTCTAATGTTTCTGCATTTTAAACCAAAATATTTTAAGACTTGTAAATCATATGATGTATTCCACATGTGAGACTTCATTCTGATTTCACATTCTGTAGTAAACTTCACAATTCTATCTTGAATAATCTTTACATTTGGTTTTTCTTCATCATACACACAACTGTTTCTATGGAACCAGATATCCTTTATTGTTATGAAAGATGTCATTCTCCATAGTTCTTTGATAGTTGGACTGTTATGCTTTGCTAATGATAGCATTTCCTCTGCAGATCTTGGATTTAAGAAACAAAATATCCCACCAAGCCATTTCCAAATGATCTCACTGAAGTCACAATGCCATAGTATATGGTCAAGATTTTTTTCTGATTTTTTGCAAAAAATGTATCTTGAAGCTAGTTTAAATTTCCTGGTTTTCATTTTGTCATATGTAGGAACAATTCCCCTAAAACTTTTTCATACATTGCTTGCAATACTGGGGTGGACAGATGAAGACCATACCTGCTTTGTCCATGACAGTTTTGGAAATTTTCTTCTCACGCATTCCACAGCTGAAGCAACTGTAAATTCTCCAGTAATTGATCCACACCAAATTTTCTTGTCTTCATTTGAACACACCAAAGAAAGCTCATTTGGTTGTATCATTTCCAAAACTTCAGCTAGTAACACCCATTCTCCTTCTAGAAGTAGATCAGATACTTTCATATCAGGGAAAAAATTTATGTATTAATTTGCTGGGAATAGATCTTTTAGTGCTCCCTCCTTCACCCGAGCATCTTGCCATACTGAGATTTTAGAACCATCACCCACTAGCCATTTTGAATGATCTTGTATATCTTCTTTCACCCATTTTAGACCTGGTAAAATAGATGATTTTTTATAGTACTTTTTCCAATCACCATTTTTTGTCATATCTTTCTCTTGGAAGTATTTTTCCCACTCATCTGATCCATTTTGGATTTTTCAGAGCATCTTCATTAGGTGAGCTTTATTTATTACTTCTAATCTTCTCAAACCTAGACCACCTTGTTCCATTGGAGCAGATACATAGTCCCATTTTAGAGTTATACATTTTATTGTGGAGGGATCACCAGACCAATACAAAAATTCTTACAATTCTTTCCACCTCTTGAATAACTTTCTTGGGCCACTTATAAACTGACATGTTGTATATAGGTATACTGCAGGGAACATGCTTAACTAAAATTAGTCTTTCTTGAAATGAAAGTAATTTACATGATATTATTTGATGCATCCAGGAGATAGTATAACACCTAAATACTTATCTGGAAAAGAAGCTAGTGGCATATTGCATTCATTTGACAATTGAGATTTTCTAAGCTCACTAGTTCCTCCAATAAAGCATTTACTTTTTTCAAAGTTAACTCTTTGGCCTGATGAAGTTTGATAGTCTTTGAGAAAATTGAGAAGTTTTCTAATGTTTCACTTATTTGCATTGCAAAACAAGAAGATGTCTTCTGCAAATAGAATGTGAGAAGGTTGAACACCATTTCTTGATATCATTGGATGAATTGTTCTGTCTTGAATCATTCTTGGTAAAGTTCTACTTAAAAGATCTTCTTCAATAATAAAAAAAAGTAGAGACAAGGGGTCTCCTTGTCTCAGCCCTCTACCCACTTCAAAATAACCAACTGGTCCACCATTGAGAAGAACTAATATTCTAGCATATTGTAGTAGGATATGTATCCATTTTATTCCTTTTTCAGAAAAGCCAAACTTTCTCATAACTTGGAAAAGAAATTCCCAACTTAAGGAGTCATATGCTTGAGTTATGTCCAACTTGAGACCCAGATTTCCACCTCTCCTTTTAACATCAATTTCATTTATCAATTCAGAAGCAAGGACTATCTGTTCTTGTATATTCCTCCCCTTTATAAATGCACCTTGTTATGGAGATATAACTTTCTGAATCACACTACTCAATCTTGTTGTTATTATTTTTCTTGTCACTTTGAAACTGAAATTCATCAAACCTATAGGTCTGAATTGTTGAGCTCTTTTATCATTTTTAACCTTTGGTAGAAGAAGAAGGAAATTTGCATTAAAACCTTGAGGAATAAAACCACCTTTCCAACAGTATTTGATTGCAGCAGTTAAGTCTCTTCCAATTATTTTCCAAGCATATCTATAAAACCAGCCAGCAAACCTATCCGGTCCTGGAGCACTGTCAGGATCAAGATCATTTACCGCTTTTTTAATTTCTTCATAAGTTGGCACAACATCCAGAAACTTGTTATCCTCATCATTTATAACTTTTGGAACATCTTGAAATATCCCAGGAGTGAATTGTACTTCTTGAAATTTGAATTTGTCTTCAAAGTAAGATGTGAATATTTCAGCAATCTGTAATTGATCAGATACAATGATACCATCAGCATTCTCCAGCTGTACTATTAAATTTTGATATCTTTAGATTCACATGAAAAAATCTGGAATTAAAAGCTCCTTCTTTAAGCCATTTCACTCTGGACTTCTGTTGTAAAATATCTTTTTGTTGATCAGTGATAATTTCAAGTTCACCTCTTGCAGTCACTGGATTATTTAGGAGATGTAAATACATTGGGTTTTTATCTGAAATTAAAGTATTTTGTAAAACCTTGTCCTTTGCTTCTTTTAATTTTTTTTGTTATATCTCCAAAAACAGACCAATTCCATTTTTGAATTTCCTGTTTTAAAATCTTTAATTTCTTCGTGAAAACAAAAATGGAATTACCTGGAATGTGAACCTTCCAATAATTCTGTATTTGATGATTAGAATCAGGATGACTCATCCATACCTTTAATGCTCTGAATGGGACATTTTTGGTTTAGGAATTTCAGCATTAGCTCCATATAAAACTCCGTGATCTGATATTCCTCTTACTCCCACTTTATATCCCCAACTACGATACATTTCCAGCCATTTCTCATTGAAAACTGCTCTATCAAGATTGCAAACAATTCTTTTTTTTCATGCTCTATTATTACACCATGAAAAATTCAATTCCTTATCTTGGTGCTTGAATGAGGCTGCAATAATTTAAGCAGTCTTTAAATTCCATCATTGATATTTTTAAGGGGGCAAGCCCACCCTTTTTTTCCTCCACGTTCAGAATTGTGTTGAAATCTCCAATTACAAGCCAAGGTTTATTTAAATTGTTCAAAACCATCAACTTATTCCATAACTCTCTTCAATTAGCTGTCAGAGTAGTATCATGAACTCCAGTAATAAGAACATTTCCCACTTCCACTGTTATCTCTTGACTGGAGTTTGAAATTATTGAAGGAGAATTTATTGAGGCACTCCGTAGGATCCAAATATTTCCTTTATTTTCTTCAAAAGAATTATCAATGAGTTGAAAATGCATACCAAGCAATCTTAACTTCTTTATGAATTCAGTAGTAGCCCAAACTTTTGGCTCAGCTAAAGTAACTATAGAAGGACAAAAAAAATTAACAATACTTCTTAACTTAAATTTGGCCTTAGCTCTCCTGAGGCCTCTTATGTTCCAGTATAAAACTTTCATTTAGAAAGATGCGGTTGAGAAGGATTGGTACTTCTCTTACCTTGACCATTTTTACTCACATTGGAATTCAAATTTGCAGCCTGATTTCTTGTTGTCACATAGGCTTTTTGCCAGCTTTTTGCTTGATAAAATTTTCACTAGTCTTTGAATTTGAAATATCTAAAGAAGTATTAACTGAAGTATGAGCAGTAAGTTGTACTTGTATAATTGTTTCACCAACCTCTGCACTTGAATCAGTATGTTGCCTGTGAGTAATATTTTCACTAACTTTTGAACTTGAGGCAGTTGAAGTATCATAAGAAGGATGATTTGTATTTTGCTCTGTATGATTCATTGAAGAACCAATTGAAGGTTGAACATTCACCACAATATTTAAAGGAGGAGCACTAGAAACCATTGTAATAATCTTATCCACTGAAAGAGCTGGAAAATGTTCATGTGAATTAATAGATCCCCTAAAATCCTGAGATTTATCTTGTAAAATATGGAATCTCCCAGAAGAAGTCTCACCCGATTGTTGGATGGGGGGGATAATTGCATCAATCAATTCATTATCACTATCATTCAAAATATGGTCTTCAATATGATCAATAATATGATCAAAATCTTTTTCAGCTTTTGTAAAACAAATATCGAAACCTTTGTTTTGTTGTATTGATTTTTTTCTCTATTGTTTCTTTGGCTTTTCCACCAACTTCTCTTGAACATCTTCATAATGAGTTTCAGATTTTTTTATTTATGCATTCAGCTGTTAAATGCCCTACTATGTTGCAATGGCGACAATATTTTGGCATCTTCAATATTTGGACAGATTGTTCAAATTTTCCATACTTATGCTCCACAATCACTTTGTTGTGAACATACTTTGCAAAATCAATTTCAACTAAAACACTAGCATAATAACCAATTTCTCTTTTCAATGTGACTTCATCCACTTTTACTGCTCTTACCAATTTACTACCCATCCGGAGGAGAATACTTTCCTTCCAGTATTCTATACTCAATCCTGGAAAAGAAACCCATACAAATGCAGAAGAGGTTTTTTTTGTTTCTGGATTAAAATTAGGTCCCATGCCCTAAGTTTCAAAGTTTGATCCTCAATCATCCAAAGACCTTTCTAAATAAGACTCTATCTGCTTCATTATCTAGTTTGATGATAAAAAACCTTTACCCAGCGGTATGAATTGTAAAGAACCTTTAAGAACCCATTGTTTTTTTTAGTAAAGAAGTTGTTACATTCATCTTCAATTTAACAAAATCAAGTCTTCCAATCAAACTAAATCTCCATTCATTTAGACCATCTACAATAACATCATCAGGAGTAAACATCGATGGAGTATTTTCATGATTAATGGGAGAAGAACCAAAATTCAAGCTCAAATTTTCTGAAGTAGATCGAAAACCAGATCCACTTTCAAACATGATTTATGTTATTTAGGTACTATAAGGAACAAGATAATAAACACTAATCATCAGAAATGAAGAGAAAGCACTTGAAATTATGAAGAAGATCGAACAATTACCAAGAAAAACAAGAATTAATGAGCGAGTCGTTCGCCGATTTCGTCTCCGAGTCGTCACCGATTCGCAGAGCTAAAACAAATCTCAAGGTAGAAACAATATGTGAAAAAGTCACAATTAACCTTTACATAGTTTAGTGTTGATAATCTAGTTTAGTTTTGATAATCAAATTTCACTTATATTTACTCTAAAACAGATCAAAATCAGATTTTTAGAGTTAAAAAAAAAGTTTAGAGGAGAAGAAAAGAAAAACTTTTGTGATATTTGTGAAACCCTAGATTTTGATTCACTCAACCAAAATGAGTTATTCCAGTGACAAATTTGAGATGGGTGAATCTCTATATGGTAGATAAAACAAATATTACATACCTCTTGATGGAGATCCTGATACGGAGTATTTGTTAGATGATAGAGATGTTTTCACCCAAAGTAAAGGTCAATCTCAACCAATTGAAGAAATTAGCCAACAAACTGAAGAACCAGAGCCTGAAAATGACCATGTATACTTCTAAATTAGTTTCCATTAGATTTTTGTCGCTCAAAATTATCTAACGTATGTACAAAAATCAAAACTTTTACATTTTCAGAAGAACTTACTGTTAAAATTGTGCTCGTGACCAACCGTAACTCTGTGTTACGGTTCATGAGTTATCGAATACCAACCGTAACCGGTTCAATTTGGGGAAAACCCAATCGTAATACCAGTTACGGTTGGTAAAAAAAATCGTTAAGAACCGTAACCTAATTATGATTGCTTATGTCGTTTAGTAGTTACGAACCGTAACTCATCATGTGCATGGCAATATTTACTGCACTATTTACGGTTGGTAATATGTAAACCGAGACCAACCGTAACTTCGTTACAGTTTATTATTGACTTTTTTTTCCAACCGTAAATAACTTTGTATGTTTTCAATTTTGTTTTGATGTATTTACGGTTTGTTAGAAGATGACCATTACCAACCGTAGGTTTGTTAAGGTTCATATATGATTGTACTTACCAACCGTAAATCTGTTACGGTTTGTGTATCCTCTGTGGTTACCAACCGTACCTTTATATATGTTTTCGTTTTGTTGCCTCGTTTAGACTAATGTGGGTATATTTTTTTCCAGATCATGGATGTACCTCCCTTAATGGATAAACAACCTTTAGCAAATGAAGTTCTCACCGAAGATTATAGCTTTCACTATTTAACTGAGGAGACATGGAAGGAGAAAGAAGATCCAAAGAAGTGGTCTAGAGAACGAGACAAGTTGATTATGTGTATCATAGTTTGTAATGGTACCACTAGTGAAAGTTCCTTTCAAATGGTTTTGCGAGTGTAGTGGACAACATAGAAGTCACGCAAAAAAAGGTACCGTGCACGAAGCAAAGACAAAGAGTAAGAATATTACTTTCACTAAGAAGACCCGATGCCCCTTCAAGCTTCAATTTAAAAGGAACGCGGCAAAAAGGTGGTTTTTGGAGAAAGTTGTATGTGGTAGTCATAACCACCCTATACCGGAGAGTTTACTATCACACGCTTATGCTGGATGCCTTACTGAAGAAGAAGAAGAGAAGATCGTAGAGTCAATGACACAAATTCGTATGAAGCCCATTGATATCCTCGCTCACTTAAAGGAAAGAAACCCACAAAATGCTTCTACTTTGGCTAACATCTACAACGCAAGATAGAAATTGAAGAATAAGAAATGGGAACAAAGGATCGAAATGTAACAATTAAGGCATTTGGGGGAGCACATAAGTACTCGGTTTTCCACGATGAAGATGAGAAAGGACGAATAAAACATCTTTTATTGGCTCATTCTGAGTTTGTAAAGTTGGCACGGTGCTCTCATCAAGTGCTTCTAATGTATTGCATATACAAAACCAACAAGTTTGAGATGTTGTTGTTGAATATTGTCGGGCAAACTTCTACCAATGCTCATTTTAGTGTTGGTTTTTGCTTATTGAAAAATGAGCTCGAAGAGAGCTATGTGTGGGCACTAAAACTAGTGAAGTTATTCTACTTAGAGGGATATACTCCAAAGGTGATTATTACCAACAAGGAACAAGCTTTGTTGAATGCAATAAAGAGGGTTTTTCGGAAGCTCATAACCTTCTTTGCACGTTCCACTTGTGGAATAGTATTGAAACTAAGTGCATGCGCATTGTCCGTCCAACCAAAAAAAACGAAATAGATAGAATAAAGAAACTACCATTACATCAACAAGAGGAAGCCAAAGAGAAATATAAGAAGGATGACAAGTTGGCGGAACTAAAATGGGATAGTTTCAAAATGGAGTGGAGAGCCTTGACATATTCTATCACCGTGGATGAATATGAGGATAGAGCTCGTATGTTAGTGGATCATTGAAAAGAAGTATCCAAGTGTTGTGAAGTATTTGTTGGATCTGCACAAAGAGAAGTTTTCACTAACCAATATAGGCACTATGACAACAAATCTACAAGTACGGCGGAGTCATCTCACAACCGGTTGAAGAAAAACTTCATAGTTGTAATGGTGGGTTAGTTACGTTATTCGAAGCCACGGATGCGTATTTCCGCCGTGATCACGATAGAGTTACGCAGTCTTTTAAAAAAAGCCGAAGTAAAAAACGTACCAAATGGTTAGACAATTCGTGGCTAAGGGGAATTACATATCAAGTTTCGCACCGCGCAATTGATAAGATAATGTATGAAGTACAACATTATGAATTGGGGGATTATGAAGAAGAGTGTGTTTTCCAAAACATGACAAGTTTGGGACTCCAATGTTGGCATGTTATAGCCACATACCAAGAAAAAGTGATCCCGATTCAAGATGTTGATCCCTTTTGGAAATAATTAACATTCCGTGAAAAAAAAATTTATCAAGAATTTGGAGGAACGTTTGTCGATACCGAGATTGGAAAATCTCTAGCCGAGAAATATGCTACACTAAGCCGAGGCCAAAGGAAAATATGGTTGAGTAACTTGAGAGATTTCGTATATCCTCAATTTAGGTATGATATCAAGGAACCACCAAAGGGGAAGAGTAAGGGGAGGCCTCCTACAAAAAAAAAAGAGGTACATAGGAAATAAAAAAGCAAGGGAATTGGCGGAAGAATCAAAGAAAAGAGATCCTTCGGGTTATGAATGGTTGAGAAAGGAATATGAAGCGGAGGATGAGATAGAAGAGGATGTTCAAGGTAGAAACAAACAGAAAAGAAGTCAAGCGGATAAAGGAGAACCAAGCGGTCGAAATGTACGTGAAACATGTATCGATCTTCCTACTCAAGAAAGTGCAACAAGCAAAATTGATGTTAAAGGAAAAGGTCTGGTATTTCGCTCCAAAGAACAACAAAGAAGCAAAGTTGTTTTTATAGGAAATGGTTACAAAGAAAGTGGACAAAGATATGATGGAGTTAAAGGTAAAGGTTCCCATGTCGGTCCCGAGGTTTCCTCCCAAGATAGTTTAATAAAAAAACTTGTTGGTAAAGTTGGTGTTAAACAATTAGCAAGGAACAATAGAAAGAATCTGATGGTTGAAAAAATTCCGTCAAGTGGTGAGAAGGAGATGATTCGTATAAAAGGAGTGCCTAAACCACCACCTAGAGATGAAAATGATCGATATACCCAGAACTATTACATTCTCTATGAATATTACCTTCTTTATTTCCCCGAATTTATTCGTGATTATATCAAGGCCACGGATGATGTTCATGGTGATGGGAATTGTGGTTACCACGTCTTCGTGGATCAACTTGGACCCTTTGAAGACGTGAAAGAGTGGGGTTGTGACCAAGTTACTTACGTAAAGAAAAAATGCTTAATGGAACTACGTGGTCGCCGCGACTTCTATAAGCCGATGATGAGAGTTGAAAGAGACGAAACTGATGAGGTGTTAAATGAGAGCTTCGCGGAAATGGAAAGGCGGTTAATCGGCAATATATGTTTGATAAGCGAATATTGGATGCGCATGCCTATATGTGGCCAACTACTCGCCAATGTATTCAATTGCGTCATTCATTTAATCTCCAGAGACATGAGCCATACATTTGCACCAACAAGAATACCGTTTGACGAAGATTTGTCAACAACAAAAATAGTTGTCATGGCGCACGTGCAAGGAAATCATTACATCGGCCTCTGATTGCAAGAAGGAAGCCCATTAACTCCATTGTGGAGGGAATTTGATTGTGGCGGTGAACTCCCCAAGTCTTGGTGCAATCGATTTGAGAAAAGGATTGAATTATCGAAGGCCATAATGTTGTCTAGGCCATCCCAACTCATAGTTATGACTGATGATTCAGATGCGTAAAGGTTGTGAAGGGTGGTGAAATACATTTTATATTTTGAATTTTGGTATTTTGACTAAATGTGATGTGATTAAAAGTGACAATGTCTTATCTATTTGATTCACATCATGAATGAAGTATTTTGTTCAATTAATATATATCAAATCCAAGTATGTTGAGCTAATATCGGTAGGATTCAAGGTTTCAGGGTTATTTACGGTTGGTAACAAGATTCAATTACCAATCGTAACTACCTTTACAAACATATTTTAACTTTCAGGGTTATTTACGGTTTGTAACAAGCTTCAATTACCAACCGTAACTACCTTCAGAAACAAATTTTAACTACCATTGTAAGTTACGATTGATAACGGAACCAACATTACAACCATTAAACCATCTTCATTACTAAACCAACATTAAAACCATTAAACCATTAAAAATATAAATGATATTACAACTCATTCATTCATGCGACTTAAAATGATACTAATATCCAGGTCTACGAGTGCGAAAATTCGACCTTTTCCATCATCTCCATTCTTGAATAGAGCTCTCTAAAACTTCAGCGTCAGTTTCACCCCTTAATCGTATTTGACCCATAATACAAACTAATGCCATAAATTCTTGAACGTTATCCTGAATAGTTCCATGTCGAACATACAACATAATTCCATCGCGGTTATAAGGGTTACCTGTTTCAGAACAAAAGTTTTTAAAAAGAGTTGTCAAATAATTTGTACTCGCAAAACCACATCGACGTCGTTTTTCTCCTCTTTTTGGATAGAATAGAACAAAGTTGCGGCAAATACATAAATCTTCTTCCAAAGTGAATTCAGGGTTTGAGCCATAATCTAGTTTAAGGTAAGAAATGATTCATGTGGAGGTGTAACTTCTAGGAAGGAGGATAAGCATATATATATAACAAAAATAAAAATTATATTATTTAACGAATCTATATTTTGAAAATGAAGTTGTTGAAGGTTTCAACGGCTATATTTTCAAATCAAACAAGGACATGTGAGTGCAAACAATTATTTTTTTTGTGGGAAAAGTAAAGTTACGGTTGGTAATTACAATCACGAAAGGAAACGTAACACTGAAGAATTTTGAATTCCAGAGTTACGGTTCGTAACTATTTCGAACATACGAACCGTAACTCAAGAGAAAACTGAATTCCAGAGTTACGGTTTTTTAACGGCATAGGTTACCAACCGTAACTCTGCCAAAAACAAAGGATACAGAATTACTGTTGGTTAGATAAATACAAACCAACCGTAACTGGTGACATCTGAAAATTTAAAGTTACAGGGTGTTTTACGATTTGTAAATATAATAAAAGAACCAACCATAACTTGTAATGGTAAGTTACGGTTCGTTAAGGTGAAAGAGTTGCAAACCATAACTTAAGGTAGTAAAAAAAATTGGGTCTCGATGTGTTTTACGGTTCATAACAAAAATTAGTTACGAACCGTAACTTAAGGTACGATTTGTCTCTTTATTTGGTTACGAACCGTAATTGACTCTGTAATTAAAAATTTCAAACCAAAACTGTCACAAACAAACACACATATCCATAACTTCAAATTCATAGATAATATCCAAAAGTTCAAATCCATAACTAACACAAATAAGTACAAATTCATATATAATATCCATAAGCTAAAATCCATAACTAACACACAACTATTAGTTTGTCATAATATCCATAAGTTGAAATTCATAACTAACCACACACAACTAACATGAATCAATAACTAACACACAACCATAACTAAGCATGGCGCCCACCACGACCCCTTTTGTTGATGCTATCGCCACCACGATTTTTAGGACCATCACGACGACCACCGCGACTACCACGACCGCGACCATGACCACCTCTTTGGCTAGTACCTATTCCGTGCACCTCCTCTTCAAGATTTGTCTCTTCGCTGCTAGGTGAAGGTTGTCTATGGCTACTACTCGCACTTCCAAGAGAGTTTCTACTCCTCTTTAAGCCTCTTTCTTCCGTGACCAACCTATCATACAATTCTGCCATGTTTGGGTTATGCATGTTCCTTATTTTCTCTTGCAAGATCTTTTGTTAAGGAGCTTTAATCACACCATTACTACGGATGCATGAAATCATGCTATTTGCCAAAGCTTGTCCTCGCTCTTTCTATTCACATATCAAAAATAGTGTTAAGAGATTATTTCATAATATACATTAATCTTAAAATCCAAAGTCATGATGATAACAAAATTACGTACCGACATGAAATATAGCTTCTTCCAAGTCAAACCAAATAGACCCTTTTTCTCTTTGGTCTCATCGACCGCTTTCCTTTGTGCTATAGCCATTTGAATATATGGCTGGGCCTCCGGATCATTATTGATCACATATGGATGACCAAATGAGAATACCAAACCATGTAATCAGCAGCATCTTCTTTCGTGTTGTTACAAGGAATTTCCTCTCCCGCTGCGAGTTGGTATCTTCCTTGATGGCGGTTGTTCCAAGCATCAACTGTCGAAGTTGGGCTGTAGTTGAGTACAATGATGGGGCCTTTTGTCTCCGATCCTTCCTTGGATAATTTGAAGTTTTCCTTGATAACCCTTTCTTGAATATGACCAATTTGGCGTAGAGTTCGACGAGGATTGGTCATAGCATAACCTGTGGGATGATACAATGGTCCGTTATAGCCTGTGGTCTATGTGAACCTACGAATATCAACTCCATTTTGGATCCTCAAATAAGGGTCAAAGATAAAATCTTCAACAGTGAAAGCATCCATTTTCTCCCTCACTCGGATGAGCTTCTTATTAGAGCATTGCTCGGTTGAACTCGCATGCGTTGCTATCTCAAGCATGTTTGTCAATGTTAGTGATCAAAACTATAAGTCTTGATTTCTAGTCTATTATAGCTAAGTCTCGGACTAGGATAAAAAGTGTAGTTGAGCTCAAGGACTTCATGGCGATTCATCATACAAGTAGAAAAACTACTCAAGGAACCGGTGAAAATTCTCGACAAAAAGGTATGCGAAGACTTGAACTTATCTATCACTCAAAAGTCTATCTACTCTATCTCCTACTCTTTGAGACAGGAAGTCGTATGTTATATATATAGACTTTGATTATACACATTTGGTATTTCGAGCCGAGTATGCCTCGCCTATCTATATCAGGAAATATGTGTTGGTAAGCTTTTCGCTTCGATCAAGTTTATCTTTACCATGTGACAAAAGTCATGATATGTTTCAATCATCTTGAAAATTGCTTTGACGAGAAATGGTGTAACAACTATATAACATCCTTTGGTGTAACAACTATGACACTGTATAACAATGATCGAGAACTATGTTTTCTCATTTTTATAGCTACGGACCTTCAACAACGGTGATGCTAAACTTACAACCTTTGGGATCATTGGAGTACTTGGAAGTGACGAAGATTTCGAGGAATGTTGAAGATTAAACATGTGGAATATGAGCTCTATTAAAGTTTCATTATCTTTTTTGTATTTTGTATGTATTGATAGTTTTGTCACTAAAATTGACAAAGGGGGAGATTGTTAGATCATTGCTCGGTCGAACTCGCATGCATTGCTATCTCAAGCATGTTTGTCAATGTTAGTGATCAAAACTATAAGTCTTGATTTCTAGTCTATTATAGATAAGTCTCGGACTAGGATAGAAAGTGTAGTTGAGATCAAGGACTTCATGGCGATTCATCAGACAAGTAAAAGAACTACTCAAGGAACCTGGAACTTCTCGACGAAAAGGTATGTGAACATTTGAACTTATCTATCACTCAAAAGTCTATCTACTCTATCTCCTACTCTTTGAGAAAAGAAGTCGTATGCTATATATATATAGAATTTGTTTATACACATTTGGTATTTCGAGCCGAGTATACCTCGCCTATCTATATCTCGAAATATGTGTTGGTAAGCTTTTCGCTTCGATCAAGTTTATCTTTACCATGTGACGAAAGTCATGATATGTTTCAATCATCTTGAAAATTGCTTTGACGAGAAATGGTGTCAACAATATAACGTCCTCTAAGAATGTTTTAATGATTCAAATGAGAGTTTAGATTATATAACCAATGGTGGACATAAGCATTGTTGTGGAAACACGTTTATGTATAAGTCCTATTCCTTGAACCAAATTTTACGAACTTTGTTGATCAAGAGAACCGGAAGAATGTCGTGAGCCAAGTCCACGAACTCAGTTCGCGAACTGCTGAAGTTCTCAAACCCGAGAATTTATGCTGGAGTTGACAAACTACTTGCGTGAAGCTAAGTTCGCGAACTCAGTCCGCGAACCGGCAAAGTTTTCATATCCGAAAATTTCTGCTGGAGTTTGTAAACTCTGCCCGGTAACTTAAGTCTGCGAAACTAGTCTGCGAACTTGAGAAGGTTATATATATGAAGATGATTTCTGAACTTAAACTTAAAAATACTAAGGAATGCAATTTGCAAACCGTGTATATAAAAGTTCATGAACCGATTCAAGTGAATCAAATCATCTTTGCTTCAACTGTGTCTTGTGTAGTACATGAGATTTCCTTGCAATTGAACAATTCTCTAACTAGTTCGTTTAAAATCATTTGAACTAGTTATGGTGAATAAGAACGTGGTTAATATGAAATGCTCATATGGCTAACCATTTGGTTAACTATTGTTGAACCAACAAGTGCATACGTTTGGGTACGGTTAACAATCCTAGAAGCGTGCATTGTCAAGTGTGTGTAACAAGCTAAGTTTTTGATCTAACGATTGAGAAATATTAGCTTGAATCTAAATCAGGTTTTCATCTAACGGTGGATATCGATTGCTTTGTTACTAAGGTCACTTAATTAAAAACCCTGATTTGAAAGACTATATAAGAGGAACTCTAGTATCTGTGCAAAACTAATCCCCACACCTCACGTGTGATACTAGTTTGCATACTAGAGTCGGTTCTCCTTTAACCTTTGATTTTCTTCTTCTAAAACCAGGTTAACGACTTAAAGACTTCATTGGGATTGTGAAGCCAGACCGATACTACTTTTATCGTAGTTGTGTGATCTGATCTTGCATCTTCTATCGTACGAGTACAATCATATTGATTGGATTGAGATTGATATCTCTAAAAGGCAATATATAAAAAGTAATCACAAACATCTTCGTCTCATTGTTTGTGATTCCGCAACATCTTGTTTCGCTACCATACGATTAAGATTGTTGTGAAGTGATTGATAACTCTAGGCTGTTCTTCGGAAGTATAAGACCGGATTATCAATTGGTTCATGTTCACCTTGATTATTATCAAAAGACGGAACAAAACCTTTAGGGTTTATCTGTGGGAGACAGATTGATCCTTTGATAGACTTGTCTGTGTGAGACAGATTTGTTTATTGTCAAGTCTTCGACTTTGGGTCGTAACAACTCTTAGTTGTGGGTGAGATCAGCTAAGGGAATCAAGTGCGCAATATCCTGCTGGGATCAGAGACGTAGGGAGTACAACTGTACCTTGGATCAATGGGAGACTGATTAGGGTTCAACTACAGTCCACTCTGAAGTTAGCTTGGAGTAGGCTAGTGTCTGTAGAGGCTTAATACAGTGTGTGTTTAATCTGGACTAGGTCCCAGGATTTTTCTGCATTTGCGGTTTCCTCGTTAACAAAATTCTGGTGTCTGTGTTATTTTAATTTCCGTATTATATTGTTTATCTTTATAATTGAAATAATACAGGTTGTGCGTTAGATCATCAATTAGAGTAATCCAACCTTTGGTTGTTGATTTTCATTGATTGATCCTTGGATATTGGTCTTTGGTACCATCCAAGTTATTCCTTGTGTTTGATTAAAGACTCGCTAATTTCTATTATCTTGAGTAAATCAAAACAAGAGAGAGATATTAACTCCTTGAGATACTTTTACCTAGATTGAGTCTGACTGTATAGTTGATTCTCTAGAAAGTATTTCGGAGTTAGTCCATACAAATTGCTAAGCGAAATATTGGGTGGTGTTGTTAGACCCCCGCTTTTTCAATTGGTATCAGAGCAGGCAAACACGTTTAAGACCTTACAAGTCTGTGTTTGTAACGATCTGACTTTATGGACGAGTCTATCTCTAATAACGTACATGTTCATAAATTACCTAATGATTTTCAAAGCTTGGATTCACCAGAGAGAACTGTCACATCTAGGTCAGTTTCTAAACATTCTCTTAACATAAAACCTGTTGAAGTCTGGGAAACACGCCTAGAAGAACAGCTGGATGAACTTTCTGTGATTCAGATATTGATAGATATGTTGATGAGGAAGTCTCTGAGTATGTGAAGGTTTTGAATTCGTTAGAAAAGAAGAAGATGACAACTTCTCATGTCACTCCTCTTCTGGCTCCTCTTTGTCGAGAAAACAAGAAATTGAGAAGATGTTACGTAGGTGTTTATGTTTCGAATCGTTCTAACGAATCGATCCTCAAGGATTCTGAGGAAAACCTGCGTATGAAGTCACTTGAATGTGATAATCTTTATCAAAAGTACTTTTTGTTGGAAGAGAAACTTGCAGAATCTGAAGCAAGGATTAACTCCCAGCAAACAAGTTTTGACGACAGAGAAAGCGCTCATCTCACTCGAAAAAAACGCCTTAAGGCTGATTTAGCTGTTGCTCTTGATAAAATCAAGATGTTGGATGATGACTTGAAAAAGTTCAATACTAGTTCAAGCAAATTAACCACTATGCTATGAGCAAGTAAAAATCATCGTGATACACGAGGATTGGGCTATAAGGGAATAGATGTTCCAAGTATTAGCAAAAAGGTAAAATTTGTCAAGGATAGTGACTCTTCTCAACAAAAGGTTTACACTGATGACAAAAGTGAAATACCTTCACCGGCATTTAGGGGTGTACAAAATGCCCGGAAGCCTGCTACCTGCCATATACCGTCTGGGTCCGAAGGAGCCCATGGGCGCCCGATAGCCTGTCATGGGCTAGCCCGGCCTGCCCGATAATTTTAAGTGGGCGGACTCGGGTTTTTGTTCAAAAATTAGAGCCCAGCCTGTTCACCTGTCTGGTAGCCTGTTTAGTTACCCGACCTGTCTGCTTACCCGATAGCCTGTTTAAGTACCCGGCGTGCGAAATAACCCTTTAAATATTATATGCTTAAAAATAAAATTATAATATACGTATATTATTTTTTCATTATTCTTTCCCTTTTTCTCATAATTTTTCATTCTTTCTTCATTTCTTGTTATCTCCTCCGAACTCTAGGTTAGAGAGATCAAAATTTTCTGCCAAAATTAGTCTCCTTTTGGTCTTAATCAGAGATTTTACTTTCCTTTCTATCATATTCTCTCGTCATCTCCTTTTTTTTATCTCGTTATTTCCTTTCTCTCGTATTCTCTAGAGAGATTTCAGCCAAATATTGTGTCTCCTGTTGGTACAAATTCAGAATGGAATCAATGGATTATTATACGATTTGCAAAATTGAAATCCTTTTTAATCATAATGCAACCGCCTACTTTATTTATAGGGTTGAATCCATTCAGTATCTACTGTTAATTTATTTTGGAGAAGAAGGGGCTGATAAAACTGTAAGTTTTTTGTTCTAATCTACTGCAATTGATAATGATATTTAATACATTCGATTATGTTCTATGCTTTTATTTTGGATGGTGTTGAAAGCATGATACTATAGGTATTGGTTGATTTGGAAAAAAAAATTTATTGTCATGATAGATTTAAATTTACAATTAAAAGTCAGTTTTATAGCTAAGATTTGTTAGTTGTCTGGTTCTTTATCAATGTAATCAAAAATTTAGTTTTAATTGATGTTTTTTGATAGTTTTGTGACACTTACTGAACATAAGTTTACTAAATTTTTTTTGGTTGACCAGGTTTGTGATTTTTCTCTAATTTGAAGCATGGATGTTTCTGATTTGGTTGAAACAACACCCACTTCAAATGTTACAGACTCACAATTACCATCCCCTGCTACCGGTGGAACTAAAAAAAGAAAACTAACGTCTATAGTATGGAAAGGTTTTGAACAAATTGAAGAAGTGGATCCAGATGATCCACAAAAGATAAAGAGGTTGAAGCTTGCACAGTGCAAGATATGTGACCGAAAGTTTTCGGGGGATCCGAAAGCAGGCACTTCTCATCTCAAAAGGCACATGGACAGCTGTTTGAAAAAGAACCAATCTGAATCATCTCAAGGACATTATTGTTGTTATGGAAAAGAAGTTTGTCAAATATTGGGGTGAGACTCCTATTTTATTTGGCATTGGATGTATTCTTGATCCCCGTCTTAATCTCAGAGGATTGGAAACTACATTAGCTGATATTCAGAGTTGTTTTAGTACTTCTGCACATGTCATTCGTTGTCATGCAGAGCAAAAATCTTTGATAGTAGCTAAACTTAAAAGTTTATTTGAAGAGTATGCTATTATGTTAAATGAGCAAATGCAGAATGGTTCTAGTATTAACTAAATTTCTAATGGTAATCAACCACCTTTACAGAGTGTTCTGCAGATGCAAGAAGAGAAAATCTCCGACGACGAAGATGACTCCTTTTGGCAATCCCGAAGTCAGAATAGGAGGGATCCCCTTTCTTCAGCATCAGAAGAACTGACGAGATACTTCGCAGAGCCAGAACCAGCAACTTTTGAAGATATGAAGAATTTTGACATATTGGGTTGGTGGAAAGCTAATGAAAAACGATATCCAGTTCTTTCTTGCATTGCACGAGATGTACTAGCAGTCCCTGTCTCCACAGTTGCTTCTGAATCTGCGTTTTCTCTCGGAAAGCGTGAGTTGAGTGATTATCGCAGTAGCTTAACACCGCAAATGTTGGAATGCTGTGTGATTCTAAAAGATTGGTGGAAAGCTGAACTGAAAAATCGTATGATGACACTAGATCCACTAAACGACGATATTACTCCAGTTGATGATGAGAATGATGTCTCTGAATCATCATGTGTCTCTTTAAGGTAAAATTAATGCAATTTTTTCATTTTATTTTCATGTCTATGTCTGGCTGTTCTATTTTCTTATAAACTCTTTAGATACAAGCAGGCTATAACTTGATGTGCACTGAATTTACTTCTTATCATCTCTTTAGATACAAGTAGGCTATAACTTGATGTGCACTGAATTTACAATTTGTTCATCGAAATTATTGTTTGTGTTAATTTATATTACTTGAATTGTTGATTAAATTTTTACTTTTCTTGATTTATGTAGGTAGACGGTAGAGAATCTGAAGTCATGTGGTGTAAGTGGTGATTCTGATGAAGAGCTAGACAAAGAGGAATAAAGTTTTTATTCATTTCATTGTTTTTATTAGTAAGATGAAATAAAGTTTTGGAGTAGTAGTGTTATGAATTTGTTTGACAGTTTCCTAGTAGTGGTGTTATGAATTTTTTGTTGAAGTTTGATTTGAACAATCTACAATTTTATGCAATTTATCTTCTCATTTACTGTTGTTACTTGTCAAGGCCTGATACCCGCCCGGCCTGGTCTGGCCTGGCCCGTCTTGTTTGACAGGCTTAGACAGGCCATGGGTAGTAAATTTCTGATGCTGCCCGGCCCGTCCTGGCCTGTGAAACTTAATGGGTAGTTAGGTTGCTAAGCCTGTCCAGTCAGGCCTGTGATATATTCGGACTAGGGCCGGCCTGCCCGGCCCGATGTACACCCCTACCGGCAGTTAAGGTTCAAAGGAGCAAAGTTTATCAACCTCCAAAGTTAGCACACACGGATCGAGGTAAGAACATTCCTTATGTTTGCCACTATTGCGGAAATAAAGGTCACCTGGAAAGGATATGTCGTTTCCGTATAAGGAATGAGAAACTTCATGATGTTCTTGTTTGGGCATCACAAGAAGGTTTGAAACCAAGATCATACGTTAGAACTGATCCTCTTAACGTTACAGGTTGTAATTGTCCAACCTTTAGGCAAGGGAATCAGTGCTATGATAAACCTAGAATTGCCTATAAACGTCGTACGAATCCTTTTCACAATCGTAATGGTTATCAAAAGGATAACTTTGTAAAGACGAAGACAAGATCGATTCTCCCAATTGGAGAAAGACTAACTTGCAAAAGAATAGTCAATCCAATTTTCTTCCGAGAATTCTAGAAGAGAGTAATGGGAAGAAGGTTCCAATTGTTCCTAAACGCACTCAGAAGTGGATACCAAAGAAAGTCGATGATGTTTTGAGTGTGAAAAGGAATGATCTCCCAGAAAATTCCATGACTATGGAGAAGGCAATATCCATGACGTTGGAACTTAACAAGTTTTTTGGAAAAATGGAATTGGATGTGAAAGGTTCTAAAAACGATCTCTTTCATGATAATCCAAAGGTCACTTATGGTGAGCAAGACATTGTTCACCCCAACACAACTTGATTGTGTTGTAAGTGCATCCTCACCAAGGAATGCCCTGTTATGTATACGGTGAGGGAAGCACGAGAATCGGGGCACATATATTATGTTAGGTAAGGCTGTAGAAATCGGTTGGATTCTTCTAAAAAGGCATGTCTATAAAACTGAGCAAGATTTGTGTTTTTATGATCCATGTACCTTGATTATTGTTCATTTCTACCTAACTTGATCCGTGTTTAAGGTTCTTAAACGTTTAGTTTGAAAATAATAGTTCCGGATGTTTGGACTCCATGGTACACATACCTGGTATGCTTACCATCTTTTAAAATCAAAATCCAGGGGTTTAAGTTCGCGGACTTGAAAATTCTTTTGCAAACCCGTATGCATATTTTCCTGTAGACGTCGATATTCGGTCGAGTTGTTTTGGCCGAACTCATTCTTTTTGCATTCTATTCCTCTTTGAATTTTATTCAAAATAGAGATGAGAATTATTGATTTTGGATGAGTTAAGATTTGTATTTGTCCCGTCTCTTGTTTTGAGTGTTTTGCTCCGTTTCGTCGCACTTGTTCCAATTCTCTTGGACTTGGGCACTTAGATTCTTGGAATATTACTCTTCTAAGCTCATTAGTAGCCTTAAAAAGAATGTTTTTGGTGAATCACAAAGAAGGAAGTTCAAGAATGGGTTGTAGTACGCATTGCTATGGGATTCTTGAATTTTCACAATCATTTTATGTATGGTGCATAGTCGTTAATGACTTTGTATGTTATTCTTTGTTAAGAAAACCTTTTATACGCTATTATTGGTGTGAATCCGGGCGAAAAAGGTTGATTCTATCCTATAAGGACAAATCATCTTATATGTGCATTACGAGTTTGTCTTGATGCCTAGTAAATCTTCGGATGAGAATTTATTTCTTGTTTTGTTTAGAAGAATAACTAGAGTTTGGAATAGCCATTATTGTGTTTAAACATAGCTATGTCCAACGATTTCATCTTCATGTTTTTAGATTTATTGGTTTAATTTCTAAAAGTGTTTGTTAGATGATTTTTGCAGTATTAATCTTTATGGTTTCATATATTGCAATATTATCATGGGATATGTGTGTTTACGTCCGTGAACTTGATTGTCCCATACTTTGTCAAAAGTAAAGTCATTCGTGAGTCGATATGTATGTATTGATGAAAGAATGAATAGACTTTTGACAAATACAAAAGTTAAGCCTATATTGTCAAACATTTGATGGAAGATAGGTTAAAATATTTTGTTTTCAAGGATTATGTTTATTAATTGTCGTTATGCAAATAGTGATTGAAGATAAAATGAATCCTTGTGTTTTCCGCAGTATTAATCATCCCTGATCTATATCTTGTGTATTACTGTGAGGCTCCGTAATGCATCTTATGTTGAGCACTATACAACCAAGTTGATTTATTAGCTTAGTTGGTGTTCCGTGAGATATGTTATGTCGAGCATATTGAACTAAATTAATCATCTTGTTTGGTTATTTAGTTATTGCTCCGTAAGTTTTCTTATGTCGAGCAAAACAAGTGACAATTAAATTGACTACTTTTGTGTTTAGTTTTGTTGTGTATTCCAATTAGATTAATTATGGGTTCTCTTGTAATTAATCTAGTTGAGTTTTTTCATGTCTCCATAAGTTCTCTTATGTTGAGCATAGTCAATTGAATTGATCACCTCTTGTGTTTAATTTGATTGTGTATTCCGATTAAATTAATCATGAGTTTACCTGTGATTAATTTGATTTTTTGGATATAGAAAATCGTTCTCATGGTTTTTGGTGTCCAAAAGAATCCTTCTTTTCTTTTGAAATTAAGGTCGCTCTTGTTGTTCTTTCAGGAATGACATCAAATGGGGGAGAGTTCTTTTGAACTTGTGCTTAATGGTCATATCTTGAGGGGTGTGCGGCTGTGGAATTTTAGAGGGGTTATCTTGTATCTTTAAAATCCTTGATGAATGCATTTAGCTTCGGCTTTATGATTGCATCTAAATTAGTTGGTATGTATTTTTTTTCCTTTGTCATGAAATGTCTCTCGGAAATTTCATTATGATACCGTTCTTTTACCTTTGCGAATTTTATTGACAAAAAGGGGGAGAATTAATATGTAGTTCATACTACAAATACATATGGTTTTCGGATCATTATGTAAGGGGGAGTGGTTTCCATGTGAGATGGAGTATTGACTAGGGGGAGTGATAAATATCACCATAGTATTATTGTTGAAGTTGTAATACAATTGAACTTTGACACTGTATAACAATGATCGAGAACTATGTAATAATACTATGACACTGTATAACAATGATCGAGAACTATGTTTTCTCATTTTTATAGCTACGGACCTTCAACAACGATGATGCTAAACTTACAACCTTTGGGATCATTGGAGTACTTGGAAGTGACGAAGATTTCGAGGAATGTTGAAGATTAAACATGTGGAATATGAGCTCTATTAAAGTTTCATTATCTTTTTTGTATTTCGTATGTATTGATAGTTTTGTCACTAGAATTGACAAAGGGGGAGATTGTTAGATCATTGCTCGGTCAAACTCGCATGCGTTTCTATTTCAAGCATGCGTTGTCAATGTTAGTGATCAAAACTATAAGTCTTGATTTCTAGTCTATTATAGCTAAGTCTCGGACTAGGATAGAAAGTGTAGTTGAGATCAAGGACTTCATGGCGATTCATCAGACAAGTAAAATAACTACTCAAGGAACCTGGAACTTCTCGACGAAAAGGTATGTGAACACTTGAACTTATCTATCACTCAAAAGTCCATCTACTCTATCTCCTAATCTTTGAGACAAGAAGTCGTATGCTATATATATAGACTTTGTTTATACACATTTGGTATTTCGAGCCGAGTATACCTCGCCTATCTATATCTCGAAATATGTGTTGATAAGCTTTTCGCTTCGATCAAGTTTATCTTTACCATGTGACGAAAGTCATGATATGTTTCAATCATCTTGAAAATTGCTTTGACGAGAAATGGTGTCAACAATATAACGTCATCTAAGAATGTTTTAATGATTCAAATGAGAGTTTATATTATATAACCAATGGTGGACATAAGCATTGTTGTGGAAGCACATTTATGTATAAGTCCTATTCCTTGAACCAAAGTTTGCGAACTTTGTGTATCAAGATAACCGGAAGAATGGCGTGAGCCAAGTTCGCGAACTCAGTCCGCGAACTGCCGAAGTTCTCAAACCCGAGAATTTATGCCGGAGTTGACAAACTACTTGCGTGAAGCTAAGTCCGCGAACTCAGTTTGCTGGAGTTTATAAACTCTGCCCGATAACTTAAGTCCGCGAACCTAGTATGCGAACTTGAGAAGGTTATATATCTGAAGATGATTTCTGAACTTAAACTTAAAAATACTAAGGAATGCAGTTTGCAAACCATGGCTATAAAAGTTCATGAACCGATTCAAGTGAATAAAATCATCTTTGCTTCAATTGTGTCTTGTGTAGTACATGAGATTTCCTTGTAATTGAACAACTCTCTAACTAGTTCATTTAAAATCATTTGAACTAGTTATGGTGAAGAAGAACGTGGTTGATATGAAATGCTCATATGGCTAACCATTTGGTTAACTATTTTTGAACCAACAAGTGCATACGTTTGGGTACGGTTAACAAACCTAGAAGCGTGCATTGTCAAGTGTGTGTAACAAGCTAAGTTTTCGATCTAACGGTTGAGAAATATTAGCTTGAATCTAAATCAGGTTTTCATCTAACGGTGGATATCGATTGCTTTGTTACTAAGGTCACTTAATTAAAAACCCTGATTTGAAAGACTATATAAGAGGAACTCTAGTATCTGTGCAAAACTAATCCCCACACCTCACGTGTGATACTAGTTTGCATACTAGAGTCGGTTCTCCTTTAACCTTTGATTTTCTTCTTCTAAAACCAGGTTAACGACTTAAAGACTTCATTGGGATTGTGAAGCCAGACCGATACTACTTTTATCGTAGTTGTGTGATCTGATCTTGCATCTTCTATCGTACGAGTACAATCATATTGATTGGATTGAGATTGATATCTCTAAAAGGCAATATATAAAAAGTAATCACAAACATCTTCGTCTCATTGTTTGTGATTCCGCAACATCTTGTTTCGCTACCATACGATTAAGATTGTTGTGAAGTGATTGATAACTCTAGGCTGTTCTTCGGAAGTATAAGACCGGATTATCAATTGGTTCATGTTCACCTTGATTATTATCAAAAGACGGAACAAAACCTTTAGGGTTTATCTGTGGGAGACAGATTGATCCTTTGATAGACTTGTCTGTGTGAGACAGATTTGTTTATTGTCAAGTCTTCGACTTTGGGTCGTAACAACTCTTAGTTGTGGGTGAGATCAGCTAAGGGAATCAAGTGCGCAATATCCTGCTGGGATCAGAGACGTAGGGAGTACAACTGTACCTTGGATCAATGGGAGACTGATTAGGGTTCAACTACAGTCCACTCTGAAGTTAGCTTGGAGTAGGCTAGTGTCTGTAGAGGCTTAATACAGTGTGTGTTTAATCTGGACTAGGTCCCAGGATTTTTCTGCATTTGCGGTTTCCTCGTTAACAAAATTCTGGTGTCTGTGTTATTTTAATTTCCGTATTATATTGTTTATCTTTATAATTGAAATAATACAGGTTGTGCGTTAGATCATCAATTAGAGTAATCCAACCTTTGGTTGTTGATTTTCATTGATTGATCCTTGGATATTGGTCTTTGGTACCATCCAAGTTATTCCTTGTGTTTGATTAAAGACTCGCTAATTTCTATTATCTTGAGTAAATCAAAACAAGAGAGAGATATTAACTCCTTGAGATACTTTTACCTAGATTGAGTCTGACTGTATAGTTGATTCTCTAGAAAGTATTTCGGAGTTAGTCCTTACAGATTTCTAAGCGAAATATTGGGTGGTGTTGTTAAACCCCCGTTTTTTCACTTGTCCTCTTTGTTCCTTTGTTGTCTTCCAGTGAACTTGAAATTCTTTCTCATAGTGCCATAATCATGTTCTTTCCATTCAGTAGGAGGTCTCAGGCTCGGAAAGTGGTCATAAACCCATGCCTAAAAAAAATTAAGTATAAACAATTGGCACGTGACTAAAAATATAACAAACTAATAAAAATGTAACCAAACTTACCATTAGAAGCGCAACATTCCCCGTAATTTCAGTAACTCCAACCCTCGAGGCCTTTCTTAGGTTGTCAAGTAAATATGCAAGGGTTGCAGTGGCCCACGAATAGTTTTTGATGTTGTCCAAATTCTTCAACAATTGTAGGTAATGAAAATTCACCCTATTTCCCGAGTTATCGGGCAAGAATACGGTCCCAAGAGAATACGACAAATACGCTGTGGATGTACGCCTAACTTTTGTTTCATCCATCACCTCACCTGCCCTTTCCTTTAAGAGCATTCCTCCAAACTTTGTCCTCAGATTCTTCAACAATAGCTTTCTGATGATAGGTTGCTTATGTGGTTCACTTGGGTCATAACCAGCAGCCAACCGGAACTCCATCTCGGTTTCGTCTTTCTCCCACCCGAGTGTTTCTTGAATAAGGATGTAAAGGTCATTCGAAGACATGTTGTTGTCGAAACCTTCATACACAGATTGTCTTTCAACTTCAAAGTCAAGAATTTGCATCACATCGTCCGGTTTTATTGTCATCTTTCCAAATGGAAGATGAAACTTATCGGTTTCAAGCCAATATTGTTCCCTGAAGGCAGAGACCACAACACTATCATACTTCGATTGCCAATGAATAATTCCAGTCCCTAATCTTGTACTAACCACTAGATTGCGAACCGAAGCACATTCTTCACTTAATGGCCAATGTTTATCCCTTTGACGCTTGAGAAATTTTATGCATCTTGCATGTTCCTAAAAAAAAAATATATAAAAATATATAAACTTATTTTGGTGAACTGAAATAAACAAACAAAATGTATCAAAATAAGTTATAAATTGAATGTTTTAAGAAAAGTAACAAAAATCATACCCTTGTCTCACAGACTTTTGCGGCCCAGGAACCGGTATAACCAAATAAGATTGAAGACTTATTTGGGGCCTCGCCCCAAGGTCTTTTATTCTTCTTCGGTGGAAACAACAACTCTTTGCCTTTAAGAATATGCATCCCTTTCGGTGCGGGGTCCTTTCTCGGCTTCTTTTCTTTCACTCGAGGTGCAGCTACAACAACCTGTTTTCCCTTGGCATTTTCTCCCTCTTCATCATTTTCTTCCTCTTCATTGTATTCATCATTTTCTTCCTCTTCCTCCTCTTCATCATTTGCTTCCTCTTCCTCCTCTTCTTCATCATCGGATTCCTTAGAGTCTTCTTCATCTTCATCATAATTAGTTTCTTCCTATACAATTTCATTTTCGTTGCCTTCACGGTTAGTTTCGACTCCGACCTCTTCTTGATCATTATGTTCCACTCCTTCTAACTCAACTACAGATTCAACCACGGGTGGTTCTCTCAACTTAATTTCAAACTTATTCTTCCTCTTCTCATTATTGTGGATACCTCTATTATCTACCCTTAAATGCTTGTCACTACGAGCGATGGGCGTATGATCAATCAGGGTTAAGTTATTTCCTCTCTTATTCTTCACCCTATCAGGATTCCTACACAAGCATTACAGTTGATTGATTTACTAAGGGTAGAACAAACAATATATAAAACAAGAAACAAAAAAATTTGGTGAGCATGCTTATTTACGGTTCGTAATATGACAACAAATAGAAACCATAACAAATTACGGTTGCTAAATAATGAATCGAGACCAACCGTCACTAAATTACGGTTGGTAAGTCAACTATACTTTTGAACCGTACATAACTATTTGATAAGTTCTTAACATACATGATGATTTACGGTTGGTTAGTTTAATTGAGTTACAAACCATAACGCAATTACGGTTGATAAATGTGATGCAAATATAAACCGTAAAAAATCTTTGAAACATACAGAAAGAATTACGGTTCCTAACTCAAGTGTCGACTCCAACCGTAAGACCATTTACGGTTGCAAATAAATTTCGTAACTGAATCTAATTCTCAAAACTTAGAACTTACGGTTGGCATTTGAGTTAAAGCAAATCGTAAGTTCAACCAAATCTACAGTTACGGTTCGTATTTGGGTTATTACCAACCGTAACTCACATGCAACTGCAAATTTCAGTTTCAATTTTATAAAACTCTATTTTTTGATGCAAAAAAATCTTAAATCCAACACAATAAACTAAACCCTAACTGGGTTTTTCGAAACATACCTCATATAAGTCATTGTGCTTGATTTTGACAGTTGAGTAGTTTCAAATTTATGTTCTTGACCAAATGGAGGATGTGGTTGAATAGAACGGTTACAATCTTCGTCAACCTTCTTCTTCGGCATCTCTAATATAGTTTTCAATCAACGATTATCAATTTTTCAAATCGTCGATTAATCGAGGACGATGAAAAATCAGTTTTAATGGAGGGGGAGAAGAGAAGATGAAGATGAAAAAAAAAAGTGTTTTGATTTTTCTGATTCCATTAGGTTAAAAATAGGGGAGGACAATTCAGTCTTTTCAACCAAAAAAACAAGGGTAAATTAGTCCATTTAAGGTGAAAAGGGTAATTTAGTCAATTTACACTCCCTATAGGACATCTCCTAACCAACTAGAGGGACATTGTTATCACAGTGCCACCCCTCTAATGGAATCCGCCGCCCCTTTAACAAGATTGTTTTAAGTTTTCCATCCGAGTCTAACCCAACGTGAAGGGACGCGTTAGTTTCATGGTAACTCGTAAGTAAGCAAGGGACGCGCAGCTGTGCGGGACTGCTTAATAAGCAAGCATCACTTTATCTCTATGATTATATGATCAACGGTTGGATACTATTTAATTTATGTTTATTAAAAAAACTATAGCTGGAAAAGTTTGAGTATTAAAACTAGATCATTTTATTTATCCTTATGTCTTTTTTAGTACTGCTGGACAGAACGACTTCGTTCTTCTTCTTCTTTAAGTGATCATACACCATTTTATGGCAACTATAATACCACGAGCTGATTTCTTGTTGTTTATTTTAGTGATGTTGTATATGCATATTGAATCAACGAATATTTCCTCATCATACTAACACCTATTTCTCCAAGTCTTTGTATCATCTCTAACATATGTCGTCCACTTGGATTCCTTGATGGAATTAGCCATGACCCATTGTAAAGCTATGGGTGTAGTATCAGTACTTGCATTTTATAACCCGATACACAAACTAATACTTGCATTTCCAGTTAATTATTTTCCACCTTCATCCGATGATCCAAGATTCAATCATGAATCAACATCACATAAAATGATTTCGTGTGATTTAAGTCTTCTCCAGTCGTCATTTGTCCTTGTAGATCTAATTAAATGAACTATTACCTTTTCTTGAAAACTATTTTAGGGAAAATTTTTAGAATTAAGTTTCTGCTAAACCCCAACTCTAAACTTCCTTGAACATTAATCTAAAATGAGTAAATAAGAAAAACGGAAATCCAATAATTCTGCCATGAATTTCACTAGACCAAGGGAGGAAAAGGATAAGACTCATCACAAAGTATTTTTCTGGAACTCGCTTATCAAAGGGACCAGTGTGAAGACTTTAAATTTCCCACTCTCCAATAGATTTGAAAAAGCGGGGTATAACAACCACACCCAATATTTCGATTAGCAATCTGTATGGACTAACTCCAATATACTTTCTAGAGAATCAACTAGACAGTCAGACTCAATCTAGAGAAAAGTATATTGAGGAGTTAATATCTCTCTCACTTGATTTGATCTTTACTCAAGCAAATAGAAATATGCGAGTCTTTATCAAATACAAGGATAATAACTTGGATGGTACCAAAGACCAATATCCAAGTGTCAATCAATTTATATCAACAAACAAAGGTTGGATATTCTAATTGATTGATCTTAACGCACAACCTGTGATATTTCAATTATATAACAAAATATAACGCGGAATAGAAATAACACAGACACCAGAAATTTTGTTAACGAGGAAACCGCAAATGCAGAAAAACCCCGAGACCTAGTCCAGATTGAACACCACATTGTATTAAGCCGCTACAAACACTAGCCTACCACAAAATAACTTCGGTCTGGACTGTAGTTGAACCCTGATCAATCTCACAATGATTCAAGGTACAGTTGCGCTCCTTACGTCTCTGATCCTAGCAGGATACTACGCACTTGATTCCCTTAGTTAATCTTACCCACAACCAAGATTTGCTACGACCCAAAGTCGAAGACTTGATAGACAAATTTGTCTCACACATAAAAGTCTATAGGATTGAATAAATCTGTCTCCCACAGAAATACCCAAGAGTTTTTGTTCCGTATTTTGATAAATCAAGGTGAACGGGAACCAATTGATAATCCGGACTTATATTCCAGAAAAACAGCCTAGTATTATCAATCACCTCACAACAATCTTAATCGTATGGTAGCGAAACAAGATGTTGCGGAATCACAAACGATGAGACGAAGATGTTTGTGATTTCTTTTAATCTTGCCCTATCAGAGATATAATCTCAAGTCAATTATTCAATTGAACTCGTACGATAGAAAATGGCAAGATCAAATCGCTCAACTACAAGAGAAATATTTTCGTCTGGCTTCACAATCCCATGAAGTCTTTCAGTCGTTAACCTACAGGGTCTCGGGAAGAAACCTAAGGTTAAAGGAGAATCGATTCTAGCAAACTAACTAGTATCACACAGGAGGTGTGGGGATTAGTTTTTCCAATTGCTACATGTATCCTTTATATAGTTTTCAAATCAGGGTTTGCAATCTAAATTACCTTGGTAACAAAGCATTCAATATTCACCGTTAGATGAAAAACCCGATTTCTCCAAGCTAATATCCTTCAACCTTTAGATCGAAACTTAGCTTGTCATACACAAATGAATTTAATTTAGGTTTGAGTAACTGTACCTAAAAATGTACACTTGGTTGGTTCACAAATAGTTAACCGAGGTTAGCCATATGAGTACTTTCATATCAACCATATTCATATTTCTCATAACTAGTTCAAATGACTCGTAAGAACTAGTTGATAGAGTTGTTCAATTGCTTAGGTCTTTATTCATAGACACAATTAAAACAAAATCGGTTTGATTCACTTGAATCAATTCATGAACAATATAGCCATGGTTTGAAAAGATTGCATTCCTTATTGATTTATTGTTTTAAGTTCATGAACTTCCGATTTGAGAAATAACCAGCTTGAGTACGCGTACGGGTACGTGTACCTTAGCTAACCGAATTTGAGTTTGGAAACTCAGCATAAATTATCGGTTCGAAAACTTCCGTGAGTACGCATACGTGTACGCATACCTAAGGTGACTAGTTTTCCAATTTGTAAACTACAAACTCCAGCTGAAATTTTCGGTTAGAAAACTTCCTCCAGTACGCGTACCCAACCTGTCTCCTTTACCAATGTCGCATGCACAAGTGCACACAATTGGTTTCCGGCACATGGATTTATACACTAATGTGCGAACACACTATATATGCTTATATCCATAGTTGGTTACATAATCTCAACTCTACATTTCAATCATTGAAACATTCTTCTACAATGTCATAACAAACGTTATTCACGACTATCGTCATCAAAGCTATTTTCAAGATTGAAACGTCATCATGACTTTCGTCACGGATAAAGATGAAAAATGGTTAAAGCGAAAGCTTACCAACACGTATCTCAAGAAAAATATAGGCGAGTAAACTCGGCTCGAAATAGCAAATGTGTATGTATGAAAACTATCATACTTATACGACTTTGTCTCAAGAGTAGGAGATAGAGAGATATACTTTTGAGTGATAGATAAGTTCAAGTCTCCACATACCTTTTAGTCGGATGAAGTTCCACTGATTCTTCGAGTAGTTCTTTGTCTTCGTAAGATGATCGCCATGGAGTCTGGAGCTCAACTACACTAATATGTCCTAAACCGAGACTTAGCAATAAGTATTCTAGAAATCAAGACATATAGTTTTGACAACTAAACTTGAAAAACATGCTTGAGATATCAACGCACGCGAGTTCGACCGAGCAGTGCTCTAACAAGATTAAGACTTGTAACGAATATGGGTTTTGTTGAAATATTAATAATAGACTAAGGACGTACTTCTAATAATCAAACCTTGCCAACTGTAATCTTTTAGAAAACCTTAATTAAATATTGTTGAACGGTTGATGATATAATCCTAGGGCTAAAATGATGTTTGCTTGTGAAGCAGTCCCACACAGTTGCATGGGAGCATTGCTCATTCCAAAATATTGGGATAATTTTATTTCGGGGAGGTTTTCGGTCAAATCTCGGAATCTTCATTTTCGAATTTTATACGCATAGTATGTATATCAAGCATTTTCAAACGTTTTACACATAATTATGTGTAAATACCACCAATTTTTTAAAATAGAAACAAATTTTTGTTTAAAATTACAGAGAAAACTCTAGATCCATACAAATTTCAAAAACTTCAACCAAAATTTCCGGCTGAGTCAATCGAGATTCAACCGGCCAATTCCGACCAATTTTCTTCTCGGCTTGAGAGCCGAAACCGGAATTTCCGGCGAGATCTCGACCATCTCGGCTGAAATTGGCTACATTGCTGATAAGTCGTTTAAAAGTATAAAAATGATTGGCGGACGAAAAAAAAACGGATGAGAAAAACCACCAGACACAAGAAAAACAGGCCCCTACCAATTTTGGGAGGGTGAGTCCTAAAAGAAACCCTATTACATGTGCATATTGGTTTTTAGTTGTCAATTTTCTTCTGTGCCCGGAAAGAATTGTTGTCAAAATAAAATGTCATGAGTTGCAATAAAGAAAATTATTTCATAAAAAGCAGTGTATGTTATGGTTTATGATGAAGGATCTTTGCAGACCATATCTATAAACTTAATATGTTGGTTAGCAATAAGTTTTATATTGGAATGATGGTTGCGGACAACTTGGATACCTCTAATATTCACTTCGACTCTGGTAAGTGAATATCGAAAAGGATGGTCTCATGATTACCAAAATGTAATCCCCTTATATCAGGCATTTATTTTTTGTTTTTAACTATCGCATTTGTATAATCAATCCAAATAATTACAACTTTTCAGGTATAAAAAATGTTGTTTACGGAAACTGGTACAAACTAATTTGTTTCAAAAACGGGTTTACCTAACAATGCTTTAACTTATAATATTATGTTGATAATGGGCCACCGGTGTTACTGTAGTACGGTGGTAAAGTTGCTAGGGGATAGTACCAGTGACCTTCGATCGAAACCCGCCAACACCAAATTACTTTAACGATCAGGAAAAAAAAAATTCGTAATGGGTCTAGCCTTGTTGTTCAATACCCTCAGATGTCTTTTTTTCCCATAACAATCACATTATAACGTAAGGTATCAAATTCCAAAATCTAAAAGCTTGTTGATGAATACCCTCAAATATCTCTCTTTCCATGATAATCACATCATAACATAAGGTATCAAATCCTAAAATTTAAAAATTTATATCGCATATACCTTGTCGTCTTCGGGTTTGAAAATTTTGTTCAAATATGTGAGTGAATAACCAACTAAAAACTTCAAATTCTTCGATAAAGTGATGCAGTACCTGAAGACAGTAAGTATGGTGACAGAAGATATGTTCATTATCCTCTTTGCATTTTTCTCAAAGTTTAAAAGTGACATTTGTTTGAATGTTTATTTTTTGAAGATTTTTGAGTGCTCTTGTCCAAAGAAAAACAGATAACTTTGGTGGAATTCCTTTATTCCATATGAGAGCTGAGAAATTATTAGCTTGCCTTTTATCTTCATTATTGTATTTCTCAAAATATCTCTTATTAGGGAACTTTTATCACGAGATTAAATAGATGTGAAGACCCAAAACAAGACTCAAAATTCGACAACAACAAAAAAAATGTGTGGTGATTTAAAGAAAGTTTAGTCGATTTTGTTAGAGCATTGCTCGGTCGAACTCGCGATTTTGTTATCTCAAGCTTGTTGTCAATGTTACCTACACAAAACTATATCTTGATTTCTAGGCTACCAAAGTCAAGTTCCGGACTAGGTTTAGAGGTTGGCAGTTGAGTATCATACATCACTGAATAACCTTTGAAAATTGAAGACTGAAGATCAACAAAGACATTGAAGAACTTCATCGACAAGAGGTATGTGAATACTGAACCATTCTATTTACTCACATGAATTACCATTTGATCTACATGAGACTATGTCGCATGACTTCTAGTAGATTTATTATTGCAAATAAGAAATTTTCAAGTCAAGCTTGTCTTGTTAAACATCTCGAAATATGATTCAAGCAATGGATGTTCAAAGATCCTTAACAATCTTAGTTCGAAACAATTTAATGTTCAATAACTATGTTTGTGTCATATGGATCATTTGAAAATTTATCAAGCAATGATATTTTATATACATGGTATTTAGGAATTTTTCAAAATATCAAAAGAGAGTTTTAAGAACTTACTGAAATATGAACTCAGGGTAGGTACATGTACCTAGTACGCATACCACAAACATCCGAGGTTTCAGATTATAGGTAGGTACGCGTACCTGAAAGGTTCTTGATTCGTGAATGGGCACAGTACATGTACCTATTATGCGTCCTGAAAATGATCCGAGTTCATGAACAACCAGACGTCGGTCTCTGAATTCACGAACTGTTCATAGATACGTGTACTGTTTCGCATATCTACCCAGTACGAATCACACAGATCACAGATGCTTATAGATTATTTTCCTAAATATGTTTAGCATTGCAACGACTCTCATAAACATCTCTAAGATATCATTGATCACTAAAACACTTTGTTTATATGCATCATGATTTAAAATTTTAAGTGTTTAAATGAACACGATATTGCTTATAAGTTCGAAATGCATATTTGCCAAGAACTGTCATTATACACGTTTCTGGTACTCGGATCATATTGTATATTCTTCTTTGTGATTTCAAGACATATTTCTCACATGCTTACATGGACTCCTACAAGAGTTTTATATAATTAGAGAAAATGTTTGCTTGAATCTCAAGTTATCTTAGCTTGAATTCTAAGCAACCCTTATTCTTGAAAGTCTTTAAATATAGAGACTCGAACAACTGGAAAATTCAATTTCTGACACTTATGTATCCTAATTGTTTGTCAGACTTGGAGGGTGAGCACCTAGGTTTCACTTTGGGTTTGGGTATTATGTATATAGTTTCTGATTGGCGAAGCTGAAAAGTCCACATTAATCTCCCTAAGTCTGACACATCCTGTTAAAGAATATATAGCTTTGGCATGGCTTGACATTTTAAAGGTTTCAATGTACAGGGCAGTTGCACTTGCTCCTTTTGTGGATAGAGGATTGTCATGGTTCACAATGAAATTCAATTTTCAGACCCAAGGAAAAGTAAGTTAAAATTTTGATTCTCGCAGTTCTAACCTATCTACTTGTAGTTGCTTACTGATTTTAAAATTTCTTTAATTCTTGTTTTCTACAGGCATTTATGGCTGTTGTTGGATGTTGTTTTACGTTGGCTCTCCTATTATTTTTTATGGTGACATTACTTTCAGCTTAACTTGGTATTCCGTTTTTTTTCTCACTCTGCTTTCACTTTACTTGGTGCGCATAATCTTGTTTACAATTTGCATAAAAGAGGCTATGAACCATTATTCAATTTTTAGTTCAGCGAGTAAAGTAAAAACACAACTTAAAGTGCGATGTTTTAGTAGAAATAGTACTAAACCAGTGGTGCATCGATCATAAATAAGGGTGTGAGTAGAGGTAAACTGGGAGACCCTTGGAAGAGGTAGGCATTGGGTCGACACTAATGACTTCGTCTGGGAATACGAGTTCCCACTTAAACATACTCACCAAATTGTGTAGAAAAACCAGAATTTCAACCTTTGCAAATTCTCTTCCAGGGCACATTCTTGGACCTCCTCCAAATGGAACAAAACTATATGGAGTTATATTATCTCTTGCAAACCTTAGTGGATCAAATGTTTCTGCATTTGGAAAATACTCTTCAGACTTGTGTGTAGTACTTGTTGTCCACCATACCTGTTTACAGTAGATTATCAAAACACCCCACTTATGACACATATGTTATCTATTTAGTGGTTATAGCTTTAAGAAAAGAAAAAGATTAGAGCTTACCGCCCAGCCCTTGGGGATGGAAAATCCGCTGTAGGTGAAGTCAACTTTGGCCTTCCTAAAAGTTCCTTGAACAGGTGGTGACATTCGGAGGACTTCTTGTATGACGCCCCATGAATATTTCATTTTTGAGATATCGTCTTTGTTCAATAACTCCCCTGGACTCTTCCTTGCAGCAATTTCTCTTTGCTCTATATATCATAATTAGCATTAATTCAAGTTTTCTCAAGTCTAAATTTTCAGTTTTCAGGTATCCCTAGTTACTAGTTCTGTAACTTAACAATAAAAAAAGCTACAGATGAAGATCAGAAACTATATACATATATATTACCTTCTAAAACTCTGTTGTAGCAATCAGGCGATTCAGCTAAATATTTCATCAACATCATCATTGTTGAACTGCTTGTATCATGGCCAGCATTCATGAGTAGGATAACATTATCTGCTATTTCTTTATCACTCAGTAACTCCCCATCTTCATTCTTGGTCCCAATCAGATGAGAAATCAGATTTCTCTCTACTCTCCTATCCAAATCCACCTGCAATCCTCTCCTACTTTGAATCAGTTTTATTAGTTCTCGGCGGATCACAGCTGCTGCTTTTACGGCCTTATAGTGTCTTGTACCCGGGAAATATATAGGGAACTGAAACACACCTTTGAGCAAAATATTGAATTCGTCTAAGATCATCTTTTGCCAATTTGGATCATCCATGCTTGCAAACATGGCACAAGCAACTGAAAATGCATAAGCTTTAATCAGTGGAAATGCTAATACCTGATTTCTTGCTCTCCAATCTTTTTGAAGACGATTCTTGCAAGTTCTATCAAATCGTTCTACCAATTGATTCATTACTTCTTGCTGTAAGAAACTGGAAACAACTTTACGTGTTCTTACTGCTTCTTCATAAGGCGCGGTGAAAAATGAATCACCAAACAATTTCTTCAGAGAGTTAGGCCACCATGTAAGTACATAAGTTTTCTCGCCAGTAAATAAGAACTTATTACCAGTAGCTCCACACAAGGTGATTGTTTTCTCCCCAAATAAGTGTGTTTTGAAGATTTCCCGATTGTATTTATTCATTCTTTGCACCGGGAATTCGTCAGACTTTCCACATTGACCTAAACGTTGAAATTCCAGAGTCTCGCCTACAATTGGCCATCCTAAACTACCTGGGGGTAATCGAGTTCTACCGCTTGAGTTACTGAACTTGTGTATTACTAAATATGCAACTGCAGATAAACCTAATAGGATGTATAATAAGTTGATAGTCAAATGAACATCCATCTATTTCAATATTAAGAAGAAGAAGAGTGATGAAAACTATAGGAGAAATGCAGCTAAGACAGACAACTGATGAGAGGAGAGAAAATACAATTCAATAAAGCTAAGGGGTATTTCTACTCTCAACTACTTATAATAATACCTAGCTTGAAAGGTGAAACAGAGGTTGGACGTTTCTATCGGAAACATAAATAAAGGTTATGCTCTGAATGAGACAGTCTCGCCTTGGTAGCTGAAGCTGAAAAGCTTTAGCAAACGAAGCGGAACCTTCTAATGCTTGAGCTTCTTTTACTTTACCCAGGAGGTTTGTTGTTGGTTATTGATGAATTTAATCCGGATGAGATCAGTGAAGTTCCTGCATGGCAAAGTTTATCACTGCCGTATCCGTATGTTTTGCTAGTTTGCGCTGCCCTGAAGCAGTGATATGGCTGGTGTCTCACTTGGCCTGAAATGGAAACTTCTCCGCTTCCAACAAATGAATTCTCTTGTCTTGTCACTGAGGATTAATCCATGGCAACCGAAAATTCAAAGCCACTTAATATGTCGATGATAAATCATATCTGGCAGGACATATTTTTTGTTAGATACTACTAGTGGTACTGTTCCAGAGTATTTAAATCCGTGGCGTGGCTAGTACAGCACCACAAGTTACCATGGTTGGTAACCAACAGCATGATTGGATTCAGAGTACTTACAAATGCCAGAAAGAATGAATCTAAGGCAGCTACTCCCGTACATTCAGAGTACTTACAAATGCCAGAAAGAATGAATCTAAGGCAGCTACGCCCGTACATTTCACATAAGAACCCGGATACGGCAACCTCTACTTAATCCCTGAATACAGCTCCTCAGGAAACTGTTATGGAGAGTAAACTGCTATGTAGTATGGTCATTAGTAAACTGCTATGTAGTATGGTACATTTCACATAAGAACTCGGTCTTCTAGTTCTCATATAAGACTGATGGCCATTAATAAAGTGTAATCTTCAGGCCAATTTGAAGGAGATGAATAATAACACAGTAAAAGAACCAAGGTTAAAACTCAAGCTCTCTAATTTGAAAGATTAAACACAACCACCGTATGTTTAGAACCGATAAACCATTGTGAGAAGAAACTATGTCACCCTCCCTACAAAAATGGATAGATAAAAGAGTGATGAAGTACAATAGCTAAAAAGAAATATCAGTGGTCTTAGATTTTGTTGAAGGCAACAATATCACAGCTCTGGATGTAGTCGCTGGCAGGCTCCACTGTGAGGCGTTCCTCGATGAGAGTGTCCACTGAGACAAGGTCATCTATGATGGTCATCATGATTGTCAATTTCTTGATACCGTAACCAACAGCAACCAGTTTTGCTGCAACAAACCAATGAAACACAGTTACCATGGTCAGACAAGATAATTAAATAAGGGTATGATACAGAATTCTCTATATGTTTTGCTTTTGTGTAATATGTAAAAGTCAGGGTCAAAACATACATGCTCCCCAGTGAAGACCTTCCATTTCGATGCTGCGAACAATCTCTTCAAGCTTCTTCATGTCAGTCTCATCATCCCAAGGTTTCACATCCAAAAGAACAGAAGATTTCCCACCTGAAGGTAAAATGCAATACAATCTTGAGAACTTACAAAAGCAAATATAGTCAAAAGTTGATTCATTATAATTTCAAAGTGAGTTTTGCTTACTCTCTTTTGGCTTTGCAGATGATTTCTTAGCTGCCTCTCTCTCCTCTGCTGCCTTTTTATCCTCCTCGGTTTCATCACCAAAAAGATCCAAGTCATCATCATCGGCTTCAACTGGAGCAGCCTGAAATATAATGAAAATCAATATCATCATTAAGAATAATACCCCTTTGTAATAATTAAAGGCTGGAGTAGGGGGGCACACACCTGCATAAGAGTACATGAGAGGAAGTGAAACTTGAAACATCATTTAAAAAATTCTGTAGCTGAAGTAGGAATCACTTTATCTAATATTTCTTAGTCACTATCAGACTTGACATAATCAAGGGTCAATAAGTAAGTCTTCATACATTTGATGGTTCATGCCGTGAAATCTTGGCTGAAAACACATGCCCGAGTATATCGTATGGTTCTCACGTAAGGATAAGGATGCGACTCTACAGAGTATCCATAAATCTTTGTATAACTATATACTTGCCAATTGATTGCTTCTGTCAAACTATAGACTTACCAATCTTTTTACAACTATATACTACCAAATTGATTGCTTCTGTGAAACAACTACTAATCATTGACATGTGAAACTGTGAGCTATGTCTGTATCACTAAAGGAAAAGCAAAATTTCACCTTTGCAGCTTCTACTGCTGGAGCTGCCTCTGCTCCACTAGCAATTCTGACGCCAGCAGCCTTCCCAGGGAAGCTGTTAGAAATAGCGAAATTGATAATCAGGTCAGATGTCCAAATCTGACATATACACTTTATTAAAGATGAACAAGAAGATTTGAACTATATTTTGGAACATTAACCGCTCTTTCCCTGAATCCTAATAGTATAATGTTTTTACACATTACAGTAATAACAGAAAGTAAACAAATTTCAATTTTATTTCAATAGTATGAAGTGAGATCTTAAGACCATCCACAGCAAGCCTAAAATGCCAGAGTTATGGCATTGGCTTCAGTGTGACCTGGAGTCCAAAAATTTGAGTAAAGTAGCTGGGAACAATCTCAAATAGAGCTTACCGTGCTCAATCTGTGAATGAGCTTGATGCCACCTCTATCTCAAATTGACCCTCGTATAAGATTTTTATTTCAGACTTAGTATGGGGTAATCGAAGATTTAGCCTGAAGATTTAGCCTAAATCGAGGCTCATTAAGCGCACTCAAGGCACTGATATTAAATCAGGTACGGGTATGTTTGCCATAAGCTATATTTGTATGATATATTAGTTGTATGATATACTTTAAGAGACAACTCAGCATATGAATTGACATTCAAAATTGAAGCAAAAGAGAATTTGCATATATATCTGATGAAGAAGTACAAACCTTGCAGCTAGGAGTGATGAAACAGTCTCATACCAACGGCTGGCATTAGGAAAAGCAGAACCAGGCTTCTCTGAAACTGCAGCAAAAACCTTCACATCATCTCTAGTGATCTGATCTCTGAAATTCACTCGAAATCAAACAAAACAGACACAATCATTAGTCATATATCCATACTAAACAGCAATTATCAATATGAATTTTCTCTCCATAACTAAAAATAGGCATATTTTTGAGATCTTCTTTAGAATTGAAAAATTGAGATCCAATTAGAAAACAAGGATTGAGAGAGTACCCAGAGATATAGGTTTTTCCAGAGAGATACTCCTCAAGAGATTTAAGACCAGCTTCAGTATGGAGATCGGAGAAGGTGACTGCCATTGTAGTAGCTGACGATCGAGAAGAGAGAGTAGAAAGCAGTTGATGGAGAAGAGAAAACCCTAGATTTGCTTAAACGAAAAAGAGGAGTGTTTTGATAAGAGTCGTTTATTATATACCCTCCTCCTATTTCTATCTTCCTTTTCGATGCTCAAGCAAACCTAAAACCCTAATTTGACACGAATATTCGGAACCTCCAAAAAATTGGTTCTTTCTTAAAGTCTGGCGGACCTGGACCGGGAGCTGCTGAACTCGGGCTGCTACAGTAGAACCAATGGCTAGAATTTTGTGGAACGTTAGCTGCTAGACTAAACCGAGTAAAAAAATAGCTGCTAGACTAAGCCTGGCATTGGAGGATCAATGGTTAGAATTTTGCAGGTGTATAATCCTTAGGCCTGTTATGCATGTGCTATGCATAGTTTGCCACTTTTGCACCCACTACGTGGCATGGTAAAGTGGCGAATGTATATGGCTAAGTGGTAAATGTATCGCTTAACAAGATACGATAGAGACTCTAATGAGTGGTAGAGACATCATCATGCGGTGATTCCTGTCGTACTTATTAGTCGATATAGCGTTAGCGATAGCCTTTATATCGCTCGGCTCTATGGTTGTCGCTCGGTGGTTGATCATATAAAGGTCAGAAATTCACCCCTTATAAATACTCAACTTGTACCATTTCAACATGGTTAGTGCTCTCTACACCGACATAGCTAGCACGTGCTTCACTCGAGAAGAGATGTTTTTCTAATTCGATTTTGGGTATCAATTGCAAGCGATAGAGGTTTCAATTTAACCATTTTTAATTAATGGGACGGTGTGTTTCAGAGGTTTATGGCGTTAGCCGGCAATGAAAATTTATGAAGAATAAATAAGATCCTTTAAGTAAGATTTACATTATCAATAGGGATGTGAGAAAGTATGCGGAAATCTTGTGGATGGTAAAGGGGATCATCCTGAATTGTATGCGGAAATCTCTTTTGTTCTAGCGGGTATTTTAATAATTTTTTTCTTTTTGTAATATTAACTTATTATTTATTTGTTTATTCAGAAAATAAGAGCTCATTTCAAATTTGTTGGAGCCAACAAAAGAGAGTTTAAACATGATATGAACTCTATAAGATTCATGTGCATGGATGTAATTTTGATTAAGTACTATGTAATGCGATCATCTTTTTCTAGTTAAATGTTGGTCTAATTAAAACTTAATGGAATGTAAAACCAGGTTGGATTTGAAAATTAAATTTAAGATAGTATTCATTGATAAAAACAAAATAATCACATTAGAAATATATTAAAATTATATATATTGCATCCATGAACTACTGATTTCCCTGTCCATTTCCTGACCGTTAAAGATCCACTAGGTCAGGTTTTGTTAGATCAAGATTGTTGTTCAACATAACAGAGATCTCACCGATTTGAGACTCACTTTGTTGTTGAGTCTCATCGGAATCGTCAAAACCTTGGAATTAACCTAAAGGGGATCATTCACGCGGAGAGTACAAAAATAACAACATGCAGATGGACGACCTTGAAATGGTTGAAATGTTGATGTAGTTGAGACAATTGGAATATAGAGAGTAGATTTCCTAATTGCTTCAATGTTCAATCCACCACCAAGAGTGAAAGTGTCAGTTGGAAATTGGGTTAAACAAATCTCCAAGAGTTGTTTCTATCTCAATGACTTCATCACTCGTTGGTACTTGAGTAACTACCACTATATTTGAAGTAAAAATATCTACCATTACATTTTTAGTTGAACGACTTCTCAAATTTCTTTTGACTTTCATGACTTCCACGACTTATTTGACTTCGCTGACTTCTACCACCTTGACCTGCACCGCCAAGACTTGAACCAACATGACTGGAATATGCCGGAATTTCTGAAATCCATGTAGCAGATCGATATAATCGTTCAACTGGTTCTGATACCGCTCTGGTGTAGTTTTTACCCTCCACAGTGTGGATAAGTCCATTCGAGACCACTATGAGGAACAATAGGAACATTAACAATATCTCCAGACGAATATATAGTTTGTACGACCTAAGAAAATGATGATGGCATAACTGACGGTGAACTCGGTTGAGTAGGTTATGAAATTACGTTGCCCGTACCTAATGTAGGTTGAGAAGGGAGATAATCATCACCAAATGGTATCCTATATAAAGCTAGGAAATCCAACCGACCCAAATTTTGTGGTTGCATAACAATAATTGGCTTTGTAAATAGTGTGTAACCAAGAAAGATAATCACTGTAGTCATGAGGCATCTGGACCAAATTTTGTTTGTTCCCAATATGGACCATCCCTTATCAATTCCCAATCACCTTGAGAAATTCTCAACCTGGATAAGGATTAATGGCTTTCACCTTTCTTCCTAGAAACAGATGAAGGTGTCTTTATCCATAATAACAAACACCCTTTTCATAAATAAGACTGTATAACACAATCTTCTTAAGGCTTAGCTCTAGTATTATCTGGGTTTCCGCATCTTCGAACTCATGAATTGATTGATACCGCACGTTAACAATATTATTACTTGTTTTACATAAATGTTAAATCATCTGAACCACGACAGCATGTTGACCATCTTCAATATGATCTTTTATCCATTATTAGCATTGTACTTCAGTATGACTGGAAAAACATCGGTGCTATTGTGAAGAGAAGGTTCACAAATACATAAGTAAGTACACCATCAATACTGGAAATAATCACATGTTGGGTTAGTACATTTATCATGTCAATATAACTAAAATATGGGGGTGGGGAGGTGGGGAGGTGGGGGAGGGTTTTTACCTCCAACGCTCCCCCAAATACCGTTTAGGCTTTCTTTGGAACACCGCGAGCATAGATCGGGGGTTAGGTAATGTTCTGGTAGAAAAGGAGTCCCGGTAATTAATATGTTGGTGCTCGTTCTAAATCTTCTAACGATTCGAGAAAAACAAGTAATGTCACTAAGCTAGATTGGAAATAAACATTGGCCTATTGTCCACAACACACGCACACGTTCGAGCTCCCCGTAGTGAATAACGTGTACTTTGTAACCAGTTTTTATTCATTTTCCTGGCATAATGTTATTAAAACAAATTAACTTTTCCACCTATAATCCATGGGCTTTTACTTTTTTATAATTTGGATTACTTCAAGATCATTTGAATATAATTGAAGTCGATTTTTTCATCTTCTTCCAACTCCCACTTTAATTTGTCAAATGGAAGAACATTTCCCTCGCATGTAATTCCCGTCAACATGTACAAATTTAACAATGTAACTCCTATTAAACAATGTATTCATAATTAGAATTGGTTGAATGTTTATAAAACTGAATTACAAGAAGAAAACAAACTTACCTCATTCGAAATCTTTGAAAAAATACGTATTTGTAGTCTTCCACCATATTTCCAATATAACTTGAACAATTTTGAGTCTTATAGCTTCTAGGTAGTATAACGTATAAACGCCACCAAGGATATCTTTCAGAATATTTCTTGAACAACATAGGGGAAGGTACTTGAACACCATATTAAATTGAGACCACACACCTTTTAGAGCGACTTAGTTAATTGACTCGCCCTGGATGGCTAAATATGTGCGCAAGGAATATACCATCACCATCTAGTTGTCCAACATATTTAAACCCATATTTTTTTATCTTGCTCGTAATTCAATCCGGCGGCTGGGGTGCAAGTAGATCCTTTGACTTGTATGTTTCTTTTATATTTTTGGTTTTATACTCATATTTGGAGAGAAATACCTAGGGAACAAAGTTTATTGTTTAGGTTAGAGAAAATAGAGAAGGTGCGAACTAAAAGTCTTAGATTTCTTTTTCCTACTTTTGTTGTGTTAAAGAATGGCTATCAACTTTCTTTGTTGTGTTACTTAAATGCATGCATGTCAATCTTGTTATTATGTGTAGTGTAATATTGCAGTCAACGTACCAGAAGTTGGTATTTTTGTATGATATGGCAAAGAAGAATCGGAAAATTGTGAGAAGAGATGGGATGGTTCATATACGTAATTTTCCTGATGATTTGTTAGTCAGAATTTTGTCTCTTGTTCCAACTGAACAAGCTGTTACAACTAGCTTCTTATCCCAGATATGGAAGTCCTTACGAAATTTACTTCCTGAGCTAGACTTTGATTATGTTAGCTTTTGCAAAAGCTTCGGTATTGTTCTCGAGCATAGTAAAAAGGAGCGGTTTTGTGGGTTCCTTGAGTTTGTGGATTATGTATTTACTCACCATCAAGTAAAATATTTACACAGGCTTCAATTTGGATTTGACATTTCTAGGAACAAAAATTATGCTTCTGATAAAAATTATTCATCTGAAGTTCGTAGGTTGTATAGATTTACGACGAGACGTAATTGTTCGACACTTGATTTGCAATTTTTGAATCTTGTAACATCGTGCTTATACCCAACATACCATGGAATGTACACTTTGCCACCATGTAGAACCTTCCCACACCAATCAATAATCCAGTGGAAATTAACTGTAAACTTACAATCTCTAAGGGTAATAGTTTTCTCTCGGTTAAGATTGCAAAGTTTACAGTTGTCGAGCTACGAAAGAAGGCAGTGTATGATTTAGTCTCTAAATGTCCATACCTCGAAGAATTACATCTAATTCGTGGTAAACTTCCTTCATCTTCATTCAAATTAAATTCTCCATAATCAAATCTTAAATGCTTAGTTTTGCAGTATTGTATATGTTCGGGACTACGTTATGTTGGAACCTTTACGCATGTTGCTATCAATATTCCAACTCTTTTGCGATTCAAGTGTGAAGAGATGTCATGTTACCCGTCCATTGAAAATGCAGACGGTCTGAAGCAAAAAATCAGAATTTTAAATACTAGAGATAATGAGCACGAGTTGCTTTGCAAGCTACTGCAGGATCTCTGTAATGTTGAAGTTCTCACACTTTGTTACCAAAATCTCGAGGTACGTATGTGACTGAGCTTTCTGTTTTTTGATTAAAGATAATAAATCATTTGCAAGTCGTTGATCTCAAAAGTAATCGACGTATTTTTCTAATTCTTACGTAGGGTGAGATTTTAAGTATCGTATTCTATTTATTACTAATTATAGGCATGATAGATTCATCTATTGGCGATATTATTTATATCGAGTGATATTGTAACACCCAGTATTTTTGGTCTTTGAATTTTGAGATAAAATTGTTTTTAAGGGGTTAATAGTGTAAAACCCCGTATTTTTCTTAATATGATTTACGTGCCTAAAAAAATGTTTGTATTCTGAAATCTAATTTATAAATAATAAATATTTAGCTTTATAAATATTTTTATTGTAGTTAGGTTAGAGAAAATAGAGAAGGCGTGAACTAGAAGTCTTAGATTTCTTTTTCCTACTTTTGTTGTGTCAAAGAATGGCTATCTACTTTCCTTGTGTGTTACTTAAAAGGCATGCATGTCAATCTTGTTATCATGTGTAGCATAATATTACAGTCAAAGTACCAGAAGTTGGTATTTTTGTATGATATGGCAAAGAAGAATCGGAAAATTGTGAGAAGATATGGGATGGATCATATAAGTAATTTGCCTGATGATTTGTTAGTCATAATTTTGTCCCTCGTTCCAACTGAACAAGCTGTTACAACTAGCTTCCAATCCCAGAGATGGAATTCCTTATGGAATTTACTTCCTGAGCTAGACTTTGATTATGTTAGCTTTTGCAAAAGCTTCGGTATTGTGCTCGAGCATCGTAAAAAGGAGCAGTTTCGTGGGTTCCTTGAGTTTGTGGATTATGTATTTACTCACCATCAAGTAAAGCATTTACACAAGCTTCAATTTGGATTTGACATTTCTAGGCACAAAAATTATGGTTATGACAAAAATTATTCTTGGAAAGTTCGTAGGCTGTTTAGATTTGCGATGAGACGTAATTGTTCGACACTTGATTTGCAATTTTAAAATCTTGTAAAACCGTGCTTATACCCAACATACTATGGAATGTACACTTTTCCACCCTTTAAAACCTTTCCACACCAATCGGTAATCCAGCTGAAATTAACTAAATGTAAACTTACAATCTCTAAGGGTAATAGTTCTCTCTAGGTTAAGATTGCAAAGTTTTCAGTTGCCGAGCTGCGAAAGAAGTCAGTGTACGATTTAGTCTCTAAATGTCTATGCCTCAAAGTATTACATCTAATTCGTGGTAAACTTCCTTCATCTTCATTCAAGTTAAATTCTCCGGAATCAAATCTCAAATGCTTAGTTTTGCAGTATTGCATATGTTCGGAATTACCTTTGTATGTTGGAACCTTTACACGTGTTGCTATCAACATTCCAACTCTTTTGCGATTCAAGTATGAAGGGATATCATGTTTCCGGTCTATTGAAATGCAGACGGTCTGAAGCAAAAATCAGAATTTTAAATACTAGAGATAATGAGCATGAGTTGCTTTGCAAGCTACTGCAGGATCTCTGTAATGTTGAAGTTCTCACACTTTGTTACCAAAATCTCGAGGTACGTCTGTGACTGAGCTTTCTATTTTTTGATTAAAGATAATAAATCATTTGCAAGTCGTTGATATCAAATGTAATCGACGTATTTATCTAAGTCTTACGTAGGGTGAGTTTCAAAGCATCGAATTATACTTATTACTAATTATAGGTGTGATAGATTCAACTGTTGGCGATATAAAGTCGAATACTGACGATATTATTTATATCGAATCGATATTGTAACACCCGGTATTTTTGGTCTTTGAATTTCGGGAAAAAATTATTTTTAAGGGGTTAATAGTGTAAAACCTCGTATTTTTCTTAATATGATTTCCGCGCCTAAAAAAAATGTCCGCATTATTTTGTTTGGTTTTTGATCTTAAATCTAATTTATAAAAAATAAACATTTAGCTTTAAAAATATATTTATTATTTATATTAGAGAAAATAGAGAAGGTGCGAACTAGAAGTCTTATATTTCTTTTTCCTACTTTTGTTGTGTCAAAGAATGGCTATCCACTTTCTCTGTTGTGTTACTTAAAGGTATGGAATCTTGTTACTATGTGTAGTGCAATATTGCAGTCAAAGTACCAAAAGTTGGTATTTTTGTATGATATGGCAAAGAAAAATCGGAAAATTGTGAGACGAGATTGGATGGGATGAATCATATAAGTAATTTTCCTGATGAGTCAGAATTATGTCCCTTGTTCCAACTGAAAAAGTTGTTACAACTAGATTCCTATCCCATAGATGGAATTCTTTATGGAATTTACTTCCTGAAATAGACTTTGATTATGTTAGATTTTGCAAAAGTTTCGGTATTGTGCTCGAGCATCGTAAAAAGAAGCGGTTTCGTGGGTTCCTTGAGTTTGTGGATTATGTATTTACTCACCATCAAGTACAACATTACGGGATTCGATTTAGATTTGACATTTCTAGGCACAAAAATTATGCTTCTGACAAAAATTATTCTTGGGAAGTTCGCAGGTTGTTTAGATTTGCGATGAAATGTATTAGTTCGATACTTGATTTGCAATTTTTGAATCTTGTAACACTGTGCTTATACCCAACATACTATGAAATGTAAACTTTTCCACCATGTAAAACCTTCCCAAACTAATCAGTAATCCGGTAGAAATTAACTAACTGTAAACTTACAATCTCTAAGGGTAATAGTTTTCTCTCGGTTAAGATTGCAATATTTACAGTTGTCGAGCTACGGAAGAAGTAACTGTACGATTTAGTATCTAAATGTACATGCCTTGAAGAATTACATCTAATTCGTTGTAAAATTCCTTCATCTTCATTCAAGTTAAATTCTCCAAAATCAAATCTCAAATGCATAGTTTTGCAGTATTGCATATGTTCGGAACTACCTTTGTATGTTGGAACCTATACGCATGTTTCTATCAACATTCCAACTCTTTTGCGATTCAAGCGTGAAGGCATATCATGTTACCCGTATATTTACAATGTAGACAGTCTGAAGCAAAATTCAAAATTTTAAATACTAGAGATATTGAGCACGAGTTGCTTTGCAAGCTACTGCAGGATCTCTATAATGTTGAAGATCTCACACTTTGTTACCAAAATCTCGAGGTACGTATGTGACTGAGCTTTTTATTTTTTGGTTAAATATAATAAATCATTTGCAAGTCGTTGATCTCAAAAGTAATCGACGTATTTCTCTAAGTCTTATGTAGGGTGAGATTTTAAGCATCGTATTTTATTTGTTACTAATTATAGGCGTGATAGATTCAACTATTGGCGATATAAAGTCGAATATTTGCGATATTATTTATATCGAGCGATATTGTAACACCCGGTATTTTTGGTCTTTGAATTTCGGGACGAAATTGTTTTTAAGGGGTTAATAGTGTAAAACCCCGTATTTTCATAATATGATTTTCGCGCCTAAAAAAATGTCTGTATTATTTTGTTTGGTTTTTGATATAAAATCTAATTTATAAAAAATAAATATTTAGCTTTGGAAATATTTTTTATTTTTTAGGTTAGAGAAAATAGAGAAGGTGCGAACTAGAAGTCTTAGATTTCTTTTTCCTACTTTTTTTATGTCAAAGAATGGCTATCAACTTTCGTTGTTGTGTTACTTAAATGCATGCATGTCAATCTTGTTATAATGTGTAGTGTAATGTTGCAAGTCAAAGTAACAGAAGTTGGTATTTTTGTATGATATGGCAAAAAAGAATCGGAAAATTGTGAGAAGAGATGAGATGGATCATACAAGTAATTTGCATGATGATTTGTTAGTCATAATTTTGTCTCTTGTTCCAACTGAACAAGATGTTACAACTAGCTTCCTATAGCAAAGATGGAAGTCCTTATGGAATTTACTTCCTGAGCTAGACTTTGATTATGTTAGCTTTTGCAAAAGCTTCGGTATTGTGCTTGAGCATAGTAAAAAGGAGTGGTTTCGGGGTTCCTTGAGTTTGTAGATTATGTATTTACTCACCATCAAGTATAACATTTACACAGGCTTCGATTTGGATTTGACATTTCTAGGCACAAAAATTATACTTCTGTCAAAAATTATTCTTCGGAAGTTCGTAGGATGTTTAGATTTGCGATGAGACGTAATTGTTCGACACTTGATTTGTAATTTTTGAATCTTGTAACACCGTGCTTATACCCAACATATCATGGAATGTACACTTTTCCACCATGTACAACTTTCCCACAATAATCAGTAATCCAGTAGAAATTAACTAACTGTAAACTTACAATCTCTAAGGGTAATAATTTTCTCTCGGTTAAGATTGCAAAGTTTACAGTTGTCGAGCTACGAAAGAAGTCAGTGTACGATTTAGTCTCTAAATGTACATGACTCGAATAATTACATCTAATTTGTTGTAAACTTCCTTCATCTTCATTCAAGTTAAATTCTCCAAAATCAAATCTCAAATGCATAGTTTTGCTGTATTGCATATGTTCGGAACTACCTTTGTATGTTGGAACCTTTACGCATGTTGCTATCAACATTCCAACTCTTTTGCGATTCAAGTGTGAAGGGATATCATGTTACCTATCTATAATGCAGACAGTCTGAAGCAAAATTCAAAATTTTAAATACCAGAGATATTGAGCACGAGTTGCTTTGCAAGCTACTGCAAGATCTCTGTAATGTTGAAGTTCTCACACTTTGTTACCAAAATCTCGAGGTACGCATGTTACTGAGCTTTTTATTTTTTAGTTAAAGATAATAAATCGTTTGCAAGTCGTTAATCTCAAAAGTAATCGACGTATTTCTCTAAGTCTTACGTAGGATGAGATTTTAAGAACCGTATTTTATTTATTACTAATTATAGGCGTGATAGATTCAACTATTGGCGATATAAAGTCGAATATTGGCGATATTTTTTATATCGAGCGATACTGTAACACCCAGTATTTTTGGTCTTTGAATTTCGGGACAAAATTGTTTTTAAGGGGTTAATAGTGTAAAACCCCGTATTTTTTTAGTATGATTTTCGCGCCTAAATAAATGTCTGTATTATTTTGTTTGGTTTTTGATCTAAAATCTAATTTATAAAAAATAAATATTTAGCTTTGGAAATATTTTTATTGTTTAGGTTAGAGAAAATAGAGAAGGTGCGAACTAGAAGTCTTAGATTTCTTTTTCCTACTTTTGTTATGTCGAAGAATGGCTATCAACTTTCTTTGTTGTGTTAGTCAAATGCATGCATGTCAATCTTGTTATAATGTGTAGTGTACTATTGCAGTCAAAGTAACATAAGTTGGTATTTTTGTATTATATGGCAAAGAAGAGTCGGAAAATTGTGAGAAGAGATGGATCATACAAGTAATTTGCCTGATGATTTGTTAGTCATAATTTTGTCTCTTGTTCCAACCGAACAAGATGTTACAACTAGCTTCCTATAGCAGCGATGGAAGTCCTTATGGAATTTACTTCCTGAGTTAGACTTTGATTATCTTAGCTTTTGCAAAAGCATCGGTATTGTGCTCGAGCGTAGTAAAAAGGAGTGGTTTCGTGGGTTCCTTGAGTTTGTAGATTATGTATCTACTCACCATCAAGTAAAACATTTACACGGGCTTCGGTTTGGATTTGACATTTCTAGACACATAAATTATGCTTATGACAAAAATTATTCTTGGGAAGTTCGTAGGCTGTTTAGATTTGCGACGAGACATAATTGTTCGACACTTGATTTGTAATTTTTGAATCTTGTAACACCGTGCTTATACCCAACATACCATGGAATGTACACTTTTCTACCATGTACAACCTTCCCACACTAATCAGTAATCCAGTAGAAATTAACTAACTGTAAACTTACAATCTCTAGGAGTAAGAGTTTTCTCTCGGTTAAGAGTGCAAAGTTTACAGTTGTCAAGCTACGAAAGAAGTCAGTGTACGATTTAGTCTCTAAATTTCCATAACTTGAAGAATTACATCTAATTCGTTGTAAACTTCCTTCATCTTCATTCAAGTTAAGTTCTCTAAAATCAAATCTCAAATGCATGGTTTTGCAGTATTGCATATGTTCGGAACTACCTTTGTATGTTGGAACCTTTACGCATGTTGTTATCAACATTCCAACTCTTTTATGATTCAAGTGTGAAGGGATATCATGTTACTCGTCTATGTACAATGCAGACAGTCTGACGCAAAAATCATAATTTTAAATACTAAAGATATTGAGCACGAGTTGCTTTGCATGCTACTGCAGGATCTCTGTAATGTTGAAGTTCTCACACTTTGTTACCAGAATCTCGAGGTACGTATGTGACTGTGCTTTTTATTTTTTGGTTAAAGATAATAAATCATTTGCAAGTCGTTAATCTCAAAAGTAATTGACGTATTTCTCTATGTCTTACGTAGGGTGAGATTTTAAGCGTCGTATTCTATTTATTACTAATTATAGGCGTGATAGATTCAACTATTGGCGATATAAAGTCGAATATTGGCGATATTATCTATATCGAGCGATATTGTAACTCCCGGTATTTTTGGTCTTTGAATTTCGGGACGAAATTGTTTTTAAGGGGTTAATAGTGTAAAACCCCGTATTTTTCTTAATATGATTTTCGCGCCTAAAAAAATGTCTGTATTATTTTGTTTGGTTTTTGATATAAAATCTACTTTATAAAAAATAAATATTTAGCTTTGAAAATATCTTTATTGTTTAGGTTAGAGAAAATAGAGAAGGTGCGAACTAGAAGTCTTAGATTTCTTTTTTCTACTTTTGTTATGTCGAAGAATGACTATCAACTTTCTCTGTTGTGTTACTTAAATGCATGCATGTCAATCTTGTTATAATGTGTAGTGTAATATTGCAGTCAAAGTACCAGAAGTTGGTATTTTTGTATGATATGGCAAAGAAGAATCGGAAAGTTGTGAGAAGAGATGAGATGGATCATACAAGTAATTTGCCTGATGATTTGTAATTCATAATTCTGTCTCTTTTTCCAACTGAACAAGCTATTACAACTAGCTTCCTATAACAGAGATGGAAGTCCTTATGGAATTTACTTCATGATCTAGACTTTGATTATGTTAGCTTTTGTAAAATCTTCGGTATTGTGATCGAGCATGGTAAAAAGGAGTGGTTTCGTGGGTTCCTTGAGTTTGTAGATTATGTATTTACTCACCATCAAGTAATAAATTTACACGGGCTTCGATTTGGATTTGACATTTCTAGACACATAAATTATGCTTCTGAGAAAAATTATTCTTGGGAAGTTCGTAGGCTGTTTATATTTGCGATGAGACATAACTGTTCGACACTTTATTTGTAATTTTTGAATCTTTTAACACCGTGCTTATACCCAACATACCATGGAATGTACACTTTTCCACCATGTAAAACCTTCCCACACCAATTAGTAATCTAGTTAGAATTAACTAACTGTAAACTTCTTAGAAGTGCAAGAAAGTTCCCAGGGTGGAGAAGGCAGAAGTAGAAGGAATTAAAGGATGACACCGAATAATGTGCAGTCCCCAGTCGCTTCCCTGGTGAGTTGTTAATATTCCCTCTATTGTGACTTTTATTTATCCGTATAATTAGGATCATGAAACCAATGTTTGTTGTTGTTCCAGAATTTTTCTCCATCAAGTATTGACGGTCTCCATCTTGTTCAGCCAACAACTCATGAGTCTAGCAATGAAGATGAAGTAGATGTAAGTATTCGTTCGCATAATCAATCATGATACTCCTTGAGTAGAGTAATAATGATTATTTTCAATATATCTAGGAGGAGATTTCCGTGGAAGACCAACATGGATGTGTTGTTCATTCGTCCTCGAATGGTGGTGAGAAAGAAAATCCTCAAGAATTGGGACCGAATGAAGGTAATGGTGCTACCAATGTTGATGCCGACCATATTAATCATTATAATGATTTGGAAGCCCCTCAAGTAAGTATCCATTTTGTATTATCTTCATAGAAGTATAATATTGCTGATTTGTTGACGAACGAATGAGAATTCTCACGAGTAAGTGAAAAGTTTACCGAAATACGTCACCAGAAAATTCAGAACTCAGCCTTTTAGCAAAAACGCCGTAGAATCTTCATCCAATGTCGGATTTTCGAGATCTACCCATGTATCCTTATGACCGGAAGATTTCCAAGCTTTAGCAACGTAGATTTTTAAGTTTTGATCACGTTTAGGGGTCGAAACCAGTGAAATAGTAAACTTCCAGGAGACTTTCAGAAATTTTACAGCTGGCATGTAATCCAATGTTTTGGTCACATCTCTTCGCTCATTTATCCAATTTCTATTAAATTTTGATATGTTGTAGATAATATCCACACGAAGATAATGGTATGTGACTCAACCTTAGATTCCTTACCAATTTCTCTCAATTTGTCATCTTATACAAGGCAGTATAAATCTCTTCGGACGAGCTCGTCGAAAAAGGTGTTTTATAACTTTCACACTATTTGCTCGTGTCTTGGATGTATAATAAAGAACTTAATAATGTTAGTTCACTTACATGCTGGATTTTATGATTGACTTTGGTTTCCATGCTTTAATCTCATGTAATCTTCGTATTAGGTGCCAAATGCCGAAGTTGAGAATAATGGAACCGATGATGATGATTTGAACAATACGGCGAATCAAAATGGTGGTGTTACCAAATCTGCATCTCAGGGTCATGAAAATGTTGCTACTGAAGTTGTTGAAAATAATGATGCTCAAGTCATTACCACTTCAGAGGTAGAAGAAATTGGACACATAATAGAAGAAGCTGCTCCAACAATATAAGAAAATGCTCCCGCAATTGCTGAAGTTGCTCCGGTAATTGAGAACCGCATAATAGTGTATGAATACCCTAATGCAGGGATTATTTGCGAGCCTCCATTCGGCGAACCACTCCCATATCATACATCAGTTGGTGGATTTAGCGTTCCTATAGGGTATGCTGATATGTATGATAAATTATGGAAAATGTATGGCCACATTATTGTCACCAAGGATCCAAAACGCAGCTACTCCTTGACAATGCAAGTAGGATATATCTTACGTGTCATAGATGATATACGGACCAGGGCGAGAAATACTTTTACTCAATATGTACTCTTTAATTAGGAATTCAACTTGAAGAAATCTGAAGAACTTGGTTCAACTTGAAGTGGCTTCGTCAAAGGATCAACACCATCAAGGACGCAGTAGAGAACAATATACCTTTTACCAGTGACGTCGCGGTGGAGAAAATGGATAAGATTGCTGAATTGACTGAAAATCTGGAGTTGGAGAAAGCGGGCATGCAAGTCTTGTAGAATGTAGAGAAGCATAAATCTTACTCTGCCGGTTTCCTTTAGTTTTCCTTTCCATAATCTCTTGAACCTTGAACTTCTGAGAGATGTGAGGTTTTATTTTGGTTTTGACTTTTTGATTGGTTTCGAGTAAGTGAATGATTGAGGATTTTCTTTTTGGAATTGATAGAGATTTTCTTAAAATAAAAGAACTTTGAAAAATTGATGAATTCAAATACTGGATGCAAGAATTGCAAACTTTTGGAGGAATTGAAAATACATGTGAAAGAAAATCTTAAAATGAAAACGTTAGGTGTCTCGAGAGTTCGTGTCTTGAACATAAAACACCTTATGACGTTGAATGCTTTAGGCGTCAATAGCCTTTAGCCAATTCTCATGAATTACTGGCACACTTGTCTTGCCCTTCATGTCACCCAATTTGTAGTATCCTCCAATCAACGACTTAGCAATCATAAAAGGCCCTTCCCAGTTGGAGATCATTGTGGAATGGAGATTAAGTTTAGTTGCCTTGAGAACTAAATTCCCTTCATGAAACTTGTTAGGTTTGGTTGCTTGTGCCTGAATATTTTCTGCTGGTTTGGAATTCCTCGTACAGTGGGATTCCATTTTGTGGAGCTTTCCAACCCTGCGACACATATGGACACTCATGCAAAGGAGAGTACTTAGGATAATGACTGTTATGTTCGTCCATTATTCCAGCAATGAACATATTAGTGAGACGTTGAATTCGGAGAGGCTCTGCTTCTAACCATTTGGTGTAATATTGCTGAGGCGAGACCAACCACTCGTAGCGCTTGGTGAGTGCTAGGTTATTAGCAAGATTGAGTCCCCAGACCAGGGTAGCATGTTTGAAAGTTGATAATATGGATGCATGAGGAGGAATAAGACTTTCCTGAGTACGGAATCTTTTGACGAATTCATGTCGCTTTCTTCAGGCTTTTGTGTGAGTTCCATCAAGGCTTGAACTTTATCCAGATGCTCGAATGATGGAGTATCCTCTATTTCTTCTGAGTCAGAGATTTCTTCCACAGAGAAATGTGCAATTGAAGGTGTTGGAGTTACCTTTTCAGCGTGAACCCCTATTCGTCCAAGGATCATATCATATCCTGGGCCCTCCCTAATTATGTGAAATTTGGTTTCTGCCCAGGTTGAGCCAGTTTTCATCTTGAGAATGATGTAACCATAAGCATCTCTGGAGACTCCTTCATGGTCTCTGACTGAGACAGGAGCATGAGTGGCTTCTTATCAAGTGATGCCTGCAGCTCTGAGAGTTTTCAAAGGGATGATATTGACAGCAGTGCCAACATCGACCAACGCTCGCTTGAATTCATTTCCTTTCAGGTACACTGTGGTGTGAAGTATCAAGTCGTACATCTCTTTGTCAGTGACTGGAAGCTCAGGGAGTGTTTATGAAATGGACAGTCGTTTCTCGGACACTATATGGTTCAGAGCCGCAAACATGTCCATCCTTTGAGCCTTTGATAGATAAATAAATTCGCAGGCATGCTCAATCAATGATTGAACTTCTTCTTTGACTGTTGGTTCAGAGAACGTAAAGGTTCTGATTGGGAGAGGATTCTTGTGTACTCCTTCAGTCCTCAGTTCTCCTGAATCGGCTTTTTCCTTGAAGATGCGTTTCAAAGTTCTGCAATCACTTGTTGAATGACAGGCATACCTATGAAAGCGGCAGTAGCGCGGATTCTCCATTTCCTCCTCTATCGACTCTCTTCTGACTGGAGGTAGTTTGATTGCACCGTCTTGAATCCAGACTTCCAATAACTCAATCACCTCTTCAATGGGAAAAGGAAAATCTAGCTCTTCCTGGTCGTTCTGACGCTGAGCTGGTGCTTGTGCATTTCTAGCCCTATTGTCTTTCCTTGATGCTTTTGTAGGATGAGATGCTGGAGGGACGTTCTTATGTGGTTGCACATCAGTTTTCCTTTTCTCCCTTCAGCAACATTCGTGGAAGGTTGAACATTGTATTATCTATTGATTAGGCGCCTGGTGCTGCTTCGAGTGTCTCGTGGCTCCTCGGACTTGACGGTTTTCTTCTTTCCAGCAAGGCTGGAGCAGTAGTTGCTAATCTCTTGGATGCTTCATGGAGTTTTGAGAAAGTCTAGAACCGAAGATTTTCCAGCAAGGCTCTGTAGACTGGGATCATCCCGTTGATGCATAAGTCTACCCATTGTTGTTCAGTAACATTAGGGTCATGACAATTCAAAGCTTGAAGTCTGAACCTCTTCACATATTCGTTCGGATGTTCAGTATTCTTTTGAGTCGTTCTTCCCAAGTCAGAGAGAGTAATCTTCTCGAAGACGAAGAAGTATTTCCTGTAGAAGGCATTAACCATTTCTTCCCAACTAGCGATGCTCCGAGGTGAGATGTTATTGTACCATGTGTATCTCGACCTGTCAGAGATTTCGAGAATTCCTTCAAACGGACGACATGGTTGTGTTCGTGCTCACCTGGTGCCTCCCGGAATCGAGAGACGTGCTCTCGAGCATTCCCTGTTATATTGTATAGTGTGAACGTTGGAGAGGTGTAGCCTTTCGGGAGAGGGATCCTCTATGTAGCAGCGGGATATGGAGGTTGACGATGGACATATGGTGTCTTCTCTTTTCCTCGATCCTCCATGAAACGTTCCAGATCTTCACGAGTGATGAAACCTGCAGACTCCTTCTCCGGTGGATTTTCTGCAGCTTCGCAGGCTTCATCGTCATCTACCACATGGATTGGTAAAACTTCAGGGTCAACTTCTTTGGATTTTCCTTTCTTCGACCCTTCATTAGTTTTCTCTGACATTTTGTCTGTGAGAGTTTTGAGATAGTTGCATAGCTCCTTCTGAGTAGTAGCCATATCGGTTTGATTTTTTGCGAGAACTTCCTGGACCTTCATGAGATCAGCTATGGTGGGCGGGTTTTCTCTGTTTTCCCTGGGATTCCGGCCGAAGAGAGGATGATTTCCAATGTTGGTTTGAGGAGGAGTGTTATCACCAGCACTGTTGTTGGAAGCAGGAATAGTTTCTGGAGTACCACTGTTGTTGCTAGTGCTAGCGTTGTTTGTGTTAGGATTTGTAACTGAACCTAACCTAAGATCAACCATTTTGTGAAAGTTGATATTGCAACCGAGAGATTAACCTCGCACTGTGGTCGCCAATCTGTTGACGGGGAAAAACGATTTGCTGGTTTTTTAGGAAAGTGAAGAGATCACGGTTCGGACGGGACTCCTCAACCGAGCAAACTGCTTAACCTCACACAGATGCACTGCACGGGAGTGCTTTGAGTTCGAGAGATCAATTTGTAGGTCTTCGTCCTAAACCAAGTCAATGGTCGTTCCAGAGTCAATTCGGTCACAAAGAGGGAGATGGGTTGATCTATAGGAGGGAAGCTAAGAATTATGGGATCAATGATTATCAAGGATTGTGGATGTGTTGTGGGTTTCTGAAAATTGATGAACTGCTGAGTACTGAGTTCCGTGAATAAGTTTCGATCGAGAGAATTCTGTGTAGACGAATGTTGTTCTCAGTCATCGATTCAGAAATTATTTATATTGTCAGAATAGTGAACACATTGATCCAGTAAGTGTGACGGTTTCTTGAGTGAAAGAGTGGAAAAGTGGGAGATCCTGGTAAAATCAGTTCCACGTCATGTGGAGACTTGGCCGATCGTGCACCCACTACTTTGCTAACTCCCTCAACTGTTTGCACGACTTACTCACATTTCTCATCGTGGATGAACACACGTGTAGTAGGTCGCCAAACCAAAACCCTAATTGTTATCCCCATGTGACGTGATTGATGTCTCACGAACATGGAGTTTGCAAAGCAGACGTGTATTTAATTAGTCAGTCGTTGACTTGATTAGACAGTAAGTCTAAGTTTTGTTGAATTGAGCATGATTGAAAAATGCCCAGTGTTTATGGATTGAACATGTTATAGTTCTTGAATGATGTTGATATTGCTCGTCTGAGCCAATATTGTAAATTCGACGAATTGTTGAATATTGAGTAATATTCGGCGCAATATTGATCGTTAGATCAATATTCGAGCAACTGAACGAGTATTGCTAAATTCGATAAATTACTGAATATTTACAGTTGGATCAATATTCGAACAACTGAGCAAGTATTGCTAAATTCGACAAATTACTGAATATTGACAGTAGGATCAATATTCGAACAACTGAGCAAGTATTGCTTAATTCGATGAATTATTAGTAACGTGACCCAAATAAAATATTAATTAAAATATTGGTAGCCTACCAAATATTATATAATTAATACAAATGTTGATTGCCGAGTCAACATAAATTTATTATTGTTTGAAATTGCTCAAAATCGTGATTTGCAGAGCATTTGTTCGAAACCCTAATTTTTGATCAGTTGCTTGTCAATTGATGAATTACTGAAAATAGGTCACTGAGTGAGGGAGGGACTGACTACATGGGATGATGGACGACCATGTGGTGACCAAGTGCTCGAATAAGCACGCACCCGAGTCCTTTGTTGACTGGTTGGTGGAATGATGATTAAATGCAGGTTTAATCATTTATTGAAATAGTGCTAAATTGAGCATTAGGTGATAAAACTTAATTATGGAGAAGTGAAGGACCAACCAATAGGGCATGAGACCGGCGTTTGGTGGTCGTGGGACCAGCTGATGGTCGTTTGAGCAAATTCCAAGTCGGTTGGAAAGAGTTTGGACCCAATATGATCAATTGAGCAAATTGGATCAAAATCATAAAGATGTGTGGGACCGGATCCTTACAAGCCCCGGGGCCGACCTTGGTCGGTCAAGGAAGCATGCCCGTGTCACCATAATGTCCGCGTCTCAGTCCTGAGAGTTTTGGTATTTCTGGTGTGCGTTTGAGCAATATCTTGGATATTCAGAAGCGTTTGATCTTTGACTGAAATTCTCGATTTTGCTCGAATAGAACTTTGCTCGTTTGATCAATATTTTAAGAAAATTAAAATAATAGTATTTTAATATTTTTCTTGAATAGCCTAGTCGGTCGTGTGACCATTTGACTTTTTGGATTTTTCATGGTTTGAGCAATATTTGAGAAAATATGAAAAAACCAGGGTTTTTGCTCAAACGGAGAAGTTTCATGAGATGAGGGAAATAAAAATTATGAAAAATAAAGGATTATAAGGTGTTAGATCGACCACGGTTAGAGCATGGCCTGCTGGCTAGGTATCCCAGTCCCATGAAACCTTTCCCTATTTTTATTATTTTTCATGAAACCGTGAAAATATGGAGAAACCAAGTTTTGCTCAAATAAGGAAATTTGCTCGAATGAAGGAGTCTTCATGAGATGATGAAAATACAATAATAAAATAAGAAAAATAAAGGAAGAGGCGTGGGGGGCCGACCACGGCGACATGATCGGCCAACCGGTGGGCCCGACCCCTAGGCGCCCCTTTTTATTTTTTTATTATTATTTTCTCCCTCCTATTTGGTAGGATTCTTCGTTTGTCCATATTTTTTAACGCTCTTTCGTGCATTTGGATGCTCGTTCGTGCATCATCGTTGAGTACACTTGCACCATTTTATTGGAGTATACTTGGTGATAGTCCAGACACCCGATTGTTGAGTAATTATTACTAATTCATGAAATTCAACGGAGAATGATTCATGAAATGGAGTAATAATTATGAATTGTGCATCTATTACTAATCCATGAAATTCAGTCGGGGAATTCAGGGAACGGAGTAATGAGATAAAATGATTATCTATTACTAATCCATGGAATCAGCCGGGGATAGCCATGGAACGGAGTAATGAGATAAAATAGATTATTTTCTAGGAATTCAGTCGGTGAATGTCTACGGTAGAATTAATCTATTGTAGAATCGAGATATGAGATAGTTGAAGCATCATACTCGTTCTGAAGAGTGCATAGTCAGGAAACAACATGCAGCATTGGTGTCCTGAAGGCGTTTATCCCTCCAGAAAATAATTATGTCCAGAGAGCCGCCTGAATCTGTACACGGTCTCTCTACATAGTCAGGAAACAACGAGTATCGCCGACGTCCTGAAGGCGTTAATCCCTCCGACAAACAATTATGTCCATAGGACCACCCAATCATTCTTCTATGTAGAGGGGGGTCTCTCTATGTAGTAAGGGAACAACGAGTATCGTCGACGTTCTGAAGGCGTTGAGCCCTCTGACAAACAATTATGTCCAGAGAACCACCCAATTATGTTATTCTACATAGAGGGCATGATGAAATGTGCAGCATCGAACGCTTAGCCGGGGAGGCCTTTCGAGAAACATGTTCATCATGGCTCTGAGAAGAATGCTTACTCAGTCAGAGATCGTGAAATGGTTCACAGATCGTAAATCATGAATCATCACATTCGTTCCTGAAGCTGGGTCAAAAACATGCAATATCATGATTTTATGATTTTGACCTTTGTCGAAAATCCACCATCAACAACAAGTCTTTGATGTCAAAAGTAATCGACTTATTTCTCTAAGTCTTATGTATGGTGAGATATTAAGCACCGTATTCTACTTATTACTAATTATAGGCGTGATAGATTCAATTGTTGACGATATAAAGTCGAATATTAGCGATATTATTTATATCAGGCGATATTGTAACACCCGGTATTTTTTGTCTTTTTTGAATTTCTGGACAAAATTGTTTTTAAGGGGTTAATAGTGTAAAACCCCGTATTTTTCTTAATATGATTTTCCCGCCTAAAAAAATGTCCGTATTATTTTGTTTGATTTTTGATCTAAAATTTAATTTATAAAAAATAAATATTTAGCTTTAAAAATATTTTTATTGTTTAGCTTAGAGAAAATAGAGAAGGTGCGAACTGGAAGTCTTAGATTTCTTTTTCCTACTTTTGTTGTGTCGAAGAATGTCTATCAACTTTCTCTGTTGTTTTACTTAAATGCATGCATGTCAATCTTATTATTATGTGTAGTATAATATTTCAGTCAAAGTACTAGAAGTTGGTATTTTTGTATAATATGGAAAAGAAGAATCTGAAAATTGTGAGAAGAGATAAGATGGATCATATAAGTAATTTGCCAGATGATTTGTTAGCCAGAATTCTGTCTCTTGTTCCAACTGAACAAGCTATTACAACTAGCTTTTTATCCCATAGATGAAAGTCCTTATGGAATTTACTTCCTGAGCTAGACTTCTATTATGTTAGTATTTATGGGTAAAAACTGTTTCTGTCGATTTTGGTAAATTCGGATGTGTGGATGAGAAACGAATCTATACCTTAAACAAATGCACTGCACAAGAGTACTTTAGAGTCGAGAGATCAATCTGTACAATCTTGGCCTAAACCAAGAAAATGATCATTCCAGTCTTGCTTCGGTCACAAAGTGAAGGAGATGGGTTGTTCTTAGGGAGGGAAGCGAAGAAGGTGTTGAGACCCAGAATAGTTAATTTTGAAGGTGTGGAAATTTTATGACTTGTATCATAATTTGGAACTGGCTTGCGGAATGTAAGTTATCAGTTCTTTGATGTTTTTCTGGATACTTGTGTTGTTGTTAACCAAAACTTTTGTTGGTTGGTTGAAATAGTTAGAACCTATTTATACAAGTCATATTGAACGCACCCTGATCTCGTGGAAAGTGGGAATGATTGACTGATGGAGAAGTGGGGTCGTGTGTAAATGCCAGAAACCACGTTCCTACTATGAAGGAGACAGGTTAGTTTACACCCACTACTTCGTGCCGCCACTAACTGCCCTTGATTTCTGACACTTTCTTATAATGGACGTGTTGCACGCCGCACGCTGTAAACCGCCAGACCAATACCCTGATGAGCATCCCCCAGTTTGTGACATGTTTGATGTCTCGAGTGTTTTCTTGGAAAACGTATAGAAGATTGCTATGTGTGGCAAGTCAAAGTCGGAAGAATTTCCGCAGGAGAATAACATGTGATGCTATTAGGATTGTCTTAGTTGGTTGTATAAGACTTGACACAGGCCTATCAATTCTATGGCGAATTTGGACGGCTGAGATCGTAACTCATGAGAAAAGGTGGCCATGGATTATGGCCACATTCTGTTGGAGCCTGATGGTAGCACAGTGGCGCCATTGGCATAATTAGCACATGGAAGTGGCACAACGACATGGCTGGCATAGTTAGCGCATGCCAGTGGCACAATGGTGCAAGTAGCGCCTGGCGTAGCCATGGCCGCTAGATTTTGGCACATTGGTGTTGGACCCAAATGTGGCGTGGCAACATCATTTCCAGTTGCCACATCAATCCCAATGCTATGTGGAACATTACTTGGCGTGATTAGCGCAGCAACTTTGCCTAAATTAGGGTTTGGCATGCCGAAACCCTAATTAGTGCATACGGCATGCGACATGTGGCATGTGGTACGTGGTCGTGGCACATCGACGTTTTTTGCAAACGGTGCCATAGCCACGCCAAAGGAACCATAGCCAGGCCATCATGTGGAAACGACCACATGAGCAAGGGTTGCTACGAGTGGCTATGATATGGCGCTATTATCAGGGTTTTCTGGCTCCCGCACGGCCCGTGGCATGTTATGGGGACCGGAGTGGCGTAATTTGTGCCACGACTGGAAATTAGGATTTCGACCATCGCCACTAGAGCAAGGTCGTGTTTCTGGTTAGGATAACCAAATTGAAGTCTGTTATGGCGTTGACCACGAACAAAAGGTCGGTTGGCACTTCAGCGCACTATTTATGGTACGTTGCCACGTTCGGCATGCTTCTGTGGCAAAATGGCGCGTTTGGCATGCCAACTAGCGTATTGGCGATGGTATGTGACCATCTGCGCAACTTTGCCTCTTTTGATATTGTGGCAGGTTTAGAGCGACCTGATTTGTCGATTAAAAGAGGGGCCGGCCAGGTATGAGTGTGGCCACACTTTTGGTGTGCGTGTGGCGGATTTAAAGCGACCTGATTGGTCGATATGTCCGACAAGTATGGGCCCAGCCACAACTCATGTGCGTGTGGCGGATTTAAAGCGACCGGATTGGTCGATGGGAAAGAAGAGGGATGGTCAAGCATCATGGGGGCGTGGCCATTGGCAAGTGGCCCCGGATGGCTTATGGCACGGCCACACCTCCCTTTGCTGCTGCTCCTATTTTCCGCGGCTCCTCTTTTATCCTTGTTTTCTGATTTTGGTTAGGATTTTGCACCTACTAATCCATGGAAGATCAATTGCCTAACTTTCCTAGGTTTAGTCTCGACCAGCGAGGTCTGATATACTGCGCGAGGCGCAAAACCCTAATTTTACAAATTAATTGGATTAGGATATTTTCGTGAGTTATCATATAATTGATTGAACTCTGTATAGAGTTCTTTAATTTTATTGCCGGGGAGCAGTATGCTTTCCTATTGAGTACTTTTATGCAAAGACATTAACCTTAATACTTCGGGAAATTCATGTTACTCTGCTGCGAGTGAACATTAATTGTCATGTCATATCAATATTAAGGGTTCAGCCGGGGAACATAGCACAAAAAAATATTCAGTAAGTCTTACATTAATGAATAATATAGGCAGCGCCGAAATTTACAGAACATCCGGGATTGTTGTTACATGCACCATTCTGAGTAAATTTCATGTGAATATATTGAATTGCTCAATAAATGCGCCAGTGAAAAGGTTGAACACTCATCACTTCTACATGGCTTTGTCTCTTTGCAGAGTGACAACATATTAAATGCCGGAAATTTACAACTTTAGCCCTGAACTAAAAACCACCATTAACATTAAGTCCCCTGCTTAGCACGTAACAGTAGCATTGTTGCGGGGTAAGCATGAGATGGTGATAGACAAAGATAAAAAATCGAAAGGGCAATACATGAGAAGATTACCAGGAAAATTCGATTGAACTTTGGCAAGAGGCATGAGTCTACAATCTTCGTGCTGGCCCGCTTCTGCCTTGGCCACGGAGTAGTGGTGCCATGTAGTGTTGGTGCAGCGAGACTTGAATACAAAAATGAGTGTTGAGGTGGTAGAGCCGTCAATACTATAATGTATTGAGGCATTATGCAGACAGCACAGTAGTGAGTGTTGAGGAATTTGTACGTCTCAACACTAAAAGGAGGATGTGATGAGGCAGTATGCCTGACAACAGAGTAGTGGTATTAAGGATTTTGCACGTCTCAACACTAAGAGGAAGGATGTGTTAAGGCAGTATGCCTTGCAACACAGTGGTGTTGAACGTCTCAACACCATGAGGAAAAATGTGTTGAGGCATTTTGCCTGGTGAGTGTTGGGAAATTTGCACGTCTCAACACTAAGAGAAGGATGTGTTGAGGCAACATGCCTTGCAACACAATAGTGGTGTTGAGGAATTTGCACGTCTCAACACCAAGAGGAGGGTGTGTTGAGGCAGCATGCCTGGCAACACAGTAGTGAGTGTTGAGGAATTTCCACGTCTCAACACTAAGAGAAAGGATATGTTGAGGCAGCATGCCTGGTAACACAGTGGTGAGTGTTGAGGAATTTGCACGTCTCAACACTAAGAGGAATGATGTGTTGAGGCATCATGCCTAGAAACACAATAGTGGTGTTGAGGAATTTGCACGTCTCAACACCAAGAGGAGGGTGTGTTTAGGAAGCATGCCTGGCAACACATTAGTGAGTGTTGAGGAATTTCCACGTCTCATCACTAAGAGAAAGGATGTGTTGAGGAAGCATGCCTGGAAACACAGTGGTGAGTGTTGAGGAACTTGCAAGTCCCAACACCAAGAGGAAGGATGTGTTGAGGCAGCATGCCTGGAAACACAATAGTGGTGTTGAGGAATTTGCACGTCTCAACACCAAGAGGAGGGTGTGTTGAGGCAGCATGCCTGGAAATACAGTAGTGAGTGTTGAGGAATTTGCACGTCTCAACACTAAGAGAAAGGATGTGTTGAGGCAGCATGCCTGGCAACACAGTGATGAGTGTTGAGGAATTTGCACGCCTCAACACTAAGAGGAATGATGTGTTGAGGCAGCATGCCTGGCAATACACTGGTGAGTGTTGAGGAATTTTCACGTCTCAACACTAAGAGAAAGGATGTGTTGAGGCAGCATGCCTGGCAACACAATGATGAGTGTTGATGAATTTTCACGTCTCAACACTAAGAGAAAGGATGTGTTGAGGCAACATGCCTGGTAACACAGTGGTGAGTATTGAGGAATCTGCACGTCTCAACACCAAGAGGAAGGATGTGTTGAGGCATCATGCCTGTCAACACGATAGTGGTGTTGAGGAATTTGCACGTCTCGACACTGAGATAAGGGATGTGTTGAGGCAGCATGCCTGGCAACACACCGGTGAGTATTGAGGAACTTGCACTTCTCAACACTAAGAGGAAGGATGTGTTGAGGATGCATGCCTGGAAATACAATAGTTGTGTTGAGGAATTTGCACGTCTGAACACCAAGAGGAGGGTGTGTTTAGGCAACATGCCTGGCAACACAGTAGTGAGTGTTGAGTAATTTGCACGTCTCAACACTAAGAGAAAGGATGTGTTGAGGCAGCATGCCTGGCAACACAGTGGTGAGTGTTGAGGAATTTGCACGTCTCAAAACTAATAGGAAGGATGTGTTGAGGCAGCATGCCTGGCAACACAGTGGCGAGTGTTGGAGAATTTGTACGTCTCAACACTAAGAGAAAGGATGTGTTGAGGCAGCATGCCTGGCAACACAGTGGTGAGTGTTGAGGAATTTGCACGTCTCAACACTAAGAGAAAGGATGTGTTGGGGCAGCATGCTTGGCAACACGGTGGTGATTGTTAAGGAATTTGCACGTCTCAACACTAAGAGGAAGGATGTGTTGAGGAAGCATGCCTGGCAACACAATAGCGGTGTTGAGTAATTTGCACGTCTTAACACTAAGATATTTAAAATTTATTGAATATTCCTAATAGATATAAAACATTTAGCTTAAGGATAGTTACTTAGCTCTGTCTCCGCTAGGCTTGTCCTTCGCGCATGATTGGGCTTTGGGTATTTTAGGCTCCCCCATGAGTGAGCAGCACCATGTGTTAGTGATGACGTCAGGATGATGACGGGTTGATAGACGGACAAAAGTCCCCAGGTCTTTTATGGGATGAAACAAAAGGTGACCACAACTATGAAATTTGGCTGGCTGCGATCACGATCCTTGACAAGGAGGAGTGTGGTGGCTACGGGCACGAACCTTGGAAGGAAGGAGTATGGAGGCTACAACACGATCTTTGGCAGGAAGAAGTGGCGGCTATGGCACGATCCTTGGCAGGAAGGAGGTGTTGAAGCGGCTTCGTCTCTTGGAGAGGACGTTGAAGCTTATGGAGCAGAATGATGAAGCTTCGACTTCGGATCCTGGATCAGCTTATGGAGAGAACGTTGAAGCGGAGCGGCTGTTAGAGCGAACGTTGAAGTGGAGCGGCTGCTGGAGAACGTTGAAGTGGAGCGACTTCTGGAGAGAACGTTGAAGCATCTCCTGGAGAGAAACGTCGACGCGGCTCCTGGAGAAAACTCCAGTGAGGGCGCTATTAACCCTTTACTTCGAAAAACGACTTGATACGATATGGCATATGGGAAGAAGGCACAAATATTGGTGGTCGGCAAGTCGTATTTTGTTCCTCATGGGAAAGAATACGCTTCTTCTGTTTGATTTTCCCTTGCAACTCTCAGAGCCTTGACGGTTACAATGTTGAAGTCGGAGGCCGCGTCAATCAGCATGTTGTCAAAATTGACATCCTTTAAGTGAACAGTGGTTAGGAGTCCCCAGTTCCATCTATCAATCGTGCTTTCCAGGAGAGGTTGGGGTTTGGGAACGACTTCCCTGGCTGGAAACAACTGCTTTCCTGATGCAGTGCGGTTGAGGGCTGCAAATATGTCTTGACGTTGCGCCTTGGAGAAATACAGAATCTCACATAATGTTTCATCGTAGACTGCAAAATTTTATGGGCGGAGTCCCCAGAAATCATGCATCTCCTGACGGGAAGAGGGTCTATGTGAACTCAGGAGGATTGCTGATTTTCTTTGCCTTGATTTTGGAGAAGTCGTTCCTGATCTTCGCGTGTGATGAAATTGGATTCCTGATTCCTTTCTGCTGTGCGTTCAAGAGCAACGCGAGCCTCTTCATCTATAAACGCGCATCCTGCTGAAGTGCCTGCGCCGGATGTTAAAAGTATTCCTTGTTAGCTCCATCTGGGGTTGACGTGACTCTTGTGGTAGCCGCTCCATTAGTGTCTTGAGGAAAATAGGTATCTCTTTCTAAGTTGTAGCCATGTCTGTCTGAGCCTTACGAGAACCTTTTGTCTTTCCATTAAATCAACAGTGGTAAGAGGAGGTTGGCTTCCTCTGGATCCTCCAGTTTCTATTCCCGGTGGTGGAGTGGCGCTGGCTCTAGTGACATGAGGCGTTACGCCGGAGGGAATGTTTCCTGCGCCGCCGGTATTGGTGTTAGAGGATGTAACGCCATGGGATGTGTTGACTTCGCTTGCGGACGGTATATTGGTGTTGGTCATTCCCTTTGCTCTCGTTCGATATATCCACATACTCTGTCTGCATCGTCGTTGGCTGAGGCACAGACTTCAGACAAGGATTCAACATTTTGTGTCGTCTCTGAAATTTGGTGGCGTTCTCCGAGCGACTGTTTGCTGGATCTTGCTACATATGGTTTTCCATACTTTCATGGTGATTGGATTTCGAGCATTGGCGGCTTTGGAAGTGTTTCTGATGGCCGGGATGCATCATGAATTGGATATTGAAGTGAATTATGGATAATGATTGGATTTGTCCTAAGACCAATTGGGATAGAAAATGAAATTGAGAATTGAATTTGTAACCGAGAGATTTAATCTCCCACTGGTCGCCAATTGTTTATGGTAAAAAATGTTTCTGTCGGTTTTGGTAAATTCGGGTGTGTGGATGAGAAACGAATCTATAAATTAAACAAATGCACTTCACGTGAGTACTTTAGATTCGAGAGATCAATCTGTACAATCCTGTACTAAACCAATAAATGGTCGTTCTAGTCTTGCTTCGGTCATAAAGTGAAGGAGATGGGTTAGTCTTAGGAAGGGAAGCGAAGAAGGTGTTGAGACCAGAATGGTTAATTCTGAAGGTGTGTCTATTTTATGACTTGTATCAGAATTTGGAACTGGCTTGCGGAATGTAAGCTATCAGTTCTTTGATGTTTTTCTGGATACTTGTGTTGTTGTTAACCAAAATTGTTGCTGTTTGGTTGAAATAGGTAGAACCTATTTATACAAGTCATATTGAATGCACCCTGATCTCGTAGAAAGTGAGAATGATTGAGTGATGGAGAAGTGGGGTCGTGTGAAATTCCAGAAACCACGTTCCTACTATGAAGGAGACAGGTTAGTTTACACCCACTACTTCATGCCGCCACTAACTGCCCTTGCTTTCTGATACTTTCTTATAATGGACGTGTTGCACGCCGCACGTTGTAAACTGCCAGACCAATACCCTGATGAGCATCCCCCAGTTTGTGACATGTTTGATGTCTCGAGTGTTTTCGTAGAAAACGTGTAGCAGATTGCTATCTATGGCAAGTCAAAGTCAGGAGACTTTCCGCGGGAGAATAACATGTGATGCCATTAGGCTTGTCTTAGTTGGTTTTCTAAGACTTGCCACAGGCCTGTCAATTCTGTGGCGAATTTGGACGGTTGAGATCGTAACTCATGAGAAAAGGTGGCCATGGATTTTGGTCACATTCTGTTGGCGCCTGATGGTAGCACAGTGGCGCCATTAGCATAATTAACACATGGCGCTGGCACAACGGCATGGCTGGCATAGTTAGCGCATGCCAGTGACATAATGGTGCAAGTAGCGCCTGGCGTAGCCATGGCCGCTAGATTTTGGCACATTGGTGTTGGACCCAAATATGGCGTGGCAACATCAGTTCCAGTTGCCACATCAATCCCAATGCTCTGTGGAACATTACTTGGCGTGATTAGCGTAGCAACTTTGCCTAAATTAGAGTTTGGCATGCCGAAACCCTAATTAGTGCATACGACATGCGGCATGTGGCATGTGGCCGTGCACAACGACGTTTTGTACAAACGGTGCCATAGCCACGCCAAAGGAACCATAGCCAGGCCATCATGTGGAAACGACCACATGAGCAAAGGTTGCTACGAGTGGCTATGATATGGTGCCATTATTAGGGTTTCCTGGGTCCCACACGGCTCGTGGCATGTTGTGGGGCTCGGAGTGGCGTAATTTGTTCCACGACTGGAAATTAGGGTTTCGACCATCGCCACTAGAGCAAGGTCGTGTTTCTGATTAGGATAACGAAATTGAAGTGTGTCATAGCGTTGGCCACGAACAGAAGGTGGGTTGGCACTTTGGCGCGCTATTTATGGTGCGTTGCCAAGTTCGGCATGCTTTTGTGGCAAAGTGGCATGTTTGGTATGTTTGGCATGCCAACTAGCGTATTGGCGATGGTATGTGACCATATGGAGCAACTTTGTATCTTTTGATATTGTGGCAGGTTTAGAGCGACCTGATTGGTCGATTAAAAGAGGGGTCGACCAGGTATGAGTGTGGCCACACTTCTGGTGTGCGTGTGGCGTATTTAAAACGACCTGATTGGTCGATGAGAAGTATGGCCGACACGTATGGGCCCAACCACAACTCATGTAATTGTGGCGGATTTAAAGCGACCTGATTGGTCGATGGGAAAGAAGAGGGATGGTCAAGCATCATGGGGGCGTGGCCATTGGCAAGTGGTGCCGACTGGCTTATGGCACGGCCACACCTCCCTTTGCCGATGCTCCTATTTTCCGCGGCTCCTCTTCTATTCCTTGTTTTCTGATTTTGTGTAGGATTTTGCACCTACTAATCCATGGTGGATCAATTGCCTAGCTTGCCTAGGTTTAGTCTCGACCAGCAAGGTCTGATATACTGTGCGGGGTGCAAAACTCTAATTTTGCAAATTAATTGGATTAGGATATCTTCGTGAGTTATCATAAAATTGATTGAACTCCGTATATAGTTCTTTAATTTTATTGCTGGAGAGCAGTATGCTTTCTTGTTGAGTACTTTTATGCAAAGACCTTAACCTTGATACTTCGGAAAATTCATGTTACTCTGCTGCGAGTGAACATTAATTGTCATGTCATATCAATATTAAGGGTTCAGCCAGGAACATAGCACATAAAAGTATTCAGTGAGTCTTATATTAATGAATAATATAGATAGGGCGCCGAAATTTACAGACATCTGGGATTGTTGCTACATGCACCACTCTGGGTAAATTTCATGTGAATATATTGAATTATTCAATAAATGCTCCAGTAAAAAGGTTGAACACTCATAACTTCTACATGGCTCCGTCTCTTTGTAGAGTTACAACATATTAAATGCGGGAAATTTACAACTTTATCCCTAAACTAAAAACCACCATCAACAGTTAGCTTTTGCAAAAGCTTCGGTATTGTGCTTGAGCATCGTAAAAAGGAGTTGTTTCGTGGGTTCCTTGATTTTGTGCATTATGTATTTACTCAACATCAAATAAAACATTTACACATGCTTCGATTTGGATTTGACATTTCTAGGCACAAAAATTATGCTTCTGACAAAAATTATTCTTCGGAAGTTCGTAGGCTGTTTAGATTTGGAATGAGACGTAATTGTTCGACATTTGATTTGTAATTTTTGAATCTTGTAACACCGTGCTTGTACCCAACATACCATGGAATGTACACTTCGCCACCATGTAAAATCTTCCCACACCATAACAAAAACTTATCATTAATATTTTGGGGAGAAGATGTTTTTACAGCATGTTATTTGATCAACCGTGTGTATTTACGGTGTAAAACCCTTAACACTCCTTATGAGTTGTGGTACGGAAGGAAACCCAACCTACACTATCTCAGGGTGTTTGGAAGTAAGTGCTATATTTTGAAAGATCGAGAACAGAAAGGGAAATTCGACATCAAAAATGATGAAGTTATCTTTCTTTGCTATGCTTCTGATAGTCGTGGTTTTCGAGTATTTAATATCAGAACACAAGTCATGATGGAATCTGCTAATGTTATCATCGACGACATTAGTAACTTTCGACATGATAATCCTCCTGCTGAATTGCCTCCAACCGAGGCAATTGAGAAAGTCAAAGAAATTCCAGAATCAGTTGAAGTTATCCCAACGGTTACTGATCCTGACATTTCTAGTGACGAGGAAAAGAACACTGATCAAGCCATTCATGACGAACAAGAACGTGTCCCTCCACGACATCTCTGGGTTCAAAGAAATCATGATCCCAACAGTATTATTGGAGGAAGAGATTCTACAGCCAAAACAAGAGGACAACTTCAAAATATGTGCAATTTTGGGTGTTATCTTTCACAAGTAGAACCAAGGAATATTGATGAGCTCTGAACGATCCCTTTTGGGTGAATGCAATGCATGAAGAGTTAAATCAATTTCAAAGACAAGATATGTGCGAACTTGTACCTTGTCCCTCCAATATCAATACTGTTGGTACCAAATGGATATTCAAGAATAAGTTTTCTCCAAAATTAACACCTATGCCCACTACTGGTAAACTGCATAGAGATGAGAAAGGAGTAAAAGTGGATCAAAAATTGAATCGATCTATTATTGGTAGCCTTTTTTATCTTACAACAACTAGACCTAATATATCTTTCAGTGTTGGTTGTTGTGCCAGGTATCAGGCAAATCCAAAAGAGTCTCATCTTGTAGCTGCAAAAAGGATCATTCGATATATTAATCACACTGTCGGGTATGGTTTATCTTAAACTTTCGATACTAACATTGATCTATCTGCTTATTCAGATGTTGATTGGGCAGGATGTGTAAAAGACATAAAGAGTACATCAGGGGGCTTCTACTATGTAGGATTGAATCTTGTAGCTTGGCATAGCAAGAAGCAAAATTCTCAATCCCTGTCTACATGTGAGGCAGAGTATATCGCTTCCAGATCATGCTGTACTCAACTCCTATGGATGAAACAAGTGCTAGCTGATTATGGAGTTGATACTGGAATAATGAAGATCTTTTGTGATAACTCTAGTGCGATTCGAATTACTGAGAATCCTGTTGAGCACTCAAGAACAAAGCACATTGACATAAGATACCATTTTATTCGTGATCTCTATGAAAATGGTATCATAAGTATGGAATTTGTGCCTTCCGAACAACAATTGGTTGATATTCTTACCAAACCATTAGACACTGCTACGTTCCAACACTTGCGGCAGTCTATTGGTGTAGTTTTGGTTCATTAAAACGTTTCTATAACTTTGCCCATATGCTTATCTCTATCTTTTGGGCAATTGAGTTTGAAACTCCAGTAGGTTTACTCCAGTTCAGTTTCTGTAGAGTTGTTTTTGTCTTGTTAGTGTCATTTTTGTTTCAAAATCCTTCTTTTCTTGTGAAATTAAGGTCGCTCTTGTTGTTCTTTCGGGAATGACATCAAATGGGGGAGAGTTCTTTCGAACTTGTGCTTAATGGTCATATCTTGAGGGGTGTGCGTCTGTGGAATTTTAGAGGGGTTATCTTGTATCTTTAAACTCCTTGATGAATGCATTTAGCTTCGGCTTTATGATTGCATCTAAATTAGTTGGTATGTATTTTTTTCTTTTGTCATGAAATGTCTCTCTCGGAAATTTCATTATGATCTCGTTCTTGTACCTTTGCAATTTTATTGACGAAAAGGGAGAGAATTAATATGTAGTTCATACTACAAATACATATGGTTTTCAGATCATTATGTAAGGGGGAGTAGTTTCCATATGAGATGGAGTATTGACTAAGGGGGAGTGATACATATCACCATGGTATTATTGTTGAAGTTATGATACAATTGAACTTTGACGCTGTGTAATAATATTATGACACTGTATAACAATGATCGAGAACTATGTTTTCTCATTGTTATAGCTACGGATCTTCAACATCGGTGATGCTAAACTTACAACCTTTGGGATCATTGGAGTACTTGGAAGTGACGAAAATTTCTAGGAATGTTGAAGATTAGACATGTGGAATAGGAGCTACTAAAGTTTCTTTATCTTTTTTGTATTCCATATGTATTGATAGTTTTGTCACTAAAATTGACAAAGGGGGAGATTGTTAGAGCATTGCTCGGTCGAACTCGCATGTGTTGCTATCTCAAGCATGTTTGTCAATGTTAGTGATCAAAACTATAAGTCTTGATTTCTAGTCTATCATAGCTAAGTCTCGGACTAGGATAGAAAGTGTAGTTGAGCTCAAGGACTTCATGGAGATTCATCATACAAGTAGAAGAACAACTCAAGGAACCGGTGGAACTTCTCGACAAAAAGGTATGTGAACATTTGAACTTATCTATCACTCAAAAGTATATCTACTCTATCTCCTACTCTTTGAGATAAGAAGTCGTATGCTATATATATAGACTTGGATTATACACATTTGGTATTTCGAGCCGAGTATACCTCGCCTATCTATATCTCGAAATATGTGTTGGTAAGCTTTTCGCTTCGATCAAGTTTATCTTTACCATGTGACGAAAGTCATGATATATTTCAATCATCTTGAAAATTGCTTTGACGAGAAATGGTGTAACAACTGTATAACGTCCTCTAAGAATGTTTCAATGATTGAAATGAGAGTTTAGATTACATAACCAATGGTGTACATAAGCATTGTTGTGGAAACACATTTATGTATAAGTCCTATTCCTTGAACCAAAGTTTGCGAACTTTGTTGATCAAGAGAACCGGAAGAATGGCGTGAGCCAAGTCCGCGAACTTCCAAAGTTCTCAAACCCGAGAATTTATGCTGGAGTTGACAAACTACTTGCGTGAAGCTAAGTCCGCGAACTCAGTCCGCAAACCCAGTCCGCGAACCGGCGAAGTTCTCATACCCGAGAATTTTTGCTGGAGTTTGTAAACTCTGCCTGATAACTTAAGTCCGCGAACCTAGTCTGCGAACTTGAGAAGGTTATATATCTGAAGATGATTTCTGAACTTAAACTTAAAAAGACTAAGGAATGCAGTTTGCAAACCGTGGCTATAAAATTTCATGAACCGATTCAAGTGAATCAAATCATTTTTTCTTCAATTGTGTCTTGTATAGTACATAAAATTTCCTTGCAATTGAACAACTCTCTAACTAGTTCATTTGAACTAGTTATGGTGAAGAAGAACATGGTTGATATGAAATGCTCATGGCTAACCTTTTGGTTAGCTATTGTTGAACCAACAAGTGCATACGTTTGGGTACGTTTAACAAACCTAGAAGTGTGCATTTTCAAGTGTGTGTAACAAGCTAAGTTTTCGATCTAACGGTTGAGAAATATTAGCTTGAATCTAAATCAGGTTTTCATCCAACGGTGAATATTTAATGCTTTCTTACTAAGCTAACATTGATTGCAAACCCTAATTTGAAAGACTATATAAAGGAGACATCTAGTATTGTGCAAAACTAATCCCCACACCTTACGTGTGATACTAGTTTGCGTGCTAGAGTCGATTATCCTTTAACCTTTGATTTTCTTCTTCTAAAACCAGGTTAATGACTTAAAGACTTCATTGGGATTGTGAAGCCAGACCGATACTACTTTTATCGCAGTTGTGTGATCTAATCTTGCATCTTCTATCGTAAGCGTACAATCAGATTGATTGGATTGAGATTGATATCTCAGATAGGAAAGATATAAAAAGTAATCACAAACATCTTAGTCTCATTGTTTGTGATTCCGCAAAATATTGTTTCGCTACCATACGATTAAGATTGTTGTGAGGTGATTGATAACTCTAGGCTGTTCTTCGGGAATATAAGACTGGATTATCAATTGGTTCCTGTTCACCTTGATTATTATCAAAAGACGGAACAAAACCTTTAGGTTTATCTGTGGGAGACATATTGATCCTTTGATAGACTTGTCTGTGTGAGACAGATTTGTTTATTATCAAAGCCTGCGATTTTGGGTCGTAGAAAATCTTAGTTGCGGGTGAGATCAACTAAGGGAATCAAGTGCACAGTATCCTGCTGGGATCAGAGGCGTAGGAGCATAATTGTACCTTGGATCAGTGGGAGATTGATTGGGGTTCAACTATATTCCAGTCCGGAGTTAGGGTGGAGTAGGCTAGTGTCTGTAGCGGCTTAATACAGTGTGTGTTCAATTTGGACTAGGTCCCGGGGGTTTTCTGCATTTGCGGTTTCCTCGTTAACAAAATTTCTGGTGTCTGTGTTATTTCAATTTCCGCATTATATTGTTTTATCTTTATAATTGAAATAATACAGGTTGTGCGTTAGATCATCAATTAGAGTAATCCAACCTTTAGTTGTTGATTGTTATTGATTGATCCTTGGATATTGGTCTTTGGTACCATCCAAGTTATTCCTTGTGTTTGATTAAAGACTCGCTGATTTTTATTAGCTTGAGTAAATCAAAACAAGAGAGAGATATTAACTCCTTGAGATATTTTTACCTAGATTGAGTCTGACTGTCTAGTTGATTCTCTATAAAGTATTTCGGAGTTAGTCCATACAGATTGCTAAACGAAATATTGGGTGGTGTTGTTAGACCCCCGCATTTTCACCTATGATAGCAAAATTATCATAATCTGGCTAATCCCAAAATACAGACACCCAAATTCAACCATGACATTATTGTAATTAAGTAGGCTATCGTTGAAAATTTATACTTCAGTTAAATATAAAGAAACTCCAAAAATTCATACATGAAGCGATGTCAAAAGAAATGGTTTTCTCAAATATTATTACCTTAGAGTAATTTGATTGGTCAGAGATGTATGTCTTGGTGGAAGAAGATTGAGAGAACATGGAAAGAAGGTTGACCAGAAGTATATTTTTGGATTTAAATCTTTTTTTTTTCCTTCTTTCTGCAATCTATCTCAAATTTTATTTCTGATTTTTGTTTGCTCCAAAATGAGGAATTAAAGTTTTGAAAATCCACTCATCCTAACGAATGTGAGTGAGAGAATGAATTGTTCATTTTATGGGAAGATAGGTTTGTTATTTCCAGTTGATCAAATTTCTCTGTTTTGATTTTGATTTTTGAGATGGGATGAAGAGAATATGTATTGAATTTCTCTCAATTAAAGCGTGTGTCGTAGGATCGACCGCAGTCGTGAATTTATCTATTGGGAGGAAAAACCAGGACCGATCTTCATCTTTCCTAACATAGTACAAAAAAATAGGCAGAAAAGTATACCTAGCTAGGGTACAACCCTTACCGTAACGACAAATCGCGAAAATAAGTTTTTTGTGTAAGGATTTTTACTTGTGCCATTTTCCTTTAGTAATTATATGACGTGACAGTCTGTTTTTCTTTTTTTTTTAATCTTTCATGTACTTTAACCGAGACTATTTTATCATTAAGGACGATCAACCACATATTTTAATTTATAATGTTACCTATATTGTGGCGACGAAAAATTAACATAGTCTGTTACTACTCACCAACTGTCGCCGCCACCACAAAACCATATCATACTATTTCTTTCTCCACCTTAACCGCCTCCCACCTCCCGTTACTCGTTGTTGGTACTTCTAATTTTGAATTACAAACACCATGTATAAAGTTTTAATTGAACAAACATAGGTCTTTAATTAATTTATCTCATTATATTTTTTGTTGTTGTTATATTTTCTTTTGTATTGCGATCAATTTTCTTTTAACATTTAGAACCATGATTTATACAATTGGGTACTAAAGGTAGCAGGGATACCGTTTAGGTGATCCAGCAGTTATGATTATTTTTTCCTAAATAGCATGGTATCATCCTCAAAATATGGTATCTGTATATCTCAATCTTACAACCAACTACATCTTTTACAATACAATGTTACCTATGTTTTAAATATACATAACTAATATTGTCCACGACTATTCCCCAGCACACACCACCATAAACCACCCATCTCCACTATTTCTTCCACCATCGCCACTCATTAACACCCGCCACCGTTTCTACCAGCCATTACTTCTTACACTACCTCCACTAATTCCTATTAGTATAATTTTTATTAAAATTATTTATTAATTGGAATACATATTTATTAGATTAATTAAGAGTACATTTATAATGAAAATTTAATGAATTAGTTATTATGATCATTTAATGAGACACTAATTAATAAAACATTCATAACATTTTTAAATTGAACAAACTACGGCCATTGATTTAGGGCACTCCTTTATATACCCCCAGAAAATACTAACGATACCATCTTGTGATGCAATATTGATTGAATTATACTTTATCATTGAATTAAATGCAACATTGTTTACTTCATTATGTTGAAAATATCTAACAACGCTTAGGAGACCCTTGAATCAACCCGAAGATAGTTGAAATACCACATTATTGAGTTTTTGGATGAACCATCATAATTCGACTACTTATTATTCGTTTTAAATTTTCTTAGTTGATATATTATTTTTTTTGTTCTTTGGAAAGCGATGGTTTGTGGGGTGAGTACACATATAATATTTTCCATATTACTAAGCCTTTAAACAACTATCTCATCATCAAAACGAATCACATTTCGTCATAGTACTAAACATGGATAACCTAAACCATAAGTGAGATCCCCTGGACACAACTAAAAAAAATAAAATAACCGCCACCAAACAAAAACATGCTATGCCACGTATCCTTATAAGCTCTTGTGATGAAGTTGAGAAATTCTCTTATTTTCTTTCCCGCCCATTTGATGGTAGCTAGTGTAGAGATGTACTCTCAGCCACAATGAACTTGTTAGTAACAAAGAGGACAGTGCAACTAATAATATTATCTTTGATAAAGTCTGATGTATGTGTTGCAAGCCAAATTATCTTAGTTAGTGTGAACTCTTTTACTGAATTACAAGACTCGAGTAGTATGCGGTTATAAAAGACTCTTGGACGTGAAAATATAAAGCTTTTATTCCTTATAGCAGTTGACTTGAATCTGGCAAGCAAATAAAGAAGTTCGGGAATTGTAAACCAAAAGGACATTTTGCGAGGTCGTAAATATTTCACAAAATAATATGGAGAGACTGTTGAGGTATAAAAAAACCAAAAGGCGATTATATGAGACTCGAAAATATTATGTCGATAGATACAAATAGTATGTCAATAGTTCATAGTGGTCATCATAATTTTACCCAACCAAACAGAAATTCACTAACAACATTATGTACATAAAAGTAACTTGGAATGAAAGTGATGATACATGTTTGCATATTATCTCAGCTTCACCAGTAGGTTTCGACGATAAAAAGAAACTTAAACTAGACATACATCAAGTTTTTTGAATTTTCCCTGTACCACACTTCTTCTGGTAAATGAATTTGCCTCATGCTCATTGTACATCCCTAATCAGATCGGAATCCACCTTGCTCAAAACCCCTAAATATTAAGGTAAGGAATGGTGGTACCCTATGTGCTTACCCTAAGATAACTTCCCCAGTATAGGTGGTTCCTCCATAACTTTAGCAAACCTGCATGTGCAAGAAATTCGAAAACTTAAAATGACAGAGAACTGAGCCCATGACGATGAACCAAATTAACTGAGCTCGCTATGGTTAGCCTTCACAAAATAAGTATTCATATCAAAATACTATTGCTAATTTCAATGAATGTTCTCTTGAAAATAATCAAACACTTTTACCATTTCTTTGGTAAGATAGAGAAAATGCGCCTAGCATGAAAGTAATATTGTCCCCAAATACCGAGCTGGAATTTCAAAGAAATCACCACCAACCACCACATTGTTTGGCAGTTAATTATCATTGAAAAAATAAAGTAGCATCACATAACTGAACAAAAAAGAAAATGATGAGGCCTAGTGTTTACTTTACATACCTCTAAATCATGAACACTACATAAAACTTCTTATAGGTGGCAAGAGAATTTTACCTATCCATTATATATGGAAATAATATAATAATGTTTACTTCAGCAGAAACAACTAATCCTTTTTTTTTCCGAGATATTTAACTTCTTTCTTATTATAGCCCGTACCTCAATCATCGAAAGAGATTCGTTGAACCTACGTGATCGTGATGCCTTCCAACATAAAGAAATCAAACTAATAGATCTGAAAACCTGAAAAGTTTAAGCAACAAAGTGATAAATCAACTACCCACTTCATACAACTCATAGCCACGACAACCTTAATTAATAGAACTCATAGATAACCCTGATATACCCCATTATATTTGACAACCATGTCAATATTTATACGAACCTAAACACGAAATACGCCAGATCTTCCTTGACTATTCATACATGAAATTTACATCCTCGTGATTCCATATTTTAATGTGAGGCGCAGTTTGAGAATATAACCATGCCTAACGTATTCCCACATTTTTGAGGCGTGGTTTGATACTATAACCATGCCTAACGTATTCCCACATTTATTTCTCTCGTGCAGAAAACCTTGTACATGGAAATGAAAATGAAACCACTGCACGGTAGTAAAAGTAATGAAATCCTTATGTTTTTGTTTAAAAACAAATCACGACCTACTCTCATGGCTATGCATTTTATTTGATTTCTCATAATAGTGACTTTATCACAGTTGGATTTATGGATTTTGGATGAACCTTGGAAGGGTGGGAAAGATCACAACTCGATTCATAACACCACAAAAGATTATAAAGACAGTATGAAAAGTAAATATGTGATAGTTAGGGGATTGTATGTTACCTTAAATTTTGGAGAATTTTATATGAGTTCTTAGAGCATGTGTTTATCGAAATCGGAATCAACACAAAACATTGATAAACTTTCATAACCCCAAGATACCTTCAAAATCAAGTTAAGAAACACCTAGAAAAATTCAAACACATAAAATTCCTAATAGCCTATTAGAGCTTAATTAGAGTGTGAAAGGGAAAATCCAAACAAATCAACCTGCATAAATGGCTCAGATATGTGCGGGAAATATACCACTAATCTTGCGAGGCTGAACAAGCAATCAAAATTGTTAACAACAATCGAATTTACTGTATAAAAGAACAACAATCAGAATCAATCCCAAAACGAAGAGTCATACCTGAGACAATGAGTTACCTTCGTTTGAACTTTGAATTTGCGAGATTTATTTCTTGAGAAGAGAAACGCCTAAAAACACTTATGAGTGAAGTTGGTTTACATTGAACGCGAATAGAAACGCTCGTAACTTTGAATACAAAGCATAAGAGAGGTGCTTCTGCTTTGGGTGAATGAGAAGGGTAATGGTAAGGAAAATCGAAACGACTACAGTTAAAAACGAAGAGTAATGTGAAGATTAAGGGAAAAAGTCAAGGGAAGTGTTAGACTCAATCACGACTGTCCTTTATATATCAATCTGAACACATATTAATGGCTCAATCTGAACCCCTTTATATGTCCAAAATGTAGATGACCGTCCATATGAAAAAACACCATTGTCCCTTATAATATAGATATATCTTTGTTGGAAGTGCATGTAGTTTAATAGTGGAGTGTTTATAAAATAGTGTATCCCTTATCAATATAAAGTTGGTGAATAAAAGCTAGATTAGGTTTTCAAACAAACCAATAGGTATCAAACAAAAGGTTCCGTAAAAGTTGATTTTCTCTCTCCTGTTTTATTTTTTACACAACTCCAAAAAGGAAGGAGCCGTCACTTTCAACTCTTTCTCTCTCTATTTTTTACTTTCCCGTTTTAAACAACAAAAACGGAATAAACAAAACAAAAAAAAAACTACCTGTCACTTTCAACTCACTCTCCCTTTGTTTTCTAATTTTCCTTCACAAAACAACAAAGGAGAAAATAACACAAAAGTTAGCCATCACTTTCACCTCTTTCTTTCTGTTTCTCTCTCTAATTTTTCTTTTTAAATAATAAAAAGAAAAATAAACCCTTATTTTACCCATCACTTTTCTTCTCATGGTTTAATCTTTATAGAAAGAAAAAAACAAAATAAAAACATATGATTTAATATTTCTGGGAAAAAGTATTCTACTTGCATTAAGATTTTTAGAAAGCTATGTTGAGGTAGGGGGTTTCTACCTAATACAAAAATCAAAACCTATTTTACCATTATAATTATATTGATTTTTTTTTTTAAATTTTCGTTTAATAATCATGATGATTGTTTTAAATTTATTAAATTGTTTTCTTTGTATAAATTAATTTATTCATGAAATTTTGCATATTGATTATTAACCATTATTATAAGATTCTTTTAGATTTTTATTTTAAACATTATATCTAGGTAAATAAATGATCATACAAAGCTATTGGTTGGCAACCTAGCAACAAGCTAGACACTAACCCCTCTTTGAATAACAATGCCTAATCTATGGAAAATAAAACTGCCAAAACTACTTCATTATTAACAAGACAGTTCTTTAGACGCTTAAAGAAACATAAAGTATCTTCACCAAGTTCTCCCAAAGTAGAGAAAGCCAGGACCCTCATACCATACCTGTAACGGACCAGAGAATTTGGACTTCCAAGGAACCGGGTTTCGGCCCGCTTGACAAGTTCCGACTCCCTGATACGCAACTCAAGAAACCGGACTTTCAAATTTTTGGAACCAATTCATATTTAACCTGCAAAATATTCATTGAATTATCCCAAGAACAACAAATTTGAGATCCTGCTAAAAAAAATCTTATTGATCTCAAGGTTGGAATTATATGAGCATATGTCCCATACCATAATACTAATAATTTCCACGAGGGATCCAATTTCCAAAAAATTTAAATATAAGAGTCGACCAATTGTCTAAAATAAAATTTGGCCAGTTGCCAACCCACTAACTTATACGGCCAGTGCCAAAATTAACACGGGCCAGTTGCCCAAAATAACAGACGGCCAGTTGCCAAATTAACACGGGCCAGTTGCCCAAAATAACAGACGGCCAGTTGCCAAATTAACACGGTCCAGTTGCCCAAAATAACAGACGGCCAGTTGTCAAATTAACACGGTCCAGTTGCCCAAAATAACAGACGTCCAGTTGCCAAATTAACACGAGTCAGTTGCCCAAAATATATACTTGCCAAAGTTACAATCATCTCTGATAGATGGTATGAACTGCAAAGCAGTAACCAGGACTTTCAGATGATATGAACAACCTTGCATAATTGTGCTGAACCGCGTAGCCGCTGCCTACGTACCCTCTCCGTAGCTCGAAGGGATCGCTCAAAGGAATCAAACACGACCGTAGTTCGTCATCTATTTATTTAGATAATATAAACTACCATCAGTGATAGCAATTATCTCTTATATGGATGGTGTGAATTGCATAGCAACAACCACCCCTTGCCTGCAGTCAAATGTTTCTGCCATACAAAATGTGTATGAAACCGATATTAGAGTTCATTTGCAATTCTGACAAAGGCTGGGAGAATCCTCACCATTTCCAAATGTCCCTGTTAAGTACAATACGTCAAAGAGCCAAAACACTTCCAAGTAAGTTAAATAGATGAACCAAAGGCATGTACAGAGAATTGGTTAGCCGAAAACTACCCTTTCAAATTAAAATAAAATATAGTGGGATCCAAGTTAACATTTCAATCATTTTCCAAAGACCACAGTAAAACCTAAAATTTATCCTTGTGAGAAAAATAGGATAGAGCCAATTCTGACAAAAGAAAATGTACCAATAACAATCACTTGCTCGCCTATCCCGTATTAAAGATTATTTTTATACGTCTAATACTATGTATTCTGTCCACTAATGCTAATTAGAATCAAGGTACAGAACCAGCTTAAAATTAATAACCCAAGCCTTACTAGGAAGGCAATCTAGTGAGTTAAAAGAAAACAATTTAGGATGCCATAAATATTCGCTAGTTAAATGATAACATTGTGTTGTATGATTTATGCAAAGTACCCAATTTATAGCTAGACGACCTTAGTTACCCAGAATAATGGTCATAAGCAAATAAACATAGTGGATGCATATAAATGCAGGCTCTTCATATCAAAATTCCGACTAGTGCTTACCATTTAACTTACCGTGTCGGACTCGCTGTACTGGACCACTCATCTCTGTAATCATTCATAGTATCCACAAATATAGCCGCTTCCATGGCCGATATACGAACAGAACATGCAACAAAGTGGAGATATATAATGCAGTGGAAGTACTCCATATTACAGTAAAAGTGGCTAGTAAGTTTTAGTTGCGATATTAAGTAATAAAATTCAAAGGAACAAAATGTGCCCTGCAGCCGTAGCTCGATTTAGAAGAAAATAAAGCTTCACAATTAAGCTAATGATATTATGAACTAGAACTTGGTGCAGCCTATTTATAAAACTCCTCATTTCACCCATTATCTTGAGAAATCAAAAACCGTAACGAATCAAATGGCACCAGTTTATGGAGTTGGCATTAATAAAATCAAGGACTAGACAATAAAATATCAAATGGAGTGATAAGCCCCACTAACAATTCAAGCACCGGAGTATCCACTCACGTACAGTATCAGTGAGAATCCCAAACTAGCTAGTTTAGTTAGGTACTACTTTTGTAAGTCCAAAATTTCTCTGCACGTGAAACTAATTCTCCTAGAAATATACCTCCAAAACCACACCCACCAATCATTTGGTTCCCTTAGACGCACATCTTCATTTCTCCCGTTAGGATGATAATAAAGATTCAACATAAAAACCAAGACATTCATTAATTCCAAATTTAGTCATGTGTTGTAAAACATGGAAAAGGATTAAAACTCTAATTTCCTAATTGTCTTTGTATGAATTAGTCACCTAAACTAAACCAAATTCCAAACCTATGGATTTGAGATCAACTAGCTGGGAGGTTCATCCTGTTGAAATGGAACTCCAATAATTATCAAGGCTTAATCCTTGGAAAAGGATACACAACAGAAAATATAAATAAACGTGGCAATAATATCCCATATCAGCAACGGTGTGTTTATGGCAGAAATCTTAAGACGCTAACCAATCTAACAGATTAATGCCTATAAGAACATTGAACCAACATTTCCTCGCCACTCGGCTAATTTATTATGGAACCAAATGCACGAACCTTAATTCAGGTAAACAAGGAATAATTATTACCAAGTATAGTTTATGAACAATAGAGAGTACTTAATTATGTCTTGCACTCAACCAAGACAAATAAATAAACGGATTCAAAAGTTAAATGTTGATAAAATAGTAATTTCATGGTACCACTTGGACTTAATTATCAACTAGATACTAATCAAAGTACGTACATGCTCAAGTCAAAATGCATTAGCTTAGAACTAAGGATGACCAGCTACTTATTCAAGTTCTATCTGAGAAGCACAATAGACTAATAAGTCACATCATTACTACTTGGAAATGAACTATATATCCACCTTGAGCAGTTCTAAATCAAATTAAATAATCAATAGATTATAGTTAACCAAACTACAAGCTGCAACATAAAATTCAAGAAATATAAGGGTGTAATTTATACTAAGAAATGTACCATCCTTTCAGGACTTTCAACAAACAGTGCTTGTTCAATATTGTTGTTTGCGAGAGATGTGTTTTCCCTAATTGATTTAAGCTTCTCCGGTAGCTTCTCCACATGCAAACTTTATTTGGGGTGAAAACCCAATATTTTGAGCAACACATCACATCAATTCATCACTGAAGACGACCATAGACAACTCCCTTCGTTGCTGTTTTATTGGCTCAAAACTCATTGCTTGGTTGCTGATTTTTGGAGTCCAACAATAACCCAATCTTCCCCTCTTCATCATTCTCTGGAATTCTAAGTTTGAAAGTCTTTCCAACTCTCTGACAAACTAATAAAAGACTTCTATAAACCCCAATGAAATGCTAGGACACCATTTCAATCACATGCATTCATCAGTTTTAACCCTTCAAATTGACAACCCTGGAATTGACATGAAATACACTTATCCCATACTTAAATATCAGTAGAACTGAAGTATAATCATCCAATTCTATAAAAAGCTAAATTGACATGAACCCTAACTTCTCCGCCTTCCAACAAATTCAATTGGAGGAGAATCTATCGTAAGCACCCAATCCAACATCGGTAACTCAATGTATTTGTGCCTCTACAAAGCTTACTTGTGCATGATTTCATTTAGCTTCTTTCTCTAATTATCAGAGAAATAACAAACGAAAAAGAGAGGAAGAAGATGGAGAAGAGGAGCAGAAGTCCCTCTTGTTTTATTTATTCATTTTCAGTATACCCTTCCATCTACACGTGTGAATCATGCTTTAGGCCTATAAAGGCACCAATAATTTGGATTAAGACAAACTCACTATTTGGTTAATAATATGTGCCCTTAAGAGCGTCCACAGTGGTACGAGTATAACCAAAGACCAAAGATTAAAAAAAAGATTAAATTTGGGTTTAGTCCGTCATGTGGCGTAGTGGAAAAAGAGTATATTTGGTCGCGCGTTGATAAAGATTACGCCTGGATCAGGCGTTCGTAAAGATAACGCCCGACGTGGGGCGTTGGTATAGTATACGCTTCAAAAAAAAAAAAATGGGACGGAGGTATAAAGCCCGCCCCATGCAAGTTTCAAAAATTTTAAACTTTGAAAATGGAGTGGGGCGTTAAGTATATGAACGCCCCATTTCGCGCGTTAAGTTTATGAACGCCCCATCGGGCGTTATCTTTACCAACGCCCCATTCAGGCGAAGTTTATATGCACGCCTGTTTTCTGGACGTTAACTATACCAATGCGCGATGAATGGCGGAGACTATATCAATGCCCGATGTGTAGCGGAGATTATATTAATGCCCGACTATATTTGGATTTGGTCTTGATCGCCGACCAAATTTGGTCTGGATTTTACTCTTTGATCAAATTTTGATCGATGGTCCGTCCCACTACGCCAGCCCACTCGACTAAAAATTTGGGTTTACTCGTCCATTGCAGTTGCTCTAAGGCACCCAAAATTGTTAAAGGCACACAAATGGGTTTCGGTTAAACTCGTGAAAACTCGTGGCTCTTACAATACCCAAGTGAAGTGCACTTGTCTAAATATTTAGCAAGCTTTCTTGAAACCGCCTTAGAAATAACTTTCCCTGAGACAAAAGAATGTATACCATCACCAGTAAAGGGAGAGACACCAGTGACATCCATACACAAATCTTGACCGTTTTCCCAGTTGAGAACAAGAATATCGGCAGGCCTCAAGTCTTTATCCTCATCAGAGAGATTACCAAGAGAGACTTCCTTGCGAGAAGGTACACTAGATTTGTAACAAATATCAACAACAATATCACGGATAAGATCATGTAGAAACTTACTTCCAACATCTTTAGCACAATCAAGCGCATGGTCTCCAAAGATGTCCATAGATTTGTTACAACTTGTGCATAAGCCATTCTCAACAAACAGTGGGATACCGAGGCGATAACAAAGCACGACGCGGAACTGTCTAGGCCCGATACACTGATTAAGCCCACTAATTGGTACAAGTAATAAATAATCCTGAGCGTGCTTGATACGGTTACACTGCCACAAAATAAAATCTCTTGCAGACATAGAGAATTGGTCTGGGATTTTCTTCTTAACTGCATCAAAATAAGTGACTGCCAGGGAATGCATGGATGGGGGGGGGGGGGAGTATCATCGACACAGTAAAAAGGAGGTAATCAACATGCCTGGATAAAGTTCTGAAAAGCCAACTGATAAGCAGAGCCTTCGTTTGTTGATAATAAACTACCCAGAATCGTCTTCTGTACTGAAGCAGTCTGATTCTGAGAGGCAAGGTAACAGTAGGTGAGAGTGTCCGCTATGGTGTATATGCCAAGGCCACCATCTTTGATACGCAAGGTAGCCAATCTCTGCTGTAAATGACCAAACCTTGCACCGTCCCTAGTGATTAAGAGTCTCAAATACTTAAGTAGATGGTCGTCAAAAAGATCAGTGGTTGATTGCAAGGATGCTGGATTGGTAGTACGCATTGCAAAATATAGACGAGACACACCAGTGCAATTGTTAAGTAATAGCATCTCACTCTGAGGGTCCTTGAGTTTTTGGATTGCATCCATCAGTTGAACAGTCTTATTCACCCTGGTCAACATCATATGACTAATGAAGTTCGAATCCAAACTCACAGGACCGCCCAAAAGCTTAACGCTATTAGAGGGCCTACCAATGTCAGAGGGGAAAACACCATCAAATGTACTTCTGGGATCAATAGAAGGCCAAAAGACTTCGTTTTTTCGAACGTTAAGATGTAACCCCCTACTAGGTCCTTCAAGTTCTATTATACTCAAGGCTTGGCTACCTCCAGTGTATCACCAATAATGGTACCATCATCAAGGTACCAAGCATGTAAATCAAGTGTGCAACGAGAAGCAATAGTATTCACTAGAGTATGAAGAGTCAATGCAAACATAAAGGGACCAAGGGGGTCCCCCTTCTGAACCCCGAGTGCAGATGACAAGATATATTGTCATAATAGAGTTTAGCGGGTCGTAAATAACAAAACTCTACCCAGCGAGAAATACCTGGGCAATGAAGACGAATCTCTTTGATGAGATGAGATATGCTCACCACGTTGAAATCATTGGAAAAGTCAATAAGAAGCATTGACATTTTATCCGAGTGGCCTTTCAACTCCAGTAAGCAATTTACAGCATGTAAAATACTCTCCTCACCGACAGGCACACCAACTCCAAATTGATAGTCGCCTAAATAAGAAGTCATGTCTTTTTCGACTAAAAAAACAACTACCTTGGAAACCAGTCTTCGCCAAATCGTACCAACCGCAATTGGCATAATACCACCCCCTGGTTTAAGTAATGGAGTCAAAGGCGCACCGACAATGAACTCGCCTAAGCTATTGGGGCATTTACCAGCCAACCAAAGATTGACTACCCCAGTAATCGAAGCGAGTAAATTATCCACCACTGCAGCTACAGCACCACTCATAACATCAACCAAATGTTGCGCGCGTAAGCCATCTCGCCCACAAGAAGTACCTTTTGGGAAGCTCTTTATAGCTCCCAAAACAGCTCGTGAATCCACCGTAATTGGGTCTACTGTCACAACATCCGAAGGAACAACGGGGGAGGAGATGATGGATTCTTATCTTTCAAATCAAGATAAGTACTCTCATTGCGCGGAGCTACCGCTGATTAAGAAAGCACTCGTATTGCAACCGAGTAATGGACACAACTAATCTTCTTCTGGCAAGCCAAAATATTGGCAGCGCCTTGTTTCTTCGAGTCTGCCTTCCCATTCCCCAAACGAACAGGTTGATGTAATAGTTTCGACGCCAGGACAGAGCAGCCGTTAGGTTTCCACACTGAAATAGCCTGATTAATTGTTGCGACTTGCAACTTATTTCTACTGCCCGACTTAGCCTCAGTGGAACTCCTTGGTCTAAACAGAGTTAAGGTACAAATAGGAAGAAATAGAAGTTGTAGCCACATGGAAAGATTACCTGGGCTAGCGATTACCCCGTCGAGACAAAAATTCAGTTCCCCGGAGAAGCCAAGCCTGCATTGGTGTGCAATGCATTTAAAAGTGGTGAACTGTCGTTGGAAAATGGCATTCAGTAAGTCCGTGGAAACAATGGCACCAGTATCGTCATTCATGGAGAGAGCTTCAGCAACAACGTCACCTTCCAGCATAGAAGCATCACAGACCGCAACGATGGTAACAGTTAGGCATTCAGTAACAGATCCAACTGGTTTAGCTAAACCATGGAGAAGAAAATCAGCTTCATCTCCGTTGAGAGGTCCGACAATGACTTCACCATGAACAATGCCTTCTCTGCCTCTACATGGCATCTTCCAAGCATGTAGATGCATGTATCTACAACACAACCACATACGAAGACTACATAGAAGCTTCTCCCAAGCGAGATGAACATTCAAATCATTGGCAATCAACTCCCTGAAAAATGTTGTCTTGTTTGCGGATGATAAATGCCTGTCGTGGAGATGTTTCATGAAAAAAACCTTGGCATATCCTCTGCCATTAACGCCATCAATACAACTGTGGAATGTCTTTAACGGGCAATGGCAAAAATTATCATCAGATGAGACTGTATCTGTGGATGCGGAAGCCCCTAACACCAGCTGAGTAGAAGGTGTTTCAGTCAATCGACTATGGGAAGAAGCTCTGGTGAGAATGGCCATAACGACAGATGATAAAAACCCTAAAAGAAAAGAAAACTAAAACCCTAGAAACCAAACAAAATCGCAAGGAAAAAAAGTGGAAAAGACGCACGAAAACAAAGGAGTCAAAACGAAAAAGCTTCTTGGAATCAAAAACCCAGAAAAATCCTACAACTAACATGGTATACCTGGAGATTGAAACCGGTTTTCAGTCGCCGGAGCAAACCATGAGAGAGAAACAAAATTTTTATTCCAAAAACAAAATTTTCATTCCAAAATCGTCGGAGCAAACCTGGAGATTGAAACCGCTTCTAGGTAATATTATTTTTTTCTATTCTAATAGAAATTATATTAATACATAATAATTGAGTTTTGATTTGTGAAGTGAACTTATTGCATTAGACTATTAGAGGTTGGAAATGAGTTTGATGTTTGTACGCGGGTAAGTTGTGCTGATTAGAAATGGAATACACATATATAATTTTCTTTGTTATTGAATGTCAGGCCTTAATGGCATCCCGCCACTGGTTGCTACCCTGCGAAAACTGTTCGGGGAACAATAATGGTTTGTTTACCGGAATAACTCTAACAACTAGATTAAGAATTATTTGAAGAAAGAAAAAGAAGATTGTTCGGGGAATAATAATGGTTTGTTTACCGCAGTAACTCTGACAACTAGATTAAGAATTATTTGAAGAAAGAAAAAGAAGACTGTTCGGGGAGCAGTAGTGGTTTCTTTACCGGAATAACTCTGACAACTAGATCAAGGATATAGAATTTAAGGTTGAAGATTTGAGTAACAAAGTGGCAAATATTTATGGTTAAAACGGCGTAAGTATTAGTGCGAATTTTTATGCGTGATTTTAATTATAATATCGGTTGCATGTGTTTGATTTTCGATGCACTCTATTATTTTTGGAAACTCCCTATTGGGCTGTGGTTTGCTCGCCCATTTTCCTCCCCTTTTCAAAGATAATGAAGAAACACTAGCCGTAAAAGAAATTATTATTTATCATGGGGATCTGGGATTTGCGCATTTTAAGTTAAACCAGAGTGTTGGAATTTTTTAATATACTTTGACTTTGTAATTATTATTTTACACTTTTGTAATTCTAAAAGTAATAGTATATTTTATTTGAGTTGAACTGAGTTTTGTATTTTATTAAAATCCTTTGGAACGAAAAATCTGGTCCTACACGAGTGGCGGTTCGAAAATTTAGACTTGCTAGTTGGATCGAACTCCACTCACAAGGTCGAATCTGTGTCTGTTGGAAGTTCGAAAATACGGGTCGTTACAGATATAAATTATATCTTTAGCGATAAAGACTTCATCATTGTCGCTATATTTAATTTCGCTCGTCAGGTTCTCCTCCGCTTAATTGTTTTCCCATAGTAGCGCGACTGGTTTGCCAGGATAGCGCGGTTGGTTTGCCAGGATACCTGGCATAGCAAATTAAGAAAACATTTAGTATGCATAGGAGTCGACCTTGTGGCCAAAAAATCCCACTTTGACAAGCCACGTGGATTGGAAAATTGTTTTTCATTATGGAAAATACTATATTGCGGCATAATACTAGCTACATGGCACGAATTATGCTGAGACGCTGATGATTTTCAAATAGTGATTGTAGTAGTGGTAAAAAGGTTCTTTTCAGACTTGTGAAGAAAACAACTTTTAGATTTAAATTAAACTAGACAATTAAATAAAGTTGTTCAAAGTTATAGAGAAAAACACCAAGACTCTGGATTCCACCATTGTCCCATTAAATGATAAATTCTATTCAATATTCATGCAATTTTTTCCTTTTCAAGTGATTCTAATATTTGCCTATAATAAATTTTTGAAGTAATAATTGTAATCACAGAGTATGAAACATCAAAAGTTTTAAAAAACCCAGCATGCTTCATCAAAATAATTCACAACTACTCAATAAAAATCAATTTATCTATTTCAATTCCATGCAAATAATCATATAAAAAATATTGCAAATAAATAATAAAAATAGAATTATACCAATCAATCTGGGACAATGGCTTCCTCCGTTGCCTCGGCTAATAAGTTTAGCTCCTCATCCCAAAAACATAATCAAAAGATGTGTTCATGACTTAATAAGTGTTTTTATTGATGAAATAGTGTAAAAAGAAGTTTGCAACGCTGTAATGGTGTTACAGCGTCACTGTTACAAAGATAAGTGTAGATGTAAACGATATATTTTTGTTGCTGTAAAACAACGACACTCTGTTTCTCTTTTAAGACTGTTGAAAAACGACAGCCTTAGCTTGTCTGTTCTTCGTGTTCTTGAAGGTCTTCAATGGCGGCAGCAACAACAACAATATCTCTCTGTAACTCGATTCTCTCATCTCTCCTGACCTCTAAACTCTCTCCAAAACTTTTCCAACCCTTCTATGACATAAACCCAACTATTTATAGGCTTTAAATCCCCTAGAAACTCGATCGAAATCGTTGAAAATTCCCATTATTCTTTACGGGAAGTTGGGAGAATAATTCCCTTTTTGTTGCGTTCCACTGTTTTGTTAGCTATTCTCTCGTCACAAATCTCTTATATGACTTGGACTAAACTGATTTGACGTGTATCTCACGTAAGAATATCCCATAAATCTATCAAACAATTCTTGAACCCTAAACAGAGAAGCGGTATCCTGTTTGGACTTTGATCTCTTCTCCCGGCTATTCCAGCCCAATTGGATCGAGGAAATTGCCCATAGAAGCCCAGTTAAGTCTATTAGAGTCCAACCCAATCGAAATCCAGTGTTGAATCTCATAAAATCACGTCAAAAATCAAAACTCTAATTTACTGCTGTGAACTCCAAATTTCCCGCCATTTTTCTGTTTTGAACGTGAAGAAGAAGGGTGTCCCCCTATCCTCTGATGGGGTGCGAACAGCAAGTGGTCACCCCTTATCAAGTGGGTGCCTTTAGCAATTCTTCTGGGATGTTTTTGCACTTTTTCGGGGTTCCTCCGGGGTATTTCTGGGGTGTCTCCAACATACTTCTGGGGTGCTTCTGGTAGTTATCAACGGAGGTCCAAATGCCGCATTTTTAGCCAATTTCGCCACAAAGCCTTATTCTTCCAAAAACACCTGCAAATAAATAAAATAACCAAATAAGTACGATATCGAGCACTAACAATATATACAAATGAGCTATATTAGACACATAAATGCATCTATCAAATACCCCCAAACTTATTATTTGCTAGTCCCGAGCAAATCAAAACTACAAAATAAAATCCTAACTCACTGTCGCAGGCATCGTCGACTGCATTTAGCGTATGCAATAAGCCTTTAAACCCCTAGGTGTCCCTAGTGGCCGAGTTATAGTCTCGGGAGGGATTACAAGAGATATACCCACAAAACCTGTACTCCAGACCTTAGCTATCTACGCAGAACCTTGGAAGTCACTAAAGAATCTCCTTGGTTGGCATACTTATTGACTACAGGAAGAAGTACCCTGATGCGAAATTCCAATTGCTGTACACGAGTTTGCACTCAAGCATACTAAAATTCATATAAAGTGACAGAGCTCTACTAAGATAGTCGCACTATGGACATTAATATCCGGAGTCAAAACTAATCACATGGATAGATCAAGAAGATGGATATAGAAAAACATAGATGGTTTTGATGTTTACTAAGTGAACGGTGTTTCCCATATCTGTCTGAAGGCCTCCGCCAAAATGAACCTATCCTAATGGATTGAGATACTAGTCTGACTAATATCAACACACTGGCATATACAAGGGTACCAGTGGTCGATAACCTAACTCTAGGTCAACACAACTGCATATACAAGGGTACCAGTGGTCGACTTTATTGAATTTATTCCTTTTGGTCAAATGGTCTGGTCTCAATTTCTTTTTTTCTTTTTTTTTTTAAAACTTCTTTTTCTTTTTTTTTCAATTTTTTTTCATGGTATCTCAATCACTCTAATTCACCCTAGCATTGGTAACAACTTGAATCGTGAGCCCCACCAAATCACTTAGAAACATATTTAAAAAGAAAACAACATCAAAAAAGAAGTGAAAAGGACTCAACGAGATATGGTGAAACTATCATGTTATTCCTAACAACTGATCTCTGTGCTTTTATGAATAGACTCTTTAGATGTCGCCATCTAATCAGATTGGTTCCTCAACTCCTAGAACCAAAATGCTTCCATCCGCTTAGATTAGTTAGTGCAATCCTCAATAGGCATAAATTTCTAGGTTCTGGAGTTTATTTATTCATACTGCAACTAAAAAGTTTCTCCCATACCCCCAAACTTAAATCTAACATTGTCCTCAATGTTCTAAAGATAAAATTAAAAGCATGAACAAGGAGAAACTGTTACTATTTGAAGCAAAAGAGTTAAGGAAAGATATTACTGTGTTGCATGAGATTGGGTTACCTCCCAAGAAGTGCTAAGTTTAAAGTCCTCAGCCAGACATTGGAAAGGATTAGTCAACTCGAACCGTATAACAGTAGCCGAAATAATTGTGGGTCTTCAAAACCAAATAGAGCTGACCAAAGGAAACCGCAGTAAACCAAGAAAATGAACAAGAATAGCATGTCGTTACCTAGTTTCCTGATTAAGAAATTTATATCTAATTGTGGTTCAGGTTCAGGTTTTATGAAAGGGTCTACATAGAAAATTTTCATTGGCTGCGTTTCTTCATAGGTGGGATCCGAATCATTAGGTCCTAGAGTCTGGAAAAACTCAAATATGATCTTAGAAGCGCACAATAATAACCTAAATAACTGAGGATCCTCTAAGTCAATAAGATTTGACTTACGTAATTGACCACAATGAGAGTAGTGGTCATTCTTAAGCAAATGTGTCGATTCTAATTTCCTAAAGAATTTAGGTTTAGTCTCACAACTTAATATTCGACACATTTGGAATATAAATGTTCCCACAGTTGGAAGAAAACTATTTGGTGGGAAAACAAAGTCAATCTGGGGATCATAGCCTGGGCAAACCACATCAACCAGAGGATGGGTTTCTAACGACTTTACTTCTTCCTGGACATCATTAGGTTCGGGAAAACGAGAATGAAAGTAATCTTGTAAAATTGTCGAGGCAGAGATATCAAGTCCTAAGTGAAGGGACTTTCTGAGAATTAAAGGTAAGGCACTAGGAAGGTGATAATCACCCCCAAACTTAGAGTTTTCAGTGTCTCTAGATAGACTAGTTACAATCTCCCTAATTTCTGGATCATTAGATTCTTGAAAATGGTCAATTGATCTTCTAATTTATTATCAGGTAGTGCATATTTACTCATCTCTAAGGGTATATCTTCTTCATCTAATACTATTGTTTCTAAGTCGCTAGACTCTAAAACAGCATTTTCGGAATAAACCCGTTCCTCTAAACCACTATCGGCTTCGTAATCAAAAGGAAAAACTACATCGTCTAAAACGGTGGTATCCCTAATCAAATAATCTTCCTTTTGAATAGGTGAATAATCATAAAAATTATTTGGATTTGAACTAGAAATAATATAATCATTATAAAGCTCAATTGGATTAATAGATTCCTGATCACTATGCCTACATATTTCAGATTCTTCATTACTACTATCCTCATCATCATAATAGTACAAAGATGATTGAACCTTATCTAAATAAGTAGTGTCTTTTATTCTAGCCTCGTCCTCTAAATTAGGCAAATATTCACTATTGATATCAAGGGTAGAATTAGAAACCCTATTTGGAAATTTAGATTATTTCGAGCAGCATTAGCCAACTGTTCATTTTCTTCCTCTAGACGTGCCTGAATTTCACTGAGCATAACACTTATACGTTCACCACTCTCGTTTATCATCTCAGAATATCGTGTACACTCTTCCTTTGAACTATTCATTGCAACTAAACGTTTATACGTCCTTTCAATCCGTTGTTGGGTCTCTTCTAGAGATGGAACATGTTCAGAAATATCATAATCAGGACTAGTTTCCAAAAACGAGTAACCAGTACTACAGTGTTCCTGATTTTCTTGCTCGTAAGACCAATTCGCGTGTGGATAGTAATCAAGCTCACCATGGTACGAACCATAACCTTGAAAAGGTTGGCGTTCCCAACTACTATTCCCACCATGGTCATAAAACTGATGATGTCCATATTCAAATTCAGGTCGATACTCATTGTATTGGCTTCTATCATACCAGTTCGACATTCTTAATTGCAAGGGAATTCTATACAACCACAAACAAGGCCGACTCGACTCCACCAAAACAAACCTAAAGATTTCTAACAAACAAAAAGCATGATGGCTTCACTTAGATTGTTTCTAGACTTGCTTCTATCTCTCGGAGGGGAATTCGTTACAATTTAAGCAAACCCCTCTGGAATCAATCCGAGTCAAAGTAAGTTGAATTGAAGCGAGGGAAGCTCAGTGGAGCTTTGATACCCAAGGCCTCACCGCTATCACAAGGCGGCGCAGTCACGCATTCAACTCACAGAAACCATCATGAACTTTGGAGTGTGCTTAAAGAGCAACCAATATTTTTCGAACGAGTTTCCTATTAAGCTCGTTACCCTATCGGTCTCGTTCTATTCCAAATTTTAATCTTGGGTTCGCGTTAGGTTTCGTTTTCCTAAGGCGGGCAAGAAGGGAGCGGTGATGAAATCCAAACCCTTATCTTGTATTGGCCAGGCCTTGCCCTTTACTAGGAATTTAAAAACAGTCCAAATTCGTCCTCAATCAATGAATCACCTTAAGGAATACAGTAACTCGCTTACAAGAGATTCGCGAGTGTTTCGATGGACTTACCTCCCGTACCATACGGGGGATGAACCGTTGCAGTCGACTCGGGCCACGACTCCTATGTCATGTACGAACCCGAGGGGCCGAGACGATATCGTAATCGTCGTCCTTCCCTGCAAACAGTTTGTATTTAAGGATACCCTTCCGTAGGGTTTAAAATTAAAATAAATTGTCCAAAGTCCAGAGTCCAAAGTAAAGTGCAAAAATATTACAAAAATTTCCTAATACAATTCTAAAAAAAAATAATTAAAAAAAATAATAATAAAACTAAATCCTAAATAAATTATTTGTCTTCTTTTTCTTATCTTTTAGCTTTAAGCTTTGTTCCAAGTCCTTAGTATCCAACTTCAAACCTGCAAATCAAAGACACACCCAAAGAAACGTAAAGAGGAACAAATAAAAATAATAAAAATAATAAATCTAAAAAAAATGCTACCTAAACACAAATCCGCATCGGCGGCGCCAAAAATTTGATGGATTTCAAATAGTGATTGTAGTAGTGGTAAAAAGGTTCTTTTCAGACTTGTGAAGAAAACAAGTTTTAGATTTAAATTAAACTAGACAATTAAATAAAGTTGTTCAAAGTTATAGAGAAAAACACCAAGACTCTGGATTCCACCATTGTCCCATTAAATGATAAATTCTATTCAATATTCATGCAATTTTTTCCTTTTCAAGTGATTCTAATATTTGCCTATAATAAATTTTTGAAGTAATAATTGTAATCACAGAGTATGAAACATCAAAAGTTTTAAAAAACCCAGCATGCTTCATCAAAATAATTCACAACTACTCAATAAAAATCAATTTATCTATTTCGATTCCATGCAAATAATCATATAAAAAATATTGCAAATAAATAATAAAAATAGAATTATACCAATTAATCTGGGACAATGGCTTCCTCCGTTGCCTCGGCTAATAGGTTTAGCTCCTCATCCCAAAAACATAATCAAAAGATGTGTTCATGACTTAATAGGTGTTTTTATTGATGAAATAGTGTATAAAGAAGTTTGCAACGCTGTAATGGTGTTACAGCGTCACTGTTACAAAGATAAGTGTAGATGTAAACGATATATTTTTGTTGCTGTAAAACAACGACACTCTGTTTCTCTTTTAAGACTGTTGAAAAACGACAGCCTTAGCTTGTCTGTTCTTCGTGTTCTTGAAGGTCTTCAATGGCGGCAGCAACAACAACAATATCTCTCTGTAACTCGATTCTCTCATCTCTCCTGACCTCTAAACTCTCTCCAAAACTTTTCCAACCCTTCTATGACATAAACCCAACTATTTATAGGCTTTAAATCCCCTAGAAACTCGATCGAAATCGTTGAAAATTCCCATTATTCTTTACGGGAAGTTGGGAGAATAATTCCCTTTTTGTTGCGTTCCACTGTTTTGTTAGCTATTCTCTCGTCACAAATCTCTTATATGACTTGGACTAAACTGATTTGACGTGTATCTCACGTAAGAATATCCCATAAATCTATCAAACAATTCTTGAACCCTAAACAGAGAAGCGGTATCCTGTTTGGACTTTGATCTCTTCTCCCGGCTATTCCAGCCCAATTGGATCGAGGAAATTGCCCATAGAAGCCCAGTTAAGTCTATTAGAGTCCAACCCAATCGAAATCCAGTGTTGAATCTCATAAAATCACGTCAAAAATCAAAACTCTAATTTACTGCTGTGAACTCCAAATTTCCCGCCATTTTTCTGTTTTGAACGTGAAGAAGAAGGGTGTCCCCCTATCCTCTGATGGGGTGCGAACAGCAAGTGGTCACCCCTTATCAAGTGGGTGCCTTTAGCAATTCTTCTGGGATGTTTTTGCACTTTTTCGGGGTTCCTCCGGGGTATTTCTGGGGTGTCTCCAACATACTTCTGGGGTGCTTCTGGTAGTTATCAACGGAGGTCCAAATGCCGCATTTTTAGCCAATTTCGCCACAAAGCCTTATTCTTCCAAAAACACCTGCAAATAAATAAAATAACCAAATAAGTACGATATCGAGCACTAACAATATATACAAATGAGCTATATTAGACACATAAATGCATCTATCAAATACCCCCAAACTTATTATTTGCTAGTCCCGAGCAAATCAAAACTACAAAATAAAATCCTAACTCACTGTCGCAGGCATCGTCGACTGCATTTAGCGTATGCAATAAGCCTTTAAACCCCTAGGTGTCCCTAGTGGCCGAGTTATAGTCTCGGGAGGGATTACAAGAGATATACCCACAAAACCTGTACTCCAGACCTTAGCTATCTACGCAGAACCTTGGAAGTCACTAAAGAATCTCCTTGGTTGGCATACTTATTGACTACAGGAAGAAGTACCCTGATGCGAAATTCCAATTGCTGTACACGAGTTTGCACTCAAGCATACTAAAATTCATATAAAGTGACAGAGCTCTACTAAGATAGTCGCACTATGGACATTAATATCCGGAGTCAAAACTAATCACATGGATAGATCAAGAAGATGGATATAGAAAAACATAGATGGTTTTGATGTTTACTAAGTGAACGGTGTTTCCCATATCTGTCTGAAGGCCTCCGCCAAAATGAACCTATCCTAATGGATTGAGATACTAGTCTGACTAATATCAACACACTGGCATATACAAGGGTACCAGTGGTCGATAACCTAACTCTAGGTCAACACAACTGCATATACAAGGGTACCAGTGGTCGACTTTATTGAATTTATTCCTTTTGGTCAAATGGTCTGGTCTCAATTTCTTTTTTTCTTTTTTTTTTTAAAACTTCTTTTTCTTTTTTTTTCAATTTTTTTTCATGGTATCTCAATCACTCTAATTCACCCTAGCATTGGTAACAACTTGAATCGTGAGCCCCACCAAATCACTTAGAAACATATTTAAAAAGAAAACAACATCAAAAAAGAAGTGAAAAGGACTCAACGAGATATGGTGAAACTATCATGTTATTCCTAACAACTGATCTCTGTGCTTTTATGAATAGACTCTTTAGATGTCGCCATCTAATCAGATTGGTTCCTCAACTCCTAGAACCAAAATGCTTCCATCCGCTTAGATTAGTTAGTGCAATCCTCAATAGGCATAAATTTCTAGGTTCTGGAGTTTATTTATTCATACTGCAACTAAAAAGTTTCTCCCATACCCCCAAACTTAAATCTAACATTGTCCTCAATGTTCTAAAGATAAAATTAAAAGCATGAACAAGGAGAAACTGTTACTATTTGAAGCAAAAGAGTTAAGGAAAGATATTACTGTGTTGCATGAGATTGGGTTACCTCCCAAGAAGTGCTAAGTTTAAAGTCCTCAGCCAGACATTGGAAAGGATTAGTCAACTCGAACCGTATAACAGTAGCCGAAATAATTGTGGGTCTTCAAAACCAAATAGAGCTGACCAAAGGAAACCGCAGTAAACCAAGAAAATGAACAAGAATAGCATGTCGTTACCTAGTTTCCTGATTAAGAAATTTATATCTAATTGTGGTTCAGGTTCAGGTTTTATGAAAGGGTCTACATAGAAAATTTTCATTGGCTGCGTTTCTTCATAGGTGGGATCCGAATCATTAGGTCCTAGAGTCTGGAAAAACTCAAATATGATCTTAGAAGCGCACAATAATAACCTAAATAACTGAGGATCCTCTAAGTCAATAAGATTTGACTTACGTAATTGACCACAATGAGAGTAGTGGTCATTCTTAAGCAAATGTGTCGATTCTAATTTCCTAAAGAATTTAGGTTTAGTCTCACAACTTAATATTCGACACATTTGGAATATAAATGTTCCCACAGTTGGAAGAAAACTATTTGGTGGGAAAACAAAGTCAATCTGGGGATCATAGCCTGGGCAAACCACATCAACCAGAGGATGGGTTTCTAACGACTTTACTTCTTCCTGGACATCATTAGGTTCGGGAAAACGAGAATGAAAGTAATCTTGTAAAATTGTCGAGGCAGAGATATCAAGTCCTAAGTGAAGGGACTTTCTGAGAATTAAAGGTAAGGCACTAGGAAGGTGATAATCACCCCCAAACTTAGAGTTTTCAGTGTCTCTAGATAGACTAGTTACAATCTCCCTAATTTCTGGATCATTAGATTCTTGAAAATGGTCAATTGATTCTTCTAATTTATTATCAGGTAGTGCATCTTTACTCATCTCTAGGGTATATCTTCTTCATCTAATACTATTGTTTCTAAGTCGCTAGACTCTAAAACAGCATTTTCGGAATAAACCCGTTCCTCTAAACCACTATCGGCTTCGTAATCAAAAGGAAAAACTACATCGTCTAAAACGGTGGTATCCCTAATCAAATCTTCCTTTTGAATAGGTGAATAATCATAAAAATTATTTGGATTTGAACTAGAAATAATATAATCATTATAAAGCTCAATTGGATTAATAGATTCCTGATCACTATGCCTACATATTTCAGATTCTTCATTACTACTATCCTCATCATCATAATAGTACAAAGATGATTGAACCTTATCTAAATAAGTAGTGTCTTTTATTCTAGCCTCGTCCTCTAAATTAGGCAAATATTCACTATTGATATCAAGGGTAGAATTAGAAACCCTATTTTGGAAATTTAGATTATTTCGAGCAGCATTAGCCAACTGTTCATTTTCTTCCTCTAGACGTGCCTGAATTTCACTGAGCATAACACTTATACGTTCACCACTCTCGTTTATCATCTCAGAATATCGTGTACACTCTTCCTTTGAACTATTCATTGCAACTAAACGTTTATACGTCCTTTCAATCCGTTGTTGGGTCTCTTCTAGAGATGGAACAGGTTCAGAAATATCATAATCAGGACTAGTTTCCAAAAACGAGTAACCAGTACTACAGTGTTCCTGATTTTCTTGCTCGTAAGACCAATTCGCGTGTGGATAGTAATCAAGCTCACCATGGTATGAACCATAACCTTGAAAAGGTTGGCGTTCCCAACTACTATTCCCACCATGGTCATAAAACTGATGATGTCCATATTCAAATTCAGGTCGATACTCATTGTATTGGCTTCTATCATACCAGTTCGACATTCTTAATTGCAAGGGAATTCTATACAACCACAAACAAGGCCGACTCGACTCCACCAAAACAAACCTAAAGATTTCTAACAAACAAAAAGCATGATGGCTTCACTTAGATTGTTTCTAGACTTGCTTCTATCTCTCGGAGGGGAATTCGTTACAATTTAAGCAAACCCCTCTGGAATCAATCCGAGTCAAAGTAAGTTGAATTGAAGCGAGGGAAGCTCAGTGGAGCTTTGATACCCAAGGCCTCACCGCTATCACAAGGCGGCGCAGTCACGCATTCAACTCACAGAAACCATCATGAACTTCGAGGTGTGCTTAAGAAAGTAACCAATATCCTTCGAAAAAATTTCCTGATAAGCGCGATACCCTATCGGTCTCGTTCTAGTCAAGTTTTAAGCTTGGGTTCGCGTTAGGTTTCGTTTTCCTAAGGCGGGCAAGAAGGGAGCGGTGATGAAATCCGAACCCTTATCTTGTATTGGCCAGTCCTTGCCCTTTACTAGGAATTTAAAAACAGTCCAAATTCGTCCTCAATCAATGAATCACCTTAAGGAATACAGTAAACCCGCTAACAGAGGATTCGCGGGTGTTTCGAAAGCTTACCTCCCGTACCAGACGGGGGATGAACCGTTGAAGTCGACTCGGGCCACGACTTATATGTCATGTACGAACCCGAGGGGCCGAGACGATATTGTAATCGTCGTCCTTCCCTGCAAACAGTTTATATTTAAATTTTTTTTTATTAATAATAAGACCCTTCCGTAGGGTTAAAAAAATAAAAATAAAAAAATGTCCAAAAGTCCAGAATAAAGTCCAAATAAAAAGTCCAAAAATTATGAAAAATAAAGCCTATTTACAAATTCTAAAAAAAAAAAAAAAATCTATATACAAAAAAATAATAATAATAAAAATTAAATCCTAAAAAAAAATTATGTCTTTTTTTTTTCTTCTCTTTTAGCTTTTAGCTTTAAGCTTTTTGTTGCCAAGTCCTTAGTATTCCACTTCGAACCTGTAAATCAAAGACACAAAAAGAAACGTAAAGAGGAACAAATAAAAATAATAATAAAAATAAATAAAAAATAAATCTAAAAAAATGCTACCTAAACACAAATTCCCGGCAGCGGCGCCAAAAATTTGATGGATTTCAAATAGTGATTGTAGTAGTGGTAAAAAGGTTCTTTTCAGACTTGTGAAGAAAACAAGTTTTAGATTTAAATTAAACTAGACAATTAAATAAAGTTGTTCAAAGTTATAGAGAAAAACACCAAGACTCTGGATTCCACCATTGTCCCATTAAATGATAAATTCTATTCAATATTCATGCAATTTTTTCCTTTTCAAGTGATTCTAATATTTGCCTATAATAAATTTTTGAAGTAATAATTGTAATCACAGAGTATGAAACATCAAAAGTTTTAAAAAACCCAGCATGCTTCATCAAAATAATTCACAACTACTCAATAAAAATCAATTTATCTATTTCGATTCCATGCAAATAATCATATAAAAAATATTGCAAATAAATAATAAAAATAGAATTATACCAATTAATCTGGGACAATGGCTTCCTCCGTTGCCTCGGCTAATAGGTTTAGCTCCTCATCCCAAAAACATAATCAAAAGATGTGTTCATGACTTAATAGGTGTTTTTATTGATGAAATAGTGTATAAAGAAGTTTGCAACGCTGTAATGGTGTTACAGCGTCACTGTTACAAAGATAAGTGTAGATGTAAACGATATATTTTTGTTGCTGTAAAACAACGACACTCTGTTTCTCTTTTAAGACTGTTGAAAAACGACAGCCTTAGCTTGTCTGTTCTTCGTGTTCTTGAAGGTCTTCAATGGCGGCAGCAACAACAACAATATCTCTCTGTAACTCGATTCTCTCATCTCTCCTGACCTCTAAACTCTCTCCAAAACTTTTCCAACCCTTCTATGACATAAACCCAACTATTTATAGGCTTTAAATCCCCTAGAAACTCGATCGAAATCGTTGAAAATTCCCATTATTCTTTACGGGAAGTTGGGAGAATAATTCCCTTTTTGTTGCGTTCCACTGTTTTGTTAGCTATTCTCTCGTCACAAATCTCTTATATGACTTGGACTAAACTGATTTGACGTGTATCTCACGTAAGAATATCCCATAAATCTATCAAACAATTCTTGAACCCTAAACAGAGAAGCGGTATCCTGTTTGGACTTTGATCTCTTCTCCCGGCTATTCCAGCCCAATTGGATCGAGGAAATTGCCCATAGAAGCCCAGTTAAGTCTATTAGAGTCCAACCCAATCGAAATCCAGTGTTGAATCTCATAAAATCACGTCAAAAATCAAAACTCTAATTTACTGCTGTGAACTCCAAATTTCCCGCCATTTTTCTGTTTTGAACGTGAAGAAGAAGGGTGTCCCCCTATCCTCTGATGGGGTGCGAACAGCAAGTGGTCACCCCTTATCAAGTGGGTGCCTTTAGCAATTCTTCTGGGATGTTTTTGCACTTTTTCGGGGTTCCTCCGGGGTATTTCTGGGGTGTCTCCAACATACTTCTGGGGTGCTTCTGGTAGTTATCAACGGAGGTCCAAATGCCGCATTTTTAGCCAATTTCGCCACAAAGCCTTATTCTTCCAAAAACACCTGCAAATAAATAAAATAACCAAATAAGTACGATATCGAGCACTAACAATATATACAAATGAGCTATATTAGACACATAAATGCGTCTATCAGACGCAAAGAGTTTGATGCCGCTCGACACAAACATTGTTTCTCTACTCCTCAATTTTAAATATTCTACATAAATTCATCTATTTTTAGGTCATTATATGTCAAAGAAAAAGAAGAAGGGTCTCATTTCTACTATATACTAGTTGTTGTCCCGTGCGTTGCAGGGCCTTGATGTTTTGTAGAGAAAAAAAATATATTGATGGTAAATTCTATTTGGATTCAAAATTCGAAAACAATAGGCAGCATAAATAATAAAATACTAAAAATAATAATATCAAAAATAGTCAATTAATAAAATTAAAAATATGGAATAATAAAACCTTATATAAAAAGAATTTAATGTAATTCAAGGAAAAAAAAATTCTCTTCAAGCCTCGTTAGCAAACATGCTTTAAAAATAAAAAAAAACCAAGTTACCACTTTGTTGTATTTTTTTTCCATGAGTTTCCGGAACAATTTCCTCATCAGAATCTGATAGATAACACAACCACCACTTTGTGTTTTTAGCTAATTTGGTCTAGTATTTAAACGTACATACACTATCTCAATCCAGTTAAGAGGGGTGTTGTCCTCTCTGCAACACGAATCTTTTCAAGCATTCTGGATTGCGTCTTAGCTTCTTATGTTCGCAAAACATCAACATTACCTAATCATACTCCCATTTCCTCCATGGAGGAGACCATCTGCAACAAGACACGCTGAAACAACATGACCAAACAATGTATATATGTGAGTCATTATTTTATATAAAAATATATGTGCCACGGTAAAATGACATAAGCTGCTTAGAGCAAAAATATATCCGAGTCAACTCAGATTCGTGGGGTCAGTTATTATGAGCAAGTTAATTAGGCATCTGGGAACAATAAACCAAAACATTAGTCGAGCAACTTACATGCACAAATGAAAAATATTAAAATACCGACTGTGTATATTAAGGTCATCCCGAATTATCCCAAATGTAAAGATTAATTAGTTGCTAAAGAAATTACATACACAGATAATATCACGAGATACATTCAATGCAAAAATAAGTATACCTCATTTATATCAAAGTTTCCACCGTCCTATGAGGATCAAAGAGCACACCATCGTAGTCCGAAACAAATGCACATGGCTCCATAAATTTGTTTTCATATAGTATATATGGATCAAAGAACAGTCTCAAGGCAGTACCGGCTTGTTAATACCTTGTAGATTATTTGTAATACTAGTTTGTCATTCGTGCTATGCACGGGTTTGGTTCTTGCTTATAAAATAATTTTATTATAATAATTTAATAAAACAGATAAAATTTCATAAAATATTACAGAAAACTAATAAACGTTCAATAAACACTTGAATAATTTAGAGGTTACGCTCGTCCAAACAGGGGCGGAGCCAGCCCATTGCAAGAGTGTACACTTGCATCTCCTGCCCAGATGGCTCCAAAGCCTATTTAGTCCCAATAGGAAGTTTTTTTCTATATTTTAAGCCTAATTTTACATTTTTGCACCCCTAAAGAATTTTTGTTGCACCCCAAAGCAAATTTTGCACCTCTATAACAAAAAATTTGGCTGCACCCCTATGTCCAATCTCTTTTCAAAATTTGATATTCCATAAGTTTTTGGAGCTATGTTTTTGTTCCCTTTTTTTTAATGTACTTTTGATCTTTTGGTACACCAATCATTACATGCCTCTTTTGTGCGATACATGATAGAATCTCAATAAAATCTCATTAAGAAACTTGATTTTTATACATTCTCCCATCTCAGGTATGTCATATGATTTTGTTGGTGTTTTATTGTGATATAATTGATATCTAGCAACGGTTTGTTTCGATAGCTCATAATCTTCTTTTGATTTTCCATTTTTCTACACAAACCAGAAAATATTTTACGTGCACACATATACCTCCTTTGGTCCTGATGTAATTCATAACAAATCATGGATGGATCAAATTATTATCATGAATGATATAGTCATCACATATATATATATATATACAGCTGTATGAAATTATGAATTGTGTTGGATAAAAATATAAAGAAACAACATAAAAACTAATTTTTTCCGTCTGCTTTGTTACCAGTGGAGTTGAGAGAGTGAGTAAAACATGCACCCAGAGTCAGCCCGTTGTCGAACGTTTCTCTGTACCTCGAAAAAAGACTTCTCTCCATTCATACATCAAATAGATAGTTCCTTATTTAAGAAATAAGAAAAATATCTTAATAACAACAACTTCTGTATCTATTGGGTTTCTAACCCACAAACTGCTTGAAAGTAGAAAAATGAATAAAGGAGAAGTTTGTGATCGATTACTTGAGCAGCGCCAGCCGCGAAATCTATAACTTCTTCGACAACACCCAACTTATCGAAGCTGATCTCACACTGAATGAGAGTAAAAGTGTTAAACCTTACGACAATGTTAAGAGATATTACCTTTATTTTGGGAAAAGTGATAATTTCACTTTTTTTTGTTCTGTTTGGATTAATATTCGGTAGATTTTTCATGTTCCTTTTATTTTCCACGTTCCTTTTATATATTTTACATGTATTTAAATTTAATGTTATGTTAGTGTTTAGTAGACATACGCGCACTTATACAACCTATCACTTAGTAACCAGGCAATGAGCATATCTAAATGATTGGAATTTATTGTCATTTGAGTCATCTAGAAAACTGGTGCATAAATTGTAAGTAATCTTATCAATGGATTTCCGCTCTCTGGTATCCGTCAACTTGTGCTTCATACAATTGATTAAGTTATTATTTCTCGTTGTTCAATACCGCTGGTGGTGTAAAATTTCGCATTTATGTTCATGCATAATTGTGCATGCATATAATTGATCTAGAACATCTAAATGACATCGTGCCTACACAAAAATTTGTTTTTATAATGTAATACAGAAAAAACTTTGCAATTTCATTTTTTGTCGATTTAATTTATATATTTATATTGATGACGTAACTTGAGTTACAACTCCATGATGAATTCTTGTAGTATCAACTCACGCTTTAACAAAACCTTATATTTAGCAGGAGTCAGTGACTGCTTCTTTGAAATCGTGGGTTCTATTCATTACACGGCATCGTATAACGGTACAAATATGTAAATATTAATTATACAACCTGTTTGGGAAGGGCCTGCATTTAAGTAACCCCGTCTTCAAGCCTGAAGACGTCTTTGGTAATCGAAATTATTTGAGTAACAATAATGTCCATATATCATTTTTGATTCTCAAACTCCATTGGCAAACTAATTTGACGAAGATAAACAAATAATTGGGACCAACATTTTAAAAGACAAATTTCTAGCTGTAGTTAGTTGTTAACCTGCTCCTGGGTGGATCACTTAATTGAGTTTAATTTATTCATTCTCTTGAATTCGTGCTAATAAGGTTGTTTTCCTTATTCATCTTCTTTTCACCATGTCATTCTCAATGACGATATTTTTTAAGTGATTCAATGAAAAAATTGACCATGTTTCTTTTAGCAAAAATAATAGGGACACAAATAGTGGAAAAAGAAAGAGCATGGTTTCTACATGCTAAAACAAAAACTGATAAGCCCAATTTGATTCCGAAAAAACACGACGTAAAAATGCTCATTAAACAATGTCTGAAGCAATACTTCCCAAGTAAAAATATTTGTATACGGTGTTAAACTCTTAATCACTTTAACATATAACGACTGACGACTGGTTGATGGTCTGTACTCAGGAAAGAAAAAATAGTTAAGGCAAAAAAATGCATGAAAACCGTTAAGATATGTTTACAACTGCATAAAGGTCAGTTCAATTTGGTATGCGCGCACACACAGAAAAAATAAATAAATTGACTTGACTTGATTTTTTAGTACCATATATGTCGTAGGTATACCATACATCATTTTATCTTGTCAGATTCCATGTGGACGAATTTTCCATTTGGTTTGAAAAGGATTGAGTCAATAAGGAGAAGACTTTAAACTTTTTTCTTAAAAAGTTTATGAGATTTTTTCTTCACAAATTATATACGTCCGGTTTATATTTATAATGGCGCAACTGGGATATTTTTCTTTTCTTAAGCATATATATGGAAAAAATCAAGTTAGCTCTTTTTTCTAAATGTAAAAGAACTCCAATCATGACCTCCTATTTCCATGATGAGTTTTCCTACTCAAACACTTCCACCCCTTCAAAAGCTAATGGCACATGTAAGCAAAGTAATGTGTAACTGGGAATGTTATAAGAGAGGTACAAAATAGCACTTGTTCAAGGAAACTTATAGAACATGCCATATTTGGTTCGAATAAAAAGATGAATTTCATCCATATTACACCATCAAAGTTTTCAACTTGTGTTGATTCAATCAGTTCTCCCTCACCCTCCTCGTACATATAGTGTACCCCCTAATTGATTGACAAAAATCAAGTTGTAGTTGAAGCAAAAAGAACAGGGACACGGATAATGAAGAAAAAAAAAACATGGTTCCACCTGCTAAAAGAAAAACTTGTAAGACAAATTAGATTTCGAAAGAAGACAGCTCCAAGAGACAGAAAAAAAAATTAGGGCCAACAAAATACCCCTTAAATCTTGCGGTTCAGTAATGGCTACTAACTCATTCTTTTCATAAATGAGGCTGCAAACTGCAAAAGAGAGAAACCTTGCGGATCACACCATAAAAAAAGAAAACAAAACAAAAAACCAATAGGAACTTCTATAGCCAATAGAAAAAAGAACAAAAAAAACCTGATGAGCTGCTTTCAAAAGAGAGAACATCATCCATCGAATACACTTTTTTGGATACCTGTAACACAAACGACAATCACAGACCAACGAAATTAATGTAAGCAGATCCAAAATAATAAAAGATTCAAAACTCGCCTAACCATCAATAAAGCCCGCACAAATAAATTGTATCTGTAAAATTTACAGGTTATCATAACATTAAGAGGACTGATTATCATGTATCAAAACAAAAAAAAAGGATTGATTATCAGAAACAATTAACAACTTTATCACAAAACTAATAAGACTTCAAAGCAATTAAATTATTACCCGAGCTGTTTTTTAAAGACAAAAGCGGCACCAATCTACTACGGATGTACATGGGGTTAGTCCTCGAGTGATTTCTGGGGAGTTGAGTGTATTTTAAATCTCAGGAATTTTGAGAGAGTGTAGGGAGTTTGAGAGAGTTTGGTGTTTTTGAGTTCAGGGAGTTTGGGGGAGTGTAGGGAGTTTGAGAGAGTTTATTAGAGGGAGTTTGGGGGAGTTTGAGAGAGTTCACTCCTAACTCATTCTCTTTTAAGAAACAATAAACCCTCATTTGCAAATAACATTGATCTTTAATCAAAAGAAAAAAAATAAATGAAAATGATCATATCTCTGTATCAATAGTATGTTATTTTGTGCAACGAGATAAAATTTTTCCCTTCAATTTAACGGTCTCCATACAATTTTAACTCCCTTTGTTCACGAACATTTTTCCACATTTTCTTGTTGAAGTTTTTACTAACTGTCCACCGAGAACGACCAAATGTGTCACGTATTGTGATGGAATTAAAATTTGGTTCAAAATCTTTTCTCCGAGCTATAACATTTATTGAATCTTATTTATTTCTAAAATTAGGGTTCTTATTTGGGGTGGTTAAGGGAGTAGTGGTTGGTTATAGGTGGTGATGGTAGTGGTGAGAAAATAGTTTTGACGGTGGTTGCAGAAGTGGTAATGTAATTCAACTCAGGGAAGCGCTAATTGTGAAGACTTCTACTTTTTTTTGCTGGTGCATCTTACGGGATATGTAGATCTAAACAAATCTATATATCCACACGTTTTCATGGACTCTAGATCACTATCCTAATATTTTCCTAGAAATGTTTCACCGTATCATAATGGCCATCATCTGACAATCATTTCATCATTTGGGAACAACATTTTTGTTGGTGAGATTTGAGAAATCCGTATGATTTGAAAAGAAAGATTTTGAACCAAATTTGGTTGTGAGACCAAAATACACTAAAATCTCTACTCTTTTGAGAGATTTGTTGTGAGACCAAAATACACTAAAAACTCCTTCGAACTCCCCAAAGCAACCAACTCCCTAGTATTGTAGGGTCTTATGACTAACAAGGAGTTCAAGAGCTTTCTTTAAACTCTCCAGCGACTAACAGGTGTTTTCTAGGGAGTTTAGGAGACTCCTCTAAACTCCCCCACGACTAACGGGGATTTGGAGAGACTCCCTCAAACTCCCTCAGGACTAACAGGAGAAAACCCAAATACGTTAAAATCTCTCGAACTCTCCCACGACTAACCCCCTGGTAAGCAAACTCGAAGGTTCCTGCAAAAAACACGTAAGAATCCATATAATAAAACCCTATTAAAGAAACCCTAATAAAAAATATGAAAAAAAGAAGCGACGGGAGATACTGAAATAGATTTAAAATTTATATGCAAGCTTATTAAGGCCCGGTACAATAATTTTCGGAAATAATGTTAAATAATATCTAAACATATCTTGAATTTTAATACACTTACCTAAATATATTTGTTGTTGTCTTATTTTTATTAATTAAAACCTGTTATGAAAATCTTATTTCTATAATTTTGGAAAAATTATATTAGAAGAAAATAAAAATATATTTACCTTAATATCATTTCTATATCATTTCTGAATTTTAATCTTAAATGTTGTTAGTATAAAATATTCTAAACGATTTTTTTCAATATATTTTTGGTAATTTGTTATAATATTTTATGACAGTTAGCATTTTGGTAATATTTTTTCTTAAATTTCATTAGTCAAAAAACATATTGTAGAATCAAAATATCTTTCTCAAATTCTATTGGTTGAAAATTAAAATGGTGGGGCCAGAATCAACCAGAAACTCCGATTAACCACGTCGGTCGAAAAAACTCTGTTTTTATACAAAGAATAATTGTCTGTCTCAAAGTGAACCAGTATTCACTACATTAAAGAACTGCACAACTGCTTTCGACACAATTTCCACCCGTTAGTTGCTCACGATCTCCATCTACATGCCTTAAATCAAATAAGTTTATGGAGATCTCTTTGTCATTAGTCAACGAAAAGTATCCATATAAAATTGGTTTGTTTCTGAAAGCTTCCGAACCAATTATCAAGATGAGGTACTGAGTACTGACCATTCCAAATCATATTAATTGTTCGGGCTTCATTCTCCTTTTAGCTCACAAAAGCAACACAAACGTATAGCTCAAGTCTTATTCAAGGGTTTCCCAGGTCTTAGAGGGATGGCAAATGTGTCCTTGTGATGTGACTTCCCCATGCCCTCTGCAAAACAGACACATAGGTTCATCATGAGAATTTAGGGAGAGTCCACATGAAATATGCAGAAACCACTTGGGCATTATATGTCGTATGCAGAAAATATACATTAATGAATGGTTTTGTAGATATATTTTTCATTTACTTGTCTATATGAAAATGATCTGGTAAGAGAGTGAGCGGTAGGTTGAGTAAGCATCAGCAGGACTTATCAACTGGGCATTATGTGTTCTGTCTCACGTTTCACTGGCTTAGTGTTATTCTTGCGGAGGCAGCTTAAGATACATAACAATATTTAATGCAACCTTAATTGTAAATGCATGAACTTAGTTACCATAGAGTGTGATAAATATATCGTATGAGATACTTCTACAATATGATATTTGATCATGACATTTAAAATCTGCAAATTAAGTATGTAAATGAGCTTTCATTCTAGCTACAAACTAATAATTTAGAATGCATCTGAAGGAAAAGTCCAAAGGTAACCGTGGTGACTTGAAGCTCCTGAAGCACAAACTTTAGGACTACCTTATTTGAATAGGAAGCCCGTGCGAGAGCATAGCTCGGTTGAACCCATCAAGCGTTGGTATCTTAGTTGTCATATTTTAGTGAAACAAAACTCATTTAAAGAGTCGTTTGATTATATATTAGAGTCAACTTCGTATAGGTTAGCTTGAAAGTATTAGGATATGAGACATTACAAGTATTACGCGAAGACTTGAAGAATGTGAAAAAGTAAGGAGATACAACAACGACATCATCCTTCCACTTGGGGTTAGTAATATTTGACTTGAATTGTTTCATTCCCTAACGTATCTTTCAAGTCGTGCATATTGAAAACATAACTGCGAAGCTATGAATGATTACACTCTAGTTAGACGTAGTATTAAGGAATACAATATGAAGTATAACGCTTATCTTTTAAACGTTGTATATAAGACATCGACATAATCGTTTGACTGCTATAGTGATTATGTATGGGTATGAGGTGAAGATTTCGTGTTAGGAAACAATGTTTTACATTCGTTCAAAGGAAGTACATTCATGAACTTGTTTTGTGAATCGAAAGGGAAATCGCTAGGCTTATTGGTATTGTTATTCATTGCATATCTTTTGAATTACCATTATGTGTGTTTAGTATAACCGCTCATGACTTTCTTATGTTCTTGGTAAAACTATTCACAAGGCCTGACTTTTGTATTGATATGACTTTTATTGGTGAAACCGATCTTAAGTAATCACATGAGATGGTATGATCGATTTATTGTAATTGGTATGACCAACTCTAGTCATTGGGGAACCGATCCTAGTAAGAGGTGCAACCGATCACAAAAGGGGAATGATCCTTTTAAGAGGTGCAACAAGTTTCTAGTTATTGGGAACCGATCCTATGAACACATGCAACACATTTTTAGTTATTGGGAACCGATCCCATGGACATATGCACCAAATACAAGTTAGATACCATATATATGTGGGAACCGATCCTAGTACCAAGTCAACCAAGTTTTGGTAACTAGCGTGACTAATTTTAGTACCCACATGAAGGTAGAACTGAAACTTGTTTTGGTAGAACCGTGAAACCCATGTTTGGTGATTTAATAGGATAATCAATCACATAGTTCTTGGAAGTCGGATGAACCAATTCTAAACTTGTTTGGAAGTGTAGAAAATCGGTTCCAAGATTGTAAGTATGAAAAAGGACTTACAAAGTAAAAATGTCGACATACTTTGAACATGTGCAGTAACGCTTACCTTTTATTGTTCAAAGATATTCCTTAATAGCTAAAGGAGAATCCCCGATCGAAATAAATTAAGAATCTTTTAATTAAGGTTTTTAGTTTTGCATATCTTTAGAAAATAAAAATTAGTAATGTGCATTTACTAGTTGGAGATTTTCTAAGAGATTTTCGGTCAATATTTGGACAAAGCATTTCCAGGAATTATGGAAACCGAATTTGTAAATATATTGCATATCTTGAGAATATTTTCGGTTTTGGAAATTCCATAGTGTCCAAACTTCCTTGGTCTATAAATATTGAAGTTTGCATTTCAAGCAAACTAATCCTCAGAGCCAGCAAAACTACCTAGTTGTGTTGTTACTGGTGGAGCCGCCTATTCGGAGAGGAAAGTAACCTAGGCGAAATCTCTTACGGTCGCTCGGTTTAAAGACTTCTTTGGGATTGAGAAGCTCTATTAGTACCTTTGGTGGGAAACTAGATAATTGCGGTTTATTATTAGTTTTCGATTGATTTTATTGACTAACGGTTGTTGAAATTTGATTGCACCTAGTTTGTTTATGCTTTAGAATCTTCTCTTCTGATATAAGATTCACTCAAACTATATCGAAGTTTCGACGGGGATCTTTAGACTGTTTGTAGATCTAAAGACGTCTTGTGATAATCCGTTGTTAACAGACTCCGTTCTGTGTGTGATTGATCACAAGAGATTCAAGTTGATTGTGTGCAGGTGTTTATTTAAGATCTAAGGAGATTTGAAGACGAAGAAGATTTCTGATTTGGGTTCATAATCTTTGGTGTGCACAATAATTTTTTCGGCTGGAAAAGGATCCAACTATAATCGGTTAATCTTTGTGATAGATTTAATTGATTAGTTGAGTAGATCGGCATCAATACAATTCTTTGTGATTCAAAGTATTGATTTCCAAATCTTGACAATTACTTTGGTAGTTGTTATTAGATAGATATCTAAGGACCTGACAAAGGAGTTTATTGGGATAAACGAAAGAACCTTTTGCCGAACTCATATCACTTGATTGAAAACAGTTGTTGCCGAACAGATTTGTTGTTCCTTTACTATTTGGAATACAAAACAAAGGAATCGTTCTAAGTGCGTGACTTATTAACAAGTTGGAGGCGCAGGGTGTTGATGGTGGATTTTCAACAAAGTTCAAAACCGTAAAATCATGATAGTGCATGTTTCTGACACGGCTGACGATTCGTATTTTACGAAGTATGATGCGTATGTCGCTCGAAAGTCCTCTCCGGAGCGTTCGACACCGGGCATGTCATCATAGCCTCTATGTAGAATAACATAATTGGGAGGTTCTCCGTAAGATTGAGAGCTTAACGCCTTCAGGATGTCGGTGACACTCACTGTTCCCTGACTACATAGAGGAATTCGCCTCCACATAGAAGAACGATTGGGCGGTTCTCCGTAAGATTGAGAGCAATAACGCCTTCAGGAGGCCGGTGACACTCACTGTTCCCTGACTATGTGGAGTGTCCGTGTATAGACTCAGGCGGTCCTCCATACATGAAATGTTGAGAGGGCAAAACGTCTTCGGGACATTGGCAACACTCGCTGATACACTGACTATACGCAAGAGATTAAATTCTATGTCATATTCACCACTGAATTCCTAGAAGATAAGAGTTTCACCATGGAATAAGAGCAATAAGATAATCTATCTTATCTTATTGCTCTTATTCCATGGTGAAACTCACGACTGGTTCTATGGAATGGTAATAGATAAATGTATTACTACGATTTCATGATCGAATCCACGGCTGATCTCATGAAATGATAATAAATATTACTCTGATTTCATGGTTGAATCCACGGCTGATCTCATGAATTGGTAATATCACCACCTATCTTATTACTTCGATTTCATGGTCAAACCTACGATTTCATGAAATGCTAATAAAATTATCATTTTATTATTCCGAATCCGTGATCGAATCCACGGATGATCCTATGGATGATAATAGAACTACTCACTTTTATTACTCAGTTTCATGAATGATTCTCCACTGAATTTCATAAATTAGTAATAAATACTCAACAACCGGGCATCTGGATCATCACTGAGTAAGCCCCACAAAAATGGTGCAAGTGTACTCGACAATGATGCACGACTGAACACCCGGATGCACAAACGAGCATCCAAAAATATGGACATATGAGGAATCCTACGCAAAATAGGAGAAAACAACAAATAATAATAAAATAATAAGAAGCGCCCAGGGGGCAGGCCCACAGGCCGGCCGGGCATGCCCTAGCCGTGGCCGGTCCCATGCCTCTTTCATTATTTTGCCCTATTTTGTTATTTTCATGAACTCATGAAAAACTCCTTCAATTTAGCAACTTTACTTGTTTGTGCAAAACTCATGAATTCCCCATAACTTCATGGATTCATGAAAATAGTATTATAAAATAGGAAAAGGTGTGCGGGATCGGGCAACCTAGCCGGTCAACCATGCCTTAGCCGTGGCCTGTCCCACACCTCACAATCCCTGGCCTTTTATAATAATTATTCCCCAAATTCATGAAACTCCTTTGTTTCAACAAAACTCATGGATCCTCCATATATCCTAGTTTCATGAAAATAATATTATAAAATTAAAAAAAGGTGTGCGTGACCGGGCAACATAACCGGCCGACCATGCCCTAGCCGTGGCCGGTCCCACACCTTGTAATCCCTAATCTTTTATAATTATTATTTTCCTCAATTCATGAAACTCCTGGGTTTGAGCAATAATCATGATTTTGTCATAACTTCTCAAATTTTGCTCGAATTATGAAAAATCAAAAGCCAACATGGTCACACTACCGGATAGCCTCCCACGAAAATTTTATATATTAAAATACACTTATTTTAATGTTTACAAAATATTGATGAATTGAGCATACATGCTCATTCCAACAAAAATCAAGAATTTCAGTCAAGATGAAACTCTTCTGAAAATCCACAACGTTGCTCAAACTCACATCAGAAAATACTGAAACTCTCAGTATGGAGACACGACACCACGAAAACGTGTGCACTCCTTCATGACCTACCAGGGTCATCCTTAGGGCTTGCACAAAGCCGGTCCCACATGTTTCCATAATTCTGACCTAATTTGCTCAATTGCTCGTATTGGGCCCAAACTTTCTTCAACCAACCTGGGGATTGCTCAAACGGCCAACAACTGGTCACGTGCCCACCAAGAGTCGGTCCCATGCTCTCTTGGTCGGTCCTCGCCTTTCATATCTAGGTTTTATCACCTAATGTTGAACCCAGCAATATTTCAGTAAATGATGAAACCGACATTTAATCATCATTCTTTCACCAACTCCCAAACTGAGAAACCTGGTGCATGCTCATTAGAGCACTGGGCACCATATGGACGACCATCATCCCATGTGGTCGGTCCCTATGTCGCTCAATACCTATTTTCAGTGATCCATCAACTATGATCTGAAATTAGGGTTTCGAATAAAATGTTCTACGAATCATCATTCTGAGCAAGATTCAAGAACTAATGAAGCTATATTGATTCAGCAACCAACATCTGAATTAATCATATAATATTTAGTAATCTACCAATATTTTAATATTTTATTAGGTCACATTACCAATAAATATTTCGTCGAATTGAGCATACTTGCTCAATTGCTCAAATATTGATCCAGCTATCAATATTTAGTGAATTATCAATAATTTGTCGAATTGAGCATACTTGCTCGATTGCACGATAAATTATCAATATTCAGTATTTTATCGAATTGAGCAATACTTGCTCAGTTGCTCGTCAAATTCTCAATATTCAGTAATTCGTCGAATCGAGCGATACCTGCTCTCGTTGGTCAGTAATTCATCACTGAATCTATAATACTGACACCATTTCAGAGAATTACATGTTCGATCCATGATTCGTTGAGCATTCACCACTTATGCTCGATTCAACAAAACCTAGACTCACTGTATAATCAGTCAACAACTGACTAATCAATACACGTCTGTCACTCAGACTCCACGATTCGTGAGACATCAATCACGTCATATTGGGGGATAAAAACTAGGGTTTTGGTCTGGCGGCCTACAGCACGTGGATTCATCCACAACGAGAAATGTGAGTAAGTCGTGTCAACGGTTGGAGGAGTTAGCAAAGTAGTGGGTGAATGATCAACCAAGTCTCAGCACAACCTGGAACTGGTTTCACCACGATCTCCCACTTTCCCACTCTTTCACTCAAGAAACCGTCACACTTACAGGGATCAAGGTGTTCACGACTCTGACAATATAAATAAGTCTCTGAATCCATGATTGAAGATAACGATTGATCACTAGCTATCAACTGTCTACGCAGAATTCCTATAGAAAACTACTCTCAAGAATTCATCAATCCATCAGAACTTATTCGAACTCATCAGTTCACCACAAATTGCAGAAACCTTCGACACACACACAATCCTTGATCATCACTGATCCCACACAATTCTCAGCTTCCCTCATACAGATCAACCCATCTCCCTCTTTGCGACCGATTGACCCTGGAACGGGCATTTACTTGGTTTAGGCCGAAGTCATACAGATTGATCTCTCGAATCTAAGCACTCCCTTTGCAGTGCATCTGTGTGAGGATTAACATTTCGCCCGGCTGAGGAGTCTCGACAGCACGCTCGTATCTTCACTTCCCAAAAAACCGGCGACTCGTTTTTCCCCATCCACAGATTAGCGACCACAGTGGTATATTAATCTCTCGGTTGCAATCTCAAGCTTTCACAAGATGGTTGATCTTAGGTCACGCACGATCGCAGATCCTAACACAAACAATGCTACCACTAGCAACAACAACAGCAACGAGGATATCCCAGAATCCATGTCTGCTACCAACACTGATGGTGGTGACGTCATCCTCACACCAACTTGGGAAATCATTCTCTCTTCGGCCGGCATCCCGAAGAAGTCAGAGAAAATCCACCTACCATAGCCGATCTCATGAAGGTCCAGGAAGTTCTCGCTAAAAATCAGACTGACATGGCTGCAACACAGAAAGAGTTGTGCAATTATCTCAAAACTCTCACTGACAAGATGTCAGAGAAGATTCAGGAGAAAGGAAAAGTCAAGGAAACATCTTCAACTGCTGATCCTGAAGTTGTTCCAGTCCACATAGTTGACGATGATGAAGTCCACAAAGCTGCGGAAAACCCACCAACAAAGGAGCCTGCCTGTTTCATCACTCGTGAAGATCTAGAGAGATTTATGGAGGATCGAGGAAAGGGCAAGGCACCATATTTCCATCATTATCAACCTCCCTATTCCTCTGTTGTGAGGATTTCTCTCCCGAAGGGTTACACTTCTCCAACGTTCACACTTTACAATGGAACGACGAATTCCCGTGAGCATGTTTCTCGATTCCTGAAGTCGTTAGGAGAACATGAACACAATGCTGTCGTCTGACTGAAGGAGTTCTCAAAGTCTCTGATCGGCCGAGCATATACTTGGTACAACAACATTGCACCAAGGAGCATCGCTAATTGGGGAGAAATGGTTAATGCCTTCTACAGGAAATAATTTTTTCGTTTCAGAGCAGATTACTCTTTCTGACTTAGGGAGAATGGCTCAGAGAAACACCCAACATCCGAACGAATATGTGAAGAGGTTCAAAATTCAAGCCTTGGATTGTCATGATCCTAATGTTACTGAACAATAATTGGTGGACTTGTGCACCAACGGGATGATCCCGGTCTACAAAGCTCTGTTGGAAATCTCCGATTCCAAACTTTCTCTGAACTTCATGAGGCGTCCAAGAGATCATCAACTACTGCTCCGGCCCTACTGGAAAGAACAAAAGCCGTGAAAGTCAAGGAGACACGAGACACTCGCAGTACCATACGCCTTATTAACAAACAATATAATGTTCAACCCTCTATGAACGTTGCTGAAGGGAGCAAGAGAAAAGCTGAAGTGCCACAACATAATAACGTTTCCCCAACATCTCATCCTACAAAGGCACCAAAGAAGGACAATCAGGTTACGCAAGCACCATCTCAGCGTCAACAATAGGACGACCAGGAAGAACCGTACTTTCCTTTCCCTATCGAAGAGGTGATCGAGATATTGGAAGTCTGGGTCCAAGACGGTGCGATCAAACTACCTCCTGTCAAGACAGAGACAACAGAGGAGTAAATGGAGAATCCGCGCTACTGCCACTTTCATAGGTATGTCATCCATCCTACGAGTGATTGAAGAATCTTGAAGTGCATATTCAAAGAAAAGGACGATTCTGGAGAGCTGGGGAATGAAGGGGTACACAAGAATCCTCTACCAATCAGAACCTTTACACTCTCTGAACAACCAGTCAAAGAAGTTGTTCAATCATTGATTGAACATGCCTGCGAATTGCTATATCTATCGAAGGCTCAAAGGAAAGACATGTTCAAGGCTTTGAACCATGTAGTGTCTGAGAAACGACTATCCATTACAGAAATGCTCTCTGAATCTCCAGTCACCGAAAAAGAGATGTACGACCGGGGACTGCTCACCACTGTGCATCTCAAGGGAAATGAATTCAAGCGAGCGTTCGTCGATGTTGGCACCACTGTCAACATCATCCGTTTGAAAACTCTCAGAGATGCATGCATCACTCGACAAGAATCCACTCATGCTCAGGTTTCAGTCAGAGACCATGAAGGGATCTCCAGGGATGCATACGGTTACATTTTCTCAAGATAAAAGCTGATTCAACTTGGACGGAAACCAAATTTCACATAATCATAGAAGATCCAGGGTATGACATGATTCTTTGACGAACATGGATTCATGATGGAAAGGTAACTCCGACACCTTCAATTGCACATTTCTCTGTTGAGGAAATCTCTGATTCAGAAGAAGAAGAGGACGATCCATCGTTCGAACATATGGAAAAAGTCGAAGCCTTGATGGAGCTCACACAAAAACCTGAGGGAGAGCGCACACGATTTCTTCAAGAGGTTCCGCACTCAGGCAAGTCTTATTCCTCCTCATGTGCCTGTATTATCAACTTTCAAACTTTCTACCCTGGTCCGGGGACTCAATTATGCTCATAACTTGGCTGTCACCAAATGTTATGAATGACTGGCTTCGCCTCAACAATATTACACCAAGTGGTTAGATGCAGAGCCTCTACGGATCCAGCATCTCACAAACACGATCATTGCTAGAATAATGACCGAGTTCGACAACCAATATTCTGGGTACTCTCCCTTGAATGAGTGTCCACACGTTCCGCAGAGAGCTTCTCAAACCTGGGATCCTAACGTACGAGGAATCCCTAACCAACATAAGATATTCAAGGCACGAGCAACCCAACCCAACAAATTTCATGAAGGATATTTAGTTCTCAAAGCAGTTAAACTCAAAGAGCGTTCACGGAGGAAGCCTAACTGGGAAGGGCCTTTCATGATCACCAAATCTGTGGTCAGTGGGTACTACAAGTTGATCGACATGGATGATAAAGCCATTGTACCAGTGATTTGTGAGAAATGGCTCAAAGCTTTTGAAGCCTAAGACATGGACATTTGAGGTATTGGAGTTCAATACATGAACGTCCAAAACATCTGGATTTGTCATTTAGGATTTTCTTTCATTATTTTTTCAATCCCTCTAAAACGTTTGCAATACTTGCATTCAGTATTTGAATTCAACAATTATCAAAGTTCTTTTGCTTAAAGAAAAAATCCCTATCAAGTCCAAAAGAAAATCCTCAATCATTCACCTATCCAAAACCGATCAAAAACCAAAACCAAAATAAAACCTCACACTCTCAGAAGTTCAAAGTTCAAGAGATCATGGAAAAGGAACTAAAGGAAGCCATCAAAGTAAGATTTCTCCTCCTCTGTAACTTTCAAGACTTGCAAAGCTGCCTTGACCGACTCCAGCTCTTTCATCAATCTAGCAACCTCCATCTGCTTCATCACATCATCGCTTGTCAGAGGTACATTTTCCTTGATTGCTGATTTGATAGCTTACGTTCTTTCACGAAGCCATACCACGTTGAAGCCCAGATTCTCAGCATGATCCAGATTGTGATCCCAATCAAAGAGTACACCTGGAGTTACGGTATTTCTGTCCCTGGTTCGCATGTCATCTATAACTCGAAAAAGAGCTCCTACCTGATTAGTGGAGAAATAACTCTTTTCTGGATTTGTGGCGACGACAATGTGTCCATCCCATATTTCTGTATACATGGACGCATATGCACTGGGAACGCTGAATCCCCCGACAAATTCATGGTGTGGGAATGACTCACCAAACGGAGGAACAAGAATGACCCTTGCAGTAGGATACTTGTATAACACTATACGATTTTCAACAACTCCTACCGTTGATGGAATGGTTTCTCCCATCTCTAGAGCGAGCTCTTCTACGACTGGATCAACCTCTTCTATTTCCATTGAAGCAGCGAAGTCAATTTGGTCGATCACGGTTTCTTCCACGACTGGCACGGTTTCTTCTACCTTTGAAGTGGTGGAAATTAGAATCATCTCCTCCTCGAAAACTTCAGTATTAACATCATCATGACTTTGAGGTGCAGAGATGGTAACATCGTCATTTGGATTCACCATATTGCTCGAATCGTCATCATTGTCTCTATCATTCCCAACTTCAATAATTGGCACCTATTATGAAGATTACATGGGATTAGAGCAATCCAAGCAAGGAAACTAAAAGAAATTGTAAACCTAATGTGTTAGTAATATAACATCATCAAGGTTCATTATTATGCATTCACAACATGATCAAATAAAGTGGAAGTCATGAAAACACGTTTTACGGCGGAGCTCATCCGAAGAGTTTTTCACTTCCCTGTATAAGACGATGAACTGGAAGCAATTGGTGACGAATATAAGGTTGAGTTATATACCATTATACTCGTATGGATGTCCTCTACAATATATCAAAATTTCATACCATTTTGATAAATGAGAAAAAAGATGTGGCTGAAACATCCAACCACATGCCAGCTGAGAAATTTCTGAAGGTCTCCTGGAAGTTCACTGTTTCGTTAATTTCGGCCTCTAAAAGTGCTCAAAACCCAAAAATCTTCTTTGCTAAAGCTTGGAAATTTCATGGCGATGAGGATTCATGGGTGGATGCGAAAATCCGACATCGGATGAAGGTTTTATGACGTTTTTGCTAAAATCTGAGTTCTGAATTTTCTGATGACGTTTTTGAGCAAATTTTTTCATTTATTCATTAGAATTCTCGCCTATTCATCAACAGATCAGCAATATTATACTTATATGAAGATAAAGAAGAGTGTATGCTTACTTGAGGAGTTTCTAAAGTGTTCGGAACATTAATTTGGTCGATATCAACGTCAGAAGCATTATTACTTTCTTCCGATCCTGATACCTGGGAACTCTCTTGCTCACTACTACTTGATGGAGGATGGGCGGTATGACCGTGTTGATTCCCCGCAACAATGTCCTCCTGGATACATCCATGATTATTATTACTCTTACTCAATAAATATCATGATCGATTATGTGAAGAAATACTTGCATCAATTTCTTCATCACTGGATTCGTGAGCCGCTTGCCCAGCAGCAGTAAATCGAAGATTGTCAATACTTGACGGAGCAAAATTCTGTAACGAAGTAACAAACATTTGTTTCATGATCCTGTTTTCACGGATAAGAAGAAATCACGGGGAAGGAAGTTTCGGCAGCCCACCAATGAAACTACTGGGGACTTTACAGCGTTGAACAACATCCTCTAAGGTGATGGTGAACTATCCCCATCTACATACGAAAGTGTGAGTTGGAATGTACCAGCGAGCCATCAGAGCCACTATACCTCGCGCATCATGATAAATAAAAAGGTCTCCATATGCCTGAATAGCTCTTGTCACATGTGCACGGTCCAACATACCTCGAACGTGGATAAAACTCAGTATATGTCTTGCCCATCCAGAGAACATTTCTAAGGGTCGACGAGAAAGTTTAAATTCTATGATCGAGGCAGAAAATTGTCTCCGCTGAAGAAAAAAACGAATAATTGCTAGAGGAGTCACCAATTTCTTCTGAGTAACACCCCTGGGATTTATCAGAAGACGAAATGCTGGGTACTGGAGACGTTTTTCACGACGAATATGCTGAATCACGAAGAGAGAAGCCTCAGTATTTGGAATGTTCTTGGTTCCGGGTGCTTCCTCTTACCTTTCTTCATCAACGGAGACCTCATCCATAGTTGCATCGTCTCTAAGGGGAACATTATTCAGAGAATCAGGCATTCTTGCAAAATTGCTGCGACATCCACATTCAGATTTTGTTAACACAACATAATCAAAGCATAATTAAGATGCTCGCAATCACAAAAATGGTAATCCTCAACTCTTACCTATTTTACGATTTCACTAGACTTTAGTGGTGACATGAAACTTCGAAAACTTGCTCACTCCTTCAAACCTGCGAAGACGAGCAAAACTTATCATTCTAGAGTCAACACTGACTTTTCACAAAACTATGAACAGTTTACATAACTTCTTCGTGTGAACGTACCATGATTTTATGTCACAAATTCATAAAATCATAGCATATAATTGTTTATCTCTAACAATTGCTCAAAATTGCTTTTTGATTTTTTATCAAAAAATTTTAAAAAAAAATTTTACGTGAGTTTCTTCTTAAAAAAAATTAATTGCAGGGTTCCTAAAATATTTGGAACCCTGTGCTTTGAAAAAATATTTTGTTTTCATGAAAACTTCATAAACAAAATTTTGTCTACTGCAATTAAACCTCATCTATTCACAATATATATATATCTCTTTCATACTAGGAATTTTTACTCGTTTCTTAAACTATCGAACGAACGTGCATACATATTTCCAAAACAACAAATTTTCATAAAACCTACGCATGCATGCAACTATGGGTCCTTGGAATTTTCAACAACTCATCAAACATATATATATATATATATATATATATAATAAATTTTTTAGGGGTTTCTTCCCTTTTATATGAATTTATTTCCAAAAACCTAATAAGATAAGGATTTCCTTTTTTGGGCCCGGACCCGTAAATCCTAAACCGACCAAAACTAGACCTTCGGTCGCTCAAATCAGCAGTGCCTCATCTCTCCGTGCTCATGGGATGACGCTCTATCACATTACCAGGGTCTCCACCCGAACATTTGCTCGCATATGGCGTCATTGGAGTAAATTAGAGATTCTGAGAATACCTTTGTAGACTGAGTTCAACCACTGATCTCTCGTGGACTGAAAATCACCATCTAGTGCTTACTGCAGAACATGATTGTCCCTCACTAAGCAGGGGACTTAATGTTGATGGTGGATTTTCAACAAAGGTCAAATTATAAAATCATGATACTGCATGTTTCTGACACGGCTTCAGGAATCCATGTGATGATTCGTGTTTTACGAAGTATGATGCATATGTCGCTCGAAAGGCCTCTCCGGAGCGTTCTACACCGGGCATGTCATCTATGTAGAATAACGTAATTGGGCAGTTCTCCGTAAGATTGAGAGCTTAACGCCTTCAGGATGTCGGTGACACTCACTGTTCCCTGACTACATAGAGGAATTCGCCTCTACATAGAAGAACGATTGGGAGGTTCTCCGTAAGATTGAGAGCAATAACGCCTTCAGGAGGCCAGTGACACTCATTGTTCCTTGACTATGTGGAATGTCCGTGTATAGACTCAGGCGGTCCTCCATACATGAAATGTTGAGAGGGCAAAACGTCTTCGGGACATTGGCAACACTCGCTAATTCACTGACTATACGTAAGAGATTAAATTCTATGTCATATTCACCACTGAATTCCTAGAAGATAATCTATCTTATCTTATTGCTCCTATTACATGGTCAAACTCACGACTGGTTCTATGGAATGGTAATAGATAAATGTATTACTCCTATTTCATGATCGAATCCACGGCTGATCTCATGAAACGGTAATAGATATTACTCTGATTTCATGGTTGAATCCACGGCTGATCTCATGAAATGGTAATATCACACCTATCTTATTACTCCGATTTCATGGTCAAATCTACGATTTCATGAAATGGTAATAAAATTATCATTTTATTATTCCGAATCCATGGTCGAATCCACGGCTGATTCTATGGATGATAATAAAACTACTCACTTTTATTACTCAGTTTCATGAATGATTCTCCACTGAATTTCATAAATTAGTAATAAATACTCAACAACCGGGCATCTGGATCATCACTGAGTAAGCCTCACAAAAATGGTGCAAGTGTACTCGACAATGATGCATGATTGAGCACCCGGATGCACAAACGAGCATCCAAAAATATGGACAGATGAGGAATCCTACGCAAAACAGGAGAAAACAACAAATAATAAAATAATAAGAGGCGCCCAGGGGGCGATCCCACAGGCCGGCCGGCCATGCCCTAGCCGTGGCCGGTCCCATGCCTCTTCCATTATTTTGCCCTATTTTGTTATTTTCATGAACTCATGAAAAACTCCTTCAATTCAGCAACTTTCCTTGTTTGTGCAAAACTCATGAATTCCCCATAACTTCATGTATTCATGAAAATATTATTATAAAACAGGGAAAGGTGTGCGGGATCGGGCAACCTAGCCGTCCGGCCATGCCTTAGCCGTGGCCGGTCCCACACCTCACAATTCCTAGCCTTTTATAATTATTATTCCCCAAATTCATGAAACTCCTCAGTTTCAACAAAACTCATGGATCCTCCATATATCCTAGTTTCATGAAAATAATAATATAAAATTAGGGAAAGGTGTGCGGGACCGGGTAACATAACCGGCCGACCATGCCCTAGCCGTGGCCGGTCCCACACCTTGTAATCCCTAATATTTTATAATTATTATTTTCCTCAATTCATGAAACTCCTGGGTTTGAGAAAAAATCATGATTTTGTCATAACTTCTCAAATTTTGCTTGAATCATGAACAACCAAAAGTCAATATGGTCACACGACCGGATAGCCTCCCACGGTAATCTTATATATTAAAATACACTTATTTTAGTATTTACAGAATATTGATGAATTGAGCATACATGCTCATTCCAACAAAAATCAAGTATTTCAGTCAAGATGAAACTCTTCGGAAAATTCACAACGTTGCTCAAACTCACATCAGGAAATAATGAAACTCTCAGTATGGAGACACAGACACCACGGAAACGTGTTCATGCCTTCATGACCGACCAGGGTCATCCTTAGGGCTTTCACAAAGCCGGTCCCACATGTTTTCATAATTCTGACCTAATTTGCTCAATTTCTCGTATTGGGCCCAAACTTTCTTCAACCAACCTAAGGATTGCTCAAATGGCCAACAACTGGTCACGTGCCCACCAAGAGTAAGTCCCATGCTTTCTTGGTCGGTCCTCGCCTTTCATTCTAGGTTTTATCACCTAATGCTGAACCCAGTAATATTTCAGTAAATCATGAAACCGACATTTAATCATCATTCTTTCACCAACTCTCAAACTGAGAACCCTGGTGCATGCTCATTCGAGCACTGGGCACCACATGGATTCCCATCATCCCATGTGATCGGTCCCTATATCACTCAAGACCTATTTTCACCGATCCATCAACTATGATCTGAAATTAGGGTTTCGAATAAAATGCTCTACAACTCATCATTCTGAGCAAAATTCAAGAACTAATGAATTTATATTGATTCAGTAACCAACGTCTGAATTAATAATATAATATTTGGTAATCCACCAATATTTTAATATTTTATTGGGTCACGTCACCAATAAATATTTCGTCGAATTGTGCATACTTGCTCAATTGCTCAAATATTGATCCAGCTATCAATATTTAGTGAATTATCAGTAATTTGTCGAATTGAGCATACTTGCTCGATTGCACGATAAATTATCAACATTCATTATTTTGTCGAATTGAGCAATACTTGCTCAGTTGCTCGTCAAATTCTCAATATTCAGTAATTCGTCGAATCGAGCGATACTTGCTCTCGCTGGTCAGTAATTCATCACTGAATCTACAATATTGATACCATTTCAGAGAATTACATGTTCGATCCATGAATCGCTGAGCATTCACCACTTATGCTCGATTCAACAAAACCTAGACTCACTGTTTAATCAGTCAACAACTGACTAATCAATACACGTCTATCACTCAGACTCCACGATTCATGAGACAACAACTACGTCAAATTGGGGGGGGGGGGGGGAAACAACTAGGGTTTTGGTCTGGCGGCCTACAACACGTGGATTCATCCACAACGAGAAATGTGAATAAGTCGTGTCAACGGTTGGAGGAGTTAGCAAAGTAGTGGGTGAATGATCAACCAAGTCTCCGCACAACCTGGAACTGGTTTCACCACGATCTCCCACTTTCCCACTCTTTCACTCAAGAAACCGTCACACTTACAGGGATCAAGGTGTTCACGACTCTGACAATATAAATAAGTCTCTGAATCCATGATTGAAGACAACGATTGGTCACTAGCTATCAACTGTCTACGCATAATTCCTCGAGAAAACTACTCTCAAGAATTCATCAATCCATCAGAACTTATTCGAACTCATCAGTTCACCACAAATTGCAGAAACCTTCAACACTCCCACAATCCTTGATCATCACCGATCCCACGCAATTCTCAGCTTCCCTCCTACAGATCAACCCATCTCCCTCTTTGCGACTGAATTGAACCTGGAACGGCCATTGACTTGGTTTAGGCCGGAGTCATACAGATTGATCTCTCGAATTAAGCACTCCCTTTCCAGTGCATCTGTGTGAGGATTAACATTTCGCCCGGCTGAGGAGTCTCGACAGCACGCTCGTCTATTCACTTCCCAAAAAAACGACGACTCATTTTTCCCCATCCACACAGGGAAACAGACGGAACTAGGTGAACTATAGGTGTAGTTGCTTGGTCTCAACTATACGAGGTTGGTTTAGATTTATTATAGCGGCTTAATCCTGAGAGTATTCAATTCTGGATAAGGTCCCGGAGTTTTTCTGCATTCGCGGTTTTCTCGTTAAAAAAATCTTGTTGTGTCTTTTACTTTTCTATTTCCGCAATTATAATTGTTTTTATTATAATTAGAAGTAAGATACACAAACACTAATTCCTATTTACTTGATAGTAATCCTATTGTGTTTGGTTAAGTCCGAACCTTTTGTCAAGTAAACATACTTCGTTGTTGTATTGTTTCGATCTTGTATCCATATTCAATCATGCAAGTTATCTTGTTGTCGTATTGTCTCGATCTCGTATCCATAGACGATCACACGAAGTGTGAACCGATTAGTTGTATTGTCTCGACGCAGTCCATAGACAATCACTTTCAGAGAAAGGACTTATAGGTGGAAAATTTTTAGATTGAGGTATATTTGGGTACCCTCGTCTTTTCATCCTGTTAAAATAATTATACATCACAATTCTCTTTTTTATTTTTTGATTACAGGAGTAAAGTACCTGCAGGAAAACGAAAACTAAAATCAATAATCTTAACAATTTATAAAGAATGAAGGAGAAGATGAGAGATTCAAAACAGGGAGGGAAAAGGATATGCTAAATGTAAATCAATAACAGGGTAAGAAAATCCATTATCGAAATCTAATAATTGTTGATGTTGTGACGATCAAAAAGAACACCACCTGTGGTCCAAATTTTCAACCATTGTTCATAAACGCTCAACTATTCGTTAAATGCCTGCTCCATATAATTAGTTCTGAAAGCTACCAAATTATTATTAGGGATCAATAATATTTTTGACTTGATAAACATAAGCATAAAGCCGAGCAAAAAAATAAAATAAACATAAGTATAAATAAACAACTTCCAAAATAAAAAATTGAATGAATCACGAATTGGAAGTTGTTGTGCCTTTCTTACTACAAAGCCAATATACCTTAAGATAGTGTATGTTTTCAGAATTATAATTATGAATTGATCACTAATGCATTCACTTTAGAGAGAATTAAGAGTCAGGCTAAGATCAAAAGCAAAGCAAAATAAAATAATATAATTTCAGTGTTTCAGTATTGGATACCTTGATCTGCCATTCCTCTTCACCCTCGATAAAGTTTGATGTGCCCGTGAGATAAAACCTAGGATTTCAATAATGGCTTCTAACCTCAAATATCCATCCTCCGTTATCGGTAATGGACATCAAACAAAAAAAAATCAGTATATTGTATACAAATCAACAAAAAAAAATATAAAACAAACTGATGGAATAAAGGTTTACCTGTAACCCATATTATCCCGGTTGTTATGAGAAAGAAGAACGATTTTTCTTGCCGTAAGACAACATGAAGAAGATGGATTTTCTCGGCTGTGTACTGTGTAGGGTATCATTAGAAAGAAAGATAGTGAAAGAGAATAAAGAAAGGAGATTAGGGTTTGGTATTAACGTGCCTGATCTCTTAATATAGATGGTGTAGGATTGATATTGGTGCTACACCTCCTACCACCGTTGTGGTAAACCATTAATGATTAGGGTTTAGTTTGTATTGGTAGAGATCGATGATTAATGTTTGATAGATGATTGATGATTGAGATGCAAGTTGTTTTTTTTCTGTAGGTTTTAAGCTATGTGGAAACCAATTATTATACATAGTAAAATAACCTCGGTGGTGTGAAAAACTGGAGGTTCCCATTGGTCTAAATATTCTCTGGTGGGGCCAGAAGCTCTTGGAAAAGAGCTTTGTTCAGATTTTAATCACCGCAGAGGAAATTCACCTGAAACCATATTATTAATAAGTTATCAGATAAAAACCAGGGTTATTTAGACTTTAGTACCTATACTTGTGACCAAATTTGCGATTGGAACCAACAAGTTTAATATTAGAGTTTGGTACCTAGAAACGTCGTTGACGTTACAAAGTTAAATATGTATTTGAATTAATTGAAATTTATCTAACGGTGTTGGTTATTGTTCGCATGTGATTCGCACGTGAAATTATTTTAACCGACTCAACGGTTAAGATTAGTACATATATATCTCGTGAATGGCTATACATCATCCACGTATAAAGTGATATCTCGTGAATGGCTATTACATCATCCACGTATAAAGTGATATCTCGTGAATGACTATAAAGTGATATATATATGAGCACTACAAATGATCAACCCTAGACCTTGATCACCACTCCCACCAGAACCTCCCCTGATCACCATCATCATAATTTAATTAGTTTTTCCTAGATGTTTGAATATCCACGTTAAAAACACTATATGTCACAAAAGTTCTTTCTGCTAATTCATTAAACAACTTAAGGATGCATTAGGAATTCCCGCTTGTAAATAAATATTAATCAGCGCTAAAACAACAAAGAAGTTGAACCAAAACCAAGTAATCTTACCCTGCACTTAATTTAAACCCCGATCTAAAACAATCCTACGTGTTGTTTCAGAGAAAGTGGTCATGTGATTCTGAATTTGGATAAATTATCAGCTTTTCTTTATTGAAAAGAGGTAGTACTAACTAAGATTAACCTGAAAATTGATCTAGGCATGAACGAATTAATACTAGACTGAAGAAGGATAACATGACAAAAAATCAGGAAAACAAACATGGAAGTGAATTCTAGGTAGAAATTAAGCTTTGAAGGTTGCATGTTCTTTTCTGTCATTGATGACATTATAGCACTCCACAACCATCAAAAATGTAAGAGAAATTGAATTATTAAGACCATAAAAAGTGAATTCTGTGCACTCCTTTGAACAAAAGTGGTATGTTCAGCTTGATTTCAGACTGGATGTAAAGGGGATACCTAAATTAAGAACCTTTAGCTCATTAACTCTAAAGGGTTTCACTCAATTACAGATAAATTTTTGATGGGGACACGGAGGAAAAATCAGATGCTGACATGTGTCATTTTTAATAATTGTTTTAACAGATTCTTTTTCCAAAATTATTAAAGATAAAATAGAATTAATTAAGATAACCAATATTCTCTCCAAACTTACATTTTTTTTAATGTTTTGAAAACAAAATATGTTAGAATCAATTAATTGTAAAAACACATTTCAGCATATGATTTGTCCCCCATACCCCCATAAAATATTAATCCCTGAAATACAATGATCTCATGAAAACCCATCATTCCATCATTATCACAGTCTCTGATAATCGTTGAAGCTGGCGGTGGTGCTGTGGCAGTCAAAAGAATATGAAGAGAAAAAAGAGGGGCGGCAGTGGTCGTGGGTGGAAAAGATGAAGTTAAGAAGAAGAAAAAAATGGTTAAGTTAGTAAATAAAGAAACCTAAATTTTAATTGGTCATTTCCGATTTTAACTAGCTTTTTAACGGTCATGACGGTCCTGGATACCGAACTCTAATATTGAACTTTTTAGATACCAACCACAACTTTGGTTACAAAATTGGGTACTAGATGGCAAATAACCCTAAAAACTATATGACCCAATGTGTTCAACTAGTATTGGAACACTTTTGGAGTACTACTAATACATTGTATTTCAAGGATTTCAAAGTTGGTAAGTTTTTTTATTTTTGAATTTTATTTTACATTTAACGTGTATTTGAGAATATGCAAAATTTAAATTAAGTTAGTGTTGTCATAGGTGAAAATGCAGGGATACCAAATACACCCAATTTTTGTGTTCGACAACCTGTATAGACAAAACTTAATACAATTGCAAGTAGACCAATTAACTTAATGATCCTTCACAATATGTATATGGAGTTAATATCTCAACCTCTGCTTAATCATTATGTATATAGACACAAGGTCAGTAAACCTGATTGTTAAGCAGAGTACTTGGAAGATCTTAAAAATCAATATCCAAAATCAATATAGTTGTATCCAAATAATTCAATTGAAATTCTGCCAAGTGATTAAAATTGTTATCTATCTTTCAGGATACGAGTTCTACAAGATACTAGTCTCGTAATCGACTTCAATTAAGCGGACCTATCTACTTAGATTGAATATGTACAAACTTGTGTAAATCCAATTATAAAAATAAACAATATAATGAGAAAAAGGAAAAACACAAGACACCAGAAATTTTGTTAACGAGTAAAACCTAATAGCTGAAAACCCCCGGGACCTCGTCCAGATTGAACACCATACTGTATTAAGCCATTACAGACACTATGATACTATCATACTTCAGGCTGGAATGTAGTTGAGACCAAATCAAGCCTTCTAAGCGATTCTACGATGGATCGGAAAATAACGCCTAGCGCGCCAGTTGCGCGCATGATATAACTCCCCGATGCGCCACTCTGATGCTACTAAACGGGCCTTAAAACTAGGCAAATGCACGTTCATTTGACCTTGCAAGCATCCTCGACAAGCATGATGCGGCTAATTTAGCTTTCACACCGTTCTAACTTACCCTTGTTTTGTGAAGGGTTTAAAGCCTTAAAGAATATGGATGATACACTTTACATGCATCACTGTCTTCCGAGTCCTGTCCAGGCATAATGCATGCCTTGAACTTACGCATAGGCCATTGCAGGCCTAGTTCCCCCTCTTCACTTAGCTTAGGCATTGATGAAAGCATGCACTTGTCTTTCTTGTGCCAAGGGTGCATCAATCAGGATCATGCCGTACTTTCCTTAGGCTTATGCAAGCTTCGCTAACTTGCAGATTGATGTAGCTCACTTTATTGGCCATGCCCAATTCGTAATTGATGCATATGCCAATTTCGTGTAGGTTTATAGGAAGTATGAGCATCCAGTGAATGGCATGCAGCTAGCCTCATCAAGTCTGGCCACAATCATCTCTTGCATCGCAATACCGAGCTAGATGATATGAGAGGCCAATATGCCGCAATCATATCACAATTAGATGATTGAGAGACAATGTGCTAGATCGGCAATGCTGCAACTCATTGTGGCTACCTACGTACCCTTCCCTACTCTAAGGGATCAAGAACTGATCGTAGTTCATCCTCGAAGAGACAACAACTTAAGACAACTTGTTTGCAAGGCTGTAGCCAAGCAATAATGGTAATGGCCCGGTCCGTGTAGGTCGTTTCGTCAAAATGCACAAAAGTTGCACATTATGAGTCCGCGACATGGCATAGTAATGCCCATGCTTAATATGTTCCATTGGAAAATCTACGCAGCTATAAATGAAGCCTAAGCATCATTTATGCTCTTTCGGCTAAGTTATAAAGCTTATTTGGCGCACCTTCAACCAACTACCCCCTCTATATATGTCTTAAGGACATTTCTATAACTTAAACGGGGGGACCACTTTTACATTCACCAAGTACCATTTTTGAGGTGCTTGATTCACTATTCATGGTTGTTGCCATGTTTTTCTGAATAATCGGCAATGATTGTTGAGTCTCCGTTCTGGCCCATAGCCAAATTTTAATATTGCGTAATGATTGCGCAGTATTCACTCGGCCAGCGCCACTGGCATATTGCACAACTATTGTGCGATACTGGCTCTCGGCCAATAGCCTGCATAATGTGCAAAGGTTGTGCTGCAACGCTCAAGGCCATCTACCCAATTGGCCTAATGCATCATTTGATGCGAGATTAGACTTTGGCCAATCTAGATAGCAACATGATATTGTTGAACATAATGCGCCACTTTTGCACGAGGCTTTAGGCCAATATGCCTCTTACTACGCAACAAAAGCTTTGGGTGAAGCTTCATCCTAGGCCATGGCGCCTCTTTGCGCATGCGCCATGCTAAAAACACTGGGTATTACAGATTTAGCTACAGTCGCACTCGTTACGTCTCTTGAAACTCGCAAGGTTTTACGCACTTGATTCCCTTACCCAACGTTCTTTATAGTCTAAGAGTTGCTTCTGCCGAAGTGAAGACTTTTGATAGTGATCTGCCTCTAACAGATAAGCCTATTTGATTTATGTTTAGATCAAAGATCAAAGTGTGGATCTGTTTGCAATAAACAAAGCTAGCAAACCTCAGAAATCCGGACCTTACGACTTCAGAAGAGCATTCTTAACCACCTCTCAAGAATAATCTTCGAAAGATCAAATAAAATCAATCTTTAGATATCTATCTTAAGGAATCACAAAGTCTGATACGAAGAGAACTTTGCAAATACTATCTATCTTGCCTAAAAGAGATTACGATAACCTCGATAATAGAAAAGAAAGATCAGGATTCACGAACTATCGAGGTAAAGATAGTCGGACCTGGCATCACGACTCCCCAAGCGAAGTCTTTTATTCGTAGACCTAAAAGGTCAATAGAAGACGACTCTAGAATCAACTATGGCACAAAATGTCAGGGATTTAATTTCCCAGTTGACAAAGATGTTCTGTTTATAGTTTTCAAAGACCAGGTTTAACTTAAAATTCAGTCTAAGATAACTTGGGAATCAATAAAACAACTTAGGTCTTCAAAATACAACAAAAGACTATAACATAGGTTTGGTTAAGGAACCGTGCATAACGACTGTTCGGTTTGGTAAGTTAGCAAAAAAAAAAACTGAAAGCTATTTGATGTTTATTTAAACAGTTAAGAAATTAATCGTGATACAGATACATAAGTGTTTAAGTAACCAATGAAGTCTTATAAGTATTTAAGAGAGTTCTAGAAATGCTAAACATATTAAAATAATAAGTCTTTAAGCATCTGCTAAACATTATTGGGAGAGTTGGTACAACGTTTTTCCAACCGTAAGGATTGTTCACAAGTCAGGGTGCTACGGTTTGTGAACCGAGTTGTCCAACCCTACTAGACTATCGAACTCAGTTGACCACGGTTCGTGAACCGGGTTCGCCAACTGCTAGCCTATTTATCCAACTTGTAAAATTCAATTCGCCACGGTTCGCCAACCGGGTTCGTGAATTGTTCCCAACTGAACTTATGATTTGCGAATTGGTTTTCCAACCTTTTTGTATTTATATATCTCAAATATATATGGTTCGCAAATTGTTTTCTCCAATCTAGCATGAATAGAAATTTCAGTCAGTTCATATTTCTCTCTTAAGATGTTTGAAACCTTCCCAAGTGTTTGCATGAGAAATTTTTAATTGATCTACAAATTTCATAGAGCTAATATTGTTAAGGACCTTTGAAAATCTAATCGCTAAATCATATTTCGATATTTTTCACAAGACAAGCTTGACTCGAAACATCTTCTTTGTAATTTTATTATAAGTCATACGACATAGTCTCAATAGATAGAATGATAGTATATCAAGTAAAAATAGAATGGTTCAGTCTTCACATACCTGATACAGAAATTCTTTAAATGTCTTCGTCGATCTTCAGTCTCCGAAGGTGATCTCTGATACTCAACTACAATTATAAACATATCCGAAACTTGACTTAGTATGCTAGAAATCAAGATATAGTTTTGATCACCTAACATTGACAACAAGCTTGGGATAACAAAACTTGTGCGTTCAGCCGAGCAATGCTCTAACGATAGGAATTACACCACTAGATTTTTACACGCTTACTAGATCACCTAAAGTACCGTAAACTCCGAATATACCATTTTGTGTCTTTCATCGGTGGTGGAGTCACAAGAAAAAGACTTCCTCAGTTTGCAACACCTTGTTCAACAATGGCTAGACAATGGAGAGTTACAACAATATATCAAAACAACAAATCAATATACCACTAGTATGGTTTGCACCATATTCAATGAGGAAGAACGGCGAAGCACCATAAAAGTCTCCATATCATTCTTCGTAAAACACGGAGCACGAGGGAATAGAAGAATCATCAAAACACATAAATATCGCACCAATTGACAAATATTAACAACTCACCCTAATTTTTTATGCCCATTATAAGTTTATGGAGTAAACACACTTCGACCCACTTTTGTTCACACTCGACATTGGAGGATGAAAAGTGTAGGGGATCCTAATCGACATAAGAAGTTCTATTAATATTATTTTATTGACAAATTCTGCATGATTAGAATCTCGCAAAAGTAGGTAATGGAAGTTAAAAAGAAATTCATTATTACCTTCAGATACAAGTGAAACTAAGTAGATCAAATGAGTAATTGTACATCATGTACAAGCTGGAAATGTCACATGCAGAGTTTATTTTACCACCATCGATGCAAGTGTGTCCTAATGTGTAATTATGGGTAGACACTTTGATGAACGATGTACCTTCATCACTTCATCAGACAATTCTTGATAGAGCACTGATCGGTCGAACTCGCATGCGTTTCTATCTCAAGCATGTTTGTCAATATTAGTGATCAAAACTATAAGTGTTGATTTCTAGTCTACTATTAGATAAGTCTCGGACTAGGATAGAAAGTGTAGATGAGCTCTAAACTCCATGGCGATCATCATACAAAGACGAAGAACTACTCAAGGAACAGGTGGAACTTCATCGACTAAAAGGCATGTGGAGACTTGAACTTATCTATCACTCAAAAGTATATCTACTCTATCTACTATCTTGAGACAAAATTCATATTGCTATATAGACTATGATTATACACATTTGCTATTTCGAGACGAGTTTATCTCGCTTATCTATTTCTCGAAATATGTGTTGGTAAGCTTTCGCTTTGGCCAAGTTCATCTTTACTAGTGACGAAAGTCATATTAGTTTCAATTACTTGAAAATCACTTAGACGAAAAATAGCTTGTGAAAAACAACTATATAATGTCCTCTAAGAATGTTTCAATGATTGAAATGATAGTTCAGAATATAACCTTGAAAGGATATAAACATTGTGCGGTAACTCATACGTGTTTAAGTCCTTATTCCTTGAACCAAAGTATGCGTACTTTTCTGCTCAGGAAAACCAGAACTGAAGTCCGCATACCAGTACGCGCACTATCGGCAGTTCACATCCCGTGAATTTCTGCTGGAGTTTGTGAACTGAAAACAAACTTATTCCGGGTACTTAAGTTCGCGTACCAGTATGCGTACTTAAGTGGGTTAGTTTCTAAAAACGATTATTCGTGAAATTAAACTTATATAAACTAAGGAATGCATACTTGCAAACCGTGGCTACAAAGTTCATGAATTGATTCGAGTGAATAAAATCGTTTTTGCTTCGATTGTGTCTTATATACTTCTATGAGATCTAAGCAATTGAACAACTCTCTAACTAGTTCTCTTGAGTCATTTGAACTAGTTATGGTTAAGATGAATATGGTTGATATGAAAGTGCTCATATGGCTAACCATTTGGTTAACTACTGTTGAACCAACTAAATGTACATGTTTGGGTACGGTTACACAAACCTAATTAAATGTACATTTCATTTGTGTGTAACAAGCTAAGTTCGATCTAACGGTTGAAAGATATTAGCTTGAATCTAATAAGGTTTTCATATAACGGTGAATATTGAATGCTTTGTTACCAAGCTAACATTGATTGCAAACCCTGATTTGAAAGACTATATAAAGGAGAACTCTAGCAACTGGTAAACCTAATCCCCACACCTCCTATGTGATACTAGTTGTATTAGCTAGAGTTGATTCTCCTTTAACCTTAGGTTTCTATCGAGACCCTATAGGTTAATGACTTGAAGAATTCATTGGGATTGTGAAGCAAAACCCAACTATTTCCTCTGTAGTTGCGTGATCTGATCTTGTTGTTTCTATCGTATTTGAGTACAATCGTTAGATTGGATTGAGATTAATTTCTCCGATAGGCAAGATAGAAAAGTAGTCACAAACACCTTCGTCTCATCATTTTTGGTTCCATGATATCTCGTTTTACTAGTTGATTAAGATTATTGTGAGGTGATTGATAATTCTAGTTTGTTCTTCGGGAATATAAGTCCGGGTTATCAATTGGTTCATGTTCACCTTGATTTATCAAAAGACGGAACAAAAACTCGTAGGTTTGTTTATTTCCGTGGGAAACAGATTTATCTATTACCGTAAATTTTTCTGTGTGATACAGATTTGTTTATTAAAGTCTTCGAATTTGGGTCATATCAACTCTTAGTTGTGGGTGAGATCAGCTAAGGAAAAAAAGTGCATAGTATCCTGCTGGGATCAGAGACGTAAGGAGCGCAATTGTACCTTGGATCGGTATGAGATTGATTGGGGTTCAACTACAGTCCCGACCGAAGTTAGTTTGTAGTATACTAGTGTCTGTAGCGGTTTAATACAGTGCGTGTTCAATCTAGAATAGGTCCCAGGGTTTTTCTGCATTTGCGGTTTCCTCGTTAACAAAACTTCTGGTGTCTGTGTTATTTCTTTTCCGCAATATATTTTGTTATATAATTGAAATATCACAGGTTGCGCGTTGAATTGATCAATCGGGAAATCCAACATTTGGTTGTTGATTGAAATTGATTGATCCTTGAACATTGGTCGTTGGTACCGTTCAAGTGATTTCTCTTGTATTCAATTAGACTCGCAGATTTCTATTTGCTTGAGTAAGTATTTAATTGAGAAAGTGAGATATAATCTTTGATATACTTTTAATAAAATTGAGTTTGACTGTCTAGTTAATTCTTTTAAAAGTATATTGGAGTTAGTCCATACAGATTGCTAAGAGAAATATTGGGTGTGGTTGTTAGACCCCTGCTTTTTCAATTATGTTTTCGAAACTGATTGGAACGATAAAAATATGAGGCGGCACAATCATTACCAGTAACCACCGTGTTGCGTGTGTAGTTGTAAAGACTATTTAAGATATTTCCCACTAATACTAACTATTAATATAATGATAGTGAAGGATCGTTTCCACAAAGAGATGTGTAACTGAGATGTAATTCAGAATATCAACACAATTAGAAAAGCAAATACTAAAAGGGATTCTTTATTAATTAAATAAAAAGACAATAAATTTAAAATATTGTTAGGGAATCATTCGTCATTAACACACATTAACTCAATTAGCGTACTTATTTATCTTTCGGTTGAACCATATCGTCACCACAGGTAGAATATCAGCTAGTGTGGTGATATCCCCAAAATTCCTTCTGTTTCTGGATACTGAAGCGCTCGAACATCAAATTATATCCAATTGAGCTACCAATAATTAGCGCATAAAGGTGTAACCCAATCGAATGATTTAGGGTTTGTGAATTAAGGTTGATTATAGCATCAAAACTTTTATCACTTGGTCATGCTTATTAATATTGTCTTCGCTCGCGATTGCTCCATAGAATCCTTCTGCAAGGTCTCACATTCTTTACATGTGCAAATATGTGCTCAAAAATTACGCATCGCTTAGTCCTACACTAACATTGGAATAAAATCAATTTATTTAGTTATACACACAAATAATATACAAATCAATTACAAACCTTGTGTTCGATGAAGATAATCGATATTATGAATACTCCAAATAAACTTGTATAACTAATCAAGCTTCACGTAGAATATTGAATTCATCCTAAATGAACAAAATCTTATCTACTTAAAATACAAATAAGAAAAATAAGAAGATGAACGGTTTCCCCCTAAAAGGGTATAGCTTGGGTTTTGAAATGTGGATTGTAATATAAGATGTACGAGATCCTTTTTTGATCTTTGATTAGATGTCTTCTTATACCGTCTAAAATTCTTAACCCTTGTTAGAGCATTACTCACATGAACCCACTGGTGTTGGTATGTCAAGTAAGTTATTAATTTACATGCCAAAACACATTACTGATTTGGTTTACTAAAGTAATTTTCAGGCTATATTAGGTTTAAGAAGTAGAGTATGGAATCAAATTTATCCTCGAATACTGAAAATTAAAGACTTGCGAAAAAATCCTTGGAGAACTTCACTAAAGATTAGTAAAAATAAATACTTTTTTTTACGATGTGAAAACGCAGGGGTACCAAGTACACCACTAACTTTTTCGTTCGGCAAACTTCATGGACAAAAACCTTAGACAATCAAGTAGACCAACTCAATAATTCTTGACAATATGTATGTAGAGTTTATATCTCTATCTCTTCTCGATCAGTATGTATATGGAAAATGAGTATGTGAACCTGATTATTAATAAGAGTACTTGGATATCTCAAAAATCAATATCCAAGATCAACCTAGTCGTATCCAAATAATCCAATCGGAATTCTACCAGGTAATAAAACTTGTTATCTATCTTTCAAGATACGAATTCTACAAAAAAACGAGTCTTGTAATCGATCACAATTAGATGGACGTATCTACTAAGATTGAATACGTACAACTTGCGTAAATCCAATCATGAAGATAAACAATATAATACAGAAAAGAAAAATACACAAGACTCCAGAAGTTTTGTTAACGAGGATATCGCAATAGCAAACAAACCCCGATACCTCTTCTAGATTTGAACACTTAACTATATTAATCCGCTACAGACACTATCCTACTATCAAACTTCGGACTTGAATGTATTTGAGACCAAATCCACCCTCCAAACAATTCAGTTACAGTCGCGCTCCTTACGTCTCTTGAACCTCGCAAAGCTCTATGCAATTGATTCTCTTATCTGGCGTCTGTTACAACCTAAGAGTTGCTTCAACCTCATTGAAGACTTTTGATACCAATCTTCTTGTAACAACTAAGACTATTTGATTTCCCTTTATATCGAGGATCAAGGCTCGGAAATCTGTTTGCAATATGGAAAGGTATCAAATCTTACAATCTGAAACACTTACGCTCACTTATATGAGAATCATGAATCTTTTACCACCTCTCAAGAACAATCTTCAAAAAAATCACTTAAGATCAATTTTTCAGAAATCTATCTTGAGGAATCACAAAGTCCGAGACGAAGAGAACTTTACGATTTCTATATATATTATCAAAAGAGATTACGAGAACCTCGATAACAGAAAAACAAGATCAGGATACATGAACTATCAAGGTAAAGATAGTCAAACCTGGCTTCACGAATCCCCAAATTGAAGTCTTCCAGTCGTAGACCTAATTATGTTTCTTAAAGGAAACCTGGGTCCATTGAGGACGACTCTAGCAATCAACTAGGACACAAAGTGTCAGGCGATTGGATTTTCCAGTTGAAAGATATCTATATATAGTATTTTCAAGACTGAGGATTGCTTACAATTCAAGCTAAGATAACTTGAGAATCAAGAAAACACTTTCTATGTTTAGATGAAACTCTAATTAGGGTTTCAATTAAAACATGTGAGAATTAATCTTGAAAATACAAAAGAAGAATATACACTATGGTCCAGTTACAAAATCGTGTGCAATGACTGTTCGGTTTGGGAAATATGCCATGTGAACAATAAGGAAATTGATGTTCATTAAAACACTTAATAATTAATCATGATGCACACAAATAAGTGTTTAAGTTATCAGTGAAGTCTTAGAAGTGTTTAAGAGAGTCATAACAATGCTAAAATATTTAAAAAATAAGTCTTTGAGCATATGCTAAATTATACTGGGACCGCGGGTGAAACGGTTCGTGAACCGTAAAGCTTGTTCACGAGTCAGGGTGCGATGGTCCGTGAACCATATTCATCAACCCTACAAGACTCCAAAACTCATATGTCTACGGTTCGTGAACCGGGTTCGCCGACTGCTAGCCTTTTAATACCAATATAAAAACTCAGTTCACCATAGTCCGTGAGCCGTCCAAATCTGAACTTACGGTTTGCGAACTGGTTTGCCAACCCTTCTTGTATTTCTGAAACTCAGATATCTATGGTTTGCGAAGTGGTTTGCCAACCTACCCTGAGCAGAAATATCATTAGTTCATGAATTTATCTCTTGTGATGTTTGAAACATTCCCAAATGATAAAATCACTTATATGGGCGATTTTCAACTGATACACAAATTAATTCTCAAAAATAAATTGTCTCGAACTAATATTGTTAAGGACCGTTGAACATCTTTGCTAGAATCATATTTCGAGATTTTTAACAAAACAAGCTTGACTCGCAATTTATTATTTGTAAATCTACTAGAAGTCATAGGACATAGTCTCAATAGATAGAATGGTAAGATAATGAGTAAAATTGAATGGTTCCATTCTTCACACACCTGATTTTTCAAATTATCTTCGTTGATCTTCAGTCTTCGAGGGTGATGTCTGCTACTCAACTACCAAATTCGAACCTAATCCCAGACTTGACTTGCTAGACTAGAAATCAATATATAGTTTTGATCAAGTAACATTGAAAACAAGCTTGAGATAACAAAAGTTGTGGGTTCATCCGAGCATTGATCTAACACTATTTATCAAAACATATTGTTCACTCTTTGGAACAGTTCTTATGACAGTAAATATACATTTATATATACACCCTAGGAGTTTTGAGCCTAAGACTTTAGTAAAAATTATCATAGACGTTTGAAAGGTCTTCAGATATAGTGAATGAAAATACGAAATCAACAATCCAAGAATCACCTCAATTCCGAGTTATAACGAAGAAGTTATGAGTGATTTACCAAAACTTAAAAATGTGTGGCGAAAGTAAATGTTGATGAAAATACGAGGGTAGCCAAATATACCTCAATCTAACACTTTTCTACCTATAAGCCCTTTCTCCGAAAGTGATTGTCTATGGACTGAGTCGAGATAATACAACGAATCGGTTCACACTTCGTGTGATCGTCTATGGATACGAGATCGAGACAATACGACAACAAGATAACTTGCGTGATTGACTATGGATACAAGATCGAGAAAATACAAAAACATAGTATGATTACTTGTAATAGGTTATAGGATTGCTATCAAGTAATTAGGAATTAACGTTTATGTATTTTACTTCTAGTTATAATAAAAACAATTATAATTGTGGAAATAGAAAAGTAAAAGACACAACAATATTTTGTTAACGAGAAAACCACAAATGCAGAAAAACCCCCAGACCTTGTCCAGAATTAAATACTCTCAAAATTAAGCCGCTATACAAAATCTAAACCAAATTCATATAGTTGAGACCAAGCAACTAAACTTATAGTTCACATAGTTCCCTCAGTATCCCTGCGACTCCAACTTGTAATAAGTCATGCACTTGGAAAAATTCCTTTGGTTCGTATTCCAAACAGTAAAGGAACAACAAATCTGTTCGGTAACAACTCTTTTCAAACAACGTGATATGAGTTTGACAAAAGTCTCTTCCGTTTATCCCAATAAACTCTTTTTTCATGTTCTTAGATCTATGTATTCAACAACTACCAAAGTAATTGTTTAGACTATGCAATCAATACTCTTAATCACAAAGAATGGTATTGATGCCGATCTACTCAACTAATCAATCAAGGTTATCACAAAGGTAAACCAATTATAGTTGGATCCCCAGCCGATCAATATTTGTGCACAACAAGATTATTAACTCAAATAAGAAATCTTCTTTGTCTTCAAATCTTCTTGATCTTCAATAAGCACCTGCACACAAACAACTTGAATCTCTTGCAATCAATCACACACAGAATGGAGTCTGCTAACGATGGATTATCACAAGACGTCTTTAGATCTACAAACAGTCTAAAGATCCCCGTCGATACTTCAATCTAGTTTGAGTGAATCTTATATCAGAAGAGAAGATTCTCAAGCATAAAAAAACTAGGTGCAATCAAAGTTCAATAACCGTTAGTCAATCAAATCAATCGAAAATTAATAATAAACTGCAATTATCTAGTTTCCCACCAATGGTACTCGTAGAGCTTCCCAATCCCAAAGAAGTCTTTAAAACGAGCGGTCGTAAGAGATTTCGCTTAATTAGGGGTACTTTCGTCTCCGAATAGACGACTCCACCAGTAACAACACAATTAGGTAGTTTTTGCTGGCTCAGAGGATTAGTTTGCTCAAATTGCAAACTTCAATATTTATAAACCAAGGAAGTTTGGACACCAAGGAATTTCAAAAACCGAATATTCTCAAAGACATGCAATAAAGCCAAAATCGGTTTTCATAATTCCTGGAAATACGCTGTCCAGATATTGACCGAAATCTCAGTAGAAAATCTCCAATTAGTAAATGCACATTACCGATTTTTATTTTATAAAGATATGCATTTAATTGCTAGAAATTAAAAGCATATAAAATTAAAAAACTTAATTAAAAGATTCTGAATTTATTTCAATTCGGGATTCTCCTTTAGTTATTAAGGAAAATCTTTGAACAATAAAAGATAAGAATTACTGCACATGTTCAAAGTACGTCGACATCTTTACTTTGTAAATCCTTTTTCATATTTACAATCTTGGAACCGATTTTCTACACTTCCAAACGAGTTTAGAATTGGTTCATCTGATTTCCAAGAACTATATGATTGATTATCCTATCAAATAACCATTAATGGGTTTCACGGTTCTGCCAAAACACAAAGCTTCGGTTCTACCTCCATGTGGGTACCAGGATCGGTCACACTAGCTTTCCAAAAATTGGTTGACTAGGTACTAGGATCAGTTACCACATAATTATGGTATTTACTTGTAATTGGTTGCACAAGTCATAGGATCGGTTACCAATTACTAAGACTTGTTGTACCTTCTACAAGGATCGATTCCACATACTTATGATCGGTTGCACCTCTTACTAGGATCGGTTCCCCAATGTCTATAGTTGGTCATACCAATTACAAAATATCGATCGTACCATCTCAGGTGATTACTTAAGATCGGTTTCACTAATAGAAGTCATACCAATACAAATGTCAGGCATTGTGAATAGTTTTACCAAGATACGTAAACAAGTTATGAGCAGTTATACTAAACACACATATTGGTAATCCAAATATTTGCAATGAATAACAATACCAATAAGCATAGCGATTTCCCTTTCGATTCACAAAACAAGTTTATGAATCGTACTTCCTTTAAACAAATGTAAAACATTGTTTCCTATGACGAAATCTTCACCCATACCCATACATAATCACAATAACATTCATACGATTATGTGGATGTCTTATATACTAAGTTCAAAAGATAGACGTTATACTTCGTATTGTAATTCCTTAATCCTTAATACTAAGTATAACTAGAGTATATTCATTCACAACTTCGCAATTATGTTTTCAATATGCACGACTTGAAAGATACGTTAGGAATGAAACAACTCAATTCAAATATTACTAACCTCAAGAGGAAGTATGATGTCGTCGATGTAGCTCTTTACTTCTTCACATTCTTCAAGTCTTCACGTAATACTTGTAAGTCTCATATCTTAGTAACTTTCTATCTAACCTATACGAAGTTGACCCTAGTAAATAATCAAGCGACTCTTTAAATGAGTTTTGATTCACTAAAATATGACAACCAAACTTGACATACCAACGCTTGGTGGGTTCAACCGAGCTATGCTCTAACAGTTGATTTCATGAATAGGAAATTGTACACAAACTTTTAGCAACAGTTTGAGAACTAAAATCGTAGATACATGACACATAGCCTAGATCTCGTTTATCACCTTCATGGGCAATTTTCAATTGATCCACAAATTAATTCACAAAACTAATATTGTTAAGGACCATTGAACATCTTTGCTAAATCATACTCCCTCCGTCCCACTATTAAGTGACCTAGTTCAAGTTTGCACAATTTTTAAGGCAAGCAAGGAAAATAGTATATTTAAGCATATTTTACAATTATACCCTTATGGATAATAATTAGTGAAATTTTGAAATGATTTATCTCTCAAATTACACCACGGATGTTCGCAAACTTTATACCATTGAAAAGCATTTTAAAACACCTACCTAACGAATATAAATATGTGTATCGAATTATGCATATTTCATATATTTCTTATAATCAATTAAAAGGATAATTTAAGAAATATCTCCTTGTTTAGTGATATAGGTCACTTAATAATGGGACAAAATCTAAAAGTAAATAAGTCACTTAATAGTGGGACGAAGGGAGTATTTCGATATTTTTATCAAGAGAAGCTTGACTCAAAAAAAATTCTTTGTGAAATCCACTAAAAGTCATACGACATAGTCTTAACAGATAGAATGGTAATAAAATGAGCAAAATATAATAGTTCAGTCTTCATATACCTAATACATAAGTTCTCTAAATGTCTTCGTCGATCTTCAGTCTTCAAGTGTAATCTTTGATACTCAACTACAAATTCTAACCTAGTACGAGAGTTGACTTAGTAGGATAGAAATCAAGATATTGTTCTGATTAACTAACATTGACAACAAGCTTGAGATAAAAAAACTTGTGGATTCAACCGAGCAATGCTCTAACACAATTGATGAACTTTGATGGTGTTTTTATAGTGGTAGTAAAGTTTTTGTTCACTCGGACTTGTTGATAAAAAAGCGGGGGTCTAACAACTAAACCCAATATTTCGTTCGGCAATCTATATGGACTAACTCCAATATAATTCCAAGAGAATCACCTAGACAGTCAGACTCAATCAAGGAAAAACATCCAAGAGTTATATCTTAATTTCTCAATACAATCTGAAATCGAACAGATAGAAATATGTGAGCCCGATTGATATGAGAAATAACTTGAACGGTACCAAAGACCAATATTCAAGTGTCAATCAATTTCAAGCAACAACCAAAAGTCGGATTTACCAATTGATTTAACCACACACAACCTGTGAAATTTTAATTATATAAAAAAATATAATGCGTAAAAGAAATAACACAGACGCCAGAAGTTTTGGTAACGAGGAAACCGCAAATGCATAAAAACCCCAAAACCTAGTTCAGATTTGAAGACCACATTGTATTAAGCCGCTACAGACACTAGCCTACTACAAGTTAACTTCAGACTGGAATGTAGTTGATCTCTAACCAAGTCTCACACCGATTAAAGTATAGTCGCTTTACTCACACCTCTGAATCCCAGCACGACTCTACGCACTTGATTCCCTTAGTTGATCTCACCCACAACTAAGAGTTGCTACGACCCAAAGTCAAATACTTTATACACAAATCCGTCTCACACAGAAAAGTATATTCTGATAGATAAATCTATCTCCCAAAAAAATACCTACGAATTTTTTGTCCCGTCTTTTGATAAATCAAGGTGAACATGAACCAATTGATAATTCGGTCTTATATTCCCGAAGAACAACCTAGAAATATCAATCACCTCAAAATAACTTAACCATATGGTAGTAGAACAAGTTATTGTGGAATCACAAAGAGTGAGATGAAGAGATTTGTGATTACTTTTTATATCTTACCTATCGGAGATAAATCTCGAGCCAATCTTAGAGAAGATAATACTCAATAAGATAAAACAAGTAAGTTCAGAACACGCAACTACAGAGAAAATAGTTGGGTCTGGCTTCAGAATCCCAATGAAGTCTTTAAGTCGTTAATCTATAATGGTTTTAGGAAAAACCTAGGTTAAAGGAGAACCGACTCTAGTACGCAACTAATATCACACATGAGGTGTGGGGATTAGGCTTCCAAGTTGCTACAGTTCTCCCTTATATAGTCTTCAAATCAGGGTTTGATAGCTTTGGAACAAAGCAATGAATATTCACCGTTAGATGAAAACCTGATTTAAGATTCAAGCTAAGTTTGCTTAAAACCAAAGAAATATCTCTCCACCGTTAGATGGTCTTAGCTTGTTACACACAAATGAAATATACCTTCATTTAGATATGGGTAACCGTACCTAAACGTGTATATTGAGTTGGATCAACAATAATTAACCGAAGTTAGTCATATGAGCACTTTTGTAATAACCACATTTATCTAACACTTCTAGATCAAATGATAATCAAATGAATATATTTGTGTTACTCATAGAGTTGTTCAATTATTTATATTCTCATTGAAGTATACAAGACACAATTGAAACAAAATCGGATTGATTCAAGAGAATCAATTCATTAACATTAAGCCACGATTTGCAAAGATTGCATTCCTTAATTTATATATGTATTTTTCATGAGTATGAAATCATAATTAACCAATTTTAGAGCATAAACCAACTTAGTTTGCAAACGGGTACGCAAACTTAAGTTCCGGACTTTGGTCTTGTCCGTTCGCAAACCGGTATGCATATTGTCGTCCCGGACCTAACTCAGGTAGAACCGTTCGCATACTGGTATGCAAACTTGGTTTCCGAACCTGAATCATACCACAACAGTTTGCATACTGGTATGCATACTGTGCTATATCCAGACAATGGTTAATTGTTCTAAACTCCCATTTCAATCATTGAAACATCCTTAGAAGACGACAATAGCTTTCTCACACAAACTATTAGCTTATATGTAATTTTCAAGTGATCGAATGATCAATACGAAACATTTCGAGTCTACATCAAATGGTTGTCTCACACAAATCACGTAATATGTTTCAAGGCAATTTTAACATTATCATCTTTTGACTTATTATTTAGTTTCTAACAAATAAATTGTTTCCAACTATATGTATGTAGTGTGAACTACAAGATAATTCTCCCCCTTTTGTCAATATAAATTGGCAAAGGTACGAAAACTAGCGGGATCATAATGAAATTCTCACAGAGACACTTCATGACTAAAAGAGAACATATCAACTTTGTTTCGGTGATTTCACATAGTCGAAACTTAGTGTATTCATCAAGGAGTTTATAAAGATACAAGAAAACTTCTACAATATTCCACAGTCGCACTCCCCACAAAGATTTGGCAATTAAGCAAAAGTTCAATTAAGAACTCTCCCCCATAAAATGTCATTCCAGAAAGAACAACAAGGGAGACCATACTTTCACGAGAAAAGAATGATTTTTTGGACATTAACAAATCAAGTGAAACATGAATTTGTATCCAGAAAACTCAAATAAATTAACCATAAGAGAACCTTAATGATTAATTTAATTGGAAATGCTCAACATAAGAAAACTTACGGAGCCATACAGTACTCTCACATAGAAGTGGATCAGGGAAAGATCAAAACTGCGAAATATTCAAAAGTTCATTCTATCTTTCATCAATATTTGCATAAAGACATAATAGACTTAACTTTTGACATATATGAGATAATCATAGTTCACGGACATAAACACACATATCCCATAAATTTTTTGCAATATATAAAACCATAAGGATTAATACTGCAAAATCATCTTCCAAATAACTTAGAATTTAAATAAGAAAATCTAAAACATTGCAAGATGAAAATCGTTGGCAACAACTATGTGTAATCACAATATATTCTATTCCAAACTCTAGTTATCCTTCTTAACACACAAGAATAAATTCTCATAAGAAGTTTCCTAGACAAGATGAAAGAAATAAGAATTTGAGAAATCAATAATCATCCCCGTCATCGCACTCCATCTAAGAGGCTTGAACCTTTTACATTTCTTCCTTGATTTCAGGAAACTTTGTAGCAATCACGCATAATTGTTCTTGCACGCATTTTACCTTGGAATTGATCTTACAAACACCCTTGTGAATTTGATGAATAATACCCAAGGTCGTAGGATCACAAGACCTTGAGCACCCGATTCAAGGAAATAGACTAACTACGCAAATTCACGACTCCACCGAGAGTTCTCAATTGTGGAGGGACAAAGATTAGAAATGCCAAGTTTTCCGAAAACCATCAAAGCAAGACTAAGAACATGGGTAGGAAACTTCCCTTCTATCCACTCAACATTGTTGCCACAAATACCATTGGAAATGGTTTCACACGATGGTCTTTCTCCTCTTTGCCTAAGAAGGCGAAGGTTACCCAAAGGAACTTTAGTAATCTCTGAAATCAACTATCTATCAACTAGAATACTTTTTCTATTTATCATAGTATTGAATTCTAAGTCATCAAGATTAACATCATGGATGTTAGCATAAAAGATTTTTGTGAGAGTGTCAAAACCTTCACCGAGACCATTAAAGATGTTACCAAGTTTATATTTCTCAAAACATACCAAATCTTCTTTATGACCACTTTCCTCTACCAATTTCTATTCTTGAATGAAACCACTAGAAGAAATCTATTCAAAGGTCCTACTACTAGAATCATTGATGAATCTAACTCTAATAGAATCTTGGTGACTTGGTATGTTCATACTCATAAGAGAGGAAGAAATATGATTTTTTGACATCTTCTTAAATTTTTTATCATTATTATTGATTTTCCCCATGCACCCTAAAAATTGAGAGTAATAAAAAAAAGAAAATCTTACTTGATATGCTCCTTGAAGATGATGACAAGCCTTTGCCCCTTTTTGATCTCCAAAAACAGATTTAATGGAATAAAGCCGTGAACCCTAGAAACACCCTTGTTCATGAACGCGGACAAACAGATGAAGATGAAGAAGGGTACATGTACTGAAACCCTTTAAAAACCTAGTAATGGGTATGGACCTGCGCTGGTTCGGTAACCCATAAATGGAAACAAGATTCCATTTATAAATTCTGAACCATGAGGTTCGCACACTGAGGAGAATTTAACAATGCGATAACAAAAGTGGTATAAAACTACATAGCATTATTAACCTCATGTAGAAAGAAAAAACATCTGTCAAACGAATTTTTCTTCAAGGAAAAAATAAATTTCAAAAAACTAACCCATAATACGAAGACACAAAACTAATCAGACTGTTACTTGTCCCATTTCAAGTTATATACAAATGGGGTGGAGCCAATCTTGTTACCAAGAGGCTAGATGGGTAGAAGAACCTTCATGCACCTTCTCTGGTCGATATTTGTGAAATGTACCAGAAGTATAATCATAGTAATGATGATACTCAGGATTAGTCGAAAATGACTCATTTTTCTTATGATTAAGGTAATGATGATATTTGTGAATGGTCGAAACCTTTTTATCGGTTTTTCCTGAGTACTTAACAAGACCCGACTGTTTGTCACGAAAGACAGAGTCAGATTTTTTTCCAGTACAAACCTTTTCCTTAATCGAAATTAGTCGTTCCAGCGGTTTAAACACGTTTTCAAAAGCCATAAATAGATCTTTGTCAATTAATCCATCACGATAGTATTATTCAAAAAGATTGATAAGCAGTCTAGAAAGGTTCCATATCCTTGAGATTTTGTTCACACGTTTCCTGCAACGAACCTTTTTGAAGAAATCTTTATTTTTTTCCTTTAGATTGTTTTCCATCATTTAAGATTTCTAATGTTTTAGATGATGTGAGATTATCTTGAGAGACCAAAGGTCTTGAGATAGATAAATTCTGAAAAATCTTTGAGGATTTCTGGTGTGCGTTACAGATGCATAGAACAAGTTTCCCAAAGATATTTCCCATAGGAACAGTCCTTAGCATCAAAAAGACACAAACTTATTAGGTTTATCGTGTTTGCCTGCTCTGATACCAACTGAAAAAGTGGGGGTCTAACAACCACACCCAATATTTTGTTCAGCAATCTGTATGGACTAACTCCAATATAATTCCAAGAGAATCAACTAGATAGTCATACTCAATCAAGGAAAAACATCCATGAGTTATATCTCAATTTCTCAATACAATCTGCAATCGAACAGATAGAAATCTGTGAGCCCGATTGATATGAGAAATAACTTGAACGGTACCAAAGACAAATGTTCAAGTGTCAACCAATTTCAATCAACAACCAAAGGTCGGATTTACCAATTGATTGAACTACGCATAACCTGTGATATTTCAATTATATAAACAAATATAAAACTGAAAAGAAATAACACAAACACCCAAGAGAATCAACTAGACAGTCATACCCAATCAAGGAAAAACATCCAAGTGTTATATCTCAATTTCTCAATACAATCTGCAATCAAACAGATAGAAATCTATGAGCCTGATTGATATGAGAAATAACTTGAACGGTACCAAAGACAAATGTTCAAGTGTCAAAAAATTTCAATCAACAACCAAAGGTCGGATTTACTAATTGATTGAACTACGCACAACCTGTGATATTTCAATTATATAAACAAATATAAAATTGATAAGAAATAACACAAACACCAGAAGTTTTGTTAACGAGGAAACCACAAATGCAGAAAAACCTCGGGACCTAGTCCAGATTTGACCACCACACTGAATTAAGCCGCTACAGACACTAGCCTACTACAAGTTAACTTCGAACAGGAATGTAGTTGATCCCTAACCAAGTCTTACACTGATTAAGGTACAATCACGTTCCTTACGCCTCTGAATAGCAGCAGGACATTACGCACTTGATCCCCTTAGTTGATCTCATCTGAAAGGACTAGGGTACCCAAATATACCTCAATCTAAAACTTTTCCACCTATAAGTCATTTCTCCGAAAATGATTGTCTATGGACTAAGTCGAGACAATACAACTAATAGGTTCACATTTCGTGTGATCGTCTATGCATACGAGATCGAGACAATGCAAAAACGAAGTGTGTTTACTTGATAAATGGTTCGGACTTAACCAAACACAATAGGATTATTATCGAGTAAATAGGAATTAATGTTTGTGTATTTTACATCTAATTATAATAAATAAATTTATAATTGCGGAAATAGAAAAGTAAAAGACACATCAAGATTTTGTTAAGGAGGAAACCGCAAATGCAGAAAAACCCCGGGACCTTGTCCAGAATTGAATATTGTCAGGAATAAGCCGCTATACAAAATCAAACCAACTTCGTATAGTTGAGACCAAGCAATTAAACCTATAATTCACCTAGTTCCGCCTGTATTCCCACGCCTCCAACTTGTAATAAGTCACATACTTGGAAAGATTCCTTTGGTTCGTATTCCAAACAGTAAAGGAACAACAAATCTGTTTGGTAACAACTCTTTTCAACCAAGTAATGTGAGTTCGACTTTTCCGTTTCTCCCAATAAACTCCTTTTTCAGGTCCTTAGATCTATCTAATAACAACTACCAAAGTAATTGTCAAGATTTTTCAATCAATACTTTGAATCACAAAAAATTGTATTGATGTCGATCTACTCAACTAATCAATCCAATCTACCACAAGAATAAACCGATTATAGTTGGATCCTCTTTAACCGAAACAAGTATTGTGCACACCAAAGATTATGAACCCAAATCAGAAATCTTCAAAGTCTTCTTTGTTTTTAAATCTTCTTAGATCTTCAATAAACACCTGCACACAATCAACTTGAATCTCTTGTGATCAATCACGCACAGAACGGAGTCTGTTAACAATGGATTATCACAAGACGTCTTTAGATCTACAAACAGTCTAAAAATCCCCGTCGAGACTTCGATCTAGTTTGAGTGAATCTTATATTAAAAGAGAAGATTCTCAAGCATAAACAAACTAGGTGCAATCAAAGTTCAACAATTGTTAGTCAATCAAATCAATCGAAAACTAATAATAAACCGCAATTATCTAGTTTCCCACCAACGGTACTAATAGAGCTTCTCAATCCCAAAGAAGTCTTTAAACCATGCGCCCGTAAGAGATTTCGCCTAATTAGGTTACTTTCCTCTCTGAATAGGCGGCTCCACCAGTAACAACATAACTAGGTAGTTTTGCTGGCTCTGAGGATTAGTTTGCTCGAAATTCAAACTTTGATATTTATAGACCAAAGAAGTTTAGACACCAAGGAATTTCCAAAACCGAAAATATTCTCAAGATATGCAATATATTTCCAAATTCGGTTTCCATAATTCATGGAAATGCTTTGTCCAAACATTGACCGAAAATCTCTTAGAAAATCTCCAACTAATAAATGCACATTACTAATTTTCAGCTTCCAAAAATAAAATTAAAAACCTTAATTAAAACATTCTCAATTTATTTTTCGACCCGGGATTTTCCTTTAGCTATTAAGGAATATCTTTGAACAATGAAAGATAAGCGTTACTGCACATGTTCAAAGTATGTTGACATCTTAACTTTGTAAGTCCTCTTTCATACTTACAATCTTGAAACCAACTTTCTACACTTCCAAACAAGTTTAGAATTGGTTCATCTGGCTTTCAAGATCTATGTGATTGATTAAGAACACTCAATCACCAAACATGGGTTTCACGGTTCTACCTCCATGTGGGTACTGGATTTAGTCACACTAGCTTTCCAAAAATTCGGTTGACTAGATACTAGGATCGGTTCCCACATATATATGGTATCTAACTTGTATTTGTTGCACATGTCCATAAGATCGGTTCCCAATGTCTAAAAACGTGTTGCACATGTTCATAGGATCGGTTCCCAATATATAGAAACTTGTTGCACCTCTTACAAGGATCGATTCCCCTTTGTGATCGGTTGCACCTCTTACTATGATCGGTTCCCCTTTGCCTAGAGTTGGTCATACCAATTATAACAAATCGATCATACCATCTCTGGTGATTACTTAAGCTCGGTTTCATTAATAGAAGTCATACCAATACAAAAGTCAGGCCTTGTGAATATTTTTACCAAGAACATAAACATGTCATGAGCGGTTATACTAATCACACATATTGGTAATTCAATAGATATGCAATGAATAACAATACCAATAAGCCTAGCGATTTCCCTTTCACAAAAAGAGTTTATGAATTTACTTCCTTTAAACGAATGTAAAACATTGTTCCATAGGATGAAATATTCACCTCATACCCATACATAATTACAATAGTATTCAAAAGATTATGTCGATGTCTTATCTACAAGATTAACGGTTGAGCACTAAACCTCGTATTGTAATCCGTAATACTATGTCTAACTAGAGTACGATCATTCATGCTTCGCAGTTATGTTTTCAATATGCACGACTGGAAAGATACGTTAGGGAATGAAACAGTTCAAGTCAAATATCACTAACCTCAAGTGGAAGGATGATGTTGTCGTTGTAGCTCCTTACATCTTCACTTCTTCAAGTCTTCACGTAATACTTGTAATGTCTCATATCCTAATACTTTCAAGCTAACCTATACGAAGTTAACTCTAGTACATAATCAAGCAACTCATTAAATGAGTTTTGGCTCACTAAAATATGACAACCAAACTTGACATACCAACGCTTGGTGGGTTCAACCGAGCTATGCTCTAACATCATCCACAACTAAAATTTGCTACGACCCAAAATCGAAGACTTTATAAATAAATATGTCTCCAACAGAAAAGTCTATTCTGATAGATAAATCTGTCTCCCGCAGAAATACCTACGAAGTTTTTGTTTCGTCTTTTGATAAATCAAAGTGAACAGTAACCAATTGATAAACCGGTCTTATATTCCTTAAGAATAACCTATAAATATCAATCACCTCACAATAACTTAGCTATATGGTAGTAGAACAAGTTATTTGGGAATTACAAAGAATGAGACGAAGAGCTTTGTGATTACTTTTTATATCTTACTATCGGAGATAAATCTCGAGCCAATCTTAGAGAAGATAGTACTCAATACGATAGAACAAGAAAGATCAGAACACAGAACTACAGAGAAAATAGTTGGGTCTGGCTTTAGAATCCTAATGAAGTCTTTAAGACGTTAAACTATAATGGTTTTAGGAAAAACCTAGGTTAAAGGAGAATCGACTCTAGTACGCAACTAGTATCACACAGGAGGTGTGGGGATTAGGTTTCCCAGTTGCTAGAGTTCTCCCTTATATAGTCTACAAATAGGGATTTGATAGCTTTGAAACAAAACAATCAATATTCACCATTAGATGAAAATCTGATTTTAGATTCAAGCTAAGTTTGCTTAAAACCAAAGAAATATCTCTCCACTGTTAGATGGTCTTAGCTTGTGACACACAAATGAAATATACCTTCATTTAGATATGGGTAACCGTACCTAAACGTGTATATTGAGTTGTCTCAACAATAGTTAACCGAAATTAGCCATATGAACACTTTTGTAATAACCACATTCATCTAACACTTCTAGATGATAATCAAATGAATCTAATTGTGTTACTCATAGAGTTGTTCAATTGTTTATATTCTCATAAAAGTATATAAGACACAATTTAAACAAAATCGAATTGATTCAAGAGAATCAATTCATGAATATTAAGACGCGATTTGCAAAGATTGCATTCCTTAATTTATATATGTATTTGTTCATGAGTATGAAATCATACTTAACCGATTTTAGAACATAAACCAACTTAGTTTGCAAACGGTTATGCAAACTTAAGTTTCGGACTTTGGTCTTGTCCGACAGTTCACAAACCGATATTGATATTGTCGTCCCGGACCTAACTCAGGTAGAACCGTTCGTATTTGCAAACTTGGTTCCCGGACTTTAACAGTTAAAATCGTTCGCATACTGGTATGCAAACTTGGTTTCCGGAACTGAAACATACCACAACAGTTTGCATATTGGTATGCATACTGTGCTATATCCAGACAATGGTTAATTGTTCTAAACTCCCATTTCAATCATTGAAACATCCTTAGAAGACGACAATAGCTGTCTCACACAAAATATTAGCTTATAAGTAATTTTCAAGTGATCGAATGATCAATAACGAAACAGTCCGAGTCTACATCAAATGACTGTCTCACACAAATCATGTAAGACGTTTCAAGGCAATTTTCACATGATCATCTTTGACTTATTATTTAGTTTCCAATAAATAAATTGTTTCCAAATAAACTCGTCAAGAATAATGATGAATGTAGCTAAAGCAAAAAGATTCCAACACAAGTTAAACTCAGCTCGAAATATCAAATGTGTATAATGTAAAAGTCTATATATCTATACGACTTAGTCTCAATATGAGATAGAATAGAATAGACTTCTGAGTGATAGATAAGTTTTAGTCTCCACATACCTTTTGTTGATGAAGTTCCTCCAAGCTCTCCTCAGTAGATCTTCGTCTTCAATCGATGAACGTCGTGAAGTCTAAAGCTCAACTACACATTTTATCCTAGTCCGAGACATAGCTATAAGTAGATTAGAAATCAAGATTTATAGTTTTGATCACCTAAACTTGACAAACAAGCTTGAGATAGCAACGCTTGCGAGTTCGGCCGAGCAGTGCTCCAACAATAGAGATTGATTTTAAGACTTAATAAACAAAAATAATAAAATATATACAAAAATTGTCGAGATGAAGAATTTACTGGGACTCAGGATTTCAATGTTTTTCATATTCAAGTGGTTCAAAAATTAATCTTAGGCAATTATATCTCAAACAAAAGAAATATCAACTCTATTTATTTTCCAAAGGTATATTTCATAAAATATTACGTGTAGATTATAAGCATGGCGCATTAAGAATTCCTAGGACCAAGCATGCTCCATCAAACAAGGTCACGGGTAATTAATAGAAATTTTAATTCAATTAAAATCGGTGCAAAAAATAAACAAAGAATTAACTAAATTACCACATAGATGAAATACAACTTCCTCCGTTGTCCCAATGATAGGGTTTAGCTCATTAGATTGGAAACACACTCAAAATATAGAAACATGGCTCAAAAGGTGTTTTTATGGAAGAAATTATATAACACATGAATTTGTAACGCTGCAACAGTGTCACGGACGTCACTGTTACAGAGAATAGTTGCTAAAGGTTTCCTTGCGGTTGCTGAAGGTGTTTGGAAAGCACCGCTACTACACCATAATTTGTGCGACAGAGTGTTCTTGAGAACGACACTCTGTATGTGACGACCGCATCCCTTCTTCTTCTCCGCTATACCAGCACAGAAAATTCTCTGCAACTCCTCCTGCAGCTCCGACCTCTTCTTTGCTTCACTCCAAACTCCCGATAACCTTTTCCAGGATATTACAACCTGTATTTTTACACCAGAACTCATATATAGGGTGAATATCCTCCGAAAAATCCTGTTTTTCCCTCCGGCAAGTCACCGGATTTTCTCCTCTTATTTTCTACGCGTTATGAGTTGTCTAATCCTCTCAGAATCCCCTATATTTGGTAGATCAACTCGAACAAGGAATAAACCCTTTCCAACTTTCCACGTACACACCAAGAACAGAATCAAATCCCGAGTTTATCTCTTGTCTGAGATTCTTTCTTTCGTTTCTTTCTTCACGTTTTTAAGACCAATACCTTCCCTGTTAAGTCGAAGCAGACCAATCCAATCCATTCAGATGAAATCTTCGAAAATATCTCTCCTAAATCTTCCAAATATATAACAAAATTCTGAGAATCTATCCCGGTCCCCTGTTTTGGTAAAGGAGAGAAAATCTTCCCTTTTTTACGTCAACAAGTCTCTTAGCTTCCCTGTTTTGTAGAGACAAGTTGGTTGTAGCTCAAATCCAACGTACAAGCAACAAAAATCTAGTCAAAAATCACCGCAAAAATCTTTGCAGGTGGAGCTTTATTTCCCCGCCATTTTTATCTTGAACGTGGGGAAGAAAAAGATGCCCTTATCAATTTGATGGGTGCCGATATCAACTAGTGTACCCCTTATCATCTGGAGTGCCCTTTATCCAAAAACAGGGGTGCCTTTAGCAAATCTATGGACACCTTTATAAAATCTTCTCAGTTTCCAATAACACTTTTCTGGGGTACTTTCAACGTATTTCCGGGGTGCCTTCAACACATCTTCTGGGTGACTTTAGTACTTTCTTTCGTGGGTGCAAATACCATTTTCTGAGCCGATTTCTCCGCAAAAACTTATTTTCCAAAATCACCTACAAAGGTATAAAAACCCATACTAAGTACAAAATCGAGTACTAATAATATATACAATTGAGATCAAAATAGACACATAAATGCGTCTATCAAACCCCCAAACTTGTTATTTGCTAGTTCTCGAGCAAATCAAACCTAAAAAATAAAATCCTAACTCACTGTCGCAGGCATCTCGATTGCACTTAGCGTGTGCAACAAGCCTTTAAACCCCTAGGTGGCCCTAGTGACCGAGCTATAGTCTCGAGAGGGTTTACCAGAGGTGTACCCACAAAACCTTTACTCCAAACCCTAGCTACCCATGCAGAACCTTGGAAAGCATTAAAGAATCTCCTTGGTTGGCATACTCTCATTGACTACAGAAGGAGATACCCTTATGTGAGTGACAAATCTCTACTTAGATAGTCGCACTATGGACATCAATATCTGGAGTCAACAAACCACAATTACATGTGAATAGATTAAGAAGATGGATATGGAGATAATATATGGTTTGCAATGACGTTGGTTAAGGTGAAAGGTGTTTCCCATATCTGTCTGAAGGCCACTTCCAAGATGAACTTATCCTAATGGATTGAGATATTGGCCCGGACTAATATCAACACAACTGGCATATATAAGGGAACCAGTGATCGATAATCCTAATTCTAGATCAACTCAGCTGGCATATACAAAGGATCCATTCGTCGATTTATTAATTGAACATCAACGAACTTTTTTTTTTAATATATTGACTAACAACATGATTAGATCTTGCGGATCCAAGCGCATGATTCTTGTTAGCAGATTACATGGTAATTCCCATGGATCCTGCGTTCCACGCTTGTTTAGGCAACGGAGACAGGAAGAACATACACATATTGCTATCCAAGTGTTAATATTTATTCCACTTGGCCTAACTGGTCTGGTCTTTTTTTTTAGTAACTCAATCGCTCTATCTCATCCCAGCAGCAGTAACAATTCGATGTGTTTGCCCCACCAAATCACTTCGATAAACATATAAGTTTTCAAAAAATTAAAATAAAAACAAAAAGTGATATCGTGACGACTTTGTGATACGGTGAAACTACCATATTATTTCTAACACATGAGCTCTATGCTTTTAAACTCTATTTTTGGATTCCTCAGCTCCTACAACCAAGATGCTTCCATCCACTTAGATCGGTTAGTGTTGTCCTTAATTGGGACAAATTTCTAAGCTCTGGAGTTTAATAATACAACTAAAAAGTTTCTCCCATACCCCCAAACTTAAAGCTAACATTGTCCTCAATGTTCCGAAGATGAAATTAAAGGCATGAACAAAGAGAAATTATTACCACTTGAAGCAAAAGGAGTTAAGGAAAGATACTACCGTGTTGCGTGAGCACGGGTTACCTCCCAAGAAGTGCTAAGTTTAAAGCATTCAGCCATACATAAGAAAGAATTAATCACCTCGAATCATATAGCAATAGCCGGAATAACTGTGGGTCATCTGCATCACAAAGTGTTACCACGGATAAAAAGAAATTGCAATGAACCAAGAAAGTGAATAAACATAGCACACCCTTGCCTAGTTTCCTGTTTAAGAAAACTACATCTAGTTGTGGTTCAGGTTCAAGTTCTATAAAGGGTCTACATAGAATATTTGCAAGGGTTGCACCTCCTCATAAGTAGGATCCCATTTATCTGGTTGTAAAGTCTGTAAAAACTCAAATAAGAACTTAGAAACATATAATAATAATCTGAGTAATTGAGGATCCTCATAGTCAATCATATTTGACTCACACAGTTGACCACAATGACAGTGGTGGTCATTCTTAAGCAAATGTGTCGTTGTGATTCTCCTAAAGTATTTAGGTTTAGTCTCACAAATTAATAACCGACACATTCGAAACTCATACGTTCCCACATTTGGAAGAAAAATATTTGGTGGGAAAACAAAGTCAATCTCGGTATCGTAGCCTGAGTAAACCACATCAACTAGAGGATGGGTTTCTAAAAACTGAACTTCTTTATGGACATCACTAGGTTCAGGAAAACGTGTATGAAGATAATCTTTTAAAATGGTTGAGATACATATTTCAACTCCCGAGTGAGGGAAATTTCTAAGAGTTAAAGTACATGGAGAATGACAATCACCCCCAAACTTAGAGTTTTCAGTGTCTCTAAAAAGTCTAGTCACAACTTCCCTAATTTCAAGGTCATCAGATTCCTGAAAATGGTCAATTGATTCTTTTAAGTCAGGTTCATCCTCACTCATCTATACGAGTTCATTTTCTTTATCTAATACTATTCTTTCTAAATTGCTAGACTCTAAATAAACATGTTCCTTTAAACCATCATTGGCTTCGTAAAAAGGAAATACTACATCGTCTAAAAGGGGGGGTATTTCTAGTCAAATCCCCGTCCTTTTGGGTAGGTGAATAATCATTAAAATTATTTGGATTTGAAGTAGAAATAGCATGACCATTATAAATCTCAATTGGAGTAACAAATTCCTGATCACTATGCCTACATATTTCAAATTCTTCATCAACACTATCCTCAACATAATCATCATTATAATAACATGAAAATGATTGAACCTCATCTAAAGCAGTGTAACCTCGTCATCTTGATTATGTGAATAATTATCTTCATTCTCAAGGTTAATGTTGGAAAACCTATCTTGAGCAATTTTTTCTCCATCTCTAACTCAAGTCAACGTGTCGACTTAGTTATCCTCTCAAGGGTCTCTTCTAAAGAAAGTTCCCTTAATGTTGGATCTAAGTTTTCATTTAACCTCTTGAGGGTATCTTCTAAAGAAGGTTTACTCATTATTACAGTTCTTTCGTCCATAACTAAGTCATTTGTCTCACCTGACTCAGGTAACTTACGTGTTGACTCAAGTATCTTGCATGCCGACTCTAGTTGAAGAGAAATATAAGAATTTTGCTCGTATAACCAGTATGCATGTGGATAGTAATTGAGATCACCATGGTATGACCCATATCCTTCAAAAGGATGGCGTTCCCAACCATTATTCACACTATAATCATAATAAGGATAATGTTTGTTTTGAAAATCAGTCGGGTATTCATTGTATTGCCTATTATAATACCAATTCAACATTCTTTTGTGCACGTGCGAATACAAATGCTGGGGTTGACTATTTCAGGTAGGCTTGGGTTACCTTTAGAAAAAATATACCTACAATAAGAGACTGGTCATAAGTACGAGCCTAAGGCTTGTGGTGTTTCAGATGATAACGCCCAGAGGGTTCACCTTACTAAACCACGTGTTTTCCTACTAATCGGTGCCAGACGATGCAATATGATGTGTGCGTGTGTGTTTTGTGTTTTTTTTTTTATATAAAATAAAATACCAACAATAAACACACAATATATACAGGTCCAAAAAGAAATAACGAAAATAAAACTAACAAAAATAAAAAAAAATCTTGGATTTTTTGTACTTTATTAGGCAAGTCCAACTTTCCACTTTTAGCTTCAAGCAAAACATGCATACCAAAAATAAAAATACCCAAAGTAAAATCTAACAAAAGAAATATATAAACAAAAACAAATCTAAAACCTAACCTAAAAACAAGTTTGCGTCGGCGGCGCCAAAAATTGATGTTGTTTTTATAGTGGTAGTAAAGTTGTCATTCACTCGGACTTTTTGAGATTGATTTAACACTTAATAAACAAAAATAATAAAGATAATAAAATATATACAAAAATTGTCGAGATGAAGAATTTACCGGGACTCAGGATTCCACTGTTTTTCATATTCAAGTGGTTCAAAAATTAATCCTAGGTGATTATAGCTCAAACAAAAAAATATCAACTCTATTTATTTTCCAGAGGTAGATTTCATATAATATTAGGTGTATGTTATAAGCATGGCGCATCAATAATACCTAGGACTAAGCATGCTCCATCAAACAAGGCCACGAGTAATTATTAGAAATCTTAATTCAATTAAAATCGATGCAAAAAGTAAACAAAGAATTAACTAAATTACCACATGGATGAAATACAACTTCCTCCGCTGTCCCAGTGATGAGGTTTAGCTCATTAGGTTGGAAACACACTCAAAATATATAAACATGGCTCAAAAGGTGTTTTGTGGAAGAAATTACATAACACAAGAATTTGTAACGCTGCAACAGTGTTACAGACGTCACTGTTATAGAGAATAGTTGCTAAAGGTTTATTTACGGTTGTTAAAGGTCTTTGGAAACCACCGCTACTACACCACAATTTCTGCGACAGAGTGTTCTTGAGAACGACACTCTGTACGTGAAGACTGCACCCTTCTTCTTCTTCTCCGCTATACCAGCAGAGAAAATTCTCTGCAGTTCCAACCTATTCTATGCTTCACCCCTATTACGGTTCGAAACTAAAAGTGACAGAATAAGGTGAATTGTATGAACAAAAGCGGAGAAAAGTATGAGCAAAGTTATTAACAAGAAAATAAGTAAACTGATTTAGTTGTATTTTGATCAATGATTGAATAATTACAGAAATTGAGTATTTATAACTCATGTAACTTGATAAACAAATTACCTAAAAATAAATAAAGAAACTAAATACTAAACAGGGCAATCCCTAATAAGGGAATTAAGTGTGCCGCAAGGTTGGTGTCCTAACATCCCACCGCGCCTGAAAAATGGCTTGTCCTGGAGCCTCAAAGTTTGGAAATCGAAGAAGAAGACCATCAGCATATGTCTTCATTCTAGTTTGAGCATAATTAAATTGGCCTTGGGAATATGTAATTTGTGATCTCGAGCTTGTAAACTTTCATTCTCAAGTTGATCGCCATAACTCATCACAGAAACATCATTAGATTCTGCAACTGCTAACCAAGGTGGCTTCCACAATCTTGACAAGCTTGACCAATCGTCATGCTCTGCGACGGTTAACCAAGGTGGCTTCCATAATCTTGATAAACTTCTCTTGTGAAAATAAATCAATTTTGAATATAAATATTTCCAATCCAGTGGGTTCCAAGGTGGCTTCCATAACTTGTCTGGTAGGTTATGGTTAACAACGATTAATGCTTTGTTTACTGGTGGGTTAGCAATAGTAGATTGATTCAGTTGTAGGTTGTTACCATAGATTCGAATTTCTTGATGCTGATTAGTTTGTCAATAAACTATGGAACAACACTAATACTTGACATAGGATATGGTCTTAACGGACCTGTCCAATCAAAACTGCTAACATAATCCAATCGTGTATGACCTCTTCTGGTGCTGTCAACCTCCTTATGAGAGCTTCATGATGCATTGTAACAATCCTAGGTGCATGCACTATCACGAGGAAATTTCAATTCAACACAGTTTGTACCTTGTAGACCGGCAGGGATGTTACATTGAGTACAAGGTAGCAACGATTGAACAATCCCTTCTCTACCAATTTCGTCCTTCTCGGTAATATGGTCGGGTTCTTTTTCGACGTTCTTCTCAGCAAAACTTTGGTCATCTTCTAGTAGAGCTGGTAACGGAACAACTGTAGCTTGGATTTCTCGGTTTCTTCTGATTTGAACTAATATAGCAGCTAAGCGCGACCGGCGTGTAGTAATTGCATCCTTACATGGATGATTTATAATGATGGTGTGTGAAGGAATTGTTGACGTAATAATTTTTGCCTTACCAATCTGCTCAGCGTCTTTCTCTACAGTCTGTCTTCTCAGCAAACTGAAGGTACCCTGTTGCGCTATTGTAGAAGCAATGTTGTATGAGTCAATATGCTTGTGAGATCTGAATCGAGAAAGAAGTAAATAACATAATTCTTACCATGTTGGCTTAGTCATAGACTTTTTTACCGATCGATACAAATCAATGTCATCACCTTTAAGATTAGCAACAACCCTTAGCATCTTAGTATTTTTAACACCATGTAAGCTGAGATATTGATCAGCTTGAAGAATCCATCCTTCAGGATCAACTCCATCAAAAGTCAGAAACTTCATGATATAGAATTTTTTTTTTTGCGAAATTTGAGAATAACCGAACCTGCTCTGATGACAGATATTAGGGTTCGAAACTAAAAGTGACAGAATAACGTGAACTGGATGAACAAAAGCGGAGAAAAGTATGAACAGAGTTATTAACAAGAAAATAATTAAACTGATTTAGTTGTATTTTGATCAATGATTAAATGATCACAGAACTTGAGTATTTATAACTCGCGTAACTTGATAAACAAATTACCTAAAACTAAATAAACTAAATACTAAACAGGGCAAGCCCTAATAAGGGAATTAAGTGTGCCGCAAGGTTGGTGTCCTAACAACCCCAAACTCCCGATAACCTTTTCCAGGCTCTCATAACCTCTATGTATACACAAGAACTCATATATAGGGTGAATATCCTCCGAAAAATATTCTTTTTCTCTCCGGCAAGTCACCGGATTTTCTCCTCTTATTTTCTACGCGTTCTGAGCTGTCTAATCCTCTCAGAATCCCCTATATTTGGTAGAATCGACTCGAACAGGGAATAAACCCTTTCCAACTTTCCACGTATATACCACGAACAAAATCAAATCCCGAGTTTATCTGTTGTCCGAGATTATTTCTTCCTTTTCTTTCTTCACGTTTTTATGACCAATACCTTCCTTGTTAAGTCGAAGCAGACCAATCCAATCCATTCTGATGAAAATCTTCGAAAATATCTCTATTAAATCTTCCAAATATAGAACAGAATTCTGAGAAACTATTTTGGTCCCCTGTTTAAAAGGAGAGAAAACTTTCCTTTTTTATGTCAACAAGTCTCTTACCTTCCATGTTTTGTAGAGACAAGTTGGTTGTAGCCCAAATCCAACGTACAAGCAACGAAAATTTCGTCAATAATCACAACAAAAATCTTTGCAGGTGGAGATTTATTTTCCCGCCATTTTTAGTTTAAATGTGGGGAAGAAAAAGGTGCCCTAATCAATTTGACGGGTGCCGATATCAACTAGTGTACCCCTTATCATCTGGAGAGCCCCTTATCCAAAAACGAGGGTGATTTTAGCAAATCTTTGGGTGCCTTTATAAGTTCTTCCGAATTTCCAATAACACTTTTCCGGGGGTACTTTCAACGTATTTTCGGGGTGCCTTCAACATATCTTATGGGTGCCTTTAGTACTTTCTTTCGTGGGGTGCAAATACCACTTTCCGAGCCAATTTCTCCGCAAAAGCTTATTTCTCCAAAATCACCTACAAAGGTATAAAAACCCATAATATGTACAAAATCGAGTACTAACAATATATATATACAACTGAGATCAAAATAGACACATAAATGCGTCTATCAAACTTTCTAATAAAAGTTACTCAGATATTGATAGATATGTTGATGAGGAAAGTCTCACTTGTTAAGTTTTTGACTCCTTTGTTAAATAAGAACATGATGAATCCTTGCCTCGTTCCATTTCAGATTTATCTGTCTCGAGAAAACAAAAATTTAGAAGGATATACGAAGGTCATGATTGTGATCATCACATAATCAGTTTTTATCTCAAAGTTAATTAATGAAGAAAACCTAAGTTGAAAGAAACTTGAGTGTGATAATCTTCATCGAGATGTTTATAAGTTAGACGAAAAACTAGATGCAGCCGACGACAGACTATATATCTCTCGAGAAAAATGACTTAAGGATGATATATCAGTTTCTCTTTAAAAGATCAAAATGTTAGAAGAAGAAAATATGAGTTTGAAAGAAATTAAGCTCAGAGGCTCAGACAAATTAACATCGATATTAGGAGCTTGTAGAAATCATCTTAATACACGAAGACTGGGTTATGAAGGAATAGACGCTCCTAGCACTTGCAAAGAGTTGGAATTTATTAAGGCCAAAGATTTTTCTCAGCAAAAAACTTCCATTGTTGTCAAAAGTGAAATACCTTCACCGCCAGTCAATGATGGAAATTAAAAAGTCTATCAAGCTCTAATTAAAGCCAGCATGCACACATCCAGGTAAGTGTGTTTCTTATGTTTGCTATTATTATGAAAATAAAGGTCACCTGTAAAGGGGATGTCAGTTTCGCATAAGGAATAAAAAACTTCATGATGTTCTTGTTTGGGCATCACAAGAAATGATCAAACCTAGATAATATAACAAGGTTGATCCCCTTGATTATGTAGGTTGTGAACGCCCATCCTTTAGGTAAAGAAATCAGTTTTGCTTATAAGCGCTCTACGAAATCCCTTCATAATTGTCAAGATTATTGAAAGGAATAAGAGAAGACATGGTCTGGTGCTCCCAGTTGGAAAAAAACTAACTTGCAAAAGAAAAATTAATCCAATTTTCTGCCGAGAAATCTCAGAGAGAATGATAGAAAGTAAATTCCAATTGTTCCTAAACCCACTAAGAAGTGGATACCAAATAAGATCAATAAAACATTAAGTACCAGGAAGAAGGATCTCCAATAAAAGGTTGAGTCCATAATTATGGATGCTGAAAATCTCATGAGAAAGATGAATATGTATCTCAAGGGTTTTAAAGTGATCCCTTTTATGATAATTTAAAGCTGGAAAACAAGAATATGACGAGAAAAATAAAAAAAACTAAGCCAATATCTACATATGGTGAAAATTTCATAGATGTAGAAAAGTCTGTTGCAATCATTTATGGTGAACAAAGCAATGTTCACCTCAACATAACTTGATTGTGTTGAAAGTGCATTTTCGACAAGGATTCCATAGTAATAAAAATGGCGCGGGAAGCATAAGAATAAGAGCGCACATATTATATTGAGTAAACCATTAAATATTTGGTAAAGACGTAGGTGATGGGGTTTCAAAGTTGTTGTAGTAAATAAGATTCAAACTCTAAGACTTTTGAAGATTAAATTTAAAGATTTAATGAAAATAATAAATAAAAGCGAGAGTTACTGGGACTAGGATTTCACCGGATTCAAAACATAAGGTTTCAATTATTTATTCTCAACAATTATCGCTCAGTAAATAAAATAATCATCGACTCTGATTTTGCCAAGGTAGATTCTCAAAATATTAGTTATAAATTGTAACCATGGGATATCAAACATTTAAGCAAGCATGACCCAACAAAAAAAATTTAACTAATTAATTCAAATCATAAATCAATTTAAAATAAGTGCAAAAGTCATAAAAAAATAAAATAAATTTACCCATGTATGAAATTCAGATTCATCCGTCGACCCAGTGTAGGGGTCTAGTTCCACATCGTAAAAACACACTCAAAAAGATAACTCATAGCTCAAATGGTGTTTTTATTGAAGAAGAGTAATAATACAGGTAATTTGCAACGCTTTATTGGAGTTACAGAATTCACCATTACAAGAGTTGTTGCAAACTTAAAATAAGCGTGCCAAACTGACTGTTATGGATACTGTTTATAAATGACAGTACTATGCGACAGTCTATGGACATTATATTCTTCTTCTTCTTCCTCTCTGGAAAATCAGAACTCGTCTGCAACTTCTTCTACGAACCAAAACTTCACCCCCTAACTCTCCATAACTCTTATATGACCCCCAAGATACTTTTTTTATACTCCTCAGAACCAAAAATAACTCCTCATTACTCCGGAGAATCTCACCATAGCTTGGCAATAAATAAAATTATCTCGGAAAATTTGCTTTCCTTTCTTGCCTCCTTCATGCGTTCAATTGCTGCAGATACACTCCATTATACTCGGTTAACGTTCAAAAGTGAGTCAACACGCTGTAAACACGCTCAAACTTTCCAAGACAACCCCAACAGAACCGCGTGTATCTCTTCCAATCTGTTTTCTCATTGTTGCACGTTTCATTCCCTTTTTTTCAAAACTAATCCACATACCTTCCCCGTGTAGATGAAATAAGATCAACACAATCAACATGGACGAGAAAATCCCTAAAAACACTCACTAAATCCCCAGGACTTGAATTCAGAAGAACCTGAGTTTCTTCCCTCGGTTTTGCCTCCATACCATTATCCAGTCAAATTAAGCTCGTTCGAACAACCATACCAGCATTGTTTTGGCATGTCAAGTTCATCCCAATCGAAATCAGTGATTGAGTCCCAATGTAACTCTTACAAAAAATCCATCAGCAGTCTCGGGTTTCCAAAGTTCCCTGTTTTGCTTCCACACGACTAACCATCCAAACTGAATCGATTCCAACGACCCTACCACGCCTATTACGCTCAATCAAATCTTCCTAAACAATTTCAGACATTGAGTCATACAAGAACCCCTCCAAATCATGAACCAAAAATCTGCCATTTCTATTGAATGTTTTCCCGACATTTTTCAGATTTGAAAAGAAGAAGAAGGTCCCCCCTTAACCAAATATGGAGTGTGAATAGTGATAGGCGTTGAATAGTAAAGAAGGTGCCCCTTAACCAAAAATGAGAGTCCGAATAACACGTGTCCTCCGGGTGCAAATAACATTTTTTCGAGCCAATTCTCTAGCTTATTCTTCCAAAAACATCTAAAACAAGTTTATTAGAGAAATAATGAGTCCTAGCTATTATAATTATGGGTGAAAAAGTATCGCACTTTCGTGCTTATCAGTAAGATTCATGATGTGATTCTTCTAAAGAGGTATTTTTATAATATCAGTTGATGTTGTGATCTGTTGATGCCAAAAATATTTTTTATTTTTATTTTTGAGCTCTTTTGTTTCGCGAAGAGAATTGTTGGAAATCCTAGTATCACCATGATTGATTTTTTAAACATATACTTGAAGTTAAATACCCAATGTTTCTGAAGACAATTGAGACGCCCCTAACTTCAGCTACTTATAAATCTAAGATAACATTCTACAATCTGAGGCATCAAGGTTCTAAAATGTCTATTAGAGCAATAAGAAGAAATTCTAAAGAATAAGATTAACCTAAATTCTAAACCCTCTTTGGAAAAATATATATACAGATTACCTCTCAAATAATACATATACAATAATATATTGGTTTTCAAACCAGGTATATACATAAAAACAAATAAAGAAGAATCATCCAATCTTGATCATCTTCGCGAACGCTACCGTATACGTTATCTGAAACTGGAGTGGGAAACGAATGAGCACATCATCCCCAAAGAGGTGCTCAGGAGAAATATATAACAAACTTTCAAACATTCATCAAAATGATAATGCATGCCGGATGAAAACAAAACGCATTAATTCATATGTTAAAAGTTCCTCTAAATAATAAAATTAATAAATACTACCAAGAAAACCCGGGCCTCGGCACCATTCCATATCGGGAAACATGGGGAAGTCCCCAAAGCATATGGCCTATATATCGGGTCGTGCACACCCGTAATATTGAGGAACCATCAATATAATAGCGAATGAACATGAAAAACTCATAATAATGAATTAAAGAGAGTTCGTTATTGATTCCCACCTCTTTAGATGAAAATCCACGCCTACCTTGAGATCGCGTTCCACATGACCATCCTTAGAACCGATCGTTGTTAAAATAGATTAACTTGATCATTAAAGGATTGTTCCATCATCATCATCATCAACTATGATCATCAATATTTGTTATCATCACCATGACTCATCTATAATTTCTAACACTTCTCTTCTTCTTATTCTATCTAAGAATTCTCTATTTATTTCTCCTACTTAAGTTACATAAATATGTATATTTCTTCATCATAACATAATTCATTATCATCAACTTTCCTAACAATATCAAGAATTTTCAACAACTTTTCCTTCTTCTCTTCTATAAAAATGAAACTCTTTCGAATCTCTTTCTCACTCACTAACTCTCTCAAACTCCCTTTTTCTTCTTATCTCATCAAACACACCGGATCCTTCTTAAGTAAAAAATGATATAATTCAAGCCAAAACTATCGATTTTATATTCCTGCCAATTAAGAAACCTAATTAGCTATTAACCTAATGTAAACGTAATTATTACTAACTAAAGTTAGGTTAAGTTATAATAGGTTTTACTATTAGCAACCCTTAACAATTACAAAGGGATATCCAATCTCAAATGATAAAGTCTGGTCAACTACCTCTGACTTTGGTGGTCAAAGGTCAAGGTCAAACTAAGTTGACTAAATTTTGACACTAACTTCTGATACTCGTATCTTCTTCGTCCGACGTTCGATTGACGCGTTCTTGTAATCCATTTCACACAACTTTTAGAGATCTACATAAAGGTGATATTGGTTTGCCCAAATAATGATTCCATTAATTACTATATTAAGATATATCTTTATTAATTAAAATAAGTACGCGACAAGAGGTCTCTTGACTAGTCAATAGCCATTGACGTACTTAGGTTTATTACAACAATAATTTACATCTCTTATTCACATTGAACAATTGCTCCATTTAGATATATCCATGCTAAGAGATTCCCTGACCTTCTTGTGAGAATGGTTAATTATGATTGTCTAATTCCCAAGTGGTTGTCATAATTTTATTATATGTATCTATAAATCGAAAAGAGTCAATATAGTTATATCCGACTCAAGGTGCTACCACATCACTAGTGAGTCCAAATTGTAATTACTTGATGTGATATCAACACTTATTATCCTCTTTGTAGACCCCCCCTGCCTGTCCGAGTCCTTAGTAAGAGAAGAGAACATGATAAACTAAGGATGATATGCGCTAGATAATATATCCAATCATAGTGTTGATTTTTAAACTTAGGTTTTCGGTAGAAATCTCAAGACATGATAATCATACAGATCATCGGTACATCATTGATCACCATTAGTTAAGAGAAAATAGATCAAATATGAAGTGCTTATAATATACAAACCAATGCGGCTAATGATCCTTATACCTTGATGATGGTTCATGTTTACCGAACTTGATTTGTGTTTAAACTCATACAGGTTAAGAGGAACGAATAAAGCCGATGACCTCTGTATATGTTAAATTGTAAGGAGAATATTTTGAGTTCAAGCTAGTACTTCATAATTCTCAAAATATAAATTCAAACGATGGATATTTAAAAAAGAGACATTAAATTATACTGAGGTTCACGAACTGATTTGGTCAATACATGAACTTACTGAATATACTTATGAAAAAATCTAATTAACACGCGTACACGAACTGGTCCCTTTCGAGATACTAATGGATACTTTTAGTATCATTGATACATAAACTGACTTGTGCAGTTCGCGAACTGGTTTAATTTTAATAGTTCTGTGTACACTTTTGTAATTTAAGTACATGAACTGATTTGTAAATCTTAAAAGTTCATGAATTCCGAGATGACAAATTTGTTCACAACTGTTTTTGCCAATTCAATAACTGATTTTGTCTTTAATAGTAATTCAACTCCAAATATTATGTGATTGTTCACAAGCCTAATATGGGATATTTTTATGGGCTAACTTTGTCCAAGGTTTAAGAACAACAATTGCGTTTGTGCACATTCTTCTTTGTATTACGGGGCTTTCTTGAGCATTGTTAAGACTATCTAGTGATGAACTCTATATCTTGCTCGCTAGGGACTCTATCACGTATGCCTAAGCGGTATATGTGCCATTTATGTTTGCCGTTTTATCATACACATAATGAGTACAAAAGTGACAAATCATTTAATATACCATGTAACCATTACGGGTTAGTCCGGTTGACTAGGAGTCTGACTTTCAAGTAGGAGGTCAGCGAATTGAGTCTCCATTCACGAGTTTGGAGATCTCACGAAATACTCAAGTGTTTAATGTATTTCTTTTCCTATTAAAAAAACTATTTAAAAAAAAACTTATATACCATGTATATGGGATGGGCGTAAGCAGGGTTTTGATTAAGCTTCTTCTGTTTATGCTAAGTGCTATGTTCTTTTCCTTTAATTTTTTTTTTGATATACCACATATATGTGATATGTGAATGGGCATAAGCAGGGTTTTGATTAAGCTTCATCTGTTTATCATGCGCTCATCACTCACATAGGAGTTGCAAATGCGCATATGACGGTTTTCCTGACAGAAAAGTTAGTTCAAAGGATCTAAAAAACACCCCTAAAATATATGAACTTTGAGAAACTATAAAACGGTAAAACCAGTTAGAAATGATTTTGTTTATTATTTTTGTTCTAAATAACTTTACAGGATTCGCTTCTCTTTTATACATGAATACAAAGATCAAAGTAGGTTTAACAATACAGTTTCAGATACAACTGCCCTAAGTTATAGACGGAGATAGACTAGGATAAACTGTTGAAGACAAATGAAAACACCTCAGTCTATATTGACTGAGACAATATAGGATCTTCTGAGACTGACTCCTTAACACTCCCCGTCAAGTTAAGCATGAGTGGCCGAATGTTTAACTTGTCCCTTATAAGTTGATATCTAGGAGAAGTTAATCCCTTGGTAAAGATATCTGCTAGCTGATCCTTCGATGATAGAAACATGACATGTAGTTGTTTCTTAGCCACTCTTTCCCGAACAAAGTGATAGTCTATTTCAATGTGTTTCATACGAGCATGGAACACTGGGTTAGCCGTTAAGTACGTAGCTCCCAAGTTATCACACCACAAATGTGGTGCTGTAATAGATATTCCTAAATCTTTCAGCAAAGATTGAATCCAAATTAACTCTGAGGTCGCAATCGCAATACCTCTATATTCAGCTTCCGTAGATGACTTCGAAACCGTCTTTTGTTTACGTGCACTCCAAGAGATCAGATTTCCACCAAAATAAATACCATATCCACCAGTAGAACGTCTTTCATCAAGACTGCCTGCCCAATCCGAGTCAGTGTAGGCTTGTAGAGACATATCTTGAGAAGGCCTGAAGTACAGACCATAATCTACTGTATGCTTAAGATAACGCAGGATCCTCTTCACTAACTCCCAATGCTCCACATATGGATCATGCATATATTGACATGCTTTGTTCACAGCAACCGAGATATCTGGACGTGTCAGATGAAGATATTGTAGTGCGCCTACTACACTTCGATATAGAGTTGCATCCGAGAACTTTGAAGTACCTTCTTTCTGAATTCTTGTTTGAACTGCCAGAGGGGTGCAGACAGGTTTGGCTCCATCAAGTTTTGTTCTACAGAGCAAATCTGTAATATATTTTCTTTGACTGAACACTAAACTTCTTCCTTGTCGATAGACTTCAATACCTAGGAAATAACTTAGACAACCCATATCCTGAACAGCAAATTCTTTGCTCAAGTTAGATATTAGGTCATCACACACAAATTTATTAGACCCCGTGACAACAATGTCATCTACATAGATCAGTACGTATATAGTGAAAGAACTTTCCTTTTTAATAAACAGGGAAGTGTCAGATATTGAACCTGTAAACCCTAGACGAATGAGATAATTACTGAGCCTGGAGAACCAAGCCCGTGGGGCTTGCTTTAGACCATAGATCGACTTATGTAACTTACAGACATGATTAGGGTTTTCAGGATCCACAAACCCCGGAGGCTGCTTCATGAAAACTTCCTCTGATAACACTCCATGAAGGAATGCATTTTGAATATCTAGTTGTCTCAATGGCCAATTATTTTGAACAGCAATTGACAGAACCAACCTTATAGTGCATGGTTTGATGACAGGAGAGAAATTTTCTCCATAATCAACTCCTTCCTGTTGATTAAACCCCTTGGAAACAAGACGAGACTTATAGCGAGACACCGTTCCATCTTGGTTATACTTCACACGAAACACCCATTTCGACCCCACAACATTCATTCCGGGCTTGTAAGGAACCTTGGTCCAAGTTCCGTTTCTGACCTGAGCATTAATCTCCGAATCCATGGATCTACGCCAAACAGGATTTTTACTGGCCTCTGTATAACATGTTGGCTCTCTTATATGATGTATTTGTAGTGGATGTTTAGTAGCTGTTAAGCAAAGACGTTTTACTGGTTTGGTGATCCCGGCTTTTCCTCTTGTAACCATTGGATGCAATGGTTCATGTGAGATCGTAGATGAAGTGTTAACAACCTCAGTAGTAGGGAGAGTTTGCACACAGTTGGGAGATGCATGAGTTGACGACGTAGCTGGAGAAGAACTACTTGGATCTTGTGTGTCAGTTACTGCCACACTCATCGAAATATCTGGAACTACTGGATCACTTGCCATTGATGAAGAAATAGGATTAACTTGGCCCATAATAGGGTTAGTTAGAGCCTGTTCATTAAGTATTACAGCAGAAGGTAATTGAGAGAAAACTGGAGAAGATAATACCTTTGTGTGTGGATAGAGAGACAATGAACTCTCTTTCACAGTACCATCTTGTTGCTTGGTAGAGAAAGGAAATGAATCCTCCACAAATCTGACATGCCGAGAGATATATATCCTATTTGTTGGACGATGTAAACACACATAGCCTTTATGAGTTCCACTGTAACCTATGAAGACACAAGCTAATGATCTAGGTTCAAGTTTGTTGTTATTATAGGGACGCAGACATGGATAACAAAGGCTTCCAAATACTTTTAAGAAGGAGTAATCAGGACGTTTATTGAACAACAATTCTAGTGGTGTCTTAGACTGGGTCTGTGAAGCTGGTATTCTGTTTATGAGATAACAAGAGGTCATAAAAGCGTCTGACCAAAAAGAATCAGGCATAGAGGCATGAAACAATAATGATAAGCCAGACTCAACAATATGTCGATGACGTCTCTCAGCTAATCCATTTTGAGAAGAAGTATGAGGACATGAGAATCTGTGAATGACACCAGATTCATTCAAAAATGCTGTGAATTTTCTATATTCCCCGCCGTTATCTGACTGAAAAACTTTTATTTTATGCTCAGTTAGGTTCTCAATTTGCTTTTTAAAGTGAACAAAGGTAGGAAGTGCATCAGACTTACGAACCAAAGGATAAATCCATGTATAATGAGAGAAGGCATCCATAAGTAAAAGATAATAATGAAAACCATTTCTTGACAAAGTCGGTGACACCCAAAGATCAGAAACTATTAAGCTTAAAGGAGTATCAAAGACAGTATGACTAGTTGGAAAAGGAAGTTTCCTACTTTTACTTAGATGACAAGCATGACAAAAGTCTAGAGATTTATTTGAAAGAGATAACGAATTATTCTTGACAATTTTGAAAATAGTCTGAAGCATAGGATGGCCTAAACGTTGATGCCACAAAGGAAATGAATCTGCAATGTATGTTGAAGGTGGAGCTCTAATCTCTCTAACAGCATCAAACGTGTAGAGACCGTTTCGATTTCTACCCCTCAACATGATGGTCCCTGTGCTGATATCCTTCACAACAAAAAAAGAAGAGTGAAACTCAAAATAAACATGGTTGTCTTTGCAGAATTGTGAAACAGACAACAAGTTGGCTTTGATAGATGGTACGTGGAATATGTTATTGAGATAAAAGGATTTATTATTAACTGTGAAGGTTGATCTACCAACATTAGCAATGGGAAGAGATTTACCATTACCAACAGTAACCTCCTCAGTTCCATCGTACTCATGTTTGATATTTAGTTTGTTCAAATCGGCTGTGATATGATGAGTAGCCCCTGTATCGGTTACCCAACTGGTGGAAGCAGTTTCACCATGCCTGGCAATGAAGGCAGCCGGTTGTCCAGGCTGTCTTGGTACAAAATCTCTATCAAATCTGTGCCAACACTTGTCAGCTACATGACCACGTTTGAAACACACCTGACATGTTATATTACTATTATTGTTTTTGGGGCGAGTTTGGAATCGATTGTTGAATTGATTGTAGCCATTGTTTCCGTTCCTACGCTGATCAGGCCTTGGAGATGGCTTTGAAGAAGAAGCAGTAGCTACATTGGCAAGTGGTTGTTGGAGTAGAGCTTGATGTTGTTCCATGCGCATATCATAGGACAGGAGATGTGTAAAGAAGGTATCCATGTCCATGTCTAATGTTGTGCTCATGGATGTGACAATGGGGTCATATGATTGATTCAACCCATTCATGATAGCTTCTTGCATATCATCCTCAGTGATAGCATTTCCTGAAGCAGCAAGAGCATCGAAAATAGTTTTAGCTTTTGAAAAATAATCATGCATTGTCAGATTACCTTTTGAGAGATTATGGAGTTGTCTCCTGAGATGCATCTTATGAGCTTTTGTTTGTGGTGCATATCGCTTCTCAAGTCTGTCCCAGACTTCCTTGGAGGTTTTGCATCCTACACATTTGCCCAAAGCAGTTTCTGTTAATGAAGAAAGTAGCCATCCCATCAAGATTTGATCCTGATCTTCATACTTCACAAACTCTGGATTAATGTTGGTTGAGTTTGGTAAGTTTCTTGGTGGCTTAGGAGTAGTTCCATCAATTAAACCCATTACTTTGTAACCCCTTAGAAGAGGCTTAAACTGAGTTACCCAGAGAAGATAGTTGGTGTGTTAATTTGGCACTGATGAGATGGTTAATATGAACTTGCTGGAGAGTTTGAGTTTCAGCAGCCATTTTTGATTTTTTTTGGTTGCGTGGCTTCTTGGATCGACTGGCGTGATACCAAGTTAGAAATGATTTTGTTTATTATTTTTGTTCTAAATAACTTTACATGATTCGCTTCTCTTTTATACATGAATACAAAGATCAAAGTAGGTTTAACAATACAATTTCAGATGCAACTGCCCTAAGTTATAGACGGAGATAGACTATGATAAACTGTTGAAGACAACTGAAAACACCTCGGTCTATATTGACTGAGACAATATAGGATCTTCTGAGACTGACTCCTTAACAAAACCAAAGCATCAGCGTTTTCAAAACGATCCGAAACAAATCTTTTCATTCTAATTACATCAATACCCCTCTGCTGGAAGTTGGGACCTGCCATTCTTCTTCCCTATTCCTCTGCAAAACTATTCATTTTCTTAAAGAAAATTCGATTCCGATGATCAAGAAACCCTAAAAATTTATGATTCAGAGAGACGATGAGGTCTTCGATTGATTACTTTACGTTGCTGAAGTTTAAATTGATCAATGGAATCAGAAAAGAAAGTATTAGTATCTTCAAATGGAGACGTCAAAGTAATAGAATGGGAAGATTTCGAACAAGAACTAGCTAGATTATGGAGTCTTTCTTCTGCTTTAAAAAAATCTAAAGAAAAGAAGGATTTGCTTCAGCAAAAGCTTGAATCACTCATTCAGGTAGGTACTAATTGTTTCAATAGTTTTTAATTAATATAGATCCAAATTAGGGTTATGTCTTTATTTTGATTATTCTCTGGTTATGGTGATCAGGTTAGGTCTGAACAATTAAATAGGTCGAATGAGTTAGAAGTGATGAAACAAAAATTAGAGGCAAAAAGATTGGTGATGGGAAATTCATTAACTAGGTCAAATGTTATAGCTGAGGATGTGAGAAGTCAAAAAGAGCATCTTATTGTTTCAATTAAATCATTATTGGTTGCTGGGAGAGGTCTTTCTGTATCTAGCAATCAGTTGCAGGTATTTAGCTTCAACTTTTCAATCTTTTCAGATGGTTTTTTTTTTCATGGGGATGATACAATCTTTGCAATTATACTGAATTCAGCAAGAGTTTCCTAAGGCTGTCAAGTAATACTGAAAAAGAACCTAAAATGATGGACATTTTTATTTAATATTCATGTCATAACTGTCATTTATAATAGTTCGCCGAATCTGTTTAATATCCGTGGAAGCTTTGGTAAGAATTTGCGTCTTGAACACCATTCCATTATAGAGGTGAAAGGTTGGTGAAGTTTTGCATTCTAAAAGTGGTGAAATTTTTGCGACCCTTATTTACCTTATATTTTGAAGGTTCATACAAAAAATTAATTCTAACACTTGCTCTGTAACAAATTAAAGTGTAGCATTATATTCCCCGAGCAGAGTCATTATAGATAAATGATATCTGTGAGATTAGAATTTTGGACTCTCGGATTCTCTGGTATTTCCAATTTGGGTAAATAGCACAACTAACTAGCTCTAATGTTGTATGGATGCGTTGTTTTTCCTAAAGTAGAGAGGTCTTTGACGGTATACGTTCATCGTATTTTATGTGATGATTAGTCTTTCTAAGGATAAAACCTGATATTTTTGTCAGAAGTCATTAGTTTTAAGAAATAGATTAGGCATTCATTTACTCAAGATAGTTTTAATATATTTTGGTAAACTCACTCATAGTGTTAACTGCAGGAAGCATATAGGTTACTGTCTGGAGAGAGGGGTCATGTCCGTTTAAAAAAATTGCAGAAGATGCTGCAAATGAGACAACAATATATGGTTGCACAAGTTTCATTTCTATATCCTGTAAAAGCCTCAGCTGCATTGACAAACGGGGAAAAGCTCGATTCATCTTCTACGAGTAGTCAAATAGGTAATATACTACTAGTACCTATTAGTTGTCAAATAGGAAAGAACATGAAAGTTCTTTCCCCTATGAATAACTGAGGTATCTTTCGCTGTAATATTTGAACAAGTAATACAAAAAAGTGAAAAAAATTTGAACCTCTTTTTGGCTGTAGGACTCTTATCATGTCGCCAAATCTTTAAAATCTTGAAGTCTGGTAATTTTAAACGGAGAAACACATCTTTTCTCTTCACTCATCATTTTGACCTTTATAGTCTTTCGTCATACAAAACCTAAACCTAGTGTCTGAATCGATAACCTAATAAGCGTATCTTAGCTTTCAACATCATGGACTTACGGATTATAAATTGTTCAACAGGTAGTTATCATTTTATCCTGGTTATTCCATGCAAAAAGTAGAATTGTATGTCCTGGTGATTATGTATCTGGGCTCTCCAGTGAACACCATAAACGTTCTAAACTTATCTAGCCAAAAGGTAAAAGTTGGCTAATCTTTATGTATATATACATATATCATCTTAGAAGCTGGTCATAAGATTATATCAAACTGGTGTTAAAACTTCTTGTTACCAGCAAAGTTGTACATGGTTGAGTAGAAATCTTTCCACCATTTAAGTACGTTTGTAAATGCTATGTTACCTCTCTACTGGTCATGGCTATTAAAAAGTAATAAATTTTTGCAGGGAATCCTGTTGGCTCTAAATCTTTTAAGCCAGGGACTTTGACCATTTCAGGTCTGGCTGTGAGTGGACTATCTTTAAAGAAGACGAGCTTTTTCGGCGATAAGAAGGAAGTTCAGAAGTCTGCTACTGCACTAGGATATGTTGCACATGTAAGCTATTACATATCATCTCAAATTATCATATAATGTTATAAATTATACCTGGTTGATGTTATCTCGATTTTTTTTTTTGTTCAACTGACATCAGAATCTATATTTATGTTAAATACCTCAGCAGACAATCTTTTCAATTCATTTTCATTCATTGGAGTGGCTGTGCATTTTACATTGTCCCCTTACCCATTCTTGCTTGATTTCTCTAGGTTGTTTCGCTTATAGCTTCTTATTTAGAGGTTCCTCTGCGATACCCTTTGCGCCTTGGAGGTTCACATTCATACATTCATGACTATGCCCCTTCAGTTGAGCTGTTGACATCTACTTCAACATCAGGCTCTGCCTTACTTTCTAACTCAAAACCTACCGAGTTTCCTCTTTTTCTAGAAGGACAAGACACCACCAGAGCAGCTTATGCCATATTCTTGTTGAATAAGGTGTATTTTTCTTTCTTTGTATTTTTACTTTTAGATTTAAGTACTGGAATCCACTCTGCTGGTTCCCTGATCCATTCTAGTAGATCTTAGCTCTTGCTATGGTTAAATTTTTTTTCTTCTCTTCAGGATTTAGAGCAGATACTGAATTTTATAGGCGTCGAGAGTTTGGGACCACGACATATCCTGGCCAATTTAATGGAGCTTTTGCGGACAATACAATCTCAGTAATATGCGAGATAAGTGAGTTACTTCTGATCCCCAATTAAAGATTCTTGACCGCAACTAGTAAATGCTGCTGGATTATTCATCAACTATTCTACTCTAAAGCCTCATCTGTTAGTAGTGCTGTTATATGCTATCTATCTTGGCAATGTGTGGCAAGAAGGATTTTCGTTTCCAAACGGGCATTTGATCAGGTGGCTAATGTAAACATAGAAGATGGGCACCCTGGCTTTTTTCTTACCAGGGTCCGTTCTTGTAAACAAAATCTTCATTTTGCAGATATAAAAATGAATAATGTAGTTTACATGATTTGAAGTGCACCAGGTTTGAATCATCACCTCGTATATATTACATGTCCATATCGATCACGGTAGGTAGCATGTTATTGATTCTTAGCGATGTATTAAATAATACCATTTCTAATAGCATCCTTCTTATACAACATAAATTCATCTCCATTATTTGAACCAGAATGAAGTGTCACTGTAGTGTGTCACCGTCAAACTGAATGGCCCAAGTTCACTTGGGCCATCATATGAAACTGTCTACCTTAACACTCGTGTTCTGACTCCTGGTATGGGTTAGTATGCAAAATCAATTTGGATACCACCCAGTTATATCAATCCAGGACGGTTAGATAAGAGATGGCCAGTGCTAGAGAGTAGAGATAGCCAGTGTTAGAGAAAAGATCCAAGTTACTCCTTATATTAAAAATTACTTAATTATCCTGTTTTGAAAGTAAAAAACTCCACCAATTGCCAAATATGCCTGCTTTCAGACCTGGGGTACAAAGCAGTCATATTCCTTTTTCTAAAGTAATAAACTCCACCAATTGCCAAATATGCCTGCTTTCAGACCTGGGGTACAAAGCAGTCATATTTGGGCGTTGTGGGATGCTCTACATGTCAAGTATTTCAGTTCGTTTCTTCTTTTTAAAATTCGGTTCCAAAGGAGCTGGCTCGTTCATACTTGATCCGGAGGACTCTTCGACAGTTTTTTAGTCCCACAAGGTTGACAAAAGGAGCTGGCTCGTTCATTTGTTGTCCGCTGGATCATCTCTTTTCCCGCTCTCTATCTCCATTTCAATTTCCCGTGTGCTCTTATTCGGTGTCTCTAAAACCAGACAAACATGCACCTGCAATTGCAATATACATAGTCCACAATGGCAGATTATTACCTTTATTTTTTCTTTGTTACCCAAGTTCGCTCCTCATTTCAGACTTATTAGTTTGGAAATCACCAAAGCCGTACTGCGGCCTACTGATTGCTGGTTCCCTCGTGCAGTTAAGAGTTTTTGATTGTCGCCTTTACTTTTTACTAGTAAATAATTGCACGTGAATACAAATCCAGTGAGGTCGCAACCCCTTTATTTTCACATCATTTCCCGTTTGCACGTTCATGACTTTTCCTTTAAGCTGCTCGATCACTGGAGTTATCAGCTTCTCATGATTCAAGATCATTCACCACCCTATATCTCTGTTTTCTTCTTTTCTCTTTTTCTTTCACTTTCTCTCGATCCCATTATATACTTTTCATTAGGGGGTTTCATTTTTTTCATTAGTGTGTTCCCCATCGCAGGGTTACTTTTGTTTACGTAAATCACAAGATAAGAAGATATCCTCTCCATCTTCTTCCCTTTTTTTTTAGTTTAAATAAAACATTTTTTTTTTTGGTATCATTTACACACAGATTTAAAATTTCCACTTTCACTTTTTTATCCCCACAGTTCTATCTATCTTCCTTTTCTGAAATTTCCTTGTCTAATTCTTTCTTAATCAGATAAAATACAAGTTGGGTGAAAGTATTTTGACACGTCACGGGCGCATATTCGCAAATCCAACAACTTTGGGCTGTGACGCAGGATAAGAAAGAAGAAGAAAATAGAGAGGGGTTGGCTGTTGAGGAGATGAAACAAGAAACCAAAATAGGGTGGTAGATGGACTGGGATGGAGATGAGATAATGAAACACACTTGTCAATTTGTCATGCTGTCTCTTGTATAGTTTTGGTTGCCGTCTTTTTGGTGTGCATTGCCAATAAATGCGGTGGACCCAACTTATTATTATTCATGTTCCCGTACGGTCTGGTGTCTGATAGAAACTATACTGCCAATGTGCTCTGTTTTCTTTTCGTTTGATTTTTATGGGCAATCCGTTGAAAATGAAGATTCTTCGGATTACGTTATTGTCTTTCAAGTTTAATAGCTTGTTTGGATCTATATTTCAATAGCTTATTTGGATGTATACAAGAAGAAGAATTCGAAAAGTCAGAAGTCAGTTTTGCCGTCAAATTTCAAAACCATTTTTAGAAGTTAGATAGTTAATTTTTTGTGAAACTTTTGATTTCGTATTCTCGAAAAGTCACAAACATATTTGTATCAACCGCGCTATAATCGAAAACAAAAACACTAACTGCTTACTAAATGATTTTTGGTTCTAAAGAAGCAAAAGCGTTTATGCTTCTCGTATCCAATTGTGTTATTCAACGTTTGGAGAATCTTCTTATTACGTTTCCGTCTTTGAAGTTTAAACGTTTATTGTGTTAAAATTTTGAATTGAACTTGGACAGTACTGTACTATATAGTCAATGGAACAGCAAGAGGAGATGACCAGAAACAGGATATTGGTATGTGCAATGACAAGTCTCCTTCCGTTTTGTTGTTTAAAATCCGTCATCAACAGTGAGGGGGGGGATTTATTGAGCATGAATCCGTAAGTCAAGGCAGGGGAACACTGGAACGTAGAGGAATGGCTCCATCGAGTGTCAATGGCCCAATGGGTATGATTACGCACTACATATGTCATGCTGGCGTCGCCTCAATCGAGTTGCCAGCGAGGGACAACTTTTGCTTTGTTTACTTTATGATTTCACTTTATCTCCTCCACAACTATTTTACTTGCACTTTTTACTATACAAGAACGAAAAGGACCTCAATCTATCACACAGTAATATGACTCTGACGCCTTTTTCATCTTCTTTAGACCTTAGTCGTCGCTATATTAGAAAGAAAATCTCCGTTGATTGATTCTAATCTCTTCTACAATTAACATATTTTACCCTAATCTGTGTGAAAATTTGTCACGCCCTATTTAAGCAACTACTAAGATACTCATACCCCGTTATAAATTTCTAAAATGGGATTGAAATGGTAAATGCGCATTCCTTGCAGTGTCTGCACAAAATTAAGACTACCAAAATCCCATTAAAATAGATAGATATTTGGGGTTAGTAAATTCTTCAAATTCCATAGTAAATTGAGGTAAGTAAACAAGGAGGGACACATGTGAGAATGATCAGATAAGTTTGTGGGCCTTGATATCGCGAAGGTTGACGAGATTCAAAAGAACTAAGTGGGCCCACTCTCCACAATGATCGGTATGACGAAGATGCTAATGCGTTGATCCGACTTAGTTGACCACAAAATCTATTCTAATTTTCTCTCTCAAACTATTTTATGTGTGATGTTGACTATCAACTCTGACCTAGTTTAATTTAATCTGGTATTAGAGTTTCACTTGCCCTAGCTCTTGTATTGTTTCATACGTAAATGTTATGCCTATACCTAAAGACACTGCAGAGTCAGCTAACAACTATAACAAGCCTCCAATCTTTTAAATGATTCAAATACGAGTATCATCAGCTCTATCAACAAAGATACCAAGCAATTGCAAACAGAAGACACCAAGGCCGACTCCCACCGATCCGGATGATCTTTTCTGAGAAATGGTGGGATCATTTTGTCATCGCAACACTTTGCATCTTATATTCGTGTTCATTCTTGGTTTATCATGGTTGCTTATAACGGTTGTAATGGTGATAAATGTTGAATTTTTAGTTCTGCCCCAGGAGACAAACTCTATATTTGATCACAATTTGTTAATCACTATTATCGTATTATTCAACAAAATATAGCGGTTTCGACTTGATTCAGAATTATTAAAATCATAAGGATTTTTCAATGAAAAAAAGATTAAAACAAGATATGAAGATATGTATGGCTCGTGTACTTACTATTCTCCTTACGTATATTAATGGCTTGTTAATTATTATTCTCTGTAGACCTCTCCTATATAATTATTGTTAGTGGAGTTTTATGATTGTATAACTAAAATGGAACTTCTTATGGGACTTGGCAAACCTCATAGCATGCCAGGCTCGGTGGATAAGCAAATCAAAATCTCCACCATGGTAAAACTAACCGAGCGACACATCATTGGTCGCCAACGATAAAAATTATGTTGCACGTCCAATGTTGTGTTGCCAGCAACTCAATTCCAATAGCTATCTTCTCTTCAATACAAACTTACATAGTTTTATTCTTTCAAATCACATTCCTCTTCCACATGTCAATTTTCTCTCTATTTTTCTCATTCTTTGCAACCATGAATCCTGATTTTGATTCTCCAAAAAAGTACACAAAAATGGATACAGATTTATATAAGAAAGAGAAAGAAAAGTGCTTGGATAATCTGTGATAAATTAAATGAAGAGTCAGATGTGGCTAGAAGGCGTTGAGACATTATGTTGCAATTACAGTTAGCGAAAATATCTAGATTTAGATCCAAAAGAAGTTTTAAAAGAATACGGGCATGGCGAGGGTGACACTACCACAAGAAGCTAGTATGACTATTTTATTTCTGGATATGTGTATTATATTGAAGATTTTAAGCGTCGATTCTGTATGGGTTGCAACTTGCCTCAAATAATTATTTATGATCTTTTCCATGTACAACTTCTATTTTTATCAATATGATGAACGAAATGTACGATGAATCATTGCAGGCCTACGAATATTGTGTTACGGGATACCAACGGACTACATCGTTGATTGTATTTGCATATGAAAAACAACTGCATTCATATCTCTCTCAATGTTTTATGAAACAATAGTCAACCGTTTTGGTCCACATTGACCACAAACACCTATTCAGGCCAATTTTGATGGGATTTTCAAGGGAAACACAAAAATGGATTTCCAGGGAACAACAGGTAGTCTTGATTGCATGTTTTGGTTGTGGCAGGGATTCCCGTTGAATTGGAAGGTCAATATTATAAGGGTCACAACCAAAACTAACTGTACTTTTATAAGCTTCATTTACTTATTATTGTTGGATTTGTCATGTTTCTTTTGGGCTTGCGGGTTCACAAAATGGCATTAATGTATTGCAGAAAATCACCAATATTTGAAGATCTAAAGCATGGACTCACTCCCAATTGTAATTTCACGGTTATAGCTACACTCACGATTATTATCTAACAAAAGGTATCTATCAACAATGGGAAACTCCAGTTCAAGCCTACAGTCAAACTGGTCAGGATCCCAGTTAAAAGGATAAAACTATTATAACATGTAGCTACTGTCATTGAGGAATGATGTTGAATGGGTAGTTGGAATTTTGAAAATAAAATCTGTCATTGTTTATGAACCATGTCACTTTATGATCTTCAAGAAACTAACACAATTATGCTCAGTAACATAATTTGCATAACATAATAGTCTAGGAAACCCGATGTAATATTACCTGGACTAGTTATCCAAAAGAAACTTTTCGAGACGATCTTGAAGAGTTTGGCGGCCGTCTTGCAAAAAATATAGACTTGCCACTAGCATAATACAAAAGCAGGTCTCCTTTAACATCTTAGGGAGCTTCTGGATATGCATCTTTCGGCTTTAAAAGGATCCAAACACGTTACTCAATGCGCGACCAATTAACGTTTACTATAATGTCTAGCACTTTAAACATTGTTTTATTTTTAACCATTTTAGTTAGTTTATGTAATTCAATAATAACTTGGCGAGACTAAGATTATTTAAATTCAAGCCTAAATTAAAACAATTTTACATAATTTACAATCCTACATATTAAATTAAACTACTACAGTTCACTAATTATTACATTCGGTTGAAGCTGAATACAAGGAGTTCAACTTGTGCACCCCAGTAAAATTGGGGTGCACATTGTAGCCCTACTTATTTGCTAAAATTGAACATTAATGATTTTTATTTATTTATTTTATTTTACTAATATTATATTGAAAATGAGAAACCTTAACGAAACATTTATATTCTTCTACTTTTCCCAAAATATATTTTCTTCTTCTCGACAAATCAAACGATGTTAATGGGAAAACAATTGTCAAAGCAATTTCAATTAACAATCATGGTTTTTTTTCCATTATCTATTACTATCATTCATCAAAATAAGGAATTATTTAATCACTTTTTAATGTTAAATGTTTGTTTAAAACAAAATATGAGCTAATAAGTTCGCAGGTTATTATCAAATATGAAAAAATTACTAACAAAGAGAATAAAATTTGATGATGGATAAATGAAATGAAGGAAAATTTTCATTAAATGGTGTTACAACCAAGAATTTGACATTATAGATTATGAGACGTTGTTGATTTTTGGTACTGATGATTTAATTCGTCTATCTACCGAACTACTTCTGGATGTAAAATTGACTATACTATGAAGATCATTGAATACCCGTCATATTAAATTTCTTGCCATTTTAGAGACCCAAGTTCCATGACCATTTATATATACATCCTTATTTTCTATTAGTAACCTTTTCCTTCCAAAATTAAACCTTAATAGATCCAAAAGAAAAAATAAAACCCAAAACAGCTCTTAAAAAATCCAAAACAACTCAAAGTAGATTTTTTTTTCTTTTTTTGGATGAATATCACCTTCTTCTGATTATTATTTTGTATACAAAACCAGGGTGAATAAAAGAAAGAAATAATTCACTTGTATAACTTGTAAACTTCAAATGAAAAGTACGAGAAAATACGGTCAAACCTGTTTCTGACTAACCAATTTCTCTAATAGGGAGAGTCAAAATGCACACCCCAGTATTAGATAGGTGTACACATTTGAACTAAAATACAACAAACTATTACATTTAATTTGAACTAAGTTAAAGTAACTATACAACATTTGAAAAGCAACTTTAAAACAAAATCATTCGATTAATGTTATATGCATGTTCTCCGGAGCATTTTCCTTATTATTCATTATTTATTTACCTTATCAAATTCCCTTCGCCATAACATACGCAAAGACGAATTTTTTCTTGTTGATATTTGTCATGGGAAAGACGAAGTTTCGAAGTTGCCTTACCACCAAACCAAACTGTGCTGATCCAGCTTGTTCTGCCTAAATCTCATACTCGAGCATGTAAACTGAGTTGATGAAGAACCATCTTGAGTTTCTTTTATCGTTATTTTTGAGTTCCTTTTACCCACGCCTCTTCTTTTTTTGTTAAGTGTTAGTAATTATGAGATAAAAATATGAATGATCTTGTTTTTAATTCTCATTCTATTGAGGTGAATTTTGAAATAGGGAAATGTGGAGATCTAGTTGGTACTTTTCTTGATTCCGCTCCAACAAGTATGTGTCAAATCGATTCAGCTTCCTCAGAATGTTGAAGCAATTTTCATATTGAAAACCATTTTGTGTGATCTTTGCCATTTCTTCTATATCTGCGGTCCTCCAATTTAGGAACAATAAGTAAAATTTAAGGATCATAACAACTTAATAAAATCTTTTTAATTTCAAAATTTTGAATTGTTCTTGACACATCAATTTCACCTCTTCTTTTATATTAATTCATTTGCATGATCGTAGATACATATTCACCAACTTCTTTGTGGATTTTTCGAAAATGGCGAGACAGTTCATCTCCGTCGCGATGATTGAGGTTTCCAGTTTTTTTATATGTTTTTTTTTTTTGACCAAAAGGTTATAGCATGTTGACGCCATTAACAACATCTGTCGTGAAATATACATAATTTATATAAAAAGCTATTCATCTTCAACAACTAAACACTTTGGACCACGAACTTCACTGGAAGCTTGGAATGACCTTTGTTGCGAATTTGATACCAATTTTACAAGTATAGGTGATTAAATAAGGTGTAATTTAAAATCGATAATATATTAAATATTTAGAGAATTTAAAAGGAGTTATTGTTGCATGAAATAAAATCTCCCCTTAGTGGCACAACATTACTCTAGCGATTAAACACTTACCGCATAGCCAATGCGAGTCTTCAAACGTAAAAACGTAAACCCGAAATTTAAAAGTGTGCTCATTCGATTTTCTCATTCATTGAGTTCATAGTGAACTCAAAATTAACAAATATCAAAAGAATTCAATGTCATAAAAATCGTCCTAAAATGATAGAACAATGCAAAGCTGAGTTCCAACTCCAAAGGAATGAGATCGAAAACACAAAAAGTGAAGGCTTTGTTCAGTAATTTGAAAGTAGAAAAGGATGTCCAGCCTGGCTCCACAGTCCACTCCATATTAATACGAGCAGCAGAGGAATGGATAAAATAGGAAAGAAGAGTGAAAAAGCGACAAAATACATAGTCTCGGCTGGACAAGAAGGCAGAGTTTTACGCGTTGCGATGACTAACCTAAGAGCAACTGCAGTGGTGCGATCAAAATCAAAGATCAAAGATCAAAAAAAAGACCAAAATTTGAGTTTAGTCCGTGTTGTGACGTAACGGTACATGATTAAAATTTCGTCAGGCGGACTTTTATTTTTTTTGTAAATTTCATCAGGCGGACTTTAAAAGTCCGCCCCATTAAAATTTCATCAGGCGGACTTTAAAAGTCCGCCCCATTCTTTATAACTTTCATCGGGCGGACTTTAAAAGTCCGCCTCATTCTTTTTTTTTTTTATTTAATTAAAATTTCATCGGGCGTAATTTAAATCTCCGCCCGTTAACAAGCGTACTTTAAATTTACGCCCAGCAACAAGCGTACTTTAAATTTACGCCCGACTATATTAGAATTTGGGATTTGGTCACGACCATATTTGGTCTGGAATTTGATCTTTGGTTGGGATTTGATCTTTACTCCGTCCCACTGTGTTACGATCTCATCCCAAATTTTTGGTTATCCTCGCCCACTGTGGATGCTCTAAGACACGGCCTTTGACTGTCCATCAGAGTTAAATAATTCCCCTCTCTTTCTCTCACTCCGCTTAAACCTAACCAAACCCCTCACTAAACACTACTGTAATCATCACACCACTCACTCTAGAAGAAGTTTATAAAGTAAACTACAGTGTATAGTCAAACTTGACTTAACCCTAGTTTGTTTTTTTAAAGCCGTACAGTATGAAATTACACGTGTCCCGAACAACGCGGTTTCTCCCACCGCTTTATTTACAGCTCTTTGGCTTCTCCCCCTTCATTCGCAACTCATCTTTCTTTATCCTCAAGCCCCTGTTCTTTCCCAATTTCTTCAAATTTCTAGGGTTTTTCATTTCTGTCCATTGAATTGAATCCACCTTTCATCATTTCCTCACCTGAAGTATCCAATCATCTTGATCAGATTAAGATAATGGCTTAATTTATTCTCCCTCTGTTTTTTCTCATTCAATTTTCACATTCTCTTTCCAAGAAACGGAAGAATTCAGAAATGGCGTACTCAGACATGTCGAGTCTACAACCATGGTCATTCAACCCTACTTCATTAACAGATTCATGGACTTTAGATGCTGAAACAGAAGCATTAACTAAAGCTCTTCAGCAATCACTCTCCAGAGATACTAATTCTGAGACCTTAATCACCACTACTAATGATTCAAACAACAACTCATTCAATCAATTCACTCAATTCTCACCTGCAATCTCAGGTTCAGATCCAGAAACAACTTCAAAGAGAAGAAGTAATCTAGCAATTTCAAATGGTAAGATCAGTAAAAGAAAATCTAGAGCAACTAAAAGATCACCGGTTACTTTTATCACCACTGATCCTACTAATTTCAGAGAACAGGTTCAACAATTTACTGGTATTCCTAATGGTAATTTTCTTCATGCTAATCTACACGCGCCGGTTATTAAACCTGAGCCTAAACGATTTGGTGCCGGTAATGGTAACAGTGACTTGTTAAATAGTTACTCTTTGCCAACTCTTGATACATCAACATTTTTGCTGAACCAGCAACAACGTCAACCACAACAGCAACAGCAACAACAAGCTTTCCAAATTGATGATGATGATGATTCTAATTTGATTTCTCATCTGGTAAACGGTGGGTCCCAGAATCAACCTCAGATGAGAATGATGGAAAGCAGTCTAGGTTTAGGGTTCGATTTCGACTTTCAATCTCAGAGTTTCCCTACTCTTGAATCTTTTGGAGTAATCTAGCAGTAGTACTAGTTAAGACTTAAAAAGAGTTTCAATCTCTTTGTAGTTTGTATTCTTCATCTTTTATTGTCCTTTTAGTAGTAACTTTCCTTTTTGTAGTATGTAGTACTGGATCAGTTTCGGTCTCTTTGTTAATATAAGCTTTCATTTTTGTCAAATCAAAATTCCCAATTTTCGTTTGCTGTTTTAGTACTTCTGTTGGATTTAACGGTATGCCTCTAACATTGTCCAAGGGGACATCACATGGCTCTTTTGGATGGTTTGGATTGACGGTGAAAAGTCAAAAAAATGACTGATTGCTTGTTAGATTGCTTAGCAGCTTAGGCATAAGCGCGTCCTTGAAGTTCCATTCTTGGTAATTTGGGTTGGGAATGGCTAGAGATGAAAATTCATTACAAGTATGATAACACTAAGAAAATCCAGTTTTGTTGTGTTGATTTTTATGAAATTTGTTGATCATTAATGGGGTCAAATAACGATTTTTGACGTCGTAGTACTTTTAAGTACATGAAAGTGATGCATGTAGTTTGAAGATTGATGATATGAGTGGGAGTCGAAGGAGAAATTGAAGAAAAGCAATTAAAAGAAACTTATAAAGAGGTCAGGTCCATATGAAAAGATCTTCAATCAAAATTTTCTGACTTTGAATAGGGAACTTAGTGGTTGGTGGTGAGACGCCAAAGATCAATATTGCTTCTTCTCTCTTTCATTTGCCAAGGGTCTCATGGGCTCTTACCCCAGGGCCCTAATCAAACTCTTGCCCACTGGATTTAGATTTACCGCTTCTTCTCTGATTCTATAGTATCTATGAACAAACGGGATTTCATACTACAAAAAAGGTGATAAACTGTGGGAATATTTTCTTTTCAATTTCAACGATTGTATTTTAATGAACTCGAGAAAACCGATCTGTCATATTGACTTAAGACATCTAAAAGATTTGAGGCACTAAGAAAACAGCTTGACCGTATATCAATGTAGAAGGGGAATATTTGGCTAGCAGTGATCAGAATAGCGTGCTAATTAATATTTAATTAAGCTAATATAAGTCAACAAATACTGATATACACTGCGAAATCAGCTTAAAATACAGAAACTTTGAGGCATATCTACACATCTATGGATGATGATGGACTAATGGCTATTTTTAATATGAAATTAGGCGACATCAAAAGCAGGTTACTTAGGTTATTCTAATTAGGGAATTGAGTATGTGGATCATATTTTATTAGTTGTATTATCAACACGCCATCATCCCCATGCATTGACTTTTCACTAATCTTCTAGATTACCAATTGCATCCGAAAAGTTCACAATATGAGTTGGCTCATCCTGGTAGATAGTAACAAAAATCACTGTACCTGATTTTAAATTATACCAATAACAATGGCGAATTTTAAACTAGGGTCTCTAATAGTACTAAAATCTCACACTATGTATTCCTACTCTCTGGTGTAAATGAAAATGCTCTTCTGCATTTTTTTCTTCACCCCCTTCCTTAACAGGAAACAAAAACGATTGCCATATGCACGATGTCCAGCCTGGGAATGGGAGCTCAAATTGAGATACCCATCAAATTTGGGGAGTGTTTGTAGAATGCCGCGTGAAAATTGAGAGTTTTAGAGATAAGTTATATCAGAGAATGTCCCCCAAGTTGCATTAAATGTGGATTAAGATATTTACTAATAATTTTGGTAATGTTGAATGGTGAGTGTAGTGTTGGTTGGTGGGTTCCTACTAGGGATGACAGTAACTCATATGCGGACTGACAAACTGATTGTTGGAGAAGAGTCAAATATATGGAGCTGTTTTCTGTACTTTCAAGAGCGCGTATTCTCCTTCCCCCTCAGCCCCTCTGTACCCGAAGACTGAGAAGGACACATGGATGATGAAAGATGAATCTTCTGTATCAAGTTGTGCAGCGGGTGAACAATACTCAACATTGACTTGTAGATTTTGGTTGTGTATCCACAAATGACTTGAGGCCAGTTTCTTCCCTAGAGGCAGGGATGGACTCCGTCCAAGGTTATAGGTAGTCATGGGGAAAATGGGCTCAAAAAGAGGTTTACTAGAGAAAGATGTAGGGCAGATGTATGATAAAACAATATCACTTGCCTCTTTTGATAGTTGAACACTAATGTAATTCGGCGGACTGTCCTTCGATTCGTTGATAAGTTTTCCGATTGAAGCTATTTTAGTTAATATTTCGGCTACTTTATTTCTCTTCTATTACATACGATAACACTTTCAGGATTTCTGTCGCTGAAAAATAACAATGATGTATTTTATAAAATGGGAAATTTTCCGAATAATGTTAAAATGTCTTCTGGCCACATCTTTAACAAGCAGTTTCGTATCTGTTTCAAAGTTTAGGTTCTCCAACTCTAAATTGGTTACCCAGGTAACAGCTTGCCACAAGGTAAGATCCTCGACCTACTCTGGACTCGATGCTCCATTAATGTGGTAGCATTTTGCTCCTTTACATTCCAACGTAAAATTTCAAATTATTATTCTGATACCACCCTGTTTAATAACATCATGAAAAGAACCATCATAATTTGGAGTTAGGATTCATAGCAGAGGAGAAATCAATTATGCTAGTTCTATTTTCTCTAGCATGAAGTCCAACAACATCAGTAATCTTGGAAATTTCTTGATTACTAGTGAGAGTCCTAAGCTAGCTGACCGGATTCCGAGGGTTAGTACGACTGTTTTGAAAGATCTTATGACATCTTTCATTCTATATAATCCATGCTATGGTGGCTCTATCCCAATTTTCTCCACTGAAATTTGACCATGATGGAAACTTTCAAACCAACTGATATTCTGATAATATATTGGGAGAGGTTCAGCTGTTATCACAAATCGTCTCCCTAAAAGAGCAAACTGCACAACTCTAGAGTGACTGTAGTGAATGATTAAATAAGAAGTCGATTTAGGTATATTATTGCAGAAAAGACATGCCATGTCCAAATTTCTGTCTGCACAGGCCGTTCTAAGTTTTTTTTAATACTCGGACTAGTAGTGTTGTTGTTGAATTTTTTCCTCATATATTTTCTTGTAGGAAGATTTCCCAGAAAATAAGTCAATTTTTTCAAGAGTGCAGACCAAGGTGTGTTTTTGATAATGATGAATTTTAATCCATGATATTATAGCAACTTGAGAGGTGAAAACATAATGTATCATAATTAAATTTCAATTATCATTGTTGTTGTTGAAAAGTTGTTTGACCTTGACATAACTGTAAGATTTATTGCATTAGAGTTATGAGTAAGAGCTGAATGAAGTTCAAGAATCCACTAGTATTGCCATATCTTAATAGATTCTCCATTGCTTAAATTCCAACTGTTAGAGCATTGCTCGGTCGAACTCGCATGCATTTCTATCTCAAGCATGTTTGTCAATGTTAGTGATCAAAACTATAAGTTTTAATTTCTAGCCTATTTGTAGATGTCTCGGACTAGAACATAGATTGTGTAGTTAAGATTTAGACTTCACGGCGTTCATCATTTGAAGACGAAGAACTACTAAGTAGAGCTTGTGGAACTTCATCGACAAAAGATATGTGGAGACTGAAACTTATTTATCACTTGGAAAGTTTATTTCTACTCTATCTCCTATATTGATACATAAGTCGTGTTACGATATATTTTTCTATTATACACATTTGAGATTTCGAGCTGAATTTAACTCACTTATATATTTATCGGAATATGTGTTGGCAAGCTTTCGCTTCGGTCAAGTTCATCTTACATTCGTAACAAAAGTCCGAATAAGATCATATGAAAATTGTCGAGTAACATCCCACATGGTTTGTGTGATACAATCATTTGGTGAAGTCTTGGAATGTTTTATTATGATAATTTCTATAACTTGGAAATTGCTTTGATGAGAAATAGTTTGTGAATAACATAACATCCTCTAAGAAATTTTAATGATTGAAATAAAGAGTTTAGAATTATGTAATCATGTTTGGATATAAACATAATCTGTTAATCACATTATTGTGCAAGTCCAAAACTGGGATCCTGAAGTATGCATACCAGTGACGGACCGAAAAATTACGCATGGCGCGCCTGAGGGCGTAGGCCATAACTTCCCCGATGCGCCATGATGATGCTACGATCCGGGCCTTAAATCTAGGCAAATGCACGTTCATTCGCTTTTGCAAGCATGCTCGTGGAGCATGATGCAACTAATTTAGCTTCCACAGCGTTCCAAACTCACCGTTGTCCGCAAAAGGGTGTAAGTCCATAAGGCTAAGGTCAATGCATATCGCATGCTTCACTGGCTTTGCCTCATCATAGGAAATTCATCATTGAATTTACTATCTAGATGAGAAACCGTCGGAATTCCTCTTCACTAAGCTTCGACATTGATGAGAGCATGCACTTGTCTTGCTCGTGCCAAGGGTGCATCAATCAGGCTCATGTCGTACTCTCCTTAGTCTTATACAAGCTCCGCTAACTTGCATATCGATGTAGTTTACCTCTGAGGCCATGCCCAATCCGTCATTAGTACATGCCTAAGTCGAACGGCTTGATAGAAAGTATGAGCATCCACTGACTGGCATGCAACTTGCCTCATCAACTCTGCCCACAATTATCTCATGCATCGATCTACCGAGCTTAGATGATATGAGGGGCCAAAGTGCCGCAATCATATCGCAATTGGATGATATGAGCGATAAAGTGCTGGACCGGCAATATTGCAACTCATTGCGGCTGCCTATGTACCCTTCCCTTAGTCTAAAGGGATCAAGCACAGACCGTAGTTCATCCTCAAAGGGACCGGCAACTTAAGCCAAAATCGTTTGCAAGGCCATGGCCTATAAATAATGGTAATGGCCTCGTCCGTATAGGTCATTTCGTCAAAATGCACAATGATTATGCATTATCGGGTCCGCGGCGTGGCATTATGATGCCTAAGCATCAAATGCCCTCTTGGCAAGGCTACACAACTATAAATGAGCCTTAGGCATCATTTATACTCTTCCGGCTAAGCTATGAAGCTTACTTGGTACATAGTACGCATATGCACCTTCAACCAACTACCCCTCCCTATATATGTTAACTTGCAATTTCTACAACTGGGAAAAGGGGAGCAAATTGACATGCTTGCTTCACTATTCATCCGCAATCATTGCGTATGCGCACAATGATTGCATGTAATGATTGCGTATGAGCACAACGATTGCGTGTAATGATTGAGTAACATTCTCTTTGGCATATTGCACAATGATTACGCAATATTCTCTCGACCAGCCCTCTCTAGTCTGATGCACAATGATTGTGAGATATTGGCTACAATCTCAAGGCCAATTACCAAACTTACTTAATGTATCATGATGATGCAATATTGGCCCTTGGCCAAGTGCCAAACATAATGCGCCATTTTGGCGCGATATTGGCCTTAAGAAAATCTACCTCTTACCAACCAACTGAATCTTTGGATAAAGCTTCATCTCAGGCCATGGCGCATCTTTCAGCATGCGCCATGCTAAAAACACGGGGTGTTACAGTGCCCGTACGCGTACTGGTGGTTGCTGATGTCTGGTCAAGTATGCGTACCCGTACAATACCGGCGGAAAGTTCACGTCCGTGAAAATATGTTGGAGTTTGGAAGTTTAAGTAGTATGCGCACCCGTACGCGTACTGGCGTAACCAAACTCAAGTCCGGCTACTCAAGTATGCCTACCAGCTTGCGTACTTGAGTGGGTTACTTTCTAAAATCGGTTGTGTACATGAACTTAAACATTTATATTATAAGGAATGCAATCTTTGCAAACCGTGGCTATAATGTTCATGAATTGATTCGAGTGAATCAAACCGATTTTGTTTCGATCGTGTTCTTGTATACTTCTATGAAAATATAGCAATTGAACGACTCTTTAACTAGTTTCATTTGAGTCATTTGAACTAGTTATGGTTAAGAAGAATATGGTTTATATGAGAGTTATCATATGGCTAACTTCAGTTGACCATTGTTGAGCCAACATGGTGTACACGTTTGGGTACGGTTCATAAACCTAAATGAGGGTACATTTTATTTATGTGTAACAAGTTAAGTTTGATCTAACGGTTGAAGATATTAGCCTTGTTGAATCAAGTTATTCATCTAAATAATAATGAATGCTTTGTTACCAAGGTAACTTGGATTGAAAACCCTGATTTGAAAACTATATAAAGGAGAACTCTAGCAATTGGAAAACCTAATCCCCACACCTCATGTGTGTTACTAGTTGCATAAACTAGAGTCGGTTCTCCTTTAACCTTAGGTTTTCCTAAACCTTGTAGGTTAACGACTTGAAAGACTTCATTGGGATTGTGAAGCCAGACCCAACTATTTCTCTTTTAGTTGCGTGTCTGATCTTTCCCGATTCTATCGTTTGAGTATTATCTTCTCTACGATTTGCCCGAGATTAATTTCTCCGATATGCAAGATAAAACGTGATCACAAACATCTTCGTCTCATCGTATGTGATTCCACAATATCTAGTTTCGCCATCATACGATTTAGATAATTGTTAGGTGATTGATAATACTGAGATGTTCTTCGGGAATGTAAGTCTGGTTTATCAATTGGTTCCCGTTCACCTTGATTTATCAAAAGACGGAACAAAAACTCTTGGGTATTTCTGTGGGAGACAGATTTATTCAATCCTATAGACTTTTCTGTGTGAGACAGATTTGTTTATCAAGTCCTCGAAATTGGGTCGTAGCAACTCTTAGTTGTGGGTGAGATCAGCTAAGGGAATCAAGTGCGCAGTATCCTGTTAGGATCAGAGACGTAAGGAGGTAAATTGTACCTTGAATCAGTGTAAGATTGATTAGGGTTCAACTACAATCCAGTCCGAAGTTCATTGGTAGTAGGATAGTGTCTGTAGCGGCTTAATACAATATGGTGTTCAATATGGACCAGGTCCCGGGGTTTTTCTGCATTTGCGGTTTTCTCGTTAACAAAATTCTAGTGTCTGTGTTATTTCTTTTCCGCATTATATTTTGTTATATAATTGAAATATCACAGGTTGTGCGTTAAGATCACTCAATTATAATATCTAACTTTTGGTTGTTGATTTACATTGATTGACACTTGAACATTAGTCTTTGGCACCGTTCAAGTTTACTCCTCTTATATTCAATCGGGCTCGCAGATTTCTATTTGCTGATTGCGGATTGAATTAAGATTTAGAGATATAATACCCTTCTATATACTTTTCTCTAGATTATTTAGTCTGACTGTCTAGTTGATTCTCTAGAAAGTATATTAGAGTAAGTCATATCAGATTTCCAAACGAATTGTTGGGTGTGGTTGTTAGACCCCCACATTTTTAGTTGGTATCAGAGCAACAAACACGTTAAAGACCTTATAAGTCTGTGTTTGTAGCAATCTAATTCCCGTGGACTTGAATATCTCTTAATTAGCACATTTAGAGACGTCCTCCAAATCTTCTGATTCCACCAAAAATCTTGGGTTTGCCTCAAAGGATAACTCCTTAGAATATTCTTCCGAATCCCGAGGGAAAAACAAGACTTGTGAGATGATTTCTGAATCGGAAATGGATCTCACCAGATCGTTAAAAAAAATCTGCTGAAATTATTGATCTTCAAGCTTCAAAAATCAAGACTCTTGAATAAAGAATGATCATATTATTGATGAATTTGAGAAATCTCTTGAAAGGGAACGTGAACTCTATGACTTTATTGAATCTCTTTCTAACAATATCGAAAAACTGGTTCAAGAAACTACTCTACAGCGCGAAAAGATTAGTATACTTGAAAATACTGGGAGGACTCAGCTAGAGAAGAACGTTTAGTCAAGGCTCATTCATCAGAAATAAACAGTTATCATGTTGAAAAAGAGAAACTCGCTGCATCTCTCCAATATGCCCGAGAACAGTGTAACGCCTTGAAAAAGGAAAACTCTGTTTTGATGAATAAGTCATCTCCTGCACCTTCTTCTGATTCTCACAAGGCTTTACTTAGCGAGAAGAAGAGTTCTTTTAAATAATCACCCACTGTGAATCACTTACAAAATTTGCATATGCCAGAAGAAGTTATGGATCAGGGCAAACAGACCTTTACTCCATGATGTTGTTCCTTCTGTGGGAAAAAGAATCACTATGCTCTTCATTGCTTTGCTAGAAAGAAACATATCTCACATCTTCGTTAGTTGCTTCTCTCTACTGTCAATGGAGTAAGTCGTCCGACATCCTCTTCAGTGAATTTCTTCCCTACTGAAAACCAGAATTCTTATAAGAATGATTGCTCCTCTAGAAATCATCACAGGATGCATGTTCCTCTGTTTGGTATAAACTGTTGTGCCATTAATTAATGTAGTTCCTGCACTTATAAGAATGTGTCTGGTAAGTCTAAGTCAAGGAGACGGAAATCTTTTTTCTCTTATCCTCTGGAACCTGTTTCTAGAGGACCTTGATTTATCCCTAAGAAAAATCCTTCTGATGGATATTTAAAAAGGTTTATGACAAATTCTTTTGGAATAAGTCATAATCGATGGAAAGAAGGAAATACACAGTTTAAACACTCAAAGAACCTGTACAACCCTTCTCCCACGATTCGCAGTGAGATTACTTCTCACTCCTTTACCCGATTCTAGGTAATCTCATCCTTGAATATATCTTGAGAGGTACAAGGATGATGATTCTCAAGACTAGTTGTATGTTCTTAATGCGTTTTCATTGTCTTTTTGAGTCCTCGATGTTGCTATCGGTCTCATGCTCTAATTTGAGATTTTCTCTTTAAATTATTGAGCCCTTTTTTGTGTTTTCCTCTTACTGGATTTTATTCTAATCCACATTATCATAATACAGGTCCACGAACGTTCGTGTCCCTCCATGCGTGTTCATAGGGTTTCCTTAATAAGAAGTCTCTTCTCGTTTACATATATATATATATATATTCATATATATTGTATTGATCCATCCCTTTCAAAAATTATATGGAGAACTCTGCAAAATCTCAAGAGATTGTGCATCTTGATACGAAGGAAGACACACAAGGACGTGATTCGGTTCATGAGCTGGTTCTGAAGAGGGTGCTAGCAAGGAAAGAGCACAACTCTTGGATTGATGAATATGTTAAGGATTTAACTCGTTTTCAGGATGATTCCAAGGTCGAATTTGCAAACCTTCAACTTAAAATAAACCAACTCTTAGATGGTCAGGCCAGAATCCTTGCTAATCAGAATATTCTGATACGTAATTAGAAGAAGCTCATCGTGGACTGCGTCAAGGCTGGACAACTTGCTCGGATTTTTGATCGTAAAGTTTGTGTTCTAACTCACGAGCATGGAGTATCCACGGTCAAGAGAATTAAGGAGATCAGTGATACCTTCTATGATGGATTCATTGAAAGGTATGAGGTTCTCAAAGAGCTTCAATTTTGTCTAGGAAACTTCTTATTAGAATTTTTATTCTTGTTTTTGTTTAGAAGGATTACTAGGGTTTGGAATAGCCATTATTGTGATTACACATAGCTAGTTTCAAATGTTTTCATCTTCAATGTTTTTAGATTTATTTGTTTAAATTCTAAGTTATTTGGAAGATGATGTTTGCAATTTTAATCTTTATGGTTTTATATATTGCAAATTGTTATGGGATATGTTGTTTACATCCGTGAACCTTGACTGTCCCATACTTGTCCAAAATTTATCTCTATTATATGTCGGTATAAAAGTATTGATAAAAGATAGAATGAACTTTTGACAAACAAAAGTTAAGCCTTGTATGTCATTATGAAAATATTGATGGAAGAAAGGATGAACTTTTTTTTTACAAGAATTGTCTATTATATGTCATTGTGCAAATAGTGATGGAAAATAGAATGAATTCTTGTTTATTCCGCAGTATTGATCTTCCCAAGATCCACATCTTTGTGTATTTATTGTGTTGCTCCGTAAGTTTTCTTATGTCGAGCATGTGCAATTGAGTTGATCATCTTTGTGGTTGATTCAATTGAGTTTTTTGGATACAAATTCACGTTTTCATGTGATTTGGTTATATCCAAAGAAATCCTTCTTTTCTTGTAAAAGCAAGGTCGCCTTTGTTGTTCTCTCGGGAATGACATTTTATGGGGGAGAGTTTGTTTTTGAACTTGTGCTTAATCAGCATATACTTGTGGGGAGTGCGGCTGTGGAATATTATAGGGGTTATCTTGTATCTTTATAAACTCCTTGATGAATGCATTTAGCTTCGGCTTTATGATTGCATCTAAATTTGTTGGTATGTTGTTCTCTTTTGGTCATGAAGTGAAAAGACGAGGGTACCAAATATACCTCAATCTAAAACTTTTCATACTTATAAGTCCTTTCTCCGAAAGTGATTTTCTATGAACTGAGTCGAGAGAATGCAACTAATTGGTTCATACTTCGTATGATCGTCTATGGATACGAGATCGAGACTATACAACAACGAAGTATGTTCAACGAGTTTGAAGGAGATTAAACATCTGGAATTGGAATCAAATATCTTGTTTTGACTGAACAGGGTTGGTACTTACGTCAGAATCATCTAAGTTTGGCAGCAATCACGCGTGGGAGAAAACATGGAGTCCGTGTATGGTAGGATATTCTCCATTAAACCGGAGCAGATTTGGTGAGATTTTATTGCCGTATTTGTTTGATATTGAGCTGTCACGGTGAATAGAAGGTGGTAATTGCTTCAGGTTCGATAATCGTGAGATGATTCTTCGGTTGGAAAAAAACAGGGGAAGAATATTTACTCGAGGATATCACGGGATTTCTGGTTATGTTTGGGAAGAGTTCTTGTGGCCTGAGAGTGTTTGATACATGATGGGATGTGTGGAAGAGTGTTTGGATGGAGGTTGACTACAACAGACGCATGAAGAAGACAAGAATGGGAAGAAAACTTCTCGGGAATTTTTCATTGACTGCCGAGTAATGGAAAGATTTCTTGGATTAATGAGGAGTTATTCTTGGTCCAAAGGTGTATAAATAGGTTGTTGGGGTCGAGCAGAAGGGATATGGAGTGATAGGGGAGCGAACAGAGGGTTGAGGATGGAGAAAAATCAAGTTGCAGAGATGAACCAGTTCTGCTGGTGAAGAAGAACACGAAGAACATTAGACCGACAGTCGTATTGCTACAGTGCCAACAACACTTCATATTTATTGTTCTATGTAACAGTTTGGTTTGTAACAAATATAATTGTTACAAACCCGGTTTTAATTATTTCTCACCTTTTCCATCATTTGTAAACACCTTTTTGAGCAATGAAAAATTCCTTTGAGTGTGTTTTCACCATGCGGAGCTAGACCCATCACTGGGACGACGGAGGAGGCTGTGTTACGTTCATGTGGTAATTAAAATAATTCTTTTATAACTATTTGCATCGAATTTAATTGTTTTATGATTTCTATTAACTATTTGTTATTTTTTTTGATGTCGCATGCTTGGTTTTAATTACTTTTGATGCGTCATGCTCACAACTTACAACTAATGTTTTATGAAATCTACTTTGGCAAAGAATAGAGTTATTGTTTCTTTTGTTTTGAGATGTAAATGTCTAGGATTAATTTATGAACCCCATGAACATGAAAAGCAGTGGAATTCCGAGTCCCAGTAAATTCTTCATCCCGTGACATATTTTGTATATAATTTCTTATTTTTAGTATTTTTATATTTAAGTCTAGAATCAATTCAACAAAGTCCGAGTGAACGACAACCTTCTTACCACTATATAAAATTTGATCAATTTTTGGCGCCGACGACGCGGACTTGTGTATAGATTTGTTTTTAGGTTTTATTTTTATTTTTGTTCTTTTTTACGCCTTTTGGTATTTCTTGTTTGTTTTCAGATTTGGAGCTGAGCTAAAGAAAAAGGGAGAAAATGCTGAAAACAAAAGCGAAGCCAAAGAAGGAAAGAAAAGAGGAATCCAAAATGAGTGAAGAAGAAGATTTTTGTATATAGATATTTTATTTTATTTTTAGAAACTGTAATTAGGATTTTATTGCTGTATTTTTTTTTCTTCTTTTTATTTTTGGACATTTTTTAGACTTTATTTTTGGACATTGGACATTATTATTTTTAAAAACCCTGGTTCATTTAAATAAAACCGTTGCAGGGAAGGACGACAGTTACGATACCGTCTCGGCCCCTCGGGTTCGTACACTGACATTGGAGTCGGTGGCCTGAGTCGACTTCAACGGTTCATCGCCCGTATGGTACGGGAGGTAAGGATCTATCCACCCACGAATCCCCTGTCAGTGGGTTTATTTTGTGTTGAGAATGTCGAACTGGTATTACAATAGCCAATACAACGAATATCCGACTGATTTTCAAAATGGACATTAGTTTGATCAAAGTGTGAATAGTGGTTGGGAACGCCAACCTTTTGAAGATTATGGCTCATACCATGGTGAGCCCAATTACTATTCACATGAATACCGGTCATACGAGTAAAATTCCTATAACTCCTCTTCTCTAGATGAGGCATGTAAGATACTTGAGTCAACGCGTAAGTTACATGAGTTGACACATAAGTCAGCGGACACAGATGACTTAGTTATAGACGAAAGAACTGTAACAATGAGTGAACTTTCTTTAGAAGATAACCTCAGGAAGTTAGATGAGTCAACATGTAAGTTAACTGAGTCAAAACGTGAGTTTGCTGAGTCAACACGTAGGCTTGAGTTAGAGACGGAAGAAAGAATTACTCGAATTACACTGAATTGCCAATACATTGCTTCAAAAATCAAACTTGAAAGTGAGGAAATTTTTTGTTTACATAATCAAGATGACAAGGATAGAATTGGAAGCAATACTTTAGATGAGGTTCAACCATTTTTATGTTATTATGATTATGATGAGGATAGTGCTGATGAAGAATCTGAAATATTTAGGCATAGTGATCAGGAATTTGTTACTCCAACTGAGCTTTATAATGATAATATTATTTCTAGTTCAAATCCAAATAATTTTAATAATTATTCACCTATTCAAAAGGACGAGGATTTGACTAAAGATAAGACTTCCTTAGATGATGTAGTATTTCTTTTGATTACAAAGGCGATGATAGTTTAGAGGAGCGGGTTTATCCTGAGAATATTTTTTTCGAGTCTAGCTAGCGATTTAGAAACATTAGTATTAGAAAAACAAAATGAAATCGTAGAGATGAGTGAGGATGTACCTGACTTAGAAGAATCAATTGACCATTTTCATGAATCTGATGACCTTGAAACTAAGGAAGTTGTGACTAGTCTTTATAGAGACACTGAAAACTCTAAGTTTGGGGGTGATTTTTATTCTCCATGTGCTTTAACTCTTACAAAGGTCTCTCACTTGAAACTTAACATATATGCCTCAACCATTTTACAAGATTATCTTCATACACGTTTTCCTGAACCTAATGATGTCCAGAAAGAAGTTCAATTGTTAGAAACCCATCCTCTGGTTGATGTGGTTAACCCAGGCTACGATACCTCGATTGACTTTGTTTTCCCACCAAAAACTTTTTCTCCAATTATGGGGACTTATGAAATTCAAATGTGTCAGATATTAAGTTTCGAGACTAAACCTAATTACTTTAGGAGATTAGGGTCGACATATTTGTTTAAGGAAGACCACCACTCTCTTTGTGGTCAGTTGTGTAAGTCAATTTTTGTTGACTTTAAGGATCCATAATTATTTAGGTTATTATTATGTGCTTCTAAGTTTTTATTTGAGTTTTTCTAGACTCTAGAACCTGAACATTCGGATCTAACTTTTAAGGAAATGCAACCCAGGAAAATATGTTATCTAGACCCATTTATAGAATCTGAACCTGAACCACAGCTAGATGCAGTTGCCTTAAACAGGAAACTAGATAAGGGTGTGCTTTATTTGTTAACTTTCTTGGCATGGTGCAGATTCCTTTTACTTGTGATAGCTCTATTTGGTTTTGGTGATCCGCAGTTATTCCGGCTATTACTTTATGATTCTATAAGGTGACTAATCCTTTCTTAGTCTGGCTGAAGACTTTAAACTTAACACTTCTTGAGAGGTAACCCAGTCTCATGCAATACGGTAATATCTTTCCTTAACTCTTTTGCTTCAAATGGTAACAGTTTCTCCTTGTTCATATGCTTTTAATTTTATCTTTAGAATATTGGGGACAATGTTAGATTTAAGTTTGGGGGTATGGGAGAAACTTTTTAGTTGCAATAAATAAACTCCAGAGCCTAGAAATTTATGTTTATTAAGGATGTCACTGACCAATCTAAGTGGATGGAAGCATCTTGGTTATAGGAGTTGAGGAACCAATCTGATTAGATGGAAACATCTAAAGAGTCAATTCATAAAAGCACATAGCTCAGGAGTTAGAATTTAAAAAAAAAAAAAAAAAAAAAAGACCAGACCATCAGACAAACCGGAATAAATTCAATAAAGTCGACCACTGGAGCCTTTGTATATGCCAGTTGTGTTGACCTAGAGTTAGGATTATCACCCACCGGTTCCCTTGTATATGCCAGCTGTGTTGATATTAGTCAGACCGGTATCTCAATCCATTAGGATAGGTTCACCTTAGTCAACATCAAAACCATTTATGTTTTTCTCTACATCCATCTTCTTAATCTTTCCATGTGATTGGTTGACTCCGGTTATGATGTACAAAAACTATCTGAGTAGAGCTCTGTCACTTATGTGAATTTTAGTATGCTTGAGTGCAAACTCGTGTGCAGCAATTTGAATTTCGCATCAGGGTACTTCCTCCTGTAGTCAATGAGAGTATGCCAACCAAGGAGATTCTTTAGTTCCTTCCAAGGTTTTGCGTAGATAGTTAGGGTCCGGAGTAAAGGTTTTGTGGGTACACCTATGGTAAGCCCTCCGGAGACAACACTCCGCCGTTAGGGCCACCTAGCAGTTTAATGGCTTGCTACACGTGCTAAGTGTAGATTTTATTAGATTTGCCCGAGGACTAGCAAATAATAAGTTTGGGGGTATTTGATAGACATATTTTTGTGTCTAAATTGTCCTCATTTATCTGTGTTGTTGGTACTCGATTTTGTACTTATTATGGTGTTTTGTGTGTTTATAGGTATTTTTGGAAAATAAACTTTGGTGGAAAAATCGGCTCGGAAAGTTGATAAAGGCACTCCTGTAGGACGAATGTTAAACGGACCCCCATTTTGGATAAGGGGTACATCAGTTTATAAGGGGAACCCACCTGCTAAGGGCACACACCTGTTGGATAAGGGGCGACCCTTTCTTCTCCGTTCGAACTCATTTTTTGGCGGGAAATTGGATCTTGAAATCCCGAGAATTTGCAGTGAAGTGTTCAACGAGTTTGAAGGAGATTAAACAGCTGGAATTGGAATCAAATATCCTGTTTTGACTGAACAGGGTTGGTACGTACGTCAGAATCATCTAAATTTGGTTGCAATCACGCGTGGGAGAAAACAGAGAGTCCATGTATGGTAGGATATTCTCCATTAAACCGGAGCAGATTTGGTGAGATTTTATTGCAGTATTTGTTTGATATCGAGCTGTCACGGTGAACAGAAGGTGGTAATTGCTTCAGGTTCGATAATCGTGAGATGATTCTTCGGTTGGAACAAAACATGGGAAGAATATTTACTCGAGGATATCACGGGATTTCTGGTTATGTTTGGGAAGAGTTCTTGTGGCCTGAGAGTGTTTGATACATGCTGGGATGTGTGGAAGAGTGTTTGGATGGAGGTTGACTACAACAGACGCATGGAGAACACAATAATGGGAAGAAAACTTCTCGGGAATATTTTCATTGACTGCCGAGTAATGAGAAGATTTCTTGGATTAATGAGGAGTTATTCTTGGTCCAAAGGTGTATAAATAGGTTGTTGGGGTTGAGCAGAAGGGATATGGAGTGATAGGGGAGCGAACAGAGGGTTGAGGATGGAGAAAAATCAAGTTGCAGAGATAAACCAGTTCTGCTGGTGAACAAGAACATGAAGAACATTGGACCACAGAATACAATCGTATTACTACAGTGCCAACGACACTTCATATTTATCGTTCTATGTAACAGTTTGGTTTGTAACAAATATAATTGTTACAACCCGGTTTTAATTATTTCTCACTTTTTCCATTATTTGTAAACACCTTTTTGAGCAATGAAAAATTCCTTTGAGTGTGTTTTCACCATGCGGAGATAGACCCATCACTGGGACGACGGAGGAGGCTGTGTTTCGTTCATGTGGTAATTAAAATAATTCTTTTATAACTATTTGCATAGAATTTAATTGTTTTATGATTTCTATTAATTATTTCTTATTTTGTTTGATGTCGCATGCTTGGTTTTAATTACTTTTGATGCGTCATGCTCACAACTTACAACTAATATTTTATGAAATCTACTTTGGCAAAGAATAGAGTTATTGTTTCTTTTGTTTTGAGCTGTAAATGTCTAGGATTAATTTATGAACCCCATGAACATGAAAAGTAGTGGAATCCCGAGTCCCAATAAATTCTTCATCCCGTGACATATTTTGTATATAATTTCTTATTTTTAGTATTTTTATATTTAAGCCTAGAATGAATTCAGCAAAGTCCGAGTGAACGACAACCTTCTTACCACTATATAAAATTCGATCATTTATCTTAACATAAACTCCTTCATCAGGTCCTTAGATCTATCTTATGTTCAATTACCAAAGTAATCGTTAAGATTTTGCGATCAACACTCTTAATCCAAAGAATTGTGTTGATGTCGATCTACTCAACTAATCAATCCAAAATAAGTATTGTGCACACCAAAGATTATGAACCCCAAATCAGAAATCTTCAAACCCTTCTTTGTCTTCAAATCTTCTTAGATCTTCAATAAAGACCTGCACACAATCATTTGAATCTCTTGTGATAAATCACGCACAGAACGGAGTTTGTTAACCATGGATTATCACAAGATCGTCTTTAGAACTAACAACAGTTTAAAGATCCCTGTCGAAATTCTGAACTAGTTTGAGTGAATCTTATATCAGAAGAGAAGATTCTCAAGCATAAACAAACTAGGTGCAATCAAAGTTCAACCACCGTTATTCAATCAAATCAATCGAAAACAAAAGATAAACCACAATTATCTAGTTTCCACCAACGGTACTAATAGAGCTTCTCAATACCAAAGAAGACTTTAAACCGAGCGGAAGTAAGAGATTTCTCATAATTAGGTTACTCTCCTCTCCGAATAGGCGGCTTCACCAGTAGTAGCACAACAAGAGATAGTTTGCTGTTACGGAGAATTAGTTTGCTAGAAATGCAAACTTCAAGTATTTATAGACTAGGAAGTTTGGACACCAAGGAATTCCAAAACCGAAAATATTCTCAAGATATTCATTAAAACACAAATTCGGTTTCCATAATTCCTGGAAATGCTCTGTCCAAAAATAATGATCGAAATCTCTCAGAAAATCTCTAATTAGTAAATGCACATTACTAATTCTTATTTTCCTAAAAATGAAATTAATAACCTTAATTGAAAGATTCTTAACTTATTTATGTTTCGATCCTGGGATTCTCTTCCCTTAGCTATTAAGGAATAACTTTGAACAATTAAATATAAACATTCAGAATACATATGTCGACATCCTTACTTTGTAAGTCCTCTTTCATACTTACAACCTTGAAACTGATTTGCCACACTTCCAAACAAGTTTAGAATTGGTTCATCTGACTTTCAAGAACTATGCGATTGATCAAATAACATCCAATCACAAATCACGGGTTTAACGGTTCTGCCAAAACAAGTTTCGGTTCTACCTTCCATGTGAATATTGTGCATAGTCACACTAGCTTTCCAAAATTCGATTGACTAGGTACTAGGATCGGTTCCCCACATATATATGGTATCTAACTTATATGTGTTGCACATGTCCATAGGATCGGTTCCCCTTTGCCTAAAAACGTGTTGCACATGTCCATAGGATCGGTTCCCCTTTCTACTATAAACCTGCTGCACCTCATACAAGGATCGATTCCCCTTTGTGATGTATTGCACCTCTTACTAGGATCGGTTCCCCTTTTCCCAGATTTGGTCAGACATAAAATCACAAACTCGATCATACCATCTCAGGTGATTACTTAAGATCGGTTTCACTAATAAAAGTCATACCAATATATAAGTCAGGACTTTGTGAATAGTTTTACCAAGAACACAAACAAGTCATGAACAATTATACTAATTCACACATATTGGATGTTCACAAGATATGCAATGAATAACAATCCCAATAACGCCTGGCGATTACCTTTTTGATTCACAAACAAGTTTATGAACTTACTTCCTTAGAATACATGTAAAACATTGTTCCCTTTGATGAAATCCTCACCTTATACCCATACATAATAACAATATCATTCAAATGATTATGGCGATGTCTTATCTACAAAGTTTAATGGTTAAGTAATAAACCTCGTATTGTATTCCTTAATACTATGTCTATCAAGAATTCAAACATGCTTCGCAGTTTTGTTTTCAATATGCACGATTGGAAAGATACGTTAGGGAATGAAACAGTTCAAGTCAAATATCACTAACCTCAAGTGGAAGGATGATGTTGTCGTTGTAGCTCCCTGCTTCTTCACATATTCAAGTCTTCACAATACTTGTAAAGTCTCATTATCCTAATACTTTCAACCTAACCTATACGAAGTTGACTCTAGTATATAATTAAGCGACTCTTAACATGAGTTTTGATTCACTAAAATATGACAACCAAACTTGACATACCAACGCTTGGTGGGTTCAACCGATCTATGATCTAACATGAAGAATATCTATGGAAATTTCAAGAGGATCCCACTAGTTTTCTTTCCTTTGCCAATTTTTATTGACAAAACGGGGGAGATATAATGTGTAGTTTCATACTACAAATACATATGTTTACATATCATTATGTAAGGGGAAGTGGTTTTCATATTGAGATGATGTATTTACTAAGGGGGGGTGATACATATCACCATAGTATTGTTGTCAAAGTTGTGATACAATTGAACTTTGATGTTGTGTAATAATATTATGACACTGTATAAAAATGATCGAGAGCACTTGTTTTCTCATTGTTATCGCTACGGATCTTCAAAAACTATGATGCTGATTTGAACACTCTTAGAATCATGGAGTACTCGGAAGTGACGAAGATTTTGAGTCGTGTTGAAGATGCCAAGGAGATCAAGCATTTGGATGAGAAGCTACAAAGTTTTTATTTATTTTATAATCCATATGTATTGATAGTTTTCTCAGTAAAATTGACAAAGGGGGAGATTATTAGATCATTGCTCGGTCGAACTCGAATGCGTTTCTATCTCAAGCATGTTTGTCAATGTTAGTGATCAAAACTATAAGTCTTGATTTCTAGCCTATTTGTAGATGTCTCGGACTAGGACATAGATTGTGTAGTTGAGCTTTAGACTTCAGGGTGTTCATCATTTGAAGACAAAGAACTACTAAGGGGAGCTTGTGGAACTTCATCGGCAAAAGGTATGTGGAGACCGAAACTTATCTATCACTTGGAAAGTTTATTTCTACTCTATCTCCTATATTGAGACATAAGTCGTGTTACGATGTAGTTTTCTATTATACACATATGAGATTTCGCGCTGAGTTTAACTCGCTTATATATTTCTCGGAATATGTGTTGGCAAGATTTGGCTTCGTCCAAGTTCATCTTATATTCGTGACGAAAGTGATTATTGATTTAATGGGGGTTGTAGTAATGAGGTTCAAACTCTCGGACTTGTGAAGGATAATTTTTTTAGAAAATAAATATATATACAAATATTGAAAAATTGGTAGAGAGTTACTGGGACTAAGGACTTGGCCAATTCTCATGCATATGGTACATTTTATTTATCCTTAACAATTATCGCTCAAAACATAAAATGTAAGGACTCTTATTTTGCCAATATAGATTCTAAGAATATTAGTTATAAATCGTAAGCATGGGACATCAAACATTTAAGCAAGCATGCCGCATCAAATAAAATGATAACTAATTAATCAAAATCATTTTTCAATTTTAAATCAATGCAAAAGTCATAAAAAGAATAAATTAAATTTACCAGAATGACGAAAATCGCCTCCTCCGTTGTCCCAATGTTGGGTTTAGCTCATCATGGTGAAATACCTCTCAAAATATTTTATTAAGCTCAATTGGTGTTTACAATAAAGAGAAGAAGAGAAAATGGTGTGAAACTGTAATCTGCGACGCACAAAAGGCGTCCAGAATAAACGATAAAATCTAACTGCTGTTGTCGCTATGGTTCTAAGACCCACACCTACGACCCACTAGCCACTGTCGTTGTCACTGTTGAAGAACGACGGTTTCTGAGAGTCTGTTCTTCGTGTTCTTCATCTTCATCAGCAGCATAAAACAGCAGCATGAAGCTTGCTGTTCATGGTGATTTCTTGCTCCTCAGTTCTCCTCAATCCCCCAAACTCTCGACAACCTTTCTCTGACCTCCAAGGACTCTATTTAAACCCGAAGCATGCATCGAATCTCCTCCATAACTCCACAAATCCTCGGCAATGAAAGAAAATATTTTCGGATATTTTCTTTCCTGTTTTAGCTTTTCACGCGTTTTCTCTGGTACATCACGCTCCAATTCCACTTATTCACGCCTCAACACTCTTCCAACGCCAGCAGAACTCCCCCATGCACACAAGAACTTCAATTTTGCTCGTGTTACAGTCCACGTGCTCTGTTTTGGGTGTGTGAATCATACCGAAAATTCCAGCCAAATTTGATCGATCATGTCACCCATACTATGTTCCTTAACCTATATCACATCTCTATACCAAATTTCAGCCATTGAATCGACCCATAACCCCTTCATTTTGACGATCGAAATTCTGCCAGAACTGTTTAGAAATTTCCCGCCAAAATCGTTTCAAATGGGGAAGAAACTGGTAGCCCCCTATCCAGAGTAGGGGTGCGAATAGCAGTTGCCTTGGGGTGACCTGGGGGTGCCCCTTAGTAATTAGGTTACCCCTTATCCAAAAGCGAGAGTCCGAATAACACTTGTCCTCCGGGTGCCAAAATCAACTTTTCGAGCTGAATTTTCCAAAAATGTTTTTTTCCTAAAAATGCATAAAAACACAATATTAGTACAAAAATAGAGTTCCAACAATACGGACATTGAGGACAAATTAGACACAAAAATGTGTCTATCAAATACCCCCAAACTTATTATTTGCTAGTCCTCGAGCAAATTTATTCTAGAAAGGAAAATCATTTGAACCCCTAGGTGGCCCTAGTGGCGGAGTGTTGTCTCCGGAGGGTTTACCAGAGGTGTACCCACAAAACCTTTACTCCAGACCCTAGCTATCTACGCAGAACCTTGGAAGGCACTAAAGAATCTCCTTGGTTGGCATACTTATTGACTACACGAGGAAGTACCCTGATGCGAAATTCCAATTGATGTACACGAGTTTGCACTCAAGCATACTAAAATTCATATATAAGTGAAAGAGCTCTACTCAGATAGTTGCACTATGAGCATCATATTCGGAGTCAAACTAATCACATGGAAAGATTAAGAGATGGATATAGAAAAACATAGATGGTTTTGATGTTTACTAAGTGAACGGCGTTTCTCATATCTGTCTGAAGGCCTCCGCCAAAATGAACCTATCCTAATGGATTGAGATACTAGTCTGACTAATATCAACACACTGGCATATACAAGGGAACCAGTGGTCGATAACCTAACTCTAGGTCAACACAATTGGTATATACAAGGGTACCAGTGGTCGACTTTATTGAATTTATTCCTTTTGGTCAAATGGTCTGGTCTCAATATTATTTTTTTTCAACTTTTTGGTAACTACCATTTTTTTTTAATTTTTTTTCTTGGTATCTCAATCACTCTAATTCACCCTAGCATTGGTAACAACTTGAATCGTGGGCCCCACCTAATCACTTAGAGTACATAGTTTAAAAACAAAATAAAAATAGAAGTGAAAAGGACTCAACGAGATATGGTGCAACTATCATGTTATTTCTAACACCTGAGCTCTGTGCTTTTATGAATAGACTCTTTAGATGTTTCCATCTATTCAGATTGGTTCCTCAACTCCTACAACCAAAATGCTTCCATACACTTAGATTGGTTAGTGCCATCCTAAATACGCATAAATTTCTAGGCTCTGGAGTTTATTTATTGCAACTAAAAAGTTTCTCCCATACCCCCAAACTTAAATCTAACATTGTCCTCAATGTTCTAAAGATGAAACTAAAAGCATGAACAAGGAGAAACTGTTACCATTTGAAGCAAAAAGAGTTAAGGAAGGATATTACCGTGTTGCATGAGATTGGGTTACCTCCCAAGAAGTGCTAATTTTAAAGTCTTCATCCAGACTTAGGAAAGGATTAGTTAACTCGAACCATAAAGTAACAGTCGAAATAACTGTGGGTCTTCAAAACTAAATAGAGCTGACCAAAGGAAACTGCAATGAACCAAGAAAGTGGACAAGAATAGCATGCCCTTACCTAGTTTCCTGAAAACTATCGCTAATTGCGGTTCAGGTTCAGGTTCTATGAAAGGGTCTAAATAGAATATTTTCATTGGCTGCATTTCTTCATAGATGGGATCCGAATCACTAGGTCTTAGAGTCTGTAAAAACTCAAATACGAACTTAGAATCACGAAGTAATAACCTAAATAATTGCGGATCCTCTAAGTCAATCAGATATTACTTACATAGTTGACCACAGTGAGAGTAGTGGTCATTCTTAGGAAAATGTGTCGATTCTATTAACCTAAAGTACTTAGGCTTAGTCTCAGAACTTAATATTCGACTAATTTGAAACGTTCCCACAGTTGGAAGAAAACTATTTGGTGGGAAAAAAAAGTCAATCTGGGTATCATAGCCTGGGAAAACCACATCAACCAGAGGATGGGTTTCTAATAACTGAACTCCTTCATGGACATCATTAGGCTCGGGAAAACGAGTATGAAGGTAATCTTGTAAAATGGTCGAGGCACAGATATCAAGTCCTAAGTGTGGGGACTTTCTGAGAGTTAAAGGTAAGGCACTAGGGAAGTGATAATCACCCCCAAACTTAGAGTTTTCAGTGTCTCTAGATAGACCTCTAATTTTTTCTTGAATTTCCGTATCTTCAGAGTCCTTAAAATATTCAAGAGATTCTTCTAAGTTATTATCAGGTAGTGCATCTTTACTCATATCTACGGGTCTATCTTCTTCTTCCAAGACTATTGTTTCTAAATCGCTAGACTCTAAAACAGTATTTTCGAAATGAACCCGTTCCTCTAAACCACTATCGGTTTCGTAATCAAAAGGAAAATCTACATCGTCTAAAACGGTGGTATCCGTAATCAAATCCTCGTCCTTTTGAATAGGTGAATAATCATAAAAATTATTTGGATTTGAATTAGAAATAATATAATCACTATACAGCTCAATTGTATTACTAGACTCCTGATCACTATGCCTACATATTTCAGATTCTTCATCAATACTATCCTCATCACGGTCCTCATTATAATAACATGAAAAAGGTCGAACCTCATCAAAACAAGTAGTGTTACCAATGCTAACCTCGTCATCTTGATTATGTGAATAACTATCTTCATTCTCAAGGGTATTATTGGATACACTATATTGGCAATTCAAGTAATTTCGAGCAATTCATTCGTTCGTCTCAGCTATCCGCTTGAGGTGGTCTTCTAAAGAAGGTTCACTCATTATTGTAGTTCTTTCGTCTATAATTATACTATTCATCTCAGCTAACTTACGCGTCGACTCAGCTAACTTCCTGAGGGACTCTTCTAAAGGAGGAATAAGAACAGAGGGATCATAAAAAGGACTACTTTTCAATAGTTTGATTGTATCCTCTAGAGACGAAGAACTCGTACTATAATCTTCTTGATCGTAAGACTGATGCATGTGTGGATAGTAATTGGGCTCACCAGGGTATGACCCATATCCTTCCAAAGGATGGCGTTCCCAACCACTATTCCCAACATGGTCATAAAAAGGATGATGTCCATATTCACATTCAGGTCGATACTCATTGTATTGGCTTCTATCATACCAGTTCGACATTCTTAATTGCAAGGGAATTCTACACAATCACAAACAAGGCTGACTCGACCAAATCAAACCTATAAAATCTAGCAAACAAAAAGCATGATGGCTCCACTTAGATTGTTTCTAGACCAGCTTCTATCTTTCGAAAGGGAATTCGTTGCAATTTGATCAGACCCCTCTGGAATCAATCCGAGCTAATGTAAGTTGAATCGAGGCGAGGGAATCTTAGTAGAGCTTTGATACCCAAGGCCTCACCGGATTAGAAGGCGGCGCAGTCACGCATTCAACTCACAGAAACCATCATGAACTTTGAAGTGTGCTTAAAGAGCAACCAATATTTTTCGAACGAGTTTCCTATTAAGATCGTTACCCTATCGGTCTCGTTCTATTCCAAATTTTAAAGCTTGGGTTCGCGTTAGGTTTCGTTTTCCTAAGGCGGGCAAGAAGGGAGCGGTGATGAAATCCGAACCCTTATCTTGTATTGGCCAGGCCTTGCCCTTTACTAGGAATTTAAAAACAGTCCAAATTCGTCCTCAATCAATGAATCACCTTAAGGAATACAGTAAACCCGCTGACAGTAGATTCGGGAGTGTTTCGATGGACTTACCTCCCGTACCAGACGGCGGATGAACCGTTGAAGTCGACTCGGGCCACGACTCCTATGTCATGTACGAACCCGAGGGGCCGAGACGATATAGTAATCGTCATCCTTTCCTGCACACAGTTTATATAATTTTTTTTTTATTATTAATACCCTTCCGTAGGGTTAAAAAAAAGAATAAAGTCAAATTGTCCAGAATAAAGTCCAAATAAAAAGTCCAAAAATTACAAAAATTATGAAAAATAAAGCCTATTTACAAATCCTTAAAAAAAAAAAAAAATTATGTTTTTTTTTTCTTCTCTTTTAGCTTTTAGCTTTAAGCTTTTTGTTCCCAAGTCCTTAGTATTCCACTTCGAACCTGTAAATCAAAGACACAAAAAGAAACGTAAAAAAGAACAAATAATAGTAAACGAAAAATAATAAAAACCTAAAAATTCTACCTAAGCACAAATCCGCGTCGGCGGCGCCAAAATGATTATTGATTTAATGGGGGTTGTAGTAATGAGGTTCAAACTCTCGGACTTGTGAAGGATAGTTTTTTTAGAAAATAAATATATATACAAATATTGACAAATTGGTAGAGAGTTACTGGGACTAAGGACTTGGCCAATTCTCATGCATATGGTACATTTTATTTATCCTTAACAATTATCGCTCAAAACATAAAATGTAAGGACTCTTATTTTGCCAATATAGATTCTCAGAATATTAGTTATAAATCGTAAGCATGGGACATCAAACATTTAAGCAAGCATGCCGCATCAAATAAAATGATAACTAATTAATCAAAATCATTTTTCAATTTTAAATCAATGCAAAAGTCATAAAAAGAATAAATTAAATTTACCAGAATGACGAAAATCGCCTCCTCCATTGTCCCAATGTTGGGTTTAGCTCATCATGGTGAAATACCTCTCAAAATATTTTATTAAGCTCAATTGGTGTTTACAATAAAGAGAAGAAGAGAAAATGGTGTGAAACTGTAATCTGCGACGCACAAAAGGCGTCCAGAATAAACGATAAAATCTAACTGCTGTTGTCGCTATGGTTCTAAGACCCACACCTACGACCCACTAGCCACTGTCGTTGTCACTGTTGAAGAACGACGGTTTCTGAGAGTCTGTTCTTCGTGTTCTTCATCTTCATCGGCAGCATAAAACAGCAGCATGAAGCTTGTTGTTCATGGTGATTTCTTGCTCCTCAGTTCTCCTCAAGCCCCCAAACTCTCGACAACCTTTCTCTAACCTCCAAGGACTCTATTTAAACCCTAAGCATGCATCGAATCTCCTCCATAACTCCACAAATCCTCGGCAGTGAAAGAAAATATTTTCGGATATTTTCTTTCCTATTTTAGCTTTTCACGCGTTTTCTCTGGTACATCACGCTCCAATTCCACTTATTCACGCCTCAACACTCTTCCAACACCAGCAGAACTCCCCCATGCACACAAGAACTTCAATTTTGCTCGTGTTACAGTCCACGTGCTCTGTTTTGGGTGTGTGAATCATACCGAAAATTCCAGCCAAATTTGATCGATCATGTCAACCATACTATGTTCCTTAACCTATATCACATCTCTATACCAAATTTCAGCCATTGAATCGACCCATAACCCCTTCATTTTGACGATCGAAATTCTGCCAGAACTGTTTAGAAATTTCCCGCCAAAATCGTTTCAAATGGGGAAGAAACTGGTAGCCCCCTATCCAGAGTAGGGGTGCGAATAGCAGTTGCCTTGGGGTGACCTGGGGGTGCCCCTTAGTAATTAGGTTACCCCTTATCCAAAAGCGAGAGTCCGAATAACACTTGTCCTCCGGGTGCCAAAATCAACTTTTCGAGCCGAATTTTCCAAAAATGTTTATATCCTAAAAATACATAAAAACACAATATTAGTACAAAAATAGAGTTCCAACAATACGGACATTGAGGACAAATTAGACACAAAAATGTGTCTATCAGAAAGTCCGAATAAGATCATATGAAAATTGCTGAGTAACATCTTACATGGTTTGTGTGATACAATAATTTGGTGTAACCTTGGAATGTTTCATTATTATAATTTCAATAACTTGAAAATCACTTTGATAAAAAATAGTTTGTGAATAACAACTATATAACATCCTCTAAGAAAGTTTCAATGATTGAAATAAAGAGTTTAGAATCATGTAACCATGTTTGGATATAAATATAGTGTGTAAATCACATTATTGTGCAAGTCCAAAACCGGGAGCCTGAAGTATGCGTACTCATACGCGTACTGGCGGTTGCTGATGTCTGGGCAAGTATGCGTACCCATACGCATACCGGTGGAAAGTTCACGTCCGTGAAAATATGCTGGAATTTGGAAGTTTAAGTAGTATGCGCACTCGTACGCGTACCGGCATAACCAAACTGAAGTCCGGCTACTCAAGTATGCGTACCAGTTTGCGTACTTGAGTGGGTTACTTTCTAAAATCGTTTGTGTACATGAACTTAAACATTTATATATTGTAAGAAATGCAATCTTTGGAAACCGTGGCTATAATGTTCATGAATTGATTCGAGTGAATCAAACCGATTTTGTTCCGATTGTGTTATTGTATACTTCTATGAGAATATAGCAATTGAACGACTCTTTAACTAGTTTCATTTGAGTCATTTGAACTAGTTATGGTTAATATGAATATGGTTGATATGAGAGTTATCATATGGCTAACTTCGATTAACTATTGTTGAGCAAACATGGTGTACACGTTTTGGTACGGTTCATAAAACTAAATGAGGGTACGTTTCATTTGTGTGTAACAAGCTAAGTTCGATCTAACGGTTGAAAGATATTAGCTTGGTTGAATCAGGTTTTTCATCTAACGGTGAATAATGAATGCTTTGTTACCAAGGTAACTTGGATTGCAAACCCTGATTTGAAAACTATATAAAGGAGAACTCTAGCAACTGGGAAACCTAATCCCCACACCTCATGTGTGTTACTAGTTGCATAAACTAGATTCGATTCTCCTTTAACCTTAGATTTTCCTAAACCTTGTAGGTTAACGAATTGAAAGATTTCATTGGGATTGTGAAGCCAAACCCAACTATGTCTCTTGTAGTTGCGTCTTATGATCTTGCCCGATTCTATCGTTTGAGTACTATCTTCTCTAAGATTTGCTCGAGATTAATTTCTCCGATAGGCAAGATAAAAAGTGATCACAAACATATTCGTCTCATCGTTTGTGACTCCATAATATCTAGTTTCGCCATCATACGATTTTAGATTATTGTTAGGTGATTGATAATACTGAGTTGTTCTTCGGGAATATAAGTCTGGTTTATCAATTGGTTCCTGTTCACCTTGATCTATCAAAAGACAGAACAAAAACTCTTGGGTATTTTTGTGGGAGACAGATTTATTCAATCCTATAAACTTTTCTGTGTGAGAAAGATTTGTTTATCAAGTCTTCGACTTTGTGTCGTAGCAACTCTTCGTTGTGGGTGAGATCAACTAAGGGAATCAAGTGCGTAGTATCCTGCTGGGATCATAGACGTAAGGAGCGCAACTGTACCTTGAATCAATGTGAGATTGATTAGGGTTGAACTACAGTCCAGTCCGAAGTTCATTGGTAGTAGTCTAGTGTCTGTAGCAGCTTAATACAGTGTGGTGTTCAATCTGGACTAGGTCCCGGGTTTTTCTGCATTTACAGTTTCCTCGTTAACAAAATTCTGGTGTCTGTGTTATTTCTTTTCCGCATTATATTTTGTTATATAATTGAAATATCACAGGTTGTGATTTAAGATCAATTAATTAGAATATCAAACCTTTGGTTGTTGATTTACATTGATTGACACTTGAACATTGGTCTTTGGTACCGTTCAAGTTTACTCCTCTTATATTCAATCGGGCTCGCAGATTTCTATTTTCTGATTGAGGATTGAATTAAGAGTTAGAGATATAATACTCTTCTATATATTTTTCTCTAAATTGAGTCTAATTGTCTAGTTGATTCTCTAGAAAGTATATTAAAGTAAGTCCTCTCAGATTGCCAAACGAATTATTGGGTATGGTTGTTAGACCCCCGCATTTTCACTAACAACTATAACTTTTGAAGAATTGAGTTGCTGACCTCATATTTTTCCAAGCCTATGAAGAGTCAGATCTCTCCGAAAGGTTGAAGATATCACTATAAGGAGAGTGTTTAACAGCTAAGGATTTAGTCAAATTTTCTTCAACAAATTTGCCTAACAGATCTCTATTGAAACATTGAAGATCCCTATGACCGAGGCCTCCATCTTCTTTGTCCATATAAAGTTTTCTCTAGGAAATAAGATGAAAACCCTTATTGTTTTCTTTCTTTCTTCCCCAAGAATTTAGATCGAACAAAGTTAATAATTTTTGCTGTAGAATGAGGTAGCTTAAAATAAATCTCATAATACATTATTTATTACGGTTGTTATACTATCCCCTGAAAGATCATAAATTCCACACTTAAATAACTTAGTTTCCATTTTTTCAATTAAAATTGAAGAATGTCCCCTTTTTAAAAAAAAAATTAAAAAAAATGGTAGACCCAGATACTTCTCATTGAGATCCATTTTATTTGCTTGGAGAATACCAACAGGATCTTGACAAACACTAACTCAAGGTCTTTGATGAGTTTGTAAGGATTCCAGATTCCCTATTCATAGAGTTACGACCAAGGCTTGTCTGGAACGAGATCTAAAAATTTCGAATATATGTAAATAACAAGATCCACATAGGCATGCAATAAATGTATATTTCTGAAATTAGCAAATACCAATCATATTCCAACTCATAACTGATTTCGTTCATAGCATGACAATTAAGATTAACTAGCATACATCCATGTACTTGACTAATATATCAACTATCTAGAGGCATGCAAACCTCTGGAATTTGGTAACAATAGAATTCGATACCAAAATTATAATTGAAATATTGGTTTCCAGGATCTTGCCTTGAGTATCAAATGAATATACTTGAAAAACAAGATATTAGAGTTTAGCATATGTTCAAACATTATGTCGACACTTATGAACATTCACGGTCTAACTCGTTCACGTCTTGATGTACGTGGAAGTTGAAGATAATATACCAATTAAAAATATAAAATGAATCAAATATAATCAGGATCGGTTTTGGGATCAATACTTGCCACAAACGATCGGTTCTACTAGGATCGGTCCCGAATCCTCTTTTAACTATGAAACAAGTTTCACAAGTATACTTCATTAAACTGTGTTTATGAAATTTATTTCAAATATAATTACTAAGCGTATGGACATCCGAAAGTTCAACATACTAAGTAATAACAAGGACCAACTAGTGTACTGTCGAGAACACGAAGTCCATAGATAAACTATACTTCGTAACTCCATATACTTAAGTTGTTGGAAAAAATATTATATGTTATTTAAAAAAAATACTTTGATCATAGTATAATGACCAAGTCACCAATATTAAAGTCACTATAATAAAATTCACTTCCCATATTATGTTTTCAATGAACAAAGACTTGAAAGAAAAAAGATAGAAATTGAACAAGTCAAGTTTGTAGTTACTAACCTCGAACTGAAGGATGAAGTCCTCGTTGTCTTAAATACGTCTTCAGGTCTTCATTAGTAAAGTCAGTATAAACATTTATATGTTCCTAGTCAAACCTAACAAAGTTTACTTTAGTAATCGACTCAAGCAACTCGAGTTTTGAAAATAAATTTGACAACCAAACTTGACACACCAACGTTTGGCATGTTCAATCGAGCAATGCTCTAACATTTACAAAAGAGAAGACAATTGTATGCAAATGGAAAATGATTAAATTTTGGTGTAGATCCGGCTTTTTAAATACATGTAAACTTTTTGGTGTCTTCATAAGTAGCTAACATTCTTAAAAATGATTTCACGGCAAGAATGAATAGATATGAATATAACGAAACCTCATGTATGAGTCCTCTTGTTAGACTGAAAGCCTTGCATGGAGAGCCATCCCCAATATCAAAATTTTCAGATTTGTACTTATGCACTAGTGAATCAATTGTCATCATTTCTCACAAAACCCAAATTTCCTGAGCGCATCGGTGACAAATGACCATTTAATCCTTCTAAAGGATTTTGACATGTCTATTTTCAGAGCTAGATAACCACCTTTACCCTATTTTCTTTTCATATTGTGAACTAGTTCTTGAACCACTGTGATTTCTGATATAAGTCCACTGGGTACATATGAAACTTGCATTGGTGAAATGATATTTACAATATGCTTCTTTATTCTCCTTGCAATGATCTTGGATTGCAGAGAATAATAGGTCAAAAATCCTTAGACTTATATTAAGTTTTAGTACTAGGAATTAGGAAGAATCTTGTCTTTTAATTTCTTAAGAAGAAATCTAATTGTCCTTTAGTTTCATTTTATACCAATCATGATTGAATCTAAGCGACAAACCACTGAGCCTGAAGATGCCCAAGCTTCCAAGAACATAAGAACTTCATAAATTTCTTCTTCATACAAAATTCCTTTAGTTTTTCATCATGTACATCAGTAATATAATGAGAAATTTTGAATAAAACTATCACTATTTGAAGGAAAAAAAGTAGCATTGATCTTAACTTAATGACTGGTGACGAGTGCTTTTGGGGAATCCATGTTTTGATACTAAGAGCCATGATCAGATGCCCGCAACACCGTTTTATATTTTTTGTAATACAAAAATAGCTGGAGTTTTGGTTCATTTCATTTTAAAACTAATCCTTAGATTTTTTCCTCCAAAAACTTATCTCAGTATCATTCCATGTTCCAAACTATTACTTCGGATTGGATTTTGAAGTGCATTTCAAACTTTCCAGGATCATATCACTTTATATATTCTGGACTCAAGGATGACTCCAATCAAAGGGTTGAGATTGTAACGTCCATGGTTCATAGGTGCGGAAAACACTTTATTTATGACATATTGGTTATGCTTTCTTTGCTATTTTTCTTGTCAATTATGGACTTTATATTTGTTTTTGATTTATTAGGTACTTTGGAGTCATGCGGAAAGAAGAAGAAGAAATCATCCAAAGTTGAACAAAAATTGCAAAATATTCACTTCACGGGAAAACACTGTTAGGAGCCGAGTCAAGGTGAAGGGGAAACTAGTTGAACTTACCCAATTATGGAAGACAACAGGGGCTGCCCGAAATAAAAGTATCAAGTACTATAGTCCACCCTAAACCTATAACCTAATTTATAAAGTCGAGAAGAACACTTTATTTATCCTCTTCGTTCATCCTCAATTCTCACCAAATAAGCTGCCACTGATTAAAGTTAATCGAGAGAAGAGGGGGGAAGCATAAGATGCTGCTGATATCAAGTTGAGAGACTGAATCTGAGATAGAGATGTGGATTTACCATGAGGATCTCAGAGAAGGAATAATTGAAGAAATTCAAGCTAATGTTGTTAATAAAATGGTTTTGTGGTTTATTAGGATTCAGATTTGTATCTGCAACTGAAGAACAAGAAGGAGAATAAGATAAAGTTGTTCATGGAAAAGAACAAAGGTTTGATGAAATGGAAACTTTTGATGCTTCTACTGATACAAGGATTAAGATGAATAGGTTTTTATGTGAGTCGTGTACAAAGGATTTGAGCATAGAGGAATTGTGTTGGTCGTGCTGTTGATTTGGTTTCAATGAGCTAAAGCTGATAAATGGTGATGGATGAATCAAGAAGAAACAAAATTGAAACTGAGGATAAGGTCTGGTGGTGATAATATGTGACTAATAACAAGTGGACGAAAACATAACTTGAATAATTTTATAACGAAGAACGATTCCTTGAACTTACTTCTCTTATTGATTTCAACTTAAACTTTTAATTGCTTTATTTACTTTATTTTGCTTTTAAAATGTAAAACAAAAACCCACCTTTGTGACATTATAAGACAACTAAAGTATCTTGCTCCACGTGGGAACGAACTTAACTACCACCGTATTACTTGTTAATTAAGTGGAAAAAATAGTCACTAATTTCTTGTGGGTAAGACACGCATCAATTGTCGACAGTGGTTGTTCGAATAACACCGGAGCCTTTTCAGCATAACTGTTCCTAGAGTTGGAAAGAAATCCACAATTAAGCGTGCTCGGGTAGAAGAAATCCAGGAATGAGGGACCTCTCGGGAAACAATCCTGAAAAGCTGATGTTGGACGACCGCACCAACGCCTTTTAAATATCCCATACTATAGCAAAGTAAGAACAATATCAGTGGAATATCATGTAATTATAAATGGTATTAATGCGAAGTACGAAAACCCACTTAGGAGGGTAAGCTGGACGAGTAGGGATAAGTACTTGTCTCATGAGGTGTGAGGAAAATCAAAGTTCTTATTCTAGAGCCAGAAATAGCTCCAATCTAAGGGGGTGAGATTGTGTCACCTCATATTCCACAGTGGTCGGTCAAATGAAATGTACGTAATGATTTATTTTCAACTAATACTGAGAGACAATTGAGCATATCATCTTTGAATGCAGACATGCCAGAGCAGTCTAGAGGGGGGTTAATATCAACATAGACTCAGTAAGAGCCAGCTGCAACACAGTTTCAGAATGAGTTACTGGTTGGTTTTCTGATCACAATCGTAACAAGGAATAGCTTTATTCTCTTACAATTGGAGCATGGATTATATGGAAGGATCGTTGTGATGTTGTTTTTCAGGGATTCTCACTTAACCCTTGCACTACAATACATAGAATACATTATCATCTTACCTCTCATATGCATAAACCTCATAATGCTGCTTAATGAATTCTCAACTATCTAGATGGAAACCCCCATTAGAAAATATTTTGAAATATAACATAGATGGCTCTTTTGATCTTGATACTAACCAATTTGGAACTGGTATTTTGGTGCTTGATTCTACAGGTCACTGCATTGGGACAAAAGGAACCTACGAAAATGGAGCACTAAACCCAGAGATTGTTGAGTGCATGGCTATTCGTGAGGCGTTATTATGGGCAAAAAGCTTGAACCACTCAAGGATACATAACATATAGAGGCAAATGCAAAGCTCGTGATACAATCGATAAATGGTCATTCACTTCTCATCCAGTGGGAGAATAGGAATTTAATTAAGGAGATTGAACATTTAAGTTCTAATTTCAATTTATGCACTTTTGATTATGTCAGTAGAGATGACAATCAGGTGGCTGATGCGTTAGCAAGATCACCTAGAGAAACAACAATCTCTACTGAAATGTTTTAGTGACTTTGATTCTACTATATGTAATCTCCTAGCAGGAGATCAAAACTCTAGTCATTAAATAAAATTTCTTCTTTATCGGAATAAACTACCAGTGAGAGACCTTTCCAACACAATTGGCTTCTTAGTTTGAAAGAATTCTGCGGCTTAATATGCTCAGTCGTTTAAAACCCGACATTATCGGATGCCGCAATGGCTAATATGGATAATATTGTTAGTGGGTCAGATCATGACATACTTTGGATTTAAAAAAAACAGCTTAGAATCCTTTCTGAAGCCACATGAGACATGACCCGTCTATTGGGATGAACATGCCTACTGCATGTCGCTTCAAAACGGTCCCATATAGAAATTTTCTATGGAGCCAAAGGTGGGTATGAACTATGAAATACTTTAGCCAGTAAACATAATGATATCTTGCGTAGTTGCAGTGAACTTTTTTGTAGTTGCACAAACACATTCCCCGAACTTGAAAGGGGTGAACAAAATGAGACCCTTTTGTCAATCGGCATGACCCTATGAGTTTGTTTTCTTCAAACCGATGTGTCAGGGAATCTACAGTACATTTGACTATACGAGTTTTACGGACCAACGATGCCTTGTACTATGGTTGAAACTTGAAAGTAGCAGAAGCATGTAGTGTCCTGTCCACCACCGCCGTGAGACAAGTGTAAAAAGACATACTCTACTCTACAACCACATCATCTTAGACTTGAGGTTAACCTAACAAGATATACGTACTCCGTACTCTTTGAAACTCCTAGTATATCATTATTAAACGGCAAAAGAGAGTTAGAGGTTGAAAACCCTTGGAAAGAGGAGGTAGTTGACAGTTTATCGAAAAAAGAAAGGGAGAGTAGTTGACCCAAGCGACATCCCCATTCCCGTATCTCTTTCACAATCACAATCTCTATCCATCTCTTAATTTAATTGACGGTATAATAATGGAAAAGGTCAGGTATTGGGCAGTTGTTGGGCTTCATGTGGCATAATGTTAGTCTATGTCATTTTGATCTTTGACTTTGAAAATAATGTGTGACGATCTCATTGTATCAGCATGATGCTACTCTAATTTTTATGATGAGTTCATACAGTAGTCCGCCCAGATTTTCCTATAAATCTAATCTTGTTCTCTTGCAACCCCTAATAGAATTTTGCTTTTCCTTATTCTAGTTTCTAGCTCCGCTGCTAACAGAACCTACCGAAATTTTGAGAATAATTGGTCTTTGGAGAGCACAGTACGTTGTTACATTTACATGCAATTGGTATCTATCACGGTAAACTTTATTGTTTCCGTTAACATTTCGATGCTAAAGTATTTTCTGAACAACTGAAAGTTGCTAAACATGCATTTTAGGCTTTTAGCAATCCTGACATGCTAAATAAATTGAGGATTTTGAAATAAACCAATAAGATGAGCAGCAAAATTTTGATACAAGGATGGGGTGGAATTCCTATTTTTCAACTTCAGCCCCCAATATTTTGGTTCACAATTAGGCACGAGAGTACCTTAAGGAACACGTCTCCGTCCCAAATTAATTGAGCTATTTGTAATTTGCACAATTATTAAGGCAAGGAGAAAAGGGGAGTATGTTTAAGTATTTTTTACAGTTATACCCTTATGGATAATAACTAGTAGAACTTAGAAATAATTTATCTCTTAAATTATATCACAGTTTTTCGTAAACTTATACAGTTGAAAAGCATTTTAAAACACCTACTTAACAACGAATATAAACATTGCTATCAAATTATACATATTTCTTATAGTAATAATAATCAATTAAAAGGGTAGTTTCAGAAATACCTCCTTGATTAGTGAGATAACTCAATTATTTATGGGACAAAATCTGAAACCAATTAGCTCCATTAATTTGGGACGGGGGGAATATTAATATAAGATGACACCTGGTAAGAAATCCAGCGGTACAATAACCAAAAAATAAATAAATGAAAATCTATTGGGAAAAAGGGTTGCTAGTTCAGTCGGTCATCCCCATTCTTTAAAGGGTTGATGTGCTCTAAGAGGTCCATATTCGAGTCCCCGATGACGCAGTACTGCAGAAATTTGACATGAAATGTTGATTCTATGGGCGATGTATCATAATTCCTTACCGACTCGAGACATGCTTAGACATAGAGGAGTCGATGCTGATAAATTTGAATGTCCGCTATGCAATGTTATTGTCGAAACCGCGGATCACGTTTTATTGCACTAGTGTTATTCTTCCGAAATATGGAATTATTTCATAAAAGCAAGCCATATTTCATGGCCTAACCCACTCTGACTCTTCCCTTCTCCAATCTTACACTACAATTCATCCTCCAAGTAAACAAGTTTCTATGCCTAAACTCTAAAAACGTAAATGCAAGTGGATAGACAGGAGACAATGTCATCCATCGTTCATGTTACGTAACAGATATTACCATGTATATTCAATGAAAATGCTTGGAAAAGAAAGATCAAGGTAACAGATGCAGGGGCCTCTGACATACCTGACCTCCCAGGTCCCAAAAAATAAGCTTTGTATTTGATGCTTCAACCCAGCCAATGTTGAGACCAACTGTAGGAACAATTCGATCAGGGGGGGAGGCCTTCCACGTTTGAATACAACTTCAACTTCTCTAATAAAGTCTGCAAATAGATTTAAAAAAAAATCATAGTAAAGACAGCTTTCCAGATTGACATTAATATATAACCACACTTATCAATACACCATAAGCCGTATTGCATTAATCACCTGCATGAGTTCCTAAAAGGCCCTTAAATACAGTCATTGCCTGGATAACAACTCTAGTACTTCAATTTTGAAATTTTCTGTCAAAATTCTAACTTTCGCTCATAATTTTTACATGGAAGAGCAAACCTAAAGAAAGAACGAAAGTATAATAAAAGCTAAAAGTCTCAACAGAAATTCAAAGTTTCACATTAAATAAATCACACTTACTTAACCATCGAAACCGCTAACATACTTGAACACTAAGTTAGAATTATATGCTTGGATGAGTTTGCAGACAAAGGTCCCACCATTTGATATGCTTAGTGGTACTGAGGTAAAATAAAGATGGTTGTTTAAGAAGCACTTTCTTCCAGATAATCATAATCATGCTCCCCACCATCCTAACTAAGTTACTAACATGATCTTCACGTGACAAGAGTGAGCTTTTTGTGACACTATTGTGCTTGTCTATCACACGCAACCAGTAAAAGCGTGAACTCTGAACTAGCTCTTATGAGAGACTAGAGTCACTACATGTCAAGCCACAGGTATCATTGTTATAAAGCATTCTTCCGGCAATAGAAGTATCCACCCATTCATTGTTATATTAAGGTTTAAGAATAATAGTACTAAAACACACACCCTAATGCACATCATTAATCTAAAATTCTCAAGAAAAATATACATGATTGATGAAAATGGAAACGAATAATACCAGTATAGAAAAATATAGATTTAGTTACAAAGAACATCTTACAGTTTTTACCGCTTTGTCGATACCAAGAATAAGAACATGAAATTCCGTCTTACTGAACACGTACTTGCAGAGTCCATAAAACAGTGAGAACATTTTAACTTTTCTGTTCTTCTAACACGTTTTTTCCCCCACCTTAACTCTCAATAGTCATAACAACCAATTTTGCATAACAATATTATCTAACCAAAAGTAAAAAAAAAACCCTGCACATGGATAAGCAGGTGTCAAAATTTCTTGAAGAGAACCCCCCTTCAAAACCAGCCCAAACCCCGAACAATTTCATAACATTCTACAAGGAGGAAATTCAATAGGATAGGCTTTGCTAGGTAAAGGGTTTGCAAATCTGGAACTGCCATATTCAGCATCGTAATGTCAGCATTTGTACCCATCCACAACCTTGCAATTCATTTACCACCAGTTGATTCCACCCCCTCAGGTGCACTGCCGCGAGTAGAATGAACAAATTATATTCAGCCTCCATAATAAAAAAAAAAACACTAAAGCAGTAGCTACTATTGTTGATATTCGTGACACAAAAGACTAACTGTATCTTCTTTTCTGCAACTACTTCTCAAAAGAGTTCATTCATCAACCTTCACACAAACAGTACAAGGATGGAGCATGAACACTAGATAATAAGCCATACTGCCATCTCATTGCCTACACAGAAATAACTAAGCAAGCCTTATGAATGAACAACCAAGTAGATAAATAAAGGGATCTCTGAGATCTTAACACCGAAGGTTATATTAGCAGTACCAGGACAATTCTTCATTATCGAGTCTTAAATGAACTAAACAGATAATCCAAAGAGCAATAAAAGATGAAAGTAAATGATAAATTTATATGCTTGTAGAACAGAACACTCAAATATGAACCCAAATCTAATGCAAAAACACTAAGCAAAAGACAAAATCTATACCCACGTATGTTAACTTCTTTGTCTCCAATTCAGCTGCCACCTACAAAACACAACCACGCACAATTCCATCATATGAGATTTTAAAAACAAAAATCAAAAAAGGAGCTTGCCATTAACTCTTCAACTCAGCTGGAATCAACCAAAAGCAAAACTGAAACATCATCAACTCATGATATCAGAACACTCCTAAAACCCAAATTGAAGAAACAAAAAACAGATTAACTCACCTCAGAAAATAGACAATAAATTAAATGAGCAATCTTATTAGCAAACAGAGACATCTTCCACTTCATCACCATGGCCATACCATCATCACCAGGAATCACAATAGGAACCGGGTGAAGTAAACCGCAACCCTAATCAAGAAAAAGAACACTTAATCAAAACTATTACCAGGAAAATCAAGAGCTTTGAAAATTTACCCTAACCCTAATATTAAAAATTAAATTCCTGTAATCGAAGATGATGATGAAGAATGAGTCATAGATAATTACCCAATTAATCGCGAGTAGGATTTATAATTCAAAGCACAGACCACCACTGAAATCGATTATTTGTTAGAGGATAACTACTTCTACTCCACCTCCCGGATCTGGAGACATCGTAAAGAAGACGATGGAAGTCGACTGAGAGCAAATAATGAAACAGGTGAGAGAGGAAGTCAATGAGCAGACCCAATCTCCATTAAACTTTAAAGAGGAAAAAAACAAGAGAGATATAGAGATGAGGAACTCTGGTTGCGATGAAAGGGGAGAGAGAAGAAATTAAAGAGATAAGGTTCTTGGTTTTAACGTGAGATATTTAATCACATCCGTAGGTGAATTAGCAACCTCAATCCCTAGGAAATCTAACCACGGAAATATCTAGGCTCAGCAGTCGCGGCATCCGTAGTTGAAGAGGATTAATACAGTAATAAAAATTTGTTATACAACGACCGTTTTTAGGGATCGTGAATTTTTCCGTGTGTTTTTTCTCAATCATGTAAGAGATTGACTGGTCCCTGGTCAATTGACCGCCGTTTGAGGGTCGGGTGTGGGTAGTTAAAACCTCATTTTCCACTAGTGATATGTTTTCACTTAGCCATGTAAGAGATTTAAGCAAATATTTTGACTCTTCATAAAAAGTTGAGGAAGCCCACTATGATCCTACTGAAATGTGCATGAAATCCTCGTTGTCCACATAGTAAAGTATAAAAGCATATCCAATGGAAGATTTTTTTTTTAAGGTCGTATAGATAAATATTATCCAGTCCAAAGGTATGTCAGACCATTTTTCCTTGGGTTCATCACTTCTTTAGATCAACGTTGTATTTTGGATCTTTACATAAGGAGTGTGTTGCTAGAATTTATTGATTTGATTTATGAGGTTATTCGGATTTGGAATGATTTTTTCAAACAATAACGAATATCTATGATTCGAAATGAACCAGGATATGGTTTCAATTTTATTTGATAATTGCATGAAGTCTGATTATGTGATCCACTCTTTTATCCAATTTTCTATGAAATCTGTACGAATTCTTGTGTTCACTGCTTCTAGAGAAACACCAAACCATATAGCTCTTGCAAAAGGGATGAAACAAATTATATGTTGTTTTGTTTCTTGATCCCGTGATTTACACATTGGGCATTCCATATATATATATATATATATGTCTGCATTATGCGCCCCAAGTCTTGAATAAGTTGGGAGAGCTTTTTGAGCTAATTTCAAGACAAATAGTTTGATTCTCGGAATCGCTTGAATCTTTCATATCTTTTTCCAAGCTTATTCACTTGGGATATTGTTTTCTTGAACCTGATTTATGAGGAAATTGTATATATTTTTCGTCGAAAAGATTCCTGAAGGGTGATGTTGCCATCTTGTTTTATCTTGTTCTTGTTTTTTTTGAGATATGGCTAGAATTTTGCTTTTATATCTAGAGCGAAATAGTTATCAAGTTTATCTTGGTCCCTTCTATCTTCAGTAGATATTAACTCATTTACCCTTTGTGGAGCAGGCTCTTGATTATTAATGATTTTTTTTAATTATATTTGTATTGAGAACCTAATTATCTTTCCATATTTGTGTGGAAGCTCTGTTTTTGACTTGCCAGAAAAAAATTACCCATAATAAGGTTTAACCCCTTTTGTACGCTAGTCTAAATCTAGGATAATTTACAGGACCTAGAAAATTCCGGTGGATGAGAGTTTGGAAAGTATTTAGCTTTGAGGAGTTAAACCCAAAGTTGGTCTTGATCTGTAATTAGTCTGCTAGCTAGTTTAGTAAGAAGTGCGATATTAAATTGATAGGGGTTCATGATCCCTAGACATCCTTGGGAAATAGGCTTGCAAATCCTGACCCAAGCATTTATATATCCTCTTGTGCTCTTAGGCTTATCTTTCTTCCACCAAAAATCTCTTTGGATTCTGTCCAGGTGATCTAGCATTTCTTTTGGGAGGGATAGAAATTGCATCTGGTAAGTTGGATAACCTTGGAGGATGGGTTTTATTAGTACTATTCTGCATGCTTGGGAGAGAAGAAGAGAAGTTTAGATTTCCAACCTTGAAGGATAGCATAATATTTTTGGAGTAGAGGTTCAAAATTTTCTTTTTTATTTTAATCAAAGAAAAGAGAAGTTCCAAGATATATATCATTTTTGTCATTAAAGGGACTTTTAGGATTGCAATAATTTTCTCATATTTCGCATGAATTCTAGGGCTAAAGTAGGTACCCGATTTTTGAAAATTGGCCATTTGACCAGTAATCTCTCAAAAACTCGATAGAATATCTAGAAGGTTTTTGCGAATAAGAAGCAGTCGTCTACCAAAGACAGGTGAAAGATGTTCGGGGTATTCTTATTTATCTTAAGGCCCAAAATTTTCTTTTCAAGTACTGCATTTTCTAAGAGTTTAGAGAGAATATCCATGCAAATTAAGAACATATATGGAGAAAGCATATCACCCTGTCTTAGGCCTCTCGAAGTGGAAAATTTTGAACCCGGAGAACCGTTTAGAAGGATGGAGAATGAAGTGTTCGACATGCATTGCATTATGAGATTGATACAAGAGTCACCAAATCCTGCCAATAAAGTCGATTTAATGAAACTCCACTCCACTCCGTCAAAAGCGTTTGAAAGATTGGGTTTTGATTTTTTCATTGAGTGAATAAACTCATAGGATATGATAATGATATCAGTTATTTTCTCCCTGGAAAAAAAGCTGATTGATTGGGGGATATTATCTTATTTAGGATTGACTTTAGTCGGTTTGCTAATATCTTAGATATGATCTTGTAGATTGTATTACTTAAACTGATGGGTCTAAAATATGCTGGGGTTTGTGGGGTGGTTATTTTTGGAATCATAGTTATCAAAGAATAGTTTAATTCCGGATTTAGGATTCTCGAGTTAAAAAATCTTGAACTTCATGAATTATATTTGGACCCAATAAATTCCGGTTAGCTTTAAAGTAGCCTGGTTGAAATCCCTTTAGTCCTAAAGCTCCCACTGAATCATATTAGAAACTGTATTCCAAATGTATTCTTCCGAAGGAATAACGGGTAAGGAGGAATTTTCAGCCTCGAAAATGCATGGTTCATTAATATTTAATAAGTTTTCCACATAGTTGTTATTCTGCGAGGTGCATATCTGAGTAAAGTGGTTTACTATAAGGGTATTGATTTGATCTCTATCGGGAATTCATATATCCGATGGTTCTCTAAGATAGTTTATAGCATTGATTCTTTTCTTATTGGATGTTGATGCGCGGAAATATTACGTGTTTTGGTCATATTCTTTGAAAAATTTATCCCTTGAAATTTGATGGTAATAGTCATTTTCTATTTTGTACCATTTACCTAATTATACTCGGAGATTTGTTATTTTATCTAAATTTGCAGAAATATTTCCGGATCTACAGAGGTTTTCAATCATATTATTCATGGATTTTATATTTTTATGAACATTTCCAAAAACATCAGAATTCCATTGAGATAGATCTGAAGATAAGAGTTGAAGCTTCAAATTGATGTTTTTATCTTGCGTGTTATTGGAGTGAAAATTCCATGAGTCGGCAACCATCGAGGATAGAGTAGGATGTGACAGCCAAGATATAATGCATCTAAATGGTTTTTGTACTTTTTGTTTTTCCAGGTTGGAGTCAAGTAGAAGCGGGGTATGATCTGAACCAACTCTAAGTAGGTGGATTAACTTTGTGTCGGGGAAAGGAGGTTAATGCCCTGTTTATTCGTTCACATATATTGACATCACTTTTTCTGTTATATGACCATGTGAATGGCGCTCCTTCGTATCCAACATCTTGAACACCCAAAGAGTGCTTGAGCTAGCTTTGTTTCCACCTTGTTTTTCTTCTGGATCCAGAATAAATTAAGGTCGCCTATTACGATCAAGGGTTATTGACCTGTTGAGCGATGTTAGCAATATATGACCATTGTTTGATTTTGGCTTCCGGATCAGCTGCACCATATACACAAGTGATTAACACCTATATCTCTCCAAATTTTGTTTCAAAGTGGCACACATTGAGTTTTGATGATATTAGATGCATTTCTATATTATTGTACCATGCAATCACCAACCTGTTGATGGTGGTTTATATTTTAGGGTGAATCTGTAAAAGTATGTCTACCTGGCCCGACATCAGAAGTAGTAGACCTTGATATGTATATATTCCGTAAGGAATTTAAATAATATATCAAAATCTGATGAGTGCATATGCCTCACTTCATATTGTATTGAAACTCAAGCTCCTAGATGAATTGTTCACTAGTATAAAGCCTAATGAGTATTTAAGTTCCTAGATGCATTATTCACTAATTCCGGAGCCTGTTGAGTATCTATCTTGTGGTGTGTTCCCAGCTGAACTCTTAATACGGATGCGATATGACAATTAATGTTCACCCTCAGCTGAGTAGCATTAACTTCCCGAAGTGTCAGAATTAAGATGTGCATGAAGGTACTCAATCATAGGCGCGCAAGCTGCGCCAGTGAGACCAAAGCTGCGTTGTTTACCAAGATAAAAAAATTAGTGATTTTGTATCAACGTGCAAAATTCACCAAAAATTGATTAACTTTGTGTCATTTCAAAAATTCAAAATTTTGACCTAATTTTGTCGTTCTACAAAAAAAAAAAGGTTTTTGCCCTAAAACTGAGCCTGCATGATATCTTTATCCCTATTGGTCGAGACCAAACCTAGGAAAGCTAGGAAACCAGTCCATCATGGAGCTAGTAGGAGTAAATCCTACCAAAAGTGGGAAAATAGGAAGAAAAGGGAAACCGTGACTAATATGGACGGTAGCAAAGAGGCATAGCCGCATCACTAGGCCGGCCAATTTTCCCTAACTTCCACCTCCCCTAACCGACCGGCCTTGCTCCATATTGCTCATAGCCTACCTGCTCCATTCCGGCCAATCTAACTAGTCTAGCTCCTCCCATGACCGAACAAGCATGTCTCATGGTGCTCGCATGTCACCCCTGTTAGAGTACTGCTTGGTCAAACTCGAAATCGTTTATATATCAAGCTTGTTTGTCAATGTTAGTGATCAAAACTATAAGTCTTGATTTATAGTCTACTTATAGTGATGTCTCAAAATAGGATAGATTGTGTAGTTAATCAGTAGACTTCACGACGTTATTTTTTTGAAGACGAAGAACCACTAAAGAGATCTTGTGGAACCTCATCAACAAAAAATATGTGGAGACTAAAACTCATCTATCACTTGGAAAGTATATTTCTACTCTATCTCCTATATTGAGATAAAAGTCGTATTACTATATAGTATTCGATTATGCACATTTGAGATTTCGAGCTGAGTTTAACTCGCTTATATATTTCTCGAAATATGTGTTGATAATCCTTCGCTTCAACCAAGTTCATCTTATATTCTTGACAAAAGTCAAAAGATGATCATGTGAAAATCTCCGAGTAACATCTTACATGTTTTGTGTGATACAATCATTAGGTGTATACTTGGAATGTTTCGTAATGATTATTCCAATAACTTAAAATTGCTTCGATGTTAATAGTTCGTGAAAATAGCTATTGTCATCCTCTAAGAATGTTTCAATGATTGAAATAGAGTTTAGAACACTTAACCATCATTGGATTATGAGCATAGTATGTGTGCTTGCATATATGTGATCCATATCCGGAACTATAGTATGCATACCCGTATGCGTTGTTGATATTTCAAATTAAGTTGTAGTAATAAGTTCGTTGAGACTTGTCAAAGCAAAAGATTTTAGACTTATAAAACTTAAAAATAGAAAACTTATTGCAAAATTGATTTCAAGATATTAAAAGTAACCAAGACACTAGATTCCTCTATTACACATGAATGAACGATACCAAATATGTTTCAAAACTCTAACTATCCTTTAAGTCCTTTATTTCTTAATTCACACATAATCAAACATATTCCCAAATATTAACTGTATTCCCTAAGTATAGACTATCAATCAATTAAACAAAGTATAATCTATCAAATTGAATCACAATTAATTAAGAAATTATGTGAACATTTAGAACTCCGCAAAAGCGGTGATTGAATGAATTATAAATTGTAAATTAGAGAAAATAAAATTGTTACCAATCATTCATGCATAGATAGCTTCATCCATTGCATTGGTTGCGCGAGAATTAGCTCATCATCATGGAAACACGCTCAAAATTCATTTTTATTGCTCAAAGGTGTTTACAAAGATGAAATGGGAGAAACAATGATAAAACAGTGATTTTCTGTTCTCTCCCAAAAACTCTCCCCAAATGTGTTCTCTAGCTCTCTATTTATACACACAAATACACATAACTCAAATATATTCTTCCATAACTCCAAAATCTTCTTCTTTTTAATTAAAAAATATCTTCTTTAATTCGCAGAACAAAATCCAAGATAAAATCTTCTAAGGATATCTTTCTTGTTTAATACAAGATAACTTCCTTTTTCTTCAAAACTTCATGTTTGTAAGGCAAGAAGATATTCTTAGCTTAAAGATAATAAATCCTTTACCGTTGAAACCAAATTTCCCGCCAATTTTTTCTTTTCAGATCAAGGAAGAAGATGGAGCCCCGTTAACCAGTAATGGGGTGCGATTAGCAGTTGGTTCCCTGGGGTGCCCCTTGTCCAAAACTGAGAGTTCGAATAACATGTGTCCTCCGGGGGTCCAAATAGCACTTTTTGAGCAACTTTTTCTACACAAGTGTATTTCTCCAAAAACACCTACACAAACATAAAAACACCATAATAAGTATAAAATCAAGCACTAGCAATAGAGACACTGAGGAAAATTCAGATACAAAAATATGTCTATCAAATACCCCCAAACTTATTATTTGCTAGTCCTCGAGCAAATATAATATAAAATGTCTACACTTAGCACGTGCAGCAAGCCGTTAAACCGCTAGGTGGCCCTAGCGGCGGAGTGTTGAGGGTTTACCAGAGGTGTACCCACAAAACCTTTACTCCAGACCCTATCTATCTTCACTGAACCGTGGAAGGCATTAAAGAATCTCCTTGGTTGGCATACAATCACTGACTATAGGAGGAAGTACCCTGATGCGAAATTCCAATTGTTATGCACGAGTTTGCACTCAGTATACTAAAATTCATATATAAGTGACAGAGCTCTACTCATATAGTTTCTAGACATCATAACCGGAGTCAACCAATCATATGGAAAGATTAAGAAGATGGATAAAGAGAAAATAGATGGTAAAAGTGAACGATGTTTCCCATATCTGTCTGAAGGCCTTTGCCAAGATGAACCTATCCTAATGGACTGAGATACTGTTCTGACTAATATCAACACAACTGGCATATACAAGGGGACCAGTGGTCGATAAACCTAACTCTAGGTCAACACAACTGGCATATACAAGGGCACCAGTGGTCGACTTTATTGAATTTATTCCGGTTGGTCTGATGGTCTGGTCTCAAACTTTTTTTTTTGTATCTCAATCACGCTATTTCACCTAGCAATGGTAACAACTTGAGTCGTGTGCCCCACCAAATCACTTAAGAAATAAAAACAGAAGGGATTAGGATCCAACGAGTTATGGCGAAACTACCATGTTTTTATTTTAATTCTAACACCTGAGCTATGTGCTTTTATGAATAGACTCTTTAGATGTTTCTATCTAATAAGATTGGTTCCTCAACTCCTACAACCAAGATGTTCCCATCCGCTTAGATTGGTTAGTGCCAACCTTAATAAGCATAAATTTCTAGGCTCTGGAGTTTATTTATTGCAACTAAAAGCTAACAAAAAGTTTCTTCCCCACCCCCAAACTTAAATCTAACATTGTCCGCAATGTTTCTAATGAAAGAGCAATACCAAAAAGCAAAGTAACATGAGGAATCAGTAAAGAGAGAAATCGGAAAGATAGTACCTGGGTGAAGAGAGAAATCAAAAACTAATATACAACATACAATCGCCTCGATGGTCAATCAAGGGTAAACAGGGTCCTACAGATGGACCTCCTCAACATCACCAGTAGGAAAGGGATCTAAAAAAGGGTTTCACTCTCTGACCGTTAACATTCGAAGAACTACTACCATCTGGTGTCTCGATCTCAACAGCTCCACGAGGAAAGACAGTGTGAACAATAAAAGGACCCGTCCACCGAGAACGTAACTTCCCAGGGAAAAGATGCAAGCGGGTATCATAAGAAGAAATTTTTGACCTGGAGAAAATGAATTTCTTAAAATATTCTTATCATGCACAAGTTTCATTTTGTTCTTATACTCATTCGCACTATCGTAAGCATCTATACGAATCTCTTCCAACTCATTGAGCTGGAGTTTCCTATGGGCTCCTGCCTTGTCAAGTGAAAAATTTAGCTGCTTAACAGCCCAATAAGCTCTATGTTCTAACTCAACAGGTAAATGACATGCCTTTCCATACACAAGTCGATAAGGCGACATTCCATTGGGGGTCTTAAACACAGTACGGTAAGCCCATAAGGCATCAGTAAGCCTAGACGACCAGTCTTTCCGATTAGGATTAACTGTTTTCTCTAATATACGCTTTATCTCCCTATTGGAAACCTCTACCTGACCACTAGTCTGTGGATGATATGGGGTAGCTACCTTATGTGTAATACCATATTTCTTCATCAAAAGCCTAAAAGGTCCATTACAAAAGTGCGACCCTCCATCACTAATTATAGCGCGGTGTACCAAAACTGTGTATATTATTTTTCAAGAACTCAATCACAACCCTATGGTCATTGGTTTTACACGCAACCGCCTCAATCCCTTAGACATAGTCTACAGGACAAGGATGTAAAGTTACCAAAAGAATTAGGAAACACCCATAAAGTCAATACCCCAACATCAAAGACCTCAACAACTAAAATAGGGTTCAAGGGCATCATGTTCCTACGGGAAATGGTTCCTAATTTTGGAACGTTCACAAGTAACACAGTAACTGTGGGAGTCTTTAAACAACGAAGGCCAATAGAATCCACACTGCAATATTTAGCAGCAGTCTTCTTAGCACTAAAGTGACCCCCACAAGCATGATCATGACAAAAGGAAATAATACTGGACTGGTCATTCTCAGGTATACATCTCCTAATAATCTGGTCTGGACAATACTTAAACAAATAAGGATCATCCCAAAAGAAGTGCTTCACCTCGGCTAAAAACCTAGAACGATCTTGTTTACCCCAATGTTGGGGCATTCGACCAGTAACAAGATAATTCACTATATTCGCATACCAAGGTGCTTGGGTAACAAAGAACAGTTGTTCATCAGGAAAACTATCCCTAACAGGAGGAATCATTAAGGGTATCCACAACAAGCCTAGACAAGTGGTCTGCTACTACATTTTCTGCACCTTTTTTATCTCTAATGTCTAAGGAAAATTCCTGCAACAATAGGATCCATCTAATCAATCTAGGTTTAGTATCCTTCTTGGAAAGAAGATACTTCAAAGCAGCATGATCAGTAAAGATTATGACCTTAGAACCTAAGAGGTAGGATCTAAACTTGTCTAAGGCAAAACAATAGCTAATAGTTCCTTCTCCGTAGTGGTATAGTTCAACTGGGCATCATTCAGAGTTTTGCTAGCATAGTAAATCACATGAAGTAACTTATTTTCTCGCTGACCTAGCACAACACCAATAATAATCTGAAGCATCACACATGATCTCAAAGGGTAGGTTCCAGTTGGGTGCCTGGACTATGGGGGCGGTAGTGAGTAAATTCTTAAGCTTCTCAAAAGCCTCTAAACAAGCATCATCAAAGACAAACTTAACGTCTTTTGCAAGCAAATTGCAAAGAGGTCTAGAAATTAAGCTAAAATCCTTAATGAATCGACGATAAAAACCTGCATGCCCTAAGAATGACCTAATATCTCTTACGGTTTTTGGGACCTGTAAAGTTTTAAGGTCAACTTTGGCTATCTACCTCTATACCCTTCGAAGATACGATATGCCCTAGAAAATTCCTGAACGAACCATGAAGTGACATTTCTCCCAATTAAGCACTAAATTCTTTTCCTTACACCTAGTCAAAACTAATGACAAATGATGCAAGCTCATCGAAAGACGAACCAAACACTGAAAAATCATCCATAAAGACCTCTAAGAACCGTTCTACCATGTCAGAAAATATGCTCAACATACAACGCTGAAAGGTCGCAGGGGCATTACATAGCCCGAAAGGCATGCGTCTATACGCAAAGGTACCAAAGGGACAGGTAAAAGTGGTTTTCTCTTGGTCTTCTGGGGCAATAACAACCTGATTATAACCGCAGTATCCATCTAAAAAGCAATAATGGCTACGTCCAGCTAATCTCTCTAGCATTTGGTCGATGAAGGGAAGGGGAAAGTGGTCCTTCCTAGTGACCTTGTTCAATTTCCTATAGTCAATACAGACACGCCAACCCGTGGTCACCCGGGTTGGGATTAACTCATTGTTATCATTCTGGACTATAGTAATACCGGATTTCTTGGGAACAACCTGAACGGGGCTGATCCACTTACTGTCTGAAATGGGGTAGATAATGCCTGCATCTAACAGCTTAAGAACCTCGGTTCGAACTACTTCTTTCATATTAGGGTTCAGTCGACGTTGCATCTCCCTAGAAGGTTTGGTGTCACTCTCTAAATAGATCTGATACATACAACCACTAGGACTTATACCCTTAATGTCTGATAGGGTCCACCTTAAAGCTTCCTTGTTATTCTGAAGGACAATCACTAGCCTACTTTCCTGATCACTATCCAAGTCGGATGCTATAATCGCAGGTAAAGTTTCAGATGGGCCTAAAAACACATACTTCAGGGAATCTGGTAATGGTTTAAGGTCCAACTTAGGAGGCTTTTCTAACGAAGGAACTAGGGTAGACTCATAAACGGGTAGAGGTTCGAACTTAGGTTTCCATCCATTACTAGTTTCTATCAAAGAGGTTGAATCTAACAAAGCATTCATCTCATTAATCACATCGTCATCATCAAAATCAATCCCAAAGTGGGCTAGGCATTTATCTAATGGATCTTCTAACAAAGTGTTTCATAATGACTCCTCGACTAATGTTCCTATCATGTTCACCTCTTCTATGTTCGAGTCATCTAGTTCAGAGGGTAGCTTACTAATATTATAAATGTTCAGCTCAATAGTCATATTACAAAAAGGCAAATTCATAATACCATTTCGACAGTTAATGATCGCATTGGATGTAGCTAAAAACGGGAGACCTAAAATCACAGGTATTTGGTTCTCTGGGTCAGGGACAGGTTGGGTATCTAGGATAACAAAATCCGCTGGATAAATAAACTTGTCGACCTCAATAAGAACGTCCTCGATCACACCACGAGGAATTTTAACGGACCTATCAGCTAACTGAAGTGTCATCTGGGTAGGTTTCATCTCACCAAGTCCTAGCTTAAGGTACACATGGTATGGCAGTAAGTTCACATTGGCTCCTAAGTCAAGCAAAGCTTTCTCGACACGGTGTTTACCTATTGTGCAAGAAATAGTGGGGGACCCTGTGTGTTTATACTTAGGAGTAGTGGTATTTTGAATAATAGAACTCACATGACTAGCTAAGAAGGCTTTCTTCTGGACACTAAGTTTTCGCTTTCGCGTACACATATTCTTAAGAAACTTGGCATAAGCGGGAATCTGCTTAATCGCATCTAACAATGAGAGGTTGATAGTAACCTGCTTGAAAACCTCCAATATATCATTAAAGTTGGACTCCCTCTTAGTTGGAACTAGCAGCTGGGGGAACGGGGCTTTGGGAACAAATCCGGGCTCAGCATGACCCTCATTGGTATCTTTGGAGACTCTATCAGTCTCCTCATTTTCTGGCTCAGAAGGGTGAACTACAGCATGTTCACCATCGGGCATGGAAACCTTATTGTCAACTTTCTTTCCACTCCTAAGGGTTGTTATAGAATTCACATGATTGTACGATTTCTCTCCTTTAGGGTTAGGATCAGTTTGACTAGGGAATCTTCCATCTTCTCTTTCACTAAGAAACTTAGCTATTTGGCTGAATTGAAGTTCTAAGTTAGCAAGAGACTGGGAATTATTTTTCTCATTCTGAAACTGGAGTTGACCTGAAGAGTTCTTAGCATAACCAAAACCCGGGAGAGGCTGAGAATTACTAGACTGTCCTTGATTCTGACCCTTAGACCAAGAAAAATTAGGATGGTTTCTCCAACCAGGGTTGTAAGTCTATGAGTATGGGTCAAACTTCTGACGGATCTCAAACCTAGCATTGTTATAGACAACATGGGCTTGCTCTTCACTAACCTGACCTTCCCAAAACGAGTTATTGGGTTCTACTCCACAACTAGACACTTGAGAGGCTATAAACCTATCATCAGGTTCAACAAGAGACCTATGTTTAGGATGATTCAATTCCAAAGCTTCCAACCTTCTAGACAAAGCAGCAAACTTAGCATCAGACCCAAAGATTGTATCTACCACATTGGTGCTACTTCTATTGACCAAGAGTCTTTTGGGGGGTTCAACACAAGACTCCCACTGTTGGGATTTTTCAGCGACAGCTCCTAAGAAGGTGAAAGCAGCATCATCACTTTTACTAGTGAACTCACCAGCGTACATAGACTCAACCATGGTTTTGGTTGAATAGTCTATACCATCATAAATAATCTCTACGAGTTTAATCTTATGAAATCCATGGTGAGGACACTGGGATAGGAGATCATTGAATCTCTCTAAGAACCTATAAAGAGACTCTCCCTCTTGTTGCACACTAGCACTAATTTTCTGCCTAACAGATGCAGTTTTATGCTTAGGGTAGAATTTCATATAGAAAGCACCAATAAGTTCCTGCCATGTTTCAATGGATTCAGATGGTAGGTTGTTCAGCCAGGTCTTGGCTTTATCTCTCAAGGAAAAGGGAAACATCTTAAGTTTCAAGACTTCATCAGTAAGGTCTTTTATTCTAATTGTCCCACAAATTTCCTCAAAGTCCGTAATATGAAAATAAGGGTTTTCATCGTATTTCCCTAAGAATATAAGATCATCTGAATAATACTAGGTTTTATCTCGAAATTAGCCGTAGTGGCTGGAAATTTAATGCACGAAGCTCGGATGGACCTAGTTGGGAACATGTAATCTTTCAAAGTTGCCGTCGCTGGCACAACTGAAGTACTAGGGGTATTTTCCTCACGAAGAGACAGATTCTCAAAATTGAAGTTTCCAAAAACAGGGCTCTCAAAAAAAGATTCTTCGAGCTCCCCGCCTTCACAAGAAGAACTACTAGGTTTACCACTAATCAATCGACCTGGAGTGTTTCTTTTCCAATCCCGCTCTTTAATAACCTTGGGCATACACTAGAAAAACAAAAGAAAAAGAAAGAAATCCTAAAAGGAAGGGAAATTCTATGTAAACACAAACAAGGCTGACTCCACCAAAGCAAACCTAAAGATTTCTAGCAAACAAAAAGCATGATGGCTCCACTTAGACTGTTTCTAGACCAGCTTCTAATCCTTCGAAAGGGAATTCGATACAATTTAAGCAAACCCCTCTGGAATCAATCCGAGTTTAAATAAGTTGAATCGAGACGAGGGAAGCTCAATGGAGCTTTGATACCCAAGGACTCACCGGCGTTACAAGGAGGCGTATTCAACTCACAGAAACCATCATGAACTTTGAAGCATGCTTAAAAGAGTAACCAATATTTTTTGAATGACTTTCCTATTAAGGTCGTTACCCTATAGGTCTCGTTCTAGTCAAATTTTAGGCTTAGGTTTGCGTTTGGTTTCGTTTTCCTAAGGCGGGCAAGAAGGGAACGGTGATGAAATCCGAACCCTTATCTTGTATGGCTAGTCCTTGCCCTTTACTAGGAAATTAAAGCAACCATTTTCAAATCCTCAGTATATGTGCAAACGAAGGAATACAGTAACTCGCTGACAGGAGATTCGCGAGTGTTTCGACAAACTTACCTCCCGTACCAGATGGGGGATGAACCGTTGAAGTCGACTCGGGCCACGACTCCTATGTCATGTACGAACCCGAGGCGCCGAGGCGACATCGTAATCGTCGTCCTTCTCTGCAAACAGTTTATATTTAAACCACCCTCCCGTAGGGTTTAAAAAATAAATAAAGTCCCAGAGTCCACAGTCCAAAGTCCAAAAATAAAGTGCAAAAGAAAAAAATAATCAAAAGAAATTCTAAAATTTTTTTTTGTCTCTATCTCTCTGTTTTTTTTTAATTAATTTTTATTCTCCTTTTCTTTCGCTCTTTTCGCTTTGCTTTTACTCCAAATCTTTAAGTATTCACCAAAATCTTTGGCAAATTTTTTTTTCGCTCCAAATTCTAAAATCTGTAAGGAAAAGACAAAAACCCAGAAACGTAAAGAAGAACAAATAAAATAAAAATGAAAAACAAATAAAAACCTAAAAAAAAAATCTAAAAACTCTATCCTAAAGACAAGTCCGCGTCGGCGGCGCCAAAAACTTGGTAGGTTGGGAAACCTACAATAAAATACTGCAAGTGCACAGTGTCTAACTAGCAGAACAATGGCAAGTATAGGTCGTTCCCACGAGGAGCATCAAATACTACTACTAATTAATATCAAAACTAACTAATCGAGAAGATGATGTTTGAACGATTTTGTGAAATTTGGAACAAAATGAAATAATAATAATTCTAACAGTAAACAAAATGAGAGCGGGTTATTAGGATTTTCGGTTTCCACCAATTAATTATGCAAATTCTACTAGTCATTAAAAATATATTCCATGCATTTTCAAATATTGTTTCTCCGCTGTAATTTTCTTCGCTTCATGGGTGGTGATTCTAAAGCATTACCTATCAATCCTAAAGCATATCACGTCAAAGAACTTAACCAAAGCACGCCATATCAATTGAAAAGCATAAATAATCAAGAAAATCACATGAACAATAAAATACCAAGCCATATGAAAAAAAAATACTAGTCATTCAAATCATTATTGAGCATATATATGCAGAGTTTACACAATTAAATTGGTTTCTACATAAACCCTAACATGACTCTAGATAGACATGGCTTTCTCAAAAGCCATAAACATATTAAAATCAAACTCTAGCTAATGAAAAATGAAGAATCGAAAACAAAGCTTCAAAACCCTTCTCTACTTACGGCCTTGTGGTCGGGCTCTCCTCTCAAATAGTCGACACCCCTTCTTATAACCTTCCATTTATTTTATTTCATTAATCAAAGAATCAAAATAAATTATTCTATGAAAATATCTTGCATGCAAGTTGATGTCGTCATCAGTATCTTTCCCCAAATAGTATTGCCACCTCGTTCTTCCAATGAAATAATAATCTCTCCTTATTTCCAAAATCTCCCAAATGAAGAAAGAGTTACTTTATTTCCAAAATAATCTCACATGTAAATATTCCTCAATTAATTCTTCACATGGCAAATAAATTATCTTTTCCGGTAGAATATATTTGTAATAAAGTAAGAAAGATAAAATACTCCTATTTCCAGTTTGCATGTGTCAACTCCACTTTGATTTCAATTCATTTGCTGCGTTTGTGCCTCGCTTATGAAACAATTTTATGTTGCTGATATATATGGAGATACCAGGCCAGTTACATTTTGTCATTTTTTTAACTGTGGTTGCTGATATATGGAAATACCAGGCCAACCTCATTTCATCATTGTGGTTGCTGATATATAAAAATACCAGGCCGACCCCATTTCATAATTGTGATTGCTGATACATGGAAATACCAGTCCAACCCGGCTGCTGATACATGGAAATACCAGGCCATCATAATAAGTGTTGCTGATATATAGAAATACCAGGCCAGCATAATTGATCATTGTGGTTGCTGATACATGGAAATACCAGGCCAATCACATTTCATCATTGTGGTTGCTGATATATGGAAGTACCAGGCCAGCCACATTTTTTCATTTTCGTCACAAACACCATTAAGTCTCACATTTTGCTGTTTATTTGCTGGATGATCAAATTCACTTGTACTTTCTACAAATGCACTAAAATAGTATTAGTAACTAAAATATTGTATCATAGCTAATATAAATATGGGTATAAAATGTAGCATATACATGCTTATCAACACCCCCAGACTTATATTTTGCTAGTCCTCGAGCAAAACAGAGATATTATGCAATTGATAATTTTTTAATTTTTTTAATTTTCTATTTTATTTTTTATTTTTTAATTCTAAGGAAAGTGAAAACCTGCAAAAATATGGATAATTACCCACTCCCCCGCATTAAGTTGTAGTAATAAGTTCGTTGAGACTTGTGAAAGCAAAAGATTTTAGACTTATAAAACTTAAAAATAGAAAACTTATTGCAAAATTGATTTCAAGATATTAAAAGTAACCAAGACACTAGATTCCACTATTACACATGAATGAACGATACTAAATATGTTTCAAAACTCTAACTATCCTTTAAGTCCTTTATTTCTTAATTCACACATAATCAAACATATTCCCAAATATTAATTGTATTCCCTAAGAATAGACTATCAATCAATTAAACAAAGTATAATCTATCAAATTGAATCACAAGTAATTAAGAAAATTATGTGAACATCTAGAACTCCGAAAAGCGGTGATTGAATGAATTATAAATTGTAAATTAGAGAAAATAAAATTGTTACCAATCATTCATGCATAGATAGCTTCATCCATTGCCTTGGTTGCGCGAGAATTAGCTCATCATCATGGAAACACGCTCAAAATTCATTTGTATTGCTCAAAGGTCTTTACAAAGATGAAACGGGAGAAACAATGATAAAACAATGATTTTCTTTTCTCTCCCAAAAACTCTCCCCAAATGTGCTCTCTAGCTCTCTATTTATACATACAAATACACATCACTCAAATATATTCTTCCATAACTCCAAAATCTTCTTCTTTTTAATTAAAAATATCTTCAGAATTTTTCCTTCTCTTTATTCTATATATTTCTTTACTAAACCCATATCTTCTTTAATTCGCAGAATAAAATCCAAGATAAAATCTTCTAAGGATATCTTTCTTGTTTAATACAAGATAACTTCCTTTTTCTTCAAAACTTCATGTTTGTAAGGCAAGAAGATATTCTTAGCTTAAAGATAATAAATCCTTTACCGTTGAAACCAAATTTCTCGCCAATTTTTTCTTTTCAAATCAAGGAAGAAGATGGAGCCCCCTTAACCAGTAATGGGGTGCGATTAGCAGTTGGTTCCCCGGGGTGCCCCTTATCAGTTAGGTGCCGCTTGTCCAAAACTGAGAGTCCGAATAACATGTGTCCTCCGGGGGTCCAAATAGCACTTTTTGAGCAACTTTTTCCACACAAGTGTATTTCTCCAAAAACACCTACACAAACATAAAAACACCATAATAAGTACAAAATCAAGCTCTAGCAATAGAGACACTGAGGACAATTCAGACACAAAAATGTGTCTATCATGCGTACATGTTAGTTGTGAAAGTCTGGTAGCCTAAGTACACATACTGGCATAAGGTTTGGGTCCGAGAATTTTGTTGTGTTTGGAGGTATGCGTACCCGTTCGCGTACTGGTGAACCCAAACTCAGTCCGGCTACTTAACGTTTGCATACTTGAGTGGTTAAAGTTCTAAAAATAGGCTTGTTCATGAACTAATACATTTATATAATAAGGAATGCATTCTATGCAAACCGTGGCTATAATGTTCATGAATTGATTCGAGTGAATCAAACTGATTTTGCTTCAATTGTGTTCTTGTATACTTCTATGAGAATATCGCAATTGAACAACTCTAAATCTAGTTTCATTTGAGTCATTTGAACTAGTTTTGGTTAAGATGAATAAGGTTGATATGAGAGTGTTCATATAACTAACTTCGGTTAACTATTGTTGAGCCAACATAGTGTACAGTTTATGTACGGCTACTCAAACCTAAATGAAGGTACATTTCATTTGTATATAACAAGCTAAGTTCGATCTAACAATTGAAAGATATTAGCTTGAATCTAATCAGGTTTTCATCTAACGGTGAATATTGAATGCTTTGTTACCAAGGTAACTTAGATTGCAAACCCTGATTTGAAAACTATATAAGGGAAAACTCTAGGAACTTGGAAACCTAATCCCCACACCTTCTGTGTGATACTAGTTGCGACTAGAGTCGATTCTCCTTTAAACTTAGGTTTTTCACTAAACCCTATAGGTTAACGACTTGAAGACTTAATTGGGATTATGAAGCCAGACCCAACTATTTTCTCTGTAGTTGCGTGTTCTGATCTTACTTCTACTATCGTGATTGAGTATTATCTTTGCTAAGATTTTCTTGAGATTTATCTCCGATAGGTAAGATTAGAAGTAGTCACAAACATCTTCCTCTCATCATTTGTGATTCCACAATATCTTGTTTCGCTTCCATACGATTAAGATTATTGTGAGGTGATTGATAATACTAGGTTGTTCTTCGGGAATATAAGGCCGGTTTATCAATTGGTTCATGTGCACCTTGATTTATCAAAAGACGGGACAAAACTCATATGTATTTCTGTTGGAGACAAATTTATTTATTCCAATAGACTTTTATGTGTGAGACAGATTTATTTATCAAGTCTTCGACTTTGGGCCGTAGCAACTCTTGGTTGTGGGTGAGTTCAGCTAAGGGAATCAAGTGCGTAGAATCCCGCTGGGGCTCTGAGCCGTAAGGAGTGCAACTATAACTTGATCAGTGTGAGATTGGTTAGGGCTCAACTACATTCCAGTCTAAAGTTTATTGGTAGTAGGCTAGTGTCTGTAGCGGCTTAATACAATGTGGTGTTCAAAGATGGACTACGTCCCGGGTTTTTTTTCATTTGGGGTTTCCTCATTAACAAAATTTCTGGTGTCTGTGCTATTTCTTTTCTGCATTATATTTTGTTATATAATAGAAATATCACAGGTTGTGCGTTAAGTTCAATTAGTTCTTGAATCCGACCTTTGGGTTGTTGATTGAATTGATTGACACTTGGATATTGGTTCGTGATACCATCCAAGTTATTTCTCATATTCAATCGGGCTAGCAAATTCCTATTTGTTTGATTGCAGATTAAATTGAGAAATTGAGATATAACTCTTTGATATACTTTTCTATAGATCGGATCTGACTGTCTAGTTGATTCTCTTGAAAGTATATTAGAGTTTGTGTATTCATATTGCTGAACGAAATATTAGGTGTGATTGTTAGAGACCCGCTTTTTCAATTGGTATCAGAGCAGGAAAACACTATAAACCTAATAAGTTTGTGTTTGAATGATCCTTAAAGTTTGTCCTTATGGGAAATTACTTTGGGAAACTTTTTCTGGGAATCTGTAACGCACGCCAGAAGTCCTTAAGGATTGTTCAAAGCTTATTATCTACTAGACCTCTGGTATCCCTAGATAATATCTCTTCATCTAAGACATTGGAAATTCTAGATGATGAAAAACAGTCTAAAGGAAAAATTAAAAGTTCTTCTAAGAAAAATCGCTCGAGAAAACGAAGTCAAAGCTCAAAGGTATGGAATCTCACTAGATTGCTTCTTAATCTTTTTGAGGAATACTATCATGGTGGATCTATTGACAAAGATCTATTTAAAGCTTTTGAATGGGTTCTCAAATTCTTAGAAAAACTCAATTTGATTGAGGAAAATAATTTTTCTGATAAAAGTTTTATATCTGTCAAATCATGTAAGCATGATATACGAACTAAACATGCTATCAACCCACATGAATTCAATGAACAGGATTCTTGTTGGTTTGGTTCAGGTTCTAAATGTCATAAAACATTTCTTCCTAAACATAAGAAAAAGGAGTTAGAAAGCTCTATTAACCCTGATTATCATGATTATACCACTGGTACTGTTCACAAATATCAACCGGAAACTGTGCATGGGATTGACTCTGCACATAACGCCTCTTGGTAACAAGATTGGATCTACCCCATTTGTATATAAATTGAGATGGGGAAAGTAACAGTGTGATTTGTTTTGAACTTGGGTTGATTTATTTTATTTTGAGAAAAACTCCTTGACTGATTTTTTTTTTGTCTGTTCACCCGAGGATAAAAGTATGTAGTTTTTCTACTATATTTTTCACAATATGTTGTGTCCTCACAGGTTGCGATCCTTGATACTGAACACTTAAGAAATCCTACATTCCTTTTTGTGGGTCGTGGTTCAGGAACGGGTCCAATCCCATCTTTGGGTCTATAAAAGTAGTGGTACGCGTCCCCTTCTTCTACCTCCCTTCTTGTCCGCGTACGTGAACTTTTCTAGAGTTCATGTATTTTCTCCATTAAATCACCTTTGAAGATCAAAAAGTGAAAGGGTTTTCAAGGGGCATATCAAGTAAGTCTTCTCTTCCTCTAATCTTTCCCAATTTCTAGATCTCATGAGGAATTTCAAGGTTTCAAAAGAGGCTTCAAAAATCTTGGGTTCTTCATCTTCTTCTAGCATAAACTTATCTATAGATCAAAGTTCTATTAGGATTAGATTTATCAATGATTCTTGTGGCAAGATGTTTGAAAGGATTTCATCTAATGGGTTTATTCTAGAAAAGAAATTGGATTTTGTTAGTGGACATAAAGAATATTTGGTATGATTTGAAAAGTTTAATCTTTGGAATATCTTTGATGGTCTTGGTGAAGGTTTTGACACTCTTACAAGAATTTTCTATGCTAACATCTATGATGTTAATGATGACAACATGGAATTCAACACCATGATAAATAGAGAAAGGATTCTTGTTAATAGAGAGTTTATTTCAAGGATTACTAAAATTCCCTTAGGGAGTTTTCGCCTTCCAAGACCTAGTCGTGAAAGACCATCTTATGAAACCATTTCTAATGGTCTTTGTGGTAAGAGTGTTGATTGGAATGAAGGAAAATTTCCTACTAATTATCTTAGTCTTTCCTTGATATCTTTTGGAAAACTTGGTATATCTAATCTTTGTCCCTCCACGGTTGAGAATTCTCGTTGGAGTAGTGAGTTTGCGGAGTTGGTCTATTTCCTTGAGTTGGGAACTCAAAGTATCGACCTTTGTGGGTTTATCATTTATCAAATATTGTCGATGCTGTCTTCTAACAAGAAGTTAGGCTATCCTTGCTTGATTGAGAGAATTTGTCGCACCTTCTCCATTGCTCTCATTGGCAACTCTATTGGAACTCCCAAGATTATTATCCCTTCTACTTTCAAACGTATAAAGGAGAATGCTTGCAAGAGACAAAGATATGACACTCTTGTTGGCTCGTGTGGTTCTTCATCCATGAAGCTTCTTCACCAAATTCACAAGGGTGTTTGTAAAATTGATGCCAAGATAAAGTGTGTGCAATAACAATTATATGTGATTGCTACTAAGTTTCCTTAAATCAAGGAGGACATGGATAAGATTCGTGCCACATTTATGGTCTCCGATGATGAAGATAATGATTAGATTTTCTTGTTTATCCATCATGTCTAGGAAACTTCTTATGAGAATTTATTCTTTTATTTTTAAGAAGGATAACTAGGGTTTGGAATAGCCATTATTGTGAGTACACGTAGCTATTGCCAACGTTTTCATCTTGCAATGTTTTTAGATTTATTTATTTAAATTTCTAAGTTGTTTGGAAGATGATTTTTGTAGTATTAATCTTTATGGTTTTTTGTATTGCAAATTGGACTGTTCCATATATGCTCAAAAGTGAACTCTATTATATGTCGGTATGAAAATATTGATAAAAGATAGAATGAACTTTTGACTACAAAAGTTAAGCCTATTATGTCATTGTGAAAATATTGATGGAAGATAGGATGAACTTTTCTTTACAAAGATTAAGTCTATTATATGTCATTGTGCAAATAGTGATGAAAAATAGAATGAATCTTTGACTATTCCGCAATATTGGTCTTTCCCCGATCCACATCTTTGTTTATGTATTGTGCGTCTCCATAGGTTCTCTTATGTTGAGCATGGCCAATTGAATTGATCATTTTCCTTGTGGTTAATTCAATTGAGATTTTTGGATACAAATTCATGTTTCATGTGATTTGTTAATGTCCAAATAAATCCTTCTTTTCTTGTAAAAGTGCTTAATTGCCAAATCTTTGTAGGGAATGCGGTTGTGGAATATTGTAGGAGTTTTGTTGTAGATTTTTGTTAGAGGGATAGCAAAAATGGATCCGAGGAGAGCGAAAACTGTACTCATCTCGCTGACTAGGTCGATTTAATAAATTTTTTCAACCCAGACCAAAATATCCTCATTGGCACACGTTCCCTTCCCATACTTACAACCCAAACACATTTATTAACCAGATCGGCAATTTCGGAAAAACAGTTTCATGTTCTGATAAGAAAAGGAGAAAAGAACAAGCGTTTACTCTTCATGTTCAGATAAAAATGAACATCGTTGTCTACCATGAAAGTTCCAAATTCAATGAATACCGAGCATGAAATGGAAATGTTTGGAGATGTTGGAATCAATAATAGTTATTCGCAAATCAAGATTGGATGCTTGATGGCTCTTGTTCTATCTAATCCTGACATTTTTCCTATCAGGGAACAATATTTTTATGTTGATATCGTGATGGAAAGAAACTTATCCAGGGAATAATTTTCTTTACAGTTCTTTACGTTATTGATACCTAAATTTTACTATGTTACGACATACTATAGGTTTGCATCAATGAACTCTATTTAATTCATTATACCGGAACATAGAGTGAAGTAACTAATTATGGGGGTGGAATTCTTATCGTTGTAATGAAAAATTTAATCGTAGGATTTTAATGGAGGTTAGTTGTGAATTTGATTTACTCATCAAAATACTCATATTCAAAATTTTAGGAGACATGGATATATTGGTCTTAGAAAGAAGAAAAAAAATGACTCACCATATGAATCAACCTAGTCAGCGAGTTGAGTACGGTTTTCGCTCTCCTCGGATCCATTTTTGCTCTCCTTCTTTATAAAATCCTTGATGAATACACTAAGTTTTGACTATGTGAAATCATCGAAACAAGTTGATATGTTGTTCTCTTTTGGTCATGAATTATCTCTATGAAAATTTCATGAGGATCCCACTAGTTTTCGTACTTTGCCAATTTCTATTGACAAAAAGGGAGAGAATTAATGTGTAGTTCACACTAAGAATACATATGGTTTACGGATCATTACGTAAGGGGGAGTGGTTTCCATTGTGAGATGAAGTATTGACTAAGGGGGAGTGATACATATCACCATAGTATTGTTGTCAAAGTTGTGATACAATTGGACTTTGATGTTCTCTAATAATACTATGACAATGTATAACAATAATTGAGAGCAACTGTTTTCTCATTGTTATAGCTACGGATCTTCAACAACTATGATGCTGAGTTAAACACATTTAGAATCATTGGAGTACTTGGAAGTGATGAATATTTCGAGTAATGTTGAAGAACCAAGGAGATCAAGCATTTGAATGAGAAGCTACAAAATTTATTTCTTTTGTAATCCATATGTATTGATAATTTTGTCACTAAAATTGACAAAGGAGGAGATTGTTAGAGCACTACTCGGTCAAACTCGCAAGCATTGCTATCTCAAGCTTGTTTGTCAATGTTAGTGATCAAACTATAAGTCTTGATTTCTAGTCTACTTATAGTGATGTCTCAGACTAGGATTGATTATGTAGTTGAGCATTAGACTTCACGGCGTTCATCATTTGAAGACGAAGATCTACTAAGGAGAGCTTGTGTAACTTCATCAACAAAAGGTATATGGAGACTAAAACTCATCTATCACTTGGAAAGTCTATTTCTACTTTATCTCCTATATTGAGACAAAAGTCGTATTACTATATAGTATTCGATTATGCACATTTGAGATTTTGATCTGAGTTTAACTCGCTTACATATTTCTTGAAATATGTGTTGGTAAGCCTTCGCTTCAACCAAGTTCATCTTATATTCTTGACGAAAGTCAAAGGATGATCATGTGAAAATCGCCGAGTAACATCTTACATGGTTTGTGTGATACAATCATTTGGTGTAGACTTGGAATGTTTCATAATGATTATTTCAATAACTTGAAAATTGCTTTGATGCTAATAGTTTGTGAAGACAGCTATTGTCATCCTCTAAGAATGCTTCAATAATTTAAATAGAGTTTAGAACACTTAACCATCACTGGATTATGAACATAGTATGTGTGCTTGCATATATGTGATCCATATCCGGAACTATAGTATGCATACCCGTATGCGTACCTGTTAGTTGTGAAAGTTTGGGAGCCTAAGTAAACATACCCGTACGCATACTGGCGAACCCAAACTCAGTCGGGCTACTTAAGTATCCGTACCTGTTTGCGTACTTGAGTGGTTAAAGTTCTAAAATACATGTACATAATAAGGAATGCATTTTATGCAAACTGTGGCTATAATTTTCATAAATTGATTCGAGTGAATCAAACTGATTTTGTTTCAATTGTGTACCTGTATACTTCTATGGGAATATAACAATTGAACAACTCTATAACTAGTTTCATTTGAGTCATTTGAACTAGTTGTGGTTAAGATGAATAAGGTTGATATGAGAGTGTTCATATAGCTAACTTCGGTTAACTATTGTTGAGACAACCTAGTGTACACGTTTAGGTACGGCTACTCAAACCTAAATGAAGGTACATTTCATTTGTGTATAACAAGCTAAGTTCGATCTAACAGTTGAAATATATTAGCTTGAATATAATCAGGTTTTCATCTAATGGTGAATATTGAATGCTTTGTTACCAAGGTAACTTAGATTGCAAACCCTGATTTGAAAACTATATAAGAAGAACTCTAGCAACTGGGAAACCTAATCCCGACACCTTCTGTGTGATACTAGTTGCGACTAGAGTCGATTCTCCTTTAACCTTAGGGTTTTCATGAAACCCTGTAGGTGAACGACTTGAAGACTTCATTGGGATTGTGAAGCCAGACCCAACTATTTTCTCTGTAGTTGCGGGTTCTGATCTTACTTCTACTATCGTGATTGAGTATTATCTTTGCTAAGATTTGCTTGAGATATATCTCTGATATGTAAGATTAAAAGTAGTCACAAACATCTTCGTCTCATCGTTTGTGATTCCACAATATCTTGTTTCGCTTCCATACGATTAAGATTATTGTGAGGTGATTGATAATACTAGGTTGTTCTTCGGGAATATAAGTCCGGTTTATCAATTGGTTCATGTGCACCTTGATCTATCAAAATATGGAACAAAAGTCATCGGTATTTCCGTGGGAGACATATTTATCTATTCCAATAGAATTTTCTGTGTGAGACAGATTTGTTTATCAAGTCTTCAACTTTGGGTCGTAGCAACTCTTGGTTGTGGGTGAGATCAACTAAGGGAATCAAGTGCGTAGAATCCTGTTGGGGTTCAGAGACGTAAGGAGCGCAATTGTAGCTTGATCAGTGTGAGACTGGTTAGGGCTCAACTAAATTCTAGTCCAAAGTTCATTGGTAGTAGGCTAGTGTCTATAGCGGCTTAATACAGTGTGGTGTTCAAAGCTGTACTAGGTCCCGGGATTTTTCTGCATTTGCGGTTTCCTTGTTAACAAAATCTTTGGTGTCTGTGTTATTTCTTTCCCGTATATATTTTGTTATATAATAGAAATATCACAGGTTGTGCGTTAAGTTCAATTAGTTCTTGAATCCGACCTTTGGGTTGTTGATTGAATTGATTGACACTTGGATATTGGTTCGTGATACCGTCCAAGTTATTTCTCTTATTCAATCGGACTCTCAATTTCCTATTTGTTTGATTGCATATTGAATTGAGAAGTTGAGATGTAACTCTTTGATATACTTTTCTATAGATTGAGTCTGACTTCCTAGTCGAATCTCTTGAAAGTATATTAGAGTTTGTCTATTCAGATTGCCGAAAAAATATTGTGTGCGGTTGTTAGACCCCCACTTTTTCAATCCTCTTGCATTATGACCAATCAGAACACTCGAAGCTGACCTGACAACTTGGTTTCACACCAACTAATCATATCTCTTCAACTTGGTCAGACGATATCCAAAAGGTCACCAAAGATTGGACGAACAACTGGAAGAAATTGGTAATTAATTTGGGTATGAGCTATATGCCAAAAGTTTCGTATGCATATCTAGTACACCATACCAAAAAATTACATCAATTAGATTAAAGAGCTAAACGATACAACTTAAAAGGCGATCTAGGTCATGGCTGAAAACTGAAAGAATTCCTCCTGAGTTTTACTGTATGGATGTTTTCACCTCCTAAACGAGCTCAAAACCTAAATATTCCCACGTAGGAAGATAAGAAATTCTCTTTTGATAAGAATGAAGGTGAGGATCATCAAAATCCAAGTTCGTGTATTCTACCATCTCACACATATTGGTCATCCAAAGATTTGCAATGAATAGCCGGACCAATAAGCCTTATGATTTCCGTTTCGATTCAGAAACAAATTCATGAATGTACCTCCTCTAAAAAAATTTAAAAATTGTTTCCTAGGATGAAATCTTCACCATAACCCATTCACATAATCATAACAATAATACAAGATTATGTCGATGTCATATCTACGAAGTTCAAAAGATAAGCGCTATACTTCGTAATCTAATTCCCGAATACTATGATCATACTATTATGATCATGTCACAAATATTCACTAGAGTATTATCAATATGCACAGTATATACAACTTCGCACTTATGTTTTCAATATAGCACAACTTGAAAGATACGTTAGGAATGAAACGGTTCAAGTCAATATTACTAACCTCAAAATGATGTTGTCATTGTAGTTTGCTACTTCTTCACATTCTTCAGGTCTTCAGAATAATACTTGTATGTCTCAACATTCCTAAACTTTCTAGTCTAACTTAAAAGATGTTGAATCTAGTATTTAATCAAGCGACTCTAGATGAGTTTTGATACTAAAATATGACAACCAAACTTGACTTACCAACGCTTAGTGAGTTCACCGAGCTATGCTTTAACAGTCTCCTCCTTTATCAATTTTAGTGACAAAATTATTATTACATATGGATAAACAAATTACAAAATAATTCATTTACATACGCTTGATTCCAAGTTTCAAGAACACGATAACCTGCATATATTAAATCAATAAATGTCGTTGTTGACATTTGAATAACAAAAACTTTTACTCCCCCTAAAGGTAAGCTAGGTCAATATTCAATCCAAACATCTTTGTTATTCCCCTTTCGTAGTAAGAATTACTACACAACAATATGATATGTTTCTACCCCTTGGTCAATGCTTTACTATTTCGTTAGATATAACGTTGCGTGAAATCGACATTCTCTATAGTTTTTCTTTGAGATTTATATTGTTTGAGTGCGAAACTAAACTCGACTATTTCAGTAGTTATTGGATAGATTGATCTAACCGGACAAATAAGTTTATTACATTAAACATAAGAGCCTTTGTCAACAACTCATTATAATCTTTAGAAAGATTGATTAGATTTGTTACCAAACAAATTATTCGTTTTCTGTTTGGAATACGATCCAAAGGACTTGTTATTCACGTGCGTGACTCTAGAAGTTGAAAGCGCGGGGATACTAAGGGAACTAAGTAGCTAGGGGTAGTCCGCTTGGTCTATACGAATATGGCATTGGATTTTGTATAGCGGCTTATTTCTCATGGGCATTATCGACTTATGGGACGAGAGGAAATACCATAGGTTTTAGTGAGGCAATTTAGTTCAACGTGGTGGTCATCCAAGGAGGAGATGTATCAAGTATGGTTATTTGGTGGATTCCCACCATTAATTAGGTCATTTTGTTAGACCACATCAACATAACCATCTCCTATGAATTTGGATATCATTCTAATCCATATAAGGTATGATCACAAATTTTGTTCGCCTATGCAACTGTAACTACGTATTGGCACTTTGTGAGGAAATTACATCAACTAGTTCTTCAAATCATCTTCGAGAAGCTATGAATCCAAGAAGCAAGTCTTCAATGTATTTAAAGAAGCGTAAAGACTCGAGAACACTACTATTAGAAGACTAACACAAAAGAAGACTTCATCAACTAGTAGATTTCTCACGAAAGCATTGCTATCTCCAACATTCAAGAAATTCGTTTATCGAAATTAGGAAGTGTCGACTCAAAGATTTGCAAGCCAAGATTTAACTGAAATACTTATCAGAGGGAGTATTAAATTAGAAGGTATTTTACTGGACTGTATCACGTTGTACTCTTTTTCCTTCATCAAGGTTTTTCCCATTGGGTTTTCCTTGTCAAGGTTTTAATGAGGCAACATATACATGTCCATCTTTGTCCTAAGTTTACTCATTTTACTCTTTTCTCTTCGATCAGGTTTTGTCTATTCAGGATTTCCTGATAAGGTTTTAATGAGGCAATTAGCTTAAACACAGTGTCATCAGGGGGACTGTTATAAATCATTTTTTATTTACTAAGATGCCCCCGTATCTAAGATTAGGGTTCTCTCTATCTATATAAATAGAGTCATAATCTCTTGTATTCTACACACATTAATAAGAAATTCTTTCTCTCCTTCCCTCTACTTTGTGTGTTCTTCTCTCTTTCTCTATTTCATAAGAGCTTTAATTGCCTAAAGATAACAATTCTTCTTCTTTCATCATTAATGGGGTAACTTTCTCCTCTCTATTATTTTACTCAATCACGAAGAAAGCTCGTTCCCTTTGATAAAAGACTGTCGGTAACGAGTTTGTATTCTCTTCGATAAGATCCTGATTTTCGTCCATCATAGGTTTCCTTCTATTTACTGATGCAGAGAGGATTAGGTTTGCGCGTGATGATACACATGGTCAGGTTTGTAAGCTCAAACAAACTCCTAGAATTCAGCACCCCACCAAGCAAAAGTTAGCGCTTGTGCTAGTTAGCCGTATTGGAATAATCTTCTTCGCGAGAGAGGTCCTTCATACCGTCACTTTTTTTGTAAATTGTAAGTGATCAATTGACACAGAAAAATTGAATTTGGTGTCCCAAACATCTTTCAATCAACAATGAAATGTCAAAAGAGCCCCTCCGTATTTCCATTTCTCACTGAAACTACTATAATACAACACAAAATCAAGGATGATAGAAAAAAGGACACGGAAGTTGGAAATCTTTTAATTGTTGAGGGTATTTTAGTAAATGGGGACGAAAGTATCACTTTTTCTGAAACGGGATGAAAGTATCATTTTTTTCTCAAACGGAGTGAAAGTATTACTTTGAAGGAAACGGGCCGAAAGTATCACTTTTTCTGAAATGAGGCGAAAGTATCACTTTTTCTGAAATAGAGCGAAAGTATCACTTTTTGTGAAACGAGGCAAGAGTATCACTTTTACTGAAACGGGCCGAAAGTATCATTTTTTCTGAAGCAAGGTAAAAGTATCACTTTTTATGAAACACAGCGAAATTTTATGCATAGACTGATTAGGCATAAATATCGTAAGATGAAAAAATAAACAAAAGAATTGTATTCTATAAATTAAAACAAAAATGTTTTGTTAAATGCATCCAACAAATACCTGAGCTTCTAAACTAGCTAGGCTACTGCTTTTCTTGTATGGCTTTTAGACTTTTCTCCTAAAGCTTCGAGCGAAACAAGAGTGTTTATGTGTGGAATTGCTTGTCTAAACCTCCAATTCGCATCACAATCGTTCCATAGCCTCTTTAAAATTTTAGTTTCTGGGTTGTAGACAAATAAAGTTTCTCCGTGGTACCATAGTAGTATCTCGTTGTTTTTAGTCAGTGCAAGAAGACAAGCCCAACAGTATCTCATACCGCCCTCCCGGTCAGTGAGACCAATATTGAACTCCTTCCTCCAACTCCTGGGATCCTCCTCGCCAGATTTCTTGAATCCCCATATGTCCACGCAACTATTATCTGGTTGGATATCAACAGCACACAAATACCCTCCTAGCACCTGGATACCCCAACTGGTTGACACACAAGGGGGTCTTGGGAGAGTTTTGAATTCCTCAGTCCCCAAATCAAACGCCACAACTTGTTTTTTTGAGGCGTCTTTCCAATGAAGTGCTTCATGGACAAATATACCAGGAGAAGATCCCAACGAGTACCGTGTGGTTACTTATTTGTTTCTCCATCCTCTGTTGTCGCCAAGAGTGTATACTTGGACGTCGACTTGTATTCCTTGTTCCTCGTTGGTGTAGAAGATTCTAACAACCTTGTACTCATGGGTGGATTGGTGGTAACCAAACCCACTTACCGTATGATCCAAGGGTTGATATAAGGGTTGATATGGCTTTTCGCCTAGTCGGGGAAGATTAACATATTCTCCAGAGATGGGATTGCAGATGTATATTGGATCACAGATACGATTGCGGGTGTCATAGATACGGACCAAACCGTTGCATGAACCAACCATGTATGGTAAGGAAAAGTGATCATTAATATCAATCGGAGGATGGTCAATCTTTGTAAGTGTGTCTGGCGAGAAGCCGGTGCTGTTTTTTCCTTCTTCGTCGTCGATGTCGCGGTAGTAGAGTTGCGTTGAACTGGCCAAATCATCTCCTATGGAGAAAAGGTGACCACCTTTCGTATCATCTTCCATTGAATATACCAACTTGTTAGCTACTTCTACCTCTCAAAGGAAGAGTAAAAACTATACCGATATAAAACAGCAGCACACAGAAGAAATAAGAGTCCTAACCTAAAATAGATTCGAACAAACCCTAAAACGAACTTGAGTCGGTGTCAGACAGATCTAGAAGGCTCTGGTCCTGGAAAGAAGAATTCCAGAAAAACAGGAAACTCCCCGGAGGCTTACAGAGGCGGCGGTGATATTTCTATTAGGGTTGCTTCAAAAAAAAAAGACAAAAAAAAAAAAGAACAGTCTCCACAACTATGTCAACTGGTATTGCAAAATTAACACCCGAAGACAGTTCCTTTCAACTGGTACCGACTCCGTTCGGACACCCCATAGCCTGGTGTCTCTTGGTTAGGGATATATCTAGTGCAAACCAGCGTACCCCTTCAACCGCATTATTCAACAGAAAAAGTCGGTAAATTCAATTTTATTTTAGCTTTTAAAATTCATCATCGTATCTATGCACAACCCTAGTTAATAATTTGCCGAATTTTTGCCAAGAATATTCGCGGGATAATCGTTTCTTCAAATATTTGACGTCCAAATGTGATCCGACCTGAAAGCTTTGTTTTTTTCTTTTAATATGCGACATCCGGGATTCAAGTTCCTTCCCTAACCCAGTAAGTCAACTGGCTCCATTACCATACCCAATCCGCCAAATCCAACTATGCAACTACACCAATACAAACCAAACTTTTATGTTGGGGATTGGACCATTGACTTCCTTTTTATTGGAGTTGATAGGAAACTACCGAGCTCTAAAACTTGGACCCTTATTTTTTCTCTAACATGCAATTCCTTACACATAAAGACCAACCAACTATGCGGGTTGCTGCTTGATGATCTTAGGGCAGATATTTTATATATAATATTTATTAGCCGTAAATCATGCTAGTATCCAAGGAAAAAGGTGTTTTTGTCATTTAGCATGTGCCGAATTATAGTGTCGTATTTTACACGTGAAACACATCAAACGTGAATTAACGAATTGCCGGAATTTTTCCGCATTACGCATGTATGACTGTATATTTGATCAAATTCATTTTTTATTTATCCGATTAATGTGCGCGTTTCGCTGATCCAAATTTTTGGTGTACGCCCATTTGCTAATTAGGTGTACAACTAGTAGTAATTTTAGATAGCTGTTGTAGAAAAAGCTGATATAAATAAGGGGAAAGTTGACTTAAGTTAAAAGGAAGTAGATTGACAAGGGATAGGAAAAGGGAAAACAGTTCACTCAAAATGGAGAGAGAATGAGTCTTACAAATCTTCCACCCTCCCTAATTTTTTCAGTCAAAACCACCTATTTCTTGGTCAAAACCGCTATTAATCCTTCAAAACCTCTTATCCAATTCTCATTACTGCATTTGATATACCCTAATCTCATGTTTATTCTTCACTTCTATTACTCTCTCCCAACTTTTTACCTCTATTTTCTTAGTTTTCTTTTGGTTTTGAATGTTTTTTATTTTATCCAGTTTTAGATCTAGTATTCTCGGTCTTGAAATTTTTTTGCCTTTTGTGGTTTTACTGTTTTACTGATTTTGCTTTCCTGGTTAGTTAGTTATGAGTTCGGATCTGGTGGAATTAATTTCTTTAAAGCAGCGTCTTCAGAAAAGACGAGGCTACTCAAATACACCACAATATTTCGAATATCAACCTATAAGTCATTTACCGAATGTGATCGTCTATGGACAGAGTCGAAACAATACAACGGATTCGGTTCACAATTTGTGTGATCGTCTATAGATAGGAGATCGAGACAATACAACAACAAAATCACTTGTGTGATTGGCTATGGATACATGATCGAGATGATACGACAACAAAGTGTGCACTTGATAATAGTTACGGTAACAAACCGAAACTCTATAGGATCAATATCAAGTGTTACAAAATTAACGTACGTGTGTAATTTACTTAATTATAATAACAATTATAATGCGAAAAACAAAGTAAATGACACAGCAAGATTTTGTTATCGGGGAAATCGCAAATGCAGAAAAACCCCGGGACCTTGTCCAGTTTTGAATACTCTCAGAATTAAGCCGACATACAAAATCTAATAAACCAGGAATTCTTTGTAATATTTACATGGAGAAAGCTTTCGATAATGTGAATTGGCAAGCCTTGTTTACAATTTTACAAAAGCACGAGTTCGGCGACAAAGGGATCTCTTGGATCAAATGGTGTGTAACTTCTACTCATTTATCTCTTCTTGTGAATGGAGGCTCTACAGAAAAATTTAAACCAAGTAAGGGTTTAAAACAGGGTGATTTGTTGTCCCCGTATTTGTTTCTTTTGGTGGTTGAGATTCTCTCTAAGCTAATAAATGATGCGGTGGAAAGAGGTCAGCTTTCTGGTTTTCAGGTGGTAGATCATGGGTCTATTATTTCTCATCTTTAATTTGCATACAATACTTTAATCTTTCTTGATGCTTCTGTGGAGGAAGTCTGTCGGCTCTTTACCATCTTGGTTGTGTTCGAAACTATTACAGGTTTGAAGCTGAATTTAGATAAGAACACTATGATTAGTGTGGGAGCTGACGGGGTTATTTATGATTTAGCAAGAGAACTTGGGTGTAAGGCAGAAAAACTTCTGTTCACTTACCTGGGGATGTCAATTGGAGCTCATTGGCGCGTGTTTCAGTTTGGGAACATGTCTTGATTAGAATGGAACAGAAGTTGTCGACGTGGAAGAAAAGACAACTTAATAAAGCAGGTAGGTTAACCCTCATTAAAAGTTGTCTTGCGAGCCTACCAATTTATTATTTATCTCTTTTTCATCTTCCGATGAGTGTGGAAAAAAGAATGATTAGGATTATGCGCAATTTTCTATGGGGAGCGGTGGAAGGTAGAAGGAAATTGGTGTGGGTTTCTTGGAAGAAGATTACTGTTCCGAAGGTGAATTGGGGGCTAGGTGTGAAAAATCTGAGGAGAATTAATCAATCACCGTCAGTCGAGTTGATTTGGAGATTTTCGAAGTCCAAAAACAGTCTTTGGAGGAAGTTAATGAGAAATTCGCTCATAATAGTGACCTACTAGTCCCTAATATGGACAATCAATCTCAAGGAAGGAGTCTGTGGAAGAATGTTACAAACATGGTACCAAAGATTCACAGAGCATGGCGACCTTCACGGTAAGAAATGGTAAAGGCATTCGTTTTTGAAAGGATCATTGGCTAGACAAGGGGAGATTGCAAGACTTATTTATGGTTGTTTACAAGCGACAAAGGCTAAGGATGCAACTATTTTTGACATGATAGTGAATGGAGCTTGGAACTGTGAATTCAAGAGGCCTCTAAACTTGAAAAAACTGTTAGAATGGGATTTATTACGGCGTGACCTAAATCAAGTTCCTGACCTTCTTGAAGCGGAGGACGAAATGGAGATATTGGATAGTTTCATACTTCAAGATGTTATGAACGTCTTACAGGAAATCTGGATGAGTGCGGCTTCGACAAGTTTCTTTGGAAAGGTAATATCCCTAACAAGGTAAGTTTTATCCTTTGGGATACCTTCCATGATTCGCTTCCAACTAGGGATATGTTGCACCATCGGGGAATGACTATTGATAGTGAGTAATGTGTTTTATGCAACGACGTAAGAGAGTCGGCAAATCACATGTTCCTCCACTGTAAGTACTCTTTCGAGATTTGGAAATATTTCATTAAAGCTTTCAAGATAGCTTGGCCAATGCCAAGAGCTTTATTTCAGTTATTCGAAACGTGGTTTATCAATGCGCTGCAAGGTAGAGGGAAGGATGTGTGGCAAAATCTTACATTATGCGATTTGTTGGATTTTGTGGAAAAAGAGGAATGGAAGGGTTTTTGGAGGTCGACATAAGAGTGTGCAAGAGAATATTGATTTGATTAAACAATTGATAGTTTTATGGTCTTATGACAACGATACTTTTAAGTATGTTGATCCTAGTTTAATTTGGAGTAATTGGGATGCTCTAATGTGTATGTAGCGTTCACTGTACTGATCTTGGATTCATCGATGGTTTTCTTTTTCTTTTTAATATAACCTTCTCTTCAAAAAAAAAAAAGAATTGATGCGGACCAATTGGTGGACCTGCTTTTCCACCCTATGATTGGGATGGGCGGGATTTATAATTTGCTAGTAAAACCCTAACATATTAATCCAACGGTGAAGAGTTTTGGTCCACCAATTTAATACACCTTTAGCTTTTTCCGTTGTCAGGCTTCACGTGGCATAATGTCAATTGTCATTTTGATCTTTGACTTTGAAAACAATTTGTGACGATCTCATTGTATGCTACTCTGATTTCATGATGTGTCATACAGTCCGGAGTCGATCCAGTTCAAGATCTACCTGGGCATGATGACTAGGCACGCTCCGGGGGATAGTTTATGTTTTGGCCAACATTTCAATGCTATACTAGAATTTGAGGATTTTGAATTAAAATACTAGTAAAAAGATGAGCCACACAATTTTGATACAAGGGTGGGATTTCTTAGGCTAATCCCTATGGGTTAGATTGGCCAAAAAGTGTTGCAAATCAAAAAAAAAGTGTGGTTTAAAAGAACACTTGTACTTACAAGTTCTCTCTTCTAGCATTTGCTCGCAGTTCAGCAGCGAGATTGAAGCGCTGAACCAAACAACGCTCAAAAAGTGACCTTAGCGCTGAACGGTTCAACGCTCACAAAAATCACAAAAGTTGATCTGACAGCTGAAATTTAAAACGCTCAGCGCTCAAAAAGTGACCCGTTCAGCGCTCACGAAAATCACAAAAATCACACGGATCACAAAAATCACAAAAATTGATCTGGCGACTGAAATTTAAAACGCTCAACGCTCAAAAAGTGACCTTAGCGCTGAACGGTTCAGCGCTCACGAAAATCATAAAAATCACACGGATCACAAAAATCACAAAAGTTGATCTGGCGGCTGAAATTTAAAGCGCTGAACCAAACAGCGCTAGACAATGGTCCCTGATGACGTGGACTGCTAATCTAGCTGCTAGATTAGCCATCCCATAGGATTTAAGAGGTTGCCCTAGCTGACGTGGATTGCCAATGTAGCTGCTAGATTAGAAGACCATAGGGATGAGCCTTACTCAAGTTTCAACTTCAATCCCCAGCATTTCAGCGCACAATTAGGCAGGAGAAAAAGGAGTGCTCGAGGAATTTCAATATAAGACACGCTTTAACAAACCCAATCGCAGAATAACCAAAAGAAAAACAAAAAAGTCTTGTTTTTCATTTATGCAAATGTTTTCATGTCCAACATAGCTGCAGTCTTGGAAAGAAGCATGTAATATCATTTCTATCACTTACATACAAAATTTTGAAGCCTATGGGGTCGTCCCAGTTCTTCTGAAGCCTAGTTGAACACCTATGCAGGTGCTGTAATCTGCTCGTCATACACAAAATTGATTTATACCAGAATCAAAACAGCGGTCTAGCTTACTCCTGTAACCCGGAAAACAAAAAACAATTGAAATGTAGTTATTTTTAACTTTAATTGTTTTGTAAACTAAATTCGCATAGAAGATCAGACCAAGTTTACTCAAAGTAGTAGTCAAAGTGGATCAGATTTGACGACAGATAATACTGAAGGGAGAGGAGAAGAATAGTGCACCTGTTTGGGAAGAATCGCTTTGTGGGCTTTAAATGAGAGAATCACATTCCATGCTAGTGCAACGACATTTGCGGCTAAAACCTATGACAATAGATTTGTGCATTGGCAAGTGAGTAGATTCATACAGTAAGACGGACTATAAAGCAGAAGCAGAAAAAAAGAACCCTTATAATTTTAATATTAAGAATGATAATTAGTAGTATCTACTAGTGCTAGACTGTTCCTTGACGTAATGAATCCAATGGCCAAATTATCCAGCATAATTATATCTCGTATATAGCACTAGCCCTTGAGTTATTTCCGAGAAGCCACATGCTCAAGTGTGTATGGGGATTAACCACACACATGCAAACACATAAGTTTCGAGGTACAATGCAGACAGAGTTGCAAGCAACGAAAGACTTTGTTCACGATGGATTTTCATATAAAGTAGTTACTCAAACCTGGAAGTTCTGTGGGACAAATCGAAAGTTGAGAAATTGGAAAGGTATCCACAATTGCCAATTTGCGATCACAGCAGAGAACCACTCCTATAAGAAAAAATGAACTAATTATATGCACTGCTGCAAATAGGAAAAGAAAAAGAACAATCCGTATAGAGGTTTTACCTGTTGAAGCTTTGGCACTACTTGAGATGGTTTTCCCTCTAATGTCACTAATGTAGATAAGAATACTCCAAGGAAGATCGGAGAAAAGATAAACTGCGTTGAGGTCGGGGACATGTTTTAATCCACCAAAGAAGGTAACCTGTAACGCTTAGGCACACAAGAAAAGGATAAGAAGAAGCTAACCTGGTCAAGCACAAGGCTCAAAACTGCACCAGTAGCTCCTGGGGCGGTCACCAGTTTACTTAAATACAGATACCTAACATTCCATCATTAAGTTTAACTAGTTAGCTTCAAGTACAACTCAGTTAGAAATATCATATTTATAACACTAGTGAAGAGTGATAATATCACAGTTTGGAACTTTGAGTAGTTATATCAAAATCTTTTTGCGTTCAGTAGAGGGCACGTACTCATGTATCCAAACTGACACCAATATGTTTGTATGTTGTCAGAATAATTAAGATCGTTCTTAAAACAGTCGAGTAAAATTCAACTAAGCAACAAATGTAGGCAAATGCATGAACCGGGACCCGTTTCACTACAAGCGTACCATGATTTACAACCTAGATTAATGACTTTAAGTCCAGGACTACCGAAGTGCAAAACATTATAAACGAAGGAGCACCCTTTCCTTAATGTACTAGGAAGATTTAAATGAAATCCCAATGCCCAATCAATGGATTTTTTTTTAAGCTGTTAGGTGAAGCTTTACTAATCACCAAATGTGGCCTAATTCTTGAATCAGGATTGATATATTTGTTTGCATATCATAATGTCGGCCCTAATTTTGGTTGCAGCTCAGGTATTGAAATATAAAACATATTAAAAAGAATACAACACCCATTCCATAGTGTACAAGACAAACTTATACACCAATTAAAATAACAATAAAAGGTTTCAGATCCATCACCAGAAATGAAGGGCAGGACCAACCAACGTGAATCCCAAGAAAGTGAATATAAATGTTCGCTTCACGTCCACAGTTGGTACTTTATCAATCAAGATCTGTGAAGGTACATAAGCAGAAAGGTTGTGTTAGAATCAAACAAAACTTTGTGTCAAGAAGAAGTATAACAGAATAGGCATAGCCAGTGAAACCATGGATTGCAGTAGCAACACTGAATCTTTTGAAAGAGCCTAAAATATGTGTTACAGTCTTACAGAGATCATATACACTACCAGCACTTGCTCTAAACGTAACAGAGACATCTATTAGTACCAGCTAAGCCAGGACATGGCTCTGGTTATACAGAATTTATGGTTATAGAAAACATAAACAACTTAGGGGAGAGTGACAAGAATAACCAAACCACGTCTAGTCTATTGAAACATCAACAGAGAAAATGTCATCAGTTGGAACTTTATGGTTGGAATTCTATGGACTGATAACTGATAACGTTACAGCAGAAAAGAAAAGAAAAAAGATAACTGATTACCCTCGAGGCATTAACAGTGACATAGTTCACACTCTCTTAATGTTCATTTCAACAATCTTCAAGTACTCTTAGCCACACACCCCATTTGGTTAAGATTGAATGTGATAGATGATTCGAAAATAGAATGTGGACAAGCATCTACAATATCCTAGATTAACAAATGCTCTCCGACTACAAACAGACACCAGAAGACTTGGTAGCAAACAGTTTTATACCGAGAATACAAGAGAGAAAAAGAAGCCAACCTGGCATGCTAAATCCCCAATTAAGTTCAATAAAGCAGACGTCACAGATTTTGTTAATAAGGGGTACATCTCAAGAAGTTTCAAGTACCTGAAATTACAAATAATATACATAGAAATTAAACATGAATTCACATGATCATGTAATCGTAAGAGACCAACAGTATTATGAGACCAACAGTATTATCAACAAAAGTATTCAAGCAGCTGTAACAACGATATGGACATAACGTCATAACCTAACCCTAAAGAGAGATAAGTCATATTACCATGAGATAAGGGACCAGTTACTCCCACCATTTTCAGCTCCATCTCCACTTCCACCTCCACCGCTTCCACCTGAATTCCCATCACCTGAATCCCCAAAACCACCGCCTGTCCCACCACCAGAAACAGCTGAAACCCTCAGAGGGTCATTATTTATATCCCTAATTTTGATTTTAGAATGACCCATATCCTTGAAACCTGCACCATTTCTGGAAATTGCAGATGCTGAATTTAGACGAGGTGAAGAAGAAGAAGATGTTGAAGAAGAGGAAACCCTAAAGTTGCTAATTTGAATTGGATTTACACGGAGATTTTTAGTAATTAGATAAATGGATTTTGGAGAGGTAGTGATGAAACGAGAGAATGAAGAAAATGTATCAATAGCATTTACAGGATTCGGAGACATTTTCTTTTTGGTCTCTGCCTGCTTGTGCTTCTACATGTGAGGGTTTTACGTTGTAGCGGGGTTTTAAGACTACGAGCTTGGGGAGTGTTTGGTTACACCTTATTTTTTCATTATTCTTACAGGTATATTATGTAATGTTGGGAATCGGAATAGAACAGTCCCGTAGATGGTGAATATCAGGCAGTTATTGTTTATCCGTATTAATGTCAGGAGATCTTTCCACAATCCTTTTTTTAGTTGTGGGTCTGACTGAGAAATCTTAAAGAATTTCAAGCTAAAAAATGAAGCCTTTTAAAAAGTAAGATCGATTCGGGAATCAGAAATCGAGATATCTTCTCTTTACTTTACACGAGGAGCATGTGTAATTACGGTTAAAGGTTAAAACTTGAAGAAGAGAGGAGCGAGTACCACTGGCTTCTCCTGCTATTTTTGCAAGTGTTGAGAAGAAACGGACGATATGACTGGGCCTAATCATGGAAAGTGTCTAGAAGAGAATCGATAGGAAGAAACAAGGTGGTGTAAGATATGCCAATCCATCAGCCACAAAAGCTATCTCTAGGGTCTGCAGGCGTATGAAAGTGCTCAAAGGACACCGACACCTGCACAACTCTCCGATACATCTTATAGTTTTAAGAATTTTTTTGATTGAACCATCCTCCTTCCTTTGTGAAGACAACACTTTACCTAAAATTGACAGAAATTTGTAGAACCTGTCACCATAGTACCAGTACCTGCTGTGGAGTCAGGTTCCCATCGGTATGGAGAAAGAACCATATGGCCCCATTGGACTCATCGGTTCAAGAGGACAACCTGTTAGGCTTTCATAACAGCATAGCAGAAAAACATTTCAATCTGAACACAATAAACATTAAGACCTCCACCGATCAAATTCAGAGCAAAATATTTCACAAAAGTTTTCAGCATTGTCTGTCGTGCATATTATTGAGAATACATGCCATTGCACAGTGGCCTAAAATAGCACATAAATTAATTGGAAATCCATTTCAATGGCACTATTCTGTTACTGAATTCAGTTATTCTTACAAAATACTAACAAACAAGAGTGCTTGAACCTTTAAATAGCCACACAACCCCGTCCTACAAACAGATGGATTGTACTTGGGTGTACAGGGCATAGTGAACTCTCAACATGTAGTACAGCATGAAGGAAGGCAACAAAAATGATAACATGAAAGAAGAACTTTTACAAGTTTTTAAACCATAAAAAATGTCATCTTCACTGACCTGTTTTTTCATCAAGGAAAGGAAAACCAAGAACATTGCCTCCATGATAACTAAGCATATCCCGACATGAAATAAACTGACAGATTAATTTATCTCAGGGATGTCTGGATGACATGACAGCCATCAGGCATATTATCCCATTCCTTGCTGACAGTTTCCCATTCCTGGGTTATTGTATTTGTCTCATTCATGTGCTTGTAATCATTGCACAAATCTTCCCCAAGAAGTGCTGCTATTGTATCGGCCTTAGAGTTGTCATTCGCACAAGAACGGTGGTCAAACCAACCTGCACCTAGTAGCGCATCAGGCCTTGAAAAGTCCAACTTTGGAGATGTTCCTTCCTCTCCTCCATATGGGTTTGTAATGTGCTCTACTGGTTCTTGCTTAATATTGGATCCTGCAACTAGCAGCTATCACACTTCTATTATCTGCACAGTGATGGAATAGTTTAAATGCATCTTTCAAAGAAAGAAAGAGGTGCTCACCAGGAAGAGACTCAGAAAGTGCAGGATCATCCGTCGAGCTTCCACTGATTGGAGTGCATCCACCAAAAACTGATGCAGCAGAACGACCCAGTGGGGAGATGGGATCGCGATAATCTTCCCACCCTGTCTCACATAGATCCAGATTCGAACCATCCATAAGATCACTGGGTGTAACAACGGAAGAACTCGAGCTCTTCTCAGAAGACTGATTCTTTAACGTCTGTGCTTCCTGAAGCAATGCATCCAACAGGCCACTGTTACGTGACGAAAGACAATCAGACTGTACCTGCCCATTTGAGAGAGGAGATGATTGGGTAAAAGTGTCAACAGACTCGAGTGAAGGAAGCACAGGGGATGTTCCCCAGCAACCACCAACATCGGTGTCTGGATATTGGAATGAAGGGAGCTCCAACTTCACAGGCCCATTAATGAGCTTAGAAGTAGAGAAGTTGCCATTTGAAAAGGCATGGCTGCCAGACCTTGCACCAAAAGGTGAAGACTTCTTAATCTTGTTACGGTTGGGAACGTAAGGAAAAGTCAACCCAAAGGGGGGTTGATGGATCTTCTCACAAGATTCACTCTGAAACGGGTCGAATGGTGAGACCGCACTGGAAGCTAAACTACTGTTAAAACCAGGAAACAAGTTTTCTGGATCTCTAAGTCGCTTGAGACGATGCATTGTTGTGGGGTAGAAGTTGTAATTTAGAGATGAACCCAAACCTTGAGGCAGCATACCAACAGACATATCGGGAAGAGCGTGTTCATAAGATAGAAATCCTTGATTTCCCTTTAACCCATCAAATGTGACATCGGGAATCTCGTAACTGTTTGCATGCAAGAGACCGTGCTGCTGCATATCAACATTGTTGAACTCATCACTTTTCTGATACTGGTAATTCCCATTCAGAGTCTGCATACGAACTTCAGGAGGGTACAGTGGTAAACCCGCACGTTGCCGTCTCTTTATTCGGGTATTCCAGTAGTTCTTTATCTCGTTATCTGTACGCCCAGGCAACTGGAGAAGAAGGGGAAAATGCATCAAGGAAAGCAATAAAATATAGAAAAATGGAAAACAGGAACACAACTGAGAAATTCATGCACAAGTTTCAAAACCCACAATCTCAAAAATTGTTTGCATTGCCAAACTTCTAAGGCAAAGATAACATAACCTAATGCATGGATTCTCAATCAGCTGAGGATTTCATATCGGCCAACCATAATCATCCAAAAAAAGTAGGCAAGGATTTCATAAGGCAAGGGTTAGAGGTGGTGTTTCAATAAATTTTGGATAATTATAAATGTGTTTTTATGATAGACATAAGAGAACCTTGGACTATCTGCCTGAATACCTAGATTTATCCATGCACTGTGAAGAACATAGGCTTATAAATGTAAAAATCAAATTACAAATTTGATCACATAATCTAACTTAGACAATAATCGACCTCAAGATCTCCATTCCCGGAACTTCCATTTTTTCCGTGATGTAAGTTGAACCAGTGTAAAAGTTACTTATTTGAAATTCTCTTTAAAGTGTCTTGTAACATAAACTGGGTCTACACTACCCATTCATATTTCTTGTGCCAACATGTGAGCTAACATGGTTTTGAATTTCATACACAATTCAACGAGCAACATGGCCACAGCTCCTTGTCACACAGATGTACAAAAAGATGGACTACCATTTTTATCAGATTGATTAAAGAGAATATTCCACTGTTCTAACAGCTTATGAGGAGAAGTCTACAGGAATAAGAAAATTTTACTTACATGTGCAGCCATCCGGGCCCATTTGTTCCCCATCTTGGCATGAAGCTCAACAATCATGCGTTCTTCATCTGCCGTGAAAGCTCCCTTTTTCAAGTTAGGTCTCAGGTGATTAGCCCAACGCAGACGACAGCTTTTTCCACAACGGGACAACCCCGAATGCTTCTGCACAGCGTTCCAGTTGCCTTCACCATGCTTGTTGACGTATTCAACCAAAATTGCATCTTCCTGTGAGGTCCAAGGCCCTTTCTTCAAAATAACACCGCCTACTCCAAAGCTTCCCCCACAGCTACCTTCATCGATTGATTGTGAATCAGACTGATCCTTAGATAGTAAATCATCTTCGCTGTCATTACTTGAATGACTCATTTTACGAATCTGTTACCACATCAATTCATAAACATGTCTCAGGATTGCATAGACAAGTAAAACATCAAGTTAACAAAAAAAACAAAAAAAATAAAAATGAAGAGAGATCACCCAAACATAAACTAATGTTAAAACATATCATTTAAAAGAAAAATCCAGGGCATGAAATACCCAAAACAGGAACCAAAGAGCTTTAACAGAGTCTTTCCTGATAAATGAATCCATCAAGGGTTTTAAAATATTGATTCGCAAAAAAAATAAAAATGACTCTGAATCATGATTTTGGAAGGAAGAATCCCAATGTAGGAACTAGTCTAATTTGGTACAAATAGAGAGAAAAAAACATACTAACCCTAAATTAATCTTTTTTAGTATATAATAATGGTTAATTTTTTAAAATAATAATAAATCAAACATAATTCCGATTACCGATATAGATTTGCTCACAAAGTCAATTAAATGAGAAAAAATACGATCAGAAGATTCAGACCCAAAATGGAAAGAAACCGTGAAACAGTTTTTTAAATACACATAAGTAAAATCAAATTGAATGAACCCCTTAAGCTTTAAATGAGCATAAATGACAAAAGGCATTAAAAAAAAATGTTCCAATCCATGAATTAAATATCATTTGCATAATAACCTTGGTGATCATTCAATAAGATTCCCAGTGTTTTCGGATCTAACAATCTATAAGAGGAGTAGAAATCACAATTTAAATTACAGTGGAGCATAGAGAGAATTGAGGTAAGTTCATGCAAATCAGATCAGAGGACTACCTGAATGAAATCAATAATCGAGAAGGTAGCTGAATCTACACACGAGAACAAAATATCAAATTCCCAGTCAAAAAAGAAGAAGCTCAATTCCACCACCACCACCAACAACAACAACAACACCGCCTTTTTTGAAAAAAACAAGAAGGAAACTGAATTGAAAAAAACGAAACCTAGCTCTAAACAAGTATAAAAACAAAATAAAATAGCATTTTAAAAACCATCAAAAATCATATCTGCAACACTCAAAATCAGCTCAAATTGAACAAATCCCAGAGACTCTCTGTATCAGGAACAGGTACATGAGAATTCAGTCACTTTGTTGTGTGATAATTTTTAGTTGAAAGAATAATTCAATCAGCCAGGATAGTGAGAATGAAAATGATGATTTTACAGAGAAAAGAAAAGGAAAGGAAAAGAAAAAGAACCCTAACCCTAGTTTGTGACAACACAGAGGAAATGCAGAAGATACTACTGGAATAGAATAGGGAGTGTGTGCGTGTGAGAAGGTGAGAAAGAGAGAGAAGTTCGTATTAGAGGAGGAGAGAAAATATGTCAAGACTAGCACAAAAGTAGGATCTTTTTTACTCAACTCAACCTCCAGGTGCCTCCGCTTCTCTTTCCGAACCTGAGCCTCGGACCGGTTCGGATCCCAAACTCTCACTTTTCTTAATTTTTTAAAAAGACTTTCCTGGCCAAAAAAACACAAGGGATGATTGTGACTGGAGAGAGTTTCATGTTTAGTTTTGTCATGAGAAACAGCCTAGTTAAAATCTCATGATTATTGTCAATTCGTTTTCTCTGCTGATTATGTTGTTATAAATGTGACTGAGTACGCGACTGTAATGGCATGACGGCGAGTTTCATCTTTAATGACACGATAAATAAGCATTACGAATTTACAATAACATGGAATGGCTTAACACATGCTTGATTTATCTCTTTGAGTACGGTCAGGATTTTGGAAATATTTTCGTCGAAATTAATTGACTAGTATTATTTTTATATGTCTGTAAAAATTTTTTAATGTCGACTATGTTTGAGACAGTCGACGAATATGAGAGAAACAAACAAACAAGCATAAATTATCAAAAAATCTGGGAAACTAAACCATTTTTAAATTGTCACGTTATATTAAAGGTAAAACATTTCAGTAAACTCGACCTTAACCTCTGAACATGCAAGGTGAGAAATCATAACACTTTCGATTTCCCAATTATTACTTATAAAAGCTCTTCCTAAAATATGGTGACAAAAGAAAACACGATGTGCTCGTTTTTTGTTTTCATAAGAATTAAATAATGTTTTTATCACATTCTTTCTCAGTGCACGAGTAATTCTGGAAAAAAAAAATCATTACCGGAGGATTCACGACATCAAAGAATTACTTGGACAATCTTGGCCATAACTGCATGACATTTAAAGAAAATCATATATCCAATCCCCGCGACTAAGTATCATCATTTGTTTTTAATTTTTACTTTTTGTGCATATTTAATCAATTGTCATTCTAACAATAAAATGAATTGAACCTTTTGATATATGTATGATTTTTATGTGTTCCAGGAAACACTACATTATTTCATAAAATGTTGTATATAACATGAAAACCACATAAATTGAAAATTGTATCGATATCATATTACATGTCGCATAGCAGGTGTCTATCGCGCCGTGTTGTGCTGTATTTTCTTCCCATAATTGTAACACGACATAGCATGAACAATCATGTTGTATCGGGTCTAGAAACTTGACATACAATTCGTATTTGTGTCTTACCAAAATATTTTTAATATATGTGTAATATGTCACTAAAATATATTATTGTATAGTCTCTTTATATTTCCTCACTTTGTTATATGTGTTCGTCTTCTGCCTCTAACCCTCTCCATTAGACAACTATCTTGAATTTGTCAAGCAATGGATTTTGGATCAAAACCCTAACCATGTAGGATGGAAATACAATTTGGGACATTGTAATTTGAGACGTGCCTCAGTTGTATGGCACATTGGAAAGCAAAAGCACATCGATCGATCCAAATACAAGGTACTCTTATTGTTGTAAACATGTGTTCCGTCTGCTAAATAGCAACCTGTACTAGCAAATCGACCGACCATTAATCGAGGGCACCACATAACAATAAAAGTCAACTATAAGAGTTTATGATGTAAATTTTTGTTTTTGGTTTTCTGTTATGTTGACTGTCTTTATCATTGCTATAGTTGTGTTTAGTCTTCCCGTTTATAACAGTCATGTTGGTACTATAAGTACCTCGTGTTAGTTATGTTAGAACTATCTTATTACAACTTAATCAATATGGCATTTCTCTTTAGCTCTGATAATTTTCCATTATATCAGATTAGGTTAGATTTTTTTTCAAAATCTCTTCAAATTTTCTTCAAATTTTTGATCAGTTCATATCTCAAAATTACTGCATAATTTATGTTTGTACTGTAGAATTTCTCACAATTTCATTTGTTCATATCTGGTGTCATGAATCTTTTCTCCAGGAAACAAAACTTTTTGAGTTCATTTTTTGTTGATTGATCTTTCAGAAGTTTTATAATCTCCAAATTTTTCATTTAATAAATTTTTGATCTATCCATTTTATGATTTTTGTGTTTTTTGTACAAACAATGCCTCCATAAACTACAACTCGTGCTAATTCCTCTTCCGCCGCTCATAACGAAGATTCTAATGGTAGATCTACCCAGGATCAGTATAACTTCTGACTCTCTCTTTTACCAATATTTAAAAGTTTATCTCATTAAAACTTGATGCCACAAATTACATATTGTGGAAAGATCAGTTTGAGTCAGTCGATATCTTTTGATTGGTTTGAGTATGTTGATGGTACGGTTTAAGAACCTCCTCGTCATTTGATGGTTGATGGATTTCAAGTACAAAATCCGCTTGGAGATACTGGAGAAAGTTGGATCGGTATGTTTCAAGTTGTCTTAAAGCTATGTCTACTCAATCGCTTCCTGGTGAAGTTCTTGGATTAGCTGCGACTCATGATATTTGAGACTTTCTTGAAACAACCTTCACTGGTCATTTTGTTGCATGGAGATCCATGTTACAAAATTAACTTCAGCCCATCAATAGGGGAAATAAATTTATGGAATAGTATCTTCAAGAAATAAATACTATTTTAGATAATTTTACTGCTATTAGTGTACGTGTGAATTATTCTGATATTGATATGCTTGTTTTAAATGGTATTGATAGGGATTACGATAATCACATTATATTTGCTCAGACAAGATAAATACCTTTTACCTTTCCATAAATTAAAGCAAGATTGATTAATCATCAACAATGGTGTTAGAGCATTGCTCGGTCGAACTCACAAGTGTTGCTATCTCAAGGTTGTTGTCAAAATTATATCTTGATTTCTAGTCTACAATTAGTTAAGTCTCGGACTAGGATAAAAATGTAGTTGAGAAATAGTGGATCACGGAACCGGTTTAGTATCTATACCGGTCCACCTACCAAAATAGTTATGTGTTCCGGAACTCGGTTGTGTATCCATACCAGCCGATACACAAACCAAAATAGTTTTGTGGACTCCGGAACCGATCATAGTCTTAAGGTATCCATATTGGTACACATACCTAAATAGTTCTGTGAACTCCGGAACTTGGTTTGACTTATTAGCTCAAAAACCGGTACACGTACTCTGACTGACCTGAGTCATGATCGGATATGATATTTGTACTTTGTGCATTTACTAACCATGTCGATTATTTTTCAAGTGCGATAAAATTATTTCTACGAGATAATTAGCGTTTGATCAATTCTCTAAAAACATTAGACTTATTTGATCACATGATTGTGTCTCAAGGTTAATATCTTAAGTGTTCATGAAAATGAGTATTGAGCTTTTAAGTTCAAATCGACTAATTTCGGATAACCACCTTGAGCATGTTCTTTATACACGATTCGATTACGGTTTCACCTAACCAGCTTAGATTCAAAGATTCATCTGACGATGGATATTGATTGCTTGGTTCCAAAGTTATCTTAGCTTAAACCTAAAGCAACATATGCTTTGAATGTCTATAAAAGGGAACTACAAGAAACTGGGATTTTTTAATACCGACACTACTTTGGTGTGTCCTAGTTGTAGATAGAGTCGTCCTCTTCCTAACCCTTTTATGGTTTAGCGACTACAAAAATTTCATAGGGATTCGTGAAGCCAGGTCCAGTTATCTTTTCTTGATAACTCGAGCATCCTGATCTTGATCGATTGTTGAGCTGCTCACTTGATCAAGATAGATAGAAATCATCAAAGTTCTCTTCATCTCAAAATTTTGTTGATTCCACAAGTTTTATACTTGTAAGGTGAATAATAATCTGGGTTGCACTTCGGGTTGCATAAGTCCGGATTTTGAGGTTAGCTAGACTTTGTATATTGCTATCGATTTCCATCACCTTTGGTCAAACTTTTTGATTGTAAAAGGAAATCACATATAGGCTTAATATGTGGGAGAAAGATTGGTTTAAAGTATTCAATTAAGTTGAAGCAACTCTTAGTTGGTGTGACGTCGGCTAAGGGAATCAATTGCGCGGAGTCCTGCTGGGATTCAAGAGGCGTAAGGAGTGCGAATGTACCTTAATCAGTGGGAGACTCGATTAGGGCTCAACTATATTCCAGTCCAAAGTTAATTGGTGGTAGGCTAGTGTCTGTAGCGGCTTAATACATTTTGGTGTTCAAACTGGACTAAGTCCCGGGGTTTTTCTACATTTGTGGTTTCCTCGTTAACAAAACTTCTGGTGTTTGTGTTATTTTTTTATTTTGTTTTTGCGTTATATTGTTTATCTTTAAAATTGAAATATCACAGGTTGTGCATTAATCAATCATAGTAGATATATCTAACCTAGGTTGTTGGATACGACTTGATTGATATCACAAAGAGATGTTTGGGCATGTAAATCATGTAAAAAGAGGATATGGGTATGTAAATCATTTAACGGTGAAGGAAGTGGAGCCAGCGAGAGTAAATTTTGGTGGTGGAGCGAATCGGTGATCGAAGAACAGTTCAGTTTTCTAGTTCCATGTATATGGCCATCATTTTGGAAAAATTAAGGTCAACCTCTTTATTGTTATTGATCTGATTCTTGAATACTAGGAAATTGGTTTTATAACATTTAGTTTCGATACTGTCCATGAAATGAAATTTAATTTTTGAACAATCAAATGAAAAATGGAATTCAATTTCTGAACTCCAACCCGTAGAATGATATAAGCATGCTTTTTCAAGGCTTGAAAATGTAATCAGTTTAATCACATTGAAAAAAGTGTCTTTACCTCTTGTCCTCTTCTCTGCCCTCATTTTTCCATCTTGATTTATTTTCCAAAGCAAACATTTGCCTATGCTTTAATCTTCTGATTTCCAACTTTTGTCTTTCTTCGAAGAAAATATGAAACTCTCTTTCTTTCTTCTCTTCTCTAGTGCAATTTCTGTTGAATAAGAACCTTTCTCCGGCGAGCTCAAAACTGCTCAGATCTGCTTTGATCTCCACGGATCTAAGTAGATCTGAGCAGTATTAGTTAAAGTTTACAGGTTTTAATTAGTTAAAGTAGAATATATAATGTTTCAGATGTTTTTTAGGGTTTTTGTTTATTCCTGCCGGTTTCTGGTAGTTTATCTGCGCCATTATAGCGTTTTTTTCTGCGCTTTTATAGCGTTCTTATTTGCCATTAATGGATTTCTTTCATTCGGTTACTGGGTATTGAAGATTGATGATGTTTTCCAGTCACCAGATTCTATTGTTTTCCGGTCAACTACTGCAGCGAATTTCTCCTATTTCAAAGGAGCTCATCTTATTCAAGAAGAAGACAATCAAACAATAATCGGATGTAATCTCCAAAGACCATTCTCCCCCGATCTAATCGTCTCTTTCATGCTTGTTGTTAGTCATTTACTTGGTATTTCTTCTCTTTCTCTTATTAAAATATTGAATTATGTACTAACACAGTTGTTGATGGTGGTTTTTAGCTTAGGGTTAAAATCGTAAAACCTTACATCTGACATGACGTCACTAGGACCACTAGCGCATTTATTGAATCATTCAACACGCCTACGTAAGAATTACCAGGGTAACTTTTTATATACATATATGTGTCATGTTCCATGGTAGAACCCTTGGTATTGACCGATATCACCTTCATACACCAAACCCTAAATTCTTACACCACCGTGCCAATGGCAAACCATGCCAGCCACGTCTCCACGCCAAAGCATGCCAACCATGCCAGCCGCACCACCGTTCCAATGGAAAGCCGTGCCAGCCACATCTCCACGCCAAGGCATGTCAACCATACCATCCGCACCACCGTGCCAATGGCAAACCATGATAGCCACGTATCCGCGTTAAAGAATGCCAACCATGCCAACCACACCACCGTGCCAATAGCAAACCATGCCAGCCACGTCTCCGCGCCAAAGCATGCCAGCCGCTCCACCGTGCCAATGGAAAACCATGCCAACCACACCTCCGCGCTAAGGCATGCCAACCATGCCAGCCGCGCCACCGTGCCAATGGCAAACCATGCCAGCCACGATTCCATGCCAAAGCCATGTCGGCCCCGCTACATGTCGTTGTCTGCCAAAACGAAGGGTTGCAACAATCAACGGGCACCCTTCCATCTGAGATGCAGATCTTAGCCGTCCAAGGTCGCCATCCAACGTATGGTAAACTTTGTACCGACGCTAAAACCCTAGTTTTGGCCACGCCTAAACCGCGCCAAGGCATGCCGACCATGCCACATGTGCCAATGGCATGTCGTGCCATCCACCTTGTCGCGCCTAAACCTGTGGATGGAGAAAAACGAGACGCCGGTTTTTTGGGAAAGTGAAGAGTCGAGCATGCTGTTGAGACTCCTCAGCCGGGCATAATGTTTATCCTCACACAGATGCACCGCTGCAAATGGGGTGCTTAGATTCGAGAAATCAATTTGTATGACTCCAGTCTAAACCAAGACAATAGCCGTTCTAGAGTCAATTCGGTCGCAAAGAGGGAGATGGGTTGATCTGTATGAGGGAAGCTGAGAGTTGTGTGGGATCAGTGATGATCAAGGATTGTGGGTGTGTTGAAGGTTTCTGCAATATTGCTGAACTGCTGAAGTTGAGTTCTGTGAATAAGTTTATATCGAGTTGTTGACGGATAATGATGATAATCGATGATTGATAATATCCTGATGTCCTCGATTTAGACTTATTTATATTGCAATAATGATGTACCACTGATCCCCGTAAGTGTGACGGTTTCTTGAGTGAAAGAGTGGGAAAGTGGGAGATCGTGGTAGAGTCAGTTACACGTCGTGCGGAGACTTGACTGATCGTGCACCCACTACTTTGCTAACTCCTTCAACCGTTTACACGACTTACACACATTTCTCGTTGTGGATGAATCCACGTGCCGTAGACCGCCAGACCAAAACCCTAAGTGATATCCCCCCATCTGTGAGATGATTGATATTTCACGAATAGTGGAGTCTACAAGGCAGACGTGTATTAGTTAGTCAGTTGTTGACTGATTTAGACCGTGAGTCAAGTTTTGTTAAATCGAGCATAAGTGGTGAATGCTCAGTGATTCATGGATTGAACATGTAGTTCTCTGAGATGTCAATGAATTACTGACTAGAGAGCTACTAAGCAAGTATTGATCAACTCGACGAATTGCTGAATATTGAGAGTTTGTCGAGCAATTGAGCAAGAACTGCTCAATTCGACGAATTTGATAATTTTGGCTTGCAACTGAGCAAGTGTTGCTCAGTTCAAAAAACTACTGATGAATTACTGAACATTGATGGTTGGATCAATATTCGATCAACTGAGCAAGTATTGCTCAATTCGACGAATTATTTACTGGTGCCGATACCCAATAAAATATTAATCAAAAATATTGGTGAAGTACCGAATAATATTAATTTGGATGTCGATTGCTGAATCAACATTATTTTGTGTTTGAACTTGCTCAGAATGGTGATTTGTGGAGCGTTTGTTCGAAACCCTAATTTTTATCAATCCTTCATCAATTGGCGAATTACTGAAAATTGGTCATGAGTGAGGAGGGACCGACCAAATGGGATAATGAGCGTCCATGGGTGCCCAGTGCTCGGGTGAGCACACACCAGGGTTCTCAGTTTGAGAATTAGTGAAAGAACGATGATTAAATGCAGGTTTCATCATTTATTGAAATATTGCTGGATTCAGCATTAGGTGATAAAACCTAGGTATGAGAGATGAGGACCGACCAAGAGAGCATGGGACCGGCCCTTGGTGGTCACGGGACCAGTTGTTGGTCATTTGGAGAATCCCCCAGTTGGTTGGAGAGAGTTCGGGCCCAGTATGAGCGATTGAGAAAACTAGGTCAGAATTATGAAAACGTGTGGGACCGGCCTTGTGCAAGCCTTAGGAATGACCCTGGTCGGTCATGAAGGTGTGCACGTGTTGTCGTGGTGTCCGTGTTTCCATACTGAGGGTTTCAGTATTTTCTGATGCGCGTTCGAGCAATATCGTGATTTTTCAGAAGAGTTTCATCTTGACTGAGAATTCTCGATTTTTGTTGAAATGAGCATATATTCTCAATTCATCAATATTTTGAAAATATTAAAATAAAAGTGTTTTAATATTTAAAATTGTTGTGAGAGGCTAGCCAGTCGTGTGACTATGTTGGCTTTTGGTTTTTCGTGATTTGAGCAATATTTGAGAAAATATGGAGAAATCATAAATTTTGCTCAAACCCAGGAGTTTCATGAATTGAGGAAAATAATAATTATGCAAGATTATGGATTGCAAGATGTGGGACCGACCATGGATAGGGCATGGCTGGCCGGCTAGGTTGCCCGGTCCCGCACACTTTTCCCTATTTTATTATTTTTCATGAATCCTTGAAGTTATGGAGAATCCACGAGTTTTTGTTGAAACGGAGGAGTTTCGTGAGATTAGGGAATAATAATTATAAAAAGCTAAGGATTGTGAGGTGTGGGACCAGCCGCGGCTTAGGCATGGCCGGCCGGTTAGGTTGCCCGGTCCCGCACACCTCTCCTTATTTTATAATATTATTTCGTGAATCCACGAAGTTATGGAGAATTCACGGGTTTTGCAAAAACAAGGAAAGTTGCTAAAACCAAGGAGTTTTCGTGAGTTCACGAAATAACAAAAAATAAGGAAAATAATGGGATAGGCACGGACCGACCATGGCTAGGGCACGGTCGGCCGGCTGGTTGGTGGGCCCGGCCTTGGGCGCCTCTTATTATTTTATTAATAATTATTGTGATCCTGTTTTGCGAAGGATTCCTCATTATTTCATATTTTTGGACACTCGTTCGTGCATCCGGGTGCTCAGTCGTGCATCATTGTCGAGTACACTCGCACCATTTTTGTGGGGCTTACTCAGTGATGGTCCAGATGCCCGGTTGTTGAGTATTTATTAGTAATCTATGAATTCAGTGGAGAATAATTCATGAAACTGAGTAATAAAAATGAATAGTTGTTCATTATTAATTCGCAGGATCAGCTGTGGATTCGACTACTAATTCAGAATAATAAAACAAGCATTATCATCCTATGGGATCGTGGATTCGACCATATAATCAGAGTAATTAAGATTATCTATTAGCATTTCATGAGATCAGTGGATTCGATCATGAAATCGGAGTAATGAGATATCACGGTTTTTTTATTGCCATTCTATGAGATCAAGCCTTGGATTCGATCAAAGAATCGAAGCAATTTTTATTGCCATTCCATGGGATCAGGCCGTGGATTCGACCATGGAATAGGAGCAATTGTTACTGACATTCCATGGGATCAGGCCGTGGATTCGACCATGGAATAGGAGCAATAATAGATTATTCTGGAAATTCAGTGATGAATGTCGCAGCAGAATTAATTTATTGCAGAAAAGATATTAGCCAGTTAAAGCGTCACATCTATTATGAATGGTACATATTCAGGGAGTCACGATGTTGTTTATGACATGAAGGCGTTAGTGCTCTCAATCTACGGAGAACCGCCTAAATCTATGCACAATCTCTCCACATAATCAGGGAACGGTGAGTGTCACCGACGTCTTGAAGGCGTCCGTCGCCCAACTATTCTTCTATGTAGAGGTGGGTCTCTCATAGACACATTTTTGTGTCTAATTTGTCCTCAATGTCCGTATTGTTGGAACTCTATTTTTGTACTACTATTGTGTTTTTATGTATTTTTAGGAAATAAACATTTTTGGAAAATTCGGCTCGAAAAGTTGATTTTGGCACCCCCGGAGGACCAGTGTTATTCGGACTCTCGCTTTTGGATAAGGGGTAACCTAATTACTAAGGGGCACCCCCAAGGCAGCTGCTATTCACACCTCAGTTCTGGTTAGGGGGAGGACATCTTCTTCCCAAATTCAAAAAACCAAAAATTGGCGGGAAAAATTGTTCTTGAACTGCCGTGACTAGGGTTGAGGATTTGAAGGTGTTCCAGTGAGATTCAATGGTCCAAATTAAATGGGTTTGTTCCTAGGGCCTAGATAGAGCTGGTATGGGTGTTGGATTCGGTCAAAATTAGTTAGATAACCGGTGGGAATCAAATCAGGGAAGATATTCTAAAATAGGAAAAATATTCTATTCTTGGAATTCTTGGATGGAAGAGACGTGCATGGATTGATTCTATTGGCTGGAAACAATCTCTACAGCTCAAGGATGACGCGTGAGAAGAGATAAAACAGGGAACAATCCGTAACAAATCAGAGAATTAAAGAAAAAATATTTCGGAATATTTTCTTTAATGGCCGGATATTCTTGGAATTATTACGAGGATTTGAGTGACCTGTTATGTATAAATAGGTCCCTAATGTCGAGAAGGAAGAGCTAGCAAGTTTAGAGAGAATTGGGAGTGGTTTAGAGCACTACAGAGCAAGAAAATTGAAGTTGCAGAGATTCTGGTTCTGCTGCTGCTGCTGCTCGAGGAGGAAGAAGAAGAGGAAGAACAGACTACCAAAGGCAGTCATTTACCAACAAAGACAACGACTGCCGTTCGTGGGTCATAGTTTTTCAACGACAACAACACTTTATCTCTATCGTTGATTCTGGACGCCTTCTGTGGGTCGCAGAATCCTGTTTTATATCATTTTCTTGTCTTTCTCTTCATTGTAAAACACTTTTGAGCATCAATGAAATATTTTGAGAGGTTTTCCAACATGATGAGAGGCTAAAATACCTGGTGACTGAGGCGACGGAGGAGCTATTTATTCATGTTTGATTGGTAAATTCTTTTTATAATTTCGTAATTATTTATTTTATTTAATTCACTTGGATCAATAAAAAAAGAGATAAAAATGATTTTCCTAATTAGTTGTGAATCAGTTTGATGTTTTATGCTTAGAATTAATTCTTTGATAAATCATGCTTAAGGATTACAATTTAATATTTGGACACCTTATAGATTAATAAGTGATTTAATGGAAAAAGAGCTAGATAATAATTATGAAATATTTTTGTAACCAATCAACTTGAAGTAATAGTGAATCCGGAGCCTTAGTCCATTTTAAATCTTGACATCACTCTTTGAAAAATTAATTTGCTTTATTTTTATTAAATCTAAAAATTATTTCCTTCATAAATCTGAAACGAATCTTTTTACCACTATCACTACAACGACCATTTGAAAATACATCAAATTTTTAGCGCCGCCGACGCGGATTTGTGCTTAGGTAGAATTTTTAGGTTTTTATTATTTTTATTATTTTCATTTGTTCCTCTTTACGTTTCTTTGTTTGTGTCTTTGATTTGCAGGTTTGAAGATTGGACACTAAGGACTTGGAACAAAGCTCAAAGCTAAAAGAAAGAAAAAAAAAAGACAAATAATTTTTTAGGATTTAGTTTTATTATTTATTTTTTTAATTTTTAATTTTTTTTTAGAATTGTATTAGGAAATTTTTGTAATATTTTTGCACTTTACTTTGGACTTTGGACTTGGACTGTGGCGTTGGACATTTTTAAGTTATTTTTACCCTACGGAAGGGTACCTTAAATACAAACTGTGTGCAGGGAAGGACGACGATTACGATATCGTCTCGGCCCCTCGGGTTCGTACATGACATAGGAGTCGTGGCCCGAGTCGACTTCAATGGTTCATTCCCCGTCTGGTACGGGAGGTAAGTCCATCGAAACACTCGTGAATCTCCTGTAAGCGAGTTACTGTATTCCTTAAGGTGATTCATTGATTGAGGACGAATTTGGATTGTTTTTAAATTCCTAGTAAAGGGAAAGGCCTGTCCAATACAAGATAAGGGTTCGGATTTCATCACCGCTCCCTTCTTGCCCGCCTTAGGAAAACGAAACCTAACGCGAACCTAAGCCTAAAATTTTGACTAGAACAAGACCTATAGGGTAACGAGCTTAATAGGACAGTCATTCGAAAAATATTGGTTACTCTTTTGAGCATACTTCGAAGTTCAGGATAGTTTCTGTGAGTTGAATGCGTGACTGCGCCACCTTGAATACCGGTGAGGCCTTGGGTATCAAAGCTCCATTAAGATTTCCTCGCCTCTATTCAACTCACATTGACTCGTACTGATTCCAGAGAATTTTCTCAGATTGTAACGAATTCCTTTTCGAAGGATTAGAAGCTGGTCTAGAAAAAATCTAAGTGGAGCCATCATGCTTTTTGTTTGCTAGAAATTTTTAGGGTTGATTTGGTGGAGTCGGCCTGCTGTGTGTTTGCTTAGAACCTCCCTTCCTTAGGATTTTTGTTTGTGTATGCCAAGAGTGCTCGAGTCCTTTACAGAGCGTGCTTGGAAAAGAGATAATTTTGGACGTTTGATTAGTGACGAGCCTAAAAGATCTTCTTGTGGAAGCGGGGAGCTCGAAGACTCTTCTTTTGAGAGCCCCGTTTTTGGAAACTTCAGTTTTGAGAATCTGTCTTTTCGTGAGGAAAGTACCTCTAGTATTTCTGCTGTGCCACCGATGACAACTTTGAAAGATTACATGTTCCCAACTAGGTCCAACCGAGATTCGTGCATTAAATTACCAGCCACTACGTCTAATTTCGAGATAAAACCTAGTATTCTTCAAATGATCCCTATATTCTTAGGAAAAGATGATGAGAACCCTTATTTCCATATTAGGGAATTTGAGGAAATTTGTGGGACAATTAGAATAAAAGACCTTACTGATGAAGTCTTGAAACTTAAGATGTTTCCCTTTTCCTTGAGAGATAAATCCAAGACCTGGCTGAAAAACCTACCATCTGAATCCATAGAAACATGGCAGGAACTTATCGCTGCCTTCTATATGAAGTTCTACCCTAAGCATAAAACTGCAGCTGTTAGGCAGAACATTAGTACTAGTGTGCAACAAGAGGGAGAGTCTCTTTATAGGTTTTTAGAGAGATTCAATGATCTCTATCCCAGTGTCCTCACCATGGATTTGATAAGATGAAACTTGTAGAGATTATTTATAATGGTTTAGACTATTCGACCAAAGCCATGGTCGAGTCTATGTGCGCTGGTGAGTTCACTAGTAAAAATGCTGATGATGCTTTTACCTTCTTAGGAGCTATCGCTGAGAAATCCCAACAGTGGGAGTCTTGTGTGAACCCCCTAAAAGACTCTTGGTCAATAGTAAGTAGCACCATATGGTAGATACAAGTTTTGCGTCAGATGCCAAGTTTGCTGCTTTATCTAGAAGGTTAGAAGCATTGAAATGGGTCAACCTAAAAATAAGTCCCTTGTTGAACCTAATAGAGCCTCTCAAATCTCTAGTTGTGGAATAGAGCCCGATAACTCATTTTGGGAAGGTCAGGTTAGTGAAGAGCAAGCTCATTGTCTATAACAATGCTAGGTTTGAGAACCGTCAGAAGTTTGACCCCTACTCAGAGACCTACAACCCTGGTTGGAGAAACCATCCTAATTTCTCTTGGTCTAAGGGCCAGAATCAAGGCCAGTCTAGTAATTCTCAGCCTCCCCCAGGTTTTGGTTATACTAAGAACTCTTCAGGTCAGACCCAGAACCCATCTGAGAATAGAATAACTAGCTTAGAGGAAACCCTTAGTATATTAAGGAAGAGCCAGGAATGCTATCACAAAGCCAGGAAATGTTAGTAAAAAGCCAGGGTAATTTTCAAGAGGAAACCAAACAGAATTTTAAGAATAGTGCCCAGTCTTTTGCTAAATTAGAACTTCAAGTCGGCCAAATAGCTAAGTATTTAATGAGAGAGAGAAGGAAGGTTCCCTAGTCATACTGATCCTAACCCTAGAGGAGAGAAATCGTACAATCATGTTAACTCTGTTACGACCCTTAGGAGTGGAAGAAAGTTGATAATAAGGTCGACATACCTGAAAGTGAACATGCTGTAGTTCACCCTTATGAGCCAGAAAATGAGGAGACTGATAGAGTCTCCAAAGAGACCAATGAGGGTCCTGATGAGCCCGGCTTTGTTCCCAGAGCCCCGTTCCCCCAGCTGCTAGTTCCGACTAAGAGGAGTCCAACTTTAATGATATATTGGAGGTTTTTAAGCAGGTTAATATCAACCTTCCATTATTAGATGCAATTAGGCAGATTCCCTCTTATGCCAAGTTCCTTAAGGACTTGTGTACGCGAAAGCGTAAGCTCAGTGTCCAGAAGAAAGCCTTCATAGCTAGTCATGTGAGTTCTATTATTCAGAATACCACTACTCCTAAGTATAAAGACCCAGGGTCCCCTACCATTGCTTGTACAATAGGTAAGTACCGTGTTGAGAAAGCGTTGCTTGACTTAGGAGCCAGTGTGAACTTACTGCCATACCATGTGTACCTTAAGCTAGGACTTGGTGAGATGAAACCTACACAGATGACACTTCAGTTAGCTGATAGGTCCGTTAAAATTCCTCGTGGTGTGATCGAGGATGTTCTCATAGAGGTCGACAAGTTTATATATCCGGTGGATTTTGTTATCCTAGATACCCAACCTGTCCCTGACCCAGAGAACCAAATACCAGTGATTTTAGGTCGCCCGTTTTTAGCTACATCCAATGCGATCATTAACTGTCGAAATGGTATTATGAATTTGTCTTTTGGTAATATGACTATTGAGCTGAACATTTTTAATATTAGTAAGCTACCCTCTGAACTAGATGACTCGAATATAGAAGAGGTGAACATGATAGGAACATTAGTCGAGGAGTCATTACCAAACACTTTGTTAGAAGATCCATTAGAGAAATGCCTAGCTCACTTTGGGATTGATTTTGATGATGATAAGGTGATTAATGAGGTGAATGCTTTGTTAGATTCAACCCCGTTAGATACTAGGGATGGAAACCTAAGTTCGAACCACTACCAGTTTCTAAGTCTACCCTAGTTCCTTCTTTAGAAGAGCCTCCTAAGTTGGACCTAAAACCATTGCCAGATACCCTGAAGTATGTGTTTTTAGGCCCGTCTGAGACTTTACCTGTGATTGTTTCTTCCGACTTGGATAGAGATCAGGAAAGTAGGCTAGTAACCGTCCTTCAAAACAACAAGGAAGCTTTAGGGTGGACCATAGCAGACATTAAGGGTATAAGTCCTATTTTGTATGCATCAGATCTATTTAGAGGAAGACACCAAACCTTCTAGGGAGATGCAACGTCGACTAAACCCCAATATGAAAGAAGTTTCGAACTGAGGTTCTTAAGCTATAGATGCAGGCATTATCTACCCTATTTCAGACAGTAAGTGGGTCAGCCCCGTTCAGGTTGTTCCCAAGAAATCTGGTATTACTGTAGTCCAGAATGATAACAATGAGTTAATCCCGACCCGAGTGACCACGGGTTGGCGTGTTTGTATTGACTATAGGAAATTGAACAAGGTCACTAGGAAGGACCACTTTCCCCTTCCCTTCATCGACCAGATGCTAGAGAGATTAGCTGGACATAGTCACTACTGCTTTTTAGATGGCTACTCTGGATATAATCAGATCGTTATTGCCCCAGAAGACCAGGAGAAAACCACTTTTACCTGTCCCTTTGGTACCTTTGCGTATAGACGCATGCCTTTCGGGCTATGTAATGCCCCTGCGACTTTTCAGCGTTGCATGATGAGCATATTTTCTGACATGGTAGAACGGTTCTTAGAGGTCTTTATGGATGATTTTTCAGTGTTTGGTTCGTCTTTCGATGAGTGCTTGCATCATTTGTCATTAGTTTTGACTAGGTGTAAGGAAAAGAATTTAGTGCTTAATTGGGAGAAATGTCACTTTATGGTTCGTTCAGGAATTTTTCTAGGGCATATTGTATCTTCAAAGGATATAGAGGTAGATAGAGCCAAAGTTGACCTTATTAAAACTTTACCGGTCCCAAAAACCGTAAGAGATATTAGGTCATTCTTAGGGAAAGCTGGTTTTTATCGTCGTTTCATTAAGGATTTTAGCTTGATGTCTAGACCTCTTTGCAATTTTCTTGCAAAAGATGTTAAGTTTGTATTTGATGATGCTTGTTTAGAGGCTTTTGAGAAGCTTAAGTCATTACTCACTACCGCCCCCATAGTCCAGGCACCCAACTGGAACCTACCCTTTGAGATCATGTGTGATGCTTCAGATTATGCTATTGGTGTTGTGTTAGGTCAGCGAGAAAATAAGTTACTTCATGTGATTTACTATGCTAGCAAAACTCTGAATGATGCCCAGTTGAACTATACCACTACCGAGAAGGAACTATTAGCCATTGTGTTTGCCTTAGACAAGTTTAGACCCTATCTCTTAGGTTCTAAGATCATCATATATACTGATCATGCTGCTTTAAAATATCTTTTGTCTAAGAAGGATACTAAACCTAGATTGATTAGGTGGATTCTGTTGTTGCAAGAGTTTTCTCCAGACATTAGAGACAAAAAGGGTGCCGAAAATGTTGTAGCAGATCACTTGTCTAGGCTAGTTGTTAGTTCCCCAGATGATTCCCTTCCTATAAGGGATAGCTTTCCTGATGAACAATTGTTCTTTGTTACCCAATTGCCTTGGTATGCGAATATAGTGAACTATCTTGTTACTGGTCGAATGCCCCAACATTGGGGTAAACAAGATCGTTCTAGATTTTTAGCTGAGGTTAAGCACTTCTTTGGGATGATCCTTATTTGTTTAAGTATTGTACAAACCAGATTATTAGGAGATGTATACCTGAGAGTGAACAGTCCAGTATTATTTCCTTTTGTCATGATCATGCTTGTGGGGGTCACTTTAGTGCTAAGAAAACTGCTGCTAAGATATTGCAGTGTGGATTCTATTGGCCTTCGTTGTTTAAAGACTCTCACAGTTACTGCGTTACTTGTGAACGATGCCAGAAATTAGGAACCATTTCCCATAGGAACATGATGCCCTTGAACCCTATTTTAATTATTGAGGTCTTTGATGTGTGGGGTATTGACTTTATGGGTCCGTTTCCTAATTCTTTTGGTAACCTATACATCCTTGTTGCCGTAGACTATGTCTCCAAGTGGATTGAGGCGGTTGCGTGTAAAACCAATGACCATAGGGTTGTGATTGAGTTCTTGAAAAATAATATACTTACACGTTTTGGTACACCGCGAGCTATAATTAGTGATGGAGGGTCGCACTTTTCTAATGGGCCTTTTAGGCTTCTGATGAAGAAATATGGTATTACACATAAGGTAGCTACCCCGTATCATCCACAGACTAGTGGTCAGGTAGAGGTTTCCAATAGGGAGATAAAACGTATATTAGAGAAAACAGTTAATCCTAATCGGAAAGACTGGTCGTCTAGGCTTATTGATGCCTTATGAGCTTACCGTACTGCGTTTAAGACCCCCATTGGAATGTCGCCTTATCGCTTGTTTATGGCAATGCATGTCACTTACCTATTGAGTTAGAACATAGAGCTTATTGGGCTGTTAAGCAGCTAAATTTTTCACTTGACGAGGCAGGAGCCCATAGGAAACTCCAGCTCAATGAGTTGGACGAGATTCGTATAGATGCTTACGATAGTGCGAAGGAGTATAAGAACAAAATGAAACTTGTGCATGATAGAAACATTTTACGGAAGTCATTTTCTCCAGGTAAAAAAGTTCTTCTGTATGATACCCGCTTGCATCTTTTCCCTGGGAAGTTACGTTCTCGGTGGACGGGTCCTTTTTATTGTTCGCACTGTTTTTCCTCATGGAGTTGTTGAGATCGAGACACCGGATGGTAATAGTTCTTCGAAGGTTAACGGTCAGAGATTGAAACCCTTTTTAGAACCCTTTCCTACAGGTGATGTTGAGGAGGTCCCTCTGGAGGACCCTGTTTACCCTTGATTGACCATCGAGGCAGTTGTATGTTGTATATTAGTTTTTGATTTTCTTCACCCAGGTACTATCTTTCCAACTTCTCCTCGTGTTATTTTACTTTTGGTACTGCTCTTTAATTAGAAACATTGAGGAGAATGTTAGATTTAAGTTTGGGGGTGGGGAAGAAACTTTATTTTAGCTTTTAGTTGCAATAAATAAACTTCAGAGCCTAGAAATTTATGCATTTTCAGGATGGCACTAACTAATCTAAGTGGATGGTAACATCTTGGTTATAGGAGTTGAGGAACCAATCTGATTAGATGGAAACATCTATAGAGTCTATTCATAAAAGCACAGAGCTCAGGTGTTAGAAATAACATGATAGTTGCACCATATCTCGTTGAGTCCTTTTCACTTCTATTTTTATTTTGTTTTTAAACTATGTTTCTCTAAGTGATAGGTGGGGCCCATGATTCAAGTTGTTACCAATGCTAGGGTGAATTCGAGTGATTAAGATACCATGAAAAGAAAAAAAAATAATATTGAGATCAGACCATTTGACCAAAAGGAATAAATTCAATAAAGTCGACCACTGGTACCCTTGTATATGCCAGTTGTGTTGACCCAATGCCAAAACCCTAATTTTGGCCACGCCTAGACCGCGCCAAGGCATGCCGACCATGCCACATGTGTCAATGGCATGCCGTGCCAGCCACCTTGCTGTGCCTAAACCATACCATGCCGGCATTCCCTTCACGGCTTCCAAAACTAAGGCTTGCAACAATCGACGGCCACATTTCCATCTAAGACGCAGATATTAGCCGTCCAAGGTTACCAGCTAATGCAGGGCAACCTTTTGGATCGACGCCAAGCCCTAGTTTTGGTCGTGCCCAAACAATGCCAAAACCCTAGCTTTTGGTCACACCTAAACTAGGCCATATTAAAGCCATGCCGGCCATGCTTTCATGCCACTTGCTACCAAACGAAAGGTTGCAATAATCAACGGCTACCCTTCCCCTCAAGATGCAAAATCTCGACCGTCGAAGGTCACCACCGAGCCGACAAGTCTCCCAAAATCAACTTGCCAAACAACAGCAACATGCTACATGTTTTCCACGAAAACACTCGAGACATCAACACATGTCACAAACTGGGGGATGCTCATTGGGTATTGGTTTGACGGTTTACAGCGTGCGGCGTACACTACGCCCGTTACAAGACAATATCATAAGGATGAGGCGGTTAGTAAATACAGGGAGTAATGGTAAAACGCTTTCTTTTATGGAACATAAATTCCAGGCGTTACCGGTTACCACCTACTCCCATTTACTCATCCGTTTTCCATTTCTTACGAGACCAGAGTACGTTTCACTTCGACTTGTATAAATAGGGCTTACCTATTTCCACCGAACAACAAGTTCTGGTCAGGAGCATACAACACTCAGAAAACGTTTGCTAGCTTTCCCATCTGTTAGCCTCCCACTTTCTAATGCAAGTCACAAAACAACTACTCTTCTAGGATCAACTATTCTGGTCTCAACACTCTCTTCGCTTCCCTCCCCAAAACCAACCATTCTCCTTATATTTTTGACCGAAGCAAGTCTGGAACGGCCATTTCTTGGTTTAAGCCGGATTTGTACAGATTGATCCCTTGAATCTAAAGTACTCCCTTACAGTACATTGTTTACGGTTTAGACTCGTTTCTCACCCACACACCCGAAATTACTGAAATCAGCAGAAACCGTTTTCACCCTCAATCAACAGTATGGTGTTACTTGCTACTCTTTGGTTCTTGATGTACTTCATCTTCATCCCTCATCTTCATCCCTGTGTAATCTTTGAAAGCTATTAATTAAAATGGATGCTTTTATCAAAAGAAAAAAAAAAGTCTTCCGCTTTTCCGAGTCTTCTTGATCTCAGGTATGATATTTTTCTCAAACAAATAATTCTCCAGGTGAGTTAAATTGTGTATAAGATGAGCTTTCCAAAAAACCAAACTCACCTTTCCCCATCGTACGTGCTTATCTCAAACCGTAGATTCATCTGAGCTTTCCTATGGTTTGGAGTTCCAAATCGTAGATTTAATTTCAACCAAAATCAAACTTAATTTCCCAACCGTATTAGCTCGATTCCAAACCGTGGTCTTCTTATGTTTGTGTAAGGTTGGAAGATTTTGAAATTTACCACCGTATGTTATTCTACGGTTCATTTTCCTAACCGAATATTAACTTTTAAAAAGAAAAAGTAATCACATTTTTTTTTGGAATTTGATTTTTGATTTTCAAACACTATTAGTAAATCAAATTATTAATCTAATTTGATCACTAATATTACTTAATTTAGTTTTACACACTAATTAGTTGAGAGCATTCCAGCCAGTAACAAAAATCGTAGGATAAAGAATTTTGTCGAGTGCTATTTGATGACCTGATTTTGTCATTTTGTGAGCCCTCAAAACTAATATTTTGGAGCCTATATAATAGGCTTCTAAATTAGCATTTATGGTAAGAGTTATTTTGTTTCATTCGTAAGAGTTAGGAACGGGAAACGATGTTTTTTCCTTTATAGGATCATAAAGATAAAACTAGTGAGGGCAATTCCTATGGCAATCAACAAACTTATTATTTTGTTGAGCCACGTGGATGAACAAATTGCATTTTCCACTATGGGAAACAAGGCAAAATGAACAAATCTGATATTTTAGGGACCCACTAGTAATTTTATTAATATAAACTAATAAGAGTTGGGTCCTACTGATGATTTTATTTATATAAACTAATAAGAGTTTGGTCTCACAAACTATTTAACTAATAAAATAAATAATAAAAAATAAACTCTAAATATAACAACCGGGTTTGGGGGAGAGAAAAGCAGGGCGCGTTTTTGCTTCAAACGCTAGAGTTTTTCCTTCCAACTCCAGCGTTCTTCCTTCCAACGCCAACGATTGTGGCACGATTGTCAGGCCTTCTATCACGCGCGCGCTACATTTTCCATCTCACTCAACAAACCAACAAAATTTGTTGATTTGTACATCCATTGTTCATGTTTGTTGAGTGCATAGTGGGATCAAAATCAACAATCTTCAAGTTTGTTGAGTCCGTCGGAACTACTCTGAACATATTAAACTAGTCAGGTCATTTACAAACAAAGGAACCAATGATTAAAACCTTTTTATGGGTCAAATCGTTTGGTAAAGATTTACATGATATTAATGTTGTAATTAAGTTACGATAAATAGGATACCAACACTGGATAAAGGTGATCTGATGTATCATAAAGATAAAACTAGTAAACATGTTAAACTAGTCAGGTCATTTACAAACAAAGGAACCTATTTATAGGTCAAATAGTTTGGTAAATAATTACATGATATTAATGCAGTAATTAAGTTATGATAAATAGGACACCAACCCTGGATAGAGGTGATATGATGTATCATATATGTGTCATGTTATATCATTTTGATACCAAATTTGAAGTCCATGTACATCTTAATTTCTACCAACCCATTAAAGGAAAAAAAAAATGAAGACGCTATAGGAAGAATTTTATGGTCCAAATCTGGAACAATAAATCTAGACCTCTGATCATTCGATTTATTCTCATCTTCAACCCGTTACAAATCTCAATGCTAGAGTCTCCCAATCATCTAGGTTGTGCCACGTTTTGTCCCATAATTATTCCAAACACTGTTGTCCCGGCTATAAGATGGTCGAGAAAGAAACTTAAAATCACTGTGAACTTTCACTCAATTTAACTCGGGTAGTAAATTTTAAAAGGGACTATCGGATAAAATAAAACAAGATCTTTTTAAAGTACTTTCCTAATTAAATATTTTTTAGAATGACAAAATTCTCCCTTTTTAATTAAGCCAATCTTAATTTCTTAGGTGATAATTTTTTCTATATTTTTTTATATATACTAGTAAGACCACATGCATGATGCATATGCTTGAATTTTAAGCGTTTCACAACACCAAATTTGATAACAATGATATTTTTTTCATAAAATGAAAATTAATATTCTTATTTGTAATCATTACATAGGTATTTCAAAGAGCTTTCCAAAAATGATAATTTTATAAAAATCCGGTGTTTATATTATAAGATTCAAGTTTTAAAAAAAATTGATGTATTTTTAAAACAATGGCATTTCCGTGAATATACAAAAATATAAGGTTGAATATGTAATTATTGATTTAATATACGCCTTTACCCTTGAAACATATGTACATCAGTGGTTGATATTTACGGTCATATTAGTAATATGAGGGTTACACTAAGCTATTTTGTCCTTTTGTGACCAACCAAAATACCTCTTTTCTTTATATTAGTATAAGATAAGATTTTTTTGATTTTGCCAAATTTTCATGAAAAGTCGTCAAGGTACTGAATAATGACCATGACCACTTTTCATTGTCGATAATATTTGCATGCAAAGTCATCATGGTCGACAAATTTGTACGATAACAACTTAAAAGAGTCATCTTTGTTGATAATTATGAGCAGTAACTACTTTACACAATCGATTTCACAACCTCTTTTTATCTTAATATTTGAGAGGGTCGTCATGGTTAAAGTTTAGGACGATAACCACCGTAATGGAAAGTTGCGCCATTCCATTTATATTTTAAATTTTGCACGAGCCTCCATGGTCAAAAGTGAAAACCATTACGACACAAAATAACTTTCCAAAATTTAGTTGCATGGTATAAAATTTGGAACAACATCTCCACCTGCAATGGTACTATTTTTCGACCATGATGACTTTTCATGATCCTGAAAACTCTGACATCCGATGTATTATAATTTTGATAACAACCGTTTTAGGTGGAGATGTTGGTAAGGAAACTCTTTGTTCCCTAGCAGATGGGAGAAATTATCATGACAATGATGCTCATAACAATCAGGGGGTTGTCCCAAGGATGGACCCTCTATTCTTACCCTATATGAAAATCAATTTTGATGCCTTATTTAATGAGAAAAATAACACTATGTTACTGAACTAATTTTGTGCAACTTTGCAGCACAATGGATGAAGAGCCAGAGAAAGCCATTGCTGCGCTGGAGGCAACAATATCCAGAAGTTCACATATCTTACACTTCACAATTTTTTTGTTCGTCAATAATTTTATCAGTTCTATTAAGAATGTAACACTCATCGTATAAACATTTCAATATGAAATACGACTATTTTTTTTTGTTAGGAAAAATAATTTTATTGCAAAAAAGAAAGATTACATCGAGGAATTGAGAAATTCAGGGACATTTCCCCACCATTCTCCTGAGGTTCTAGACCTTCTACTAAACTTAGCTGCTTGATCAGCTAGAATAATATGGTTTCTTTGTAAAAATTCAAACCGAACAAAGTGAAAACTAGAAATAAATGTTTTACAGTCCTCTAAGACTGATTTATTGTACCAATATAGCTGGTTACTATTTAAGTTAAGAGAAGCAATCACTAATCTAGCATCACTAACAAAACATAGTTTCTCCAGTCTCTTTTCCTTTGCCCATATTACTGCTTCCAACAGGACTAGACTTTCTGCTTCCTCAGCATTTCTCACTTTCGCTGCTTTGAGTTTGCATCCAATGAAGTTATCTGTAATATTATTCATAACCAAACATATTTCAGATGAGTTAGTATCCTTGTCAAAAGAAGCATCACTAAAAACAATAACACAATCATTTGGCAAAGAATTAATAACAGTAGAGAGATTTTTTTCTTTCAACAGATTCAGAGATATTAACTTAATGAGAAACATCTATCTTTCCATATGCTCCAGGCAATTGAAAAGACACCACCAGCCTTGTCTTTCAAATTATTATCTGAAGACCACTTAATAACCCATTCTTAAATATTAATGGGAGAACCACTATCTTTAGGCCTGTCAATGGAAGAATATCCGTCGGATATTCAGAAATCCGATATCCGACAAGTTAAGCACTATCAGATATTCGATATCCGACAATATCATATAGGATATCAAAATCAGATATCGATTTCGATAGGCTAAGCTATCAGATATTTATCCGATAATATCCGGTTATGAAAAAAAATGTTAAAAACCCTTTAAAACATGTTCATAATTGAAATTTAAGTTCAATTTTTCAAACATTTCATATCGGATATCGGATAAGGATAAATCACAAATAAATCATTAATATGGTTAGGGTAAATCACAAATAAATTCATGTTCTATCGGATATTAACCAAACAAATAGAGCCTAATCCGATTCCGATAGGTTAAGTAAGAAATATCCGATATCCGATAAAACGGATAAAATCCTATAGGATCCCGAATACTCGGAAACGAATTTCGGATATCGGACATATATTGACAGGCCTAACTATCTTGCTCAATTAGATCTAGTAAACAAACGGTGAAGGATAACGTGTTCAGGAAATACCCATGTTTGCGTCCCGATTTCTTGAATTATTGCCCGTCTTTGCATCTTGTGTTTGTGCCGGTGCATCCTACCCTCGGCCCCACATAATAATGGAAAGGGGAAATTAGGCTAAGGCCCAAAAGTAATAATATTCTCATTGTCAGGCCCACAATTAATTTTAGGTACCGTGACACCCAAAATTATCCGAAATTATTAAGAATCAATACATAACTCGTTATGCATACTATTTTTCAGGGATAACTCGTTATGCATACTATTTTTTCAGGGGTATAATTGTAAAACAAACTTGAATATAAAATATCTAAAAATCCGCGCCTTGGAATTTAACAAATTTTATCTCGTTGGAAAGCTTTTAAAGAGAGTCATGCAGCGAGCACAAACAACAATATCAATTTTTTATTTTACACGAAAAAATCGGAGGTGATCATCATTTTAGGGAAAATTTTCGGAAACTGAATACATAACCATTATGCAGCCACCAAAAAAGATGCATAACACATTCTGCAGACGCGTAACGAATTATGCAACCATTTTTTCGACTCTGCATAATTAAGTTATGCATCTATAACAAGTTATGTAACCATTGTTTTGGTTGATTTTAGTCCGTACATAAAAAATTGATGCATAACGCACTATGCATCCATATTTTCGGATGCATATCAGGTTATGCATCTATTTTCTCGATGCATAAAAGATTGTGCAACAATTTCCTCGATGCATAATGCATTATGCGGTCATATTTTCGGGCGCATAACAGGTTATGCATCCATTTTAACGACTGCATAACATGTTATGTGGATATTATTGTAGATGCATGACAAGTTATGCAACCTTATTTTTTGTTGGTTTCAATACTATGAAAAAAATAGCATTTCAAGAGCACTTGCAAAGGGGCATGTAAGTGTAAGGAATTACTTGCCACTGCAAGGAATCAAAGAAGAGAGAAGGGCAGGGGGAATATACCAAGACGACATTTTAAACTATCCACCTTAGATATAATCATATAAAGTGCTCAAACTACATATGCCAGTGCCACAAGCTCTTTAAAATTGATCTGGATCCACACTCATAAGAATCTTTCTTAGTGATTAGCTTTACTGCCAATTGAAAATTAAGAAAGTCTTCTCTCTAATCTCTACCACCCTCATAAGAATCCCATAACACTATCATCTGCAGTTCATCTTCACATCTGTAGTTGCACCCATCTGAATTAATCACCTTGGAATACTGGGTTTGATGCAGTAATGGAAAATGTTGAGAATTTTGGCTTAGACACCCCTATACCATAGAAGCTACCTACTCATTCACGTTTCACACCAAAAACAGTTCAAATAAGTTCGAAATTACTTGCACTGCACAACCAAGGAACCTGGATTGAAGAACAATATGCCATGACATAACAGTTGTTAATCCTGTACCCGTTCTACGTCGTTGGGTTTATAAAAAAATTGACTTATTGTAAACCCTAGCTTATCCTAAAATGGATAAATTTTGGAAAAACCCAGATTAGTTACGAAATAAGAATCAGAGAATCCCGAAATCTTAAGGGTTGGATAAACTTACCTTAACAACTTTGCGAGAGAATGCTGTTGATGTAGACTGTCGACACTTTGATCGGCAAGAAGAACTCCGTTAGTGAGGAAACTGAAGAGAGAGACAAAGTTGGGGCCTGTAAAGGGCCGTCTTGTTTGCTTTACTAGGTGCGTTCAGAACTGAAAGCATATCTATATCACTCTGCATCAGTAGTTTCCTACCTGTAGATGTAGGGTTTTGACATTGTTGAGACACAATACGTTTTATGAAAGAAGAAACATAATTTATAAAACTATGAGTTTGGGAGAAATTTTCTCACTTAAATTGGGGGCGCACGTGAAGATTTACGTCAATGGATTTCACGGTGGAGAAGATATGATAAATGGATCTTCCTATAGTTTTCACTAATGGAAATAAGGTAGGGCCTACAATATCCCAAATTCAGTCCTCAACGCGGTAAATTGGTCCCACAGGAAAGCCCACACTCCAGGTATGAAATCTTTTTGCCTGGCCACTTCAAACTCCAACTCAAACTCGTAGATGGGGCTATGCGAAAAGTCGAAAACCCTTTCAATAATGGCTAGAGATAGCGATGGGTCCACTTTAGACCACATCCATTACATCATCAATCAATCCCTTCGATAATAAAAACCATTACCAAAAATATGTTTTGTTCCTTCTTTGTCTACCTTCTTTGGACCATGCATTAATAGGATCCGTTTTAGCAACTGGATGATACTCGTGACAGTGGAAATTTATGGAGTTTTCCCTAGTGAGATAATGTGAAGGAGTTTGGGTTCTCTCTAATGGACGGCAGAGAATCAGAGAAAGAAAATAAAGTAGTTCGTTCTGTCACAAACAAAGCCAAATTTTGCAGCACTTTAGTCGAGGAAGAGTTTCTTTAGGTGATGAAATTCGAAACCCCATACGCCTCTTTTTCTCATCTCTCGATGTTTTTTTTTTTGTTTCTATTTTCACAACTTGCTAAAAACAAATGATGCAAGCAAGATCACATTTCTTGTACAAGGTTGGCAAGTTCCACATTTAGCCAATTTCTGTGACTTCATAGAGAAATTATTTTCTTGCTTTTCTGGGATCATACAATGGATATGGTTTTTTGCTTTTGGGGCACCTTGTTCTTGTGTCTTTCCTATGATCCCCACGAATAATTTTCGAGAAAAATTAAACAAAACCATTAGATATTGAACTCTGGGATCACCAGGACTGTCATTTTATTCTGTAACATGTTACTGGATTTTCAGTGTATTCCTGTACTGTACATAGCAACTGCTGTGTAGAGATCGAATTAGGAAAATAGCTTTATGAATTTAGATTAAACTTAAGTTTAACTAAATTTCAATTGGTTGAATAAAATTTGTGATTATTCAATGTTTGAGACACAAAAGAATGTGATGAAAATACCACTCTTTAGCTAAAGTTGGTTCATCATCTCAGATTTGGGAAATTCAAAGCTGCCTATAATCCTCCTATCTATGCTTGGTCTGTTGTATTCAGGCAATGCTATATACATTGATAAAGCCAAGACACAAGTACACGAAAAAAACAACAGAGTGGCTGTAGTGAGCTTGTGAACAACATACACGTTTGGCAGGTGTTATGCATAAAGACATATACAGCGTCGATTATTTCAGTGTGTTGGTTGGAGACATTCAGAAAATGTAACACTGATGTAAAATATCATCTGAATCGTGAATCAGGTTGATTTGTGGGCCAAAGAAGGGCTGACGGTAAAATATAACAAAACCTATTTACATGTTCATGAATCAGGTTCATTTGTTGGCCAAATGAAAATGATATACTGAAGGGCAGAGTTTTTCAAGAGCAAAACAATCTCGAGAACAAATACCCATGACATCCCTGGACTGTGTCAAGCAAAGGAGATGTTTGGCATGCTTCTTCAATAGGACTATCCATCCATTTCCTAACAATTTCTTCAGCAACATAAGCAATCTGATGCTGCAATGCAGCTGCACCCAAGGGTCCAACCAAATTTAACCTTGTTGCCGCAGATAACACATCTCTCATTGTCATAAACACATAAGCCCTCTGAGAAGTCCCACTATCGAACCCTAAAAGGCCACATGTGAGACCAAAGACAGGTGCATGGTGAAAAGATACAGTTCCTGAACCTAGTAATTTATCTCTCATGGTTTTCAATGATGGAACTTCTGGGAAAACTGATGCAGCTACTCTTAATAGCGCCGATCCTTGAGAAATTGACGCTTTTTTACTAACTTCATTTGTCAGGGTTGCTTCCAGTGTTCTATTAAGCTTGGTCCATGTATCTAAGTTGGGGGATTTATTTGCTTCATATACAAATGGAAGAAGGAGGCTACCTGTGTTCTCCAGCAAGTGTATTACAAACGTTTTAAGATCTTCGGGCCCCATAACGGTCTGAGCTTGCATAGCGGCTTCAAGACCAAATGAGTGAGCAAAGCCCCCTGTGGGAAGAATGGAGTCTATAAGTTGCCACTGGCTCCATTGCAGAAGATGGTTAGTACGTGGAGGTTCTTCAATTTCGTCTGTTTCCATCTTACACTCCATAAACAGTTACTAAAAACTTTAAAGAAAATAAAAATTAGAAATACAGTAAGTAGTAGAAAAAAGTTACCAAAAGAAGATAACAGTAACGAGAATTTGAAGCTCGGCATGCATAACAATGTTAAGATAAAAGCACAACAACATTTTCATAAATGAGGTTCACGTAAAGGACCCGACATTTCATATTCCCGTGAAGGAGATCCCAATTAAAAAACTCAAGTTTTTTGTCAAAAATTCAAGCATGGTAACTCGACGTCTTTCAAAATCTGACATTCCTTATGAAATGATATTCACAAATAGATGTTTGGGAATATAAAAATTGAAGTACTTTCATTTAGCATACGCCCTTAAGCTATAAACCATTCAAATTTAATGCAGATATATTAAACTTTAGCTTATACAGAAACAAAAGCAAATCCATATAGAAAGAGGTGAGGTGGTAATGCAGGTAGAGTACTGTAATGGTATTGTTCATAAGCCATGTCATGGGGATGAAGAGGTGCGGCGTTGTGATATGTTCGATTTGGCATAGTGGTCAGACACTGATGCCTGTGGTGGTGTAATAGATGGTGACAGCATGTAGGAAATGAACATGGCAAAGTGGTCATTTCATGGACTTTTAAAGCCAGATCTTGTGCCATGTATGAGGTGCGTGCCGTGACACTGACATATTAATTGACCATATCGTGGTAAAGTGAGGTGTGACTGTAATGATGATGTTGGAGCCCAAAGATTGAAGTATGAGAGATGATAATATGATAACTTTGAACATAATTAATGGAATTGCAGAACCAAGAACTTCCTTTTTTTCAAGTCAAGAGAAAAAACACACTAAAACCAAATTGTGCACAAAAATAATAATGTGAAAGTCTCCACTGACAGAAAAAATCCACTGGACAAACAATAAAAACTGCAAGATTACTCTGCCGATAGTGTTAATCTCAGTTTTGCCAACTAGCATTTCAGACTGGAACTAGTTACTTAGTCACAAGTCACAAATTTGCATCACTTTATGTCTGAACAACAAACCACTAATTCATGTGTATGACGGGTCTTTCATAAAGAAAAAAAAATGAAATTCAAAATTCATTAGCGCAGAAAAGAAGAAGAAGTTAATGAAAACATTCCAACGGAACCTTATTGAAATAAAAACTTTTATATGATCCTTTATCGGTTGTTTAATCGTGTTGTATTGACCTTAAAACAGAGAAATATCATGTAAACATAAGACCGTAGAAATCCTCGAATAAAAAAATGCCATATGAAATAGGATTCAAACAAAAAGCAGGTACAGTAACATGTAGTATCAATCTCCTAAACAAGCCTAATTTTAAGCATCGACTTTCAAATAATCGACGATTACAATGTAAATGGAAATCAGCAGATACTCAAAGTAGTTGGTTCCGGTTGCAGACACCTAAGAGTACGCTGGAAAACGAAAGGTGAAACCTATAAGTTGGTTACTTGGGGTTTCATTGGCGAGTATCACTGACATCAATCATATCTGTCAAATGTTCTCCTTACCTATCAGGGTAGGCTGACGGAAACAGTTGAAGAACCTCCTACCGAAGCTTTGAAGATGAACAGAAGTGCGTTTGTAACTGGGACAATTTGATTACGTGCCTTTACTCCCAAATAAGCTTCCAATATTGGGTTAGGGTCATAAGATTGTCAAACTTAAACTCTCCTAAGTTGGGTTTCGACAAACTCTGACCTGGAAGACGGTTGAACAGTTACGAGTCTGAATCACAGATTCGGGCAGAGACTCATGAGCTGATTAGGTGATGGTTTCATGAAGATGATGGACGCATCTTTACGAAATTTGACAATAATCAACAAGGGTGCATAACGGCAATGCTATTTAAATACCAAACCACCACCCACAACTTCCAACAAGGGTCTGGTCGAGATGGTGGATTATTATCAGAATACTAAACATACAGGACCAACCAGCCCTACACCAATGCGTGCTTACAATCTTAAACTGCTTTCATGTGGTAAATAGATTGGTATTTGTGCCAGTACAGGCTTGGCTTTGCATGACTCAAATTAAAAGAAACATAGAGTAAGATTACTATTTAAAGGCCCACAGACGGACGGAGAATGAGGGTCTGATCTTACTGCTAGCCAGCCTCCTCCTTCAGAGGATTAGTTGGGTTCTCATTTATGCCATGCCATGCCGTTCAATTTTACCACTATCCTATAAGCTCAATATACATCAACAACTGCAACTCTTACACTCTCATCTCGATTCCAGAAACATAGGTGTAATGCACCAACATACATACACAAAGTTATAAGTACTAATGGGTGGAATGCTGAGATGCGTACACAAGAAAAGAAAAAAGGAGCACCATAACTCTTGTCAGTCTATTAAGTAGTATTCATCAACAGCTAATTTCCTGTGTGCACAACAGGGAGCAAGAACCATATACCTAACAGAAACATGTAGCATTAACTCCATCCTTTTGGAGATAGAATTTAAATCTCATGGATGGTAATTCTTGACAGAGTGAGAATAAAATGGATGCAGAAGCCACTCAAAAAATGATATTGGTAATAATTTGCAAAAGTATAGAGAACTTCGTGCTAAGGTTTGCACGTCTAAATATTCTCAGCATCAGAAAATTTCAGCTCAAACTGAGCCAACATAGACTGGAATGTTAAAACTATTAAATTGAGTATATATGAGAGTGAGTACCAACAACTTGACCAAAGACACAACTATATATTTCTCATTAAACATCAATGCAAAGCTAGCCAAAAATGCAAACAAAGAGATAAAACCTAAAGTTGACAAGACTAATTGATTGTACGGAAAAACAGCCAGGGCACTTGTACCCATATGATTGTTACATATGGATAATAATATGGAGGCAGGTTCCAGTGAAGGCCTTAAAATGACACTGGGGGTTACATAAGTTTGTGTTGCCTGTGAGGCCCAAATATGTATGAACCAATAGCTAATATAGGTGAGGATGATCTTTTCACCATGTAGAACATCAGCTCATTCTAAAACATGCAAACTTATAATCCAGTACTTGAATTGAGTCACTAAGTTTGCCGTCAAAATCACAATGAATGGATGATATAATTGCAATTGTAGAAAATTACTGACATTTTGTGAGGATGCCCTGCACGGTCAGGAGAACATTTTCACCAAAAATCCAGTCTTTTTCCGCCTCCCCAACGGGACGACGCACTGTAACAGCACTGTCAGCAGATCCTTCCGCGTGACTATGACAAGTAACATGACACTTGAACGTTATAATACTCTGACAGCAACTATGATACATATTAAGCCCTTTTCCTTTAACTTTCAGTTGTATGCTGAGCATCAGTGTTTCAATGGCGTGCAAGAATAAAAATCCAACTACAAAATGAGTTGCATCTTAATAAAGTCAACTCTACATACTTCAAACTATAATCTGAGGTTGCGCAAAAGTTCAATGGTCAAAAAAAACAAAAATTATGCTTATTCTGTGGATATCATTTCTCTATATCAATTTTTTCTTTTACCTTTTCTTGTAAAACTAGTTCTGTGATTCGCTTTCAAACTGGTACCTAGTTAGTTAGGTCAAGTCCCAGACTTGAAGCCTTTTGTGACTGAACCCATACAGTGGACCACCAATTTGGGGTTCTTACACAATCTTTCAAAGAAGTAGAATTTAACCCATGAATAAGCAAAATATTTGTATTATAAACATATTAAACAAGCCCATTTTCAAGCACTAGATCTTAAACAAATATCCACACATAAAATATTAATGAAAACCTAATGCAGAATTGGAACTTGCAGAATTTTGATTGCAGACACATAATAAGAGTACACTGATAAATTAAAAAGTAAAACCTAATAATTCTCTACCTGGGTTTTCATAAAGATGAAATAAGAGAGTATTACTGACGTCAATTATTATGTCTGAGAAAGGTTCACCTTACCTGTAACAATAGTAGCCGTAGAACCTCCTGCGGAGCTTTGGTGATGATGGAAATTGGAAAAAAGTGTTTGTAGCTGCAGTTTGAGACAATTTGATTTTCTGTCTACTCTCCCCAGTAAGTGTCCAATTTAGGGTTAGGAACTAGTTGCGTCATAGTTGAACTTTCGTCGTAACTTGGACTTTTGACTATAACTGACCTGGACGACAGTCGGATGGTGATGACTGAGTCCAGATGGCTGATTAAGATCACTCCACCGTCATCTCTGAAATAATTTGGCTTTGATGACCAGGGGAATACTGGTACTCATTTTGAGTGCAGTGTGCCAACATAGCGACTACTGTTTGTTTCCCACTTTCCCCAATCTAAGCATAGTAAAAGGGAAGCAAAGACAATAAAAGAAATCAGAGGATGGGAAGTACAGTATAATAAGAAATTATGAACGACAATTCAACATGTCTTTTCCTGTGAAGCTACTTTACGTGCAGTACGTTGAAATTCTGGAAGATTTAAAAACTCAAGTATTGGTCTCCTTCAATCATTGTCTCCCAACGAAATGTCCAATCTTACTGTGTGTTTGAAACGGTTCAAAGCTTGTATATCCAGACTTGCTTCCAACGAATCAGTCATCCACGGAAGTGTGGCGTTTTGGTCGATCTTAGATTCTGGAGAGATCAAATAATTATCATTTCAGACCGAGAACCATCCAATGAACTAACACGAACAGGACAGTGGACTGGAGGTTGAACAGTTCTGTATATAATCGTATAGGCTGTTGAACGATTCAATGCATGCCCATGAGATAATCTTAGGGGTGAGATGAGACCACTCAAAAGAGTATCCAATGACATGCATCTCTGAATGCAATGCCACCACATATGCAATGTTCCATTTCCATCACAATTCTTTATACAACAAGGCTGGCAAAGCAAACCCTTGGAAACAACGAAACACAAGAACAACAGAAAGGATACAGAAGGGGAATTCCCTTTTACATCTGCAGAATTTTGAAGGCTGAATTGGTCTGTGCTGCAATTTATGTGGGGAGGCTGAATTGGTCTGTGCTAACTGCACTCTCTACGCTTCTGTTCGTTCCGTGAAATATTTTTGACGGCGAGTTACTTTTGGCTTTCGCCCATGACAATTTATGTGGCACGACCCGAGCACTTAGACCGTAGAATTGGGAAAAACACCACTAAAATTGTTGTAGAGGTGCAAAAAAAAACATTATTTATAAGGAAAAAAGGGGAAAGGATAGATTTTTTTTTTGTAAAAACAAATCTCGAAGGGATTAGGCTAATAGTTTAGTGTGCGAGGCAGGGAGGTTTTCATGATTGCTGCAAACCATGTTGTTCCCTCATCTCAATATATAACCAAGTCGGCGAACCTATTTTCCCTCTCAAAGCTCTCTCATCTCATCACAGCCTACACTATTCTCTCTTCCTCTCTCTCTCTCTCTCTCTCTTTTTCCTCTCTATAAACTCTGTTTTTTAGGTTTTCATAAAATCGAAATTTACCAAACTCTCACGAAAACCTAAAAAAGAGACGAAGAAAATCCGTGAAAATCAAAGATAAAATTGTATCAACCAACAACAGACTCAATTGATTCTTGCACGTAAGATCATCTGTTACATTTTTAATCTTAAACGAAATAAAATTTTAATTTTCTTGTATTTTTTTTTTTTTTTTTGATGCTGTTGATCTTATTTCGATGTGTTAAACGGACATTTTAGATCTATGTATCGATGTTTAATCCAGAAAGTCAATTTGTTTTTGACGAATCAACTTGTTTTATGTGAAACTGTTATTGAAAGTTTTGCAGTTTTATGGTTGTTGTTTGATTTGGATGGTCCTATACTTCTATTAGGATTTATCTGCAACGCTGCTTGGTTGATTGACAGCTCAGGATTCTTCGGTTTTGCAAATGTCTGTTGTGAATTTGAGTAATTGTTTTGTTACTAAAATGGGATTGATATTATGATGGATGACCTGAATAAGATAATGAGGTAGGTACCTGATAGGCTGTGTTACTTCAATGAAAAACTTGAATGAGATTAGTTATCAGGGAAAATGTGATTGTGTAGAAACGAACATTGAGGCTTTTTTCTATTTACCATTGGACTTGAATTTGAGTTGGCTGTCCGTGGTGAGCGATGTGGTGCCTTTGATCCAATTTTGGAAACTGAAAATCAAAATGTGCCACGTCGACCCTGTTGTTAAGATATTCGTACTGTGAATAAGAGGATTAGAACCCAGTGCATTTCGTTCCCGGTGTTGTTAAGTTATGATGTATAGGTAATAGGCCACGTACAATCTTTTTAGGCTTGAGGAGCCAGTTAAGTGTTTTGAATTATTTAACAGCAAAATTTAATGTGCACTATGATACGATGATATGCATGTATTGGTGAAATTGCATTGAATCACTTATATTGCAAGCATAATGGGACAACACCAAGTATCTTTGTATTGCTATTCAAACAGTTTTACATGACCTTGAGTTTGAAGGCGAAGCTTTTGTTACTTCAGAGGTCAAAGTCTACCTGTTGTGATTATATCAAATGTAGCTTATTGTAGAGTGTGGACTGGTATCGTTGGTAGTATATATCTCTGAGATCCAGTAATTGTAGTAAACTTAATGTTGCCATGTAGTTGTCAATGATATTGCTCATTGCATGTAACCTTTGCTGCCCACCCATTGTAATTCATGGCCATTGGTTTACCTATACATTCAGGCTTCACGTCGTAGAGAATAATTTTTTTCCCTTGATGTTCATTGATTTTGTTCTTCTCAGGATTGATGCTGTGGTTTGTGGTACCAGTGCTCCTTTTCTGCAGAAGTTGCTAATCGCATTTGTAGGCTGTTCTCTTGAGTTCTTTTTATATTTGAGCATCTATTGTAACATGAAACATTTCACATTTAAATATACAGTGTTGTAAATTGTAAATAATCCAACATTTCCAGTGGTAGTACTATCGGTTTCAGCTTTCAACTTTGTGGCATTCCGGTGTTTTAATGCAGTTGCTCTAATTTTTTTCCCTAAATATATTACTGCATTTCATCAGATATTTGTAGATGTGTTTTGGATATCCGTGGAAAGGACAAATTTACTTTGAAGGTGGCTTGTTGAATTGAATTTGGAAGTTATTTTGTTCTGTCAATGGAGAGCTTAGCGCAACTGGAAGCGTTGTGCGAGAGACTTTACAATTCGCAGGACTCGGCTGAAAGAGCTCATGCAGAGAGCACTCTGAAATGCTTTTCTGCAAATACTGAATACATTTCACAATGCCAGTACATTTTGGACAACGCGTCGACTCCCTATGCTTTAATGTTGGCAAGTTCAAGCTTGTTGAAGCAAGTGACAGAGCACAGCCTCTCTTTGCAGCTCCGACTTGATATCCGTAATATTCTTGTTCTGCTAAAATTGTTTTGGCTAAGCTAGGCTGTAATACACAGGTTTCTCAAGTGGCTTTGTTCAGTTGCCAATCCTTAATTTCCTTGGGTATCTTTTATCTTCTTAATTTCCTTGGATATGCTGTAGACATGTCCTGCAAATCATGGCTGCTCATATTTCTTCACTAAGTCCTCTATTTGTGTTTTTTCATGCGTGACACTGAGTTGATTTTTGAAGTTCAAGCTTGTCACCATGTTTACGGTTTATGTTGGATGGTCTAAATTATATTTATCCTGCAATGCTAGCTCTGTGCTTCTTATTTCCACTACTTAATCTGATCTATCTGCATTTTAATGAAGGAAACTATCTGATAAACTATCTGGCCACCAGAGGACCTGATTTGCAGCCTTTCGTAACTGGATCCCTCATTCAACTTTTTTGTCGAGTTACAAAGTTTGGTTGGTTTGATGATGATAGGTTCAAGGAGGTTGTAAAAGAATCAATGAACTTTTTGAGTCAGGTGACATGATCTTTTGATAGTGCACTTATGATGTTCTTATGTGCTATGTAGTAACTGTTTCAGGATACATACATATACATTTCTGAAAAAGAATTACAGGTGTGAGGTGTCTAACAGTCTTTGTTTTTTTCTTTCATTCTCCAGGCCACTTCAGATCACTATGCCATTGGCTTGAAGATTTTAAATCAGCTCGTCTCCGAGATGAATCTGGTTGGTTTTTTTCAAGTCTACATTCTGGATAATAATATTTTGATAATCCTGAAATAACTTTCTGAACTCCATGCAGAATAAAGATAAAGCTCTTTTAGGCGTTTAACTTCAAAAATAATAAATTATATAACTCTGAAATCATTGATCGTTCCCCTGTAGATTCAAGAAAAAAATTTAGGTTATTTTCTTTCAACAAGTTCATGTAGGAGTTTGAATATAGGTTCTCCGTTGATTGGTTACTTTTTCTTAGATCTCCGGAGGTTATTTGCTCTGTGGAAAGTAGGTTATCACGTGTTCAGTCTCTAGGTTTTGTAACTCTGGAAGGGTTTCACTTTAGTTTTTAATACACCGAGAACCAATTTTACTTTGTTCTATGTGCTACTTTTGCACATGCTCAACAATGTTATGGGTAAAACATGTGTGAATCTTTTCCGAATGACAAGTTAATTAGCTTTTACTCTTGAGTGGCAAATATATATTGACCCAATCATTCGGTTGTTATTTACCTGAACTTTGTTATTGAAAAGGGGATTGTTAAAGATACTGCAATAGTTATTATCTTGTAATTTTTTTTTCTCTCGCATATTTTGTGTTACTTTGTGATGCTAATTACTGAATCTCATCATTGCTTAATTTCTTCAAAGGATCACCGTAAAACTCGAATTATCCTTTAATGTGTTTCTCAACTCTTGATCATGTAGTCTAATCCAGGACTGACATCCACACATCATCGAAGGGTCGCCTGCGCTTTCAGAGATCAGTCACTATTTCAAATTTTCCAGATTTCTTTAACGTCTCTTGGCCAGCTTAAAACTGACGGTAATACAGCTCTTGTAAACTTACTAAGTGGTAGTGATTCTGTTGATTTTATCCTCCAATTGTTTGGTAAATTTATTTTTGTTGTTCCTGCTTTACGAAATTCTGACTGCATTGTTCACTTGATTTCCAGTTTCGAGCAGGATGCCAGAACTAGCACTATCTCTTGCCCTCAAGTGTTTGTCTTATGATTTTGTTGGGACATCCTTAGATGAAAGTTCTGAAGAGTTTGGTACTGTACAGGTAGGACTACCGTTATAGTTATGTTTGTAGTTAGCTTCTCATGGTATTTTCTCTTCTTGTTGCTGCACCGAATCTAATCATGTCTTTCGACTATGTCACAGGTTCCATCTTCATGGAGGCCTGTCTTGGAGGATCCTTCAACTGTGCAAATCTTTTTTGATTACTACACAATCACCAAGCCTCCTCTCTCGAAGGAGGTAAGAATTTATTGCAAATACTTTAGAGTTGCAGTAAAAAGTCGTAACTTTCTGAACTTCCTTTTCATCGACCAGCCACTATCCATTGCCTATAGTTTTGTACCATGAAGTGATAGACCTTGTACTTGATGTAACAATTATGTATTGTAACCCTTCAGTTTGTACATCGTTCGGCACTTCGGCTCTTTTTGTTTTCTTTGATTACTTGCTTATTCTGTTATCAACTGCGCTACCGAATAGTTCTGATCAAATTGGTTTAAATTAAAAGCCTTCCAGTTAGAATCTGTTTCTTTTTTTCTGTATATCCTCAGCGTAGTATTTGGATTGTGATCTTTATATTTCTATATATTGTTTGGACCATTTTAGGTTTTGATATGCAACATTCATCTTTGCAGGCATTGGAATGCTTAGTGCGTCTAGCTTCAGTTAGACGTTCTTTGTTCACGAATGATGTCGAGCGTTCAAAGTTTCTGGCACACCTTATGACTGGAACAAAAGAAATTCTGCAAACAGGGCAAGGTAGCATCTCGTTTTTCTAGTACCGTTGTTTCAATATTTTTCATTTGAATTCAGTATCTGAGTGCAAATGTTTGATATAGTATCAGACATTTCCCTCTGTACAAAGTGAAATTTACATGTTATGCACATTGATTATTTCTTCTCTAAAGCTTGTTTTCAATTCATGTGTCTTTGGACTGGGACTTCAGGCCTTGCTGATCATGAGAATTACCATGAGTATTGCCGGCTTCTTGGGCGGTTCAAAGTGAATTATCAGGTACTTTATACTTAGTCCAGTTCTTTGTCAATTACTCAGTGAATTTTTTTTTTTTTGAACTCACCACCTTAGAGAACTTATCTGTTATGCTGGTGCTTTGTATCTGTCTATGTAGGCAATGCATTCACCTCTTAGTTAAAGTGGTCAAAACTAAATACAACATTCGCTTTAGCTCGTTTAAGTCATAAAGATCCTGACATGTTTGCACACGCAAAAGACTAAATGATTTTTGTTGCTAATCTAATTTGGAGTTCTGCTGCAGTTGTCAGAACTTGTAAATGTGGATGGTTATGGCGACTGGATACGCTTAGTAGCAGAATTCACTTCAAAGTCTCTTCAATCATGGCAGGTTAGTTGTTATTCTTCTTATTTAGTTCACTAGAGGGTAAATTTTGGGTAAAGTACTAACTATGTCCTAAAATTTGCTTCATCAGTGGGCAAGCAGCAGTGTATACTACCTTTTGGGCCTGTGGTCCAGACTAGTGACGTCTGTGCCTTACTTGAAGGGAGATACACCAAGTTTGCTGGATGAATTTGTTCCTAAAATAACTGAAGGCTTTATCACTTCCAGATTTGATTCTGTTCAGGTATATCTAGTCTTAAGTGTATATATTTTGTTTATATTCACAGATAAGACTTATTTTTCTGACCTCTTGTTTTGCTGTGTACTTGTTGCAGGCTGGTTTTCCAGACGACCTTTCTGATAATCCATTAGATAACGTTGAACTTCTTCAGGATCAGCTAGAGTGTTTTCCTTACCTTTGCAGATTCCAGGTTCAATTATGTTTTTATGGATCTGTGATCGTGATCGTGATAGCTTATAAGAGTTTAAGTTTCGTTATTATAACTTTATAGAAGTTGAGTTCTATCATCATCATATCAGTAAAACATTCTGCTCATTGGTTGATCATATTGATGTCCTCTATCATTTTTTCTTCTAATACTTTCCTCTCTGTTTTACCGAGTTGCAGTATGAAAATAGTAGTCTATACATCATAAAGGTTGTGGAGCCTCTGCTACAAACTTATACAGTATGTTCAGTTACATTTCACATAATGCACTCATTATGTTGTAAAACTAGTCAACTTGTTTACTAGATGTTTATTTTTTTGACATAAATTTTGTGTTTAATATTTTGATTTGGTAGGAAAGATCTAGGATCCAGGCTAGTGGAGATGTTGGTGAACTCTCTGTGATCGAAGCAAAACTTGCTTGGATAGTTCATATAATTGCCGCCATCTTCAAAATTAGACAGTGTACTAGCTCTAGGTAAGACAACTATCAGGTTGAAACTCAGATAGTTATATTTCAAATTAATGTAGTACTCATTATGCGGTGTTGCCTTTTATCTTTTGCTTCCTGCAGTGCAGAATCACAAGAAATAATTGACGCTGAACTCGCAGCACGAGTTTTACAATTGATAAACATTACTGACAGCGGACTTCATAATCAGGTATGCTGGAGGAAAACCCTGCATTTTATTAAAGTTCTTAGTTGAGATAGGATGTCTTAGACACAATATGAAAACGTGGATTTAATATTTGTTGTCATGTCTGCAAATTTTGCCCTCTCTCTCTCTCTCTCACGCACGCACACACACACTCACCACTACCTAGTCCTATTCTTGTTGAGTGTTTCGCTAAATTTCCAAATATCTCAATATGCGCTCATAAATGTTTGAACTTGCATCTAGTTCCGAGCAATGAGTTCATAATTAAACTTTCTTGGCAGCGTTACGGTGAAGTAAGCAAGCAGCGATTAGATCGTGCCATTCTCACATTCTTTCAAAATTTTAGGAAGACATACGTGGGTGACCAGGCGATGCACTCTTCCAAGGTCAATTCTATAACCTCCTCAATTGTTCTTCTGTATGCAAGTTCACTTCATGTTCATATCAACTGATGTATTATCTGTGTTGCAGCAGTTATATGCCAGATTATCTGAGCTCCTGGGACTCCATGATCATCTACTATTACTCAATGTTATTGTTGGTAAAATTGCTACAAATCTTAAGTGCTACACGGAGGTAATGATTTGAGATTCGTTTTCTCGGCACTTGCTCTTGGATTTTTTCTCATCCCTTTACCCATTACCCAGAGTGAGGAGGTTATTGATCACACCTTAAGCTTGTTCTTGGAGCTGGCATCTGGGTAAGCTTCTTCACATGGTTTAAAAAGGCGTTTGTGGGGCGCGCTTTAAGGCGCTTCAGGTCCTAGGCGCTTCTAGAGCACCGCTTTACGAATTGGTTTATATTAGAAAGTGAAAAGTCGGCCTTTGAAGCCTAGTAGGGCCTGTTTCACGTTTTCTAACTAAATACTAATAAACCTAATTTATAGGGCATGGTGATCATGATGACGATGACTATCTACATGATGATATGAATGATGCAGACCTTCGTGGCTAGTATATTTAAATAGCTCTTGGGTAGAATATGCAATATCAGTATGCCATATGCTTAGTTAGTATAATTGTCCCTTTCATTATGTCTGAACTTTGTAGTTTTCTTTTACTAGGTTGATAACTTCTTATTTTTGTATAGTATTATATATTTCAAAAAGCTCGCTTTCGCTTTACGCTTTCGCAGCGCTTTACGCTTTGGTATGAGAGCGCTTCGCCCCACACTTTCGCTTTTTAAAACCTTGCTTCTTCATATATTTAAATTTCTACGTCTGGAAATTTTAACTGTTTCTCCTTCATATTGTAATTCATCGGTTGCTTTAATTGGTCAGATATATGACGGGAAAGCTACTTCTGAAGCTGGACACCGTTAAATTCATCATCGGGCATCATACTGTAATCTCATCATCATAGAAGTTTTCTCTTTTTAGTTTATTTTATAATATAACCTAGTATAATAACTTTCATGAAATTATTTGTTCTCTGTACGTATGTGTATTCAACTTTTACTTAGCAACTGTTATTCATCTTCTATTTCAGAGGGAGCACTTCCCATTTTTAGAAGAATATAGATGCTCTCGTAGCAGAACAACCTTCTATTATACTATTGGTTGGTTGATCTTCATGGAGGATAGCCCTGTGAAATTTAAATCTTCAATGGATCCTCTTTTGCAGGTAAGGCACATCATATTTTCTATCATTAGTTGGTTTAATTCGTAAGACATGTCTCATTTTGATATTGGTCGTATCTATGTAGCTTTAATATTTGTAGGTTTAGATACCACTATATGTAGAATATGTAATGATCTTTGTCGGTTAAGCTGAAGAGCATGGTTTGTGCTCGCTTCTTTACCAATATAATTGAAAACACTTCATCATTGTTACATTTTCACTATTACATGGAATATAACGTTTAAGAATCATAGATGGAAATCATCATAAAGATACATTTGTTCTCGAACCTAAAGTAGAACTTCTAAATACTAGGTATACATGTGTTCATAAGACAATTATTATCCAGGTTCAATGAGATCTTCTAACAACCTAACAATGATACATGGCATAGAACATGAAAAATCATATATAAAGAGACACAAACATGGATATTAAGCTCAATTGATATTAAGAATACAAATATATTATAGCCTACAAGTTCATCCTTCCACCCCAGCAAAAGAATTAGATAAGGAAGTCCGTGGCATGGCAGAATGATGTTATTTTGGTTACTTGATAAGCTCCTTACACACAACACTGGTTGTACAGTTTCTTGGTGCAATTCTCTTATACTGTAACATATTAGCCTCTACATGTTTGAAGTAATTATCCGCCAATACAGCTCAACTTCTTTCATCGTCTCTTTTAGTATATTACTTGCATAATTGTTGGAGAGCACTTTCTTTCCTCTTACTCTGGTTTTACTGCATGTGGATTTTCTGCCACTCCAGATTTTCATTAGTTTGGAAGCAACATCTGATGCTGCATTCCGCTCTGAAGCTGTGAAATATGCACTGATTGGGTTGATGCGGGATCTGAGAGGAATTACAATGGCAACGAATAGGTGCGCTTTTTTTTATGTCTGCAGTTGAGTTTTGTGTCGAAGAACTTCCATTAAGTTTGAAGTTGTTTTTTCTCTTTTTACTTCAGTCGCAGAACATATGGACTCCTCTTTGATTGGCTGTATCCCACACACATGGCTCTTGTCTTAAGAGGCATCTCTCATTGGACTGATACACCAGAGGTCAGATGCAGTGTTTTGGTTTTCTTTCTAGCATTTTCTAGTTCATTTTATGAACGATACATTTGATTGATTATAAAGTTTATAGGATGCTTCTTGGGAAATTCTGAAAATGATGGAATTGTTTTGTGATTTTGAGCTTGTAGAATGTTGCTGGAGTTGTGGCAGTGCTTGTTACTTATTTGTAGATTTACTTTAAACTTATTAAGAAGTCTTTTGGTCAAATATAGATCATGTTATTCAAATTTATAATCGAGGGTAACTGAGTGACATCATAACAAGTCTGCAACTATCTCTTGGGTCCTTAAGTTAGTAATTCTTGCTGTAAGTCAACTTCTCATCATAATCGGTTGTCCATTTATGGATTTCTCAACTATTTCTCTTTTATTTTTATTTTTAACCAGATGTTCCAAATCCTGAACTTGAAATTTCCAATTCAACTTGGGAAAATTGTCTTCTATTCTTTCTGATATGAGATTGTTCCATACTTCCATGTTCAAGTCTTTTTGACATAAGCTTCATTGTGTTTCATGTATCATTGTTTATTGTGGTTGCCCTTTTCTTTTATCCAGTTGCAGAGTATTCTATATAGGATAGGCAAATTATGATTTTAATGTCAAAGGTTAACTTTCTTGTACCATCAAAATGCAGGTTACGACACCGTTGCTAAAATTTATGGCAGAGTTCGTGTTGAATAAAGCACAACGTCTGACATTTGATTCATCATCTCCTAACGGCATACTCCTTTTTCGAGAAGTCAGCAAATTAATAGTTGCATATGGATCACGGATTTTGTCACTTCCCAATGCTGGAGATGTTTATGCTTTCAAATATAAGGGAATGTGGATCTGTTTGACTATTCTTTCGAGGGGTAAGCATATCACCTGATGGCTTGTTTTGTTGCAATCAGTGCCTTGTGTTTTGAGATATGTTAGCCATTCGGTGGCCGGTATAATGGTCTTTCCCCTGAAATTATGATCATTATTTACTATGGCAACGAAGAATAATCTTTTATTTATGCTTTTAACGTATTTTATGATGTTATGGCAGCACTTGCTGGAAACTATGTCAACTTTGGTGTGTTTGAACTGTATGGTGATAGAGCACTTGCAGATGTGCTTGACATAGCTTTGAAGATGACTTTATCAATTTCTATGGCCGATGTCCTGGCATTTCGTAAGGTTATACTTTTACTAAAAATTATGATTGCAAATCCATGGACTTCTTTTATGATCATTGTCAATGAAAAATACTCGGGGAAAGTATCTTTTCATGGGTAAATAGACATTTATAGGCTATTGCTTCTTTGGACTTTTAGCATATTCTAGCAGGTAAATTATTTGAAATAATGTTCTTGAGACTTATTAAGAATGATCAGGGAAATCTGTGTCATGTATAAGGAGAAAGGGTATTTCAGTGAATGACAAGTCAAAACTATGATGTGCATAAAAGATTTACAGAACTTGACGTAGATGTAGTTTTCTGGAGATCATAATGGAGTCTGTTCATACTGGGCATATGATTTCCTTCTATGCATCTCTTGTCTACGGTCTACCTAAACACCATAATATGTTAATACAATTGTTGTCACGGGGCTCTAGTTTTGTTAACCAAATTGGTTGAAAAGAGGAAAGTGGACTTCTAAGGTAAAATAGGATTGATATGTGTTATTGCTTCCTAAGTTGGGGCAGGGTTTTCGAATGACCATGCTTGTGTGTTGGTTGCAATAGGTTATGTTACAGTTCTCATTCATGTAAGTTATAGTTGCACATCACTCACATTTTTGTTGTGTACTTTCCAGCTTACGAAGGCTTACTTTGCCTTCTTGGAGGTTCTGTTCAACAGCCACATTACATTTGTTTTGAATCTTGATACAAGCACGTTTATGCATATCGTTGGATCTCTTGAATCTGGTGTTAAAGGCTTGGACAACAGTATCTCAACGCAGGTGTGTACCGCATTCAGTGGAGATTTTTAGCACTTAGTAGCATTGTGTTATCGCTTTTCTTGTTTACATTTTCCCTCTTTATGAGTATTTTCAACTACTAGATCACAAAGAAAGAGATAGACCAAACATATTGCTGTTTCATATTAGTGTCTTTTCAGTTTCTATCCTGGAGTGAGGTGTATTAACACCTTGGTGCGCAGATATGAAGACTCCTCTTTATGTCTTTTCTAATGGTCAGCTCCCTTTTCTTCCCAGTGTGCATCTGCTGTTGATAGTTTGGCTGCTTTCTATTTTAACCATATAACAGTGGGTGATGGACCTCCATCTCCTGCTGCAATGAACCTTGCACGACACATCGCTGAGTGCCCCACTTTGTTTCCAGAAGTAAGTTACACTCTGAATTCACAATTACAAGCTTTCTGGTAGTATAACATGGCAATGTTGTTCTACTTTTTGGTTAAAATCCTGTAAGGGATAAATATAAACATCTAACTTGCAGCCGTCTCCAATTTTGTGCTTCTGTTATTAGTATCTCTACTGAAATCTGCTCCATTGTTTTTCAATGATTTCACCCTTTTTTAAGTAAGTAAATATTTGTATACATCTTCCTTCTCCAGATATTGCGAACTCTCTTTGAAATTGTTCTATTTGAGGATTGTGGAAACCAATGGAGTCTTAGCAGAGCAATGCTGAGCTTGATACTAATCAGCGAGCAGGTATAACTTCTTATTTTGAATAAATTCGTAATTTTATATTTGTTTCTCTTTGTGAGGAATTTTGGCTCTTTGTTACCCCTGCGACGTGTGATATTATCAACAGCCATTATGAAGTGTTCTTACGTAATCTGTATGTTCTCTTATGTGATAGTCACTTCTCCCTATCAGCTTTTGAGATTGTTGTAGCAGAAGGCAAATTATGTCGCTTTTCACTCATGCCACTCAGCCAGAGCATTTAGCTTTTCTGTAACTTCTTGAAATCTTTGTAGTTCATATATAATGGATAAACAATTTTCTTGCAGATGTTCACTGATCTGAGGGTGCAAATATTGGCTTCACAAGTAAGTGCCGTAATTCATCTTACGTTGGTAAATATAGCAACCAGCGGTTTGTTTAGGAGGTTATCCAAAACAAATAAAACATGAACAATGGAAACTGGTGTAGGCCATGTTCCTGGTATTATTTTAAACTCATTTAAGCATTGTTGAATGCTAATAATAACTTCCTTTCATCATTTGCAGCCAGTGGATAACCAGCAGCGCCTCTCCCTTTGCTTTGACAAACTAATGGCGGATGTTACTCGAAACTTGGATTCCAAGAACAGGGATAAGTTCACTCAAAATCTGACCATATTCAGGCACGAGTTCCGTGTCAAGTAGCTGTGCGCTCCTTGTTATGCAGCTTGATACTTTTTGTGTGGTGCGGAATGACGATCCGTCAAACGAATACATGTTTTAAGCAAATCTTCTCTCCCCGCCTACCCCACAGTAGGCTTTTGTGGATCACACGGTAAAAGACCTTGTATAGGGGAGGAGCATGGGTTTGTTGTTCTTATAGGATAAGTGGGAAAGGGGAAAATTCACAATTGATGGGTCATGAGTTCGTTGTAATGGTATTTTGATGGTGTATTGATATCAGTAATTGCGAAGTGGGGGGCATAGCTAGAAACATATACAAAGAAAAATGGGGCCCATTAGGAGAAGAAGTACTAGGGATTGCAGAAGCTATCGGCAGTATATTGGGTGTCCAGAGAAGCTGGGGGGCTTCTGTTAGTGAATAGAACTCGAATTCTTTGTTAGGAGGAAAATTTGTACATGAATGGTAAAACTGCTTTGTTGCCTTTAAAAAAAATAGAAATGACTAGAAAGAGTTGAAGAGTGTTGTATCTGTGTATTCCTTCATTTTCATGTTTAATTGTCAAAAGTTGTTCCTTATTATCCCTCGCAAGGAAAAAAAGAAGAAGAGGATTTCCTGCCAAAGAAAAAGGAATGGGTGTTTCTGGGAGAAATTTGTTCCAGGTAAGTTAGATTTGGAACACTATACGGCGCCTGAAAGCTCAATCATGCCATAACTCGATTATTTTATGGGGAAATAATCATTTGGTGGGGAAATAATCGTTTGGTCCATTTATATTTGGGACCATAACAGTTTGGTCCAACGGGAAAATACGCCTCTTGTTTAGTCCATAATTATTTAAAATACTAAATGGACCAAAATACCTTTTCGTGTTAATAGCAGTTCATTCTGTTTGATGAACTATATGAAAACTGTACACTTCATTAAATTTTATGAACTTCATCGCATTTCATTAAATTCTACAAATTTTTTGTTATTTAGAAAAAAAAACGGAGTTCATTTTTTCAAATGAACACACAACAAAAACTCCACTATTATGAATAAAAACAAGAGTTCATTCTTTCAGATGATCACCTAATAAAACCTTTATGAAAACAGTGTGTTCAAATGAACTCCTGATAAAAACCTATATGAAAACAGAGTTCATTCGTCAAAGTAAACACTTATCAAAAACTAAGTAGCAGATTTGAGTTCATTATGTTTGATGAACTTCATCATCTTCAACGGCAGCAGAACTTCATCTTTAAACACGAGCAGCAAATATCAAAATCAAAATCATCATCAAAATCAAGATCTTCAACAAGAGAAGCAAACAAAGATCATCATCAACACGAAAAACATCAAAAATCAAGATCTTCAACACGAGCACCAAACAAAAGATTATCATCTTCATCCTCAACACAAGCCGCAAACATCAAAACGATGAAGATGACGAAAAAAAAATCAAAAACAAAGATGCGAGATGAAGATTGAAGATTATATTAGTTTTCTTCATCGTTTTCTTGTTCTTCATCATACACAACAACAAAATCTTCATAAAAAACAGCAGAATCTTCAAAGCACCATCATCATCAAAACAACAATAGCATCTTCAACAGAGTTCGTCGTCTTCAACAGCATCTTCATCTTCGTCGTTTTCATCATCTTTTTTAGGATTCATCGTTTTCATTATCTCTGGAAATCAAAACCGTAGAAAAAAAACACAAATCTTCATCGTTTCTTTGCAGCAACAGGAAAAAAATGGAGAGGAGAGAAACTAGATCTGAAAAATAGAGAGGAGAGAGAAAGTAAATTTTAGAATGAGATATTTTCTAGTGTTTTTTTTTGTATATAGTGGCCCCAAAAGGATATCTCTGCCACTACAAACTGACAATTACATCATCCATGACGTCATCCTAGGACCAAAGCATAATTTCTAAGACCAAACAGTGATATATTTTTTTAAAAAGGACCTAACAGACAGTTGACTAGGTCAACTGGACCAAACTCACTCTAGTATATTATTTGTAGGACTAGTTGGTATTTCCTACTTATTTTATAGTGAAATTATGAATAGGAGGAAACATTTCCGTGGGGTACAATCTGGTGAAAATCCAAGGTATGTTTTTAGCCAGCACAAGGACAATAGTATAGAATGGAACATTAAGTCGGTTTATCAGTAGTTGTGCTAAATCGGCTCGGCCTTCCTCGAATAAACTAATATGAGTATAATAATCCAAACTCATGAAAACTATGACTTTTCTTCAGAAAATAAAGGACCTTACAAGCTATAAGGAGAGTCTTTATAGGCCATTCCATGGCTGTTCCAATTTTGAATGTTTGTGAAGCTTATAATTTTCCATAAACTCTCCCCTATTCGAGAAATGCTTAGTGGCATATTTGTTACAAAAAGTTGATATTATAATTGCCCAAACTACATTGTCTCTTATTATTAAATTGATGGCCTTACTCTGGAATTAATAACAATTTTTGTTGTGTTTTTAAAATTTGTATTGATCTTATATCCGGCCATTACATACTTTCCTATGAGCAACAAGATATTAGGTTTTGAATCACTTCTAAAGGCTAAGATGTGTCCACTCCAATTGGAATCTGTATCCACTGCAGCTGCCTCTAGTTACTCTTTGGTGGTGTAATCTGCATGCAGATCTCGAGCTTCAATGGTACTTCCTGTACGGCCACACAAAGTTAAGTCTCTTCCAGAATTTGCAGTTTAATTCATCATGGTCAGAGTAATATCTATTGTTATGTCCATATTTGTTTCTTGTCCATATGTTTGACTTGTTGTAACCTTTAAGACTTCATCATTTTCAGGGTTATAGTGCAACAACTGCATTATATTATAGCCACTCTTCTTTATCGCGGTGTATCCATTTAGGTATTTGCTTACATTATTTGTTATGTTAGTGCTATTTTGACTATCTCTTTTAAATGTGATGTTGCACATGACTTTCAAAATATTCCAGATTATCGTACTATAGAGAAGCCAATCAATACCATAACCATCTCTATTCGGGTTATCTAAAAAGTTCCTAGGATCCAGAAATTACAATCCAAAAATATATCCCAATTCTTACCTGTAGTGAGTAAATCACTCACATTTTTTGAACCTTGTTTCTACTATTGGTTTTCGAAGAGGATGACCTTTTCGTTGGATCCAGAAATCGTCCCAAATGTCTATATTTTTTTCTCCAATTCTTATCTCCTAGAAGCTATACCTTTTTTATTTGATTGTCTCCAATTAGCATACCCTTCGATATGACTGAGAAATTAGCATTTCCATGTTCGGTAGGAGCGTCTCCTATAATATGTTTATTTTTATTTTTATTTGGTGAAGGTTAATCTTAGACCTATATGGTAAAGATAAGATTGTATGGCCTGGATTTCATTTCCCGTGGTTAATATATAGTTTATATGAATTTAATTGTCCATAAGCATAAAAATATTATAAATTCAATTTTATAGAAATTTTAATTAAAATAACGGTAGTGTGGAAATATATGGAGGTTTAACTGAAAATCTGGTTAGAACTTTCTGTTAGACCTTTTGTTGGCATGTCACCGCTCCTAATTTTTAAGAAGGGTTTATTATCATGTGTTGAGTTTGACGGTTAAAATTTTGCTCTAGCATTGCTAGATCATGTGGGCCATACATTATGGTTATTTCGATACCAACAAACTCTTAGATTAACCACAATTATCTTTTCTTCTTTTAAATTTCGACTTTTTGTTTACCGTTCTTTTTGACAAGATCATTTTCCTATTTTTAATTGGATATATGGAATATGCAGTTAGCATTATACTAGTTTCCTCAACTCACAAGTAACAAAAACAGTTTTTCTGTTTTCTCGTCTTCTTTCTCACCCAATCAAATCCATCAGACTCAATACAACTTCCATTCTACTCTAAACCGCTATCATCAAAGGTAGTTCATAATTATCCATCCTAACATTGTTAATATTTCATGAAATTTATTACCATAATAAACCCGTGCCAACATAAAAATCTACAAAACCAAATAAGTTTAATAATCCACCACCATCAATGTGATGATTAGAATGTTTGTGGTAGTGATACTGTTTGAAGTGTGAAGTTGATGATGATGAACTTGTTGATTCTCCTTCAAAACTATATCAAAATCCGTATAATGTTTTACTAAATTGATTTCAGTAACTAATTAATTTGTCATAAAATCAATATGTACTTAAGCATTGTTTGACTAAATTAATCAATAAACAATCAGTATTTCATTAAATCAGTTGGTACCTAAATATTGTCTGACTGGGTATATGACCAAGATTACCACCAAAAGGAAATTGTCTTACGTTTCATCGTGAACCTTGCCAAGGTTTATAGTATTCGTGGGTTAGAAAGTTAACATTTCGTTCATACTTTGATAAGCCCTAAATATTGTTAAGGGTTGCCTATGTTCATGGCATTCATCATATTTTTTCTCCCTTGTCTTTCATTCCCTCTTTTTGTTCCGTATGTGGCTATTAATCTTAGTGTTTATATATTCTCTATGTAAAAATACGATAACTAAAAAAATGGTAAAAAAAAAGTCTATAACCAAAATAAGGGAAGATAACTTTGGTTAATCTAAAAGTCCGTTGATGCCAAAAGTAGCCAAATGTCTGGCCTACATGTTGCTAGGGAAAAATATTTTCCAGTGACGTTGTTAAAGAATAATGTTTTGGAGTTTCTCTCATACTGAATCTGATGGAGAAGTTTTTGTGACATTTTTTGTTGTCAATGATGTTTTGTCGAAGAGTTTTTTTAGTGGTACACCATTGGAAGTTATTGAAATAGGTTGGTCATTAATGTTGTAGATACATTAATATATTTGGTAAAGACCCGTTGTAAGGAACATAACATCATTTGGACAGTTTAATAACTTAAATAATAAAGATACAATATACATTTTCTGGTGGTGCAACTATTGAAGCGCATACTACTTGGAGACAACACAATGCATAATTTTGTGAGGGTTACAATTTCGATATGTTTTTCCGTGAACCTTTATTACCTATTGGTTATTTAAATTTTAAATTCCTCATGAGTGTAAAACAATATGTTAAATAAAATTATATTATAACAGTGATAATATCTGGGAGTTTGCTTGTATAGAATATATATTGCGATTATGATTTTAATAGTGAAATAGATTTTAGAAGATGAAGGTATAGATCTATTCAGAGAAATGTCATAAAAATATAGTTTTCCATCATTTATTTCTCAGCATAGCGTATAACATAACATCGTTTTTCGATTGCTTTGAGCCTGAGAAGTTGCCGAAGATTTTAGAAGACTATCCGGAGTGGATTTTATATGATTTTGAAACGTTAATGTACAAATGGAGAAAAATTGAGTAAGGTATACGCACAGGACAAAATGTGTAATGTTGTGAATTCTTTGCCATTAGTGATCATAATTCTATTAGAGTCTGAATTGTATTATTGTTTGACGGACATGAAGTCGAAACTGCATGTTTTCTCAGAAATTGAGTGAAAGACTAAAAGGACAATTATTTGTGTGCCTCCATCGATATTTTCCCCACTTAGCCACCACGGTTATCCAGCATTTTGTAGTTTTCAACCGGCAACGACCATCTAATAGTAATTTCTCGAAAGTTCACCCATCCCTGGATTGCTTCCGGCATAGCATGCTTACGTACAAAATTAATTTCAACTGTGAAACCAATTGTGCTGAAAAATGCCTCGGTATAATTTAGGATATATCATTATTTATACTAGATGACCGCTTCAGCAGTGTTGGGATGACCAAAGTAGGGGGCTTGTTTTTTGTGACGCAATTTGTAACCATATTGGTAACAGTGATTTTATAACATTTATAAGTGTTATATTCCTATATCACTTATATTGTAACAATTGTGTAACATATTTTGTAACATTTCTGTAACAGTTTTAGATGTGATGGCTGAATTTTGATAGCAATCAACGATATAGATTAAAATTAAAAGTTTAAGTGACGTTTTTTTTACCATTTTCATGCCGTATTAGCCGTCAATTGGGTCGACTTCCATTTATTTTCATCGCTCCTAACCGTAGTTGGGGACGATAACTCTCCGATTGTTGACTCAATTTCGAGAAAACACGAACAATACTCATTCAATTGAATCGATTAAAAATGAAAAGAAGGCGTTGCAAGCAATGCATTTTTAGGCCCCATAGTGACAGTATAGAAGGGGCTCCCTTCGGTCGCCCGATTATATCCATCTAACCATTATCGAATATTGGGTGTTACAATCTCACCCGTTTAGACTAGAGCCGTTGTCGGCTCTGGAATATACAAGCTCGGATCTCTGACGTTTCCTGCCACTCGTGAGACCGGTACGTGTCTATCCCAACCTGTCCATTGTACTCTATCCCACACGACAACTGACCCAAGATCGTCTTGTTGTCCCCATTATTTCATTTGGGAGAAAACATTACTTTTGAGTTATAGAGCATTTAAGATGGTTTTTTTGTGTTCTTAGATGATGTTTTATACATATTTTCATAAAAGAAAAAATAATCTATAACACATGGTTGTAGCTAAATTTTTTTTTCTTCACTACAATTTTATAAGCCAGCCAAATAGTTTATGATTGATAGTTATAAGATGTCAATTATGAGCATAAGCAAATAAGTAACAAAAAATGAGCTCATACTAATTAGAAAATAGTAAAAATAATTATAAATAGTAAAAGAGTTTATGCCCAAATAATATCATTATAACAGATGAAAAAACTTATGCCCAATTCATTCATCTTGCTTCCTTCTATAATTTCAGACTTCCAAGGGGCTTTCATCCATGAAAGGCAGATTCAAGACAATATTCTTATTGCTTCTGAACTTATAGATTCAAAGCTTAGGCAACATGATACTGGTTTAATTTGCAAAGTTTACTTTGAGAAGGCCTTTGATAATGTAAATTGGAACTGTGTGGACATTACTCTTGCAAGATTTGGTTTTGGTATGAAATGGAGATCATGGATTGCATGGTGCATTACTACTCCAATATTTACAGTCTTATTAAAATGATAAGCAACTGAAATGTTTAAAAGTTAGAAAGGCATTAGGCAAGGTGATCCAATATCACCTTTCCTATTTATTTTAGTATCTGAAGTCCTTTCTTTAATGATCAAAAAAGCTGCAGATGAACGTCTTATTTCTGGTTTTTCTGTCTCCCAACAAAGTACTATTATAATCCATCTTCAATTTTCTTATGATTGATAAGTGCATAATTCATATGATTTTAGTGTCCATTCCATACTTGCTTTAGCTATTATTCTTGCATATTTTCGTATTATTACTTTGATTTTCTCTTATTTGTCTCTATTAGGTGAATCATCCAAAAAGGAGCTACAAAGTTCTGAAAATATCTAAGAATAGAAGTATTCCAAGTATCCAAGTGCCCAAGTCCAAGAGAAGTGGAAGAAGTACGACGAAAAGGAGCAAAACGCTCAAAATCAAGAGACGGGCCAAATAGCGATCTTAAATCATTAAAATTAAGGATTTCTCATCACCATATTGAAGATAATTGAAAGATAAAAAGAATGCAAAAATAATGAGGTCATTCCGAGTTCGGACGAAGAAGTTGTGGCCAAAACAAGCTTTTATTGGATACCGAAGACGATAAAGTATGCAAACGGGTACGCATACCTAAGTTCCGAAAATTTCTGATGGAATTTGAGGTACGCATACCGGTACGCATACTTAACAATTATGAAAACATGTATGCACACCTTGGAAGGCCTAAGGACACGTTTGGGGTCGTTATTTCGTACTTTCGGGTCGGGTTCTTGAACCGAACTAAATACTTGATGACCAAGCAATCCAAACCTATAAAAAGGTATTAGGTCATAGAATCAATAATCTCATATTATACTTTTGTTCTTCATTAATATTTTAGGGTTTACTTCTTTAGGGGGAAACCGGGTAACTGTGTAATCATGAGAAACTAAACCTTTGTTGATTAAGGATGAATTCAATGTTCTAAGCGTGAAGCTTTATTATTAACACAAATCTATTGAGAGTTTTTATCATCGTCGTTTGTTTTTTACCATATCTAGGTTTATGAGTGATTCTTAGATTGATTTGGGATACATACTAAATTAGTCTATTGATTGTTCTATTGCCAGTGGAAGTTAGGAGATAAGTAATCGTCGAATAACTCTCTACACAAGTAGAAATCACGAGACCTTACAGAGGGATTCTATGGAGGAATCGTGTGTAAAAAAAACACCAACAAGTAAACCTTGAGCTAAGAGTTTAACTACTGGGATTAACCTAATTCACAAATCTTAAAGCGTTCGATTGGATTACACCTTAAGTGAGCTACTACTTGGTGGTTCGGTTGAATAGAATCTGATATTGGAGAACTTCCGTATATGTGGTAAAAGAAGTTTTGGGGATATCACTGAGCTAGCTGGTATTATACGGTTGGTGATGAATGGTTCTTACGAATGTTATATAAGTATATTAATCCACCTATCGCTTGGTAACGACGAAGGATTCCTTAATCATCTCTTTTCATTATTATTGTATTTTTATTTATCTTACAACCAAAACCCCCGTTTGTTATTTACATTATCTTGCTGATCAAATAACCTATCAATTACACAAATCTGTGGGAACGATCTCTTACTACCGCTATATTACCAATTAATTAGTGGGAAATATCTTTATTAATTTGTTGTGCGTACGACAGCCCATCAAATTTTGGCGCCGTCGCCGGGGAACAGTTTCTAATTGATTTGTTATTTGTTTAACTTGTTTTTCATTTGTTTTTAGATTTTTGTGTTCTCCTTCTTGTGAGTTGTCATGTTTCCTTACGGAAATAACATGTATGGAGCACAAGATCAATTATATAATAGTGGTAATCAATATGGTTTTAAATCTCATTCATATGACAACTACCAACCATCCTATGGGTATAATCAAAACCAATATTTTGGCTATGAACAATATCCCATGGAACTTTATGGATACTCTCATACATATCAACAACCTTATGACGGGTATGTAAGTGAGCAACCGCAAGGATGGGAGGATAATTATGCTTTTGATCAGAAAGTCTTTAGTTTTGCAGAACGGATGTGTTCCATGATAGGGGAGCTTCAACAACAGATGCAAGAATCACTACAAAATCAGCAAACCTATGATTGGGAGGAATCACATCGAGAAATTCAAAGGAATTCGGAGAAATTGTACGAACAAATTGCTCAACTCAGTAAAAATAGGAATGAGGAAGAAGTTTGGTCTCAAAGCACTGAATCTGAAACTCCTAAGGACGATAAGAAATATTTTGTAGATGAGAAACCTTTGGAAAGTCCATGTAACAATGATGAAGTTATTCCAACTCCAGATCTTAATAATGATCATTCACCTATTCAGAAGGAGGAGCATTGGTATGACCGAACCATTGTTTACGAACGGTGTAACATACTCAAATGCATATCAACGTTACAATGAATATCTGGATTACAATGTTTTTAGGCCGGTTGATTTGCAAGTAGTAGAACCGGTCGTTCTTTCACCGGAGAATCATTTTTCCAAGATTTATACCGAGGAAGAGTTCATGAGAGCGGAATTTGATTCGGATGATGATAGTGTTGAAGAGATTGAGATTAAGAATGAAACCAAATTGATTGAAGTCGTGGAAGATCCAATTGAGATGGATAATGATAGTTCGATAGAGGACCACGATATACATGAGGTAAATAATTCACTGTTGATTAAGAACGATGAGGATCACGTACAAGGTTTGTCTAATCCTTTGCATAATTTTATATCTATTAATCCTTTTCCTCTAATCAATAGTTTCTCAAAGAGTTGTTTACCCAACTCTCACGAAATACCTCACTTAGGATTGGAGTCGTGTGCTTCCAAAGTTTTAACGAATTAGTTTGCTTCTAAGTATCTACCACTTGATGTGTTTGATTCGAGTATTGTGCAGGTTCACCAAGCTGAGGAACCTATTGAAGTTCCTGAATGTTATGTTCTCTATCCGCTTCCGAGTGTAGAAAGGACTAAGTGTGGAGGAAACTTCAATAAAGTGATAACTTCAATATTTATATATTGTGCTAATGTTTTTGTGAAGCTGTTATTCGAATTGCAGATTGTTATTTGGAAGGATTACCAAATTTTAGACTGTTGGTGTACGGACGATAACAATAACGTTGGGCTGACAACGTTAAACCACGCGATGCGTGGGAGGCAACCCATCGGTTTTGTATATCTATCCCTTTTGATTTTAATTTTCTTAGTTTTGAATTTCATATCTTGCATTCCCATCTTAGATTTTATAAGTCCTATATTTATAATGAAAGTTTTGACGAATTTTAGTCAGAAAATTTTGACTGCACAATTGTCACGAAAACAACTCTCGAGAATACGAAGTCCAATTTGAGTGGTTGACACCAAATTTTAAAGAGGACAGACTCACCTTTCTTTTCCAAAAATAAAATCTGAATTTAGAGTCTGTTAAGTTGGACCGATTGGCCTGAAAATTTGAGTTTCAGTATTTTTCCAGAACTTTTTCAGATTGCATGTGTGTCAGTCCGGAGATCATAAAAGTCATACCGTTTATCTAAACACTATGAAATTTTGACACGTTATAGAAAAGACGTAGTCGAAAAATTTTTGTTTAGGATATTTTTCCTAATTCCCTACCTATTTGTACAGTTTTTGAGTTTTTCAGGTATGTTATGTCAGAAATCAGAATTTTCGGTTTTGAACATTGAGGACAATGTTGAGTTTAAGTGTGGGGGAGCATTTAGTATCTACTATTTGCATATACACATAATAAATAATATTCTTTGATTTCTTGCATTCTTGAGGCTTCATTTTTTGGAGTTAATTATGAGCTATTTAGGACGACATTCTAAACATTTTTAAGGTTGAAACAGTTCTTCCAGCTATAGATTAAGTTCCATTTAATTCAATCCTTAAATATATACATTCATAATTGAATGCGAAATTAAGCTATGGTAGTCGTTTGAAAGATTCATCCTCGCAATTAATCATTACTGAATCACTTTCTTTTTATTTTTGCAGTTATATGTTTCTCTAAAGTGATTTGGTGGGATCCTGATACTGCCAAGGATGTTGTAGCAAGGTAATCATTGGTTGAGTATATAAAATCCCCATAGACAATTGTCTTACACTCATAAAGAGTGAGCCGAAAAAAAAAACATATATATAAGGGGAATTTTTTTTAAACTTGATCTAGCAGCACCGTGGATAGCCATTTGGCCAGTTTTGACGTCACCTAAATCCAAGTTAACAGAAGTAATATTTCTCGTTTTAGTAGATGATTAAATGGTTAGCCGTATCTTTATAACAAATCTTTCAGTTTTTGCGCGAATATTTCTGTTGGCGCGGATATATTTTGGGAAATAAAAGTCATCCTTCTGAGAAACTAATTTTAGTGTTTTCATCTGAATTGCCGAGACATATTTAGACAATAAAAATATTTAGACAAGAACATAATATATATATGTGATCAAGTTTTTGATTAATTATCATTCTAATTGAAACTGGAGTAAGATTAACTCTTGAAAATGAAAAGCTAAAACGTAAGGTTAACTACTGTTGTGTGCAAAATGCATAAAGTTTTGAGATGAACTCTCATCGCAATACAATGAACCAAACAAAGCAAACATAAAAACTCCAAAGCCTCATTCCTAAAACTGCATTCGCGGCAATAGTACTACGACCTGATACACGACTGTCTGTCGACTAGATAATGCTGCAACTCACGTTATTGAAGAAAACAGTCACCTTGCTACGAGCAAGTGTCACTTAGTTAAGTTAGAGTGCATGTATGAATATTTTAGGTGATAATCAAGCAAATAAAGTGGCAAAGTTACTAGCAAGTAAGTTGTATCTCATACTACCAGATGTGCTATGTCAACCAGAATAAGGTCGCTGATCCAACATAAGAGCTGAAAAGCTCTGAGAAATACATATAAACAATAAACCGTTAGACTAAGTTCCCACAGGCTAATCCATTAATAAGAATATAAAAATTTGCTTCAAAAATGCATGTTTTAATCCAGAAGTTAAGGATTTCTGCAAGCTTATTTATCCTAAAAGTGTTTGCCTAAAAGCCTAGGCAACAATGAACAAACAAGAGAATAAGGATTAAAATGATGTCCTTATATATATATGGCCTTTCTAGCAGTTTCCAGACCGACCCTTACCACTACTAAAATGTCTAAAAATGAAGTAAGCACCTTTACAACATAACTGACTTTCAATTAAGATATGCTCCTTGATCAAATTGTTCCATGTATGTAAATAAGAATATTTCTAACAACAAATTAGACAAGGCAAACACCTGATAGGTAAGCGTGTCCACTATCAATTTCGAACCAAAACATATCGAGATTATATCTTACCTCGTCAGACCGTATATTTTCGACAATGTTATGATTATTTTCGCCTTCCAGAGTACTTGGTTCCTAACTAAAAATACAAAAAAGCACTTAATAAATTCTCTATATATGCGTAAGTAACATGAAGCTTAAAATACAACGTTCGCAGCCATTTATTCTCTGTCAACTTGTATTTTTCAAGCAAGGATTTCCACACAGATTCAAACTCTTCCTCGGTCTCATTTTCATAAATACAACATTTGAAATCTTTAGCAAAAAATTCATAACTTGCAAATACATGACGGAGATGTTTTGCTGCAATTTGAAAAATATGCCAAAGTCAAAGGCGATGATGAGTATCTGGATATACCTGTTTAATTGCATTCATAATAGGGCGCTGCTTGATCTGTGAAAATTGTTTGCGGATGTTTCCCATTCATCGCATTCAAAAATGTCTTAAATAACCATACAAATGAGTCTGTGCTCTCATCTAGTAATAAAGCGCACCCAAAAAGAGTTGTTTTGCCATGGTTATTAACTCCAACAAAAAGCGCAAACGGTTTATCATAGTCATTTGTTCCAAATGTTGTGTCAAATACCAACACATCATGAAAGAAACTATAATCCATACGACATTTAGCATCATTCCAGAAAAAATTGCACAACTGACCAGTCCCATCCATTTCAATTGCATAAAAGAAATATGGGTTATCTTTTTGCATTGCTTGAAAGTAATCTAACAGATGTTCCGCATCACCTTTTCGTAAGACATCTTGGCGCCTTTTTCTTTGTATGTGATTGATACAGTCCATTTGAGTGAAATTGAGATTTTCAGACCCTCCTGATTCAACACTGAGATGCAAATATATTTTTTTGACTTATACCTGCATAATGCATGTTATCGATCATTCTTTCCTGGGCGGTCTCTATTTTTCTCTGTCATCTCAACATATGTACTTGATCAGGACATGTAAGTACATGATTGTGTTTTTCAAAGAATTCTACTATTGAATATTTTGTATCATCACTTGTTAATCTAATGACTAGTTTTACTTCACAACCTGTTTGTGCATGCAAGCGTCGTTTCAATGGAGACCCCCTTGGATGTTTCTTATATGTTCCTTGATTTGAACATACCAAAACTCTTCTAGAAATTGTCTTATCTTTACGGTGAGTAGTCGAATCTTTGCGTATTCCAAATCCAACACCTCTAGCATACAGATTGTATTAATCATATGCCTTTTCTTCAGAATCAAATTCCATACCAACTTCTGGAACTTCTTCAATTATTCTCTTTGTCGGCCCTTCACTCGCTGGAACATCTTCTGGAACATCTTTTTCAGTAGACAAGCAACCAAATTCTTCTGGCAGGGAGTCGGTTTCAATAATCACCACCATGATCACTTGATTTCATGAATACATAATAGTTGACATGAGAATTACTAGAAGCGAATCATTTTATATATGATATCTAGTATCCAATCTTTATAAAAGAAATCATCATTGAAGTTAATAGATAGATACACTAATATATGTTCGTTTGAATCATGTACCATGAACCTACAATACACTAGTTAATTAAAATAAAGGAGATCATAATTTCGATTTTCCTGTAACAAGACTTAATGAAAGCAATAGTAATTAAGATACCATGATACGAATATTAAGTTCCCATCAAATCAAAACGAGAAAATTACCAGGTTGTAATCGTGAAACTTAATGCTCTATTTGTATCACTAATGGTATGTAGTTTGCATTGCGTACTCTAATTTCTTAAAACTTTTTATAAGAAAAAGTTTTGATATGTGATTTATGTTTATCCAATTATTAACTAACATCAACATTAGATCCTTAAAAATTCCATAAATTTAGAGATTCTAGCGCCAAAAAAAATATATTCGCACCAAAAGTAAAATATCCTCGCCAATAGAAAACTGAAAGATCTATTTTCTCTAAGTCTCTAACAAACGTGGACAACCACTGGAATATACGGCAACCAAAAAATATGTTTCTAAAAATACGGCAACTGGAAAGGCAATATTACTTACGTTAAATTGGAGTTATGTGACGTCAAAACTAGCCAAATGGCTATCCACGGTGCTGCTAGATCAAGTTTTCCCTAGCACTGCTAGAGCAAAAAAAATTCCTATATAAGACTCCTCTTCATTTATCAACAATAATAAATGATAGGTCCGGAATTGCGGATTAGTCATGTTGTCGATGAAAAGAAAAACCTATCATCATTATATAGCAAGTCAAAAAGACTATTGATGAGGTTCTCCACAATTGGATAGAAGTATGTGTGAAACGTTGTCCCTGTCTCCGTCGCCTAAACAATCGTGGGATGCAGGATCCAAGGCAACTATAACGTACTTGCTGAAATGGAACATGCGCTTAGAGTATCTAATCATGTGGTCGAGTTAAATGGATGCTTCTATCAACTATTGCGCTATAAATATATATCCTTTGACGACATTCATACAAGTATTGTGGGTAACATCTTTCACTTTAGTCAACATTTGCACATTTCACTTTTATATTTCCATTCTTTTATCTATCCATGTGATTTCAGTATGCGAGTGTTGTGAAAAACGTTGCAACAAGTACGATGACTATCTTAGTAGAGTTTTGCAATCAGATTGAATGTCACACGTAAGTAATTGCTTGTGTGTGATGATTGGAATGTATGTGGGATGTTTGCAGCTAAAGAACATATGCAGGATAATTATTTAGCCAATACTTTGTGTCTATCCTTAGTGGTTCTTCCAAGTCGAGAAATTGGAGTAGGTTTTGTGGATATAACTCTTGTAAGCCCTTACGAGACTATAACTCGTCCACTAGAGACACCTAGGTATTTAAAGGCTTGTTATACATGCTAAGTGTAACCGTTTTCTCAACGAGATGGAGTTGTTGTATTTAGGATTATTTTGTTTTAGTTTGATCGAGGACTATGATGTGTTTTCAAAGTTGTTGTACTAATATGATTTTTTCAAGACTTGTGAAAGCGGGTTTTTAGATTTTTTTTAATAAATAAAAATAGCGAACTAAATTAATAAGATGTTGTGAAAATTATGGAGAGAATAGGGCTAGGATTCCACCATTGGTTGATACTAGTGATTTAATGAAACAATAATTATGCAACTCAACATTCAAATTGATTCTAATAGTATTGCCTAGACATGTAGATTTCCAAAAGAATAGATGTTAATCCAAGCATAAAATATCAAAACCCTAAAGCAAGCATATTCTATCAAGAGAAAATACACCTAACTAATCAAAATCATATAAACAATTTTTAGTTCAATGCAAAAATCATAATAGAGTTGTTGTAATTAATTAATAGAAATATATCACTTTTACCGAAACAATGGCTTCCTCCATAGCCCCAAGGATTGGGTTTATCTCATCATGATGTTGGAAACACGCTCAAAAGTTGATTTCATTGCTCAAAGTAGGTGTACAAATGATGAAATAGAGAAAATGATGAAAATTGGGTGTTTGCAACGTTTATAATTGTTGCAAAACACTGTTACAAAAAACCATAGAAAAGAACTGTTGTTGTTGTAACTCTTCGACCCTCGGGTGGCTGTCGTTGTCACTGTTCATAAACGACTGCCTCTGGTGGTCTTTTGTTCTTCGTGTTCTTGGTGCAGCAGCAGAAACAGAGTTCTGTAAACTCTTGATTCTGGCCTCCTGAGATCTCCTCTCGACCCCAAACTCTCCGTCCTCCTTCTCTATGATCCCAGCAATCTATTTATACTCCTCAGCCTCGTTTAATCAAGCCATAATTCTCAATATTCTTCATTGAACTCGGGCAGTAAAGAAAATATTCTGGGAATATTTTCTTCCCTTTTTCTTCTCCTGCACGCGTCTGGATATGTGCATAGAATCTTTGTTTAACTCCTTCACGTTTCTGAAGCAACCAACGCGGGCGGTACACGTCCAAACTCGCTGTAATCCCGTGATTGTTCCTCTCATGCACGTGCTACCCTGTTTTCTTCTCACGGATTTTTCAGCCAAATTTGATCGAAACAAACACCCATACCAGCTCTGTTAGCACATATCACAACTACCCGTAAAGTTTCAGCGATTGAATCGCACAAAAATTCCTCCAAAATCCGATCGAAAAATCTGCCAGTGAATGGAAATATTTTCCCGCCAAAATATTTTTTTGAAATGTTGAAGATGAAGTGCACTTATCCTTTCCTGGGATGCGAATAGCAGATGGGTGCTGAGGACAAATTTGGGTGCTGAGGATGAATTTGGGCTACGCATAACCGTGGGTGTCGCTTAGCCAAATATGGGGTCCGTATAGCAAATGTCCTCCAGGGGTCCAAATAGCACTTTTTGAGCAACTTTTTCCGCACAAGTGTATTTATCCAAAAACACCTGCACAAACATAAAAACACCATAATAAATACAAAATCAAACACTAGCAATAGAGACACCGAGGACAATTCAGACACAAAAATGTGTCTATCAAATACCCCCAAACTTATTATTTGCTAGTCCTCGAGCAGATCTAATATAGAAAATAAAAATGACTACACTTAGCACGTGCAACAATTTGTTAAACCACTAGGTGGCCCTAGTGGCGGAGTGTTGTCTCCGGAGGGTTTACCAGAGGCGTACCCACAAAACCTTTACTCCAGACCCTAGCTATCTACCCAGAACCTTGGAAGGCACTAAAGAATCTCCTTGGTTGTCATACTCTCATTGACTACAGGAGGAAGTACCCTGATGCGAAATTCCAATTGATATACACGAGTTTTCACTCAGCATACTAAAATTCATATATAAGTAACAGAGCTCTACTCAGATAGTTTCTGTACATCATAACCGGAGTCAACCAATCACATGGAAAGATTAAGAAGATGGATAAAGAGATGGTTAAAAGTGAACGGTGTTTCCCATATCTGTCTGAAGGCCTCTGCCAAGGTGAACCTATCCTAATGGACTAAGATACCGGTCTGACTAATATCAACACAACTGGCATATACAAGGGGACCAGTGGTCGATAAACCTAACTCTAGGTCAACACAACTGGCATATACAAGGGCACCAGTGGTCGACTTTATTGAATTTATTTCGGTTGGTCTAACGGTCTGGTCTTTTTTTTTTTTTTGGTATCTCAATCACTCTATTCCACCCTAGCAAAGGTAACAACTTGAATCGTGTGCCCCGCCAAATCACTTAAAAAATAAAAACAGAAGGATTAGGATTCAACGAGATATGGCGAAACTACCATGTTTTTTTTTTTTAATTCTAACACCTGAGCTCTGTGCTTTTATGAATAGACTCTTTAGATGTTTCCATCTAATCAGATTGGTTCCTCAACTCCTACAACCAAGATTTCCCATCCACTTAGATTGGTTAGTGCCAACCTTAATAAGCATAAATTTCTAGGCTTTGGAGTTTATTTATTGCAACTAAAAGTTTATCCCATACCCCCAAACTTAAATCTAACATTGTCCTCAATGTTCTAAAGATAAAATTAAAAATATGAACAAGGAGAAACTGTTACCACTTGAAGCAAAATAGTTAAGGAAAGATATTACCGTGTTGCATGAGCATGGGTTACCTCCCAGGAAGTGCTAAGTTTAAAGTCTTCAGCCAGACTAAGAAAGGATTAGTCACCACGAAGAATCATATAGCAGCATCCGGAATAATTGCGGGTCATCTGAATCAAAAAGTGTTACCCAAACGAAGAGAAAATCGCAACAGACCATGAAGATACCGAACATACCCTTACTTAGCTTTAAGATAACAATATCTAGTTGTGGTTCAGGTTCGGGTTCTATAACTGGGTCTAGATAAAAGGTGTTCATCGTCTGGACTTCCTCAAAGGCAGGATCCTGAAGGTCAGGTTGTAGAGTCTACAAATACTCAACTAAGAATTTAGAAGCACATAAAATTAACCTGAATAAATGGGGATCCTCTAAGTCAATCAAATTTGACTTACACAGCTGACCATAATAAACGTGGTGGTCTTCCTTAAACAAATGTGTCGACCCTAATCTCCTAAAGTAATTAGGTTTAGTCTCAAAACTCAATAATTGACACATCTGAAACTTATACGTTCCCACAATTGGTTGAAAAATATTTGGTGGGAAAGCAAAGTCAATTTGGGTACTATCGCCTGGGTAAACCACATCAACCATAGGATGGGTTTCTAACAACTGAACTTCTTCCTGGACATTATTAGGTCCAGGAGATCTAGTATGAAGGTATTATGGCACAATGGTTGAGGCACATATATGAAGTCCCAAGTGAGGGACCTTTCTGAGAGTTAAAGGTAAGGCACTAGGAAAGTGATAATCACCCCCAAACTTAGAGTTTTCAGTGTCTCTAGATAGACTAGTCATAATCTCCCTAATATCTAGATCATCAGATTCTTGAAAGTGGTCAATTGATTCTTCTAAGTTACAATCAGCATCCTCACTTATCTCTACGAGTTTATCTTCTTCCAAGACTAGCGTTTTTAACTCGCTAGACTCTAAAACAATATTCTCAGGGTAAACTCTTTCTTCTAAACCATTATTGGCTTCGCAAAAAGGAGTATCTACATCGTCTAAAACGGGGATACTTCTAGTCAAATCCTCGTCCTTTTGAATAGGTGAATAATTACTAAAATTATTTGGATTTGAACTAGAAATAATATTATTATTGTAAAGATCAATTGGAGTAACAAATTCCTGATCACTATGCCTATGTGTCTGATTCTTCATCAACACTATCCTCATCATAATCATCATTATAATAATATGAAAATGGTTGAACCTCATCTAAACTAGTAGTGTTACCAATTACAACCTCGTCATCTTGATTATGTGAATAAAACTATCCTTATTTTCAAGGGTGGTATTGAGAACACTATATTGGAAGTTAAGACTATCTTGAGCAAATTTTTCGATAATCCTATTTGTACTCTCATTAAACTTCTTGAGGGACTCTTCTAGAGACATCTTAGTTGACTGCTCTATGGACTCTTCTGGAAGCGGAATATTATAAGTCTCTTTCATAAATAAGTGAAAATTCTGTGTTGACTCATTGAAACTCTTGCGAGACTCTTCTAGAGAAATAGGAGGATCGTTTTGCTCGTATGACCTGTGGGTGTGTGAATAGTAATTAGGCTTATCATGGTATGACCCATAACCTTCAAAAGGAGGATGTTCCCAACCACTATTCACACTATGGTCAAAGTAGTAATGTCCATTTTGTTCAGTTGGATATTCATTGTATTGGCTATTGTACCAGTTTGACATTCTCAAAATAAACCCACTGACAAGGCTGACTCCACCACAACAAACCTACTGATTTCTAGCAAACAAAAAGCATGATGGCTCCACTTAGATTGTTTCTAGACCAGCTTCTAATCCTTCGAAAGGGAATTCGTTACAATTTAAGGAAACCCCTCTGGAATCAATCCGAGTTAAAGTAAGTTGAATAGAGGCGAGGGAAGCTTGGTGGAGCTTTTATACCCAAGGCCTCACCGGTATTACAAAGCGCCGCAGTCACGCAGTCATGCATTCAACTTACAGAAACCGTCAAGAACTTCGAAGTATGCTTAAAAGAGTAACCAATATTTTCCGAATGACTTTCTTGTTAAGCTCGTTACCCTATCGGTCTCGTTCTAGTCAAAATTTTAGGCTTAGGTTCGCGTTTGGTGTCGTTTTCCTAAGGCGGGCAAGAAGAGAACGGTGATAAAATCCGAACCCTTATCTTGTATGGCCAGTCCTTACCCTTTACTAGGAAATTAAAGCATCCGTTTTCAAGTCTCAACATATATGCATACGAAGGAAGACAGTAACTCGCTGACAGGGGATTCGCGAGTGTTTCGACAAACCTACTTCCCGTACCAGACGGGGGATGAACCTTTGTAGTCGACTCGGGCCACGACTCCTATGTCATGTACGAACCCGAGGGGCCGAGGTGATATCGTAATCACCGTCCTTCTCTGCAAACAGTTTATATATAAAATACCCTTCCGTAGGGTTTAAAAAATAATGTCCCAAAATTTAAAGTCCAAAGTCCAAAAATATAAAGTTCAAAAGAAAAAGAAAGTCTAAAAAAATAAAAATCTACAAAAATAAAAATGTCTCTCTTTTTTTTTTCTCTTTTTTATAAAATAAAAAAATCTTCTTCTTTCGCTCCTTTCGCTTTGACTTTCACTCGAAGTCTTTAAGTATTCACCAAAAGCTTTAGCAAAATTTTCTTTCGCTCCAAATTCCGAATTCTGTAAGAAAAAGACAAATACCAAAAAACGTAAAGAAGAACAAAAAAAATAAAAACCTAAAAAAAAAAATCTAAAAACTCTAGCCTAAAGACAAGTCGGCGGCGCCAAAAATTTGATGTGTTTTCAAAGTTGTTGTAGTAATATGATTCGTTCAAGGCTTGTGAAAGCGGATTTTTAGATTTTTTTTAATAAATAAAAATAGCGAACTAAATTAATAAGATGTTGTGAAAATTATGGAGAGAATAGGGCTAGGATTCCACCATTGGTTGATATTAGTGATTTAATGAAACAATAATTATGCAACTCAACATTCAAATTGATTCTAATAGTATTGCCTAGACACGTAGATTTCCAAAAGAATAGATGTTAATCCAAGCATAGAATATCAAAACCCTAAATCAAGCATATTCTATCAAGAGAAAATACACCTAACTAATCAAAATCATATAAACAATTTTTAGTTCAATGCAAAAATCATAATAGAGTTGTTGTAATTAATTAATAGAAATATATCACTTTTACTGAAACAATGGCTTCCTCCATAGCCCAAAGGATTGGGTTTAGCTCATCATGATGTTGGAAACACGCTCAAAAGTTGATTTCATTGCTCAAAGTAGGTGTACAAATGATGAAATGGAGAAAATGATGAAAATTGGGTGTTTGCAACGTTTATAATTGTTGCAAAACACTGTTACAAAAACGATAGAAAATAACTATTGTTGTTGTAACTCTGCGACCCTCGGGTGGCTGTCGTTGTCACTGTTCATAAACGACTGCCTCTGGTGGTCTTTTGTTCTTCGTGTTCTTGGTGCAGCAGCAGAAACAGAGTTCTGTAAACTCTTGATTCTGGCCTCCTGAGCTCTCCTCTCGACCCCAAACTCTCCGTCCTCCTTCTCTATGATCCCAGCAATCTATTTATACTCCCCAGCCTCATTTAATCACGCCATAATTCTCAATATTCTTCATTGAACTCGGGCAGTAAAGAAAATACTCTGGGAATATTTTCTTCCCTTTTTCTTCTCCTGCACGCGTCTGGATATGTGCATAGAATCTTTGTTTAACTCCTTCACGTTTCTGAAGCAAACAAGCGTGCGGTACACGTCCAAACTCGCTGTAATCCCGTGATTGTTCCTCTCATGCACGTGCTGCCCTGTTTTCTTCTCACGGATTTTTCAGCCAAATTTGATCGAAACAAACACCCATACCAGCTCTTTTAGCACATATCACAACTACCCGTAAATTTTCAGCGATTGAATCGCACAAAAACTCCTCCAAAATCCGATCGAAAAATCTGCCAGTGAATGGAAATATTTTCCCGCCAAAATATTTTTTTGAAATGTTGAAGATGAAGTGCCCCTATCCTTTCCTGGTGTGCGAATAGCAGATGGGTGCTGAGGATGATTGGGCTAAACATAAACGTCGGTGTCCCTTAGCCAAATCTGGGGTCCCTATAGCAAATGTCCTCCAGGGGTCCAAATAGCACTTTTTGAGCAACTTTTTCCGCATAAGTGTATTTCTCCCAAAACACCTACACAAACATAAAAACACCATAATAAGTACAAAATCAAGCACTAGCAATAGAGACACTGAGGACAATTCAGACACAAAAATGTGTCTATCAGACTAGCAAAATCTAAGTGTGGGGGAATTTTATAAGTGCGTAATTCATATGATTTTAGTGTCCATTCCATACTTGCTTTAGCTATTATTCTTGCATATTTGCGTATTATTACTTTGGTTTTCTCTTATTTGTCTCTATTAGGTGAATCATCCAAAAAGGAGCTACAAAGTGCTGAAAAGATCTAGGAAGAGAAGAATTCCAAGTTCCCAAGTCCAAGAGAAGTGGAAGAAGTGCGACGAAAAGGAGCAAAACGCTCAAAATCAAGAGACATGCCAAATACCGATCTTAACTCAGTCAAATTAAGTATTTCTCATCACCATCTTGAAGATAATTGAAATATAAAAAGAATGCAAAAAGAATGAGGTCATTCCGAGTTCGGACGAAGAAGTTGTGGCCAAAACAAGCTTTTATTGAATACCGAAGACAATAAAGTATGCAAACGGATACGCATACCTAAGTTCCGAAAATTTCTGCTGGAATTTGAGGTATGCATACCAGGACGCATACTTAACAAGTATGAAAACGTGTATGCACACCTTGGAAGGCCTAAGGACACGTTTGGGGTCATTATTTCGTATTTTCGGGTCGGGTTCTTGAACCGAACTAAATGCTTGATGGCCAAGAAATGTAAACCTATAAAAAGGTATTAGGTCATAGAATTAATAATCTCATATTATACTTTGGTTCTTCATCAATATTTTAGGGTTTACTCCTTTAAGGGGAAACTGGGTAGTTGTGTAATCATGAGAAACTAAACCTTTGTTGATTAAGGATGAATTCAATGTTCTAAGCGTGAAGCTTTAGAATTAATACAAATCTATTGAGAGTTTTTATCATCATCGTTTGTTTTTACCATATGGGAATTTATAAAGTGACCGAGTTTTGAATTAGGGTAAAAAAAGTTCCCCCGCTTTTTTGCACTTTTCTAAACTGCCCCTTTTTTTCTTTTTCAAATAACGCTTTCCATCCCGTTAAATGCAAGGTGGCAGTTATCTCACCTGTTAGAAAGTCATATTTACCCCTAAACCATGTCGTGAACTATGAACACTAAACCCCTAACCCTGAACTATATCGTGAACCATGAACCCTGAACCATGAATAACGAAGCCTGAACTATGAACCCTAAACCCCTAACCCTGAACCCTGAACTATATTGTGAACATGAACCCAGAACCATGAACTTTGAATCCTGAATCCTGAACCTTAAACCCCTAACCCTGAACCCCGAATCCTAAATCCATGAACCGAGCTCGACGAACCTGAAAAAATGAAGTAGAAGATAAACGTGACAAGTAAAGGGTAAATAAGTAAAAAATTGGATGTAAAACTAAATTAGATGGAAAAGTTAACAGTGGGGGCAGTTTTGAAAAGTTGAAAAAAATGGGGGCAATTTATTAAACCGAAATGGAGAGTGGGGCAGTTTATCAATATTCCCTTACCATATCTAGGGTTTATGAGTGATTCTTAGATTGATTTGGGATACATACTGGATTAGTCTATTGATTGTTCTATTGCTAGTGGAATTTAGGAGATAAGTAATCGTCGAATAACTCTCTACACAAGTAGAAATCACGAGATCTTACAGAGGGATTATGTGGAGGAAACGTGTGTAAAAACAACACCAGCAAGTAAACCCTGAGCTAAGAGTTTAACTACTGGGATTAACCTAATTCACAAAGCTTAAAGCGTTCGATTGGACTACACCTTGAGTGAGCTACTACTTGGTGGTTCGGTTGAATAGAAACTGATATTGGAGAGATTCTGTATCCATGGTAAAAGAGTTTTGGGGATAACACTGAGCTAGTTGTTATTCTAAGGTTGGTGATGAATGGTTCTTACGAACGATAGATAAGTATATTAATCCACCTATCGCTTGGTAATGGCGAAGGGTTCCTTAATCATCTCTTTTATTTATTATTGTCTTTTTTATTTATCTTACAACCAAAACCCCCTTTGTTATTTACATTATTTTGATAATCAAATAACCTATAAATTACACAACTCTTTGTGGGAATGATCTCTTACTACCGCTATATTACCAGTTAATTAGTGGGAAATATCTTTATTAATTTGTTGTGTGTACGATAACCCATCAATGATTTGATTGTCTTTCTTAAAGATGGGGAATCTCAGATTCAAAATCTGAAAAATTTACTAATAGGTTTTGAGATTGTCTCTGGACTTAAAGTAAAATATAGAATAAGTACTGTTGTGGGCTTAGGACAATTACATAATGCAGAAATCTGTGCGGACTTATTTGGTTGTTCCGTGTCTCAACTTCCAATGAATTATATGGGCATTCCTCTTGGTAGTAAATCCAAAAACAGAATCATCTGGAATGATATCATTCGTAGGCTTCAACAATTATTGTCTAGCTGGAAAAAAAGGTACTTATCCAAGGGTCAAAGGCTGATTATGATTCAAAGTGTTCTGTCTAGTCTTCCAATCTATTATTTGTCAATTTTTCAAATGCCAGTGGCTGTTTCTAAAGAAATTGAGAAAATCATGAGGATATGTTTTTGTGGGGTTCTAGTAATTCTATCAAAAAGAGGAGTTGGTTGTCTTGGTCTAGATCAACTTTGCCTAAAAGTAGAGGGGGAATTGGTATTAAGAAACTGCAATTGATGAATAAAGTTTTACACTCAAAATGGATTCGGAGATATGGTTCTGACAAGTATGCTTTATGGATAAGATTCATAAATCAAAAGTTTGGAGGTGCAATAGATGCTTTTCTTCCTTCACTGACAAAGAATTCTATCTGCCATAGTGTATGGTCTGGAATATTGAAGGCAAGAGATTTTGTTAAATCTGGTACTTCATTGACAGTTGTCTCTGGTGCGTCTATGTACTTCTGGGATGATGTGTGTATTGGTGAATTCCCTCTACAACAACTCTTTCCTTCTCTTTATCATATTGTCAGGCAGAAAAATGCAATCGTAAGTGACTTGATATCTAATGAAGGTGCTTGGATTTTAAATTTTACTAAAAGTCTAAATGAGCAGGAGATGTTGGAGGTGGAAAATTTACTTCAAGTCATTGGTGATCCTTCTCGTTTTATTAATGAGGATTCTAGGAAGTGGCGCTATGGGAGGGATTTTTCAGTGGCTAATGCATATGAGGCTCTTGAAACTGGAAGTCCGTTATGTTTCCCTGCAAAATAGTTGTGGAACTCAAATGTGCAAATTGAAGGTATCTTTCCTTGCCTGGACTTTATGTTTTAGTGGTGCCCCCACATTCAATTACTTACATAATGTTGGGATTGTGCAAGACCCTAAATATGTTTTATGTGATGATGGTTTGGAAACAAATGAACACCTTTTCCTGCATTGTATCTTGGTGTTTAAGATTTGGTCTTATTTTCTTAAAGGTTTTGGAATCAACTGGGTCTTAGCTAGAGATGTTAAGTCTAATATGTGGGAATGGGATGATAAATTCCGGAGGAGATCTAGAAATAGAAAGAAGAAAATTTGGAGCATTTTGCCGTTTGCCATTTGGTGGGTTATTTGGACTGAAAGAAATGCAAGAGTCCACAATAATTTGTCGAAGGATTTGGATCAACTTATTACAGATGTAAAATGTTTGATGTTTAATTGGGATCTGAAGTCTCAATTATTCTCAGGGTTTCCTTTGTCAACTTTGCTATGTAATTGGAATGCAATGATGCATGCTACCATGTAATTTTGCTATCTTATGTCACTTTTATGGTGACACAATGATATTTTTAATCAAATTTGCCCTTTTAAGTAAAAAAAAATTCATTCATCTTGCCATATCCTCTCATTTTTCCATCATGTAACATCTCAACCTCCCTGTCAAAGCTCTCAAATTCAACTACCTTTTGTTTCACCATGTCCAGATTATGGAATGGTAAAATTTCTCAAAACCCTTAACCCATAGACAACCATTTGATGTTCAACATCCATGTAAGACATCATGTGTTTACTAATACCCCACCAAGAATCCATCCATCCAAAAAAATCAATTAGCGAAGTCGTCGCGTTGGTGGTTTCCTCACCAGAATGAACAAAAAATCTTTCATTCTCAAATAAGCAATATCGCTGGAACCTAGTTGGAAACATCTTTGTTTCAAAATTTGGAAGGGTTTTATTATCGTACTGGATTTGAACTAGCACATGAAATGTCTAGCTTTTTAAGGCATTTAACCAGAGTAATTTTTGGTGATCTGTTTATGGTGCAAAAAGGGAATGAATCCATAACCTCAAGAAATATATAAATAAACTTTAAAGACTTTGAAATTACACTCATAAATATATTCCAAGAGAAAACAGACATTGTGAATGTATTAACAATGTCAACGGGATTTAAACTTAGGATTGATGTTTCTCAACCAATTCTGTTTGGTTATCTTGCGCCAAACAATACCTATAGAGTAAATAGAATTGATACTAGGTACCATGAGATTCCTAAAATGTTTGCAGCTTCTGCAACAGGCTAGGGCTTGAGAATGAAGAATGTCTGGATCTTTTTTTTCTCAACCACCCTAGTATGCAAGTACCTGTTTATTTCGATGATCTCCTTGTGCGGAATCCTTTTCCTGAAGACCCATGTGGATTTTTCAGTAGAAGCAATTTCTTATAAATCATCTCACCTTGCTAGACTCCCACGTAACCTACTGGCATCAAAGATCCACAATACAATGGCTACAATCGGGAAATCACAACAAAACCTTCTTCCACACCAAAGAAACAATCTATCGATGCTGTAACAACGTCCAACAACTCCAAGACCAAAAACAAAATGGATCAACAATAAAGACGTTATCATCAAGCTTATGCTTGATCACTTCACACATCAATAGATGGTAGGCTTTTAAAAGAGTCTAAAAATTATCCCCGGCAGCGGCGCCAAAAACTTGGTGGGCCCGGAGATATGTATAAAATTAAGCGCAATAAAAACGGGGGCCTACAGTAATACCGCAAGTGCACGGTCGTCGGTTGTAGCTCGTGCAAGTACGGGTCGATCCACAGAGATCGGGTGTGTTTTGGAAGTGTTTTAGCTAATTGGGTTCCTAAATTGCTATTGGGCTATGAAGCCTTTTTGGCTTCAATTGGGCTTAATGGGTTTGTTTCAATAAAATGAACTGAGTTTGGGCTCAGTTAGTCTCTGAAGTGTAAATTGGGCTTTAGCTCTAACCTATCAATACACTAGGCTTTGGCCTTAATGAAATTGGGCTTTGGTTTTGGTCTTCTGATGAGTTGAGCTTTGGGCTTGAGTGCACAGCAATGAACTGAATTGGGCTCAGCTGGCTTTGATCTTTGCTTGGCTGCAGGAACTGTAAGACTGCACAGCAGCTGCACAAGTGAGCAGCAACAGTTTGCAAGGCAGGGGAAGAAGTGGCAGCAGCACAAGTGACAGAGAAGGCAATGCACAGCAGGAGAAAAGCAATGCAGCAGCAACAGGGTTGCAGCAGCACAGAAGAAGCAATAGCAGCAGAGGCAGCAGTGTAGCAGAAACAGACAAGGCAGTGAAGGGAAAGAACAGGGAGCAAAGAACAAAGGCAGTAAAGCAAAGGCAATGCAGTAAATAAAACAAGACAATGAAGACAATGAAGAAAACAAGCAGAGAACAATGCAAAAACTAAACAAAGCAAATACTAGACAACAAAGAAAAATGATAAAACAAACCAAGGCCTAAGGCCAAGGGCAGGGGAGATAGGAAGGCTAACAGTGATGACAATACAAGGCCAAGGCAGTGGTTCTAGGCAAATCAATGGAATGGGAGGAGAATTAGCTTGCTATGAGCACTAATTCCTCCCATTGCTCAATCATAACAATGCAATAGAGTTAAGCATACAAATGGAGTGGGAAGAAAACTAGCTTGCTCATTGTCACTAGTGAGCACTAGTTTCTCCCCACTGCTCAATCAAAACAGTGTATTGAAAGCTCTAACCTAGCATACCATCACTTCTTGACAATGAATTGAAACACAGTACATCACAAGAACATGAAACAACTGAAATTAAAGGCACAAACATCACACCAAACAGAACACATTTAACAGGAAATTAAACAGGATATGAAAATAAATGGAATTAAAACTAACACAATTGAACTAACAGGATACTAACACAACTAACATGAACATAACTGAATATTGAAGCAGGAAATTGAAATTGAAAACTAAACATAAACATTTAACAGGACATGAACTGAATTTGAAAAATGAACTAAAGTTAACATTTAACAGGACATGAAAGTCCTGGATGTTGGCTAATCCAAACATACATAACAATAAACACAAACATGAAAATTAACAGAACTTGAAAGTTCTGGATGTAGGCTAATCCTAACATAACTATTACAACATACCCACAGTCTTATATATACCCACAACACATTAGGGTTCTACAAAAAAAATTCCCAAACTGACAGAGCTAGGGTTGGTGAATTCTTACCTAATTTGATGTAGCAACATCAAATTGAACGCAACCCATTACTCTACTTGTCCTTCTCTACCTCTCCATGCCTTCAATTTCACTCTAGCTCAACCCAATTTACCTATTTCACACTTTAGGGTTTCGGTTGAAAATGTGTGAAATAAGTGAATTAGATGGACTAGGGGGATGGGAACAATGATGGGTTATCATTGTTTGACGTGGTGACAGAGGTGGGTGGCGGAGCAGGTGGTGACAGAGGTGGAGAAGGTGGTGGCAGGACATGGTTGCAGGGAGATGGTTCTGCAGAGGGGTGGGTGGAGGAGAAGGTCGACTGGTTGGGAGAAGGGGGTGTTTGGTTAGGTGGATGGTGCTCGGTCACTAGGGTGTGAGGCGGGTGTATCTAGTTTTGATGTTCTGTGACTCTGAGCTGCGAGATGCGAAGATGGTTGGTAGATCGGACGGTGATGCGGAGGCAAGCGATGAGCGACCGTTGGATTATATGATACAACAAAATCAACGATGCCAGATGGAGTTAGGTGTTGTAGTGTTAGGCGGAGATATCAAACTTTGATGAACAGCAATGGAGCGACCGTTGGATTCAACTACCATCTAATCTGAAGGCTTGGAATTCCAGCGCTGTGGTGCTCGGCATAGACTTCAGATTTTGATGATCTATGAAGGAGCGACCGTCGGATGCTTCTGAGAAATGATCTGATGGCTGAGAACGGAGGCGCTTTTGTGTGTCGAAAATGAGGTTGTGCGCACCATTCTTCGCGGCTTCCTTGCGTAATTTCTCCCGGCTTTTCACTACTTTTCTGCTCTTTTCGCTCCGCGACTCATCCGAACTTTATTTACTACCTAAAAATGCAAAATTAATTAATAAAAATATTTATTCTTGAAAACAATGAAAATACAGAATATGGGATAAAATGTAGAATTAATGCACAAAAGATGAGTTAAAATGCCAACAGAAAGGGATAAATATATACAATATTTGGCACTCATCAATAGACGACACCAAGTAGAAGCTTATACTCTATTTACAGCCGTGGTAACCCCTAAGGAGATCAAACATGTATTTTTTTTCCATGGGCTCAGAGTGTTACCTTGGACCTGATGGATATACCAGCAAGTTCTTCAAAGTTTTCTGGGGAACAACCCGATCGTAACTTGTTGATATGGTACGTAGTTTTTTCAATGTTCTCAACATCAACCCCCTCATGAACCATGCTAACCTCCCCTTGATTCCAAAATTCAGATACCCTCCTAAACCATCACAATACAAAACGATAGAACTATGCAATGTCACATATAAAATCATCTCAAAAAAACTGATTAATCGCATACTACCTCTTATCCCCTTCTTAATAAGCACAGATCAAAGTGCATTTGTGCTCCAAAGATATATCCATGACAATATAAAAATCACCAGGGAGCTCTTCAATTACATCGAATCTTCAAGCCACACCAAGGATCCAAAAGTGGCGCTCAAGTTAGACATGCACAAATCTTATGATTCTTTAGACTGGTGTTTCATCAAACAATCTTTCACCAAACTGGGCTTCCCGACAATTCTTGTAGATCATGCTATGTATCCTCTTCTTAATAAGCACAAATCAAAATGCATTTTCTCTCAAAATATATATCCATGATAACATAGAAATCACCAGGGAGCTCTTCAATTACATCAAATCCTCAAGCCATACCAAGGATCCAAAAGTGGCGCTCAAGTTAGACATCCAAAAATATTATAATTCTTTAGAATGGGGTTTCATCAAACGAGCTTTCACCACACTGGGATTCCCGACAATTCTTGTAGATTACATCATCCTATGTATCTACACAATAACCTACTCAATCAACATCAACGGAACGCCGCACGGTTACATCACCCCAACTAGAGGAATAAGGCAAGGTGATCCACTCCCTTCCTATATCCTTTCAACAAACTTGGGAATTCTACAAGTGCAAAAAAATGTGAAAGGGCTCCACATTTCCCAAAGATCTCCCCTAATCTTGCAGCACATGTACTACATAACCTATAAAGCAACCACAAAGGGCACCAATCATCTCAAGCTATTATTCCAAGATTATAGCACCTTAGCAGGTAAACATATTAACACTGGAAAAATAAACAATAATTCATCACCCAAATCTCGACCAACAACAGGTTGACAATTTAATCAAGGGAGAATATCTAAACATATTATTTTCACGCTTCTCTGATGACTAACACGCATGGCAAAAGGATGGATGACAAAATGCTTAACCCAGGCAGGAAGATTGGCGCTCATAAAATCTTCCCTTATACCTACAACCAACTACCTTATGCAAACATAGGTTCTACCAGCACATATCCATCAAAAAGGGATTGCGTCACTAGAAACTTCTTCTGGGGACACAATTCAACCGTTAAGAAGCTTCATCCAACATGTTTTGAAAAAACCATCAAGCCTAAATCCAAAGGAGGAATGGGAATCTAAAGCAACAGAGAATAAAAAAAGTCACTTCTTATTAAGAGAATCTGGAACATCCATGAGAAACCAAACTCTATGGTAGCCTTATTATACAATGAAAAATACCTTAAGCATCAACCATATTCGAAAATATACCCCCTCCCCCTCTTCCACAGGCCTCCAATAGAGACAACTAGCTTCCCTCAATACCCACCTTGAAACGATATCACTTCCACTATATAGGAAACGGTTCAGACACCCCAATCCAGGCGAACTGGATCCTTCAATTCAAAAATAACATCGACCCAACGCTTTGCTATCCCATAAAATCAGTTGTCGATATCATCTGTAACTCCCCAAAATTAAGCTAGTTAAATAATCAAAGAGATGAACTATATAATGAAGCATTAAAGATCTAGAATATCTATTTAAGCTTTAATTTAGATGTTCACTAGGCCTTAACACGACACGAGCCTTGACGTTGGATAATTTTTAATTTCGTACAGATTTTGGCCCGAAATTTTATCAATCAATCGATGTCTACACCTTTTTTATTTCTCCCAAACTGTACCGGGTTTTGTCGTTTAAATATGCCATTGACCCTTATCTATGTTGATCCACACTGCGTTCATAGAGTTCATAGAATTCGTTGGGATTTTCCTTTGGTTATTTTTCCCTATTTTTAAGATAAGGAAATAAAAAAGATACGTCCCAATTTCCAAGTCTCCGGAAGGCCATTCATGTCAACCATTTCGCTAGTGAATAACTTACTCTTTCATATCTAAAATTAATTCATTTCTGAAAGTGCATAAATTGAATCTTTCTGCTTTTCATCCCTTAGATTCAAGGATAGATTTTTGAAAGGTTCAACAGTGGTTTACCAACCCCTAGTATATAGTATACACTCTCAAAAAAGTGCTTCTTTTCTAAACTCTGTCTGAAGCCTCCTTTTACAGAAGGAAAAAAATCCACCATAGTACTCCACTCCATATTGTAAGAAACACCACCTACTATTCGGTTGTTCTTGATCTTTTGAATTGTAAAATCTCTGCATATAGTTTGGTATCTGAAGGATTTTAGATGATTCTAGATCTAGCTTGTCAGAAAATATCACATGGTAGTACTCTTTCAGTTGGTAGGACTCCGCCAAAAATGGGCTCCATATTGAATCAAGAGGGTTTGTAATTTTCTGATTTGTGCGTATCAGACTTGGCGCTTATATGCATATCAGACTTAGCGCTTATATTGAGTGATAATTCCTATGAAAGAGAATTCTATCTCAAAATCCAGGTGAACTCCCACGACATCAATTTTTCCTCGGACCGCTTCCTTCCAGTTTCCCCTGGTGTCTGAGTCGTACCCAGGACCTGTTCCAACAAATTCTTAGATTTGTTTTGGCTGATATATATAAATCAAACTATATCCAGGAAACATGACTTCACTTGCTTTTAAGTACGATTTTGGAGTATTTGAATGAATCAAAAATTATGATAAGACAACTGAAGACTGCCATATATTACATCAAACCTCTATAAATCCATCTTCAAAGTTCATATCAGTTCTGAATTTGCAAGCAAGGTGGCAAATGGAAACATAATTGAACAAAGTAAGGAGAAAATGTATATCTTATGCCACTGATGATGCGATTACTCACTAAGACATCATTCATCCTGTTGCATCCTCCAATAACAACCTATTGATTGAACTGGAAAAAATCATTTGCATGCAACTTAGACAGAAATCAGTCTAGATGAACAACAAACAAAGTAACAAACACCAAATAAAAAAAATAATATAATTACCTTTGTCAGGAATCGTAAATTTAAAAAAAAATGTTAATCTTAATAATTAATATAATCTGATAATCAAAATATATTTTAGTTAGGTTTCTTGCAACAAGTTTCTTTCTTGATCAATAAAGATTTAAGAGCAAAGGCGAGTCCTAGTCCCTGAACCCAAAACCATTGAAGCTACAATTTTTGGATCTGATGTTTTCTTTTATAATACTGGCACTTTATGGATCTGCAATCAAACCTAGTATAGACATTGAGATTGACATAGGGGAAAATAACCTCAAGCTCCTCGACAAGGAACATGTCGTGATGATATTCTTCAACCATGTTATTTTTATGCTGGTCCTTCACTCTTGAAGTGATCTTCAACTTTACTACAAGACAAATCCTTGGTGGTTTAGAGACATTAGAACACTCATTTGTAGCAATATGCTTCGAAACTGCAAACATAAACAGGAATGACATAATACCTTAATCACTACATAGTTTGACCCTATAGTTAGTCAGAGAAATACAAAATAATCATGTACGAACAAATAAGGAAAACTTTATTAATCTGATCAAACTCGCTCCATTTTCGCACTGACTGATTTTCAATAAATTCCAAAATATGAAAACCCAAAGTTCTGTAAATAACAGAAAACTAAAGCAAGAAAAGAAAAATAAAGTCAGTGTTTTTGGTAAATCGAAGAAAAACGAACCTGTTCTAACTTTTGAATCAAGCTCTTTGTACAAAGCAAGAGCTTCTCTTCACTAATCTTTCCGTCTTCAATGGAGGGAAACTGAAGCGTTCTAATGTGATGGAATAATTCCATGCACACGAAATAATATGAGCAGGTGTAAATTTGTGTGTTTCATGGGAACATCAACCATTGATTTATCTCTTGTCTTGACAAATCTCAGACGCTCTTTATAATAAGAATTGTTGTAACCAAGCATATGCCCCGACACGCAAATATTTTTTTAACGGTTTCACTGGGTGTTGTATAATCTCAACATATTCCGGTAGTTGTTTAAGAAAACAGACGAAATTATAGACTTCCATTGAACTAACACTCAAATTCCTACATATCAATAATTGGAAAATTAAAACAAAAAGTTAGAACAATGCCTAGGGAATAATGAGCTTGCTTACAAATATTATCCGATAACGCACCAGCTTCCTACATAAGAACAAAGTAAACAAATTTAATGATTTAGCAAATGTACAAAATAACCATTAATTCAACCAAGTACTGTTAAGCCATAAATCTTAATTCAATCAAATCATGTAAACCTGAAATATACATGGATTCGAAACAAAACATATTAATGCCTGGCTGTCTGACATTGGTTTGAACCTTTTACCAAACAGATTAAGAGCACCAATTCATATACAAAATACCCAATCAATATATAATGTGATACCGGACACAAATTTTTCCATCTAAATTCTTCTTCAATCAACACATACAAAAAAATTCATAAATCCATGGCGATAACAATAACACAACTAAAAAATAACATAAGATTTATCAATGTAACCCATGTAGTTTTTAAAGCTTTATGATCAAAAGTTGCCTGCATTCCCTCTGGATGAACAACAATACAAATTGACGATGGGAGTTGATTGATTCGTAGGACTACTGGGAAGATTTTATGGGAATTGAAGATGATTAGAATTAGTTTCAAACGCGGCCAAGTAATTAGAATTAGTAGTAAATCAAGAGGAATAGGTGGAGTAGCCTGGATGCTATCAATAAAAAAAAAAGTTTTTAATACTGCTACTTTAAACATCGTCAACCCTTGATCAGATAATACTGTGAATTCTAAAAATCATACATGAAAAAAAGAAGAAAATAAAGGGCTTTCCCACAGATTCGAACCTTAGAGTAGTTTGATTGATCAAAGATCTAGGATTTAGTGGAAGAAGACCGAGAGAACAGAAATAGTAGAAAATCAACAACTATCATTGTTTTTGATACCCTTAATATTTTTCGACTCCATTTCAATGCAAATACATGTGCCATTATAAATAGGAGATTTTTCATTCCTAGAGTTTGAGCGGAAATATTTGTTTTTTTTTCTTTTTTTTTTTCAGATTCAGCCATTCAGGTTTTTTCTCTGAAGCTCAGCCAAGAAACTATCGTCTATTATTTATATCCATCTCTTCATTCGCTCAAAGTGGAGAGTTGAAACATCACCAACTCACGATTAAGCCACGCGTGTGAACCGCGTCTTGAGCACGCTTAGCATCACCTAAGAGCTGTAGATTTATCTTTTCCAATGACAAATCCTGACCCCTCTTTACATAGGCAAAGTTATCCAAACTGTGTTATGTATTCTTGAAATCAAAGATTAACCCATATATAAACTAATCTATTCACCAACTGGCACTGGCTATTCCTATTATCGCCTATGTAAGATCTAACAGTGAGCTCTGAAACCAACTCTGTAACTCCCCAAATTTCAGCTACTTACTAATCTAAGAGACCAAATACATAATAAGACATTAAGGATTTAAATCCTTTACTAAAACACTCAATTTAGAAATTTACTATAAATCTTAACCCAACGTTAACCCATCGCTTTGATATTACATAATGAAAATATCTCAAGTGATATGAATACAAATTGTTTTACAGACTAATAAAATAATATATATATATATATATATAATATATATACAACATTTCTAAATTTGATAAAGATTTAATCTACGAAACCATATATATACAAATTATTTTACAGATTACTGAAAGATTGAAGTGGAAAAGAGTGAGCACATCATCCCAAAGGGCTGCTTAGTGGAAACCAATACAACGTTCAAGTTATCACTAACATGCTTCATAGTTCTACTTGAGAAAGAAAATATTAAACATTAAACATGTTTTACATCCAACACACACACACCAAAATAAATAAATAATAGTTTGCTCATTTAGAAAATATGAAAACTAGAAGAAAAAAAAAATTAAAAGAAAAAATAAGGTTTATTTATAAAGTTTTCACAATAATAGGGTGTGCCCCTAAATATTTTAGGTTGTTGGTTTCTGAGAGAGAACAAAAATAAGAAGAAAAAAAATTGGTCTACTAGTAGTTTCACCAATAATTCATTGGACTCAAAAATTAGACCCGCATCAGAACCATTTGTGCAACGGTCGGACACTCATCCTCTAAGAGTCTGGTATTCCGGATCAAGTTACCATTTCTTCACTGTGAAAACCATATACGGAAATCTTCACGCGCGCACCCATTTTTCTCACACCCATATTTTCTAAAACTATTTTTTCCCTTTTTTTTACCATGACTTCCTTTATGGATTTATCCTTCTCCTTATCTCTTTTAATCAAGGAAAAAGGTTTTTGTTCCGTCATAAATTGAGGTGAAGAAACGAGAAAGGTGAAAAAATGGAGGCGATGGTGTCTGAGGCTAAGGGAGATGTGGGAAATTGAAGTCGTTGTCATGGATTATTGAGTCAAATCAGAGAAAATTAAGAAGAATTTAAGAGTTCATGTGGTTGTATGATATGAGTTTAGTTTGAATTTGAGTATTGCAGATCGAGAACTGATTTTGGTAGTCTAAGATGGATGCAAAGGGTTTTGTGATGTGCACAGTTGGCAAGAAATAGTGATGTTGTGGTAGTTTAGAGTTAGGGTTTGAAATCACTGAATAGGAAAAGGGGATAGCGTTGTCGTAGAAAGATTTGGTGGTTACCTGGGTTGATTCCATCGATTCACAGGAAATTAAAAAAGCAAGTGAGAGTTTTTGATCAATTATGATTTGGGTTGGAGTCGTATCTGTGTTTTGGAAAAGACTTGCTCGAGTTTGGGGATGATGTAAGGAGAATGATAAGTTGATGTCTTTGTCATTATTGATTAATTGAATATTGTTTTTTTTTTGTTTCTAAAATTGAATATACATAGTTAGGGTTTGTCAGATTGAGACTGATTATAGGGTTTTGAATGAGATGGTGGTATTGAAGATGAATCTGGTGATCACTGTAGCTGATGAAATCGATAGAACTGAATTCAGGTGGGTATGTGAGATGTGTAAGAACATGGCAAAGTTTGGATTAGTGTTTGAATTTGACGAGAATATAGAGAGGATGAATCTGTTGTTGATTAGAAGAGATGATGAGGTTTTTTTGTGGAGTTGCGGCTGTTGCTATGAATTAATGGTGTAGTTGTTTTCAGTTTGCAACTGAGTTTTGGAGACGGAAGTGATTTATTTATGATGATTGCAGGTAATGGCTTAGGCTGAGATGGAACTGGTGATTTGTTGAAGGATTTGAGTAGAGAAAGAGGGGAAGAGATATTTTGTTGCTTATTATGGTTGAATAGAACTCAATTTAATACAGAGAAATTATTCAATCTTTTTGCAGTTTCGAGAGAATCGGTGAAGAGTGCACTGTGTGGTTGTCGATTGTCATTGGTTTGGTTCAGATGCAGTAGTGGAGAAAGGGTAAACCAAGCGAAAAATGGTGGTACTGGATTGTGTTGGTATTGGTCATAATGGTTGAATAATTTTGTTATGCAGCTACGAAAATGGTTGCATAACCTATTATGCATTTACAAAAGTTGTTGCATAACTTGTTATGCAGTCCAGAAAATGGTTGCATAACACGTCATGCAACAACTTTTTTGTTAGTATTGAAACCAACAAAAAATAAAGAATGCATAACTTGTCATGCACCTACAATAATATTTGTTATGCATTCGTGAAAAAATCGATGCATAAAACATTATGTAACCACTTTTTTATAAGCACTGAAATAAAAAAAATGATGCATATTATTTTATACATCCAAGGAAATGGATGCGTAACTTGATGTGCATCCGATAATATGGATACATAAAGCATTATGCATTAACTGTTTTTGTAAGTACTAAAATTAACCAAAACAATGGATACATAACTTGTTATATAGTCGAGAAAAAGATTGCATAATTGGTTATGCGTCTTTTTTTTTGTAATGTTATTTTCTTAGGCATATATTTAGTGGCATAACTAAATTAGTAGATGCATGACCCAAAATATGGTTGCATAATTTTTTATGCATCTTTTGTTGTATCCTCATAATGTGTTATGCATCTTTTTTGGTGGCTGCATAATTGTTGTGTATCAAGTTTTCGAAAATTTTGCCTAAAAGAACAATCACCTCTGACTTTTTCGTAAAAGATTAAATTTGGTGTTTTTTATTTGTAATCGTTGTGTAGATTCAGGGCCGACCCTCCCCCTAAAGCAAGCAAAGCCTTGATTGAGGCCTCATATGGGACAAGGCCAACAAAAAGTCAAAAATATGCCTTAACTAGTTAATGTAATCGGAGAGAATAGAAGGTCAAAAACGGTTATTATTAAGGATATTTACAGTTTCTCTATATATATGGTGGTTTGAAAATGGGGGTCTAACAACTACACCCAACAATTCGTTTGGAAATCTGAGAGGAGTTACTCCAATACACTTTCTAGAGAATCAACTAGACAGTCAGACTCAATCTAGATTAAAGTATATCAAAGAGTATAATATCTCTAACTCTTAATTCAATCCGCAATCAGCAAATAGAAATATGCGAGCTTGATTGAATATAAGAGGAGTTACTTGAACGGTACCAAAGACCAATGTTCAAGTGTCAATCAATGTAAATAAACAACCAAAGGTTGGATATTCTAATTGATTGATCTTAACGCACAACTTGTGATATTTCAAATATATAACAAAATATAATGCGGAAAGAAATAACACAGACACCAGAATTTTGTTAACGAGGAAACCGCAAATGCAGAAAAACTCCGGGACCTAGTCCAGATTGAACACCACACTGTATTGAGATGCTACAGATACTAGCCTACTACCAATTAACTTCGGACTGGACTTTAGTTGAACCCTAATCAATCTCACACTGATTCAAGGTACATTTTCGCTCCTTACGTCTCTGATCCCAGCAGGATACTATGCACTTGATTCTCTTAGTTGATCTCACCCATAACTAAGAGTTGCTACGACCCAAAGTCGAAGACTTGATAGACAAATCCCTCTCACACAGAAAAGTCTATAGGATTGAATAAATCTTTCTCCCACATAAATACCCAAGAGTTTTTGTTCCGTCTTTTGATAAATCAAGGTGAACAGGAACCAATTGATAAACCGGACTTATATTCCCGAAGAACAGCCTAGTATTATCAATCACCTCACAATAAACTTAATTGACTAGCGAAACAAGTTATTGTGTAATCACAAACGATGAGACGAAGTTTGTTTATGATTACTTTTGTATCTTGCCTATCGGAGATATAAAATCTCGAGACAATTATTTCAACTGTACTCAACACGATAGAAACAACAAGATCAGATCACATAACTACAAAGATAATAGTTGGGTATGGCTTCACAATCCCAATGAAGTCTTCAAGTCATTAACCTACAAGGTCTCGAGAAGAAACCTAAGGTTAAAGTAGAATCAACTCTAGTTATGCAACTAGTAACACACAGGAGGTGTAGGGATTAGATTTCCCAGTTGCTAGAGTTCTCCTTTATATAGTTTTCAAATCAGGGTTTGCAATCCAAGTTACCTTGGTAACAAAGCATTCAACATTCGTTGTTAGATGGAAAACCTGATTCAACCAAGCTAATATCTTTCAACCGTTAGATCGAACTTAGCTTGTTACACACAAATGAAATGTACCCTCAATTAGTTTATGTAACCGTACCTAAACGTGTGCACCATGTTGGTTCACAAATAGTTAACCGAGGTTAGCCATATGATTACTCTCATATCAACCTTATTCATCTTAACCATAACTAGTTCAAATGACTCAGATGAAACTAGTTAAGAGTTGTTCAATTGTTTGGAAAACACCATTGAAATCAAATCGTTTTGATTCACTTGAATCAATCATGAACATTATAACCACGGTTTGCAAAGATTGCATTCATTATGATTTAAATGCTTAAGTTCACGGACTTGACCGATTTGACAAAGTAACCAGCTTAAGTATGCGTACGGGTATGCGTACTTAAGCAACCGGTTTTGAGTTTGTAAAGTTTCCAAACTCAGCAGAAATTTTCGGTTCAAAACTTCCGCCAGTATGCCTACGGGGACGCATACTTAAGGTGACTAGTTAAGAGTTTTGCCAAAACCAAACTCACATACTTAACCTGTTTCCTTCACTAATTTCGTATACACACATATGCATACTCTTGGCTTCCGGTTTATGGACTTATACACTAATGTGTGAACACACTATATATGCTCATATCCAAAGATGGTTACATCATCAACTCTTTATTTCAATCATTGAAACATTCTTCTATAATGTCAATAGCCGTTTTCACACACTATTAGCATCAAAGCAATTTTCAAGATATTGAAATAATCATTATTGAAACCTTCCAAGTCTTACACCAAATGATTGTATCATGCAAACCATGTAAGATGTTACTCGGCAATTTTCTCATGATATAAGATGAACTTGGTCGAAGCGAAAGCTTACCAACATATATTTCGAGAAATATGTAAGTGGGATATACTCAGCTCGAAATCTCAAATGTGTATAGAGAAAACTATATCGTAAAACGACTTATATATCAATATAAGAGATAGTAGAAATAGACTTTCCAAGTGATAGATAAGTTCAAGTCTCCACATACCTTTTGTCTAAGAAGTTACACAAGCTCCCCTTAGTAGTTCTTCGTCTTCAAGAGATGAACGTCGAGAGATTTAAGCTCAACTACACTATCTATGTCCTAGTCCGAGACATCTACAAATAGGCTAGAAATCAAAACTTATAGTTTTGATCACTAACATTGACAAACATGCTTGAAATAGCAACGCATGCGAATTTGACCGAGCAATGCTCTAACATGGTTCGTTTATCCATAAACATAAGCGTAGTCGTGTTCTTTTTTTAGCAGATTCAATTAAATAAATATAGTTACTGCATATCATCTCATTTATCCTTACGGGAATGCACAGGTGTGTCATACATATTATAATTTGTTTGTATGTACCCAGGGCACCAACTAGTTAAGCTCCCATCACCTAGTTATAAGTAGATTTGTACTGCAGATGCGCATAGATGTGTATCAAGAATTATCGTTCTGTCACAAATATACTAATTTGATTATCCATGGACAAAAAATGTATGAAAATCTAGTTTTTGCATCCACTATTAACAAGTTTGTTGTAAAAGTTGTACAAAGACAATCAATTATTGGGCGATCATTGTTGGAATGCTTTTCTACGTGCAATGACCAATAACTTTTCAGGACCTTCTTTTTCAAAGCATCCTTTTCCTCGATCATAGAGGCCACAAAAAATAAATTTTCTTAAGGCCACTGAAATACCAGGACCGGCCCTGTGTAGATCTCTTTAAAATCTTTCTAACGAGATAAAATTTGTTAAATTCCAAGAAACAACTTTTAGATATGTTATATCCAAATTTGTTTTACAATTATATCCCTGAAATATTAGTAGACATTTTTCATAATTTCGAATAATATTTTGGATATCACATAAACAGACAAATGTTCTGGACCTGACGATAAGAAAAATAATATTTTTGGGTCTTAGCGTGATATTCACTTTAGAATTTGGTACTTTATTCTGAATGCTTCAGTCGTATCTAAGGCTGAACATCCCCTGGGCATCTGCCCTTTCGAATTGACATACATTGTTTTTGAACGTTTTTTTGGGGACTACTCAAAAATGGTGGGGGACTACTTTGTGATAGGAATGTCTACCCTGTACTTATAAGGGGTGTCCTAAAGTGTGCAAATGACTAACCGATCCTTAACCTAATTTAAGTTAAAACTAATTTAATAAGTACACACACATATATATAACCTAATCTAAATCATTAACAAAACAAAATCAAAATTATAACAAATCCATTACTTTTAATTTTTCACAAATCCGTTACTATTAGAGGGTTTATTTTCTTCTCTTCTTTCCACTTCATCGTCTCGATTCAAAAAAAATTCCACAACCCATTACTTGGTTGAAAAAATGAGTAGTAATCATCAAAATGAGTTGAAAATGAAAGCTGCAGAGAGAAGTTCGGATATGAACGAACTAGCCGAACTCAGCTTTAATGGAGTTTTTTCTTTCAGAGAAAAGTTCGATTACCTCACAACTTTTTTTCCCAGCGGAACTTTTAGTTCGGTTACGTCGCAACTTTTTTCCCTTATTTTCTTCTCTTCTTTCCACTTCATCGTCTCGATTCAAAAAAAATTCCACAACCCATTACTTGGTTGAAAAAAATGAGTAGTAATCATCAAAATGAGTTGAAAATGAAAGCTGCAGAGAGAAGTTCGAATAGGAATTATCTGAAACAGTTTGTCGAACTAGCCGAACTCAGCTTTAATGGAGTTTTTTCTTTCAGAGAAAAGTTCGATTACCTCACAACCTTTTTTTCCTAGCGGAAGTTTTAGTTCGGTTACGTCACAACTTTTTTCCCTTTTTTTCCTAGCCGAACTTTTAGTTCGGTTACGTTGCAATTTTTTCTCCTAACCGAGCTTTTTTTTCTTCTGAAAACCTATATCGGTTACGTCAATTTTTTTTTCCCAGCTGAACTTTTATTTCGGTTACGTCGCAACTTTTTTTTCCTAGCCGAACTTTTCTCTGAAAGCAAAAACTCCATTAAAGCTGAGTTCGGCTATCTGTTCTTCTGATGTCGTAGCCGAACTTTATTTCCATGGTCGAAATCAGTTTATAAAATTTTCATTTCGATAGTTTTTGCCAATTCAAGAAACATTAACTAAATCTAAAGTATACCTAAGTACCCAAAACCCTCGTTTCGAAATCAACCATCCAAAAAAGAAAATGAAAAAAAAAAAAAAAACCCCCTTCTTCTCAAAAATTATTCTTTTAAAAACAACCAACTAATTAATCTAACCTCACTAATTAATCATTATACTAACATTAATTAATCATTACACTAACTAATTTAATTACCAAGACAAATGTCGTACTAAGAAAACTTAGTCAAGCGGTGACTCAATATTACTTCTAATATCCACCCGGAAAATGGAGAGTAGCCCCACACCATTTTTAACTAGTCCCAAAAAACCGTTCTTGTTTTTTACCGTCAGTCGACTCCCCAACCCTGCCCAATGGGTAGGGTCGGGTACTTGCTCGACTTGGGGTGGGTGAGGGTGAAAATTACTCAGCCGGTTTGCCCTACCATGGCCTAAAATGCTCGAGCACGTGAACCACCTCTTTCATCTTAAGATTCTTTACTGAAATCAATCAATCATGAAATTTACCATAAGGAATCATCCATCTCCAAAACAGTAAGTCAATTAGACCTAAGTAGATATTGATATATCATTTTCTCTTCTTCATGTTATTCATTTTTATTTATTTTTTTGGAAGTTGACAAATATTCGTGTAAGTGGGGTCAACAAATTGGGGTTTTTCAAATTTTGTCAGCTTCATTTCTCAGTTTCAAATGAAGAATCAATCTGATTCAATTATTGAAGTGTATCTGATGTAATTTCTTGCCGATTCTCTTTACTTCCAGGTTTTGTTGTGTTAATTTGTTGTGCTGAATTACAAGTTGCTGAAGTTACTGAACGAATTTCAGGTTCGGGTCTCTTTGATTCAGTTGATTACTTGTATAAAGTTATGTCTTTGATAAATACTTTGTGGAATTGGGTGATTGTGAAATCAGGGCATCATGATTAAGTGTTCTCATCCTTGAAGCATGCTAATAAGATTGATAGAAATATTGTACGCGAACTTTTGAAGGATGTTTATGCCGTACTCGTGTTCCATCTTTGTAAGCTACATGCTATTACAGTTTGACACACCTAGATATGAATGAGAATGTTGTTAACTCTTTGTAAAAATAGTTGTTTTTATACTTGTTTGAAAATGAACAATAGAAGGAGAAGCATTTGCATTCGTGAAAATTTTGTACAGTCAAGTATTGCTGAACATTCATTATAGCACTATTGAAACTATGTGGGTTCTTTGTTAAGAAGTACTCTTATAATCTGAATGTAGTGTGGTCCCTTATCTTTTTTGTGTGTGAAGAAATGAAGAAAAGTCTGACAAGACGGTGTTTATTTATGATATAGATCACGTTTAGGTCATCCATGTTGTTATAGCTATGTTATTCAATATTTCTATAACGAACATGATTCTTCAATTGCTTATACATCCGTCATGATTTCTTTTCAATTCTTTGTGCAAATTTCTGGTGTTTGTTTTGAGTATTTTGTTTTATTCTGCAAATGATAGGAGGTAGTGTATTCGTATAGGCGAATTTGTTCATTGAGTTAGAGGATAATTTGATCGAAAGATCTTGGGGGGGTTTTATTCTTGGATTCTCAATTCTTTCGTTGGAATTTGGAAATCGAAACAGGTACAAGGTATTCCACGAATCATAATAACTTGTAGAATTTTTAATTTGTTCTGGTTATTCCCTTCAAATTATTCCTATTTTGTTTATGTGTCTAAGGATGTCAAGGATAACATTAAACAAGATGGTGGAAGTTAGGAACATCATTATGAAGATACCAACTCTAGTATCGGATTTAGGAGGTTTAAGAATGAATCCCATACCTTAGTTAGTATGAACAAACTTTTTAATGGACAAATTCAGTGTCGTCAAGTTCCATTATGTGGAACTTATCCACCTTATCAGAATACCACCACAAGATGTTTGAGGCAACATCATTAGAGAAAGTGAAACAGTCAGCTGTAAAAGGGAATACCCAGAAACAAATATATGAGGTGAATTGTGCTGTTCTCTGGCTCACGAGTCTATTTAAGAGTTTTTTCTTGTCTTGGCTCTTGTTTGAACTTGTTAGATAACCTAACAGGCTGAGCTCATACTTGGCCTGTTATCACTAAGGACTATCTTGCAATAAGCACCTTCAATTCCAAATGCACATCGATCGGTTATTTGTTAAATTTAAGACTGGGATATTCTTCTTTTCGCCATTGTTGTTATGGTTCTTTTCATTTCAGCATTACTGCAAGTTATCCTTTGCTTCTTCTAAATTTGTATATTATGTTCTGAGTTTAGTTGTAGGACATGATTCTTATCCTCCAAAGACCGAAGAGTTTCTGGAATTTATTACATGCTTAAGTTCTGTTGATGTGGGACTTTCACAAAACAATTGCATGCTTCAGTTTTGGTTTCTGCGTAAATAACATCTGTTGATAATATATCCGTTGTTTAACCTAGTTACCGTGTGTTGTTATGATTACTTCATTTGTGCGAAGTAGGCATTCCTGATCTCAGGTTATACTTCTCCTTGGTTTAACATGTGGTATATACAAATCTTTGTTCATTGGGCACATCCACTAGACAATGGTTGTTATTTTTTATTTTATTTTTTTGATAGGTAAGAGAACTAGTTGATGAATGTAAGACCAGATCATCCTGGGATTGATTATTCAGTTCTTGATAAAGTTGATGCTTGTGATAATGATGGATGGTGCGTTGGTTGGTAATATTAATGCTGTTCTTGAATCATAAATGTATTATCTAGAAACATAAAGGAAGAAAAAAGCACAGAAACAGAAGAGAAAATACACCTAACGGTATGGTTCTAAGTTATATTCAATGTTGATTTCCTCTGTTTACATGAATATAGTGTTCTTAAGATTCCTTGTACTGTCTCGTGTCTATCTTCCTGCTTGTCTCTTGAACACAATAAACATGTTAATATCTCCTTAAGTATTTGTTAACCTGTTTTGATAACTGTAAAGCGTCACATGATTGTGTACATTCAACTCATACACAATAAAAATTCCTCAATCGATTACTTTCTGATGCTAAGAAATCTGCACGTCCTTTCAGAAATGATAAGGTGTTGAGTACCCTAGGGAATTTGCCTGACCTCAGACACCAGAAGAAACGTAAGACCTGCTTCAACAACTCTCCTCTTTCCCACTAGTGGGAAAGACTCTCCATCCTATCCTGTGCTTCTCTTGAAAAGTTCTGCAGTGTAACCAAAAATCTTCGTAGTTCTGGCCATCGACCAATATATTGCCTGGTTCAATTTTATCATCTACCCAAACCCGCGTACTGATTTCATCATCTTTGCACAAGTACATTGTTTCCGCTGGGTAGATCCCAAAGATGGCTGGTCCCTAACAAAAGACAGGTAAAGTAAATAATGTCAGACAGATACAGTTACGAATTGGATTGAAATAATACAACCCCTATTGTACGAGACTACAAGAACGGACCATCCTTCTAGTTTGTGTTGCATGCCAGACTGTGTTTTTGTTGTGCCTAGATTTATTTTCTACCTTATGTATGGATTTCCGTCAATCAAAACTGTTTCAGTTCATGTCTTAACAGGATAAAGTAAGTGTTCAAAGCAAGACTGCAACAAAAAAAAAAAAAAAAAAGTTTCTTCCTATGTGAGAAATAGTGGCAGGCCTATTAGTCTTGCATTAAAAGACGAACACAAGTAGATCATGCTACCACTAGGGGGACAATATCTTCAGCTTTTGCTAAGTAGTGGGGGCGAGTACTGCAAATGTAGAATTTCTGGGTTGTTTGCTCGGAAGGGCCAGTTTCTGTTTCTCCTGCAAGAACCAAGCACTTGAATCTTAACTGGAATTGGAATTGGGAATTTTTCGAACCAAGCAATAGTAGACTCATATAATTAATGGCAACTGCAAGATGAAACTTAGCTTATATAAAGACAACTTTCTTTATTGATGTTTAGAAAATCTCTCAAAACTAAACACAAGCTCTAATCTTGCTCATATGATCAACCACAACTTTAGTGATCATATATATATAGAACTATGAATTCCTTTTCCTAGTCCTATTACCTTATTACATGTCTTTCCTTTTCTTAGAACTAGATGACTTCTAATACCCTTAGGAGTACATCAATTTCCTAATCTTGTCCTAACCAGCTTGTTAGTGACTTCTATGTTGAAGTTTAACCAACATTCTCCCCGTTAAGCTTCAACCTTACCCGTGACATATCTTGTACTCCAATCAATTGTCTCATTTATTCAAACTTGATCCGAGCTAATGCCTTTGTCAATATATCTGCTTTCTGCTCAGTTCATGGTATGTGTTCAACGTTGATGATCTCCTTCTCGATACATTCTCGTATGAAATGATACCTTTTGTGAATGTGTTTCGTCTTCCCATGAAACACTGGATTTTTAGTGAGTTCAATTGCAGACTTATTATCAATCTTGATGAGAATTTTTTCAAGTTCTCTTCCTTTGATTTCACCCAACAGTTCTTGAAGCCATATTGATTGTTTAGCTTCTTCTGTTGCAGCCATAAACTCAGCTTCACAGGATGAGAGAGCTACTGTGTCTTGCTTCTGTGAGCACCATGTGATAGGTGCATCTCCTAGGTAGAAGATATGACCTGTCGTACTCCTTCCATCGTCTTGGTCAATATTATGACTGCTGCCACTATACCCAACAATTCCTTTTGATCCTCCTCGACCATACTTCAATCCACAGCTGATTGTTCCTCTTAGATATCTCAATATCTGCTTTATTACATCACCATGAGACTTGCGTGGACTCTGCATATAACGGCTTGCTACTCCCACAGAGAAAGCCAAGTCTGGTCTTGTGTGTAACAAGTATCTAAGGCATCCAACATTTCTTCTATAACTCGTTGGATCAATCTCAGCTTCTTCTTGTGCCTTTGAAACTTTAAGTCCAAACTCCATTGGTATCTTAGTTGGATTACAAGTTTCAAGTCCTGCTTCTTTCAGAATTCTCCTTGCATAAGCTTCTTGTTTAATCTGAATCCCATCTACTCCTTGATGGACTTCTATGCCAAGGTAATAAGTGAGTTTTCCGAGGTCTGACATCTCAAACTTTGATGACATTTCTCTCTTGAACTCATTGATCACCTTAAGGGAGTTGCCAGTCAAAAATAGATCATCTACATAGACTGCAATCACAAGAAGCGTTCCCTTTTCTTCTCTTCTGTATACTGATGTTTCTTTAGAAACTTATGATCTTTCTCTTAAGATTTGATCTAACTTTGTATTCCAGGCTCGAGGAGCTTGTCTTAGACCATATAGAGCTTTTGATAACTTATAAACCTTATGCTCTTGTCCTTTTACTTCAAAACCTTCTGGTTGTTCAACATACACATCTTCTCGCAATTCACCATGTAAGAATGTTGTCTTAACGTCTAAGTGGTGAATTTCCCATGAGTTTGATGCTGCCTCTAAAGACGAATTGTTCTTCTAGCAACTGGTGCAAAACTTCATCAAATCTATGCCTGATTCTTGAATATCCCTTAGCTACAAGCCTTGCCTTGTATTTATTGACAGTACCATCAGCATTCCGTTTTTTTTGAAGATCCACTTAAGACCAATCACTTTTACCCCACCTGGCTTATCAACTAGAAACCAAGTCTTGTTTCTGTTGATTGAAATAATTTCTTCTCTACATGCTTGTGTCCATTTAGTCGAGACCTTTGCTTCCTGAAAATTCCTTGGTTCATCATTAACAGAAAGTAGCATAATCTCACATTCTTCTGCAGCTTGAAGAACATAATCCTCCAGATACTGTGGCTTTTGTATCTGTCTTGTTGATTTTCGCAGTGGAATGGGTTGAGTTATTTCATCGATCTCCTCCTCTTCTTCTTCTTCTTCTTCTTCTTCTACTTCTTCGTTATTCTCAGTGTTTTCATTATTCTCTTCTTCTTCTTGATTAACATCATTGTTTCCATTGGTATTGATGATTATGGGTCCTTCGCCTTCATCAATTACTTGACCCCATCTCATGTGAAACATTCATGGATCCCTACTTGATCCATCATTAGTTTCTTTCCAGTTCCAGTTTGCTTTTTCATCGAATACCACATCTCGACTCACTATTACTCTTTTCGTTGTTGGATTGAATAATCTGTAAGCTTTGGATCCAGGCTCAATTCCTAGATTCACAAGAGTCTGAGATCGATCATCCAGTTTCTTAAGAGTTGCAGAATCAACTTTTGCGTATGCTTTGCAACCAAACACTCTTAAATGATCTATGTTTGGTTTTCTCTTTCACAAACTTTCATATGGAGTCGTGTCTTTCAGAGCTTACATAGGTATCATGTTTATTAGGTATGTGGAGTGTCGTACAACTTCTCCCCATAGATAATTAGGTACCTGCATAGCCTTTAAAGAACTTCTTGTCATATCCATTAGAGTCCTGTTTCTCCTCTCTACCACTCCGTTTTGTTGTGGTGTATATGGTGATGTGAGTTGCCTTTTGATTCCATTTGACTCACAGAATTTGTTGAACTCTAAGGAAGTGAACTCTCCTCCTCTATCAGTTCTAAGCATTTTGACCTCCTCTTTTAACTCTTTCTCTATCAGATTTCTGAAAGCTTTGAATCTGTCAAATGCTTCACTCTTTTCTTTCATAAGAATAGACCACATATATCTTGAGAAGTCATCTATAATAACAAATATGTACTTGTTATTTGCAAGGGTTTGTGGTGTAATATGACCACATAAATCAGCATGAAGAAGCTCTAATGGCTTTGAGGCTCTGAATGTTGTTGCTTTTGGAAAACCTTGACGCGTTTGTTTCCCAACTAAACATGATTCACAGATCCTTGATTCATCGTTTATCTGTGGTAGCCCTCAAACCATCTTGTTCTGAGACATTGCCTTTAAAGTTCTAAAGCTTATGTGTCCTAACCTTGCGTGCCACTTCCATGTCTGATCTTCCAGTCTCATATTCAGACATAATGGCCTTCCAATCATGAGACTTATCTTGTAGAGTCTATTCTGTGAGCGTGAGACTCTAACTAAAAGTCTTCCACTTGGGTCATGAACTGTTAGATAATCTTGTCGCATTCTAACATCACATCCAACTTCTGTAGCTTGTCCTAAACTTAGAATGTTGCTTTGTAAGTTTGGGATGAAGTAGATGTTTGTGACAAGCTTCTGTTCTCCGGTCTTGCTCTGAAATATAATTAATCCTTTCCCTTCAATTTCTACAGAAGATCCATCCCCAAACTTCACTTGTCCTCTGATTTTCTCATTGAGTTCAGAAAAGTAGTGTCTCTTACCAGTCATGTGATTTCTGGCTCCATTATCTAAATACCAGATTCCTTCTTCTCCATCCTTTGATTCGTAGTTCTTTGGTATTAGTTTCCCTTCGTTTAAGAATACAACTTCGTGCATGAAAAGAGTTGTATCTGCTTCCCTTGTTTCGTTCTTGTTTGTTTCTTCCATCTTTTGTATTCTTTCAGGGCATACAGAGGAGAAGTGTCCTGGTTTATCACATCTGTAACAAATAATGTTTGATCTATCCTTCTTTTCTTTCCCTTGGTTTTGATCATTCTGACTTGTTGTTCTATCTTGTGAGTTAAACCTTCCTCCCCTTCCTCGGCCTCTGTTTCCTCTACCACCTCTTCCACGACCTCTTCCTCTTGTCGCAGAGTTTTGTTGGTAAGAGTTTGTGTACAAGAGTTTTCCTGGAGTTTCTCCATTGTTTTCTTCATCAAGGATCCTCTCTTCATATGCTTTCAATCTTCCAATTATATCTTCATAGCTAGTCTTCTTTAAATCTAAGATTTGTTCGAGAGAAGCTATGATATGAATATACTTGGATCTTGGTAAACTATTGAGAAACTTCTTTACCAGTTTATCTTCATCAATGGATTGTCCAAGTGACGCAGCTTTTGAGGCTATCTCTGATAGCTTTCCTGCAAAGCTATCAATAGTATCAGTGTCTTTCATCTTCATTCTTTCAAATTCAGACATTAAGGTTTGCAGACGAGCTTCTTTAACTCGATCAGATCCGAGATTACGTGCCTTTATTGCATCCCAAATTTTCTTTGAAGTTTCCTGTTCACCAACTTGTAGAACAAGACATTCTGGTATTGCTTGAAAGAGTAATCCAATGACAACATTGTTTTTGTCTGGGTCCAATGTACCAGGATCAATTGTTTCCCAAACTTTGTAGATTTTCATCACTACCTTCATTCTCATGGCCCATACTGTGTAGTTTGTGGCGTTGAGGATTGGAAATTGTATTGATGGTGGTGTGAACTGTTTTGCACCCACAATGGTGGTTTCGTTTTCCATGGCTCAGAAAACAAGCTCTGATACCAATTAATGGCAACTGCAAGATGAAACTTAGCTTATATAACGACAACTCTCTTTATTGATGTTTAGAAAATCTCTCAAAACTAAACACAAGCTCTAATCTTGCTATGATCAACCACAACTTTAGTGATCATATATATATAGAACTATGAATTCCTTTTCCTAGTCCTATTACCTTATTACATGTCTTTCCTTTTCTTAGAACTAGATGACTTCTAATTCCCTTAGGATTACATCAATTTCCTAATCTTGTCATAACCAGCTTGTTAGTGACTTCTATGTTGAAGTTTAACCAACAATAATAAATGACCTTACCTGTTTCATCATAACCTTCGCAAGAACCAGTACTGTTGTCTGTTTCAGTATTAGAAATAACATGATTTTCATCTATATCTTCTTTTTTAGCAATCTTGACACTAACTTCTCGAATCAATATTGTATTACCATAAGTAGAGCTTCCTTCTGTTTCAACTCTTCTGGAAAGGGCTTTCTTATCTTCATCCGGCTCCATTATTGTTGTGATAAAAAGTTTCTTGAGAATCTTGAAAATTGTGATTCAAACGATTGTTCTACAGAAATTTGTGTAAGGGTTCAGTTTAAGTTCTTAGACATATTGGGTTTTTTTTTCCTTGGATGATTAGGCTCCCGAAGAATTAGTTTTCAGGAGATTACTCGGAAGAAAGTTCGTTCAGAGAGAAGATGAGAGGAGAAAACAGAAGTAGCGAAGAATTTGAAGGGGTCCTTTTTATTCAAATGGTATTTCGGCACCCGGATTTTAGATATGGGCCACTATCTTAGAGGCAAAGCGAATCGGGCTTGTCAGTTTTCTTATTTACCGTTTTTTATTCAAGTTTGTAAAAGTGTGATAGATCCAATGGGATAGCCCAAAGCCCTTTCCCGTTTCTTACTGGATTCCGAAATCGTAGTCATAATGGGAAATATTTTCCAAGTCTAGCTGGGAATGGGATTACCATTGTTATATGCATCCTCCGTCCCACTATTAAGTGACCTACTTTATATTTAATATCATGCATCAGATGCCAATATCTCTATAAATAAGAGGGTTTACCATTGTTTAAGTGGAGTAGAGCAACAAGGAAGGAGAATCATGGATATGTCAATTTGGAATGCTTATGTCGATACGGAGAGCCTCAAACAAAACGATCAACACTATTAGGAGGCGGCTGTTCAGTCTACGATTCTTTTACATAAAGATAGATGGGATTTGTTTGACTAGAACGCAAAGGATGATATTCATCGTTTAGTGGTGACTTATTTACGAATACAGCTCGAGGATTACGAGAGAAGGGTAGCGTTTTTTGAAGAATTAGAACGAAAAGCTGGTGATATTCATCCAAAAAGCGCCCGTGTATTTTTCACTAGCACACATACCCTTCTCATACCAATGACATTGACAATAATGACTCGATTGATTTCGAGAGGACTAGAAGAAAAGGAGTGCAATGAATCAATCATCAACAAGTGGGATAAATTATCTATTCCTTAGTGGGGCTTTTTTTTTAAATTTTGTTTCGTTTTCGTTTTTTTTCTTTTTTAATTTTTGGATCTAAAAAAATTCAATTTATAATAAGATGAACTTTCAAAGCTATCCTTGGCCAAACTAATGATAATTATTGGCAATTGTAGTAATTAAACGCTTTGCTGAGGATAGTTTTAGAAATAAATTAAAAAAGCTACTCTCACGTGCTTGTTTTAAAAATTGCGCAAATGCCTCTTTTTTACGAATCGAGGGAGTAATATTTACAGAAGTAAATATTTAGTCTTGGAGCATAAGAGACCGGTAGGATAACAACAAATTAGATTTATTTATTCTACTAGTTTATTTTTCCCTGCTTCACAGAAATAAAATTTGAAGTTTTTTTTCTTTTCATTTTTTTCCCCGTTTGGATTGGAACCGTTTGAAGTAACCTTGTTAGGGAAAAGAATTAAACTAGGTTTAGGCCAGAACTCTTAACCCATACGAGTCATTTATACCCAAAAGTAGTATGAGAAGTATATTTTAAAAAACGAAACCAGACTCTACATGAGATTTTAAAATAAATTAACGGTGAAGGACATGGTGTCTGATCAAGGTGTTTGGAACCTGCAGTTTATAAGAGATTTAAATGAAATTGAAGTGCAGGAGGTGATTCAATTGCTGCAGGTAATAGTTGACCTTAATGATATTCTCGATAATGCTGTTAGAGATGATAGACATTGGAAATACGGGAATGGCGAAGGATTTTAGGTTGCATCAGCTTATGAGGCTCTAGAAACAGAAGGCTTTATTTCTTTTCCCAGATAAACAACTTTGGAATCCTAAGGTACCGCTTAAACTCACATTTTTAGTTTGGACTTTATGTTATAATGGGGTTCCAACATTGGATTATTTATACAAGACAGGTATGGTGAAGAACGTTAATTGTTTGTTGTGTGGCGTTCATGAGGAAACCAATGCTCATCTACTTTCGCATTGCAAAACAACTTTTGAGGTGTGGTCTTATTTCTTGCTTAGTTTTGGAATCAGATGGGTTTGTGCAAATAATATTAGAAAAACTTCGTATGAGTGGAACAACAAAAAAAGTAAGAAGAGGACAAACGTCTTTGGGGATACTTGCCGTTTGCTATTTGGTGAAGTGTGTGGAGAGAAAGGAATAACAGACTTTACAATAATTTGAGTAGACCCACTAAGCAGATTATCATGGAAGCTAAAGCATTGTTATACAATTGGGATATGCATACAAATATTTTTGCTAGTTTCACTCTTTCTACTCTTATGTGTAATTGGGATGCTGTTATATCCACATCCATATAACTTTGTTCAGGTCTCTATATTACTGCTTTAGTGATAAACAACCTTTTTAATAAATTTTGCTCTTTGCCGTCAAAATAAATTAATAAAATAAACAAAAAATTTAGGAAAGATTTTGCAAATTCGAATCCAAGGTTAAAATTTATTTGCGACTTCCTTGAAAACTCACATTTACAGTAATGTTATTTGTTGTTACCTATTAAACCATTCACAATATGTATGGTAAAAGCTATAATTTTAGTTTGGATTTGTATATAGAAATCCATTGTTCGTAGTGGAAAAAAAAATCCCTTTTCACGGACTACAACTGGGAACTAGTGTGATCCTAGGCCAGTTCTCAAAGTCATCCTCACAGTGTTCTCGGAATGTGCCCATATACCAGGTAAGTTCTCAAGCATAGCCTCGCACTAGGAAAGTTCTCAAGCATAGCCTCGCACTAGGAAAGTTCTCAAGCATAGCCTCGTGCTAAACCGGTTCTCAAACCTAGTCTATGTTTTATTTCTAAATTTAGCAATGCTATTTGGGAATCCAAAATCGGCATTCATCAATAGCATATATGTTATAATTTAGCTTTAGCAAAGACCACTGTGAGCAAAATTACAGCATAGATGCTATATTTTAGCAACATTGCGGATGGTCTTAAAACCTCTAATTAGAAATAAATATAAACATTCGTTTATTTAGTTTGCATCTTAAACAAAAAAAAATTATATTACAGGAACACAGTCACACGATTGTTACGCGCAACAAAGACATAAACAATAATTTTGGAGAGTGAATAACAAGACGGAATTAAATAACATGTTCATGGTTTCAGGTTGTATCCAAAACCAATAAAAAGTTTAGCTATTCATGGATTTACTAAAATCTGCGAAAAAGTTATACAAATCCAAAAGAAATCTTTAAAACTCCAAAAGAAACACTTACGCAATCACATTATGGTCTTATGCAAGTCGCGGTAGGATCGTCGAGAAATTTTTAAAACTCCAAAAGAAAGACTTGACTCCTTATCTTCTTGTGTAAATGTATGTGTAGGAGTTCTCCATGCACAAGTCCGTGTGTCAAAACTTGTAAAATATCTTAGTTGCGGCATCGCTACGCGTTTGAAAACCAAATCCCACAATAACCCATAATTTTAATCAGGGATGAGTAACGAATGAGTGTATGTCGATTTGGTATCACCAACATTTGGCCCATGCAAATGACGAATTTGAGATTTTCATCCAAGCTCATCCCATCACCCCTCGGGTGGGTGGATGTGAAGATTGGATACGGGTGGATTGACAAGAAAAATAAAAATAGGTAAATGTTTGACAAGAATAATATTACTTAGTTACAGAAATTAGATTACTGAAATTTAAGTAACTACAACATAACAAGAGTAACGTAAAATATTTGAGGATTTCCAACGATCAAATGTAAAATATTCAACGATATGGATCAACCTAGTCAATAAAATATTATATATATTGAACAAGGGAGGGAATCATTGAATGAGGAAGTGGGGTAAAATATTCTCTGAATATCAACTATATACATTACCTACCAATTTGCAATAATAACCTTGATATATATGTATAATATACAAACAATGTCTTTGCAATAATAACCTTGATATATATGTATAATATACAAACAATGTCCTTAGGATTGGATATCCGATGGACGAGTGATATTTTATCCGCGTCCAATCCGTGGAAACTTCGGGTTTCAGAAATCCACCCATGTCCAATCCGCCGAGAGACAGATCAGGTGTCTACCCATGAAAATGCGGATTGGTTCGGGTAATATCCGTTGGTTTTGGTGTTTTGATCACCCCTAATTTTAATAGGTTCGACCATTTTACTCATATCTTATTGGTTTCTCAACGGAATTCAGTGCTTCTTGGCTAGTTGGAGTCATCTTTTCATTATTTACAAAATCTGGGTAGTCAACGATTTAGAGCAACAACTTCTTCGCTCCACTTGGCCTTTGACCATTCTTCACTTGTAGTACTTCACTTTGTTAACACTTTTAGAGTTGTATTCTTTTTAAGGTAAGTCATGTAACATATTGCAAAATGTAAAATAGAAAAGTAACATGATACAAAGAAATTTTCAAGAAAACTCACAATTAAGTATAAGGATTCAACACCTAAGTATAAAAAATTATGCACTTACCAAATTTTCCATACTTGCGTTTTTATAGTATTCTTATAAACTATTCAACCTAACTTATCTTCATAGGAATCATGGTAAAGCAGGATTCTTCTAGTTTTATTAGGGATTGTTCCACTACTGGTATTTAATTTCATTCTCTTAATCCTAAACAAATTGTTCAAGAAGGGATTTACAACAAGAGTGATTATTTATCATTAGAAATATTTGTAAGGTTCATTGTTAGAGCATAGATTGGTTGAACCCAGCAAGCGTTGGTATGTCAAGTTTTGTTGTCATATTTTAGTATTAAAACTAGTATATAGTCGCTTGATTAAAATACTAGAGTCACTTCATTTAGGTTAGACTAGAAAGTCTAGGAATGTTGAGACGTACAAGTATTACTCCGAAGACCTGAAGAATGAGAAGATGTAACGACTACAACGACAACATCATCCTTCCACTTGAAGTTAGTAATATTGACTTGATCTTGTTTCCATTCCTAGCATATCTTTCAAGTCGTGCTATATTGAAAACATAACATGTAAAGCTGTATATATTGTATATAATACTCTAGTGGTGAGACTTGTTCATAACAATATGATCGAAGTATCAAGGAAATATATTACGAAGTATAAACGCTCATCTTTTGGAACTTCGTAAATACGATATCGATATAATCTATTGTGTATAGTTATTTAATTATGTGTGCATTATATAGGTGTGATTTCAACCTAGAAAACTGTGTATCTTTACATTAGTTTAAGAAAGTGGATGTATGAACTTGTTTTCATAATCGAAAGGGAAATCATGATTGGTCTTGTTATTCATTGAATATATTTTGGATGACTAATGGAAGATGGATATGGTAGAACCTATCTTAACCTTATTGAGACTTGAGGTATAACCGGTCATAGCCTATGACATATAGCTAGTTGGAATCGGTCACAATAACGTTGGAGAATGCAAGTTGTAACCGGTTTCACAAGTTACTTTGGGAACCAAGGTATAACCTGTCACAAGATGAATTGGGAAGTGAGCTGTAATCGGTCACAAGCTACCTTTGGGAAGCAAGGTATAACCGGTCACAAGATACTTCGGGAAGCAAGGTGTAACCGGTCACAAGATAATTTGTGGAGCAAGGTTTAACCGATTACAATATTGGGAATCATGTTATAACCGGTCAAAAAATATATTGGAGTGATGGTTTAATCGGTTCTATGAACAAAACCAATATTCATGGTTCACATATTTCTTCATGGTGTATGTGAATTAGGGTTTGGGGTTTGTCAAGATGGGAAGCTTCCAGATGTCTACATTATTTGAACATGTACATAACTCTTATCATTTATTGTTCAAAGATATTCCTTGATACTCAAGGTGATCCCATGTCCGTAATATTAAAAAACATTTAATTATGATTTTCATCATATATGTTTTAATTACTAGCAATTAAAGAATATCCTCTGGAAAATATTATTAGTTAATGTGTTAGACTAATAATAAAAGTTTTCTATGAGAGTTTTCGGAAAATATGGTTTGGCATTTAAGTGGAAATAGGAAAACCGAAATTAGGTACTTTCATGATAATATCTTGAGAATATTTTCGGTTTGGAATTTCCTTGTTTTCCAAACAACCTTGGTGTATAAATACTTGAGTTCTCATTTCTTGCAAACTATCTTAAGAGCTAGGCAAACTTCATTTGTTGTTGTTTATGGTGGAGCCATGTATCCGGAGAGGAAAGTATCATAATTAGGCGAAATCTCTTACGACCACTCGTTTAAAGATTTTTGTGGTATCAAGAAGCTACGAGTACCGTTGGTGGGAAACAAGATAATTGCATTATTATTGTAGTTTTCGATTATTAGTTTAATTGACTCACGATTGTTGAAACTTTGATTGCACCTAGTTTTTTTATTCTTGAGAACATTCTCTTCTGATATAAGGCTCACTCAAACCAGATCAAAGTATTGACGGGATCTTTAGAACCATCTTCGGATCTAAAGACATCTTGGGATAATCCATTGTTAACAGATTTTGTTCTGTGCATGATTGATCACAAGAGGATTCAAGTGTTGTTGTGTAGGTTATTGAAGGCAATAGAAGATTTGAAGACGAAGAATAATTCTTATTAGTTTTCGTATCTTGTGGATTTAAGGCACAAACCTTGATCAGTTTGAGATCCAACTAGAATCGGTTTATCTTTAATAGACTTGATTGATTAGTTGGTGAGATCGGCATCGCTTTATTTTTCCTCTTTAAGATCTATTTTGATTGAATAAGAATCTAAGTTTGATTATTTTGGTAATCAAAGGATAGATCGATCCATCCATATAAAGGAGTTTAGTAGATTAAACAGAATAGCCTTTGTCAACAACTCACATATCTTCTTGCAAGATTGATTAGAGTGGTTACCAAACAGATTCTTCATTTGTTGTTTGGAATACGATCCAAAGGACTTGCTATTCATGTGCGTGACTCTAGAAGTCGAAGGCGCAGGGATACTGAGGAAAATAAGTAGCTAGGGGTAGTCTACTTGGTTATTACTATATGAAGTTTGTATTAGATTTTGTATATCGGGTTAATTCTGAGAGTATTCAAAACTGGACAAGGTCTCGGGGTTTTTCTGCATTTGCGTTTTCCTCGTTAACAAAATCTTGTTGTGCCATTTACTTTACTATTCTACAATTATGTTTGGTTTATATATTTCAAATTAAATTGCACTTGTACGTTAATCTGTGACACTTGATATTGATCCTATAGAGTTTCGGTTATTACCGAACCTATTATCAAGTGATCACTTCGTTGTTGTATCATCTCGATCTTGAATCCATAGTCAATCACACAAGTGATCTAGTTGTTGTGTTGTCTCGATTTCGTATCCATAGACGATCACACGAAGTATGAACCAAATTTGTTGTATTGTCTCGACTCTTTCCATAGAAGGTCAGTAAAGGACTTATAGGTGGATAATTAAAAGATTGTGGTGTATTTGGGTACCATCGTCTTTTCAATTGGTATCAGAGCAGGATAACACGAAAAGATTAACAATCTGTGCTTGGTGCGATCTAATCTATAATATTTGAATCAAGATGGTTACTGTTGAACCTGTATGTGATTCAATTAACGAAGAGCAGGATAAAGAAAGCACCTGTAGGAGATCGATATCTGGAGAAGTCATCTCTTGTGAATCTATAGAACATACTGATAGCAGAGATTCTGATGACTGGGAAACCTATCTTGAAAACCAAATATATGAAATTTATAATGATGGTGATTAGAAAATTGATCAAGATGTAGAAGAAGACATTTATGTGTTCTCTTTACTTTTAGGAGCTTTATCCACGAAAAAACTATCTACCTCAAATGTAATTGGTATCCTTGTTCCTCTTTGCAGAGAAAACAGGAAACTGAGGAAAGTTTTTTTCTGGTTATCATAGTGGATATCAAAATACTAGACATCTACATAAATACTGCAAAGAAGATTTGAACTCATAATCTATTGACTATGAAAATCTCTGCAGAAAACATCACTTGTTGAAAAAGGAACTCGCTGAAACTGAAGCAAGGACTAATTCTCAACAACTAATGCTTGAAGAAAAAGGAGTCATTTCACTCCCATGAAAAACTTCTTAAAGTCAAACTCGTTGACTTCATTGACAAAATTAAGCCCTTAGAAGATAAGATCACAAAGCTAAAATGGTTCAATGATAGCACATGCAATTTGTCATCTATGTTAGATACAGGAAGAGCCCATCGTGACACACGAGGACTGGGGTACGAAGGAACATAAGTACCCACTAACAACAAGGAAATAAATTTTGTTAAAGCTACGAATTCTTCTACTCTGGGAGATATTCCTGAGACTACTGGAGATCAAGATCATTCAAAATTTTCAAGTGAAAGTCATGAAGAGAGTACTCCTGCAAGTGATCAAATTAAGAGTCCAAAGATTGAGGATTATAAGGCTCAACAAGCAGACATTCCACAAAAAGAAAACTTTAAAACTTATACTCAATTTAATAAGCATTGTTATTTTTGTGGAAATAAAGGTCATCTTCAAAGGAATCGAGCTTCTAGAATATCCTTCAGCAGGATTTTTCTGAGGATTAAGTCTAGGACTTCTTGAGATCCTTTCCAGAGAATAAGGATTACGAGAATCCCATCTCATAGACTTAGATTTGCCAAATTTATTCTTATAAGTATTGGGAGCATGTACATAAGAGCAGTAAGAAGTTGCCCCATTATGAGAAACACGATTCCAGTAAGGATTTCTAGAGGAGTGACCTTGGAAACCTTGTTTATGAGATTTCTGGTTTCTGCAGGATTGTCAGCCATTGTAGATGTCGTCAAACTATTTACTCTGTTGATTGTAAAAAGAAGCAAATTTTGAAGATCACAAATTTGTTTCCTTCTAGCCAAACAATGTAGAACATTATTGAAAAAGCGTGGGTCTAACAACCACACCCAATATTTCGCTTAAAAATCTGTATGGACAACTCCAATATAATTCCAAGAGAAATAACTAGACAGTCAGACTCAATCAATGGAAATATATCCAAAAGTTGTATCTCTGTTTCACAATGTAATTAGCAAATCAAACAGATAGAAATCCGTGAGCCTGATTATTATGTGAAACAACTTGAACGTTACCAAAGACCAATGTTCAAGTGTCAACCAATTTAAATCAACAACCAAAGGTTGGATTATCTAATTGATTGAAATATATACAACCAGTGATATTTCAATTATATAAACAAATATAATGCGGAAAAAAAATAACATAGACACCTGAAATTTTGTTAACGAGGAAGCCACAAATGCAGAAAAACCCCGGGACATAATCGAGATTTGAACACCACATTGTATTAAGCCGCTACAAACACTAGCCTACTCCAAGTTAACTTCGGACTGGAATATAGTTGAGCCCTAACCAATTTCACACTGATCAAGGTACAGTTGCGCTCCTTAATGTTAGAGCATTGCTTGGTCGAATTCGCATGCGTTGCTATCTCAAACATGTTTGTCAATGTTAGTGATCAAAACTATAAGTCTTGATTTTTATTCTATTATAGCTAAGTCTCGGACTAGGATATAAAGTGTAGTTGAACTCAAGGACTTCATGGAGATTCATCATACAAGTAGAAGAACTACTCAAGGAACCGGTGGAACTTCTCGACAAAAAGGTATGTGAAGACTTGAACTTATCTATCACTCAAATGTATATCTACTCTATATCCTACTCTTTGAGACAAGAAGTCGTATGCTATATATATAGACTTTGATTATACACATTTGGTACTTCGAGCCGAGTATACCTCGCCTATCTATATCTCGAAATATGTGTTGTTAAGCTTTTCGCTTTAACCAAGTTTATCTTTACCATGTGACGAAAGTCATGATATGTTTCAATCATCTTGAAAATTTCTTTGACGAGAAATGGTGTAACAACTATATAACGTCCTCTAAGAATGTTTCAATGATTGAAATGAGAGTTTAGATTACATAACCAATGGTGGACATAAGCATTGTTGTGGAAACACATTTATGTATAAGTCATATTCCTTGAACCAAAGTTTGCAAACTTTGCTGATCAAGAGAACCGGAAGAATGGCGTGAGCCAAGTCCGCGAACTCAGTCCGCGAACTGCCGAAGTTCTCAAACCCGAGAATTTCTGCTGGAGTTGAAAAACTATTTGCGTGAAGCTAAGTCCGCGAACTCAGAACGTGAACCCAGTCCGCGAACCGGCGAAGTTCTCATACCCGAGAATTTCTGCTGGAGTTTATAAACTCTGCCCGGTAACTTAAGTCCACGAACCTAGTCTGCAAACTTAAGAAGGTTATATATCTGAAGATGATTTCTGAACTTAAACTTAAAAAAGACTAAGGAATGCAGTTTGCAAACCGTGGCTATAAAATTTCATGAACCGATTCAAGTGAATCAAATCATCTTTGCTTCAATTATGTCTTCTATAGTACATGAGATTTCCTTGCAATTGAACAACTCTCTAACTAGTTCATTTAAAATCATTTGAACTAGTTATGGTGAAGAAGAACGTGGTTCATATGAAATGCTCATATGGCTAACCATTTGGTCAACTATTGTTGAACCAACAAGTGCGTACGTTTGGGTACGGTTAACAAACCTAGAAGCGTGCATTGTCAAGTGTGTGTAACAAGCTAAGTTTTCGATCTAACGGTTGAGAAATATTAGCTTGAATGTAAATCAGGTTTTCATCTAACGGTGGATATTGATTGCTTTGTTACCAAGGTAACTTAATTGCAAACCTTGATTTGAAAGACTATACAAGGAGACATCTATTATTGTGCAAAACTAATCCCCACACCTTATGTGTGATTTTAGTTTGCATGCTAGAGTCGTTTTTCCTTTAACCTTTGGTTTTCTTTTTCTAAAACCAGGTTAACGACTTAAAGACTTCATTGGGATTGTGAAGCCAGACCGATACTACTTTTATCGTAGTTGTGTGATCTGATCTTGCATCTTCTATCGTACAAGTACAATCAGATTGATTGGCTTGAGATTGATATCTCCGATAGGCAAGATATAAAAAGTAATCACAAAAATCTTCGTCTCATTATTTGTGATTCCGCAACATCTTGTTTCGCTACCATACGATTAAGATTGTTGTGAGGTGATTGATAACTCTAGGCTGTTCTTCGGGAATATAAGACCGGATTATCAATTGGTTCTTGTTCACCTTGATTATTATCAAAAGACGGAACAAAACCTTTTAGGGTTTATCTGTGAGAGACAGATTGATCCTTTGATAAACTTGTTTGTGTGAGACAGATTTGTTTATTGTCAAAGCCTGCGATTTTGGGTTGTAGCAACTCTTAGTTGTGGGTGAGATCAGCTAAGGGAATCAAGTGCGCAGTATCCTGCTGGGATCAGAGGCGTAGGGAGTACAACTATACCTTGGATCAGTGGGACACTGATTGGGGTTCAACTAAAGTCCAGTCCAAAGTTAGCTTGGAGTAGGCTAGTGTCTGTAGCGGCTTAATATAAAGTGTGTGTTCAATATGGACTAGGCCCCGGGGTTTTTCTGCATTTGCGGTTTGCTCGTTAACAAAATTTCTGGTGTCTGTGTTATTTCAATTTCCGCATTATATTGTTTTATCTTTATAACTGAAATAATACAGGTTGTGCGTTTAGATCATAAATTAGAGTAATCCAACCTTTAGTTGTTGATTTTCATTGATTGATCCTTGGATATTGGTCTTTGGTACCATCCAAGTTATTCCTTGCATTTGATTAGAAATCGCTGTCCCTGCTTGAGTAAATCAAATCAAGAGAGAGATATAAACTTGTTGATATACTTTTAATTGTTGATTCTCTTAAAAGTATATTCGAGTTTTTCCATACAGATTGCTAAGTGAAATATTGGGTGGTGTTGTTAGACCCCCGCCTTTTCAATTGGTATCAGAGCATGCAAACACGTTCAAGACCTTACAATTCTGTGTTTATATCGATCTGACTATATGGACCATAAAGTCTCAACTGACGCTTCACCAGGTTTAAAAACCAACCGCAGAAAAAGGTATGATAAACTGGTTACTCTTCAAAAGGGGTTGGATGAACAAATCTGGATCAACTCTGATCTTGTTGCAGAAATGGCAATTCTTAAGGATTTGATATCTGTGAAAAGTCCCTTGGTGAATCTGAGAAACTCAAATTGTTCCTCTTTAAAGAATAGTCATAAATCATATGGTAATCAACGACCGGTTGTTGTGAAAAATGATATGACTAGGAACCACTCAAACAAACTTCAAAGTTTTGGCCCGTATTGTTGTTGTGATTCTTCCAACCACCTTCAACAAGTTTGTATCTCGTTTCAAAAGAGTCTGAATGTTGCAAGTAATCTTTGTAAGAAAACTAAACAACTTTTTGATACTCTGAAAGGACATACAAAACTATCAGGAAACTCTAAACAGATAAGTACTAATAGTATGGGTTCCTTTGCTTTAAGATCTACGTCTCATTTTCAATGGTTTCTTGATAGTGGATGTAGTAGACACACGACAGGTGATCTCGCGTGGTTTGTTTCGTCTATTGAATATGAAGGAGGTCCTGTAACGTTTGGAGATGGGAGTTGTTTCTATATTAGAAAGAAGGGAACGATCAAACTGCCCGGTGTTCCAGAAATCCATGATGTAGTATACGTAAAAGGTATGACTGCTAATCTTCTTTTTATTAGTCAAATTTGTGACAAAGGCCATCGAGTTGTCTTTAATGCAAATGAATATGACATTGTATACAAAACTGGGAAAGTAATTTTTCAAGGAACTCGTGGTAAAAAACTGTTATCTTCTTGATACTCAGTTTAGCAACCGTTGACTAAGGTGGAATCTACACATCTTTGGCATGAGCATTTTGATCACATCAACTATCGTCTTCTAACTAAGATCATTAACAAAAAACTTGTTAGAGGCATTCCCAAAATCAATGCAAAGATTGAAGGTGTATGTGGTGCCTGTCAAAAGGGTAAGAAAATGAAAGTTCACCACAAATCATCTCGAGATTTTCTCACTAAAGCTCCACTTGATTTAATTCATATGGATATCTTCGGACCAATTCAACAACCCAATGGTGCTGGTAAGAAGTATGCTTTAGTTATGGTAGATGATTACACCAGATTCACTTGGGTTGCATTTTTATCTCATAAGAATGAAACTCTTGGTGAATTCAAGATTATTGTTAAAAGGATCCAAAACGAACAAGGTCGCAAACTAAATAAATTAGAAGCTATCGTGGAACTGAATTCAAATACACCAAGGTATTTGAATTCTGTGATGAACTGGGGATCATTCAACAATACTCTCCACCTATCACTTCTCAAGCTAATGGAGTAGCTGAAAGAAAGAATAGGAATATTCAAGAAATGGCCAGGGGAATGTTCCATAACAAAAACTTACCATTAAGATTTTGGAGAGAAGCTGTTTTTACAACATGCTATATGATCAACCGTGTGTATTTACGGTCTACAACCTTTAACACTCCTTATGAGTTGTGGTACGGAAGGAAACCCAACCTACACTATCTCAGGGTATTTGGAAGTAAGTGCTATATTCCGAAAGATCGAGAACAGAAAGGGAAATTCGACACCAAAAGTGATGAAGAACTAGTAGTGAACCCGGATGCTAGGACTTGGTATCTTTCTTGGCTATGCTTCTGATAGTCGTGGTTTTCGAGTGTTTAATCTCAGAACACAAGTCATGATGGAATCTGTTAATGTTATCATCGACGACATTAGTAACTTTCTTCATAATAATCCTCCTGCTGAATTGCCTCCAACCGAGACAATTGAGAAAGTCAAAGAAATTCCAGAATCAGTTGAAGTTATCCCAACTGTTACTGATCCTTACATTTCTAGTGACGAGGAGAACAACACTGATCAAGGCATTTCTGACTAACAAGAACGTGTTACTCCACGACATCTCTGGGTTCAAAGTAATCATGATCCCAACAATATTATTGGTGGAAGAGATTCTACAGCCAAAACAAGAGGACAACTTCAAAATATGTGCAATTTTGGTTGTTATCTTTCGCAAGTAGAACCAAGGAATATTGATGAAGCTATGAACGATCCATTTTGGGTGAATGATATGCATGAAGAGTTAAATCAATTTCAAAGACAAGATGTGTGGGAACTTGTACCTTGTCCCTCCAATATCAATATTGTTGGTACCAAATGGATATTCAAGAATAAGTCTGATGAATTTGGCACGATTGTCAGAAATAAAGCTAGACTTGTCGCTCAAGGATATTCACAGATTGAAGGGATTGACTTTGATGATACCTTCGCTCCGGTGGCACGCCTTGAGTCCATTCGTCTTTTGTTAGCTCATGCTTGTTTTCTTAAGGTTAATCTGTTTCAAATGGATATAAAATCTGCCTTCCTAAACAGAATTTTAAAGGAGGAAGTCTATGTCGCTCAACCTAAGGGGTTTGAAAACGCTGATTTCCCAGATCATGTGCTAAAACTCAAAAAAGCATTGTATGGGTTGAAACAAGCACCTAGAGCCTGGTTTGAAAAGCTTACTACTTCTCTCATTAGAAAAGGTTTCTAAAGAGGCGGAGCTGATAAAACCTTGTTTACCAAATGGAGAGGGAAAGATGTGGTTATTTCTCAAATCTATGTATATGATATCATCCGTGGATCAACTTCTGAAAAAATTACAAAGGACTTCAAAGTCTCTCTTGCTAAAGAATTTGAAATGAGCGACGTGGTGAATTAAAATTATTCTTAGGATTACAAATTCAACAACATAAGGATGGAATTTACTTATCCCAAGAGAAGTATTCTCAAGATCTTGTGACAAGGTTCGGCCTGGATAAGTCTTCTCCAAAATTGACACCTATGCCCACTACTGGTAAACTACATAGAGATGAGAAGGGAGCAAAAGTGGATCAAAAGTTGTATCGATCTATTATTGGTAGACTTTTGTATCTTACAGCTACTAGACTTGATATTTCCTTTAGTGTTGGTTATTGTGCCAGGTTTCAGGCAAATCCAAAGGAATCTCATCTTGCAGACGCAAAAAGGATCATTCGATATATTAATCACATTGTCGGGTATGGTTTATCTTACACTTTTGATACTAACACTGATCTATCTGCCTATTCAGATGTTGATTGGGCAGGATGTAGAAGACAAAAAAAGTACATCAGGGGTTTTTACCATGTAGGACTAAATCTTGTAGCTTGGCATAACAAGAAGCAAAATTCTCAATCCCTGTCTACATGTGAGGCAGAGTATATTGCTGCTGGATCATGCTGTACTCAACTCCTATGGATGAAACAAATGCTAGATGATTATGGAGTTGATACTGGAATAATGAAGATCTTTTGTGATAACTCTAGTGAGATTCGAATCACTGAGAATCCCGTTGAGCACTCAAGAACAAAGCACATTGACATAAGGTACCATTTTATTCGTGATCTCTATTAAAATGTTATCATAAGTATGAAATTTGTGCCTTCCGAACAACAATTGTCTGATATTCTTACCAAACCATTAGACACTGCTACATTTCAACACTTGCGGCAGTCTATTGGTGTTGTTTTGGTTCATTAAAACGTTTTTATAACTCTTGCCCCTATGCTTATCTCTATCTTTTGGGCAATTGAGTTTGAAACTCCAGTTCAGTTTCTGTAGAGTTGTTTTTGTCTTGTTAGTGTCATTTTTGTTTCAAAATCCTTTTTTCCTTCGAAATTAAGGTCGCTCTTGTTGTTATTTCGGGAATGACATCTAATGGGGGAGAGTTCTTTTGAACTTGTGCTTAATGGTCATATCTTGAGGGGTGTGCGGCTGTGTAATTTTAGAGGGGTTAACTTGTATAATTAAACTCCTTGATGAATGCATTTAGCTTTGGCTTTATGATTGCATCTAAATTAGTTGGTATGTGTTTTTTATTTTAGTCATGAAATGTCTCTTTCGGAAATTACATTATGATCCCGTTCTTGTACCTTTGCCAATTTTATTGACAAAAAGGGGGAGAATTAATATGTAGTTCACACTACAAATACATATGGTTTTCGGATCATTGCGTAAGGGGGAGTGGTTTCCATGTGAGATGGGGTATTGACTAAGCGGGAGTGATACATATCAACATAGTATCATTGTTGAAGTTATGATACAATTGAACTTCAACGCTGTGTAATAATACTATGACACTGTATAACAATGATCGAGACCGATGCTTTATAATTTTTATAGCTACGGATCCTCAACAGCGGTGATGCTAAACTTGCAACCTTTGGGATCATTAGAGTACTTGGAAGTGACGAAGATTTCGAGGAATGTTGATGATTAGACATGTGGAATAGGAGCTACTAAAGTTTCTTTATCTTTTTTTGTATTCCATATGTATTGATAGTTTTGTCAATAAAATTGACAAAGGGGGAGATTGTTAGAGCATTGCTCGGTCGAACTCGCATGTGTTGCTATCTCAAGCATGTTTGTTAATGTTAGTGATCAAAACTATAAGTCTTGATTTCTCGTCTATTATAGATAAGTCTCGTACTAGGATAGAAAGTGTAGTTGAGCTCAAGGACTTCATGGCGATTCATCATACAAGTAGAAGAACTACTCAAGGAACCGGTGGAACTTATCGAAAAAAAGGTATGTGCAGACTTGAACTTATCTATCATTCAAAAGTCTATCTACTTTATCTCCTACTCTTTGAGACAAGAAGTCGTATGATATATATATAGACTTTTATTATACACATTTGGTATTTCAAGCCGAGTATACCTCGCCTATCTATATCTCGAAATATGAGTTGGTAAGCTTTTCGCTTTAACCAAGTTTATCTTTACCATGTGACGAAAGTGATGATATATTTCAATCATCTTGAAAATTTCTTTGACGAGAAATGGTGTAACAAATACATAACGTCCTCTAAGAATGTTTCAATGATTGAAATGAGAGTTTAGATTACATAACCAATGGTGGACATAAGCATTGTTGTGGAAACACATTTATGTATAAGTCATATTCCTTGAAACAAAGTTTGCGAACTTTGTTGATCAAGAAAGCCGGATGAATGGCGTGAGCCAAGTCCGCGAACTCAGTCCGTGAACTGCCGAAGTTCTCAAACCCGAGAATTTCTGCTGGAGTTGACAAACTATTTGCGTGAAGCTAAGTCCGCGAACCCAGTTCGAGAATCGGCGAAGTTCTCATACCCGAGAATTTCTGTTGGAGTTTGTAAACTCTGCCCGGTAACTAAAGTACGCGAACCTAGTCTGCGAACTTGAGAAGGTTATATATCTGAAGATGATTTATGAACTTAAACTTAAAAAAGACTAAGGAATGCAGTTTGCAAACCGTGGCTATAAAATTTCGTGAACCGATTCAAGTGAATCAAATCATCTTTGATTCAATTGCGTCTGTGCAGTACATGAGATTTCCTTTCAATTGAACAACTCTCTAACTAGTTCATTTGAAGTAATTTGAACTAGTTATGGTGAAGAAGAACGTGGTTGATATGGAATGCTCATATGGCTAACCTTTTGGTTAACTATTGTTGAACCAACAAGTGCATACGTTTGGGTATGGTTAACAAACCTAGAAGCGTGCATTGTCAAGTGTGTGTAACAAGCTAAGTTTTCGATCTAACGGTTGAGAAATATAAGTGTTAGAGCATTGCTCGTTCGAACTTGCATGTGTTGCTATCTCAAGCATGTTTTTCAATGTTAGTGATCAAAACTATAAGTCTTGATTTCTAGTCTATTATAGCTAAGTCTAAGACTAGGATAGAAAGTGTAGTTGAGCTCAAGGACTTCATGGAGATTCATCATACAAGTAGAAGAACTACTCAAGGAACCGGTGGAACTTCTCGAAAAAAAGGTGTGTGAAGACTTGAACTTATCTATCACTCAAAAGTATATCTACTCTATTTGCATACTCTTTGAGACAAGAAGTCGTATGCTATATATATAGACTTGGATTATACACATTTGGTATCTCGAGCCGAGTATACCTCGCCTATCTATATCTCGAAATATGTGTTGGGAAGCTTTTTGCTTCGATCAAGTTTATCTTTACCTAGTGACGAAAGTCATGATATGTTTCAATCATCTTGAAAATTGCTTTGACGAGAAATGGTGTAACAACTATATGACATCCTCTAAGAATGTTTCAATGATTTAAATGAGAGTTTAGATTACATAACCAATGGTGGACATAAGCATTTTTGTGGAAACACATTTATGTATAAGTCCTATTCCTTGAACCAAAGTTTGTGAAATTTGTTGATCAAGAGAACGGAAGAATGTCGTGATCCAAGTCCGCGAACTTAGTCCGCGAACTTCTGAAGTTCTCAAACCCGAGAATTCTGCTGGAGTTGAAAAACTATTTGCGTGAAGCTAAGTCCGCGAACCCAGTCCACAAACCGGCGAACTTCTCGTACCCGAGAATTTCTGCTGGAGTTTGTAAAATCTTCCCGGTAACTTAAGTCCGCGAACCTAGTCTGCGAACTTGGGAAGGTTATATATCTAAAGATGATTTCTGAAATTAAACTTAAAAAAATTAAGGAATGCAGTTTGCAAACTGTGTCTATAAAAGTTCATGAACCGATTCAAGTGAACCAAATCATCTTTACTTCAATTGTGTCTTGTGTAGTACATAAGATTTCCTTGCAATTGAACAACTCTCTAACTAGTTCATTTGAAGTCATTTGAACTAGTTATAGTGAAAAAGAACGTGGTTGATATGAAATGCTCATATGGCTAACCATTTGGTTAACTATTGTTGAACCAACAAGTGCATACGTTTGGGTACCGTTAACAAACCTAGAAACGTTCATTGTCAAGTGTTTGTAACAAGCTAAGTTTTCGATCTAACGGTTGTGAAATATTAGCTTGAATCTAAATCAAGTTTTCATCTGACGGTGGATATTGATTTCTTTGTTACCAAGGTAACTTAATTGCAAACCCTGATTTGAAAGACTATATAAAGGAGACATCTAGTATTGTGCAAAACTAATCCCCAAACCTTACGTGTGATTCTAGTTTGCGTGCTAGAGTCGTTTCTCCTTTAACCTTTGGTTTTCTTCTTCTAAAACCAGGTTAATGACTTAAAGACTTCATTGGGATTGTTAAGCCAGACCGATACTACTTTTATCGTAGTTGTATGATATGATCTTGTATATTTTATCGTACGAGTAAAATCAGATTGATTGGCTTGATATTGATACCTCCGATAGGCAAGATATAAAAAGTAGTCACAAACATCTTCGTCTCATTGTTTGTGATTCCACAACATCTTGTTTCGCTACCATACGATTAAGATTGTTGTGAGGTGATTGATAACTCTAGGCTGTTCTTCGGAAATATAAGACCGGATTATCAATTGGTTCCTGTTCACCTTGATTATTATCAAAGACGGAACAAAACCTTTAGGGTTTATCTGTGGGAGACAGATTGATCCTTTGATAGACTTGTTTGTGTGAGACAGATTTGTTTATTGTCAAAGCCTGCGATTTTGGGTTGTAGCAACTCTTAGTTGTGGGTGATACCAGCTGGGATCAGAGGCGTAGGGAGTACAAATGTACCTTGGATCGGTGGGAGACTGATTGGGGTTCAACTACAGTCCAGTCCGAAGTTAGCTTGGAGTATGCTAATGTTTGTAGCGGCTTAAAACAGTGTATGTTCAATCTGTACTAGGTCCCGGGGTTTTTCTGCATTTGCGATTTCCTCGTAAACAAAATTTCTGGTGTCTGTGTTATTTCTATTTCCGCATTATATTGTTTTATATTTATAATTGGAATAATACAGGTTGTGCGTTAGATCATCAATTAGAGTAATCCAACCTTTGGTTGTTGATTGTCATTGATTGATCCTTGGATATTGGTCTTTGGTACCATCCAAGTTATTCCTTGTGTTTGATTAAAGACTCGCAAATTTCTATTAGCTTGAGTAAATCAAAACAAGAGAGAGATATTAACTCCTTGAGATACTTTGACCTAGATTGAGTCTGACTGTCTAGTTGATTATCTAGAAATTATTTCGGAGTTAGTCCATACAGATTGCTAAGCGAAATATTGGGTGGTATTGTTAGACCCCCGCTTTTTCAATTGGTATTAGAGCAGGCAAACACGATCAAGACCTTACAAGTCTGTGTTTGTAGCGATATGACTCTATGGACAGAGGTGCTATCTCTATTAACGTACCACCAGTCTTCGATGGCTCTAATTACTTATGGTGGAAAATTGTTATGCGAGCTTTTCTTCAAGCTCGTGATTTTCAATCATGGGTATATGTTGTTAATGGCTATGATGCTCCCGTTATGGCAGTTGGAGATGTAAACGTTCCCAAGAATATTGGTGAATATAATCCTACCGAGTGTTCATGGGTGAAAACTGATTCTGCTGTTTTTGGTAATTTGGGGTGTGTTGATTTAGAAACGAGTTCAAACCCTAAAAAATGCACTGCATGGGAGTACTTTTGAGTTCGAGAGATCAATCTGTAAGACTCTAGCCTAAACCAAGAAATGGTTGTTCCAGATTCAGTTCGGTTACAAGGTGAATGAGAATGGTTGATCTTAGGGAGGGAAGCGAAGAAGGTGTTTGAGATCATGAAGATGTTGGCTGTTCTGGATACGTTGATACAACACTTGATTTTTTTTTGAATAGGTTGAAAACCTATTTAAACAAGTCATTGAGCGAACCTTGATCTCTTAGGAAGTGGAGGAAGTGAAGTAGTGGAGAAGTGGATTTGTGCGGAAGGTAGTGATCATCGCGTTTCCATTGTGAGGAAAACTGATCACACGTTCTTCCACCACTCTCATTACTAATAACCGTCCGCCTTTCCTGACACGTTCTTGTAATGGACGTGTTGCACACCACACGCTGTAAACTGCCAGACCAATACCCCAGTAAGCATCCCCCAGTTTGTGACATGTTTGATGTCTCGAATAAGTGGGTCGTGGGACCCATCGTGGAGAATAGCATGATGCTATTAGGTGAAACAACTAGGTTGTTTATGAGGTCGATATAAGATATTGTATATATTCGATGCATGTGAAGCATCACAATTAAGCAGATCAAACTAATCGATGCGTATGAAGCATCATTGTTTTAGAGCCTGATTACGTAAGTCGCGGATAAGCGTCTTAAAAGAGGAAGCACAAGCGACCACCTTTGGGTGATCGTTTGGTGGCTCTAGGCACCCACCATTACTTAGACGATCGTTTCGCTTGGAAGAAGGATGGCCGGACTTCACAACGTTACTTTGCTTGTTTTCTAAAAATAGATTTATACCATCCAACTAGGCTGGCAAAGTTGGATGGTCGTGATCGTTTGCGGCAGTTTCAAACTGCCATTGACGCGACTTAGGGTTTAGGAGGCCACGCGGCCAACCCTCTTTGGGCGTGCATTTGGAGGCATTTGAGCCTTAGTTTGCGTAGGCCGGTCGATGACGTGTAAAGGTAGGTCCGCAGTGATCACGTTGACATCTTCGGGGCCGCTTAAGATTAAATCTAAGCCACTCAAATCAGCTGGTGAAGACGAGTGGTTGAGATCGATTTGCGGCAGTAATGTGTTGCCGCAAACGCCAATTAGTGTTTAAAAGTTTGCGCGTTCACCCTACTTTGGGTGAATGATTCTACGTGTTCCAAGATTGCTATGAGCAAGTCGATCGACCAACGATGGAGTTGGGTCGACGGTGAACACGTTAGCATCTTGTTGATTTCCTAAAATTGGATCTGGGCCGTCCAACCAGGATGGCGAAGATGAACGGCCGTGATTGATTTGCGACAGTTGTATACTGCCATGACTCAAATTAGGGTTTTGAACGTAGCGCGTTCGTTCGGGTTTGGGAGAGCGGTTGAGCGCCCTAGAGGCTTGCCGCAAGCAAGTCGATTGACAAAAGAGGAAGTTAAGCCAATGGTGAACACGTTGGCTTTTCCTTGATTGCTCGAAACGCGATCTAAGCCGTCCAACTAGGATGGCAAAGTTGGACGGACACGATCATTTTGCGACAGTTGTAAACTTCCGTAATCCAAATTTAGGGTTTTGAGTACATCATGCCTGCTCGAGTTTGCGTGAGCGATCGAGCACCCTATAGGCTTGTTGCATGCAATTCGATTTCCCAAGGGGAAAGTGGGGTAACCAATGATCATGTTGATACCTCTTTGATTGTTTGAAGGAAGTTCCAGGACGTCCAACTAGGCTGGCGAAGTTGGACGGACATGATGTGTTTTGAGACCGTTTTTGCCGGTCTTAGCTCGTTCGAGCTTTTTTTTTACGCGGCGCAAACACCCACGTTTGGTTCGGTGTTTGAAGAGCTTGTGCATGGGCATAAGACTACTCGATCGATTAGGACACTAGTGGGCCCGTCGGTGGTCACTATAGTGATTGCCTAGTTCTTCTAGGAGTAGTCTAAGTTTGTTAAATCGCGCGGACAAATCGTGTGGCCGTGATTATTTTTTGAGACTGATGTCAACAGTCCAGATTTTCCTTAAGAAATTTAAACGCGCGCAACTTTTAATTAAAAGAAGTGCGAACGCGCTGATCTCTTTGTCAGAGGGTGATGTATCCTATGTGAGTGTTTTCATGCAGGTCTCAATACTGACACTTCGGGAGATTCATGATACTCTGTTGCGAGTGAACATTTAATCTTCTTGTCATGCCGATATTGAGAGTTCGCTGGGGAACATAGCATAGGAAAACACTAGGCGGGTCATGCATTAGTGAATAATGATGATAGAACTCAAAGAATATTTTGGATTGCTGTTGCATGCACCAATTTGAATGAATTTCATGAATTATATTGAATTGCTTCAAATAAAGCGAAGAGGTTTTCTGCACTCGTCACTTCTTAAACAACTTTTCCTTTTTCAGGGTAATAGCGTATTAAATGATGGTTTTACAATTTTAGCCCTGAACTAAAATCCACCATTAACATTAAGTCCCCTGCTTAGCACGTAATAGTTACACTATTGCGGGGTAAGCACTAGATGGTGACAAATAAAGATAAAACTTATGAGACAAAGTTAGATGTTACCAGGAGAGATAGGTCGGCCTGTCTTTGGAACATGTCATGTTCAAGAGGCATGCAGGTGAGCGTTCCCCTAGCATGATGTCGGTTGGTCCCAGGTAGATTAGGCATACGGTTGGTTGGTATCTCCAACTATTCATGACGATGTCATAATCCTAGATTTTGATGTGGACGAGCCTTATCGCGAGGAATATCTTTAAAAGGATGGTGAAGCAATTTCTGAAAAGATGTTGAAGAAGCTCCCGAAGAGAACGTTGACGTAGCTTCCGAAAAGCGTATTGAAGCGGCTCGGATGTTGAAGCGTCTTCCTAAGAGGACTTCGAAGCGGATTCTGGAGAGGACTCTAGTGAAGGCACCCTTGGTCCTCATTCATGTTGTAACTTCCATTTGTTATATCACGTGCGTTGTGCTTTCATTAACAGGAGATCCATGAGTCGTATTTGTTAGGTACGGAGGATCTATCTCCAATTAATGGCGCGTGTGATTAGACAAGTCCTAAGAAGCAATTTCAATCTGGAGTACCGCGTGCACTACCTCGCTGCTTCCTGATTCCGTGAAGGGATTTCCCAAGATATGAAATTTACAGATGGGGAAACTTCTTTCTAGGATCTAGGCTGAGATAGCGATTGAGGGGTTGTTTCGTCATTGAAGCAGCTGCACTTCAGGGTACGAATGACGCTTGCCCTAAGAAGCATGTACTGGCTGCTTGATAATTTCTTTTCAGTCATCTTGATCTTTCGGATTGCGATGATGACATGATTGTATGGGAACAATCCTCCGGAGCCGTTAAGTGAAGTAGAAAATCTGAGAGACCTTCCGTTGTCGACGTGCCTTCATAAGCCTTCAAGGACTTCGTTTCAAGCAAAATCCCTTGAATCGTCTTCTGAATCTTGAATGATTATATGGAAAGGGATGCTATGAGCAGTCCCCAGTTACACTTCAGAATCGATGGCGTGGCTGGAAACGTGAAAATATCTCTGATTTGTACTTTGGAGTCTTTGATGCAATGTACGTCTTCATGTTGAGTGCGGCTCGTAAAGCTTCAACAGTGATGATTGCTGATATTAGAAGCAAACCGGTTGAGGGACGTGAAGGCATCCTGTGCTGGAAGTCCCTAGGTGTAATTATTCCGAGCTTCTTTTCTCTTGAAAGACGTACTTCAATTGCATTTGCTGGTAAGGAGTTGAAGCGTCTTCGACCTTTGAAGAGAGCGCTGAAGTGGCTTCGGGAAAGAGTGCTGATGCGGCTTCGGGAGAGAGAGCGTTGAAACGGCTTCTTCTGGAGAGAGTGTTGAAGGGGGTTCTTCTGGAGAGAGTGTTGAAGCGGCTTCTTCTTCAGTTTAATTCCCATTGCGAATTACATGCTTCTTGATTGACCATCTCTCGTGTTGAAGAAGTCCTTGACTGATGGTGAAGGAATTTCATGTTGAGCATCAGTCCCCAAGCGTGAGTTATATGGTTCTATCTTGCATGGTCGGTGGGTTTACCATAATAAAGATATCACCATCTCTCCTCCGTAATGGTGCCTCTATTACTTCTCCATGGGAAAGTAAAATACACAGAAGTTCGGATTATCTCTGTCCATAGTGGTTGTTGCTATGGTGAAGCTCTGGCAAGCAACAACGATTCTTGGCAGCATCTATGATCAGAAGAGACTGGAAGGGAGAGGCATGGTAGCTTCTTGCACGAACTTGGCAATCTTCATATAATGGTAGAGATCGTCGCGTTATTAGAGGGAGAAAGAACCGATAGCTTCCTTGGTATTTCCTCATGGAATGGAGAAGAGGGAGACAGTCCTCTGCCCACGAGTATCTATTGAGCTTTCAACTTGATAGATGCTGTCACGCTGGGCCTTTGAAGAAACAATTCGACAGAGAGTTGTGGTTGAACCCGATGTTGATGAGGATCGTACGAGTTGCTGATCATGAGGTCATCTTTGCGTCTACATTGCGTTTCATAGACGTCCATGCATATCGTTGTTTTTTTGAAAATACATCTGCTCTCTTGAGTATGTCCTCATCTTTGGGCATCCCGGACTTGCATCTTTGACTTCAACATCTTCGAGATGGATAGTGCTGAGCAGTCCCCAGTTACACTCCTTTGTCTTTATCATCTTTGGATTGTGACTTTGAGGAGTAGGTAAATTCCCTCATGCGAATGACTTAAGTAACATGTTGTGTAAATATGAAGAAGCTCTTGACATGGAGAGTTCGTATGTACCTCTTAGGTTCGGGTGCGACCTCCTTCGGTAATGCAACTACTTCTTCTACGGGAGACGAAATTCTGAAATCTTCTCTCCCGATTTGTTGCCGTCAATCCAGATATGGTACATCCCGGACGTTGTTTTATCATTGTGATAGTCGTGCATGTGTTACTGAGGTTGGAGTTGGCGGTTTTGGACGCGCAGGATGTTGTATCTCGGTGGTTTTCCTCTGCTTCGGTGAAGCTGCTTACAGGAGGTTGAAGGTTGTATTGCCTGTTGGTGAGATGTATGCTTCCACGAATATCATGAGGCTCTTCATTCCCTGCATGCCTGGTTCTTTCTATCAGGGCAGGTGTTGTTGTAGCTGTTGTTCAATCATATTTGGATCGTGACAATCCAGTTCTTGGATTTTGAAACTCTTGACATAATCATTTGGATGCTCATTCTTTCGTTGAAACATTCTCCCCAAATCTGAAAAGGTGATTTGCTCGGGTACAAAGAAATATTTTTGTAGGAAGCGGTTACCATCTCACACTAGTTGGATACGCTGTTTGGTGCGATGTTGTTGTACCAGGTGTACGCCCTCCCAGTAAGTGAATTTGAGAATGCTTTCAGGCGGAGAACATGATTGTATTCGTGCTCTCCTAATGATTCCAGAAAAGAAAAATGTGTTCACGAGCATTACCGGTTCCGTCATAAAAGGAAAATTGAGGAGAGGAGTATCCTTTCGGAAGAGGAACTCTTTACACATTAGGTGGATAAGGAGGCTGATGCTGATGCTGGTGCAGGTCTATCGGGTTTTCCTTTCCTCGATGCTGGAGAAGTAGTTCTAGATCCTCACACGTGATGAAATTGGACGGCTAATTCTTTCCCGCTCAGGAGAAACACGAACTTCTTCATCTATGAATGCACGCCCTGTTGAAGTGCTTGCGCCAAAAGCGTTGAAAGTGCTCTTCATTGCTTTATGGTCTGACGTGGCTCTTGTGGTAGTCGCTCCATTAGCGTCTTAAGGAAAGTCAGTACCTCTTTCTGAGTTGTAGCCATGTCCTTCTGAACCTTAGCGAGAACTTCTCGTCTTTCCATCAAATCAACAATGGTGATAAGGGGTTGGCCTCCTATGGTCTCTCGTCCTGATGGTGAAGTGGAAGTAGCTCTAGTAACGGCCGGGGGTGTTATGCTCGAAGAAATATTGGTGGCGGCGGCGGCTCTGGATCCGGTGATTGGAGGTGTCACGCCTAAGGGAATGTCTCGATGTTATCCAGGTTGACATAAAAGACGAATCCTTATGATGATTTTGAAGATGAATCAAGCCCCTTTGTTATTGTAGATGTATGAATTCTCGGAATTACGCCATGTTCTGGATCTACATGTTTTTTTGATGAAGTGATAGCGGATACTCCTAAATTTAAATTGGTAGCAGTGGTGGAATAGAGATAGACCTTTTCTTTTGTGATCTCTACAAGTGTCTTCCTGGGACTCCAATGGTGTGGATATTTATAGTCGACTACCTCCATACTAGAACAACAGCTACGCGAATATTCACTTTGTCTTTCTGGGTGTGGACCCTTTGAGGCATTTCTGGCTTGCTCCATACAACGCTCGTGGTGTTACAGAGAAAGCGGTTTCTCCATCCGGACCTTCGAGAGATACCGTTGTGCTCCTTTAGGTAGTAGCCACGTCTCTTTATGTCTTCACGTGGCTTTCTGGTCCTTTCATCTGGGACATTTACTAGTGCTAAACTATCCAAGGCATTTCCTGTAGCATTGCTTGAAAAAAGCATTTTTGTGAAGCTTCTTAGTGAATGGAACACCGGGATTGAAATTGATTGTTGAACCTAAATTGAATTTAATAGTTGAATTGGATCTAAGATCCACCCTTTTGAAATTGAGAAAACTGGAATGAATATTGATTTTGCAACCGAGAGATCAATCTCCCACTGTGGTCGCCAGTTATTTATTGGTGAAAACTGATTCTGCTATTTTTGGTAATTTGGGGTGTGTTGATTGAGAAACGAGTTCAAACCCTAAATAATGCACTGCACGGGAGTATTTTTTAGTTCGAGAGATCAATCTGTAAGACTCTGGACTAAACCAAGAAATGGACGTTCCAGATTCAATTCGGTCACAAGGTGAATGAGAATGGTTGATCTTAGGGAGGGAAGCAAAGAAGGTGTTTGAGATCGTGAAGGTGTTGGTTGTTCTGGATACGTTGGATACAACACTTGATTTTTTTTTTTGAATAGGTTGAAAACCTATTTATACAAGTCATTGAGCGTACCTTGATCTCTTAGGAAGTGGAAGAAGTGAAGTAGTGGAGAAGTAGATTTTTGCGGAAGGTAGTGATCATCGTGTTTCCGTTGTGAGTAAAACTGATCACACGTTCTTCCACCACTCTCATTACTAATAACCGTCCGCCTTTCCTGACACGTTCTCGTAATGGACGCGTTGCACGCCGCACGCTATAAACCGCCAGACCAATACCCCAGTAAGCATCCCCCAGTTTGTGACATGTTTGATGTCTCGAATAAGTGGGTCGTGGGACCCATCGTGGAGAATAGCATGATGCTATTAGGTGAAACAACTAGGTTGTTTATGAGGTCGATATAAGATATTGTATGTATTCGATGCATGTGAAGCATCACAATTAAGCAGATCAAACTAATCGATGCGTATGAAGCATCATTGTTTTAGAGCCTGATTACGTAAGTCGCGGATAAGCGTCTTAAAAGAATAAGCACGAGCGACCACCTTTGGGTGATCGTTTGGTGGCTCTAGGGGCCCACCATTACTTCGACGATCGCTTCGCTTGGAAGAAGGATGGCCAGTCTTCACAACGTTGCTTTGCTTGTTTTCTAAAAATAGATCTATACCATCCAACTAGGCTGGCAAATTTGGATGGTCGTGACCGTTTGCGGCAGTTTCAAACTTCCATTGACGCGACTTAGGGTTTAGGAGGCCACGCGGACAACCCTCTTTGGGCATGCATTTGGAGGCATTTGAGCCTTAGTTTGCGTAGGCCGATCAATCACGTGTAAAGGTGGGTCCGCAGTGATCACGTTGACATCTTCAGGGCCGCTTAAGATTAAATCTAAGCCACTCAAATCAGCTGGTGAAGACGAGTGGTTGAGATCGATTTGTGGCAGTAATGTGTTGCCGCAAACGCCAATTAGTGTTTAAGAGTTTGCACGTTCACCCTACTTTGGGTGAACGATTCTACGTGTCCAAGCTTGCTATGAGCAAGTCGATCGACCAACGATGGAGTTGGGTCGACGGTGAACACGTTAGCATCTTGTTGATTGCCTAAAATTAGATCTGGGTCGTCCAACCAGGATGACGAAGATGAAAGGCCGTGATTGATTTGCGACAATTGTATAATATCGTGACTCAAATTAGGGTTTTGAGCGCAGCGCGTTCGTTCGGGTTTGGGCGAGCGGTTGAGCGCCCTAGAGGCTTGCCGCAAGCAAGTCGATTGACAAAAGACGAAGTTAGGCCAATGGTGAACACGTTGGATTTTCCTTGATTGCTCTCAACGCGATCTAAGCCGTCCAACCAGTCTGGCAAAGTTGGACGGACATGATCGTTTTGCGACAGTTGTAAACTGCCGTAACCCAAATTTATGGTTTTGAGTACATCATGTTTGCTCGAGTTTCCGTGAAAGATCGAGCACCCTATAGGCTTGCTGCATGCAATTCGATTTCCCAAGGGGAAAGTTGGGTAACCAATGATCATGTTGACACCTATTTGATCGTTTGTAGGAAGTTCCAAGCCGTCCAACTAGGCTGGCGAAGTTGGACGGACATGATGTGTTTTGAGACCGTTTTTGTCGGTCTTAGCTCGTTCGAGCTTTGTTTTTACGTAGCGCAAACGCCCACGTTTGAGTTGGCATTTGAAGAGCTTGTGCATGGGCATAAGACTACCCGATCGACTACGGCACTAGTGGGCCCGTCGATGGTCACTATAGTGATTGCCTAGTTCTGTTATGAGTAGTCTAAGTTTGTTAAATCGCGCGGCCAAATCGTGTGACCGTGATTATTTTTTGAGACTGATGTTAACAGTCCAGATTTTCCTTAAGGAATTTAAACGCGTGCAACTTTTAATTAAAAGGTGTGTGAACGCGATGATCTCTTTGTCATAGGGTGATATAGCGTATGTGAGTGTTTTCATGCAGGTCTCAATACTGACACTTCGGGAGATTCATGCTACTCTGTTGCGAGTGAACATTTAATCGTCATGTCATGCCAATATTGAGAGTTCGCTGGGGAACATAGCATAGGAAAGCAATAGGCAGGTCATGCATTAGTGAATAATGCTGATAGAACTCACAAAATATTTGGGATTGTTGTGGCATGCACCAATTTGAGTGAATTTCATGAATTATATTGAATTGCTTCAAATAAAGAAAAGAGGTTTTCTGCACTCGTCACTTCTTAAACAACTTTTCCTTTTGCAGGGTAACAGCGTATTAAATGCTGGTTTTACAATTTTAGCCCTGAACTAAAATCCACCATCAACACCGAGATACTTGCTGCAAAGAAAAATTATGATGGTTTGAATGCCATCATACATGCCATTACCCCAAATCTTCAGCACCATGTGTCAAATTTCACTAGGTCTAAAGATGCTTGGGATATCTTAGAAACCGTATTTGAAGGTAACTCCGGTGAAAAAGAAGCTAGGCTTCAAAACCTTAATTCCAATTGGGAGAACCTTCGTATGGCAGATGAAGATTCATTTGATGAGTTTAATCACAGAGTGCCTGAAACTGTTAATGCATCTTTTGCATTGGGTAAGACTATTCCTGAAAAGGACATTGTGATGAAAATTCTCAGAACGCTTTCATCTAGATACGAGTCTAAGAAGCATGCCATCGTTAAGGGAAATAACCTTGATAATCTTTCCAGAAATACATTGTTTGTAAAGCTAAATATCTTTGATCATGAGCAAACATCCAAAATCGGAAAGGATGTTGCCTTTAAAGCACAGAAGAACACTAAATTACTTGATAAAGGTAAAAGTGTTTATGTCTCTGAGGATGATCGGTCTGAGGATGATTTTTCGGATGAATATCTTGACAAATCAGTCTCCTTGATCACAAGACAGTTTAGGGATATTCTATTGAAGATAAGTAAACGGTTTTCAAGAGACAAACCTAGGTCATCAGATTAACCTCACAATCGCGTTCCTTCTAAAAACAGGGATGCTGATGAGGCTGATGACGAGGATATGCCACAGTTCTTTAAGTCTAAAGGTTTTGGTCATTTTGGAAACGAGTGCCCAAATCGTAGAAAATACACTGGGAACAAAGGTCTTGCTGTAACACTTGATGAGATGTCTGAGATCTATGATTCCGATGAAGACAGGAAATAAAGTGTCGGTCTTCTATGTGAAAACACTGATTTTCATAAGTGTAGAAATACATATATCAAACTTGATGGTTTCGATGAAGAGGAAAATCCAATCAAGCTGGAAGAATCAATTGACCCATCCTTTGGAAATGCTAGTTGTAATGTTTCAGGATCTACTATGTGTCTAGCTGCGTTCACACCACAGATGCCTGAATACTATCCAAGTTTGACGTGCTCGTTTTGTTCTCAGAAGGGTCATGAACTATCAAGATGTTACAAGTACAAACATAAAGTGAGGCACGCCAACAAACTTCAACGAAGAGCAAATCGATTGGCAAGGAAGCTTAAACTTGCTCAGAAGACTGCTGAGGTATGTAGGATTTCATCTTCGTCTAATAAGTTGGTTTCCAAAGACAAAATAAGACCATTAGAGAATAAGGTATGGTTAAATCGCTTTGATAGACAGAAGTCTGAGGATTCCTCTCTAGAGGAAAATGGTGGACAAATTGTTGTTCACCACAACACAAAATGATTGTGTTGTTTGGTAAATCTTGTCTCATGTTCCTGATCAAAAGAGACAAGGTTGTGCACCAATCAGGCTTTAGAAAAAGTTTTTCTTCTTTTTTTCTTTAGTTGGTTGTCTATCAAAATAAAAGAAAGGGTTATTATCGAAATTCTACTCTTTATAAGGTTTAGAGTTGGGCGTCCACGAACCTGTTTAAAGGTTGTGAACCCTACATTCCTTTTTCCTCTCTGATATCCTTTATATCTTAAGACTGCTTGATGAGATTGTGAATTCCACTCACAGAAAACCAGTTGTTTATAACTTTTCTCTAAGCATCATGTCTTTGGATGGAAAAGATGTCAATATCATTGTTAAGCCATCAATTAAGGAAAAAGAGAAATCTCCAGTAACTCATTCCTTGAAAAGAAAAAGAAGGAATACAAGAAAGCCAAGGGTTGTCCCTTCTAACTCTCATAATTTTTCCGATGTTCTCGATGAGTTGAAGGAAGTAAGAAAGGATATTAGTGAAATAAAGGCTTGCGTTTTAAGATCTTTGGAAATTCAGAATGCCCTGGTTCGACATCATCAGCCAAGAAGGTTTGTTGGTATTGACTCCTTCCTCCACGAACCTTATATTCCAATGGTTGTTGACGACAAGGAGTTCAGGAATGACAAGGAATTTTTCAAAGATATTATTGCCTAGTATGTCTTCTATTTGGATTAATTGGAAGAATAACTAGTGCTTTGAATAGAAATGATTGTGACTACACATAGCTATTATTTTTCATCTTCTTGTTCTTTTTAGGTTTAATTGGTTTAAATTCTAAAAATATTTGGATGATGATGTTTTTGCAGTATTAATCTTTATGATTTGTTATATTTCAATTGTTATGGGTTTGGTGTTTACGTCCGTGAACTATGTTTATCCCATACTTTGTCAAAAGTAAAGTCGTTCGTGTTCGGTATTCACGTACTGGTAAAAGAATGAATGGACTTTTGACAAATACAAAAGTTAAGCCTATATTGTAAAATATTTTGATAGAAGATAGGTTAAAATCTTTTGTTTTCAAGGATTATGTCTATTAATTGTCGTTATGCAAATAGTGATTGAAGATAGAATGAATCCTTGTGTATTCCTCAGTATTGATCATCCCTGATAAATATTTTATGTATTAATGTGAGGGCACTATACAACCAAGTTGATTTCTTAGCTTAGTTGGTGTTCCGTGAGATATTTTATGTCGGGCATATTGAACTAAATTAATCATCTTGTTTGGTTATTTAGTTATTGCTCCGTAAGTTTTCTTATGTCGAGCAAAACAAATGACAATTAAATTGATTACCTTTGTAATTAGTTTGGTTATGTATTCCAATTAGATTAATTATGGGTTCTCTTGAAATTATCTAGTTGAGTATTTTCATGTCTCCATAAGTTCTCTTATATTGAGCACAATCAATTGAATTGATCACCTTTTTGTGTTTGATTTAATTGTGTATTCCGATTAAATTAATCATGGGTTTACTTGTGATTAATTTGACTGAGTTTTTGGATATAGGAAATCATTCTTATGGTTTTTGGTGTCCAATTAAGGTCGCTCTTGTTGTTCTTTCGGGAATGACATCAAATGAGGGAGAGTTCTTTTGAACTTGTGCTTAATGGTCATATCTTGAGGGGTGTGCGGATGTGGAATTTTAGAGGGGTTATCTTGTATCTTTAAACTCCTTGATGAATGCATTTAGCTTCGGATTTCTGATTGCATCTAAATTAGTTGGTATGTATTTTTTCCTTTTGTCATGAAATGTCTCTCTCGGAAATTTCATTATGATCCCGTTCTTGTACTTTTGCCAATTTTATTGACAAAAAGGGGGATAATTAATATGTATTTCACACTAAAAATACATATGATTTTCGGATCATTGTGTAAGGGGGAGTGGTTTCCATGTGAGATGGAGTATTGACTAAGGGGGGTGATACATATCACCATAGTATTATTGTTGAAGTTGTGATACAATTGACCTTTGACACTTTGTAATAATACTATGACACTGTATAACAATGATCGAGACCCATATTTTCTCATTGTTATAGCTACGGATCTTCAACAGCGGTGATGCTAAACTTACAACCTTTGGGATCATTGGAGTACTTGGAAGTGACGAAGATTTCGAGGAATGTTGAAGATTAGACATATGGAATAGGAGCTACTAAAGTTTCTTTATCTTTTTTGTATTCCATATGTATTGATAGTTTTGTCACTAAAATTGGCAAAGGGGGAGATTGTTAGAGCATTGCTCGGTCGAACTCGCATGCGTTTCTATCTCAAGCATGTTTGTCAATATTAGTGATCAAAACTATGAGTCTTGATTTCTAGTCTATTATAGCTAAGTCTCGGACTAGGATAGAAAGTGTAGTTGAGCTCAAGGAATTCATGGTGATTCATCATACAAGTAGAAGAACTACTAAAGGAACCAGTGGAACTTCTCTACAAAAAGGTATGTGAAGACTTGAACTTATCTATCACTCGAAAGTCTATCTACTCTATCTCCTACTGTTTGAGACAAGAAGTCGTATGTTATATATATAGACTTGGATTATACACATTTTGTATTTCGAGCCGAGTATACCTCGCCTATCTATATCTCGAAATATATGTTGGTAAGCTTTTCGCTTCGATCAAGTTTGTCTTTACCTAGTGACGAAAGTCATGATATGTTTCAATCATCTTGAAAATTGCTTTGACGAGAAATGGTGTAACAACTATATAACGTCCTCTAAGAATGTTTCAATGATTGAAATGAGAGTTTATATTACATAACCAATGGTGGACATAAGCATTATTGTGGAAACACATTTATGTATAAGTCTTATTCCTTGAACCAAAGTTTGCGAACTTTGTTGATCAAGAGAACCGGAAGAATGGCGTGATCCAAGTCCGCGAACTGCCGAAGTTCTCAAACTCGCGAATTTCTGTTGGAGTTGACAAACTATTTGTGTGAAGCTAAGTCCGCGAACTCAGTCCGCGAACCGGCGAATTTCTCATACCCGAGAATTTCTGCTGGAGTTTGTAAACTCTTCCCGGTAACTTAAGTCCGCGAACCTAGTCTGCGAACTTGAGAAGGTTATATATCTGAAGATGATTTCTGAACTTAAACTTAAAAATACTAAGGAATGCAGTTTGCAAACCGTGGCTATAAAAGTTCATGAACCGATTCAAGTGAATCAAATCATCTTTGCTTCAATTGTGTCTTGTGTAGTACATAAGATTTCCTTGTGATTGAACAACTCTCTAACTAGTTCATTTGAAGTCATTTGAACTAGTTATGGTGAAGAAGAATGTGGTTCATATGAAATGCTCATATGGATAACCATTTGTTAACTATTATTGAACCAACAAGTGCATACGTTTGGGTACGGTTAACAAACCTAGAAACGTGCATTGTCAAGTGTGTGTAACAAGCTAAGTTTTCGATCTAACGGTTGAGAAATATTAGCTTTAATCTAAATCAGGTTTTCATCTAACGGTGGATGTTGATTGCTTTGTTACCAAGGTAACTTAATGTCAAACCCTGATTTGAAAGACTATATAAAGGAGACATCTATTATTGTGCATAACTAATCCCCACACCTTAAGTGTGATACTAGTGTGCGTGCTAGAGTCGTTTATCCTTTAACCTTTGGTTTTCTTCTTCTAAAACCAGGTTAACGACTTAAAGACGTCATTGGGATTGTGAAGCCAGACCGATACTACTTTTATCGTAGTTGTGTGATCTGATCTTGTATCTTCTATTGTATGAGTACAATCAGATTGATTGGCTTGAGATTGATATCTCTGATAGGCAAGATATAAAAATTAATCACAAACATCTTCGTCTCATTGTTTGTGATTCCGCAACATCTTGTTTCGCTACCATACGATTAAGATTGTTGTGAGGTGATTGGTAACTCTAGGCTGTTCTTCGGGATTATAAGACCGGATTATCAATTGGTTCTTGTTCACCTTTATTATTATCAAAAGATGGAACAAAATATTTTAGGGTTTATCTGTGGGAGACAGATTAATCCTTCGATAGACTTGATCCTTGGATATTGGTCTTTGGTACCACCCAAGTTATTCCTTGTGTTTGATTAAAGACTCAATGATTTCTATTAGCTTGAGTAAATCAAAACAAGAGAGAGATATTAACTCCTTGATATACTTTTACCTAGATTGAGTCTGAATGTCTAGTTGATTCTCTAGAAAGTATTTAGGAGTTTGTCCATATAGATTGCTAAGCGAAATATATGGGTGGTGTTGTTGCTAAGCGACATATAGATTTCGGAGTTAGTCTATATGGGTGGTGTTGTTAGACCCTCTCTTTTTCAATTAGCTTGAATCTAAATCAGGTTTTCATCTAACGGTGGATATTGATTGCTTTGTTACCAAGGTAACTTAATTGAAAACCCTGATTTGAAAGATTATATAAAGGACACATCTAGTATTGTGAAAAACTAATCCCCACACCTTATGTGTGATACTAGTTTGCGTGCTAGAGTCGTTTCTCCGTTAGCCTTTGGTATTCTTCTTCTAAAACCAGGTTAACGACTTAGAGACTTATTTGGGATTGTGAAGCCATACCGATACTACTTTTATCGTAGTTGTGTGATCTGATCTTGTATCTTCTATCGTATGAGTACAATCAGATTGATTGGCTTGAGATTGATATCTCCGATATGCAAGATATAAAAAGTAATCACAAACATCTTCGTCTCATTGTTTGTGATTCCGCAACATCTTGTTTCGCTACCATACGATTAAGATTGTTGTGAGGTGATTGATAACTCTAGGTTGTTCTTCGGGATTATAAGACCGGATTATTAATTGGTTCTTGTTCACCTTGATTATTATCAAAATACGGAACAAAATCTTTTAGGGTTTATCTGTGGGAGACAGATTAATCTTTCGATAGACTTGTCTGTGTGAGACAGATTTGTTTATTCTCAAAGCCTGCAATTTTGGGTCGTAGCAACTCTTAGTTGTGGGCGAGATCAACTAAGGGAATCAAGTGCGCAGTATCCTGCTGGGATCAGAGGCGTAGGGAGTACAACTATACCTTGGATCAGTGGGAGACTGATTGGGGTTCAAATACAGTCCAGTCTGAAGTTAGATTGGAGTAGGATAGTGTCTGTAGCGGCTTAATACAGTGTGTGTTCAATCTGGACTAGATCCCGGGGTTTTTCTGCATTTGCGGTTTCCTCGTTAACAAATTTTTTGGTGTCTGTGTTATTTCAATTTCCGCATTATATTGTTTTATCTTTATAAGTAAAATAATACAGGTTGTGCGTTAGATCAACAATTAGAGTAATCCAACCTTTGGTTGTTGATTGTCATTGATTGATCCTTGGATATTGGTCTTTGGTACCATCCAAGTTATTCCTTATGTTTGATTAAAGACTCGATGATTTCTATTAGCTTGAGTAAATCAAAAAAAGAGAGAGATATTAACTCCTTGAGATACTTTTACCTAGATTGAGTCTGATTGTCTAGTTGATTCTCTAGAAAGTATTTCGGAGTTAGTCCATATAGATTGCTAAGCGAAATATATGGGTGGTGTTGTTGTTAAGAGACATATAGATTTCGGAGTTAGTCCATATGGGTGGTGTTGTTAGACCCTCGCCTTTTCAATTAGCTTGAATATAAATCAGGTTTTCATCTAACGGTGGATATTGATTGCTTTGTTACCAAGGTAACTTAATTGAAAACCCTGATTTGAAAGATTATATAAAGGACACATTTAGTATTGTGCAAAACCAATCCCCACACCTTATGTGTGATACTGGTTTGCGTGCTAGAGTCGTTTATCCGTTAACCTTTGGTTTTCTTTTTCTAAAACCAGGTTAACGACTTAGAGACTTATTTGGGATTGTGAAGCCAGACCGATACTACTTTTATCGTAGTTGTGTGATCTGATCTTGTATCTTCTATCGTATGAGTACAATCAGATTGATTGGCTTAAGATTGATATCTCCGATAGGAAAGATATAAAAAGTAATCACAAACATCTTCGTCTCATTGTTTGTGATTTCGCAACATCTTGTTTCGCTACCATACGATTAAGATTGTTGTGAGATGATTGATAACTCTAGGTTGTTCTTCGGGATTATAAGACCGGATTATTAATTGGTTCCTGTTCACCTTGATTATTATCAAAATACGGACAAAATCTTTTATGGTATATCTGTGGGAGACAGATTAATCCTTCGATAAACTTGTCCGTGTGAGACAGATTTGTTTATTGTCAAAGCCTGCGATTTTGGTTCTAGAAACTCTTAGTTGTGGGCGAGATCAACTAAGGGAATCAAGTGCGCAGTATCCTGCTGGGATCAGAGGTGTAGGGAGTACAAATATACCTTGGATCAGTGGGAGACTAATTGGGGTTCAAATACAGTCCAGTTCGAAGTTAGTTTGGAGTAGGATAGTGTCTGTAGCGGCTTAATACAGTGTGTGTTCAATCTGGACTAGATCTCGGGGTTTTTCTGCATTTGCGGTTTCCTCGTTAACAAAATTTCTAGTGTCTGTGTTATTTCAATTTCCGCATTGTATTGTTTTATCTTTATAATTAAAATAATACAGGTTGTGCGTTAGATCAACAATTAGAGTAATCCAACCTTTGGTTGTTGATTGTCATTGATTGATCCTTGGATATTGGTCTTTAGTACCATCCAAGTTATCCCTTGTGTTTGATTGAAGACTCGATGATTTCTATTAGCTTGAGTAAATCAAAACAAGAGAGAGATATTAACTCCTTGAGATACTTTTACCTAGATTGAGTCTGACTGTCTAGTTGATTCCCTAGAAAGTATTTCGGAGTTAGTCCATATAGATTGCTAAGCGAAATATATGGGTGGTGTTGCTGCTCAGCGACATATAGATTTCGGAGTTAGTCCATATGGGTGGTGTTGTTAGACCCTCGCTTTTTCAATTAGCTTGAATCTAAATCAGGTTTTCATCTAACGGTGGATATTGATTGCTTTGTTACCAAGGTAACTTAATTGAAAACTGGTTTAGTTTTTGATGATGTTGTAATAATGAAGGTTCAAACTCTCGGATTTGTGAAGGATAATTTTTTAGACTTAATAAAAAAGATAAATATATACAATAAAATATTAACAATGGTGAGAGGTACTGAGACTAATGATTCGGCCAATCTTCATAAAATAGGGCTCAATGAATTATTCTCGACAATAATCGCTCAAAACATAAGTTATATGGACTCTTATTTTGCCAAAGTAGATTCTCAAAAAATTGATTGTAAATGTTTAGCATGGAACATCAAATCACCTAAGCTAAGCATGACCCATCTAATCAAATAACAACCAATTTCATCAAATCATATTTCAATTAATTTTTAATGCAAAAGTCTTAAAAATAATTAATAAAATTACCCATGTATGAAGATCGGCCTCCTCCGTCGTCCCAGTGTTGGGTTTTATCTCATCATCGCAAACATACTCTCAAATTAATTATGGCTCAAAAATGGTTTACAATGGTGAAAAATGGAGAAAATCGGGAAAATCGGGAAACTGCAACGTTTATAGGCGTTACAGACTCCACTATTACAGAACGATAAAAACGAAGTGTTGCGAATAACTGCTGCAAATGAAGGCAAACTACGACAGTTATTAAACGACTGTCTTGGCAAGTCTGTTCTTCATATTCATCACGAACAGCAGCAGCAGCAGAGAGAATTCGTGATTCTTCCTCTACAGCTTCCTCTCTTCTCCTCCCAACTCTCGAAAACCCCTTCTAATCAACCACAGTAGACTATTTATACACAGCAGGACTTCGAATCTCCTCTAATAACTCCAAAAATCTACGTGATAAATAAAAAATATTTTCACGGGATTATTCCCTTCTTTTCTGATCACGCGTCTGCAGCATTCAAAACTTTCCTAAACTATGTGGATGTGATATATATGATTACCCTGTGAATATATTCTTTCCATGTTCTCATAAGATACGTATTCTCTGCTTTAACTTCAAAATTTTCCATTCCCTATGTCACTTAGAATCGTATCACTGACGGACCTACAGCTGGGCTAAAGGGGCTTTAGCCCGGGTAGGCTTCCCAGTGCACAAGCCAAAGAATTTTTTTTTTTGCTCGACCAAGGCTTCTAGCCCGGGCCTTAAAAGAAAATTTATCTTTCCTGGGTCCGTCCCTGAATCGTATCATATCTTCCCTTTAATACGTGCATGAGTCAACTGCCTTCCCTGTTTGAGTGAAACAGGCTGTTTGCAATCTAATCTCGTGAAAAAAAACTCACATAAAATCTCGTCCAATTCTGCTCCACAAATGTTGCAGACAATAACTAAATTTCTCGCCAATTCAAATTTTCAAATGATGAAGAAGGGTTGCCCCTTAACCAAAGCTGGGGCGCGAATAGCAATTTGGGTGGAAATAGTAATTTTCTGGGTTCCTCCGGTACATTTCTGGGACGCTTCCAGTGCATTTATGAGGTGCCTCCAGTACATTATCCTGGGGTGTAAAACACTACTTTTCGAGCTCATTTCGCCGCAAAGGCTTATTTCTCTAAAAAACATCTACAAAAACACAAAATAACACAATAAGTACTTAATCGAGTCTAACAATACAGAATATTGAGAACAAAATAGACACATAAATGCGTCTATCAAATACCCCAAACTTATTATTTGCTAGTCCTCGAGCAAAAATAAAATCCTAACTCACTAGGTGTCCCTAGTGACCGAGTTAATCTCGTGAGGGTTTATCAGAGGTGTACCCACAAAACCTTTACTCCAGACCCTAGCTATTTATGTCGAACCTTGGAAGGCACTAAAGAATCTCCTTGGTTGGCTTACTTATTGATTATGGGAGGAAGAACCCTGATACGAAATTCCAATTGTTGTACACGAGTTTGCACTCAAGCATACTAAAATTCATATAAAGTGACAGAGCTCTACTCAGATAGTTGCACTATGGACATCATATTCGGAGTCAAACTAATCATATGGATAGAAAAATGAGATGGAAATAGAAAAATGTAGATGGTTTTGATGTTAACCAAATGATCGATGTTTCACATATCTGTCTGAAGGCCACTGCCAGAATGAACCTATCCTAATGGACTGAGATACCGATCTGACTAATATCAACACAACTGGCATATACAAGGGAACCAGTGGTCAACAACTTAAATCTAGATCAACAAACTGGCAAATACAAGGGAACCAGCAGTTGACTACACAGAACAATAACCATTTTTTTTTTAACTTAACGGCATGAATAGATATTTTTGATCCAAGCACATGCTTCTTGTCAGCAGATTACACGATAGTTCCCACGGATCCTACATTCCACGCTTGCTTAGGTGACGGAAACAGGGAGAACACACGCATATTGCTATCCAAGTGTTAATACTTATTCCGATTGGTCTAACTGGTCAGGTTTTTTTTTTTTTAACTCAGTCACTCTAATTCACCCTAGCAGTGGTAACAACTTGAATCGTGTGCCCCACCTAATCACTTAGAGAAACATAGTTTAAAATGAAAAAAAAAATGAAAAGGACTCAACGAGATATGGTGCAACTATCATGTTATTTCTAACACCTGAGCTATGTGCTTTTATGAATAGACTCTTTCGATGTTTCCATCTAATCAGATTGGTTCCTCAACTCCTATAACCAAGATGTTCACATCCACTTAGATTGGTTAGTGCAAACCTTAATAGGCATAAATTTCTAGGCTCTGGAGTTTAATAATTGCAACTAAAAAGTTTCTCCCATACCCCCAAACTTAAATCTAACATTGTCCTCAATGTTCTAAAGATGAAACTAAAAGCATGAACAAGGAGAAACTGTTACCATTTGAAGCGAAAGAGTTAAGGAAAGATATTACCGTGTTGCATGAGCATGGGATACCTCCCAAGAAGTGCTAAGTTTAAAGTCTTCAGCCAGACTTAGAAAAGGATTGGTCAACTCGAACCATAAAGTAACAGTCGAAATAACTGTGGGTCTTCAAAACCAAATAGAGATGACCATAGGAAACTGCAGTGAACCAAGAAAATGGACAAGAATAACATGCCCTTACCTAGATTCCTGAAAACTATCGCTAATTTCGGTTCAGGTTCTATGAAAGGGTCTAAATAGAGTATTTTCATTGGATGCGTTTCTTCATAGATGGGATCCGAATCACTAGGTCTTTGAGTCTGTAAAAACTCAAATGCGAACTTAGAATCACGAAGTAATAACCTAAATAATTGTGGATCCTCTAAGTCAATCAGATATGACTTACATAGTTGACCACAGTGAGAGTAGTGGTCATTCTTAGGAAAATGTGTCGATTATATTAACCTAAAGTACTTAGGCTTAGTCTCAGAACTTAATATTCGACTCACTTGAAACGTTCCCACAGTTGGAAGAAAACTATTTGGTGGGAAAACAAAGTCAATCTGGGTATCATAGCCTGGGCAAACCACATCAACCAGAGGATGGGTTTCTAATAACTGAACTCCTTCATGGACATCATTAGGCTCGGAAAAACGAGTATTAAGGTAATCTTGTAAAATGGTCGAGGCACAGATATCAAGTCCTAAGTGTGGGGACTTTCTGAGAGTTAAAGGTAAGGCACTAGGGAAGTGATAATCACCCCCAAACTTAGAGTTTTCAGTGTATCTAGATAGACCTCTAATTATTTCTTGAATTCCCGTATATTCAGAGTCCTTAAAATATTCAAGAGATTCTTCTAAGTTATTATCAGGTAGTGCATCTTTACTCATCTCTACGGGTCTATCTTCTTCTTCCAAGACTATTGTTTCTAAGTCGCTAGACTCTAAAACAGTATTTTCGAAATGAACCCGTTCCTCTAAACCACTATCGGCTTCGTAATCAAAAGGAAAAACTACATCGTCTAAAACGGTGGTATCCCTAATCAAATCCTCGTCTTTTTGAATAGGTGAATAATCATAAAAATTATTTGGATTTGAACTAGAAATAATATAATCACTATACAGCTCAATTGGATTACTAGACTCCTGATCACTATGCCTACATATTTCAGATTCTTCATTACTGCTATCATCATCATCATAGTACGAAGATGATTGAACCTTATCAAAATAAGTAGTGTCTTTTATTCTAACCTCGTCCTCTAAATTAGGCAAATATTCACTATTTACATCAAGGGTAAAATTGGAAACACTATTTTGGAAATTTAGATCTTTTAGAGAAGTTCTATTCTGGGTCTCTAACAAAAGATTTTGGGCCGACTCACATGAACTCCTGACGTAATCTAGGAAATCAGGTAAAGAAAGTTCACTCATTGCATTATTTTCGTCCATAACTAAGTTATTCATTTCAGCGAACTTACGTGTTGTCCCCGGCAGCGGCGCCAATTTGATTTAGTATTTGATGATGTTGTAATAATGAAGGTTCAAACTCTCGGATTTGTGAAGGATAATTTTTTAGACTTAATAAAAAAGATAAATATATACAATAAAATATTAACAATGGTGAGAGGTACTGGGACTAATGATTCGGCCAAACTTCATAAAATAGAGCTCAATGAATTATTCTCGACAATAATCGCTCAAAACATAAGTTATATGGACTCTTATTTTGCCAAAGTAGATTCTCAAAAAATTGATTGTAAATGTTTAGCATGGAACATCAAATCACCTAAGCTAAGCATGACCCATCTAATCAAATAACAACCAATTTCATCAAATCATGTTTCAATTAATTTTTTATGCAAAAGTCTTAAAAAGAATTAATAAAATTACCCATGTATGAAGCTCGGCCTCCTCCATCGTCCCAGTGTTGGGTTTTAGCTCATCATCGCAAACATACTCTCAAAATATTTAATTGTGGCTCAAAAATGGTTTACAATGGTGAAAAATGGAGAAAGATCGGGAAACTACAACGTTTATAAGCGTTACAGACTCCACTATTACAGAACGATAAAAAGGAAGTGTTGCGAATAACTACTGCAAATGAAGGCAAACTATGACAGTTATTAAACGACTGTCTTGGCAAGTCCGTTCTTCATGTTCTTCATCCTCATCACGAACAGCAGCAGCAGCAGAGAGAATTCGTGATTCTTCCTCTGCAGCTTCCTCTCTTCTCCTCCCAACTCTCGAAAACCCCTTCCAATCAACCACAGTAGACTATTTATACACAGCAGGACTTCGAATCTCCTCTAATAACTCCAAAAATCTCCGTGATAAATAAAAAATATTTTCACGGGATTATTCCCTTCTTTTCTGATCACGCGTCTGCAGCATTCAAAACTTTCCTAAACTCTGTGGATGTGATATATATGATTACCCTGTGAATATATTCTTTCCCTGTTCTCATAAGATACGTATTCTCTGCTTTAACTTCAAAATTTTCCATTCCCTGTGTCACTTAGAATCGTATCATATCTTCCCATTAATACGTGCATGAGTCAACTACCTTCCCTGTTTGAGTGAAACAGGCTATTTGCAATCTAATCCCGTGAAAAAAAACTCACATAAAATATCGTCCAATTCTGCTCCACAAAATGTTGCAGACAATAACTAAATTTCTCGCCAATTCGAATTTTCAAATGATGAAGAAGGGTTGCCCCTTAACCAAAGCTGGGGTGCGAATAGCAATTTGGGTGGAAATAGTAATTTTTCTGGGTTCCTCCGGTACATTTCTGGGACGCTTCCGGTGCATTTATGAGGTGCCTCCGGTACATTATCCTCGGGTGTAAAACACTACTTAATCGAGCTCATTTCGCCGCAAAGGCTTATTTCTCTAAAAACATCTACAAAAACACAAAATAACACAATAAGTACTTAATCGAGTCTAACAATACAGAATATTGAGAACAAAATAGACACATAAATGCGTCTATCAAAAACCCTGATTTGAAAGATTATATAAAGGACACAACTAGTATTGTGCAAAACCAATCCCCACACCTTATGTGTGATACTGGTTTGCGTGCTAGAGTCGTTTCTCGGTTAACCTTTGGTTTTATTCTTCTAAAACCAGGTTAACGACTTAGAGACTTATTTGGGATTGTGAAGCCAGACCGATACTACTTTTATCGTAGTTGTGTGATCTGATCTTGTATCTTCTATCGTATGAGTACAATCAGATTGATTGGCTTGAGATTGATATCTCCGATAGGCAAGATATAAAAAGTAATCACAAACATCTTCGTCTCATTGTTTGTGATTCCGCAACATCTTGTTTCGCTACCATACGTTTAAGATTGTTGTGAGGTGATTGATAACTCTAGGCTGTTCTTCGGGATTATAATATCGGATTATCAATTGGTTCCTGTTCACCTTGATTATTATCAAAAGACGGAACAAAATCTTTTATGGTTATCTGTGGGAGACAGATTAATCCTTCGATAAACTTGTCTGTGTGAGACAGATTTTTTTATTGTCAAAGCCTGCGATTTTGGTTCGTAGCAACTCTTAGTTGTGGGCGAGATCATCTAAGGGAATCAAGTGCGCAGTATCCTGCTGGGATCAGAGGTGTAGGGAGTACAACTGTACCTTGGATCAGTGGGAGACTGATTGGGGTTCAAATACAGTCCAGTCCGAAGTTAGATTGGAGTAGGATAGTGTCTGTAGCGGCTTAATACAGTGTGTGTTCAATCTGGACTAGATCCCGGGGGTTTTCTGCATTTGCGGTTTCCTCGTTAACAAAATTTCTGGTGTCTGTGTTATTTCAATTTCCGCATTATATTGTTTTATCTTTATAATTAAAATAATACAGGTTGTGCGTTAGATCATCAATTAGAGTAATTCAACCTTTGGTTGTTGATTGTCATTGATTGATCCTTGGATATTGGTCTTTGATACCATCCAAGTTATTCCTTGTGTTTGATTAAAAACTCGATGATTTCTATTAGCTTGAGTAAATCAAAACAAGAGAGAGATATTAACTCCTTGAGATACGTTTACCTAGATTGAGTCTGACTGTCTAGTTGATTCTCTAGAAAGTATTTCGGAGTTAGTCCATATAGATTGCTAAGCGAAATATATGGGTGGTGTTGTTGCTAAGCGACATATAGATTTCGGAGTTAGTCCATATGGGTGGTGTTGTTAGACCCCCACTTTTTCAAATAGCTTGAATCTAAATCAGGTTTTCATCTAACGATGGATACTGATTGCTTTGTTACAAAGGTAACTTAATTGAAAACCCTGATTTGAAAGATTATATAAAGGACACATCTAGTATTGTGCAAAACCAATCCCCACACTTTATGTGTGATACTGGTTTGCGTGCTAGAGTCGTTTCTCCGTTAAACTTTGGTTTTCTTCTTCTAAAACCATGTTAACGATTTAGAGACTTATTTGGGATTGTGAAGCCAGACCGATACTACTTTTATCGTAGTTGTGTGATCTGATCTTGTATCTTCTATCGTATGAGTACAATCAGATTGATTGGCTTGAGATTGATATCTCCGATAGGAAATATATAAAAAGTAATCACAAACATCTTCGTATCATTGTTTGTGATTCCGAAACATCTTGTTTCGCTACCATACGATTAAGATTGTTGTGAGGTGATTGATAACTCTAGGATATTCTTCGGAATTATAAGAACGGATTATCAATTGGTTCCTGTTCACCTTGATTATTATCAAAATACGGAACAAAATCTTTTAGGGTTTATCTGTGGGAGACAGATTAATCCTTCGATAAACTTGTCTATGTGAGACAGATTTGTTTATTGTCAAAGCCTACGATTTTGGGTCGTAGCAACTCTTAGTTGTGGGCGATATCAACTAAGGGAATCCAGTGCGCAGTATCCTGCTGGGATCAGAGGCGTAGGGAGTACAACTATACCTTGGATCAGTGGGAGACTGATTGGGGTTCAAATACAGTCCAGTCCGAAGTTAGATTGGAGTAGGATAGTGTCTATAGCGTCTTAATACAGTGTGTGTTCAATCTGGACTAGATCCCGGGGTTTTTATGCATTTGCGGTTTCCTCGTTAACAAAATTTCTGGTGTCTGTGTTATTTCAATTTCCGCATTATATTGTTTTATCTTTATAATTAAAATAATACAAGTTGTGCATTTAGATCATCAATTAGAGTAATCCAACCTTTGGTTGTTGATTGTCATTGATTGATCCTTGGATATTGGTCTTTGGTACCATCCAAGTTATTCCTTGTGTTTGATTAGAACTCACAGTCCCTGCTTGAGTAAATCAAATCAAGAGAGAGATATAAACTTGTTGATATACTTTTAATTGATTGAATCTTGTTGATTCTCTTAAAAGTATATTCGAGTTTGTCCATACAGATTGCTAACCGAAATATTGGGTGGTGTTGTTAGACCCACGCTTTTTCACTTACGTCTCTGAATCCCAGCAGAACTCTACGCACTTGATTCCATTAGCTGATCTAACCCATAACTAAGAGTTGTTACGAACCAAAGTCGAAGACTTGATAAACCAATCTTTCTCACACAGAAAAGTCTGTTGTATAGATAAATCTGTCTCCCACAGATAAACTTATAAGTTTTGTTCCGTGTTTTTATATATCAAGGTGAACAGGAACCAATTGATATACCGGACTTATATTCCCGAAGAACAGCCTAGAAATATCAATCACCTCATAATAATCTTAATCGTATGGTAGCGAAACAAGATATTGTGGAATCACAAACGATGAGACGAAGATGTTTGTGACTAATTTTTATCTTGCCTATCGGAGATTAAATCTCGAGCAAATCTTAGATAAGATAGTACTCAATCACGATAGAAACAACAAGATCATAACACGCAAATACAGAGAAAATAGTTGGGTCTGGCTTCACAATCCTAATGAAGTCTTCAAGTCGTTAACAAAGGCGAATCGACTCTAGTCGCAACTAGTATCACACGGGGGGTGTGGGGATTAGGTTTCCCAGTTGCTAGATTTCTCCTTTATATAATATTAAAATCAGGGTTTGCAATCAATGTTAGCTTGGTAACAAAGCATTCAATATTTACCGTTAGATTAAAACCTGATTAGACTCACGCTAATATCTTTCAACCGTTAAATCGAACTTAGCTTGTTACACACGAATGAAAAGTGACTTCATTTAGATATGAGTAACTTTACCTAAATGGGTGCACCTTTGTTGGCTCAACAATAGTTAACCAAGGTTAGCCACATGAACACTTTCATATTAACCATATTCATCTTAACCATAACTAGTTCAAATGACTGAAATGAAACTAGTTCTAGAGTTATTCAATTATTTATTTTCTCATAGAAGTATACAAGACACAATTGAAACAAATTCGATTTTGATTCACTAGAATCAAGTCATGAACATTATAGCCATGGTTTGAAAAAGATTGCATTCCTTATTATATAAATGTATTAGTTCATGAACAAACCGATTTTAGAACATTATACACTCAAGTATGCAAACGGGTACGCATACCTTAGTGGCCGGACTAAGTTTGGGTTCGCCAGTACACGAACTGGTAAGCATACCTTCCAAACTCAGCAGAAATTCCCGGAACTGAACCTCACGTCAGTACTTGTACCGGTATGCGTACAAGGTTCCCGTATTTTCACTAAACCAACCAGTACGCGTACGAGTATGCATACCATTGTTCCTGGACTTGGATTACATATATGCAAGTACGCATACTATGCTTATATCCAATTGTTCGAAACTCTCATTTCGACGATTGAAACATTATTGGAAGACGACAATAGCTGTCTCACACAAACTATTGGCTTCAAAGCAATTTTCAAGTGATCAAATGATCAATACGAAATATTCCGAGTCTACATCAAATGATTGTCTCACACAAATCATGTAAGATGTGTTAGAGCACTGCTCGGTCGAACTCGCATGCGTTGCTATATCAAGCATGTTTGTCAATGTTAGTGATCAAAACTATAAGTCTTGATTTCTAGTCTATTATAGCTAAGTCTCAGACTAGGATAGTAAGTGTAGTTGAGCTCAAGTACTTCATGGCGATTCATCATACAAGTGGAAGAACTACTCAAGGAACCGGTGGAACTTCTCTATAAAAAGGTATGTGAAGACTTGAACTTATCTGCCACTCAAAAGTCTATCTATTCTATCTCCTACTTATTGAGACAAAAGTCGTATGCTATATATATATATACTTAGATTACACACATTTGATATTTAGAGCCGAGTATACCTCGCCTATCTATATCTCGAAATATGTGTTGGTAAGCGTTTCGCTTCGACCATGTTTTTCTTTACCTAGTGACGCAAGTCATGATATATTTCAATCACTTTGAAAATTGCTTTGACGAGAAATAGTGTAACAACTATATAACTTCCTCTAAGAATGTTTCAATGATTGGAATAAGAGTTTAGATTACATAACCATAATGGACATAAATATGTTGTGGAAACACATATGTGCATAAGTCTTATACTGGAGAATGGCTAGTAGCCAAGTCCGCGAACTGCCGAAATTCTCAAACCAGAGAATTTCGGCTGAGTTAACAAATTGTTGCGTGAGCCAAGTCCGCGAACCCAGTCCGCGAACTGGTGAATCTCTCGAACCCGAGAATTTCTGCTGGAGTTTGAAAACTCTTTCCAGTACTTCAAGTCCGCGAACCTAGTCTGCGAACTTGTGAAGGTTATATATCTGAAGATGATTTCTGAACTTAAACTTATAAAGACTAAGGAATGCTTTTGCAAACCGTGGCTATAAAGTTCATGAACCGATTCATGTGAATTAAATCATCTTTGCTTCAATTGTGTCTTGTGTAGTACATGATATTTCCTTGCAATTGAACAACTCTCTAACTAGTTCATATGAGTCATTTGAACTAGTTATGGTGAAGAAGAAAAATGGTTGGTCTGAAATGCTCAAATGGCTAACCTTTTGGTTGACTATTATTGAACCAATAATGTACGCGTTTGGGTGCGGTTAACAAACCTAGGTTTCTGCATTTCATTTGTGTATAACAAGCTGAGATTTTGATCTAACGGTTGAGATATATTAGCTTGAATCTAAATCAGGTTTTCATCTAACGGTGGATAGTGTTTGCTTTATGAGCAAGGAGAAACCCTGATTTGAAAGACTATATAAAAGAGACATCTAGCCTTGTGCAAGACTAATCCCCACACCTTACATGTGATATTAGTTTGCGTGCTAGAGTCGGTTCTCCTTTAACCTTTGGTTTTGTTCTTCTAAAACCAGGTTAACGACTTAAAGACTTCATTGGGATTGTGAAGCCAGACCAATACTACTTTTATCGTAGTTGTGTGTTCTGGTCTTGCATCTTCTATCGTACGAGTACAATCAAATTGATTGGCTTGAGATTTGATATCTCCGATAGGCAAGATATAAAAATAATCACAGACATCTTCGTCTCATCGTTTGTGATTCCACAGAGTCTTGTTTCGCTATCATACGATTAAGATTGTTGTGAGGTGATTGATTAATCTAGGCTGTTCTTCGGGAATATAAGACCGGATTAGCAATTGGTTTCTGTTCACCTTGATTTTATATCAAAAGACGAAACAAAAACTTTAGGGTTTTTCTGTGGGATACAGATTGATCCTTTGATAGACTTGTATGGGTGAGACAAATTTGTTTATTTTTAAAGCCTGCGATTTTTGGTCGTAGCAACTGTTAGTTGTGGGTGAGATCATCTAAGGGAATCAAGTGCGTAGTATCCTGCTTGGATCAGAGGCGTAGGGAGTAAAACTGTATCTTGGATCAGTGGGAGACTGATTGGGGTTCAACTACAGTCTAGTCCTAAGTTAGATTGGAGTAGGATAGTGTTTTTAGCGGCTTAATACAGTGTGTGTTCAGTCTGGACTAGGTCCCGGGATTTTTATGCATTTGCGGTTTCCTCGTTAACAAAATTCTGGTGTTTGTGTTATTTCTATTTCCGCATTATATTGTTTATCTTTGTAATTGAAATAATACAGGTTGTGTGTTGTAGATCATCAATTAGAATATCCAACCTTTCGTTGTTGATTTACATTGATTGATCCTTGGATATTGGTCTTTGGTGCCACCCAAGTTATTCCTTGTATTTGATTAAAGACTCGTTGATTTCTATTAGCTTGAGTAAACCAAATCAAGAGAGAGATATTAACTCCTCGATATACTTTAATCTTGATTGAGTCTGACTATCTAGTTGATTCTTTAGCAAAGTATATTGGAGTTAGTCCATACAGATTGCTAAGCGAAATATTGGGTGGTGTTGTTAGACCCCCGCTTTTTCAATTCGTATCAGAGAAGGAAAACACGTTCAAGACCTTACAAGTCTGTGTTTGTAGTGATCTGATTATGGACGAGTCTATCTCTAATAACGTACCAGTTCAGAAATTACCAGATGATTCTAAAAGCTTGGATTTACCTGAGAGAACTATCACATCTAAGTCAATATCTAAACATTCTCTTGATGTAAAAACTGTTGATTGGGAAACTCTCTTAGAAGAACAGTTGGATGAAATTTCTGATGAAGGTGATTCAGATATTGATAGAGATGTTGTTGAGGATGTCTCAGAGTATGTTAAGTTTTTGGATTCGTGGAAGATGAAGAAGATTACAACTTCTCATGTCTCACCTGTTCTGACTCCTCTCTGTCGAGAAAACAAGAAATTGAGAAGATGTTACGCATGTGTTTATTTTTCGAATCGTTCTAACGAACCGATCCTCAAGGGTTCTGAGGAAAACCTATGTATGAAGTCATTTGTATGTGATAATCTTTATCAAAAGTACTTACTTTTTGTTGGAAGAGAAACTTGCTAAATATGAATCAAGGTTTAACTCTCAACAAATTAGTTTTGATGACAGAGAAAGTACTTGTCTCGCTCGAGAAAAACGCCTTGAGGATGATTTAGCTGCTGCTCTTGATAAAATCAAGATGTTGGAAGATGAATTGAAAAAGTTCAATACTAGTTCAAGTAAATTAACCACTATGCTAGGAGCAAGTAAAAATCATCGTGATACACGAGGATTGGGCTATAAGGGAATAGATGCTCCAAGTATTAGCAAAGAGGTAAAATTTGTCAAGGCTAGTGATTCTTCTCAACAAAAGGTTTCCACTTATGGAAAAAGTGAAACACCTTCACCGGAAATTAAGGTTCGAAAAAGCAAAGAATATCAACCTCCAAAGTCAGCACATACGGATCGGGGTAAGAATATTCCTTATGTTTGCCACTATTGCGGAAATAAAGGTCACCTGGAAAGGAGATGTCATTTTCGTATAAGGAATAATAAACTTCATGATGTTCTTGTTTGGGCATCACAAGAAGTTGTGAAACCAAGATCATATACTAAGGCTAACCCCCTTAACATTATAGGTTGTAACTTTCCAACCTTTAGGCAAAGGAATCGTTGTTGTGATAAACCTATATTGCCAATAAACGTTATACGAAGCCTTTTCATAATCGTAATGATTATCAAAAGGATAACTTCGTAAATACGAAGACAATATCCGATGCTCCCAATTGGAGAAATACTAACTTGCAAAAGAATAGTCAATCTCATTCTCTTCCGAGAAATCTTGAAGAGAGTAATGGGGAGAAGGTTCCGGTTGTTCCTAAACGCACTCAGAAGTGGGTACCAAAGAAAGCTAATGATTTTTTGAGTTTGAAAAGGAATGATCTTCCAGAAAATTCCATGACTATGGAGAAGGCAGTATCCATGATGTTGGAACTTAACAAGTTTTTTGGGAAAATAGAATTGGATGTGAAAGGCTCTAAAAGTGATCCCTTTCATGATAATCCAAAGGTCAATTGTGGTGAACAAGACATTGTTCACCCCAACACAACTTGATTGTGTTTTAAGTGCATCCTCACCAAGGAATGCCCTGTTATGTATACGGTGAGGGAAGCACGAAAAGTGGGGCGCACATATTATGTTCGGTAAGGCTGTAGAATTCAATTGGATTCATCTAAAAAGGTATGTCTATAAACTTGAGCAAGATTTGTGCTTTTATTTGTTTAGAGAACTTATAATGATTCACGTACCTTTTTTATTGTTCTTTTCTACCTAACTTGATTTGTGTTTAAGGTTCTTAAACGTTTAGGTTTGAAAATAGTAGTTCGGGATGTTTGGACTTCATGGTACACCTACAAGGTATGCATAACATCTTTTAAAATCAAAATCCAGGGGTTTAAGTTCGCGGACTTGAAAATTCGTTTGCAAACCCGTATGCATACTTGACGTCGATATTCGGTAAACTTGTTTTGGCCGTAACTTCTTCGTCCAAACTCGGAATGACCTCCTTATTTTTGCATTCTCTTCCTCTTTGAATTATATTCAAAATGGATATGAGAATTATTGAATTTGGATGAGTTAAGATTGGTATTTATCCTGTCTCTTGTTTTTGAGTGTTTTGCTCCGTTTCGTTGCACTTGTTCCACTTCTCTTGGACTTGGTCACTTGTATTCCTGGAGTACTAATCTTCTAAGCTCATTGTAACTTTTACAATAACGTTGTTGGTGAATCACAAAGAAGGAATTTAAGAATGGGCAGTAGTACGCATCACTATGGGATTCTTGAATGTTCACAATCATTTTATGTGAACTATGGTGCATGGTCCTTAATGACTTTGTATGTTATCCTTTGTTAAGAAAATATTTTTATACGTCTTTGGTAGCTATTCTTGGTGTAAATCCGGGAGAAAAAGATTGATTCTACCCTCTAAGGACAAATCATCTAATATGTGCATTACGAGTTTGTCTTGATTCCTAGGAAACTTCTTATGAGAATTTATTCTTGTTTTTTGAGAAGATTACTAGAGTTTGGAATAGCAATTATTGTGATTACACATAGCTATTTCCAAACGTATTCATCTTCATGTTTTTAGGTTTATTCGTTTAAATTCTAAAAATTGTTTGGAAGATGATTTTTGCAGTATTAATCTTTATGATTTTACATATTGCAATGTGTTATGGGATATGTGTGTTTGCGTCCGTGAACTATGATTGTCCCATACTTTGTCAAAAGTAAAGTCTTTTGTTAGTCGATATTCATGTATTGATAAAAGAATGAATGGACTTTTGACAAATACAAAAGTTAAGCCTATTATGTCAATTATTTGATGTAAGATAGGTTAAAATATTTTGTTTGCAAGGATTATGTCTATTGATTGTCGTTATGCAAATAGTGATGGAAAATAGAATGAATCCTTGTGTATTCCGCAGTATTGATCTTTCCTGATCCATATTTTATGTGTATTCTGCAATACTCCATAAGGTTTTATTGTGTTGAGTATATGAACGGTTAAGATAATCATTTCCTTATGGTTAACTTAGTCGTAGATCCGTAAGTTCTCTTATGTTGAGCATTTCCAATTAAATTGATCATTCTTGTGTTTAATTTGATTGAGTATTCCGATTGAGTTAATCATAGGTTTACTTGTGATTAATTTGATTGAGTTTTTGGATATAGAAAATCATTCTTATGGTTTTTGGTGTCCAATAAAATCCTTACTTTCTTTTGAAATTAAGGTCGCTCTTGTTGTTCTTTCGGGAATAACATCAAATGGGAGAGAGTTCTTTTGAACTTGTGCTTAATGGTCATATCTTGAGGGGTGTACGGATGCGGAATTTTAGAGGGGTTATCTTGTATCTTTAAAATCCTTGATGAATGCTATTAGCTTCGGCTATATGATTGCATCTAAATTAAGATGATGTGCGTCCTTTCTTTTAGTCATGAAATGTCTCTTGTGGAAATTTCATTATGATCCCGTTCTTGTACCTTTGCCAATTTTATTGACAAAAGGGGGGAGAATTAATATTTAGTTCACACTAAAAATACATATGGTTTTCGGATCATTGTGTAAGGGGGAGTGGTTTCCATGATCGAGATAGAGTATTGACTAAGGGGGAGTGATACATATTATCATAGTATTATTGTTGAAGTTGTGATACAATTGGACTTTGACATTGTATAATAATACTATCACATTGTATAAAAATGATCGAGACCCATTCTTTCTCATTGTTATAGCTACGGATCTTCAACAACGGTGATACTAAACTTACAAACTTTGGGATCATTGGAGTACTTGGAAGGACGAAGATTTCAAGGAATGTTGAAGAATAGACTTACGGAATAAGAGCTATTAAAGTTTTATTATCTTTTTTGTATTTCATATATATTGATAGTTTTGTTACTAAAATTGACAAAGGGGGAGATTGTTAGAGCACTTCTCGGTCGAACTCGCATGGTTGTTATATCAAGCATGTTTGTCAATGTTAGTGATCAAAACTATAAGTCTTGTTTTCTAGTCTATTATAGCTAAGTCTCGGACTAGGACAGTAAGTGTAGTTGAGCTCAAGGACTTCATGGTGATTCATCAAACAAGTGGAAGAACTACTCAAGGAACCGGTGGAACTTCTCGACAAAAAGGTATGTGAAGACTTGAACTTATCTGTCACTCAAAAGTCTATTTATTCTATATCCTACTACTTGAGACAAAAGTCGTATGTTATATATATTGACTTAGATTATACACATTTGATATTTCGAGCCGAGTATACCTCGCCTATCTATATCTCGAAATATGTTTGGTAAGCGTTTCGCTTCGACCATGTTTTTATTTACCTAGTGACGCAAGTCATGATATGTTTCAATTATTGGAATGAGAGTTTAGATTACATAACCATAATGGACATAAGTATGTTGTGGAAACACATATGTGCATAAGTCCTATACTGGAGAAGGCTAGTAGCCAAGTCCACGAAGTCAGTCCGCGAACTGCCGAAGTTCTCAAACCCGAGAATTTATGCTGAGTTAACAAACTGTTGCGTGAGCCAAGTCCGTGAACCCAGTCCGCGAACCGGCGAAGCTCTCGAACCCGAGAATTTCTGCTGGAGTTTGAAAACTCTTTCCAGTACTTCAAGTCCGCGAACCTAGTGTGCGAACTTGTGAAGGTTTTATATCTGAAGTTTATTTCTGAACTTAAACTTATAAAGACTAAGGAATGCTTTTGAAAACCGTGGCTATAAAGTTCATGAACCGATTCGTGTGAATCAAATCATCTTTGCTTCAATTGTGTCTTGTGTAGTACATGAGATTTCCTTGCAATTGAACAACTCTCTAACTAGTTCATATGAGTCATTTGAACTAGTTACGGTGAAGAAGAAAATGGTTGGTATGAAATGCTCAAATGGCTAACCTTTTGGTTGACTATTATTGAACCAACAATGTACACGTTTGGGTACGGTTAACAAACCTAGGTGCGTGCATTTCATTTGTGTATAACAAGCTGAGATTTCGATCTAACGGATGAGATATATTAGCTTCAATCTAAATCAGTTTTTCATTTAACGGTGGATAGTGTTTGCTTTGTGAGCAAGGCGAAACCCTGATTTGAAAGACTATATAAAGGAGACATCTAGCCTTGTGCAAAACTAATACCCACACCTTACGTGTGATACTAGTTTGCGTGCTAGAGTCGATTCTCCTTTAACCTTTGGTTTTCTTCTTCCAAAACCAAGTTAACGACTTAAAAACTTCATTGAGATTGTGAAGCCAGACCGATACTACTTTTATCGTAGTTGTGTGTTCTGATCTTGCATCTTCTATCGTACGAGTACAATCAAATTGATTGGCTTGAGATTTGATATCTCCGATAAGCAAGATATAAAAGTAATCACAAACATCTTCGTCTCATCGTTTGTGATTCCACGACGTCTTGTTTCGCTACCGTACGATTAAGATTGTTGTGAGGTGATTGATTAATCTAGGATGTTCTTCGGGAATATAAGACCGGATTATCAATTGGTTTTTGTTCACCTTGATTTTATATCAAAAGATGAAACAAAAACTTTAGGGTTTTTCTGTGGGAGACAGATTGATCCTTTGGTAGACTTGTCTGTGTGAGACATATTTTTTTATTGTTAAATCCTGCGATTTTGGGTCGTAGCAAATCTTAGTTGTGGGTGAGATCAGCTAAGGGAATCAAGTGCGTAGTATCCTACTGGGATCAGAGGCGTATGGAGTACAACTGTACCTTGGATCAGTGGGAGACTGATTGGGATTCAACTACAGTGCAGTCCGAAGTTAGCTTGGAGTAGGCTAGTATCTGTAGCGGCTTAATACAGTGTGTGCTCAATCTGGACTAGGTCCCGGGGTTTTTATGCATTTGCGGTTTCCTCGTTAACAAAATTTTGGTGTCTGTGTTATTTCTATTTCCGCATTATATTGTTTATCTTTATAATTGAAATAATACATGTTGTGCATTGTAGATCATCAATTAGAATATCCACCCTTTGGTTGTTGATTTACACTGATTGATCCTTGGATATTGGTCTTTGGTACCATCCAAGTTATTCCTTGTATTTGGTTAAAGACTCGCTGATTTCTATTAGCTTGTGTAAACCAAATCAAGAGAGAGATATTAACTCCTCGATATACTTTAATTTAGATTGAGTATGACTGTCTAGTTGATTCTCTAGCAAAGTATATTCGAGTTAGTCCATACAGATTGCTAAGTGAAATACTGGGTGGTGTTGTTAGACCCCCGCTTTTTCAAGATATTACTAGGCAATTTTCTCATGATCATCTTTTGACTTTCGTTAAGAATATAAGATGAAATTGGTTAAAGCGAAAGCTTGCCAACACATAATTCGAGAAATCTGTAAGCGAGTCAAATTTAGCTCGAAATATCAAATGTGTATGATTGAAATCCATATAGCTATACGACTTTTGTATCAAATAGGAGATAGAGTAGATAGACTTTTGAGTGATAGATGAGTTCAAGTCTCCACATACCTTTTGTTGATGAAGTTCCACAAGATCCCCTTAGTAGTTATTCGTCTTCAACCGATGAACGCCGTGAAGTCTAATGCTCAACTACATTTTCTATCCTAATTCGAGACTTATCTATAAGTAGACTAGAAATCAAGACTTATAGTTTTGACAACTTAACTTGGCAACAAGCTTGAGATAGTAACGCTTGCGAGTTCGACCGAGCAGTGCTCTAACAATTATGATTCTTTTTCCCGCAGAATGAACATGATCGTGGATAAGAACCTTTTGATGAATCCCTTTTTTGACTCATAGCCTTTTCAAATATCTGCAAGTTACGCAAACGTTTCTTGGCGAATAATTCCTTAGAAGTACTTTTCTCCATACTAGGTAATACCTCATGATTATTAGGAATAGGCGCTGATGAAGACATACTCACTAAAACAAAGTTTTTCCTTTTCAAGAATTTACATTATTTCTGGGCTAGTAAAAGAGATGCGACAAGTTTCTCTTTTTCAACAGGACAGCTGTTCAATTCTGATGAATGAGTCTCGATTAAACGTTTTTCTCTAATTGAGTCTCTTTTAACAGTATCTTCAAGCATACAGTACTAATATTTTCGCGTTGAAGGGTAGATTCTTGAACAAGGTTTTCGATATTGTTAGAAAAAGATTCAATGATACTATAAAGTTCTCGTTCTCTATCAAGAGACTTTTCAAGTTCATCAGTGAGTTGATCATATTTTTCTTCAAGAGATTTAATTTTACAAACTTGAATATAAATAATCTCATCTGATTTTTTAAAGGTTTTAGTGAGTTCCGTCTCAAAATCTGACATAGTATCAACTGTCACTTTAGAGGAGTTGATATCAGAATCTAATAGAATAAGTTTTCTACATCGGGATTCGGAAAAATCTTATAAGGAGTTATCCTTTGAGGTAATCCCAAGACATTTGGCATAATCAAGAACTTTGGAAGACATTTTTATGTGAGTCAAAACGAGGTAAACTTTAACCCACAGAACTCAGATTGCTACAAACATAGACTTATGAGTTCTTAGCGTGTCTGCTCTGATACCAATTGAAAAAACGGGGGTATAACAACCATACCTAATAATTCGTTCGGCAATCTGTATGGACTAAACTTCCATATAATTCAGAGAGCACCAACTTAAAATCAAGCTCAATCAAGAAATATATCAAAGAGATTTATCTTTATTTCTCAATGCAATCAGCAAATCGAACGGATAGAAATCTGTGAGCCTGATTGATATGAGAAATAACTTGGATGGTACCAAAGACCAATGCCCAATTATCAATCAAGTTATATCCAACAAACAAGGTCGGATTTATCAACTGATTGAACTACGCACAACATGTGATATTTCAATTATATAAAAAAACATAATGCAGAAAAGAAATAACATAGATACCATAAATTTTATTGACGAGGAAACTACAAATACAGAAAAACCCCGGGACATAGTCCATATTTGAACACCATATTGTATTAAGCCGCTACAGACACTAGCCTACTACAAGTTAACTTTGGACTAGAACGTAGTTGAGCCCTAACTAAGTCTCATACCGATTAAGGTACAGTCACGTTCCTTACGCCTCTAGAACCACACCGGATTCTGCGCACTTGATTCCCTTAGTTGATCTCACCCATAACTAAGAGTTGATACGACCCAAAGTTGAAAACTTATAAACAAATCTGTCTCCCGCAGATATGTCTATTATTTCTTCGGTTTTTGTTCCGTATTTTGATAAATCAAGGTGAACAGGAACCAATTGATAATCCAGTCTTATACTTCCGAAGAGCATCCTAGAAATATCAATCACCTCACACTAACCCAACTGATTAACAGTAAAAGTTATTGCGGAATCACAAGAGTCTGAGACGAAGAATTGTTGTGATTACTTTTTATATCTTACCTATAGGAGATAAATCTCGAGTAAATCTTAGAGAAGATAAAACTCAATATGATAGAACAAGTAAAATCTGAATATGCAACTACAAAGAAAATAATTGGATCTAGATTCACGAATCCTAGATGAAGTCTTCAAGTCGTTAACTTATAATGGTTTTGTAAAAACCTAGGTTAAAGGAGAATCGACTCTAATTTTCAACTAGGACACATGAAAGTTTCGGGATTAGTTTTTCCAGTTGCTAGAGTTCTCCCTTATATAGCCTCTCAAATCAGGGTTGCTTTGAATCAAAGCTAAGAAGCTTAGTAACAAAGCATACTTAGATGAAATCCTGATTTAAGATTCAAGCTAAGTCTGCTTAAAAATAAAGTAATCAATATCCAGCGTTAGATGGTCTTAACTTGTTACACACAAATGAAATATACCTTCATTTAGATATGGTAACCGTACCTTAACGTGTATATTGAGTTGGCTCAATAACAGTTAACAGAAGTTAGCCATATGAACACTTTTGTCTTAACCATATTCACTAACACTTCTAGATCAAATATGATGATCAATCAATCATGAAAGATAACTAAATGAATCTAATTGTGTTTCACATTGAATTATTCAATTGTTCATTATCTCATAGAAATATATATGAACAAACTGAAATAAAATCAGATTGTTTCGTAATCGTACAAAGTACTTATATAAGAATCAATTCATGAATATTAAGCCACGGTTTGCAAAGATTGCATTCCTTAATTCATTAATGTTTTAGTTCATGAGTATGAGAATCATACTTACCGATTTTAGAACTTAACCATTGTGTTCGCAAACAAGGTATGCGAACAACAGCTTCGGACCTTGGCAATGTTGGCATGTCAAGAAGTTGACAAACCCGGTTCGCAAACAGCCGTCCCGGACCCAACTCAGGTAGAACCATTCGCATACTAGATGTTAGAGCACTGCTCGGTCGAACTCGCAAGCGTTGCTATCTCAATCTTGTTTGTCAATGTTAGTGATCAAAACTATAAGTCTTGATTTCTAGTCTACTTATAGATGTCTCGGACTAGGATAGATTATGTAGATGAGCATTAGACTTCACGGATTTCATCATTGAAGACGAATTACTACTAAGGAGAGCTTGTAGAACTTCATCAACAAAAAGGTATGTGGAGACTGAAACTCATCTATCACTTGGAAAGTCTATTTCTACACTATCTCCTATATTGAGACATAAGTCGTGTTACGATATAGTTTTCTATTATACACATTTGAGATTTCGAGCTGAGTTTAACTCGCTTATATATTTCTCGGAATATGTGTTGGCAAGATTTTGCTTCGACCAAGTTCATCTTATATTCTTGACGGAAGTCAAAAGATGATCATGTGAAAATTTCCGAGTAACATCTTACATGGTTTGTGATACAATCATTTGGCGTAGACTTGGAATGTTTCGTTATGATTATTTCAATAACTTAAAAATTGCTTTGATGCTAATAGTGTGTCAAAACGGCTATTGTCATCCTCTAAGAAAGTTTCAATAATTGAAATAAGAGTTTAGAACACTTAACCATTATTGGATTGTGACATGTTGTGTACTATTGCACATATGTAATCATATCCGGGAACCATAGTATGCGTACCAGTATATGTACCTGTTGGTTTGAGAAGTCCGGGAACCAAAGTATGCGTACTGGTGATGGTATTTTTACAGTGATTGTAGTAGTTATAAGTAATGTGGTTCGTTAAGACTTGTGAAGATTGTGCTTTTAGATTTAAATCTTAAGACTAAAGAAAATAAAGAAAATTAAAGTTGATGTAAAGATTATTTTAAAGAGACCGAGGCTCAGGATTTCACCATTCACCAATATTCAGGTGATTCAATGTTAATTTTTATCATGCAATTCTAGACAATATAACTCCCAATCAAAAGAAATTGTGATTCTAATCATTGCCTATATTAGATTTTCAAAACATCAATTGTTAATCGCAAGCATGAAGTATTAAAATCCCTAAACTAAGCATACTTCATCAAGACAAAACACTGCTAATTAATAAAAATCATTTACTCAATTTTCATTTGGTGCAAACAGTCATAACAGAATTACATAAATCAATTTAAATAAATTTTACCACATAACTATTGGAATAATGGCTTCCTTCATGCCCCAGTGATTGGGTTTAGCTCCTCATGTTGAAAGTACGCTCAAAAGTTATTTTGATTGCTCAAAAAGGTGTTTGCAAGAACAAAAGCAGTTTGTAACATATATAATTGTTACATAACCAACTATTATAAAGAAACACTTAGAACTGTTACGAACACAAAATAGTTGTTACAAAATTTGTTACAAAGATAAGATGACAGCTCTTTTCTGAACAGTGATATATTCTTCTTCGTCTTCTTCGCCTGAGAGTGCAGTAATAACTGCAACTTCCTTTCTCAGCTCTCTGTCGCACTTCCTTTTGGTCCCCAACTCTCTATATCCCCCATATGCTACCACTACATCTCTTTTATATCAAACATGACCAAGAAATCTCGCTCATCACTCCCAAAAATCCTCCATTACTCGGTAATCAATAAAAATTATTTTCATCCAAGAAACAAGGAATTTCATCCCTGTTTTAACTTTCACGCATCTAGCTGTTATTTACACACTCCAAACTAATTGAAACACGTTCCATAATGAGATGATAACGCTGTAGACTCGTGCATTGCTCCAATACCGAGAATTAAAGCCACCGTGTATGACTGTACTTCTTCTTATGATATCACCAAAGTTCACGAGTGTAGATTGTGGATTTTTGACAAGGGTTAAAATCGTAAAACCATAATTGTAGCATTCCTGATCCAGCAATCAGATGAGTGTTGAGACTCATGTCTCTCGTCGAAAGCATGAAATCTCATGCCACAAAATCTATGACTGAGAATGATGTCTCTCAGAGTATATGTAGATGTGTAGTCTCTCAGCTGAGGCAACTGCACATCTCATGAATACTGAGCAATTTCGGTAATTACTTCTATATAGAATCGAAAGATTGGATGGCTCCTAGACAGCTTGCCTGCTAGTATAGATCAATAACGTCTTCAGGATGCAACAAGGTTTTCCATGACTATATAAAGGAGATATGACGTTTCAACAAGCTCATATTTCTCAATTCTCAGATAATTAATGCTCCTAGACAGCATGCCTGCTAGTATAGAGCCATCAATTAATTATCTCTAATCGTTAACTGAATATTCAGCAATATTCTACGATTTTTCATAATATTTCGTCACTTCAATTCGTGGTTCTTCCGAGCAGAATTCCACGGGTTAGTGATAAATATTCAACATACGGGTATCTGAGCAGCTATCGAGTAAGCCCCGATCAAAATGGTGCAAGTGTACTCAGCAATAATGCACAAACGAGCACCTGAATGCGCAAACGAGAATTTCAAAACACGAAGGAACGATGAACCTATGCAAAATAAGAAAAAAATAATAATAAAATATTGGCAAAGTGCTAGGGGACTGGGATCACCGACCTCAATTTTATATTTTTATCATGTTTTATTATTTTTCTCTGATCTCATGAAAATCCTTTCATTTGAGCAAATCTCCATCGTCTCAAGGAAATTCCCTAGTCTCATGGTATTTCCTTATGTCAAAGAAATAATAAAAATTAGGAAAGGAGTCGTGAGAGCAAGCTCACTAGCCGGTCGGCCATGCCCTAGTCGTGGCCGGTCCCACACCTCATGGTTCCTTATTATTTTTATTATGTCCCTCATCCCATGAAAATTCCATGATTTCATGATATTTCCCTAAACCCATGAAAAATAATATAAAATTAGGGAAACTCGTGGGACCGGGCTCTAGCCGGCCGGTCATGCCCTAGCCGGTCCCACACGCCCCTTATTTTTTTATTATTATTTTTTATGTTTCCCTCATCTCATGGAAACTCCCTGATTTCAACAAATTCCTTGGTTTCAACACACCTCTTGATTTTATGATATTTCTCTAAAATCATGAAAATTATTATAAAACTAGGAAAAGTGCCTTGGGACGGGCTCTTTAGCCGGCCGGCCATACCCTAGCCATAGTCGGTCCCACACTTCATCACTCCATATTTTATTATTATTATTATTTCCCTAATCTCATGAAATTCTTCAGTTTCATGGTATTTCCCTCACATCAGGGAAAATACCTAAAAATTACATAAAATTGGGAAAGGTGATGCGAGACCGAGCCTGCTAACTGGACGGTCATTCCCTGGCCGTGGCCGGTCCCACACTTTGCAAATCCCCTATTTTATTAATTATTTTTCATCATCTCATGAAGATTCCCCAGTTTCAACAAAACCATGAATCCTTCATATTTTCTCAAAATGTTGCTCAAACGCGCATCGGAAAGTATCGAAATTCTCACGACTAAGACACGAACATTATGGTGACACGTGCATGTCTCCTTGACCGACCAAGGCTGGCCCTAAGGCTTGCCAAGAGCCGGTCCCACGTGTTTTAACAATTTTGACCTAATGTGCTCAGTTGCTCATATTGGGTCCAAACTCTTCCCAAACAACTTGGAGTTTACTCAAACGACCATCAGCTGGTCCCATGATCACCAAGGGCCGGACTCATGCCCCCTTAGTCGGTCCCTCATCTCTCCATAATCAGGTTTTACTACCTGACGCTCACACGAGCACTATTTTAATAAATGATTAAACCAGCATTTAATCATCTTTTCACCAACTGGTCTTCAGGAGACTTTGGTATTTTGCTCACTTGAGCATCTGGAAGCTACACGGTTGATTCATCATCCCATGTAGTCGGTCCCTCCTTCATATCATGAACGGTTTTCAATTAATCATCAATTCAGCAATTGGTCAAAATTAGGGTTTCGAATCCAGAGATTTGCAAAAGCATAATTCTGAGCAGATTCAAACATTAACAATTTTACGTCGATCCCGTGGTCAACATTTTAATGCTCGTCTCAGATATCAGCATCTTAAATCAACATTTTCTCAGACGAGCAACATTTGTTCAAATGAGCAACATCCGCTCACACCAAAGAATATTGGTTCAATTATTAATATTCAACAATTCATCAAATGAGCAACATTCGCTCAAATGGACAATATTTGTTCACGCTGAAGAATATTGGTTCAACTATCAATATTCAATAATTCATCAGATGAGCAACATTTGCTCAGATGAGAAATATTTGCTCAGACTAGCAATATTTGCTCAGACTAAGAATTATTGGTTCAACTATCAATATTCAACGATTCAGGAGCATAGTTTGCTCAGGTTATCAACATTTATTCAACAATGATATTTTTTGTCTCAACAGACATGTTCGATTCATGAGTCTCAGAACATTTGCAAATTATGTTGAGCTCAGCAATACAAGGACTCATAGTCCCATAAAGTAAACACATGACTAACTAAATACACGTCTGCCTTGCAGACTCCACATTCACGAGACATCAATCGTGTCACATGGGGGATATTAATTAGGGTTTTGGTCTGGCGGTCTATGGCACGTGTGTTCATACACACTATGAGAATGTGAGCAAGCCGTGCAATCAGTTGGAGGAGTTAGCAAAATAGTGGATGGAAAATCAACCAAGTATAAGCACGATGAGCAACTGGTTTTGACACGATTTACCACTTCCCCACTCTCTGACTCCAGCAACTGTCACACTTCATGGGATCATGGTGTTTACAATTCCAGTAATATAAAGATCTTTGAATCATGATTGAAAGGGACAACATTGGTCTAGACAAGAATTTCTCGACAAGTTCATATAGACAATCTTTCGTCTACACGAAATCATCGTCTGAGCAATCACTCTCAACTGAGTAAATTCAATCATTCAAAACTTTCCTACGCAGAATACACAACACACCTACAATCTCGATCATCATTGATCTCACACATTTCTCAGCTTCCCTCCTACAGATCAACCCATCCTTTCTTGTGACCGAATTGACTCTGGAACGGTCATTGTCTTGGTTTAGTCCGGAGTCCTACAAATTGATCTCTCGAACTTAAAGCACTCCCTTCTTGCAGTGCATTTGTGTGAGGTTGAGCATTTGCTCGGTTCAAGGAGTTTCCACACGGTCATCTCCTCAATTTCGTAAAAACCAGCAAATCGTTTTCCCCATCTACAGATTGGCGACCACAGTGGGAGATCATTCTCTCGGTTGCAATCTCAGTATTCACAAAGATGGCTGGTCTTAGGTCTGGGTTAGTGACAGGTTCCAGCATAAATGATGCTAGAACTAGCAACAATAACAATGAGTATATCCCGGAAACCATTCCGGCCTCTAACACTGACGGTGATGTTATTCCTCCTCACGCTTACATGGAAGGTCACCCCCTGTTCGGCCGACACCTTGATGAAGTAAGGGGGAATCCACCACCTACTATGGCTGATCTCATCAAGGTGCAAGATACTCTTGCAAAGAATCAAACTGACATGGCTGCAACACATAAGGAGCTATTCAATTATCTCAAGACTCTCACTGACAAGATGTCAGAGAAGACTCAAGTAAAAGGAAAAGAAAAGGAAACATCCTCAGATGATGATCCTAAAGTAGTTCCAGTTCATGCAGTATATGACAACGAAGTCCGCAAAGCTGCAGACGATCCATCGGCAAAGTAACCATCAAATTTCATTACTCGGGAAGATTTGGAACGCCTCTTGGAGAACCATGGAAAAGACAAGACATCACATGTCCATCGTTACCAGCCTCCATACACTGCTGCTAGGAAAAAGATTCCTCTTCCAAAAGGGTATACCTCTCCAACCTTCATGCTGTATGATGGAACAGGCAATGCTCGAGAACATGTCTCTCGTTTTCTGGAGGCCTTGGGAGAACATGAACACAATCATGTTGTTCGCCTCAAGGAATTTTCAAAATCCTTGAAAGGAAGGGCTTACACCTGGTACAACAACATCGCACCAGGAACTATCAACAATTGGGGAGAAATGATCAATACCTTCTACAGGAAGTACTTCTTTGTGTCAGAGCAAGTTACTCTCTCTGATCTTGGAAGAATGTTTCAGAGGGTCAATGAACATCCCAATGACTACGTGAAAATATTCAGAGTCTAAGCCCTGGACTGCCATGACCCAAACGTCACGGAGCAACAGCTGGTGGACTTGTGCATCAACGGCATGATACCGGTCTACAGAGCTTTATTGGAAAATCTTCGTTTCCATACTTTCTCATAGCTTCATGAAGCGGAGAAGAGATCGACAACTACTGCGCCTGCTCTGTTGGAAAGAGCAAAAACTACAAAGATCGAAGAACCGCGAGACAATCGAGGTAGCAGACGTCTGATCAATAAGCAGTACAACCTTCATCCTTACACAAACACTGTTGCAGAGGGGAGCAAACAGAAAGTTGAACCTCCGCACAAACATACCTCAGCTCCTGCAAAAGTACAAAGGAACGATAAGAAAGATACACAAGCTCCTGACTAACGCACAGAGGATCCTAATCAAGATGCATCTTACTTTCCCCTTTCCATTGAAGAGGTGCTCGAACTCCTGGATGCCTGGATCCAAGATGGTGCAATCAAGTTTCCATATATCAAGAAAGAACCAACTGAAGAAGACATGGAAAGTCCTCGTTACTGTCTCTTACACAGGTTCGTCAACCATCCACAAGTAACTGCAGAGTTTTGAAACACATATTCAGGGAAAAGGTTGAATCCGGGGAGCTTAACTTGGGGACTGAAGGAGTACACAAATATCCTCTCCCAGTCAGGACTTTCTCCATCTCTGAACAACCAGTCAAAGAAGCAGTTCAGTCATTGATCGAGCATGTCTGCGAATTGCTCTATCTGTCGAAGGCACAAAGGGAGACATGTTCATGGCTTTGAACCACATAGTATCTGGGAAGCGTCTACCAATTCCATAAGTACCTCCTGAACCTCCAGCCACTGACAAAGAAATGTATGACTGGGGACTGCTCACCACAGTGCATATTAAAGGAAATTAATTCAATAGAGCATTTGTTGATGTTGGCACTGCCATCGACATCATTCCTCTGAAAACTCTCAGAACCGCTAGCATTACCCGGCAAGAGGCTACTCATGCTCCCATAGCAATCAGATATCACGAAGGGACTGCCAGAGACGCGTATGGCTACATCACCCTTAAGGTCAAAGAAAGCTCGGTCTGCACTAAGACCAAGTTTTACATAATTCGAGAGGATCTAGGATACGACATGAACCTCGGAAGAACTTGGATTCACGTTGGAAAGATGGCTCCAACGCCTTCAACACATCCTGATGTGGAAGAGGACTCTGACTCGGAAGAAATAGAGGATACTCCACCATTTGAGCATCTGGAGGAAGTTAAAGCCTTGACGAAACTTACACAGAATCCTGGAGAAAGTGCACACTCTTTCATCTAAAGGTTTCGTACTCAGGCAAGTCTGATTCACCTTCATGCACCTATAATACCAATGTTTAATCATCTTGCCCTGGTCCGGGGACTTGTTCCCACCAAAAGCTTAGCCGTCGCAAATTGCTATGAGTGGATAGCCTCACCTCAACAATATTACACCAAATGGTTGAGTATAGAGCCTCTTCAAATTGATCGTTCTATCAAAAAAATTATTGCTGAAGATTTGGCTAAGCATGACAGACAGTATGCCGGATACTCCCCTCTGCACGAGTGTCCATATGTGCCGCAACCCTGGAATCCCATCATGCAAGGAATTCCGAATCAGCATAATATATTCAAGGCGTGGACGACCAAGCCTGACAAATTCAAGGAAGGAGATCTAGTTCTTAAGGAAACTAAGCGTGATATCCATTCTGCAAGGAGCTCCAATTGGGAAGGACATTTCATGGTCGCAAGATCCATAACTGAAGGCTACTACAAACTGATCCAGAAGGAAGGACCCTGCCGGTGATCCATGAGAATTGGCTTAAGGCATTTGATCGCCTGAAGTTATTGTATATTTTAGGTACTGGGCGTTTGAGCATTCATGGCGTCTGGGATTTGGTGTTAGGATTTTCTTTCATTGTATTTCAGTTTCTCCAAAACGTATGCAATACTTGCATTCAGTATTTTAATTTAGCAATTTATCAAAGTTCAGTTCATTTTGCTTAAAGAAAATCTCTATCAAATCCAAAAAAAAAATCCTCAATCATCTACCAATCCAAAACCAGTCAATATCAAAACCAAAATAAAATCTCACATCTCTCAGAAGTCCAGAAGTTCAGGAGATTATGAAAAAGAAATCAAAGAAAATCATCAAAGAAGGATTTTCGCTCCTCTGCATCCTCCAAGACTTGCAAGGCCACCTTCTCCATGTTCAGCTCCTCAGTCAGCTTAGCAATCTTGTCTTCCTTCTCCTTCACAGCATCATTGTGAAAGGGTATGTTGTTCTCACACGATTTCTTGATAGCATCTATTTACTTACGAAGCCATTTAACGTTGAAGCCAAGTCTTTCGGAATTCTCCAAGTTGAACTCCCAATCAAAGAGTACATCTGGAGTCACAGTATTTCTATCCCTAGCGCATATATCACTTATAACACACAAGATGACACTTACTTGCACTGTTACAGCATAAGCGCGTCCAGGGTCTCTGGTAACAATGATGTGACCAAACTTCCTCCATATCTTCTCGTACAAGCCTGCATATCCAATAGGAACGCTGAATCCACCAACTTATTCATGATATGGAAGCGATGCATCAAATGGAGGATCAAAAGAAAATCCAGCACTTGGATATTCATGCACCACTATACGGTTCTCAATTACTGGAGCAACTTCTACGGTCATGGCAACAGTTTCTTCAGTCTCCTCCACTTGTGGCTCAGTTTTTTCTACTACTAGAGTAGCAACAATCGGGGTTTCAATAACTTCAGTAACAACCCTCTCATGGCCTTGAATTGCAAGCATGGTTGTCTCTTCATCAATAAATCCAGGGCTGCTCGCGTTATCATTATTTGTTCAGTATCCTCAACTTCGGTATTTGGCACCTAATACGAAGATTACATGAGGATTAGAGCACTCTAAACATGGAAACCAAATGGGATCATAAAAAACAACATACAAACAGTCCAACATCAGAAAAATTCATCATTATACACTCAAGATACGAACAAATAGCATGAAATTCATGAAAACACGTTTTGCGATAAGCTCAGCCGAAGAGATTTTACTCTGCCTTGTACAAGACGATGGACTGGGAGCAATATACAAGGAATACAAGGATTATTTATATACCGTTCTCTTCATATTGATGTTCTCTACTACATATCAAAATTTCATAACAATCCGATGAATGAGAAAGGAGATGTGGTCAAAACATTGGACAACATACAGTCTGAAAAAGTTCTGAAAATCTCCTGGAAGCTTACTGTTTCGACTTTTTCAGGCCCTGAACGTGTTCAAAACTTAAAAAGCTTCGTTTACAAATCTTGGAAATTTTCCGGGCTTAAAGATACATATGCAGACCATGAAAATTCGACTTCAGATGAAGGTTTGATGGTGTTTTTGCTAAAAGACTGTGTTCTGAATTTTCTGACGACGAATTTTGACAAAGTTTGTCGTATATGCACGTGGGTTCTCATTCACTCATTCATAAATCAACAATTTTATACTTCTATGGATAAAGTTCAAGGGAAATACTTACTTGGGGGTCTCTGAAACGTTCAAGGAATCGGAATTGCCCGTGTCAGCATCAAGAGGCTCATTACTTCCATTCGGTTTCAAACATTGGGAATTTTCTATATCTCTATCCTCCGAGGATGAACGGGAATCAGCACTCTCCACTTCCGTAACGACATTCTCCTGGACATATTCTCAAACAATTAGCATTTTATATATGAAGCATCCTATTTGATTATGCGGGAGAGTACTCACATCATTTTCTTCTTCAACGCTCAAATCAGAAATTGTCTGCCCAGCAGCAGAGAATTGAAGACCGTCAATACTTGACGGAGCAAATTTCTGTAACCAAATAACAAATATTGGTTTTACGATCCTATTAATACGGATAAAAGAAATCACGGCGGAAAAGTGTTGACAACTCAATAAAGAAACAACCGGGGACTTTATGGTGTTAGGCAGCAGCTTACAATTCTTGTTCCTACCTTCTCCACCTTGAATGACTGTTTCTGCTTCCGAGAAATTCACTTCAAGACGAGGTCTCACAACACGACCATCTTATAAAAAGAAATTGAGGTGATAACCAAAGGAAATTATTTTAATTTTATGAAGAATGTTCAAAAAGATACATACTGGTGAACATCCTGGAGATGTCTTTCGCTTATCGCCACCGGAGATGTGTTTCAATCTTGGTCGAGAAGCAATCGTATCAGCAGAAGGAGGCTCTTTCACTAAAGGTTGGCCAACCATTACGAAATCGTGTAAACGCTCAATCTTCTGATCCCAGAAGTCTATGTAACCTGGAGTTACATATGTAATTCGTTCAGAACCAGGGAACCAGTAAGAACCTCCTTCCACACGTGTGTGATCTAAACAGGTTTTGAGTTGTTCCACTGGTGGTTTCTTCCTTCGAAAAGTTGGAACGCATTGATCCATGCCCATCTGACGAGCCGCTCTATCAATGTTGTATTATTCTACTGAAAAGTCTCCATATATTGTTGATATCAAGTGACCTGGAGTACAACTCAACATAAAAGATCTCTCGCCATCGCTCGAGTAAACGCCAGATTTCAAAGTCATACTTTCTCCGGTGTTGAAAGTTTGCAACTGAGAAACATAAGGAGGAATCAGCACCCAGGAAAGGAAATTAAACTCAGATTCATTGTCTAACACATCAATGAAGCGTGTCTTGGATTGAGGTTTCTTCGTAGACCAGCGCATAATCCTGGTATTATCCCTCTCAGGAAAAATACGGCGAGAATCAGCAGCATTCATCCCTTGCAAGATGCTGCGGGGAATAGGTGCATAACGCTTGAAGCGTTCCCACATCAAGTCCTGGAAAAACATCGTATTGGCGTAGCATTCAATCTTCATAAATCCATTCGAAACACTGGAGTCTATAACCAAGGAATCCAGGTTAGAGTACAAAGAACCCAAGAATAGACTACCTATGGGAAGTTGTTCACCTTGTGCCATCTTAATATAAAAAGGGATTACAAATGGTTTTAGCAAAGTTCCGATGTCTTCAAACATGTCCCTGGACAGCCATAAACACAAGAAAGCGGCAATAGATAACATACCGTCAGGCTCGTCAAGAGGAATATCTTGTGGCCACCAGTGTGTTAACCAGTGGGCATAACAACCTTTGCCAGAAGCCTTATTAATTCTCTTCATCTCGGTTGTCAAGATATTGGAAACTGCTGTATCCTCTGTTGAAAGCTCTTCAGGGAAGTTACCTCTGATCGGGAGATGCAACAAAGCAACTACATCCTCCAAGGTAATAGTAAACTCTCCCCATCTGCATATGAAGGTGTGAGTTGGAATGTACCAGCGAGCAAGTAGAGCTACAATACATGTGCTCTATCCAACATGCCTGTAACGCGAGGAAAACCCAGCATATGTCTCGCCCATCCAGAGAATTTTTCTAAAGGTCGTCGAGAAAGTTCGAATTCTATAATTGACGCGAGGAAAAGTCCTCGTTCAAGAAAAAATCGAATGGCTGCTCGAGGAGTCACCAGTTTCTTCTGAACAACCTTTCTAGGATTTATCAGAAGGCTAAATGCTGGAGATTGAAGATGAAGAGAAAAAATGCATCATCTATGTTTGGAACGTTTTTGAGTCCAGGAGTTTCTTCTTCTTCTTCACCAACAGAAATCTCATCCATACATGCATCGTCTCTGGAGGCATCATTTTCCTGGGAGTCAGACATCCTTGGGAAGTAGGTGTAATGTGCACAAAGCATTCTACTTCAGTGTATCATCATACAAGGTGCAAGCTTTGACAATATGATGGAGTTATATAATCTGACAATAAAATACTTATGCAGACTTCTACAAAAATGGTAATTCTTAACTCTTACCTCTTTACAATTTCACTAACACAGTAATTGTGATATAAGAGTTAACACTCCAAACTAGTTCGTTCCTTGAAACCTGCAATAACGAACAAAGCATTATCATTTGAAAATCGGAACCTGATTTTTCATAAAATCATGAACATAATTTCATAGTATAAACATCCACAGGGGGGCAATGAAATTTACACCAAGACGATATTTCATCATAAATAAATTGTCTAATTTCGAGGATTACTCAAAACCCATGTTTTAATTTTACGAAATCATAATTAACGTGAATAACTCACGTAAATTTTGATTTTTTTTATCTAACGTGAGCAAACTCACGTAAATAAATATATGGCATTATATTTTATTATATGTCACGGTTCCACATATAAAAAAAATCTCTTTTCCTTCGTATGAGCATTTTTCTTTGAAACGAGGTTTATTTCGGTCTTGTGAAAAGCTCACATCTTTTAAGATGAAGTTTTGGTTTCCATAAAAGCTCATAAACAAAATTTTATCACTGGATACGGGTCTATTTCAAAAGAAAAATCTCTCTCAAGTTCGGGATTATTGCTAGTCTCTTAAACTAATGATCGAACGAACATATGTTTTCTAAAACAAGGGTTTTCAACAAAACTCCCACTCATATATACACATGTATAGAATTTTAACATAATCAAAGCATGAACAATTCAAGAAATCAGCAAACAAAAAAAAAATACATGGTCGGTGCCAGCCGAAATATGGTCGGACGGTCGTCGCTCCGGAAATTTTCTCCTGCTTCCTTCTGAGCTCGGGCGTGAAGATGATGAAGGGAGGAGGTGGTGGTCGGTCGTGGGAGAGAAATAAAAAAAAGGGATTAATTCCCTTTTATATCAATTTTATTTCCAAAACCTAATTCCATAAGGATTTCCTTTTCGGGCCCGGCCCGTGAATCCTAAACCAACCAAGGTTCCACCATCAAATCAGCGGTTCTACACCAATTTATGCTCGTTGGATGACGCTCTATCATGCCACTGGGTTTTCATTCAAGTCATGGTTTGCTCATTCAGTTAAAAATCAGGTAACGTCTTATCTTACAACTAAGTTCAATTACTTATTTTGCCTGTAACTGGAAAATCACCATTCAGTGCTGACTGAGGAACATGACTGTCCCTCACTAAGCAGGGGACTTAATATAGATGGTGAATTTTCGACAAGGGTTAAAATCATAAAACCATAATTGTACCACTCCTGATCCAGCAATCAGATGAGTGTTGAGACTCATGTCTCTTGTCGAAAGCATGAAAGCTCATGCCACAAAATCTATGACTGAGAATGCTGTCTCTCAGAGTATATGTAGATATGTAGTCTCTCAACTGAGGCAACGACGCATCTCATTAGTACTGAGCAATTCTGGTAATTACTTCTACATAGAATCGAAAGATTGGACGGCTCCTAGACAGCTTGCCTGCTAGTATAGAGCAATAACGTCTTCAGGATACAACAAAGTTTTCCCTAACTATATAAAGGAGATATGACGTTTCAACAAGATCATATTTGTCAATTCTCAGATAATTAATGCTCATAGACATCATGTCTGCTAGTATAGAGCCATCAATTAATTATCTCTAATCGTTAACTAAATATTCAGCAATATTCTACGATTTTTCATAATATTTCGTCACTTCAATTCGTGGTTCTTCCCAGCAGAATTCCACGGGTTAGTGATAAATATTCAACATACGGGCATCTGAGCAGCTATCGAGTAAGCCCCGATCAAAATGGTGCAAGTGTACTCAGCAATAATGCACAAACGAGCACCTGAATGCGCAAACGAGCATTTCAAAACACGAAGGAACGATGAACCTATGCAAAATAGGAATAAAAACAATAATAATAAAATATTGGCAAAAGCGCTAGGGGACTGGGCTCACCGACCGGCCAGTCACGTCGTGGCTAGTCCCACACTCAATTTTATATTTTATCATGTTTTATTATTTTTCTCTAATCTCATGAAAATCCTTTCATTTGAGCAAATCTCCTTCGTCTCAAGGAAATTCTCAAGTCTCATGGTATTTCCTTGTGTCAAAGAAATAATAAAAATTAGGAAAGGAGTCGTGGGACCAAGCTTACTAGCCGGACGACCATGCCCTAGCCGTGGCCGGTCCCACACCTCATGGTTCCTTATTATTTTTTATTATTCACCTCATCCCATGAAAATTCCCTGATTTCATGATATTTTCCTAAACCCATGAAAAATAATATAAAATTAGGGAAATTCATGAGACCGGTCTCTAGCCGGCCGGTCATGCCCTAGCCGGTCCCACACGCCCCTTATTTTATTATTATTATTTTTTATGTTTCCCTCATCTCATGGAAACTCCCTGATTTCAACAAATTCCTTGGTTTCAACAAACCTCTTGATTTTATGATATTTCTCTAAAATCATGAAAAATATTATAAAATTGGGAAAAGTTCCTTGGGACGGGCTCTTTGGCCGACCGGCCATGCCCTGGCCATAGCCGATCCCACACTTCATCATTCCATATTTTTTATTATTATTATTTCCCTAATCTCATGGAAAGTCTTTAATCTCATGAAATTCTTCAGTTTCATGGTATTTCCTTCACATCAGGGAAAATACATAAAAATTACATTAAATTGGGAAAGGTGCTCGGGACCGAGCTTGCTAGCTGGACGGTCATGCCCTAGCCGTGGACGGTCCCACACTTTGCAAATCCCCTATTTTATTAATTATTTTTCATCATCTCATGAAGATTCCCCAGTTTCAGCAAAACCCTGAATCCTTCACATTTTCTCAAAATGTTGCTCAAACGCACATCGAAAAGTATTGAAATTCTCAGGACTGAGACACGAACATTATGGTGACACGTGCATCTCTCCTTGACCGACCAAGGCTGGACCTGAGGCTTGCAAAGATCCGATCCCACGTGTTTTAACAATTTTGACCTAATTTGCTCAGTTGCTCATATTGGGTCCAAACTCTTCCCAAACAACTTGGAGTTTGCTCAAACGACCATCAGATAGTCCCATGATCACCAAGGGCCGGTCTCATGTCCCCTTATTCGGTCTCTCATCTATCCATAATCAGGTTTTACTACCTGACGCTCACACGAGCACTATTTTAATAAATGATTAAACCAGCATTTAATCATCTTTTTACCAACTGGTCTTCAAGAGACTTTGGTATTTTGCTCACTTGAGCATCTGGAAGTTACACGGTTGATTCATCATCCCATATAGTTAGTCCCTCGTTCATATCATGAAAGGTTTTCAATTAATCATCAATTCAGCAATTGGTCAAAATTAGGGTTTCGAATCAAGAGCTTTGCAAAAGCATAATTCTGAGCAGATTCAAACATTAACAATTTTACTTTGATCCCGTGGTCAACATTTTAATGCTCGGCTCAGATGTTATCATCTTAAATCAACATTTGCTCATACGAGCAACATTTGTTTAAATGAGCAACATCTGCTCACACCAAATAATATTGGTTCAATTATTAATATTCAACAATTCATCAAATGAGAAACATTCACTCAAATGGACAATATTTGTTCACGCTGAAGAATGTTGGTTCAACTATCAATATTCAATAATTCATCAGATGAACAACATTTTCTCAGACTAGCAATATTTGCTCAGACTAGCAATATTTTCTCAGACTAAGGAATATTGGTTCAACTATCAATATTCAACGATTCAGCAGCACAGTTTTCTCAGGTTATCAACATTTATTCAACAATGATATTTTTTGTCTCAACAGACATGTTCGATTCATGAGTCTCAGAACATTTGCAAATTATGTTCAACTCAGCAGTACAAGGACTCATAGTCCCATAAAGTAAGCAACTGACTAACTAAATACACGTTTTCCTTGCAGACTCCACATTCACGAGACATCAATCGTGTCACATGGGGGATATTAATTAGGGTTTTGGTCTGGCGGTCTACGGCACGTGTGTTCATACACACAATGAGAATGTGAGAAAGTCGTGCAATCAGTTGGAGGAGTTAGAAAAATAGTAGATGGAAAATCAACCAAGTCTCTGTACGATGAGCAACTAGTTTTGACACGATTTCCCACTTCCCCACTCTCTGACTCCAGCAACTGTCAAACTTCATGGGATCATGGTGTTTACAATTCCATTAATGTAAAAGATCTCTGAATCATGATTGAAAGGGACAACATTGGTCTAGACAAGAATTTCTTGAAAAGTTCATATAGACAATCTTTCGTCTACACGAACTCATCGTCCGAGCAATCACTCTCAACTGAGTAAATTCAGTCATTCAGAACTTTCCTACGCAGAATACACAACACACCTACAATCGCGATCATCATTGATCTCACACATTTCTCAGCTTCCCTCCTACAGATCAATCCATCCTCTCTTGTGACCCAATTGACTCTGGAACGACCATTGTCTTGGTTTAGTCCGGAGTCCTATAGATTGACCTCTCGAACTTAAAGCACTCCCTTTTTGCAGTGCTTCTGTGTGAGGTTGAGCATTTGCTCGGTTCAAGGAGTCTCCACACGGTCATCTCCTCAATTTCGTAAAAACCAGCAAATCGTTTTTCCCCATCTACAACGAGATTATTTTGGTTTTTAAACACGCACGTGGCCTATTTATTAGGTAACAACAATATCTCGCATAATAACCGTGAAAACTCTTCCAAAATTCAGCCAAATAGTTCTGAGTATCCCTCTCTATGTTTTACTTAAACTCGGGTTATCTAGCCAATTGTAGTCGTTCCAAAGACCCAAACCAATCCTGTTAGGCTCAATCAAGTCATCACAAAGAGTTTCAGCCATTGAGTCTCTTTAAAACATCTACAAATTACGAACCCTAAATTCTGCCATAACCTGTGAGCTTTTCCCGCCAAAACAAATATTTTCAAATCGTGAAGAAGGTTAGCCCTTATCCCAAAAGCTGGGGTGTGAATATCTTGTGGGTGCTGAGAAGGAATTTGGGATGTACATAGCCATGAGTACTGAGAATGAATTTGGGCTGCACATAACCTTGGGTGCCCCTTATCCAAACTTGGAGTCCACTTAACAAATGTCCTCTGGGGGTGCCTTCAACAACTTTTCGAGCTGATTCTTCCAAAAATGTTTATTTCCCAAAAATACCTACAAATACATAAAACACCATAATAAGTACGAAATCGAGTACCAACAATACAGAAAATTGAGGACAACTTAGACACAAAAATGTGTGTATCAAATACCCCCAAACTTATTATTTGCTAGTCCTCGAGCAAAACTAATCTAAAAATGAAATCCTTACTCACTAGGACCAGTTATAAACTCGGGAGGGTTTACCAGAGGTGTACCCACAAAACCTTGACTTCTAATTGGTCACAAGTATCCAAAGATCTATGAGGACATACATATTCTCAACATATCTCCAAGTAACTAGAATGCCAGAGAAATTAAAGGTACCAGCTCTAAAGATGAATAAAGAATAGGGGAGACACATCCGCAACATTGCTAGATAAAGAGATATCCTCTACACAGCTAGATAAACATTGTAAGATAAACATGAGAGGGACATCTGCTACACAGCTGGACAAATTACGTGTGATGAGTTGAACCAGTGCTAGAAAGATCTTGTGCAAGATGGAAAGAGGACTAACAGAGCAACCAATATGCATCCCTCTTCGACTCTCTCATAGTGTTCAGTAGAAATAACGTCTTCTTGTGCTTCAATTGTTGATGATAAACTCTCGAACCTCGTAAAACCTTGACAATTAACTCTTCTCCTTAATTTCTTTCTTTAAACTTCCTTATAGATTTCTACTTCCCTATGGCCTTACAGAAATTAAAACGTAATGATGATTTTTTTTTTCACTTTTCAATTTTTTTTGGATACACAAAAATAACAAGACAAAAATTTACATGGCCATGATAGAAGGACTTTAGTACTTGGATCTTTACATCTTGTAATGTCTTGGAATCATGAACTTCAACAACTTATATCGTTTGATTTTCTTCTCTTGTAACTAAGTCTTCAAATTTGATTTTAAAATTCTGCTTTATTTTCTATTGTTGCTTCTAAGCCTTAAATAGATTTTGATGTCGCTCCACTTGTTGATGATGATAGGTTTTCTATTGAGAGAGAGTCGTAATCCAATAACTAAGACTACATTGTGAGGTTGCTTTGTCTTTCTGGTACCTTATGGCCTAATTTCCTTTCCATCATGGATGGTTAGATCCATCACGATTACCCTCTAAAAGGAACATGTTCTCTCCTGAATGTCAAAGATCTCAATGTCTTTTTCTCTAATGTCTCAGTAGAATGTTATCCCTAGCAATTCCACTTTCCATCTTTTCGGTGAGAAAAAGTATGTAAACTTAGCTAACCGGATACTATGTGACGCTAGAAGTTTCAAAAGTGCAATTCCACTGTCTAATTAAGCACAACTAGTCAAGGGATTGACAACAGTCTCTAAGGCATGAGCTGAAGCACAATCAACACAGTGTTATCCTGACTACAATGGATGCCTGACATACATTGTGAAAGTAAAGTATTGAATCACTAAGATTGAATTTATTCTAGAACAATTTAAACATTTAAGAGTAACATAAGCAGAATGCAATGCACAGAAGCAGATCAGGGCTTCATCTAAACCCTAGCAACTGACTTAGAACATGAAGATAACACACATACAGATAACTGAACTTGAAATGTTACCCATTAACAACATTTTACACTAACTGAAATTCAACTGACATAAACACTTGAGGGCACTGGCTAGTCCAGGCCTCTATTGGCTTGCTCTGGCTAACCCAGGCATACCCCTAACATTACAAACACCATGTTCTATTTATAGTGCTGAATCCCTAAATTTCTAAACCCTAATTTTTGAAAACCTAAAATTTGATTTGGGGATTTTCAATTTGACGTACCCACTTGCGATTTCACCTCGACCCATACCTTCTTCTGTTCTTCCCACTTGTTCTGCTGCTTTTGCTGCTCTTCTTTGTGAACTGTGAACCCTAGCTCGAGTCGTCTCATCAAATCCACACCCTAGGTCAGTGGGATGTGAATTTGATGAAACACCTAGGCTAGGTAGAGAGATGGTGGAGTTGTCGGGTGGTTGTGGTGGTGGTGTGGTTCGAGGTCTGGTGGTGGCAGTGATGGCAGGAGATGGTGGTGGCGGAAGTTGCAGGTGATGAAAGAGAGGAATTTGGGGAGAAGAGGAGAAGAACCCGATGGAGAATGGTTTAGGGAGTGTTTGGCTTGTGGTGTAGGTGTTTGGCGTTTGGGTGTTGAGCGGGAGTAGCGAACTTTGATGAACAGCGAGTAAAGAGCGTCGGATGATCCCATATAGATTGAATCGAACGGCTACGATGGAGAGGTATGTAGCGACCGTTGGATTATGAGATACAACAAAACTGATGGCTTCAGATGGAGTTAGGTACTATGGTGTTTGACAGGAGCTTCGGATTTTGATGCACAATGATGAGGTGGCCGTTGGATGATGAGATGGATCCAATCTGACGGCTCTCATGGAAATGGATTTGGGTAATGGTTTTGGGCCTTGGGTATGCCAATCCCATATCTTCTTTAAGAACAATTCTTCCTCTTCAAGCCCACTTTTAATTGATCCGTCTCTTGCAAACATCAATCTTCGCTGCCTTTCTGCGGGAGTCTTTGCCGTTTCTTTGCTCTTTTCGCTCCGTGAGTTAACCAGGCTTTATTTAGTACCTAAAAATGCAAAATTAATTGAGAAAAGTATTTATTCTTGAAAACAACGAAAACACAGAATATGGGATAAAATGGAGCGTTAGTGCACAAATGATGAGTTAAATGCCAATAAAAAGGTGCAAATATATACAATATTTGGCACTCATCATTCACCACTTCTAAATCATCTATTTCAGAAGACTTAATGACATTAAATACATTTAGCTCAGTAGTCATATTACCAAAAGATATGTTTATAAGTCTAGTTCTACAATTGATGACAGCATTAGATGTGGCTAGGAATGGGCGACCCAAAATCACCGGGATTTGAGCACTTGGGTCCTGAACAGGATGGGTATCTAGAACAACAAAATCCACTGGGTATATAAACCTATCGACCTCAATAAGAACATCTTCTATGACACCACGAGGCACTTTGACAAACCTATCAGCTAATTGAAGCGTCATTTTGGTTGGTTTCAACTTACCAAGACCTAGCTGGGTGTATACATGATACGGAACTAAGTTAACACTAGATCCTAAGTCAAGTAATGCCTTATCGACCATGTGATTACCAATCGCACAAGATATGGTGGGGCATCCAGGGTCCTTATACTTAGTGGGTGTTTGGTTCCGAAGAATTGAACTTACTTGACCATCTAAAAAGTCTTTCTTATAAACATTAAGCTTACGCTTTCGTGTACAAAGATATTTAAGGAACTTGGCATAAGCAGGCATTTGCCTAATTACTACTAATAACGGAATGTTGATGTTCACTTGTTTAAATGTTTTCATTATCTCGTTGAAAGTTGAATCCTTTTTTATTGGGGATAACAACTGTGGATATGGGGCTCTAGGCACAAAGGTAGTCCTATCAGGAATTTATTGGGACTCCTTAGACATTGTTTTAATTTCATCAGCTAAGGGATCCTCCTCTTGGGAAGTAGAAGGTGGAACTAAAGTATGTCTACTGTTTTAGCGCTCCTAAGGGTTGTAACTGAATTCACATGATTGTACAGTTTCTCTCCTTTAGGGTTAGGATCAGTATGACTAGGGAACCTTCCATATTCTTTCTCACTTATATACTTATCTATTTGGCCGACTTGAAATTCTAATTTAGCAAGAGTCCGGGAATTATTCTTCAAATTATGCCTGGTTTCTTGTTGAAAGCTAAGGTGGTTAGCTGATAACATATCATGGTTCTTTGCTAACATAGTAAGAGTTTATTTTAAGGTAGAGATCTTTTTCTCAGATGTGTTCTGAAACTGGGTTTGACCTGAAGGGTTCTGAGTATAACCAAAACCTGGGGGAGGCTGATAATTACTAGACTGGACTGGATTTTGTCCCTTAGAACAAGAAAAATTAGGATGGTTTCTCCAACCAGGGTTGTAGGTCTCTGAGTATGGGTCAAACTTCTGACGGTTTTCAAACCTAGCATTGTTATAGACAGCATAGGCTTGCTCTTCACTAACATGACCTTCCCAAAACGAGCTATTGGGTTCTACTCCACAAATACAGACTTGAGAGGCTCTAATCCTATCATCAGTTTCAACAAGAGATCTATATTTAGACTGATTCAATTCTACAGCTTCTAACCTTCTAGACAAAGCAACAAACTTAGCATCTGACCCGAAGATTGTATCTACCACATTGGTGCTACTTCTATTGACCAAGAGTCTTTTAGGGGGTTCAATACAAGACTCCCACTGTTGGGATTTTTCAGCGACAACTTCTAAGAAGGAAAATGCATCATCAGCATTTTTACTAGTGAACTCACCAGCGCACAAAGACTCGACCATTTGTTTGGTCGAATAGTCTAAACCATCATAAAGAATCTCTACTAGTTTCATTTTATCAAACCCATGGTGAGGACATTGGTAAAGGAGATCATTGAATCTCTCTGAAAACCTATAAAGAGATTCTCCCTCTTGTTGCACACTAGCACTAATTTTCTACCTAACAGCTGCAGTTTTATGCTTAAGGTAGAATTTTAAATAGAATGGAGCAATAAGTTCCTTCCATGTTTCTATGGACTCAGATGGTAGGTTATGAAGCTAGGTATTAGCTTTATCTTTCAAGGAAAAGGGGAACATCCTAAGTTTCAAGACTTCGACACTAAGGTCTTTAATCTTAATTGTTCCACAAATTTCTTCAAAGTCCCTAATATGAAAGTAAGGGTTTTCATCATATTTTCCTAAGAATATAGGGATCATCTGAAGAATACCAGGATTCAACTCATAAGTAGCCGTAGAGGCTGGAAATTTAATACACGATGCCCGGTTGGTCCTAGTTGGGTACATGTACTCCTTCAAAGTTGTCATTCTTGGCACAGTTAAAATCCTAGGGGTGAACTCCTCACGAAGACTCAAATTCTCAAACCTGAAGTTTTCAAAAACAGGGCTCTCTAAATAAGAGTCTTCGAGCTCCCCGTTTACTAATCAAAAGAAGAACTTCTTGGCTCGTCACTAATCAAACGGCCAAAAGTATCTCTTTTCCAAGCACGCTCACTAATGGACTCGAGCGATTTTGGCATACACTAACAAAAAACTAAAAATAAAAATCCTAAGGAAGGGAGGTTCTAAGCAAACACACAGCAGGCTGACTCCACCAAAACAAACCTAAAGATTTCTAGCGAACAAAAAGCATGATGGCTCCACTTAGATTGTTTCTAGACCAGCTTCTATTCTTTCGAAAGGGAATTCGTTACAATTTGATCAAACCTCTCTGGAATCAATCTGAGTTAAAGTAAGCTAAATAGAGACGAGGGAATCTCAGTGGAGCTTTGATACCCAAGGCCTCATCGGCATTACAAGGCGGCGCATTCAACTTACTGAAAACCATAATGAACTTCGAAGTATGCTTAAAAAAGTAACCAATATTTTTTGAACGACTTTTCTATTAAGCTCGTTACCCTATCGATCTCGTTCTAGTCAGTATTTTAAGCTTGTGTTCGTGTTTGGTATCGTTTTCCTAAGGCGGGCAAGAAGAGAACGGTGCTGAAATCCGAACCCTTATCTTGTATGGCTAGGCTGTTCTTCGGGAATATAAGTCCGGTATATCAATTGGTTCCTGTTCACCTTGATTTATCAAAAGATAGAACAAAACTCGTAGGTATTTCTATGGGAGACAGATTTATCTATTCCTATAGACTTTTCCGTGCGAGACGGATTTATTTATCAAGTCTTCGACTTTAGGTCGTAACAACTCTTAGTTGTGGGTGAGATCAGCTAAGGGAATCAAGTGCGTAGTATCCTGCTGGGATCAGAGACGTAAGGAGTGAAACTGTACCTTGAATCAGTGTGAGATTGATTAGGGTTCAACTACAGTCCAGTCCGAAGTTCATTGGTAGTATGCTAGTTTCTGTAGCGGCTTAATACTGTGTGGTGTTCAAATCTATAGCAGCTTAATACAATGTGGTATTCAAATCTGGACTAGGTCCCGAGGTTTTTCTGCATTTGCGGTTTCCTCGTTAACAAAACTTCAGGTGTCTGTGTTATTTCTTTTCTGCATTATATTTTGTTATATAATTGAAATATCACAGGTTGTGCGTTGGATCGATCAATTGGGAAATCTAACCTTTGGTTGTTGATTGAAATTGATTGATCCTTGAACATTGGTCTTTGGTACCATTCAAGTTATTTCTCTTATATTCAATCGGGCTTGCAAATTCCTATTTGCTGATTGCAGATTTAATTAAGAGATAGAAATACAAAAGCTCTTGGATATACTTTTCTCTAGATTGAGTCTAAGTGGATAGTTGATTCTCTTGAAAGTATATTGGAGTTTGTATATTCATATTGCCAAACGAATTTTTGGGTGTGGTTGTTATACCCCCCGCTTTTTCACTAGGTACGTAAACAAGGTTCCCGGACCTTCACAGGTAAAACCGTTCTTATACTAGGTACGGAAACAAGGTTCCCAGACCTGAATTATACCAATACAACTCGCATACTAGGTATGTATACCGTGTTGTATCCAGACATAAGTAATTGTTCTAAACTCTCATTTCAATCATTGAAACATCCTCAGAAGATGACAACGGTAATCTCACACATACCATTAGCTTCAAGTAATTTTCAAGTGATCGAATGATCAATAGGAAACTTCCCAAGTTAACATCAAATGACTGTCTCACATAAATCATGTAAGATGTTCAAGGTAATTTTCAGATGATCATCTTTTGACTTAATATTTAGTTTCCAACAAATAAATTGTCTCCAACTAAACTTGTCAAGATTATGATGAACATAGTTAAAGCAAAAAGGTTCCAACACATATTTCGAGAAGTAGATAAGCGAGATAAACTCAACTCAAAATACCAAATGTGTATAATATAAAAGTCTATATAACTATACGACTTAGTCTCATTAGAAGATAGAATAGAATAGACTTCTGAGTGATAGATAAATTTTAGTCTCCACATACCTTTGGTTGATGAAGTTCCTCCAAGCTCCTCAGAAGATCTTCGTCTTCAATTGGTGAACGTCGTGAATTCTAAAGCTCAATTAAACATTTGATCCTAGTCTGAGACATAGCTATAAGTAGACTAGAAATCAAGTATATAGTTTTGATCGAATAAACTTGACAAACAAGCTTAAGATAGCGACGCTTGCGAGTTCGACCCAACAGTGCTCTAACACCAGTCACTAGGATCGGTCACACCAATTATAAGGATAGGTTACGCAACCTCTTATGATCGGTCACACCAATTACAAGGATCGATCATACCATCTCATGGTGATTACTTAGGATCGGTCACACCAATTACCAGAACCGGACATACCAAATCATAAGTCTAGGTAGTGTGATCGGTTATACCAAGATACATAGCCTGGTTTAAAATCAGTTCTATCAACTCACACATATTGGTCATCCAAAGAATATGCAATGAATAGCCGGACCAATATACCTAATAATTTCCCTTTCAATTCATGAAAGAAGTTCACAACCCTACTTCCTCTAAAAAAAATGTAAAACATCATTTCCTATGATGAAATCTTCACCATAAACCCATACACATAATCATAAAACTATACAAGATTATGTCGATGTCATATCTTCGAAATTCAAAAGATAAGCGTTATACTTCATAATATAATTCCTTAATACTATGACCATATTATTATAATCATGTCTATCCACTAGAGTATTAATTTATATATAGCTTTGCATGTTATGTTTTCAATATAGCACGACTTGAAAGATATGTTAGGAATGTAAACAAGTTCAAGTCAATATTACTAACCTCAAGTGGAAGGATGATGTCGTTGTTATAGTCATTACTTCTTCTAATTTTCCAGGTCTTCGGAGTAATATTTGTATGTCTCAACATTCCTAGACTTTCTAGTCTAACCTAAACGAAGTTGACTCTAATATATAATCAAGCGACTCTAGATGAGTTTGATACTAAAATATGACAACCAAACTTGACATACCAACGCTTGGTGAATCCAACTGAGCTATGATCTAACAAAAAATTCTCGAGTCAAGCTCCACATGTTTTGGAAAACGAAAATTCGGAATGTACTCTGAATTTTATCCTTTTCCCATTAAGACAACTCTCTCGAAAATCATTGCTTCCGGTCTGTTCAAAGGAACAATGGAACTGATTGGAAGAAGGGATCTACTCAAAGATAAAATTGTTAATGCTAAGCATGGCTATGAGCATCGTATTTCCAATCACCAGTGGCCACTAAAACAAGAAGGAGATGATGCATATTATAGAAGGATGTTGGATTATTGTAAATGAAATCTGACAGAATCCGAGAACCTACTGAAGGAAATCTCAGAAAAGGCATGTAAAGCAAAAATAAGATTAAGTTCTTATTTAAAATTAGGTTGTTCAACTGCTGATTTATTTCGATATTTTGTCTGTTCGAATAAAACTATCAATATTTATTATGAGTGAATAAAATTATTATTTTATAATCTTTATTTCATAGTTCCGATTGCATAGCCTGTGAATGAATGTTTATATTTTTTCTATGTATTTTCGGATTTATGAGATGTTTGATTTCGATTTTTGTATACCTTAATATTCGTTCTCATATGGTGAATGCCCTTATCATTTGTGTGGATTTTTGATTTAGCGGTATTAAGTTCTAGCCCATGTTGGTAGGTGTTCCGAGTGAAAATCATATGTGAAAAGTCACAATATGTTGATAATTAATTTATGTTTATATAAGTTGTGTTTAGCATAACATATGTGTTTCGGGATTCAACTTTTGCTATTGACATGCATTACTTAAAACCGATTCAACCTTTCTCTGGTAAAGGTTGCTTTTATTGTTGTTCTTTTGTTCTTGCGAGAGGATAAAAACACACTGGGGGGAGAGTTCTTATTTGAATTTGTGCTTAAATGATATATCTTTCCGGGGAGTAGTGGCTGCGGAAATTGAGGTAACGATTTTATTTGTTAGTTAATCATTTTTCTTGTTTAAGAAAAGCATGATTATATTGCATACATATTGCTTTTGCTTAACAAAATTTCGGTACAATTGATATGTTCCATGATTATGTATGGATTAATTTTTATGATTCAATTATTTCCGATTAAGAAAAACCGTGTCAATTTAATTGGTTTAATTTTGGTATCTTCTTTATTGTTGGGTATCAAGTGTTTTTGCTTCACGAAATTCGGTGCAATTGTGGTGCTTACAGTGATTATATTTGTTTCAGTTGCTTTCGGTTGAGAAAAACAATGACAAGTCAATTTGTTTTGGTTTGTATCTATTGTTTTTGGATTAACAAAAGTTATGGGATCATTTGTTTAGTCCATATGATTACGGATAAGAGAAACTAAGTTAATTCTGATCTTAGATATACTTATTAATTTGAGGATTTGGTTATTCAAGTCTAATTGAATGCCTTGACAAGAAAAACTAGTTAACTAACCTAGTGTTTGTCATGTCTAAAAGGAAAGGTCTAAGTTATTTTCTGAAATAATTAGAGTCTGATAAGAGAAATAGAGTTAATTTTGATCTCTATTTGTGTCTTGTCAAAATAAGAGATTGTACATACAAAATCGGTTCAACAATAGAATTAAGTATCTTAGTCGATTTGTTGGACTAGAGGGAAAATTGATTCGGGAAATTGTTTCCTTGATAACATATTGAAACTAAATTACTTTTGTAGTTTCAGTGTTAATATCGGTTATCTAAAATGGCATGTTAAACCTTTGTACTTAACTCTTATAGGTTGTCCTTTGTTTGCTCGAACCTTTGTCATTTTTGTGACAAAAAGAGGGAGAAATATATGGAGTAAACAAGTGATTATTAATCACTGGGAAATGACGTTTGTGCTTAAATATTATATCTAACAAAAGAATAAAGCATAGACTAAGTGGGGGAAACATATCATCATGATGTGTAGTATTTCAGACTACAGAAGGGGAACAACAAAGATGTTCGGATTGAATACTTACCTAGCTTGCCTTTAGGGGGCGTAAAAGCTTTTGTTATTAAAAGGCCCACAACGGCATTTTTTGATTGAATATATGCAGGTTAGTGTGCTGTTGAAACTTGGAATCAGGCGTATGAAGAATGAGTTATTTTGTAATTCGTTTAGCTCCATATGTAATAATAGTTTTGTCATTAAAATTGAAAAAGGGGAGATTGTTAGAGCACAGCTCGGTTGAACCCACCAAGCGTTAGCATGTCAAGTTTGGTTGTCATATTTAGTATTAAAACTCATCTAGAGTCGCTTGATTAAATACTAGAGTCAACTTCGTTTAAGTTAGACTAGAAAGTCTAGGAATGTTGAGACGTACAAGTATTACTCCAAAGACCTGAAGAATGAGAATATGTAACGACTACAACGATGACATCATCCTTCCACTTGAGGTTAGTAATATTATTGACTTGATCTTGTTTCCATTCCTAACGTATCTTTCAAGTCGTGCTATATTGAAAACATAACATATGAAGTTGTATATATTGTATATAATACTCTAGTGGTGAGACTTGTTCATAACAATATGATCAAAGTATCAAGGAAACATATTACGCAGGATAAACGTTTATCTTTTGGAACTTCGTAAACACGACATCGACATAATCTATTGTATATAGTTATTTGATTATGTGTGCATTAATAGGTGTGATTTCATCCTAGAAAACTACGTATCATTACATTAGTTTAAGGAAATAGATGTATGACCTTGTTTTCATAATCGAAAGGGAAATCATGATTGGTCTTGTTATTCATTGAATATCATTTGGATGACTAATGGAAGATGGCTATGGTAGAACCTATCTTAACCTTCTTGAGACTTGAGGTATAACCGGTCATAGCCTATGACATATAGCTAGTTGGAATTGGTCACAATAATGTTGGATATCAAGGTGTAACCGATCACAAGCTATATTGAATGCAAGTTGTAACCGGTTTCACAAGTTACTTTGGGAACCAAGGTATAACCGGTCACAATATGAATTGGGAAGTTAGTTGTAGTAGGTCACAAGCTAACTTTGGGAAGCAAGGTGTAACCGGTCACAAGATACTTCGGGAAGCAAGGTGTAATCGATTACAACCTATATTGGGAATCATGTTGTAGCCGATCACAATATATATTTGAGTAATGGTTTAATCGGTTCTATGAAAAAAACCAATACCCATGGTTCACATAGTTATTCATGGTGTGTATGAATTAGGGTTTTGGGTTTGTCAAGATGGGAAGCTTACGTATGTCGACATTATTTGAACATGTACGTAACTCTTATCATTTATTGTTCAAAAATATTCCTTGATACTCAAGGTGATCCCATGTCCGAAATATTGAAAAGCATTTAATTGTGATTTTCGTCATATATGTTTTAATTACCAGCAATTAAAGCATATCCTCTGGAAAATATTATTAGTTAATGTGCTAGACTAATAATAGAAGTTTTCTATGAGAGTTTTCGGAAAATATGGTTTGACATTTAAGTGGAAGTAGGAAAACTGAAATTAGGTACTTTAATGATAATATCTTGAGAATATCTTCGGTTTTGAAATTTCCTTGTTGTCCAAACAACTTTGGTTTATAAATACTTGAGTTTGTATTTCTTACAAACTATCCTAAGAGCCAGGAAAAATTCATTTCTTGTTGTTTTTGGTGGAGCCGTGTATCCGGAGAGGAAAGTACCCTAATTAGGTGAAATCTCTTTCGAACACTCGTTTAAAGATTTATGTGGGATCAAGAAGGCCCACTCAAACTAGATCAAAGTATTGACGGGATCTCTAAAACCATCTTCGGATCTAAAGACATGTAGAGATAATCCATTGTTAATAGACTCCATTTTGTGTGTGATTGATCACAATAGGATTCAAGTGTCGTTGTGCAGGTTATTGAAGGCAAAAGAATATTTTAATACAAAGAAAAATTCTTATTAGTTTTCGTACCTTGTGGATTTAGTGCACAAACCTTTATCGGCTGAGATCCAACTAGAATCAGTTTATCTTTGATAGATTTGATTGATTAGTTGCATGAGATCGGCATCGTTTTATAGTTTCTCTTTGAGATCTATATTGATTGATTGTGAATCTATAGTTTTATTATTTCGGTAATCAAAGGATAGATTGATCTAGCCATACAAAGGAGTCTATTAGATTAAACAGAAGAGCCTTTGTCAACAACTCACATATGATCCAAAGGACTTGCTATTCACGTGCGTGACTCTAGAAGTTGAGGGCTCGGGGATACCGAGGAAACTAAGTAGCTAGGGGTAGTCTGCTTGGTCTCAACTATACGAAGTTGGTATTAGATTTTGTATAGCGACTTAATTCTGAGAGTATCCGAAATTGTACAAGGTCCTGAGGTTTTTCTGCATTTGCGGCTTTCCTCGTTAACAAAATATTGATGTGCCATTTACTATTCCGTAATTATATCTGGTTTATATAATTTAAATTAAATTGCACTTGTACGTTAATTCGTAACACTTGATATTGATCTTATAGAGTTTCGATTATTACTGAACCTATTTTCAAATGATCACTTCGTTGGCGTATCGTCTCGATCTTGAATACATAGTCAATTACACATGTGATCTTGTTGTTGTATTGTATCGATCTCGTATCCATAGACGATCACACGAAGTGTGAACCAAATTTGTTGTATTGCCTCGACTTTGTCTATAGACGATCGCATTCGGTAAAGGACTTATAGGTGGATAATTAAAAGATTGTGGTGTATTTGGGTACCCTCGTCTTTTCATTCATAATTACCATGGTGGATGGAATAGAATTGCCACAACTATATCGGAGAAGTACAACTTCATGTCTAATTCATACATAATTAATTGATGTGTTTTGGTAGTCTGTTTTGCGTACCGTTTTGAGATAAAATTTTATATATAAAAAGTATATTATTTCATCATTAAATTATAATTGATGTTTAAAATTAATTAATTATATCAATGCACAACAAAGAAGTATATGACCCATGAATGGCTAAGGACCAGCTTAAGGATCACTACAAGATACCAACTTTTGTTGGTCGAAATCTGGATTAAAAGTGGAAGTTCGTATAAGGTGTTTTCTTGTAGTCTTTGAAGTTTGAAGTTCCAAAAGAATTCCCCCAAGACTAGTCCCAAGGTTGATTGTTCTTGTGAGGTATACTGGATTAGGTACCTCTACAGGTTACGAAGAGTATAAACCCTAATTGAATAATTTTCTAAGAAGCGTTACATATAGGAGGGAGATTTTCATCACCTTGATTGACATCTAAAATTTTCTTCGCAATTTTCATGATAATACTAAAGTTATACGACGTTGTCTCAGTAGATAAAATAGTAGGATAGTTAGTCATCACACACTTTTATCGATGAAGTCCTCGTAGATGTTTTCATTATTCTTCAGACTTCAATTTCCAAAGGTCATTTGGTAAATTCGGGTACTCAACTACCATGCTTTATTTCTAATCGGAAATTTACTTAAATAGGCTGTAAATTAATATGCAGTTTTGATCAACTAAATTTGATAACAATCTTGGCATACCAAAACTTGTGATTTTGATCGAGCGATGCTCTAACAAAGTGTAGACCTCTTACCTGATCTGAGTTTTCGGATTTGCCTTATTCAAAAATATATTCCTAAAATTATAAAAGAGACCGACTCACTTCTCGCTTCGTCCCTTTATGGGAGCGTTACCTCTTGCCAACCAATCTTCCTAAAGTAACAAAGCAAACTGACTCGCTTCTAGTTTCTTCCTTTTATGGTTACCCATCCTTAAACAGGGCAAACAAAGAGTCCTTTATTAAATAAGCGCATGAAAGAAAGTGACCTAAAAGGGCTTCAATTCTAAAAGGTCCAATGGTAAACGTACCACATGCTACTAGTACAATATATGCATACATGGATGAATAAAATGGATGAAAGCTTTAGGCTTACTCTTATCATCCTATTCAGTTCAACATATACGGCTAGCCACGTCACCTTGATTCATGGGCTAAGCGTTAAGGCGATTCAAGGTTGAATCAAGATAGCGCCTAATTCTTTTTTTATAGAAAAAGCTTAGGCTTATAAGGCACTAAGAAGCAAACACAACGGTAGGGATGGCATTGGTAGCAGAAGTGCTACTTAATCTGCCATCATAGTTTTTACATAATAAAGATAAATTGAAAGCATCCGTGTTTTGTTGTCTGGTAATAATACTAAGGTTGAGCAAAATAAAAGATACAGGGTGATGTCCTATATTTCTACTACTTTCTACTTCTTCTAGTTGATAGTTTCTTCTAGCTTGATAGCTAAGATGAAATCTTCCTGTGACTGCTTCATGATAGAGGAGTTTGAACTGAACTAGTGTCTCCATTGCCTCAGCTGATATAGTGACATTGGTATGGTGCAGTTCTTTGGACCACTGGAAAGCTAGTTATGCTCCTGCTGTTGTTCCCTCTGCTCCATAGTATCCTGAATGTCCTCTGGTTCCAGTAATGTTTCCTGCAATATCTGTCATTATTAGAGCAGTATAAAATACAGAGGTTTCAGGATCTTGTAGAGTGCAAATTTTGATGTTCTTCCCAAACTCAGCAGTGAAAGCCTGGGCGTAAGAAGTAATATTATGTTGAGATGTTGTATCTATTTCCTCTGGCAAGAGAGGAAAATTGTTTAAAATGTGTCCTTGCATATGATGTATTATTGTGAGTACACAAATGTTGTTTAATCCTGTGAGTGATGATTCCCACATTTGGCTGGATTTGGTTGAAAGTGAGATCACATCTCGCTTTCCATATATACCAGCAGGTTGTAGCATAGATGTTGCAGTTGGTGAAGATAGCGCCTAATGATTTGGCGCAAAAGGTTAAAGTCGTTGGATTTTAACTTTTAAAAGAAAAATCTGATGGTTCGAAATATATTGGGTGCATATAGCATAACCGTTAGATTTTAAGTTCGATAACAAATATAATGGGTTAGACCACATAAAGTAAAATTGTGTTGTGCCAAATCATTTGGCATCACAAAGTTGATTCAAAATCGCATTCTAACCATTGCTTGACCCGAACTTGAAACCAACACTTTTGGCCGCGCTTTTGGCTGTGAATGTCGAATTGTGAATCACCATAAGACTAAGCCTTGGAAGGTTCTTACGCTTTTAGGTTCACTTCTCTTCTCTGTGGTTCATTTGCGGCTCACTTTTAATGAACCCTTAAGAGGAACTTAAGGATTGAAGTCACTTGCCACGATTTTTCCCTTCACAGCCCATGGAAATTTTGATGCATGTCAGACCATATTTCTATTTTCTTTGAACAGGTTGGAGAGGTCATGCAATCACATACCATTACGAGTCCGTCATGGTATGTCTTTACATTCTCCTGACCCATGACTCATAACATGGTTATAAAAAATTGATTTTCATAAGATTTATAAATTACCTCCATAATGTTTTGAGCTCATTATCCACTATTATTGAGGTATGTTGAGGTTGAACTGCACTATATACCCCAAAACAAATCTTCGACAACAAACAAAAAGAAGAAAAAGGAAAACACAGGAATGAACTTGGTTATACTGAAGATCTAAAGCCAGGACAGGATTACAGGGAAGAAAGTAACTTCTAATTATAACATTACCGTTTGAACGATTTTTACATATAAACTATAACTGTTTTCTACATACAAACAAAACAAAAAAGTAAGGTTATCAAACGTGACGCGCTACTAGCCCTCTGCAGAAAGTAACCATGCAAGGTATTCAGAACCATAATTCAAGGCTGAGTCAGTGTGACTGGGTGGAACAACTCTCTTTCTTAGTAAAGTTTCTACATTTGGGCATGTCCTCTTTCGCCCTCCCTTTGCCCTAGCTTGGAAGTGTTTATCTGCCTCTTGGAAATCCCCCTGAAATTAAATGCATGGAGATTGTGAGATACCCGACTCAATGATTCCTTGAAACATTCCAGAAAATTAACTTTAAGAATTTAGTGATGCAATTGTCCATAAAACTTACATGGAGATAGACATGAGACCCAGATTTCTCATGGTTATCCCTCACGTGCTTGAAAGAAAACTTTTGACCGCAATCTGGAAACCGGCATGCAAATGGTCGAAGCTGGAGATGAACGGACTTGACATGCTGGTTGAGATTTGATTTCTGCAAGTGGATATACACAAAAACATTAAACATCAAAAATTGACATGGAAAACCAGTAGAACCGAAAATTTTCATGACAAGAAAACTGGATAACTCATCGAAAAGAAAAAGAAAAAGACATGTTACTATCTTACAGTTGCAAATGTGCATTCACAACCCTTGATGCTGCACTTTATCCTTTGAGTTGAGCCTGCAATTTCATGTCCACGCATATGCCGCTTCATATTTTTCTTCAACTGCTTGGTCCCACAAACCTCACAAAGAACATGTTTGTGGCATGATTGAACATGAGCCTTAAGGCAATCATTATTGGCAAAATATTTCATACAGTCAGGTTCACAGCATATTGCCTCAACAGACTCCAGTTTCACTGTTGTCATTAATCAAAAAATTATAGGACACCGGATTTTAACATAAACTCAAAGCCAGAGAAAAAAATAAGAAATAGAGACTTTTAAATCTTTGTGCAGCTTAAATTATATAAAAAGAAACTTGCCATGAGACTCTTCATGTTTCCTCAGCCTTGAGGCATACTTGAACACCTTCCCACATCCAATTTCTTGGCAAATATGTTGTGTTTGACCTTGACTATTAGAAGAAGAAGATCCTTCATCCTCATGCATATCCTCTATGTGACGCTTCACATTGCCTTTGTAAGCAAATTTCTGGTTGCAGCCCTCCACAGGACATGAGAATAGTTTCCCTTGGTGCTGGAGCAAGTGGCGATTCAGATGATCTTTCCTTCTGTAGCTTGAGTGGCAATCATTAACAGGGCAACTAAATGGCCTCTGCAAAGAATGAAAGAAAAGGAATACTGGGTTTAAACCTTGTCAAGGTGCGCAATCATACTTCAATTGTCAATTTGATTTTAATTTTACAAGTAAAAAACAAAATAAGACTCGAACCTCAAAAAGATTAAGCGGCGTGTAACCGAGCCTCACTTGATGGAGCTTCACAGGTGGTCCCCCAACCTGCTACTAATCCACTCATGTTCTCTTCGCATTTTGGAGTTTATTAGATGGATTCCAATGCTTCACACCATACATACATCAACAAGCTTTTAATGGAATATTGACCATTAAAAAATCTATACCCTGCAAAATCACTTTCTTTTAAATCACTTGGATACCATAAATATCAACAGAGAGCAACAAAGCCACAGTTACCAATCACAGTTCGGTACAAGGTGGCCAACTACGATCACTAAACCCTAACATGATAAAGCTAAACCCTGACATGATAAAGTTTATATACCTCGAGCGAATGGCACTGCATATGTTGTTTCAAGTGAGCTGGCTTTCGAAAACTAGCGCCACACTCTTCACAGGTATTATTTGGTTTGGCCTCTTCTTTTTCGTCAATTTCCATCTTTTCAATTTCTTCCTGAATTAAACACAAATTACAAACATTACAATAAGCTCGGGAATTCGTCAAGTCAATCTGGGATATAGTCGAGTGAGAAACCCAATTCTATAAAAACTTAAAACAGAGTAATCAGTTTGACAAATCAATCTACGGTTACTTCAACAAGTAAAATCTTGAATAACTAAGGAAAAACTTTTAATGAACATTCAATATTTCCAACCACAGGCAAACAACTTAAGCATAAGAATCAGTTCGATATATAAAGAGAGTAAGATAGGAGGAAAACAACTTTGTGGTGATTCTGAAGATGAGATGCGATTAGAGATTTCTTAGACCTGCAAATTCCACAATTCACAATAAAAACGTCTGATATCTTTACGCTTTTCTTTCTTTTCTATTTCAACTCCACCTTCTTCCATCTTCTCCTTAGATTTCAACACTCTAACTCTCCCTCCGTCTCTCTCTCTCTCTAGGTTTTTTATTCAGGAGTTGTACAGCGGCGGGGATGAAATGAGATAAAAAAAAGCCACTCCCATGTCTCCAGCGTATTATATAGCCTGGCAAAACTAGGGCATTGTCGATTACCAAAAAAAAAGAAAAAAAAAAAGAAAAAGAAAAAAAACTAGAATAGTCCAAATTAGGGGTGTCAACGGGTCCGGGTCCTCCCGGGTGTCACTAGACCCGGACCCGGACCCTACTTATAATGGTCGGGTCCGGTTCCTAACGGTTCCGGGTCCGGTTCCTAAACTTGTGGACCCAGAATCGGACCCGTTTAAATACCCGGGTACCCGTCGGTTCCGGGTACCCATTGGGTCTTAATAAAACTATTTAAAAAACCTCAAAAACTTAATATATTTCTCTTTTTGGCTTGGATTTAAGTAATTTTTTATAAAAATTTATTATTATTTCTTATTAATGTACTAAATAAAGGTTAAATGTAAGAGAAAAATTTTAAATGAGTAAAATATCAAAGCTAAAACTAGCAAAAATACTTGTAATTTTGCTAAAAACATGAATAAAAGAATGAATAAACGGGTACCCGATACCCGCGGGTACCCGATACCCGCGGGTACCCAACGGGTATTACCCGTTTGGACCCGTTTAAATTCGGGTCCAATCGGGTAATTACCCGCCGGGTCCTAAGTAGCTAATGGGTCCAACTTTAGGACCCGGAACCGGACCCAAATATACCGGGTCCGGTTCCGGGTCCGGGTAATGGGTACCCATTGACAGCCCTAGTCCAAATAGTCGCCAAACGCCAAGACACTGAAGTAGAACCAAGGTTTGAAAAACCGGTCACGTTTTAGGTAACGGGTCACGTTTATAACGCGTTTTGACGGGTGTGAATACATTTGGGTTAAAAAACGTGTTATTTAAGGAAAAAACGGATTATTTAGAAGAAAAAAATACGTTTTTATATAAAAAAAAATGATATGAAATTCATATCTAACGGTTTTAACGTGCGTGAAAACGTTATAACGAGTCTAAAAAACATTGTTATTAAGCTTTTTCTTTCTTTTTTATCCGTCCCTAAAATTTTGTCTCACTAAGAGATGACCTATATCATTAAAAAATGGAATATTTCTAAAACAATCCTTTTAATTGATTATTGTTAGTATACGAAATATGTATAATTTGATAGTCATGTTCATATCCGTGTAGTGGGTGTTTTAAAATGCTTTTCAATGATATAAAATTTATGAATATACGTAGTATAGTTTAAGTCGTCAAGAAATAAATTGTTTTTAAATTTTACTAATAATATAGGTATTCGTAAAAAATAGTTAAAAATACTCCTCGGTCTTATCTCCTTTTTGTCTTTAAGAATTATGTAAACTTGAGCTAGGTCACCTATTAAGGAAGGAGGTAGTAGATTTTTTTTAAATCTTTTTAGTATTTTTACTATACAAATATACAATAGTTTGATAAAATTTGTGATGGTGAATTATACCATTAAAATTTTGTCGCCGGTGTAATAAAATATATGCAAAAAAAAAGTTAAAAACAAGAATATAACTATTGTAATAGAAGTACATATGCCAAAAGGTTTGCAACAAATTTTATTGCAATAAAAAATATCATTGATCAGAGTAACGCTATCGAGAGCCTCTGTCTGGACAAAGAATTTCTGAAATTGGTAGAGGCAAAAACTAACCAAGCTAGAGACGTGAAGAATATTATTTCAAATGACATGTTCTGGACGACGTGTCGAAATGCGTGCATAATGGTTGGTTCTTTATTGAAAATGGTTTGTTTCTTGAACTCAGACAAAACCACCATGGATTATTTGTTCCATGCACTTGCTACATGTGTGGAAACTATACACATGAGTTTGGGATCAAATCGAAATGCTTCTATCGTGGGTGTAGTAAAAAAAACAATGGAAAAGTCAGTTGAGTTCTCCTTTTCATGCTGCAGCGTATTTTGTCAATCCTTATTACATCTTTAACCCAGCAACCAATCTCATCAATAATGAAATTTCCGAGCCCCAAATTTGTCTTACTGAAGTTATATCAAAAATGGTTATTGGCCTGCAAGAACAAGCAAAATGCATGTTAGATGTACAAAACTACTAATACTATTTCCATATATGTTTAATTAAGTAATTTGAATTTCTCGTAACAATTGTACTTTTCTTTGTAGGCGAGAAGCATGCGAGTGATGCAAGGTCAATTTGCATCACAATCAGCACGTATTGTGGCCCAACATGGTGATCCTGTAAGTTGGTGGTTATCTTATGGTGTTGAGTATCCATCCCTTCAGAAGATTGCAGTAAAGATATTAAGTCAAACAAACACATCATCTGGATCAGAGAGGAATTGGAATGTGTTTGAAAGAATCCATAACAAACTACGCAATCGTTTACTTTCATCGAGAATAAATGATCTGGTGTTTGTTCAGTACAATTTGAAGTTGGAGCAACAAAAAATTAAAGGCAAAGCAAAGCGACATAACATAGATATTCACGACGTTCATAGTCTACTGGGGGATGACAATATGGTTGACTGGATGACGGGAGAAGAAGAAACACCAGTTTTACCTCAATAAGAACAATGGTTAAATATGCTAGTAAAGGAAGTCGTTAATAATCCAGATCCTGTCCCTCTACCATACAACTGTCACGATCCCGAAGTTGAAATCTCATATGAAAGGTTACCGGTGAGTGACTTTATTTATGACTTTGGTAATCTTTCATTGGAGACAATACACAAGGTTATGAGAACGTGACTCCATAATGATTCTGTTACACTGCCGATCGCTCTAACCATGGTGTTCAACATATGAACGAAGGATATAATTCTAATATTGATAACAATAATGAAGTAGGTAACAATGATGATGATGATGATGATGATGATGATGATGATGATGATGATGAAGGCTATAATGAAGATGATACTTATGCGAACGAAGACAACCAGTATCCCCATGACGATGACTATGATGAGGAAAGGAATCCCCGAGAAAATGGAAAATATATGAATAAATCGAAAAAAGATGGTGGTCGTAGTTGGTTCGCGTAGCTTTTTAAATGATGAACACTAGTTTAATAATTTTATGTTTTTTAAATTTGAAGTTTTTAATCATGTAGTTTACTTTCACTGTATTATTTTAAAATTTTAATTTTAAGTTTTAATCTTTCAATCCAGAGAAAGAAAAAAAACTCAAAAAAATTGTAAGAAAGTTATTTACACGTTTACGACATGCGTGATAATGGGAAAACAGTTATAAAAAAAACGCACGTTAAAATGTTATTTAGAAGAACAAAACATTCGAACTAAGTTTAGAAAAACGGTTTTAACGTGTGTGAAAATGGAACAAACGGTCCTAAAAAATTGTCGTTATTTCCTATTTATCGGCATTATATAGGCACAAGGTTCGGGACCCTCACGGCCACGACATATGGGTATGACTTTTTTAACGGACGTTTTTTCCAAGAAAAAAAAATAGGTGTTTTTCAAACCACGAGTAGAACTGCATAAAACATTACTCTTTCAGTCCAAGGTATATTTTTTACTTGTCCAAAAATTCGTGGTGTACCGCTCAAATGGACACCTCTCAAACCTCAGCGTGATTGCCCCCCAAAACTGATTCCCTACAAATCGCCATAGCATGAGGCCCACTCTTGTGCGAGTACACCCACTGTCAAATAGATCGGCAAAGTTATAATTTCAAAGCTATTTTTGACAAATAATATATCCCTATTAATGTTGCATAGGTATCACAACATGACTTTTAATCCTCTTTGTAATCAGCGACGGGATAATTACTCCAATTTAACAAATATCGGTTTTGTATAGGATATATGTTTTATATTGGTTTATTCTTTATCACCTACTCATCTTCTTCTCTTCAAACACCATGGATGAGGATATTCTAGCCAGGGCCAGTCATGATGGATAAGAAGGACAATCCCCACTTTGGGGAAACAAATAGTGGGGGCAACAAAAGAGACCTTGCATATCTGGGGTGTTATGTCTAATAAATAGTATCAAGGGACCTATACACTGTTTATACAAGATATAAAGTTAGAATTAACAGTGTTAATTAGGACTTAAATGGTTTTGCACGAGATGTTTTCTACTTTCTTATTGTATATTATTTTTGTTTTGGATAATCTTTAGGACCAGGTTAAACTAAATGTAATCTTACTTTTTGTATTTTTTATTTGTGTTCTTCAGTTTTTCTTATACTTATTGAAATCTGATTATCATTGATTCAAATCAAGAGTACAAAGCACGATTTGGCTAAGTTAGCTCATGTAAGTGGTGGTCTAAATTTACTCTTACAATAAATAAATTTGCGGTTGTTATTCTCTCATTAAAAAAGTCATAAAAGCAAATACTTTTAGAAGGACAATTTTTTTTTGGTACTGAAACAGTTCTGTGCTCGAGCGTTGAAGAAAACTTAGCAACAAAAACCAAAAAGTGTATCAATCTTCTTGTCTTCATTCGAATCACAATCATTCGTATTGGATTCCCTGGGGCATTGAAAAATATCTGCAATTATTCATGAGGTTCAACAACATAAATAAATTGTTAAAGAAGGTTTATTCATGTTCAGTAGATGTTTGAAGATTAAATTAGGAAGTGAGCTTTTTTTATTATGGGTTTGTTTATGACTATGAGTATGATTTAAATTTCAATTTGGTGTTTTTATTTACAGGATTCCCACATTGGATAGTTCCGCGATGAATCTGATCCTGGTTTTTGAGATGTGCACACCACTGAAAGAACTGTGTTGATCACAAGGAATCTTAGGTGTAGCTTAATCAGTTTTCTTTTATGACTTCATTTTTTGAGAAACATCTCGAAACTATATTGTGCTCATGAAGGATTCAAATGGACATCCTAAATCTATGTTTCATTTTTAGATTGTTGCTCAATTTGTTATAATGGATGGTCATTATATTATTTTGATCTTACATTTCAAAATTTAATCACCCATGAGCTGTCGTGAATCCATAAACCTTTTTTTTTAGTCTTTATCTTTCACAGTTTGTTCAAGGAATTTTATTGATGTCTCAAAATTCACCGGATGCATTCATGAAAGCTAGGCTTGAATCTCCAAATTTTTTTTGGCTTTTTGTTTGCGATTTGTTTGTTTGATGTCATTATGAATTTTAGGGTTTCATTATATAAGCTAAAACCAACTAGGCTTTGATTGGATTGTCTTCGGCTGCATGTTAAGTGTTTTTTTAAAGATACAAAGAACTATCTAGGGTTTAATATTCAGTTTATGATTTCGGGATCGAAGCAGCATTAATATAAGTTTTTTATTTTGTAGCTAGAATTCAATCATGCATGTCAAGTTTCAGTAGTTTGTTCTTCAAACTCATATCTTTTAATATACTGATTTACATATCCAAACCATTTCGGAGTGGTTGAAGCAGTAACAAAAAAAATTTGTCTACACTGAAGATCACTTCATACCAATGAGTCCATGTCCTCTTTGTAAGTTTTAATCTCCCAATTTATATCCTTTTTACACATTTCCATCGAAATTAGATACTTAGTTTTTGAATTTTCCCAATGTGATCGCTCATATCCCAGATGGTGTTACATGGTTGTTAAGTGGAAGAAGCATGGGAATTTTAATGTAAGCAGTTGGACACGTTGCAGTTGATTCAGAGAAAAGAAAGCAAACAAAAATGCAGTAAGTCGATCTTTATCCTTTTATATCCATTATGATTTAATGTTAACGGTTTTTTTTTCTTCCGGAAAGTCCATCAGTTCCACAAAACTTCCATGCTAGCAGTTTACCTTCATGGTTTGGCATTATTTTTTCGGTTGTTATGTATGAATTATGACTTTGCACGAGGTCCGAAACACTCCTTTAAATGTTTGTTAGTGTTTTGGGTAAACAAAATTTTGGGTCATCCACCACAAACCCTATCTTTTCTTATGGGTACTAGATCTTCTTTATGAGAACCGAACTTGAGTATTTTAGTTGAGTAAAACCATTGCACTTGATAGCGGTCTAAACCAAACTGCAGTGGTAATTTGTGATTTGGTTCATCACCTTGATCCTTGGTGAAAACACTGGGGGTACCAAAATACACCACCAAATTTTTCGTTGGAAATCTGTATGGACAAACTCAACAAAACTCTGAGAGTAAAAACTCAATCAAGGAAAGTGTCTTGAGTTATATCTCTATCTCTCATATGATTAGAACGTTTACAGAATTGAATCCGTGAACCTAATCTCAAAAAGAGTTCTTGGATGGTACCAAAGACCAATATCCAAGGATCAATCAAGTCTTATCCAACAAATAAGTTTGGACCTATCTATTGTGATTGATCAACGCATAACCTGTGATATTGATAAATAATATAATGCGGAAAAAGAAATAACACGAACACCAGATATTTTGTTAACGAGGAAACCGCAAATGCATAAAAACCCAGGGACATTGTCCAGATTGAACATCAAATTGTATTAAGATGCTACAGACACTAGCCTACTACCAATTAACTTCGTATGAAATGTAGTTGAGCCCTAAAGGTATCCCATTGATTAAGGTACAGTCGCGCTCCTTACGCCTCTTGAATCCCAGCAGGACTCCGCGTAATTGATTCCCTTAGATGATGTCACACCAACTAAGAGTTGCTTCAACTCAATTGAAGACTTTAAACCAAATTTACCACCCACAGATTAAGCCTATAATTGATTTCCTAATTTACGATCGAAACGGATGATCAGATCAAAAGTAAGATCAAGGTAATAGAAATCAATAACAACTTGACAAAGTCTGGCTATCCTCAAAATCCAAACTTATGCAACCCGAAGTGAAGCCTAGATTATTATTCACCTCACAAGTATAAATTTGCAGAATCATAAAGGTTGAAACGAAAAGAACTCTGTGATTTCTTTTTATCTTGTTCAAGTGATAAATCAATAATCGAACAAGATCAGGATACTCAAGTCATCAAGATAAAAGATAATTGAACCTGTCTTCATGAATCCCAATGAAGTCTTTGATAGTCGCTAAACCCTAAAAGGGTTTCTTGAGAGGACGACTCTAGATACAACTACGACACACCAAACAGTAGTGACAGGATTCAAAGATCCCAGTTGCCAAGAGTTCCTTTTATATAGAGTTCAAAGCATAGGTTGCTTTAGGTTTAAGCTGAGATATCTTTGGAACCAAGCAAACTGAAAAAGCGGGGGTCTATCAACCTCACCCAATATTTCACTTAGCAATATGTATGGACTAACTCCAATATACTTTCAGGAGAATCAACTAGACAGTCAGACTCAATCTTAATAAAAAGTATATCAAAGAGTTATATCTCAATCTCTCAATTCAATTTGCAATCAAACACATAAGAATTTGCGAGACTGATTGAATATAATAGAAATAACTTGAATGGTACCAAAGACCAATGTTCAAGGAACAATCAATTTCAATAAACAATCAAAAGTTGGATTTACCAATTGATCGATTCAACGCACAACCTGTGGTATTTCAATTATATAACAAAATATAATGCGGAAAATAAATAACACGGACACCAGAAGTCTTGTTAAGGAGAAAACCGCAAATGCAGAAAAACTCCGGGACCTAGTCCAGATTTGAACCAACACTGTATTAAGCCGCTACAGACACTAGCCTACTACAAAGCTAACTTCGGTCTGGACTGTAGGTGAACACTAATCAATCTCACACATCACACTGATTCAATGTACAGTTGCATTCCTTACGTCTCTGATACCAGCAGGATACTACGCACTTGATTCCCTTGGTTGATCTCACCCACAACTAAGAGTTGCTACGACCCAAAATCGAAGACTTGATAAACAAATTTGTCTCACACAGAAAAGTCAATTGAATAGATAAATCCGTCTCCCACATATATACCTATGAGTTTTTGTTCTGTCTTTTGATAAATCAAGGTGAACAAGAACCAATTGATTACCCGGACTTATATTCCTGAAGAACAACTTAGTATTCTCAATCACCTTACAATAATCTTAATCGATTAATGAAACAAGTTATTGTGGAATCACAAACGATGAGATGAAGGTGTTTGTGACTATTTTTCTATCTTGCATATCGGAGATAAAAATCTCTAACCAATATTCTTACGATTGCACTCAATCATGATAGAAACCAGCAGGATCAGATCACACAACTATATATAAAATAGTTGGGTATGGCTTCACAATCCAAATGAAGTCTTCAAGTCGTTAACCTACAAGGTTTCGCGAAAAACCTAAGGTTAAAGGAGAACCGGCTCTAGTTTATACAACTAGTATCACACATGAGGTGTGGGGATTAGGTTTCCCAATTGCTAGAGTTCTCCTTTATATAGATTTCAAATCAGGGTTTGCAATCTAAGTTACCTTGGTAACAAAGCATTAATTATTCACCGTTAGATGAAAACCTTATTAGATTCAAGCTAATATCTTTCAACCCTTAGATCGAACTTAGCTTGTTATACATAAATGAATTTCACCTTCATTTAGGTTCGAGTAACCGTACCTAAACATGTACACTTAGACGGTTCAACAATAGTTAACCAATGGTTAGCCATATGAGCACTTTTATATCAACCTTATTCATTTTCACCATAACTAGTCCAACTGACTCAAATGAACTGGTTTGAGAGTTTTTCAATTGCTTAGATCTCATAGAAGTATATAAGACACAAGAAGCAAAATCGATTTTGATTCACTCAAGTCAATTCATGAACATTATATCCACGGTTTGAAAAGATTGCATTCCTTATTATATAAATGTTTTAGTTGATGAACAAACTGATTTAGAAAGTAACCTACTTAAGTATGCAAACGGCTACGCATACCTGGGTGGCCGGAGCGAGTTTGGTTACGCCAATACGCGTACGGGTGCGCATACCTATTTACTCTTCCAAACTCCAGCAGGAATTCACGGACGTGAAACTTCTGCCAGTATGCGTACAGGTACGCATACTTGCCCTGATTCCCAACAACCGCCAGTACGCGTACGGGTACGCATACTTTGGGTTCCCGGTTTTGGACTTTTACACAAATGTGAGAACACACCATGTTTATATCCAAACATGGTTACTTGTTCTAAAATCTCATTTAAATATTTGAAACTTTCTTAGAGGATGTTAAAATAGTCGTTATCCACAAAATATTTTCATCAAAGCGATTTTCAAGTTATTGAAACAATCAACATGACTTTCATCATGAGTAAAGATGAACTTGGCCAAAGCGAAAGCTTACAACCTCATATTTCGAGAAATAGATAAGCGAGATAAACTCGGCTCGAAATAGCAAATGTGTATTATCAAAGTCTATATAGCAATACGACTTTTGTCTCAAATAAGAGATAGAGTAGATATAATTTTGAGTGATAGATAAGTTCAAGTATCCATATACCTTTTGTCGATGAAGTTCCACAAGTTGCCTCGAGTAGTTATTCGTCTCCATTTGATGAACGCCGTGGAGTCTAGATCTCAACTACATTTACTATCCTTATCCGAGACTTAGCTATAAGTAGAGTAGAAATCAAGACTTATAGTTTTGGAAACTAAACTTGACAAACAATCTTGAGATAGCAACGCTTGCGATTTCGACCGAGCAATGATCTAACAATCTCCCCCTTTGTCAATTTTAGTGACAAAACTATCAATACATATGGAATACAAAATAAATAAACTTTGTATCTTATCATCCAAATGCTTGATCTCCTTGGTTCTTCAACATTACTCGACATCTTCGTCACTTCCAAGTATTCCAATGATTCTAAAGATGTTCAGTTCAGCATCATCGTTGTTGAAGATCCCCAGCTATAACAATGAGAAAACAATAGCTCTCAATCATTGTTATACAGTGTCATAGTATTATTATACAACATCAAAGTTCAATTGTATCACAACTTCGACAACAATACTATGGTGATACGATCACTCCTCCTTAGTCAATACTTCATCTCACCTGAAAACAACTCCCCCTTACATAATGATCCGAAAACCATATGTATTTGTAGTGTGAACTACACATTAATTCTCCCCCCTTTTGTCAATAAAATTGGCAAAGGTACGGAAATTAGTGGGATCTTAATGAAATTTCCATAGAGATACTTCATGACCAAAAGAAAAGCACATATCAACTTTTTTAGATGCAATCATATAGCTGAAACTAAATGCATTCATCAAGCAGTTTATAAAGATACAAGATAACCCCTATAATATTCCACATCCGCACTCCTCACAAAGATTTGGAAATTAAGAACATGTTCAATTAAGAACTCTCCCCCATAAAATGTCATTCCCGAAAGAACAACAAGAGAGACCTTACTTTCACAAGGAAAAAAGTATTTATTTGGACATTACAAAATCACATGAAACATGAATTTGTATCCAAAAATCTCAATTAAATTAACTACAAGAGAACCCATGATTAATTTAATCGGAAATGCTCACATAAGAAAACTTACGGAGCCGCACAGTATTTAAATAAAGATATGGATCAGAGAAGACCAATACTGCGAAATATACAAAGATTCATTCTATTTTTCATCACTCTTTGCACAATGACATATAATAGACTTGATCTTTGTAAACAAACGTTCATCCTTTCTTCCATCAATATTTGCAAAATGATATAAAAGGCTTAACTTTTGTTTGTCAAAAGTTCATTTTATCTTTTATCAATACTTTCATACCGACATATGATAGACTTAACTTTTGAACATGTATGGGACAATCATAATCCACGGACGCAAACACACATATCCCATAACAAGTTGCAATATATGGAACCATAAAGATTAATACTGCAAAAATCATCTTCCAAATAAACTTTAGAATTAAATAAATAAATCTAAAAAGATTCCAAGATGAAAATCGTTGGAAATAGCTATGTGTACTCACAATAAATGTTATTCCAAACCCTAGTTATCCTTCTTAAAACATAAGAATAAATTCTCATAAGAAGTTTCCTAGATATTAAGACCTTTGAAAAATTCTTTATCGTCTCCGAACTCCTTGTCGTCAACAACCATTGGGACATAAGGTTCATGAAGATAGGAGTGGATATCAACAAACCTTCTTGACTGATGCCGAACCAAGGCCTTATGAATCTCAAGAGTCCTAAACACAAAAGCCTTTATTTGCTGCACTTCCTTTCTTAATTCCTTCAATTCTTCAAGAACACCAGAAAATTTCTGAAGATTTGAATGGACAACTCTTGGTTTTCTCACATTCTTTTTTTTTTCTTTTCAAGTTTGAGTGAACAGGAGGAATGTCTTTTTCCTTCATGATTGATGGCTTAACAATCATATTAACATCTTTTTACATTAGAAGTTATGATGCTTGGAGTCTCCATAACAATATGGGTTTGTGAGAGAAATTTCTCAGAACAATCTCTACAAGCAAACTTGTGATAAAAGAGTTTCTTAGGGAAGTAAAAAGGAATATAGGGTTACAGAACCTTTATACACTTAAAGGATTCACGTAGGGACAACTCTTACCCTATAAAAGGCAGAATTGTCTATTTTAACCCTCTTTTATTGATAAAACAGAGAAGAGTCCTTTCAATATCAGTAAGATATGAAAAAGATGGAAGAATTCCAAAAAAAAAAATCAACAACAAAACCAAGAAAGAACACCTCTTTCTTTTTCTTTTCTTTTTTTTTTTTTAAAAAAAAAACTGTGGAGTGCCAACTCTTGTCTCTTTTGAACCAGGCGCGTGAGACAAGACACTCAACCAACACAATTACCTTGTGCCGGGGTGAACAACAATCTGTCCACCATATCTTTCTTGAATGGAATTCCTAGTTCCCTGTTCCCCGGATTGTTCAGAGCAATATCTTTTTCTTAATGGTCTAGATGCGTCTTTGGATATTAACTTCTTTGAAGAGGAACTAATATTACATACTGATGTGATTTCAAGTTGAGTTGTAGTAATAGGTTCGTTGAGACTTGTGAAAGCAATAGATTTTAGATTTAATTTTTAAGACTAAAAATATAGCAAACTTAACTAAAAGTGATATGAAAAATATGGAGAAGACTGGGGCTATGGAATCCACTATTTACCAATATCAAAGTGATTTATATTCTCTAATTATAATCGTGCAAATCATGCATTCAAATTGATTCTTAATATAACAATAGTTGATTTTTTAGAAATAACAATTGTAGATCGAAAGTATGGGACATCAAAACCCTAGGCTAGCATGCTACATCAATTGAAATGACAATTGTTTAAAAAAACCATTTTATCAATTTATTTATCTAGGCAAATAATCATATAATAATTGCATAAATTAGAGATTACCACTTTTCATTGGTGAAATAGCTTCCTCCTTCGCCCCAGAGGATGGGTTTAGCTCATCATTGTGTAAACACGCTCAAAATATTTGTTCATTGCTTCAAAAATTGTTTACAAAGTTGAAATGGAGAGAAAATGATGAAAATCGGGTGTTTGCAACGTTTTTAATTATTGCAAAACAATGTTACAGAGAACGATAAAAGGAAACTGTCATTGTCATTGTAGCTTGTACGACTGTCAAATATATGTCGCAATCACTGTAGCAATTACGACTGCTCCTTGTGGTCTTATGTTCTTCATATGTTCTTCAATGGCAGCAGCAGCAATTCTCTCAAACTCACGTTTCTTTGCTTTGGTCTCTCCCCCGATCACTCTGTCCTCTGGTCTGAATCCCGTGAATCCTTTTTATACCCAATAGCTCCTCAGAATCTCTCGACTAAATGCAAATAATTCTCCTCATAACTGCTTCGTATCTTCTCTTTTATTTCTTTTCAAAATACGAGAAAAATTTCCCTTTTTAATATCTGCATGCGTCTGTTGGAAGCTACGATCATCCAAACATGAAATATGCACGTAACAGATTGAGAAGAACACTCTCAGGGCACAAGCAGACTCCAAAAATAACTCGGAAAAAATCCCCGAGAACCCGAGAATATTTATCCTCTTTGTTCTTATGTTCACACGTTCTATTCCTTGTTTCTCGAAACAAATCTCATTACCGTCCCTGATTAGGTGTAACAGGTTGATAAGAGTCCAGTTCAAACTGAAAATCCGAGAAAATCTCGGTCAAATCCACTCCAGCAGTTTCCGCAGGTGAGTGAAATATTTTCCGGCCAAAAGATAAAGTTTAAACGTGGAAGAAGAAGAGGGTTCCCTTATCCAGAGTAGGGGTTCCCTTAGCAGGTGGGTGCTGAGAATGAAATTGGGTGTACATACCCCAGGGTGCTCCTTAGCAAAAGTGGGGGTCCGTATAGCAATTGTCCTCCTGGGGTGCTCCGAGCAACTTTTCGAGCCGAATTTTCCAACAATATTTATTTCCAAAAAAATACCTACAAACACACAAAAAAACATAATAAGTACAAAATCGAGTACTCACAATACGAAATATTGAAGACAAATCAGACACATAAATGCGTCTATCAAATACCCCCAAACTTATTATTTGCTAGTCCTCGAGCAAAACAAATCTAGAAAATAAAATGACTACACTAAGCATGTGCAGCAAGCCGTTAAACCGCTAGGTAGCTCTAGCGGCAGAGTGATGTAATTTTAAAGTGGTAAGTAAGGTTGTCGTTCAGTCGGACTTGTGTAGACTCGATTTTAGACTCAAAAATAGAAAACACTAAAAATAAAGAAAATATATTCACAAAAGTTTATCACAGTATCGAGAGGTACTGAGACTCAGGATTCCACCAAATTCCATTCATGCGACTCAAATAATAATTCCAATCAATTATAGTTCAAATAATAAAAATATGGATTCTTGTTCTTTGCCAAAAATATATATTTGAAAAGCAATGACTGTAAATCAAAAGCATGATGTATCAAAAATACATAGACCAAGCATACACCATCAAACGAAATCACACCCATTCAATAAAAATCATAAATCGATTAAAAATCAATGAAAATAGTCATAAAAGAATTATTAGAATTACCACATGCGTGAAATAGGGATTCCTCCGTCATCCCAGTGTTTGGGTTTAGCTTCTCATATCAAAAACAGGCTCAAAAGAATAAATCATGGCTCAAAAGTTGTTTTTATTGAGGAGATGATATGATTCAGTGAATATGCAACGACGTACTGGCGTTACAGAGTTCACTGTTACGGGAGGTGTGGCTAACTGAAGATAAATGTGGTTGTTCAGCTGATACAGAGAGAATACTGTAGCACTGTTGCGAATTTGAGACGTTGTTCTTCGTTGCAACGCTTGTTCTTCAGCAGCAGCAGCAGCAGAGACAGGCTTCCTGTAATCTCCGATTCTCTCCTCCTGAGCTCTCCTCTCGACCCCAAACTCTCGTTTTTTTTCTTAGGACTCTCAGCAACCTATTTATACACCACAGACGATTAAATTTCTCCCAAATCGCTTCGAAATCTCTTCTTTCCTTCCTTGGCAGTCACGACAATAATTCCTTCCATAAATTGTTTCACGCGTTTCTGAGCTTTCCCACTTATCCCAAACTCTTCCTTAGATATATATGTATCTTTGGAAAGAGTCTACTTGCCTTTAATCTCCTTGAATAACAGATTTTGAACCCATGAAGCCGTGTTTCCTTATTTGACTTTGATTCCAATTCCCGGTTATTCTAGCCCAAGTTGATCGGTCCAATTGCTTCTAATGAACTTGTTAAGTCATAACAAGTCCAGCCCAATCAATTTCCGGTGTTGAATCTCTTTAAAACTGCCCAAAGCTTCACGTCCAAAATCTGCAGACGTGAGGTATCTTTTCCCGCCAAATCTTTTTGATTCAAATCGTGAAGAAGGTGGGTGTCCCCCTATCCTGTGATGTTCTCCCTTTAGCAGCTGCCTGGAAATAGGTTACCCCTTATCCAAAATCGAGGGTCCGTATAGTAATTTTCTCCCACGAGCGCAAAAACCACTTTTTTAGCCAATTTCGCCGCAAAAGCTTCTTTCTCCAAAAATACCTACAGGGACATAAAAAGCCATAATAAATATAAAATCGAGCACTAATAATATATACAATTGAGATTATATAAGACACAAAAATGTGCCTATCAAATACCCCCAAACTTATTATTTGCTAGTCCTCGAGCAAATCAAATAGAAAATAAAATCCTAACTCACTGTCGCAGGCATCGTCGATTGCATTTAGCGTATGCAATAAGCCTTTAAACCCCTAGGTGTCCCTAGTGGCCGAGTTATAGTCTCGGGAGGGATTACAAGAGATATACCCACAAAATCTTTACTCCAGACCCTAGCTATCTACGCAGAACCTTGGAAAGCACTAAAGAACCTCCTTGGTTGGCATACTTATTGATTACAAGAGGAAGTACCCTGATGCGAAATTCCAATTGTTGTACACGAGTTTGCACTCAAGCATACTAGAATTCATATATAAGTGACAGAGCTCTACTAAGATAGTTTCACAATGGACATCATATTCGGAGTCAAACTAAACACATGGATAGATTAAGAGATGGATATAGAAAAACATAGATGGTTTTGATGTTGACTAAGTGAACAATGTTTCTCATATCTGTCTGAAGGCCACTGCCAAAATGAACCTATCCTAATGGATTGAGATACTGGTCTGACTAATATCAACACATCTGGCATATACAAGGGAACCAGTGGTCGATAACCTAAATCTAGATCAACAAACTGGCATATACAAGGGAACCAGTGGTTGACTACATAGAACAATTTTTCGATTTTTTTTTTTAACGGCATGAATAGATATTTTTAATCCAAGCGCATGCTTCTTGTCAGCAGATTACATGATAGTTCCCACGGGTCCTGCATTCCACGCTTGTTTAGGCGATGGAGACAGGGAGAACACACACATATTGCTATCCAAGTGTTAATATTTATTCCGATTGGTCAGATTGGTCTGGTCTCTTCTACTTTTTTTTTTTTTTTTATAAAAAGTAACTCAATCACTCTATTTCACCCTAGCAATGGTAACAACTTAAATCGTGAGCCCCACCTAATCACTTAGAGAAACATAGTTTAAAATGAAAAAAATAAAAACAGAAGTGAAAAGGACTCAACGAGATATGGTGAAACTATCATGTTATTTCTAACACTTGAGCTCAGTGCTTTTATGAATAGACTCTTATAGATGTTTCCATCTATTCAGATTGGTCCCTCAACTCCTAAAACCAAAATGCTTCCATCCACTTAGATTAGTTAGTGCCATCCTTAATAGGCATAAATTTCTAGGCTCTGGAGTTTATTTATAATGCAACTAAAAAGTTTCTCCCATACCCCCAAACTTAAATCTAACATTGTCCTCAATGTTCTAAAGATGAAATTAAAAGCATGAACAAGGAGAAACTGTTACCATTTGAAGCAAAAGAGATAAGGAAATATATTACCGTGTCGCATGAATGTTGGGTTACCTCCCAAGAAGTGCTAAGTTTAAAGTCTTCAACCAGACTAAGAAAGGATTAGTCACCTCATAGAATAAAGTAATAGCCGAAATTTCTGTGGGTCATCAAAACCAAATAGAGCTATCACAAATAAAAGGAATCTGCAACCTGCCAAGAAAATTAACAAATAAAGCGCACCCTTGTCTAGTTTCCTGTTTAAGACAACTACATCTAGCTGTGGTTCAGGTTCAGGTTCTATAACTGGGTCCAAATAAAATATTTTCATGGGTTAGAATTCCTCAAAGCTAAGATCCGGTTCAGGTATTAGAGTCTGAACAAACTCAAGTAAAAATTTAAAAGCACATAATAATAACCTGAATAATTGAGGATCCTTAAAGTTAAACATTTTTGACTCACACAATCGACCACGATGAAACTGGTGGTCAATCTTAAGCAAATGTATCAACCCTAATCTCTTAAAGTAATTAGGTTTAGTCTCAAAACTAAATAATTGACACATCTGAAATTTATACGTTCCCACAATTGGTTGAAAAATATTTGGTGGGAAAACAAAGTCGATCTTAATATCATAGTCTGGTCTAACCTCATCAACCAGAGGATGGGTTTCTAACAACTGAACTTCCTTATAGACATCACTAGGTTCAGGAAAACGTATGTGAAGATAATATTGTAAAATGGTTGAGGCACATGGAGAATGATAATCACCCCCAAACTTGGAGTTTTGGGTGTCTCTAGATAGACTAGCTACAATTTCCCTAATTTCTAGATCATCAGAATCATGAAAACGGTCAATTGCTTCTTCTAGGTTATACTCAGGTGATGCCTCCTCACACATGTTTAAATGCTCTACGAGTTCATCTTCTTCGTCTAAGACTATTGTTTCTAAATCGCTAGACTCTACAATATTTTTCTCAGAATAACCAAACCATTATCGGCTTCGTAATCAAAAGGAAATACTACATCGTCTAAAACGGGGGTATCTCTAGTCAAATCCTCGTCCTTTTGATTAGGTGAATAATTATTAAAATTATTTGGATTTTAACTAGAAATAGTAGTATCATTGTAAAGCTCAATTGGAGTAACAGATTCCTGATCACTGTGCCTATATGTGTCAAATTCTTCATCAGTACTATCCTCATCATAATCATCATAATAACATGAAAATGGTTGAACCTCATCTAAAAAAGTAGTGTTACCAATTCTAACCTCGGCATCTTGATTATGCAAATAACTATCCTCATTTTCAAGGGTACTATTGGAAACACTATATTGGAAATTAAGACTATCTTGAGCAGTTCTGTTCTGGGCCTCTAATAAAAGATTTTGAATCGAATCACATGACTTCCTTATGGTATCGTGTATAGAAGGTTCACTCATGGGTGCATTTTGTTTATTCATTTCTAACACAAACCTATTTGTATTCTCAGTTAATTGTTTGAGAGACTCTTCTAGAGGAAGAACAGGTTCAGAAGGATCATAGTAGGGACTAGTTTTCAACATTTTCATTATATTGTCCAAAGACGAGGAACTAGTACTATAATAATCCTTATTTTATTGCTTTGGGCTCACCATGGTATGAGCTGTAACCTTGAAAAGGTTGATGTTCCCAATCACTATTCACACTATGGTTAAAATTGTAACGTCCATTTTGAAACTCAGTCGGATATTCGTTGTATTGGCTATTGTGATACCAGTTCGACATTCTTTTGCAGGGGTATGAGTTATCACAAAATAAAACCCACTGACAGGGGATTCGTTGGTGGATAGAGTCTTACCTCCCGTATCAGACAGGCGATGAACCGTTGAAGTCGACTCAGGCCACCGACTCCGATGTCAGTGTACGAACCCGAGGGGCCGAGACAGTATCGTAACTGTCGTCCTTCCCTGCAAACAGTTGATATTTAATTTTGACCCTTCCTTAGGGTTTAAAAATAATGTCCAAGAATGTCCAAAAAGTCCAAAAATAAAAATGTCCCAAAAAGGAAAAGAAAATTTACAAAAATAATACCCTATTTACAGTTTCTAAAAATAAAACAAAATAACTATATACAAAATCTTCTTCATCACTCCTTTCGGATTCCTCTTTTCTTTCCTTCTTTGGCGATGCTTTCCTTTTATAACACTTTTTCTTCCCTTGTAGCTTCGCTCCAAATCTGAAAAGAATCGAAAAATAACAAAACACGTAAAAAAGAACAAAAAATAATAAAAATAAAAAGAAACCTAAAATAAATCTAAATACAAGTCCGCGTCGGCGGCGCCAAAAATTGATATAATTTTAAAGTGGTAAGTAAGGTTGTCGTTCACTCGGACTTGTGTAGACTCGATTTTAGACTCAAAAATAGAAAACACTAAAAATAAAGAAAATATATTCACAAAAGTTTATCACAGTATCGAGAGGTACTGAGACTCAGGATTCCACCAAATTCCATTCATGCGACTCAAATAATAATTCCAATCAATTATAGTTCAAATAATAAAAATATGGACTCTTTTTCTTTGCCAAAAATAGATTTTTTAAAAGCAATGACTGTAAATCAAAAGCATGATGTATCAAAAATACATAGACCAAGCATACACCATCAAACGAAATCACACCCATTCAATAAAAATCATAAATCGATTAAAAATCAATGCAAATAGTAATAAAAGAATTATTAGAATTACCACATGCGTGAAATAGGGCTTCCTCCGTCATCCCAGTGTTTGGGTTTAGCTTCTCATATCAAAAACAGGCTCAAAAGAATATATCATGGCTCAAAAGTTGTTTTTATTGAGGAGATGATATGATTCAGTGAATATGCAACGACGTACTGGCGTTACAGAGTTCACTGTTACAGGAGGTGTGGCTAACTGAAGATAAATGTGGTTGTTCAGCTGTTACAGAGAGAATACTGTAGCACTGTTGCGAATTTGAGACGTTGTTCTTCGTTGCAACGCTTGTTCTTTAGCAGCAGCAACAGCAGAGACAGGCTTCCTTTAATCTCCGATTCTCTCCTCCTGAGCTCTCCTCTCGACCCCAAACTCTCGTTTTTTTTCTTAGGACTCTCAGCAACCTATTTATACACCACAGACGATTAAATCTCTCCCAAATCGCTTCGAAATCTCTTCTTTCCTTCCTTGGCAGTCACGACAATAATTCCTTCCATAAATTGTTTCAAGCGTTTCTGAGCTTTCCCACTTATCTCAAACTCTTCCTTAGATATATATGTATCTTTGGAAAGAGTTTACTTGCCTTTAATCTCCTTGAATAACAGATTTTGAACCCATGAAGCTGTGTTTCCTTATTTGACTTTGATTCCAATTCCCGGCTATTCTAGCCCAAGTTGATCGGTCCAATTGCTTCTAATGAACTTGTTAAGTCATATCAAGTCCATCCCAATCAATTTCCGGTGTTGAATCTCTTTAAAACTGCCCAAAGCTTCACGTCCAAAATCTGCAGACGTGAGGTATCTTTTCCCGCCAAATCTTTTTGATTCAAATCGTGAAGAAGGTGGGTGTCCCCCTATCCTGTCCTGTTCTCCCTTTAGCAGCTGCCTGGAAATAGGTTACCCCTTATCCAAAATCGAGGGTCCGTATAGTAATTTTCTCCCACGAGCGCAAAAACCACTTTTTTAGCCAATTTCGCCGCAAAAGCTTATTTCTCCAAAAATACCTACAGGGACATAAAAAGTCATAATAAATATAAAATCGAGCACTAATAATATATACAATTGAGATTATATAAGACACAAAAATGTGCCTATCACAGAGTGTTGTCTCCGGAGGGTTTAGCAGAGGTGTACCCACAAAACCTTTACTCCAGACCCTAGATATTTACGCAGAACCTTGGAAGGCACTAAAGAATCTCATTGGTTGGCACACAATCATTGACTATAGGAGGAAGTACCCCGATGCGAAATTACAATTGTTGTATATGAGTTTGCACTAAGCATACTAAAATTCAAATATAAGTGACAGAGCTTTACTCAGATAGTTTCTGGACATCATAACCGGAGTCAACCAATCACATGGAAAGATTAAGAACATGGATAAGGAGAAAAGTAGATGGTTTAAAGTGAACGGTGTTTCCCATATCTGTCTGAAGGCCTCTGCCAAGATGAACCTATCCTAATGGACTAAGATACCGGTCTGACTAATATCAACACAGCTGGCATATACAAGGGCACCAGTGGTCGATAACCTAACTCTAGGTCAACACAACTGGCATATACAAGGGCACCAGTGGTCGACTTTATTGAATTTATTACGGTTGGTCTGATGGTCTGGTCTCGATTTTTTTTTCTTTTTTGTATCTCAATCACTCTATTTCACCTAGCAATGGTAACAACTTGAGTCGTGTGCCCCACCAAATCACTTAAGAAATAAAAACAGAAGCGATTAGGATTCAACGAGTTATGGCGAAACTACCATGTTTTTTTTTTTAATTCTAACACCTGAGCTCTGTTCTTTTACGAATAGACTCTTTAGATGTTTCCATCTAATCAGATTGGTTCCTCAACTCCTACAACCATGATGTTCCCATCCACTTAGATTGGTTAGTGCCAACCTTAATAAGCATAAATTTATAGGCTTTGGAGTTTATTTATTTCAACTAAAAGCTAACAAAAAGTTTCTTTCCCACCCCCAAACTTAAATCTAACATTGTCCTCAATGTTTCTAATGAAAGAACAATACCAAAAAGCAAAGTAACATGAGGATTCAGTAAAGAGAGAAGTCGGAAAGATAGTACCTGGGTGAAGAGAGAAACCAAAAACTAATATACAACATACAATCGCCTCGATGGTCAATCAAGGGTAAACAGGGACCTCCTCAACATCACCTGTAGGAAAGGGCTCTAAAAAGGGTTTCAATCTCTGACCGTTAACCTTCGAAGAACTACTACCATCTGGTGTCTCGATCTCAAAATCTCCATGAGGAAAGACAGTGCGAACAATAAAAGGACCCGTCCACCGAGAACGTAACTTCCCAGGGAAAAGATGCAAGCGGGTATCATACGGAACTTTTTGACCTGGAGAAAATGACTTTCTTAAAATATTCTTATCATACACAAGTTTCATTTTGTTCTTATACTCCTTCGCACTATCGTAAGCATCTATACGAATCTCTTCCAACTCATTGAGATGGAGTATGGGCTCCTGCCTTGTCAAGTGAAAAATTTAGCTGCTTAACAGCCAATAAGCTCTATGTTCTAACTCAACAAGTAAATGACATGCCTTGTCATACACAAGCCGATAAGGCGACATTCCAATGGGGGTCTTAAACGCAGTACGGTAAGCCAATAAGGCATCAGTAAGCCTCGACGACCAGTCTTTCCGATTAGGATTCACTGTTTTCTCTAATATACGTTTTATCTCCCTATTGGAAACCTCTACTTGACCACTAGTTTGTGGATGATACGGGGTAGCTACCTTATGTGTAATACCATATTTCTTCATCAAAATCCTAAAAGGTCCATTACAAAAGTGCGACCCTCCATCACTAATTATAGCTCGCGGTATACCAAAACGTGTAAGTATATTATTTTTCAAGAACTCAATCACAACCCTATGGTCATTTGTTTTACACGCAACCGCCTCAATCCACTTATAAACATAGTTTACAACGACAAGGATGTATAATTTACCAAAAAAATTAGGAAACGGACCCATAAAGTCAATACCCCACACATCAAAGACCTCAACAACTAAAATAGGGTTCAAGGGCATCATGTTCCTACGGGAAATGGTTCCTAATTTCTGGCAACGTTCACAAGTAACACAGTAACTGTTGGAGTCGTTAAACAATGAAGGCCAATAGATACCACACTGCAATATTTTAGCAGCAGTCTTCTTAGCACTAAAGTGACCACCACAAGCATGATTATGACAAAAGGAAATAATATTGGACTGGTCATTCTCAGGTATACATCTCCTAATAATCTGGTCTGGACAATACTTAAACAAATAAGGATCATCCCAAAAGAAGTGCTTCACCTCGGTTAAAAACCTAGAACGATCTTGTTTACCCCAATGTTGGGGCATTCGACCAGTAACAAGATAATTCACTATATTCGCATACCAAGGTGCTTGGGTAACAAAGAACAGTTGTTCATCAGGAAAACTATCCCTAACAGGAGGAGAATCATTAAGGGTTTCCACAACAAGCCTATACAAGTGGTCTTCTACTACATTTTCTGCACCTTTTTTTATCTCTAATATCTAAGGAAAATTCCTGCAACAATAGGATCCATCTAATCAATCTAGGTTTAGTATCCTTCTTGGAAATAAGATACTTCAAAGCAGCATGATCAGTAAATATTATGACCTTAGAACCTAAGAGGTATGATCTAAACTTGTGTAAGGCAAACACAATAGCTAATAGTTCCTTCTCCGTAGTGGTATAATTCAACTGGGCATCATTCAGAGTTTTGCTAGCATAGTAAATCACATGAAGTAACTTATTTTCTCGCTGACCTAGCACAACACCAATAGCATAATCTGAAGCATCACACATGATATCAAAGGGTAGGTTCCAGTTAGGTGCCTGGACTATGGGTACGGTAGTGAGTAAATTCTTAAGCTTCTCAAAATCCTCTAAACAAGCATCATCAAAGACAAACTTAACGTCTTTTGCAAGAAAATTTCAAAGAGGTCTAGAAATCAAGCTAAAATCCTTAATGAATCGACTATAAAAACCTGCATGTCCTAAGAATGACCTAATATCTCTTACGGTTTTTGGGACCTGTAAAGTTTTAATAAGGTCAACTTTGGATCTCTCTACCTTTATACCCTTCGAAGATACGATATGCCCTAGAACAATTCCTGAACGAACCATGAAGTGACATTTCTCCCAATTAAGCACTAAATTCTTTTCCTTACACTTAGTCAAAACTAATGATAAATGATGCAAGCACTCATCGAAAGACGAAACAAACACTGAAAAATCATCCATAAAGACCTCTAAGAACCGTTCTACCATGTATGAAAATATGCTCATCATGCAACGCTGAAAGGTCGCAGGGGCATTACATAGCCTGAAAGGCATGCGTCTATGCGCAAAGGTACCAAAGGGACAGGTAAAAGTGGTTTTCTCTTGGTCTTCTGGGGCAATAACAATCTGATTATAACCGCAGTATCCATCTAAAAGGCAATAATGGCTACGTCCAGCTAATCTCTCTAGCATTTGGTCGATGAAGGGAAGGGGAAAGTGGTCCTTCCTAGTGACCTTGTTCAATTTCCTATAGTCAATACAGACACGCCAACCCGTGGTCACCCAGGTTGGAATTAACTCATTGTTATCATTCTGGACTACAGTAATACCGGATTTCTTGGGAACAACCTGAACGGGGCTGACCCACTTACTGTCTGAAATGGGATAGATAATGCCTGCATCTAATAGCTTAAGAACCTCGGTTCGAACAACTTCTTTCATATTAGGGTTCAGTCGACGTTGCATCTCCCTAGAAGGTTTGGTGTCACTCTAAATAGATATGATGCATACAATCAGTAGGACTTATACCCTTAATGTCTGTTATGGTCCATCCTAAAGCTTCCTTGTTATTATGAAGTACAATCACTAGCCTACTTTCCTGATCACTATCCAAGTCAGATGCTATAATCATAGGTAAAGTTTCAGATGGGCCTAAAAACACATACTTCATGGAAACTGGTAATGGTTTAAGGTCCAACTTAGGAGGTTTTTCTAACGAAGGAACTAGGGTACACTCAGAAACGGGTAGAGGTTCGAACTTAGGTTTCCAGCCATTACTAGTGTCTATCAAATGGGTTGAATCTAACAAAGAATTCGCATCATTAATCACATCGTCATCATCAAAATCAATCCCAAAGTGGGCTAGGCATTTCTCTAATGGATCTTCTAACAAAGTGTTTGGTAATGACTTCTCGACTAATGTTCCTATCATGTTCACCTCTTCTATGCTCGAGTTATCTAGTTCAGAGGGTAGCTTACTAATATTAAAAATGTTCAGATCAATAGCCATATTACCAAAAGACAAATTCATAATACCATTTCGACAGTTAATGATCGCATTGGATGTAGCTAAAAACGGGCGACCTAAAATCACTGGTATTTGGTTCTCTGGGTTAGGGACAGGTTGGGTATCTAGGATAACAAAATCCACTAGATAAATAAACTTGTCGACCTCAATAGAACTCACATGACTAGCTAGGAAGGCTTTCTTCTGGACACTAAGTTTTCGCTTTCGCGTACACATATCCTTAAGAAACTTGGCATAAGCGGGAATCTGCTTTATGGCATCTAACAATGGGAGGTTGATAGTAACCTGCTTAAAAACCTCCAATATATCATTAAAGTTGGACTCCCTCTTACTTGGAACTAGCAGCTGGGGGAACGGGGCTCTGGGAACAAATCCGGGCTCAGCAGGACCCTCATGGATCTCTTTGGAGACTCTGTCAGTCTCCTCATTTTCTGTCTCAGAAGGGTGAACTACAGCATGTTCACTATAAGGCATGGCAACCTTCTTGTCAACTTTCTTTCCACTCCTAAGGGTTGTTATAGAATTCACATGATTGTACGATTTCTCTCCTTTAGGGTTAGGATCAGTTTGACTAGGGAATCTTCCATCTTCTCTTTCACTAAGAAACTTAGCTATTTGTCCGACTTGAAGTTCTAAGTTAGCAAGAGACTGGGAATTATTCTTAAAATTCTTCCTGGTTCTTTGAAAACCATAGTGGTTCTTTGATAACATCTCATGGCTCTTTGCTAACATAGTAAGGGTTTTTTCTAAGGTGGAGATCTTTTTATCATTCTGAAACTGGGGTTGACCTGAAGAGTTCTTAGCATACCCAAAACCTGGGAGAGGCTGAGAATTACTAGACTGTCCTTGATTCTGACCCTTAGATCAAGAAAAAATAGGATGGTTTCTCCAACCAGGGTTGTAAGTCTCTGAGTATAGGTCAAACTTCTGACGGTTCTCAAACCTAGCATTGTTATAGATAGCATGGGATTTCTCTTCACTAACCTGACCTTCTCAAAACGACTTATTGGGTTCTACTCCACAACTAGACACTTGAGAGGCTCTAAACCTATCACCAGGTTCAACAAGAGACCTATGTTTAGGATGATTCAATTCCAAATATTCTAACCTTCTAGACAAAGCAGCAAACTTAGCATCAGACCTGAAGCTAGTATCTACCACATTGGTGCTACTTTTATTGACCAATAGTCTTTTGGAGGGTTCAACACAAGACTCCCACTGTTGGGATTTTTCAGTGACAACTCCTAAGAAGGTAAAAGCATGATCAACACTTTTACTAGTGAACTCACCAGCGCACATAGACTCAACCATGGATTTGGTTGAATAGTCTAAACCATCATAAATAATCTCTACGAGTTTCATCTTATCAAATCCATGGTGATGACACTGGGATAGGAGATCATTGAATCTCTCTAAAAACCTAGAAAGAGACTCTCCCTCTTGTTGCACACTAGCACTAATTTTCTGCCTAACAGACGCAGTTTTATGCTTAGTGTAGAATTTCATATAGAAAGCAGCAATAAGTTCCTGCCATGTTTCAATGGATTCAAATGGTAGGTTGTTCAGCCAGGTCTTGGCTTTATCTCTCAAGGAAAAGGGAAACATCTTAAGTTTCAAGACTTCATCAGTAAGGTCTTTTATTCTAATTGTCCCACAAATTTCCTCAAAGTCCCTAATATGAAATAACGGTTCTCATCATCTTTCCATAAGAATATAGGGATCATCTGAAGAATACTAGGTTTTATCTCGAAATTAGCCGTAGTGGATGGAAATTTAATGCACAAAGCTCGGGTGGACCTAGTTGGGAACATGTAATCTTTCAAAGTTGCCATCGCTGGCACAGCTGAAGTACTAGAGGTATTTTCCTCACGAAGAGACAGATTCTCAAAACTGAAGTTTCCAAAAACAGGGCTCTCAAAAGAAGAGTCTTCGATCTCCCTGCTTCCACAAGAAGAACTACTAGGTTTTTCACTAATCAATCGACCTAGAGTGTTTCTTTTCCAAGCCCGCTCTTTAATAACCTTGGGCATACACTAGAAAAACAAAAGAAAAAGAAAGAAATCCTAAAAGGAAGGGAATTTCTATGCAAACACAAACAAGGATGACTCCACCACAACAAACCTACTGATTTCTAGCAAACAAAAAGCATGATGGCTCCACTTAGATTGTTTCTAGACCAGCTTCTAATCCTTCGAAGGGAATTCATTACAATTTAAGCAAACCCCTCTGGAATCAATCTGAGTTTAAGTAAGTTGAATCGAGATGAGGGAAGCTCAGTGGAGCTTTGATACCCAAGACCTCACCGATGTTACAAGGCGGAGTATTCAACTCGCAGAAACCATCATGAACTTTGAGGCATGCTTAAAAGAGTAACCAATATTTTTCGAATGACTTTCCTATTAAGCTCGTTACCCTATAGGTCTCGTTCTAGTCAAACTTTAGGCTTAGGTTCGCGTTTGGTTTCATTTTACTAAGGCGGGCAAGAAGGGAACGGTGATGAAATCCGAACCCTTATCTTGTATGGCCAGTCCTTGCCCTTTACTAGGAAATTAAAGCAGCCGTTTTCAAATCCTCTATCATGTATGCAAACGAAGGAATACAGTAACTCGCTGACAAGGGATTCGCGAGTGTTTCGACAAACTTACCTCTCGTACCATACGGGGGATGAACCGCTGAAGTCGACTCGGGCCACAACTCCTATGTCATGTACGAACCCGAGGGGCTGAGGCGATATCATAATCGTCGTCCTTCTCTGCAAACAATTGATATTTAAACTACCCTTCCGTAGGGTTTTAAAAAAAAAAAGTCCCAAAGTCCACAATCCAAAGTCCAAAAATAAAGTGCAAAAGAAAAAGATAATCTAAAAAAAAGTTCTAAAAAAAATTGTCTTTCTCTCTCTTTTTTTTTTAATTAATTTTTATTCTTCTTTTCTTTCGCTCCCTTCGCTTTACTTTTACTCCAAATCTTTAAGTATTCACCAAAAACTTTGGCAAATTTTTCTTTCGCTCCAAACTCCAAAATCTGTAAGGAAAAGACAAAAACCCAAAAACGTAAAGAAGAACAAATAAAATAAAAATGAAAAACAAATAAAAACCTAAAAAAAAAAATCTAAAAACTCTAGTCTAAAGACAAGTCCGCGTCGGCGGCGCCAAAAATTGATGTGATTTCAAGTTGAGTTGTAGTAATAGGTTCGTTGAGACTTGTGAAAGCAGTAGATTTTAGATTTAATTTTTAAGACTTAAAATATAGCAAACTTAAATAAAAGTGATATGAAAAATATGGAGAAGACTGGGGCTATGGAATCCACTATTTACCAATATCAAAGTGATTTATATTCTCTAATTATAATCATGCAAATCATGCATTCAAATTGATTCTTAATATTGCAATACCTGATTTTTTAGAAATAACAATTGTAGATCGAAAGTATGGGACATCAAAACCCTAGGCTAGCATGCTCCATCAATTGAAATGACAATTGTTTAACAAAAACCATTTTATCAGTTTATTTATCTAGGCAAATAATCATATAATAATTGCATAAATTAGAGATTACCACTTTTCATTGGTGAAATAGCTTCCTCCTTCGCCCCAGAGGATGGGTTTAGCTCATCATTGTGTAGACACGCTCAAAATATTTGGTCATTGCTTCAAAAATTGTTTACAAAGATGAAATGGAGAGAAAATGATGAAAATTGAGTGTTTGCAACGTTTTTAATTGTTGCAAAACAATGTTACAGAGAACGATAAAAGGAAACTGTCGTTGTCACTGTAGCTTGTACGACTGTCAAATATGTGTCGCAATCACTGTAGCAATTATGACTGTTCATTGTGGTCTTATGTTCTTCAATGGCAGCAGCAGCAATTCTCTCAAACTCACATTTCTTTGCTCTGGTCTCTCCTCCGATCACTCCGTTCCCTGGTCTGAATCTCGTGAAGCCTTTTTATACCCAATAGCTCCTCAGAATCTCTCGACTAAATGCAAATAATTCTCCTCATAACTGTTCCATATCTTCTCTTTTATTTCTTTTCAGAATACGGGAACAATTTCCCTTTTTAATATCTGCATGCGTCTGTTGGAAGCTGTGATCATCCAAACATGAAACATGCACGTAACAGATTGAGCAGAACACTCTCAGGGCACACGCAGTCTACAAAAATAACTCGGAAAAAATCCCCGAGAACCCGAGAATATTTATCCACTTTGTTTTTTATGTTCGCACGTTTTATTCCTTGTTTCTCGAAACAAACCTCATTACCGTCCCTGATTAGGTGTAACAGGTTGATAAGAGTCCAATTCAAACCGAAAATTCGAGAAAATCTCGGTCAAATCCACTCCAGCAGTTTCCGCAGGTGAGTGAAATATTTTCCCGCCAAAAGATAAAGTTTAAACGTGGAAGAAAAAAAGGGTGCCCCCATCTAGAGTATGGGTGCCCCTAGCAGGTGGGTGCTGAGAATGAAATTGGGTTGTACATAGCCCAGGGTGCTCCTTAGCAAAAGTGGGGGTCTGTATAGCAATTGTCCTCCTGGGAGTGCTCCGAGCAACTTTTTTCGAGCCGAATTTTCCAACAATATTTATTTCCAAAAAAAATACCTACAAACACACAAAAAAACATAATAAGTACAAAATCGAGTACTCACAATACAGAACATTGAGGACAAATCAGACACATAAATGCGTCTATCACATACCTTATTCGATTCTTGAACAAGTTTGAGCTTGTTAGCTAATCGATTTGCTCTTCTTTGAAGTTTGTTGACATATCTTATCTTATGTTTGTACTTGAAACATTTTGATAACTCATGACCTCTGAGAGTACAATAAGAACATGTCAAATTGGAGGAAGGTTTGTACATCATATCTGTGCAGGCTGCTAGACATACGGTGAAACCTGCAAAATTAGAAAAAGAATTTCCAGAGAGCAAAGAGAAATCCATTTTATCCTTCAATGTGGTTGAAGTTTCTTCTGGAAGAATACCGAGGTTGGTGAATGTATTGCTACAATTATCAAAATCAGTATTTTCACAGAAGAGTGCAACATTTGATTTTTCGTCTTCATTAGAATCATAATGGTCAGACATTTCATCAAGAGTTGAAGCAAGACCTTTGTTTCCAATGTATTTTCTACGATTTGGACACTCATTTGCAAAATGACCAAAACCTTTACACTTGAAGCACTTTGGCATATCCTCATCATCATTATTGTCCGTATCCCTGTTTTTAGGAGGAACACGATTATGAGGTTTAAATGATGACTTAGGTTTGTCTCTGGTGAACCGTTTACTTCTCTTCAAAAGAAAATCTCTAAACTGTTTTGTGATCAATGAGACTGACTTGTCAAGATCTTCATCTAAAGAATCAGTCTCAGAAAGATCATCATCAGAGATGCCGACACTTTTACTTTTATCAAGCAATTTAGTGTTCTTTTGTGCCTTGAAAGCAATATCCTTTCCTGGTTTGGATATATGCTCGTGATCAAAGATCTTTAACTTCCCAACAAGAGTATCTGGAAAGCACATCAAGGTTATTTCCTTCAACGATGGCGTGTTTCTTAGAATCGTATCTAGATGGCAGAGATATGCTAATCTTCATCACAATGTCCTTTTCAGGAATAGTCAGACCCAATGCAAAAGATGCATTAACAATTTCAGATACTTTGTGATTAAACTCATCAAATGAATTTTCATCTGCCATACGAAGGTTTTCCCAATCAGAATTTAGGTTTTGAAGTCTAGCTTCCTTTTCACAAGTATTCCCTTCAAATACGATTTCTAAGATACCCCAAGCATCTTTAGACTTTGTGCAAGTAGTCACATGATGCTGGAGATCTAGGGTAATGGCATGGATGATTGCATTCAATTCGTCAGAATTTTGCTTCGCAGCAAGAATCTCGGCAGCATCATAATCACCAATATCCTTTGGAACCGTTACAGTGCCTATTGTAACAACCGGAGGATTATAGCTATTAACCACGTAAACCCATGATTGAAAATCACGCGCTTGAAGAAAGGCACGCATATCAATTTTCCACCATAAGTAATTCGAGACATCAAAGACTGGTGGTACGTTTGTTGAGATAACACTTCTGTCCATAGAGTCAGATCGCTAAAAACATAGACTTATGAGGTCTTAAACGTGTTTTCCTGCTCTGATACTAATTGAAAAAGCGGGGGTCTAACAACCTCACCCAATATTTCACTTAGCAATATGTATGGACTAACTCCAATATACTTTCAAGAGAATCAACTAGACAGTTAGACTCAATCTTAATAAAAAGTATGTCAAAGAGTTATATCTCAATCTTTCAATTCAATTCACAATCAAACAAATAAGAATTTGCGAGCCTGATTGAATATAAGAGAAATAACTTGAATGGTACCAAACACCAGTGTTCAAGGATCAATAAATTTCAATCAACAACCAAAGGATGGATTTACCAATTGATCAATTCAACGCACAACCTGTGATATTTCAATTATATAACAAAATATAAAGCGTAAAAGAAATAACACAGACACCATAAGTTTTTTTAACAAGGAAACCGCAAATGCAGAAAAACCCCGGGCCCTATTCCATATTTGAACACCACAATGTATAAAGCCGCTACATACACTAGCCCACTACAAAGCTAACTTCGGTCTGGACTGTAGTTGAACCCTGATCAATGTCACACTGATTCAAAGTACAATTGCGTTCCTTGCGTCTTTGATCCCAGCAGGATACTACGCACTTGATTCACTAAGTTGATCTCACCCACAACTAAGAGTTTCTACGACCCAAAGTTGAAGACTTGATAAACAAATCTGTCTCACACAGAAAAGTCTATTAAATAGATAAATTTGTCTCGCATAGATATACCTACGAGTTTTTGTTCTGTCTTTTGATAAATCAAGGTGAACATGAACCAACTGATAACCCGGACTTATATTCCCGGAGAACAACCTAGTATTATCAATCACCTCACAATAATCTTAATCGATTAACAAAACAAGATATTTTGGAATCATAAACGATGAGACAAAGGTGTGTGTGACTACTTTTCTATCTTTCCTGTCGGAGATATAAATATCAATCCAATCTTACGATTGCACTCAATTACGATAGAAAACATCAAGATCATATCACGCAACTACAGATAAAATAGTTGGGTTTGGATTCACAATCCCAATGAAGTCTTCAAGTCGTTAACCTACAAGGTTTCGTGAAAAACCTAAGGTTAAAGGAGAATCGACTCTAGCTTATACAACTAGTATCACACATGAGGTGTGGGGATTAGGTTTCCCAGTTTCTAGAGTTCTCCTTTATATAGATTTCAAATCAGGGTTCGCAATCTAAGTTACCTTGGTAAAAAAGTATTCAATATTCACCGTCAGATGAAAACCTGATTAGATTCAAGCTAAAATCTGTCAACCGTTAGATCGAACTTAGCTTGTTATACACAAATGAAATGTACCTTCATTTATGTTTGATTAACCGTACCTAAACGTGTAAACTTAGTCGGTTCAACAGTAGTCAACCAATGGTTAGCCATATGAGCACTTTCATATCAACCTTATTCATCTTCACCATAACTAGTTCAAATGACTCAAATGAACTAGTTAGAGATTTGTTTAATTGCTTAGATCTCATAGAAGTATACAAGACACAATCGAAGCAAAATCGATTTTGATTTACTCGAATCAATTCATGAACATTATAGCCACGGTTTGCAAAAATTGCCCTTATTATATAAATGTTTTAGTTCATGAACAAACCGATTTTAGAAAGTAACCTACTTAAGTATGCACACGGGTACACATACCTAAGTGGCCGGACCGAGTTTGGTTACACCAGTACGCGTACGGGTGCGCATACCTATTTACTCTTCCAAACTCCAGCAAAAATTCACGGACGTGAAACTTCCGCCAGTATGCGTACGGGTACGCATAATTGCCTGGATTCCCAACAACCGCCAGTGCGCGTACGAGTACGCATACTTTAGGTTCCCAGTTTTGGAATTTTACACAAATGTGGGAACACACCATGTTTATATCCAAACATGGTTACTTGTTCTAAACTCTCATTTCAATCATTGAAACTTTGTTACAGGATGTTAAAATAGTCGTTATCCGCAAACTATTTTCATCAAAGAGATTTTCAAGTTATTGAAATAATCAACATGACTTTCATCACGAGTAAAGATGAACTTGTCCAAAGCGAAAGCTTACCAACTCATATTTTGAGAAATAGATAAGCGAGATAAACTCGGCTCGAAATAGTAAATGTGTATAATCGAAGTCTATATAGAAATACGACTTTTATCTCAAATAGGAGATAGAGTAGATAGATTTTTGAGTGATAGATAAGTTCAAGTCTCCACATACCTTTTGTCGATGAAGTTCCACAAGTTCCCTCGAGTAGTTCTTCGTCTTCGTTTGATGAACGCCGTGGAGTCTAGAGTTCAACTACACTTACTATCCTAATCCGAGACTTAGCTATAAGTAAACTAGAAATCAAGACTTATAGTTTTGGCAACTAAACTTGACAAACATGCTTGAGATAACAACGTTTGAGAGTTCGACCGGGAAATGTTTTAATACAAACAATGTTTACCGTTAGATTAAAACTTTGAATCTTATTCACATAAAGATATATACTCTTGTTAGGTAAACCGTAACCGAACCGTGTACAAAGACTATGTCCAACATGGTTAGCCGAAACTAGTCGGTTTGAACTTAAAAGCTTAACACTAATTTTCATGAACACAAAGACATTGTTCTTGAGTCACAATCATGTGATCAAGAATTTATCAAATGCAAATTATCTGAGAGAAATAATTTAATCGCAATTGAATCATAATCGACATAATTGGTAAATGAACAAAGTACAAATACTTGAATAGTAAGTGAATCGGCTGAGTCAAGGTACGCGGACCGGTTTGCAAACTTATAAGCAAATCCGAGTTCCGGAGTTGACATAAATTTTTCAGTTCACGTACCAGTTTGCAAATTTAGGTGCAACATTGAGTTCCGGAGTTGACATAACTTTTTCAGTTCACGTACCGGTTTGCAAACTTAAGACCTTCACCGGTTACGGAGTTCACACAAAACTTTTTCAGTGGTATTAAAATGGTTATAGATCATAGAACTGTACCGGTTCACATACTTGTTTGAGTACTTTAACCCGGTTCCCTTACCACAGTTCCAAAATGGTTTGCATAGGTATATGCATACCTGTCCGGATCACGAAAACAAACAGATTTTCCCATGATGTGCATACGAATATGCGTATCACATAAATTTAAAAGTCGATATATATATATATATATATTACGCTACGTGTACGAGTACATGTAATACAACTTCAGACATATAACAGTTTTCTCAGTTTGTAAGACTGATAACACTGTCTTGTATTCCGAATATAGTAGTTCTATATTTATCTAAATTAATTTGAAACATTCCTGAATAACATCAATGATACATATCACTGTTCCAGGCTATTTTCGAATGATAAACTTGAATCAATACTTGGTTCCAAACAATAAATTTTTCTCCACCAAAGTTGATCAAGTATGAACAAATGTTCATTAAGCTTAGTCATTATATTTCGAGAAATTCGTAAACTAAATAATAAGTTCTCGACTCGAAATTCTTGTTTATGCAAGATAGTCTAATTAGTTATGTGACAAACATCTCAAGGATAGAAAAGTTAATACAACTTGAGAAATAGATGGTTCAGTCTTCACTTACCTTTTGTTGACGAAGTTCTCCAAAAGCTTCGGTTGATCTTCGCCTTCAGACGATAAAACACAAATGATGACTGGTTTGATTCTCAACTACACCATCCTAGACCGAGACTTAACTAATTGTAGACTAATCTTCAAGATATAGTTTTGACAACTAAATTTGACAACAAGCTTGATATAGCAACACTTGTGAGTTCGATCGAGCAATACTCTAACAATCTCCCCCTTTGTCTATTTTAGTGACAAAACTATTAATACATATGGATAACAAAAAAAAAGCTTCGAAAAACTCCTCGATCCATCATGCCTTGATTTCTTCAACCCATTTTGAACTCTTCGTTATTTCAAGTCGCAATGATTCTGAACGTGTTCAACTCAACATCGTTATTGTTGAAGATCCCTAACTATAACAACTTTCGTCGTTATACGGAAACATAACATTATTATCTTCTTTCCAATGTTCAATTGTATCTCAACTCTGAAGTAATACTATGGTGATATGTTTCTATCCCTTAATCAATACTTATATCTTTCGTATAATAGGTGAAACATATTGCTAAATGATTAACTCCTCCTTACATAATGATCCATAAACCATATGTATGTAGTATGAAACTACTAAATAATTCTCCCCCCTTTTGTCAATAAAATTCACAAAGGTACGAAAATCGCGGGATCATAATGAATACAGTCAAAAGATATCTTCAAGTTTTAAGGAAGATGGAGATACTACGTAATAACATAGTTAAAATATAACTCCTCATATCAACTTATTTAGATGATTTCACATAGTAGTAAATACTTAGCGCCCATCCTAGGAGATTAAAAAGATATAAGCATCCCCTTTATAATTCCACAGCCACACTCACCACGTGCCATGAAATTTTACCAGGAAAACACTTTCGTCGACCTTGGAGAGATAATGTTCCAGTCTATATATTTTTACATGGTCTTTAAAACCTGGTGTCATGGAATTTGAATGAGCTAAAATACTTCCATCATTTATTGTATTATGGAAAGGTTGATCTCATATTAGTTCGTCAACGAAAAGGAATAGACTTCATCATATCTAAATTAATCCGAATCTTTTCACGACCAATTTTTTTCACCATTCTTGAAGAACCATTAGCAGGCCTACCATTTCGAATGCCTATTTTTGCAGCATACCAAATTCTTTGCACATACCTTTTCCTTACAGAGAAATGGTTGGAAACCTTATATAAGACACCTCTAGGAAATTTTTCACTGACAGCCTCATTGAATAACATTTGGCTGATTGATATTTTCTGAGGTGCAATATTCTTGTTCTTGTTGCCTTGAATATTAGCAAAAGAGAGAGATTCTTCTTCCGCTTGTTGATTCAAATTAGGAAGAGATAAAGTGAAAACATGATGAATATGCTCCTCATTTTGCATGATAATATTCTCTTGCACGGGTTGATTCAAATTAATTTAAGAAAAAATTGGAAGTGGATGTGGATTAAATCATTATCTTCCGGCGTCTCTTTATCTTTGGCCGCTAAGATTTTAGACACTAGTTTCGGGTATAAATTTTGGCTCCAAACGTAAAATTTAAACAAATAAGGCAACTCTAGAAATTATGAATTTTAAAAACTCAAATTTGTGTTTCTGATGTTTCACTGTCAAATGGTAAGCAGTCCAGCAAATATTTGGCTCCAAAAATAAAATTCAAACGAACAAGGCAACTCTTGAAATTTTGAATTTTGAATTTTGAAAATTCAAATTTATGTTTCTGGTGTTTAACCGTCAAATGGAAAGTAATCCAGCGGATATTTAGCTCCAAAATTTCTCACAATTTTCAAATAGAATTTGCTTTATTGTTTTTTTTATTTGCAGCGTCATTAATGAAAAGTTTCAAAAAAAATTTTGTCATAAATGGAGTATGTAGAAAATGTAAAGCTTCAAAGGAAATTTAAGCCTTTATTCTTCTTCTTCATGGTTTATTACCTTTATCACGAACGTTGTCTACTTTCCATAAAAATAACAATACACGTTTTACTTTCCATTAAAAGAGATGAATGAAAATGAAGATGTATGGTTAATTCAAACATGAGATTCAAACTAGCCATCCTTTTTGGAGTAGTCTTCATATTTTACGGCTAAAAGAAATTGGGTCAGCCATAAATTACGAGGAATGTTACTCCTAATTTCTTTGTTTTGGGATTACTTGTAGTATAGGGGTTAGATATAAAATCCGTATTTTACTCAAAAAATGGTGTTCTATTAGTCGTAAAAATTGTGGGCCAACATGCATAAACACCAGTTGTATCAAGTCAGGTACGAGTAAGTCTTAAATTTTTTAGTAACCCGAGATTTTTATTGGGAATAGGCTAACGGTAAAATAGGCAGAAATCTGGATTTTTTTTTATCAATTTTAAGTTTTTTCTTAATTTAAGATATTTTTCTTCCCCGCATATATAACTTGGACGGAGGGAGTAAAAGTGGAAAATTAAATAAAAATCGCTTGTTTTCATGGGCTTTAAAAATACCATTATCCTTTAATAATTATATCCCTCATCTTTTGGAGTTTCACTTAACAATTTATTTCCAAAATCACCCTCCATATATATTAGTAGATTGAATTTGAAAGTCTCTTTTATCGACCGTCAAATAAAAAAAAGTCTAAAGATGGAAATAGAGTTTGAGAAAAGACGAATGATGTCACCGGCTTTTGTACAACCGCCACCAACTTCACCATCTCCACAACCTCCACCAAATTTTGCCATCAACTCCATCACCACCTCCTATTCCCCAGTATCTATAAATTATCACTACCGATAATAACAAGATAGCGAGAGAGGTTTTAATGAATAGTTAGATCTTAGTCCACCACCGTTACCTCATAAAAAATCGATTTGGATCGATTTTCACTTGATTCACTAACTCCAGTTTTATTTATCTTCTTCTTCTTTTTATTCTTCTATGTTTTGAAATTGGTCGTGAAAATCAAATTCGATAGATCGAAATTGTAGCTCCCCCAAAGATAGCAGCTGACTAATTCAAGAGATTAACTAAATAAAGAGGCACTACGAATCTAAATCAAATACTTAAGCATTCAATTAAGAAATCTGATATAAAAACTTAACCCAAAACTAGTCCCGCTCAGAAATATATATATATACAAGAACTTCTCTCAAATGATACATATACAATAGTCGTTTGGTTTACAAATATAATATGCAACATAATAAACATAACAGAAGTTAAACAACTAACGAACTCGACCCTTGAAGCTTTCGCTGCGCAACTCTGATCTGTCTCTGAAACTGAAAGTGGGAATGGGTGAGCACATCATCCCTAAAAGGGGTGCCCCGCAAGAATAACATTTAACTTTCATGCAATCATTGAAAATGATTTGAAAACAATTCCTATTTTTCTAGACACTAAAACGCAACCAATTTCACATAGGTAAACAATCATGTATATGGAACTAACTCCTTCCAAACAATATATGATATGGTGACTCGTCCCGCACCTAGATAGCTATATGGTGAACTCGTCCCGCACCTATTAAGCATAGCTCGAAAGTGAGTAGTATAAATGAAGGAGCAACATCCTATATACCACAGATGGAAATTTCATTTCCAAACAATCAAATGGAAATTCTTATTTCCCAAACAATTCACGAAGACAAACAAAGCATTACAATTCCTTTCCAAGCAATGGAAAGATTAAAAGAAATCAACGGTACTTTCGGAATTTTAAATAAAACAATGCATGGAATACACAATCAGATAATGCATGAATTTGTTAAACTTAAACTTTGGTAAAAAAAACAACAATAATCACAAAAGAGTTAAAAGTATTCCCACCTCTTCTGACAAGCCACGCCTACCTCGAGATCCAAGATCCACCGGTTCATCCCTTGAATCGATTGTTGTTAATAGACTAACTGTTAATCATACAAGCACTCTAAGAATTTAGCCAAAAGACTCATACAAAGCTCATACAAATCTATCTAATGGTTCTAAGCCCATTTATGAATTTACACCTTTTATTATCTATCTTTACCATAACTAAGAGTTACTAACTCAATTAGGTTGATTTTATAGTCCATTAGTTAAGTCTTAATAAGATCTACAAATATGTATAAGAAACCCAAAGCTAATTCGGACCCTAAGGATCCAAACAATCAAATTATGAAAACTATGCCTAAGCCCAAGTCCACTAATCCGGTCCATTAATCTAAGGCCTGGTTCATCTAGTCAACTGACAGTCTCTAACGGTCAATTTAACAGTCAATGGTTTCTAACTGTTAATGTCTAAGTCCAGGTCAAAGTCCAGGGTCAATGGTCAAAGTCTAAAGTCTAACTTGGTCAACTGGGTCAAGACAGGAAACTCGGTGAGTCAACACGATCAGAAAGGAATCTAAGTCAAACTGAAACTGTTCAGTCAGACAGGCACAAGGTTCTTACCTATGTGGGATTCTAACATCAGTTCAACTTCAATCTATTTCCATACATCAAATCATTCATATCAATTTATAACTCTAAATTGATTTACAAAGACAATACAGTTACCTGAAATTGCAGTCCTAAGCAAGCCTCGACTGAGACCATCAATAACCCTACATTAACATTGCAAAACTCTAAGTACTCATCCATACTTCACTTCAGACACACAACCACCATCACATACACCTAAACCAACTTCAACCTAGTTATTCTTCTCACATTTCCAGTTCAACTCCAATATCCTCATCTATTACACAATACACTTCATTTAATCACCATCACCTGCAACATCTCATCATAACAATACCAACACCTATATCCCTGCAACTTCAACATCACCCTATAGATCCCTCATACTGTCATTCAACTTCATAACTACTTCATTCCTTCATGAACACTCTCATCCACTCATACATCCATAACAATTCCATTACCAACTGTAATTACATAACCACTTCCACCCACACAGAATTAATTTGCTGCTCCACCATAATTACAACTAAAACCACCATCCAAACACATAACAAAACATCTAAACACAGTTCATAACATTCATAATCATCACCACAATTTTACAATTATAGTTCCACTAATGCTTCCACCTCCAACACCAGTTCTGCAATAACAACTACAACTACATTCTCATATCTCGACAGTATCAACACAAGCACTGTTTCATTCATACACCAACAAAACCTCAGCTCAATTGTCATGTAGCTTCGATTCCCTGTAACCAAAACTTGTAATACCAAACACAAATTCATTTACTCTTTCTAAATCATTCATTTGACTCCATACCCATCACAACAACCAACAATCATAAACCCAAAACCCGCAGATAGCAACACATCAACACTTAAATAAAGATACAAACTTCAATTGAGTAAAGAAAGGTTTACCTCAGATAAGTTCTGCTCCAACACCAACCAATTCAAAACTCATAATAACTCCATCACCTTCTTACAGTCGTAATCAAACCCTAATTCTTCTAACAGCTTCAGGCATGATCCTCAATCGATCTCTAAACCCTAATTCTTAATTTAGGGAAGAACAAAACACAACCCTAGTTCATTGATTCATCACTGAATCCACCTCAAAACTTCAATTGAACATTTATCCATTGTTGTTCATCTAACAACAACCCAATTCACCTCTCAATTTCATACTAAACCTTAATTTTACAATCACTGTTATTAATCTTCTATCTCTGTAATTTCTCGATTCCTTATTAATTTCTCTATCAAAACATTACCACGATCTAATTCTTCATATCTTGAGACTCATCACGGTCTTAACAGATTCATCCACCTTTCTGGATTTCTTCACTCAAGAACAAACCTTAACTTCGATTTCAACTTCTCTGAGAAACGAACCTCTTAATTACAAGATGTTCTTCAACCTCTTACTCTAATTCAGATTAAACCCATTTAATTTAATCCACTAAACCGTCATCTTCATCTTCTAATTCTTCTTTGAGCCTCAAATGAAACCTTAACTCATTTATTTCTCAAACCTAAGTTTCTTCTTCCTCCAAACCCAAATCTTTGGCAGAAGCATCAGCCTTCATTAACCGCACAGATTATTCAACTGATTCTCTCGGTTGATTCTCATAGACTCTCGACGAAGAAGAATAGGGGAAAAGAATAGCAAGAGAAGAAGAAAGAAAAAATAAAATAAGAGAGAATGATTCTCTCTCTGCTCGATTAGGTGAAGATAAGGCCAAAGGAATTACTAGGACACCACTTTCTTTGGTAAAGGCAGCCACAACGTGCCCATTTTGCATCAATAACATTTTTCTGAGAAATGACGACTTTACCCTTCATAGTAATCTGTTGATATCTGCTTTGTACGGTATCCGAATGACACGTTCGAATAGTCCATTATGCATAATTTTTCGAGATCTATTTAGTGATACTAGTTTCGTATTTAAAACGGTGTTAGATTAGTTCATATTAATTAACATTTATGTTAAACTAATCGAGATATTATTGTCTAATACGTCTCTTGACTAGTCTAATAGCGTTGACGAGCTTGAGGGTCTTTACAGAAATATCTGATTTTAAGTGTCGATTTAGAGTATTTTCGAGTTGGAGATTTGCATGTTCGATTTGTTGAAGCTTAATAGGTTACCTGTGATTTTATGTTCATCATTTTGTTTCAGAGATTTTCAATTTTAATGTTGTGGTTGTTTCTGTGTTGATTCAGGTTGACTGTTTTGTTTTCTCTAATAACGATTTGTTTCGACACTAGGTAAGTTGTTTTACAATTTACAGGTGCTCATAACTTTCTCTAGAAAATTACTTTGAGATTTTTTATGTTCAGTATTATCTAAATGAGCTTGATGTGTGTATTTCAGATGGAGGTTAGGTTTTTGAATTGGATCATTTGAAATAGGATTAGAAGATGAATTTGAATTGGATTTTATGAGGTAACAATTGTTTTCTAGACTCTAGTTTCATGATTTAGTTTAATGTGGGGATTTAAACTTGGAATTTGGTAGAAAATTGTATATGGTTAAATCACAGGGTTCCCTTTTGCGTGCATGGAAATTTTAATTTGTAACATTGTTTAATTTTGTCTTGGTATGTTTGCTAGGTTATATGAGGAGATAATAACGTGAAGGAATGTTGGTAGTGGAAGTTTTACTACTAGCCATCGTTCTATCGTACTTTATGTTAGGGAGAAAAAACTTTTTCAAGAAGTAAAAGTACTTCAATTTTGTTAATAATTAAGTTTTTGTTGGAAACTAGCAGTATCAATGTTTTAACTTCCATAATTCGAGTTTTCAACTTTTAGTTCTATTTGACTTTCGATTTCTATTTATTTTACCCTTTTTTTTTTTGTTTCTGTCTCGGGAAGCTGAGAATATTAGGATAATGCATGGGATGAGAGTCTTTTAGTTGAGGAACAAGAAATTAAGGGAGATGACTATATGAAGATGAAAAGGAATAAGAAACAAATTAGGATTTTGAAATAAAAAATTCTTCTCAATCCTTCAAAGATCATCAAATTTAAATAATTTGAGCTCTACTCACAACTACTTAGTCATCATGGTCAGTTTTTTGTCTTTCTTTCTATTTTTATGAATCTGTTTCCTATGAATTTTGAAATATAGTTACTCGTAAGTGTTGGTCACATCAAATTGATGTGAGTATATATGACTCAACCTGACTTGTATGTCATGGCAATATGGAGATAAGGTTTTCTACATGGTGGGGAAAGAATCAAAATCAATCAGGGAGATCAGTCGTGGTAAAGAAATATTATAAATACAAACCCTCTTCACCAGATGAGTTATTCAAACTTATAGAGAAAACTATTAATAAAATGAATTATATTCAACTACGGTTTTGGTGGAATAAAATAGATGATAAAGGCCTCTTTTTAACTGCTTGGTATAGTGTGTGTAAGTCTATTGATGATGGTGGTTTAAACTTTCAGGGATCTGAGATGTTTTATCCATGCTTTGCTTGCAAAGTCAGCATGGATAATCTGCACTGTCAAGGATCATGCATGGTCAAGCTATCTTAAAGATAAGTACTTCAAAAAAAAACAATTCCTCTTAAATCCCCTAAAAAGGCGGACTCAACATGGTCTTGGAAAAACATTAGTTCATAGTTTGCTTTTATACAAAAATTTAGTTCTTGGTTAATTGGCAATGGTAAGAAAATTCTTATCTGAAGTGATAAATGGATATACAATATGAATAGTCCTCTTTATCCTTTCAGCAGTGCAAGTAATCCTAGAGAGTTCGTTTTGTGTCAGAGCTTATCGATGAAGACAACAAGAGTTGGAAAGTTGATTTGGTTATCATGCTTTTTAATCAGACTACAACCAAGAAAATCTTATAAATGATAATTCCTCCCAATAGCAAAGATAGATTTATGTGGATTTTGACAAAAATTTAGTGATTTAAAATTAAGTCAGCCTATCATGCATTATACAATTTGAAATATCACAATGGTCATGATGAAAATGCTTTCCCCTGTGACAACATCTGGAAAGAAATCTAAAACTTGAATACAATTCCTAGACTCAAGTTATTTGTTTGGAAGTGTGTCAAAGATATACTCCCATCAAAAGAAAGGATGAGCAGAAGACTACCGTAAGAAGATACCATTTGCAGTAAGTGTAAAGGTGAAATTAAAACTACACTGCATATACTCCGAGACTGGCCTTATGCGAGAATTGTATGGTTTTCTGCAGGCTATAAAATTGCAGATACTCAAATATTAGCTCCAAAAGATTGGATTTTGTCTTGGTTTATCAATCCAGATATCTCCATGATAGCAAGAATGACCACCAAAAGCTGGTTTCTATGGAGTGAGAGATGGTGTGCTGTCTCTAGTGACAAGCTTTCCTCACATCAACATATTACTCATGCGATCTTCTCAATAACTTTGATTATGTTTTAAGTAGTTCTAAAAGCTCTAATATGGTTTCTCTGAGACCTAAGTGGTCTCCACCTGACAGAAACTATATCAAGATTAATACAAATGCATCTTTCTGTCACATTACTAAATCTGGAGCGTATGGACTAATCTTCAAAAAAATTGCAGGTACACAAGTAACATCGAGATGTATCGGTTTCAATTGAGCACTAAACCTGAACACTTGGAGAGCTTAGCAGTCTTAGAGTCTGTGAAGTGGGCATTTCAATTGGATTGTAAGAAGATCATTATCGAATCAGACTATTTTACTCTCGTCAAAACAATTCAAGGGTTGGATGCCGATATGCCAAGGGAGCTTAGTGGAATAGTCGATGACATTAGTTTTCCTATAGCTTTTTTGAGAACCGGTCTTGTAAGCATACAAATAGACTCGCTAATACGTGTGCTGATGAGTTAGCTAAATATGCTTGCAAAGATAGTATCTCTAGTAGTTGGATGGTAGATCCTCCTCATTTCATGTTGAATCTTATTAATCATGACAATGCATAGTTAATATATTTCTTTACTTGCATAAAAATAAATACCAACATGACGATTAGATAAGTGTTACCATAAGCCAAATTAAGGTTGTGGTCAATCTTTACATGCGTTAGATGTACTTTAAGCCTTATCAGTCGGTATTCAAGTTTTTTCCTCAAACTATAAGTGCTCCATAACATTTGAATTTACGTGCTGAACGAATGATTATTTCGTTTTTTGAATTGTATCAAGTGTTATGATCATAATAGGAACCTAACATAATAATAACTCGAGGACTAGTCGTATTGCTGGTACTTCAGCTAGAGAGCTTTTGGATCTTGCATATGTATTCAAATTGCAGGTAAAAAACCGAAAGCGGACTGATCATACAGGTGTACATGCACAAATACATATACAACTACCCAAAACTAGATAGGCACTCGGTTTTGAAAAACACCGGACCTTAGGCCTATTCCTATGCACATGCCAAAACCTGATATTTGGCATATATGCACCCACTATGGGTATGCCAAACTTCCAAACTCATATGTCTATATGCCAGTCCTGGCATATAGGCATACACGTCAGAGTTTTTATCGGGCGATAGAGACTCCATCGCTCGATGGTCAGACCATCTCCAGCGATAGTCAGACCATCTCCAGCGATAGTCAGACTATCTCCAAGTAATTATATATATATATATATATACTAGCTTACGGGGAAAGATATTTATTCGAATAAGATAGTAGTCGAAATGTGTGTTCCGCCTCACCCTTATGTGCCACTTATGGTGGGTTTATTTGCAGAACTCATGATTTCGAAGATTTATAATCCGGATTACAAATTTTGGGATTCATGTAAATCCCTCGTGTGTTTGGTAACTCACTTAAAATTCCTAGGATTCATAGGATTATCATGTTTTAAAATTCATATATTGTTTGGTACTGTATTTAGATTCTTAAAATTGTATATATTTGAGATTTAAAGCTAAAAAAAGTGGGTCCATAAATATATTAATAAGTTTCTCAACAAATCTTAGGGGGAGGGGTCGGACTTCATATGTAGGATTTGCTAGAAAACTGAATCCCGTGGAAAACGTGGTCCTGGGGATTTAAGAAACCAAACATACAGAAGGAAATGTAACTCCACCAAATCCCGTGAACCCATAAATCCCACCTTTAAAATTCTACATCCAAATCCAGCATTAGATTATTTCATGTATTTGTGCCCAAAAAATTAAAATATATCGAATAGTTTCTTAACATAGAATTTTGAATTTTCCTAAACAAATAATTTTTAATTATATGAAATTCTATAAATCTTTGGATTAGAAATACGAATAAGTATGTGTAATCGCTGCATTCTTTGAAGCAGGGGCGGAGCCAAGAATCATAAGAAGGGGGTGCAAAAATTTAGTATGGGTGCAACCAAAATTCTAGAGGGTGCAAAAGTGCAAAATGGGCTTGTTAATCAAATTATTATTATTGAGCCCAAACACATGCTTCCCAATGCGGTGCCACCTAAACTGCAACTCAATATCGCAAGTTTGACGAAAACTTCACCCATGTTATATTTTATGAGCTTTATTCCATTGGAAGATTCATGCAAGGTTTTTGGAAAACATTTGACAGCAGAAATTTAAGATTATCATTTGCATTTCACGAAGTTTATTTTCGGACTTTTGGTACAGCTCTCCTCCACGTGAGGTGATCCACAAATGTATATCTCCACTCGAATGCTGATCCTCTTCATTGTGTTCCACTGCAAGGGTTTAACTGCATTGGATTTGGTTGAACAAAGACTTGTCTTAACAAACCCAGAACACTGCATTTACAGCCTTTTTAGACATCCAACTGGTTGTAATTCAAAATTAGATAAATCACTGCTTATTTTTTATCCTTAGTCTTCAAAAAAAGGAATATATACACATCTAGGTCTGTTCTGGACCCTCGTTTTCAAATCTAAGCCTCTTTTTTTATTTCTCACAAATCTAGGCCAATCAGATGGTTTCCATCCAAATCCGTTATCTCAGTCAATATCTCGTGTTTACTGGTCAATATCTCGCTAAAATCTCGTATAGAGATCTCATGGACGTGCGAGGATTACGAAAATACCCCTTTGACGTGTGTGGAGATAATGACAAGTGTATGGTCTATGATAGCTAATCGAATCATTCAAATCTCGAAAGAAATCAACGGTCTAAATATTATGAACTTGGTAGACACCACGTGTCAGGAACAATTAATCTATCATCTGCCTATTCCCGTCTCATCTTTCTTCTGCTCTATTATTGTTCTTCACCTGAAGAAGAAAAAAGAGAAACAAAAGCAGCAGTAACTTCTGAATCAATTCGAGAGTTAGTTGATAGACACTGAGAAGAAGAAAGAGCTAGTTCTAAAGAAGATTAGAGAGAAAATTGATATGTTTCTGTGGGATCTGTTTATGCCGAGAGAATAGAAGAAATCAAAGGGATTTGAAGGTCCTGATATGGATAGTATAACATGGGTTTGGTTCCGATTGATGGATAGAGGAGAAATTAACAAGAATTTCATGAGGAGGAAGTTTGGTCTGATTTGTTCCCTGATTTATGCTTGAATTGGTGTGATTTGAGTTTGCTGTTAGATGAGAATATAGATCTAAAAGTTGTTGTTGCTGGAGAATGTTTTGAGTATGGGTTTACAGAGAAGAAGGAGATTTGAGGTTCGATGGTGGTTGATGTTTAAGGTTTAGAGTTGATGTTGGTGGTTGTGGCAGGATATAAAACAAGGATTGATGGATATCTATTGGATTAACTAATTGAAATTAGATCGATGAATTTTTTCTTTATTTACACTCAGTTCAATATCAGCAAAACAATTCGACAACTTCATTAACAAAATCGATCCAAAAGATAAGTTAAATCTCCTTCTGTACTTTCAATTCAATCGATTTTAACGTATATGAATATGATTGGGAGTTTTTTATGACCTTGTTCTCAAACTTGAGTACTTATTAAGAATTGGATTGTGTTTGTGTTGGTTAAGGGGAGTGATATATGTGATGCTTGTAAGTTGTTTGACAAAATGACACAACAATGTAATGTTCTCCGTACTAGGGAATTAACTGGTGTTTTGTTGAGATTGCAGCTGTGTATACTGGTTCTGGTGAAGATGCAGGTGCACTGCTGAGAATGTGGAAAAGAAAGTTGAGCAGTTGTTGTTGATTACAGAGAAATGGGGTGTTGGCTTGAGTGTGGTAATGTTGTTGACTTGAGATAATGAAGCAATACAAATGAGGAATGCAATGGTGCTGCAACGGTGGTATTTGAACTGATTTTGCTGCAAAAATAGATGAATGTTAGGTTGAATTCAGGGAAATAGAGATGGTAGTAGGATGGGTTAGTGTGGTTATGGATTTGTATTGATTGCAGACAAGAATGGAGCTAAGATGGTGAAAGTTCAGGAGATGGATTTGGATGCTGCTAATGGAAATGGTCAGTTTCCAGGTGAAAAGGCTTTTGAAGATATGGAGGTGGTTGTGACAGATGTATGTTACGGAGGAGATTAATGAAGGTTTAACAAAGGTATTGATGCTAAGAAGAATCTTGCAGTGATGGTGAAGTAGAATGGATAAGGGGATTGTTGTTGAGAAAGTGGTGGTGATTCTGATTTGCAGATCTGGTGATGATGTATTTGGTTTGAATAATCTGCTACTCTGAATATGGAGGTGTTAGAATGGATTTGTGTACGGATTGAAACCTATTACAGAAATGGAATTTACCCTGTTGCTTCGAGGGATCAACGAATGCTCATGATTGCAATGGAATAATGAAGCTGCTACTGTTGGCTTACAAAGAATTGCTGGTGCTGATATTGAAATGCTGGTGAGATAATGGGTTTGGACTGAAATTGAAGCAATTGTTGGTATGGCCGAGATAGTGGGTGTCATTGAAGTTGTCTGATAGAAGAGAATGAGATTCAAGCTGACAGTCAAGTTGAAGCTATGAGTCTGGTTTTGGTATTGGAACAGAAGATGGTGGTGCTGTGATGCTTTTGGTTTTGGAGGTATTGAAGCTGCAAGAGAAGCTACAACTAGGAAGTTATGCTTTGAGGTTGGCTGTGCAAATGGCCAAGCCAAGTCTGTGTGGTTGGTGGGCTATATTGCCACGTGTTTGTAACGATGACATGTACAGTGTCGACTTGTCATGTCATATTCCACGTGTAGAGTCAACTCTGTGACACAGACTTAAATCGGCGATTTAAAGGGTTATTCTGTCATTTTAGGTCCACTTAACTGGGCTAACTTTCCATCCATCATTTTTGGTCAAAACTTGCCTAGTTTTGTAAGAAATAAAAAAAGAGGCTTATTTTTGTAAACCATAAAAAGAACAGGTCTAGATTTGTAAAAAGCCCTTCAAAAAGCGATAATATGAGTCAGACAAAATAAGTTACGTGAGTTGGTTTTTGCACATGGAGTGGCCAAAATCACAGATAAGTTTTGCGTTCAGGTTGAAATCAGTCAGTCAGAGTGGAAAGTTCATATGAAATATAAAAGCAGACACCATCGCTTACAAAGGGAATACAGTAAAGTATTTGCCGAGTGGAAAGCTCATAATGCGATTTAACCTGCATTTCATTATGAAGTACATCAGAAAGAAGACAATATGTTCGTAGCAACTTTTCATTATCAATCATTGGATACAAATTAGAAATTTACAATAGTCGTTTGTACATGTGGATTCCTTTCTCAGCCTAACTTCCATGGTTCATACATTATCTAACTAAGGCATAAAGGATCACATGAAGTTCGCGTTAAGTAGGAAGTCTCATGAAGTCCATTTGTTACTTGATTGTTTTGCATCTGTTTCGCACGGATTACTAATTCATCCAACCATACATTTGGAGTAAGAAGATAAGAAGATTTTAAGAAGCCTGATGAATATATGTATATATACATATGAATGCCAAGAAATCACAGTACCCAAATTTCTCACATTTTTATCACTCACAAACTACCATATTCCCAACAACACATAATCACCAGTACGAAGCATCACCACGACCAACCAACACCACGACATTTTAAAATCAGGGCTACTAATAATATATAGAAAAAAAAACTATCTTCATGTCATAAGATATGAAAACTTCTGCTAGGTGGAAATCCATAAACTTTGGTCAGAAATCCTTTTTTTTGGAGATAATAAAAGAGGAGGGCCTGTCAACGGATCCCTCCACCTAATAAAGCAGGCAATTGTTCTAATAAACATTGCGTGATATGCTAAGTAGAATCTAAAACTATCCAAAAGAATAAAGGGGATGAATAACGTTATAGGACCGCTGAATCCGCACCTTTAGTATGCATTTATCTCAGAGAGAACCATAGAATTACTTTGTTGGGACCTTAGTCCCACATTGGTAGATGGGGCTTAATTAGATGATTTCTAAGTCAATGTGATCCCTCATCTAGTCAACCGGTTTTCGAGTTGAGTTTTACTCATGAGTTTATGACGATTTTAGGATCAGTACCCTAACATACTTCTGAGCTCAAAGTTAACTTCCTAATATTTGTATCCGCCGGATTTTGTACTTTCGATGGAAGAGATACCATCTGTAACCGATTAAGTGACCCATTTGCTATTAGTCGAATGGCAAAATTGTAGGTAGTTTCTAAAACACAAAAGTTGAATTAAAAATTGCACATAATGACATAAATAGTCAAAACACATTAACTTTATGATGAAACCTTTGCTGTTTCCACCCATCTGGTTCATAGTTCGTCTATTAATACCAACACGGCCAATAGTCGTTAGAACTTCTATTGTTTCACATGGTACACATCCACCATATCTATTCTCCCAGCTGGTAGTCTAAATCTAGGTGACTCAACATTTTATATGCACGCCTCCAATCTTTTCCATACCCTGAATTCAAAACACCCCAAAATGCCATTATTGGATTGAATGAAATGAAAACAAATGAAATGAGAAATACCTGTTATAAGCTTAAAGGAGTTGATTCAGAGTTTGTCATATTCTTTTGAACATGTATATGACAAATTAGCATCTCTCAATCATATTTCGGACCTCACCACCAACACCAAAAGAACTTAACAAATCCAAAAACTCAGGAAAAAAAAAACTTGTCGTTTGGACCTGATTTATATCAAAATTTGGCAATAAGTAGCGAAAACACACAGTTGACGATATTGACTTAAGCAACTTAAATTGACAAGTAGAATGCACGTACATTGCACGTAAGGCGCAAAGTGTTACACCTTCACTCCAGTTACACCATCTGCTTAGCATGATATGCAAGCACAATTACTTTGCTGCGTAAGTAAGCGACAGTTCCTTAGTCAAAGGTCGAGGGAAACGCAACCACGACTGACGAGCTATTGAGATATTTTTCAACATTAAAGTCTGCACTCGGTGAACAATCTTCCGAGAAGATGACTTTTACTTTGGTCCTACCTTGTTTGGAGAAAATAGTTGGCAAATTTCTACAAAATTAAGTTAATTTATTAAGGCTCACATATTCACAATTTGGAAGATGAACCTTAGGCACTCCAAGTTAAGTCCACCAATAGTAGGTCCACCAATAGTAGGCTATCAGTTTGTAGGCCCAAGGCCTTTGTTTCTCCCTAGAAAGTTTGAACTTGGCAAGTGAATAGACAGTCGCTTCGTGATCCAAGGGTTCCTGGGGATGAAAAATGTGAAGCTTGTCTCCTTGCAAATGGAATCAGCCAGGATTAACCCGTAACTGTTGCACAATATAATTGTAATGCTCAACACCGGAGTGTACTAAAGCTTAAATTGTCGTAGTCAGAACACTCACATTTTGACCAATCATGACCTTCTCCAAGCTAGTTACCTCATTTGTAGACATAAAATCAACCAAATAAAGACTATAAATTTCAACAAACCTTATTATCAAAATTTCAAGAAACCTTATAAATCTTTGTGTTCAAAATCGTAAAGGAATAACGATAATGTAGTGACATTATAGCAAACGAAAGTGAAAAGACGAGGGTACTCAAATATATCTCAAGCTAAAACTTTTCCTACCTATAAGTCCTTTCTCCGAAAGTGATTGTCTATGGACTGAGTCGAGATAATACAACTAATCGGTTCACACTTTGTGTGATCGTCTATGGATACGAGATCGAGACAGTACAACAACGAAGTATGTTTACTTGATATAAAGGTTCAGACTTAACCAAACACAATAGGATTGCTTATCAAGTAAATAGGAATCAATGTTTGTGTAATTTACTTTAATTATAATAAAACAATTATAATGTGGAAAATAAAAGTAAATGACACAGCAAGATTTTGTTAACGAGGAAACCGCAAATGCAGAAAAACCCCGGGACCTAGTCCAGAATTGAATAATCTCATGATTAAGACGCTACACAAAATTACACCTAACTTCGTATAGTTGAGACCAAGTACCTAACTATATAGTATACCTAGTTCCGTTTGTATTCCCACGCCTCCGACTTGTGAATAAGTCACGTACTTGGAACAATCCCTTTGGTTCGTATTCCAAACAGTAAAGGAACAAGAAATTTGTTTGGTATCAACTCTATTCAACCAAGTGATATGAGTCAGACAAAGGCTCTTCCATTTATCTCAACATAAGCTCATTCGTCGGGTCTAGATCTATCTTATGTTCAATCACCCAAAGGTAATCGGTTAAGATTAAGCCAACAACACCTTTAATCCGAAGAATCGTGTTGATGCCGATCTACTCAATTAATCAATCCAATTTACCACAAGATAAACCGATTATTAATTGGATCCTCTTTTCCCAAACAAGTATTGTGCACATCAAAGATTATAAAACCCAAGTCAGATCTTCAATATCTTCTTTGTCTTCAAATCTTCTTAAATCTTCGATAAACACCTGCACACAATCACTTGAATCTCTTGTGATCAATCACGCACAGAACGTAGTCTGTTAACAATGGATTATCACAATATTGTCTTTAGAAATAACAACATTCTAAAGATCCATGTCGAAACTCTGAACTAGTTTGAGTGAATCTTATATCAGAAGAGAAGATTCTCAAGAATAAACAAACTAGGTGCAATCAGATTTCAACCACCATTAGTCAATCAAATCAATCGAAAACAAAGATAAACCGCGATTATCTAGTTTCCCACCAACAGGTCGTGCTAGAGCTTCTCAATCCCAAAGAAGACTTTAAAATGAGCGACCGTAAGAGAATTCACCTAATTAGATTACTCTCCTTTCCGATAGGCGGCTACACCAGTATCAAAGACAAAAGAGGAGGTCTGTTGTTACGAAGGATTAGTTTGCTAGAAAGGCAAACTTCGTGTATTTATAGACAAGAAAGTTTGGACACCAAGGAATTTCCAAAACCGAAAATATTCTCAAGATACTCATAAATGCACTGATTCGGTTTTCATAATTCCTGGAAATGCTCTGTCCAAAAATACAATCGAAATCTCTTGGAAAATCTAATTAGTAAATGCACATTACTAATTCCATAATTTCCCTACAAAGTTAAACTAATAACCTTAATTAAAAGATTCTTAACTTACTTATGTTTCGATCATGGGATTCTCTTCCATTAGCCTTTAAGGAATATCTTTGAACAATTATAAAAATAAACATTCACAGCACGTGTTCAAAGTTTGTCGACATCTTTACTTTGTAAGTTCTCTTTCACACTTACAACCTTGAAACCGATTTTCCACACTTCCAAACAAGTTTAGAATTGGTTCATCTGACTTTCGAGAACTATGTGATTGATCAAACCAAAATTCAATCACAGTCATGGGTTTACGGTTCTACCAAAACAAGTTTCGGTTCTACCTCCATGTGAGTTCTACGCATAGTCACATTAGCTTCCCAAAGATTCGGTTGACTAGGTACTAGGATCGGTTCCCCACATATATATGGTATTAAACTCATATGTGTTGCACATGTCCATAGGATCGGTTCCCCTTTCTGCCATAAACCTTGATGCACCCCATACAAGGATCGGTTCCCTATTGCATTGCACCCCTTAGGTTCGGTTCCCTTTCCCCACTAGGATCGGTTCCCTACCCCCAACAAAAATCGGTTCCCTTTCCCCAAGGCACATATAATCCGATCATACCAGGTGATTACTTAAGATTGGTTTCACTAATAAAAGTTATACCAATACAAAAGTCAGGACTTTGTGAATAGTTCTACCAAGAACACAACAAGTTGTGAGCGGTTATACTCTATCACACATATTGGTTGTTTATAAGATATGCAATGAATAACAAAACCAATAACTCCCGGCAATTTCCTTTTCGGTCCACAAACAAGTTTATGAACTTACTTCCTTAGAACACATGTAAACATTGTTCCCTGGGATGAAATCCTCACCTTATACCCATACATAATCACAATATCATTCAAATGATTATGGCGATGTCTTATCTACAAAGTTTGATGGTTAAGCAATAAACTTTGTATTGTATTCCTTAATACTATGTCTATCTAGAGTTCAAATATTCTTCGCAGTTATGTTTTCAATATGCACGACTTGAAAGATATGTCAATTCAAGTCAAATATCACTAACCTCAAATGGAAGGATGATTGTTGTCATTGTAGCTCCTTGCTTCTTCACATCTTCAAGACTTCGCAATACTTGTAATGTCTCATATCCTAATACTTTCAAGCTAACCTATACGAAGTTTAACTCTAGTACATAATTAAGCGACTCTTAACATGAGTTTTGATTCACTAAAATATGACAACCAAACTTGACATATCAACGCTTGGTGGGTTCAACCGAGCAATGATCTAACAGAAAGGTTGCACTTTATATCTCAAGAATGTGAAGAAGTTTTTGGAAGAAAATAAGAGTAGTCAGGCCATACAAACATCAGTTAAAGTTGGCATAAAAAAGAGTCTATAACCTCAAAATAACATCACTTTAATTGATTATAGCCTCATCTCATGTCAACAGTCTAAGTCAGCTTTAAAGAAGATGCTGTGAAAAATCACCTATTGTTTACTTACTACAGCCAATTGAATCTCATATATGAACCAAAACACTTATATAGTAATCAAATTCCAAATTATGAACAAAACTAAGTCCTCATTAGCATCGAATAAGAAAGAATTCAGGACATCCAGTGAATTTAAAAATTTTGGACGTAGCTGCACAACCTCTGTTCAACTAATTTCATAAACCAATACGATGAAAAAGCTACATTTATATATCAATTGACGTGATTATTGAATAACAAACCATTCAAAACCACTGATGAATATAAATTGAATGAAAACCCTAAATTGATAGAACCTTAGAACTACAGAATACAGTAATCACCGATTTTAGTTTTAGGAAATGTGCATACCTGATCAAAGAGGAGAGAAACGGTGGACTGAGTTCTTCATCTCCGTCATTGTTTATTCGAACCTAGTTGAAGATTCATGCGATGAGATATTTTGTTGTTTAGGGAGGAAAAGAGAGAGTTAGGGAGAGGAATTATCGAAGAGAACGAAAAGAAAGCAGATTGTTTCTGTTTACGTATAGTTGGTGTTTCCGTAAATTCGTAGTTTCGTAGGATCTTACGGCAGAAATTGGAGTTGGACATAGTTGGTGTTTCCGTAAATTCGTAGTTTCGTAGGATCTTACGGCAGAAGTTGGAGTTGGACATAATCCAACGGCGATTTATGAAAAAACCGGGAAAATGAATAATACGTGCGACGTACCAAAAATTCGTGCGCAGACGAAAAATTCGCGAGCAACAAAAAAAGGTTAGTGTTTTGGAGTATGGGTTATTCGCATTGAAAAGGGGGGAGATAAGCCAGAAAACTAAACTAAGAAGAGTAGAGCATATATAGGGTAGCTTTTCAATTCTTTGATCTTATACAGAAAATTATGAATAGATCCATGAAAATTGCATCTAAAGAATGCATAAAATCCCACCTTAATAAGACCCAGTAAATACATTCCTCAACTTGAAATGCTAAAAGAAAAAAACGTCACAAAAATATCAAATTACCAAGATGCAAATTTTAGATTTTTTTTTCAACAAAATGTCTAACCTTTTTCGATCAAAAACTTCAGATTTTCCAGAATTTTATTACTTTCAAAAAATTAGACAGAAAAGTCATATGCAACTGAATGCAACTGTACTCAAATTCTTCATTCTTGCAATCTCAACAATAAAAACAAATTCTCAAAAACTGATCGAGTCACTCAACAAACACCTTCAATATATGGTTCATCAAAATCTTATTAGTGAACTTTGGCTGCTCAGGCTAACGTCTATGTTTCCTTTTTTCTTATACAAACGCATTAGCGTACCTTATGTTTGAAGGCTCGTTGACACCTAGTTCTGACTTAGGACTACCACCAAAAGATTCAAATAGCATGAGATGCTTTATGTCATCTGTCAAAGCCGATGATATCCTAATTACAACGACACTACAAAAGTTGGCACTAATCAAACCTATGGCTCATTATTCAATATACTGCATCTACAGACAAACACCACAATTTCAAATAAACTCTAAAAAGTAGAACAGTGAAGCATGAATGTCTTCCAACTATAGCACGGATCAAAAATATTGTCCCAAATCAAAATTATTACGAATAAATCCGTTGTATTCACCTTGTATGTTTTCACTTCAGCATTATCAATAGCATTAAGATGTTCATTACAAACTACCGATTATCTGGCTCCGTCACTTTGCTCACTCTAATGCCACAACCTTACAATCAATCCCCTTCTATGGAGCCACCACTTCCTCTTCCTGTGCCTCTACCACTTAATCTTCCTTGTTCGTTTTTTTTTGGAATCCTGATTTCTTCTCCTGTACCTGACACAATATAAAAAAGTAAGGCGCCAAACACAATCAACACCCTCAAATGCCGATAAAACTTAGAAATAGAAAGAATAAAATAAATTAAATTTAGGGTTTTGATGGAATTAGGAGGTCTACTGGTATTATTGTCTTCATATAATTTGCTTTTACTCGAACGGGACAATGAAGCTACTTCTGTTGATGCTTCAGAATCTCACTCTCTTCTCGAGAAATAAAACAGAAAATAAATTATTAACCAATGATATACTGGAGTTGTTCCTAATAGAGAAGATTGCGGGAGAATAAATAATGCACATCAGTGAACCTGGATTTTTTGTAAAGTTAATTGGAGAAGTTTGAGCATAGGAAATTGATTTAAAACTCATTTGCATCTTCCTAGATGAAGAAATAGAGGGTTTCAGAGAGTTTGAGGGAGGAGTACAACAGTTCCAGAACCCTAAGTAAAAATCAAACTTAAGATAACTTAAAATAGAAGAGTTTGTATAGCAAATCAACAACTTACCCAAAGAAAATATACTCATCTCGAATTCCAGTGAAATTCAGATTTTCCACTTTATCCAACCCTAGCTAGCTCTACTTCTTCCTTGTATTAATCCCTGGAAGAGCGCGCTTCGTATTCTCCTTCTAATTCTAGCAACAACGATATGGGTCAGCTGAGAAACCAATCTTCAAATCAGATCACTGACTGGGTTCAATACAATGAGCATTTCCTAATTTTTCTTTGTTCCCTATCGTGGTTGGAAACTTAAACGAAAAGCTGAATTGATGCATGTTTCAGTCAGATTTGTAGGATTCACCTTAGCCGTAGATTTATGTACCGTGAGTAATAGAATAAATATTATCTTGTTACCGTATTTAGAATAAGGAGAATGATCTCCGACTTAATTATTGTAATTCCCAAAAGATATTATGAGTTTTGATATAAAGTTGAATCCTAGAGAACATAACTCTCCAGGGAAACTATTCCCAAATCCAAGATGGTATCAGCCAACCATCGATTCCTCTTCTAAAAACCTCACCCAATGGTAGGAGAAAAGAAATTCCTTCACCCGGCTTTTGCCGTCACAAACATCAAAACCGTTATCCCTGTTATCCTTGATATCAAACAGGATGAATATCCGTCATGGGTTTTTCAATTTGAACTTCATCTTCAAGCGCATCGATTACTCTTCCTAATTGATGGATCGCAAAGACCTACTGATGTTGATGCCGGTACTGAAAAACAGTTGGATGCCCTCTGCCGTCAATGGATTTTCGCTACCATGACCAAGGATTTAATGCTCACCATTCTAAAGAAAGGAAAAACTGCAAAGGCGATTTGGGATCACCTTCAAACGCTTTTTCAAGACAACAAAGGCAGTCGTGCTGCAAATCTTGAAAGTAAGTTTGTAAACCTTAAATTTTCTGATTGTGCTAGTGTTGATGATTATTGTGACAAGCTCAAATCTCTGTCCGATCGGTTACATGATCTTGATTTTCCTATGAATGATAAACGCCTCGTAATCCAATTGGTGAATGGTCTTCCGGAGGAATACAATACCGTAGCCTCTTTTATACAACAATCCATGCCTACTTTTGATGCTGCACGATCCCAACTCCGTACTGAAGAAATCAGACGCGCGCAGTATTCCATCGCACCTGCTCCAACTGCCCTCGCTGCTGCTGCTTCTCCCATGGACATAACCAGCTCCCGATCCCATCAGTCTTCTCACAGACGCCGACAAAAACCCCAGAATGGTGATCGACGAGGACCAAGCCCATCAACGACTTCCAGTGCGATCCCACCTTTGCTGCCGACTCCAACTGGGCCCCGTCCAAGCCCACCTTTGCTGCCGACTCCAGCTCCAGCATACCCGTCGTACTGGCCTCCGTTTTGGTCCGTACCTCCCTGCCCCTACCCGACTCAGTCTCCCTGGCAGTCATTCGCGTATCAACACAGACCACCTAGTACCAGCTTCCGCAACAATCCACGTCGTCGTTCCCCTAGCAGTGGACGTGGCCAAGCATACATTGCTCCTACAACTGAGACATTGCAACCCACGGACATTGCCGAAGCATATAGCTCCATGCATCTTCACGAACCTGATGATGCCTTCTACATGGACACCGGGGCCACCTCGCATCTTACCGCGGATTCAGGTAATTTACATAACGTTTTCAATTCTAGTAATGTACGATCCATCTTAGTTGGCAATGGAAATAGCATTCCGGTTACGGCTTGTGGTACCAAGCTTATATCCCTTCCTTCTCGCACTCTTCAGCTCAAAAATACTCTTGTTGTTCCCGATATCATTAAAAACTTAGTGCGAGAAGGAAGGGATATCATTGTACAACCACTACTGCCCCTCCACCTGCTACTACTTCCCATACAACTGCTCCCTCCACTGCAAATGAAAATATGCCCACAACTACCCCTCCGCTCACCACTGACTCTCTCCGTTCCCCTCATGCTCCTTCACGCCATGTGACTCGAACTTCACGTGGCATTCACAAACCACTCCACCGTCTCAATATCCATGTCCAAACTTTACGACATATCTCTCCAATTCCTCGCTTTCACTTGGTTGCTCTTAGGGATATAAATTGGAACGCCGCCATGAAAGATGAGTACAATGCTATGTTGAAAACTAATACGTGGGAACTTGTACCACGACCACGTGATGCTCATGTTATTCGTTCCATGTGGCTATTTCGTCACAAATATAATGCCGATGGTTCTTTGCAGCGACACAAGGATCGTCTTGTTGCTAATGGTAAATCTCAGCAGGTTGGGGTTGATTGTTTTGAAACGTTTAGTCCGGTTGTTAAACCTGCTACTATTCGTACTGTTCTTACCATTGCTACTTCGAGGTCTTGGCCAATTCATCAACTAGATGTTAAGAATGCTTTTCTTCATGGTGATCTGACCGAGACAGTTTATATGCATCAGCCTCCGGCATTTGTGGATCCTGATCATCCTGATTACGTATGTCGACTACGCAGATCGCTATATGGTCTCAAACAGGCCCCTAGGGCGTGGTTTCAGAGGTTTGCCAAGTTTATTACTAATTGTGGTTTTCGTGGTAGTGTGTGTGATCCATCTCTCTTTGTTTATAAATCCGGCTCGAATACAGCATACTTACTGTTATATGTAGATGATATTGTTTTGACTGCCTCGAACAATAGCCTTCTACACCGCTTCATTGATTTGATGAAACGGGAATTTGCCATGTCTGACCTTGGACCGCTACATCATTTTCTGGGTATCACTGTCACTCGATCATCTTCAGGGTTATATTTGTCTCAGTCCTTATATGCTAAAGACATCATTGCTCGTGCCTCCATGACACAATGTAACCCAGTTGCTACTCCGGTCGACACCAACTCCAAACTCAGTGCTACTTCAGGTCCTGCACTTAAGGATCCTACTCTATACAGAAGCCTAGCTGGAGCTTTACAGTACCTCACATTCACCAGGCCAGACATCTCATATGCGGTTCAACAGGTATGCTTATTCATGCACGAACCCAGAGAGCCTCACATGCAAGCCCTTAAGAGGATCATTCGCTATCTTCAGGGCACAATTCATCATGGTTTATTTATCTCGGTCTCAACTACTTCTGGATTAACGGCATACTCTGATGCTGATTGGGCGGGATGTCCAGATTCTCGCCGATCGACTTCGGGTTACTGTGTCTTTCTTGGTGACAACCTCGTCTCCTGGTCATCTAAACGTCAGGCAACAGTTTCTCGATCCAGTGCTGAAGCTGAATACCGGGGGGTAGCAAATGTTGTCGCTGAAACTACATGGCTTCGCAACCTCCTTCTAGAGATTCATATTCCTCTACGACGTGCTACTATCGTATATTGTGATAATGTGAGTGCGATTTATATGTCTGGAGACCCTGTTCAACATCAGCGCACCAAGCATGTGGAAATTGATATACACTTTGTACGTGAACGCGTTCGTATTGGTGACATTCATGTTCTTCACGTCCCTTCTGAAAACCAGTATGCTGACATCTTCACCAAGGGACTTCCTCGTCAGCTATTTGTTCGTTTTCGGTCTAGTCTTAGCGTTTGCTCCTCTCCCGCTCAGACTAAGGGGGTGTAATAGAATAAATATTATCTTGTTACCGTATTTAGAATGAGGAGAATGATCTCCGACTTAATTATTGTAATTCCCAAAAGATATTATGAGTTTTGATATAAAGTTGAATCATGGAGAACATAACTCTCCAAGAAACTATTCCCAAATCCAAGAGTGAGAACAAATCTGGACAGGAAAGCTTAGCCACTTACAGTTATAAAAGAAGATGAACATGAAGCCACACAGAACTGAAAAACTTGCATATTTGGTTGGGAGAATTAAGCGTAACGGAAATTGCTCTGAGTTGGGCGACTCCTTTTTTCTGTTCATCCTCTTCTGAGGTTTTTCAGAGAAGTGATTTCATCGTGAATAAAAACTGATAATACTTAATTCTTGAACTCATAAACCTCATATCTACGCCACACGTGCGAGTAGTAAGGTGTGGTATAGAGAACCACGGCCATTGATTTATCTTTTTGAGCCAATGTGTCACGTTAAGGTGTGGTCATGAATGCCACACGTGCGAGATGTAAGGGGTGGTCTAAAAAATAACAACCTTTGATTTATCTTTGTCTGAACAAATCCTGACCACCACTAACATGGGCAAACTTAGCCTAGCTTTGTTGAGGACGGAACTGGTCACATGCTTCATCTCACGTTATCTCACTCGACGTTGTCCACCGTCAGATATTCAAATGTGAACGGTCTTGATATTTTAGATACTCACATGCTTCATCTCACGTTATCTCACTCGACGTTGTCCACCGTCAGATATTCAAATGTGAACGGTCTTGATATTTTAGATACTCGCACTTTGTTTCGGGTATATGATGGGTTGCCCGTGACTTTTTCTTTATTCTATTTTTTTTTCATTTTATTCTCTCTCCGAGATATCTTCTGACTCCCACCTTCTCTTTCACATAAACAGAAACAAAATCTGTAATTAGCATCCTGAAATCACTTTCTTAGAAGAACATAATCTTTAGAGGTTAAAAACATGATCGTTCATTTTTTGTATCAGGAACTTGTGGCAGGAAAAGCATTTTTTTTTAATCAGCAAAAAGCAAATTGTATATAAGATAAATTCTTTGGGGTAATAATAATTTGTGGTCTGTTTGTGGAGGATTATGAGTTTTTTTAGATGTTATACCTGTTAAGGATCTCGGGTATAAGTGGTTTTGGAATTTAGACAGTTTTTGGACGAGATTTTAGGGAAGAAGAAGTGAACAGTTTCCGTAGAAATCAGTGATGAATTGATGAGATAGAAGTGATTTTAAGAGTTTCAATGGTAAAAGAATTTTTGACTACGAAGTTGCATCAAAACACTTAAAAGCTGTAAAATAATTCAAGCGTACAGGCAGACAAAGCTAAGTTTAAGCAAAAAAAAGCAATTGTTTACTGCTTAGTGATAATCACATGAAAAACCAACATCATGTTGTCGTACATTTTACAAAAACAAAAAAAAAACACCAAAAGAGCCAACCAAAAAGTTCCCATCTTCACTTCTTATAAGCAATTTGATGCAGCCACAATAGCTCCATTTGAGTTTTGGCACGTAACTGATCAGCTTTTTTCTTCTCACAGTTACGGGAGTCGTGGCCTGTTAGTGTGCAATATTTGCACATTCTCGGCTTCTTTCCTTCCTTGGAGATTTCTGTACCACTCTTGAAGCGAGAATCGCTCGGTGCATTTCCCTTTCCCGTACCAGGATTTCTGCCTTTTGTTTACGAGATGCGAGGATCACCCATAATCATATTAGGAAGGGTATCATCAAATGAAATTGCATTTGGTATTTCTGCAACAGTAGTGCATGATGAACCGGTAGCTAATAATTCGTCGTTAACTTCTGATTCCTCCACTTGCATATCCTTTCCATGTTCTTTTCGAAGCTCAAGTATGTCAGTTTCTTTAATTTTCTCCATTGCTTGATTATGAAAATCCATTGCCACAGCATACGCCTGTTCTGATTTACCAAACATGTAGGCTAGTTCAGTTGATACTCGGCAATAATGACTGATTCGCATGGCTTCAATCCCAGCTTTATCATCTTTGATGACTGACTGATTTGAACCCAAAACTGCACATTTGTTTGCATATTTAGTCCACCTTTCCATTATAAAACATTGGGGAATTTCTGTCACATAGAGGCGAAGAACCAAGATATGGTGCAAATGTTTACATGGTATTCCAACAAACTCAAATTTTTGGCAGCCACATGTACCCTTTTGAGTTACCACAATAATCTTCACTGGAAATTCTTCCACTGTTTTGTCATCTATTAACCAATACACACTATAAGTGTGTTCGTCACCATCAATCTCAAGTATTTTTGATCGATACCTTAAAGAAGCGTTAAATTCCACTTGCACTATATTAACGATAACTCTAGTGTATACTTTAGATGCATGCCTTACCAACAAATCTTGAGAAACATATATACACTTCAAGTGGATAGACTTGTAATCTTCTTCCCGCTCTCTTAAGTACATTCTTTCTAACGCTTGATCACAACTTTCCACAAATTCCCGCAAAGATGTCTTAGAGTTCACATAGTGATCAAAAAAAGAATTTATACTCTCACTTCTTTGTGTCGTATTCATCCCGGAAAAAAAAAGTACCTCTATTATAAACCGGTATCCATTTTTCACGAATATCGTATAAGTATTTAATCCATGTATTCTCTGTCAAATCAAATTCTACTTGCATTGACTGCCATTGAGTTTCAAAATCTTCAGCGGTGTATCTGAAGCGAGTAACTGCCTTGATGGTTCGTTTAAATTTGGACTTCTTAAAAAATACATGACTTAGCTTCTCTCCAAAAATTTTCTTGATCTGTAAGTATAGAAATTGGAGGATGACCTCCCATTACTTCAAGCCATTTCATAAACAACTAGGTATATGTCTCCTTAGTCTCATCTCCTAGCAATGCAAAACCAAATGTCACAGATTGACGGTGATGGTTAGTGCCTGTGAAAGGAGCAAAAGGCATACTATATTTGTTAGTTTTATATGTCGAATCAAAAGAGACAGCATCTCCAAAACGACTATACGCTATCCGCGAGCGTGCATGCACCCAAAATACATTTGCTGCCCTCCCTTCGTCATCAACTTGAAATGCATAGTAGAAACTTGGATTTTCAAGTGTTTTTCTTCTAAAGCAGCTAACCAGGGCTTCTGCATCTCCAACATCCAACAAAGATTTTCTAACATTCCTTAAATGGTTGTAAACATCTCTAGTATCAAACCCAATACTCTCACTTTGCCCAAATAAAGCAGCAACTTTACCAACAGGGATTCTACTTTTGTTAAATGCCTCAGCTAAGCTTTTCGCTTCATGGGGCATATGCTTGTTTGACCTCATGAGCATTCTCTTTTTAGGAGAAACCATTACATGATTGTGTTCTTCTATAAACTCATTGATATACCATACCTGAAATCTTCCATCGAAAGCTATACATATCATAGCTTTACAATCCGTCCTCATTGTTGAAGTATTCCTCTTTTTTCTGTAATTACCTTCCTCGTCGGGATCAAAATCTTTATTGTGGATTCCTTCGTTACTACATACAAAAACCACTCTACTGACACCTTCACCCTTTTTAGTGGCATATGATGATCTCTTCCGTGTCATAGATCCATTATTTCTACCATATGCTTTGTAGAATTCCTTTACGTCTTCAATAGAGGCAAATTCCATACCCACCAACGGTTTGGAATCTTCAGATGATTTACCATTATAATTTGTTTTTCCATTAGCTTCAACCATATTATCCATTTTCCTGTAATATAGATACACCTTAGGTCAATGTAGAAAACCCCCAAATTGATACTAATTTTGTCGGTATAAAAAACCCCAAAATTGGACATAAATCATAAACTAAAACTCGGGTGATAGTTTTCATAAACTAAAAACAATAATTTAAATTAATCACTAATTGATCTTAAGCTATAAATAAACATCATTAATCTAATCGATCATTAACAAAACCCTAGAAAATAAAATTTTCTTAATGAACAAACCCTATATAGAAAATAAATCTAACCAATGTTCACAACTGATCACGTTTTTTACCTTTAATCTTCAAGACTTCGAAGAAAGTTGCTGCTTTTAGTACGATTAGTCGCTAGTTGCTTTACTGCTTTTGGTATGATCATTTACTGATAGCTTTTACGTCTGTAAAAGAGAAGGTGGGTGGAACCATGGAAGAGAATATGTCGGAGGGAGAAGAAAATGAAAACAAATAGAGAAAGTCACGGGGCGACCCATCATACCCGGAACAAAAACGTGAATATCTAAAATATCTGAACCGTTTATATTTTATAATCTAGTGGTGGAGAACATCGAGTGAGATAACGTAAGACTAAACGTGTGAGCAGATCCGTCCTCAGTTTTTTCTTGTACTAATGATAATCTCTCAGAATTTTTTCGAGCGACGTGGTTAATCGGAGCTTCTGATTGATTCTGATCCCACCATTAATTATTTTTTTTTGGGAATACGAGTTTTCGGTCAAAAAATCGAAGAGAATATATTTTGGCCCACAGTATATTCTATTCGACCAATCACATGCAAGTTTTCTTTTGTTACATACACAAGCTATAATGTTTTCTTTTTAAATAATAATGAACAGTGAACACTTGTTTGCATATGGGTGACGTCGTTTGATTCCCCCTGTTGGAGCACTTGTTTGTTAATTCTTCCTAGTCATATTTTTGGATGTTTACGTATAATGATGCAGTTAATTCTTAAATAATTAAATTGTGGAATTATTGGTGGAGTGGGATTAGTTTTAGTCTGAATTGCACGTATTCTGTTCGAGGAAAAGCTTCAGCGAATCAGGCTTGATTACATTGTTTGCTCAGTAACTGCACGAGAGTGAGGCAGTTTGATTTGATTAGAGCAGTGTTATGGGTGAAGTATAACTAGCCTCAAGCAAGTTTTTAGACTGCGGAGGAGGTTACACCTTGGGAAACTGTATGAAGATTCTGAATCACTAGTCATGTATGGTTGTTTATTTTGCTGCATCTGTTGGAATCGTGTTGTAGTATTTGACTTCAAGGTTTTAATTCAAGTGGTTCGAGCATTTCAGAGTGACAATACGTCTTCAAATTAGATGCATACTTCTAAATATGAAGCTGTGCTAGACGACAGCCTTTGTCATTGCCCCTTCAAGCAAGTTCATGGCTGCCAGGATGGAATTAATGGCAGGGGTTATGTAAAGGGTTCTTTCCTGAAGCATGTTTATGACAGGCATCTCTCCTCTGAAGATGACAAGATCATATGCATGGATTTGATTGCTTCTAACTTGCACATTTACTCGGCTTGGGAGAATGTTCTACGTCGCTTGCATATGTGGTTATGTTGCAGATGTATGCATTTCCACGGTTGGAAGAAAGCTTGCAAGGGGAGATGGAGAAGTGGAGCTGTGCATGGAGATGTCATAGCCGGGCCTCTCAATGGTGCAGAGGTTGAGTTTCTTCTTCACGGTTTGGACAAACCAGGTGAGCTTTTGCCAGGTGGTGCTGATGCCTGCTTAGTTTCTACCTGCAATACAACCTGTGGACCTGTAGCCTGCTTTGTTCCTTCCTGTAATACAACCAGTGATGCTGTAGACTGTATTGGTGATGGTGACGCTGTAGAAGTGTCTACTCCAGGACCCTCCCTTTCTACAGACTTACTAAACGCAGTGCTTCAAAGGCAGTTCACGACAGTCTCTAGCATTCCGTATAAATGCAGGCTTGCTTTTGCGAGAACACTAAAGGTATGTCTTGACAGGATTATTGTAAATCCTGGTAGCTTATCAGCTTGGTTACATCTTATCTTTCTCCCAATCTGCACGCTAACCTTGTTCAAGCCAAGAAGCTCCACCGAGAAGAAATCCGACAACAGAAAACGTTTACAGGTTGCAGCCATTAATCGGGCTCTTGCTGTTTGGAAAGAGCCTAACGGCTGTTCTATTTTGTTAAAGAAACTTCTACAGCAGCCTTTACGTTTTGGGTCTAAAGAGGCAGATGAGAAGAGACAAGACGCAGCTACCTTGTTAGCTTGTCAAAAGAAGATAAGTTGTGGCCATTTCGCAGCAGCCATTCGAGTGCTCTCTTCGTCTGGTTTAGCTCCTCGTAACGAGTACACGTACTTGGAACTGCTAGACAAGCATCCACCTGCGCCTATGCCCACTGTTTCCTGTGATGAGGCCATGGTTGACCCAATTATAGTAGATTCTCGGGTTGTTTTACGGGCTATCAGGAGCTTCCCCAAAGGCACTTCATGCGGTCGTGATGGTTTGCGTGCTCAGCATCTGGTCGACGCAATCAGTGGGGCGGCAGCTGCTATTGCAGATGATTTACTTGTTTCGATTACTGGGGTTGTCAATCTTTAGTTGGCTGGTAGGTGTCCTGCGGTTTTGGGAGAATTTATTGCTAGTGCACCTTTAACCCCTTTACTTAAACCTGGAGGTGGTATTAGGCCCATTGCAGTTGGTACAGTTTGGCGCAGATTGGTCTCGAAAGTAGCTGTTGTCTCGGTTGGTAAGGATATGTCTACTTATTTGGGCGATTACCAATTCGGGGTTGGTATTCCTGCTGGTGGGGAAAGTATTTTACATGCTGTAAATCTCCTACTGGAGATGAATGGTCACTCAGAGGAAATGTCAATGATGCTCATTGACTTTTCCAATGCCTTCAACATGGTGAGCAGATCGCAGCTCATCAAAGAGGTTCGCCTTCATTGTCCAGGTATTTCTCGTTGGGTAGAATTTTGTTACTCGAGGCCTGCCAAACTCTACTATGACCATTATATTTTGTCATCTGCACTTGGAGTTCAGCAAGGTGACCCCCTTGGTCCTCTGCTCTTTGCATTGACACTTCACCCCCTAGTGAAGACTATTGCTTCTCAATGCAAACTTGACTTGCACGCTTGGTACTTGGATGATGGTACAATTATTGGTGATACATTAGAGGTAGCTAAGGCTCTGAGCATAATAGAAACTGAGGGACCACGCAGGGGTTTACATCTTAATGTAAAGAAAACCGAAGTCTTTTGGCCTTCTACTGACCCCAGAAGCACAGCTGACGGAGTTTTCCCCGCTGATATTGGTAGACCTTCTAATGGTGTTAAACTATTGGGTGGACCGGTGAGTCTGGATTTGAACTTTATCAGTGATATGATGTTGAGCAGGGTGAATAAGACTGTTCAATTGATGTCTGCTATCAAGAAACTCAAAGACCCTCAAAGTGAGATGCTATTACTTCGCAATTGCACTGGAGTTTCTAGATTGTATTTTGCAATGCGTACTACCAATCCTGCAGCCTTACAATCTGCCACTGCCCTTTTTGATGATCACTTACTTAAGTACTTGAGACTTCTCATCACTGGTGATGGTGCGGGGTTTGGTCCTCTACAGCAGCGACTATCTACCTTGCCCATCAAAGATGGTGGACTTGGCATTTACACCATGGCTGACACTAGCGCCTATTGTTACCTTGCTTCTCAGTGTCAGACGACTTCGGTACAAAAGGTGATCCTTGGTAATTCATTCTCAACTGAAAAAGGCTCTGCTTATCAGTTTGCACTACAGAATTTTGCTCAGGTATGTGGCTTGCCTTCTACATACTGTGTCGATGATACTGCCCCCCCATCCATGCACTCCCTGGCAGTCACTTATTTTGATACAGTTAAGAAGCAAATCCCAGACCAATTTTCTATGTCCGCAAGAGATTCCATCCTGTGGCAGTGCAACCGTATGAAGCATGCACAAGATTATTTAATGGATGTACCCATCATTGGGCTTAATCAGTGCCTTGGACCTAGACATTTTAGAGCTGTACTTTGCTATCGTCTTGGTATCCCATTGTTTCTTGAGAATGGCTTGTGCCCAAGTTGTAATAAAACCATGGACATCTTTGGTGATCATGCACTTCATTGTGCTAAGGATATAGGCCCCAAGTTTCGACATGATATTGCTCGTGATGTAGTCGTCGACATTTGCTTCAAAGCTAGTGTTCCTGCTCGTAAGGAAGTTTCTTTGGGATTTCTGACGAATGATGACAAAGAGCTGAAACCTGCTGATATTCTTGTGCTTAACTGGGAAGACGGAAAGGATGTTTGTATGTATGTCACTGGTGTTTCGCCCTTCACAGGTGATGGAATTCGCTCTTTCGTCCCAGGGAAAGCTATATCTAATGCGGTTTCACGTAAACACTCTAAATACTTGGACAAGTGTATTTCACATGGCCATGGATTGAGTGTTTTGGCTTTCTCTACTCTAGGAGAGTTGGGTGAGGATACTTTGTGTTTTTTCAAGCGCCTGAAGAATTGTTTAGTTAGTAACGACGCTAGTAGTGGTTTTGGTAGCTTTATTTTTCATAGATTAGGCGTTGCTATTCAAAAAGGTGTTGGAGCCCAGCTTGTTGCTAGGTTACCAACCAAAAGCTTTGTATAATGATTAATTACAAACTGTAAATTAATAATAGTTAAATATAATATTAAAAATAAAAATAAAAATAAAAATAAAAGGTAAAGGTAAAATTACATCGAGATATGCATTGTTCATCATGATTGCATCACAAAATTAATTCAATCTAAGATAAAAAAAGATGTTCAATGTCCAATTACATTTACTCAAATTAAATTAATCCTAATTACAGTTCAATACTATTAATAATTAAAATAACCCTAATAGTAATTACAATTGCAATTCCAACCCATGAAATTCAAAAAAGTCTTTTGATCAAATTCAAATCAGCTCCTATTTAAATTCAAAACAAACAGAATTTCAGATGCTTACCCGAGATCAAGACGTGTTTCTCTTGCATAATAATCCTGCGAAATAGTCAAAGAAAAATAAAAAAAATTGTTAGTACAAAATCGTAGAGTGCTTGAACATTTAGTAAAACAACATTATTAGATAAGCGTGATGGATATTATGAATGAATTTTTTCTTAAAATTTCCCTAATTCAATATTGTTTTTCATTCAATATACAACAGTTTATTTTCATAGACGAGCAAGATATGGTCAAATATCTTTTTGGTACAAAATCGTATAATGAGTAAAGTTGGCTATTCGAAAATATCCAAAATAATAGTAAAATTTTATTCGGAAAGAAAAATTCATAATTAAGACCGAAAATTTTAAAATATAGAAATTTGAAGTCCAAGATATAGAAATATTTTATCAAGAATAATACAAAGAGTAAATACGATAGCCAAAAATAATAAAATTCTTGATATTTTTTGAGATTTGCCTAATATTATTTTCGGTGTCCATCTATAAAATACGTTCGAGCAAAAAGCAATCTCATTGTTTTGTGCTGCTTCTCAGTTTATTTTTGTTTTATTTCTCAATATTTTTCAATTTAGGATTTGTATACAGTCTGATGTGTTGTTTGTTTTGCAGGTATCTAAAAGATCCTAAATATGTAGCTGATTGTTTTTTTTTTCATCTCCTTTTGGTGTTGCTTCTTTCTAGGTATAGTTGATCTTTTAGTTTGTTTGTTGCGCAGAATTATCTTTCATTGGTATTGTCCTTTGTTGAAGCTGCTTATGGTGCTGACTGCTGAAGCCACCATTTATAAGGTAGTACTTCATTGTAATAGATTTTGCTTCTATTTTTTTTTTTGGCATTTTCATGCCATTGTTTCTTGATACTTTTAAAATCTACTGTATAGCAGTAACGACATAAGCGAACAGAAGTTGAAAATAAGAATGGAAAACAACTCTATAACTTTTCTGTTTTAGGAGATACCAAATGGTATGTGCCTGGGATGTTGGAGGTAGGTGGTGATGGTGGTAAAGGTCAGCCAGAGGAGTTTTTTTAGGCCCACAAATGTGATTCTGCTTTGAGTAAAGAAAACTATACTTTGGACTCAATGCCCTTTCTTGATGAATTTTTGTCACCTTACTTCGGATGCCATCTCATCAATGACATATGCAAGGCTCCACAAGTTTTGATTAATTCTACATGTACTACCTCCCTGAATTAAATCATGGTTTATATATGGAACTAATGCATGGTTTAATTTGGTTGTACTCTTATTATGTTGTCTTCTATTTTTTTTTTGTGGTATTATGTTATGACTAAAATGCATGGTCTCATGTAATGCGTGCAACGAAGATCACATAATCGTTATTGGCATGATCAGTAAGTTTGTTTTCTTATCATTACTTGTTTAATTGTGTGCTATTTTCTTTTTTTCCTCGCAGGTAAGTTTGTTTTTAATCATTTTAGCACTCTTCTGAGTTGCTACGCACTGCTTCAGCTTGCTATGTTGTCTAATAATCCTTATGTATCTAAAAAAACTTTAACCGTTTTTGAATTGATTAGTTATTGCACTGATTTTCTTTGGAACTATATTTTCTTGGTTTATAAAATATTAAGCACATTTTTGTTCAATTTTGGCTGATCTTTGGTGATTATTAAGGTTACTTCCTTTTTGCACGAGAAACCAGTCAATGATATAGTTGCTCCTAATGTGAATGGGTCAATATCTTTTCCCTTAACCTTCTTTTTACACCGTTAACTCTTGTGTGGAAGTATTAGATGCTTTTAGTCTAATCTATTGCATGTCCATCTATGTCAACTTTTCTTTCTCTTAAACATGACTATATTCCCTCAAGAAAAAAACAAAAAAATATGACTGTCCTCCTAAAATTAGGCATTCTTTCTCTGGCATGTTTAATCGAACAAACAAAATAATGGGCTCATACGGAATATCATTTCCATGTTACTTTTCTTAACTTTGTTTATACCATAATTAATATAAAATAGATATAAAATATAAAAGTTAAATAAATAAGGTGGATTTTTAATTTTGTTATGTCTTGATATGCGCCTAATTTTGTATGCTAAAATAAAATCTTGGTGAGAACAACGAAACAAAAATGAAAAATCAATAAAAATTTGACTTGATAATTATATTCCAAAAATACAATAATATTATGATACATTTTCATCCAAAAATACAATAATAAAGATACCTTTTCTAAATCTGTGAAAGATGTGCAAGATTTTTTTGACGCAAATATTACTTGCGTTTAATATGGATATGAAAAAAATATATTCGAGATCCGAAATCATGGAAAATTACGTAGATTTTCATATACTAATTAATATTATTTCCTTTTTTTTTTTTTAATTTTTAAGCTTGGTCGCTCGCTGTATAAAGTGCCCGATCCAACACCAGTTCCATCGCATGCAAGTTGTTTTTTCTTTTGCTGGGTTCAATTGCTTTTCTTTTTCTGTTTACGGTACTGTCTAATCTAATATATTCATTTTTTGTTTTGCATAAACCTCGAAGTTGTCAGCAGTGGTCGCGACAATGGAAATTCATGAGTATTGAAACGGTTATTCTGGAACTCCATGGTCGGTCATACTAATAAACTCATGTAAGATATAGAATCGTGAAATCCTTTTTTTTTTTTTGTATACTTAGTATTTGTTTTTATGATTCTGTTTTGCTTTTTAGCTGATTTTGTTTTGAAGATGTTGATGATACCTCACGATTTATTATAGATTTTATTTATTTATGGAATTTCCAAATGATATCTCACAAGCTCTTCAGGTATTTTTTGTCATGCGTTTCTCTTGGAAAAACTTTTGGAAAATGTGGGTATCATCGTCTACAACGTAACTACTCTCTGATTTATTAACCACGGAGTTAAGATGGAACTTGGATATTGGTTTAGGTATAAATAAGTCTATAAAGCATGCACTATTGCATGTTCTTCTTCCTGCTTGATTCTTTTTCCCAGTATTTTGGAGTTTTTTTTTTTTTTTGATTTTTGTAGGTTTAAATATTCTTTATTTTTTTTTTGTATGTTTTTTTCTTTTGTATGTGTAATCGTGGTTTTTTCTTCTACAGGTATTGCCTCTTTTGCTTCGTATGTCGTAGTATGAAATCCATTATAAATAACATTTTTTAAAATATGCTTTCACCCGGTATTGCTTTTGTAAGGCAGTGTATAATAGTACTTACGCGAATCTATTATGATAATAGTTTTTTCATTTCATGCTCTTTGAAGACCACCTTCATCCTATTTACATCTTTATGCAATTATTGTTTGTAATTCTGAACCTTTTATTGACTGATTTTCCATATTGGTATAAGCATCAACACTTTGGTAACATGTCTTGCTGCATTTCAAAAAAATCCTTAGCCATCGATGAGATTCATATAATGGTCGTGCTACTTTGATAGGATTATTTGTTGTTTTGAAGGTAGTAAGAGCCGGAGAATATATCGAGTCAATATTTTAAAAGCTACTACAGTAAAACCTCTCCGAGACAGTAAAACCTCTCCGAGAGAATACTCTATATAGGAATAAACTACATATAAGAATAAAATTTTGTGGTCCCGATTTGGGCCAGTTATATTTAAGAATAAACTACATATTGGAATAAGTCATAAATTTTTCCGGTCCCATCTTAAGGAACCTACCTCTATATAAAAATTATTGACATTATAATATACATATATATATATATATAATGGATTTTGTCATGCATCAAAGTTTAAAATGAAGAGATTTTTGTAACCATTTCACAAAATCATTTGGCTTCAAAGTGGATTCTTTACTTTTATGTGCACAATTTAGTACAATACCTTTCACTCATATAATTTCATTGGTCAATTTTCGGTAACACCTTTCACTCATATAATCTCATTGATCAGTTTCCGGTGTCAAAGTTGAATTTATATTTACCTAGATACATTTTTGTGTTTCCAATGCATATAGGCGTATTTTCTAAAGTGCAGGTGTGAAATTTTTTTTGTTGGTCTATTCATAGCAGACCTCCATATAAGAATAACCCCATTATAAGAATTTTTTTTGTGGTCCCTAAGATATTCTTATACAGAGGTTTTACTGTAATAGTGGTCTCCAATTAGTTGATGCCTAATTAAGCAAAGTTGTCTGACATTGCTGAACCAAGGGGAAAACTGCTCAACAAGGAATAACAGAACACCACCATGATAAGAACTGATGATAATAACAGAACACCACCATAAATGAAACATAAAAGTACATCACCAATGATAATAAGAGAAATTTAAACGTCCGTCAAAAGAAACAAAATTTTGGAACTTTAGGTATTTTTTCAAAAAAGAAAAAACTTTACGTTGCTTTTGTTGATGCTTTAATGACGTGTCAACTATATGGACGGACGAGTTCTCTGAAGTATAACAAAACAAAGCACACACAAAGTAATCTAGACTAGAGTGTGAGAGAAACAATAATGGAAGTTTTAATGGAGAATGAACATCAATTTTAATAATGATGCAACAGGCACAATAACAAATTCCAGCGCAAAATGGTGCCCCCACCGGTATCAACAAATAAAAATCCATCATGGTCTAAGCATTGCCTAAACAAACTTTCCCAATGGGAGCAAAATAAACAAAGTAATATGCACATACGAAAAATTATATTCATGTATAACTTTCTTTGGATAAAACTACAAATTTATTAGAATTTACAAGATGTAAGTGGTCAAGCAATAGATAGGTTAATAAAAGTAATTAAAGGAACTAAGGAAATATTCTGGTTTATTATTACAAATTAATACGATCCCCTACTATATCACACACACAAGTCAGTTTTCTTCGAAAAATCTTGAAATTTTTTCATGGAGACCAAGAAAGAAGTTCACACCGTTGTTTATGGTTCTCCAAACTTAATAATGGAATCAAGAGAGAAGTATGAAAAATCTAACTTGCTAATCTATTATCATCCGAACAATAATAATGGAATCTAGAGAAAGAAGAGTAGATAACATTTAAACAATGTCTATACTATCGAGACATAACAAAATACCCACTCCAAAACTTGATAATAATTAACACAAAAGTATTAAGTAATAAAAAATGACCACCAATATCTCGAAGGATCTATATAGTAGTGTCTATTTGTATAGTAGTCGCAGAAATGGTTAAATTCTCAGTGATTGAAGATCCTTCATAAACGAAAATGGTTTGGTCATGGTTGAATCATTTTCCAATCATCCTTTACCTTGGAACTACTTAAATGCATTCGTACAAGGTTGTACATCTGTCTATTGTAACTGGTAATTTTTCTATGCGCTACCAGTTTTATTGGAGTATCATAAGAAATTTGAGTATATGATCTGTTTTATTTGAAAATGGTAAGTTACGTTAACTATATATTTACCAGTTTTAATTATATTGATAAAAGAATAATACAAGTGAGAATGTGATCAAATGAACAGATCACAGTGCAGTCCATTACAAGCACTTAGCTCTACACTCTCTTACCAATTCCTCCCATATGTAAATAAGGTCTTCAAAGAGCACTCCATTCAAGACTCCTGATGGTAAGTTTCGTTAACTATATAGTCCGAAGCTTTTCCTTACATTGCCTTGAAAGGTAAAACAACAAGTGGCGCAGGCCTTGGGCATAATCACTATTCTATTCATCAGTCTATGTTCATTCTATTTTCTTGCGCAGACCAACTCAGATATTAGCTTACTGAGTTCTTATCATACTTACTGATTTGTTACCCATTTTTGTAACATTTTATATACGAAGCATCCAATATTCCATAAACAAAAAACAGACCCGTGCATCGCATGGGTGAGAAACTAGTATATTATAATACTAAACTTTTTATAAATACCCCCACCACACAAATATATATTTTATTCATTAGGGTCCCACTCAACATAATTAAATATATGCTTTTAATCAAATTTGTCATATTTATCATAGTGGGCAAACTTATTTACCATGCCACATGGCATGCCAAAGTGCATTTTTTTGACATGTGCATAGGAATAAGCCATACCGTCCTTTTTGCACCCTACTGGAAGGGGACAAACAAACATGCTATTAGGACAACTGGCGCATCAAATTGAGCCTCCATTACCGTGAATGGAGAAGGCCCTAGATATCAAGCACCGCTCAAAATAGCCCTTTATTAGGTCGGTTAAAACGAGAATATATATTCTCTCCGTTTCTAAAAAATAGGCTTGTTTGATTTTCACAAAAAATAAGAAAACTAATCATTGGAGCCACTTTTTCATGTTTTTTCCTAATCTATCCTTTGGTCCCCACTCATTTGTTATTAGAGAAAAAGAAGAGAGAAGTGGTCCCCCTTTTGTATTAGAAGAGAAAATGGAGAGAGAAAAGTGGTCCTTTAATGGATATATCAGTAAAATCATACTCCCTCCGTCCCACTATTAAGTGACCTAGTTGAAGTTTGCACAAATTTTAAGGCAAACAAGGAAAAAGAGATTTTTAAGCATTTTTTACAATTATATCCTTATGGATAATAATTAATGAAATTTTGAAATGATTTATCTCTCAAACTACACCACGGATATTCGCAAACTTTATACCACTGAAAAGCATTTTAAAACACCTACGTAACGAATATAAACATGCCTATCAAATTATGCATATTTCTTATATTTCTTATAATCAATTAAAAGGGTAATTTTAGAAATATCTCCTTATTTAGTGATATAGGTCACTTAATGATGGGACAAAATTAAAAACCAAATAGATCACTTAATGGTGGGACGGAGGGAGTAACATTTAACTTTCCACATATGAAAACTAGGCTATTTTTTTTGACATACCCAAAAAAAGAAACCCGACTATTTTTTAGAAACAAAGGGAGTATATATATACAAACGATTACGTCTCTGGTTCCTCAGTTCTTACACACTTTCCTTCGCGAGGAGAACCTGCAGAAGAAGAGAGACATACAAAGTCTCTGGATATTGTTGCGTTCGTAAACCTAAAGGTCAGTTATCCTATCTCTCGAATCAATAGGCTTTGTATAACCATTATATATTCCAGTTTGTTTTTTAGGGTTATAATTTTAATTTTAATTTTTGCGATTAAGGGTTTTGTACAAACATGGATCCTGAGATAGCTAAAACCCAAGAAGAGAGGAAGAAGATGGAGCAACAAATCGCTTCTCTCTCAACAGTTACTTTTGATACTGAATTTTATGATAGTACTGGAAATCGATACGAAGGTTATGTAAGTTCAATTGCTGTAAATGAAGAAGAAGAAACTGTAGATCCCAGTTTATCTGATGCTCCTAGAAGATTAGCTTCTTATACTGCACCTCAATCATTAATGAAAGATATTGCAGGAAGTGCTGAAGAGCATAATAATAATAACAGCTCGGGGTCGAGAAAAATTATTGATAGAGAAGATGAGTATAGAAGGAGAAGATTGAACCAAGTACTCTCACCTGATCGAGTTGATGCTTTTGCATTGGGAGATAAAACTCCCGATCCATCTGTCAGGACTTATGCCGAAATTATGAGGGAACAATCTTTGAAAAGAGAGACAGAAGAGACTTTGAGAGAAATTGGTAAGAAGAAGAAGGAAGAAGAAGAGGAGAAGGAGAGAGGCGGCGGTAGGAAGGTTGAAGAGAGAGTGAGAGAGGTACCTGCTCCTGTACCCAAAAGAAGGAATAGGTGGGATCAAAATCAGGATATTGATGCTGCTAGTAAGAAAGCCAAGACTTCTTCGTCTGATTGGGATATGCCAGATTCAACTCCAGGTATTGGAAGATGGGATGCAACACCTACTCCAGGGAGGATTGGAGATGCAACTCCTTCCTTATCTAGAAGGAATAGGTGGGATGAAACACCAACCCCTGGTCGGGTTGCTGATGCAGATGCTACTCCATCCGCAGGTGTAACTCCTGCTGCTACTCCTTCGGGTATGACTTGGGATTCTACGCCTAAACTTGCTGGTCTTGCTACTCCGACTTCCAAACGCCAAAGATCGAGATGGGACGAAACTCCTGCTAACGTCGGCAGTGTCACTCCAATGCCGGGTGCAACTCCAGCCGGTATCTACACTCCAGGAGTTACCCCTCTTGGAGGTTTTGAGCTGACTACCCCCCAAGCAATCACACCTGAACAGTACAATTTGATGAGATGGGAGAAGGATATTGAAGAGAGAAATAGGCCATTAAGCGACGAGGAACTTGATTCAATGTTTCCACAAGAAGGGTACAAAATTTTGGATCCTCCAGCATCTTACGTTCCGATTAGAACTCCAGCCAGGAAGCTTCTTCAAACTCCCACTCCATTGGGCACCACACTATATCAAATCCCAGAAGAGAACCGTGGGCAGCAATTTGATGTTCCAAAAGAAGCACCTGGAGGGATGCCAGGGATGAAACCAGAGGATATGCAGTATTTTGGACCCTTGCTGAATGAAGTTGTTGAAGAAACGATGTCGCCTGACGAGCTGAAAGAGAGGAAGATCATGAAACTACTGCTAAAGGTCAAGAATGGAACACCCCCACAGAGGAAACTGCATCGAGACAGTTGACTGATAAAGCGCGTGAATGTGGTGCCGACCCACTCTTTAGCAGGATATTGCCATTACTTATGCAACCGACGTTGGAAGATCAAGAACGACATCTTCTAGTTAAGGTTATTGATAGGGTTTTGTACAAGTTGGATGAGCTTGTTAGACCTTTCGTTCACAAAATCCTTGTGGTGATTGAGCCTCTTCTGATCGATGAGGACTATTATGCTCGTGTTGAGGGAAGAGAAATTATTTCCAACCTGAGTAAAGCTGCTGGTTTGGCTACTATGATTGCTGCAATGAGGCCCAATATTGATAACATTGATGAGTACGTGAGGAACACAACTACGAGGGCTTTTAGTGTTGTTGCTTCTGCTCTGGGGATTCCGGCGCTGCTTCCTTTCTTGAAAGCTGTTTGTCAGAGTAAGAAATCTTGGCAAGCTCGGCACACTGGTATCAAGATTGTTCTGCAGATTGCTATCTTAATTGGTTGTGCAGTACTTCCCCATTTGAGGTCTCTTGTGGAAATCATAGAACATGGTCTTGATGATGAGAACCAGAAGGTCAGGACCATTACTGCACTGTCGTTGGCTGCCCTGGCTGAAGCTTCTGCTCCATATGGTATTGAAAGTTTTGATTCTGTCCTGAAGCCTTTGTGGAAGGGTATCAGATCACACAGGGGTAAGGTTTTGGCTGCCTTCTTGAAAGCAATTGGTTTTATCATTCCCCTCATGGATGCTATATATGCTAGTTACTATACCAAGGAAGTGATGTTCATATTGATCCGTGAGTTCCAGTCTCCTGATGAAGAAATGAAGAAAATTGTGCTCAAAGTCGTTAAGCAGTGTGTTAGTACAGAAGGTGTTGAAGCTGATTATATCAGAAGTGATATTCTTCCGGAGTTTTTCAAGAACTTTTGGGTGAGAAGAATGGCGTTGGACCGTAGAAACTATAGGCAGCTAGTGGAAACCACTGTGGAGATCGCAAACAAGGTCGGTGTTGCTGATATAGTGGGAAGAATCGTTGAGGATCTTAAAGATGAGAGTGAACCTTACAGAAGAATGGTGATGGAAACTATTGAGAAGGTGGTTACGAACTTGGGTGCATCTGATATCGATGCACGCTTGGAAGAACTTCTTATTGATGGTATACTGTACGCTTTCCAGGAGCAAACTAGTGACGATGCTAATGTTATGTTGAATGGATTTGGAGCTGTTGTGAATGCCCTGGGGGAGAGAGTGAAACCCTATCTTCCTCAGATATGTGGTACCATTAAGTGGCGTTTGAACAACAAGAGTGCGAAGGTTAGACAACAAGCAGCAGATCTCATTTCTAGGATTGCTGTTGTGATGAAGCAATGCCAAGAAGAGCAGCTGATGGGTCATCTCGGTGTTGTCTTGTACGAGTACTTGGGAGAAGAGTACCCTGAAGTTCTGGGATCCATTTTAGGAGCTCTGAAGGCAATTGTGAATGTTATCGGAATGACAAAGATGACACCGCCAATCAAAGATCTGCTACCTCGATTGACTCCTATTTTGAAGAATCGACATGAAAAGTTCAAGAGAACTGCATTGATCTTGTCGGTAGGATTGCCGATCATGGAGCTGAATTCGTTCCTGCGAGGGAGTGGATGAGAATATGTTTTGAGCTTCTTGAGATGCTAAAAGCCCACAAGAAAGGAATTCGAAGGGCCACTGTCAACACATTTGGATACATCGCGAAAGCCATTGGACCCCAAGATGTCCTGGCAACATTGTTGAACAACCTCAAAGTGCAGGAGCGTCAGAACCGTGTATGCACAACTGTAGCTATTGCAATAGTTGCGGAAACTTGTTCTCCATTCACAGTTCTGCCAGCTCTTATGAATGAGTATCGTGTGCCAGAGCTGAATGTGCAGAATGGCGTTTTAAAATCACTTTCGTTCTTGTTCGAGTATATTGGCGAGATGGGGAAGGATTATATATATGCTGTGACTCCTCTTCTTGAAGATGCGTTAATGGACAGGGATCTGGTTCACAGGCAAACGGCGGCCTCCGCTGTAAAGCACATGGCTTTAGGCGTGGCAGGGTTAGGCTGTGAAGATGCTTTAGTTCATCTTCTGAATTATGTCTGGCCAAATATATTTGAGACTTCTCCCCATGTTATTAATGCTGTAATGGAAGCAATTGAAGGAATGAGGGTTGCCTTAGGGGCTGCTGCAATTTTGAATTACTGTTTGCAGGGACTTTTTCATCCAGCACGGAAGGTCAGGGAGGTGTATTGGAAGATTTATAACTCACTGTACATTGGAGCGCAGGATGCCCTTGTAGCTGCATACCCGGTGTTGGAGGATGAGGAGAGCAACGTATTTAGCAGGCCGGAGTTGGTGATGTTTGTATGAGATATAGTAGTTCCTGCTTGCCATGCGACCAATATGCTAAAACTATAACCGACTCTGCAGAACAGGGATGTTTTTACATTTTAGTATTTTCTTGATACGAATGGAACTGCTGATTCAAGCAGATTTGCAGCAATCTTTTGTGTACCAGACATATCTACTTGCTTATTAGTATATACATGCACTGTTTGATGATTATCTTAATTGTTAGTTTGCTTCAAGTTATTAGTAGTTTTGTTTTATGATTCTCAATTGATTGAATGTTTGTAGATCGTCTGTTGATCTTGGGTTTGAAGCAGCAAAAGAGAACTGGCAGTATACCAGAAGGGCACCAACACCATACGTACTTTGCTTCCTATGGTTGAGTTTCCTTGGAAGTGGGGGAGATTGGTTGAAACTCTTTTGTTTATGAAAGTATGTTCAGTTTACCTGGAAAGGGAAGTATTCGGATCACTGAATTAATTGTCCAGTTTTTTATGGCTACAACTTACAATCGTAAGTATTTGTTTGTGCCAGGAGTTCATCTTATGGTTGGTTGGCATTTTAGGAGTTGGGTCAGCCTCAAGGTATTTCCAGTTCACTCTAAGGTCACTGTTTTAGTGTGCACTGGTAAATTATGCAGAAAAGCCTGAGTTTATAATTTTTAAGATCTGTCTTATTGGGTCAATTTTGATGGATATATATGGTGATTCTGTAGGTGAGCTGATTCTAGAGCTTGGGTGCCATTTAAATGTATTATTTGAGTATAGGCGTTTTTGTTTGTTGATAATGGTGACAGTCGTGAAATTTTCAAGTTATTTGGTGAAGTGTTACAGCAAGGTAATGTTCTCTGGTACAAGTTGATACTTCAAGTGACAGGTAACATTGAATCTGGTAGTGTGGCGGAATTATTTGATCAATTACATCATAGTAGTAGATGGAGTTTCAGTGAGTCTCTAATCTTGCAGCTGAGATGTAGTTTACATAACATTAAAGGTAAATGTTAGTGAATCTGTATGGGTTCTACTATAGAATATTCTATGCACTACAATTGTTTATACGGGTCCCTTTAGCTCGTATGCAACACTACTAGCTACTGAATATCTGCTAGTGGCACAACAATAGAAGGAAAAGACGTGGCTGTCAACTTCATGCTGTCAACAAGAGCTTTACAGAAGTTCTCGTTACTCAAAGATGTGATTCTTAAAATGTTGATGTGGGTAGGATACTTGAAGTGGAAATCCAGATTGTCTCCTATCCAGATTTCAAACGTACTGATGTGGTTTGAGTACTTGAGGTGGGAAATGTTTGTTGGATTGACTTGAGTTAGATCTCAGTCGTGTGGCTTGATATACAACCGGGTACTATGGGACCAATCTGTTAGGCGAAACTGAAGTCAATAAGCAAATTGTAGTAATTGCAGGGAGCAAACAAGTTTGTAATTTTGGCGCTGCAGGTGGAGTTTTTGGTGTATGTGTTTCGAATATTTCAGCCTTTTGGGGTTTGTGGTGCTCTCCAACAGGCTTTCCGAATATTCCCTATTATGCGGAGTTTGGTGGATCAAAAGTGGAGGGTACTCAAGAGTAACCTACTTCTTAAATGGCAACTAAACATCTCTGCTGCAACGAAGGACAGTGAAGTAGTGTTGCAAGGTGAAGAACTAAATGAGTCTTTCATTTCCCACAATTGCAAGACACCATGTTCGTCTCTTGAGAATGGTTTCAGATTCCACCTGGAGCGGTTTGCATTTGTTCTGCCGTACACAGCATCTTACTTCATGTTGCAACCAAGTGGTGGGTATGTATAAGCTTTCAACCTTGCTACTGCTATATGTGGAGTCTATGGTACCAACCTCGAGGAGATTACAGCTGGATCGAGATCACATTTGTGTTGATGGTACAAGTACCTCATGCAAGTATTGCAGCTCACTTTCTGGTCCGACTGGAGATCTGAATGAATATGCACTAGGACCAGTTCAGGATGAAGTTTATCGAAAATGCTCTTGCTGTCTCATTTTTAATAGTACGTCTGTAGATTGGTGATGATCCGTGCTGAAGTTTTTCTGTAGCTCGTGGGGACTTGTTTTACTTTTTGGGAACAACGAAAGAAATCATGAAGTAATACCAGCAGACATAATGGCAGATCACTACCAACGTTCTTAACCCACATCCTTGAGGACAAGGATGTTCTGATGTACCCGGTATCAGAGGGGAGTGCCCTTATCATTTTACTTATTAGTATTTGGTATTAGTAGTAGTTGGTAGCCTTTTAGTTCAGGAGCGGGTATCCTCTTCAATTTGTAATGGTGGGTGTATGATGTAACCACCTGGACTCTTGCGAGTCGTTGATGCTAGGGTAGGAAGGGGTAGCTTTATAAGCAGAATGAGAGCTGTAATGAGAGTTATCCAAATTATAATCAATGAGTCATGTAATGAGAGTTATTCAAATTATAATCAATTGAATCGTTTATCGATTTTAGGCAGTGTTCTTTATTGAATCTGAAGGCTTGATTTGGGAGAATCGGGATTTACTATCCAAGTCTTGATCCGATCTTGTCATTGTACCTCAAGTACATGACAATGTAAATTAGAAAACCTGAACCAATTTTAAATACTTCTTTTCTATTTTAAGCCCGCGATTCTAATTTCTTTGAAGTTCCAAGTTCCAACTCCAAAACGATCCAACAGCGAAAGTAACCTTAAGCAAAGACAAAATCAAGTCTTGCAATGAGAAATCATGGCAAGTGCTAATGTGTGGTTCTGGGAACTCCAAAACTAGAGCATCTTAAACCCGCCATAGTCTAAGTAGAAATTACACTACTCTGAATGACCATCAGAAGCTAGTAAAAAACACAAGGATGTACCTCAGCAACCACCATCTCGCATAACCATGTTTTAGTAAGAGAGAGTTTCACTAACACTGGCTCCTGTGACATTCAACTTCAAGTAATCATTTAATATTTGGAGGTTACGAAAACCACAAAACTCATTTAGTATGATGTGAATGTATCAATTGGTAGACGGATTTTAATCTCCACCCACTATAATAAAACCTTACTAATGAAAAATTTGCAATAACTACCGCCAAATTTCTATCTTTTACCTGCATCACCTCCATCACAATCCATCATCATAGCAAATTCGGAGCTTTTATCACAAACAATGAGTAAATAAGGCACCACCACCAACTAAACCCAAAAATCTGCAGTACTAACCAAACCACCAACACCTGCTACCAAGAAACAGAAATCAAAATCATTAAAACCACGTGATTACAAAACTGAAATCAAAAAGAAATCCGTACTTTAAAACTTCATCAAATACAATAAACAAATTTATTTATTTTTTGCAAGATCTGTAGAAAACATTACCTACCAAAAGATGTAGTTCATAGAATTAGGTCAAAATAAATCAATGCCAGCAAATACAAGTAAGAAGATCAGGGCTATAAAATGCAGGGTCCATTATTTCATCATTATAGAAAGAGTTGAAACCAAACACACCTTACATAATCATTTGATTATATAGAAGAAAACGATTTTACAGCTCGTTCGGTTGGGAGAATTGAAAACCTAAGAATTCAATTATAGGGTAATCCAATTCCGTGAATAACACAGACACCAGAAGTTTTGTTAACGAGGAAACCGCAAATGCAGAAAACCCCGGGACCTAGTCCAGATTGAACACACACTGTATTAAGCCGCTACAGACACTAGCCTACTACAAACTAACTTCGGTTTGGACTGTAGTTGAACCCCAATCAATCTCACACTGATCCAAGGTACAATTGCGCTCCTTAAGTCTCTGATCCCAGCAGGATACTACACACTTGATTCCCTTAGCTGATCTCACCCACAACTAAGAGTTGCTACGACCCAAAGTCGAAGACTTTAATAAACAAATCTGTATCATACAGAAAAGTCTACAGTAATAGATAAACCTGTCTCCCACAGAAATACCTAAAAGTTTTGTTCCGTCTTTTGATAAATCAAGGTGAACAAGAACCAATTGATAACCCGGACTTATATTCCCGAAGAACAACCTAGAATTATCAATCACCTCATAATAATCTTAATCGACTAGCGAAAGAAGATATTGCGGAATCACAAACGATGATACGAAGATGTTTGTGACTTCTTTTATATCTTGCCTATCGGAGAAATCAATCTCAATCCAATCTTACAATTGTACTTAGTACGATAGAAACAACAAGATCAGATCATGCAACTACAAAGAAAATAGTTGGGTTTGGCTTCACAATCCCAATGAAGTCTTCAAGTCGTTAACCTACAGGGTCTCGATAGAAACCTAAGGTTAAAGGAGAATCCACTCTAGCTAATACAACTAGTATCACACATGAGGTGTGTGGATTAGGTTTCCCAGTTGCTAGAGTTCACTTTTATATAGTCTTTCAAATCAGGGTTTGCAATCAATGTTAGCTTAGTAACAAAGCATTCAATATTCACCATTAGATGAAAACCTGATTAGATTTAAGCTAATATCTTTCAACCGTTAGATCGAAACTTAGCTTATTACACATAAATGAAATGCACGTTTATTTAGGTTTGTGTAACCGTACCCAAACATGTACACTTAGTTGGTTCAATAATAGTTAACCAAATGGTTAGCCATATGAGCACTTTCATATCAACCATATTCTTCTTTACCACAACTAGTTCAAATGACTCAGATGAACTAGTTAGAGAGTTGTTCAATTGCTTAGATCTCATAGAAGTATACAAGACACAATGGAAGCAAAAACGATTTGATTCACTCGAATCAATTTATGAACTTTGTAGCCACGGTTTTGCAAATATGCATTCCTTAGTTTATACTTTATATAAGTTTAAGTTCACGAATAATAATTTTTAGAAAATAACCAACTTAAGTACACATACTGGTACGCGAACTTAAGTACCCCGAATAAGTTTGTTTTCAGTTCACAAACTCCAGCAGAAATTCGCGGGATGTGAACTTCCGACAGTGCGCGTACTGGTACGCGGACTTTATTTCCGGTTTTCCTGAGCAACAAAGTACACATACTTTGGTTGAAGGAATAAGGACTTACACACGTATGAGTTACCACACATTTTTTATATCCAACCATGGGTATATATTCTAAACTCTCATTTCAATCATTGAAACATTCTTACAGGACGTTATATAGTTGTTGTTCACAAACCATTTTTAGTCAAAGCAATTTCAAGTAATTGAAACTTAATATGACTTTCGTCACTAGTAAAGATGAACTTGGCCAAAGCGAATGATCAGCAACACATATTTCGAGAAATAAATAAGCGAGATAAACTCGGCTCGAAATATCAAATGTGTATAATCAAAATTCTATATAGCAATACGACTTTTGTCTCAAGATAGGAGATAGAGTAGATAGACTTTTGAGTGATAGATAAGTTCAAGTCTCCATATACCTTTTAGTCGATGAAGTTCCACCAGTTCTTTGAGTAGTTCTTCGTCTTTGTATGATGATATCCATGGAGTCTAGAGCTCAACTACACTTTCTATCCTAGTCTGAGACTTAGCTATAAGTAGACTAGAAATCAAGACTTATAGTTTTGGCAACTAAACTTGACAACAAGCTTGAGATAGAAACTCTTGCGAGTTCGACCGAGCAATGCTCTAACAATCTCCCCCTTTGTCAATTTTAGTGACAAAACTATCAATACATATGGAATATAAAATAAATAAATAAACTTTTTGTATCTTCTCTTCCACATGCATGATCTCCTTGGTTCTTCAACATTACTCGAAATCTTCGTCACTTCCAAGTACTCCAATGATTCCAAAGGTTGTAAGTTTAGCATCATCGTTGTTGAAAATCCGTAGCTATAACAATGAGAAAACAAGAATTCTCAATCATTGTTACACAATGTCATAGTATTATTTCACAACATCAAAGTTCAATTGTATCACAACTTCGACAACGATACTATGGTGATATGTATCACCCCCCCTTAGTCAATACTCCTTTTCACATGGAAACCACTCCCCCTTACATAATGATACGAAAACCATATGTATTTGTAGTGTGAACTACACATTGATTCTCCCTCTTTTTGTCAATAAAATTGGCAAAGGTACGAAAATTAGTGGGATCCTAATGAAATTTCCATAGAGACATTTCGTGACCAAAAGAAAGCACATATCAACTTTTTAGATGCAATCATATCAAGGAGTTTATAAATATATAAGATAACCCCTATAATATTCCACAGCCGCACTCCCCACAAAGATTTGGCAATTAAGTACAAGTCCAATTAAGAACTCTCCCCCATATAATGTCATTCCCGAAAGAACAACAAGAGCGACCTTACTTTCACAAGAAAAGAAGGATTTCTTTGGACATAACAAATCACATACGAATATGAATTTGAATCCATAAATACTCAATTAAATTAACCACAAGAAAACCCATGATTAATTTAATCGGAAATGCTCAACATAAGAGAACTTATGGAGCCGTACAGTATATACATAAACATATGGATCATGGAAGATCAATATTGCGGAATAGACAAGGATTCATTCTATTTTCCATCACTATTTGCACAATGACATACAATATACATAATCCTCGTAAACAAAAGTTCATCCTATCTTCCATCAATATTTGCATAATGACATAAAAGGCATTTTTTGCTTGTCAAAAATTCATTCTATCTTTTATCAATACTTTCATACCGACATATAATAGAGATAACTTTTGAACAAGTATGGGACAGTCAAGGTTCACGGACGTAAACAACATATCCCATAACAATTTGCAATATATAAAACCATAAAGCTTAATATTGCAATAATCATCTTCCAAATACTTAGAATTTAAATAAATAAATCTAAAAATATTGAAGATGCAAACGTTTGGCAATAGCTATGTGTAACCACAATAATTGTTATTCCAAACTCTAGTAATCCTTCTCAAAAACAAGAATAAATTCTCATAAGAAGATTCCCAGGCATCAAGACAAACTCGTAATGCACATATAAGATGATTTGTCCTTAGAGGGTAGAATCAATCTTTCTCGCCCGGATTTACACCAAGAATCGCTACCAAAGTCGTATAAAAAAATTTTCTTAAAAAAGAAGAACATATAAAGTCATTAACAACCATGCACCATAGTTCACATAAAATGATCGTGAACATTCAAGAATCCATAGTAATGCATGTTACTGCCCATTCTTGAACTTCCTTCTTTGTGATTCACCAACAACATTCTTTTAAAAGCTACAAATGAGCTAATAAGAGTAGTACTCCACGAATAACAAGTGCCCAAGTCCAAGAGAAGTGGAACAAGTGCGACGAAACGGAGAAAAACACTCAAAAATAATAGAAGGGAAAAAACCACTCTTAACTCATCCAAATACAAGAATTCTCATATCCATTTTGAATAGAATTCAAAGAGGAAGAGAATGTAAAAAGAATGAGGTCATTCCAAGTTCGGACGAAGAAGTTACGGCCAAAACAAGTTTACCGAATATCGACGTCAAGTATGCATACGGGTTTGCAAACGAATTTTCGTATCCTGAAGCAGTATGCAAATGGGTATGCGTACTTAAACCCCTGAATTTTGATTTTAAATGATGTTATGTATACCTGGTAGGTGTACCATGAAGTCCAAACATCCCAAACTACTATTTTCAAACCTAAATGTTTAAGAACCTTAAACACAGATCAAGTTAGGTAGAAATGAACAATAAGCAAGGTACATGGATCATTATAATAACACAAATCTTGCTCAGATTTATAGACATACCTTTTTTTAAAGAATCCAGTCGAATTCTATAGCCTTACCGAACATAATCTGTGTAGCCCAATTCTCGTGCTTTCCTCACCGTATACATAGCAGGGCATTCCTTGGTGATGATGCACTTACAACACAATCAAATTGTGTTAGGGTGAATAGTGTCTTGATCACCACAAGTGACCTTTGGATTATCATGAAAGAGATCGCTTTTAGAACCTTTCACACCCAATTCCATTTTTCCAAAAAACTTGTTAAGTTCCAATATCATGGATACTGCCTTCTCCATAATCATGGAATTTTCTGGAAGATCATTCCTTTTCACACTTAAAGCATCATTGGCTTTCTTAGGTACCCACTTCTGAGTGCATTTAGGAACAACCAGAACCTTCTTCCCATTACTCTCTTCTATAATTCTCGGAAGAGAATTGGATTGACTATTCTTTTGCAAGTTAGTCTTTCTCCAATTGGGAGCATCGGATCTTGTCTTCGTCTTTACGAAGTCATCATTTTGATAACCATTATGATTGTGAAAAGGATTCGTATGACGTTAATAGGAAAAACTAGGATTATCACAGCACTGATTCCTTTACCTAAAGGTTGGACAGTTACAACCTGTAATGTTAAGGGGATTAGTCTTAACATATGATCTTGGTTTCAAAACTTCTTGTCATGCCCAAACAATAACATCATGAAGTTTCTCATTCCTTATACGGAAACGACATCTCCTTTCCAGGTGACCTTTATTTCCGCAATAGTGGCAAACATAAGGAATGTTCTTACCTCGATCCGTGTATGCTGACTTTGGAGGTTGATATACTTTGCTTTTTCGAGGTTTAACTTCCTGTCAAGGTATTTCATTTTTTGCATCAGTGGAAACCTTTTGTTGAGAAGAATCACTAGCCTTGACAAATTTTACCTCTTTGCTAATACTTGGAGCATCTATTCCCTTATAGCCCAATCCTCGTGTATCACGATGATTTTTACTTTCTCCTAGCATAGTGGTTAACTTGCTTGAACTAGTATTGAATTTTTTCAAGTCATCTTCCAACATCTTGATTTTATCAAGAGCAACAGCTAAATCAGCCTCAAGACGTTTTTCTCGAGCGAGAAAAGCGCTTTCTATGTCATCTAAACTAACTTGTTGAGAGTTAATCCTTGCTTCAGATTCTGCAAGTTTTTCTTCCAACGAAAAGGACTTTTGATAAAGATTATCACATTCATGTGACTTCATACATAGGGTTTCCTCAGAATCCTTGAGGATCGATTCATTACAAAGATTTGAAACATAAACACATGCGTAACATCTTCTCAGTTGCTTGTTTTTTCGACAAAGAGGAGTCAAAAGAGGTGTGACGTGAGAAGTTGTCATCTTCTTCTTTTCCAACGAATTCAAAACCTTAACATACTCTGAGACTTCCTCGTCAACCTCTCTATCAATATCTGAATCACCTTCATCAAAAGTTCATCCACTGTTCTTCTAGGAGTGTTTCCCAATTATCAACAGTTTTTACATTAAGAAAATGTTTATATATTGACATAAATGTGACAGTTCTCTCAGGTGAATCCAAGATCTGAAAAGCATCTGATAATTTCTGACATGGTACGTTATTAGAGATAGACTCGTCCATAATAATCAGATTGCTACAAACACATACTTATGAGGTCTTTAACGTGTTTGCCAGCTCTGATACCAATTGAAAAAGCGAGGGTCTAACAACCACACCCAATATTTCGCTTAGCAATCTGTATGGACAAACTCCAATATACTTTTAAGAGAATCAACTAGACACAGACAGACTCAATCTCAATAAAAGTATATCAAAGAGTTATATCTCACTTTCTCGATTCAATATGTACTCAAGCAAATAGAAATCTGCGAGTCCAATTGAATACAAGAGAAATCACTTGAACGGTATCAATGTTCAAGGATCAATCAATTTCAATCAACAACCAAAGGTTGGATTTCCCAATTGATCGATTCAACGCACAACCTGTGATATTTCAATTATATAACAAAATATAACACAAAAAAGAAATAACACAGACACCAGAAGTTTTGTTAACGAGGAAATCACAAATGCAGAAAAACCCCCAAACCTAGTCCAGATTGAACACACACTGTATTAAGCCGCTACAAACACTAGCATACTACAAACTAAATTCGGTCTGGACTGTAGTTGAACCCCAATCAATCTCATACTGATCCAAGGTACAGTTGCGCTCCTTACGACTCTGATCTCAGCAGGATACTACGCATTTGATTCCCTTATCTGATCTCACCCACAACTAAGAGTTGCTACGACCCAAAGTCGAAGACTTTAATAAACAAATCTGTATCACACATAAAAGTATACGATAATAGATAAATCTGTCTCCCATAGAAATACCTACAAGTTTTGTTCCGTATTTTGATAAATCAAGGTGAACATGAACGATTTGATAACCCGAACTTATATTCCCGAAGAAAAGCCTAGAATTATCAATCACCTCACAATAATCTTAATCGACTAGCGAAAGAAAATATTGAGGAATCACAAACGATGAGACGAAGATGTATGTGACTTCTTTTATATCTTTCCTATCGGAGAAATCAATCTCAAGCCAATCTTGCGATTGTACTTAGTACGATAGAAACAACAAGATCAGATCACGCAACTACAAAGAAAATAGTTGGGTTTGGCTTCACAATCCCAATGAAGTCTTCAAGTCGTTAACATACAGGGTGTCGATAGAAACCTAAGGTTAAAGGAGAAACGACTCTAGCTAATACAACTAGCATCACACATGAGGTGTGGGGATTAGGTTTCCCAGTTGCTAGAGTTCTCCTTTATATAGTCTTTCAAATCAGGGTTTGAAATCAATGTTATCTTAGTAACAAAGCATCCAATATTCACCGTTAGATGAAAACCTGATTAGATTCAAGCTAATATCTTTCAACCGTTCGATCAAAACTTAGCTTGTTACACACAAATGAAATGCACTTTTATAATCAATTGAATCGTTTATCGATTTTAGGCAGTGTTCTTTATTGAATCTGAAGGCTTGATTTGGGAGAATCGGGATTTACTATCCAAGTCTTGATCCGATCTTGTCATTGTACCTCAAGTACATGACAATGTAAATTAGAAAACCTGAACCAATTTTAAATACTTCTTTTCTATTTTAAGCCCGCGATTCTAATTTCTTTGAAGTTCCAAGTTCCAACTCCAAAACGATCCAACAACGAAAGTAACCTTAAGCAAAGACAAAATCAAGTCTTGCAATGAGAAATCATGGCAAGTGCTAATGTGTGGTTCTGGGAACTCCAAAACTAGAGCATCTTAAACCCGCCATAGTCTAAGTAGAAATTACACTACTCTGAATGACCATCAGAAGCTAGTAAAAAACACAAGGATGTACCTCAGCAACCACCATCTCGCATAACCATGTTTTAGTAAGAGAGAGTTTCACTAACACTGGCTCCTGTGACATTCAACTTCAAGTAATCATTTAATATTTGGAGGTTACGAAAACCACAAAACTCATTTAGTATGATGTGAATGTATCAATTGGTAGACGGATTTTAATCTCCACCCACTATAATAAAACCTTACTAATGAAAAATTTGCAATAACTACCGCCAAATTTCTATCTTTTACCTGCATCACCTCCATCACAATCCATCATCATAGCAAATTCGGAGCTTTTATCACAAACAATGAGTAAATAAGGCACCACCACCAACTAAACCCAAAAATCTGCAGTACTAACCAAACCACCAACACCTGCTACCAAGAAACAGAAATCAAAATCATTAAAACCACGTGATTACAAAACTGAAATCAAAAAGAAATCCGTACTTTAAAACTTCATCAAATACAATAAACAAATTTATTTATTTTTTGCAAGATCTGTAGAAAATATTACCTACCAAAAGATGTAGTTCATAGAATTAGGTCAAAATAAATCAATGCCAGCAAATACAAGTAAGAAGATCAGGGCTATAAAATGCAGGGTCCATTATTTCATCATTATAGAAAGAGTTGAAACCAAACACACCTTACATAATCATTTGATTATATAGAAGAAAACGATTTTACAGCTCGTTCGGTTGGGAGAATTGAAAACCTAAGAATTCAATTATAGGGTAATCCAATTCCGTGAATAACACAGACACCAGAAGTTTTGTTAACGAGGAAACCGCAAATGCAGAAAACCCCGGGACCTAGTCCAGATTGAACACACACTGTATTAAGCCGCTACAGACACTAGCCTACTACAAACTAACTTCGGTTTGGACTGTAGTTGAACCCCAATCAATCTCACACTGATCCAAGGTACAATTGCGCTCCTTAAGTCTCTGATCCCAGCAGGATACTACACACTTGATTCCCTTAGCTGATCTCACCCACAACTAAGAGTTGCTACGACCCAAAGTCGAAGACTTTAATAAACAAATCTGTATCATACAGAAAAGTCTACAGTAATAGATAAACCTGTCTCCCACAGAAATACCTAAAAGTTTTGTTCCGTCTTTTGATAAATCAAGGTGAACAAGAACCAATTGATAACCCGGACTTATATTCCCGAAGAACAACCTAGAATTATCAATCACCTCATAATAATCTTAATCGACTAGCGAAAGAAGATATTGCGGAATCACAAACGATGATACGAAGATGTTTGTGACTTCTTTTATATCTTGCCTATCGGAGAAATCAATCTCAATCCAATCTTACAATTGTACTTAGTACGATAGAAACAACAAGATCAGATCATGCAACTACAAAGAAAATAGTTGGGTTTGGCTTCACAATCCCAATGAAGTCTTCAAGTCGTTAACCTAAAGGGTCTCGATAGAAACCTAAGGTTAAAGGAGAATCCACTCTAGCTAATACAACTAGTATCACACATGAGGTGTGTGGATTAGGTTTCCCAGTTGCTAGAGTTCACTTTTATATAGTCTTTCAAATCAGGGTTTGCAATCAATGTTAGCTTAGTAACAAAGCATTCAATATTCACCATTAGATGAAAACCTGATTAGATTTAAGCTAATATCTTTCAACCGTTAGATCGAAACTTAGCTTATTACACATAAATGAAATGCACGTTTATTTAGGTTTGTGTAACCGTACCCAAACATGTACACTTAGTTGGTTCAACAGTAGTTAACCAAATGGTTAGCCATATGAGCACTTTCATATCAACCATATTCTTCTTTACCACAACTAGTTCAAATGAATCAAATGAACTAGTTAGAGAGTTGCTCAATTGCTTAGATCTTATAGAAGTATACAAGACACAATCGAAGCAAAAACGTTTTGATTCACTCAAATTGATTCATGAACTTTATAGCCACGGTTTGCAAATATGCATTCCTTAGTTTATATAAGTTTAAGTTCACGAATAATCGTTTTTAGAAAATAACCAACTTAAGTACGCATACTGGTACGCGGACTTAAGTACCCGGAATAAGTTTGTTTTCAGTTCACAAACTCCAGCAGAAATTCACGGGATGTGAACTTCCGACAGTGTGCGTACTGGTACGCGGACTTTAGCTCCGATTTTCCTGAGCAGCAAAGTACGCATACTTTCGTTCAAGGAATAAGGACTTACAGACGTATGAGTCACCACATAATGTTTATATCCAACCATGGTTATATATTCTAAACTCTTATTTCAATCATTGAAACATTCTTACAGGACGTTATATAGTTGTTGTTCACAAACCATTTTTCGTCAAAGCAATTTTCAAGTAATTGAAACTTAACATGACTTTGTCATCAGTAAAGATGAACTTGGCCAAAGCGAAAGCTCACCAACACATATTTACAGAAATAGATAAGCGAGATAAACTCGGCTCGAAATAGCAAATGTGTATAATCAAAGTCTATATAGCAATACGACTTTTGTCTTAAGATAGGAGATAGAGTAAATAAACTTTTGAGTGATAGATAAGTTCAAGTCTCCACATACCTTTTAGTCGATGAAGTTCCACCAGTTCCTTGAGTACTACTTCGTCTTTGTATGATGATCGGCATGGAGTCTAGATCTCAACTACACTTTATATCCTAGTCCGAGACTTAGCTATAAGTAGACTAGAAATAATGACTTTTATTTTTGGCAACTAAACTTGACAACAAGGTTGAGATAGCAACGCTTGCGAGTTCGACCGAGTAATGCTCTAATATATATATATATATATATGTACACAAATATATAAAATTTCGTGTATATTATCATTTGACACTGCACCTATGTTGCCATACTTGCAATATTAATATGGTATTAGTTATTTTTGATTCATATACTGACTGTGGTTTAATATATACTTGGGACAAATTATTCCGATTAAGTATCTATAGAGAAAGTTTTTTTTTTATATCCACCCCAAAGTTAGTTTTCCCTCTAGTAAAGTGGCTTTCTACTGTTAGTACCTAAAAATTGCTTCTAGGAAAAATAAATGCACCGCTGTGGTACTTTCCTTTTAGTTTCAAAAATCAAAATTGAACACTATGATTGTAGACGTTATGTACTGGCTTTAGTCGCGAGGAGAGAAAGATGGGTTGATCTTAGAGGAGGGAAGCAGAAAAGTTCTGAGAAAATGGAAATGGTATTGAATTGTGTGTTTTGGGTATTGAAAACTATGAACAATAACAGAGCTTTTTGGGTATGAAAGCTTAATCTGTTTTCTGAATAGGCTAAGTATCCTATTCATAGTAGTTTAGAATACGCATTTCCATTCTCATAAGTAGTGGAGGTCGTGATTTATGGAGTGATGGAGATGATGGGATGATGCGATATAAATTAGGGAAGTTCTCGGAAATCCCTTTTATACAACTTCCACTATCTCTGCAATTGTTGTAACCGCCATACTACTTTAACTTTTCACATGGGGTGTTTCCATGCCGCATGTTTCCGTAGATCACCAGACCAATACCCCATGAAGAATCCCCCCCATGTGACGTATTTTGGTATTTCTTGGGTGTTTTAGATGAGTTATGGATCTCATCTTATTTAAGAAAAATCGTAGCCGTTGATATACCATATGCCTCATAGGCGTGTTGAATCATATTTTGACAGAGCTGTTGTGAAGAAATCTTGGCCATAGCCATCCATGAGATTAAGGCGTTCTTGTGCCCTGTTGAGGCACCAAAATGATAGCTTGGAGTGTTGACGGCTAGTTAAGATGCTATAATTTGGCTTGTTAATGGCGTAAAAGTGGCATAACACGTCCGCACTTTATGCCACGACTAAGATGGAGAGAAATATTCCACGCTATAATCTATACGTGAGATACTGAAGTGCTAAATTACCACGTGGCCTTTGAATGGCCTTTTATGGCGATAAAAATAGCAAGTGGAATAATGGCCTAAAACGGCGCTTCCATGGCTAGCAGTGGCATTATGATCACCCTAATGATCTAAGATCTAAAAGTCGGCTCAATAACCCTAGCCTTAGGTGCCACAACTAAAATTAGATCCAGTTGGAGCTATTGGAAAGAAGTAGCATGGTAGTTTATTGCCATAGTAGGGTTTGGCGTGTTGTGGCCTTCCAATGGTGCCAACGCTAGCACCTAGCTCGGTAAGCTGCGGTTCTATAACAACTTAATGTATTTTGCCTTGGCCACGACCAATAGGAGAAAAATTGTCGGGCCATTACTTAGCCATGGGCTAAATAAGTATATATACGGTCAGGGGAGCTGTATTGGGATACTTTGCACTCAATGAAACACGTGGAATATTGTGGGCCCGCAATGGCACTAGGCGAGCCACGACTTTAGAAGTGGCGTGCCATGCCCAATGCTACCACGCCAAAATTGTCGGATCTTACCCGATCCATAGACTTTTATAGTATGTGTATCACATTGTAGCGTATCTATGGCCTTTTAGGGGGTTTGAGATAATGCATGTTTGGATATAACTTGATATTAGACGATTATGGCATAGGAATGATGTGAATAGGCCATGGACAAAAATTAGGGTTTGTCCTCAATTTGTCCAAGGCTATTAAAATGAGATTCTTGTTTTAACTAGGATATCCAGGTTGGATTAGGAATGGGGCTAAGCCATCATGAGAGAAGCATGAGTCAAGATCAGATCCTTTTTTAGGCCATTGATTGGTGGTCGTGCAAACTATAATGGCTATGCCACTGAGCTGGCCAAGATCCTAAAATATCGCATCTTATACTTTGGCCTTGGTCATGACTACCCAGGCATGAGAATGGCGCGCGATATAATCCATGGCCTTGACCGTGGCTGCCAAAAGCCAAGAATAATGCGCAGAAGAGGCCATGGCCATGACTGCGAAGGCCGAGGATGGCTTGAAGCATAGGAAGTTTCCTTGGCCACAACTGCCAAGGACGAGAATAGCGCGCGACATAGGAAATGGCCATGTCCATAGCTTCCAAGGCCGAGTGTAGCGCACATTATAGGCACTGTCCTTGGCCATAGCTGTCAAGACCGAGAATAGCGCGCATCTCATCCATGGCCTTGGACGTAGCTGCCATGGCCCGAGAATAACGTGCGCGCTATGCCATGGCCTTGGCCGTAGCTTCCAAGGCCGAGAATGACGCTCGACTTAGACATGGCCTTGGCCATATCTGCCAATGCCTGAGAATGATGCGTGGCTTATGCTATGGCGCGGTATTGGTTGTGCCAATAATTCCGGCCATAGTTTGCCAAGCTGTGTTTAGCAGTTCCATGGACTCAGAAAATTTCTTTTGGGATGATTCCATCCAATCCATCATTCCATTTTTATCTTAGTCAGATCTCTATGAGCTGCAAGTAGCGGTATTATGACCTTAGCCATAACTAGATAAGGTATTATTGGATGTGCATTATATGCCATGGGCTTGGGTATGTCTATCCAATATGCCGTAGTAATTATGATGTGATCATCATATAGCTATAATCTAGGCTTTGAGTTTATAGCAACATGCCAGGACTGTATTTGAAGTGCAATTCTATTCTAGTACGAATTTGAATACGATAGTGCCGCTATAGTACGTTCAAGGAACTCGGCCGTAGGAGTTTGCTACTTGATACGATACTGATGTGACTATGTACTACTTGGTACGTTAATTGAATATGCATCATTGATTCTCTTGCGGAATACAAATTGTTTTGATACAAATTTTCTAATCCTGATGCCAGGTCAACGATATTTGTTACACCCACACAATTAGATCAGCGCTAATTTACTACAAATTCCCTTGTAAAATTCACCATCAAAATCCACATAACAATTATCTTACAAAATTAAATAAGGTAAATGAAAAGAGAAGAGAAATAGATGATAGTAATAAGATTCCAAAAGATACTTAAGCCCTCATATACATTAGTAAAGGAAAGAGTGTTCTGGTTTCCTTTTTTTCCTTCTCGTAGTTAGGATTTAGTGCAATGTATGTTATGATATCATCAATGGAAAAATGTTTGCAACTTATATATCCATTGCAAACCCGAAAACCCATACATTGCAAAAACCTGGATTAGGTGTAGTGTACCTTCTATCTTCCTAGTATTCAGATGTTAGTTTAGTTTTGTGGAAAACCTCAATATCATTATCACATGACTTGATTTCGATCTCAACCATTTTAAACTTCTTGTGCCCCTGCGGGATATTTTGTATGTATCCGCATTGTCTTGCGACTCTCATCGGGTTGTACATTATAATATCCTTTTGAGTGAAATAAAGGCCCAAAATAATGTTGTTGTTCGGCGCACCCAACCATCTTTCCTTTATCTAAATCTTTCTTATAAGGGTGAAAGACAACATCTTCCGTCGTCAAGTTGTCCAACTGGCATCTCAACTGCAGATATTCCTCATATTGGGACTTCGACTTACTGTTGAAGTTGTACTTGTCTCTATAACACTTATCGTCCCATTTCTTGTCCTCAAAATCCCTTTGAGAAAACATTGGGAAATGCAAATATAACTTTTGGTTTTTGATAAGTAGATGATTGAGGATTTCTTTGGATTTGATAGAGATTCTCTTTAAGTAAACTGAATTTGGATAAATTGATGGATTTCAAATTACCGAATGCAAGTATTGCAAACATTTTGGAGGAAACTGAAATACAGTGAAAGAAAATCCTAAATGTAAAATTCAGATATTTTGGGCGTTCGTGCCTTGAACCCAAATACCTCAAAGATCCAATATCTTAGGCGTCGAATGCCTTGAGCCATGTTTCATGTATTACTGCCACGTTCGCCTTGCCATCTATGTTGAACAATATGTAGTATCCACCAACAACAGACTTAGAGATCATGAAAGGTCCTTCCCAGTTAGAGTTCTTTGCAGAATGAAAGTTACGCTTAGTTGCTTTGAGAACTTAATCTCCTTCCTGGAACTTGTTAGGTTTGATTGTCTGCGCCTTGAATATCTTCTGTTGGTTTGGAATTCCTCGTGCAGTGGGGTCCCATGTTGTCGAAGCCTTCCAATCTTGCGGAAAATATGGACACTCACGCAAAGGGGAGTATCTAGAATACTGCTTGTCATATTCAACCATGTCTTCAGCAATAAACTTTCTGATGGGGTTTTCAATTTGAAGAAGCTCCGTATTCAACCATTTGGTTTAATATTGCTGAGGTGAGGTCATCCACTCATAGAATTTTGCAATATCTAAGTTGTTGGTAGGACGAAGCCCTCAGACCCAAGCAGTATATTTGAAAACTGAAAAAATGGACGCATGAGGAGGAATAAGACTTGCCTGAGTGCGGAACATTTTGACGAAAGCATTTGCACTTTCTTCAGGTTCTTGTGTCAGTTCCATTAAGGCTTTGACATGCTCAAATGGTGGAGTATCCTCTATTTCTTCCAAATCAGAGCTTTCTTCAACATATAAATGTGCAATTGAAGGTGTTGGAGTTACCTTTTCAGCGTGAATCCACGTACGTCCAAGGATCATATTGATCGGTGCCTAATAATGCATATTTCTAGATCTTTTTGCCGTATTTTATCACATCTTTAATGCCTTCATGTTCTATTTTGCGACAAATCTTGTATCATGAGCACATATTCTTTAATGGGTAATTTTGTCGAAATAATCTCTTTTTGTGTTGTGTTTTAGGTGGTTAAGTAAATGGTGAAAAAGAGATGAACGAGACTGTAAAGGGAGCGTAAGAGAAATTGACAATGTTGCACCGCTACACAAGGGAAATGTTAGCTGAGCATGTGCAGAATTGAGCTTACCAAGTCAATGGAACAAATATTTGGGGTCAAGAATTACAAAATAATATCAAATTTGATCAATGGTCAGAAGTGCTCAATCCATGTTTGAAGACAAGATGGTCAACAGATTCACCCCTGATCATCTAAGCAAGGTACACTGGTCTAACACCCAAGTATTCCCCTCTCATTCCCAAAATCAAAAAAGAACCCATCTTCTCCAACCATCGACACCACCTCCCTCGTTACTGTCAAACCCATACCACCACCATCTCTCTATCACGCCCATACTTCTTGTTCAGTAGCAATCTTCCCCTCAACGTACTTCCATTGCAAAACCCATACCACCTAGCTTCCCTATCTCTGATGCCAAATCACCCAATTCAAGGTACCATATATTGTGTTACAAGAAAGAGAAATCTGAAATTGCGATTGAAGAGAAGATTGTTGTACGAAGTTTGTTTGAAGACTCCCTCAATTGCATCATGTATGTGACGTTAATGGAGTGGTTGAAGGTTGTGGAGTACATCTCAGTTGTATCTTTTGGTGAGTGATGACATCTCAAATCCCCATTTCAATCCCTAATTTCAGTTGTACTGAGCGAGATATTAAAAACCCAATTGAAGGTGAAGTTGATGTATAAATAGGGCTTGTCTTTGTGTATTTAAAGGAGATAGGAGAAGGGTTATAGGTAGAAATCAGTTGTAAATTATCTTCTCCAGAACTGTTCTTGTAGAAATCAGTTGAAGAAAGAAATTTTCATGAATGAGTTTATCCATCTTTGAATTTCATATGTGTCATGTTTTTGCTATGTTCTAAGTTTATAAGCTAGGGTTTAGATGAAGCCCTTAATTTAACTCTAGGATATTTGTGCTGATGTTATTGTTCTTGTTGTGCTTGAATGAGTAAGGATAGATTTAATCTTGTGTTACAACATATTACTTTCACCTTGTTTGTTATGCAACCTAGGTAGTCAGAATAATTCTATGTTGTACTTCAACTTGTGCCTAATTGATGGTTGTTAATCTGTGATTAGTTGTGCTGTAATAAGACAGCTAATGCTAGGGATTAATACCTTAGTTGATGTTGAATCATCCATTTGAAGATAGCCTTGGATATGCGGCAGACTCAAATCTTCCCCGCTGTCTACTATAAGGAACAAGAATAGTTTCATTAGCCGAATAATAATCTGGTATAGGTTAAGTGGTGAAGTCAATTTCCCTAGTGCCTTCTTATCAAGTGTTTAATCTCTTATTTCATTTAAATTTCTGTTATTTAATTTAAATCTCATAAAAATCAATCATCTCGTTGTATCGACAACTCCCTGTTTGATCTAAATCAGTATAGCAAGACTTGAAGATAATTACACACCAACCTAGTCTCTGTGGGTTCGACCTGTATTTTCCCTGTTTTACATAGTAGACACTGTGCACTTGCAGTTTAATATTGTAGGCATCTTCTAATCCTACCACATATCATATCCTGGATTTTCCCGGATTATGTAAAATTTGGTTTCTGTCCAGGTTGAGTTCACTTTCATTTTGAGAGTAATGTAGCCATAAGCATCTTTGGGCGTGCTTCATGATCCATAATTGAGGTTAGATCATGGATAGCTTCTTGTCGTGTGACACCAGCAGTTCTGAGAGTTTTAAGAGGGATAATATTGACAGCCGTGCCAACATCAATCAACGCTCGTTTGAACTCATTTTCTTTAAGATGGACCGTGGTAAGAAGTCCCCAATCATACATCTCTTTGTCTGTTACTGAAGGCTCAGGGAGTATATCCTGGATCAACAAACGCTTTCCTGACACGATGTGATTCAATGCAACAAGCATGTCTTTTCTTTGAGCCTTTTATAGGTACATCAATTCACAGACGTGTTCGATTAAGGATTGAACCGCTTCTTTGACAGGTGGCTCAGAGAGAGTGAAGGTTCTAACCGGGAGAGGGTTTCTGTGTACTCCTTCAGTCCCCAAGTTAATCTCTCCCTATTCAATTTTTTCTTGGAATATGCGCTTCAAGATTCTGCAGTCCTTTGTGGGATGATTGACTAATCTGTGGAAGCGACAATAACGAGGATTCTCCATGTCCTCTTCAGTTGGTTCTTTCTTGACATACGGAAACTTGATTGCACCGTCTTGGATCTAGACATCTAGTAGTTCAATCACCTCTTCGATAGGAAAAGGGAAATCAGGCGCTTCTTGATCATCTCCTGTGCGTTGAGGGGATTGTGTATCTCTTTGGTTATCCTTCATTTGTGCTTTCGAAGGAGCTGAAGAAGTATGTTTGAGTTGTAGCTCGGCTTTTCGTTTGCTCCCCTCTGCAACAACGTTCATGAAAGGTTGGAGTTTGTACTGTTTTTTGATCAAACGTATGCTACCTCGAGTTTCTCGTGGCTCCTCAGCTTTTGTAGTTTTAGCTCTCTCCAATAAAGCAGGTGCAGTAGTTGCTGACCTCTTAGCCGCTTCATGAAGTTCGGAGAAAGTCTGGAATCTGAGATTTTCCAGTAAAGCTCTGTAGACCGGAATCATTCGATTGATGCAAAAGTCCATAAGTTGTTGTTCTGTGACATTTGGATCATGACAGTCCAGGGCTTGAACTCTAAACCTTTTCACATAATCATTAGGATGTTCATTGCTCCTTTGAAACATCCTTCCAAGATCGGAGAGGGTAATTTTCTCTGAAACAAAGAAATATTTCCTGTAGAAAGCGTTAATCATTTATCCCCAGCTTGTGATGCTCCCTGGTGCGATGTTGTTGTACCAGGTATATGCTCTGCCCTACAGAGATTTTGAAAATTCATTCAGAAAGACGACATGATTGTGCTCATGTTCACCCAATGCTTACAAAAACCGAGAAACATGCTCTCGAGCATTGCATGTTCCATCGTAAAGGGTGAATGTTGGAGAAGTATAACCTTTTGGCAGAGGAATCCTTTGTGTAGCAGCAGGGTATGACGATGGACAGATGAAGTCGTATCTTTTCCAGGGTCCTCCAAGAGGCGTTCCAAGTCTTCACGAGTTATGAAACTGGACTGTTCCTTCGCTGGCGGATTGTCTGCAGCTTTAGCTTTAGGAACTTCTTCATCATCTACTACATGGATTGGACTGACTTCAGGATCAGCGTCCGAAGATGTTTCTTTAGCTTTTCCCTTCTCCTGAGTTTTCTATGACATCTTGTCTATAAGAATCTTGAGATAATTGCACAACTCTTTCTGAGTAGCAGGCATGTCAATCTGATTCTTGGCAAGAGTTTCTTGCACCTTCATGAGATCACCTATGGTAGGTTGATAGGTGTAAAATACACCTTGATTTAATATCTATTAATTATGCTTTCTCTTCTATTTTTCTTGTAAATTATGTATTTTACGTGTGTTTTTGAGTTACTAGGTACTTTGGAGTCGCACGGAGGAAAAGAAGAAGAAATCGCTCAATTTGGGCAGAAAGGACAAAAAATTTCATTTCATGGGCAAACACTATCTGGAGCCCAAACGAGGTTAAGGGGCATCTCCTATTTGGGAAGTATTATGACAGGCCACTGTTGGCTCAGGGTGGCCCATGGTAATACCCAGATCTGGACCCAACTCTTATACCCTAACCCTAATCTAGAAGACACTTTCTTTTCCCAAATCATTAGTATCTGAAATTGAGAAAGAAAAGCAGCTATGCTGCTGTTGTCCGAGAAATTGGAAGGGAAATCAAAGAACAGAGAGCTGAGAGTTTTGGTGGAACGAAACAGGGAGAGGAAGATGGGTCTGCTGTTGGAATCAGAAAGAGGATTTGTGTTGGTGATGAAGACACGAAGAAGAGATGACGGATTGAAGTCTATAGATGGGGTTTCGAGTTGGATCTGTGAAATCGAGAAGAAGGGTGGTGGTGGATTGACAGGATAAGAAGACGATGAATATGCAACAGATTCAAGATGGGTTTGTGGTGTTGGTTGAAAATGTGTGATTGAAGGTGGTGATCAAATGGGTCATGCTGAGAAGATGGGTTTGAAATTCAAGGAAGGCAGGGCAGAATTGATGCTGCTGATGTTCATGGGAGGTGGTACTGAAATTGCAAGAAAGAAAATTGGTTCTGTTGCCGTTGATAAATCAAGAAGATGATTAAGCTGTTGCTGTCATTGAATCGAGAGAAGCAAGGATTTGAAGGTGATGCAGAGATGCTGGTGGTGCTGCAGATACAGAGAAAGAGCTCAAAATAGAACTCAGAATAATGGGTTCTCAAAAATGTGTTGAATGAATGCTAAAAATGTGTGCAGGGAAGTGAAGAAAGGAAGGCCTGAAATTGGCCGGGAAATCCCAGAAAACAGCCGAGACTCTGTCGGATTTTAATGCTGACGATTCGACTCATACCGGCCAATGACCGATCCTTCTCAGCAGCTCAGCCAGTAAGACCGAGTAAGAAAAGCTAACTCGGCTGACTCCCCTTCCTTAACCCAGCTGACTAACAGAAAACCGTTAGCTTGACAGTTAAATATAACGGTACCGGGTGGAATATTCCTTCAGCGGAGAAGAATCTCGGGTTGCCGGCAGTGACTTTTATGGCCAGATTTCGTACCATGGATTTCTCCGGCGACCCAAAGTTGCATATTTTTGTGCGGATTCTCTCATGGGCTTGAAGATTTAGAATTGGAATTGAACGAAGAGTTGGGCTTGAATTTGGAAGGAGAAGGTGGAAGAGTTTTACAAAGACAAGGATTTGGAATGTGGAATTATTATGGGAAAAGGAGTTCTACTAAGAGGATTGCTAGGAAATTGAAGCCTATAAATAGAGAAGTTCTATACTTTTATATAGACACTTATACACCTCTACACACACAACACTTCTATTTTATTTATTCTTTGTGTGAACTCCTTAGCATGAGTAGCTAATTTTATTGACTGAGCATGAATTCCTAGTTCTTAACATGTTTTGAGTTTTGTTTTCAAATCTACTTTGGAGTTTTTCACATGATTATCGTTTGTTTTTACTAATAGGAATGTTTATACGTTCATGGTTGATTGATAGATTGTTTAGGTGGACAACTAAATTGATTTGTTAATTGATCTAAAGCTAGTGAAAGTTAGGGGATAAGTAATCGTTTCTTGACTCAAGTAGCAAACACGAGACCTTGCGGAGGGATTCCGTGGAACAATTGTGTGTGAAAACAACGTTAGCAAGTAGACCTTGATCTAAGAGTCTAACTACTAATATCAACCTAATAAATTCATAAATCTTAATGCATTTAACTAAATTACATCTTGAGTGAGCTACTACTAGGTAGTTTGGTGAATAAAATCCGGTAGTTGAGAATTTCCGTATCCGGTGATACTAGGGATTTAGGGGTTTAGCACTGAGGTAGATGCTTTACCTACGGTTGGTGATAATCCGTGACTAATAAAAAATGAAAAAGAACATAACTTGATTCATTGTTTTGCAACGAAGAAGGATTCCTTGGTCTAACTTCTGTTATTGATTTCAACTTAAGCTTTTGATTGCTGTATTTACTTTCTTTTGCTTTTCAAAACCAAACCAAACCCCACCCCCTTTTTGTGACAAGTAAACAATTAAAAACTCTTGCTCCTCGTGGGAACGAACTTGACTACACTATATTACTTGTTAATTAGGTAGTAAAATATTAATTAATTTGTTGTGGTTACGACACGCATCATAGGTGGATTTTCTCTGATATCTTCATGAGACCGTCCGAAGAGAGGATTTATTTCGATGTTGGTTTGAGGAGGAGTGATAACACCAGTGCCGTTGTTAGGAGCCGTAGCAGTTTTTGGAGCACCACCAGTGTTGCTAGTGCTAGCATTGTTTGGGTTAGGATTTGTAACTGAACCTGACCTAAGATCGACCATCTTTGTTAGAATTGATATTGCAACCGAGAGAATTATCTCCCAATGTGGTCGCTAATATGTAGATGGGGAAAAACGATTAGCTGGTTTTTAAGGAATTGAGGAGACGACCATGCGGAGGAAGCTCCTTGAACCGAAAAAACTGTCTAACCTCACACAGATGCACTGCAAAAAGGGAGTGCTTTAAGTTCGAGAGATCAATCTGTAGGACTCCGTCCTAAACCAAGACAATGGTCGTTCCAGAGTCAATTCGGTCACAAGAGAGGATGGGTCGATCTGTAGGAGGGAAGCTAAGAAATGTATGAGATCAATGGTGGTCAAAGATTGTAGGTGTTGTGTATTCTGCGTGGAGAAATAATATAAGTTCCGATTGATTGAATTTTGCTCTGTTGAGAGTAATTGCTCAGATGTTGAGTTCTTAACCTCTTGTTGTCTATTCGACCTGAGATTATCCGTTGTTTCAATCATGATTCTGAGACTTATTTATATTGCAAGAATTGTAGACACCTTGATCCCATGAAGTGTGACAGTTGCTGGAGTCAAAGAGTGGTGGCGTGGAAATCGTGTTAAAACCAGTTGCTCATCATGCAGAGACTTGGTTGATTTTATACCCACTACTTTGCTAACTCCTCTAACTGCTTGCACGACTTGGTCACATTCTCATCGTGTATGAACAACTGTTGTATACCGCCAGATCAAAATCCTAGTTGATATCCCCCATGTGACATGATTGATGTCTTGATGAGACGATGAGTCTTTGTATTGCTGAGTTGAACATGATTTGCAAATTTTCTAGGACTCATGAGTTGAACGTGTCTATTGAGACAGAGGTATAATATTCGAATGAATGTTGATAGTTAAGGTAAGCAAATGTTGCTGAATTTTTGAATATTGATGGTTGAATCAATATTCCTTAGTCTGAGCAAATATTGCTCGTTTGATGAATTTTTGAATATTGATAGTTGAATCAATATTCCTTAGTCTGAGAAAATATTGCTCATCTGAGCAAATGTTTCTCGTTTGATGAATTGTTGAATATTAATAGTTGAATCAATATTCCTTAGTTTGAGCAAATGTTGCTCGTTTGATGAATTATTGGTAGAGGACCAAATAAAACATTAATTTAAGATATTGGCAACTGAGCCGAGTATAATAATTAAAATGTTGATCACGGGATCAACGTAAAATTATCAGTGTTTGAACCTGCTCAGAATTATGAGCCTTGGATTCAAAACCGTAATTTTGATCAATTGCTGATTTATTGATGATCAGCCACAGAGTGAAGGAGGGACCGGCTACATGGGATGATGGACCGGCCATGTAGCTCCCATATGCTCGAGTGAGCAACTACCAAAGTCTCTTGAAGACCAGTTGGTGAAAGAATGATTAAATGCTGGTTTAATCATTTTATTAAAATAATGCTCGTCTTAGCCTTAGGTGATAAAGCTAATTATGAAGAGATGAGGGACCAACTAAGGGGTCATGGAACCAACCCTGGTTTGTCATGGGATCGACTGACGATTGTTTTATGAAATTCCAAGTTGTTTGGAAGAGTTTAAACCTAATGTGAACAAATTAGGTCAAATGATGAAAATGTGTGGGACTGGCCTCTTGCAAGACAAAGAGCCAACCTTGGTCGTTCAAGGTAATATGCGCATGTCACCAAAGTGCTCGTGCCTCAGTCCTGAGAATTTTGATATTTTCTGGCGTGCATTTGAGCAATCATTTGAGAAAACATGAAGAAATCAAGGTTTTTGCTCAAACTGAGGAAACTTCATAAGATGAAGGAAATAATAATAATAAAATAAAAAATCATGAAGTGTGGGATCGGATATGACCAAGGCATGGCAGGCCGGCCAATCAACCCGGTCCCATGGCACTTTTCCTAATTTTATATTATTTTCATGATTTTAGGGAAATACCATGAAATCAAGGAGTTTGTTGAAACTAAAGAGTTTTCCTTAAAGTGAAGGAGTTTCCATGAGATGAATGAAACAATAATAATTAATAATAATAAAATAAGGGGCATGTGGGACCGGCTATGGTCGGCCGGCTAGGGCCCAGTCCCGCGAGTCTTCCCTAATTTTATATCTTTTCCTTGATGTGAAGGAAATATCATGAAATCAAGAAATTTCATGGGATAAAGGAAATAATAATAATAACATAATAAGGAATGCAAGGTGTGGGACCGGCCACAACTAGGGCATGACCGGACGATTAGTGAGCTCGGTACCGCGACATCTTTCTTAATTATTGATACGGAGGAAACACCATGAAACTGAGGAGTTTCCTTAAAATGAAGGATATTTGTTCAAATGAAGAGATTTTCATGAGATCAAGGAAAAATAGTAAAACATGATAAAATAAAGAATTAAGCGTGGGACCGGCCACGACGTGACTGGCCGGCCGGTGGGCCCAGTCCCCTAGCACCTTAGATAATATTTTATTATTATTATTTTTCTTCCTATTTTGCATAGGTTCATCGTTCCTTCGTGTTTTGGAATGCTCGTTCGTGCATTCACGTGCTCGTTAGTGCATTATTGTTGAATACACTTGCACCATTTTGGTCGGGGCTTAATCGATAGCGGCTCAGATGCCCGTACGTTGAATATTTATCACTAACCCGTTGAATTCTGCTGGGAAGAACCACGCATTGAAGTAATGAAATATTATGAAGAACGTAGAATATTTCTGAATATTCAGTTAATGAATTTAAGGATTAGAGATAATTAATTGATTGCTCTATACTCGAAGGCATGCTATCTAGGAGCATTAATTATCTGAGAGTTGAGTAATATGAGCTTGTTGAAGCGTCATATTTCTTTTATATAGTCAGGGAAAACATTGTTACATCCTGAAGACGTTATTGCTTTATACTAGCAGGCAGGATGTCTAGGAGCCGTCCAATCTTTCAATTCTATATAGAAGTAATTACTGAAATTGCTCAGTATTCATGAGATATGTCGTTGCCTCAACTGAGAGACTACACATCTATATATACTCTGAGAGACAATATTCTCAGTCAGAGATTCTTGCGGCATGAGCTTTCATGCTTCGATGAGAGACATGAGCCTCAATACTCATCTGATTGCTGGATCAGGAGCATGTATAATTATGATTTTACCATTTTATCCTTTGTCGAAAATCCACCATCTACAGCTTGGAAATGTATTAAAGACATACTGCCTACAAGAGACAGGATGCTGCATTTTATCAATGGAGAAAGATCTGGTTGTTCCTTATGTGAACATGTTATGGAAACTTCAACACATTACATGTTGGACTGTCCTTCATCAAAAAGAATATGGTTCGCAACTCTTGGCTTACATACTGATAATGGAAGTAATCTGGCTGATTGGATGGGTGAATGGTTTGATAAGCTCATTGCTCATCTAATTACGCAGGATGCACTTTGCAGGATTCTTATGGTAGCATGGTGCATGTGGAATACGAGATGTGATAAGATATTTAAAGGTTTTAATGCTTCAACTGATGTGATAATCCAAAGATGTGGCAAGGAGTTGGCTGAGTTTGCAGTCAGATCAACTACAACAAGGAGAATCCTAAGCCTGCGATCCAGACATAACCTTTATTGGTCTTCTCCCCTAATAGGAACATTTAAAATTAATATAAATGGCTCATATATTAAAGATACTAATATAGGATGTGTAGGACTAATCCTTCTTGATTTCGTAGGTACAGAGGATCGAAATGCATCTATCTAGCTCATTTGACGAGTCCGGAGCATGCTGAAAGCATGAGATTATGGGAGGCGGTACAATGGGCTAAGGAAAAGAATTTGCAAAACGTTCAGTTTGATATGGAATCAAAGATAGTAGTGGAGGCAATGAGCAAGGAGAATTTCACCATAGACTGGAGAATTTATAACTTGATTTTAAATATCAAAAAAAAATTCAATAATTTTTCCTCTTAGCAATGTAACCATGTGCCTAAATAGCAAAATAAGATAGCTAACACAGAAAGACTAAGCAGTGTTTGGTTAACAGATCCACCTGGTTACATACAATATCAATTGCAGGTGGATAAATATTATGTAAACACTTATAATTAATCAATTAAATCATGCAATTTCAAAAAAAAAAAAAAAGACAACACGGATTAACCCAAATGATCACAAGATTTTATCTGGATTATGATCTTGAATTTAAAAGGTACTTTTTGCTAACCTTCTTATTTGGGTTGGATTGTTATTTACTAAATTTTGTTATTCATCGTCTCTTGAAGTGGTTATAACAAATTTTTTTGAAATTAGATATATATTAAGAAGGAACTAGGCAGTACAAAATGGGGATATGTTTCCTGTTATACAGTCGGGAGGATGGGATCCCAAAATTTGGTTACATTAGATTTCCGACCTAGTTTAGTTAGAGCCCAAAATTTGGTTACATTAGATTTCCGAGCTAGTTCATCCAGAGCATAAGTTGCTCTATTAAGTTTACGAGAAACATATTTATGAAGAGTCTCCCGCAACATTGACAAGCTATATATACAATCATTGACAAAATATAATTATATCCATGTTGTTAGGGTTTTGTTCCCTAAACAAAATATTATGGCTGAAATTGGACTTCTGGTAACACAATTTGAAGTAGAAAGTGGCTAAAAGTTTATTTCGTGAATAGATTTTCTGTAAGGTTTATTTGGATCAGGAAATTTGTACGACGGTTTGGAGGAGTGTTTTTCAAGTTTAGGTGTGGGACTATTCTTGTAAGTTCTCTAGGACTTGGGGAGTAAGGATGTAACTACTACATAAAAGGCCTTATATTGTGAGGATAAATCATTCTCTTGTCAATCCTCTTGACAAGATGTGAGGGTCACAACCATTGTGTCCTACGATGGTTGGTGATATGTCCTACAGAATCTATGTGAGAAGAGAGACTTGTGGAAAGAGCAGGTATGGGAGAAATCTAGGATTCTAGGGTTCATATGGTAGAAGCTAAAGAACATGATTTTTTTCGTGCTCTTGTCTAAAATTGAACCAAGCATGGCGGTGGGGATTTATGGAAGAAGAAGAACAAAGGAAAAGGTAAACTCTTAATAATATGTCTTGTATAGTTGATTATATGATTGTGTCGATGTAATAAGTTGTTATGATGATGAAAGATTCTCGGGGTGGTTTTGTCCGTGGACGTAGCCTATAATGGTAGGTGAAAAAGCGGGGGTCTAACAACCACACCCAATATTTTGTTCGGCAATCTGTATGGACTAACTCCAATATAATTCCGAGAGAATCAACTAGACAGTCAGACTCAATCAAGGAAATATATCCAAGAGTTATATCTCTTTCTCAAATCAATCGGTAAATTAACAGGATGGAATCCGTGAACTGATTGGTATGAGAATAACTTGAACGGTACCGAACAATGTTCAAGTGTCAATCAATTTATATTAACAACCAAAGGTTGGATTTACCAATTGATTGAACTAGGCACAACCTGTGATATTTCAATTATATAAACAAATATAATGCGGAAAAGAAATAACACAAACACCAGAAGTTTTGTTAACGAGGAAACCGCAAATGCAAAAAAAAACCCGGGACCTATTCTAGTTTTAATATTGCACTGTATTAAGCATTTACAGACATTATCCTACTAAAATTTAACTTCAGACTGGATTTTAGTTGAGCCCTAACCAAGTCTCACACCGATTAGGGTACAATTTTGTTCCTTACGTTTCTGAATCCCATCAAGACTCTACGCACTTGATTCCCTTAGCTGATCTCACCCATAACTAAGAGTTGCTACGACCCTATGAACACGTAAATCACGAAGACATCCACGTGTTCACAAACAATATTCGCATGCATCCTAATTCTAGAATTGTACAACGTATGCGTAACGGGATGATTATATCGATTCATCGACTCGAAGCCTCCGGGCTTGTCATTGTCTAGTCGAATATTATCATAAATAATGTTCGTATAAAGGAATAAATCGAGAATCAAGTATAATATAAAGCATATGAAGTTTAACACTGAATGTAAGGTGCCGAAATGTAAATGAGACAGATTTACGTGGTTCGGCACTAAGGCCTACGTCCACGGGGTTTGGTGTTTCACTATGTATTGAATGGTTACAAAGATAGTCGAATGACTTTAGAATACACATAGGTCTGCGGAGGTAGGGGGATTACTTACTCTTCCTATTTCTCCCTCCTATGTTCTCCTCTACTTGCTCTCCCAAAATGGTATGCCCCTCCTCTCTTGGTGGAGAGGGCTATTTATAGGGATGGAACGTGGGTCCCATCTCTGAGGTGCCGTTGTAATATTATCTTCTTGTGCTTTGTGCCTATTACGCAGAGGTCTTCGACATATGTCGTGGCCTGAGCTTGAATACGAAGGGTTATCCTCGCTTCTTCCACGAGCTTATCGACACGTGTATATCTCTTGGGTATTTAATGCGGGTAGATGGATGTCTGCTCGTGTCAGACAAGTGTCTCTTTGTATGGTCATATCTGTGTCAGCCTAACTTCCTCTCGGCCGTTGATCTGGGATCTTCCTCGGGATTGAGCGTGTTAATACCCAAGGGGTATTATATGGTGCTCCTATGAGCCATCATACCTCTGTGGTCCTCTGTCCATGACCGTCAGATCTGCTGACCGATGGCATCTTCTGATGAGATGCTTGCTATCATGTTTTGATGTCTCGCTTCGCATGCCTTCCACGTGTCTCTTTCTGTACACGTGGTGGATGATGAAAGGTGTACATACAATTTGCCCCTCTTCTTCTAACTTGGGCGTATTTTGTAATTTTGAAGAAGAAAGGTAGTCCTACACGTTTCCCACTTTGCATTAACTTCTCCCATAACTGCTCCTTGGTACGAAGAGCAGTTATTGTCTTCTCTAGCTTCATAAATAGGAAAGAGAATGTCAAAAAAAAAACTTTTATCCTTTTCTTGTCAGTGTTCATTCTCTTCTTGTTTTCTTATTCTTGTTCTTTAGTCATTTACTATCACCGTTCTTGTGAGGAATATAACATTCAATTTTCTGTTTCTTTCTTTTGCTTCTTTCGTTTTTGATTGTTGTTGCCCCTGTATCTTTTGATATCTCAGATCTTCCTTTCTTCGACTGCGGTTGGTGATTGTCGTCCTCTTCTATACAGGTATGGGATTTTTCATTGGTTGTTCATCATTGATTTATCTATGTATCTATTCGTTTGTCTCCTGCTGCTGTTTTCTTGGTTCTGCGATGAAGATCATACATGTCGAAGCATATATGCTTTCCCCTGTTCTTTGTTACAGCGTCTGTAAGTCTGTATCTGAGTATTATCCCTGGAGTCGGATGGAGTATTTTTTAGTTTCTTAGGGTTTTTCATGTTTATCCGGATGAACCATCAATTATGGGTTTTTTGATCTTTAGTGATCTCCTCGTATTCTTCTCTAAACTGTTTTTGTGTTTCCTTGTAGATATGTCTGATCGTCCGCGGGCTCCTTACCAAACTCCGCCGTCTAGTCCGCCAAGATCCCCTCCACGTAGATATCCTGACAGATCTCCACTTGGGAAAGGTCCTTACAAGTCTTCGCAATCGGATCCTCGGGGTCATAGGGTTTCATCTTCCTCCGGTGCGAAGATTATGCCTTCTAAGAAAGGGGATATGCCGAAGGGTCCTTCTGGGTCTAGGTATGCTGTTAACCGCGCCCCTTCTCGTCCTCGTGAAGATTCTAGGAGTACGCAGGCTCCTCCTCGTGATGACTCTAGGAGTACGCGGGCTCCTCCTCCTCGTACTGAAATAGTGGATGCTCCGCCCCTTCGTTCAATGGCTCCTCCTTCGGTGCCTCTGCAGAAATCTTTGCCGCCTCCTCCCGCGGTTTCTTTCAAAGGGAAGTACTCCAAGGGTACTATGTCGAGAGCTGATCCGTCTACAAATATTCCTTCTAAAAGGAAAGCTTCGGAATTGGGTCCTACTTCTGATTCCGCAGACGAAGAAGAAACTGTCCCCGTGATACGCAACATTTCAGTTGGTAAGAACAAGGTCACTTTCAAGCATATTGATCTTGAGATGTTCAAGGAAAAACATGAACTCCAAGATTTTGAGGTTCGCTTCTATGCTCCTGACGATGATATCACCTACGAGCTCCTTGCTAATTATCAGTTTGACGACTTTTATCTGTTGACTACGGTTGGAGCCTTTGAGGCGGGTCTTATGTTGCCCTTATATAAGTCGGGTGACTCCTTTTATTATGACGTGTTGGCTAGTCGCGAAGGCTCTTCCACGAACACTCATAATCGTTCCGTGTCACAACTATCTGGGAATTATCTTCGTTCACTGAAGGAATGTTATCTGCGGAGCAAGGGAGAGACCATGATGACCTGATATGTTCCAAATCCTGCTGAGAGAGAGTGGCACACTCCTCATAACTTTAATAGTTCTTTTTGGGATTATGTAAACAACAGAAACCGTAAGCCGTGGAGTGTTAGTCTTCGTAATATTGCTGCTCCCCGTGGTGAAATTCGTCTTTTGAGTGAGGTGAGTGATGCCAAGCTGAAGTATGTTCCTGGTACTGAGGGATCTGCTAAACGGAAACTCTTTCCTGCTCGTGAAAGGATTAAGCGTGACCATGATTATGAATGGCATGCTACTGTTATTGAGGTAGTTGGTCCTTGGGCTTACGGATGGATTCCGGGTCCACGTGGTTGGCGTCCTTCTGAAAATAGCAAGCCTCGTGAAACTCCTCCTGCTCGTTATGGAGATTTCTGTCCTTGGCGTCCTAATTTCGCGGGCATGAATTTTCCTTATGCTCTTGATGTCGTTGATGGAGATGAGGAGGAGGGTTCTGGTGCTATCCATCCATCAAAGAGTGTGCTGCTGCTGCCAAGGTATAGTTTCTTCTTATATTCTCTATCTTTTTGCCCCTTTTTCCTTGCTTGAAATAATTTTCATTTTTGAAGTGAGGGAAAAAATGAGCCTTTGTGGGATGTATACTGGTTTGTAGGTGTCGAAGAAGAAGAAACTTGGACCCAAACAATCTTCTACTGCGGTTATCGGTGAGGCTGAGGGTTATGAGGAGGTTACGAGTCCCGTAAACCAAGGGTATGGTGAGGATGAAGAAATGTCCAACGGAGAAGAGCGTACCGACACTTCTTACCCTGATGACGAAGGTGGTAATGGTGAAGAAGAAGTTGCCGCGGGTGGTGATGGTGAGGCTGAAGTTGCCGCGGGTGGTGATCTTGAAGAAGAAGTTGCCGCGGGTGGTGATGGTGAAGAAGAAGTTGCCGCGGGTGGTGATGGTGAGGCTGAGGGTAATATTACCGTCGGTGGTACTGGTGGGAGTGGATCTGCCCCTGTTGGCGATGACATTGTTGGTGTGGGTACTTTGCCCGTAATTTCCCCAGAATTCTCTTTCGGTAGGATATATTCCGCGGGGGAATCCTTCGATGTGACTGCTGCCATGGGTCTTGCCGAGGACTTCTCATTGCTTTCCCCACATGATGATTGGGATGTGCTTGGGGACCTTGGAAAAGAAGGTACCACTGATCAGCAAGCTGAGAACGCAGGTGGTCATGCTGAGGGTGGTAATGTCGAGACTTGCGCGGGTGAGGAGATAACCGCCAAGGGGAAGTCTGCGGTTGAGTCTCCTTCCGAGGATTTCCCTTTCTCGCTAATGCCTGAAGGTGAAGATGCCATTTGGTTGGCTCTAAAGAAGAAGAACCTGATGTTCGTCCCTAACCCTGCCCCCGTGGTCACTGGTGAGAAGAATTCCGACGCTTATACTCGTCGAATGATGCAACTGTCTTCTGAAGCCCGCGTTGCTGAGATGTGGGAGAAGAATCTTAGAGCTTCGGAAGCTAATTTAGTGGTTGACCCTCCCTCCTCTGTTGCTGATATGATGGCCATAGCTGATGGGTACCAGTACGGTTTTCCCCAGCAGCGTGTTTTAGAGGTAAATCCTTGTACTCTTTTTATGATATCCGCGCATTGTGTTCTTCGTGATATCTGATCCCTTTGGTATAATAATGTTTGTTGTTTGTGACGTAGATGATGAGGAGCGAACATTGTAACCATGTTCTATACCAATTCTTTAAAGCAAAGTCTTTAAAGTTGGAGGCCAAGCTTCGTCATAGGGAAGAGGAACTGTCTGCGGCTGAAGCGGAAATAAATGAACTGAGGGGCCGTCTGAAGGAAAAAGAACAGCTGGGTAACGCTGAGGAGATCTTCGTTCAGAACTTGCTATAGTCCGCAACGAATTGGAGCAGACTCGTAGAAGTGTCTCGTCCTTCACAGGTTTGTATTTTACGGATTTTTCACTCCTTGTGATTCCCTATCTGTATTTTGGTGTTCTGTCTGAGTCTCCCCACCCTATCTTCAGTGGGTGGAGTCCCCGAGTTGATATGGCTTCGGAAAGAAAGGGAACGACAGAAATCCCGTATTGCAGAGTTGGTGGGTAAGTTGAAGAGCGAAGCCGTAAAGTGGAATGCTCGTGCTGATGAGCACAACGCCTTAACAGCTGAGTGGCGTGAAAAGCGAACACTGATGGTTGATATGCAAAATAAGTACAATCATGACCGTTGTTTGTTTAATGGTACGCTGCTATGGACGCGTGACAACCTGCGTGATGCTCGAGAACATGCTTCAGACTTAGAGGCTAGAGTGCGCTTTTTAGAAGGAGAGTTACAACAGGCTCGTTCTTTCTTAGGCCCCGGGGTTAGGGATATGCTGCGTCTTTCCGAGGAAAGAGATAATGCTAGGGCCGAGGTTGGTGCTCTTAGTAAAGCCCTAGCAGCGTCTCGAGCGGATGTTGCTCGCCAAGTGGAGTCTGAAAGAGATCTTGAGATGAATGTGTATCGACTTCATAAAAGGATGGGGGAGGTGAATGATGAAGTCAACCATCTTCGTCACTTGGATTCGATGAAGCAGGTAGATTTAGACGCCAGTCAATTTGCTCTTACGAACCTTCAAACGGATTATAAGAAACTATCCATCGAATATGACTTTCTTGATGAGGCTCGGGACGCAGTTGTCAATGAGTATGAAGAGGCTTCGGCTAATGTCGAAGGTATAACCTCGTTTTATCGAGTGTGATTCTGTTATTTCTTCGTTTTAACCCCTTGGTATTTTTGTTTTCAGCACTCGAGGGACAGCTTCACGCAGCAAATGATGAGCTTAAAAAACTCAATCTGCCTTAGTGCAGCAGGAAGGAAACCAACTATTTCAAAGGGTTGGCCGCGTCTCGTGAGGAAGCAGCGGAGATTGCCTCCAAAGAGGCGGAACGCCTATCATTGCTGTCTCAGGCCAACCAGCGGACCGCTGTTATCACTTATAAGCTCGATGTCAGTTGGCTGAAGAGACCAACAAAGTCCTAGATAAGATTGAACTTGATCTTAAAGTCGAACATGGTCTTGTCAAGAATTATCCGCGTCGTCCCCTTCCCGCGCCTTGCCTGGTTCTTCTGGGCCTCTTCAGGTGGTAGCGTACCTTCATCTCGCAGAGACAACCCTGTTGATGGAGCTGTATCGTCCAAGTAGATTTCTTTTATTAGTCATAGAAAGTTGATCCTTGTTGATTATATAATTTCGGATCATTTTTTGATGTGTTTCCTGCTTTATCTTATTTGCTGAACTTGTAATCAACTCTTTATGAAATGGATCATCCTTTTGGCATACCTGCGTTATCAATTCATTTTTATTTTAAGTATTGTGAAGTGTTAAACTAGAAATAACTTGCTTTGTAAAAAGTTGAGAGTGTTTGGGTGCGACACCGAAGGTAAATACCTTCGTGATCGTCTTGAGACCTGTCACCCCGCTGGCGAATCCTGGGCCAGAGGATTCCCAAACGGTGGGGGCCGAGGCAGCGTTCTAGGATATGGATGCTTATTTGAAATATTTACATGCACCCATTCCGTCGACCCGCTGCCTTAAAATTGGTTGGGTATCTCTTTCTGCTGGGTGCCTTCCCCCTGGTCTTACACTCATAGACACTGATAGGGGAGCCCTGAGAGATTGTAGATTAACTACTTTCCCCAATATTGTTAATTTATTATGTAATGTACATGCGTTCACCCAGCGGGCCTTTTGACCATTTCGTTTGCTTGAAGATTTCCCAAAAAGTTTGTTTGATTGATAGGTTGAGGCCTGCTACTCCTCGTCCAGAGATAGAAACATGTAAAGCGGTTACGCTGCCTTCTTCTTCTGGTATTCTTCACGCAGATGCAAAGCTGCGCTGCTCCTATGGGTAGTACGGTTTGAGCCATTTAGCATTCCAAGGGTGCCGGAGGACCTCGCCTTTCAGATTGCGAAGATAGTAGGAACCGTTTCCCGCAATGTCGTGTATTATAAAAGGTCCTCCCCATGTAGGTGCTAACTTTCCCCATTTCTTCTCTCGTTGATACTGCGGGATTGTTCTTAGCACATACTGCCCTTCTACAAAATTTCGAAGCTTAACCTTTTTGTTGTACTCTCTCGCTAGTCTCCGTTGATAATTTTCCATCTTTGCAATGCTGCTTCCCTCCTTCTTCCAGGTCGTCCAGTCTCTCTAACATCATGTCTGTTGTGAGATTTTTCTCCCATGCTTCGGTCTTTGTGGTTGGCATGAGGATCTCTGTTGGGATGACTGCTTCAGCTCCATAAGTGAGGAGAAATGGGGACTCCCCAGTGGCAGATCTTCGTGTTGTCCTGTATGCCCATAATACATTGTGTAGCTGTTCACACCATCGCCCCTTGTGTTCGTCTAATTGCTTTTTGAGGATAAGGGCGAGGGTCTTGTTAGTAGCTTCCGCTTGTCCGTTGCTTTGAGGGTATATGGGGGTGGACTTGTTTTTCCTTATTTTGAAAGTGTCGAAGAGCATGTCTATGTTTTTCCCCTGTAATTGTTTACCATTATCGGACACGATTTCCGCTGGTATGCCGAACCTGCAAATAATGTTTTGGAATATGAAAGTAAACACGTCCACGTCTCTGATCCTGGCTAAGGCTTTGGCTTCCACCCATTTACTGAAGTAGTCCGTGGCTACTATCAAAAATCGTCTTTTCCCTGATCCTTCGATGAAAGGCCCAACGATATCTATGCCCCATTTTGCAAATGGCCACGGACTATCCACAGAATTCAACGTTGTTGCTGGTGCGTGTATCTTTTTGGCGAAACGCTGACATTCTTCACATCGTCGGGACATTCTTGCAGCATCTTGTATCATTGTGGGCCAGTAATATCCTTGCATTTTTGCTTTGTCGGCTAGTGATCTCATGCCGCTATGATTCCTGCGTCACCATAATGGATGTCGTTTAGAATTCGATGCCCCTCTTTCCTGGATAAGCAACGTAGTAACGGTCCGAGGAAAGATTTCTTGTACAGGATCCATCCCGAAGATCATATCTTCCTACTTTGGAGAGTATTTTCCTGGTTTTTTGTGATCCGCGGGTAAGGTTCCATCCTTGAGAAACGCATGGATCATCATTCTCCAATCATCTTCGTTGTTGAAATCTTCGTCTTGATTTGCTCTTGACAGGATATCTTCTTCGTCAAAATCGTCACGGATGTCTTCTCCCACCTGATCTTCGATATTTTCTTCCACTGTATCTTGATTTGTAGCAAAGGAAAATTGTGATGCAATCGAAGGCTCGTATACCCTTGTTATTTTGATAGCTTCGATACTCTTGTCCTTCAGCATGGATGATATATATGCTAGGGCATCCGCGTGCCTGAGATCCCTTCTGCATAAGTGCCGGAACTTGATGTTGTTCGGAATTTGTGATGCCAATGTTTGGACCAAGGCCATGTAAGCTGAGAGGGTGTCGTCGTACACATTGTATTCGACCCTATTTGTCGTATGACAAGCTGCGAATCACTTGTCAGTCTTACATCAGTTACCCCCATCTCTATTATTAAGCGGAGGGCATGTACGACTGCCTCGTATTCGACGATGTTTAGTATGCTCTTTGAATTCTAACCTGAGTGCCTGTACGATCCTTTCTCCAGTTGGGGTGGTGATGACAATGCCTATTCCTGCCCCTTCCTTATTTTTGGAACCATCAACGAAGACTTCCCATTGTCTTTGACTCGCGGGTTCGAGGACATCAACTGGATCCTTGCTTTCCTCGTCGGCTTCTGGTATTCCCCTAATCTCTTCATCGTTGTCCAGGGGGAGGTCTGCTAAGAAATCCGCCAAAACTTGGGATTTTTGGGAATGTTGAATTTCATGAATGATGTTGAATTGGTCCAGGTGGGTGTTCCACTTGGCTATTCTACCTACTTTTCCCGCGCTTTTGAGGACTGCTTCCAGTGGTGCTTTGCATGGGACGCGGATGAAGTGAGTTAGGAAATAGGTTCTCAGCTTTTGAGTAGCCCATACAATGCCAGGATGAGTTGTTCGATCTTCGTGTAATTCCTTTCCGCAGAATTGAGGGTCTTACTGACATAATAGATAGGTTGTTCTATCTTCGTATTGGTTTTGACCAACACTGCGCTAACTGCGTCTTCTGTCGCTGCTATGTACAATGCCAAAACCTCATCAGGATCAGGCTTCTGCAGGATTGGAATTGAAGCCAGGTGTTCCTTGATTCTTTGGAAGGCTTCTTCGCATTCTGCGGTCCATTCAAACTTACTCCCTTTTTTGAGAATATTGAAAAAATGTTTGCATTTGTCCGAGGATCGGGCAATAAATCTGCCCAAGGCTGCTAAGGACCCATTGAGCTTTGCACTTCTTTTAAATTCTTCGGAGATGGCATTTCCACTATGGCCTGAATCTTCGCGGGGTCTACCTCAATGCCCCTTTTTGTTACCAGATATCCGAGGAATTTCCCTGAGGTGACACCGAAGTGCATTTTTCTGGATTTACTTTCATGTGATGTTTCCTCATTGCTTCGAAAATATCTCTCAGGTCCTGGTGGTGATCTTTGCGCAGCCTACTTTTGACGAGCATGTCATCAACGTAGACTTCTAGGGTACTACCAATCCATGGCCTGAAGATAGCATCGACCATTCTTTGGTAGTTGCCCCTGCGTTTCGAAGTCCAAAGGGCATTCTAGTGTAGCAATAAAGGCCATGCGGGGTGTAGAATGCTGTGTTAGTTGATCTTCTTCTGCCAGGGCTACTTGGTTGTAACCAGAATATCCATCCATGAATGACAGCTCTTCGTATCCTTCCACTGCTTCAACCAGTTGATCTATGCTGGCAGGGGATAGCTGTCTTTGGACATGCCTTGTTGAGGTTAGTAAAGTCGATGCATATCCTAACCCCTCCATTTTTCTTAGGAACGACGACCATGTTGGAGATCCATGTAGGGTATTTGACTTCCTTGATGAAGCCTGCTTCTAGTAGTTTCCGAAGTTCTTTTTCTACTGCCTTATGATACTCTGTGCAACTTTTCTTATTTTCTGCCTGAAAGGTGGCGTGCCTGGTTTGATGCGCAGCTCGTGTTGGATTATTTTCGGATCAATCCCCGGCATGTCTCCTAACTTCCAGGCGAATACATCCGCGTATTCTTTAAGTAATTTGGTTAAGGAATCTCTTTCTTTCGTCCATTATGGTCCCTACTTTGATCATCTTCGGGTTTTCTTCCGTTCCTATGTTGATTTCTTTTACGGGCTCCACTGGTGTGAACACCGGCTTCGGGTCCCCAAGGACTGGGACGTTCTTTAATTGCTATTTGGTATGTTTCTGTCCTTCGTTGGCTGCTGAAGTACTTCTCTGTGTTAAGGACATTATCATTTTGTCAAGCCCTTCCCGTGGTTTCCTTGAGGAACAGGTCTATGGCCTTTTCTTTCGCAGCTTCTTTATTTTTGATCCTTCGGGTTTTTCGCTGCTCTTCTGTTCGTTGTTGATACGATCCTGAGTGGCCTGGCACTCTTTTGCAGAGACCCGATCTCCCTTGATTTCCATCACTCCCTCGGGTGTAGGGAACCTGAGATATTGGTAGTAAGTTGCTGCCACTCCCTTGAGTTTATGTACCCACTTTCGTCCAATAATGGCGTTATAGGGGGATGGGGCGTCAACCACGCTGAATCGTGTTTCTACTTTCATGGGCCCGGCGTTCACCTGCAACACGATGTCTCCCAATGGCTTTGTGGGCGCTCCGTTGAACCCGTAGATGGTGTAATAAGAGGTCATTAGCTGTTCATCATGGAGCTTCATCCGTTTGAAGGCGTCGTAGAATAGAACGTTCACTGAGCTTCCCCCGTATGAGGATCTTTTTGAGGTTACATCCGGCCACTGGTAGTGTGAGGACCAAGGGATCGTTATGGTCTTCCATATCTTCTTCGATATCTTCAGTATCGAAGATGATAGGTGCGTCCATCCACTCTTCGTGCTCGTCCACCTCTACGCCATCAATCTTATATAATTCGCAGTGGTCTTCGAATTGCTTCGTAGCCTCTTTCCTATCTGCGCTGTAAGTGAGGGCCCTGCGGCTTCGGAACACGAGATGGTGTTGATTGTGCGGTTTCCCTCTGGAAGTTGGACTTGCTTGGTTCGTTTGGATCTGTCCTCGGTGACTCCTTTCGTATGTATGCTTGAGTTCGCCAGCATCAATCAATTTTTGGATCATTATTTTGAGGTTTTTGCATTTCTCGGTCTGGTGTCCATTGAAGCAATGATACTCACAGTAATCTTTAGACTTCTCGGTCTTGGGGGCTGTTTTCCCTTAGACCACGGCCACTCCAAATTTTCCCTTCCTTTGATCTCTCGCAAGATCCGAGCGTAGCTAGCATTGAGCTTCGTGTAAACCTGATCTTCGAATTTTCGATCGTCTTTTCGTCGTTCATCTCTTCGTTCCTTCCTATCTTCGTGAGGCCGTTCCACTGAGCTATTTCTTTTGGCCCCGCTGGTTTGTTCTGGAATTGGTACGGTGAGACCTCTGCGTGTGTGCCCTCGGGTTCTCACGCTGGATTTCTTCAAGACGAGCGTACTTCTCAATAATTATTCGAAGATCTCCTTCTGTCTTAGGTACGCTTCCGTGATCTCAACAAATAGTGGACTCATTCGGTCTAATCCCCACTTGTAGCAGTTGATACTTACTACGGGATCCACACTCCCTATGGCTTGGCAGATCTTGTGCCATCTGTTGGTGTATTCCCTCGTGTTCTCCTTGTAACCAATTGCCAGAGAAAAAAGTTTATCCATTCCGGTGTTGACAGCTTTGTTGTACATGTGTCTCAGAATTTCTCTGCGAGTTGATCGTAGGAGTTGATGGAATCAGGTGGCAGGTTGTCAAACCAAGACAAAGCCGATCCCTTCAGACTTGATGGGAAATATCTACAGAGGACGGCGTCGTTTTGACTCCATCGGGCTAAGATACGATTATAATACCGGATATGTGCCGCGGGATCACTGGATCCGTCGTAGCATTCAAAAGTTGGGACAGGCACTTTAACGGAATGGGGGTATTTGCCAGGCGATGAGTTAGGGGCGTGGAGTTAGCTTCTTTCATCACCTCTTCAAGCCTTCCTCCGCCTTGTCTGGCTTTTAACTGCCTGATCTCAGCCATCATCTCATCACGCAGCTCTCCATTGCGCGGTAATATCCCACGTTCTCATGCTCAGTTGAGCGTTTCTTTCTTCGACTTCGCTGTCATAATAGTCTAAGTCTTCGGTGGCATATTCCGGATCGGATGCACTGCTTCCCCTGGCGTCATTTGCTAGGATGATTCTTCGGTCTCCATTAGGCTCTGGTGCTTTAGAATTTGCTTCGTCCAGTTGTTGGCTAGTCTTCGTGCTTTGGGCAATCCTACCTTTCAAGTCTTGGTTCTCCCTGTCCAGAAGATCTACGGCATCTGCGTAGACCTGCTGGCTCTTTTCCAATTCTTCGAGTTCTACCATCAGTCGGTGGGACTGGTTTGATCCCTGATTGGGAGTTCCGGCTGGTACCCCTACGGCCATAATTCCCCCTTCGTCTACTGTGTGTATTAAGGGTGGCCGAGGATCAGCTTCAATCGTTGGTATCTCCAAGTTTGGTCTCCTCGCTTGAGCTTCCACCCGTGGTACTAAAACCACTGGTATGGTTTGATTCTGACCGTTGGTTGACGGCATTATGAAGATTGGTGGATGTGCGGGCTGATGCGTCATATGTTCTGCTATCCCCTCTTTTTGTTGATGGATTTGGCTTGAAACCAAAGTCTTGTTAGCTTCTGTATCCTGGAGGACCGCAACAGTCTTCGTGGATGCTGCTTTGAGAGCCGCAACTTCAATGGAGTTAGTGTTCATAGGTGAAGTGATCTCCGCAGCATCCTGCCTCTGAGTAGTTGTTATAACTTTGTCTCCTTTCTACTTGCTTCGGGTCATGACCGAGGTAACCCTCGGTGTTTCGTTTGATGAGGCTTTGGTTTTTCCTGCCTCTAGTATCTTCTCCATTTTTAATCCTTTTCTGCATAGGGAAATAAATAAGGAGAACCAAAGATATCACGAGGATCGGGTTAGCGCCATTCGTACCCGCAAGACCATTGGAATAGAAGGAAATGAGCTGCCCAAGGGCCTTAATAGAAGATAAATGTAAAGACTTCATCGATCTAGTTTTTGAAATACAAATCCTCTAATAAACGATCATGAATCTTGTTTTCAGACTACTTTTGAAAAAGAACTCTTGAAAAGGCAGATCCGTCGCGAGGACTCATGAATCTGGATTATTAAGTCTTAGTTGAGGAAAACACCTCACGTGAAAATCTGTGATAGATAGCCGCGGGTTTGTCTGCTTTGAAATGGTGTTTGTGAAAATGAAGACCATGAACCCAGAATAAAAAAGGTTTTGAAAGCACGCTGAACCCAGAATAGGGCACAACCATAATGCGTGTTTTAAGGTGAAATCACAGGATAAGATAAATCTTTTACCGGGACAAAGTCCCTGTTTCTAGCGCCAAATTGTGAACACGTAAATCACGAAGCCATCCACGTGTTCACAAACAATATTCGCATGCATCCTAATTCTAGAATTGTACAACGTATGCGTAACGGGATGATTATATCGATTCATCGACTCGAAGCCTCCGGGCTTGTCATTGTCTAGTCGAATATTAACATAAATAATGTTCGTATAAAGGAATAAATCGAGAATCAAGTATAATATAAAGCATATGAAGCTTAACGCTGAATGTAAGGTGCCGAAATGTAAATGAGACAGATTTACGTGGTTCGGCACTAAGGCCTACGTCCACGGGGTTTGGTGTTTCACTATGTATTGAATGGTTACAAAGATAGTCGAATGACTTTAGAATACACATAGGTCTGCGGAAGTAGGGGGATTACTTACTCTTCCTATTTCTCCCTCCTATGTTCTCCTCTACTTGCTCTCCCAAAATGGTCTGCCCCTCCTCTCTTAGTGGAGAGGGGTATTTATAGGGATGGAACGTGGGTCCCATCTCTGAGGTGCCGTTGTAATCTTATCTTCTTGTGCTTTGTGCCTATGACGCAGAGGTCTTCGGCATATGCCGCGGCTTGAGCTTGAATACGAAGGGTTATCCTCGCTTCTTCCACGAGCTGATCGACACGTGTATATCTCTTGGGTATTTAATGCGGGTAGATGGATGTCTGCTCGTGTCAGACAAGTGTCTCTTTGTCTGGTCATATCTGTGTTAGCCTAACTTCCTCTCGGTCGTTGATCTGGGATCTTCCTCGGGATTGGGTGTGTTAATACCCAAGGGGTATTATCTGGTGCTTCTCTGAGCCATCATACCTCTGTGGTCCTCTGTCCCTGACCGTCAGATCTGCTGATCGATGGCATCTTCTGATGAGATGCTTGCTATCATGTTTTGATGTCTCACTTCGCATTCCTTCCACGTGTCTCTTTCTGTACACGTGGTGGATGATGAAAGGTGTATATACAGACCCAAAGTCGAAGACTTATAAATAAGTCTGTCTCTCACAGATAAGTCTATTCTGATCGATAAATCTGTCCCCCACAGAAGTACCTATGAAGTTTTTGTTCCGTATTTTGATAAATCAAGGTGAACATGAACCAATTGCTAATCCAGTCTTTTATTCCCGAAGAACAACCTAGAAATATCAATCACCTCATAATAACTTAACTATATGGTAGTAGAAGAAGTTATTGTAGAATCACAAAGAATGATACAAAGAGATTTGTGATTACTTTTTATATCTTACCTATCGAAAATAAATCTCGAGAAAATCTTAGAGAAGATAGCACTCAATATGATAGAACAAGTAAGATCAGAACATGCAACTGCGGATAAAATAGTTAGGTCTGGCTTCACGAATCCCAAATGAAGTCTTCAAATCGTTAACCTATAATGGTTTTGGAAAAACCTAGGTTAAAGGAGAATCGACTCTAGTCGCAACTAGGACACAGGAAAGTGGCGGGATTAGATTTTCCATTTGCTAGAGTTCTCCCTTATATAGTCTTTCAGATCAGGGTTTGCTTACAATCAAAGCTAGGATAGCTTAGAAATAAAGCATTCAATATTCACCGTTAGATGAAACCTGATTTAAGATTCAAGTTAAGTTTTCTTAAAACCAAAGCAATATATATCCACCGTTAGATGGTCTTAGCTTGTTACGCACAAATGAAATATACCTTCATTTAGATTTGAGTAACCGTACCTAAACATGTATATTGAGTTGGCTCAACAATACTTAACCGAAGTTAGCCATATGAACACTTTTGTCTTAACCACATTCATCTAACACTTCTAGATCAAATATGATGATCAATCAATCATGAAATATAATCAAATAAATCTAATTGTGTTACTCATAGAGTTGTTCAATTGTATATATCTCATAGAAGTTTACAAGACACAACTGAAACAAAATCGGATTTGATTCATGATTGTACAAAATACTTATACAAGAATCAATTCATGAACATTAAGACACGGTTTGCAAAGATTGCATTCTTTAATTTATTAGTATATTTTTTCATGAGTATAGAATCATACTTAACCGATCTTAGAACTTTAACCACTAAGTTTGCAAACGGGTACACAAACTTTAGTTCCGGACTTTGGTCTTTTCCAGCAGTTTGCAAACGGGTACGCATATTTCTGTCCCGGATAACTCAGGAAGAACCGCTCGCATACTGGTATGCAAACTTGGTTCTCGGAATTTAATAGTTAAAATTGTTCGCATGCTGGTATGCAAACTTGGTTTCCGTACTCGAATCATACCACAACAGTTTGCATACTGGTATGTGCATACCATGTTATATCCAGACAAAGGTTAATTGTTCTAAACTCCCATTTCAATTATTGAAACATCCTTAGAAGACGACAATAGATGTTTCACACAAACTATTAGCTTATAAGTAATTTTCAAGTGATCTAATGATCAATACGAAACATTCTGAGTCGACATCAATAGACTGTCTCACACAAATCATGTAAGATGTTTCAAGGCAATTTTCACATGATCATCTTTTGACTTATTATTTAGTTTCCGAAAAATAAATTGTTTCCAGCTAAACTCGTCAAGAATAATGATGAACGCAGCTAAAGCTGTAATCTTCTAACACATATTTAGAGAAATATATAAGCGAGTTAAACTCGGCTCGAAATATCAAATGTGTATAATGTAAAAGTCTATATAACTATATGACTTAGTCTCATTAGGGGATAGAATAGAATATACTTCTGAGTGATAGATAAGTTTTAGTCTCCACATACCTTTTGTAGATGAAGTTCCTCCAAGCTCTCCTCAGTAGATATTCGTCTTCAATCGATGAATGCCGTGAAGTCTAAAGCTCAACTACACATTATATCCTAACTCAAGACATAGCTATAAGTAGATTAGGAATCAAGACTTATAGTTTTGATCGCCTAAACTTGACAAACAAGCTTAAGATAGAAACGCTTGCGAGTTCAACCGAGCAGTGCAATAACTTAGGTGAACCACGTAATCTCTGTGTCTTGTGTGATTTCTATTATCGTATACATTATATTCATGCTAGTATCATTAATCATGCTAAAGTAAAGGATTCGAGATAGTTATCTAAAGTAGGATATCTCATGAAATTTACTTTAATGGAAACATGCCGGATCGAGATGAACATAACCTCGGTTTCCCAGAACCACACATTAGCATTTGCCATGATTTCTCATTGTTGGATTACTTTTTGTAGGTCACTACCATACTTTCAATCGTTATTGGACATCTTGTATCTGCTGAACCAATGCAGCTTATCATTTTTTTTTGTGTTCATCATGAGAATTTGCACTTAATATAGATTAAATTAGTGTGGGTAGGATTGTCAAAGCACAGAAACCCATGGCTTACTTCAAGGGGTTTCAAGTCAAATTCAAGTGAATGAGAGGTATATGCTCGAATGATTTTTGATGTAATTTTTGATATCTTTGGTTGGATGCAATCTGATGGTATTGTTTAATTGTAATGAATCCATAGGGAAAGACCGATTACAAAGCCAAAATCCTTCTTATTAACAAGGACAAGAACAAGTTCAACAACCCTAAGCACCATGTTTTTGTTTGTTTCACCAACAAAGATATTATTGCTTGAGATCATTTGTGCTAATTACTGATGATTTGGTAATGTGTGCAGCTTATGTACATGACTTGCCCCAATATGGTCTTGAAGTTAGTCTCACCAGCTATGCTGCATGTAAATATTCAGACCTTACTAACAGTATGTTGTATTGTTTTTTTTTCATTGAAAGAATTCTAACATATGATCTCTTAAAACCACAAATTACATCAGAAAAACATTGTAGGTAAGTGTTCGAGCACTGGTCGGTCGAACTCACATGCATTTCTATCTCAAGCATGTTTGTCAATGTTAGTGATCAAAACTATAAGTCTTGATTTCTAGTCTACTATAGGTAAGTCTCGGACTAGGATAGAAAGTATAGTCGAGCTCAAGAACTCCATGGAGATCATCATACAAGACGAAGAACTACTCAAGGAACTGGTGGAACTTCATCGACTAAAAGGTATGTGGAGACTTGAACTTATCTATCACTCAAAAGTCTATCTACTCTATCTCCTATCTTGAGACAAAATTCGTTTTGCTATATAGACTTTGATTATACACATTTGCTATTTCGAGACGAGTTTATCTCGCTTATATATTTCTCGAAATATGTTCTGGTAAGCTTTCGATTTGGCCAAGTTCATATTTACCTAGTGACGAAAGTCATATTATATTTCAATCACTTGAAAATGGCTTTGACGAAAAATGGTTTGTGAATAACAACTATATAACGTCCTCTAAGAATGTTTCAATGATTGAAATGAGAGTTTAGATTATATAAACCATTGTTGGATATAAGCATTGTATGGTAACACATATATGTATAAGTCCTTATTCCTTGAACCAAAGTATGCGTACTTTGTTGATCAGGAAAACCGGAACAGGAGTCCGCGAACTGTCGGAGGTTCCATTCCCGAGAAAATCTGCCGGAGTTTGTAAACTTTTACAAACTTTTTCCGGGTACTTAAGTCCACGAACTCAGTCCGCGCACTTATGTTGGTTATTTCTAAAAACGACTATTCGTGAACTTATACTTATATTAACTAAGGAATGCAAGTTTACAAACCGTGGCTATAAAGTTCATGAATCGATTCGAGTGAATCAAATCGTTTTTGCTTCGATTCTGTCTTGTATACTTCTATAAGATCTAAGCAATTGAACAACTCTATAACTAGTTCATTTGAGTCATTTGAACTAGTTATGGTGAAGAATAACATGGTTGATATGAAAGTGCTCATATGGCTAATCATTTGGTTAACTATTGTTGAACCAACAAATGTACATGTTTGGGTACGGTTACACAAACCTAAAACGTGCATTTTGTTTGTGTGTAACAAGCTAAGTTTTCGATCTAATGGTTGAAAGATATTATCTTGAATCTAATCAGGTTTTCATCTAATGGTGAATATTGAATGCTTGTTACTAAGCTAACATTGATTGCAAACCCTGATCTGAAAGACTATATAAGGGAGAACTCTAGCAACTGGGAAACCTAATCCCCACACCTCCTGTGTGATACTAGTTGTATAATCTAGAGTCGATTCTCCTTTAACCTTAGGTTTCTACCGAGACCCTGTAGGTTAACGACTTGAAGACTTCATTCGGATTGTGAAGCTAGACCGATACTACTTTCTTGTAGTTGTGTGATCTGATCTTGCTAATTCTATCGTATTGAGTACAATCGTAATGATTGTTTTGAGATTGATATCTCCGATAGGCAAGATATAAAAGTAATCACAAACATCTTCGTCTCATCGTTAGTGATTCCACAACATCTTCTTTCGCCTTGTCGATTATGATTATTGTGAGGTGATTGATAATACTGAGATGTTCTTCGGGAATATAAGTCTGGTTTATCAATTGGTTCATGTTCACCTTGATTTATCAAAAGACGGAACAAAACCCGTAGGTATTTCTGTGGGAGACAAATTTATCTATTATCGTAGACTTTTATGTGTGATACAAATTTATTTATTAAAGTCTTCGACTTTGGGTCGTAGCAACTGTTAGTTTTGGGTGAGATCAGCTAAGGGAATCAAGTACGTAGCATCCTGCTAGGATCAGAGACGTAGGAGCATAACTGTACCTTGGATCAGTGTGAGATTTATTGGGGTTCAACTACATTCCAGATCGAAGTTAGTTTGTAGTAGGCTAGTGTCTGTAGCGGCTTAATACAGTGTGTGTTCAATCTGGACTAGGTCCTGGGGTTTTTCTGCATTTGCGGTTTCCTCGTTAACAAAACTTCTGGGGTATGTGTTATTTCTTTTCCGCATTATATTTTTTTATATAATTGAAATATCACAGGTTGTGCGTTTGAATCAATCAATTAAAATATTCGACCTTTGGTTGTTGATTTACATTGATTGATACTTGAAAATTGGTCTTGGTATCGTTCAAGGGATTTCTCTTGTATTCAATTAGACTCGCAGATTTCTATTTGCTTGAGTAAGAATTGAATCGAGAAAGAGAGATATAACTCTTTGATATACGTTATTGAGATTGAGTCTAGTTGGTTTTCTTAAGTATATTAGAGTTAGTCCATACATATTTCTAAGCGAAATATTGGGTGAGGTTGTTGTACCCCCAATTTTTTCAATTGGTATCAGAGCAGGCAAACACATTTAAAGACCTTATAAGTCTGTGTTTGTAGCGATCTGACTCTATGGACATGAATTTAGGGCTAAAATTGTAAAAGTATATCTACCTGACCCGACATCGGAAATAATAGACCTTGATATGTCCATATTCCGCAAGGAATTTGAAGAATATATCAAAATATGATGAGTGCCTATGCCTCTCTTCATATTGTATTGAAACTCAAGCTCCTAGATGAATTGTTCACTAGTATAGAGCCTAACGAGTATTTCAGCTCCTAGTTGCATTATTCACTAATGAAATGGAGCCATTTAAAAGTGCTGAGTGCCTAAGCCTCTCCGCTCATATATGTATTGAGAATTCAATATATTTATGTGTATCAAATTTACTCAGAACGGTGCATGTAGCAACAATCCCAAATATTCTATAAATTTTATCTTGCACCAGCATTATTCACTAATACATGGCCTGCCTATTGTTTTCCTATGCTATGTTCCCTATCGAACTCTTAATATTGGCATGACATGACGGTTAAATGTTCTCTCGCAACATAGTAGAATGAATCTCCCGAAGTGTTAGTATTGAGACCTGCATGGAAACACTCACATAGGCTACACCACCCTCTGACAAAGTGATCAGCGCATTCGCACACCTTTTAATTAAAAGTTGCGCGATTGAACGAGGTTAAATTCCTTAAGGGAAATCTAGACTGTCCCATGTCAGTCTCAGAAACGATCAGGGCCACACAGTTGGCCGCATATTTTAACCAGCCCAGCCAAACCTTGGCAGGAGTAGGCGATCACTTTGATGACCACTGGCGGGCCCGTTTATGCCCTAGCCGGTCGAACACCACATTACACTCCCAACGCCCGTCAAACGCCGGTCCGAAGAAGGATGGCCGCGTTGCTATGGGAAAGGCTCGAATGAGCAAGACTGTTCAAGGCAGTCTTAAAACCATCACGACCGTCCAACTTCTCCAGCCTAGTTGGACGGATCAGATCATCCCGCGAATGATCAGCGAAGCGCTAACACATATGCTGGCAGGCCCACTTCTCCCCTACCTGATCGGTTTTCTCACGGAAAAGCCATGGAGCAATGAAACATTTGCTCAAAACATGGCTGGCGTGATGATTTAAAGGGTCGTCGAAATTCTACTAGTGTCTTAAATTGATTACAACCATCCAACTTAGCCAGCGTATTTGGATGTCTTAGATAACACCTAGGACCATCAGGAAGGTGCAATTATGTTCACCGTTAGCCCAACGTGGGCCCCACACTATCAGTCTTCCCAAAGGAGAAGCACAGCTCACCAAATCGTTTGGCTAAAGTCACGAGTGCGTGACTGTTTCAAAACCCTAATTAGGGTTTGCGACAATGCACATCTGTCGTAGTTAGATCACGTCCATCCATCTTCGCCAGCCTAAACGGAGGATGTAAATATAGAGTCAAGAAGTCCCAAGGATGTTGACGTGATCATTATGGGCCCACCTGTGCGTGTAACCGGCCGGCTTCGGCAGACTATGGCCGGGCACCTCGAAACGCGCGCCCAAAGATGGCATGTCGCGCGACCTTTAATCCTTTGCGGCAATGGAAATCTGTCGCAAATCGATCACGGCCACCCATCTTTGCCGGTCAAATCCGAGTGGCCTAGATCGAACCTTCATGGGACCGAGAGGTGTAGACATGCATATGAATGGGCCATCTCCACGCATGACCGGTCGGTCCCACCAAAACCAGCGCCCATGCTTGAATTCGATTAATCCAAAGAGGGGATGTTGCGCACCTCCTTAAAACCCTAAAATCCATCAACGACAGCAAACATGCGTCGTAAATCATCTCGTCCGTCCAACTTTGCCAGCTTGGACGAGCGTCTTAGATTTAAAGTTAGGCGACCAATGAAGCGTCTCAGTGATCACCGTCCGCCACTCTACCACAATGAGGGATTGACCAGATGGTGGCCTGCCCATGGGGCCTCCAAACGATCACTCAAAGATGGTTTGACATGCTACCGTTTTAAGATGCTTAATCCGCGACTTATTCAGTTAAGCTTTAAAACATCGATGCTTCATGCATATTGATTATTTTCGATGCATTACATGCATCAAGCGTACACGATATTTTATGAATATCAATTCTTCAAATAATTTAGTTATTTAACTTAGTAGAACCGTATGCTATTTCTTGCGATGGGTCCCACTACTCGATCCGCTCATTCGAGACATCAAACATGTCACAAACTGGGGGATACTTACTGGGGTATTGGTCTGGAGGTTTACAGCGTGCAGCATGCAACACGCCATTACAAGAACGAGTCAGGAAAAGGTGGACGGTTAACAATGATGAGGGAATTGGACAAAGATGTGATCGTGTGACAATCACTATCCGTACACGACCCTACTACTCCATCACTTCACCTCCTCCACTTCCTACGATATGAGGGTTGTGCTCAATGAGTTGTATAAATAGGTCCTTCACCTATTTCCCACACAGACAAAAAAAACCAAGTGTTGTCATCAGTATCCAGAAAACACCCGTAACTGATCGTTTACATTGTGCAAGCCAGTTCAACATTCTGATACAAGTCATAAATAACCAACACCTTCATAATCTCAACACCTTCTTCGCTTCCCTCCCTAAGATCAACCCCATCTCCTTCACTTTGTGACCGAAGTAAGTCTGGAACGACCATTTCTTGGTTTAGGAAAGAATTGTACAGATTGATCTCTCGATTCAAAAGTACCCCCGTGCAGTGCGTTTGTTTAGGGTTTAGATTCGTTTATCATCCACACACACCCAAATTTACCAAAAACCGCAGAAACAGTTTTCACCCTCAAACAATTGGCGACCACAGTGGGAGATTAATCTCTCGCTTGTGAAGTCAATTTCTTCAATCCCAATCCCATTTGGATGATTTCAAAATGGTTGGTCTTAGGACTCCCCCACCAATTTCAAATCCCGGTCGAAGTTCCTCTAATGAAGATACCTCTCTTCCCAAAGGTGTATCCGATGGTGTAACCGGAAGAATCCCAACATTGATCGAGTTAGCACGGGTGCAAGAAATTCACACGAAGAACATGGACCTGATCAAAGAAACAATAAACGGCATACTCGATCTCCTCATCAAGATGACATCAGATATGAGCGGTTCTCCTGTCATGGAGATTTCTACACTGGGAACTTATCCTCGCAACGATCCTCCTCAAGTCAATAGTTTCACTATGAACCAGAGGCCGGTGGATCAGGAACTGGCTTTTCTAGTGGAAAGTTTATGCGAACTTTTACACCTCTCGAAGAATCAGCGTGCGGAGACGTTTGCTGCAATCAACCAGATAGCCTTGGACGTGCATTTAAATCCTTTGCGTCCAGAAGCCTCAAAAACACCAGAGACGTCTGTGAATAATGTTACATTTACAGAAGAATACATGATGGCGGAAGAAGGTCACAACCGAGCCCTATACATTACTGCACGCATCAAGGATTCAGAGTTCAAGAGGGCCCTCATCGACACGGGAGCATCTTCGAATGTGATTACTCTCAAGACACTCAGGACAGCCAAGGTTCGCCCAAGAAAGATCGTGCGACAACCTACCACGATGACAGACTTTGAAGGAAACCAAACCAACACGTACGGGTATGTCAATCTGAATTTATCTGTAGGGCCCGTCCAATCAAAGGTGAAATTAGAAGTCATAGAAAAGGATCCGTACTACCATATGATACTGGGGAGACCATGGCTTCATGACAATAGGATCGTCCCCTCGACGTATCACCAATGCCTGAAGACTATGCTGAATAAAGAAGTCGTTCATATTCCTGCATCATTGTCTCCTTACACACCAATATGTGGAGTGGAATTATTTGAACCAAGAGAAGCTCTGCGCGAATAATTAGACAAAGTCCATTGCATCCCACTCCCCACGTGGGAATCAATCCAGGAGGAGGACCGACTTGCATCATTGAACGCTAAGCCCCATGATGCATCTTTGCTGACAAGGCGTTCCAATTTTTCTTCATCATGTGAAGCCGCGACCCACGCTCACACTAAGAGGGGACGAACTTTTGTGGCAAGCCGTGACCATAAATGGGAAACCGTGTACTGACGCCGCTGTTAGCAATTAGCAGGGGAAACTGTTACCCAGTCTCTCCGCCCAACGGAATGCTACAACAACGACGAGCCACAAGAATAAGTACTATATGCTCCACGACAGCTGCAAGATGGCACCAACTCCACAACTGATGAGCTCGAAATCGTTAACATCGGGAATAAGAAATCTCCTAGGCCTATCTCCGTCAGCTCAACCTTGTGTACGGATGAACGCACGAAGCTCGTGGAAATTCTCGAATAGTACCAAGAAATATTCGCTTGGACGTATGAAGAAATGCCCGGTTTAGATAAAAAATTGGTCACCCATCATGTACATGTCATACCTGGATCCAAGCCGGTTAAACAGTCTCCGAGGCCGTTCAGACACGAGAAAAATGGACAGATCATGTGATGCGTGGATTTCAGAGACTTGAACAGATGCTTCCCCAAAGATGACTTTCCTCTACCTAACATCGACATGTTAGTGGATGCCACCAGCGGACACGGCGTGTTCTCCTTCATGGATGGATATAGCGGCTACAATCATATAAGGATGTATGAGCATGACGCGAGTAAGACAGCTTTTCGAACTCCTCTCAGAAATTTTTATATTGTAATGCCATTCGGTTTAAAGAATGCTGGTGCGACGTATGAACGCGCTATGAAGGCAATCTTCCACGACATTATGCATAAGAAAGTTGAAGACTACGTGGATGATATAGTAGTCAAATCAAAAGCTCAGGAAACCCGCACAGGAGTCTTACGACAAGTGTTCGAGTGTCGTGGATACAAGTTGAAGATGAATCCTTTGAAATGCGCTTTCAGCGTTTCTTCAGGCAAATTTCTGGGATTCCAGGTGACTGCTGAGGGAATCAAAGTGGACCCATCCAACACCCAAGCTATCCTCACGATGCTGCCTCCGCGAACTGTGAAGGAACTCCAAAGCTTCATGGGCAAGAAAGCGTTTCGGAAGATTCAACGAATATTGTCATCTCCAAATCATCATAAAGGGTTCGGCTCTTATGTAAGCCCGGACGAGAGCGAGCCCGAGACATCTTCAGATCTACTGGAGCCGACACCTCAAAGGAGAAGCCTCAAGAAGATAGCGATGTCCGCAACATCAATGTGAGACGCTTTCAGAATTTCGTCTCCCATAGAAGAAGTAGTTGCGCTACCAAAAGAGATTGCACCTGGGACTTAAGAGGTACATACAGATTCTCCATGAAAAGAGCTTCATCATATTTATAGAGCCTATTAGTTAAATCATTCGCGTGAAGGAACTTCCCTACTCCTCAAAGACACGATCCAAAGATAAAAATGGCAAAGGAGTGTGACTGGGGACTGCTTAGCACTGCCCATCTCAAAGATGCTGAATTTAGAAAGATGCAAGCATGCTATCATCAGGATTCCAAGATGTCCAAAGATGAGGATATACTTAAGAAAGCAGACGTATTGTCAAATACCAGCGAAATTCCTGGACGTCTATGAAACGCAACACATATGTAAAGACGACTTCATGAACCCAGTGTGACAACATCTATCAAATCGAAGGCTCAATGGATATTCGTGGGCATGGGACTGTCTCTCTCTTTTCCGTTCCATGAGGAAACATCAAGGAAGCTATCGGCTCCATCATTAGCTTCTCCGTATAACAATGAGAAAAGATCTACCACTATATGAAGACTTCCAACTTCGTGCCCGTAGCTATCACGCCTCTCCCTGGCAGTCTTTTCCGATCACAGCTGCCAAGAACCGTTGTTGCTCGTTTGTTGATACCTGCCCGAGCTTCACCATGGCAACAACTGCTACTGACAGAGGTAATCCGAACTGCTGCATATTTTATTTTCCCATGGAGAAGTAATAGAGTCACGGAGGCGAGATGGCGATATCGTTATGGTAAACCCACCGACCCTACAAGATAGAACCATATAAATCACGCTTGGGGACTGAGGCTCAGCATGAAATTCCTTCGCCATCAGTAAAGAACTTCTTCAACACAAGAGAGATGGTCAATCAAGAAGCATGTAATTCGCAAGGGGAAATCAAATTGAAGAAGAAGCCGCTTCAACGCTCTCTCCAACATAAGCCGCTTCAACGCTCTCTCTAACAGAAGATACTTTAACGCTCTCTCCTGAAGAAGCCGATCCAACGCAAAAGAAGGCATTTCAACGCTCTCTCCAGAAGAAGGCATTTCAACGCTCTCTCCAGAAGAAGGCGTTTCAACTCTCTCTCCAGAAAAAGACGTTTCAGCTCTCTCTCTCTCCATAAAAAGGCGTTTCAGCTCTCTCTCTCTAGAAGAAGGCGTTTCAGCACTTCAACGCTCTCCAGAGGAAGCTGCTTCAACGCTCTCTTCGGGACCCGCTTCGACGTTTGCTCCATAAGATGCTTCAACGCTCTCTCCGGGACCCGCTTCGACATTCGCTTCAGAAGCTGCTTCAACACGCTCTCCGGAACCGATTCAACATCCTCTTGAGCCGCTTCAACACGCTTTCCGGAAGCTACATCAACGTTCTCTTTGAGAGTTGCTTCAACATCTTTTTCAGAATTGCTTCAGTAGACTTTTAAGGATATTACTCATGATAGGGATCGTCCTCAGAAGAGTCGAGGATTACAACATCGTCATGAATAGTTTGATAATCCAACCAACCACATGCCTAATCTACCTGGGGACAACCGACATCATGCTAGGGGAAATCTCACCGGGACGCCTCTTGAACGTGACATTCTCCAAGGACAGGACGACCCATCTCTCCTGGTAACATCTAACTTTGTCTCATAAGTTTTGTCTTTAGTTGTCACCATCTAATGCCTACCCCACAATAGTGCAACCATTATGTGCTAGGCAGGGGACTTAATGTTGATGGTGGATTTTAGTTCAGGGATAAAATTGTAAAAGTCTATCTACCTGACCCGATATCGAAAATAATAGACCTTGATATGTCCATATTCCGCAAAGAATTTGAAGAATATATCAAAATCTGATGAGCGCCTATGACGCTCCTCATATTGTATTAAAACTCAAGCTCCTAGATGAATTGTTCACTAGTATAGAGCCTAACGAGTATTTAAGCTCCTAGTTGCATTATTCACTAATGAAATGGAGCCATTTAAAAGTGTTGAGTGCCTAAGCCTCTTCGCTCATATATGTATTGAGAATTTCAATATATTTATGTGTATAAAATTTACTCAGAATGGTGCATGTAGCAACAATCCCAAATATTCTATAAATTTTATCTTGCACCAGTGATGATATTTTTTCAATGATGTGTAGTAATAAGTTCGTTGAGACTTGTGAAAGAAAAAGATTTTAGACTTATAAAACTTAAAAATAGAAAAATTATTGCAAAATTGATTTCAAGATATTAAAAGTAACCAAGACACTAGATTCCACTATTACACATGATGATTGGTACCAAATATGTTTCAAAACTCTAACTATCCTTTAAGTCCTTTATTTCTTAATTCACACATAATCAAACATATTCCCAAATATTAATTGTATTCCCAAAGATAGACTATCAATCAATTAAACAAAGTATAATCTATCAAATTGAAACGCCAGTAATTAAGAAAATTATGTGAACATTTAGAACTCCGCAAAAGCGGTGATTGAATGAATTATAAATTATAAATTAGAGAAAATAAAATTGTTACCAATAATTCATGCATAGATAGCTTCATCCATTGCCTTGGTTGCGCGATAATTAGCTCATCATCATGGAAACACGCTCAAAATTCATTTTTATTGATAAAACAGTGGTTTTCTTTTCTCTCCCAAAAACCCTCCCCAAATGTGCTCTCTAGCTCTCTATTTATGCACACAAATACACATCACTCAAATATATTCTTCCATAACTCCAAAATCTTCGTCTTTTTAATTAAAAATATCTTCAGAATTTTTCCTTCTCTTTATTCTATATATTTCTTTACTAAACCCATATCTTCTTTAATTCGCAGAATAAAATCCAAGATAAAATCTTCTAAGGATATCTTTCTTGTTTAATACAAGATAACTTCCTTTTTCTTCAAAACTTCATGTTTATAAGGCAAGAAGATATTCTTATCTTAAAGATAATAAATCCTTTACTGTTGAAACCAAATTTCCCGCCGATTTTTTCTTTTCAAATCAAGGAAGAAGATGGAGGCCCCTTAACCAGCAATGGGGTGCGATTAGCAGTTGGTTCCCTAGGGTGCCCCTTATCAGTTAGGTGCCCCTTATCCAAAACTGAGAGTCCGAATAACATGTGTCCTCCGGGTTCCTATACCAACTTTTCGAGCCGAATTTTCCAAAAATACCTACAAACACATAAAACACCATAATAAGTAGAAAATCGAGTACCAACAATACTGAAAATTGAGGACAATTTGGTCACAAAAATGTGTCTATCAAATACCCCCAAACTTATTATTTGCTAGTCCTCGAGCAAATCTAATCTAGAAAAATAAAAATGACTACACTTAGCACGTGCAACAAGCCGTTAAACCGCTAGGTGGCCCTAGCGGCGGAGTGTTGTCTCCGGAGGGTTTACCAGAGGTGTACTCACAAAACCTTTACTCCAGACCCTAGATATCTATGCAGAACCTTGGAAGGCACTAAAGAATCTCCTTGGTTGGCATACAATCATTGACTATAGGAGGAAGTACCCTGATGCGAAATTCCAATTGTTGTACACGAGTTTGCACTCAGCATACTAAATTCATATATAAGTGACAGAGCTCTACTCAGATAGTTTCTAGACATCATAAACGGAGTCAACCAATCACATGGAAATATTAAGAGGATGGATAAAGAGAAAAATAGATGGTTCAAAGTGAACGGTGTTTCCCATATCTTTCTGAAGGCCTCTGCCAAGATGAACCTATCCTAATGGACTGAGATACCGGTCTGACTAATATCAACACAACTGGCATATACAAGGGGACCAGTGGTCGATAAACCTAACTCTAGGTCAACACAACTGGCATATACAAGGGCACCAGTGGTTGACTTTATTGATTTTATTCCGGTTGGTCTGATGGTCTGGTCTCAAACTTTTTTATTTATTTATTTATTTATTATTTTTTATATATTTTTTTTAGGTATCTCAATCACCCTATTTCACCCTAGCAAATCACTTAAGAAATAAAAAGAGAAGGGATTAGGATTCAACGAGTTATGGCGAAACTATCATGTGTTTTTTTTTAATTCTAACACCTGAGCTATGTGCTTTTATGAATAGACTCTTTAGATGTTTCCATCTAATCAGATTGGTTCCTCAACTCCCACAATCAAGATGTTCCCATCCACTTAGATTGGTTAGTGCCAACCTTAATAAGCATAAATTTCTAGGCTCTGGAGTTTATTTATTGCAACTAAAAGCTAACAAAAAGTTTCTTCCCCACCCCCAAACTTAAATCTAACATTGTCCTCAATGTTTCTAATGAAAGATCAATACCAAAAAGTAAGGTAACATGAGGAATCAGTAAAGAGAGAAGTCGGAAAGATAGTACCTGGGTGAAGAGAGAATCAAAAACTAATATACAACATACAATTGCCTCGATGGTCAATCAAGGGTAAACAGGGTCCTCCAGAGGGACCTTCTCAACATCACCTGTAGGAAAGGGATCTAAAAAGGGTTTCAATCTCTGACCGTTAACCTTCGAAGAACTACTACCATATGGTGTCTCGATCTCAACAGCTCCATGAGGAAAGACAGTGCGAATAATAAAAGGACCCGTCCACCGAGAATGTAACTTCCCAGGGAAAAGATCCAAGCGGGTATCATACAGAAGAACTTTTTGACCTGGAGAAAATGACTTTCTTAAGATATTTCTATCATGCACAAGTTTCATTTTGTTATTATACTCCTTAGCACTATCGTATGCATCTCTACGAATCTATTCCAACTCATTGAGCTGGAGTTTCCTATGGGCTCCTGCATTGTCGAGTGAAAAATTTAGCTTCTTAACAGCCCAATAAGCTCTATGTTCTAACTCAACAGGTAAGTGACATACCTTGCCATAAACAAGCCGATAAGGCGACATTCCAATGGGGGTCTTAAACGTAGTACGGTAAGCCCATAAGTTACCAAAAGAATTAGGAAACGGATTCATAAAGTCAATACCCCACACATCAAAGACCTCAAGAACTAAAATAGGGTTCAAGGGAATCATGTTCCTACGGGAAATGCTTCCTAATTTCTGGTAACGCTCACAAGTAACACAGTGACTATGGGAGTCTTTAAACAATGAAGGCCAATAGAATCCACACTGAAATATCTTAGCAGCCGTATTCTTAGCACTAAAGTGACCCCCACAAGCATGATCATGACAAAAGGAAATAATACTGGACTGGTCACTCTCAGGTATACATCTCCTAATAATCTGGTCTGGACAATACTTAAACAAATAAGGATCATCCCAAAAGAAGTGCTTCACCTCGGCTAAAAACCTAGAACGATCTTGTTTACCCTAATGTTGGGGCATTCGACCAGTAACAAGATAATTCACTATATTCGCATACCAAGGTGCTTGGGTAACAAGGAACAGTTGTTCATCAGGAAAACTATCCCTAACAGGAGGAGAATCATTAAGGGTATCCACAACAAGCCTAGAAAAGTGGCCTGCTACTACATTTTCTGCACCTTTTTTATCTCTAATGTCTAAGGAAAATTCCTGCAACAATAGGATCCATCTAACCAATCTAGGTTTAGTATCCTTCTTGGAAAGAAGATACTTCAAAGCAGCATGATCAGTAAAGATTATGACCTTAGAACCTAAGAGGTAGGATCTAAACTTGTCTAAGGCAAACACAATAGCTAATAGTTCCTTCTCCGTAGTGCTATAGTTCAACTGGGCATCATTCAGAGTTTTGCTAGCATAGTAAATCACATGAAGTAACTTATTTTCTCGCTGACCTAGCACAACATCAATAGCATAATCTGAAGCATCACACATGATCTCAAAAGGTAGGTTCCAGTTGGGTGCCTGGACTATGGGGGCGGTAGTGAGTAAATTATTAAGCTTCTCAAAAGCCTCTAAACAAGCATCATCAAAGACAAACTTAACGTCTTTTGCAAGCAAATTGCAAAAAGGTCTAGAAATTAAGCTAAAATCCTTAATGAATCGACGATAAAACCATGCATGCCCTAAGAATGACCTAATATCTCTTACGGTTTTTGGGACCTGTAAAGTTTTAATGAGGTCAACTTTTCCTCTATCTACCTCTATACCCTTCGAAGATACGATATTCCCTAGAACAATTCCTGAACGAACCATGAAGTGACAATTCTCCCAATTAAGCACTAAATTCTTTTCCTTACACCTAGTCAAAACTAATGACAAATGATGCAAGCACTCATTGAAAGAGGAACCAAACACTGAAAAATCATCCAAAAAGACCTCTAAGAACCGTTCTACCATGTCAGAAAATATGCTCAACATACAACGTTGAAAGGTCGCAGGGGCATTACATAGCCCGAAACGGATGCTTCTACGCAAAGGTACCAAAGGGACAGGTAAAAGTGGTTTTCTCTTGGTCTTCTGGGGCAATAACAACCTGATTATAACCGCAGTATCCATCTAAAAAGCAATAATGTCTACGTCCAGCTAATATCTCTAGCATTTGGTCGATGAAGGGAAGGGGAAAGTAGTCCTTCCTAGTGACCTTGTTCAATTTCCTATAGTCAATACAGACATGCCAACCCGTGGTCACCCGGGTTGGGATTAACTCATTGTTATCATTCTGGACTACAGTAATACCAGATTTCTTGGGAACAACCTGAACGGGGATGACCCACTGACTGTCTGAAATGGGGTAGATAATGCTTGCATCTAACAGCTTAAGAACCTCGGTTCAAACTACTTCTTTCATATTAGGGTTCAGTCGACGCTACATATCCCTAGAAGGTTTGGTGTCACTCTCTAAATAGATCTGATGCATACAATCAGTAGGACTTATACCCTTAATGTCTTCTATGGTCCACCTTAAAGCTTCCTTGTTATTATGAAGGACAGTCACTAGCCTACTTTCCTAATCACTATCCAAGTCGGATGCTATAATCGCAGGTAAAGTTTCAGATGGGTCTAAAAACACATACTTCAGGGAATTTGGTTATGGTTTAAGGTCCAACTTAGGAGGCTTTTCTAATGAAGGAACTAGGATAGACTCAGAAACGGGTAAAGGTTCGAACTTAGGTTTCCAGCCATTACTAGTGTCTATCAAAAGGGTTGATCTAACAAAACATTCACCTCATTAATCACATCCTCATCATCAAAATCAATCCCAAAGTGGGCTAGGCATTTCTCTAATGGATCTTCTAACAAAGTGTTTGGTAATGACTCCTCGACTAATGTTCTTATCATGTTCACCTCTTCTATGTTCGAGTCATCTAGTTCAGAGGGTAGCTTACTAATATTAAAAAGGTTCAGCTCAATAGTCATATTACCAAAAGACAAATTCATAATACCATTTCGACAGTTAATGATCGCATTGGATGTAGCTAAAAACGACGACCTAAAATCACTGGTATTTGGTTCTCTAGGTCAGGGATAGGTTGGGTATCTAGGATAAAAAAATCCGCTGGATAAATAAACTTGTCGACCTCAATAAGAACGTCCTCGATCACACCACGAGGAATTTTAACGGACCTATCAGCTAACTGAAGTGTCATCTGGGTAGGTTTCATCTCACCAAGTCCCAGCTTAAGGTACACATGGTATGGCAGTAAGTTCACACTGGCTCCTAAGTCAAGCAAAGCTTTCTCGACATGGTATTTACCTATTGTGCAAGAAATAGTAGGGGAACCTGGGTCTTTATACTTAGGAGTAGTGGTATTCTGAATAATAGAACTCACATGACTAGCTGATAGACGCATTTATATGTCTAATTTTTCCTCAATGTTCCGTATTGTTAGTACTCGATTTCGTACTTATTATGGTGTTTTGTGTGTTTGTAGGTATTTTTTTGGAAATAAATATTGTTGGAAAATTCGGCTCAAAAAGTTGCTCAGAGCACCCCCGGAGGACAATTGTTATTTGGACTCTCATTATTGGTTAAGGGGAACCTCAATTGGACACCTGCTATTCGCACCCCAGTTCAGGATAGGGGGTCACCCCTTCTTCTTCAGTTGAAAACGTGTTGTGGCGAGAAATATTGGCAGTGAAGAACATAATTTTGGTTCGATTTCTAGACATCTTAGGAAGAGATTCAATGGTTGTTATTCATGGGGATGACTTTATGGAGCGTAACGGACATGATATGATTGATATTTTCGTTTAAAGTTGGTTACAATCTCGTGTAAAAGAAAACATAGGAGTGAACAAAACACGGTTTTTCTGGTGGATGTGGCGTGAAGATATCAGCCCTGCACGGGTATACAGCCTTGTAAACATATTTTGGAGCGTGTAAGGAGTGCGTTTGGATCAAATCAAGGTTCGGAAGTTAAAAAAAAGTAAGAAAATATTCCCGAGAATATTTTCCTTAATGCCGAGTAATGAAGAATCATTCGCAGTTATGAAGGAGATTTCTTGTGCATGACAGGATATAAAAGGTGTAGAGGATCAGTAGAGCGGACAAAGAGAGTTTGGGAGAGGCGGAAAGCAACAACAGAAGAGAAAAATCGAGTTGCAGGAAAGTCCATTTCTGCTGCTGCTGAAGAACACGAAGAACAAAATACCACCAGAGGCAGTCGTTCATGCTACAGTGACAACGACAGTTTTCTGTGGGTCGTAGTGTTTAAAATACTAATGCACTTCATATTTATCGTTCTTTGTAACAGTGTTTGCAACAATTATATACGTTGCAAACACCCGATTTTTATCATTTTCTCCATTTCATCATTTGTAAATGCTTTGAGCAGTGAAATCAACTTTTGAGTGTGTTTCCAACATGATGAGAGGCTAATTCTCCCATAACAAGGCAATGAGGAAGCTTTACGCATGAATAATTGGTAACTATTTTATTTTCTCTAAATTATAATTTATAATTCACTCAATCACTGCTTTTGCCGAGCTTTAAATTGTTTGCGTAATTTTCTTAATTAGTTGTGATTCAATCTGATAGGTTATACTTTGTTTAGTCAATTGATAATCTATGCTTAGGGAATACAATTGATATTTGAGAATATGCCTGATTATTTTTGAGTTAAGAAATAAGGGACTTAAAAGATAATTAGAGTTTTGGGTTATTTACCATATTCATTCATGTGTAATAGTGGAATCAGAGTCTTGGTTATTTTTAATATCTTGAAATCAATTTTGAATTAAGTTTTCTTTGTTTCTAAGTTTTATAAGTCTAAAATCTATTGCTTTCACAAGTCTTGAACGAATCATCTTACTACAACAACATTGAAAACACATCAATTTTTGGCACCGCCGACGCGGACTTGTCTTTAGGCTAGAGTTTTTAGATTTTTTTTTTTTTTAGGTTTTTATTTTATTTTTTCTTCTTTACGTTTTTGGGTTTTTGTCTTTTCCTTTCAGATTTCGGAATTTGGAGCGAAAGAAAATTTTGCCAAAGCTTTTGGTGAAGACTTAAAGACTTGGAGTAAAAGGCAAAGCGAAAGGAGGGAAAGAAGAAGATTTTTTTTTTATTTTAAAAAAAAAGAGAGACATTTTTATTTTTGTAGATTTTTTTTTTAGACTTTCTTTTTCTTTTGCACTTTATATTTTTGGACTTTGGACTTTAAATTTTGGGACATTATTTTTAAACCCTGCGGAAGGGTAGTTTAAATATAATCTGTTTGCAGAGAAGGACGGTGATTACGATATCACCTAGGCCCCTCGGGTTCGTAAATGACATAGGAGTCGTTTCCCGAGTCGACTACAAAGGTTCATTCCCCGTCTGGTACGGGAGGTGAGTTTGTTGAAACACTCGCGAATCCCCTGTCAGCGAGTTACTGTCTTCCTTCGTATGCATATATGTTGAAGACTTGAAAACGGCTGCTTTAATTTCCTAGTAAAGGGCAAGGACTGGCCATACAAGATAAGGGTTCGGATTTCATCACCGTTCTCTTCTTGCCCGCCTTAGGAAAACGACACCAAACGCGAACCTAAGCCTAAAATTTTGACTAGATAGAGACCGATAGGGTAACAAACTTAATAGGAAAGTCATTCGAAAAATATTGGTTACTCTTTTAAGCATACTTCGAAGTTCTTGACGGTTTCTGTAAGTTGAATGCGTGACTGCGCCGCCTTGTAATACAGGTGAGGCCTTGGGTATCAAAGCTTTGCATAGAACATACCTTCCTTTTTAGGACTTTTCTTTTTAATTTTCTTTTTCTAGTGTATGCCCGAAGTTTTTAAACGGCCTTGGAAAAGAAACACTCTAGGTCGTTTGATTAGTGACAAACCTAGTAGTTCTTCTTGTGAAGGCGGGGAGCTCGAAGACTCTTATTTTGACAGCCCCGTTTTTGGAAACTTCAGTTTTGAGAATCTGTCTCTTCGTGAGGAAAGTACCCCTAGTCCTTTGGTAGTGCCAGAAATGGCAACTTTGAAAGCTTTGCTAAACCCAACTAGGACCTCTCGTCCGTCTTGTATCAAGTTAGCTGAAACCGAGGAAAATTATGAACTGAAACCTGGGACTTTACAGATGCTCCCAATGTTTTTAGGGAAGGAGAATGAGAACCCCTATTTTCATGTTAGGGAATTTGAGGAAGTTTGTAGTACTCTGAAAATTAAAAACCTAAGTGATGATGCGTTGAAACTTAGATTATTCCCCTTTTCCTTAAAAGATAAAGCCAAATCTTGGCTGTATAGTTTGGAATCTGAGTCAATTGAAATCTATGACCAACTTACTTCTGCCTTTATACATAAGTTTTTCCCAAGGCATAAAACATCGTCTATTAGGACACAAATATGTACTTTTGCCCAACAAGAGGGAGAATCTTTATATAGGTACTTAGAAAGGTTCAATGACTTGATATCTCAATGTCCTCATCATGGTTTGGAGAAGGTTAGGTTAGTTCAGATCCTCTATGAGGGTTTAGATTATTCAACAACAACCATGGTTGAGTCCTTACGCACAGGTGGGTTTGAGAATAAAACTGTTGATGAAGCGATGACATTTTTGAATGAAATCTCCGATAAGACCCAACAATGGGAAAATAGTAGGGAACCCCAGAAAATAATTCTTCTAAGTAGAGGAAATGTTAATAGGGTAGAAGGATCTTATGAGTCAGATGCCAAAATAGCAGCTATAGCCAAAAGGTTAGAAGCCTTAGAATTAGGTTATTCTAGTGGTAGTAGTGGAAGAAATGAGCCTTTTTGGGAAGGCCATGCTGTTGAAGAGCAAGCCAATGATCTTTATAACAACACTAGGTTTGATAACCGACAAAAGTTTGACCCATATTCAGAAACCTATAACCCTGGCTGGAGAAACCATCCAAACCTTTCTTGGTCCAAGGGCCAGAATCAAGGTCAGTCTAGTAATGCTCAGGTTCTCCTAGGTTTTGGCTATACTAGGAATCCTTTAGCTCCGACACAGTTTCAGAACCCTTCAGATAAGAAGATTATGAGTTTAGAAGAGTCTCTTGCTGTGTTAACTCGTAACACTGTGCAGTTTCAGCAATCTGTTGCTCAAGGTTTAGAAGAAAATAAGAGAATAGGTCAGGCTAACTCTCAGGCTATTTCCGAGTTGAAAACCCAGGTTAGTCAGATAATGAGTCTTTAAGAGAAAGAGGTAAGTTTCCTAGTCAGAATCAACCCAACTCTAGAGGAATTAATGAAATAGGTGAAAGACCATCTGATCATGTGAATGCTATTAAAACCCTTAGGAGTGGTAGAGTGATAGACAACAAGGTTTCCATGCCTGATAGTGAACATGATGTAGTTCACCCTTCTGAACCAGAAACTGAGGAGACTGATAGAGTCTCTAAAGAGACCAATGAGGGTCATATTGAGCCCGCTTTGTCCCTAGATCCCCATTCCTACAGCTTCTAGTTCCAACTAAGAGGGAGTCCAATTTTAATGATATATTGGAGCTTTTTAAGCAGGTAACTATCAACCTTCCACTACTAGATGCAATTAAGCAGATTCCCTCATATGCCAAGTTTCTCAAGGATATGTGTACGCGAAAGCGAAAACGAAAGCTTAATGTCCAGAAGAAAGCCTTTCTAGCTAGTCAAGTGAGTTCTATTATTCAGAATACCACTACTCCTAAGTATAAAGACCCAGGGTCCCCTACCATTTCTTGCACAATAGGTAAATACCATGTTGAGAAAGCGTTGCTTGACTTAGGAGCTAGTGTGAACTTACTACCATATCATGTGTACCTTAAGCTAGGACTTGGTGAGATGAAACCTACCCAGATGACACTTCAGTTAGCTGATAGGTCCGTTAAAATTCCTCGTGGTGTGATCGAGGATGTTCTCATGGAGGTTGACAAGTTTATTTATCCAGTGGATTTTGTTATCCTAGATACCCAACCTGTCCCTGATCTAGAGAACCAGATATCGGTAATTTTAGGTCGCCCGTTTTTAGCTACATCCAATGCGATCATTAACTGTCGTAATGGTATTATGAAATTGTCTTTTGGTAATATGACTATTGACTGAACATTTTTAATATTAGTAATCTACCCTCTGAACTAGATGACTCGAACATAGAAGAGGTGAACATGATATGAACATTAGTCGAGGAGTCATTACCAAACACTTTGTTAGAAGATCCATTAGATAAATGCCTATCTCACTTTGGGATTGATTTTCATGATGATAATGTGATTAATGAGGTGAATGCTTTGTTAGATTCAACCCCTTTGTTAGATAATAGTAATGGATGGAAACCTAAGTTCGAATCACTACCAGTTTCTAAGTCTACCCTAGTTCCTTCATTAGAAGAGCCTCCTAAGTAGGACCTAAAACCATTGCCAGATTCCCTGAAATATATGTTTTTAGGCCCGTCTGAGACTTTACCTGTGATTATTTCTTCCGTCTTGTATAGTGACCAGGAAAGTAGGATAGTAACCGTCCTTCAAAACAACAAGGAAGCTTTAGGGTGGACCATAGCTGACATTAAGGGTATAAGTCCCACTGTTTGTATGCATCAGATCTATTTAGAGAGTGATACCAAACCTTCTAGGGAGATGCAACGTCGACTAAAACCTAATATGAAAGAGGTAGTTCGAAACGAGGTCCTTAAGTTGTTAGATGCGGGCATTATCTACCCCATTTCAGACAGTAAGTGGATCAGCCCCGTTCAGGTTGTTCCCAAGAAATCCGGTATTACTGTAGTCCATAATGATAACAATGAGTTAATCCCGACCCGAGTGACCACGGGTTGGCGTGTTTGTATTGGCTATAGGAAATTGAACAAGGTCACTAGGAAAGACCACTTTCCCCTTCCCTTCATCGAATAGATGCTAGAGAGATTAGCTGGACATAGTCACTCGCTTTTTAGATGGCTACTCTGGATATAATCAGATCGTTATTGCCCCAGAAGACCAGGAGAAAACCACTTTTACCTGTCCCTTTGGTACCTTTGCGTATAGACGCATGCTTTTCGGGCTTTGTAATGCCCCTGCGACTTTTCAGCGTTGCATGATGAGCATATTTTCTGACATGGTAGAACAATTCTTAGAGGTCTTTATGGATGATTTTTCAGTGTTTGGTTCTTCTTTCGATGAGTGCTTGCATCATTTGTCACTAGTATTGACTAGGTGTAAGGAAAATAATTTAGTGCTTAATTAGGAGAAATGTCACTTTATGGTTCGTTCAAGAATTGTTTTAGGGCATATCGTATCTTCTAAGAGTATAGAGGTAGATAAAGTCAAAGTTGACCTTATTAAGACTTTACAGATCCCAAAAACCGTAAGAGATAGTAAGTCAATCTTAGGATATGCAGGTTTTTATCATCGATTCATTAAGGATTTTAGCCTAATTTCTAGACCTCTTTGAAATTTGCTTGCAAAAGATGTTAAGTTTGTCTTTGATGATGCTTGTTTAGAGGCTTTTGAGAAGCTTAAGAATTTACTCACTACCGCCCCATAGTCCAGGAACCCAACTGGAATCTACCCTTTGAGATCATGTGTGATACTTCAGATTATGCTATTGGTGTTGTGCTAGGTCAGCGAGAAAACAAATTACTTCATGTGATTTACTAAGCTAACAAAACTCTGAATGATGCCCATTTGAACTACACCACTACCGAGAAGGAACTGTTAGACATCGTGTTTGCCTTAGACAAGTTTAGACCCTATCTCTTAGGTTCTAAGATCATCATATATACTGATCATGCTGCTTTGAAATATCTTTTGTCTAAGAAGGATACAAAACCTAGATTGATTAGGTGGATCCTTTTGTTGCAAGAGTTTTCTCCAGACATTAGAGACATAAAGGGTGCCGAAAATGTTGTAGCAGACCACTTGTCTAGGCTAGTTGTTAGTTCCCCTGATGATTCCCTTTCCTATAAGGGATAACTTTCCTGATGAACAATTATTCTTTGTTACCCAATTACCTTGGTATGCGAATATAGTGAACTATCTTGTTACTGGTCGAATACCCCAACATTGGGGTAAACAAGATCGTTCTAGGTTTTTACATGAGGTTAAGAACTTCTTTTGGGATGATCCTTATTTGTTTAAGTATTGTCCACACCAGATTATTAGGAGATGTATACCTGAGAGTGACCAGTCCAGTATTATTTCCTTTTGTCATGATCATGCTTGTGGGGGTCACTTTAGTGCTAAGAAAACTGCTGCTAAGATATTTCAGTTTGGATTCTATTGGCCTTCGTTGTTTAAATACTCCCACAGTTACTGTGTGACTTGTGAACGTTGCCAGAAATTAGGAACCATTTCCCGTAGGAACACGATGCCCTTGAACCCTATTTTAGTGGTGGAGGTCTTTGACGTGTGGGGTATTGACTTTATGGGTCCGTTTCCTAATTCTTTTGGTAACTTATACATCCTTGTCGCTGTATACTATGTCTCTAAGTGGATTGAGGCGGCTGCGTGTAAAACCAATATACTCACACGTTTTGCTACACCGCGAGCTATAATTAGTGATGGAGGGTCGCACTTTTGTAATGGACCTTTTAGGATTTTGATGAAAAAATATGGTATTACACATAAGGTAGCTACCCCATATCATCCACAGACTAGTGGTCCGGTAGAAGCTTCCAATAGGGAGATAAAACGTATATTAGAGAAAACAGTTAATCCTAATCGGAAAGACTGGTCGTCTAGGCTTACTGATGCCTTATGGGCTTACCGTACTGCGTTTAAGACCCCCATTGGAATGTCTCCTTATCGGATTGTTTATGGCAAGGCATGTCACTTACCTGTTGAGTTAGAACATAGAGCTTATTGGGTTGTTAAGCAGCTAAATTTGTCACTCGACAAGGCAGGAGCCCATAGGAAACTCCATCTCAATGAGTTGGAAGAGATTCGTAGAGATGCATACGATAGTGCTAAGGAGTATAAGAACAAAATGAAACTTGTGCATGATAGAAATATCTTAAGAAATTCATTTTCTCCAGGTCAAAAAGTTCTTCTATATGATATCCTCTTGCATCTTTTCCCTGGGAAGTTACGTTCTCGATGGACGGGTCCTTTTATTGTTCGCACTGTCTTTCCTCATGAAGCTGTTGAAATCGAGACACCGGATGTCAGTAGTTCTTCGAAGGTTAACAGTCAGAGCTTGAAACCCTTTTTAGAGCCCTTTCCTACAGGTGATATTGAGGAGGTCCCTCTGGAGGACCCTGTTTACCCTTGATTGACCATCGAGGCGATTGTATGTTGTATATTAGTTTTTGATTTCTCTCTTCACCCAGGTACTATCTTTCCGACTTTTCTCTTTACTAATTCCTCATGTTACTTTACTGTTTGGTATTGCTCTTTCATTAGAAACATTGAGGACAATGTTAGATTTAAGTTTGGGGGTGGGGAAGAAACTTTTTGTTAGCTTTTAGTTGCAATAAATAAACTCCAGAGCCTAGAAATTTATGCTTATTAAGGTTGGAACTAACCAATCTAAGTGGATGGGAACATCTTGGTTGTAGGAGTTGAGGAACCAATCTAATTAGATGGAAACATATAAAGAGTCTATTCATAAAAGCACAGAGCTCAGGTGTTAGAATTAAAAAAAAACATGGTGGTTTCGCCATATCTCGTTGAATCCTAATCCTACTGTTTTTATTTTTTAAGTGATTTGGTGGGGCACACGATTCAAGTTGTTACCATTGCTAGGGTGAAATAGAGTGATTGAGATACACAATTAAAAAAATTTGAGACCAGACCATCAGACCAACCAGAATAAATTCAATAAAGTCGACCACTGGTGCCCTTGTATATGCCAGCTGTGTTGACCTAGAGTTAGATTTATCGACCACTGGTCCCCTTGTATATGCCAGTTGTGTTGATATTAGTCAGACTGGTATCTCAGTCCATTAGGATAGGTTCACCTTGGCAGAGGCCTTCAGACTGATATGGGAAACACCGTTCACTTTTAACCATCTCTTTATCCATCTTCTTAATCTTTCCATGTGATTGGTTGACTCCGGTTATGATGTATAGAAACTATCTGAGTAGAACTCTGTCACTTATATATGAACTTTAGTATGCTGAGTGCAAACTCTTGTTTAGCAATTGGAATTTCGCATCAGGGTACTTCCTCCTGTAGTCAATGAGAGTATACCAACCAAGGAGATTCTTTAGTGCCTTCCAAGGTTCTGCGTAGATAGCTAGGGTCTGGAGTAAAGGTTTTGTGGGTACACCTCTGGTAAACCCTCCGGAGACAACACTCGGCCACTAGGGCCACCTAGTGGTTTAACGGCTTGCTGTACGTGCTAAGTGTAGTCATTTTTATTTTCTAGATTAGATTTGCTCGAGGACTAGCAAATAATAAGTTTGGAGGTATTTGATAGACGCATTTATGTGTCTAATTTTTTCCTCAATGTTCCGTATTGTTAGTACTCGATTTCGTACTTATTATGGTGTTTTGTGTGTTTGTAGGTATTTTTTTGGAAATAAATATTGTTGGAAAATTCGGCTCGAAAAGTTGCTCAGAGCACCCCCGGAGGACAATTGTTATTCGGACTCTCACTATTGGTTAAGGGGCACCTCAGTTGGACACCTGATATTCGCACCCCAGTTCAGGATAGGGGACACCCCTTCTTCTTTAGTTGAAAACGTGTTGTGGCGGGAAATATTGGCAGTGAAGAACATAATTTTGATTCGATTTCTAGACATATTAGGAAGAGATTCAATGGTTGTTATTCATGGGGATGACTTTATGGAGCGTAACATACATGGTATGATTGATATTTTCGGTTAAAGTTGGCTACAATCTCGTGTGGAAGAAAACAGAGGAGTGAACAAAACACGGTTTTTCTGGTGGATGTGGCGTGAAGATATCAGCCCTGCACGGGTATACAGCCTTGTAAACATATTTTGGAGCGTGTAAGGAGTGCGTTTGGATCAAATCAAGGCTCGGAAGTTAAAAAAAAAAAGTAAGAAAATATTCCCGAGAATATTTTCCTTAATGACGAGTAATGAAGAATCATTCGCAGTTATAAAGGAGATTTCTTGTGCATGACAGGCTATAAAAGGTGTAGAGGATCAGTAGAGCGGACAGAGAGAGTTTGGGAGAGGCGGAAAGCAACAACAGAAGAGAAAAATCGAGTTGCAGGAAAGTCCATTTCTTCTGCTGCTGAAGAACACGAAGAACAAAATACCACCAGAGGCAGTCGTTCATGCTACAGTGACAACGACAGTTTTCTGTGGGTCGTAGTGTTTCAAATACTATTTCACTTCATATTTATCGTTCTTTGTAACAGTGTTTGCAATAATTATAAACGTTGCAAACACCCGATTTTTATCATTTTCTCCATTTCATCATTTGTAAACACTTTGAGCAATGAAATCAACTTTTGAGCGTGTTTTCAACATGATGAGAGGCTAATTCTCCCATAACAAGGCAATGAGGAAGCTATTTACGCATGAATAATTGGTAACTATTTTATTTTCTCTAATTTATAATTTATAATTTACTCAATCACTGCTTTTGCAGAGCTTTAAATTGTTTGCGTAATTTTCTTAATTAGTTGTGATTAAATCTGATAGGTTATACTTTGTTTAATCATTGATAATCTATGCTTAGGGAATACAATTGATATTTGAGAATATGCCTGATTATTTGTGAGTTAAGAAATAAGGGACTTAAAAGATAATTAGAGTTTTGGGTTATTTACCATATTCATTCATGTGTAATAGTGGAATCATAGTCTTGGTTATTTTTAATATCTTGAAATCAATTTTGAATTAAGTTTTCTTTGTTTTTAAGTTTTATAAGTCTGAAATCTATTGCTTTCACAAGTCTTGAACGAATCATCTTACTACAACAACATTGAAAACACATCACTAGCTAGGAAGGCTTTCTTATGGACACTAAGTTTTCGCTTTCGCGTACACATATCCTTAAGAAACTTAGCATAAGCGGGAATCTTCTTAATCACATCTAACAATGGGAGGTTTATAGTAACCTGCTTAAAAATCTCCAATATATCATTAAAGTTGGACTCCCTCTTAGTTGGAACTAGCAGCTGGGGGAACGGGGCTCAAGGAACAAAGACGGGCTCAGCAGGACCCTCATTGGTCTCTTTGGAGACTCTATCAGTCTCCTCATTTTCTGGCTCAGAAGGGTGAACTACAACATGTTCACTATCAGGCATGGCAACCTTATTGTCAACTTTCTTTCCACTCCTAAGGGTTGTTATAAAATTCAAATGATTGTACGATTTCTCTCCTTTAGGGTTAGGATCAGTTTGACTAGGGAATCTTCCATCTTCTATTTCACTAAGAAACTTAGATATTTGGCCGACATGAAGTTCTAAGTTAGCAAGAGACTGGGAATTATTCTTAAAATTATGTCTGGTTTCTTCTTGAAAACCACAGTGGTGCTTTCATAACATCTCGTGGTTATTTGCTAACATAGTAAGGGTTTCTTCTAAGGTGGAGATCTTTTTCTCATTATGAAACTGGGGTTGACCTGAAGAGTTCTTAGCATAACCAAAACCTGGGGGAGGCTCTGAATTACTAGACTGTCCTTGATTCTGACCCTTAGACCAAGAAAAATTAGGATGGTTTCTCCAACCAGGGTTGTAAGTCTCTGAGTATGGGTCAAACTTCTGACGGTTCTCAAACCTAGCATTGTTATAGACATCATGGGCTTGCTCTTCACTAACCTGACCTTCCCAAAACGAGTTATTGGGTTCTACTCCACAATTAGACACTTGAGAGGCTCTAAACCCATCATCATGTTCAACAAGAGACCTATGTTTATGATGATTCAATTCCAAAGCCTCTAACCTTCTAGACAAAGCAGCAAACTTAGCATCAGACCCGGAGCTTGTATCTACCACATTGGTGCTACTTCTATTGACCAAGAGTCTTTTGGGGGGTTCAACATAAGACTCCCACTGTTGGGATTTTTCACCGACAGCTCCTAAGAAGGTGAAAGAACCATCAACACTTTTACTAGTGAATTCACCAGCGCACATAGACTCAACCATGGCTTTGGTTGAATAGTCTAAACCATCATAAATAATCTCTACGAGTTTCATCTTATCAAATCCATGGTGAGGACACTGGGATAGGAGATCATTGAATATATCTAAGAAGCTATAAAAAGACTCTCCCTCTTGTTGCACACTAGCACTAATTTTCTGCCTAACAGACGCAGTTTTATGCTTAGGGTAGAATTTCATATAGAAAGCAGCAATAAGTTCCTGCCATGTTTCAATGGATTCAAATGGTAGGTTGTTCAGCCAGGTTTTGGCTTTATCTCTCAAGGAAAAGGGAAACATCTTAAGTTTCAAGACTTCATCAGTAAGGTCTTTTATTCTAATTGTCCCACAAATTTCCTCAAAGTCCCTAATATGAAAATAAGGGTTCTCATCATATTTCCCTAAGAATATAGGGATCATCTGAAGAATACTAGGTTTTATCTCGAAATTAGCCGTAGTGGCTGGCAATTTAATGCACGAAGCTCGGGTGGACCTAGTTGGGAACATGTAATCTTTCAAAGTTTCCATCGCTGGCACAGCTGAAATACTAGGGGTATTTTTCTCACGAAGAGACAGATTCTCAAAACCGAAGTTTCCAAAAACAGGGCTCTCAAAAGAAGAGTCTTCGATCTCCCCGCCTTCACAAGAAGAACTACTAGGTTTATCACTAATCAAACGACCTAGAGTGTTTCTTTTCCAAGCCCTCTCTTTAATAACCTTGGGAATACACTAGAAAACAAAATGAAAAGAAAGAAATCCTAAAACGAAGGGAAGTTCTATGCAAACACAAACAAGGCTGACTCCACCAAAGCAAACCTAAATATTTCTAGCAAACAAAAAGCATGATGGCTCCACTTAGATTGTTTCTAGACCAGCTTCTAATCCTTCGAAAGGGAATTCATTACAATTTAAGCAAACCCCTCTGGAATCAATCCGAGTTTAAGTAAGTTGAATCGAGACGAGGGAAGCTCAATGGAGCTTTGATACCCAAGGCCTCACCGGCGTTACAAGGCGGCGTATTCAACTCACAGAAACCATCATGAACTTTGAAGCATGCTTAAAAGAGTAACCAATATTTTTCGAATGACTTTCCTATTAAGCTTGTTACCCTATAGGTCTCGTTCTAGTCAAATTTTAGGCTTAGGTTCGCATTTGGTTTCGTTTTCCTAAGGCGAGCAAGAAGGAAACTGTGATGAAATTCGAACCCTTATCTTGTATGGCCAGTCCTTGCCCTTTACTAGGAAATTAAAGCAGCCGTTTTCAAATCCTCAGCATATATGCAAACTAAGGAATACAATAACTCGCTGACAGGAGATTCGCGAGTGTTTCGTCAAACTTACCTCCCGTACCAGACGGGGGATGAACCGCTGAAGTCGACTCCTATGCCACAACAAACTAAGGAATACTAGTATAGAGCCTAACGAGTATTTAAGCTCCTAGTTGCATTATTCACTAATGAAATGGAGCCATTTAAAAGTGCTGAGTGCCTAAGCCTCTTCGCTCATATATGTATTGAGAATTTTAATATACTTATGTGTATAAAATTTACTCAGAATGGTGCATGTAGCAACAATCCCAAATATTCTATAAATTTTATCTTGCACCAGTGATGATATTTTTCAATGATGTTGTAGTAATAAGTTCGTTGAGACTTGTGAAAGAAAAAGATTTTAGACTTATAAAACTTAAAAATAGAAAACTTATTGCAAAATTGATTTCAAGATATTAAAAGTAACCAAGACACTAGATTCCACTATTACACATGATGAACGATACCAAATATGTTTCAAAACTCTAACTATCCTTTAAGTCCTTTATTTCTTAATTCACACATAATCAAACATATTCCCAAATATTAATTGTATTCCCTAAGAATAGACTATCAATCAATTAAACAAAGTATAATCTATCAAATTGAATCACAAGTAATTAAGAAAATTATGTGAACATTTAGAACTACGCAAAAGCGGTGACTGAATGAATTATAAATTATAAATTAGAGAAAATAAAATTGTTATCAATCATTCATGCATAGATAGCTTCATCCGTTGCCTTGGTTGCGCGAGAATTTGCTCATCATCATGGAAACACGCCCAAAATTCATTTTTATTTCTCAAAGGGTGTTTACAAAGATGAAATGGGAGAAACAATGATAAAACAATGGTTTTCTTTTCTCTCCCAAAAACCCTCCCCAAATGTGCTCTCTAGCTCTCTATTTATGCACACAAATACACATCACTCAAATATATTCTTCCATAACTCCAAAATCTTCTTCTTTTTAATTAAAAATATCTTCAGAATTTTTCCTTCTCTTTATTCTATATATTTCTTTACTAAACCCATATCTTCTTTAATTCGCAGAACAAAATCCAAGATAAAATATTCTAAGGATATCTTTCTTGTTTAATACAAGATAACTTCCTTTTTCTTCAAAACTTCATGTTTGTAAGGCAAGAAGATATTCTTATCTTAAAGATAATAAATCCTTTATTGTTGAAACCAAATTTCCCGCCAATTTTTTTTTTCAAATCAAGGAAGAAGATGGAGCCCCCTTAACCAGTAATGGGGTGCGATTAGCAGTTGGTTCCCTGTGGTGCCCCTTATCAGTTAGGTGTCCCTTATCCAAAACTGAGAGTCCGAATAACATGTGTCCTCCCGGTGCCTATACCAACTTTTCGAGCGGAATTTTCCAAAAATGTTTATTTTCCAAAAATACCTACAAACACATAAAACATCATAATAAGTAGAAAATCGAGTACCAGCAATACTGAAAATTGAGGACAATTTGGTCACAAAAATGTGTCTATCAACCAGCATTATTCACTAATGCATGGCCTGCCTAGTGTTTTCCTATGCTATGTTCCCCAGCGAACTCTCAATATTGGCATGACATGACGATTAAATGTTCGCTTGCAACAGAGTAACATGAATCTCCCAAAGTGTCAGTATTGAGACCTGCATGAAAACACTCACATAGGCTACACCACCCTCTGACAAAGAGATCAGCGCATTCGCACACCTTTTAATTAAAAGTTGCGAGATTGAACGCGGTTAAATTCCTTAAGGGAAATCTAGACTGTCCATGTCAGTCTCAGAAACGATCACGGCCACACAAGTTAGCCGCATGATTTAACCAGCCTAGCCAAACCCTGGCAAGAGTAGGCGATCACTGTGATGACCACTGGCGGGCCCGTTTATTCCCTAGCCGGTCGAACACCACATTACACTCCCAACGCCCGTCAAACGCCGGTCCGAAGAAGGATGGCCGCGTTGCTTTGGGAAAGGCTCGAATGAGCAAGACTGTTCAAGGCAGTCTTAAAACCATCACGACCGTCCAACTTCTCCAGCCTGGTTGGACGAATCAGATCATCCCGCGAATGATCAAGGTAGCGCTAACACATACGCTGGCAGGCCTACTTCTCCCCTACCCGATCGGTTTTCTCACGGAAAAGCCATGAAGCAATGAAACGTTTGCTCAAAACATGGCTGGCGTGATGATTTGAAGGGTCGTGGAAATTCCACTTGTGTCTTAAATTGATCACAACCATCCAACTTAGCCAGCGTATTTGGATGGCTTAGATCACACTTAGGACCATCAGGAAGGTGCACATATGTTCACCGTTATCCCAACGTGTGCCCCACACGATCGGTCTTCCCAAAGGAGAAGCACAACTCACCAAATCGTTTGGCCAAAGTCACGAGTGCGTGACTGTTTCAAAACCCTAATTAGGGTTTGCGGCAATGCACATCTGTCGTAGTTCGGTCACGTCCATCCATTTTCACTAACCTAAACGGAGGATGTAGATATAGACTCAATAAGTCCCAAGGATGTTGACGTGATCACTATGGGCCCACCTGTACGTGTAACCGGCCGTCTTAGGCAGACTATGTCCAGGCGCCTCGAAACGCACGCGCCAAAGATGGCATGTCGCGCGGCCTTTAATCCTTTGGGGCAATGGATTTATTTCACAAATCGATCATGACCACTTATCTTTGCAAGTCAAATCGAGTGGCCTAGATCGAACCTTCATGGGACCGAGAGGTGTAGACATGCGCAACAATGGGCCGTCTCCACCAAAACCAACGCCCATGATTGAATTCGATCAATCCAAAGAGGGGATGTTGCTCACCTCTTTAAAACCCTAAAATCCATCAACGACAACAAACATGCGCGTAAATCATCTCGTCCGTCCAACTTTGCCATCTTGGACGAGCGGCTTAGATTTAAAGTTAGGCGACCAATGAAGCGCCTCAGTGATCACCATCTGCCACTCTACCACAGTGAGTGATCGAACAGATGGTGGCCCGCCCATGCAGCCTCCAAACGATCACTCAAATATGGTTGGACATGCTACCGTTTTAAGACGCTTAATCCGCGACTTATTCAATTAAGCTTTAAAACGGCGATGCTTCATGCATATTGATTGTTTTCGATGCATGTACACGATATTTCATGAATATCAATTCTTTAAATAATTTAGTTATTTAACTTAGTAGCACCGTATGCTATTTCCTGTGGTGGGTCCCACGACTCGATCCGCTCATTCGAGACATCAAACATGTCACAAACTAGGGGATACTTACTGGGGTATTGGTCTGGCGGTTTACAGCGTGCAGCGTGCAACACGCTATTACAAGAACCTGTCAGGAAAAGGTGGACGATTAACAGTGATGAGGGAATTGGACAAAGATATGATCGTGTGACGATCACTATCCGTACACGACCCCACTACTCCATCACTTCACATCCTCCACTTCCTACGAGATGAGGGTTGCGCTCAATGAGTTGTATAAATAGGTCCTTCACCTATTTCCAACACAGACAAAAAAAACCAAGTGTTGTCATCAGTATCCAGAAAACACCCAGAACTGATAGCTTACATTGTGCAAGCCAGTTCAATATTCTGATACAAGTCATAAACAGCCAACACATTCATAATATCAACACCTTCTTCGCTTCCCACCCTAAGATCAACCCCATCTCCTTCAATCTGTGACCGAAGAAAGTCTGGAACGGCCATTTCTTGGTGTTTAAGGGTGAAAACGGTTTCTACTGATTTTGGTAATTTCGGGTGTGTGGGTGAGAAACGAATTTAAACCCCAAACAATGTACTGCAAGAGAGTACTTTATATTCGAGAGATCAATCTGTACAAATCCGGCCTAAACCAAGAAATGGCTGTTCTAGACTTGCTTCGGTCACAAAGTGAATGAGAAGGGTTGGTTTTGGGGAGGGAAGCGAAGAAAGTGTTGAGACCAGAATAGTTGATTCTGGAATAGTAGTTGTTTCACGACTTGTATCAGAAAGTGTGAAGCTAACAGATGGAAAGCTAGAAAAAGTTTTCAGAGTGTTGTATCCTCCTGACCTGAACTTGTCGTTCGGTGGAAATAGGTAATTCCTATTTATACAAGTCGAAGTGAAACGTACTCTGGTCTCATTAAGAAATGGAAAACGGGTGAGTAAATGGGAGGAGGTGGTAACCGGTAACGCTTAGAATTGATGTTCCATAAAATAAAGCGTTTCACCATTACTACCTGTATTTACTAACCGCCTCATCCTTATGACACTTTCTTATAACGAGCGTAGTGTACGCCGCACGTTGTAAACCGCCAAACCAATACCCAATGAGCATCCCCCAGTTTGTGACATTTGTTGATATCTCGAGTGTTTTCGTGGAAAACATGTAGCATGTTTTTGTTGTCTGGCAAGTTGATCTTGGGAGACTTGTCGGCTCGGTGGTGACCTTCAACGGTCAAGATTTTGCATCTTAAGAGGAAGGTAGTCGTTGATTATTGCAACCTTTCGTTTGTTATCCAGTGGCATGAAATTATGATCAGTATGGCTTTAATATGGCCCAGTTTAGGCGCGGCTAAAATTTAGTGTTTTGGCTTTGTTTAGGCGCGACCAAACTAGGGACAAAGGTTTCCATGTGTTAGATGGTAACCTTGGACGGCTAAGATCTGCATCTTAGATGAAAAAGTGGTCGTTGACTGTTGCAGGCCTTCGTTTTACTAGCCGCATAGGGAAGGCCGGCATGGTATGGCGCGACAAGGTGGTTGGCATGCCATTGGCACATGTGGCATGGCATGCCTTGGCGCGGTTTGGCGTGGTCAAAACTAGGGTTTTGGGACAAAGGTTACCATGCGTTGTTTGGCGGACCTTGGACGGCTAGGATTTGTATCTAGGATGGAAGGATGGTCGTTGATCGTCGCACGCCTTCGTTTTGGTAGCCGCATGGGAAGGTCAGCATGGTATGGCGCGACAAGGTGGTTGGCATGCCATTGGCACATGTGGCATGGCATGCCTTGGCGCGGTTTGGCGTGGCCAAAACTAGGGTTTTGGGACAAAGGTTACCATGCGCTGTTCGGCGACCTTGGACGGCTAGGATTTGCATCTAGGATGGAAGGGTGGCCATTGATCTTCGCACGCCTTCGTTTTGGTAGCCGCATGGGGAAAGCCGGCATGGTATGGCGCGACAAGATGGTTGGCATGCCATTGGCACATGTGGCATGGCATGCCTTGGCGCGGTTTTGCGTGGCCAAAACTAGGGTTTTGTGCCAAAGGTTACCATGCGTTGTTTGGCAACCTTGGACGGCTAGGATTTGCATCTAGGATGGAAGGGTGGCCGTTGATCGTCGCACGCCTTCGTTTTGGTAGCCGCATAGGGAAGTCCAAGGTCAATTGGCGCGGATGGCTTGGCATAGTGGGTTCAAGGGTTTGGTACGGACGGCTTGGCATGGTGGGGCCAAGGAAAGGTGCGGTTGGCTTGGCATGGTGGGGCAAGGGTTTGGCATGCCATTGGCGCATGGTGCGGCTAGCATGGTTTGGGCCAAGGCAAGGTGCAGTTGGCTTGGCATGGTGGGGCCAAGGGTTTGGCATGCCATTGGCGTATGGTTCGGCTAGCATGGTTGGCATGCCTTGGCGCGGTAGACGTGGCTGGCATGGTTTTCCATTGGCACAGTGGTGCGGCTGGCATGGTTGGCATGCCTTGGTGCGGAGATGTGGATGGCATGGTTTTCCATTGGAACAATGGTGCGGCTTCCATGGTTTTCTATTGGCAAAGTTGTGCGGCTGGCATGGTTGGCATGCCTTGGCGTATAGGGTTTGGCATATATGATGTCGGTCAATGTTAAGGGTTCTGCTGTGGAATATGACACATAAAATAAAAGGTACCTTGGTAATTCTTACGTAGGCATGATGATAGATTCAATAAATGTGTTAATGATCATAGTGACGTCATGTCAGTTGTACGATTTTATGATTTTAACCCCAAGCTAAAAACCACCATCAATATTAAGTCCCCTGCTTAGCTCGGAACGGGAGCATCGTTGAGAGGTAAGCATAAGATGGTGACAGGCTAGGACAAAAATCGAAGCAACAAGTCGTGAAAAGATAGTCAGGAAGGTCCGACTAACCTTTTTCGAGAGGTAAAGAGAGTTTGTGCTTCCCGTGTTGGCGGACTTGCATAAATTGTACTGGTGGTGCAGACCGTGGAGTGGTGAGATGAAAATCGTCGGCTTAGTCTGGCCATGCATCACCTTGGTTGGGTTAGGGAACATCGTGACGATGGATTGGCGAGTTTGTTGGTGTTGGCGCGGCAAGTCACGGCGCGGACGGTGGTACAAGGCATGACACGGTTTGATGAGGCAAAGCATGCGTGGACTGTGGTGAAAGGCATGACACGGTTTGGTGAGGCAAAGCATGCGCGGATGGCTTGGCATGGTGGTGATTTATCTTTGAGGTCCCGATTGCCTCTTTTCCTTACTTGAATCGAATAGGAAGTCCTTTCCTCATTCAAATGTCAAAGTATCACGCCCTCCTATATCGTTTGGCTTTCGTTAGGGTTTTTGTTGAGGGGTTTCGTTTGAGGCTGATTTCCCGGTCGTGATGTAATCACGTTCCGCTTATTCAGTCTGTGTTTATCTTTCTTCCTTTAGGGTTTCCACAGTATTTATGCCGGTGAAGTTACATCGTCTTCCCAGTTTTACAACAAAGATTTCCTCTTGTTGAGTCCACCTCTCTTCATGTCGATCCGAAGTGAATCATCCTCGAGCCAGCTAGATTCTCCAGTCAAACGCGTGAGTCCTGACTCTTGCAACAATTTCCTCATCCGGGTCATTCGAGTCAAGAAAATTATACCGGTATGTTTTTATTGCTCAACAGGTGTTTCATTGTTTTCCGATGAATGACAAGAGTTTTCTTCTGTGTAGAGATATCCTGTCGGAGCGTGCGTTACCATCATTGATGAAGATGATTTGGTTACCCCTTTTCCTTCAAGCCCGATCCCACCAGCTGTTGCAGATCTTGAGAACGCCGACTTAGGAATTTCTTGTCATGAGTATCCCAATGCAGGTTTATCGTTCGGAACCTGCATGAGGTGTATTTCCTCTAACTACCGGAACGTTGGTGGGTTTCTGGTACGGAAAGAATTCGTGACTCTTTATACAAAGATATGAAAGATATATGGCCACATCTCCACCAGGAGCGTGGTGCAATATTGTTCGTCCGCTTTAGTTTCCATAGTGAATTGTCTCTTTCCGATGGTCGCTGATAGACACATTTATGTGTCTAATATGTCTCAATTGTACGTATTGCTAGTGCTCGATTTTGTATTTATTTTGTTATTTTATGTCTTTGTAGGTATTTATAGAGAAATAAGCTCTTGCGGTGAAATTGGCTCGAAAAGTGGTGTTTTACACCCCAGGATAAAGTACTAAAGGCACCCCAGAAAATTACTAAAGGCACCCCATGGGAATGTGTTATTCGGACTCCAGCAATGGATAAGGGGCGACCACTGTATAAGGGGTGTCCTTCTTCTAAAATTCAAATTTCATTTTTGGCGGGAAAATTTCCTTCCTCACTGGCAGATTTTTGATCGAAGTTTTGAACATGTCCTAGGGAGATTCAATGGCTGATTTTTGGTAGGAAGTTGTGATATGGCCTAGCAAACACGTTGTGGGCTTTTGGTTCGATCATAATTAGCTAGAATCGGCTAGGCAATCCACGAGTTGCAAACAGGGAAAACACGTACAGGGAGAAGATATCCACGGGTTCTGGGAGAATTTGTACGTGTTCTGATGATGTGTAATGACTTGAACGACTTGTTGGAGCGTGACAAATATAAACAGGGATAGTTTTCACGTAATTGACAGCTGCAGATACGTGATCGAGATAAAAAAAGGAAAGAAAAATATATCGTTTACTGCCGAGTAATGGGAGAATATTTGGAGTGATTGAGCAATATTTTATGAGGCTGTTGGGTATAAAAGGATTCTCGAGAGTCAGAGAAGGGTGTCGAGAGTTTGGGGTTGAGAAGAGAGCTCAGGAAGCAGAAATCACGAGTTGCAGAAACTCGGTTCCTGCTGCTGCTGCTGAAGAACGCGAAGAACATGAAGAACGGACGTCCAGGAACCGTCGTTCTTCAACAGTGACAACAACAGGTCAGCGTGGGTCATAGGTGTGGGTCTTAGAACCACAGCGACAATAGCACTTCTCTTTTATCGTTCTTTTGTGACGCTTCCTGTGGGTCGCACATTAGCTGTTTACACCATTTTCTCTTCTTCTCTTCATTGTAAACACCATTTGAGCAATAAATAAATATTTTGAGCGTGTTTTTTCATGATGAGCTAAACCCAACACTGGGACGACGGAGGAGGGTGAATTTCATACACGGGTAAATTTATTTTATTCTTTTTTATGACTTTTGCATTAATTAAAAATTAAAATATGATTTGAATTAATTGGTTGTTATTTAATTTGATAATGTATGCTTAGCTTAGGTGTTTTGATACATCATGCTTAGGACTTACAATCGATGTTTTGAGAATCTATCTTGGCAAAATCAGAGTCCATGTTAATTTTATTGAGTTTTAAATTGTCAAAGAATATATGAATGAACCCTGTGTAGTGAATTCGGCCAAATCCTTAGTCCCAGTACCTCTCGCCCATTGTTAATATTTTTGTATATATAATTTTATTAAATCTAAAATTCCATTTCCTTCACAAGTCTGAAACGAATCCTATTTACTACAACCCCATCAAAAATCCAAAATCAAATTTTGGCGCCGCCGACGCGGATTTGTGCTTGGGTAGAATTTTTAGGTTTTTATTATTTTTTATTATTCCATTTGTTCTTTTTACGTCTCTTTGGTTGTGTCTTTGTATTACAGGTTTGAAGTTGGATACTAAAGACCTTGGAATCAAAGCTTAAAGCTAAAAGAGAAGGAAAAAAGACAAAGCAAAAAAATAAAGAAAAAAGAGAGAAAAAAAAGAGAGAGAATTATTTATTTTTTATTTTTTTAAGAGACTTTCCATTTTTTTTTTGTAATTATTATTATTATTTTTTGTATTTCTTTTCATTGGACTGGACTTTGGACAATTTATTTTAATTTTAAACCCTACGGAAGGGTTATATAAAAAAAATTTAAATATAAACTGTTTGAAGGGAAGGACGACGATTACAATATCGTCTCGTCCCCTCGGGTTCGCGCACTGACACTGGAGTCAGTGGCCCGAGTCGACTACAGCGCTTCTTTGCCCGTTTGGTACGGGAGGTAAACTTCTAAACACCCGCGAATCTCCTGTCAGCGGGTTTACTGTCTGCCTTAAGGTGATTATATGTTGAGGAATGAACCGGCTGCTTTAATTTCCTAGTAAAGGGCAAGAACTGGCCATATAAGATAAGGGTTCGGATTTCATCACCGTTCCCTTCTTTCCCGCCTTAGGAAAACAAAACCTAACGCGAACCCAAGCTTAAAATTTGATTAGAACGAGACCGATAGGGTAACGAGCTTGGTAGGAAAATCTTTCGAAAAATATTGGTTACTCTTTTAAGCATACTTCAAAGTTCTTGATGGTTTCTGTAAGTTGAATGCGTGACTGCGCCGCCTTGTAATATCGGTGAGGCTTTGGGTATCAAAGCTCCACTGAGCTTCCCTCGCCTCGATTCAACTTACATTAGCTCGGATTGATTCCAGAGGGGTGTGCTCAAATTGTAACGAATTCCCTTTCGAAGGAATAGAAGATGGTCTAGAAAACAATCTAAGTGGAGCCATCATGATTTTTGTTTGCTAGATTCTATAGGTTTGATTTGGTCGAGTCAGCCTTGTTTGTGATTGTGTAGAATTCCCTTGCAATTAAGAATGTCGAACTGGTATGATAGAAGCCAATACAATGAGTATCGACCTGAATTTGAATATGGACATCATCCTTTTTATGACCATAGTGTGAATAGTGGTTGGGAACGCCTAACTTTTGAAAGTTATAGTCCATACCATGGTGAGCCCAATTACTATCCACATGCGCACAGGTCATACGAGCAAAATAATCCTCCTATTTCTTTAGAAGAGTCTCTCAAGAGTTTTAATGAGTCAACACAGAAGTTATTTTTGAAAGGGACTTATAATATTCCACTTCCAGAAGAGTTCGTAGAGCAGTCAACTAAGATGTCTCTAGAAGAGTCCCTCAAGCAATTTACTGAGATTACAAATAGGATTGTAGAAAAACTTGCTCAGGATAGTCTTAAATGCCAATATAGTGTATCCAATTATACACTTGGGAATGAAGATAGTTATTCACATAATCAAGATAACGAGGTTAGAATTGGTAACACTACCTGTTTTGATGAGGTTCGATCTTTTTCATGTTATTACAATGATGATTATGATGAGGATAGTGTTGATGAAGAAATATATAGGCATAGTAATGAGGAATCTGTTACTCCCAATGAGATTTATAATGATAATATTATTTCTAGTTCAAATCCAAATAATTTTAATAATTATTCACCTATTCAAAAGGACGAGGATTTAACTAGAGATACCACCGTTTTAGACGAGGATTACGAAGCCGATAATGGTTTAGAGGAACGAGTTTATTGTGAGAATATTGTATTAGAGTCTAGCGATTTAGAAACATTAGTCTTAGACGAAGAACATGAACTCGTAGAGATTTTAAATATGAGTGAGGATGCATCAGCTGAGTATAATTTACAAGTAGCAATTGACCATTTTCAGGATTTTGATGATCTAGAAATTAGGGAAATTGTAGCTAGTCTATCTAGAGACACCCAAAATTCTAAGTTTGGGGGTGGTTATCATATATGTGCTTTCACTCTTATAAAGGTCCCTCACTTGGGACTTGACATACGTGCCTCAACCATTTTACAAGATTATCTTCATACACGTTTTCCGGAACCTAATGATGTCCAGAAAGAAGCTCAGTTATTAAAAACCACCCTCTGGTTGATGTGGTTAACCTAGGATATGATACCAAGATTGAATTTTTTTTCCCACAAAAAACTTTTCTTCCAATGGTGGGAACATATGGTTTTCAAATGTGTCACTTATTAAGTTTTGAGACTAAGCCTAAGTACTTTAGGTTAATAGAATCGACATATTTTCTTAACAATGACTGATAGACACATTTATGTGTCTATTTTCATCTCTTTTGTGTATTTTGTTAGTACCCATTTGTTCTTATTACGGTGTTTTTATGTTTGCTCAAAAAGTGATGATTTACACTCCGGAGAAAAGTACTAAAGGCACCCCAGAAATGCACCGGAAACGTCCCAGAAATGTCCCGGAGGAACCCAGCAAAATTACTATTTCCACCCAAGAATTACTATTTCAGCCCAAATTGCTAAAGGGACACCCAACAGTGGTTAGGGGGACACCCTTCTTCACGGTTTGAAATAAAAATTGACGGGAATATCTTTTTCACGTCTGCATGAATTTGCAGAATTGAATTCTATCGATTTTCTCGGATTTGATCAGCTTATTTAGATTGGAAATGATCCAGCACATCGAAACAGGGAAGGAAATAGATTCATGCACGCGAAAGATGGAAGATTTTGTGGATATCATCGAAACAGGGGAAGAAAATATTTCGAATATCCTGTTTGATTATCTAGCGTCTTTTCTGGGATTTTACGAGTGTTGGGAAGATATCTTTCCTGATATTTGATTCTATCTAATATGTATAAGCTTTACAGCACATCAAACGCGTGAAACAGAGAATAAAGAAGAAAATTTCGGAGATGAATATGTGAACGGCAAGAATATTTGGGAGTTATTGCAAAGGATTTCGTCTACCTGTTGAGTATAAAAAGACTTCTGGGGTAGAGTAGAAGGCTATCGAGAGTTGGGAGGAGAGAAGGAACGCTGCAGAATCGAGAACCATGATTTCTCTCTACTGCTGCTGCCGCCATTGATGAAGATGAAGAACACGAAGAACGGACTCGCAGCAGCAGTCGTTTATCAACAGTGTCTAAGACGCACACTCGTGGGTCGTAGTTAGTCGTACAACAACAGTTATCATTTATCGTTCTTATTGTAACAGCTGAACAACGCCTTTGCAACAGTTATTTCTGTTGCGATTTTTCTGTTCAATTGTTTTACACATTTTCATCATTTGTAAACCACTTTTTGAGCAATAAATAATTATTTTGAGCGCATTTTTACTATGATGAGCTAAAACCCAACACTGGGACGACGGAGGAGGCCAAACTTCATACTTGGGGTAATTTCATTAATTCTTTTTAAGACTTTTGCATTAATTTAAAATTGAAATATGATTTGAATTAATTGGTTGTTATTTAATTTGATGATGTATGCTTGGCTTAGGTGTTTTGATACATCATGCTTAGGACTTACAATCAATGTTTTGAAAATCTACTTTGGCAAAATAAGAGTCCATATAATTTATGTTTTGAGCGATTATTGTTGAGAATAAATCATTGAGCCCTATGTTATGAAAATTGGCCGAATCATTAGTCCCAGTACCTCTCGCCCATTGTGACAAATATTGTGTATAAATTTTTATTTTTAAATCTTTACAAGTCCGAGCAACGAACTTTTACTACCACTTTCAAGACTATAACAAAATGGCGCCGCCGACGCGGACTTGTATATAGATTGATTTATATTTTTTAGGTTTATTATTTTTTTAGAATTGTTTGTTCCTTTTTACGTTTCTTTTTGTCTTTATTTTGCAGGTTCAAAGTGAAAACTAAGGACTTGGAGAGGAAAAATCTTAAAGCGAAAAGAGAAGAAAAAAGGACAATTTTAGGATTTAATTTTTAATTTTTAATTTTTTTTTTTAGAGTGTGTGAGGAAAACTGTAATTTCTTTTATTTATTTATTTTGGACTTTGGACTTTAAACAATTGGACTTTATTTTTCTTAACCCTACGGAAGGGTATTATTATTAAAAAAAAAAAAATTATTATATAAACTGTGTGCAGGGAAGGACGACGATTACTATATCGTCGTGGCCCCTAGGGTTCGCACACGGCATAGGAGTCGTGGCCCGAGTCGACGACAACGGTTCATCGCCCGTCTGGTACGGGAGGTAAGTCCAATCGAAACACCCGCGAATCTCCTGCAAGCGGGTTACTGTCTGCCTTAAGGTGATAATTGTTTGAGGACGAACCGGACTGTCTTTATTTTCCTAGTAAAGGGCAAGGCCTGGCCTAAACAAGATAAGGGTTCGGATTTCATCACCGTTCCCTTCTTGCCCGCCTTAGGAAAACGAAACCTAACGCGAACCCAAGCTTAAAATTTGGAATAGAACGAGACCGATAGGGTAACGAGCTTAATAGGAAACTCGTTCGAAAAATATTGGTTGCTCTTTAAGCACACTCCAAAGTTCATGATGGTTTCTGTGAGTTGAATGCGTGACTGCGCCGCTTTGTGATAGCGATGAGGCCTTGTGTATCAAAGCTCCACTGAGCTTCCCTCGCCTCAATTCAACTTACTTTGAATCGGATTGATTCCAGAGGGGTTTGCTCAAATTGCAACGAATTCCCTTTCGAAAGATAGAAGCTGGTCTAGAAACAATCTAAGTGGAGCCATCATGCTTTTTGTTTGCTAGAAATCTTTAGGTTTGCTTTTGTGGAGTCGAGTCGGCCTTGTTTGTGATTGTATAGAATCCCTCTGTAGTTTATATTTCTTCGGTGATGAATCCTTTTGAGGAGACGCCACATGCGATGACGTTGCGAGAATATATGTCTAGAAATTCTCGTTATCAAGAGACGTCTTCGGAAATGACTCTTGGTGAATATATGCGTGGGCAGCGATATATGGATACTCCAACTTTTATTGAGGAATCACCTCTAACGATCTATGAGAAATATTATAAACATAGACCATGTAGTTTGGAACAAAGATTGAGAATTCTTGAATTTCAAAAATTGTATCATGATGATGAGGATAGTGATGATGAAGAATCTGAAATATGTAGGCAGAGTAATCAGGAATTTGTTTCTCCAATTGAGCCTTATAATGATAATGTTATTTCTAGTTCAAATCCAAATAATTTTAATAATTATTCACCTATTCAAAAGGACGAGGATTTGACTAGAGATACCACAGTTTTATACGAAGATTACGAAGCCGATAATGGTCTAGAGGAACGAGTTTATTCTGAGAATATTGTTTTAGAGTCTAGCGATTTAGAAACATTAGTCTTAGATGAAGAACATGAACTCATAGAGATTTTAAATATGAGTAAAGATGCACCACCTGATAATAACTTAGAAGAATCAATTGACCATTTTCAAGAATCTAATGATCCAGAAATTAGGGAGATTGTGACTAGTCTAGCTAGAGACACTGAAAACTCTAAGTTTGGGGGTGATTATCACCTTCCTAGTGCCTTACCTTTAACTCTTAGAAAGGTCCCTCACTTGGTACTTGACATATGTGCCTCAACCATTTTACAATATTACCTTCATACTCGTTTTCCCGAACCTAATGATGTCCAGGAAGAAGTTCAGTCGTTAGAAACCCATCCTCTGGTTGATGTGGTTTGCCCAGGCTATGATCCCCAGATTGACTTTGTTTTCCCACCAAATAGTTTTCTTCCAACTGTGGGAACGTTTATATTCCAAATGTGTCGAGTATTAAGTTGTGAGACTAAACCTAAATGCCTTAGGAAATTAGAATCGATACATTTGCTTAAGAATGACCACTATTCTCACTGTGGTCAATTTTGTAAGTCATATCTGATTGACTTAGAGGATCCGCAATTATTTAGGTTATTACTTTGTGATTCCAAGTTCTTATTTGAGTTTTTCCAGACTCTAGGACCTAATAATTTGGATCCAACCTATGAAGAAACGCAACCAATGAAAATATTCTATTTAGACCCTTTCATAGAACCTGAACCTGAACCACAATTAGCGATAGTTATCAGGAAACTAGGTAAGGGCATGCTAGTGTTGTTCATTTCGTTGGTTCACTGTAGTTTCCTTTTGTCAGCTCTTTTTGGTTTTAAAGACCCACAGTTATTCCGGCTACTGTTATACGGTTCGAGTTGACTAAACCTTTTCTAAGTCTGGCTGAAGACTTTAAACTTAGCACTTTTTGGGAGGTAACCCAATCTCATGCAACACGGTAATATCCTTCCTTAACTCTTTTGCTTCAAATAGTAACTGTTTCTCCTTGTTCATGCTTTTAGTTTCATCTTTAGAACATTGAGGACAATGTTAGATTTAAGTTTGGGGGTATGGGAGAAACTTTTTAGTTGCAATAAATAAACTCCAGAGCCTAGAAATTTACGCCTATTAAGGATAGCACTAACCAATCTAAGTGGATGGAAACATTTTTGTTTTAGGAGCTGAGGAACCAATCTGACTAGATGGAAACATCTATAGAGTCTATTCATAAAAGCACAGAGCTCAGGTGTTAGAATTAACATGATAGTTTCGCCATATCTCGTCGAGTCCTTTTCACTTTCTATTTTTAGTTTTCTTTTATTTCAAGTGATTTGGTGGGGGCACACGATTCTAGTTGTTACCTTTGCTAGGGTGAAATAGAGTGACTGAGTTACCTTTTCAAAAAAAAATTAGACCGGACCAGTTAGACCAATCGGAATAAGTATTAACACTTGGATAGCAATATGCGTGTGTTCTCCCTGTTTCCGTCGCCTAAGCAAGCGTGGAATGAAGGACCCGTGGGAACTATCGTGTAATCTGCTGACAAGAAGCATGCGCTTGGATCAAAAAGATCTATTCATGCCGTTAAGTTAAAAAAAAATGGTTATTGTTATGTGTAGTCAACTGCTGGTTCCCTTGTATTTGCCAGTTTGTTGATCTAGATTTAAGTTATTGACCACTGGTTCCCTTGTATATGCCAGTGTGTTAATATTAGTCAGACCGGTATCTCAGTCATTTAGGTTAGGTTCATCTTGGCAGAGGCCTTCAGACAGATATGGGAAACACCGTTCGCTTTTCAACCATCTACATTTTTCTTTTTCCATCTTCTTAATCTTTTCATGTGATTAGTCTGACTCCGAGTATGATGTCCATCGTGAAACTATCTTAGTAGAGCTCTGTCACTTATATGAATTTTAGTATGCTTGAGTGCAAACTCGTATACAACAATTGGAATTTCGCGTCAGGGTACTTCCTCCTGTAATTAATAAGTATGCCAACCAAGGAGGTTCTTTAGTGCTTTCCAAGATTTTTCGTAGATAGCTAGGGTCTGGAGTATTGGTTTTTGTGGGTACACCTCTGATAAACCCACCCGAGATTAACTCGGTCACTTTTCAAGAATAAAATTTGCTCGAGGACTAGCAAATAATAAGTTTGGGGGTATTTGATAGACACATTTATATGTCTATTTTCATCTCTTTTGTGTATTTTGTTAGTACCCATTTGTTCTTATTACGGTGTTTTATGTTTGTTTAGGTGTTTTTGGAGAAAATACCCTTCTGTGGAAAGAGTTGCTCAAAAAGTGATGATTTACACCCCGGAGAAAAGTACTAAAGGCACCCCAGAAATGCACCGGAAACGTCCCAGAAATGTCCCGGAGGAACCCAGAAAAATTACTATTTCCACCCAAGAATTACTATTTCAGCCCAAATTGCTAAAGGGACACCCAACAGTGGTTAGGGGGACACCCTTCTTCACCGTTTGAAATAAAAATTGACGGGAATATCTTTTTCACGTCTGCATGAATTTGCAGAATTGAATTCTATCGATTTTCTCGGATTTGATCAGCTTATTTAGATTGGGAATGATCCAGCACATCGAAACAGGGAAGGAAATAGATTCATGCACGCGAAAGATGGAAGATTTTGTGGATATCATCGAAACAGGGGAAGAAAATATTTCGAATATCCTGTTTGATTATCTAGCGTCTTTTCTGGGATTTTACGAGTGTTGGGAAGATATCTTTCCTGATATTTGATTCTATCTAATATGGAGAAGCTTTACAGCTCATCAAACGCGTGAAACAGAGAATAAAGAAGAAAATTTCGGAGATGAATATGTGAACAGCAAGAATATTTGGGAGTTATTGCAAAGGATTTCGTCTACCTGTTGAGTATAAAAAGACTTCTGGGGTAGAGTAGAAGGCTGTCGAGAGTTGGGAGGAGAGAAGGAACGCTGCAGAATCGAGAACCATGATTTCTCTCTGCTGCTGCTGCCGCCATTGATGAAGATGAAGAACACGAAGAACGGACTCGCAGCAGCAGTCGTTTATCAACAGTGTCTAAGACGCACACTCGTGGGTCGTAGTTAGTCGTACAACAGCAGTTATCATTTATCGTTCTTCTTGTAACAGCTGAACAGCGCCTTTGCAACAGTTATTTCTGTTGCGATTTTTCTGTTCAATTGTTTTACACATTTTCATCATTTGTAAACCACTTTTTGAGCAATAAATAATTATTTTGAGCGCATTTTTACTATGATGAGCTAAAACCCAACACTGGGACGACGGAGGAGGCCAAACTTCATACTTGGGGTAATTTCATTAATTCTTTTTAAGACTTTTGCATTAATTTAAAATTGAAATATGATTTGAATTAATTGGTTGTTATTTAATTTGATGATGTATGCTTGGCTTAGGTGTTTTGATACATCATGCTTAGGACTTACAATCAATGTTTTGAAAATCTACTTTGGCAAAATAAGAATCCATATAATTTATGTTTTGAGCGATTATTGTTGAGAATAAATCATTGAGCCCTATGTTATGAAAATTGGACGAATCATTAGTCCCAGTACCTCTCGCCTATTGTGACAAATATTGTGTATATATTTTTATTTTTAAATCTTTACAAATCCGAGCAACGAACTTTTACTACCACTTTCAAGACTACAACAATGACCACTACTCTCATTGTGGTCAGTTATGTAAGTCAAATCTTATTGACTTAGAGGATCCTCAGTTATTTAGGTTATTATTGTGCTCTTCTAAGATCATATTTGAGTTTTTCCAGACTCTAAGACCTAATGATTCGTATCCCACCTATGAAAAAACGCAGCCAATGAAAATTTTCTATTTAGACCCTTTCATAGAACCTGAACCTGAACCACAATTAGATATAAATTTCTTAATCAGGAAACTAAGTAAGGGCATGCTAGTCTCGTTCACTTTCTTGGTTTATTGCAGTTTCCTTTGGTCAGCTCTTTTTGGTTTTGAAGACCCACAATTATTTCGACTGTTACTTTATGGTTCGAGTTGACTAATCCTTTCCTAAGTCTGGCTGAAGACTTTAAACTTAGCACTTCTTGGGAGGTAACCCATTCACACGCAACACGGTAATATCTTTCCTTAACTCTTTTGCTTCAAATGGTAACCGTTTCTCCTTGTTCATGCTTTTAATATTATCTTTAGAACATTGAGGACAATGTTAGATTTAAGTTTGGGGGTATGGGAGAAACTTTTTAGTTGCAATTATTAAACTCCAGAGCCTAGAAATTTATGCCTATTAAGGTCTGCACTAACCAATCTAAGTGGATGGGAACATCTTGGTTATAGGAGTTGAGGAACCAATCTGATTAGATGGAAACATCTAAAGAGTCTATTCATAAAAGCACAGAGCTCAGGTGTTAGAATTAAAAAAACATGGTAGTTTCGCCATATCTCGTGATGGAAACATCGAAAGAATCCTGATCACTTCTTTTTCTTTTTACCTTTTTACCATTACTAGGGTGAAGTAGAGTGACTGAGATATATCAAAAAAAAAATAATAAAAAAATTGAGACCAGACCATCAGACCAACCAGAATAAATTCAATAAAGTCAACCACTGGAACCCTTGTATATGCCAGTTGTGTTGACCTAGAGTTAGGATTATCGATTACTGGTTCCCTTGTATATGCCAGTGTGTTGATATTAGTCCAAGACCAGTATCTCAGTCCATTAGGATAGGTTCACCTTAGTCAACATCATCTATTTTTCTCTTTATCCATCTTCTTAATCTTTCCATGTGATTGGTTGACTCCGGTTATGATGTCCAGAAACTATCTGAGTAGAGGTCTGTCACTTTATATGAATTTTAGTATGCTTGAGTGCAAACTCGTGTACATCAATTGGAATTTCGCATCAGGGTACTTTCTCTTGTAGTCAATGAGAGTATGACAACCAAGGAGATTCTTTAGTGCCTTCCAAGGTTCTGCGTAGATAGCTAGGGTCTGGAGTGAAGGTTTTGTGGGTACACCTCTGGTAAACCCTCCCGAGATTAACTCGGTCACTAGGGACACCTAGTGAGTTAGGATTTTATTTTCCATATTAGTTTTGATCGAGGACTAGCAAAGAATAAGTTTGGGGGTGTTGATAGACACGTATATGTGTTTAATATGTCTCAATTGTACGTATTGTTAGTGCTCGATTTTGTATTTATTTTGTTATTTTATGTCTTTGTAGGTATTTATAGAGAAATAAGCTCTTGCGGCGAAATTAGCTCGAAAAGTGGTGTTTTACACCCCAGGATAAAGTACTAAAGGCACCCCCAGAAAAATTACTAAAGGCACCCCATGGGAATGTGTTATCCGGACTCCAGCAACGGATAAGGGGCGACCACTGGATAAGGGGTGTCCTTCTTCTAAAATTCAAATTTCATTTTTGGCGGGAAAATTTCCTTCTTCACTGGCAGATTTTTGATCGAAGTTTTGAACGTGTTCTAGGGAGATTCAATGGCTGATTTTTGGTATGAAGTTGTGATATGGCCTAGCAAACACGTTGTGGGCTTTTGGTTCGATCATAATTAGCTAGAATCGGCTAGGCAATCCACGAGTTGCAAACAGGGAAAACACGTACAGGGAGAACATATCCACGGGTTCTGGAAGAATTTGTACGTGTTCTGATGATGTGTAATGACTTGAACGACTTGTTGGAGCGTGACAAAGATAAACAGGGATAGTTTTCACGTAATTGACAGCTGCAGATACGTGATCGAGATAAAAAAAGGAAAGAAAAATATATCGTTTACTGCCGAGTAATGGGAGAATATTTGGAGTGATTGAGCAAGATTTTATGAGGCTGTTGGGTATAAAAAAGGATTCTCGAGAGTCAGAGAAGGGTGTCGAGAGTTTGGGGTTGAGAGGAGAGCTCAGGAAGCAAAAATCACGAGTTGCAGAAACTCGGTTCCTGCTGTTGCTGCTGAAGAACGCGAAGAACATGAAGAACGGACGTCCAGGAACCGTCGTTCTTCAACAGTGACAAAGACAGGTCAGGGTGGGTCATAGGTGTGGGTCTTAGAACCACAACGACAATATCACTTCTCTTTTATCGTTCTTTTGTGACGCTTCTTGTGGGTCGCACATTAGCTGTTTACACCATTTTCTCTTCTTCTCTTCATTGTAAACACCATTTGGGCAATAAATAAATATTTTGAGCGTGTTTTTATCATGATGAGCTAAACCAACACTGGGACGACGGAGGAGGGTGAATTTCATACACGGGTAAATTTATTTTATTCTTTTTTATGAATTTTGCATTAATTTAAAATTGAAATATGATTTGAATTAATTGGTTGTTATTTAATTTGATGATGTATGCTTAGCTTAGGTGTTTTGATACATCATGATTAGGAATTACAATCGATGTTTTTAGAATCTATCTTGGCAAAATCAGAGTCCATGTTAATTTTATTGAGTTTTAAATTGTCAAAGAATATATGAATGAACCATGTGTAGTGAATTCGGCCAAATCCTTAGTCCCAGTACCTCTCGCCCATTGTTAATATTTTTGTATATATAATTTTATTAAATCTAAAATTCCATTTCCTTCACAAGTCTGAAACGAATCTTTTTACCACTATCACTACAACAATTTTGAAAATTCCCTCAGTCGCCGAAATGGAGAGTATGTCTATCCGTGTTGTCACGGAATCAACTATTCAAAAGTGGGAGAACATGGTGTATACCTGTGAATCTCTGAAGTTCAACGTTAGTTGGTTGCGACATCGTCTTGATATTGTGAAAGTCGACAGGGCCGGTATTCTTGCTGGCGTGGTCCCTTCTACGAAAGCTATTCTGGAAGAGGAGAAAGCTCTAGCCATGGAGTCACAGAAGGTGGAAGAGTCAATCCGGAAATTAAAGAGTAGGACCGAAAGGTATCAAATCCGGTTAAAGATGATGCTTTCGAGGGATTACAATCTGTTGGATGAGCTTTTCTGAGTTATGTGGTTGTGAGATGTTTGGTTTTTTTCTGGGTTTAAGCATGTTTTTGCTCTCTCTTTTTTTTGTATTTTTTTTTTTTTTGAAAGAATAAGAGAATTTTATTGATTTACTTCAATCAAACAAAGGAAAAGAAACTTGATATTTGAGATGTGGAATAAAAGTGGAAAGATGCCTGGCTATCCGTGTTTGTGATACGGCGGGGCGCGAGGTGGTGGTCAGGCGTAGTATGCCTTAAGCCACTTTCCATTGATGACTGCTTCCAGTTTTCCTCCGTCTTCTTTAATGACCTTGTATTACCCACTGTTGTATGCTTTCGTGACTATATAAGGCCCTTCCTACTTTGCGGATAATTTTGGTGCGGACGCGTCTTGCTGAATGTGTTTGGCAGTCTTCAGTACCAAATCTCCCACTTGAAAAACCCGAGGCTTCACGGTTTTGTTACATGCTCTGGAAACCCTATTTTTGTATGCTTGTGCGTGTTCTTCCACCTTGGATCTTCTGGAATCTACAGTGTCCAATTCTGCGACTCTGGCGCTCAATGTTTCAGCTTCATTCCATCGAACTCCGCTTGCTTCGGCAATCCTAGTCGATGGGATTTTAACTTCTGCTGGGTGGATGGCTTCTGCCCCGTAAAAAAGGGAGTAGGGAGAGGCCCCGGTGGAACTTCTTGGTGATGTATGGTACGCCCAGAGCGCTATTGGAAATTGCTCATGCCATGTCCGAGGATTATCATCCACTGTCCGACTGAGGATTCAGATCAAAGTTTTGTTGGTGCTTTCAGCCTGTCCGTTCCCTTGGGGGTAGTACACGGTGGAGAAGACTTGCTTAATTTTGTATTCTTCGAGTAGCTCCCGTACTTGCTTGTTTACGAAAGGAGTGCCGTTGTCGGTGATGATATGTTTAGGCACGCCAAATCAGCAGATAATGTACTCCTCAATGAATCCCGCGATTGTGGTTCCATTCGTCCCTCGTAAAGGTATGGCTTCGACCATTTGGTGAAATATTCGTTTACTATTATTATGTACTTGTGATGCTTTGAGGACGGCGCATTTATCTTTCCAATGATATCGAGTCCCCAGCTATGAAAAGGCCACGGACTGCATATCGAATGCAGGGGAGTCGACGGTACATGGATAAGGTTTCCGTGAATTAGGCATTTTTTGCATCTCTGGACGAAAATAGATGCATCATCCTCCATGGTTGTCCAGTAGTATTTCTCGTGTATCTGAAGAAATAATTTCCGTTTTTCTTGGTGTTCGCCTTCGTGCATCTCTTTCAGCATGCCCCCAAAGCTCTTACGATATAAGATTCCTTCGTGGAATAAAAATCTCTCGGACCTTTGTTTTATTTTGGTTGCATTCTTCCTATTGGTGGGGAGTATGTTGTCACGAAGATAACTGATATATGGCTCCTGCCAGTACCCATCGTGACCGATATTGAAAACTTCTAATTGATGTGGTGGCGCTTGACAGTTGGAACAGGTTCTTTGAAGTAATCGAGATTGAGCCTCCATTTCTGGCCGGTAGTAGCCAAGGCGTTGCAGACGGCGATAGAGTGTTAAAACTAATGTTTACCCGCAGATTTCATCATGGACGCGGTTGAGTTGTTGTTGTGCTTCTCCCTCTCCAAGACATCTTGACAAGGAACCGTCTGGATTTCGATGATATAGCACCCATCGGATCATGAGGAAATTTTTTAAGGTTTTGAGACTGACCTTTCTCTGGAAAAGCGAGCTATTAATCTCTTGGATAATTGGTGTTCTCTAGTCGCCAACTTCATCCTCTTCGGGTTGTGAAAGCCATGTTGAAGCCACGGTTCGTCTCTTTACTGTCAGGGTTTCCTCAAAAACTTCAAATTGCAGTTTTGATGCTAGCATGGCTAGGAAATCAGCGTGTTGGTTGCCGCTGCGCCCAATATGCGTTATAGTCGCGTCGGCGAAGTAGTTTAGCAGTTTTTTGCCTCGGCTCTGTATGGGGCCAAGGTTACTTCCTTCAGTGCGTATACTCCGTTCACTTGGTTGACAAGTAATTTAGAATCCCCTCTTATTTCCATACGTGCGACTCCAGCTCGTTTAGCCAAGGACAGTCCGATGATAAAGGCTTCATATTCTGCTGAATTGTTAGTGCAAGGGAAGTCTAGCTGGAAGGAGTGCGAAAATACTTCACCGGCCGGGGATACTAGAACCACACCTGCTCCTCCAGTATCGTTTTTAGGAGTAGCGGAGCCGTCGAAGAATAGTATCCACGTTTCTTCTTGGATGAAAGAGATTTCTAGAAAGTCTCCAGGGAGGTCCTCGTGTAGCGTCATGGTATTCTCTCCCGGAAATGCCGCCATAAAATCCGCAATTGCTTGCCCTTTGATGGCTCTCGTGGAAGCGCATGTTATGTAGAACTCTGACATTTGGAGGAGCCATTTGGTCGATCTTCCTATTAGGGCTGGTTTTGAGAGGAAGAACTTCACAGGATCGGACTTAGATATAAGCACCACTTTATTGGAAAGCAGGTAATGCCTGAATTTATGGATGGAGTGGATCAAAGCTAAGCACGCCTTTTCTGCTTTGGGATATCTGATTTCGGCATCTCTTAAAGTTCGACTGAAGTAGTAGATGGGATGCTCAATCCCTTCGTCATCTTCTTGGGCGAGGAGAGCTCTGACAACAGTGTCACTAAAGGCAGTGTAGAGGTGTAGCGGTTTTCCTTGTATGGGAGATTTCATGATGGCTGGGGAAGATAATGTTTGCTGAATCTTCCGGAACTCTTCCTGTTATAGTGTGGTCCAGACGAAGCTTGCTCCTTTCTTCAGTAAGGAGATAAACGAAGCAACAAGTTGAGCCAATCCTGGTATGAAGCGGCGAATGTAGTTTATTTTACACATGAAACTCTGAAGTTCTTCCACAGTTCACGGTGGTGGCATCGTGAGGATGGCTTGTGTTTTAACTGGGTCAACTTTGATCCCTCGCCAGTCACCTGGAAACCTAGGAACTAGCCCGAAGAGACACCAAAGCACACTTCAAAGGATTCATCTTCAGTTTGTACTCGCGACATCTTTCGAATACCTGCCGCAAAATTCCTGTATGGGCTGCCCGAGTTTTTGACTTAACCACTATGTCATCTACATAATCTTCGACTTGCTTATGCATCATATCGTGAAAAATGGTGGTCATGGCGCGTTGGTATGTGGCGCCAGCGTTTTTCAAATCAAAGGGCATCATAGTGTAGTAAAAGTTTCTAAAAGGAGTTCGAAAAGCCATCTTACTTGCGTCGTGTTCGTCCATCTTTATTTAGTTGCAGCCGTTGTATCCATCCATGAAAGAGAACATTCCATGTCCACTGGTGGCGTCTACTAGCATGTCAATATTGGGAAGCGGAAAGTCATCTATAGGGCAACATTTGTTCAAATCCCTAAAATCAACACAACACCTGATCTGGCCATTCTTCTTTTTTACCGGAACTATGTTGGCCAACCAAGTGGGGTGGTGAATCGGTTTGATGAAACCAGCCGCTAGTAGGTTTTGAATCTCTACCTTAATCTGTTCTTCCACATCGTGTTGGAATTGTCTCGGGGTTTGCTTGACCGGTTTGGACCCGGGTATCACGTGTAAATGATGAGTGACTAGCTTCTCGTCCAAGCCAGGCATTTCCTCGTATGTCCATGCGAATACGCCTTGATATTCCTTGAGAAGGTCTACCGGCTTTACGCGTTCTTCCGCGCACAGAGTCTAGCTGATCGATATGGGTCGCAGAGATTCTTCATTCCCGACATTAACAACCTCAAGTTCGTCCATGGTAGAGTTGGTCTCGTCTTGTAGATGTCGTGGTGCATCAGGTACTTCCTCTTACGGATCGTTACTATGTTTGCGTTCCATTGGGTGGAGAGACTGTGCGGTAGTCTCTCCTGTTAATTGCTAACAGTGGCGCTGATATACGGTTTTCCCTTTTTCATCATGACCCATGATAAAAGCCAGTCATTGTTTGGTATGGGTGCAAGCCGCACTCCGGTTTGGCGGGTGGAGGCTGGTGTGTCTCTCTTTCGAAGGGGTGATGTTAGACCGGGTTTCTCCGTGAAGCGGTGAAGGACCATCGCTTTCTTCAATGGACGTCTACTTTGGCAATGGAGTGTGGTGATCCTTGTTGGTCGTGGCCTGCGGGCCCTTTTTTGGCTCAAAAATATCCATGTCGCATATCGGCGCACAGGGAGATAATGATGAGGCGATGCGAACGAATTTTCCGTTTAACATAGTTTTCAAGCACTGGTGATACGTCGAAGGAATGATTCAGTTGTCGTGGAGCCATGGTCTTCCCACTATCATGTGGTAATCTGGATCCTTTTCGATTACATCGAACCTTACTTTTGACTGGACGGATCCTACTGATAAATTCAGGTTGACGTACCCATACGTGTTGGTTTGGTTGCCTTCAAAAGCGGTCATTGTAGTGGACTGTCATACGAATTCGTTCGGCCGTACCATGGTCGTTTTGAGCGTCCTGAGGGTAACAACGTTGGAAGATGCTCATGTGTCAATGAGATCCCTTTTGAATTCCATATCCTTGATAAGGGATGTGACGTGTAGGTCCTGGTTATGTCCTTCCTCTGCCATCATGTCTTCGTCGGTAAACGTGATATTGTTGATGGACATCTCCGGTGTTCTTGAAGTTTCCAAGCGTGAAGGAATCAAGGACGCGTTTAACGTTATTCGATTGATGGCGGTGAACGTTTCCACCCGTTGATCTTTTGAAAGATGTAAGAGTTCACATAGATTCTCCACCAGCGAGGCCGCTTCCTGGACAACTGGTTTCTGGTTAGTAGTGAAGTTGTTAACTTGGGAGTGATCGTTTGGGATGTTAGTCCCCAGTCCTGGAGTGTCCGGGTCAAGTGAATCGTTCGATTCTGCCGTTAAGTTGATGAGGAAATCCAGTATGATGTTAATCGCATATTTCATTAAACCCATGTTCTTGGTGTGGATCTCCTGAATCCGCACCAAGTCAGTCAACCTTGGAATTCCTTCGTCGATTGCGTTGTTGGGCGTTGCGTTGGGGGAGGAAACATTGCCGTTCGCCTGAGTGATACTTGAGGACACGGATTTAGCCCTAAAACCGACTATCTTCCTGGGTTAGAGAAACCTATTTTGAAATTGGTATTGGAACCGAGAGATTGATCTTCCACTGTGGTCACCAATTGTTTGAGGGAGAAAACGGTTTCTGCTGATTTTGGTAATTTCGGGTGTGTGGGTGAGAAACAAATTTAAACCCTAAACAATGTACTGCAAGGGAGTACTTTAGATTCGAGAGATCAATCTGTACAAATCCGGCCTAAACCAAGAAATGGCCGTTCCAGACTTGCTTCGGTCACAAAGTGAAGGAGAAGGGTTGGTTTGGGGAGGGAAGCGAAGAAAGTGTTGAGACCAGAATAGTTGATTCTGGAAGAGTAGTTGTTTCATGACTTGTATCAGAAAGTGGGAAGCTAACAGATGGAAAGCTATCAAATGTTTTCTGAGTGTTGTATCCTCCTGACCTGAACTTGTCGTTCGATGGAAATAAGTAATGCCTATTTATACAAGTCGAAGTGAAACGTACCCTGGTCTCATTAAGAAATGGAAAACGGGTGAGTAAATGGGAGGAGGTGGTAACCGGTAACGCTTGGAATTGATGTTCCATAAAAGAAAGTGTTTCACCATTACTCGCTATATTTACTAACCGCCTCATCCTTATGACACTTTCTTATAACGAGCGTAGTGTACACCGCACGTTGTAAACCGCCAAACCAATACCCAATGAGCATCCCCCAGTTTGTGACATGTGTTGGTGCCTCGAGTGTTTTCGTGGAAAACATGTAGCATGTTGTTGTTGTCTGGAAAGTTTAGCTTGAGAGACTTGCCGTCTCGGTGGTGACTTTCAAAGGTCGAGATTTTGCATCTTAAGAGGAAGGTAGCCATTGATTATTGCAACCTTTCGTTTGGTAGCCAGTTGCATGAAAGTATGATCAGTATGGATTCAATATGGCCCAGTTTAGGCGCGGCCAGAATTTAGGGTTTTGGATTTGTTTAGGCGCGACCAATCTAGGGCCAAAGGTTGCCATGTGTTAGTTGGTAACCTTGGACGGCTAAGATCTGCATCTTAGATGAAAAAGTGGCCTTTGATTGTTGCAAGCCTTCGTGTTGGTAGCCGCATAGGGAAGGCCGACATGGTATGGCGCGGCAAGGTGGTTGGCATGCCATTGGCACATGTGGCATGGCATGCCTTGGCGCGGTTTGGCGTGGCCAAAACTAGGGTTTTGGGCCAAAGGTTACCATGCGTTGTTTGCCGACCTTGGACGGCTAGGATTTGCATCTAGGATGGAAGGGTGGCCGTTGATCGTCTCACGCCTTCGTTTTGGTAGCCGCATGGGGAAGGCCGGCATGGTATGGCGCGACAAGGTTGTTGGCATGCCATTGGCACATGTGGCATGGCATGCCTTGGCGCGGTTTGGCGTGGCCAAAACTAAGGTTTTGGGCCAAAGGTTACCATGCGTTGTTTGCCGACCTTGGATGGCTAGGATTTGCATCTAGGATGGAAGGGTGGTCGTTGATCGTCGCACGCCTTCATTTTGGTAGCCGCATGGGGAAGGCCGGCATGGTATGGCGCGACAAGGTGGTTGGCATGCCATTGGCACATGTGGCATGGCATGCCTTGGCGCGGTTTGGCGTGGCCAAAACTAGGGTTTTGGGCCAAAGGTTACCATGCGCTGTTTGGCGACCTTGGACGGATAGGATTTGCATCTAGGATGGAAGGGTGGTCATTGATCGTCGCACGCCTTCGTTTTGGTAGCCTCATAGGGAAGGCCGGCATGGTGGGGCCAAGGACAATGGCGCGGATGGCTTGGTATAGTGGGGCCAAGGGTTTGGTACGGACGGCTTGGCATGGTGGGGCCAAGGCAAGGTGCGGTTGGCTTGGCATGGTGGGGCCAAGGGTTTGGCATGCCATTGGCGCATGGTGCGGCTAGCATGGTTGGGGCGAAAGCAAGGTGCATTTGGCTTGCCATGGTGGGGCCAAGGGTTTGGCATGCCATTGGCGTATGGTGCGGCTAGCATGGTTGGCATGCCTTGGCGCGGTAGACGTGGCTGGCATGGTTTGCCATTGGCACAGTGGTGCGGCTGGCATGGTTGGCATGCCTTGGCGCGAGATGTGGCTGGCATGGTTTGTCATTGGCACAGTGGTGCACAAAGTCTAAGGAAGCCTGGGATATCTTAGAAACCGTATTTGAAGGAAATACCAATGAGAAATAAGCTAGGATTCAAAACCTTAGTTCTGATTGGGAAAACCTTCGTATGGCAGATGAAGAAACGTTTGATGAGTTTAATCACAAAGTGTCTGAAATTGTTAATGCATCTTTTGCATTGGGTAAGACTATTCCTGAAAAGGACATTGTGATGAAAATTCTCAGATCGCTGCCATCTAGATACGACTCTAAGAAGCATGCTATTGTTGAAGGAAATAACCTCGCAACTCTTTCCAGAAATACTCTGGTTGGGAAGCTAAAGATCTTTGATCATGAGCATAAGTCCAAGTCTAGTAAGGATGTTGCTTTCAAAGCACAGAAGAACACTAAATTACTTGATAAAAGTAAAAGTGTTTATATCTCTGAAGATGATCTTTCTGAGGCTGATTCATCAGATGAAGATCTTGAAAAATTAGTCTCGTTGATCACAAGACAGTTTAGGGATCTTCTTTTGAAGAGAAGTAAACGGTCTTCAAGAGATAAATCCAAGTCGTCAGATAAACCTCATAATCGTGTTCCTCCTAAAAATAGGGATATTGATGAAACTAATGACGAGGATATGCCTCAGTGCTTTAAGTGTAAAGGTTTTGGTAATTTTGAAAATGAGTGTCCAAATCGAATGAAATACACTGGGAACAAAGGTCTTGCTACAACTCTTGATGAAATGTCTGACAGTTATGATTCTAACGAAGACGAAAAATCAAGAGTTGCACTTCTTTGTGAAAATATTGAGTTTGATAATTGTAGCAATACACACATCAATTTTAATATTCTTTCAGAAGAAAACCCAACTAATCTGGAAGCTAAAATTGACCCCTTCTTTGGAAACTCTATGTATGATGTTTCAGGTTCCACCTTGTGTCTAGCTGCTTGCACATATCAGATGCCTGAATTATATTCAAGATTGACGTGCTCATATTTTTCACTCAAGGGTCATGAACTATCAAAGTTTTACAAGTACAAACACAAATTGAGACATGTCAACAAACTTCAACGAAGAGCAAATCGATTAGCAAACAAGCTTAAAACTCGTGCAGAAGACTGCTAAGGTATGTAAGATTTTATCTTCGTCTAAGAAGTTGTTTCCAAAGACAAAACAAGACCATCAGAGAAGAAAATATGGTAAAATGGTTTTGATAGACAGAGGTCTGTGGACTCCTCTCAAGAGGAACATGGTGGATAAATTGTTGTTCACCGCAACACAACTTGATTGTGTTGATTTGAAAATCTTGTCTCATGTTCCTGATCAAAAGAGACAAGGATGTGTACCTTTCAGGCTTTATGAAAAGTTTGTTTTCTTCTTTTCTCAGTTTTGATTTTTCTTTGATTCACTGTCTATCAATAAAGAAGGGTTATTCTCGACAATTCTACTCTCTCTAGGGTTCATAGTTGTGCGTGCACGAACTTGTTAAAAAGGTTGCATAACCCTATATTCCTTTTTCCCTCCCTGAAACTTGTTTTATCTTAAGACTACTTGTTGAGATTGTGATTTCCTCTCAGAAACCCATACGTTTATGGATACTCCAAGCATTATGTCTTCTGATGGAAAAGATGTTGATATGATTGTCAAGCCATCAATCATGAAGTAAAAACAGAAATCTTCGTTGCCTCCAACTTTGAAAAGAAAAAGAAGGAATGTGAGGAAGCCAAGAGTCGTTCCTTCAAATTCTCAGAAGTATCTGATATTCTTGAAGTGTTAAAGGAGACTCAAATGGATATTCAACAAATAAAGGCTTTTGTGTTTAAGACTCATGAGATTCAGAAGGCCCTGGTTCGATATCAGTCAAGAAGGTTTATTGATATTAACTCCTATCTTCATGAACCTTATGTCCCAATGATTGTTGACAACAAGGAGTTCGGGGACGATAAAGAATTCTTCAAAGGTCTTAACATCTAGTAAATCTTCTTTCTTGTTTTTGTTTAGAAGAATAACTAGATCTTGGAATAGCCATTATTGTGATTACACATAGCTACGTCCAACGTTTTCATCTTCATGTTTTTAGGTTTATTTGATTAAATTCTAAAATTGTTTGGAAGATGATTTTTGCAGTATTAATCTTTATGGTTTTATATATTGCAATTTGTTATGGAATACCTGTGTTTGCGTCCGTGAACTATGATTGTCCCATACCTTGTCAAAAGTTAAGTCTCTCATATGTCGATATGCATGTATCGATAAAAGAATGAATGAGCTTTTGACATCACAAAAGTTTGAAACATATTATATCATTATGAAAATATTGATGGAAGATAGGATGAACTTTTGTTTACAAGGATTATGTATATTATATGTCATTATGCAAATAGTGATGGAAAATAGAATGAATCCTTTTCTATTCCGCAGTATTGATCTTCCCTGATCCATATTTTATGTATATACTGTGAGGCTCCGTAAGTTCACTTATGTTGAGCATGACCAATTAAATTGATCACACTCTTGTGGTAATTTAGTTGTGTATTCCGATTGAATTAATCATGGGTTTTCTTATGGTTAATTTAGTTGAGTATATTTGGATTCAAACTCATATTCGTATGTGATTTGTTATGTCCAAAGAAATCCTTCTTTTCTCTTGAAATTAAGGTCGCTCTTGTTGTTCTTTCGGGAATGACATTTTATGGGGGAGAGTTCTTAATTGAACTTTTGCTTAATTGCCAAATCTTTGTGGGGAGTGCGGCTATGGAATATTATAGGAGTTATCTTGTATCTTTATAAACTCCTTGATGAAAGCATTTATGATTGCATCTAAATAAGTTGATATGTTCTTACTTTTGTTCATGAGATGTCTCTATGGAAATTTTCATTAGGATCCCGTTTTCGTACCTTTGCCAATTTTATTGACAAAAAGGGGGAGAATTAATGTGTAGTTCACACTACAAATACATATGGTTTTCAGATCATTATGTAAGGGGGAGTGGTTTCCATGTGATATTGAGTATTGACTAAGGGGGAGTGATACATATCACCATAGTATTGTTGTCGAAGTTGTGATACAATTGAACTTTGATGTTGTTTAATAATACTATGACACTGTATAACAATGATTGAGAACTCTTGTTTTCTCATTGTTATAGCTACGAATTTTCAACAACGATGATGCTAAACTTACAATCTTTGGAATCATTGGAGTACTTGGAAGTGACGAAGATTTCGAGTAATGTTGATGATTATGAATGTGAAATAGGAGCTACAAAAAGTTTATTTATCTATTTTTATATTCCATATGTATTGATAGTTTTGTCACAAAAATTGACAAAGGGGGAGATTATTAGAGCACTGCTCGGTCGAACTCGCATGGTTGCTATCTCAAGCATGTTTGTCAATGTTAGTGATTAAAACTATAATTTTTTATTTCTAGTCTACTATAGCAAAGTCTCGGACTAGGATAGAAAGTGTAGTTGAGCTCAAGAACTCCATGGCGATCATCATACAAGACGAAGAACTACTCGAGGAACTGGTGGAACTTCATCGACTAAAAGGTATGTGGAGACTTAAACTTATCTATCACTCAAAAGTCTATTTACTCTATCTCCTATCTTGAGACAAAAGTCGTTTTGCTATATAGACTTTGATTATACACATTTGCTATTTCGAGCCGAGTTTATCTCGCTTATCTATTTCTCGAAATATGTGTTGGTAAGCTTTCGCTTTGGCCAAGTTCATCTTTACCTAGTGACGAAAGTCATATTATGTTTCAATCACTTGAAAATGGATTTGACGAAAAATGGTTTGTGAATAACAGCTATATAACGTCCTCTAATAATGTTTCAATGATTGAAATGAGAGTTTAGATTATATAACCATTGTTGGATATAAGCATTGTGTGGTAACACATACATGTATAAGTCTTTATTCCTTGAACCAAAGTATGCGTACTTTGTTGATTAGGAAAACCGGAACAAGAGTCCGCGAACCCAGTCCGCCAATTGTCGGAGGTTCTCTTCCCAAGAAAATAAGCTGGAGTTTGTAAACTTTTATAAACTTATTCCAGGTACTTAAGTCTGCGAACTCAGTCCGCGTACTTAGGTTGGTTATTTCTAAAAACGATTATTCGTGAACTTATACTTCTATTAACTAAGGAATGCAAGTTTGCAAACCGTGCCTATAAAGTTCATGAATCGATTCGAATGAATCAAATCGTTTTTGCTTCGATTGTGTCTTGTATACTTCTATAAGATCTAAGCAATTGAACAACTCTCTAACTAGTTCATTTGAGTCATTTGAACTAGTTATGGTGAAGAATAACATGGTTGATATGAAAGTGCTCATATGGATAACCATTTGGTTAACTACTGTTGAACCAACAAATGTACATGTTTGGGTACGGTTACACAAACCTAAAACGTGCATTTCATTTATGTGTAACAAGCTAAGTTTTCGATCTAATGGTTGAAAGATATTAGCTTGAATCTAATCAGGTTTTCATCTAACAGTGAATATTGAATTCTTTGTTACTAAGCTAACATTGATTGCAAACCCTGATTTGAAATACTATATAAGAGAGAACTCTAGCAACTGGGAAACCTAATCCCCACACCTCCTGTGTGATACTAGTTGTATAAGCTAGAGTTGATTCTCCTTTAACCTTAGGTTTCTACCGAGACCCTGTAGGTTAACGACTTGGAGACTTCATTGGGATTGTGAAGCCAGACCGATACTACTTTCTTGTAGTTGTGTGATCTGATCTTGCTAATTCTATCATATTGAGTAAAATCGTAACGATTGTCTTGAGATTGATATCTCCGATAGGCAAGATATAAAAGTAATCACAAACCTCTTCGTCTCATCGTTTGTGATTCCACAATATCTTCTTTCGTCGCGTCGATTAAGATTATTGTGAGGTGATTGATAATACTGAGTTGTTCTTCAGGAATATAAGTCTGGTTTATCAATTGGTTCATGTTCACCTTGATTTATCAAAAGACGGAACAAAACTCGTACGTATTTCTGTGGGAGACATATTTATCTATTACCGTAGACTTTTCGGTGTGATACAGATTTGTTTATTAAAGTCTTCGACTTTGGGTCGTAGCAACACTTAGTTGTGGGTGATATCATCTAAGGGAATCAAGTACGTAGCATCCTGATGGGATCAGAGACGTAGGAGCATAACTGTAACTTGGATCAGTGTGAGATTGATTGGGGTTCAACTATAGTCCAGACCGAAGTTAGTTTGTAGTAGGCTAGTGTTTGTAGCGGCTTAATACAGTGTGTGTTCAATATGGACTAGGTCCCGGGGTTTTTCTGCATTTGCGGCTTCCTCGTTAACAAAACTTCTGGTGTCTGTGTTATTTCTTTTTCGCATTATATTCTGTTATATAATTGAAATATCACAGGTTGTGCGTTTGAATCAATCAACTAGAATATCCGACCTTTGGTTGTTGATTTACATTGATTGATACTTGAACATTAGTCTTTGGTACCGTTCAAGTGATTTCTCTTGTATTCAATTAGACTCGCAGATTTCTATTTGCTTGAGTAAGAATTGAATCGAGAAAGAGAGATATAACTCTTTGATATACGTTACTGAGATTGAGTCTAGTTGATTCTCTTATAAGTATATTATCGAAATATTAGGTGTGGTTGTTGTACCCCACTTTTTCAATAAGGTATCTTGTAGATAAAGACCAGTACATCATAACGCGACCAGTGTCTTTTACTTCATCCGGAATTTGTTAGGTGTTGCATTGCTTTAAGTACATGCTTATTCATGTATTGTGGTGCTTCTTGATTTTTTAATGTTAGAATCTTCACTCTTAAGGCCCAAGTTTTTGTGCAAGTACAAATTGTTCGCTAAGTATAGGCCTAAAGTGCTTGGTTGTCAGTTGTTATCCCTCGAATCAAAACTAATCAACTTCGTTGGAGTCTCACTAGTTCCTGTGAGGTAAGAACCAAGATTATTATTCTTATTAAGTTAGTTTCTAGTTTGTTGTCTGCTGTTTAACCTTAGAGTTTAGATCATGTGTATAATTCTTAATGAATTACATTTTGCTGGTTAATTGGCAGGAAACACAATCACTTAATGTAAGCTTTAGGAATTGCAGCCTCATTCATCGTCAGAAGTATTATGACCCCCACACTGAGTTAACCCATATACTGCACTCCAGGTATGTCAATTAATTATGATTTTTTGCAGAGGTGCTTAATAGTATATCCATGCGGTCAGGAAATGTTCAACAATATAAGGAATGACAGATTGTCATCAGAATTGAATTTTATATTGTTTTGTAGTCATAACTTAGCTTCTTTGTATCTGCAGACTATGCAACGGGTCTTGAAGAGTTGAAACATTCTTTGAATCGTGATGAATTACAGGTTAATGTTTCAATACTTGTATTTGAACCTAAGGGTATGGTAAATGCGACCTTCTTTAATGATGTACAAGATTTTAGCACTCAGAATACAACATAAGCCACCTGGATGATATGCAGAAGCTTATTCCTTATGATATGATGAGTCATGAGTGCTCTTAATCTTTTAAGATCAAAGCAAAAATTTGTTTGATTTGTGTGTCTTTCGAGTTAGCAACTAGAGAAAAGTTTTTAAATCATTACCTCTTGTTATAAAATCAACCTTTTTCCTTAGATTTGATAAGCTTGTGAAAGATGCTCAATAGAGACCTGTAATTGTATCTTAGACCACATAAGTCGTCTGACATGTAGGAAAATTAAGACTTGTGTCGCTAGTTTGCAACATTGTGTTTAAGTAGGGTTTCTCTGCCTATGCTAGCTGGGTCCAGTGGTATGGTTTAAGGCTTGGAGGCAATATGTACAACCACATTGTCGATTCTATAGAACTTGATCAAGAGTAGTAATCTGCGTACGTGTTCAACACCCAGTGATGTAGTTTTCAGCATTCAACGTATTCTAGAAAAAACTATATCTCATTGATGAATAGATTTTAGATATCTGACTTGATGCATTATGTATATGTTTTAGGGGATTGATGAATTATATTTGGCTTCACATGACGAACATACCATATTAACAGAAAATCAAGGGAGTCATATGAACACACATGAAGAGTAATCATTTGAGGTTCATTTCTATATTAGTATGTATGTTGTTGTTGTTGTTTATGAACAAATGAAAATATTTTAGTTCGATATATATATAAAGGGAGGCGATAGTCAAGGCGATTGGTCATGCGACATTGACTTCGTCAACTTTCAATTCTTCTCCATTTTCTTCGATTGATTCTTGCTCTGATTGTTAATTCTTTTTGGTTTTGATAATTTTCTAAGCATCCCTTTTACCGGTGATTGTTAATTTTTAATTTTATTTTCTTATCTACGAGGAATTTTTTAGTTTCAACTTTCAGAATATAAACCCTAATTTTAATGGATTTTAAAGTTCTAATAGGTTAATTCATTAGGTTTTCAAACCTTAAAAGCTTTCAAAGCTCATTTATTTTCTTTTGATTATTTATCTCTTTCTTTGATTTGTCATTTCTATTATTGAATTCATCTTTCTTCTAACTGTTTAAGTTTTTCCCCCTTTTCTGTTGTTCACAGATAAAGTCATGAACTGAAGGAGGTAGCGTGCATAGGGTCATAGTATTTTACCATCATGAGATATGTATATGAAGGAAGAAGCGGAGTTTCTGGTTAGTGCTATTGCGGGGTTTAATTGTTGATTTCATATTCAGTGAATCTCTTAATACTGGAATTTTTCAGTCTCATCATTGTCAAATTACTTCAAGGAATGGGTTATATTTGGACTGCTTTATAGCGTCATGAGATCCTACTTAGCTAGGGATTTGATATTATTCAGTGAATCTATTTTATCTCAAGAATTTCTTAAGTGGAAGAAGATAATTAATCTCAGTTTTATAGTTGTTGTTTTGCTACCCACACCTTGTTTCATGATTTTATAGGGAGTCTCTTGTGATTCAGTTTTCGGGGAATGGATGGTGTTGTTATCTCTTGTGATTCTGTCTTTGGGAATGGATGGTGTATTATTTTGAAATTTACAACCCATGCCTTGTTTCATGAATACCTAATGCCATAGATCCTATGAAAGACTCTCTGTGTTTGGCAAGAGGTTTTTTCTTGTGGAACAGTTATTAAGAATTCTTTGTGAGTTAGTTTCAGTTGTTGGTCTTTCATGTGGAATATTTTGTCAGATTGAAGTGTGGGATATTAAAAGATTTTGCGTGCTAGTTACAGTTTCAAGGATTACTTTCCTTGGTTCTATTAGGAGAGCTTATAACTAATGATTTTCTGAAAAGGGATTTTTTATAACTAATGATTATTTAATTACAAGATTAATTATTCCTTAGTGGATTTTGGTCAGTTGTTTGACGTCCAACCATTAGGAGAGCCTGAATATGTTTTTGACTTATAATGGAACTCTACTTTAATATATGTGCAGATCACCGTTCCAACTATTCTCATTAATAGTGGTAAAGCAGGAGAGATTATTGAGCAGATAGGTGATCCTGTAGTTGTAGATACTCTAATGGGTAATTTCTATGAAGCTAAAGTGATGGTGCCTTTGAAGACTCCAATGACTAAGAAATGTAAGGAAATTCAAAGGAGAATCCAAGTTAGAGCTTTGCCTGCACCTGTTTCAAGAGCTACTCATGTTTTCGTTACAAGAACTGGTATTGTTCTAGAGAAAGGTGAAAATTCTAGTTCCTCTAAGGATGCTTCTAATGATGAAGGTATCTCTCAGCCCTCGGCTTATTCGGTTAGTCTGCATTTAGTTGGTAGTCTGAGGGGAACATGTACAAATTCTTTACCTGTTTCTTCGTCTGTAATTCCTACTATCTCTTCTTTAATCATTAAGGAGCCATCATCTTCAATGCTTTCTAGTCCTGTTATTCCTCATGACCAGTTGGGATCTTCTAGTTCTGCTTTGCCCTCTTTTGTTGAGAGTTTCTCTTTTGATCCAGCTTCTTTACTGCATAATAGAATAAGGAAAAGAGCTAGATCTACTTATGAATCAGTTTTCATGGATCGTAGTTCTGTTAATATACCTACAACTTACAATCTGGAAATTTAGAAAATGTTGGTTCTTCTAGTGGTAGTGTTGTTTGGTCAGCTTCTTGCACATCTGTGTCTCAGACTGTTTTCACCTCTTCTAGAGTGATTTTTAATACTGCTACTGAGATAAATTATACTTCAGATGTTATTTTTAACCAATTCTCTGAAAATGCTGTGACGAGCAATCCAGTTGCTGATGACTACTTAGATAAAGCAATTGTTCTTGAACCAACTCCTTTGGTTGCTCTTCCTCCGGAACCTTTTTTAACTGATGAAGATTTTGAAAAATAGGTTGGTCTCATGATGGTAGATACTATGAACTCTATAGATGCAGAGCTTTCTTCAGTTCATGACCCTGTAAGTTCAACATTTCCTCAAATATTTTTATTCTTTTTAAAATTTAACTTGGTTTTTCTTGTCAAGTATTTTCTTCTCTCTTTTTATCATGAAGTTCATTTGCTGGAATATGAATGGTTGCTGCTCCGATAAAAAATGGCTTCATCTGTTAAATTTGTATAGAAAACATAGACCACATGTTATTTGTCTTTTAGAAACTATGGTTGATAATGATACTGTTAAAAAATTCAGTCACCATTTGCCTTATGATTCTTGGTTTGTTGTTCCGGCAATTGGAAAATCTGGTGGATTAGCTTTAGGATATTTTGCTAAATCAAATGATTCTTGGTTTGTTGTTCCGGCAATTGGAAAATCTGGTGGATTAGCTTTAGGATATTTTGCTAAATCAAATATTGAAATTGTAAGTAGTTCTCTTAATATGATTCATATATTATGTGATATTACTCATATTATCAAGAACTGCATGGTTTCTTTTGTTTATGGATCTCTAAACACTTATGGTATGAATAATCAATGGAATTTTTTGAGTCATATGAATGAAGATGATATTAGACCTTGGTTACTAATAGGGGACTTTAGTTTTATTCTTCACGGTTCTGAAAAAAAAGGTGGTAATCCAGATTCCTCTTTGGCTCCTGAATTTATTAGAAACAAGATTGTAGAGTTGAGGCTGAATGAAGTGTTTGCTTTCGGTAACCCATTTACTTGGTGCAATAGGATATTTAAGAATCCTTCGAGTTTAATCTTTGAGAAATTAGATAGAGGATTTATGAATGATGATTGGGTTTGCTCTTCCTGACACTCGTATTACAAATCTAACAAGAGTTTTTTCTGATCACAGTCCAATTTTGCTCAAGTGTTTTCATCACCAACAAGATATTTATATTCCTTATAAATTTTTCAAGTGTTGGCAGTTAAGTCCATATTTCAAAGATGTTCTTAAAAATTCTTGGGTTAAGAGAGTCAATGGGTCTTCTAGTTTTATTGTGGTGGGAAAACTTAAAAATCTTAAGGTTGATCTTAGTAAATGGAATGTTGAATCTTTTAGTCATGTTAAAAATAATATCAGCAAGCTAAATGTTGAGATTGAGAAATTGCAAATGGTGCTATATTCCCTGGATATTGGCGATTACATCTTGAATTACTCAAAACAATTAGATTACTGGTATGAAATAGAAAATTCTTTTTATAAACAAAAATCTAGGATTGATTACTTTACTCATTATGACAAGAATACTCAATTCTTTCATAATACTGTGAAGCTTAGAAATATGTATAATACCATTCAAACTATTAAAGATAACCAAGGTAACTGGCTAGACAGTAGAGATCAAGTGGTTTCTCTTCTCACTAGTCACTTTAAGAACATTTATACTTCTTCAAATACCAGTGCAACTGATATTGAGGAAGCTCTTAAAGATGTTAAACCTATTATAGATGATGACATGAACTCTAAGTTGATAGTTGTTCCAAAAGTTGAAGAAATTCATGCTACTATTAATGATATGGCTCCTTGGAAATCCCGAGGTTTCGATGGTTTCCCTGCTGGATTCTTTAGGGATAACTGGGATGAAATCTCTATGGAGGTTATTGATCATGTTCAGAACTTTTTTCGAACAAAATTTTTACTAAAGCAACTCAATCACTCTTTTATAACCCTTATTCCTAAGGTTAATAACCCTTTTTCTCCTCATGATTTTAGGCCTATTAGCTTATCTAATATTGTTTACAAAATTATTTCTAAAATTTTAGCCAATCGCCTAAAACCCTTGTTAGATAATCTTATTTCGCCTTTTCAGTCGGCTTTTATTTCCAACAGACAAATTCATGATAATATTATTATTAGTCATGAAATTCTGCACTCCTTTAAAAGAAAAAAGAAAAATGCTAAAAATGGATTTATGTCTATTAAGCTTGACGTTTCCAAAGCCTTTGATAGGCTTGAATGGTCTTTCATTCTTTCTGTTTTTAAAAAAACTGGGTTTCTCTGAAGATTGGTGTCAGATTATACACCAATGTATAAGTATTGTGTCTTATTCTGTTTTAGTTAATGGTTCGCCAAGTGGTATGTTTTTTCCTTCTAGGGGTATTAGACAAGGAGATTATCTTTCACCTTATATTTTTATAATTTGTATGGAAGTCTTATCGAAGCTTCTTCTAAAAGGAGAAGAGGACAAACTGATTCAAGGTTCCAAAATCAAGAATGACAGCCCATCTATCTCGCATTTATTTTTCGTTGATGACTGCATGTTGTTTTCAAAAGCTTCTCTGGTTTATGCAAGAAATCTGATGAAAATAATTCATGTTTTTGCTAAGGCTTCTGGGCATGCCATTAATTTTGAAAAATCTGGTTTTTTCCCTAGTTCTAAGATGCACCAGAAACATAAGAAACTTCTTTCAAAAACCCTTGGTACTAAATTTATGAGTTCGTCTTAGAAGTACTTAGGTACTCCTCTTTTTGTCAATAGAGATAAGACTAAATCTTTTCAATTTTTGATAGATAAATTTTATTCTAGGTTAGGTAATACTAAAAAGTCTAGTCTTAATAGTGCTGGCAGAACTGTGGTTAAAAAACATGTGCTATCTAGTCTTGCTGTTTATCATATGTCCTGTTTTCCCTTTCCTAAGAAGATTACTTCTGAAATTAATGCTATTCAGAGAACTTTTTGATGGTCTAAAAATGACCCTTGACATGTTGCTTATTTTCGTTCTTGGGGTGCTATAAGTAAAGATAAAAGTTGTGGTGGGTTGGGTATTAAAAATACTTGTGCTACTAATAGATTTTTATAGCTAAACTTGGCTGGAGAATTCTTCAAAACCCTAATCTTCTGGTTTCTAAGTTTTTGAAAGATAAATACTTTAGTAATCAAAATTTGTTAGAAATAGATAAAGCGGAAGACTCTGCTTCATGGATTTGGAAGGGTATTGTCAGGAGTTTACTTTTCATAAGATCTAATATAATATATAAGATAAATGATGGTAATTCTACAAGAATATGGAATTCTGTTTGGCTGCCTGGTCTGTCTTCGCCTCATACTTCTATTGTTTCAAATGGTGGTGATTATACTTTTGTTAATGAGCTTATAGATATGAATACAGGTTCTTGGAATGTTATTCTGTTAAACACTAGGTTTTCCCCGGAAGATATAGTGAGAATTAAAAGTATAATGGTTAATCTTCTTTCTAAAGATCAAATTAAATGGGTTCATTCTAGGGATGGTTCTTTTACTATTAAATCTGTTTATAGAGTGTACAGAAATGAATTTAGTAATAGGGAAGCAACTTTATTTTGGAAAAAAAAGTCTGGTCTTTAAATTGTCTGCCCAAAATTAGGTTTTTCATGAGGAAGATTTTTGCACAGATGCTACCAATTAATACTTTACTTCATATCTGTAACCCTGCTTTTGATGTTTCCTGTCCTTTTTGTAAGAATCATTCTGAATCAGTTATGCATTTATTCATCCATTGTCCTGTGGCTGCACATGTTTGGTTTGGTTTGTCTCTTCAACATTTAGTTAGTTTTGATTTGGATTATGTGGAAGATGTTTTCTTAGAGTGGTTTGATGATAGATTTGGTCAGTCCTCTTATGCTGTCAGTTGGCCAAATATTGGTACAATTGTAATATGAAGCATTTGGAAACATAGATGTGATGTGGTTTTCAATAGAGTTACTATTAATCTGGATAACATTATACTGGATATGAAAAGAATGATAAACACATATATAGATCCTCCTTTGAATGCTCAGAAAAATATTGTGCGACCTAAATTTCCAATTGGGTTGGTGGATCATTGCCTTTTTGTTGATGGTTCTTTCAAGGATTTTAATATGGGTATTGGCATGATTTTGTGTAATAATACATGAACAATAATTCAATCGAGGTCGGACTTTGGGATAATTTCTGAGGCGGTTGGGGCTGAAGCTACTGCTCTCTTTTTGGCGATCTCCTGGGCCGTGGAGATAAATCTTTCCAAAGTGGTCTTCTTCAGTGACTGTCTTCAAGTAGTAGACTATGTATATAAAGGCAACGGCAGTGTCGAGTGGAGATGCATGGATATTTTGGTGGACTACAGATCTCTTCTCTTAAGTAGAAATAATTTTAAGGTTGTGTATATTAATCGTTCTAAAAACAAACTAGCAGATCGGCTTGCACGTCGAGCTAGGAAGTATTGTACTAAAGATGTTTGGGTCTCTTTTCCTTCTTTTTTGGACAATTTGGTGAAGAGAGAACCTCCGTCGAATATTTGTATTGCTTTTTTAAATTAATATAATTAGGGTGTTTTCTTAGAAAAAAAAAAGAAAAGAAAATGTATGTTGTTGTTTGATTCGTTGAAGTACCTTCTTTTTTTCCAATAGAACTTTGACGGACTTTCTTGTAGAACCATAATGATAAAACTAACTCATATAAAACCGACAAACTGTGACTCTTACACCTGAAGTTTACATTTGCATCAGGGAGTCCTTTGCAACTGTCTTACGATGCTCAAACCACTATAGAGTTGAGCATGTCATGCGGAGTTTAACTATACTATAGTAGCCAAACCATGAAGTGTTCTTTACTTTTGAATAACTATTGCCCGCTCTCTACTGAAAGCATGAATAAACATGTTTTATGAGACAGATAATGACGAGTTTTGTAAACCAAGTGTCCATTAGTGAGGAAGCCGAGTGTCCAGGAGAAGGGTAGGTCTTTAGTAGAACCTTGACTGTAATGTTGACTTTGTTTGTTTATGGTTCCTTTTGAATTAGGATTTGTAACTAATGTTATATATATCATGTTCAGGTTTGAGATCTTGCTAATCAGTTATACAAGAAAAAAATGCGGGATTTGATATATGGCGTTCTCATGATCCAACAAATGTTGTTGTTATGACAGAGGTAACTTACTTAGCTATATAAACTATAAATACACATCCCATGTTGAAAATTGATTGCTATTCTACTTCCGAGTTCATACGCTGAAACATTAAATATGCAAGAGAATGAGAAGTGTATGTATTGTATTGATCAAACAAAACTAGTCATAAAAACCCAAGGTGACCAAACTTGTGGTACGAAAACCCCACTCAAATGTTGGGATCCATTAAAACTCCATCGTAAACAAAATTGATACAAAAATCCCAAATTTTTAAAAATTGATACAAATACTCCAAATTTAAATGTTGGTTTAATCATAAAATCTGATGAAACCAAAATAAAATTTGGGTTTTTTGTGTTAATTTTGTTTTGATGGGGTTTTTGTGTTACTTTTGTTTTGATGGATTTTTTGTGGAAGGATGGTGACACCTCTGAGGTTATAACTCGCGGACTGTTGATCAAATCTAATCAATATGATTTCAGATTATTAGGAGTAAACGACGTCGACGTTGACAACAACGTCTCTGTTGGTTCAATGATATCTACAATGCCTTGGTGAAAAGAGACAGAACATGGTCTTGCAACGGTTGATGAAATGACCGAGAAAAGTAGATGATTCAAGGTACTGTTTACGATGTTGGCATACCTAACATATCCGAGTATTGTTATTCCTTGGGTTCTTAAATGATTGGGGGTAAAAATGCAACTGTATGATGTATATTTTTCTAGTGTTAAAGGTACAGTGAGAGAAATTAGGTGAAAGAACTCTAGCCAATGGAGAATACATGATGGTTAGAGCAAAGAAATTCAATCTCGAAAAGCCTGGAAGGTAAACGTAAGTTGATACTGTTAGTAATCTCTGGAACTTCATTTTTGCTAAGCTTTTACATGGATGTAATCTTCTGATGCTTCTGCAATGCAATCGTGTTACTTTAATTGGAGTGAAATTGATCATGACATCTGCTAAGAGTTCCGATGTGGGTGATGATTGTGTATAATTGCTTAGATTTTTCTCAAGTATTCAAATAAACTCTAAATTAACAAGTATTCAAATAAACTCTAAATTAACAACTTATATCACCAATCAATTGTTAAAGGAATCAGAACCATTGTTTTGTTGTTACGAATATCTTTAGGAGAGAAGGTGTCAAATGTCTGGAGTGTGTACACTGTTGACTTATGATCAATAATCAGAAAGCTTAACTTTCTAAAAACCCATTGATTAAGAAAATAAATAAATTACAGAACCGTTGCCTATGTGGAATATGACGTGACAGATACTGCGCTTGCGCCGAGTTTGTGGAGGATAATATCCTGTATTGCCTGTGTAGGTAAACCAGAAAATGGTAAAATACCACGAAAAAACAGTACTAAAGGAGTTGCTTATCCAGAACCAGAAACCCAACCCAAATGCGAGCAAAAATGGCGCTCCAGTACCTTAGCTTCTCTCCGTCTCTCTCCTCTGTTTCTTCTTCTTCGTCCCTTCTTCCAATGGCCACCTCAAGTAAGTACTCTCTCACTGGTATGCAATTTTTTAATGGAAATTTCTGTATTATTCTCTTCGGTACTGATGATTTATTAGTTAGATTTAAACACTTTTGCATTTGTTTCTTCCATTAAATTGTTTCTGTGCAAGCCCTACATTCTCAATTAGGTCAAGGGTTTTCTTAAAAACCTTCAATTTGGTGTATGAAGTGATAACTTTTCCAAGTATGGTACACATTTATTCATCTTTTCGTTTTGTTAAGCAAGGCCCCTCTAAGCAGAGTTTGCATTATATCCTGTCAATTTACCTTCATTATCCTTATATCACATTATCCACAATTTGGCTCTAAACATGGTATACCTGATTCCAAATTGGGTTTTAGGCGGAATTTGTTATGTATTCCAGTTCAATGTGCTGTTTGGAGCACTTAGAACTCTTTCTGATACCGGTATTTGTCTATCTAGCTATATATGCCATCCCTAGTGAGGTTTTCGTTCCACGAAGATCTGCATTTTGTTGAATGGGTTTCGATTCATATGCTGTCTGTACCTCACATCTGTTGTCTTGGGTTCTACTTTAGACCACTGCATTTTGGTCAATTACCTAATTCTTTGCCGCAAGTAAGATTATGAACAGAAAAAGCTTGGTTATAGACATACAGTACTATGTTTTATGTCTTCTCGTAATGTCACAACTACTACTGAAGCATCCGCCACCACCTTGTCAACCACTCATATCACGACATAAATTTATTTCTTGAAGTAGATCATTTAAGGAGTTGACTTGGATTTTGATCGCCAAGTTGCAGTGGATGATGGGATAAAAAAAATCTTCTTATAGAAACGGTTCCCACAGATTCGTTTTTAAGTACCAGCCGCACCCTTGGCAGCTGTTGAGTTCTAAAAAAACTTAGTTCTAGCTATATTTGTCGGTTTTTTCTTCCCTTTTGACCATATATTTGTTGTTTTCAGCTCTCTATGTTTCAAATTTCACATTTATCTTGCTCATTACAAGTTTCACTTTCCGTTTTTTGCATTGTTCTGAGTCTGTCTTACATTTGCCTTCGGTTTGCCGTGGCTTGTAGTCTCTAGGCTGCAAAGGAAGGGCCTTGATTTGCAACAGAAATGTTTTGGCGGAGTTCGAATCTGCATGGATTTTCGTAGCCAGGAAAGAGGGTCTGTGGTTGTTAAAGCTGCTTCAGAGATAGATGGAGTTGTTTCAGGTAGTAGTGAACCAGAAGCAGAAACCAAAGAAGAAGTTGTACCAAAGGAGGAGGGTGCATCTGTTGAAAATCTCCCCTTAGAATCAAAGCTGCAGCTGAAGCTTGAGGCAAAGTTGAGGATGAAGTTAGCAAAGAAGATACGGCTTAAGAGGAAACGACTAGTCCAAAAACGTCATTTGAGGAAGAAGGGTCGATGGCCACCTTCTAAGATGAAGAAGAACCAAAACATCTGAAGAGGTGGAAACTAAAGGTTTAGGTGCGAGTCTGTTCATGCTGTTGCCATTTTAATTTGGATTTTTGCTGCCTGAATATTTGTTCTATTCCAGTATATACGATGGTTTGTTAACTCAAATTATGTGTTGTATATGAAGTCATCTTGTTGAAACTTAATGATTTACTCGACTACGGATCTCAATTTTGGAGCGTTTTATTTCTTTCTGACTAGCTGAAATCCTGCTCTATCCTCGAGCTTAAATCGTTCCGAGAAATGTCAGCCTCTGTGATGAGCTTAGAATATGTGTCTAAGTCTAACATTATTTAAACCTTACAAGGGCAGTTCCTATGGAATGAACAAATCAAAAATTTATTCATTTTGCTCCTATTATGGACTCAACGAACTTGAAAAACGGATGGGCAAACCAATAAATTTCTATGGAATGAACAAATCAAAAATTTGTTCATTTTGTTCCTATTATGGACTCAACGAACTTGAAAAACGGATGGGTAAACCAATAAATTCAAGGGTTTGTTGAGTGCGGTTGTAGATTATACGCGCGTTGATCTTCAACCGCGTGGCGGCACCAAACACGTTGGCGTTTGATCCAAAACCGCCAGTTTTTCCTACAAACGCCAGCGTGTGATCCAAAACCGCCAACGGCTAAATCTGGACGGCTGAAAAATCTTGTCATCCAACAGCTAGAATTTCGAGTTGTATAAATACTCCTCATTTCAACTCCAAATTCATAATTTTTACACCTCTGGTCTCTTTACTCTTCTTCTCTGAGCTTAAAAAAATTCTTCAATTCAACAAATTTGTCGTAAGATGTCTCGGCCCTTGTTAGTTCGGCGAGCTCCGTATACTGCAGTAGAAGATGAATCTATTTGCAGAAACTATTTTTTTTTTTTACTCAGCTTGCTTCAGCAAACTATCCATGGGTGAATTTCTGGGAGGTTATTCACGATGGGTTATGCAGTGACAGCCGTAATCCGAGTCGTCGTGCTATATGCAACATAGAAAATCGTTTTAGTACAATTAAGAGTAAGTGAGTTTGTAGCTTTAACTATGCAAGCTAATTGGTATAGACTGAGAGGTGAAACTGATGCTGAGATGGTAAGAATATCTTTAACTAAATGGCGAAGATGGAAAAATATGGCTTTTCGTTTCGAAAAATCTTTCGGAATCCTTAAGGTGTTGAACAATTTCAACCCCTTCCTTGTAGTTGTTGTTCCACCTAGTATTTCTCATCAATGAAGCTAATATAAAACCCTTAATTTTAAACATATGTAATTTCATTTAAACAAACCGTCGTACTTTTAATTGATTAAAACTAGAATTACAAATATAGCAGAATTAAAAATTACAATCTCTAACGTCTCTCATCGTTATCTTCGAGACCTGGAGTCAGTCATTCTCATAGACCTGGGATATCCCTACCTGCCAACATATTTGATAAATTTGTATAAGATGTTTATTGTTGAGGTGGTGGTGTAACAGTGTAGCAAGCATCATTTTGGTTGAAGGGCGAGAATGATGATGAAATGCGCCTACCATCTGGGTGAATTACATGAGGTTGAGATATAGGCACAGTTTGTGGTGGAGTATTGTGTCGTACTTGTGGTGAAAAACTATGTCGTACTTGTGTTTCTCCCACCATTGTGAACTCTCATGTCATGATATGTTGCTCCTGGTAGGATTCGAAGACTGTGAACACCCATCAGCGTTTACAGTTGGACCTGTGTTTCTACCACCGTTGTAGAACTCTCGTGTCATGATCTGTTACTCCCGGTAGAATCGGTAGACTGTGAGCACCCATCAATATTTACAGTTGGACCCAACCCAAACATTGTGTCCGTCTTTCATTTACGACACACACCCAAGTGTATAGCCTCCATTTGCCGATTCAGCCAATACATATCGTTAAGTTGTCTCTTGAACTCTTCTTTACTGGCATCCACATTATAGTAAGGATAATCATGTTCCATAGCTTGGGAAACAATGGAGATCGTGGTTGGCTCACCTTGTGAAGTAATACTTGGCATCTCCCAACGGATTTCGGGCATGTTTGACGAAGATGATGAAGAACTTGCACCGTGGCGAGGTAAGTCATAAAGCAAGAATCCTCCAGAGGAAGCTGGCTAGGAATGATATTTGCATCATGAGCCAGGCGTGATAACCATGAGAAATCAAACCCATAGATGTGCATGTTGTCTCTACCAATTACAGGCTTCGCAATCGACATGTACTAGCTGACATATCGCGCTTCATCAATATACCTCTGTGTGTTTAGTTCACACCTCTCCCACGGCAATAATCTCAGCCGACCAAAATCTGATGCAGATGTTTGCATCTGTGTTGGCTGGTTAATTGCAATTGCATGAATACCACGTAACTGGTACACTAGTCTTTCTCTCTGGTACCAAACTCCTATATCCATTTATGGAGTGTAAAAAACATCTCTACAGAGAGAATACTCAAGAATACATTCTACATCATTACAGCGATACTCAGGAAAATTTATGTAAGGGTGAACAACAACATTCATGTGGCTCCGAGTCATCTGTTGAAACCTCTGAATAACACTCGAAACCGAGTCGTCGCTGCCAGTGTCCTTCGCCCAGTTGGTTGTGAGATACATGTCCATTGGTGTAAATCTATGGGTATTGTCTTTAAGGATTGGTTTACTAACACAGAAGTAGGTAAACCACCAATACTGCAAATTACTCCATAATTTAGTATTTGACTTAATCTACATTTGTTCATAAACATTCTTTAATTTTAAAAATAATAATTTGGATATTTACCACGATAATGCCCCAGAAACCAATGAAGTTAGCTATACCTATGGACGCTTGATCCAGCCCACAGTACATATCTGCTAAAATTGCAGAGCCCCAATCATAATCTGATGCTTTGTAAAGATCTTCTAACGCTTCAAGCCAACCAATATGAGAAACAATAGTTGAGTTTGGAACGTCTAACCCAGTAACCATAAGATAAACAATACCCTTTCGAGTTCATGATAGTCATCTACATTTGTTGAGTTTCTATTTTGGTTAAGGAAACTCTTCAACGCTGAACATAATCGTCCACCTCCTTTCAAATATTTATGATCTTCATGTACGCGTGCTTCTATAAACGATGGAAGAAGCGTCTGCCATTTATTATTTGACATCCATTTGTTTAGGTTGAATGGCACAGGATATCCCACTCCACTTGGGATCCCACAAATGAAATACAAATCAAGGGGCATAATTTCTATTACAATAATAATATTAACCATAATTAATTCTTTTAGTTCTTTAATAATTATTTAAAAAATAAAATTTAAGTTAAGTTAAACAAATGTACCAATTTTAAAATCCATAAAATGGAACGTGTGCGTCGTTGGCCACCACCTTTCTACCAATACTTTCGTAATTTTTTTGTTGTATTTTCTTGGCTTCACAGTATAAAGCGCACGCTAGAGATATCTGTCAACCCTTTCTCGGACTGCAGGGGGTAGACCTTCATAAACAACCTTTAAGTCTGAAAATCCACCTCTCATTCTATAGAAACTCTCAAACCGCTCTTGATGTCTCGACACGTGACCTTAGACTAATGATGGAGCACCAACGACACTCGGCGAAGCAAACTCTGCTTCCCGATTTTGAGTATAATCTACATTTTTGGCAGGCCACAGTATCGGTTCTTGTCTTTGATCTTTTTTGTACCTTAAACTATTGACCGTTTTTCTTATCAACTGGCTCATTTGTATGAAGAAAACTTTTGATTAGGAAGAATTTTAAAAGAAGAGATAGTAGAGGTGTGAGTGAAAATGAACTCAGATGAAGGAATTTATAGGTTTTGAAAATTATATCCGTTGGGAAAAGGTATGTTGGATATTTTACCGTCGACGTTTTTGCTTCTCACGCCCGCGTCACACGCCGATTTTAACCTTCATACGGGTGCAGATGTTCTTAGTCCCGGCGCTTGATAATCTACCACCCACTTCTTTTCCCGAGTGCAAAATCACGTTGCCCATCCACCTGACTCGACAAATATTTTGTTTTGTTGATTGTTGTTGATACGTGAAAATTAGTACCCCTTAACAGGGCTATGGAGCCCATAAAGGGGAGCCAAACCCAACATAAACGTTGGGACTTGGGAACCAAATCCCAAGTCCACTAAGAAGTACCCATAAGGAAAAGAGGATAAGGAGGGAATTAATGGGAAAGGATAAGGTTATATTAGAAAGAATGGCATTAGTGGTAATTAAAAAGAGGACATGTGGCATGATGTCATAAAAAGGAAAGGCTTTTGGGAAGGTCTATAAAAGGAGGTACATAGTACAATGCAAATCAAACTCTCTCTCATACCATCCCTAGAAAGTGTTTTCATTTGGTGTGACTAGGACGAGTAGAACCAAAATCATATTCACCCCTCAACATTTGGTGACCACACCAAGGAAGCACCAGCTCAAACGCGCTAAAAAATCAATCGTCCAATCATCCCGCTAATATCGACTAAGTAATAATAAAAGAAGAAAATGAAGATAGCGAAGAGGAAATATTGGAACAAGGCGCAATTACACAGTAGGCAACACACGAACCCCAGAATAAAGAGGTAGGAGCATCATAGGGAAAGCGCACACATCAAACGACTCAGCCACCGCATCCCTCACCTCTAATGCTGCAAGATATACGAAAGTAGCTGGAGGGACGCGTACAAAGGAAACAAGAGCTGAAAAATGGATGGAACAAGCTACGATAACAGACCGAGGTATCCCCGAAGGAACAACAACAAGTGAAGGAGATAAGGATAACAAGCCGATGAGAATATCACAAGAAGCCGTGGAAAAATACCTAGAGACAAACTACCGCGTGGTAAATCAAGATAACTATGGATTTATGGGAAGTCCCTACCCAGCGAGTACCAATACCCAGAGGATTACACATCAACAAAATTCAGGGTATACGACGGACAAGGGAATGCGCGGGAACATCTTAGACGATTTTTGTCAGCAATGTATGACAGGGCTTCTAACGGAAAACTATGCTTAAGATAATTCCCCAGATCATTCACAGGAACGCATTCCTTTGGTACATTAACCTAAAGGCGGAAAGCATAGACCCGTGGCAGACCTGTCCTCCCTTTTCCTCAGGAAATTTTATTCAGTCAAGAGAAAGATCACATCAATATATTTGAGTAGGTGCAACCAGCGGATTGGAGAATAAATGGGGAAATACATATTTCGTTTCCGACACCTCGCGCTGGACTGCCACGAAGATATCAGTGAAGGAGCGCTAGTTGATATTTGCATACGCGGAATGACATCCGCCTTTAAGAGGATCCTGATCAACTTCGGGTTCCAAATGTTTGTCGAGTTGGAAGAGGCAGCAGATAGGATCACCGACTTTGTTGAAGAGATGCATACAGATCACCCCTCGCACCACACAATCAGCGACGTTACCGAAGCATCAAGCAATGTAAGGCTCAACATCGGAAAGGGAAGGAAAAAATCGTTTCACACCACCGAGGGGAACCCAGGAGGAACTAGAGGAGCAAGGCAAGACTTCAACCCTCCGCCTCCTCTACCGTACGGCCGGGAGCAGATAATCGAACTCTTGGAACAGTGGATAACGAACAAGCAAATTAAGCTACCACCGACAGTACTGGATATCAACAAGCTAGACAAAAGCGCGTCTATATACTGCTACTATCATCAAAGTTTAGGCCACCCGACAGTGGAGTGCTTCGCCATTAGTAGCATTTTTGACCACAAACGCGCAGCTGGAAAAATCGAGGTACCAGAGCAAGCAATTGAACACGAACCCCTCCCTCACCATGAAACTATAATTGAGCGAGGCATATACAAAGTAAGCATACCAACGAGCGGAAATACCGTGGTCTTCCCTTTGTTAACCCAGTAACAGATAACAACATCCCGTAATAAAAGGAAAGTTGTATTCCCTTTTTTGTCTCCTATAAATGATAATTTATAATAACAAATAGAGGCGTTGCAGAGGAAAGTGTATCGGCATTACAATATACAAAAATCTACGGGATGCATAGACACCCGGTCGTCCGATTAATCTATAAAAGGCTACGGGACGCATAGACACCCGGTCGGCCGATGAATCTACAAAAGGCTACGGGATGCATAGACACCCGGTCGCCTAACGAATTTACAAAGGATACGGGATGCATAGACACCTGGTCGGACGATAAAATTACAAAAAGCTACATGATGCCAAAGGCGCCCGGTCGGCTGACGGATTTACGAAAGGCTATGAGGCGTCAAAAATACGACCAACTAATAAACTCGCAAAGGCGCAGAATCTAACGCCGCTTTCTATCTAAAATAAGAGTAGGCTCGTTTAATATACGTTGCATTCCATCTAGAAAGATAGGGGGTAGGCGCGTTTGGCATACGCCCTAGCAAAACCCACCAAGGAAAAACACATCGTCGCTTTCTATCTAAAATAATAATACGCGCATTTAATATACGCTGCATTCCATCTAAAAAGAGAGGGATAGGCGCGTTTGGCATACGCCCTAGAAAAACCCACCAAGACAAAACGTAACGTCGCTTTCTATCTAAAATAAGAGTAAAAGCGATTAATATACGTTGCATTCCATCTAAAAAGAGAGGAGGTAAGCGCGCTTGACATATTCCCTAGCAAAACCCACCAAGGCAAAACGTGACACCATTTTCTATCTAAAATAAGAATAAGTGCATTTGATATACGCTGCATTCCATCTAAAAAAAGAGGGGATAATTGCGCTTGACATATTCCCTAGAAAACCCACCAAGGCAAAATGTGACACCGCTTTCTATCTAAAATAAGAATAAGCGCATTTAATATACGCTGCATTTCATCTAAAAAGAGGGGATATGCGCGTTTGACATACGCCCTAGGAAAACCCACCAAGAAAAAACATGGCGCCGCGTTTCAAAAAGTAGGCGTGTTTGACGTGCGCCCCACCTAACCTCGCCAGGACAAGACGAGCATCCACACATCACCAAACATAAACCTAGACGAAACCTGACGATGCTAGCCAACACATTTTACACAAAAACAAAAGATACTTTGCCACGCAGATTAGAGGATTTTACGTAAAACATAATAAATAAAGAATTAACAACGACAAAAATAGAGTTAATCAAAGAAAGCAAAAAAAAAAACCTACAAACTTAAAAGTAAAATAACATCCCACACAGCTAAAATATCCAAGTATACAACAAATTGTCCAAAGGAAAGAAGATGCACGAAATAAATAAATAGTAAAAGGATGAAAGAGGAAATGAAAACAGAGCGTATCAAGTAGACTGGAACATAGACCACTTCTGCCTTTTTTTCTCAAGCTCTACGCGAACCTTCTCCTCTGCAATCTTCGCCTACTGGGGTGCAACGGACGCTGCCCCCACACTGGCAGTAAACTAGTTTAGCGTTACCTTCTTGTCAGAAATTACCTTGGAAATGTGAACTAACTTCTTCTCCAACTTAGAAATCTAACCCGAGAGGTGCACGCGTACATCATTTCAATCCTTTACCTTCGTCAGTAACTCGTCCAACTATTTCACTTGAAAGTCGAGGTTGATCGCGACACGAATGGTAGTCTCCCAACCATGCAACATGCTAGTGTAAATAGGATCATCCTTCATCCGCGTGAGCTGGTCAGCTACCTCGAGGATATTCTTATACATATAACATAAAGTCTGCATGTCGAGGAGAGCCTCTTTTACCATATGACCACCGCCGCGCTCCACAATATCCTTATAAGTGGCAGCCAGGGAAGATAGAACCCAAAAGCCATGAACCAGCTTATAAGCGGTATTATCAACACCAACCTCGGCGGCATCTACAACTTTCAAAAAGAGAAACTTCGCATCCTTAGGGATCGATAGCGGGTCAGAAGTGTTGGGGCGCTTCTCCGGATTATCAACTAATACAGAGTTATTACCATCTAACCGAGCGCGCTTTACATACCCAGCACCGCCAGGGTTCACGCGCCTACCACCTTCGATACTAGAGCCCTCATATTTTCCTGTTTTTTTACGTTTGTTACCATATCCTGGAAAGCGGTACATACGCAAGAACGATAAGAAAAAAAAATGATGATGATGGGTAAGCCTTAATAAACATGTAAGGACGCAACATATATGGGAAGCACAAATGATAAATAACAACAAGTAAAAAAAAAGACCAGGCAAAGAAGAGACCAATCTTAGGAGTAAACGGGGGATCACAAGGCTTCGGACGAGACGCCGAGGAACCAGAAGAAGACCCGGAATCACTCGTCAAACCTGCAAAACAAAAAATAAGGAATATTTCAAAGAGAAACTCAGATATATAAGTAAAAAAAAGGAATACAAAAAGATGACATTAAATAAAGGCATACGTACCAAGCAGAGAATGATTAACCACCTTCAAAATGATCTGGATGAGATGCCACGTGAACTGAGTTCTCATCTAAAACCGACCAGAAGGACTTAGCGAATGTAGCACGTCACAAGGGGACTCCAAAGATTGGCCCCTAACACGAAGGTTCTCCTCCTGCAAAGTATTAACAGATGATATGTGAAGGCGCGGAGATACCCAACCAGCCCCTTTAGACAATTTAACGCCGAGATTTTGCACAAGATCCATGAATAAAGGGGTTGGTCTACTACCAGTACCTCGCTGGGACCGTGGCGGACTACTCTGCTGAGCCTATACGGGACACAGAGGCAAAACATCATCAGAAGAACAAGAACGGGGAATGGACAACTTACCCGCTTCCCGTTTAGCCTTCTTAGCAAGGCTCTTCTCAGACCAATCATTTATAGGAATGTTGACATACTCCTCCATCAAATAAGAGGGAGCCTTCCACCCCACGGGATTGGATAAAAGAGCTTCCTGAAAACGTAGGATTCACTCCTTATTACAACAACAAAAAAAAGAGGAATATAACAAAAGCAAAAGAAATACTTGTTGCGTTAGTAAACTAGAAGCAGGCTTAGGGATCTGGAGTCTAGGAGGTTTCTGGTGGAATGAAGGCTTTACCCCCTTCTTCTTCCTTATGGGCTCGTAACCCTCAGGGGGATCCCAGGATATCACCAGCGAATCCATAGGGAGACCCTTAGTATCTGATGTAAGACCATTTTTTTCGGCTATCGCCTCATCAAGCTTAACCCGACCAAACGCGTGTAAAATAGCGAGGTCCGCGGAAGATAAGTCAGGAGGAGGAGCTGGGGCACACAAGAGAAAATTTAAGGCTCGGCGATGAATGAGAAGCTATTACTCATGAGACAGATCGGTAACCGCCAGAGGGAGCCCATGCATAGGCTGTTGAAAAGAGAAGTTAATTCCTCGGTGACTCGGGCGCGTTGGTCCTTTGAAGAAGAAACAATCAAAACTGGCAATAACATCTGCAGTATCGGAGCCACTCCAAGGCGTGAAACTAGAAGGAGACCCTTGATCAAACCTAACTTGCTGAGCTGCACGTTCAAGCTTATAGGACATAAAAATGAACTTACCGGTGTAAAACCCAAGGATATAACCAGGTAACACTACCATTACCGAGTCAAAATCTGACTCTGACAGGGATTACGTCGAATCGAAATCTGTGCCCTCCAGTGGTGAACTAAAATCGTAATTCCCCGGACCTGAACGAGCATCGTGGTAAGGAAAAGGCTTGAAGTCCTTATCTACGTCCATGAATTTAGATATATCACCTTTGGGCATTTTCCCTTTACCGTTCCAAAGAGCCATACACGGATGACCATAGGTGACAACGACCTTACTAACGGTGCCATCATCATGTTTAACATCTTCCTTATGATGAACCGCTAAGACGTGAGGAGAAGGAGCATACTCAGGGAGGTGTACCCAATACCAAGCTTGCATAAAAGAAGCAGGAATATAAGTCTCAGCCTTATGAACTGCATTAACTATACGAACGTCGTGGCAAAACAGGTCCAAATGACGATATAGGCCGCCCAAGAACATTGGTGCGAGAGGAAAAGAAACACCTCGAGACAACAACACGTCCATCGGACAAGCTCGCTCTTGATAGTATCCTGAGGACTGTACTCGAACACATCATGACAAATCCATAACAAAATATAAGCTGCCAACTCAGTGCGAGGATTCTTCTCTTTCCTACGAGGAGGCATAGCTTTTTTGTCAACCAACTGCGGATCCCAATACTTGATCCAAAGTGGGAAGGAGGCACATCGATGGCGTTTGACGACTAATTCAGGACTTGTCCGCGCTGAAGGAATCGGTGAGCCATGAATTGATTCATAGGCGCGAGTAAATTTGGAGAGTAAATTATCTCTCGTGGGGCGCGACGAAAAATACCTTTTATCCTCGACTGATTTAGCTTTGCATTTGGCAGCGGGCGACGGCTTCTCTTGCTTGTTAGCGCTTGCAGCTTTTCCTTTGCTTCGTCGTCGTACTGGCAACTCATCCTTTATCACTCGCTCATTGCGAGAGTCGTCTTTACAGTCTAGCAGATAAGACCATAACTCCCTATCATCGTCATTCAAAACTCCCCGTTTTTTGTGTGGGGTTAATCCACCATTAGAGGACGTAGTCTCTCACACTGGATCGTCATATGAATGACTACCATGAACAGGCAATCTAGTGAGAGCGACTACGTCCTCTAAAACTATGGTGGCTTTCCCCCATGCAAAAAACATAGTATAGACGGAGGTCGCCCAACGACAAAAAATCCGCGTCATGTCACGCCTACACCTAACCACTTCTCGCTTAAGAGACAGGTTTATGGCCTCGTCAATGCCTGCCAAGCGAAGAACGGTTGCATGATATCGATTGGAGTGGATGTAAGACGTCCAATATGGCCATACATGGGTGTTGCAGACGAGGAACAGATCTCAATGGCGGGGAGATCATAATCGCCGCGGTGGATAGCCATACACGGAACTTTCTTAAATGAAAAGGTATGTAAAGCGTTCACCTCAGGATACATGAGCCATCCGGGAGCAGGAGGATATGGTAATACGGAAGGATTAAGAAGACGCGGAACAAGAACATCATCCATATGAAGGATGCCCCGGCCACCACGTAGACCTCTCAATTTTAACGCGCGCTTCAGATCAGCATTCCATGTGATTTCGCGAATCAAATACGACTCCCCATATGCTGGTAATGGTATATGCAACTCTTCTTGAGACGTGTATTCAGTTTCTTCGGAGCCAGCGCTCATCACTTCCTCGGACTCCTCTTCCTCCTCCGCCTCAGATGAACTATTACTGGTAGAATGGCTGGACATGGCACGTATACGATGTGTTTAGAATGAGGTGAAAAGAAAATGACAAGGTAAAACAAATGAAAAAGATAACTTAGTAAGTCTATATATAGGTAACATCGAAACTAGAACGTGGCGGTTATAAGGGGAAAAAAGAAACTGTAAAGTATATCACACGTCGCGAAAGACCAACCTTCACTTGAAGACGTGAAATTAATAAAAGGAGCTTCTCCCTTTCTATCTATAGGGAAAGATGCATACGAAGAAACTAATTCAACTATCGGTTTATTTGACGACTAACCCAATAGTCAGGGGACTAATGCTGATACATGAAAATTATGACCCCTTAACAGGGCTAGGGAGCCCTTAAAGGGAAGCCAAACCCCACATAAACATGGGGACTTGGGAACCAAAGCCCAAGTCCGCTAGAAGTATGACGTGATTTTATATAGTGGTAAATGGAGTTGTCGTTTTCTCGGACTTGTGAAGATTGATTTAAGATTTAAGATTATGGAAAGAACTGAGACTATGGATTCCACCATTGACCAATTTTTTAAGTGATTCAGTTAACAACAATATTTATGCAATTTGCACGTTCAATTTGATTCTAAGATATTGCCAATATTAGATTTCCAAAATATTAGTTGTTAATCGCAAGTATGGAACATCAAGAGCTCTAAGCTAAGCATGCACCATCAAGAGAGAACACAACTAATTAATCAAAATCTTATAATCAATTATAGTTCAGTGCAAATAATCATAAAGAAATTGCAATAATAAATTAATAAGAAAATACCACTTTATTATTGGAACAGCGCTTCCTCCATAATCCCAGCATGTGATTCTAGCTCCTCATTATTACAAAGAAAACTAAATAGAAGAAATAAAAGAAACTTGTGAAACTGGCTACCCCCCCCCCCCCCCCCCCCCCCCCAAATGTGCTCTCTAGCTCTCTATTCATACACACAAATACACATCACTCAAATATATTCTTCCATAACTCCAAAATCTTCTTCCTTTTAATTAAAAATATCTTCAAAAATTTTCCTTCTCTTTATTCTATATATGACTTTACTAAACCCATATCTTCTTTAATTTGCAGAATAAAATCCAAGATAAAATCATCTAAGAATATCTTTCCTGTTTAATACAAGATAACTTCATTTTTTTTCAAAACTTCATGTTTGTAAGGCAAGAAGATATTCTTATCTTAAAAATAATAAATCCTTTACCATTGAAACCAAATTTCCCGCCAATTTTTCTTTTCAAATCAAGGAAGAAGATGGACACCCCTTAACCAGTAATGGGTTGCGATTAGCAGTTGGCTCCCTGTGCTGCCCCTTATCAGTTAGGTGCCCCTTATCCAAAACTGAGAGTCCGAATAACATGTGTCCTCTGGGTGCCTATACCAACTTTTCGAGCCGAATTTCCCAAAAATGTTTATTTTCCAAAAATACCTACAAACACATAAAACACCATAATAAGTAGAAAATCGAGTACCAACAATACAGAACATTGAGGACAAATTAGATACAAAAATGTGTCTATCAAATACTCCCAAACTTATTATTTGCTAGTCCTCGAGCAAAACTAATCTAGAAAAATAAAATCCTAACTCGCTAGGTGGCCCTAGCGACCGAGATATAGTCTCGGGAGGGTTTACCAGTGGTGTACCCACAAGACCATTACTCCAGACCCTAGTTATCTACGCAGAACCTTGGAAGGCACTAAAGAATCTCCTTGGTTGGCATACAAACATTGACTACAGGAGGAAGTACCCTGATGCGAAATTCCAATTGTTGTACACGAGTTTGCACTCAAGCATACTAAAATTCATATAAGTGACAGAGCGCTACTCAGATAGTTTCTATCCATCATAACCGGAGTCAACCAATCACATGGAAATATTAAGAAGATGGATGTAGAGAAAAACATAGATGGTTTTGATGTTGACTAAGGTGAACCTATCCTAATGGACTGAGATACCGGTCTGACTAATATCAACACAGCTGGCATATACAAGGGAACCAGCGGGTGATAATCCTAACTCTAGGTCAACACAACTGGCATATACAAGGGCTCCGGTGGTCGACTTTATTGAATTTATTCCAGTTGGTCTGGTCTCCTTTTTTTTTTTGTGTATCTCAATCACTCTATTTCACCCAATCACTTATAAGAAAATAAAAATAGAAGGTGAAAAAGATTCAACGAGATATGGCGAAACTGCCATGTTTTTTTTTAAATTCTAACACCTGAGCTTTGTGCTTTTATGAATAGACTCTTTAGATGTTTCTATCTAATCAGATTGGTTCCTCAACTCCTATAACCAAGATGCTTCCATCCACTTAGATTGGTTAGTGTCATCCTTAATAAATATAAATTTCTAGGCTTTGGAGTTTATTTATTGCAACTAAAAAGTTTCTCTCATACCCCCAAACTTAAATCTAACATTGTCCTCAATGTTCTAAAGATAAAATTAAAACCATATGAACAGGAAAAACTGTTACCATTTGAAGCAAAAGAGTTAATGAAAGATATTACCGTATTGCATGAGATTGAGTTACCTCCCAAGAAGTGCTAAGTTTAAAGTCTTCAGCCAGACTAAGAAAGGATTAGTCACCTTATAGAATCATAAAGTAATAGCCGGAATAACTGCGGATCACCAAAACCAAATAGAGCTATCACAAGTAAAAGGAATATGCACCATGCCAAGAAAGTTAACAAATAAAGCACACCCTTGTCTAGTTTCCTGTTTAAGACAACTACATCTAGCTGTGGTTCAGGTTCAAGTTCTATAACTGGGTATAGATAACATATTTTACTGGGTTGCATTTCCTCAAAAGTTAGATCCGAATGTTCAGGTTCTAGAGTCTGGAAAAACTTAAATAAAAACTTAGAAGCACATAATAATAACCTAAATAATTGCGGATCCTTAAATTCAATCAAATTTGACCTATACAACTGACCACAAAGAGAGTGGTGGTCTTTCTTAAACAAATATGTCGACCCTAATCTCCTAAAGTAATTAGGTTTAGTCTCGAAACTTAATATCTGACACATTTGAATTTCATAAGTTCCCACAATTGAAGAAAAAGTTTTTGGTGGGAAAACAAATTCAATCGAGGTATCGTTGCCTGGGTTAACCACATCAACCAGAGGATGGGTTTCTAACAACTGAACTTCTTTCTGGACATCATTAGGTTCAGGAAAACGTGTATGAAGATAATCTTGTAAAATGGTTGAGGCATATATGTTAAGTTCCAAGTGAGGGACCTTTGTAAGAGTTAAAGCACATGGAGAATAAAAATCACCCCCAAACTTAGAGTTTTCAGTGTCTCTATAAAGACTAGTCACAACTTCCCTAGTTTCAAGGTCATCAGATTCCTTAAAATGGTCAATTGATTCTTCTAAGTCAGGTACATCGTCACTCATCTCTACGATTTCATTTTGTTTTTCTAAGATTAATGTTTCTAAATCGCTAGACTCGAAAACAATATTCTCAAGATAAACCCGCTCCTCTAAACTATCATCGCCTTCGTAATCAAAAGGAAATACTACATCATCTAAGGAAGTCTTATCTTTAGTCAAATCCTCGTCCTTTTGAATAGGTGAATAATTATTAAAATTATTTAGATTTGAACTAGAAATAATATTATCATTATAAAGCTCAGTTGGAGTAACAAATTCCTGATCACTATGCTTAAATATTTCAGATTCTTCATCAGCACTATCCTCATCATAATCATAATAACATGAAAATGGTTGAACCTCATCTAAATTATTGCTTCCAATTCTATCCTTGTCATCTTGATTATGTAAATAAAAAAATTTCTCACTTTCAAGGTTGATTTTTGAAGCAATGTATTGGCAATTCAGTGTAATTCGATCAATTCTTTCTTCCGTCTCTAACTCAAGCCTACGTGTTGACTCAACAAACTCACGTGTTGACTCGGATAACTTACATGTTGACTCAGCTAACTTCCTGAGGTTATCTTCTAAACAAGGTTCGCTCATTATTACAGTTCTTTCGTCTATAACTAAGTCATCTGTGTCCGCTGATTTATGTGTCGACTCATGTAACTTACGCGTTGACTCAAGTATCTTACGTGCTTCATCTAGAGGAGAGGAATTATAAGAATCTTTCTTGTATGACTGGTGGGCATGTGGATAGTAATTGGGCTCACCATGGTATGACCCATAACCTTCAAAAGTTTGGTGTTCCCAACCACTATTCACACTATGGTCATAAAAAGAATAATGTTCATGTTGCTCAGTCGAATAATCATTGTATTGGCTATACCAGTTCGACATCCTAACTGCAAGAGAATTCTAAGCAAACACAAAGAAGGCTGACTCGACCACAACAAGCCTATTTTATCTAGCAAACAAAAAGCATGATGGCTCCCTTAGATTTTTTCTAGACCAGCTTTTATTCTTTCGAAAAGGAATTCGTTACAATCTGAGCAAACCTCTCTGGAATCAATCCGAGTTAAAGTAAGTTGAATAGAGACGAGGTAAGCTCAGTGGAGCTTTGATACCCAAGGCCTCACCAGCGTTACAAGGCGGCGTATTCAACTCACAGAAACCATCATGAACTTCAAAGTATGCTCAAAAGAGTAACCAATATTTTCCGAACGACTTTCTTAATAAGCTCGTTACCCTATCGGTCTCGTTCTAGTCCAAATTTTAAGGCTTAGGTTCGCGTAGGTTACGTGTTCCTAAGGCGGGCAAGAAGGAAACGGTGATGAAATCCGAGTCCTTATCTTGATTTGGCCAGGCCTTGCCCTTTACTAGAAAATTAAATCCGATTTCAGGTCCTCAACATATATGCATACAAAATCATCCAGTAAACCCGCTGACAGGGGATTCGCGGGTGTTTAGAATTCTTACCTCCCGTTCCAGACGGGGGATGAACCGTTGAAGTCGACTCGGGCCACGACTCCTATGTCATGTACGAACCCGAGGGGCCGAGGCGATATCGTAATCGCCGTCCTTCTCTGCAAACAGTTTACTTAAAACTACTCTTCCGTAGGGTTTTAAAAATAAAGTCCAATGTTCAGTGTCCAAAAGAAAAGAAGAAAAAAAATGTCCAAAAATAAAATATTACAAAAATAAAAATCTTAATTACAGTTTCTAAAAAAATAAAAATAAAAATATTTACAAAATCTTCTTTTTCACTCCTTTTGGATTTCTCTTTTCTTTCCTTTTTGGACTTTTCCCTTCTTTTCAGCACTTTCTCTTTTCCTTTAGCTTAGCTCCAAATCTGAAAGCAAACAAAAATACCAAAACGCGTAAAAAATAACAAATAAAATAAAACCTAAAAAACAAATCCGCGTCGGCGGCGCCAAAAATTGATGTGACTTTATATAGTGGTAAATAGAGTTGTCGTTCTCTCGGACTTGTGAAGATTGATTTAAGATTTAAGATTATGGAAAGCACTGAGACTATGGATTCCACCATTGACCAATTTTTAAGTGATTCAGTTAACAACAATATTTATGCAATTCACACGTTCAATTTGATTCTAAGATATTGTCAATATTAGATTTCCAAAATATTAATTGTTAATCACAAGTACGGAACATCAAGAGCTCTAAGCTAAGCATGCACCATCAAGAGAGAACACAACTAATTAATCAAAATCTTATAATCAATTATAGTTCCGTGCAAATAATCATAAAGAAATCGCAATAATAAATTAATAAGAAAATACTACTTTATTATTGGAACAACGCTTCCTCCATAATCCCAGCATGTGATTCTAGTTCCTCATTATTACAAAGAAAACTAAATAGAAGAAATAAAAGAAAATTGTGAAACTGGCTACCGGCTCACCGGCTCTCCCCCCTCGAAATGTGCTCTCTAACTCCCTATTTATACACACAAATATACATCACTCAAATATATTCTTCCATAACTCCAAAATCTTCTTCTTTTTAATTAAAAATATCTTCAAAAATTTTCCTTCTCTTTATTCTATATATGTCTTTACTAAACTCATATATTCTTTAATTTGCAGAATAAAATCCAAGATAAAATCTTCTAAGGACATCTTTCCTGGTTAATACAAGATAACTTCATTTTTTTTCAAAACTTCATGTTTGTAAGGCAAGAAGATATTCTTATCTTAAAGATAATAAATCCTTTACCGTTGAAACCAAATTTCCCGCCAATTTTTCTTTTCAAATCAAGGAAGAAGATGGAGCCCCCTTAACCAGTAATGGGTTGCGATTAGCAGTTGGCTCCTTGGGGTGCCCCTTATCAGTTAGGTGCTCCTTATCCAAAACTGTGAGTCCGAATAACATGTGTCCTCCGGGTGCTTATACCAACTTTTCGAGTCGAATTTTCCAAAAATGTTTATTTTCCAAAAATACCTCCAAACACATAAAACATCATAATAAGTAGATGATCGAGTACCAACAATACAGAACATTGAGGACAAATTAGACACAAAAATGTGTCTATCAAAGTGCCTATGAGGAAAAGAGGATAAGGAGGGAATTAATGGAAATGATAAGGTTATATTAGAAAGAATGACATTAGTGGTAATTAAGGAGGTTTAGGACATGTGGCATGATTTAATAAAAATGAAGGATTTTTGGGAAAGTCTATAAAAGGAGGTACATAGTACAATGGAAAACAAACTCTTTCTCCTACTATTCCTAGAAAGTGTTGTTATTTGGTGTGACTAGAATAGGTAGAACCAAAATGTGGAGCAATAGATTAGAGTTTTCCTTGTAATTTACAAAATGGTTGGCATAGTTTTTACCTAGTAGTCAGAGTAATGGAAATGGATTTGTAAAGTAACGGATCATCTTATGTCTCTCCTGTCTCCGCTTTTTGTAGCCATCAATAATGCGTGTTCTTCTGGTTTAATCAATGTGAAGTTGGTATGATGGCAGAAAAACTGAAATTTTCTTTCAGGGTCGACAGCAACATCTCCAAGTCTCCAACAGGTTGCGGCATATAATGGAGACTTTGAATCTCTGCCGTTTCTTAGGAACCCTTTTCGTTTAAATATAAATAAGCATGTATAGTTTTGTCTGTTCACAGCACACTCAACTGGAGGAGTAGGTATTCCACACTAGAGGTGGTGGAGGTGCTTGGGTTGGGACCAGATTGACCACTGCCTAAGCTAAATCTAACACTGACAGGCTTCCACTTAGACAGGTACACGTCCTAGCAAATGCAATTTCTGAATTACAAAATGAAATTTTTTGATAGCCACTTCCTTACCGGAGTTTTAAAGTGTTTGCCTCTACCTTTTCTTTTCTTTTTTCCTTTCTTTTGCCCTTCTTATTTTACTGGAAGGAACTACGAATAACTTTCAGCACAAACGAGTTAAACATTTGAAATGTGCAGCTGATAATAAACTAGTTAACAAGCTTTTTATTTTTAATTGTTGGTATTGTATTCAGTTGATCATTTTTAATTCTTCAATCAACTTTAGAAAAAGCAAAAAAGAATCACATCCTCCTTATAATAAAATCGTTGGAGTTCCGTCATCGCAAAAGCAAAACTCACTTTATTCGGTATAAAAATGCATCTGGTTACAGTATTACGATAAGAACGCTTGTGAGTGGTGCTATACAAAAGGGAACCGAAGTTGGCAACTTGGTTGCTTTCTAGCAAAGTCATGCACAAAAGACTTGCAATGTCAAATCAATGAGAGTTTTTTTTATTTTTGATGTTCTAGATTAGTGATCCCTAATTTACCTCGCGTTTTTAGGGACCACTCGAAAGGATTTAGGGGCCAACAATAAAACAAAAAAGGTCACCCAAAGGGAAAATGTAGCCAGCCCTTATCTCGCGTAATTCGTAATGGCGAAATTACCCTTATATATTCGGAGGATATGATAACATTGTTATCCTCCGATTGCAATCGGAAACCAAAATATTTCCCAGACTTCCGATTGTAGTCGGTGCAGTATTAGAATGATTTGTGTTTCATTTTTTCCATTTCTTTTTCATTTTTGAGTTGTTAGAGTTATAGAGAAGAAGGTGAAGGAAAAAAAGAGAAAACCCATTTTATCACTACAAAAATGGATGGATATGAAGAAGAAGGTGAGAATCATAACGAAGAACAAAATGTTGAGGGTTCACGACCGTTTAGAGAAGACGATTTGGGGTATATGTTGAATGATCCAAACTTTTGTGGAGAGGAAAACATAGACGACCCTTTCATGGAAGAAAATGGAGAATCGCCCGATATTGAAGCTAACGATGCATGTAAAACACAGGTATTGTGTTAAGAAACTCAAATACTCGATTTGCATGCGTTTGTGTGCTTTTGTAAACAAGAAAAACCGATTATTGCATGCATTGAATGCCATGAACTACCCAGATTCGGTAGATAATTTGTAGAGTAAACCTACGAATATAACACACTGAGTACCAAATATGTATATTCTGTAGTTCCAAGATACTAGTTTACTGCCGAAGATGAGAAAAAACCCCAAACTGGTTTTCCAAAAATATCTACATTCTGTAGTTATGTAGAGTTATTTACCCCTGAATGGTCCCAAAAACGAATTCCTCAGAAAATTTCAAAACTTAGTATTCTTATCCTTTACAATCGGGAATAGTTTAACATTCTTTGACTGCCGAATATAACAGTGGCCTCGAAATAAAATTTCCGAAAACTTGAAAATCAGATGTTTATCGATTAAAGTTATCTTCCGGTTATTTATATTCGGCTGGTTTACTATATATTTTAGCTTCCGATTATATCATTTTTTGCACTCAGTAAACTGTGTACATTCATTTGCATAAATCGGGTGTTTTGGGTAACCGATAGGATTCCGAATATAGAGTATTCGGAAGTTTGACTTATTTAATAACTTCCGATTATTGTATAATAATGTGTTGCTTTCATATACAGGTCGTTGAAGAGTTTGTTGATGACTTCTATTTGAGGCTGACACTTCCCTATACTATGCAAACGATTTGGTATACGCATTACTACTTTTTTCTTTTTCTCAAAATTTATATGTTAAATGGTTATGCTTATTATATTTGTTTTGTTTTATGCACGTTTAGACATTTGGAAGTAAGAAGGAGGCAAAGGAATGGCTTATGAACAAGGCAAAAGATAACATGTGCGTGGTAGTTCAAAATAATCATGTTAGTGACACTCGATTTGAAATGATTTGTGAGCGAGGTGGGACGCGAAAGAGTCACGAGGGAAAGAATAGTAAGTACATACGGAAGACGAATAGGAAATACCGAAGCAACAGTATTTTTCGAGGAATCGGCTGAGTTACTATAATTTTTTTTGAAACTATGTAATCGGAACAACAGTATTATAACACTTCAATACGATTAATCATATTCGGGAATTCCATATTTTATCAAACCACCGATTAATATTAAAAATTTGAATTTACAGCACTCAAACATCACATGTTATTCTTTTTTCCCAGTCCGAGATGCAACAATCAACGCGGCTTCGAAATGTAGAAACGACTCTCCTCTCCACTTGGAATAAGCATCTTGTGCCGCAAACCTGTCGTCTCTGTGCCTAGCAAGAATACGGTTGTACTCGGTGCACAATTTTATAACATGGTGCACCCTTGAAGAAACATGCGATGGTTCATAATTGTGGCGTGGCTTCTTGTACTTACCAACAAAAGGACCCAATGAAACGTTAATCCAGAATATACGGTCGTCCTGCTGTTCTTTGGGTAGATCTTTCACAATGTAATAATTTTTTATCCATTCGGTCTCTTCCTCAACTTGTTTTAATCTTTCTCTATGATGGAATTGTTCTTGACCTCGCTTCTTAGCCTTGATTTCCTCTTCCTCCTCCTCCGTTGCCACTAACGATGGTTTAATTTTTTTGGGTTGTTTGATCTTTTTTTGTATTTCTTCTTCCATTGTTGCAATTGATGTAGTTGTTCGCTTGCATCTTCGAAGTATGTTGTCGATTGATGATGGACTTGCCATTGAAAAGGTTTTTCATTCCGATTTTTTACTCAATAATAACTGAGAGGGGTTACCCTCCTTATATAGATTAGAGTTCCAACGGATCTAATTTTTGAAAATATGGCCGTTGAGGTTTCTGAAAATATGGCCGTTGAGGTTTCGTATCATTGGTGCACTACAATCGGTTGTTAACAATACACGTATTACCCCCGAATAAGACATTCGGTGTCAAACTTAAATTCTTATCTACCGATTAAGTTGGAAGTTACCAAAACTTAATCGGAAGTTAAATTAGTTGCCAAAACTTCCGAATATGGGCTGTCTAACCTTCAATATTGGCCCTTGGAACCACCTGGAGCCATGGCGTGGTTTGTTTTGAACTTGTAATATTCGGAGGATAATTTTTTTGTAAAGTTCCGAATGTACGATGGCCCAAAAATCAGAATTTGGGAAAAACTTATACTTTTCAAATTTTGTCTTTGAACTAATCGGAAGTTAAATTAGTTACCAAAACTTCCGAATATGGGATGTCTAACCTTCAATATTGGCCCTTGGAACCACCTGGAGCCATGGCGTGGTTTGTTTTGAACTTGTAATATTCGGAGGATAATTTTTTGTAAAGTTCTGAATGTACGATGGCCCAAAAATCAGAATTTGGGAAAAACTTATACTTTTCAAATTTTGTCTTTGAATTAATCGGAAGTTAAATTAGTTACCAAAACTTCCGAATATGGGCTGTCTAACCTTCAATATTGGCCCTTGGAACCACCTGGAGCCATGGCGTGGTTTGTTTTGAACTTGTAATATTCGGAGGATAATTTTTTTGTAAAGTTCCGAATGTACGATGGCCCAAAAATCAGAATTTGGGAAAAACTTATACTTTTCAAATTTTGTCTTTGAGTTAATCGGAAGTTAAATTAGTTACCAAAACTTCCGAATATGGGCTGTCTAACCTTCAATATTGGCCCTTGGAACCACCTGGAGCCATGGCGTGGTTTGTTTTGAACTTGTAATATTCGGAGGATAATTTTTTTGTAAAGTTCCGAGTGTACGATGGCCCAAAAATCAGAATTTGGAAAAACTTATACTTTTCAAATTTTGTCTTTGAAATAATCGGAAGTTAAATTAGTTACCAAAACTTCCGAATATGGGTTGTCTAACCTTCAATATCGGCCCTTGGAACCACCTGGAGCCATGGCGTGGTTTGTTTTGAACTTGTAATATTCGGAGGATAGGTTTTTTGTAAAGTTCCGAATGTACGATGGCCCAAAAATCAGAATTTGGGTAAAACTTATACTTTTCAAATTTTGTCTTTGAACTAATCGGAAGTTAAATTAGTTACCAAAATTTCCGAATATGGGCTGTCTAACCTTCAATATTGGTCCTTGGAACCACTTGGAGCCATGGCGTGGTTTGTTTTGAACTTGTAATATTCGGAGGATAGGTTTTTTGTAAAGTTCTGAATGTACGATGGCCCAAATACTGGCCCCAAAATGGGATTTTTCCTATATCAGAAATTTTGAGATTTTTTCAATATATACATTCGGTAGTGAGTGTTCTTCTGAATACTGTGTGTCTACTTAAATATATTCGGTAGCTAAAAAATTCATTAAACTATCGATTATTAGCAGTTTGTATCCAGGAAGATATGGCCACCAATATTCGGCAGATAATTATCAAATCTTTCTCCCGAATATTGTCGATGTTCTTGAGAAATGAAGAACACGACTACATTCGGAAGTAAATAAGCATGAATATCGCCCGAATCTGGATAAATAACTGAAAACCCTAGAATTTTTTTTTCTCGATTCGACGAATTAAATCGAAATAAACCCCAAAAATGATAGATTCTTACCTAATTGGGGCCATTTGAAGTTGACGAAGTGTTTGACTATCGGAATCGCCACCACCGACTACATTGCCGGGTACGCGTTCTTCGCGTTCTTATACAGTTGAAATGAGTAGAATTTTTTGATTTGGTTTTTATACAGTTTTACCAGAAGGGCATTTATGTAACTTCAATATCATATAGGGTACCCTTAACTAGAGTCTTTGGCTGGGTATAAATTGATGGCCCCTAAATCCTTTCGGGTGGCCCCTAAAAACACGAGGCTAATTTACATCTAGACTCCTTAAATTACAGTGGATTTCAGCGGGTTCGAATCCTTATCTCTGTAATGGGAAGGAGCATGACAACCACCGGACCACGTCGTGATCAACAAGAGTTAACATTCGAAGACAAACTCATGTGATCATAAACCGTAACTTGCTCTGCACCCAGGGTGAAAAATGATAAAAAGTAAAATTTTGTAGCGGGGTCCATTCATTTTTTTTATTAATTAATGCGATAATAATTGAGTATCTACCGGACAGTAATAACACATGTGATCTCGACCTCGGCATTGTCGTAATTACTTTCTCCCCGTTCTCACTAATAAAAAACATTGCATTTCACACTCTCACGGTCTCTCACTCTCACTCTCACTCTCACTCTCACTCTCTCCATCCTCAATAAATCTCTCTTTCTCTTTTTGTCCTCTGCAAAATTTAACATCTTTAATGGAAGATGAAGACCCATCAACAGAACGTAGGGGTTTAGGCTTAGATCCAACCCCTCTTCTTCATCAACTTATTAGGACTAGTACAAGAACTAATAATCCAACACCATCATACCCATCTAACAACAGGAGTAGGTTTTCTCTTTTAATCAGTAGAGCTACAAACCGTAGTAGGATCATTTCAGAGCCATCTTCAATGTTCAGAAGAGATTCTACTAGTTCCGTTGGTTTAGATAGCCAACAAAATGATAATTGGGGATACTCAAAGCCTGTTGTCATTCTTGATGTAATTTGGAATTTAGCTTTTGTTTTAGTTTCTAGTGTTGTTCTTTCATCAACCATTAGCGAAAATCCTTCAACTCCGCTTAGGGTTTGGATAGTTGGGTATGCTATTCAATGTTTGTTTCATGTGGGTTTTGTTTATTTTGAGTATCAGAGAAGGATTTCCATTGTTATTGGTGGTGATGATGGGGAAAACCAAGGGAATCATCTCTTTTTATCTTCGGAAAATCGCAGTCGCAGTCGCAGGTATAAATGGTAATGAGCTTCAATAATGTTTTGATGTTTTTGTTGAGAACGGAATATTGTTTCTGGTTGATCTTGTTACTGCTTGATTTTTTTAGTGGTTAAATTCTGAAGTTATCACTCACATTTTATGATCAGCTAATTTTGATGGAAAAAAAATGATTTTTTTAGCTGGAAATTTTAAATCAATTTTATTGTTGTTTTGGGTCTATGATGAGTTTGATTACTGTGTTATGTCTTTAGTCAATAATTTTGAATTTGTATGAGAAAATGTATATGAATGAAGGACCAATACCGTGAGCAAAATCAGTTTGTGAAATGATAGGAGATTCTATCCCAAATGTGTTCAAAGGAGGATGTTCCCTAATCCTGCATCCTTCTATGAGAAATGTTACCATTGTAATTGATCTGGTAAAGAAGATTCACATGCACAACAACAAAGAATAAGCAATATCATGTAACAAGGAAAGTGGTTGCGTTCATTCTAATAAAAAAAATTATTTGGTTCTTCATGTTAAAGGATGGAATCGATGAATACACTGGTTTCATTCTTTTGGTGGGTCATCGGGTTTTATTGGATCGTTGCTGGTGGTCAGGCACTTCTGCTAGATGCACCGCGTCTCTACTGGTAAGGGTTGTATTTGAACACTAGTCTCTTACCTTCTTTTCATTAGAACTTCATACTATTCTGGAACCAACATCTTTCTACTTGATCTGCTAGCACTTCTATAGAGCACCATGCCTCTACCGATAGGGGATTTATTTGAAAATCGTGCCTTACTATTTTATAACCAGCATCCAATTGAATTGCCGGAAAACATACTTTTTAACAGTGTAGAGGATTTGGATGTACTGAATCAGAAGCCCCACTTTTATGTCTTTCCATAGACATATATCAAAACTGTGTGAACCTGTTAAGAACTAGAGTATGTTACCGTTACTGGTAAACCAAAAGTGTATCGACAGCTTTCGTTCCTGATTTTCTGATTAAACATGCTAAGTGTATTAAGCAATGTAACATTGTAAACTGATAAAATGCAGGTTAGCAGTGGTGTTTCTAGCCTTTGACGTGTTCTTTGCAATATTTTGTATTGCCTTGGCATGCATAATCGGTGTTGCTCTGTGTTGTTGCTTGCCATGTATCGTAGCAATTCTATACGCTGTTGCAGTTCAGGAAGGCGCATCAGAGGATGATATCAATGTTCTTCCCAAGCATAAATTTCGTCAGATGAACCAACATGAGAAATCTAATGCAGATAATAGGCAAGAAGTATTTCCAGTTGCAATAATGGAACAGAGCACTTGTAACATTATAAGTGAACTAGCTCTTCCGCCAGAGGATTCTGTGAGCATTTACCAACTTTGTTCTTGGCTTGTTGTTCTCACCACAATGTTGTGCCCTTTATCCTGAAAAACAGAAGCTGACTCATTATAATACTGATTTTATGGTATTTGCAGGAATGTTGTATTTGCCTCTCTCAGTATGTGGATGGCGTGGAGCTCCACAGCCTTCCATGCAATCATCACTTCCACTCTGGATGCATTGTTAAGTGGCTCCGTATAAATGCAACATGCCCTCTCTGCAAATTTAATATACTCCACGGTGATGAGCTAGTCTGATTACACCGAACTTTATGAGTCGGGCAGAGAATGTGCACGTCTGGATGAGTGGCTGTAATCTTCTTTCTAGCAGAGATTGTCATTATGCTGTGAATCCTGACAACTATGTTGGCAAGCTTCTACCTGTTAAGCCTTGTAAATCTTTTTGTGGCTGGCTCCATTTTATGTTCTTTGATTTATACAATAGCGACTAGCATACACCGATTTGTCTAACTTTGCGTATCTACTGCGGAAAACTTCCATGAAGTGGCTTCAGACAGTAAGTTAAGAACTTAACACTAATCTTAAAATGGAAGTTTGAAATCCCATCACAGACAAATAAATAAATAAATAAAATAAAATATTGTACTATTTCAAGGCCTATTTCTATGGTACATGTCAAGCGCTGATTTCGCTACTTTAGCACCCACTATGGATATGCCAAAGTGCCAAACATATCTGCTTATGTGCTAAGAATAGCAGTTAGGCATACACGGCAGAGTGTCCATCGTCTGATGGTCACAATATCTTGTTGGTCATTCCAGCGCTAGGGATGGTCATGATGTTGCCCGCTGGTTTGATAATCACCCACCGGTTTCTCATCCAACGACTACAATTTCCTCCCTCTATAGATATCCAATTTCAAACTCATTTCAACTCATACCATAATTTCTAAATCTCTTTAGAATTTCTCAATCTCTCAATCTTCTTCAAATCTAAAACATTCACAATTTCTATGTACTTTTTAATTCATTGTAATATGGATTCACAATCTTAAAGTCCAGGCAATGGTAAAGCTAAAAAGATCAAACTCCGGGGTGTAAAATACAACATCACAGAAGATGAATGCATTTATCGTAATTATGTTTATATTAACCAAGATTGTATTGGTGGTGCACAACAACATGGTAACACCATGTGGGATTACATATTTCGTAAATATGAAGAACAAACCATGAACATCAATAGTCGTGATGCAAAAGGGTAATCAGAATGTTCCATAGTAATCAATAGGGAAGTCGCCTCTTATGTTGCATTGATAATGCAAGCCAAGAGAGGTCAGGAGAGTGGTCTTGTGGATTGTGATGTTGAAAGACATGTTCGTACAAATGGCAGCGAAAAACGAGCAAAAACTTCGCTTTTGAAAGTTGTTATCATATTTTGAAGGTGTTGAACAAATATAATCCAGAAGTGCTAGCAGCTAATCAACAAGTACCTGAAACGTCACCATACAATTCTTCTCCCTCAACACCAAATTCTTCACCATTTTCAACAGGTTCATCAAATTCTTCACCAGATACCCCAAGAAAGTCAAATGTCAACCTAGTTCTTAATAATGATAATGCTAATGAGAAACTTTTAAGAAGAAACACAGCAAGACTTGCTAGAAAGTTAGCTCAAGAAGGTGGAAGCTTCGATGGGTTTGACATGGCGGAATTTATGGAACATCAGAAGACCGTTGAGAAGCAAAGAGCGGTTGATATATTAGAAAATCTTAAAACAGGGAGAGTAAGAAAAACCGCATTTCTCAAGAAGAAGAAATTATGAATGACTATGACAAGCATAAAATTCTTCAAGCTGACACTTCAATTATGAACCCCTAACAAAAACAGTTGTGGCAAATCGAATTTGACAGGATTCAAGCACAGATTGAACAACAAGATGAATTTGATAACAACCAACTTGGTGGTGATGATGATGAGTTTGATGTAGTAGAACCTCTAGACAAAATTTAAGTTTTAATTTTAAGTGTTGCATTTTTATTTGATATATTGTTGCATTCTACTTAATATTAGTTTGAAATGAAAAGTTGATTAATTTGAAATGTTGTTGCAGTCTACTTAATAAGTTTCGCTCATTAACTTAATATTGAATCAAACAAACTACAAACAAATCAACAGTTTAATCTAAAATACATAACTTAATAATGACGCTCACTCGTTCTTCCATATGCTCTGCCCAAAGATTCACTCTCAGATCTTCTTCTTATTGGTCATACAGATTCTGAATCTGAATGTAATTAGTTATTTTCCCATAATTTGTTGTGGTTGAATCTCAGGTCTTCATCTTCATAGTTAGTCCACTCATTATCGCTATGGATTTCCTAAATTACCATATTATGAAGAATAATGCAAGTGAGCATAGTCTTGTGCATTTCACGAGGACTCAATCCACAATACGACCCACAAATGATAGCGAACTTCCTCTTTAAAATTACAAGAGCGCGTTCCACATGCTTCCTCACCGCCATTTGGCGTTCGTTAAAATGTCAGTATGAATGTCCCAATGTACCGGCAGGGGGCTGACGGCAACATTGAACTAAGGTTGACCATTTTGGGTAGATATCATCCGCAAGATAATACCCATGAGTGTACTGATGGACGTTGATGTTGAAACTGACTTGGGGACAAATTTCATACTCCAAATCTTCAAACAAAGGCGACTTGTGCAAAATATTAATATCATTTTGTGAACCCGGAAAATCAAAAAAAGCGTGTCATGTCGAACAATCATAAGAAGCATCAACTTCAAGGATAACAGTTTGTTTCGGATAATGTCTCTTATATTGATCGGCCCAATAAACATGGAATCCTTTCCATACCTAATACATACATTCAAGACTACCTAGCATTCCTGGAAATCCGATATCCTCATTCTCCCTAAATATTTTCCTAACATCTTTCTCGGTTGGTTTTCGTAAATATGTCGGACCAAAATGATTAATTATTACCTCGGAAAACAATGAAAGGTAAGGGAATGAAGTTGTTTTGCCTATACGAAGGTATTTACCGTTCGCGTCCGCTGGTTTGCCATTCTTATAGGTGCAACTGACATCTGTATGTATAAACCAATTGGTTTTAGTACTCACCCTGTGTATCCTACCAGGAAAGTCAGTTCGATGTGTTCCTCAAATGTTCGAAAGCGTAACAGATTCCTTAACACAGATCGTCCAAGAAGAGCTCAAGAATCTTCTTCATTCAAAAAGGGAGATAATGTTGTTTTTGATGTGAAAAAGGTACCAGAAGAAGGAAGCAAAAATGGAGATATGGAAAACAACCTAAATCTGATAATTGAAGGTCATAGTCCCGAACAAAAAGTTACTTCTAAGATGTTGAAGTCGAACAATGTAATTGTCATTCAACCTGGAATTCCTCTTTTGCTCAACATGTCCTTTTGATTCACAAAAGAGACACACTTTCTGATCACCTGAGTGATTAGAGAGAACAGACTTAACACCATCGTTGGGAGATTCCTTCCTTCCATGTGATGTGGATATTCCATGATTCGTGGAAGACACAAGCACATCTTTTCCAATAGAAAAGGATTCCGATTTTACTTCTGGAACTGAATTTCTTACAATTGAGTCAGGAGTGGTTGGTATAGTGGACTCTTTGGAACAACCTTGAATAAAGAGTTTACTCAAAAGGCGTTTAATTTCAAAAGAATCCTCTTTGAGCTTTTCCTCAAGCATAGTTCGTGAAGAACAGACTGAGGCGTTTTCCTCTCGAAGGATTTTTAATTGAGAGTCACGCTCATTTATCATACCAATATGAACATTGACTTTGTGTTTCAACCGATTGTTTTCATTAGCCTGGATTCTAATGAATTTTAGGATCACTGTACTTTCTTTGGATACTTCCCTTTCTACTTCAAAGTCAGACTCGTCAGTAAGGTAATCCGGTAACACTTGTCAATGGAAGTCTGTTTCGTTGAAACACTAGGTTCGTCTATATTCGAGATTGACAAATATTTCTATTTAATAGATTTGATAGAAACTGAACTTTTGTTTCTGGTGATACGTTTCTCAGAGATAGCACTTCTATCCATAGTCAGATCGCTATAAACACAGACTTTTAAGGTCTTAAACGTGTTTGCCTGCTCTGATACCAATTGAAAAAGCGTGGGTACAACAACCACACCCAATATTTCGTTCGACAATATGAGTGGACAAACTCCAATATACTTTCAAGAGAATCAACTAGACAGTCAGACTCAATCTTTAGAAACGTATATCAAAGAGTTATATCTCAATTTCTCAATTCAATCCGCAAACAAACAAATAGGAATTTGCGAGCCCGATTGAATAAGATAAATAACTTGGACGATATCACAAACCAATATCCAATTTTCAATCAATTCAATCAACAACCCAAAGGTCAGATTAAGAACTGATTGAACTTAACGCACAACCCGTGATATTTCTATCATATAACAAAATATAATGCGGAAAAGAAATAACACAGATACCAGAATTTTGTTAACGAGGAAACCGCAAATGCAGAAAAACCCCGGGACCTAGTCCATCTTTGAACACCACACTGCATTAAGCCGTTACAAACACTAGCCTACTACCAATGAACTCCGGACTGGAATGTAGTTGATCCCTAACCAATCTCACACTAATCAAGGTACAATTGCGCTCCTTACGTCTCTGAACCCCAGCAGGATTCTACGCACTTGATTCCCTTAGCTGATCTCACCCACAACCAAGAGTTGCTACGACCCAAAGTCAAAGACTTGATAAACCAATCTGTCTCACACAGAAAAGTCTATTGAGATAGATAAATCTGTCTCCCACAGAAATACCTATGAGATTTATTTCATCTTATGATAAATCAAGGTGTACAGGAACCAATTGATAAACCGGACTTATATTCTCGAATAATAGCCAAGTATTATCAATCACCTCACAATAATCTTAATCGTATGGAAACGAAACAAGATATTGTGGAATCACAAACGATGAGATGAAGATGTTTGTGACTACTTTTAATCTTACCTATCGGAGTAAATCTCAAGAAAATCTTAGCAAAGAGAATACTCAATCACGATAGTAGAAGTGAAAATGCGGGGGTCTAACATCCACACCCAACAATTCGTTTGACAATCTGAGAGGACTTACTCCAATATACTTTCTAGAGAATCAACTAGACAGTCAGACTCAATCTAGAGAAAAGTATATCAAAGAGTTTATAACTCTAACTCTTAATTCAATCTGCAATCAGCAAATAAAAATTTGCGAGCCCGATTGAATATAAGAGGAGTAACTTGAACGGTACCAAAGACCAATGTTCAAGTGTTAATCAATTTAAATCAACAACCAAAGGTTGGATTATCTAATTGAGTGATCTTATCACACAACCTGTGATATTTCAATTATATAACAAAATATAATAACGTAAAGAAATAACACAAGACACCAGAATTTTGTTAACGAGGAAAACCACAAATGCAGAAAAACCCCGGGACCTAGTCCAGTTTGAACACCACACTGTATTAAGCCGCTACAGACACTAGCCTACTACCAATGAACTTCGGACTGGACTGTAGTTGAACCCTAATCAATCTCACATTGATTCAAGGTACAGTTGCATTCTTTACGTCTCTGATCCCAGCAGGATACTACGCACTTGATTCCCTTAGCTGATCTCACCCACAACCAAGAGTTGCTACGACCGAAAGTCGAAGACTTGATAAACAAATCTGTCTCACACAAAAAATCCTATAGATTGAATAAATCTTTCTCCCACAGAATTACCCAAGAGTTTTTGTTCCATCTTTTGATAAATCAAGGTGAACAGGAACCAATTGATAAACGTACTTATACTCCCGAAGAACATCCTAGTACTATCAATCACCTCGCAATAATCTAAATCGTATGATGCAAAACTAGATATCATGGAATCACAAACGATGATACGAAGGTATTTTTGATTACTTTTTATCTTGCCTATCGGAGATTAAATCTCGAGCAAATCTTAGAGAAAATAATACTCAAACGATAGAATCGGGCAAGATCAGAACACACAACTACAAAGAAAATAGTTGGGTCTGGCTTCACAATCCCAATGAAGTCTTTGAAGTCGTTAACCTACAGGGTCTCGAAGAAACCTAAGGTTAAAGGAGAATCGACTCTAGTTTATGCAACTAGTAACACACATGAGGTGTGGGGATTAGGTTTCCCAGTTGCTAGAGTTCTCCTTTATATAGTTTTCAAATCAGGGTTTGCAATTCAATTTACCTTGGTAACAAAGCATTCAAAATTCACTGTTAAATGAAAAACCAAATTTAACCAAGCTAATATCTTTCAACCGTTAGATCGAACTTAGCTTGTTACACACAAATGAAATGTACCCTCATTTAGGTTTATGTAACAGTACTCAAACGTGTACACCATGTTGGCTCGACAATAGTTAAACGAAGTTAGCCATACGATTATTCTCATATCAACCTTATTCATCTTAAGTAACCAACTCAGGTATGCAAAAGGGTACGCATACTTAAGTAGCTGGACCGAGTTTGGTTATGCCAGTACGTGTACGGGTGCGCATACCAACTTACATTCCAAACTCCAGCAGAAATTCACGGACATAAGACTTCCGCCAGTATGCGTACGAGTACACATACTTGCCCAGACATCCAACAATCGTCAGTATGCGTACGGGTACGCATACTTCAGGTTCCTGGTTTTGGACTTATACACAAATGTGATAACACACTATGTTTATATCCAAACATGGTTATATGATTCTAAACTCTTTATTTCAATCATTGAAACTTTCTTAGAGGATGACAATAGCCGTTTTCACACACTATTAGCATCAAAGCAATTTTCAAGATATTGAAATAATCATAACGAAACATTCCAAGACTACACCAAATGATTGGATCACACAAACCATGTAAGATGTTACTCGGCAGTTTTCACATGATATAAGATGAACTTGGTCGAAGAGAGAGCTTGCCAACACATATTTCGAGAAATATGTAAGCGAGATAAACTCAACTCAAAATCTCAAATGTATATATAGAAAACTATATCGTAATACGACTTATGTCTCAATATAGGAGATATAGTAGAAATAGACTTTCCAGGTGATAGATGAGTTTCGGTCTCCGTATACCTTTTGACGATGAAGTTCCACAAGCTCCTCTTAGTAGTTCTTCATCTTCAAATGATGAACGTCGTGAAGTCTAAGCTCAACTACACAATCGATGTCCTAGTCCGAGACATCTATAAATAGGCGAGAAATTAAGACTTATAGTTTTGATCACTAACATTGACAAACATGCTTGAGATAGCAACACATGCGAGTTCGACCGAGCAGTGCTCTAAAAATCTCCCCCTTTGTCAATTTTAGTGACAAAACTATCAATACATATGGGTTACAAAATAAATAAAACTTTGTAGATTCTCATCCAAATGCTTGATCTCCTTGGCATCTTCAACACGACTCGAAATCTTCGTCTCTTCCAAGTACTCCATGATTCTAAATGTGTTCAACTCCGCATCATAGTTGTTGAAGATCTATAGTGATAACAATGAGAAAACAAATGCTCTCGATCATCGTTATACAGTGTCATAGTATTATTACACAACATCAAAGTTCAATTGTATCACTGTTGGAAATTTGGGATAAAAACAGAGGATGAATAAAACAGAGAACATAAAGGAATGTTGTATCACTGGAGCTTAAATGCCTTGCGATTCTTTTCAGCAATTATTTCGACCATTCCCAAATAATTGGCGAGTACAACCGGTCAGCGAAATATTGCTTTCAGGATACAATGAAGTCCTAACAACGTAATTGGATTCAAGAGTTGTACTTCCCTTGACCCAACCAAGAGCACACAGTATTTAGATTCTGATGATGCTTAGAGAGAAAAGAAATCAGAGATTTCGTTCTGCTTTTCCATTATGTGAATGAAAACAAATCATCACTACTTATAAGGAACTCATGCCTATTAGAGATGCCTCTTCACTTCCAAAAGACACATAAGGTGTCTATTGGGAATGGTTTTGTCTTTTATGAACCATCACACCTATTAGAGGTTTCTCTTCATATCCAACTAATAATCATTGTGTTTATTCAACATAGGAAGCTCCCCCGTCATAGCGGCAAGCCAAAACCTAAAAACCATTTTATTTTCTATGTTATTGAAAATATCCAACATTCTCCTCCTATTTTCAAAAACAAAAAAAAAACTAGAAAATAAAGTAAAACTTACAAAACAGGAGCAGCTGCATCACTCAAGTGACTGCCTACGTGCACGAGTGGGATCAAGACAACGTTGTTCAAGCTCAATTGGAAAATAAGCATCATCGTTGAAATCAATACATAAATGATAGGTATCTCTTGGATTTGAACCTTCACTTAGTGTAAGAAATTCAAAGCCTTATCGGGGTTCAGTGGTGAAACCAGTCTTGAACCAAGTACCCCATGTGATAAAACCGGAATCTCCACACATACTGATTCCATAGATTGTGTGTTCTGTAGCTCAGCACATTAATGGCCTTGTGCTTATCCTGGATTCATGAGTCTCTCAGAGAGCGGACTTTTTCTCTTAGGAAACGACCTGATTTTCATACTCATATAGGTAAGTCTCGAAGGTGTTTCTGCGAGACACCTTGTGATAAAAGTTAGACTTATTAAGAATTTTCATCCATCCTTCTTTTTCTTGCAGAATCACTACACTAAACAGAAATGAGAAGTTTTTAATTTAGCGCACCATAATCACATCCATAACTTGTTGGTACCACATTGAACCTTGTTTATCTTTTTCAAAATATAGGTTGGGTTTATACTATGGGTGATCGAACTTTCATTCACAGACCTTAGTCCCATTTCTGTATACTTCATTAAAAACATTTTCTTTGGGGGACTCTTCATGATAAGTCTGCCAAACTCTGTTTCAATGGTCAACTGCAATTACTCCTTTCTTGAGTAATTGACTTACCGTTCAATGTACAAGACTTGTATGTCTTGACTTTTCATTATAAGTCTTTGTTAGAGACGTTATAGATCATAGCCTGATTCACAATTAATCAAGACCGCTTGAGATGGCTTCTTTTGAAAATGGGATCTCTACAGGTTAGGTTCTAAGCCATTCCTCCTCATTAATTGCATCTACTCATGCAATCAATTCTGAGAACATTACTAAAAATGTTACTATTTGATTTTACAAAATAATTGTAACTTCTCTAGTGATCCTAATTAACATTTATGGTTAATTCACAAGAAGTCATTGGAGACTTGCATACACTAGAGGCACTGAAAATTTGTAGGCAACTTACTTGCTATTTCAACAAGCACATTATCATGATGAGCAACTCCTCTACTCATGCCCAATCATCTACAAATTTATACCCAAGTACATAGACCATGTCTATTTAACATTTTACATAATGTAATGCAAATGTTCATAATTTACGCATCGGTAATATCGTAACACTGCATCGTTGGATATTTGATCGCGCGCCCAATCTTCCAATACGTTACATATTCACCGGTATTCCACTTTCCTTTTCGATGTCATTTAAGACATGCCAATTTCCAAAATTTGGAACTATATAATTTTTGATGCAAGAATTATGTTTACATCTAAATGTTTCTCAACATTTATTGATGATTTCATACTTCTAAATTTATAATTCCTACCGCAAAAATTATACCCGTACCAAAAATTGTAGTCTCAACAATCATTGGTGATCTCCATTGGTTCTCTAATCTTAGAGCATTCATGAAAATACTCCTCTAATGTCACGCGACCAAATGTGTTATTCAACACTTCTTTTATTTGTATCAAGTATCAGTGTCAATTTCAGCCAGAGCCCGGTGCACAACATTTCTGTGTAGAAATAAAAAAACTTCAAATCCAACGCACTGGTATGGGTACCATCTTTTTGGATTTGGATCTCTTTGAGTGCTGCAATGGTGGCTACAGAAGTTGGCCTGCCAGTGTACTTAACAAGTGTCGACGAATTCGCCACACTAGGAAAATTTATCATATAAATTCTCCCCCCATTTTGCGAATTTAGCAACTGTCATTGGCCCATGGAATACCACCCGTATCCACTGGAAAACTACTGCCGCTTGCACTAATTCCTTAGATACTAATGTCTGTAGCAGTCAAACAAGGTTTTCCTCTTGTCGATGATAACAAATGATACATGATACCAAAAGGAAGAATACAAACCATACAGGCAAGTATTAATCCACACACTGATCTTAGTCATACTGTGGGTGTCTACATGCGTTTCCTTATATTGGCACAAGAAACTAAGGTTTAGAGTGGCATACATGCAATCATAATGCAACTAATCATATATTCAATTTCAGAATAATTTATTCACTCTCTCCTATACAGACTACAGTGCAAGTACTGTATGCATAAGCAAATTTCCATACATAATTCCTAAATAGAAATCTTCAAATCCAACCTTTTGAATTTGGATCTGTTTTTGGTCGGTACATTTTGATTACATTACAAAATATGTGAACAGTGAACACACACAAGAAAATGTGATAATCCATCAGCCATACTGCGAATTATATTCCTGGCTAGAAAACATAATGTAGTCTCAAAGCCATCAGTACGTTGACAAGATGGCACGATTCAGTTTGTCTACAGTGGATTGTTCATGTCCCTGTATTTACTACATTGGTTGAAAAAACTCAACCAGATCATCATAAGGGACATCATCACACGAACATCACTGATCCAGGTTCACACTAATTCCTCATATAAGAAGGAAATCTTCAAATCCAAACTACATAGTAATACAAGTTAGTGCCTCTTCGGATTTGGCTCTCCTTTGGCCGTATGGGTGTTTACAGATTGCATATTTAATTACGAATCACAAGCATGCCATACATTTTTTCTCAAGCAAGAACAAAACCGAAGAGGAACACTAGAAAAACAGGCTGGGTGGAACCAGTACAGTCGTATCCCTTGTGAAGAGTTACAACCCTCATTATCTGACCTCATGTCTCTATTCAAATTTTGAACGGAAAATGGGTCATTTGTCCAAATATTTTTAAAACATGGTTCAAATGTACGAGTAAAAATTAGTGTGGATGAAATGGACACTAAAAAAATAGCAGGATGAAACTGGATTCATCCTGACTTAAACTTCTAAAATAGTAAGGATGAAACTGGATGCATCCTGATGTAAATTAAAAATAAGAAAAAGTATTTGAAAATGGGTAGGATGAAACTGTTTACATCCTGGCTATTTTTACATTTTTGTCCATTTAAATAGTATCAAAATGTAAATGTCCTTTTCACCCAGGAATTGTTAATTTTGGTTTTTTTAACCAATTTTGTGAATTTTGAAATAGGTCATGACTTTCCAAATTCCATGGAGATATTTGAATATCATCCAAATCAATAGATAATGTTTACATTTCAAATGTCCATCGATGTGTCATCCGAAACCGTATGATTAACATCCTTACTCACACCAAACATTGACTACTTATTTTACATATTTATTTGTGAAAATCAATATGCAAAGATGACGGAGATCAATCATGCACAAAATCATCATATTATAGTAGAACAGAGAAAGATATGTACTTATGTGAAATTATGAAAAAGTGAGAAGGCGAGGGTACCCAAATATACCTCAAGCTAAAAAAATTCCTACCTATAAGTCCTTTTTCCGAAAGTGATTGTCTATGGACTGAGTCGAGACAATACAACTAATCAGTTCACACTTCGTGTGATCTTCTATGGATACGAGATCGAGACAATGCAACAAAGAAGTATGTTTACTTGATAATAAGGTTCGAACTTAACCAAACACAATACGATTGCTTATCAAGTAAATGGGAATTAACGTTTGTGTAATTTACTTTAATTATAATAAAACAATTATAATGCGGAAATATAAAGTAAATGACACAGCAAGATTTTGTTAACGAGGAAACCGCAAATGCAGAAAAACCCCGGGACCTTGCCCAGAAATGAATACTCTCAGGATTAAGCCGCTACACAAAATAACACCTAACTTCGTATAGTTGAGACCAAGCAACTAAACCTATAGTTCACCTAGTTCCGTCTGTATTCCCACGCCTCCAACTTATAAATAAGTCACGTACTTGGAACAATTCCTTTGGTTCGTATTCCAAACAGTAAAGGAACAACAAATCTGCTTGGTATCAACTCTATTCAACCAAGTGATATGAGTCGAACAAAGGCTCTTCCGTTTATCTTAACATAAACTCCTTCGTCAGGTCCTTAGATTTATCTTATGTTCAATTACCGAAGTAATCGTTTAAGATTAAGCCAACGACACTCTTAATCCAAAGAATTGTGTTGATGTCGATCTACTCAATTAATCAATCCAATCTACCACAAGGATAAACCAATTATTAATTGGATCCTCCTTTACCAAAACAAGTATTATGCACACCAAAGATTATAAACCCAAGTCAGATCTTCAATATCTTCTTTGTCTTCAAATCTTCTTAAATCTTCAATAAAAACCTGCACACAATCACTTGAATTTCTTGTGATCAATCACGCACAGAACGGAGTCTATTAATAATGGATTATCACAAGATCGTCTTTAAAACTAACAACAGTCTAAATATCCATGTCGAAACTCTGAACTAGTTTGAGTGAATCTTATATCAGAAGAGAAGATCCTCAAGCATAAACAAACTAGGTACAATCAGATTTCAACCAACGTTAGTCAATCAAATCAATCGAAAACAAAAGATAAATCGCAATTATCTAGTTTCCCACCAACGGTACACGCTAGAGCTTCTCAATCCAAAAGAAGACTTTAAACTGAGCGGTCGTAATATATTTCGCCTAATTAGGTTACTCTCCTCTCCGAATAGGCGGCTATACCAGTAACAACAACAAAATAGGAAGTCTGTTGTTACGAAGGATTAGTTTGTTAGAAAGGAAAACTTCAAGTATTTATAGACAAGGAAGTTCGGACACCAAGGAATTTCCAAAAACGAAAATATTCTCAATATATTCATTAAAGCACAAATTCGGTTTGCATAATTCCTGGTAATGCTCTGTCCAAAAATAATGATCGAAATCTCTCGGAAAATCTAATTTGTAAATGCACATTACTAATTCTTATATTTCTCTACAAAATGAAATTAATAACCTTAATTAAAAGATTCTTAACTTACTTATGTTTCGATCCTGGGATTTTCTTCCTTTAGCTATTAAGGAATAACTTTGAACAATTAAAGAAATAAACATTCACAGCACGTGTTCAAAGTATGTCGACATCCTTACCTTGTAAGTTCTCTTTCACACTTACAACCTTGAAACCGATTTGCCACACTTCCAAACAAGTTTAGAATTGGTTCATCTGACTTTCAAGAACTATGTGATTGATCAAACAAACATTCAATCACAATCATGGGTTTAACGGTTCTACCAAAACAAGTTTCGGTTCTACCTCCACGTGAGTACTACTTTCCAAAAATTCGGTTGACTAGGTACTAGGATCGGTTCCCCACATATATATGGTATCTAAATTATATGTGTTGCACATGTTCATAGGATCGGTTCCCCTTTCTGCTATAAACCTTGCTGCACCTAATACAAGGATCGACTCCCCTTTGTGATGTATTGCACCTCTTACTAGGATCGGAATAAGTATTAACACTTGGATAGCAATATGCGTGTGTTCTCCCTGTTTCCGTCGCCTAAGCAAGCGTGGAATGCAGGACCCGTGGGAACTATCGTGTAATCTGCTGACAAGAAGCATGCGCTTGGATCAAAAATATCTATTCATGCCGTTAAAAAAATATGGTTATTGTTATGTGTAGTCAACTGCTGGTTCCCTTGTATTTGCCAGTTTGTTGATCTAGATTTAAGTTATTGACCACTGGTTCCCTTGTATATGAAAAAAAAAAAAAAAAAAACTGGACCAGTTAGACCAATCGGAATAAGTATTAACACTTGGATAGCAATATGCGTGTGTTCTCCCTGTTTCCGTCGCCTAAGCAAGCGTGGAATGCAGGACCCGTGGGAACTATCGTGTAATCTGCTGACAAGAAGCATGCGCTTGGATCAAAAATATCTATTCATGCCGTTAAAAAAAAATGGTTATTGTTATGTGTAGTCAACTGTTGGTTCCCTTGTATTTGCCAGTTTGTTGATCTAGATTTAAGTTATTGACCACTGGTTCCCTTGTATATGCCAGTTGTGTTGATATTAGTCAGAACGGTATCTCAGTCCATTAGGATAGGTTCATTCTGGCAGTGGCCTTCAGACAGATATGGGAAACATCGTGCACTTTTCAACCATCTACATTTTTCTTTTTCCATCTTCTTAATCTTTTCATGTGATTAGTCTGACTCCGAGTATGATGTCCATCGTGAAACTATCTTAGTAGAGCTCTGTCACTTATATGAATTTTAGTATGCTTGAGTGCAAACTCGTATACAACAATAGGAATTTCGCATCAGGGTTCTTCCTCTTAGAGTCAATAATTGTATGCCAACCAAGGAGGTTCTTTAGTGCTTTCCAAGGTTCTGCGTAGATAGCTAGGGTCTGGAGTATTGGTTTTTTGTGGGTACACCTCTGATAAACCCACCCGAGATTAACTCGGTCACTTTTCAAGAATAAATTTTGCTCGAGGACTAGCAAATAATAAGTTTGGGGGTGTTGATAGACGCATTTATGTGTCTAATATGTCTCTATTGTATGTATTGTTAGTGCTCAATTTTGTATTTATTGTGTTCTTTTATGTCTTTGTAGGAATTTTTAGATAAATAAGCCCTTGCGGCGAAATGGGCTCAAAAAGCAGTGTTTTACACCCCGGAGAAATGTATCGTAGGCACCCCAGAAATGCACCGGAAGAACCCCAGAAATGTCCCGGAGGAACCCCAGAAAAATTACTGTTTCAGCCCCAAAAATTACTATTTCCACCCAAATTGCTAAGGGGACACCACTGTTTGCTAAGGGGACACCATATTCACGATTCAAAAAAAATGAATTTGGCGGGAAGAAAACATGCAGACTCTGTTGAAGTTTGGTCGGATTGTTGGAGGAATTCTAGCGAGATTCAATCGCTGGAAATTATTGGGTTAAGCCTGTTAAGGCTAAACAGGCCGAATGCAAATGATTTTAGCGATCAAGTTGGGCTGAAATGACCGGGAGAGAAGATCAAAGTCCAAACAGGGGATAGCAATATTTTTGGAAACAGAGAGAGAATATCGAGTTCTCTGTTGGGTTTGTGGAAGATACTCGAGTAAAGAGGGAATATATGGTACCTATATCGAATCCTAGAAATTGAAAAAAACGAAATATCTGTCATTAATGCGTGAACAGAGTCCACAGGGAAAGAAACATCGAATATGGCTGTGAAGAATATTGGAATATATTCGGGATTAAATCAAGGATATTTTGAAGGTTGTTGGGTATAAAAGGACCCCTTGGGTTTAGTAGAGAGGCTGTCGAGAGTTGGGAGGAGAGAAGGAACGCTGCAGAATCGAGAACCATGATTTCTCTCTGCTGCTGCTGCCACCATTGATGAAGATGAAGAACACGAAGAACGGACTCGCAGCAGCAGTCGTTTATCAACAGTGTCTAAGACGCACACACGTGGGTCGTAGTTAGTCGTACAACAACAGTTATCATTTATCGTTCTTCTTGTAACAGCTGAACAGCGCCTTTGCAACAGTTATTTCTGTTGCGATTTTTCTGTTCAATTTTTTTACACCTTTTCATCATTTGTAAACCACTTTTTGAGCAATAAATAATTATTTTGAGAGCATTTTTACTATGATGAGCTAAAACCCAACACTGGGACGACGGAGGAGGCCAAACTTCATACTTGGGGTAATTTCATTAATTCTTTTTAAGACTTTTGCATTAATTTAAAATTGAAATATGATTTGAATTAATTGGTTGCTATTTAATTTGATGATGTATGCTTGGATTAGGTGTTTTGATACATCATGCTTAGGACTTACAATCAATGTTTTGAAAATCTACTTTGGCAAAATAAGAGTCCATATAATTTATGTTTTGAGCGATTATTGTTGAGAATAAATCATTGAGCCCTATGTTATGAAAATTGGCCGAATCATTAGTCCCAGTACCTCTCGCCCATTGTGACAAATATTGTGTATATATTTTTATTTTTAAATCTTTACAAGTCCGAGCAACGAACTTTTACTACCACTTTCAAAACTATAACAAAATGGCGCCGCCGACGCGGACTTGTATATAGATTGATTTATTTTTTTTAGGTTTATTATTTTTTTTAGAATTGTTTGTTCCTTTTTACGTTTCTTTTGTCTTTATTTTGCAGGTTCAAAGTGAAAACTAAGGACTTGGAGAGGAAAAATCTTAAAGCGAAAAGAGAAGAAAAAAAGGACAACTTTAGGATTTAATTTTTAATTTGTAATTTTTTTTAGAGTGTGTGAGGAAAACTGTAATTTTTTATTTATTTATTTTGGACTTTGGACTTTAAACAATTGGACTTTTTTTTTAACCCTACGGAAGGGTATTATTATTAAAAAAAAAAAATTATTATTATATAAACTGTGTGCAGGGAAGGACGACGATTACTATATCGTCTCGGCCCCTCGGGTTCGCACACGGCATAGGAGTCGTGGCCCGAGTCGACGACAACGGTTCATCGCCCGTCTGGTATGGGAGGTAAGTCCAATCGAAACACCCGTGAATCTCTTGCAAGCGGGTTACTGTCTGCCTTAAGGTGATAATTGTTTGAGGACGAACCGGACTGTCTTTATTTTCCTAGTAAAGGGAAAGGCCTGGCCTAAACAAGATAAGGGTTCGGATTTCATCACCGTTCCCTTCTAGCCCGCCTTAGGAAAACGAAACCTAACGCGAACCCAAGCTTAAAATTTGGAATAGAACGAGACCTATAGGGTAACGAGCTTAATAGGAAACTCGTTCGAAAAATATTGGTTGCTCTTTAAGCACACTCCAAAGTTCATGATGGTTTCTGTGAGTTGAATGCGTGACTGCGCCGCCTTGTGATAGCGGTGAGGCCTTGTGTATCAAAGCTCCACTGAGCTTCCCTCGCCTCAATTCAACTTACTTTGAATCGGATTGATTCCAGAGGGGTTTGCTCAAATTACAACGAATTCCCTTTCGAAAGATAGAAGCTGGTCTAGAAACAATCTAAGTGGAGCCATCATGCTTTTTGTTTGCTAGAAATATTTAGGTTTGTTTTGGTGGAGTCGAGTCAGCCTTGTTTATGATTGTATAGAATCCCTATGTAGTTTATATTTCTTCGGTGATGAATCCTTTTGAGGAGACGCCACCTGCGATGACGTTGCGAGAATATATGTCTAGAAATTCTCGTTATCAAGAGACGTCTTCGGAAATGACTCTTGGTGAATATATGCGTGGGCAGAGATATATGGATACTCCAACTTTTATTGAGGAATCACCTCTAACGATCTATGAGAAATATTATAAACATAGACCATGTAGTTGGGAACAAAGCTTGAGAATTCGTGAATATCAAAAATTATATTGTGATGCTGATGAGGAGGAGGATGGTGATGATGATTATAATGATATTTCTAGTTCAAATCCAAATAATTTTAATAATTATTTACCTATTCAAAAGGACGAGGATTTGACTAGAAATACCCCTGTTTTAGACGACGATTACGAAACCGATGATGGTTTAGAGGAACCAGTTTATCTTGAGAGTACTGTTTTCGAGTCAAACGATTTAGAAACAATAGTCTTAAAAGAACTCGTAGATATTAGTGGGGATGAACCTGACTTAGAAAAATCAATCGCCCACTTTCAGGAATCTGATGACCTAGAAATTAGGGAGATTATGACCAGTCTACCTAGAGACGCCGAAAACGCTAAGTTTGGGGGTGATTATCATTCTCCATGTTCTTTAACTCTTAAAAATATCCCTCACTTGGGACTTGACATCAATGCCTCACCCATCTTACGAGACTATCTTCGTACTCGTTTTCCAGAACCTAATGATATCCAACAAGAGTCTCAACTGTTAGAAACCCATCCTCTGGTTGATGTGGTTAACCCAGGCAATAATACCAAGATTGATTTTGTTTTCCCACCAAATAGTTTTCTTCCAAATGTGGGAACATATAGATTTCAAATGTGTCAAATATTAAGTTGTGAGACTAAACCTAAATGCTTTAGGAAATTAGAATCGACACATTTGCTTAAGGATGACCACTACTCTCATTGTCGTCAATTATGTAAGTCATATATGATTGACTTAGAGGATCCGCAATTATTTAGGTTATTACTTCGTGATTCTAAGTTCGTATTTGAGTTTTTCCAGACTCTAGGACCTAGTAATTTAGATCCAATCTATGAGGAAATGCATCCAAGAAAAATATTTTATTTAGACCCTTTCATAGAACCTGAACCACAATTAGATATAAATATCTTAATCAGGAAACTAGGTAAGGGCACGCTAGTCTTTTTCATTTTCTTGGTTCACTGCAATTTCCTGTTGTCATCTCTTTTTGGTTTTAAAGACCCGCAGTTATTCCGGCTACTGTTATACGGTTCGAGTTGACTAAACCTTTTCTAAGTCTGGCTGAAGACTTTAAACTTAGCACTTTTGGGGAGGTAACCCAATCTCATGCAACACGGTAATATCCTTCCTTAACTCTTTTGCTTCAAATAGTAACCGTTTCTCCTTGTTCATGCTTTTAATTTCATCTTTAGAACATTGAGGACAATGTTAGATTTAAGTTTGGGGGTATGGTAAAATCTTTTAGTTGCAATAAATAAACTCCAGAGCCTAGAAATTTACGCCTATTAAGGATAGCACTAACCAATCTAAGTGGATAGAAACATTTTTGTTTTAGGAGTTGAGGAACCAATATGACTAGATGGAAACATCTATAGAGTCTATTCATAAAAGCACAGAGCTCAGGTTTTTAGCCGAGGTTAAGCATTTCTTTTGGGACGATCCTTATCTGTTTAAGTATTGTCCAGACCAGATTATTAGGAGATGTGTATCTGAGAGTGACCAGTCTAGTATTATCTCCTTTTGTCATGAACATGCATGTGGGGGTCATTTTAGTGCTAAGAAGACTGTTGCTAAGATTTTGCAGTGTGAATTTTACTGGCCTTCGTTGTTTAAAGATTCCCATAGTCATTGTGTTTCTTGTGAGCGTTGCCAGAAGTTAGGAACCATTTCCCGTAGAAATATGATGCCTTTGAACCCTATTTTAGTGATTGAGGTCTTTGATGTGTGGGGCATTGATTTTATGGGTCCATTTCCTATTTCGTTTGGTTATCTTTACATACTAGTCGTTGTAGACTATGTGTCTAAGTGGGTTGAGGCGGTTCCGTGTAAAACAAATGACCACAGGGTCGTAGTCCAGTTTTTGAAAAAGAATATACTTACACGTTTTGGTACGCCGCGATCTATAATTAGTGATGGAGGTTCACAGTTTTGTAATAGACCGTTTGCTCTTTTAATGAAACAATACGGTATTACCCATAAAGTAGCAACCCCATATCACCCTCAGACTAGTGGTAAGGTAGAGGTTTACAATAGGGAAATTAAACGTATTCTAGAGAAAACAGTTAATCCAAATAGGAAAGACTGGTCGTCGAGGCTTACTGATGCCTTATGGGCTTACCATACTGCGTTTAAGACACCCATTGGAATGTCACCTTATCGTTTAGTATTTGGCAAGGCATGTCACCTACCTGTTGATTTAGAGCATCGAGTCTATTGGGCTATTAAGAACTTAAACTTTTCATTTGACAGGGCAGGAGCTCAAAGAAAACTCCAACTCAATGAGTTGGACGAGATTCATAGAGATGCATATGATAGTGCTAAGGAGTATAAGAACAAAATGAAACTTGTGCATGATAGGAATATTTTACGAAAGTCATTTTCTCCAGGTCAAAAAGTTCTTCTATATGACACTCGGTTGCATCTATTCCCCGGGAAGTTGCGCTCTCGATGGACCGGTCCTTTGTGGTCCGTACTGTTTTTTCTCATGGCGCTGTTGAGATTGAGACACCAGATGGTAGTAGTTCTTTGAAGGTTAACGGTCATCGATTGAATATCTTTATAGAGACTTTTACTACAGGTGATGTTGAGGAGGTCCCTCTGGAGGACCCTGTTTACCTTGATTGACCATCGAGACGATTTTGTATGTTGTATATTATTTTTGTAGGTTTTTGGTTACACTTCACCCAGGTACTATCTTTCCGACTTCTCTCTTTACTATTTCCTCATATTACTTATATTTTTGGTATTGTTATTTAATTAGAAACATTGAGGACAATGTTAGATTTTTGCTAACCAGACCATCAGACCAACTTGAATAAATTCAACAATAAAGTCGACCACTGGAACCCTTGTATATGCCAGTTGTGTTGACCTAGAGTTAGGATTATCGACCACTGGTACCCTTGTATATGCCAGTGTGTTGATATTAGTCATACTGGTATCTCAGTCCATTAGGATAGGTTCATTATGGCAGTGGCCTTCAGATAGATATGAGAAACACCGTTCACCTTAGTCAACATCAAAACCATCTATGTTTTTCTATATCCATCTTCTTAATCTATCCATGTGATTTGTTTGATTCTGAGTTTGGATGAGACTATCTGAGTAGAGCTCTGTCACTTTATATATGAATTTTAGTATGCTTGAGTGTGAACTCGTGTACAACAATTGGAATTTCGCATCAGGGTACTTCCTCCCGTAGTCAATAAGTATGCCAACCAAGGAGATGCTTTAGTGCCTTCCAAGGTTCTGTGTAGATAGCTAGGGTCTGGAGTATAAAGGTTTTGTGGGTATACCTCTGGTAAGCCCTCCGGAGACAACACTACGCCACTAGAGACACCTAGGGGTTTAAGGCTTATTGCATAGGCTAAATGCAATCGACGATGCCTGCGACAGTGAGTTAGGATTTTATTTCTATTTTATTTTTGCTCGAGGACTAGCAAATAATAGGTTTGGGGGTACTTGATAGACACATTTTTATGTCCGATTTGTCTCGATTCTATATATTGTTAGGGCTCATTTTTGTACTTATTATGGTGTTTTATTTATTTGTAGGTATTTTTGGCCAATAAACATTTTTGGAAAAAATTGGCTCGAAAAGTTGTCGGAAAGCACCCGGAGGACACTTGCTATTCGGACCCCCGGTTTGGATAAGGGGCACCCCCAGGACACCCCTTAAGACAGCTGTTAAAGGCACCCCTACTCTGGATAGGGGGTAATCATCTTCATTATTTGAATTCTGGTTTTTGGCGGGAAAACAAACCAGCATGCATGCAGATTAGGGTTCGCATTCTTGGGAAGATTTAAGGAGATTCAATCTCGAATTTTTGTTGGGCTGGACTTCCTAGAGCATAACAGGTCGGTATATGTGATTGGATCAAATGAATTGGGTTAGATCGACCGGGAGAAGGAAACAAAGGTGTTGTGGTCATGGGTTGTTGTTGGAGTATTTTTCGACAATTCAGGGAGATTAAAGGCTAGAAAAGATTTCCCAACATTCGTAGTTATCTAATGAAGAGTTTGGAAGTATTGGGAGAGGTCAAATACGCGTGAAGAGAGTTTGGCAGAAAGAAAACTCCGAAACTTTCTGTGGAGATAAACCAAGATTTTGGGGGAGATTTAATCGAGCTGTGGCCTATAAAAGGATAGGGGATAAGTCATATAAGAGGTACGAAACCTTAGGAGAAGTTTAGAGGAGAATAGAGAGCTCCAGAGATCGAGTTGCAGGAAAAATACAATATTCTGCTGCTGCTGCTGAAGAGGAAGAACACGAAGAACATTGGCGCACAAGCAACTGTCACAGCAAACTATCGTTGTTTCACATCAGTACCTATGTGTCGTTCATCACAGCGGTTGCATTAGGTCTTTAGCTACTATTTCTCCCTATAACAGTGATTCTGCAACACCAACAAACTGTTGCGAATCGTCTGTATTATCACTTTTCATCTTTTTAATCATCTTTTGAGCCATAAACAATTATTTTGAGATCATGATTAATATGAGGAGCTAAACCCCATTGCTGAGGCGATAGAGGAAGCTATTTTTCCAACGAAAAGCGGTACAATCTATTTTATTTAATTTATTGTAATTATTATTATGATTATTTGCCTTGAACTATTATTGAATATGATTTTTATTTGAGTGATTGTGTTCTATTTTGATGGAGTATGCTTAGTTTATAGACTCTTGATGCTTCATACTTGTTATTTACAATTATTACTTTTGAAAATCTATTAGTTGCAATATTTTAGAATCAAATTAAACGAGAAAATTGCATGAATATAAATATTTGGACCAAATCACTTTGAACTTGGAAAATAGTGGAATCTTAGCCTCAGTGTTCTTTTAATATTGATACCAACTTTGTTAGTGGTTGTTATAATTATTAGCGAGTTTTCTATTTAGTTTTGAATTTAAGTCTAAAGTTATCCTTCACAAGTCCGAGAATCGAATCACTTTTTACCACTATCTACAAATCACATCAAGATACTTCTTAGGTCCTCAGAACACAGATTGCTACAAACACAGACTTATAAGGACTTTAACGCGTTTTCCTGCTTTGATACCAATTGAAAATGCGGGGTCTAACAACCACGCCCAACAATTCGTTTGGAAATCTGAGAGGACTTACTTCAATATACTTTCTAGAGAATCAACTAGACAGTCAAACTCAATCTAGAGAAAAAAAAAGTACATCAAAGAGTTTATATCTATCTGCAATCAGCAAATAGAAATCTGCGAGCCCGATTGAATATAAGAGGAGTAACTTGAACGGTACCAAATACCAATTTTCAAATGTCAATCAATTTAAATCAACAACCAAAGGTTGGATTATCTAATTGATTGATCTTATCGCATAACCTGTGATATTTCAATTATATAACAAAATATAATGACGTAAAGAAATAACACAGACACCAGAATTTTGTTAACGAGGAAAACCGCAAATGCAGAAAAACCCCGGGACCTAGTCCATCTTTGAACACCAAACTGTATTAAGACGCTACAGACACTATCCTATAACCAATGAACTTCAGACTGGACTGTAGTTGAACCCTAATCAATCTCATATTGATTCAAGGTACCTTAAAGTTCCTTACGTCTGTGATCCCAGCAGGATACTACGCACTTGATTCCCTTAGATGATCTCACCCACAACCAAGAGTTGCTACGACCCAAAGTCGAAGACTTGATAAACAAATCTGTCTCATACAGAAAAGTCTGTAGATTGAATAAATCTGTCTCCCACGGAAATACCCAAGATTTTTTGTTCCATCTTTTGATAAATCAAGGTGAACATGAACCAATTGATAAACGAGACTTATATTCCCGAAGAACAGCCTAGTATTATCAATCACCTCACAGTAATCTAAATCGTATGATGGCGAAACTAGATATTGTAGAATCACAAACGATGTGACGAAGGCGTTTGGGAATATTTTTTATCTTGCCTATCGGAGATTGAATCTCGAAAAAATCTTAGAGAAGATAGTACTCAAATGACAGAATCAGGAAAGGTCATAACACGCAACTACAAAGAAAATAGTTGGGTCTGGCTTCACAATCCCAATGAAGTCTTTGAAGTCGTTAACCTACAGGGTCTCGAAGATGCCTAAGGATAAAGGAGAATCAACTCTAGTTTATGCAACTAGTAACACACATGAGGCGTGTGGATTAGGTTTCCCAGTTGCTAGAGTTCTCCTTTATATAGTTTTCAAATCAGGGTATGCAATTCAAGTTACCTTGGTAACAAATCATTCAATATTCACCGTTAGATGAAAAAACAGATTTAACCAAGCTAATATCTTCCAACCATTAGATCAAACTTAGCTTGTTATACACAAATGAAATGTACCCTCATTTAGGTTTATGTAACCGTACCCAAACGTGTACACCATGTTGGCTCGACAATAGTTAACCGAAGTTAGCCATACGTCATATCAACCTTATTCATCTTAACCATAACTAGTTCAAATGACTCAAATGAAACTAGTTAAAGAGTCGTTCAATTGTTGCATTCTCATAGAAGTATACAAGAACACAATTGAAGCAAAATCGATTTGATTCACTCGAATCAATACATGAACATTATAGCCACGGTTTGCAAAGATTGCATTCCTTAATTTATAAATGTTTAATTTCATGTACACAACCGATTTTAGAAAGTAACCAACTCAAGTATGCAAACGGGTACGCATACTTAAGTAGCCGGACCGAGTTTGGTTACGCCAGTACGCGTACGGGTGCGCATACCAATTTACATTCCAACTCCAGCAGAAATTCACGGACGTGAGACTTCCGCCAGTATGCGTACATGTACGCATACTTGCCCAGACATCCAACAACCGCCAGTACGCGTACGGGTACGCATACTTCAGGTTCCCGGTTTTGGACTTATACAAAAATGTGATAACTGATCAAAATTTTGATAGTGGTAAATAGGTTGTCGTTCACTCGTACTTGTTGAGAAATTGTTCAAAGACTTAATAAAGAAAATAAGGAAAATATATACAAATATGATGACAGGATGAGAGAGGCTGGGACTCAGGATTCCACTGTTTATCATGTTCATGGGGTTCAGAAATTAATTGTAGACATTTATAGCTCAAAAAACAAAGGAAATATCAACTCTATTCTTTGCCAAAGTAGATTTCATAAAATATTACGCGTAGGTCATAAGCATGGCGCATCAAAATTACTTAGAACTAACTATTCTCCATCAAACAAAGTCACGAGTAGTTAATAGAAATCATAATTTGTTAAAAATCAATGCAAATAGTAAATAAACAATTAATTGAATTACCCCAATGGTGAAATCCAGCTTCCTCCATTGTCCCAATGTTGGGTTCTAGCTCCTCATATTGTAGACGCGCTCAAAGGATAATTTATTACTCAAAAAAAGTGTTTACAAATGATGAAAATGGGAGAAAATGATTAAAACCGGGTTTGTAACAAATATAATTGTTACAAACCAAATTGTTACAGAGAACGATATATGGTACTTGTCACTGTCACTGTAGCACTACGACCCTCACTCTTGTGTCGTTCTCACTGTATATGAACGACAGTTCTTTAGGGTCTTATGTTCTTCGTTCTCTCCTTCAATTGCAGCACCAGAGACAAGCTGTGCAACTCTATTTCTTACCCTTTTTCGTCCCCTAACTCTCCATGCCCTTCTTTGTCCTACAGAAACCTTATTTATACATAGAAGAACCATAAATCTCCGCCATAACTTGAGACAATCTTCTCTGCGATTTTCCAAAGATATTATTCCTTATTTTTCTTCCCATGCGCTTAATTCGCATCATCCATGCTCCACACACGCTGATATATGCATCGAATATAATTAAACCCTAGCAGTTCTCACGCGATTCCAAACATAGCTTGAAAATCTCGGGAAAGTGTAAGAAAAACCCGAGAATATTTTCAGCTTTGTTCCACGTCAACCTCCCTGTTTTTTCGAATGTAAAAGAATTACCATAAATGTTTTACCCAAACAGGCCCAATCCAGTCCAATTGTCCGAGAAATTCCGAGTAAATCTCATTCCACACCAATCCAGAAAATCACGCGGGTGGAGATATTCATTCCCGCCAAAATTTGTCTCAAATGAAGGTGAATATGGAGTACCCCTATCCTGTTCTAGGGTGCGAATAGCCATGGGTGCTGAGAATGAATTTGGCCTGTAGACAGCCATGGGTGCTCCTTAGCCAAATCTGGGGTCCGCTTAGCAAATGTCCTACGGGGGTGCCTTTAACAGTTTTTCGAGCAGAATTTTCCAACAAAGTTTATTTCCCAAAAATACCTACAAACACATAAAACTACATAATAAGTACGAAATCGAGTACCAACAATACAAAACATTGAGGACAAATTAGACACAAAAATGTGTCTATCAAATACCTCCAAACTTATTATTTGCTAGTCCTCGAGCAAAACTAATCTAGAAAAATAAAATCCTAACTCGCTGGGTGGCCCTAGCGACCGATATATAGTCTCAGGAGGGTTTACCAGAGGTGTACCCACAAAACCATTACTCCAGACCCTAGCTATCTACGCAGAATCTTAGAATGCACTAAAGAATCTCCTTGGTTGGCATACAAACATTGACTACAGGAGGAAGTACCCTGATGCGAAATTTCAATTGTTGTACACGAGTTTGCACTCAAGCATACTAAAATTCATATAAGTGACAGAGCTCTACTCAGATAGTTTTTGCACATCATAACCGGAGTCAACCAATCACATGGAAAGATTAAGAATATGGATGTAGAGAAAAACATAGATGGTTTTGATGTTGACTAAGGTGAACCTATCCTAATGGACTGAGATACCGGTCTGACTAATATCAACACAGCTAGCATATACAAGGGAACCAGCGGGTGATAATCCTAACTCTGATGGTCAGGTCTTTTTTTTTTTTTTTTTTTTTTGTATCTCAATCACTCTATTTCACCCAATCACTTATAAGAAAATAAAAACAGAAGGTGAAAAGGATTCAATGAGATATGGCGAAACTACCATGTTTTTTTTAAAAAAAATTCTAACACCTGAGCTCTGTGCTTTTATGAATAGACTCTTTAGATGTTTCCATCTAATCAGATTGGTTCCTCAACTCCTATAACCAAGATGCTTCCATCCACTTAGATTGGTTAGTGCCATCCTTAATAAACATAAATTTCTAGGCTCTGGAGTTTATTTATAACTAAAAAGTTTCTCCCATACCCCCAAACTTAAATCTAACATTGTCCTCAATGTTCTAAATATAAAATTAAAACCATATGAAAAAGGAGAAACTGTTACCATTTGAAGCAAAAGAGTTAAGGAAAGATATTACCGTATTGCATGAGATTGGGTTACCTCCCAAGAAGTGCTAAGTTTAAAGTTTTCAGCCAGACTAAGAAAGGATTAGCCACCTTACAGAATCATAAAGTAATATCCGGAATAACTGCGGATCAACAAAACCAAATAGAGCTATCACAAGTAAAAGGAATCTGCACCATGCCAAGAAAGTTAACAAATAAAGCATATCCTTGTCTAGTTGCATGTTTAAGACAACTACATCTAGTTGTGGTTCAGGTTCAGGTTCTATAACTGGGTCTAGATAACATATTTTCCTAGGTTGCATTTCCTCAAAAGTTAGATCCGAATGTTCAGGTTCTAGAGTCTGGAAAAACTCAAATAAAAACTTAGAAGCACATAATAATAACCTAAATAATTTCGGATCCTTAAAGTCAATAAAATTTGACTTATACAACTGACCACAAAGAGAGTGGTGGTCTTCCTTAAACAAATATGTCGACCCTACTCTTAAAGTAATTAGGTTTAGTCTCGAAACTTAATATCTGACACATTTGAATTTCATAAGTTCCCACAATTGGAGAAAAAGTTTTTGGTGGGAAAACAAAGTCAATCGAGGTATCGTAGCCCGGGTTAACCACATCAACCATAGGATGGGTTTCTAACAACTGAACTTCTTTCTGGACATCATTAGGTTCAGGAAAACGTGTATGAAGATAATCTTGTAAAATGGTTGAGGCATATATGTTAAGTTCCAAGTGAGGGACCTTTGTAAGATTTAAAGTACATGGAGAATAAAAATCACCCCCAAACTTAGAATTTTCAATGTCTTTATAAAGACTAGTCACAACTTCCCTAGTTTCAAGGTCATCAGATTCCTGAAAATGGTCAATTGATTCTTCTAAGTCAGGTACATCCTCACTCATCTCTACGATTTCATTTTGTTTTTCTAAGACTACTGTTTCTAAATCGCTAGACTCGAAAACAATGTTCTCAAGATAAACCCGCTCCTCTAAACTATCATCGCCTTCGTAATCAAAAGGAAATACTACATCATCTAAGGAAGTCTTATCTTTAGTCAAATCCTCGTCCTTTTGAATAGGTGAATAATTATTAAAATTATTTGGATTTGAACTAGAAATAATATTATCATTATGAAGCTCAGTTGGAGTAACAAATTTCCTGATCACTATGCCTAAATATTTCAGATTCTTCATCAGCACTATCCTCATCATAATCATAATAGCATGAAAATGGTTGAACCTCATCTAAAGTATTGCTTCCAATTCTATCCTTGTCATCTTGATTATGTAAATAAAAAAAATTCTCACTTTCAAGGTTGATTTTTGAAGCAATGTATTGGCAATTCAGTGTAATTCGAGCAATTATTTCTTCCGTCTCTAACTCAAGCCTACGCGTTGACTCAGCAAACTCACGTGTTGACTCAGCTAACTTCCTGAGGTTATCTTCTAAAGAAGGTTCACTCATTGTTACAGTTCTTTCGTATATAACTAAGTCATCTGTATCCGCTGACTTATGTGTCGACTCATGTAACTTACGTGTTGACTCAAGTATCTTACGTGCTTCATCTAGAGGAGAGGAATTATAAGAATCTTGCTCGTATGACCGGTGGGCATGTGTATAGTAATTGGGCTCACCATGCTATGACCCATAACCTTCAAAAGTTTGGTGTTCCCAACCACTATTCACACTATGGTCATAAAAAAATAATGTTCATGTTCCTCAGTCGAATAATCATTGTATTGGTTATACCAGTTCGACATCCTAACTGCAAGGGAATTCTAAAAAAACACAAAGAAGGCTGACTCGACAACAACAAGCTTATTTTATCTAGCAAACAAAAAGAATGATGGCTCCCTTAGATTGTTTCTAAACCAGATTTTATTCTTTCGAAAAGGAATTTGTTACAATCTGAGCAAACCTCTCTGGAATCAATCCGAGTTAAAATAAGTTGAATAGAGACGAGGGAAGCTCAGTGGAGCTTTGATACCCAAGGCCTCACCGGCGTTACAAGGCGGCATATTCAACTCACATAAACCATCATGAACTTCAAAGTATGCTCAAAAGAGTAACCAATATTTTCCGAACGACTTTCCTAATAAGCTCGTTACCCTGTTGGTCTCGTTCTAGTCCAATTTTTAAGGTTTAAGTTCGCGTAGGTTACGTGTTCCTAAGGCGGGCAAGAAGGAAACGGTGATGAAACTCGAGTCCTTGTCTTGATTTGGCCAGGCCTTGCCCTATACTAGAAAATTAAATCTGATTTCAGGTCTTCAACATATATGCATACGAAATCATCTAGTAAACCCGCTGACAAGGGATTCGCGGGTGTTTAGGATTCTTACCTCCCGTTCTAGACGGGGGATGAACCGTTCAAGTCGACTCGGGCCACGACTCTTATATCATGTATGAACCCGAGGGTCCGAGGTGATATCGTAATCGCCGTCCTTCTCCGCAAACATTTTATTTAAAACTACCCTTCCGTAGGGTTTTAAAAATAAAGTCCAATGTTCAATGTCCAAAAGAAAAGAAGAAAAAAAATGTCCAAAAATAAAATATTACAAAAATAAAAACATTAATTACAGTTTCTAAAAAAATAAAAATAAAATTATTTACAAAATCTTCTTCTTCACTCCTTTTGGATTTCTCTTTTCTTTGCTTTTTGGGTTTTTCCCTTCTTTTCAGCACTTTCTCTTTTCCTTTAGCTTAGCTCCAATTCTAAAAGCAAACAAAAATACCAAAACGCGTAAAAAAGAACAAATAAAATAAAACCTAAAAACAAATCTATATACAAATCCGCGTCGGCGGCGCCAAAAATTGATCGAAATTTTGATAGTGGTAAATAGGTTGTCGTTCACTCGGACTTGTTGAGAAATTGTTCAAAGACTTAATAAAGAAAATAAGGAAAATATATACAAATATGATGACAGGATGAGAGAGGATGGGACTCAGGATTCCACTGTTTTTCATGTTCATGGGGTTCAGAAATTAATTGTAGACATTTATAGCTCAAAACAAAGGAAATATAAACTCTATTCTTTGCCAAAGTAGATTTCATAAAATATTACGCGTAGGTCATAAGCATGGCGCATCAAAATTACTTAGAACTAAGTATGCTCCATCAAACAAAGTCACGAGTAGTTAATAGAAATCATAATTCGTTAAAATCAATGAAAATAGTAAATAAACAATTAATTGAATTACCCCAATGGTGAAATCCAGCTTCCTCCCTTGTCCCAATGTTGGGTTCTAGCTCCTCATATTGTAGACACGCTCAAAGGATAATTTATTGCTCAAAAAAATTGTTTAAAAATGATGAAAATAAGAGAAAATGATTAAAACCGGGTTTGTAACAAATATAATTGTTACAAACCAAACTGTTACAGAGAACGATATATAGTACTTGTCACTGTCACTGTAGCACTACGACCCTCATTGTTGTGTCGTTCTCACAGACAGTTCTTTAAGGACTTATGTTCTTCGTTCTCTCCTTCAATGACAGCAGCAGAGAAAAGCTCTGCAACTCTATTTCTCACCCTTTTTTTCCCCCAACTCTCCATTCCCTTCTTTGTCCTACAGAAACCTTATTTATACATAGCAGAACCATAAATCTCCGCCATAACTTAAGACAATCTTCTCTTTATTTCTCTGCAATTTTCCAAAGATATTATTCCTTATTTTTCTTCCCGTGCGCTTAACTCGCATCATCCATGCTCCACACACGCTGATATATGCATCGAATATAATCAAACCCTAGCATTTCTCACGCGACTCCAAGCATAGCTTGAAAATCTTGGGAAAGTGTAAGAAAAATCCGAGAATATTTTCAGCTCTGTTCCACGTCAACCTCTCTGTTTCTTCGAATGTAAAAGAATTACCAGAATTATTTTACCCAAACAGGCCCAATCCAGTCCAACTGTCCGAGAAAATCTCATTCCACACCGATCCAGAAAATCACGCAGGTGGAGATATTATTTCCCGCCAAAATTTGTTTCAAACGAAGGTGAAGATGGAGTGCCCCTATCCTGTTCTGGGGTGCGAACATCCATGGGTGCTGGGAATGAATTTGGATTGTAGACATCCATGGGTGCTCCTTAACCAAATCTGGGGTCCGCTTAGCAAATATCCTCCGGGGGTGCCTTTAACAGTTTTTCGAGCCGAATTTTCCAACAAAGTTATTTCCCAAAAATACCTACAAACACATAAAACACCATAATAAGTACAAAATCGAGCACCAACAATACAGAACATTGAGGACAAATTAGACACAAAAATGTGTCTATCAATAACACACTATGTTTATATCCAAACATGGTTACATGATTCTAAACTCTTTATTTCAATCATTGAAACTTGACAATAGCCGTTTTCACACACTATTAGCATCAAAGCAATTTTCAAGATATTGAAATAATCATAACGAAACATTCCAATACTACACCAAATGATTGTATCACACAAACCATGTAAGATGTTACTCGGCAATTTTCACATGATATAAGATGAACTTGGTCGAAGCGAAAGCTTTCCAACACATATTTCGAGAAATATATAAACGAGATAAACTCAACTCAAAATCTCAAATGTGTATATAGAAAACTATATTGTAATATGACTTATGTCTCAATATAGGAGATATAGTAGAAATAGACTTTCCAAGTGATATATGAGTTTCAGTCTCCACATACCTTTTGTCGATGAAGTTCCATAAGCTCCCCTTAGTAGTTCTTCGTCTTCAAATGATGAACGCCATGAAGTCTAAGCTCAACTACACAATCTATGTCCTAGTCCGAGGCATCTATAAATAGGCTAGAAATCAAGACTTATAGTTTTGATCACTAACTTTGACAAACATGCTTGAGATAGCAACGCATGCGAGGTCGGTCGAGCAGTGCTCTAACAAGAAGTAAGATCAGAATACGCAACCACAGAGAAAATAGTTTGGTCTGGCTTTACAATCCCAATGAAGTTTTTCAGTCGTTAACCTACAGGATTTTGGAATAAACCTAAGGTTAAAGGAGAATCGACTCTAGTCGCAACTAGTATCACACAGAAGGTGTGGGGATTAGGTTTACCAGTTGCTAGAGTTCTCCTTTATATAGTCTTCAAATCAGGGTTTGATAGATTTAGAACAAAGCAATCAATATTTACCGTTAGGTGGAACCTGATCTAAGAGCCAAAATAAGTTTGCTTGAAATCGAAACAATATCTCTCTACTGTCAGATGGACTTAGCTTGTTACACACGAATGAAATGTACCTTCTTTTAGATATGGGTAACCATACCTAAACGTTTACACTAGGTTGTCTCAACAATAGTTAACCGAAGTTATCCATATGAACACTTTCATATCAACCTTATTCATCTTAAACACAACTAGTTCAAATGACTCAAATGAAACTAGTTATAGAGTTGTTCAATTGCTATATTCTCATACCAGTATACAAGAACACAATTGAAGAAAAATCGGTTTGATTCACTCGAATCAATTCATGAACATTATAGTCACGGTTTGCAAGTGATTGCATTCCTTAATACATAAATGTATTTGTTCATGTCACAACCGATTCTAGAACTTTAACCCACTCAAGTATGCAGACGGGTACGCATACTATCACACATCCAAAACAACAGTTGAATTAGTACGCGTACAGGTACACATACAATAGTTCCCGAACTTCAACTGAGTTCGCCAGTATGCGTACAGGTACGCATACCAAGGCTCTCGGACTTCACCTGACCTCGCCAGTACGCATACGGTTATGCATACTAAACCGGTCTTGGATCAACATATATGCAAGTACGCATACTATATCTATTACCCAATTGTGGTTAAGTGTTCTAAACTCTATTTCAATCATTGAAACATTCTTAGAGGATGACAATAGTTGTTTCACGAACTATTAGCATCAAAGCAATTTTCAAGTTATTGAAATAATCATTACGAAACATTCCAGGTCTACATTAAATAACTGTATCACACAAATCATGTAAGATGTTACCAGGCGATTTTCACATGATTATCTTTTGACTTTCGTCAAGAATATAAGATGAACTTGGTCGAAGCGAAATATTACCAACACATATTTCGAGAAATATGTAATCGAGTTAAACTCAACTCAAAATATCAAATGTGTATAATCGAATACTATATAGCAATACGACTTTTGTCTCAATATAGGAGATAGAATAGAAATAGACTTTCCGACTAATAGATGAGTTTCAGTCTCCATATACCTTTTGTTGATGAAGTTCCACAAGTTCTCTTTAGTAGTTCTTCGTCTTAAATTGATGAACATCGTGAAGTCTAAAGCTCAATTACACAATATATCTTAGTTCGATACATAGCTATAAGTTGACTAGAAATCAAGACTTATAGTTTTGATCACTAACATTGACAACCAAGCTTGAGATACCAACGCTTGAGAGTTTGACCGAGCAGAGCTCTAACAGGTCATATTCAGTATCCCAACCGAACTCAACAAAACCTCAATTACAAGGGGAGTTCGCTTACCTGTATCTGTGTAAAAAAGTAGTCGAAACCAGACTTCCATCAGTGTCCGGCTATCTGTTCTTCATGTAAAGTAACCAAACAGTGTTGACCTAGCCGAAATATACTTCAAACATTTACATTTTTATGAAAGTTTGGACCAATTCAACCAACATTATCTAAGTTTAAAGCATAGTTGGGTACCCAAATACTCTTCCTCCGGTTGTGGTTGGTAAAATCCATCATTTTCATTTGAGATTGAGTTTTGGGAAGAATACATTCACCATCTAAAAATAACTCATATCTGAATCATTGTGAAGATTAACGAATACTCTAGGAGATGAAGATGAAGACTCAGATGAGCTATCATCACTTGAATCATTCAATTCAAGATGAGTGAACCCAAAAAAATGTTTATTTTCCATGTTCTTGTTCTGCTTCATCTTCTTCCACTACTTTACTTTACTCTGTTTTTGCTTTTTAAAAACAAAACCCATATATTAATCCATCTGATTTACTTAATTTAACTAATCATAACACTAACCAATCATTAAACAAAATTAATCAAAAGGGTAATTTTGGTATTTATATAAATAATTGGACAAAGGGTTACTCACTTTTACTTCAAATACTTCAAATATCTTTTCGAGAAATAAAAATGGTCCCAAAAAAACAGTGGTGCCAACTAAGGCTGCACAAGAACCGGTCAAGAAGACCTGTACCAGACAGGAACCGGACCGGAACCGGTGTAGCCGGTACAGGGACCGGGACAGAAAAAATAGAACCGGGATAGAACAGATACAGGGAACGGTTCTTGGCTTGGGACCGTCTTGTACCGGATTATAAGTACCGGTTAGTATGAGCCGTTCAGATCTTGAGTTATTTTTAATCTAAGCCATCCATCCTAGGTAAAGACTAGGTGAGAATAAGTTCGCTCTTCATTTTTTTTTATTTTTTTTTCCCGAAGAGCAGCGGAAGAGAGAGACAAAGAGAAGGAGAGTTTGATTGAGATTCGCTCATACACAGTTAGATCGAGATAGCAAGTAAATGATGATTTAATCCATCGTTGTTGATGGTGGTTCTTTAGGTTTTGGAAAGAGCTCTTCTTCTTTGTCAAAACGAGTAAGTAATCAAAACCTTTGGTTGTTTTTGTAAAATTCGTCACATGAATGATTTTGTTTTGAGTTTTTTTGTTGACTGTAATCATAATTTAACATGATTCAGTGACTAAATATGATTTTTGAAATTAGGGTTTTTGAAAATAGGGTTCTTGAAATTGAGAATTTTGAATTTAAGGTTTGTTTTTTTTTTCCCTTTTCTGAAATTAGACTGCAACATGGAATTAAAAATTGAAATGTTTGATGTTGTTATTAATTGTAATTCCAAGATTAAAGATTATTCTTCCAGTAGAAATTAGGGGATTTATGGAAATAGGGTATTAATTCTGGATTCCATGTTTAATGAACAATATCAAAAATTGGAACCATAATCCTTCTTTTGATTTTCGATCTTTAATTCCTTTTACCCATCTTGATAATTAGTAGTTGCACAACCTCAAATACAGTCTTATGATTTTGTTGTGATTAATGATTTTGTTGTTGCCTTCACGAGTTACCTGGAATTTCGATAGTTAGTATTATGAGGATTTTTCAGTGCAGGATATTAGAGTGGAATAGATTTTGTTCATCATTATAATCGTTGCTATTATCTGCATTTATGTAAAATTTTGTTGATAAAAAATAGCATGAAGCTTTCTGTTGCTAACTTGATATACCAATTTTATTGTTGACTGTTGAATTTGAGTGGAAATTTTATCTACTAAGTTGTGTTGTTTAGCAACTACAGTTATTAAAGATTAGGTCACATTATGATAAGCTCTTGCTCTGCATTCAATAGAGAAGCTAGTTGCTTTTCTGTTGGTCAGCCATCTGGGACTTCAAGATGCAAAAACACCATGTCCTGATTCAGTTTCCTGTTATTTTATATCCAGTGACTTGAAGTATATTTGATAGTAATTACAGTAAATTTGATAGTAATTACAGAAAAGAAATTGTGTTGATTTTGTTAGATGGATACACATACATGTAATTCAACTCAAAGAAAAGTGAGATCTGCAGTATGGGAACACTTTGAGAAACTGGATTCTACAACAACAAAGTGTAGGCACTGCTCAAAGATATATGTTGCTAATGTCATGCTAAATGGGACATCTCATTTGATAGCTCATACAAAAAGATGCCTATTCTTTCAAGAAATGGGGCGATAGAGAGTTTGATGTTCACGTTTGATCTATGTCGCACTTTTGCATATTTATGGATGGAAGTGAAAGTGGTGTGGAACTGTTATTTTAACTTTGTTTTAATATTCAACTTTGAATTGTTTTAAGTAACTTGTAACTTGTTTTAACTTTTGTTCATCTTAAGAACATACGATGTATTTAATGTGTTAAAAACAATTAGATAAAGAAAATATTATGTTGCACATGATGTATTTACAGGTAAAAAACCGGTACCGGTACCGGAAGTACAGGTACAACACAAGGTACAAGTACAGGTACCGGTCCTCAAAATGAGGTATCGATCAACACCAAGTACAGGGACCGGTTTCATAGGAGAACCGGACCGTACCGGACCTTGTGCATCCTTAGTGCCAACTGCCAAGGATCGTTCATGTTTTAAGGGAAGTAGAAATTAACGTTTAATCCCATTTTTATCGGGCTTTAGACAGTTTAGTCCTGTCACCTAAAGCCTTGTATTGGGAGATACATTTTTACCAAATCTATGACGAGTTAGTCCTTTTTTAACGATTCAGTCCAAATCTTAAAATAATAGATTACAAAAATGACCTTACTTTGCAAACCCGAGGTCGTATAATTCTTCATTCATTTCATCACTCTTCTCTGGACGCAAATCTGATTCTTCGCTGAGAGAAAAACCTAAAAAAAAATCCAAACCCATCTGAACCAGTGGAGTTTAGATCTGCAATTTGTAAATTCGAGTTTAAGAAAACATAACTCCATTCAATCTCCATCTTCATAACCAAAGTCGGTATATATCAATTACCAATTGGTTTAGTAAGATTCAATCCCTACATTCATTATTGAAGATATAGTTTGTAATTGATGTGGAAGATCGATGAAATCACCAAAAGCAATTGCATCTTAAATATCCGTCAATAAAAATGATTATAAAGATAATTTGCATCTCTTCTCAATCTTTTATTTCGATCGTAACCACTAAATATTGATTTCGGAAAGGAATGTTTGAAATATTTATGGCTAACTAAGACTTCTATTTTATTGGAGGGCTTAATAGGTGTTGGTAAGATCCCTAGCAGAAATGTTCTTAGTTTGAAATTTTGATACAATGAGGGTTCATTTTTCTGATTGTGTGAGTATTGAGCAGGCACTAAATTCTGCACATCAAGTGTTCGATAATAAGCATGATAGAATAGTGCATTTCTTATATGAATTACATCCTTATTTCTTTAATTTATGTGTAGCTTGTGATTTGGGAAATTGTAATAGTTTGATCATTAAATTAAATATGGAATTGGCTCATGATGTATATATATATTTCATCTTCCAAGTAGAAATGATTTGACTTATGAGTTCATTATTTTTATGAATAGTGTTCATCTGTAGGTGTGAGATGATAATTTAGACTCAAACAAGAGCATAATTTGGTTAGTATTTAGTAAGTATATTTTTATTTCCTTCCAATTTAATATTAAAATTGGACGTACATTTGGATCTTTGTGATTTACTTACAATGAGATATGAGAGGGCACTGTTTGTTTGGGGGATTTTTTTTTCTCTTTTTCTCCTCACCTCATCTGACTAAGCTTATTATAAGCCTTAAATGTTTCCATAAGTTGATGATAGTGAAATAAAAGTGACGAATAGTGATAGTGATCTCTACTCTAAGGCATGTTCGACTCTATATGACGTGGTAATGGATACTACTAATGGTGTTTAATCTTTATTTTGGTCATTAGGTGTAAATTACAGCTATAAATGGTAGCCCACATATGTGAATCCTACACTGCTTTTTGCACTAATTGTTACAATTAATTTCATCGTGAGGACTAATTGATTGTTTTTACGAAACAAGGTCAAGTTTGGTTTAGCTTGCAATTAAATTCCATCGTGTAAAATCCAGCTGGTACAGAGGCCTTATCTTCCATGTGTACTTACAAATTTCATCAGGTCTATATGATCTTCATCCATATGCAAATACTCATGTTTTCTTTGTATTTTAGTTTGAATTAGATAAAATCTAAGGACTCAGCCGACTGTGCTTGAGACTTTTTTTGCCTCCAAAAGGATACCAAGCGTAACAATTTGTATCTAAAGATTCCATCTTAGTTCTTTGTTTCTCACAAGCAAGACTCATAGCATTTCAATAACATTTTAGATTTGGCATTTCTTCCTCCTTTTTTGGTATACCTATTGTTAGTATTTCTTGCTTCCACTATTGTATTAATTACTGTGATACTTTTTTAAAATGATCATATGATTAAGTAATGTGAATTTTCTTGTAGTCAGAATGTGGTGGATTTTGCACTTTACATATCTAGATATCCACTTTCCTCTTAACATAAGTTGCAGGATACATTGTGTTGGGCTCCACATAATTATTTTATTTGATCTTCTAAGCTTGCATATACGATCATTTGGGTATACATGTTTTGAATACGCATGTGTACATGGTTGTACACATGTTGTTTGTTAATGTGTACATAATTGTACACCTGTTCATTTTTAGATACGATATAAATCCTTTTGTCGAATCTATGGTTCCTTAGTCTCCACCTTCACGATCTCCTTCTGCTAGTTGTAAGTACTACTCCTTTGTCATGTGATGTTCATAAATACGGTCATTTCAATCGAATAGAACTATGAAATTCTGCACTGGTTGAATTGAATGTTGATTTATATCAAAAATAAATTGTATTTAATCGGTCCATTTTCAATTCATTTTAGTAAGTAATAACTGGAAGTTCATTTTCCATTCTTAATCTTACTGGTCGTATTTCTGCAGTAAAGAGAAATTCATACATATTAGTTCTTAGTATAGTCATTCCTTCTATTATCGTAATATTTTTCACCATCGCCTTTTGGTTCTGCTTTCGACACAAAAGTTGGACAATAAGTATCTACTACCTCTAACATGACACATAGGGTTATATGTTGCTTTATATGGTTTTCCAAGTTAGAAACATGACACTTGGTTATTTGATTCACACGCCTTTTTTTATCATGAAAGATTCTGATGATGAAATGCCAAGTACATCATTCCAATTTAACTTCAGTACACTAAGATTTCCTTTGGATTGTTCCTACATGCACTTCAAATTTTAAAATGAATTATATAGTCGATGCTAATATTTTTAATGTGTATATAGTTGTACACATGTTGATTGTTAATGTGTACATAACTATACATATATTTTTGAATATGTACATAGTTGTATACCTGTTGAATTTTCATGTGTACATAGTTGTACACACGTTGATTGTTAATTTGTACGTAATTGTACACCATGTTTGTGTCTTGCAAGCTTTTGTTGTTGAGTATGAGATATATAAGGAAATTATACCCAAACTGTATATCACTAATTGTGGAAATCTCTGCTTGTTGAATATATAATATGATTCTAGGTAAACATATTTTGATCTCGCATCTATCCTTCTTTTATTTTCTTTCTTACTTTCATATATTGGGTTTCATGACTCATAAGTTGCTTGGTGTTGCTGCTGCTTCATTCACAGGTACGACGGAATGATCCTTGAAGCACTTTGTAACATTACAGATCCCAATGGAGCATAAATTGGTTCTATCGATGACTCTATTGAGGTCAGATAGACATTTGTTGTTATGTCACTGCTTTCAATTTACATTTCTATTTGTTTTTTTCTTTGAAAAATCATTTTGCTATCTGTGTGTACTTGTAGTGGAAGATTAGTAGTCAGCAAATTGAAACATTTAGAATAGGATACACATTTAAACGTTAAGATTGCCACTTCTACTCATATTTCTTAAGATTAGAAATAAAGAATGTTTGCTGGAAACGTATTGCAGGAAAGGCATGATGTGCCATCTAACTATAAAAGATTGTTAAATTAAAAATTGAGAAGGCTTATGGCGCAAGACAAAGTTGAATGGTGAAACTCCTTTCACATGAAATTAAGCATTTGCATACTCTAGTTTTGTTAGTTAGTTACTAGTTGAGAATTATCATCATCCTGTGACATATTAAGCATTCCTGCATATCGCATTTTCTTTTTCTCTTTTCCCTTTTGAACTTTGTTTATAATTGCATGGTGTGTCAACCCCAGTCAGTCCAGATAAGCATAATAGCTACTCATTTTTGGAATAGTTCATAAGTAAATTATGGTAGTTGCATTTTAGAAAATCTTCATCTTGTTCCATTGGGATTGTCCCGTCACTGATAACTTAGTCTGTCCTGGTTAATCAAATCAGTGGGATAAGTCAAAATCATCACCATACTATAATTTCCTCTCAGATGTTTATAATTAGTATTGATATCCCTGTATTTGTTTTGTCTGAGAAATTCTGGGCACTGAATTGTTTTTGATTGAATTGATAGGTACCTGTGATATTGTACTGCGAACCAAGGAAAGGGAGAAAAAGGAGCAGAACAACCTGTTTATCGGGCCCCAGGTTGATTTTTGAGTATTTTAATATGTATTGCATGTATCTTGCATGTTGGAGTCAGAAATCTGAAGTGAGCATGTGGCAAAAAATAAATAAAAAAGGAGTTGAATATATAAGACGGATCTCTGCATCAATGCCAGATCCCGTTGAGTTTATGTGCAATAAATTAAGCCTCAATATGTTCCTTCAAAATACTAAGTCCGGTTTATAGGAGTCAGAGACTCAAAGACGTGCCTAAAATCATCAAAACCTTGTTGCTGGAAATGTCCAATCCTTAGTGGAAATAGCATCATAATATTGGATATGTTAGTTGATATCGTAGCTTAGGCATTCAGATACATCTAACTAAATGATTGTTTCGAGTGGTCACTTAGTAGATGCTAAAGTAAAATCAGAGTTGATGTTGGTCTTTGTCAAAGTGAGACAAAAATGTAGCACCTGATATTCTTTGAGACAATGTTTTTATTGACATAAGAGCTTGTTGCGGTGTGTTCGTTGGAAGTGTATTTTATGTAAGGAAATACATGAGCCAAAGTTGTTAGTACACCAGTTGATTCTTAATGTGTACATAGTTGTACACCTTTTTATTGCCTATGTGTACATAGTTGTACACCTGTTGATTGTTAACGTGTACATAATTGTACACATGCTGATTATTAATAGTTTTTCTTATTCAAATTTAATTTCGCATAAAGTATCAGATTACGTTAATAGCTGGGCACTCAGTAGTAACATGTAGCTGCAATTTCAGAAATAGGGAACCAAGTGATGCTTTCAATTGTTAAGACATTTTAACTCATTATTTTTCGTACACGTGGTTTCTTAGTTGTGTCTGAATACATTATGAACGGTGTTAGCTATACTTGCATATGGAAGGTTTTATGTATGTCCTGTGGTACCTATACTTTCATAGAAACCCTTTGATTTTTTATTCATTTTTTGAATTTTGATAATCAGAAAGGTGCTAAATCTGGTGGTCCATACATCTTAGTTTCTACTTGTGCACAGTGTAAGCCTTTTCGCTGACACCGCTGACATTATTGCCAATATTTTGGCTGCAGGTGGTCACGGGGAAACGTCATGAATCATCTAACTCCTTTAAAATACTAACTCATTGGAGCCCCCACGTTGAATGGTGAGCATCACCGTTCAACGAGAGAATAGTGAGTTTTCGAGAGGGCCACAATCGCTGAGAGAAGAGTTCTCATGTTAAACCTGGAGAGGACACTTGGGGATACTCTATTGGTCAAGGGGTTATAACTTGCAAAACAATCTATTTGCAATTCCGTAAGCATTAAACCTAAATCTTAAACCCATATAGAAACCTAAATCTTAAACCATGCTTTTCTTTCGAAAAACATTACTTCTTTTTCTCCAGCCGTTTTTGTTTTCATCTATATTTCTTCTTCGTTCTCCAATTTTTTGTTGTTAATTTATTTTCGTTTTCGTTTTGTAGGTCACCAGGACAATAAACGCTATACTAAAGGTTTTGCTCCTGATAAACAATAAAATCCCATCAAATTTCGGTAAACCCTAAGCTTATTCTTTGTGTTTCTATGATTCTAAATCCATCAAATTTCGATTCCGTTCAAAGTGCGTCAAAAGACTGAGGGTGTGCTGAATCTATAAGCTTGCGTTTCATTGTTTATTGATCGTTTGGTTGGTTCTTGTTAACTACCATTGGTTAAGACATATGCAAGTACAGTGTACACGCCATTCGCCAAACTCAATCCGAGCAATGCATCTCAGATGGTTCGCTCCTGATCATCATCATATGATGCCTAAGCCTGTAATGTTTAGTCGCATGCTTTCGAATCCAAAGGATTTTACATCTTCCTTTTTAGTGCATCATACATTTTTCTACAGTGAAAAATAAAAAACTCCATTTTTTGGTGGTGTGTATTACATGAAAAGATCAAACTGGCACCAAACGAAGTGCCAAATGGAAGAAGATCAAGAAGGGATCACATGGATATTGAGCGTATAATGTTTAAGTGATGCGCACGAAAGTGCGAAGCATTTTCACCCATAAATACATTAGCCGGGACTCATTTTATCACTAATAAACTTGTTTGTAGGTGTTTTTATGAAATAAGCTCTTATGGAGAAAGTTGCTCGAAAAGTGGTTTTTGTACCCCGGAGGACACATGTTATTCGGACTCTCAGTTTTGGATAAGGGGTACCCATTACTAAGGGGCATCCTAATTGCTATTCGCACTCCCGGATTGGATAAGGGGAGGTCATCTTCAACCTTTTGAATATGTTTTTGGCGGGAAAAATTGTTGCAGTCACTTGCCGGAATTAGGGTTGAAGAACTGGATGGGTTCCACTGAGATTCAATTGTTGAAACTAAATGGGATTGTTCGAATGTACCTTACAGGGTTGGTATAGGTGTCTGAATCGTTGAAGTTTGGCTGGAATGCAAGATTTGAAGAAAATATGAGTCTCGGGTTTATTCTTCTCCGGGAAAATTTGTTTGGACCTGTGAAGAGATTGGGTGAGATTCAAGTACCGTAATTCATTGGGCTAAACCTGTTAGGATCAAACAGGACTGGTAAGTCCCTTAGAATCGATAAATTATGAAGTAGTACGTGGATTGGACAAAACATAGGTTAAGAGGATATTCACGGGATTGTGTTAGGTGGAAATGTGTACTGTACATGTCATAGGTACTCGAGCAACAGTTTGGAGTATGAAAAGGTTATAAAAGGAGAATATGTTGTGAAATCAACACCAACAGATTCGTGAGAATAAAAATCAAAGAAATAAGAGGAAATGAAATCGTGGAAAAATAATGGAGAATATTTTGTAATTAACACGAGATATTTATTTCTGTGAGTATAAATAGAGTTGCCTGAGAGCAGAGAAGGGGATCGAGAGTTGGAATAGGCTACAAAGAAGAATAAGAAGCTGCAGAGCAGATTTCTCTGCTGCTGCAGAGAAGGAGAAGCTGAAGAACAATAAACTGACAAGAACTGTCGTTCTTGATCGTCATATATCCAATCCATAAACGACAGCTCTTCTGCGACAATATAACAATAGTTCTTCGCAACAGTTGTAATAATGAGTTTTATAATGACCTTGCAGCGTTGCAAACTCCTGGTTTATATTATTTTCCTCCCTTTTCTTCTTTGTAAACACCATTTGAGCTATAAAAATATATTTTGAGCGTGTTTTTCACTATGTGGAGCTAAACCTTTCTCTGGGACGACGGAGGAAACCAAAATTCGTCATGTGGTAAATTCATTTAATTATTTATATGACTATTTGCATTAAATTAAAATTAGAAAAAGATTTTTCTTAATTAATTGTCATTTCGTTTGATGGTTTATGCTTAGGATTAATTCTTTTGATATGCCATGTTTAAGATTTACAATTAATATTTTACGAATCTACCTTAGACAAAGAAATAGAGTCAAAATTCTTGTTGAATGAGCTATAATGGTTTAGAATAAATAGGTGAATCGCATGAATTTGAATATTTGGTGGAATCCTAGTCCCAGTAACTCTCGCTTTTGTTTATATTTATTATTTTCATTAGATCTTTAAAATTAATCTTCACAAGTCTTAGAATTCGAATTTTATTTACAACAACGACAATTAAAAACAATATCATTAAGCTTTTTGAAAGGAAACCAAACTGGACACTCAGGCAGTTGATCCGGGAGATCAACCTGAGATATGTCCCTTTGGCTCCTTTAGTTTTTCCATCCTTCAATTGCAATATTTGTGAAAAGGTAGTTTTACATCTACATTATACATGCCATTGGCGATAAGTCTAGAGCATGCATCCCTAATCCCTTATAACACAAGCATGGATGAAACCACAACAAACTCGCAAACTGTAATTTAAGTGAAACTCTTCTGGTCTCTTTATTCAATTCTATTTTTCTTTCTTTTTATTAACTATCATCTCTTTTTAAATTACGTTATTTACTGTTTTTATACTAATTTCAGTCTTTCTCCATTTAGTTTTTTTTTGCGTTTTTAGCGGTGATCTCTTCTCTCTTTTATTTAGTGATTCCATCGTATCTTAACTCCGTTCGTTTCAGTTATTTTTATTTGATATTTATTAGGTGTTCTTTTTTATGAATAGAACAATCAAAATCACAGGAAACTTCATCATCTCTCATGTTGTTATTATTATTTTGTTTTATTTGTGAATAGTGATTAGATTTTTTTGAATTCTTCGTTGTGTATTTCTCTTTTTGAATGTAGGGCTAAAATTTTCGAATATTAAGTTACAACTAATATTTATATATTTATTTTATTTTATTTTATAGCTTTGCTATTTTAGATTATTTTCCTTGAAGTTACTAGGCTAGCAAATGTGAAGTGATAGAGAAAGGTCACAAGGCATCATAGAACTGTACCCTTATTTTTTTTCCATTGGTATAAACTCATATTTAGCATTATCTCTTTGATTGATGAGTTTTCCTTTCATGAATATTGTATGGAAATGCGCTCAGAAAATGGAATACAATCTCAGACGGGTGATGCTTGTGATATTTTTCTGGCTAAAGATTTTTAAAAAAAAATTATGCTACGGAGAAAAATTGACTGGAAATGGTGCAATCTCTGTAGAACAAGCGATATTGGGTACAATCTCTGCAAGGTTATTTACTCTTCAAATTCTTCATATTTTCTACAAGATAATAACTGTGTTGTATAATTAGGTAGTAGTAAAATGCTAGAAGATGCATCCAAGTTTCATATATGTACTGTTTCGGGATCAAAAGTTCTTACGTTGAATCATAACAGGCATTTCACATTAATAACGGGAGGTACTTTCTTGATATGTGCCTTTATGTTTTTAATAGCACTGGTCTTTGATATACATTCCAAACACAGCTCGATTAGAATGTATTACCACCGAATAGGGAGGAAATGCAGCGGCTAGCTGAACTTTGTTAGCATTTGTACATCTAGGGTTCACTTCTTTGTAAAGCATAGCATTTGTACATCTAGGGTTCACTGCTATGTAAAGCGTATTCCAGTTTGTGTTCCGATTAAATTAAACATTGGCAAAGTGTTGGCTTTGCATATGTTTAGTTTCAACTAGCTTCTCTAAAGGAATTTCGTAAGCAATTGATAGGGGAAGTGTTCAGCTCAGTTTATCTAAGACGTGCATAATCCATCTTTACTTATAATTGTTGCAAATGTAACAACAAAACAATCAAAAAAAGATGTTAGAAGTAAAATTCCTGGAAGCTAAATAAACACTCAAATGGACAGCAAACAGAGGACAGAGTCACGTGTTCAACACGCTGTCTTTAATACAATAGTTGACCGATACGCCTCAAGAATGAGTGATGCCTATACCCCGTGGTCAAGTTGTATCCAGGATAAAACTGCCCGTTGCAAGTATTGTTAGCACTACAATACTTGTCCACTCATATGAACTCAACAACAAAGCACTGAAGAAAAGAAAAAGACCACACAGAGGGAAAGAGACGAAAAGAAGAGGATAGTAGCTCTTCTGGGCACAAATGAAAATGAAAGTTTCGAATTCTTTTTATAGGCAAACAGAAAGGGTGAAATCAATGCACATTAATGTGCAAATCAATACTGCATGCGAAATAATGCTGCCATGATGTCGACATAATTCTGTCATCAACATTCAAAAACCGGTAAGAAAATATCGACATCCATGCGAATAAATCCGTTAAGAAAAATGTTTTTGGTAAGAGAATAAATTCACCCAGGTCACACGCCCCCCATATTTAAGACAAAATTTATTTTGATTTTCAAAATGATTAGGAAATAAATCAAAAGAAAGTTTTCCAAAAAGGAAAGTCTTGATTGACCAAAGTCCATGGCGCAAGCACGAGCTCGAGCCCTAAGCCCAAGCCCTTAGTGGAAACAAAAATATTTCCCCCCACCCACATTGTTTTATTAACTATCCATAAAAGAATAGCTATATAGTGGAACTCCTCTTTAGTTATGTCCAATGTGGGACTAAAGGATCTATTTCATTCACTCATAGAAAATGAGTAATAGCTCTTAAAGACCCAAAGGTCCTAAGTTCCGTTCCCACCAAGACCATAAAATCAAAACATTAAAAACTCATTTTCTCCGACAATAATACAGTGTTAAGCTCAATTTATCTAAGTATCTAAGGCTATCTAAGTGTCTAAGAGCGTCCACAATGGTACGATCATAACCAAAGATCAAAGACCAAAACAAACGATCAAATTTGAGAGTAGTCTGGAGTGTGACGTTAAGGCAGTGGAGTATTTTTAGTCGAGCGGATGTATAATGAACGCTTGCATGTGGAGCGTTCATATAATCTTCGTCCCGAAGAGGCGTTGATATAGTTTACGCTCGTTGTGGGGCGTTGTTAAAGAATACGCTCGTTGTGGGGCGTTCATATAGTTAACGCTCGGAGAAGGGACGTAGATATAATCTACGCTTGGTGTGGCAGACGGGTGAATCAACGCCTCATTCAGGCGTTAAGAATATCAACGCCTCATTCAGGCGGACATATAATCAACGCCTCATTCGGGCGAACTTATAATCAACGCCTCACTCAGGCGGACATATAATCAACGCCTCACACTGGCAGACGTATAATCAACGCCTCATTCAGGCGGACCTATAATCAACGCCTCATTCGGGCGAACTTATAATCAACGCCCGTTGTCTGGCGAATGTATAATCAACGCCCCCTTGTCAGGCGTACGTATAGTGTTGGACCCAAATTAACACACGTATCGAGCACGTGTGGACAAAGAGAAACCACCACGTATAACACACGTGTTCACTTGGTGTTTACCCTAATCTTCTCCGTCTTCTTCTTTTCTTTTCTTTTCTTCTTTTCTTTTCTTTTCTACCTCCTGTTTACCTCCTGTTTGTTTCTACCGCCCACAAACACAACACATCACAGTAACTAGCAGGAAAAGAGAATAGAAAAAAAAACCAGATACTTGATGAATCCCGGTTAGAAAAGAGGTATGTTTCTTTTTTCTTAATCACCTTTTTTTTATCCGTATTGTTGTATAATTTATTTAGGGTTTTATTTGTTAAAATTAGTTTATATTAAGATGGGTTTTAAAGAACAAATATGAATATGAAATTGATTAAATATAATTGGGTATGTGTGTTTTATGATTTTAGAGAATAATATGTATGTGAAGAAAACCAGTTTTGATGCTCATGTAAATTTGGTTAAAAGAAGTTTTAAAATAATTATAGAAGATCTAATTTGTGGGTGGAATAGATTTAAAAAATTTGGCTACTGTAAAAATTGGTAGTTATGTAGATTATGTGTGTTATATATGTAGAAGAGATGATTTGTACATATGTGAATATGATTAAAAATAATTGAATTTGTATTGTTTTTTATTGAATTTGGAGGTGATTAATTTTAGTTGTTTTTTGGTTTATTTTTGATGTTCATGTGAATTAGGCTAAAAGATTTTATGAAATTTTGTCAAATATGTACAACACTTAATTTGTGGGTTATATAGATTAATATGTGTTTTTACAATTCACGTGGTTATGCCAAAAATTGTAGTTATGTACATTTTGTGTGTTACATATGTAGAAGAACTAATTTATATGTATGGAATTGATTTTTTAGTGATTTTTATGGAATCTTGAAGTGATTAAATTGGGTTGTGGAATGTTGAAAGGATTTTCAAAATGCATCGGTGACGATTTAATTTGTATTCGTAGAATTATAGATTTTGGAATTGATATAGTTTGTGTTAAGGATTTTTATAGTATTTGGAATATAAATGGTGGTGGACTAATAAAAATAAGAAATGGCGCGGGTTGGTCTAATTGCATCTATCTTGTGTGTGCATAGATGTTGAACAAATTCACATCGCGGTTCAATGGTCGCATGAAGACGAACAAGAAACAAAAATCTGTAGCCGAAGAGGATTATAACTTAATCACTACTGGTACAATTAAGGAGGTTGATATTCCCCGTGTTAGGGAGGTTTCCTATACTGCAAGATGATAAACCGCACGCTACTACGGAAATGGGATAAATGTCCGGGGATTTCCTGGGATGCTGGGTAGTCTAGATTGCATGCATTGGAAATGGGATAAATGTCCGTCGGCAGAATCTGGGGCTTACACCGCGTATAAAGGGAGCGAAAGTATCGTGTTGGAGGCAGTGGTGTCGTATGACCTATGGTTTTGGCATGCTTTTTTTGGTATGCCCGGTTCTAACAACGATATTAATGTTATGAACCGTTCATATGTTTTTCGAAGTCTTGTAACAGGAAAAGCACCGCCGGTGAGCTATGAGGTGAACGGACATTCATATGATATGCCGTATTATCTAGGTGATGGAATATACCCAGAGATTCCTACTATTATTACGGCCATTAAACATCCGGTGGGTAGGAAAAAGGAAATATTTTCATCGATGCAAGAGGGTGCAAGAAAAGATGTTGAACGGGGATTTGGTGTACTTCAACAACAATTTGGAATCATCAAACAACCTGCAAGAATGTGGAATCCAGATGTGCTTGCCTATATCATGAAAACTTGTATTATCTTACATAATATGATAGTCGAGGATGAGCGTCTACCCGGTGACTGGCCACATGTTTATGAACAACGTAGCAACGCAACACCGGTTAATATATTAAGAGGCAATAGTGACGAGTTTTCCCAAATTAGAACTCAGCAACGCCGATGTGCAATGCGTAATAAAGATGCACATATTCGCTTGCGTGATGACTTGATCGAATATATATGGGCAGAATATGGGAATTAAAAATTGTCGTTTGTCATTTCCTTTCTATTATCTCTTTGTATGTAAACATCCTCAAGTTTTAATTAAGGTCGTATGTTTCTTGAAAAAAGTAGAAATTTAATTCAAATCAGCGGAAGTAAATTTAAAATCCAAAAATTACATAATAATAATGCTAATTGTTCAGATACTAAGAAATTTAAATATAATAATACTAATAATACTACTAATCACTAAATAGGAGAAATAATTAAGGTTTGAACTATTCCGCCTTTGTGTTAAGATTGGTTTCTTTTATTCCGAACTATGTCCACCCTGCGAAGTCGGAAGTACTCTTGTTGTACAGGTTCCATTTTTTCAAGATCCATCATAATGATGCGAAATTCTTCGTCTTCAGCTTGCTTGGCTATTTTTGCAGCATGTTCAGCTTGTTTTGCTGCAAACTCTGCTGCTCTTTGTTCCATCTTGAATCTTGATTGTGCTTGGTAATGAGTATTGAAATTTTGTTGTTCTTTAATAATTATTCCCATTAATTCCTCTTGGTGACTGGATTTCTCTCTCCCTGTTTTCTTCAATCTTTTTGCTGCTTTTTTCCCCATCTTACGAAGATATGTGTTCTCTATGTCTCCCCCATCTGTGTCGTTACCGGTCTCTCCTTGAGTTGTTGTTTGCGGTCCTTCATCATCTTCCTCGTTATTCTCATAAGTGTCCAAATCATGCGTCGTATCGAATACAAAAGTCGACCGTCGATTATATTTTATATTTTCTAACACAACTTGGTAGCACTCTTCGTGCTTAAATTTTTTCCCATCGTTGCATTCCTTGAACCTCTTGTTAACTTCTTCAAGCTGTTAATGTTTTTAAAAACACTTGAGTACATGGGCGCTTATTAAATATTAGAAAACAATGGTTGGAAAAATCAAGAATGCTTACCTTCTTTTCAGGACCCCATCCAGTATGATATTCACCTTCAACTTCTGCCTCTTTTGCCGAAAATAACGCCACATCTTTACTTATTCCCTGATATCGTTTTTGCCAAGAACTCCAAGACCGCTCTGGATTATTAGGTAAATGAAGTTCAATATCATCCTTGATACGAGTCCACAACGTCGCCTCTGATTGATCAGCTCCAACACTAGAATCTTGAGATATAGATAAATGAATTTTACACATTGTTACATCTTCGATTGTCGTAAAATTTGGACCTTGTGCTACTCTTGGTGCCATTGTAAGCGAATCCGTGAAAATTTTCCAACTGATTTGAAAGCAGAAACAATATTTCTTCTTATTGGTGTGGATAGTTTGAAGTATTGGTCGTGGGAAAATGTCACAGGATCTCATGTGTATTTATAGGTGTATATATGCGAAAAAACCGAAATGTCTTCCAAACTTTCCAACGTTCCAAATTATCCAACGTTCCATTTTCTTCAACGTTCCATTTTCTTCAACGGTCGAATTACCAACGGTATAAAAAAATTTCAAAATCAATTTTGTCTAAGAATTTTTTTTTTTTAGCTTGGGGCGTTAACTATATAAACGCCTGGCGTGGGGCGTTAACTATATCAACGCCGGGATGGGGCGTTAATTATATCACCGCCTGGCATGGGGCGTTAATTATATCACCGCCTGTCTGGGGCGTTAACTATATAAACGCCTGGCGTGAGGCGTTAACTATATCAACGCCTGAATGGGACGTACACTTTATCAACGCCTGGAGTGGGGCGTTAAGAATATCAACGCCGGACTGGGGCGTTTGTATAATCTTCGTCTGAATGGGGCGTTCATTTTATTAACGCCTGACGTGGGGCGTAAACTTTATCAACGTCCCAACGGGCGAACATTTTATCAACGCCTGAACCGGGCGTAACTTATATAAACGCCTCTTTATGGGGCGGTGACTTTACGTACGTTTCACAACAGGCGTAGATTATATATACGCCCGATGCCAAACGGTGATTATACCTCCGCTCCACTATATATAGTTTTGATCTTGGTCCCAGACCAAATATGGTCTGGAATTTGGTTTTGGTCCAGATTTTAGTCTTTACTCCGTCCCGTTGCGTCTCCTTCCTGGATCATAATTATAGGTTTACTCGTCCATTGCAGTTGCTCTAAGGGGAGTTAGTTTGTCTATAATGTGTTCATCTTACTTAAGTAAGGTGTTAGCACTTTTAAACTACTTGATTAGCTATCAAGGGACAAGAGGGTATGTACGTGGATATTTGTATTGCTCAATACTCCAGAACTTGACACCTGCATTAGTAGTTTATAATAATCCAATGTCATGTTAATCCCACTACAAAAATATTATAGATATGTCTTTGATCTCTAATCTATACCATGCTCGGCTTGGTCAAATAGTATAAATATGTCTTCGATCTCTAATCTGTACCATAGTCGGGTTGGTCTATCCGTTTATACTTGCTTTGTGCCTAACTGAAACAGGATAAATATGATCAGTGCATCCAAGTAGAAGTGGAGATTCAAATAATTAGTTTTTTAGATTTAGATAATTCCTTACCTATTAGACTTTATTATTGACTTTATTTTGCAACTATCCATACTGAGAAAAGATAGAAAAGGAAATGAGAAAAGGTTATCAGTATGGTTGACAGTTCTTTTTTCCCGAGAAAAGTAAGGTTGACAGTGATTATGACATTTTTTGTCCTTCAGGTAAAAGGAACCGGACCTAAAATGTGACTAGGACACCTTATTATGTGAATGCCAAATTCCAGTTCAGTGAGATACTTAGAAGAGCTATAATTGTTACAGTACAATGGCATATGTCTTAGCGCAAGGGAATCCGTTGATTCAATCGTTTTCATTTTATGTGATTTGGTTTCAAACTTTGGTCTTGTATGTTAAATCATACAAAAAATGAGTTGTTTTTTCTCTGTTTTAAGTACATTTTGTTATAATTGGAATTGTTGAATTCTTTTGTTATTAATATAATACTTAACATATTATTGTATGATTTTCACTAAATCCCAAAGCCAGTGAGTTTAGATGATAACAAGTCCACTGGTGGTTGATTAAGAAGATACCATGCGATACTAATGTCTAAACATGGTTCTATTTGTTGTGTATTATGCAGGCTTGCAATGAAATAGAAAAAGACAAAGTCGTGTGAGATGCAATGTCTATGATTTGGAGTTTGTAGTATTCTTATTGTATTATCACCAAGGCGGCAAGCCGAGTCAACGGGGAGTTCCAAAAGACCCCAAGTTCATTTGAACACGAAATCCACTCGCAGTCACCAATGTTCTTAAGATTCCTAACCAAGGCAACTAAATGCACCAACTGTAATTTTTACACCATCAATTCTAATCCATTACATATTTATATTTTTGATTTGAATAAAATATTGGATTATTATAAAATTCAGAAGCTTACAGATAAATATCCTTTTAAGTTACTAATCTTGAAAAAGATGGATTTATTAAACTTAGGAAGATTGAAGAGTTCCGGGGAATCATATTTATCATCCCCATATTTTCTATGATTAGGTCGGTATCTCCGATCTTTACCACATCCCAATCGTGGTCTTTTTTTTCTCGTTTGATAAGACTGAATTCATTATGCCAATCGGGATGGGGGAGGCGAAGCGACACCTAATTAAAAATGTATTTTGATGGGGCCCACGACACCTAATAGAAAAGATGGCTAAAAAACAAAAATGTCCTAACGTAGTACGGGCACAAAATCTAGTTTCGGATAGAAGGTGAAGAGAGAATTTTTGTAGATGTGTACATGTTTGTACACCAGTGTAAACTAAGATTTTAAGAAAATGAGAATTATATAGTCATATGGGTACTCTTTTTGTAGCTCTTGGAAAGAGCTTTCCGAATATATAAAGTTTACAAATTTTGGACAAACGGTTCGAAAGATAAACTGATTTTAATTTATTTATTTTTATATATTATTTAAAACTGCTGACATCTTTATAAGCCACTTCGAACTAAACTGTAAATATTTGAATTAAATCGTAAATCAAGAGGGTTATCTGTGTATTTTTCATAAAATAGATTAATTTGGACCTAGTTGAATGGGATGGGATTTTGGACTAGCCAGTATATTTGGATGGGATTTTGGACCAAAACGTATTTTCGCCGGAACTGATACGCTTCATTCCTTTAGTACCTCCCAGGAAAGTAAAACCTGCTCAAAGTTGAACCCGGCGGCTAGAAGAGTTACTCTTCTCTTCTCTTTCTGCGAGTTGCAACACTTTGATATTATTTAGATTTTAGTCGACGTAGGTTAAATCAATCCTCTTCCCTTCACTCTTTCCGTCTCCACCACAAAATCATGGAATCTCTTTCTATTAACTCATGGGATGCAATAAACTCTTTAGATGATACACACCGCCAGGAAGGAATTGATGCAGGATATAAAGATGGTCTGATTTCAGGAAAAGAAGATGGGAAACAAGTAGGCTTAAAATTAGGGTTCGAAGTTGGAGCAGAATTAGGGTATTATCAAGGTTGTTTAGATGTTTGGAACTCAGCTATTAAAATTGAACCCAATTGTTTTTCATCTAGGATTCAAAACAATATTAAACAGATGACTGAATTAATCAAAACTTATCCAGTTTTTGATCCTGAGAATGAGAAGGTTCAAGAGATTATGAATGCTTTGAGATTGAAATTTAAAGTTATTTCAGCTACGTTGTCAATGAAATTGGAGCACGGAAAGAGCCTTGATTTTTGACGAGGAGATTATCGCTTTCTCATCTATGGTATTCTTACTTTCCACGTAGCTTTATTTGATAATTTGGTATTGCTTTCTTTGTTCACTTGTGTGTTCATGGATTAGTCCTTATGTGATCAAGAGTTATGAATTTAATCTACCAGTTTATGTTGTTTGTAGTAATTGATGTCAATACAATACTATGAAGTGATAATATTGTTGTTTTTAACTTACACAATTTATTTTTCATTATTTATTGTGGTCTCTATTGTAACTTTTACTTCGACTGAAAGGATTGGTATGTGATGTAATCTATCCTCAATTTTTCTTGTTAATACCGTTGTGTTACTACGTAATCTATTTTCTATAGTTCGTGGAGATCGAAACAAGAGAAATGTTCAAGTTGATGAGCCAGAGGACCTTGCCTCGATGCTTTCGAAATAGGGATTCGAAGAATGGCATGAAAAAGACCAACAGCAAGCGAAGGAGGCAAAAGGCTGAAAGTCGTAATAGGACAGCACTAGAGTCAACTGAGAAAGCTACCAAGCTATACCAAGGGGTGGCTGTTGTTAACAAGTTTGAAGATGAAGCTTATAATCGGGTTGGGTACACCATTGTTTCTAAGTTTACTCCAAATGCGGTCGATGGATCTGGTGCCGTTAGAAAAGCTGTGGTGGCAGTGGTTAAAGCTGCTTTTGATTCTATAGACCTTGAGTTAAATTGTGGGACTCATCCTCGGCTCAGAGTTGTGGACCATATTTCCTTCCACCCTCTAGCTCAAACTTCTCTGGACGGAACAGCTAGGCTTGCAGAGTTGGTGGCAACTGACATCGGCTCCAGTCTTCAAGGTTTGTCATTTAATCCTTGAGTAGTTATAATCAGATTATACAGTCGCTCTTTTTGTTGCAAAATAGTTCTGGATCCCATATAGTTTATTAGTTCAAGTTATCATTTTGGCAAAACTACTATATATATTATTTTCTTACTAAGGTTAAAGGAGCTTTTTAAATACTGAACAGAAAATCTTTATTATTACTTGTTCCTCCAAGAATCTGTTCCATTTGAAGGTCTCATCTTCTAATCCACCTTCATATGCATAGCAGCGTATGTACTCTTAGCTTTTATGTATCCTTCCTGTATATCCCCATCTCTGATTAAGTAATGAGAACACACACCCTTATGTTCTTGCCACGTTCTGTAATAAACTCCTGTTTATTCAATCAGGGAATAGCCGCTTTATTGAATAAAAGGCTATGACTATCCTAAGTTGAAGTCTTCTTAACATCTCAGTGTATTTGGATCATGATCATTGGCCTATACTTAACATCTCAATGTTACAAACACTCCTACATTCTTTTGCTCCCAAGTTTGGAGTCTTTTCTTCATCTCGTAGATGGAAGTTATTCTCCTTAAATTAATCCCCATGTAATTCATTCTTTAGTTTCCAGGAGGATGGATCAGAAACATATTAGTATTATTTGTTTTGTGTTTAGAAAACTTGTACTTCTCTGTTCTTAATACCTTGTTATCGTTGAAGTACTAATGATTTTTCACATAAAATCTGCAGTTCAAGCAACGCCAACTGAAGGGGTTGTGGTAGTCGGAGCAACTCAGTGGGTTGATAACTATAACGTGCCCATCTTCACTAATAAAATAACTGCTGTTCGTAGGATTTCAAGAAGGGTGAGTGGGCGAGTAGGAGGGATTTCGTCTGTTCAAGCAATGGCACTTGCACATGGTGAGGACATCATTGAGGTGGCGTGCAATCTGTTGGAGCCAAGTAAATTCATTGCTGATCAGGTTTAACATGAAGTCGAACGACTCGTGGTTGAAGAGGGATAAATGTAGGGAAGGGTATTAGAAGGATTCTTCTCAGGAGAAGGTCGTTGAAAGTTGCTTGAAACTAAATTCGATGATGTGATAAAATTTTGAAAACAACAAGTTTTTCCATCTGAATTGATTGTTCAAATGCCATTACCATCAAAGTAACTTCTGTTTTGTTTTTAATTGTTCAAATGCCATTATAATAGAAGTAGCTTCTGTTTTGTTTTTAATAGTTAGAACCCTGCTGTTTTGCTTTTGCATCTATTATCTATAGAGACAAAATAGCTTACTTTGGGGATTTGGGTAATCTCTGTGTTTTGCTTTTCTTTTCTCTTTTGGAAATATACATTTGGTTGAGAAAAAAGGCACACCTTAAATCATTCAGCGGCATAGACAGGGGTGGGAGCCTGCAGCTGCAGTGTGCATAAACTGTTGCCAACAGCATGTACTTTACTCCCCAGATGTAAGCAAGTGTTTCGAACCTAACCAGGTTGCGTTCAAGTATGGGAAAGGTTATTTCACTGTTTGTTGCGTTCAAGTTCAAGGAACTTCAATTACCCCAATGTGCAAATAAGGTTGCATAATTGTAAATAAATATATTTGATAAAATTCCAGCAATTCTAGATTTGCAACAATACTCAAAAGCAGAGCCCCCAGCAAAAGAGAAGGCTACTGGGTTTATTTCCTTAAAAATTCATCTTTTCAACAGAATGGATATAATCTTTTTTTCTTCTAAACACACTAGGAAGTAGGAACTGTCAAAATAAACTTTCTTCCACTGAACAACACGCTAGGAACTGTAATAGTTTCAGCTAGCGTCTTTTGATAGTAATGCAACTAAGAAACCCAGATCCTTAACGATTTTGATATTATTTAATCGACCCTAAACGAGTGGCCTCTTCTCATTATGTGGTAAAAGATAATATATATAATATTCTCCATTTTTCTTATAACTTAATTATTTTATTTCAAGCAGTAGCAGCAGAATTATAAACAGGATCAACGACACTCGAAATGAGGAGATCGTTCGATTTTGTTAACAAATCAAAAGATGAGAAGGAATGTGGGGGAAGCATTACATCCATTTCTTCCCCTGCATTTTCAAATAGACTCTGAACTGGCACCACCTGTATAAGAACAAATGCCAAACAAATTCAATCAGTAACTAATTATTCAATCTACTACTAATTGTTTTGCTTCATAATAACATGTTAGATGGACTTCTTGCCCACTTTTTTTAATTGCTGTTACTGTTGATAAATGGAAACCCCGGTATCTACATTTTGGTCTTAACTATGGGGCATGTAAAGGTAGCCATTGCTAAAGAAATTCCTGGTAATCTTGAGGGGATTTAAATGAATGACCTATGGGAAGCAAACCCATGGTTGAACCACCATACCATGAATAATAGGAAAAAGCAAGAAAGCAGACCTTGTTTGGTTCAGTGAATGAATTCTCATCCATTAGATTCTTGGATGTCAGTATAGTTTTTGTTGATCCAGTAAAATATTTTGAGTTTGTTAATCCATCCAGCGAGATCTTAAGATTCACTGCTTCGCCTCCAAAGTTGACAATCTGTTTTGGTTTTTAAGAATCAAGGATAGACTCGTTTGAGAACAGACAATGATAGTAAGAACAGCATGGTAATTTTAGACTCGAAGGAGTGATGTTGAAGACCTTTATTCTAATGTAGTCGGTGTTATCCTCTGAACTTCTCCACTTAATAGTAGAGGCAACCAAAGATGATGATAAATTCGACTGAAGTACGTGATTAAGAAGAGTTGCACCACTGGACTCTGCAAAGAATTGTTGCATCCAATAGCTAGGTGTTCCATATTGCTTCCACGAATTGAAGACAATCGCATCTGGTCTCCACCTAGATCATTCAAAAATTACCCAATTCTTTAGAGAGTAAATAGTGAAAGCTCCTTAAACTACATTGATATAAGGAAAGCGAAGGTAAGGTCAACATATAGAGAGATAGAATACCTTCGGTCATTGTCATTGACAAAAAGTGGTGCATAACTTGCCATCTCAATAACATCACTGTATAGGAAAAGAAGAAAAAAATTCAGTGAAAACCGTGATGGTTAGGGAGAAGATAAAATCTGAAAGAACAAGAGGAAATTTAAAGGTGAAGTTCAGGATATTGAAAAATTGTAAATTCAGATATCTCAAGTTTTTCGAACTGCTGATGGAAATCATTAAACGATAATTATTCATCATTCGCTATTAAATGATTCTGAAGAATATATGCTGTAATGTAAAGCATGTGGACGAGACCTGTTTTTTTCAAGCCCAATGAGGAAACCAGCTTCGCCCAATGCTGCTAAGAAACTACCTATTCCAGCATCAGTTCCAGTTACAGCATATTCGCTCACAAAAGCCTAAATTTGTGTTGAAGTGAGACGAGTAACAGTATACTTCAATCAACCGGATGTTATAAAGTCGAGGATATATTATACCTTAGGACCAGTATGTGATGTATGATCGAACTGGTGGTTCATAGAAAAAATTCTGCTAGCAGATGTGTAAATCTACACGAAGACAATGAGAAGTCAAGAAAAAATGTATAAAGAAAAAGGAAACAGTATTAATAGACCGAATAATGCTTACACTTTCCCTTACATGAAAATCATACATATCGGCTGGGTGATCCAGCTTTTGAGAAGAGCCATCACAATTTGAGATAATTCTGATGTCCGGGTAAGATCTTTTTAGAGCATCATAGAACTTGAGATAGTTTCCTAAACAAGAAACAAGGTCAGAGTCAATCGATCTAAGATCACTCAATTGCTCTCAATCTGTCCTTCTAAGCTCTCATATGCTGGAAATTTTCTGTCGAAGGAAAAGAATAGGAGTGTATGCCGGGATAAAATATGCATACCGCGATAGTTTTTCTTTCCACAATCTTCATTTCCAATTGCAACATATTTTAAGTTGAAAGGTTCCGGGTGCCCCATTGCAGCACGCACAGAACCCCATTTTGTATTTGCGTCACCTCTGGCAAACTCAATGCTTTCAAGCATTTCCTGCATTGCGAAATACACATGATATACTTATCTTTGTATAAAGGATCAAAGAATGCAACATAAAAGTTCCATGAAGTGACTTTAGACTGTGAAATAGAGAATTAAGAACTTGACACTAATTTTAAACTGGAAGTTCTGAATTTCCATCAAACAAAAAAAAAAAAAATCAGAAATTGTACTACTTTACGACAATCATTTACAGTTTTCGGCATGAGATCTAAGAGAAGATCCCCGCGGCTGAAGACTTACCTGGACAAAAGGTAAGATGGAGGAAGTAGATACTTGGTCCTGATGGCTAATTCCTGTAAAGAGACGCAAGATAAGCACACATCGAAATTCCTAAGAGTTCTGAGCAAAAGAGCAATTAGAAAAAAAAAAGATGTTGGAGCAAACGAGAGGTACCATTGTTGATTACCCAAACCGGCAAGGATCCAAGGTCCTCCGCCAACTGAAGTGAGAAACAGTAATTTAAACTGTATTAAAAGTCATCCGGAATTGAGAGAAAGACCCCATAATGATAAACGGACTCTTCTCAAGGAATATTATATGATGCTTACTTGAAGAAACTCGAAATATCCTAGCCCATCGTCAGTCCAATACATCCAAACATCGCCAAAATGTCCGGGTCGCTCCTCCCATGGACCAACACTTTCTTTCCAGCGAAATGCATTTCTTAACCATTCACCTTCAACGAAGCAGCCACCTAATGGAAAATTAACACCAAACTTAAATAGTGCTTAAGCTTACACGAGGAACCACTCGTTTCACCACCACTAAACAACCAGACTATTTACACTTATAATATAATACATATCAATATTAACTCAACCAAGGCAATTTAAAGGGATGAATCCACTGTTTACCTGGAAATCTGATAAAACGAGGTTTGAGATTTGCAAGCATCTGAACAAGTTCCTTACGGAAACCACGGCCCTGTATTAAGGAAAGTTTGGAAGAAAAGTTATAGAGTTCGTACTATAGAAAAATTCATGTGCAGATGCAATATTGTAAGTGTGAAGCAGAAAAAAAAAAATCAGGACAAAACTGCCGCCAAGTGCACCTTATAAGTGTCCACGGGCATGGCTGACACCTGGTCAAACCAAATTACCCCTTTCTTAGTTGTTGTCAACTGAAGTCTTGCATAATGGTCTGTTCCCTTGGCTTCCAACTGAAGCTCTACTTTTTTCCAGTTTGAAACTTCAGAAGAGGAAGCCCTAAAAGAATAAATAAGCAGTTTAGAATTCACCAGTAAAGTATACAAGGAAATCTTCTGTACAAGGGAAGCAATACTAAAACTCAAGGTGTTTATATTTTGAAGCAAGAAAAAAAAATGCTCACAAGATGTTGGAGGTAGCCAGGATTTGCGATCCATTTGTGCTGGCCAACGAAACTGAGATGTCAACCGAATCAAGTGACTTAGTATAAAAAATCACTTTATAGGACTTTCCGTTTTCAATGTTCTGCCATTAAAAAGATGAACATAAATCAAACGTCAACAAATATCAAATCACATGGACATTTCTCAGAGATTGAGAAATGTTGACAGCGATATTGGTGATTGTGTGTAATGATGTGGAGAAGTTAAAACACTTCCTGAAATATGTTAAACTTTGTTCCTTACCATGCCCCAGTATCCAGGATTATATATTCCAACTCCTCCAGTTGGGCAGCCTTTGTTCTCACAGAGTACATCCATTCGAAGAGCTATCTTATTGCGTTCGAAAAGTGAAGAACGGTCAGTTGATATGATAACCGATGACTCATCCCCGATAATAGACCATGGATCAATGTTGGAAGGAATATTCTGGCCACCAGCTTCAAATCCTGAAAGCAAACTTAGTTAGCACCTTTATTGCTAAACCAAAATGTAAATCATGGATTGAAGCTAACACAATAGCTATGTTTATGGTTCTGGGGGGTTTGCAGATGAAAGAGATATCACAGAAGCATGATAGAGTTGTTATATATATACTAATTTAATTGCTATGAAAGACAGGTATGTTGCCCATTTCAAAGTTTCCACATACGATATGCAGTACATTAAGTCAACAGAATATCTGTTAACAAGCACAAAAATAATAATATGCAGTACATATTGAAAATGGAATGCCATTTATGTTTTGCATCAATTTAATCGAATATTTTCTTCTTTAAAACTGGGAGAAAAATCAAGAGATTGAGAATTAACCTCTGTTGCTAACAAGCTCAGCCCATAGCCCGCCAGCTCCAGCATGGTTGATTTCCTATACAAAAAACAATTACAGCTCACCTCCCATAACCACAAAAAAAAAGAAAAAGAAACTCGTCCGCCTATCCCCAATTAGGTCAGGGACTTAGGCAGCCAATACCTTAAGACCCTATACATTCTTCTGGGGTTTCTGGGTTACCATAGTTGACAATCCACAAAGGCAGTAGGCATATATTCTGTATTCATGATGAAGATGTGAAAAACAAAATATGGCAAAGTGTATTTGAGAGATACAGTGGAGTCGACTTGTATTTGACAATATAAGAGATGCAGAATGCAGGACTTTGAAATTAAGAACATAGAAGAAGACAAACACTACTCAAATTGCAGTCGACGCAAACGAAACAAATGAACTTTGATAATCAGAAGTCAGTAAATCACCTCAAAGAAAATACCAAAAAGAGTGTCAGGAATCTTTGAGCCACCTTGTGATGCATTTACAATCAGGTGAGCAGGTTGAGCATTTGTTTCTCCTATGACAAAACTCGGGTACAACAAACATATCCCAATGAAGGCATAAAAGAGAATACTAAGAAGTAAATTACGAGAATCCATTGTGTCTTCAAGACTTCACTGCATTTAATAAAGATCCTTTCGACGCTGAAGCAATATAAATACACAGAAAAAATTATCAGTTAGATTGATAATTGAGAGAGTAGGACAGGGTATGATAATGATAGGAATCCTAAGATAAGAGATAAGAACTTTAACTCAAATAATTCATATTTTGTGACACTATCTAAACCAAATTTGTATATGTTGTATAACAACCATAATGTCATAGTGCAGATTCATAACAACTTACTGATAAACTGACATTTCAGTAAATTGGCTATCACATTCAATGATAATTAAAATGTTAACTTTATTAATCACAATAGAACACTATAACTTACTGTGTTCATAATTTAGTGCAAGAGAAACAGATTTCTTTGGATTTTTCCATTTTTTTTTAGTAAAAGAAACAAAAGCAAGTAGTCCAATGAAGTGATTAACCATTAATGAATAACGATAGCATAATCTTGTATGTAAGCTAATGTGAAATTTTACACGTTTATCAGAACCTGAAGGCATTGACACGTGCCTCAACGATGAATAGAAAAACTACGACACTTGAGTGAAGTGATTTCAATTGCGAAACCAGAAATCAGCAACACTTGAGTACATGCGATTAGAATCACAGGGAAGTAAAACAGAGTATGATACTGAGAAAAAGTCAAAAGACGAGTGATTGTTGCATGGAAATCTGAAGAAAATATAAAAGATCAAACTCAAAAACAAAAATTGTTACCTCAAAACTCGATCAAAAGAAAATGGACGGGAGATTAACCAATTTTAGGGTTCGGGTAAGTTTGGATTAAAAAACTGATGGAGGGATACTGGGAAGCTGATGGAATTTATAGGAAGAAAAAGAAGAAGACTTAATCGAGCTGGCCTTAGATTTCCTTGTTGGTTTATCCAAATATCGCTTTCCCGCAACTACCAAGTTAAGTTAAGAAACGAAGCTAATTGTTTAATTAAAAGTTTCAATTTTCTATGTTTGGGGGACAGTGACGTGGAACTGTGGAAGTGTGGATTAAGTCTTATCTTTGCCATGCGTGTTGGAAAGTGTAGAGGTATTACTGTACGAGGAGTGTATGAAGAGGATGGTATCATTTTCCTGTACCGGCAATGCAGAAATCCTCGCCGCACTTGTATAACCACCGGAGATTCAAACGTGGAGACTAGAGACTGAACAGAAATAGTATATGGGTCCCACAAGTAGTTCTGTATATTTGTACGTGATTATGGAGTAGTTTTGTGTAGGATGGTATGTCTTGTTTGCGTACTTCACAACAAGGTTGGCAGATGATGGGCAGTGAGTCAATGACAAAGACTTCTTTTACTTCTATCGTACTGATGCTTGGTATCTCGGTAACTTGTGACCAACAGGTTCATTCAAGTTGCCTTGTAAAGCCGGTAAAATACATATCTATTCCAAATGCCCGGTAAAAAAAATCGAGTCATTTTTAGGGGCGATCCCGAAAGAATTAGGGGCGATTAATAAAATAAATAGGATCATCCAAATCTAAAAACTATCCCTTATCTCAAATTTTTCAAAATGACAAATATGTCCTCCATAATCGGTAGTTAGTTTACAATCGGCAAAAGGATTATTATATAGAAGAAATTTCATTTTCACATGGTTCAGAATAACCCAGAATCGGTAGATAAGGAGTACCATGTCTACCGATTGTAAACTGCTGAGCCAAAATATGTCTATAATCGGTACAAAATGATATTTTATTGGTTTCCGATTACAATGCAGCCCCAAAATTGGATTGTGCCAAAATCCTTAAATTTTCGAATTCTCTACACAATCATCATCGGTAGTAAATTTTCGAATTTTCATGATGTTCATTATCTATCGATTGTGGTAGTAGCTTCAATTTCAAAATTTTCATAAACGAATGAGAACTTTGGATTTCTCTATTTTCACAGTCGGTTGTTTCGTGATGTTTATTGCCTACCGATTGTACAATCGGTAGTTTTATGATGTTTATTATCTACCGATTATGGTAGTCGCCCCATATTCAAAATTTTCACAAACCAATGGGATTTTGAATATATCTATTTTCATAATCGGTAGTTTCGTGATGTTTATTTTTTACCGTTTGTGATGGTAGAGCCAAATTTAATTTTTTTCAAAACAAAGGGAAAAAGAGAAGAACACAATCATAATCGGTTGATAAAATCAACACTAAACTACCGATTGCAAAAGAGCATATATATGCATTTTCTAACTATTAGGATATCCCATAACCACACCTATGTGATGGGAATAAAAAAGTCTCCCCTAAAAATATTAGGAAAAAAAATACTGTCTTTCTGCCTTGGCAAGCCTTGATACGGCAACTGCGGAACAAGAGATCAGATGAGGATATTTCCTTGATAATTTTACCTGATCTAATACTCATTATAGAACCAGAAGTATGATTGAGGCGTGAAGATTTCATTTCAATCACATCATTAAAGGCATTGCCTTGCGTTTACTCCAAGGATGAGTGCCAATTTTATATGATTTTTGTTCCTTTCTTCTTTTTATCCGAAACAAGGTTGTGTGTTGGCATATAATGTAACTAAAATTAACTCAAAACCGAATGTCCTGTCAGTTTGCCGCAGCCCCACTATACTTGCGCTTATAATCTAAAGCAAGCTAGCTGCATTGTCACAAACTCGACGTTTACAGCGTAACTCCTGATATCTAAAAGAAGTAGGATGAAATAGCCTACCAACACATGGATAGACTCGACCACTACATCAGATACAGTGCTTTCCTTGGTGTTTTCTTTTAATTTAGGGACCAAGTACCAAGTAACTAATTGACCCAATCACTCCAAGGCTGCTAATGGGAGGTGCCAATTTGCCTGGGAGTGTACCAATCCAAAGACAAGAGATTGTTTGTCTTATATCTAAAGTGGTACACCCCCAAATAATTTGGTATCCCTATTAGTAATCTTAAATCACTCGACTTAGGCGGGGCAGCCATTTTCCATTTGGGAAATGCATTTTCTACCGGCCAAGCAAAAACAAACTAAGAAATTGCTAAGCAAAAATGCAAAGAAAGTAGGTGGCCTACTTGTGGTGTGTCGGGTTAACATGTGAAATTGCTAAACATAATAGTTGAGTTACAACACGGTTTGCAAATTTCACATGTTAATCAGTTGCTCGGGTTAACTGTTATTCACTGACTATTCATAACTACTTAGACATTAATGGATATTGATTTATATGTTGTGTGAGATAGTATGCCATTAAACCGAATGTATATCAAGTAAGTGTTATCATAGTTCAAGTACGATTGTAAACCTAACACGACAAGGTTCATCCTGTATTAGGTTACGGAGGACCAATAAAGTGATCATCCCAAAAGCATAAATTATACAACCTTTAAGTCTACCCAAGGTGATTGTTTTGTATTTTTATGTTCATTCAATTGATTTTAGTTTATGACTTGTTAGATCACAAGTATGTACCTACAAACAGTGAGTTACTAGGATTGTTGAAAGGTGTCTAGTGGTTTTAGGTGTGAACTGGGTAGGACAAAATGATTTATAGGGATTAATCAGAAATAAATAACCCTTACCCAGAGACAGGGAAGTGTTTTTATCGAACCTAATCCCGATAAATTATTTTTGTAGGCACTCTTCATCGCATATAGGGATGCGATATATGTTATTACCGCCTAAAGGTGTATATACTGAATGTGTATCGATGTCATGTAGTGTGGAAAGTTGTTTGTTGTATAATACACACTAAGTATTTCAGTTATACCCTAAGAATGATTTACAAGTTTTTATATACAATGGAATTGTGTTTGTCGTTAAATAAAAGTTTTGTTGTATACATTGAAATTGTATTTTATCGACGAACAGATTTCTTAACCCATTACTATAATGGTGAACTGTTAACAATTATCGAGGGGAGTACTGTCCAACCACATTTGACTGAAATTGAACCACTAAGTGCTTTTCATTTCAAGAAATGGAAGTCGCAGCTTGAAATTGTTTTGGGATGTATGTAATATGAAATTGCTCTCAGCGAAGACATGCTGGAAGTTCCTGAACCAAATGAAACTAAATTTGCTAAGACTGAGTATCTCGAATGACGATGATGACCACTAAGCCCTTAATAGGAGATGATATTCGAGGTGGAATTCCAACTAAGGATACTGCGAAATACCTAATGAAAGACACAGAGGACCAATTTACAGGGTCCAAGAAGGCACTTCAGTTTACCTATTTAACCCAGCTCATTTCTCTCAAGTATGATGGACATGGAAATGTCCGTGAGCACATCCTCAAGCTGTCAAAGCTTATCATTTCATTTAAGGAGTTAGAAATGGACCTAGGTACTGATTTTTTCGTTCATTTAGTTGTTGCGCCTCTTCCTCGCTCCTTTTAAACTTTCAAAGGGAACCATAATGCGCAAGAAAAGAAGTGGATTGTAAATGAGTTAATTGCTTATTGTGTGATGGAAGAAGAACGACAAAACCAGGGTAAGGTGGAACTTAGCTTATCATGGAGCAAATAAGAAAAACTTTAAGAAGAAATGTTTTAAAAGAAACTTTAATAAGAAGAGTGGATCTGATCAGGTGTCTAATGATAAGAATGGATCTGGCCAGGCCTTTACTTCTATTGCGAAACAAAAGGAAACCAATTCAAAAGTAAATGGTAATAAGGAGTGTTTTTTTTTGCCGTAAGATTGAACATTTTAAGAAAGATTGCTACAAGTATAAGGAATAGTTGAAGGAAAAAGAAGGTAGTAATCCAGATTTTGTTTGTTTTGAAAAATAATTATTAGATACTCCTAGTAATACTTAGTGGGTTAAATCTGGTTCTTGTATGCATATTTCGGATTCTTTGTAGGGGTTCATAAGAGGGTTGATAAGAAACTTTTTCTTGTGAATAAGGATCTAGCTAAAGTTAAAAGAGTTGGAACTTTTGGGATAGTTTCAGCTTGAGGTTTTATTTTAGATTTGGAAGACACCTCTTATGTTCCTAGTATTAGTTGCAATTTAATTTCTGTTTCTAGATTGGATGAATCTGGATATGATTTTATGTTTGAATTTGGTAAACTCCCTCTTAGATTTAGTATGCAGAATGTTCGATCTGGTGTTTTAATTAATGGGTTATACAATTTATCTTTGGATATTTGTTATGCTTCACCATTATTATGCATGTGAGTTGATTCCTTGGTTACTTATTCTTCTGGAATATAAAGATCTATTTTTAAATAAAATTCATCGATGGTGTTGCACAAAAGACTTAGACATATATCTAAATAACACTTGAAGAAGCTAGTCACAAATGGAATATTGGAATCATTAGATTTCAATCATTTTAATACTTGCATAGACTGTAATAAAGGAAAGTGGTGAAACTTAGAAGATCAAGCATCATTCGTAGTTCTGATCTTTTGGAAATAATCCACACATACATATGTGGACATTTTCCTAGACCTTCTCACGGAGGTCAGCGTTATTTCATCTCTTTTATTGATAATTTCTCAAGGTATGCTTATGTGTACCTTATTGATCACAAATCGGAAGTCATAGATATGTTTAAGATTTATCATTTGGAAGTTGTAAACCAGCTGAACAAGAAGATTAAGATTGTTCATTCTGATCGAGGAGGAGAGTATTATGGTAGATAAGATCAAGACGGTATAAATCATGGAAATTTTTTTAAATATCTTCAAGAACATGGCATAGTTCCCAAAAATGCGGGGGTATCAAAATACACCACCAACTTTTCCTTAGGTAACTTGTATGGACTAAACTCAATTACAATTCCAGGAGTTACAACTTAATGAATCTCAATCAGGAATTATAAGAAGAGATTATATTTCTTTCTCTAACAATCATAATGTAAACAGAGACAAGCCCGTGAACCTGATATTCCGTGAGAATACTTGGACGATTCCAAAGATCGATATCCAAGATCAACCAAGTTGTATCCAACAATTGCGGTGGACTTATCTACTTGTATTAACTTACGTAAAACATGTGATATTTCAGTTATAAAGATAAACAATATAATGCAAAAAAAGAAATAACACAGATACCAGAAATTTTGTTTACGAGAAAACCGCAAATGCAAGAAAACCCCGAGACCTAGTCCAGATTTGAACACCAAGCTATATTAAGTATCTAGAGACACTAGCCTACTATCAAAACTTCGAACTGGAATGTAATTGAGACCAAATCTACCTTCACAGCGATTCAGTTACAGTCGCGCTCTTTACGCTCTTGAATCGCACAAGACTCCGAGCAATTGATTCTCTTAACTGACGTCCTTTACAGCCTTAGAGTTGCTTCAACTCAATTGAAGACTTTAAACCAACTTACATCCCATAGATAAGCCTATATATATGTGATTTCTCGTTCTAATCAAAGATCAAGGTGAGATAGGAAATCGATTGCAATAGAAAAAGTATAGCAAACCTTAAAATTTGGTCTTATGACTTTCGGAGAGAAGCCTAGATTATTATTCACCTCACAAGTAGATACTTGTGGAATCACAAAGTCTGAGACGAAAAAACTTTATGATTTGTATCTATCTTGCCTGTTGGAGCTAAAGGCTCAACAATCAAAGCAAGATCAGGATATACAAACTATAAAGATAAAGATAGTTGTACCTGGATTCACGAATCCCTAGGTGAAGTCTTTTTAGTCGCTAAACCTAAAAAGGTTTAAAGGAGAGGATGACTCTAGTTTACAACTAGGACACGCAAGAATAGTGCTAGGGATTCAAAAATCCAAGTTGTTTGAGGTTCTCTTTATATAGACTTTCAAGGTCAAGGTTGCTATGGATTTAAGCTAAGGTATATCTGGAATAAAGCAATCAATAATCACTTTTAGATAAAAAACTTGACTTGAAATTAACATTGTTAGAGCATTGTTCGGTCGAACTTGCATGCGTTTCTATCTCAAGCATGTTTGTCAATGTTAGTGATCAAAACTATAAGTCTTGATTTCTAGTCTACTATAGCTAAGTCTCGTACTAGGATAGAAAGTGTAGTTGAGCTCAAGGACTTCATGGCGATTCATCATACAAGAAGAAGAACTACTCAAAGAACCGGTGGAACTTCTCGACAAAAAGGTATGTGAAGACTTGAACTTATCTGTCACTCAAAAGTCTATCTACTCTATCTCTTACTTCTTGAGACAAAAAGTCGTATGCTACATATAGACTTAGATTATAGACATTTGGTATTTCGAGCCGAGTATACCTCTCCTATCTATATCTCGAAATATGTGTTGGTATGGGTTTCACTTCGACCATGTTTATCTTTACCTAGTGACGAAAGTCATGATATGTTTCAATCACTTTGAAAATGTCTTTGGAGAGAAATGGTGTAACAACTATATAACGTCCTCTAAGAATGTTTCAATGGTTGGAATGAGAGTTTAGATTACATAACCAATGATGGACATAAGTATTGTTGTGGAAACACATATGTGCATAAGTCCTATCCCTTGAACCAAAGTTTGAGAACTTTTTTGATCAAGAGAAACCGGAAGAATGGCTTGTTGCCAAGTCCGCGAACTCAGTCCGCGAACTTCCGAACTTCTCATCCCGAGAAATTATGCTGGAGTTGACAAACTAGTTGCATGAGTACCAGTCCGCGAGCCGGTGAAAAGTCATTGCCGAGATTTTCTGCTGGAGTTTGTAAACTCTACCCGGTTGCTTAAGTCCACGAACCTAGTGTGCGAACTTAAGAAGGTTATATATCTGAAGATGATTTCTGAACTTAAACTTATAAAGACTAAGGAATGAAATTTGCAAACCGTGGCTATAAAGTTCATGAACCGATTCGAGTGAATCAAATCATCTTTGCATCAATTGTGTTTTGTGTAGTACATAAGATTTCCTTGCAATTGAACAACTCTATAACTAGTTCATTTGAGTCATTTGAACTAGTTATGGTGAAGAAGAATATGGTTGGTATGAAATGCTCATATGGCTAACCTTTTGGTTAACTATTGTTGAACCAATAATGTACACGTTTGGGTACGGTTAACAAACCTAGAAGCGTGCATTTCATTTGTGTATAACAAGCTAAGTTTTCGATCTAACGGTTGAGAAATATTATCTTGAATCTAAATCAGGTTTTCATCTAACGGTGGATATTGTTTGCTTTGTGACCAAGCCGAAACCCTGATTTGAAAGACTATACAAGGGGACATCTAGCAACTCTGCAAAACTAATCCCCATACCTCACGTGTGATACTGGTTTGCGTGCTAGAGTCGTTTCTCCTTTCACCGTTGGTTTTCTTCTTCTAAAACCAGGTTAACGACTTAAAGACTTCATTGGGATTGTGAAGCCATACAGATACTACCGTGTGAGACAAATTTGTTTATTGTCAAAGCTTGCGATTTTGGGTCGTAGCAACTCTTAGTTGTGGGTGAGATCAGCTAAGGGAATCAAGTGCGCAGTATCCTGCTGGGATCAGAGGCGTAGGGAGTACAACTGTACCTTGGATCAGTGGGAGACTGATTGGGGTTCAACTACAGTCCAGTCCGAAGTTAGCTTGGAGTAGGCTAGTGTCTGTAGCGGCTTAATACAGTGTGTGTTAAATCTGGACTAGGTCCCGGGGTTTTTCTGCATTTGCGGTTTCCTCGTTAACAAAATTTCTGGAGTCTGTGTTATTTCAGTTTCCGCATTATATTGTTTTATCTTTATAATTGAAATAATACAGGTTGTGTGTTAGATCATCAATTAGAGTAATCCAATCTTTGGTTGTTGATTGTCATTGATTGATCCTTGGAAATTGGTCTCTGGTACCATCCAAGTTATTCCTTGTGTTTGATTAAAGACTCGTTGATTTCTATTAGCTCGAGTAAATCAAAACAAGCGAGAGATATAAACTCGTTGATATACTTTTAATTGATTGAGTCTTGTTGATTCTCTTAAAAGTATATTCGAGTTTGTCCATATAGATTGCTAAACGAAATATTGGTTGGTGTTGTTAGACCCCCGCTTTTTCAATTGGTATCAGAGCAGGCAAACACGTTCAAAACCTTACAAGTCTGTGTTTGTAGCAATCTGAGTCTGAGGACAGAATCTCTTACGCATACTAGGATTCCTCCTAAATCTTTCAACTATGTCAGTTGTCTCGAGAATACCTCAAAGGATTGTTCCTTAGTTGATTCTTCTGAATCCCGAGGTAGGAAGATTGTCTCATCTTGGGTTGATCACTCTTCCTCCAATGAGACATTGGACACAATGGCGAAAGCTGAAATGGAGCTCACCAGAATCGCAAAAAATTCTACTGAGTTTGTTGATCTTCAAAATCATGATCAACTCATCGATGAATTTGAAAAGTCTATTGATCGAGAACGTGTACTCTATAACATTATTGAGTCCTTCTCTAAGGATATTGAGAAACTTCTTCAAGAGAATAATCTACAGTGTGAAAATATTTGTGATCTTGAAAAGGTTATCAAAGAAGGCTCAATTAGAGAAAAACATTTGATCAAGACGCATTCATCTGATCTTGACGGACTTCGTGTTGAAAAAGAGAAGCTAGATGCATCACTTTCACTAGCCCATGAACAGTGTATAACCTTGGAAAAAGAAAACCATGTCTTAAGGAAAACTTCTTCTGTTCCTCTTGACATACAGTACATGAAGAAATATCCTCCAAAAGAAGATTGTGTCGAGAAAAGTTTATATAACTTACAATCTTCTCACAGGGCTGTAAAGTTAAAACATATGTCGTCTGTTGCGTCTTCCCACGAACCTGTACTTTATGTGGAAAAGGGAATCACTATGCTATCTGTTGTTTTACCAGGAAGAAACAAATTTCTAAACTTCGCAATTTGCTTCTTTCCACTGTTAATTGGGTAAATAGTCAGTCGACTACTGCAATGAATCTCATGCTCACAAAACACCAGACATCTTATAAAAATGATCTCCTTCCTAGGAATCATTACAGGACTTCTGTGCATTCTAGTGGTATAAAGTCTTATGTTGCCGATGAAAGCATGACCTATGCTTATAAGAACAACTCTGGTGAATCTAAGTCTAGAGTTTGGAAACCCATCTAGGAAAATCCTCTTGAACCAATCTCTAGAGGTTCTAGAATCAGTAATCAGAAAGCTCCTTCTCTTGAGCTTTCAGGAAGAGCTATGAGAAATTTTCCTAAAATTGGAAACTACCATGGGAAGACAAGAAATGCTGAGATCAGATATCCTGGTGGAAATCACAACTACTCTCTAAAAACCTATGGTGAGACTATGTCTCCCTCTGCTACCTAGTAGCAGAAAGTTTCATTCTTGTATCTAACTTGAGAGATACAAGGATGATGTTTGAGAGATGCTCAAGTAATTAGCTGAGTTCCATTAGTTTGTATGTTTGATATCTCTTGATGTGAATTTTTAGTATTTCTTCCTTCTTCACTGTGACCTTTCTTTTTAGGGTTGAAATATTTTGAAAGCGACACAGTATGTAGTTTTCCTGGTTGGGTCCATTCTTTGGCGTATGGCGTAATCCACGAATGTCCATATCTCCTCAAGGAACTCTAGAGTTTCCATATAAGGTGTACACTTTGAGCATATATATATTTCATATATATGTTCATTAAATTTCAAGAAAGGAACTCAATGGAAACTGTTCCCAAAGAAGAAGTTAACCCTACTGTAGAGGATGATCTCAAAGGAAGTGATCCTACTCAAGAGTTTATTCTGAAGAAGATGCTTTAAAGGAAAGATTATAATTCTTGGGTTGGAGAATCTGTCAAGGATTTAATTCTCGTTCAGAATGAAGTAAAGAACAAACTTGCTAACCTTCAACTGCAGATCAACCAGCTTATTGATGGACAGGAAAAAATCTTTAGTACTCAGAATATCTCGATCAGGAATCAGAAGAAAGTTATTCTTGACTGCACTAAGGCTCGACACTTTGTTCGCATTGTTGATCGAAAAACTAACGTTCTGACTCGTGAACATGGTGTCTCTACGGTCAACAAAGTCAAGGATATCAATGACTCCTATTTCGATGGACCAGTCCAGAGGTATGAAATCATCAAGGAAAACTGAGTTTTATTAGTTTCCTATTATGTCTTGTTTTTGGTTTAGTTGGAAGAATAACTAGTGCTCGAATAACAATGATTGTGACTACAAATAGCTATTATTTTTCATCTTCTTGTTCTTTTTTAGGTTTATTTGGTTTAAATTCTAAAAATATTTGGAGGATGATGGTTTGCGGTATTTAATCTTTATGATTTGTTATATTGTAATTTGTTAGATATTGGTGTTTACGTCCGTGAACTATGTTGTCCCATATTTTGTCAAAAATAAAGTCGTTCATGATCGGTATTCATGTATTGATTTGAGGATGAATAGACTTTTGACATATACAAAGTTAAGCCTATATTGTCAATTCTTTGATGGAAGATAGGTTAAAATCTTTTGTATTCAAGGATTATGTCTATTAAATATCGTTATGCAAATTATGATGAAATATAGAATGAATCCTTGTGTATTCCACAGTTTTGATCTTCACTGATCCATCTTTTATGTAATACCGTGAGGCTCCGTAATGTGTCTTATGTTGAGCACGATACAACCAAGTTGATTAATTTTTGATTAGCTTTGTTAGTTGTTCCGTAGGGTACTTTATGTTGAGCATTTTTGAACTAAATTAATCATCTTGTGGTTATTTAGTTATTGCTCCATAAGTCTTTTTATGTCGAGCAAAACAAATGACAATTAAATTCATTACTTTTGTAATTAGTTTTGTTGTGTATTCCAATTAGATTAATTATGGGTTCTCTTGTAATTAATCTAGTTGAGTATTTTCATACTCCGTAAGATTCCTCTTATGTTGAGTATTTGAACGACTATCCTATTCATTTTCTAATGGGTATGTTATTCGTATGCTCCGTAAGTTCTCTTATGTCGAGCATAATCAATTAAGTTGATCACTTATGTGTTTAATTTGATTGCATATTCCGATTAAATTAATCATGGGTTTACTTGTGATTAATTTGATTGAGTTTTTGGATATAGAAAATCATTCTCATGGTTTTTGGTGTCCAATAAAAAATCCTTCTTTTCTTTTGAAATTAAGATCGCTCTTGTTGAATGACATCAAATGGGGGAGAGTTCTTTTGAACTTGTGCTTAATGGACATATCTTGAGGGGTGTGCGACTATGTAATTTTAAAGGGTTTATCTTGTATCTTTAAACTCCTTGATGAATGTTATTAGCTTCGGCTATATGATTGCATCTAAATTATATGGTATGTATTTTTTCTTTTAGTCATGAAATGTCTCTTACGGAAATTTCATTATGATCCCGTTCTTGTACCCTTTCCAATTTTATTGACAAAAAGGGGGAGAATTAATATGTAGTTCACACTACTAATACATATGGTTTTCGGATCATTGTGTAAGGGGGAGTGGTTTCCATGTGAGATGGAGTATTGGCTAAGAGGGAGTGATACATATCACCATAGTATTATTGTTGAAGTTGTGATACAATTGGACTTTGACACTGTGTAATAATACTATGACACTGTACAACAATGATCGAGACCGATGCTTTCTCATTGTTATAGCTACGGATCTTCAATAACGGTGATGCTAAACTTACAACCTTTGGGATCATTGGAGTACTTGGAAGTGACGAAGATTTTGAGGAATGTTGCAGATTAGACATGTGGAATATGAGCTACTAAAATTTCTTTATTCTTTTTATATTCCATATGTATTGATAGTTTTATCACTAAAATTGACAAAGGGGGAGATTGTTAGAGCATTGATCAGTCGAACTCGCATGCGTTTCTATCTCAAGCATGTTTGTCAATGTTAGTGATCAAAACTATAAGTCTTGATTTCTAGTCTACTATAGCTAAGTCTCGGACTAGGATAGAAAGTGTAGTTGATCTCAAGGACTTCATGGAGATTCATCATACAAGAAGAAGAACTACTCAAGGAACCGATGGAACTTCTTGACAAAAAGGTATGTGAAGACTTGAACTTATCTGTCACTCAAACGTCTATCTACTCTATCTCCTACTTCTTGAGACAAAAAGTCGTATGCTATATAAAGACTTAGATTATACACATTTGGTATTTCGAGCCGAGTATACCTCGCCTATCTATATCTTGAAAATATGTGTTGATAAGCGTTTCGCTTCGACCATGTTTATCTTTACATAGTGACGAAATTCATGATATGTTTCAATCACTTTGAAATTTGCTTTGACGAGAAATGGTGTAACAACTACATAACGTCCTCTAAGAATGTTTCAATGGTTGGAATGAGAGTTTAGATTACATAACCAATGATGGACATAAGTATTGTTGTGGAAACACATATGTGCATAAGTCTTATCCCTTGAACCAAAGTTTGCTAACTTTGTTGATCAAGAGAAACCGGAATGGCTTGTTTCCAAGTCCGCGAACTACCGAACTTCTCATCCCGAGAAATTATGTTGGAGTTGATAAACTAGTTGTGTGGGTACCAGTCCGCGAACCGGCGGAAAGTCTTTGCCGAGATGATCTGCCGGAGTTTGTAAACTCTACACGGTTGCTTAAGTACGCGAACCTAGTGTGCGAACTTAAGAAGGTTATATATCTGAAGATGATTTCTGAACTTAAACTTATAAAGACTAAGGAATGCAATTTGCAAACCGTGTCTATAAAGTTCATGAACCGATTCGAGTGAATCAAATCATCTTTGCTTCAATTGTATCTTGTGTAGTACATAAGATTTCCTTGCAATTGAACAACTCTCTAACTAGTTCATTTGAGTCATTTGAACTAGTTATGGTGAAGAAGAATATGGTTGGTATGAAATGCTCATACGACTAACCTTTTAGTTAACTATTGTTGAACCAACGATGTACACGTTTGGGTACGGTTAACAAACCTAGAAGCGTGCATTTCATTTGTGTATAACAAGATAAGTTTTCGATCTAACGGTTGAGAAATATTATCATAAATCTAAATCAGGTTTTCATCTAACGGTGGATATTGTTTGCTTTGTGACCAAGGCGAAACCCTGATTTGAAAGACTATATAAGGGGACATCTAGCAACTATTCAAAACTAATCCCCACACCTCACTTGTGATACTAGTTTGCGTGCTAGAGTCGTTTATCCTTTAACCTCTGGTTTTCTTCTTCTAAAACTAGGTTAACGACTTAAATACTTCATTGGGATTGTGAAGCCAGACCGATACTACTTTTATCATAGTTGTGTGATCTGATCTTGCATCTTCTATCGTACGAGTACAATCAGATTGATTGGATTGAGATTAATATCTCCAATACGCAAGATATAAAAAGTAGTCACAAACATATTCGTCTCATTGTTTGTGATTCTGCAACATCTTGTTTCGCTACCATAAGATTAAGATTGTTGTGAGGTGATTGATTTATCTGGGCTATTCTTCGGGAATATAAGATCGGTTTATCAATTGGTTCATGTTCACCTTGATTATTATCAAAAGACGACATAAAAACTTTAGGGTTTTTCTATGGGAGACAGATTGATCCTTTTATAGACTTGTTTGTGCGAGACAGATTTGTTTATTGTCAAAGCCTGCGATTTTGGGTCGTAGCAACTCTTAGTTGTGGGTGAGATCATCTAAGGTAATCAAGTGCGCAGTATCCTGCTGGGATCAGAGGCGTAGGGAGTACAACTGTACCTTGGATCAGTGGGAGACTGATTGGGGTTCAACTACAGTCCAGTACGAAGTTAGCTTGGAGTAGGATAGTGTCTGTAGCGGCTTAATACAGTGTGTGTTCAATCTGGACTAGGTCCCGGGGTTTTTCTGCATTTGCGGTTTCCTCGTTAATAAATTTTGGGTGTCTGTGTTTTTCAGTTTCCGCATTATATTGTTTTATCTTTATAATTGAAATAATACAGGTTGTGCATTGGATCATCAATTAGAGTAATCCAACCTTTGGTTGTTGATTGTCATTGATTGATCCTTGGATATTGGTCTTTGGTACCATCCAAGTTATTCCTTGTGTTTGATTAAAGACTCGCTGATTTCTGTTAGCTCGAGTAAATCAAAACAAGAGAGAGATATAAACTCGTTGATATACTTTTAATTGATTGATTCTTGTTGATTCTCTTAAAAGTATATTCGAGTTTGTCCATACAGATTGCTAAGCGAAATATTGGGTGGTGTTGTTAGACCTCTGATTTTCAAACATAACAGAATATACACTTTGGTTAGGGTGAACCGTAACCGAACCGTGTACAATGACTTGTTCATGAAAGGTTAGCCGAAACTAGCCAGACGAACAATAAGTGTAACCATTTTCATATAACACTTTAAGACTTTAATCTTGAGGCACACATGTTTAGATGCCGATTAACTCATAAAAATAATTCTGATGCATCTGAAAATATTCGACAGGGTAAGTACGTGTATTGTATTCCTGTTCGTGACAAAAAAAAAAATCATAGTATGTGTACCGGGTTTGTATACCCTTAAGACAAAAATTGGTTCAGGAATCCACAGATCCTTTCTGGTTTGCATACTGGATATGCATACCTTTTCGGTTCAGAAACCATTATATCTTTTTTGGTTTGCATAATAGGTAGGCGTATCTTTCTGGTTCACGAGTCAACAAACTTTTTATGGTATGGATGTCGGGTATGCGTACCAAAAAGTCGCTGACGAACTATAGCTACGCAGGTTCGTTACCGGGTATATTAATTGTGGTGTCGGACTTATAACAGTTGTCCCAGTATGTGAACTGGTATGCATACTGTCCTGTATCCAGATTTATAGTAATTCTATATCTCTCTAATAATCAATTCGAAATATTCTCGAATAACATCAATGACACATATCACTCTTTCATGCTATTTTCAAATGATTAAATATCGAATCATAATTTAGGTCATAAACAATAAATTGTTCTTAACCAAATTCATCAAATATGAACAAATGTTCTTAAGATTAGTCAGCATATTTCGAGAACGATTAACAAGATAAACTTGACTCGAAATTTCTATTATGCATGTAATGTCTAATTTAGTCATGCGACATTGTCTCATAGTTAAACATGTAAAAACTTGAGTAATAAGTGATATAATTCACCTACCTTTTGTTGAAAAAGTTCTCCAAAAGCTTAGGTTGATCTTCGCCTTCAAATGGTAGAAAACAACGATGTCTGGTATTCAACTACACACTTCAATCCTAATCCGATACTTGACTAAAGTAGACTACAAATCAATATATAGTTTTGATCAACTAAATTTGACAACAAGCTTGAGATAGAAACACTTGTGAGTTTGACCGAGCAATGCTCTAACAGTTTCACAATATACAACTTTGGGTACTCCTGTGCAAAACTGTGTAGCCAAAAGACGCAACCGGATCTACCAAAATATGGTTAGGAATATTATATGTTCTGATTTATCAAAAAATTTATGGGGAAAGGCCTAGAAAACCGCATTCTACTTGCTCAATCGAGCTCCAGTAAAGTGATACCAAAAACCCCATTTGAGCTTTGGACAGAAAGAAAACCAAGTTCAGATCATTTTCATGTGTGGGTTTGTCCAGTAGAAGCAAGATTTTTTAATCCCGACAATAAGAATCCAAATGCTACAATATTAACTTGTCATTTTATACCTGGAAATATCTAAAGGCTTCCGCTTTTACTTCCCGACAAAATCTATCCAAATTGTAGAGACAAATAATGCTGGGTTCATGGAAAGATTATTGAAAAGTGGTGTTTAAAGAAATAATAAATTATCTACCACCATTTGTGATTCCAAATATCTTAACCAGGTTTCCAACTTCAGAAGTTTTGTTACCCATAACCACTACAGTAGTTGAACCAAACATTGAAGTTATCGCACTTACAGGTCCTTAAGTAGTTGAGCCCCTTGTAGCCATTCGAGAAGACATTCATCCTATTGAACCTACAGAGTTTATAATATCAAGTAGGACATGGAAACCAGCAATTCCCAACATCAATCAAACTTATTTCACTGAAGGTGATGTCCAAAACTAATGACCGGTCGAGCTATGCAGAAGCAGTAAGTAGTGAATTGTAAAAAGAATGGATAGAGGCTACGAAAGATAGCATGTTCCACTGATAGTAGGCGCGAACTCCATTGGATGTAAATGGGTATTCAAGTCAAAGAGATATTTTGAAGGGAAAGTGGAAAGCTATAAGGCACGACTAGTCACGAAAGGGTGTATTCAGAAATCTGGAATTGATTGTATTGACACTTTCTCTCTCATGTTAAAGAAAGATTCTCTTAGAATTATGCTTGCCTTGGTAGAATATTTTGACATGCAACTTCATCAAATGGATGTTAAGACGACATTCTTAAATGAGGACCTGCAAGAACATATTTACATGGAGCAACCTGATGGTTTTAAGTTAAATGAAAAATAACAACTAGTTTGTAAGTTGAAGAAATCTATTTACGGGATGAAACAAGCCTTATGAAAATGGTACTTGAAGTTTGACCAGGCCATTGTTGGTTTCTCCCATTTTTTTTATTATTATACGTGGATGATATAATATTATCTAGCAATGATATTCATCATTTACTCGATACTAAGCGTTTTCTATCAGATACTCTTGATATGAAAGACGTGGAAGACGCATCGTATGTTTTGAGAATATAAATTTTGAGAGACCGGAAGGCCGGTGTACTTGGTTTATCACAAAGTGCTTACATTGATAAGGTTTTCAAGAGGTTTAATATACATAGTTGTGCACTTAAAGATGCACTAATTGTCAAAGGATATGTTTTCAGCAATAATCAATGCCCAAAAAATGAAATCGAGAGAAGTATAAAATGGGAATCATTATAGTTTCCCATCTTTCAACTCATTACATGATAGCTGATCATTTAAATAAAATACTTCTTCCACCCCGTATTTTCAAGGAACATGTATCACGTATGGGAACTCAAGAATCTTTTGATGATATTCATTAGTGGGAATTATATTCCCAATTCCCAGCATTTGATTTCGGTGAATTAGTTGATTAATTTTTGTTCATTTTAATATTGAAGTTCGTATGATAGTGTTTTCCGGTGGGAGTTTTTCATTCATTTTGTTTTCAGTAGAAAATTAATAAAGTATTTTATATTTGGTTCAGTAAACTTCATCGAGTTTTTGGTTATTTTGCAGTTAAGCATTACAGTATAATAACCCTTTGTTTGAATATGTTTGTTTCTCATTAACACATCGTATACAGTGGCCTAAGAAATCACCGCATAAGCTTTAAGTGCTTGAGCTTAACATAGGTATGCATCATTATTAATGAGCTTTTATCCTGAATAGTTGGTAACAGTTTGTTACACGAGGAAGTAGTAAAATATTAGAATAACATGAACATTTTTTTGCATGAGGCACAGACTAATGTGAATGACACCTAAAAGATTGCATAAATATTGTGTTCGACATTCACAACACCTCAATTACCGCTTTTGAGTATAAAGATGGTCAGAATTTTCAGTAATACTATACCTGAGACCATGTGATGACGGTGCATCTCATAGAATGCATTATCTTCGTGATCCATCTTGGTGGTGCTGCTATATTTAGGTTAAGGTTCCTACAATGTTTTCTTTGTGTATTACCCGTGTGATTGATTTTCAAACAAAGGGTGGCCACCCACTTTCAAAACCTTGATCCGGTGTTGTCTTCATAAAAATTGAGCGTTTTGTATTGACCAAGTGTGAGAATGTAAGGTTTATTTATATTTTTATGCAAATAAAACTCCTATATGTGGTCAACACTAAACACAATATCTTTATTTTGTCGCATAGGATAACTAGTTAGAGCAAACTCTTACCTGTTTCGAGATAATCAGAAAAGTGATTGTTCTCTATCTCTAACTTCTCGTAATGGGTAAGCATTGGAGATTTGTAGTGAAGAGGTGAGTTCCTCTTCTCATCTAACTTGTTGCGAGTATCCCATATACGACATATTTGAAAGAAAAAAGAAGACTCAATTCTCAAATCTAATAATCGATTCTTATACAGTTACAACTTAGATAATCCATTGTTTCGGGTATATGTTGTAACTGACCTATTATGTTTAATCATGACTTTAATATTGGAAAGATATGTATGAATCGTTGAATTGTGTTTGATGTTTGTGCATACTGAATTTTCTACATTTGTATCATCAAAAGGAGTTACATAGAGTAAAAAAGTTGGAGATGTTATCGAGGATGCAACAAGCATACACCAGAGCACGCCAATATATTTTTACCACCACGGGATAATGCCAATTTATTTGTGTTTTATATGAACCATTTTTGCTGCGATTTGTGCAGTACCATTGATTTTGTTATTAGTCATCGAATTTTCTTAACTTGTATACTAACATACAAATTAAGAAAAACTTAAATATTATTAGCTTGCACTGGAAATTGCAAATCATCTAGGATATTCATCTTCTTTGAATCGTTCTTCTCCACCTCTTACAACATCAAGATCTCTAAAAAAACTAAATTAATTAAATCCGGATTTGATACACGTACTCAGTTGAATCAACCTAAGCACGAACTATAAAGTATTAAGTTTCTAAATCAATAAATAGTATTATTAAATTGAAGCTCATCAATTTAGTAAATAATAGAAAATCAATTGAAGCTCGATCTTCGGAGTTTCATATGTTTTTCGTCACTCTACTTCAGCAATGAATCAATTGAAGCTTGACCAGATTAATGAGAAATCAAATTTAAAGCCGAGATTCAATAATAAGAATGAAGTGAAGAATAATGGGGCTATATCTAAACACTTCCAAGACTGAACTGTACTGGCCTACCAGTGATCCACAATATTATGGAGATATATTGGCAAACCCTCTGGTGGTATTAAGTTACTTGGAGGACCTGTTAGCCTTAACATTCATTTCTTCAATCGTTTAATTGAAGAATGTATATGAAAAACTATACAACTAATGGCCTCAGTTCATAAAATCCGTGATTCTCAGAATCTGCAGTTGTACCTACTGATTATACTTCTCCACGCAGACCACCAATCCAGTTGGTGTTCATCGGGTACAATCTATTATTGATGATTTCCTCTTTAAGTACTTGCAACAAGTTATAACTGATGATGGGTCTGGCTCTAGGCCACAACAAAAGTGTATGTCCTCCCTTTATCTCGGAAATGGTGTCCTTGGTATTTATACCGTGGATGATACTTGCACTATTTTTATCTCGCATCTTGGGCCCAAACTAAGCCATTATAAGATACTCTTCAACGCAATACCAATGTCATTGATACCATATCTTCTTTCCTGTTAGCTCTTAATCAATACGTACAGGTGTGTGGTTCATTACCTCATTCCTTCAGGATTAGACTGGGTCTTATGGAGCTTCCCAAGCTCTTCCCAACAGAAAAAACCGTGGTTGAAACTGCCTCTTCCCGCATTGCTTCCCTAGTGTGCGGGAATCCTAACGGGAAGACTCCGGATACGGCTAACCATTAGCCGTTTTTAAAAAGTGCGAAACGGTAAATCATTAACCGTTTTACCTTAAAATAACGGACAACGATTGACCATTCCATCTGAACGACTACTTTTTAACCGTTTTTGAGTTTCTTAGAACGGTTAACGGATACCTGTTCCTTGACCTTTTTGTTTACACTCCATTTACACCCATTTTCACTTTTAGTGTTGTTTTACCAAATATTGTTACACTCTATTTACGCTAAACGGATAAGTAGTTCGGAGATATCTTGGAGTAATTTTCTTTTTCTTTTTTTGTGTTGGATGTACATGTCTAAAGGTGCATTTTACTCACAGACGAATCACATTGTTTTTACAAATTTAAAACCTACAACTTTTTTACACTCAGAAGACTTAAGGCACATTGTTTATAAATAGTGCATTTAAGGCAGCGATATCTGTTTTTGTTATCCTTTGGATTCTTATCATCACCAACGCACTGTTATTGATATCTCATTCAGATAGATATCTCTTTATCCTTATCAACACACTGTAATTGATAGGATGAAAGACGGGGAATTCTCTTATGGATAAAGATAATTTTTTCCTACAAATAAAATCCATTAACCATTCAAAAAAACACCTACCTTGAAGCATAAAACCATTATTGAAATATACACAGTCACAAATGAATTGTAGCCGCAAAAGAAAACAGATAGTATGTGTGGAAGCAAACCAAATTTGTCCACTATGTTTTCTTGATGACCATTTCGCAATGCAATTCCCTTGGATGTATTCCAAGTGCCCCCGGAGAGGTTGTACGGGCATCAAAATGTTACTCGAAACGGAACCGGGAGAGAGTAGGTACTTGCGTTGACAATTCGAGAATTGTCGTGAAAAACACAGTGGTTGAAAGATGCAATCAAGGCCAAAGATGATATAAAGGTAAATGAACTCTGCAAAAACTTCAAAGACAAAGGCATAATTAAGGTTGAACACGAAAAGGTGGCGGCATGCCCAATCCCTGATTGTAATTTTGCTATGAAACTGCAACTTTTGTAAGATAAGAACACCTTTGGTGAACATTTGTGGAATTGTCCTGGGTGTCAGTTGGTTGAATGGGCTGAGTAACTCTATTTTATGTTGCTCAATAATTTCTGGTGTGTTATTTTGTGTTTATGGTGTAATGTTTAATCATGTGTTTTAGTTTGGTCAATAATAGTTTATGATGCAATGTTTTTGTTTTATGTTTATGTATTGTTTATGTTTATGGTGTAACGTTTCATGTGAGGTTGTATGTTTAGTTTGAACTAACGATCCAAATTAATGATTATGATATTAGATGTTGTTTGGGTAGGCTTAGGTTTCTGACAAAGCTTAATTCACATCCCGTTTGGTTTATAGGTACATCGCCAACTAAATGAATCAATGAATATATCTTGATAATTGGATGTCATTGATGTGATCCAAATAGTAGGTGTCTCTCTAAACAGTTAGTGGCTTTCGTAAAAATGTAAGGACGACTGTGAAAATTTAATGTCTATTTGAAAATTGTTTCATCCTATTCTTTTTTGAGATTCCAAATATTTTTTTTTACTTGCAGGCTTTAGGTGAAAAAGTTCTCCCTTAAAGTAATAATGATAAAACTTTAATTCAAGATATTTTTTAAAGTGATGTGTGTGTGTCATTGCCTTGTCACACATCAAGCAAAAAAATTAAGTTTGTAAGGAGCGACACTAGCATTATTTTTCTTATCTTGATCACAACTACTCGGTATGTGTGGAAGGGTTTGATTTTTAGAAAGTATATAAACTGAACTTGTGAAATCCAATCGCAAACACTACATAACTCAAACACACACCCTTTTGATTTACAGTATTAATTTTTTGTGTTTCTAATTTAAATTTCTCATTTGTGTCTGTTGTTACATCAAATGTCTAAATTTTCACGTGAAGAGGATGTGTCTCTAATTGGTGCTTACTGTTTGGCTAGCAGCGACCCAAGAGGAATAAATCTTAACAATACTGAATTTTGGTCCCATGTTCAAACTGAATACATAACCAAATGGGGTGATGGGAGGGAGACTAATAGATGTGTGACGGCTTTACAACGTAGAGTCTCCTACTCAAAACAAGGAGTTTTGAGATATGTTGGATGCATAAGAGAACACTTTATAAACATGCCATCCGGTTGGAACCCTGAAAATGCAGTGAGTTTATTATAATAATTGTTTCCTATATTGTATGAATTTTAAAAAGTATTGTTTCCCCTACTTTATTTACTCTTTTTATGAAATTGTCTCCAGTACCGCGAAGGTCATCTTATGTACGAAGACAAACAAAGTAATGGAAAGGGATGGAGACACGAAGCAGTTTTTCAAATTCTTAAGGCGCATCAAACAGAATACGATCCAGAGATTATTAATAATCTTACCATGGATTGAGATGAAAATTAGATATTTATTAAATTGCATTACTGGTTTTGCGGGTACACCTAACTGAAAACCCTCACGTGGTTTAAAGGCTTGTTATATGGGCTAACAATGTACAAACGATTGTGATGTTTAGTGTGGTTGTATGTTTTAGTTCCAACGAAGGTAATGTTTAGAGTGATTGTATGTTTCAGTTGATAGGTCGGATTAAAATCAATTAGCAGTAAATATAAGTAACAATGATGCTTAAATAAGTTCAATTTATTCAGATACTTTAACAAAGTAGGACAATTAAAACGGTGCTAACAACGGTGAGACCATGAAACTGATTTGGTATCTATAAACAATGCTACAGTTCTCGATGACCCATCGCAACAAGACCAGAATCCGAAGGGATCACCTGTAGAACAAACACCAAGTTAATAATTATATTTCATATATGTTTTTGAAATCATATTTGATCATATATTTGAAATAAACCTTTTCGATATTGGGGAGCGTTATGTTTATGTAAAAGTTTTTCCTGCGGGAGAAAATATTACCACTTTCTTCAAAACTAATACTGCTCCCACCCTTATATGCTTTCCATACTCAGGATGTTCAACCACTTTCCGATGGACGTTTGCTGGCATTTTACCATTAGGATCCTGCAAGAATATAAAAAATCCATCAATGAGCAATGGGTTTGATTAATTAATCACGAAATTTAACTGATTTACTAAGTGGATAACCCACCATAAGTGAAGAATCACCTTCACTTTCAAAATATAATCATCAAGATATTGTCTTCGCTCCTCGACCAGTACAACCAACCTTGCGATTCTTTGGTTTATTGGTTTCATAGATCCCAATGTGGTTCTCCCCTTTCCGTAAAATTTTTGTGCAAGAAACCAGGGGTTACTTTGGAAATGAAAATTGTTAAAATTTCCAGTTTCATCCTTCGCTAATTGTTGGAGGACTTGTGTAGATACATCTTCCTCGCCTATTACTCTCCTTCTATGTCTTAGATCTTCTAACTCTCTGTGCTCTCCGGCGGGACCAGGATTTTTTTAGGCTACTTGAGGCACCATGGGAGTTAAGGATGAAACGCTCTGATTGTTTTACTATTGTACATGGGGTGAGGTCAACGACAACCGATTTATCGCGGTTATCATATGGGTTTGATGTGTTAGCCACAACCGGTGTGTTTGTTGAGAACTCGATTGAACTTTGTTGGCTGACATCCGAGTAACTATCTAACACCGCTGCAAGCTCGTCTTCATCAAAAACTTTCCAAGGGTCTGCATCGGCCATATGTTGATGGTTAATATGTCTGGAAATAAATAAAAAAATAGGCTATTGGTTATCTGAAGCAATTGTGAATCTCGTTGTCGACGAGTTTGGGTTTTTATAACCAGAATTAAGTAGGGTAATGTAAACAATAGTCTTCTGTGAAGATAAGAGTCTTTATTGCATGATAAGATACTACCATCCACTTGTTCTAGACATTGATAGACGAGACAAGACTTGACAACACGATATTTGAAAACTCAAAATGGATCAGGGTGATCTGCATAAAGAGGCATCATCAGAAATGAATTTTATATAGATATAGTAACGATGTATTACACTTATTACAAATTCCTAGTACAAAAACTTAGACCTAACTCACTGTCGCAGGCAACGCGACTGCACTTAGCATGTGCAGCAAGTCTTTAAACCGTTAAGTGGACATACGAGTTATAGTCTCGTGAGGGTTTATCAGAGAGGTGTGCCCACAAAACCAATTAATTGTCGGAATTATTCTTCACCGACATTAGGGTTCTCAAGTGCTAACAGTTGTGGGTTCATATGAGTAAATTGTTGCCTCAAACTAAGGTAGTAATTATAGAACTTAAATTTTGTTCCTTTTTGTTGCAAGTATAACTCCCTCGCATGAACCTCCTGCAATAAATACAAACATATCAACATATATTTTGTTAAAAAATATTTCTCATTTAAATGTGATATACTTTTACATCGGTTTAACTTACAATTCTCGCTCCATTCCATCCAGCAGCAACATTACGATATAGTGGTATTTGTAGTGTTATGAATATTTTAACATCACTTTTGATTATGGACACACGAGTTGATATTTTTTTCTTAGATTTTCCATTAATATTTCCTATTATGTTGGTAAACTCTCGCAGCACCAGCTCCCAAAACAAGCAAGCATGCTGGTTTCATTGTTGATATTAGAGCATTGCTCAGTCGAACTCGCATGCGTTGCTATATCAAGAATGTTTGTCAATGTTAGTGATCAGAACTATAAGTCTTGATTTTTAGTCTACTTATAGCTAAGTCTCGGACTAGGATAAAAAGTGTAGTTGAGATCAAGACTCCATGGCGATCATCATACAAAGACGAAGAACTACTCAAGGAACTGGTGGAACTTCATCGACTAAAAGGTATGTGGAGACTTGAACTTATCTATCACTCAAAAGTCAATCTACTTTATCTCATATCTTGAGACAAAAGTCGTTTTGCTATATAGACATTTGTTATACATATCTGCTATTTCGAGCTGAATTTATCTCGCACATCTATTTCTCGAAATATGTGTTGGTAATCTTTCGCTTTGGCCAAGTTCATCTTTACTAGTGACGCAAGTCATATTAAGTTTCGTTTTCTTTAAAATTGCTTTGACGAAAAATAGCGTGTGAACAACAACTATAACGTCCTCTAAGAATGTTTCAATGATTGCAATGAGAGTTTAGATTATATAACCATGGTTGGATATAAGCATTGTGTGGTAACTCATACATGTATAAGTACTTATTCCTTGAACCAAAGTATGCGTACTTTGCTGCTCAGGAAAATCAGAACTAGAGTCCGCGTTCCAAGTCCGCGTACTGTCGGAAGTTCTCATCCCGAGAATTTCTGCTGGAGTTTGTGAACTGAAAACAAACTTATTCCGGGCACCTAAGTCCGCGTACTTAAGTTGGTTATTTTCTAAAAACGATTATTTGTGAACTTAAGCTTATATAAACTAAGGAATGCAAGTTTGCAAACCGTGGCTATAAAGTTCATGAATCGATTCAAGTGAATCAAATCGTTTTTGCTTCGATTGTGTCTTGTATACTTCTATAAGATCTAAGAAATTGAACAACTCTCTAACTAGTTCATTTGAGTCATTTGAACTAGTTATGGTAAAGAAAATATGGTTGATATGAAAGTGCTCATATGGCTAACCATTTGGTTAACTACTGTTGAACCAACTAGATGTACATGTTTGGGTACGGTTACACAAACCTAAATAAAAGTGCATTTCATTTGTGTGTAACAATCTAAGTTTCGATCTAACGGTTGAAAGATATTAGCTTGGATCTAATCATGTTTTCATCTAACGGTGAATATTGAATGCTTTGTTACTAAGCTAACATTGATTGCAAACCCTGATTTGAAAGACTATATAAGGGAGAACTCTAGCAACTGGGAAACCTAATCCCCAAACCTCATGTGTGATACTACTTGTATTAGCTAGATTTGATTCTCTTTTAACCTTAGGTTTCTACCGAGACCTTGTAGGTTAACGACTTGAATACTTCATTGGAATTGTGAAGCCAAACCGATACTACTTTTCTTGTAGTTGTGTGATCTGATCTTGTTGTTTCTATCGTACTAAGTATAATCGTAAGATTGGTTTGAGATTGATTTCTCCAATGGGCAAGATATAAAAGAAGTCACAAACATCTTCGTCTCATTCTATGTGATTCCACAATATCTTATTTCGTTAGTCGATTAAGATTATTGCGAGGTGATTGATAATACTGAGCTGTTCTTCAGGAATATAAGTCTGGTTTATCAATTGGTTCCTGTTCACCTTGATTTATCAAAAGACGGAACAAAAACTCGTAGGTATTTCTGTGGGAGACAGATTTATCTATTATCGTAGACTTTTCTGTGTGACACAGATTTGTTTATTAAAGTCTTCGACTTTGGGTCATAGCAACTCTTAGTTTTGGGTGAGATCAGCTAAGGGAATCAAGTGCGTAGTATCCTGCTGGGATCAGAGACGTAAGGAGCGCAACTGTACCTTGGATCAGTGTGAGATTGATTGGGGTTCAACTACAGTCCAGAGCGAAGTTAGTTTGTAGTAGGCTAGTGTCTGTAGCGGCTTAATACAGTGTATGTTCAATCTGGACTAGGTCCCGAGGTTTTTCTGCATTTGCGGTTTCCTCGTTAACAAAATTTCTGGTGTCTGTGTTATTTCTTTTCCGCATTATATTTGTTTATATAATTGAAATATCACAGGTTGTGCGTTGAATCAATCAATTGGGAAATCCAACCTTTGGTTGTTGATTGAAACTGATTGATACTTGAACATTGGCTTTGCCACCGTTCAAGTGATTTTCTTGTATTCAATTAGACTCGCAGATTTCTATTTTCTTGAGTAAGTATTGAATCGAGAAAGAGAGATATAACTCTTTGATATACTTTTATTAAGATTGAGTCTGACTGTCTAGTTGATTCTCTTAAAAGTATATTGGAGTTAGTCCATACAGATTGCTAAGCGAAATATTGGGTGTGGTTGTTAGACCCCTGCTTTTTCAATTGGTATCAGAGTAGGCAAACACGTTTAAAGACCTTACAAGTCTGTGTTTGTAGCGATCTGATTATGGGCGAGTCTATCTCTAATAACGTACATGTTCATAAATTACCAGATGTTTTGCAAAGCTTGGATTCACCGAAGAGGAATGTCACATATAGGTCGGTATCTGAACATTCTCTTAATGTAAAACCTGTTGAAGTCCGGGAAACACGCCTAGAAGAACAGTTGGATGAACTTTCTGATGAAGGTGATTCAGATATTGATAGAGATGTTGATGAGGAAGTCACTTAGTATGTGAAGGTTTTGAATTCGTTAGAAAAGAAGAAGATGACAACTTCTCATGTCACTCCTCTTCTGACTCCCCTCTGTCAAGAAAACAAGAAATTGAGAAGATGTTACGCAGGTGTTTATGTTTCGAATCGTTCTGACGAATCAAACCTCAAGGATTCTGAGGAAAACCTACGTATGAAGTCACTTGAATGTGACAATCTCTATCAAAAGTATTTTTTGTTGGAAGAGAAACTTGCAAAATCTGAAGCAAGGATTTTGCAAAATCTGAGGAAAACAAGTTTTGACGACAGAGAAAGCACTTATCTCGCTCGAGAAAAATGCCTTGAGGCTGATTTAACGGCTGCTCTTGAGAAAATCAAGATGTTGGAAGATGACTTGAAAATTTTCAATACTAGTTCATGCAAATTAACCACTATGCTAAGAGAAAGTAAAAATCATCGTGATACACGAGGATTGGGCTATAAGGGAATAAATGCTCCAAGTACTAGCAAAGAGGTAAAATTTGTCAAGGCTAGTGATGCTTATCAACAGAAGGTTCCCACTGATGGCAAAAGTAAAATATCTTCACCCGCAGTTAAGGTTCGAAAGAGCAAAGTTTATCAACCTCCAAAGTTAACACACACGGATCGAGGTAAGAACATTCCTTATGTTTGTCACTATTACGGAAATAAAGGTCACCTGGAAAGGAGATGTCGTTTCCGTATAAGGAATGAAAAACTTCATGATGTTCTTGTCTGGGCATCACAAGAAGTTGTGAAACCAATATCATATGTTAAGACTAATCCCCTTAACGCTACAGGTTGTAATTGTCCAACCTTTAGGCAAAGGAATCAGTGTTGTGATAAATCTAGATTTGCCTATAAATGTCATACGAATCCTTTTCACAATTGTAATGGTTATCAAAAGGATAACTTCGTAAATACTAAGACAAGATCCGATGCTCCCAATTGGAGAAAGACTAACTTGCAAAAGAATAGTCAATCCAATTCTCTTCCGAGAAATCTTGAAGAGAGTAATGGGAATAAGGTTCCAGTTGTTCCTAAACGCATTCAGAAGTGGGTACCAAAGAAAGCCAATGATGCTTTGAGTGTGAAAAGGAATGATCTTACAGAAAATTCCATGACTATGGAGAAGGCAGTATCCATCATGTTGGAACTTAACAAGTTTTTTGGAAAAATGGAATTGGATGTGAAAGGTTATAAAAGCGATCTCTTTCATGATAATCCAAAGGTCACTTGTAGTGAGCAAGACATTGTTCACCCTAACGCAACTTGATTGTGTTGTAAGTGCATCCCCACCAAGGAATGCCTGCTATATACGGTGAGGGAAGCACGAGAATTGGGGCACACATATTATGTTCGGTAAGGCTGTAGAATTCGACTGGATTCTTCTAAAAAGGTATGTCTATAAACCTGAGAAATATATATGTTTTTATTTGCTTAAAGTACGTATAATGATCCATGTACCTTGCTTATTGTTCATTTCTACCTAACTTGATTTGCGTTTAAGGTTCTTAAAAGTTTAGTTTTGAAAATAGTAGTTCGGGATGTTTGAACTTCATGGTACACCTACCTGGTGTGCAACATTATTTAAAATCAAAATCCAGGGGTTTAAGTACGCATACCCGTTTCCATACTCTCCCAGGTCATGAAAATTCGTTTGCAAACCGGTATGCATACTTAACGTCGATATTCAGTAAACTTGTTTTGGCCGTAACTTCTTCGTCTGAACTCGGAATGACCTCATTATTTTTGCATTCTCTTCCTCTTTTAATTCTCTTCAAAATGGGATGGGAATTGCTGAATCTGGATGAGTTAAGAATGGTCCTTGTCCCGTCTCTTGTTTTTTGGGTGTTTTGGCTCCGTTTCGTTGCACTTGTTTCATTCCTCTTGGACTTGGGCACTTGGATTCTTGGAGTACCTCTATTATAACCTCTTTTGTAGCTTTACAAGAATGTTGTTGGTGAATCACAAAGAAGGAAGTTCAAGAATGGGCAGCAACACACATTACTAAGGGATTCTTGAATGTTCACAACCATCTTATGTGAACTATGGTGCATGGTCGTTAATGACTTTGTATGTTCTTCATTGTTAAGAAAATATTTTTATACGCCTTTGGTAGCTATTCTTGGTGTAAATCCATACGAAAAAGATTGATTATACCTTCTAATAACAATGGTTAATTTTTTTCAATTTTAATCTTTATGATTTTATATATTGCAAATTGTTATGGGATATATTGTTTACGTTCGTGAACCTGTGACTGTCCCATACTTGTTCAAAAGTTATCTCTACTATGTTGGTATGAAAATACTGATAAAAGATAGAATGAACATTTGACAATACAAAAGTTAAAACCTTTTATGTCATTATGCAAATTTTGATGGAAGAAAGGATGAACTTTTGGTTACGAGGATTATGTCTATTGTATGTCATTGTGCAAATAGTAATGGAAAATAGAATGAATTCTTGTCTATTCCGCAATATTGATCTTCCCCGATCCATATTTTATGTATATACTGTGACGCTCCGTAAGTTCTCTTATGTTGAGTATTTCCGATTAAATTAATCATGGGTTTTCTTGTGGTTAATTTACTTGAGTATTATCTTGGATTCAAATTCATATTCGTATGTGATTTGTTATGTCCAAAGAAATCCTTCTTTTCTTATGAAAGTAAGGTCGCCCTTGTTGTTCTTTCGGGAATGAAATTTTATGGGGGAGAGTTCTTAATTGAACTTGTGCTTAATTGCCAAATCTTTGTGGGGAGTGTGGTTGTGGAATATTATAGGGGTTATCTTGTATCTTTATAAACTCCTTGATGAAAGCATTTAGCTTCGGCTATATGATTGCATCTAAAAAGTTGATATGTGCTTTCTTTTGGTCATGAAATATCTCTATGGAAATATCATTAGGATCCCACTAGTTTTCGTATATTTGCCAATTTTATTGACAAAAAGGGGGAGAATTAATGTGCAGTTCACACTACAAATACATATGGTTTTCGGATCATTATGTAAAAGGGAGTGGTTTCCATGTGAGATGGAGTATTGACTAAGGGGGAGTGATACACATCACCATAGTATTGTTGTCGAAGTTGTGATACAATTGAACTTTGATGTTGTGTAATAATAGTATGACAATATAACAATGATTGATAATTCTTGTTTTCTCATTGTTATAGCTACGGATTTTCAACAACGGTGATACTAAACTTGCAAACTTTGGGATCATTGGAGTACTTGCAAGTGACGAATATTTCGAGTAATGTTGAAGATCAGGCATGTGGAAGACAAGCTACAAAAGTTTATTTATCTATTTTTGTATTACATATGTATTGATAGTTTTGTCAGTAAAATTGACAAAGGGGGAGATTGTTAGAGCACTTCTCGGTCGAACTCGCATGCGTTGCTATCTCAAGCATGTTTGTCAATGTTAGTGGTCAAAACTATAAGTCTTGATTTCTAGTCTACTTATAGCTAAGTCTCGGACTAGGATAGAAAGTGTAGTTGATCTTAAGACTCCATGGCGATCATCATACAGAGACGAAGAACTACTCAAGGAACTGGTGGAACTTCATCGACTAAAAGGTATGTGGAGACTTGAACTTATCTATCACTCAAAAGTCTATCTACTCTATCTCCTATCTTGATACAAAAGTCGTTTTGTTATATAGACTTTGATTATACACATTTGCTATTTCGAGTCGAGTTTATCTCGCTTATCTATTTCTCGAAATATGTATGGGTAAGCTTTCGCTTTGGACAAGTTCATCTTTACTAGTGACGAAAGTCATATTAAGTTTCAATTACTTGAAAATTGCTTTGACGAAAAATAGTGTGTGAACAACAACTATATAACGTCCTTCAAGAATGTTTCAATGATTGAAATGAGAGTTTAGATTATATAACCATGGTTGGATATAAGCATTGTGTGGAAACTCGTAACATTGTGTGATAACCATGATTGAAATGCGTACTTTGCTGCTCAGGAAAACCGGAACTAGAGTCCGCGTACTGTCGGAAGTTCTTATCTTGAGAATTTCTGCTGGAGTTTGTGAACTGAAAACAAACTTATTCCGGGTACTTAAGTCCGCGTACCAGTCCGCGTACTTAAGTTGGTTATTTTCTAAAAAACGGTTATTAGTGAACTTAAACTTATATAAATTAAGGAATGCAAGTTTTCAAACCGTGGCTATGAAGTTCATGAATCGATTCGAGTGAATCAAATCGTTTTTGTTTCGATTGTGGCTTGTATACTTCTATAAGATCTAAGAAATTGAACAACTCTCTAACTAGTTTATTTGAGTCATTTGAACAGTTATGGTAAAGAAAAATATGGTTGATATGAAAGTGCTCATATGGCTAACCATTTGGTTAACTACTGTTGAACCAACTAGATATACATGTTTGGGTACGGTTACACAAACCTAAATAAACGTGCATTTCATATGTGTGTAACAAGCTAAGTTTCGATCTAACGGTTTAAATATATTAGCTTGACTCTTATCATGTTTTCATCTAACGTTGAATATTGAATGCTTTGTTACTAAGCTAACATTTAATGCAAACCCTGATTTGAAATACTATATAAGGGAAAACTCTAGCAACTTGGAAACCTAATCACCCCACCTCTGGTGTGATACTAGTTGTATTAGATAGATTCGATTCTCCTTTAACCTTAGGTTTCTACCGAGACCCTGTAGGTTAACGACTTGAAGACTTCATTGAGATTGTGAAGCCAGACCGATACTACTTTTCTTGTAGTTGTGTGATCTTATCTTGCTGTTTCTATCGTACAAAGTACAATAGTAAGATTGGCTTAAGATTTATTTCTCCGATAGGCAAGATATAAAAGAAGTCACAAACATCTTCGTCTCATCGTTTGTGATTCCGCAATATATTCTTTCGCTAGTCGAATAAGATTATTATGAGGAGATTGATAATACTGAGATGTTCTTCGGGAATATAAGTCTGGTTTATCAATTGGTTCATGTTCACCTTGATTTATCAAAAGACGGAACAAAAACTCGTAGGTATTTCTGTGGGAGACAGATTCATCTATTACCGTAGACTTTTCTGTGTGATACAGATTTGTTTATTAAAGTCTTTGACTTTGGGTCATAGCAACTCTTAGTTGTGGGTGAGATCAGCTAAGGGAATCAAGTGCGTCGTATCCTGCTGGGATCAGAGGCGTAAGGAGCGCAACTGTACCTTGAATCAATGTGAGGTTGATTGGGGTTCAACTACAGTCCAGAGCGAAGTTAGTTTGTAGTAGGCTAGTGTCTGTAGCGGCTTAATACAATGTGTGTTCAATCTGGACTAGGTCCCGAGGTTTTTCTGCATTTGCGGTTTCCTCGTTAACAAAATTTCTGGTGTCTGTGTTATTTCTTTTCTGCATTATATTTGTTTATATAATTGAAATATCACAGGTTGTGCGTTAAATCAATCAATTGGGAAATCCAACCTTTGGTTGTTGATTGAAATTGATTGATAATTGAATTGGTCTTTGGTACCATTCAAGTGATTTCTCTTGTATTCAATTAGACTCGCATATTTCTATTTGCTTGAGTAAGTATTGAATCGAGAAAGAGAGATATAACTCTTTGATATACTTTTATTAAGATTGAGTCTGACTGTCTAGTTGATTCTCTTAAAAGTATATTGGAGTTAGTCCATACAGATTGCTAAGCGAAATATTGGGTGTGGTTGTTAGACCCCTGCTTTTTCAGTTGATTTGGACGATTTGAAACAGAACAGTGAGCCCTAATAAGAGCCTCATCTTCCTCCGGAGAGAACCTAACCATGTTTGAACCAAAAATAAAGTAGGAAAGATGTTTGAACCCCCCCCCCCCCCCCCCACCACCACCACCACCACACACACACACACAAAACAAGGAGATTAGTTGTAGAAGTGTTCCAATTTTATGCCTATTTATAGCCAAGCATCCATATTTTAAAATTAATTTAAAACTAAGTTTTGTATTTCACTGCACATGATTTTGTCTAAAGCAAAAGCATCGATAGACTATCCAATGTCATTGAAGTGATTTGAAGTATGACTACTATTAGTGGACAACTCAATGGCATGATACTGAAAACTCACTGTCATCGGTCATTGATGTTTATTGAAAAGTACATATGCCAGAGACTCCTGTTACACCCTGTACTTTGTCAATCCTGTGTTGAGTGTCTTTTCTTTATGTTGTGAGGCCAAATTTAATCGGTCGTGTATAGGTTTAGTCGATAAATAAGATCGTTTTATTCAAATACCTTTATGACATGGTATAATACATCATAATTATATAAAAGTAAACCTAACTCAGTGTCACAGGCAACGCGACTGCACTTAGCTGGTGCAACAAGCCTTTAAACCGATCAGTGTCCTTAACGGCCAAGTGTAGTCTCGGGAGGGTTCGCCAGAGATGTACCCACAAAAACTATTCTGCATTTGTAGAACGGCTAATCTTCATCACCATTTTGAGGCGGATTCTGTGGTGGTTGTACCACGCTTAATTCCGGAAATGTATTTTTCAAGATGACGTAGCATTCGTAATACTTGAACTCCCTCCTTGTATTTATAGCGCACATAGTAGTCGCAAGAGTTTCCTATAATCAAAAAATATTTAGGTAAGTAAAGAAAGGAAAACGGTTATGAAGTGGATAGATGCACAAGATACACTTACAAGTCTTTCAACGGTCAATAAAGGAGATCTATTATGTTGCTCATAAATATTTTTTTGGATGCGTAAGTATTGGCTCACTCCTTTTTTTATTACACCAACCCTACTCTTTATATTTGCTTATGTTCTTCGATGAACGTTTATAAATACATCTCTATAGTTATGGAAAACATGTCTCCAAACTCTAGTTGTCGGCACCAAATGACGACGAACCTCCGGGAGAGTAGCAACATCTACCTAAGCATTTATTATAGCAATATCTTCTTCTGTGGTATACAAAGGCATTATGGATTCTTTTGAAATACTTAAAGAAACGCTAATACAAGAGATGCAATTTGTAGGAGAAGAAAATATATTGTTAGGTGTGTGTTGATTGGCGTATGGACAACTGAATTTATAGGGTTTGAATGCACTGTTAAATGATCGTCTTATCATTCAATTGATTGAATGGCCTAGCAGAGATAAAGTCACTTGTAAGTCACTGAATATTTTTTAATTTAAATGTTAACAAAAAAAAGTAATGGAATGGTCTTGTCTTCTCGAATTCGTCAAGACTGATGGAATAACAATACAATAAGTGTAGTACAAATAATAAAACACAACACATTATATAATTTTATTAAACCGTGGATCAATTTTCAAGTCATCGCTGTTATATTTAGCATAAGTACCAAGCCTTTAAACCTTTAGGTAACCCTAAAGGACAAGTACTATCTCGTGAGGGTTTACAAAAAGGTGTGCCCACAAAACCTATAGCTAACCAGTCTATAGAAATTATTCATGCATCACCAGAAGTTCTCTTAATCTCTCTGAGAACTTGGTCTTTAGAAATATAAAAACTTCCCGATGGAAAATTCAATGCCTTTAACTTGTCGGTACTTCAAATCGGCCAGTCTTTCCTGTAAAAAATAACTAAACATTAATATCATTGTTTTTCTATTACAATGAAACATTAATAAATTTTTATATTTACCTAATTTGAGTTGTTATGGATTGATCGCGGCAAACTACGACAGCTTCGGATTGGTAGGCATAATATAATTGCATTTCCTCATGAATTACTCCATATCTCTCCTTTATGTTTTTAATGGTTATTTGGCGGGAATTTCCAAACTCTAGCTTGTAATTCTCCCACACCAACCCCTAAAAGGTTTTAGTAGGTAAGAAACCAAACACAACTTCACGTCGGGAGCTGATTTTCACCCAAAATTTCATGATCACCAAATCTTCAGATGAATCAAACGCAACCATTTTCAAAATAGTTTTTCAAGGGAGGGATATTTCGAACGAAGGAAGAACAAAAAATCAGTTTTTGGGTGTGAATTATTTAGAGGCTACCTAGTCTTTTAAAGGATTCTACGTAGTGAAAAGGTCGCTACGGATAAGAATGAGCCATTCTTTTTTAAAGAAAAATAAAGTAAATGTTAGTGATACAGACAAACTATGTCAGAAGTCATTTTGATGGATACTACAGATTTGAAAAGAAATGTCACTGCACATGAAAATTACAAACCTATTTTAACAAAGAAATATAAAAGTTTCATAAATATTAAAACAACCAAGCCGTACAATTATCTTCCCGGGAAGAAATCAAACGACTGTTGTTGTTGGTTAACATCTTGGGTTTCAACAACAAACTCCATATATGTATTTAAATCCATGCTAAAGTTCAAGTAAGGGTTTTATTCTTGACTCAAACAAGGGATTGGGTACTGAGGACTACTATCGGCGTCCCTCACAACTGGGTGATACCATGTACTTTGATCATCCAAACTAGAAGTATATTGACGCTTACGGCTACACTCACCAGATCCACCTAAGCCCAACATACGAAATTTCCCGTGCAGAGAAGCTTCTTATTGGGATTGGTCAGTGCTAAAAGCACTAGGAGATGTAACGCGAGTATTGGAAGGGCCATACGTAAACTGGTCGTACAATAGGTTCTCTGGTGCCTCATTCTTTTCACAACCTAGCAGTGCTAACCATTTCCACTACTCCTGTAACATTATTGATTGGTAAATAAAAAAAAACAATAATAAATTAAATTCATACTAATAAATTTACAAAATAAAGTTGTATTCACTAACCTCGGTGCCGTGGATGTTACTCCAATCACGTCGATGAGTGATATTTGGAAGATGATGTATTTCACGTATTCCATCCGAGTTGACATACGGAAATGACCACTCTATCCTAGGAAGTGTTGACGGCGTCTCCGGTTGGGTAAATGACAAATATTTCTGGAAACTGACTTGGAGCAGGTATATTAGGAACAAAACGAGAGCTTCCAATGTTACCAATACTAAACTCTTCGTGGTTGTGAAGATGACTCAAATCTGGCAACAAAGGTCCCATACTGATATGTGGCCACCAAGCAGCATATTCGGTATCATTTGCTATCAAGTAATGAATCCTTTCAACCATATCCTTTGTTTTAGTGTTTGCAAAATCAGGAGGCGGACAAGGAATTGTAATCAAACCTAACACATGCCTTAAACATTTCTCCTCGAGATAAAGGACCTCATCTTTATTATCGACTACTCCCCTGAAATATATTCTCTTTTGACTAACCTCTCTTGCTAAAACTACCTCCTCATCTTCATAGTGTATATTGTTTACCCATGGTTGCCAAATAATTGCTTTAGGTGACACTCTCAAATCCATTTGCCTTTTAGCGTTATTCACGGAATGTTTCCCGGCGTCGGTTTGTTGCACACCCTCTTTATGGGTTGATTGAAACATATTAATCGCATGGTATATTTCTTCCGGTACAAATGATCCCATTTTCAGTGATGGTTGAGAATTACGAAAGTAAACATAGTACCAATACTTTAATATCATCCACATTGCTACCATGTTATTATCAACACAACTACAAACCTTGTCCAACTTGTTTAACAATCTACCTTAAATAAATGAACCCCAATCATACCTACCAAGGTTTTGTAAGCTTTCAGAATCTCCCAAAACAACCAACCATGCTTTTGAAACGTTAGACAAAGTCGTTCCGGTGAATACTTGACCAATAACCCAAAGAAGATAAATCCTACTAAATTCCTCCCAGTTCTCAGTGTTGTCTAAATTTTTCCTACTGTTTATAAAAGATGAAAGGTGAGAAAAAATGTTAGAGCATTGCTCGGTCGAACTCACATGTGTTGCTATCTCAAGCATGTTTGTCAATGTTAGTGATCAAAACTATATGTCTTGATTTCTAGTCTATTATAGCTAAGTCTCGGACTAGGATAGAAAGTGTAGTTGAGCTTAAGTACTTCATGGCGATTCATCATACAAGTAGAAGAACTACTCAAGGAACCGGTGGAACTTCTCGACAAAAAGGCATGTGAAGACTTGAAGTTATCTGTCACTCAAAAATCTATCTACTCTATCTCCTACTATTTGAGACAAGAAGTCGTATGCTATATATATAGACTTGGATTATATACATTTGGTGTTTCGAGCCGAGTATATCTCGCCTATTTATATCTCGAAATATGGGTTGGTAAGATTTTCGCTTCGATCAAGTTTATCTTTACCATGTGACGAAAGTCATGATATGTTTCAATCATCTTGAAAATTACTTTGACGATAAATGGTGTAACAACTATATAACGTCCTCTAAGAATGTTTCAATGATTGAAATGAGAGTTTAGATTACATAACCAATGATGGACATAAGCATTGTTGTGGAAACACACTTATGTATAAGTCCTATTCCTTGAACCAAAGTTTGCGAACTTTGTTGATCAAGAGAACCGGAAGAATGGCGTGAGCCAAGTCCGCGAACTGCCGAAATTCTCAAACCCGAGAATTTCTGCTGGAGTTGACAAACTACTTGCATGAAGCTAAGTCCGCGAACCGGCGAAGTTCTCAAACCCGAGAATTTCTGCTGGAGTTTGTAAATTCTGCCCGTTAAATTAAGTTCGCGAACCTAGTCTGCGAACTTGAGAAGGTTATATATTTGAAGATGATTTCTGAACTTAAACTTAAAAAGACTAAGGAATGAAGTTTGCAAACCGTGGCTATAAAATTTCATGAACCGATTCGAGTGAATCAAATCATCTTTGCTTCAATTGTGTCTTGTGTACTACATAATATTTCCTTGCAATTGAACAACTCTCTAACTAGTTCGTTTGAAGTCATTTGAAGTCATTATGGTGAAGAAGAACATGGTTGATATGAAATGCGCATATGGCTAACCTTTGGTTAACTATTGTTAAACCAACAAGTGCATATGTTTGGGTACAGTTAACAAACCTAGAAGCGTGCATTGTCAAGTGTGTATAACAACCTAAGTTTTCGATCTAAAAGTTGAGAAATATTAGCTTGAATCTAAATCAGGTTTTCATATAACGGCAGATATTGATCGCTTTGTTACCAAGGTAACCTAATTACAAACCCTGATTTGAAAGACTATATAAATGAGACATCTAGTATTGTGCAAATCTAATCCCCACACCTTACGTGTGATACTAGTTTGCGTGCTAGAGTCATTTCTCCTTTAACCTTTGGTTTTCTTCTTCTAAAACCAGGTTAACGACTTAAAGACTTCATTGGGATTGTGAAGCCAGACCGATACTACTTTTATCGCAGTTGTGTGATCTGATCTTGCATTTTCTATCGTACGACTACAATCAGATTGATTGGCTTGAGATTGATATCTCCGATAAGCAAGATATAAAAAGTAATCACAAACATCTTCGTCTCATTGTTTGTGATTCCCCAACATCTTGTTTCACTACCATACAATTAAGATTGTTGTGAGGTGATTAATAACTCTAGGTTGTTCTTGGTAAATATAAGACCGGATTATCAATTGGTTCCTGTTCACCTTGATTATTATCAAAATACGGAACAAAACCTTTAGGGTTTATCTGTGGGAGACAGATTGATCCTTTGATAAACTTGTCTGTGGGAGACAGATTTATTTATTGTCAAAGCCTGCGATTTTGGGTCGTAGCAACTCTTAGTTGTGGGTGACATCATCTAAGGGAATCAAGTGCGCAGTATCCTGCTGGGATCAGAGGCGTAGGGAGTACAACTGTACCTTGTATCAGTGGGAGACTGATTGGGGTTCAACTACAGTCTAGTCCGAAGTTAGCTTGGAGTAGGCTAGTGTCTGTAGCGGCTTAATACAATGTGTGTTCAATCTGGACTAGGTCCCGGGGTTTTCTGCATTTGCGGTTTCCTCGTTAACAAAATTTCTGTTGTCTGTGTTATTTCTATTTCCGCATTATATTTGTTTATATAATCGAAATAATACAGGTTGTGCGTTTGAATCAATCAATTGGAAATCCGACCTTCGGTTGTTGATTGATATTGATTGATCCTTGGATATTGGTCTTTGGTACCATCCAAGTTATTCCTTGTATTTGATTAGAACTCGCAATCCTTGCTTGAGTAAATCAAATTAAGAAGATAGATATAAACTTGTTGATATACTTTTAATTGATTGAGTCTTGTTGATTCTCTTAAAAGTATATTCGAGTTTGTCCATACAGATTGCTAAGCGAAATATTGGGTGGTGTTGTTAGACCCCCGCTTTTTCAATTGGTATCAGATCAGGCAAATACGTTCAAGACCTTACAAGTTTGTGTTTGTAGCGATCTGACTTTACTGACAGAGGTGCTATCTCTATTAATATACCACCAGTCTTCGATGGCTCTAATTACTTATGGTGGAAAATTGCTATACGATCTTTTCTTCAAGCACGTGATTTTCAATCATGGGTATATGTTGTTAATGTCTATGATGCTCCCGTTGTGGAAGTTGGAGATGTAAACGTTCCCAAGAATATTGGTGAATATAATCCTGCCGAGATACTTGCTGCAAAGCAAAATTTCGACGGTTTGAATGCCATCATACATGCCATTACCCAAAATCTTCAGCACCATGTGTCAAACTGCACTAGGTCTAAAGATTCTTGGGATATCTTATAAACTGTATTTGAAGGTAACTCCAGTGAAAAGGAAGCTAGGCTTCAAAACCTTAATTCCGATTGGGAGAACCTTCGTATGGAAGATGAAGATACATTTGATGAGTTTAATCACAGAGTGTCTGAAATTTTTAATGCATCTTTTGCATTGGGCAAGACTATTCCTGAAAAGGACATTGTGATGAAAATTCTCAGATCGCTGCCATCTAGATACGAGTCTAAGAAGCATGACATCGTTGAGGGAAATAACCTTGGTAATCTTTCCAGAAATACATTTGTTGGAAAGCTAAAGATTTTTGATCATGAGCATACATCCAAAATCGGAAAGGATGTTGCCTTTAAAGCACAGAAGAACACTAAATTACTTGATAAAAGTAAAAGTGTTTATGTCTCTGGGGATGATTAGTCTGAGGGTGATTTTTCGGATGGAGATCTTGAAAAATCAGTCTCCTTGATCACAAGACAGTTTAGGGATCTTGTACTGAAGAGAAGTAAACGGTTTTCAAGAGACAAACCTAGGTCATCAGATAAACCTCACAATCGCGTTCCTCCTAAAAACAAGGATGCTGACGAGGCTGATGACGATGATATGCCACAGTGTTTTAAGTGTAAAGGTTTTGGTCATTTTGCAAACGAGTGCCCAAATCATAGAAAATACACTGGGAACAAAGGTCTTGCTGTAACACTTGATGAGATGTCTGAGATCTATGATTCTGAGTGAAGACAGGAAATCAAGTGTCAGTCTTCTATGTGAAAACATTGATTTTGATAATTGTAGCAATACATATATAAACCTTGATGGTTTCGGTGAAGAGGAGAATCCAATCAAGCTAGAAGAATCAATTGATCCATCCTTTGGAAACTCTGGTTGTAATGTTTCAGGATCTACTATGTGTATAGCTGCGTTCACACCACAGATTCCTGAATACTATCCAAGTTTGACGTGCTCGTTTTGTTCTCAGAAGGGTCATGACTATCAAGATGTTACAAGTATAAACATCAAGTGAGGCACGCCAACAAACTTCAACAAAGAGCAAATCGATTGGCAAGGAAGCTTAAACTTGCTCATAAGACTGCTGAGGTATGTAGGATTTTATCTTCGTCTAAGAAGTTGGGCTCCAAAGACAAAATAAGACCATTAGAGAAGAAGGTATGGTCAAATCGCTTTGATAGACAGAAGTCAGAGGATTCCTCTCAAGAGGAAAATGGTGGACAAATTGTTGTTCACCACAACACAAATTAATTGTGTTGTTTGGTAAATCTTGTCTCATGTGCCTGATCAAAAGAGATAAGATTGTGTACCGCTCAGGCTTTAGGAAAACTTTTTTTTTATTAGGTTTGTTTTTTCTGTCTATCAAATAAAGTAAAGGGTTATAATCGACAATTCTACTCTTTATAGGGTTTAGAGTTGGGCGCCCACAAACCTGTTTAAAGGTTGTGAACCCTACATTCCTTTTTTCTCTATGATATTTTTTATATCTTAAGACTGCTTGATGAGATTGTGAATTCCACTCATAAAAACCAGTTGTTTATAACTGTTCTCTAAGCATCATGTCTTTGGATGGAAAAGATGTCAATATGATTGTTAAGCCATCAATCAAGGAAAAAGAGAAATCTCCGGTAACTCCTTCCTTGAAAAGAAAGAGAAGGAATACAAGAAAGTCAAGGGCCGTCCCTTCTAACTCTCAGAAGTTTTCCGATGTTCTTGATGAGTTGAAGGAAGTAAGAAAGGAGATTAGTGAAATAAAAGGCTTGTGTTTTAAGATCTTTGGAAATTCAGAAGGCCCTGGTTCGACATCATCAGCCAAGACGGTTTGTTGGTATTGCCTCCTTCCTCCACGAACCGTATATTCCAATGGCTGTTGACGACAAGGAGTTCGGGAATGATAAGGAATTTCTCAAAGATATTGTTGCCTAGTATGTCTTCTTTTTGGTTTAGTTGGAAGAATAACTAGTGCTTTGAATAGCAATGATTGTGACTACACGTAGCTATTATTTTTTCATCTTCTTGTTCTTTTTTAGGTTTATTGTTATTGAATTCTAAAAAATATTGGAGGATGATGTTTTTGCAGTATTAATCTTTATGATTTGATATATTGCAATTTGTTATGGGATATTGGTGTTTACGTCCGTGAACTTTGTTCGTCCCGTACTTTGTCAAAAGTAAAGTCGTCCGTGTTCGGTATTCACGTACTGGTAAAAGAATGAATGGACTTTTGACAAATACAAAAGTTAAGCCTACATTGTCAAATATTTTGATGGAATATAGGTTAAAATCTTTTGTTTTCAAGGATTATGTCTAATAATTGTCGTTATGCAAATAGTAATTGAAGATAGAATGAATCCCTGTGTATTCCGCAGTATTGATCATCCCTGATCCGTATTGTTATGTATTATTGTGAGGCTACGTAATGTATCTTATGTTGAGCACTATACAACCAAGTTGATTTTTTAGCTTAGTTGGTGTTCCGTGAGATATGTTATGTCGAGCATATTGAACTAAATTAATCATCTTGTTTGGTTATTTAGTCATTGCTATGTAAGTATTCTTATGTCGAGCAAAACAAATGATAATTAAATTGATCACTTTTGTAATTAGTTTGGTTGTGTATTCCAATTAGATTAATTATGGTTTCTCTTGTAATTAATCTAGTTGAGTATTTTTGTGTCTCCATAGGTTCTCTTATGTTGAGCACAATCAATTGAATTGATCACTTTTTGTGTTGAATTTGATTGCGTATTCCGATTAAATTAGTCACGGGTTTACTTGTGATTAATTTGAATGAGTTTTTGGATATAGAAAATCATACTTATGGTTTTTGGTGTCTAATAAAAATCCTCCTTTTCTTTTGAAATTAAGGTCGCTCTTGTTGTTCTTTCGGGAATGACATCAAATGAGGGAGAGTTCTTTTGAGCTTGTGCTTAATAGCTTGAGGTGTGTGCGGCTGTGGAATTTTAGAGGGGTTATCTTGTATCTTTAAACGCCTTGATGATTGCATTTAGCTTCGGCTTTATGATTGCATCTAAATTAGTTGGTATATATTTTTTCTTTTAGTCATGAAATGTCTCTTTCGGAAATTCATTATGATCCCGTTCTTGTACCTTTGCCAATTTTATTGACAAAAAGGGGGAGAATTAATATGTAGTTCACACTAAAAATACATATGGAATTCGGATCATTGTGTAAGGGGGGGTGGTTTCCATGTGAGATGGAGTATTGACTAAGGGGGAGTGATACACATCACCATAGTATTATTGTTAAAGTTGTGATACAATTGGACTTTGACATTGTGTAATAATACTATGACACTGTATAACAATGATCGAGACAGATGCTTTCTCATTGTTATAGCTACGGATCTTCAACAACGGTGATGCTAAACGTACAACCTTTGGGATCATTGGAGTACTTGGAAGTGACGAAGAGTTCGAGGAATGTTGAAGATTATACATGTGGAATAGGAGATTCTATAGTTTCTTTATCTTTTTTGTATTCCATATGTATTGATAGTTCTATCAGTAAAATTGACAAAGGGGGAGATTGTTAGAGCATTGCTCGGTCGAACTCGCATGCGTTTCTATCTCAAGCATGTTTGTCAATGTTAGTGGTCAAAACTATAAGTCTTGATTTCTAGTTTATTATAGCTAAGTCTCGGACTAGGATAGAAAGTGTAGTTGAGCTCAAGGACTTCATGGAGACTCATCATACAAGTAGAAGAACTACTCAAGGAACCGGTGGAACTTCTCAACAAAAAGGTATGTGAAGACTTGAACTTATTTGTCACTCAAAAGTCTATCTACTCTATCTCCTACTCTTTGGGACAAGAAGTTGTAAGCTATATATATAGACTTGGATTATACACATTTGGTATTTCGAGCCGAGTATATCTCGCCTATCTATATCTCGAAATATGTGTTGGTAAGATTTTCGCTTCGATCAAGTTTATCTTTACCATGTGACAAAAGTCATGATATGTTTCAATCATCTTGAAAATTGCTTTGACGAGAAATGGTGTAAGAACTATATAACGTCCTCTAAGAATGTTTTAATGATTGGAATGAGAGTTTAGATTACATAACCAATGGTGGACATAATCATCGTTGTGGAAACACACTTATATATAAGTCATATTCCTTGAACCAAAGTTTGCGAACTTTGTTGATCAAGAGAACCGGAAGAATGGCATGAGCCAAGTCCGCGAACTGCCGAAGTTCTCAAACCCGAGAATTTCTGCTGGAGTTGACAAACTACTTGCGTGAAGCTAAGTCCGCGAACTCAATCCGCGAACCGGCGAAGTTCTCAAACCCGAGAATTTCTGCTGGAGTTTGTAAACTCTGCCCGGTAACTTAAGTCCGCGAACCTAGTTTGCGAACTTGAGAAGGTTATATATCTGAAGATGATTTCTGAAATTAAACTTAAAAAGACTAAGGAATGCGGTTTGCAAACCGTGGCTATAAAAGTTCATGAACCGATTCGAGTGAATCAAATCATCTTTGCTTCAATTGTGTCTTGTGTAGTACATAAGATTTCCTTGCAATTGAACAACTCTCTAACTAGTTCATTTGAAGTCATTTGAACTTGTTATGGTAAAGAAGAACATGGTTGACATGAAATGCTCATTTGGCTAACCTTTGGTTAACTAGTGTTAAACCAACAAGTGCATACGTTTGGGTATGGTTAACAAACCTAGAAGCGTGCATTGTCAAGTGTGTATAACAAGCTAAGTTTTCGATCTAACGGTTGAGAAATATTAGCTTGAATCTAAATCAGGTTTTCATCTAATGGTGGATATTGATTGCTTTGTTACCAAGGTAACCTAATTTCAAATCCTAGTTTGAAAGACTATATAAAGGGACATCTAGTATTGTGCAAATCTAATCCCCACACCTTACGTGTGATACTAGTTTGCGTGCTAGAGTCGTTTCTCCTTTAACCTTTGGTTTTCTTCTCCTAAAACCAGGTTAACGACTTAAAGACTTCATTGGGATTGTGAAGCCAGACCGATACTACTTTTATCGTAGTTATGTGATCTGATCTTGCATTTTCTATCGTACGAGTAAAATCAGATTGATTGGCTTGATATTGATATCTCCGATAGGCAAGATATAAAAAGCAATCACAAACATCTTCGTCTCATTGTTTGTGATTTCGCAACATCTTGTTTCGTTACCATACGATTAAGATTGTTGTGAGGTGATTGATAACTCTAGGCTGTTCTTCGGGAATATAAGACCGAATTATCAATTGGTTACTGTTCACCTTGATTATTATCAAAAGACGGAACAAAACCGTTAGGGTTTATCTGTGGGAGACAGATTGATCCTTTGATAGACTTGTCTGTGGGAGACATATTTGTTTGTTGTCAAAGCCTGCGATTTTGGGTCGTAGAAACTCTTAGTTGTGGGTGAGATCATTAGGGAATTAAGTGAGCAGTATCCTGCTAGGATCAGAGGCTTAGGGATTACAACTGTAGCTTGGATCAGTGGGAGACTGATTGGGTTTCAACTACAGTCCAGTCCGAAGTTATCTTCGACTAGGCTAGTGTCTGTAGCGGCTTAATACAGTGTGTGTTCAATCTGGACTAGGTCACGGGTTTTTCTGCATTTGCGGTTTCCTCGTTAACAAAATTTCTGGTGTCCGTGTTATTTCTATTTCCGCATTATATTTGTTTATATAATTGAAATAATACAGGTTGTGCGTTTGAATCAATCAATTGGAAATCCGACCTTCGGTTGTTGATTGATATTGATTGATCCTTGGATATTGGTCTTTGGTACCATCCAAGTTATTCCTTGTATTTGATTATAACTCGCAATCCTTGCTTGAGTAAATCAAATCAAGAAGAGAGATATAAACTCGTTGATATACTTTTAATTGATTGAGTCTTGTTGATTCTCTTAAAAGTATATTCGAGTTTGTCCATACAGATTGTTAAGCGAAATATTGAGTGTTGTTGTTAGACCCCGCTTGTTCAAAAACATACAACTGTGGATTTACTATCCAAGGTTTTTTTAGAAGTACTTGCTTCTCCAGGGGGCGTTGGGCATCATCTTCAGAATTTGCTGATGGACTATTTAGGTTGGCGATCACACCGCTAAAGTATAAATCATCTAAACTTTCAAAATATTGTCTGGATAACCTCCTAAAGAAAGTGATAGGCTCATCTTTACATATAGGAATTCCAGTTAACATTACAAAGTTTAAGGTGTCAATCTTATTTCAAATCCTGGGAAATGTAAAGTCTTGGTTGTACGCCATTATCAAGTTACTAGAGCATTTGTGAGTCGCACATCTGAATTCTTAAAATTAAATGAAAATATCTTGGAAAAGCCACAATTATCTTGTACCTAAAGTGTGTGTGGATTATTCTTTACAACGATATCATAATAATCCTTAATTTTCCCCTGACTGGTCCTCATTTTCATCTTCGGTGTGTCTTTACCCGATATATGGCTATCTCTACATTTTTCGGACAATTTTTGGTCCGTCGGGTACTCCATATCATTATCTAAATGTACCAAACAAACAAATATTAACGTATGAATACAATTGTTTGAAAAACACCAAACAAATATGAAATTCTTGGAGGAAAAACTTAATTTGATACTCAAAACCATATCTTACTAACAAATTAGAATTCCCACATTTCTATGAATTGTGTATTATCAAAATTAGAAGACATGCAACATCATTTAAGATTATTTAAAGTCAAATATCACTATAAATCAACCATGTTCATCAATAACTAACCAATCAACCATGTTCATCAATAACTAACCAAAATTAATGATGTAAAAATAAATTTTTAACAAACACAAAGCACTAACTAGTAGTTGTAGCATTCAATTTGTGTTAATAACCTATCATTTTTACAAAATTAATTTCAACTGAAAAGAAAAATGGAAACTAGGGTTTAAGGTTACAATGGTTTACCTTTAAAGATTGAGTTGATAAAACACCTTCAAATCAACTGCAACTTCAAATTCACCATTTTTTCCACAAACCCAGACAAAAAAACGGTAGAAAGCAATGGTTTTTAATTTTTACAGAAGGGAAGAAGAAGAACTGTGAAGGAAAAAAAAAGGAGGAAGAAATCTAACTTTGTCGAGTTCTCTGGAACTCTTGAGGTGAAATTATAGAAAAGGCAATGGTTAGCCGTTCAATTGGGTTGGACTGGTCAAGATAAGAAGAACGGATAATCAATATCTGTTTTCAGTAAAACGGGTGATGTATGATCGTTATTGGAAGAACGGTTTATTATTTACCATTTTTTTTGGCATATAACGGCTAACCATTAGTCGTCCCTGGATTTGTCCGGAAAAAATCGCAAGAGTTAGGCCCTTCCCAGACTGAGGTGTAAAGGCATTTGGGAAGAGGCTGAGCATCTCCACAAGACCCGATCTTATCGATGATGTCCCCATCTCATGAGTACCTTGGCATTCTCATACTTGGAAGTTGTGAAGAAGACAATGCCTACTAAAAACCACATATTTGGTCATGATTATGTTCTCTTGCAATGCAATAAAATAGAACATGCTCAATATTATTTATTAACGTGTTATATTAGTGAGCTTAATCTAAGCACTGGACCGCGTCAATTTAGTGTCGTCCTTTGTTATTGCTTAGGTATCCCACTTTTTGAAGCATGCAGTTTATGTTCAAGTTGCAACTGTGAAATGTATACCTATGATGATCATGCCCTTCACTATGCTAATGATGTAGGCCTAAATTTCATCATGATCTTATGCTTTGCAGGACGCTTGCTTTCGGGCATGTGTCTCTACGAGAATAAAAGTTGTTTTAGGCCTCTTAGACGATAACGGATTTGCGTTGTGACTAGCTGACATTCTTTTTTACAACTGGGAGTCTCCCAAGGACACTTGTTTCGATGTCACTAGTGTCTCACCTTTCACAGGAGGAGGTATATTATCTTTCATGCCGGGTTGTGCCATATCCAACGCAACCATACCCAGACTCAACAAATACTTTGACAAATGTATATTCACAGGTTTATGGGTTTGGTATTTTAGCTTTGTCCACCTTTGGTAAGCTCAAAGACGACATGATGAACTTCTTGAAAAGATTGAAGTATTACATTGTGTGTTATGACTACAATGTTAAAATTGACAATTTTTCTGTTTCACATGATATGACTTGTCATTCAAAAAGGTGTAGGAACGCAGCTTATTGCTAAGCTCCCAAATACCTCCTTGTAATACATTTATATTTGCCTTATTATTATTATTGGTCATAATAAAAAGGGGAGCCACCACAGGCATATTATTAATAATTGAAAATAGGTACAACATTTATCTTATTGTTATCATAATTAATTATTATTTAAATATTATTTTTTAGACTTATTATTATTATAAAAAAGTGCCTTAAGTATTCGTACAAATATTTAGTTGGTAGCCTAGCAACAAGCTGAGCACCAACAACTTCTTGAATAGCAACACACATTCTATAACAAATAAACTACTACACCACTAAAACCATCATTATTATCTAGACAATTCTTCAATCTTTTGAAAAATCACAAAGTATCTTCACTAAGCTCACCCAAAGTAGTGAAAGTGACGATGTTTCAACTCGCAAATAATATTTTCTACTTCTCTTTACACTAGCAAGTAATATAAGTAAAGCATATTCGTCCTAAGGTAGGTATTGAGCAAAAGTTGTTATAAAAGTATTCTTAGCAAAGATAACTTATTGTAGGAATTCTAAAAATCACAAAGTTGCATTTAAATATGAGATAAGATTGATTAAGGATTCATTCTTGACCACGGAATATAAACCAAATTTACATATATATATATGTCCTTCGCAATATATTTTTACTAACAAGCCTATAATAGTTAGTACGCTCAACTATTCCGTTAATATCTCCTAAGTTCAACGGATACAGAAGCGCTCGACTACCAGATTCTACTTGTCAAGTTTCCTATAAGTACGCTCTATAGGTGTGACTTAAACAAATGCTTTACGTTTTATGAGATAAGATTGTTTCTAGTGATAATATCAAAAGCATGAATTACCTACTAGTGTCAATTTCTACATACGGGTGCTTAAAAAAGTCCCATCATCAGTACCCAACAAATACGTATCTATAATCATATATGTACTAGAGCTTCACCCAGCTGAACTCTAGATATTTTATATATATATATATATATATAAATATGTATTAATTCCTGACTAGACATCAAAATTATAGATTCGTACTTTTACATCATATTCCGCAAGAGAATTGAGAATGCGTATCCTGCTAATGGCCATACTGGCCTTCAATATGCCTGCACGATTTTAGAGCTTCACCCAGCTGAACTCTCATTATTTTATGTACGACCATATGAATTGTCATGCATTGATCAGTCTACACTGATGCTGCAATTATAAATATTCAGAATAAGCTACTAAGCTATTATGAATTACCAATAGCATAATATTTGGAATATTACTTTGAGTCGCAGAATTTCCACGGTTGAATTCCTCGAATATGTTCCGTATGTTACAAACGAAGTGCTAGCGCCAACATGTCCGCGCTTCATATCCAGGACGTGGCCATTAACTCCCTAGCTAGCCAGGCCACGAATTCCTTATCTTTTAACATGGCCATGTTTTTGTCCACGACATTCCCTTCCCTAGATATCCAACTAACTAATCAGACCATGGCTTCCTTGTCTTCCTATCTAGCCAACTAGCTAATCAGGCCATGGCCTCCTTGTCTTCCTAGCTAGCCAACTAGCTAATCAAGATACAACCTCCTTGCCTTCCGGCTATGGACTCTCTGTTTCTTAGTTTGGCCTGGTCCACGACTACCTTGCCTCTTAGTCACGACCTCCCTGTCTACCGTCCTGGCTAACCATGGCCACTGCCTCCCTGTCTACCGGCCTGGCTAACCATGGCCACGACCTCCCTGGCCCCTGGCCTATCCATATGTCCACGACCATCTTGTTTCTTGGACTAGCCTAGCTGGCCATGAATACCTTGCTCTCGGCCTAGCCTAGTCACGACCTCCTTGCTAGCGGCCTAACCTAGCATCTAACTAGCCGTGGCCTCTTTATCTTTCGGCCTAGCTTGTCTCTCGACCTACTATTCCCGTGGCCACAACCACGAACCAACGTATCCAAAGCTTCATAAGAACCATGTACATGCCGACTCGGCTAGCTATCGACTAGGTCGCGCCTCGTGTCACGACTTAGGACTAGTCGTTAGCCTGGTATCCACATCTTGGTGTATTATTATGGTTAGATGGCATCTTATGGGAAACTCGTTAGTCACACATGCTCTTGGATCAAGTTGTCTCTTCAAGCTATGCCGACAAAGTCTCGCTAGCTTAGGCTATTACTCAGCCAAGTATCGTGACAATATAGACAAGACTAGAAATGAGTCCATGATTCTACTAATTTCGATAAGAAATCAAAACACGTTACATGGAGGAATTATTCATGGGTATTAGTATGGTGTTTTACAACGACGTGCGGCATGGCAACACCCCATGATAAGGAAGTTACAAGTAATGGAAACAGTTGAGAGCGGTTAAAGAAAGTGGCTAAGTAATGGAATGATGGTTTACGGTTTCCAGAAACTTCCCAAACATAATGGGCGTAACCATACCATTATCCTACTATCCCCATCTCTCCACAACCTCCACTACTTACGAGGAAACAGTGAGTGTTCCCTACAACTATTAATAGACTACCTTGTCTATTCAGAAGACTGAACAAGCTTATCATTCCCAAGCTCTTCTTCTTCATAGTTCAATAACCTCACACCCAATTCAATCACCACTGATTTACTCAACTTTCTTTGCTTTCCCTCCCTTAAGATCAACCTATTTTCTCTCTTTGTAACTGAAGCAAAACATGAACGACCAACTTCTTGGTTTAGGCTCGATTTGTATGATTTTGATTTTCGAACCTAAAGAAAGTACTTTGAAAGTACATTGTTTTACCTAGGAGCGATTTTTAGGTATTAACAGTAGCCTAAGTATCAGTTTGTGTTAGAGTGTTAGTTTTTTTAAGTTAGAGTTTGTAACGCGTTTTCCCCTGTAACTTTTCTTTCAGTTTTTTGTTTTTGTAACTTTGCTTTTTAAGTTCTCAATTGAAGACTCGACTCAAAAGATTCACCATGAATCAAGAAGAAAAACAAGGAGATGAACAAGTAATGTTCGGGCTTCACATCTCAGCAACTGGGTTTATGTTCATGGTTAGCACATCAGATCAATTGCATAGAAAACCACCACCAACAACAATGTTCCCCTGGACATTTTTATGTCCATCAAAAATACAACTTTTCTTGTGAAAAGCATTTGTTGAAGACCTACAGATCCTCGACAACGTACACCATATCCACCTTACCATTCCCAACAGCTACCCCCAGTGCAATTATGATCCAGAGACTTCTTATCACCGTCCACTTCTCTATGTTGAATATTTATGTACTGATCCAATTATTATCCACTTCTCCATGCTGAAGATTCCTGTATTGATCCAATTGTTATCCACTTCTCCATGCCGAAGATTCCTGTATTGATCCAATTGTTATCGATAAATATCAGGATATTTCATGTCCTAATGTAATGACTCTTTAGAAGGTTAATAAAATATCGTGTTTTAAAATAAAATAAAATAAATAAATAAGCAGTCTCCGGATGAGATTCTAATTTCTTTATCTAATTTTATTCAGAATAGAAATAAATAAATAAAATAAAACTACATATTTATTTTTTTTGCTTAATAATAATTTGTATTGATTTCAAAAATGGGTTACAAAATTTGTTCAAAAATAAAGCAAAACAGAAAAGGAGAGCTTACGGGCAAGCAATCCATTTTCATTTCAACTAAACCCATAATATGTAATATCAGGGTTTTCCATTTGAATCATAAAAGAAGGTCTACTTAGGAAGATTTTATTTTCACCTCTAGCTAATAGAGCACCCATTTTTGCAAGACCATCTGCAGAGAAATTGATTTCTCTGTAACTATGGATGAATTGGCAGCTTATCAGTACTTCCACTATTTTGTTCCACCTTGTCTGCACATACCAAGGGATTTTATCTGCTGAAAAAGAACTTATGACTGCTTGGGAATCTGTTCTGATGCATAACTTGAAGAACCCTTTGCTTATAGCCCATTCACAATCATTTATAACTGCAAAAACTTCTGCCATGAAATTTGTTGCAATCCCCATTCCACCTGCAACAACAATTAGGACAACACCATTTGAATTTCTTCCCACAAAACCATATCCAGCCTCTCTAGTATTGTTTCTAGAATCTCCATCACAATATAATAATATTTGATCACCTATGGGAAAAGTAAATAAGCATTCTTGAATCTTGATATGTTTCACTTTCCAGCATTTCATACCAAAGGTTTTTAAGATTTGAAGATCCTCCACTGTGTTCCACATATAGCCCTTAATTATGACTTTATATTCCTTAGTATGTTGCATTATTCTCTGCTTTAGTGCTACTGCATTTGGTTGTATATCATCAAACACTGCTTTATTTCTCATAAAACATAATTCTTTCATAGTAATGAAAGCGGCAGTTCTCCAGATTTCTTTAACAACCGGGCTTTTGGATTTTGATTGGTTAAATATTTCATCAATTGATAAAGGGTTGAAGAAATAAAACATACCCCCCAACCATTGCCAAATCCTCTCATTGAAATTACAATACCACAAGATATGTTATGTAGTTTTTTCAGATTGTTTACAAAATGGACATCTTGATGCAAGTTTGAACCCCTTCTTCTTCATGTTATCATCTGTGTTCCAAACTCCTCTGAGTATCTTCCACAAGTTACTTGAAATACTTGGATGAAATATGTTTCTCCATATCTTTTTTGTCCAATGTATTTCAGGAAATTTCTTTCTTATACAATTAACAACAGAAGTAACTGTAAAATCACCAATTTTTGACCATATCCATATTTTTCTGTCCTTTTTTCCATCCACCACTGGTAACTCATTTATATCAATCAAATATGATAATTCAGTAGGAATAACCCATTCATTATTTCTTAGTATATGTTGTACCTTAAGAGCAGGATTTTGTAACGTAAAAATATTTTCAGGGAATAGAGTTTTAAGAGGCTCACTTGTGATCCAGATATCCTCCCATACTGAGATGATTTCACCATTTCCAACAATACATCTTGAGTTTGTAAAAACATCATTCAACACCCATTTAATCCCAGGCCATATGGAAGACTTCTTATAGTATTTTATCCACAATATATTTTTATCTTGAAATTTAGCTTAATTTTTTTTTGACCATTCATCATCTCCATTCTGAATTTTCCAGGCCAATTTCATAAGAAGTGATTTATTAATGTCTTCAAGATTCCTTAAACCCAAACCTCCTTCTGAAAATGGTGCATTAACTTCTTCCCATTTGACTGTTAAAAGCTTTTTCTTTGAAGGATCTCCAGACCAAAGAAAGTTTCTAAGAGTTCCATCACATTCAAGTAACACTTTCCTAGGCCATTTGTATGCTGACATGGTATAAATTGGCATACTGCATAAAACATGCTTCACCATAATGAGGCTTTCTTGAAAGGATAACATCTTCCTCATCCAACCAAGCATCTTACTCTGTATTTGATCCACACATACCCAGACATGGTTTGATTTAATTCTTCCAGGTACCAGGTTAACACCAATATATTTATCTGGGAAATGTGACAATGGCATACCACATAAATTAGCTATTTGCATCTTTTTATTATCAGAAGTACCCCTACAAAGCATTTACTCTTCTCCAAGTTTACAATCTATCCAGATGATACTTGATAGTCTTTCAAAAGATTCAGAAGCTTTGCTATATTTCTTTTATCTCCATTACAAAACAAGAAAATGTTATCAGCAAAAAATATATGAGTTGGTTGAATATTATTCCTGTTCACCATTGGAATCAATTTTCTCTCTGCACCTAATGATAAAATTCTTCTACTTAAGATTTCCTGAGCAATCACAAAAAAATAGGTGATAAGGGATCACCTTGCTTCAAACCTCTGCCAATAGAAAAGAAACCTGCAGGACCACCATTCACCATCACAGATATTCTAGTAGATTGAAACAATATAGTGAGCCATTGGATGAACTGAGATGAGAAACCAAATATTAGCATAACTTGAAATAAGAATTCCCAACTAATAGAATCATATGCCTGTGTTATATCCAATTTCAAACCAACATTTCCACCTCTTCTATTTATCTCCAACTCATTGATTAATTCAGATGCTAACACAATTTGATGTTGTATATTTCTCCCTTTGATGAAAGCTCCTTGCTGAGGGAAGACTACCTTTTCCACCACTTCAACCATTCTGGCAGTAATTATCTTTGTTATTACCTTAAAGCAAAAATTACTTAATCCAATAGGCCTAAATTGATTAGCTTTCTTAGCACCATGAACTTTTGGGATTAAGGTAAGAAAATTTGTATTCATGCCTTTAGGAATAAACCCTCTACTCCAACAGTACTGAATTGCAGAGATGAAATCCTTGCCAATTATATGCCATGAAAACCATCTGGACCAGGTGCACTATCTGGATCCATCTCAAATACTGTTTTTTTAATTTCTTTATTGCTTGGAATAGAATTAAGCTTCATATTATTTCATCATTTATAACTTGAGGAATGTCTGCAAATATTTTCAGCAAATGTTACATCCTGTTTTTTGAATTTATTTTCAAAATGTTCCACTAAAATTCTGGAGATATCTTGTTGAGAAGATACTATACTACCATCTGAATCTTTCTAGTTCTGTGATTACATTTTGAGCTTGTCTTATCTTAATAAAAGTATGAAAAAGTTTGTATTGGAAGCACCTTCCTTCAGCCACTGAACTCTAGCTTTTTTTTGAGCAATTTCTTTACTTCTTTGTAATAAGATTTCATGTTTCCCTCTTGCAGTAACAAGTTTATTAAGTAAATCAATATCTCCTGGTTCTCTATCAGAAATTAGAGCAGCTTAACTACTTCTTTTTCTGCATTTTCCAACTGAATTTTGACATCACCAAAGATATTCCAATTCCAATCTTTTATAACTCCCTTCAAATACTTAAGTTTATTCAAAAAAATGAAAGCATGATTTCCAGTTACCTCCATCTCCCATGTTTCTTATATTAATTTCAAGAAGTCAGGGTGACTGAGCCATAACTTCAAAGCTCTAAAAGGAGCATTTGCAGGTTTTGGCATGACTGCATTTGCTCCTAAAAGAACACTATGATCTGAAGTCCCTCTTGCACCCACTTTATAATTCCAACCAGGATACTTGTCAAGCCATTTAGTATTAAAAACTGCTCTATCCAGATTACAGACAATTCTCTTGGAACCTGCTCTATTATTACACCAAGAAAATTCTATACCAGATTTAGGAGTTTGCATTAACTCACAAGCATGGAGACAGTTATTAAATTCATTCATAGAAATTGTTAAAGGACTTCTTCCCCCTTTTTTCTCCTCAGCATAATAATTGTATTGAAATCCCCAATGACTAACCAAGGTTTACCAAAAGAACTTGAGTATTCCAATTCCTCCCAAAGCCCTCTTCTTTCAATAGTTAGACAAGCAGCATGAATACCAGTTACCAGTGAACCTCCAATATCAACAGTTATAGCTTGAGAAGAAATGGATACAACTGAAGGTGTTGTAATACTTGAACTCCAAAACATCCAAATGTTACTTTTCTTATTTGAAGTTGAATTATGAATTAATTTATAGTGCATATTAGGTAAATTCAATCTTTTGCAAAAATCTGAAGATACTCTTACTTTTGGCTCAACAATGAAAACTAAAGAAGGACAAAAAGAATGGACCAAACTTCTCAACTTATCTTTGGCTTTAGGTCTCCTCAAGTTTCTGATATTCCAATATACTATTCTCATTTAGATGAGTGTTTTTGAGAAAAACTACTTCTCATGGTACCAAATTTACTGCCAACATTTTTCAAGTTTGCAGCCTGCTTCCTTGTAGTGACTTTACCCACAATTTGCTTCTGTTTTTCAGGAATCTGATCGACTGACTTTGTAACAGTTGTAAAATTAGTAGGTATCACTTTAACCACATAATTGATTGAAGGAAAACTATTAACAACTTGAATTACTTGATCAACTGATAAAGCAAGGAACTCACTAAAATATTTTAAAATAGACTCATTCATATTTTGAAGTATTTGAAATTTACCAGAATTAGCATTATTCTCTTATTGCTTTGAGCATTCTGCTTCATCTCTCACATGATGAATAATTGAATCAATAATATTGTTCACATCTTGATCTTATATAGAAACCGGAGTTTGTTGGGCTGATTGAAGTTTTTCTTCCATCTCCTTTTCAGTGAAACAAATATCAAATCCCTGATTCTTTTTTTTTATCCACTCTCTTCCAAATCTTTTTTGCTTCTTTTAGCATAACTGGCACACCCTCTTGCTCCTTCCTTTTTGATCTACACTCAAATGTACCATGCCCAATCACAGAACAGTAATTACAAAAGTTAGGAAGGTTTGAGTATTGTACTGCCGGTTCAAAATTACCATACTTAATATCAACTTGCACCTTACTTGGAATACTCTTTGTTAAATCAATTTCAATTAAAACTCTAGCATAAAAACCAACTTCCTTTTTACGTGTAGTATCGTCAACCTTAACTGGTTTACCAATTGCTCTCCCAATATGCATCAGAATATTCTCCTTCGGTCCTTCCAATAATCCATACTAAACCCAGGAAACCGAGTCCAAACAAAAGCTGTTGTTAATTTTTGATCTGCTGGATTGAAATTTGGTTCCCAGGCTCTTAGATTTAGAGTTTAAGCTTCAACTGGCCAATACCCCTCCCAAATGTAATGCTTATCTTCAACATTATCTAATTTGATTATAAAGAAAACCTTTACCAGGAGGAATACAATGAACCTTACCCTTTAATTTTCATTGTTTAGTAAGAATAGGAACAACAACATCAAATTTAAGCTCCACAAGATTCAATCTGCCAAATAAACTAAATCTCCATTCATCCAAGCTTTCATCAATTAGATCATCTGGTATGAAACAAACTGGATTATTAGAACTCCTCTCAGAATCCATGACTGAATTAGATTGCATCGAAATATTTTTTCCAAAATTTGTTGAAGTGATCCAGAAATAAATGGAGTTTCCAATCGATTTTCCATGTTAATGATGAAATAAAGTAACTAAAACTGTAATAAGGAACCACCAATCATAAGATCTGATTAAGAAAACACCTGCAATCCACCTGAATTAATGTTGATTGACACGAAAAACGAAGAAGAACATTCTCAGCGGATTCCGAATGAAATTATTAAGGTTGAGATAAATAAAACTACATACACTGGCTGCCCAACGGACCCACACACTAAGCGGTAAGCCGGTAACACGGGAAAAGACAATGCACGTACTAATGTTAGTTGGATAAATGGATAAAGTCATAGATTAAAGCCGAATCTAATGCTGTACCTAGTAGTGCGCCAATGAACCAGAACAATGATCCTGTACCACAATCTTTATGTACAGTTGTACACTACAGATGCGGTTGTTAACTAATGGTCTAAGGATCCGTCGATGATCCAAAATATGACACGTATGGATTAGGGCTGCACAACGGATATGATGGGTAGGATATGGCCTATACCCGCCACCCTACCCGTTTATTGGCGGTTAAGAAAATGTTTACCCGTCATCCTACCCGCCAAATAGTGAATAAGGTAGGATACAGTTAAAAAACTGGCGGGTAGGGTAGGGTTGGCGGGTATGGGTAGGGTATGTGCATCCCTAGTAGGAATTGTTCGAAGACCAGTAGAGTAGGATACTTTCGAGCTTTACCCGTCACCCTACCCGTTTATTAACGGTTAAGAAAATCTTCACCCGCCTCCCTACCCGCCAAATAGTGAATATGGTAGGATACGGTTAAAAAACTGGCGGGTATGGTAGGGTTGGCGGGTATGTGTAGGGTACGTGCACCCCTAGTATGGATCTCACTGAGACTAGCACAGCTTAGATAATGCAATAATGGTGTACCATATCAGTGTCGGAGGATTTCTTTCTTTCTAGGGTTTGTTTTCATTGACAGAGTTACTCTTCTGATTGCAAAGATTTGAGGGAAAAAAGGGGGAAATTTTCTTTTTGACCATTTGAATTCTCATTTCCTCAATCTATAATTAGTAAACCAGATAAAAAAATTAGGTTATTTGTATTTGATCTTTTGTCTCTGTTAATTGTTTCAATTGGGGGAAAGAGCTAATTATTTGGATACTGAGAGTTAAAATTTGCTGATATTCTTACGAGATTGAGCTTCACATTTGATTTGCGTCGAAATGGATCTTAAAGTGTTATCTGTACCACAATTTCACGGAGTTCAGCTTCCTCCGTCCAGATTGATTGTTAGAAGAACTAAGTGTAATCCTCTGGTTTGTGATCTTAGAGTTTCTTCTGGTCCCTTTCGGTACGAAACATTTCTTCTGTTATTATTATCTAGTAGAATAAGTTTGCAATAAAAATCAGCATAATATTATGGTAGCGCTTTATTATCAATTGTAATCTGATAAATTTTCCTAATTTGTGTTTTCATTGTTATTTGGAAGTTAATTCTTGTTCTTTTTTCTGGTAATTAGAAAATGTGTACATCGGAGTTTATTTAGGGCACCAGTTGAGACATTAATATAGCTTTAGCCTTCAGGAAATATCAATAGGAAATGTTTGGTATGCATATAGGTTTCACCCAAACAGAGACGCACAAAATGCAAACTAGAAACTGAAATAGCTATATGTATTTAGAAAGTCAATGGCGTTCTTGAAGAATCATGAGGAATCAATATATTATTAACTTACCACTTGAATTAGTGTGAACGAGTTATGTATAAAATTAATGGATATAAATACTTTTTGGGGAAATGATTACCTTGCAGTTTTTGTTTTGATGCAAATAGGATGGATCTGTGTATTAAGAAAAAATTGCGCCTGATCCAAAGAAAAATTCGTAAGACTTTTGCTAATTTCTTTTTTCCATATCATTACTTCCAGGGAAACCTTTCCAGTGTTGTGCACTAGATGGAAAAATATTAGAGCCCAATGCAATGACAGCGAACAAAGCATTCATCAATCTTCGGTTTCCAGGAGTGACAATGTGAGGCTGCCTGAGCTAGCCTTTGATCGGTTACAACTCACTGATGAGGAATATTGTGGGATCCAAACACGAGGCTTTGGTCATTTTGTTGCTCGTGGTGCCGTTTTAGATGAAGAGTACTGGGTGAGTTAATTTCATAGAATTGCATCCTTTATTCAATAGCAGGTGAAAATCTGCACATTCCTCGGGTTACGATATTCTATTATATTCTACTTTCATGCTCATGTTCTTACAAGAGCTTCAGTTTGTGTCATGTTGTTCTATCTCGATATACACGACAGACAGCTGCGTGGTTGCGAGCAGAAGCCCATTATGAATCGTTACCATATATGCGGTTAGTTCACTTCACATAGTTTGGTCGGATGACCTCCTTTCTCATAGTTTGTTCATAGTATGTTCATTTCCTGTATTGTTCAGCACATTCGTTGAGTCAGGATCCACTAATGAGGTCTATTAAATATTTCCAGGCATGTTGATAGCTTCAAAAGGAAGTACGCTGAGCAGGTAAAACTGTGGCTTCTCTATTTAAGTTGCGTATTACACTTATTAGGATAGAAGTTTCCTTCTTTTATTTTTCACAGTGTCTGTTAACTTACTACTTCATCTATTCATCAAATACACACATCCCATATCTTGCTGAAGCGTGATATCATTGTCTCGCAGGAGTTCTATGCTTTGAAAAAGCGGTGTTCACTGCGGGATGGAAACTCATTGAAGTGCTTTTGCCTTGTTTCAGTATGTGTATTTGTAGGATTAATGCTTTTCATATTTCGTTTCTTCAATCTGTGAATATGTATAATAAGTAAAACGTGTTAAGCTTACCCAACTGATAGTAATTAGGGATGCATATTCTTTTTTATCTTAGAGTAGGCTATATGTACCGCGATCTCTTTTGGGGGTTGGTTCCGACTTTGATGATTGTTATGCTCAGATTTCATCATATATTTTGTTTTTGTTGTGCTGTTTCATTTTTTTTTTTGTGTGTGGGTGTCTTGTTAATATTGTTACTTTGCGTATCAGGTGAAAAAAGAAGACAAAAATGTTAAGCGTACTGTGTTGAAGAGCGTTGTTGGAACTTTGGACCTAAGCATTCGGCAATTCTTGCCAGGAGAAACCTTCCCAGAAGTACGAATACAACTTCTTGCTAACTTTGATTTTATTGCATTTTTTGTCGTGGTATAAGGAAGTGGAGTTCACAGTCTTCCTTGTGTTTAACACATTCGTAGTTTATTTCAGGAGCTTAAGAAACCCAACACTTTTCTAGCAAGCCATGGTGCCTATGGTGCACATAGATATGCTTATATTGCAAATGTTTGCGTGTCGAAGTTTGCTCGTCGCCAGGGAATTGCTTCTAATATGTTGCATCTGGCCAGTGATCTTGCTACTGCAACAGGTTTATCTTTCTATTTTTTTTGAAGACCCCTCTTTATATATATCCACCAGTTCTTAACTGCTTCTGATTATCTTCCGCTGATCTCATATTAGTAAAAACATCATTTATGTCATTGTCAGGTATGAAACAATTATTCGTCCATGTAAATTTTGGCAACAATCCTGCCCAAGAACTGTATAGGAAATTCGGCTTTGAGGTTTGGGCCCAAACTTCTTAATTTTAAATTTCCCTTCACTTGTTAGCTTGTCATCCGTACATTTCTCATAATGATTCCATTTTGTGAACGATTATGTTCTTGGTCTTTTTGTCATATTATGATGATGACCCGTGTAAAATGTTAGAGCAAATTAATACTCTAGCATGCATAAACAAACAGATAAAAATGAACTGCTCTACCTAAGCCTCACCTTGCAAGGGTATCATTATCCAGAAGGTGAAAAGGAGTAAAAGTAAAACAAAGTAACTGTATAACCCGATGTATCCGCAGAATTTTGATGGTGCAAGACTCACAAAACATAGACATCTTTCATGCTACACGAATGTGGTCAGGCCAAAAGATGAATTGCATTCTTGCTTTATGGTAATGACAACTAAGTGCCCCTCAAAACATTTTGAGGGTAGAAGATGGTGTATAATATCCTTCACTTTGTTAAATAGTTATATACTGTCTAGAAGCACTTGAGTGACTGCTGTGTGATCCTGGATTGTTTTATCCTCTTAACGTTTTGACCACAGCTTATTAAATATATTTGTCCTGATTGTGATCCCAACTCTTGCTAAGTCTAGTTTGACATGTTAGCCTGAGATTGTAATTTGTTACTGATCCACAAGTTACTATTAGTATTCTACAATATCATGTGGTCACTTGTGTTAATAAATATTGTAGAATTTCCTCGTAGTGGATCCATTGATTTTTCAACACTGATGATCTTTAACCCTAGCTTCAGCTTTTCTGGCCTTCTGCTATTCCTCTAGGTATTCGTTTAGGTCTTGTATACTTATTATTCATTATCCTGATATGCTACATACAGATGGTAGAAGCTGCCTCATCTCCTTCGGCAAATGATCTGAGACTTCTGATGTCCATGCAGTTGTGAGTCGGTAAATATGCGGAGATTCAACAAAAAGAACCTGCATCACTTAGCTTGTAAATAGTTCTGTAATTGTAAGTTTTTTTATCGCTATTCCGATGGTAAATATTTTAGGGCGTTCTGATATGCGTTCTCTCAAAAGCAACATTTTTTTGCTTGTTGTCTTTATTTGTAAAAATTAAAAACTGATGTCTTCACTGGTTCTTATCTAATCAATTGTACATGCTTGAGTTCTCAGGAGGTCTTGAATCTCTGCAAATTAGTTTTGCAGTTTATTTCTTTTCAGTCGGAAAACCCAAATTTTAGTTCCAGAATTATAATTTTGGGTTATTTTGATGTATGATAATGCAGCTCCAAATGTTTTTGTTTCTCTGGAAGAACTTGTTATCCCATGCAGTAGCAAGCAAGAACAAAATTTCCTAATTTATTTTACAGCCTAGTCATGTTGATAGTCATATACAGCATAGTCATCATATAGCAAGGATTCATCCTCATTGTAGTGAAGAAGGTGGTAGCAGTTATCACAGAAATAACTAGGATTTTCTTGGGCCCATTTGTCCTCCACTGTTACCTTTGTAGCACGACAGATCTTGCAGACAGAGCACTTCTCGAAACGGGTTTTCAGTTGGAAAATAAGCACTGGGAAAGCTTCCCGGTTCTGCTCATCCTCTGGATGGATCAGCCTCATGTCCCTTAATACCATGAGGTGCTTGCAATTTCCCTGGTGGCAATACATATACCCAGCACCAAGTCGAAGACTCAGGTCGCAGAATCGGATCTTATGCATGTCAACGGCTTTGAAGTTAGGCAGGTGAGAGGCCTTCATATCTCCAAGTAATGCTTTATCCTTCAGCTGTAAAGGACCAGATAATATCCAGTCCCATTTCTCAAGTGCTTCTTTCTCAGAGCTCCTCAGCCAATCAAATATAGGTTCGCTATAATCTACGGCATCAGGGTCTCTCAAATCATTGCAAAATACGTCTTCGATGAGAAAATATCCAGAAGGATCAGACTGATTTTCCTTTTGCATCAGCTCGTCCGTCGAGCAATAAATTTGATCCCTCAGCTCTGCTAAAGTTTGCTTCCCTAACACCAAGAACTCCTGGGTCTTTAAGTGCTTTTTTATGCTATGGTATATCTCAACACAGAGAACCACTTCCTGAGAAGATTATATCTCCGACGGAGGCAGTACTAGTCCATCACCAGCATTGCAGCTCCCATTGAATGAATGTAGTCTAGCAGCCAGTTTGTCCTCATCCTGCTTTTGCTTGAGGCTTGCACGCTGCTTCTCTTTTGCGGTGCAACTCCTTTCCAGTTCTGCAGCACGGCAATCCCTGTCGATTTTTCTCCCCCTTTTCCTGCCCTTCTTTGAGCCGCTGCTTTCGACCAATATGCCAGAAGAATCAGGATTACTGACTTGAACTAGAGACCCACTCAGAGACTCATTAGCTGCCGATGTATTTATTCTCTTTTCCGAGCTTTCACTATTGCTCATTCTGTCAGATGGATCTTCTAAAACTTGTGGTGGTTCGTTTTCATCATTGTTCTGAACTTGTAAAGCTTTCTCTACCAGTTCTTCCTCTGTATAGATTTTGAGCTCATCAACAGATAGATCTTCCTCACATTAGTGGAACGAATCTACACATGATTCTGCCTCTAAAATCCGCAGTTCTTCAAGCACCAAATTTTGGAAACGACCTAATCTGATGAGAGGACTAGTAAGATCGGGAATGTAGATTGGCCCACCAAGCGCTATGGAACTACAAACAGGTTGTTCATCTTCTTCTCCCAATCCTTCTTCTTCAATGGAATAATCGACCAACTCCATATAAAGGTGCTTCCTGAATAGTCTGTAACTGAACTGCTTAGCCTGAATTCCGGAGGAATATTTTGTGATTTCCGAAATTAGAGACAGAGATTTCCTTCCTCTCTGATCGAAGCAACCGTGTTATTTATAGTAGGATGGTGGAGCACGGATGTTTACCTTGACGGTTTAAACCCGACCCATTTCCCATCTTATCCTTTACTTTATACACGGTCACAGCAAAAAAGAGTACTGTATTAGTCTAGAGTGAAATTTAGGCAACCGTTGATGATTCCAGCGGGTTTAAGGCAGTGAATCTCTCTCCATGGCTCTCTCCGTCTCTTCTTATCTATCATCTGTTTCTTCTTCTTCATCTGGTTATGGTTTCTCTTCAGAATCAAGAGCTACACCAACTTTCAAGTTATTTAGGCCTTCTTCTCTTCTAGTTAACACATTTCCAAGTAAGTAGTTTCTCTTGATTCTAGTTTCCTGTAATGTATTTTAGTTGGTTTGTTTAGAATCTTCATCCTGTCAATGACTCTTTAACACATAAGTGTAGAAAAAAATAACTTTGGGTTTTAATTGCTGGAACTGGAAGTAGTTCATCGGCTTGATAGGTGGAAATAATCCATTTGGGGAAAAGGGAGAGAAATTTACCTGCAAAATTATTCATTATATAGGTTAATTGTGATGAAAATCTATGAAAAATGGAGTTATTTGAAGGTCTAGGGCATACCAATTGAAGAAGAATTACAATTAGATAAAACTTGAGGTCTCTTTTCTGAATCTTAATTTGGACTGTTTCACAGGAAGAGTTACTCCTCGAGGTTCATATTTGAAAAACTTCTCCTTTTCCAAAAGCAGCAGTGACAGCTCTCGGTCAAGGACTACATTCTCTATAGTCCCGAGAAGCAGTGGTTCTTCATCTTCTGGAGGCAGTGAAGATGAACCGAAGGACTCTGACAAGACCAAGGCATGTCTTAGGAACTAAGTACGCTTAAATTGTCCTTACTGCTATGATGTTTTGCTATGTGTTTCTGATTACTAAATTGTGTTACCTATGAGAAAATTTTCCTTCAAGACATTTTACGACCGTTATACTATATGTGTGTATGTTATTCTGCTTGGAAACCTTTATATCTTTGACACATGAACTGTAACTTACTCTCTGTTGGTCGTTTGTTTATCATTTCATCAATATGGAGTAAACTTTTGTGTATAAAAGAGCTATTCTTATAACTAGCAGGTAGAGTTTGGATATTCAAGGAAGGATGTTTTGTTGATTGGGGTTGGAGTGACTTTGCTGGGCGTTGGTTTAAAAAGTGGTCTGGAGGTATCCTTTTCTACTGCATCTAATTATTTTCTTGTTCTATTATTATTGTTAATATCTTCCGCCAGCATGGATCATACTTACGGTTTATTGCCTTGTATAAGATCCTCATTCATGGATCTTACAATAGAATAGTCTTATGGGTATTTATAACATGTGTCATTCTGAAAATATTACCAATTTTGATAGCCATGTGGTTTGTTGTACAGTTTGCTGGAGTTGATCCATTACAAGCTGGAAATGTTGTTCAGTTGGTTCTCGTCTTGGGACTGACACTTGGATGGATCTCTACATACATCTTTAGAGTCTCAAACAAGGAAATGACATATGTTCAGCAGCTACGTGACTATGAAGACAAAGTCATGGAGGTTTGATGCTGTCTTTTACTTTTCTTTCTATCTATAATTCTTGGTTATTTTGATCAAGTAGTGCTTGTTACCAATAACAAGAACAGCTATGACTTGAATGTTGAATCTCAAACTTGCTAACCAAAATGCAGAAGCGAATAGAGGGGCTGACAGAGGCAGAGCTCGTAGTATTGCTGGAGCAAGTTGAGGAGGAAAAGCAGCAGCGGTTGGCTAAAGGGAAAAAGGTCTAATGAAGCTCCCATATCATATTATCCTCGTAAGTTTTAAGTTTGTATCTATCACATTTTATACACGTGGGGCAACAAAATAAGACACCTGTACAGATAATCTCCGATTCACTAAAATGATATGCAAGTTATTACATTTGGAACAATGAGCACCCGATAGTTGCTGATCTGGAACTCTAACTATAATCTATGGAGTTAGGAAGATATGCGACAGTATAGTAAAACATGTTCAAGGCTTGGTTCGTGTTACTAATCTCTACTGTGTACTCAAAAAGATACAGATACCTGATAGTTAAATGGTAAGAATGTGCATCCTTTACAAAAAAAATTGGTGCTATACTACCAATGCATTAGCTCAGATATGAGCGGTGGACTTGTATCTCTGTTTTTCGTTGTTTGTACTTACCGGTGTTGTATAACTTTAGCGAACTATCAGATAAGTTTAGGGCATCACATTTTAAGTTCAGATTGTGTTTGTGTTGGGAGTTGTTTTATAACTGGAACTAGGAGGGGATTTATTCCATGATCTTCCAGGTTCCCTGCTTGGAGTTCTTAGAGAGTCGTTTGGTGTGCGAAATTGTTCTAATGTAGTGAAAACTTCGGTCATGGAGGGCCTGTTTCTTGCATCTAGGTTGAGGCAGTTAACAGCTAGGTCTGCAGCTGTCTGAGCTTCTTTCTTTAAATACTGACCACACAACCTCGTGTCCATGATCCTTAGTACTCTCTTCTTATCACTTATAAATGGTCTGGACCAATCCACAAGGTTTGATTCGCCGACCCTTTCATTCAATGCGCGCCTTCCAGATAATAGCTCTAACAGAACCACTCCAAAGCTGTATACATCACTCTTCGTTGATAAGTGACCTAGTTTTGAACAAATATTGAGGAATCAGAATGAAAATTAGATGTAAGAAAATTAGATGTGCAGATTGTGCAGTTCGTTCAATATAATCTCTTAAGTGCAGCTATAAGATGTAAGTTATAAGTAAAAAACCTGTTGCAATATATTCTGGGGCAGCATAGCCACCAGTTCCCAGAACTCTGGTTGAAACATGAGTTTTGTCTCCAATGGGACCATCTCTTGCGAAACCAAAATCTGAAAGTTTGGCGTTGAAATCCTACGAGTATGTGAGGATAAGGTTAGCTCATATCAACAACTAAATCTAACTGTAACCACAATATTAAACTTTTTCACTAAACCTACACTTTCCAAATCTTACCGCGTCTAGGAGAATGTTGGAAGACTTGAGATCACGATAGATTACTTGATTTTGTAATGAATGTAAGAAGGATAAACCCCGAGCAATACCAATAGCAATATTCATCCTTTTGGCCCAAGATATAGGTTGAACAGATTCTGCAAGAAGAGTACATTTTAGCTAATGAGTAATTACTTCCAACTGTATATAAAAATAAATAGCTAGGTTAGTTACTTTTAAGGTTGATGCTACCAACTTACTTCTAAACAGATGATTTTCTAAGCTTCCTCTTGGCATATATTCATAGACTAGAAGTCTGTTTTTGGACTCTGAGCAATATCCGACCAGTTTCACAAGATTCTCATGGTTAAGGTGCCCTAAGTAGTTAACTTCCGCCTGATGAGGTGAAAGAGTGAAAACAAAGATTAAGTATATATTGAATTTGAAGAGCAAAATGAAGAAAATATAACTTAGAAATGTGTTGCCAATATTGTTTACGTACAAGCCATTCCTTGTGGCCTTGGAAGCTTTCTGGGTCAAGTTTTTTGATAGCTACAACCATGCCAACTCCTTGTCTTGACGTGGCTAAGGTGTTCTCATCAATCCATCCTTTGAAGACTTGCCCGAATCCTCCTTCACCAATAAGATTGCTTGTTTTGAAGTTTCCGGTTACAGATCTTAGATCATTGAAGATGTAGGACTTTAGACCTCCTGATGCTAACTCATTGGTTTTTGTTGTTGTCAAAGAAGTTTTGCCTGATTGGGGGCTTGATGTTTCATGGACGGGAAACATCTCCTTCAGGGGATGCGAATTTTGAGAATCTGCAGGATTTTAAACAAGAAAAACGCAGGTTTATGAATCAGAAATTGTCATCTGCTATTTGCAGTGTTTCAAAGGTTGGAAATAGCATGAAGATTTGACTTTGTGCTCCTCTTAAGCGTAACCATTTATCTCTTTACTAGCATAATTAGTGAAGTGCCATTTATCTTTTTACTAGCATAATTAGTGAAGTGCCATTCTTACATGATTAGGAACAACTTTCGTGTATCTTATTCAAGCTAGTTGCTCTAGTAATAGAACAAACACATGTTTAGTGAAAATTGAGAACCATCAGACGAAGCAGTAATAAATTCATAAAGCATTAGTAAATTGTAGCACTATCAATTTGACAAAATCTTTTCTAGAATTATGGTAAGCTTGGTGTTTCTTGTGCAGTGCCTTATAATTTATGCTTCCAGATATTCACGCTATACATATCTTTTTCTGCATTGTCGTAATATGTAGCGCTAGCACCTAGCAGTTTTGCAAAATATTTTTTCTGAACTCTGACATGTTATTTTTCTGTGGCTTAACTTCTGTATGACATAATCAATTGTTAGATAGAGGGGAAATAGTAGTTAAGGTTACCTGGAGAAGCTACATGAGCACATCTTGCAGGAGGTCTTCTACAGCAATTTCCCATGGAAACTAATAGAACTTTTATGTAAAATGCTTTCTGGAAGTATTTTTTTCATAGTATGGCTTTCTCTGGTTGAGAATATATAGCTGAAATCTAGTCAAGGTTCTTCCATTAATTCTTAAATCATATTATATTTTCTTGACTTTTTCTATTTGTCCACCAAATTATTAAATGAACAAAACAAAACAGAGGCAAACGACCTAGTCTTCTATTCAAACGCTAAAAACATTATCTAAATCAATTATTTTCCTTATTTTTTAACTTGGTTCTGTGCTGTAACACCCAATGCAATAATGAACTTAGGACTAGATGTCTGTTCTTTTTAACCCTGCATTCCTATATGGCTATATGTTGTGTTGTGACACTAACTCATGTTGTTTATCAGGGATTCTGGAACATATCTGATCCCTGAAGTAGTTTTGATGGGAACAATTAGTCTAGTACTGTAGAATATTCATGACAGGATAACTTACTGACACAGCAAACTGTTGAGCTATGCATTTTATCGAGTATGGTTGTTGTTGTGACTAATCGATTATTATGATAAAATATTATTACCAGTACATTACTGAATTTGAAAGCACATTATCACTCATTTAGTCAACTTTGATCACTTAAGAAATAAGTATTTCTTACTTTTTACTCAATAATTTTTATTGGTAAATCAGTATCTGTAGAATGAACAATATGGTATTGGACTTATCTTTAATACGGTATCTGAAGGTAGTAAATCAGCGCAACTGTTGTACAATGAAATGAACAGAAGCTGACTTGGTAATTTTTGTTGGAACCTGCTGTCTGCTGAGCAGTGAATCTTTTGTTTGTCTACTCAGTGAACCACTCTAGTCTTTACCTTTTTGTCTGATGACTCTGATTAATCATTAATCCAGTGAGTGATTGGGTGTTAACTGTTGTGTGAATCGGACAAGTAGTTTGCTCTAGAGTCTAGTCTAAGCTTGGCTCGGTAACTTCATTTGTGATGTGCTTACTAGAGTATGGAGTCCTATGGACTCGTCAGTTCTTAGCTAGTTGACTAAGTCCTTTTTCCCAACCGTGCTCTCAAATAAATATATTAAATCCGCCTTCATATTAGAAGTTAGCACAAATAGTCACTGCATTCATCCCATGTACAGGCAATCTGTTACCATCAGCTGCAATTCCTGTCCCTTTCCAAATAATTTCATTCTTGGTTTTATGACTGAAAATTTTCAAACTTAGTTAGTTCCCAATATTGACCACAAACAAATAAGAGATGCTCAGTTTAGCTGTATTGAACCAACCACAAAGGTTCATCCCATGACATGTAGCTATATGTATAGGTTAAGAATTAACAATCTCGAACAACCTTCTCTAGATTCTCAATTATACATTCCCACCCTTTCTTACAGAACTTGAGAGCAGGCAAACAAAAAATTGAAATCAGACAGCCAAAGCAAAATGAATGCTGAAAGATCTATTAAGGTTGAAGCCCAGTACCGTATTCCTGAAAGGGAATTACAAAACCAAAAGTTATGAACGCTGGAAGATGACAACAATACATGTAACATAACAAATGCATGCACATATACAACATACGTCGACAGCTTCTAGTTTGAGTGAAGTAGGAAAGTGATAATCCTAAAGGTGAGCGAATCTGGCTTGCTTTTGTATAATTGTATACAAATTAAATTGAATTATTCATGTTATCACTATCATTACTCACCAATTATGGTATTATTCATACATGTCGTATCCTTACCTTAGAACAAGAATTTCAGTATTCTACCAACATAACAAAAGCAAATTAGTTCATACGAAAAAGAAATGATATACTAACCAAATGATATTCATAGAATGAAAAAAGAGAATAAAGGAAAAGAAATGTAAAGAAAAATGCAAATTAGTCCTTCATCTTAAATTGTCAAAAAGACACTCTGGTTACTTGCAATTCAAGTCTGTGTATGATACCTTCTTTTTATTATTTTTCTTGGAAAATTAAACAAATAAAAACTAGTTAATGAAATGATCAAGTTTAAAACTTGTGGGTTTTATCATTACATTTTGTTTTTGTCAATTTAGATTTATCCACATATTCGAATGATTCATACATAACCAATTAGGCAGCTGGCATGTCGATTGTTATATCTCCTACCAATTAGCTAAGCCACAAAAAAAAATGTCCAAAAATTACCTATACATAATAACGTTAGTGTATTTTGGATTTTAATAAAAAGTATTGTGTCATTCGACTCATTATAAAAAATAAACAAGATAATATGGGGTTAGCTGAGCAAAAAAAAAAAAGAGAAAGATAATATGGGATTAAACATATATAAATGGTGTAAAAAGTGTTATTGCTTCTGGTATAAGTATGTTGCATGAAGGTGTGTTAAAAATGAATAATTGATAAGATTAGAATCAATCAAGAATACTTTATTTACTTCTCATGTATCCAATTCTCTTGTAAAAAAATGACTACTTCTATATATGAAACTACTTCTCACTAGCTAGCTCTGGTCTATTCACTTCCTCCATGGCTTCTCTTCTTCCTCCTTGTTCACTCATCATCTTATTCTTTCTCAACTATAATATCTTCTGCCATGGGACAACTGCAAATCAGATCGCAAAGGTAACAAAACAAACACCATTCTGATTTAATTTTGGGTTTCCGGTTTGTGATTCTCAATTTCAAATGTGAATTTGATAGAAATTTACTTTCTCGCATTTCATTTATATAGCTACAGTGAGTTTTTACATAGTTGCAGCTGTATATACCGAGTGTACGTTGATCAGTCAATTTTGTAATTCCTTTTTATTTCCCAATTTCAGGCTTATGTTGTCTACATGGGAAGTTCTAACAATATCAATGGCCAAGTATTTGATATCGGAGCTACCGAATCATCTCACTTGAAATTGCTCTCCTCTATAATACCAAGGTAGTCTGCAGTACAAAATAAACTTTTTTATTCATGCGTAAATATTTATTACAAAGGGTAAATACTGAGCACTCTGATTTGTTTATCGTATTTTATACTATGAAATGATCGTCGTATTTACAATATTATACGAGTAATATTTTAAAGTTTTACTCTCTAGCAAGGTCACTGTCTTATTGACTAGTATAGTAGGAGTATTTGCAAAATCAATTTTATACAACAAAGAAATCAGAAAAGTTGAACTCAAAATGACAAAATATCCACAATGATGGCCGTTCATGTTGTGAATCGTGTGGGCTTGCTCCACGTATGTAGGTAATAGTGCTGAATTCTTGTCGCGGCTGCTATTTGCATAAGGGGACATATAGCGTCGGGTCAAAAATTGCATCTCTTTGAGTCTACTGTAAACACCAGCAACATTACAAAAATGAATGAGACATTGAGTTTTTGTATTGCCGCAATTATGATATCTATGAACGTCAAGCTAATGAATTTTTATCATCAATCAATTTTCCTGCAGCCAAGAAAGTGAAAGACTATCACTTGTTCATACGTATAACCATGGTTTTAAAGGTTTCTCTGCAGTTCTTACTGACAAAGAAGCTGCAGTCTTATCTGGTAATTAATTTAACACTTAACAGCAGTAACTTAGTTTAGTGCAAGATCATATAAATGACATTTATTAACGCAGATCATGATGAAATCGTATCAATATTTGCGGATACTACACTTGAACTGCATACCACGCGTTCTTGGGATTTCCTGGAATCTGAATCTGGCATTGCATCAAATCATCAGTATCCACAGCATGCATCCGGCGGGGAAGATGTTATCATCGGGATCATTGATACAGGTAAATTTAAAGAATCGAATTCCAGTGGTTTTTCTAATCTAAACAAATTACTACATGACACGATGACCGGCAGAAAACCAAACTCTTTCTTGTTAGTAGTAGCTTTCAGAAACAAATTGCGGGATTAAGTTGAGTGGGCCCTACTAGGTGGCCTAAATTTCTGGTGAACAGCTCATGCGCTGTCGGCACGTAATTAAAAGTCACGTAGCACATGATCCCATGATTTGATATTACAATGTTTCTCTATGCTTTCGGGCTCGTAGGGACGTTGGAATTAGCCCATCTGAAATGTATGTTTTGTCAATTTAGGAATTTGGCCAGAATCCCCAAGTTTTAACGACAATGGAATTGGAAAAATTCCATCGAGATGGAACGGAGTTTGCATGGAAGGATCTGATTTTAAGAAATCAGACTGTAACAGGTACTAGTAATGTTCAATGCCTCTAAAAAATATTGGACTGCAGCATATGCTGCACGTTAAAATCTGCCACTAACAGTCTAATACCGTTTGGATTTTTTTGCCAATGTAGGAAATTAATAGGAGCTAGATACTACGACACTCGAGAAGACATGATCAAGACAGAATCCAATAGGACCCTAAAATCGCATACTGGGTCACCCAGAGATTCCGTTGGCCACGGAACCCATACAGCATCAACGGCTGCAGGCGTAATGGTGCCCAACGCAAGCTACTACGGCCTCGGGCATGGTACTGCAAAGGGTGGTTCTCCTTCTAGTAGGCTAGCAATATACAAAGCTTGTTCGTTAGCCGGTTGTTCCAGTGCAACAATACTTAAAGCTATGGATGATGCAATTAAAGATGGTGTTGATATAATCTCAATTTCAATTGGAGTTAGCTCCATAATACAATCAGATTTTCTGAATGACCCAATCGCTATTGGCGCTTTTCATGCTAACGAGAAGGGGATTATGGTAGTTTGTGCTGGCGGAAACGACGGACCAGACGCTTTTACTGTTGTCAATTCTGCACCTTGGATTATGACTGTTGCTGCGTCTAATATCGATAGAGCTTTCCGGTCCAATGTTGTTCTTGGCAATGGGAAGATTTACCACGTACGTTGCAAACCTAGCCTTAACATCCTTCCATTTCCTATTGACATTTCACTTGCGTCTGAAAACTTTTTTACTTACAGGGAAGTGGAATTAACTTTTCCAATATGACGCGTTCAAAATCATACCCAATTGCTTTTGCAGGAGATGTGGCAAGTACAATGACCCCCTTGTCAGAGTCAAGGTAAATATTTGCACCATTATATACGTGGTATTGAGATCGTAAGAATGTAAATTTTTTCGTTATCTTTCAACTCAAGTTCAACAAAATACATTCTGATAACTTTTCTTTCTTTTTGTTTTCCCCTGGAAATTTAGCAATTGCTATCCAGGATCATTAGATTTGAAAAAAGCAGCAGGAAAAATCATAGTGTGTGTTAACACGGATCCAATGGTCTCAAGACGGATTAAGAAATTGGTCGTTGAATCAGCTCATGCGAAGGGCATCATTTTGATCAATGAAGCCGAAAAAGGAGAGCCTTTTGATTCAGGTGTTTTCCCGTTTTCAGAAATGGGTGATGTGGATGGAGCTGAGATACTGAAATACATTAACACAACCAAGTAAGTATGCCTACTAATGCGTAATTCTGATTTATACGTTAAAATAATTTTGAGCAAGTTGAGATAACAGCTAAGCTTTGATCTTGTTGGTGATGAAACAGGAACCCGACGGCTACTATTCTACCAACAGTTGAAGTTCCGAAAGTTAAACCAGCACCTGTTGTTGCATCTTTCTCCTCGAGGGGTCCGGGTGGACTGACCGAAACAATTCTCAAGGTATGTCCTCTCATCCACATTTATTCAATCGTTTCTTTGGGGTTTGAATGTCAACAATATATCATCTGGTACGAATGCAGCCAGATGTAGCAGCTCCAGGAGTTGCCATACTAGCAGCCATGATACCGCCAACGGAAAAAGGAAGTGTTCCACCAGGAAAAAGACCTTCCAAGTTTGCCATCAAATCAGGAACATCAATGGCTTGTCCTCATGTTGCTGGTACTGCGGCATTCATTAAATCAATACACCCGGATTGGAATACTTCTATGATCAAATCAGCTCTTATGACCACAGGTAGTTATGTAGCTTTTTTGCACTGTAATTTAACCTGACAGTAGAAATTTAGGTACTAAGTTGTTACAAACTCATTCTTTTTCTGCAGCTATTGCATCAAACAACAACGGGAAGCCACTAACAAACAGTTCAGATGCGTTTGCAAATCCACATGAAATGGGTGCAGGAGAAATGAGCCCACTCAGAGCTCTTAATCCAGGATTAGTTTTTGAAACCACAACCAAAGATTATTTACATTTTCTTTGCTATTATGGATACAAACAGAAGATTATAACTTCAGTTTCGGGAACCAATTTTACTTGCCCAGCTAACTCCATAGAGGATTTCATTTCTGACATTAATTATCCTTCGATATCAATTAGCCAGCTCGAAGGACACCGTACAGTTAGAACAATAACCAGAACTGTAACAAATGTAGGGCAGAAAAATGCAACCTATGTTGCGAAACTAGACTTGCCGAGATCAGGTTTGATAATCAAGGTGTCACCAGAAAAGCTTGTGTTCGCTGATAAGGGTTCCAAGACAGCATCTTTTAAAGTTTCATTCTACGACAAGGGTTTAACAAAGGGATACAAGTTTGGAAGTGTGACATGGTCTGATCAGGTGCACTTTGTACGTGTTGTATTTGCTGTAAATGTAGTCTGAGTCTATTCTAAATTTTGAAATAAAAGTAAATAATTCAAATTTGCAAAGTATTGGGAAAAATGAAGAACCCTGATTTTGGGCATACTGAAATCTTTCTAGGCATATTGAATAAAGACAAAAAAAGGTTGTGAAATAGCAAATTCAGATAACCCCTTAACCCAATTTTTTTCAATGACAAATCTGCCCTTTACGTATTAGTGTTAGTAATATTGATTAGTGATTAAATATTTTGTTTAGTGATTAAGATAATATTCAGAATTATAAAGGTTGTTAAGATGAAAAATTTTGGGGAAAAAAATCAAAAATTTTATTGAGAAGGAGAGAAAGAGAAGGAGAAAGTGAGAAAATTTTAATTCTTGATTCAATGGAGGATGAGGAGGGTCATAATTCATCTAAAAAACCTAGGAAAATACACGTCAACTACACCAATGATTCCCAAATGGTTGATTTCTTAGATTATGAGAATGATTTTACACCCACTCAAACTCAAGCTCAAACTCAAGATGATGATTTTTATGAGCCAAATCCTGATGATGAAGACATTGATGAGGAACCCAATGCTTTTGATACACAGGTACACTTCTATCCTATGCTTAATCTCACTTCTATAGCTCTCAATTATCAAAAGTTAGGTTTTTTGGATCATGGTTCGGCGAAACAGGTTGAGGTTCGGCTCACATCTATGAGCCGAATCTACCAATTGATCAACGGTTCGGCTCACTGAATCTGTTTGCAGCATGCGCCGAACCTATAATTTTCAATTCCAACCCTTTTACTAGACACTAGTTCGGCTTATATGAAAGTTTCATAGTAAGCCGAACAACATCCTGAATAGGCCGGAAAAAAAATAATTATTGATTTGGTTTATATTTCGAAAATAGTATGAGCCGAACATCAGTTTGTTATTTTTTGGGTTAAAATATTGTTATTGGTTCGGCACATATTGAGAATATTGTATAAGCCGAAACCTCTAAATGTTCATGGTTCGGCATATAATATGATTATCGTATCAGCCGAACATAAATTTTTAATTTTTGGGTTGAAATATTTTTATTGGTTCGACACATATTGAGAACATCATATAAGCCGAAACCTTTAAATGTTCAGGGTTCGGCACATAATATGATTATCGTATGAGCCGAATATTTCTATTATTTTTCCTTTCAAGTATTTGAACCTTGTGATATTCTTTGTAAATCGTACCCATGGAAGATCAACCTGATCCAGTAGACATAATTCACGAGGATGCCCAGGATCACTTCCAAAATGATTTGGTATGTAAGAACCTTTTGTTTACCTTAATGTTGTCGGAATGTTGTCGGAATATTCCAAAGTTTTGGAACGAATCTTTCTAATTACTTGTTTTGGAATGAGTGCAGAGATGGAAAACTAAACCCGAAGTTCTGGATTGGATTGAGGAACACGCGATGAAGATAAATTGTGTACTAGTTAAAGGAAAACAAAGCCGATGGGATCGGTTTGAAATGATTTGTGAGCGTAGTGGAACCGGCGCTAGCAAGGTTAAAAAGGGTACTATATACGTTGGGAAGACCGGGAGAAAGAATATGACGAAGATGAAGAAAAGAAATTTCCCTTTCAAGATCGTTTTCAACCTCAATAATAAGTCCTTGAACAAAGAAGATCAATATTGGATAATGAATAAAGATATGGATTGTCGTCATAACCACCCACGTCCCAAAGACCTGCATGGACATGCGAAAGTAGCGCGACTCAAACCCGATGAGATGCTAGAAGTGGATAAAATGACACGAGCACGTTTTCCATCGTCTAGGATTCTTAGCAAATTGAAAGCGGGCAACAAGAATAACAAATCGACTATGCAAACTATCTACAATGCAAGACAAAAGATTTGAAGACTCAATTTGCAAGGTAGGATGGTGATGCAACAAGTAATGTGGTTAGGGGTGAAGAACTACGCTCGCCAAAAGAAGTTGGATGAGTTCTGTCAAGTCACACACCTTTTCCTTGCCCACCCGGAATGCGTCCAATTGGCTCTATGCTTACCACAAGTTATTATATTGGATTGCACGTACAAGACTAATAAATATGAGATGCCGTTGATGAACATTGTGGGGCATACTTCGACAAAGGCACCGTTCACCGCGGCTTTTTGTTTCTTGAAAAACGAGAAGAAATAGAGTTATGTTTGGGCGTTAGAACAATTGAAGTTAATTTTCCGTGAGGGTGCTCTTTCTAAAGTGTTCGTTTCCGATCAAGATTCATCGTTGATGTATGGTATTAATAAGGTATTTCTGGATGCATTCAATTTTCTTTGTACGTTTCACATATGGTGCAATGTGAGGAAAAAATGCCAATCGAAAATTCAACCACGTAAGTTGAAGGAATTAAAGAATATTGCTAAAATCCAACCGGAGGAGACACGAGTAAAGAAAAAAAAGGAATTCTTGAAAGAATATGAACATAATGAGATATTGTGGGCTTCTTTCCAAGGCGAATGAGAAGCTTTGGTATGGTCAATCACCGAGGATGTCTACGAAGAATATTTGAAAATGCTTATTAAGCATTGGAAGACCGGCTACCCCGATGTCATTACTTACTTGGTCAAAGATGTGTTGGAACCTAATAAAGAAAGGTTCGTGTTTTGTTTCACAAATCGGCACAAACACTTCGACAACCAAACCACAAGTATGATAGAGTCGGCTCATTACCGGTTAAAGAAGAACCTTTTTGGATGTGTTGACACTTTTGTCACGGTTTTTGATGCAATTGATGAATATTTCAAAAGTGATGTTGCGAGAATTAAAGCCGCCTTCGAGCATAACCTTATGTTCAGACACAAGAATTATGGTAGTAAATGGATAAGGGAATTAACTTATAGAGTCTCACATCTATGCACGACTTGTTGATGGAAGAAGTGGATTTGATTAAGACATTAGGCGCCAACTTGGAGGAAGAGTGTGTTTGTAAAATGAAGACATATGTGGGACGTCCATGCCGCCACGACCTACTTCTGTACAAGGATGGTATCATACCATTTGAGGATATTGATCATTTTTGGAAACAATTAAGCTTCGATCCTCTCCCAACCGAAGACGACGAAGATGATCTAGAGATATGGGACACGACAAATGGCAAAAAGTTGGCGGAGATGTATAGGAATATGGGCCGAGGTCAAAAGAAATTCCTATGGGACAACATGATGCGGGTCATGTATCCTTTCACCCAAGAAAATATTTTAGAACCGGAGAAGAGTGAACCGAAAGGTAGGAAGAGTAAGAAAATGAATAATTTTCAAACTAGACAAGCCAACAAGGAACTATTGGGTAATAAGAGGGATCCATCCGGAGTTGACTACCATGATGCAAGGATTGAAAGGAAAAAAAGGAAATTGAGAAGTTGATGAAGGAGGAAGAAGTCAAAGTTCCAAAAAAACGAGGTCGTCCAAGTATTCAAAAAGCCGAAACAAGTAACAAAGAGGTGAATACTAATGATTATCTGGTACAAGCAAAGGATAGTAAATAGGATTTCAAGGGGAGGGCTAAGATGCATCCTTCACAAACTAAGATAAAGGAGAAAAGGACCGTACATGAAATTGGCAGGATGAGAGGACCTAGAAGACATAAGTCCAGTAAGTATTTGAGGCCTATCAATTTTATACACGATAACTACTTGGAAGATCTATCGCCAATAATTCATGAGCATATTGTAGCAATGGACGACGTGCAAGGTGATGGAAATTGTGGATATCACGTCACGGCGGAACAACTTGGTCCTTTTAAGGAAGAGAACAATCCTGTGCCCCCTGAAAATGAAGTTAACTATATTCGGCAACGATTGTTACAAACCCTACGTAAAAACAAAGATTTCTATAAGACAATGATGAGAACAGGTGCAAGAGGAGATGCAGGGGTGGCATCGGAGTACATTGCATTCGAACACCGTTTGCATGGGATTTTATCATTACCGAAGAACATTGGATGTCAATGCCCATTTGTGGGTTTTTAATAGCGGAGACATTCGATTGCGTCTTACATTGTTTCTCATGAACGGGTAGTAGCTTTACTTACGCGCCTCCAACAAAATCTTGCAATGATGGTGTAAAGGATAGAAGACTTGTTCTTGGATTTGTTCAAAATTATCATTTTATCGGCCTCAAAGTTAGACCCGCTTGCCCATTACCACCCTTGATGAGTGCAGCCTTTTGGCCTAGATTTGAAAATAATTTTGCGATGGATTGGTGTGCAGATTATGCGACGGGAATGGATCTTTGGATATCTTTGAATGTGCAGCCTCCAAGTGGACAAGTAATTATGTTTTCAAGTGATGACGATGAAGATGATAAGCAAGAGGTTAGTGAAGATGATGAGAATGAGGTCAGTGATGAGGATGAGAAAGAGGTCAGTGAAGAGGATGAGATTCGTTTAGGATCTCCATAAAAATGTTTCATGGATTTATCCGCGTATTTTGTGTCTTTTGATTTTCGTGTATGATGAGGATGATATTTTGACTAGAATTGTAATTACATGTACCCATCAAAACGAAATACTTGAATGATTTCCTTTTTGGTTATGGAACGTGTCGTTTTCTAGAAACTGGAACCATGAACATAGGAGATGGTTCGGTTTGTAACTTTAGTTTAGGGAAAGCCGAACCCGACAGAGTGATGAAAATTCAGATTTTTTCTGTCAGGTTCGGCTTAGAGTATTATTTTGATGAAAGCCGAACCTGACAAAAAAAAACCAGAGTTTTTTTGTCAGGTTCGCTCATAATATTATTTCAATGCAAGCCGAACCTGACCAAAGAAAAACCTGAGTTACTCGGCTAGGTTCGGTTTGTATTATATTTTTTAAGAAAGCCGAACAATGGATTTCAACATTCGGTGTATAACTGGAATTACAGGATAAGCCGAACCTTTCATGATTCATGGACACAAAAAATATTATATCATTCCAAATAGACTTTTCAAATTCATAGAAAATGTGGATTACACACCCGTTACATAATAGCCTTATAATAAATTTCTAATTGAATTCTTCTAATATCCTAAACGGGTAATGAGAAACCTTCTAAGAATGTAGTAGTGATCTTTGTATTCGAAATTCTTTCCTTTCCATATTCACCAACCCTTTAGAGATCGATCTTTAATCTCAAAGTTTGTTTCACCCTTGAGACGATATAGACTCACAATCCGAACTAAAGCTATAAAGTCTTTCACCGTTTCTTTAATAGTTCCAATTCGGAAAAATAAGGCCGCACTATCCCGGTTGTGAGGATTACCCGTTTCGGTGCTGAATGCTTCATGAATTCTAACCAAGTAGTACATACTCATCAAACCCTTCACTCTTCGTTCTTCACCCTTCTTTGGATAGTATGTTACGTAATTAGTGCAAAGAGACAAATCTTCTTCTAAAGTAAACTCATGAGTTGGGGGTGCCATTTTTTTTAGTATATGCTCTGAAGATTATGAAAAACCATGTATGCCTATATATAATACAGGTTACAACGACTATATATTTCAAAAAAGAGTCGTTCATAGATTTTTGTGCAAAAATAGACAATGTTCGGCTCATAAGAAGGTTTGAACATAAGCCGAATCCGTTTATGTAACGGCTAGAATTTCAAATTTTGAAACTTCTTACAGGTTCGGCTTATACGAGTCTGAAGATCTAAGCCGAACCCTCCACTGATTTACATAATAGTTCAATCTTAAATTATCTCTAACGAATCTCGGCCATTAGTTCTCTAATGGCGTATTTCACAAAGGATTTGAAATCTAGCTTCCTTAAAAAAGAAGAATACCGAAGTTAGTATACAAACTAAAGCATACTATTGAAATTAAAGGTTCGACGCAAAACTAATTTCATCGAATAAGCCGAACCTGAAGGACAAAGGATTCATCGCGTAATTAACATTACAGGATACGCCGAACCAGAGTTAAAACATGAAATTCAAGGTGTCCATAACACAATCCCAGCACCATTAAAAACAAAGTTCAGCACCTAAAACCAAAGGTGTTTGCAACACCATAAAAGTGTACTTAAGACTTAAGAAAACATTAAAAGGAACTTGGAAACATAAAAGGGCATTTAACCACGACCCCTCTTCTTAGTTGCACGACCACCTCTTCTTCCACCTTGGTCTTCATCTTCCGACGCATCATTACCGGGTTGGCCGGTAGCACCATCTTGGCTTGTACCTTCACCAACTTGTCGAGACCTCTTAGTGGTAGGCTTTTGTGCGGGTTCCTCGGGTCCTTCTCCTTTGTTGATGATTGCATCCCACTTTTTGTAGAGGTATTTTTGTTCTTCCGCGGTCATTGGTGTTTTGCAACCAAGTTTGGCCTTCATTTTTTTCAACATTTCCCTACCCGCGGCAACCTATTTTTCATTTGTCAACAACTTATAACCGTGAGGTTGAAGACATTTTTACCATAACTAATATATGAAAATAGTATAAAGTGAAGTCATTCTTACCATTATCTTGAAAACGTTGATTACATCTTCAGAAGTAGACTTGTTGGTGATCTTGATTGCCTTCGCCTTCCCCTTATCAGCTACCTTTTGACTTTTCTTATTGATAATGAAGGAATGAGAAATTTGGTTATACCAATCCATATAGCCCGGATCCTCTTCACATGGATCATCAAGTAAAGGTGCTAACTTGGACGCATCTAATGTGTGATCTTCTAAGTTATTCCAAAACTCAAGGGTGGGATCAGGATCATACTTTGGTTCCCAAGATGAAGTGGTGCTTTTAGTTCCAGTACCACTCTTTGGTAACAACCTGAATTTCTCATCAAACAAAGGAACCTTTTGCACGCATCCTAATTGACGGAGTACTCGCCGAGGATCGTCTATAACATAACCACCGGGATACCACAATAGCCCATGATACATACCTACCGGCATATCCTCATCTTCTACAACTTCATCTTCCTTCTCATATGGTTGAAAAGTGACATCATCAACACCTAGTAGGTCTAACGTCTCTCTCAAACTTGCCACTAAGTGTTTTTTGTTCATTTTCTTCGAGTCCTCGTACTCGTACCGTGCTGCAGTTGGCTCTGTATCAACATAATCGACATCCTTCTCAAATACTTTGGCCAAGTTCAAAATTGGGAAATGGTCATATATCCACACCTACATCTAAAGAACCACATTCAAAAATCAAAGGAATTGAAGTGATAGAAACAATTTTTACTTGGAAACATCAAAGTAAGAATAAATTTGCAAACTCAGAGAACTGTTCGGCTTATATGGATCAAGTATTACAAGCCGAACCACATAAATATCAAATTCGGCTTATACGATTTTATGGTTATAAGCCGAACCATACTCTGAACTCCCAAAAGTTACCTGGAGCAAAGTGAAGTTCCCTCCGATGTTTGTACTTGTCAACCTAGACGCGGTGGCAAGTTGTTCCATCAGGTAAGCGAGCGCAGCCGTTCCCCAAGCATACTTGTTACAAGTTTCAAGATTATTTACCAATTGGAGATAATTAGCATTTACCTTGTTTCCGGTTGTGTCGGGAAAGATGTCTCCACCAAGAGTATAAATCAAGTAGGCAGTTCCGGCTTGCTTCACTTTGACGGGATCCATTACTCTCTGCTTTGTGTTCTCAAACTCCTTTTTCAAGTTAGTCAGCTTGATCTTCTTATTCTTCTTATTTCTGCCATTGGGAGTGCATACGGAATTGACATCTTTAACGGATCGACAAAACTCCAACTCAGTTTTGTTTGAATCCCAACCAAGACTTTCCTCGAATAAATTATAGAGCTCATCCGAATTCATGTCATAAAAATCAGCATCCACACTTCTACCCCTTGCTTTAAGGCATGTAGCCTTTCTAGCCTCATCAGGAGTGATTGACATCTCTCCAAAAGGTAATTGAAATGTGTAAGTTTCTGGAAAAAAGCGCTCGGTAAAGGCAGAGGTCGACACACTATCATATTCCTTATGTCCATAATTGATAGCATGCCATAAAGCACTGGCTTGTACGTAAGCAATCACCTCATGAACCTCTTCAGAAAGTTTCCATTCTGCTGCCCTTTGGTGTCTCAATACTCGGACTGCACGATTGTGATCAGGAGTCTCATAAATTCTCTTCGCCCAAGATTCGACATAACCAATCAACATATTTCCTCCATCTTCCGGAAGACCATGAGGCAAACCATATGATCGAGGTGTAATTACGTCATCTTCATCAGGAATGTGTAAACCAGTGATCCGTCGATCAACATCGTCCTTCTCTTTCTCGGGTTCTGCCACCTTCATACCTTTCTTGTCTTTCTTGGGTTTTCCTTGGGGTTGTGTTTCTTGATGAACTTCTTGATTATCATCTCCAGTTATTCTTTCTACTTCTTCATCTTCAGCTATTCCTTCTTCTTATCTTTCAACTCTTACTTGTTCAGCTTCTTCTTCTAAAATGCCTCTTCTACTTCCCGCTCCCAATTTTTTCTTACCTCCTCCTCGAGGATCGGGAGTTTTAGAAGTAGAAGGTGTTACCTCCATCTTCTTCCTCTTGTTAGCTGCATCGGTCCTGACACAAGTATGAAAGTTATAAGACTACCTCGAACAAGAAAGGGATACAAACTATACGAAATATGGATTTCAAATGCCAAAAACTTGTCAACAAATAATAAGGTTCGGCTTACCCGAAATAACACATATGAGCCGAACCATGTCTTAGAATTTTCAATAGCTTACACAGAGAGTGGTTCGGCTCATACCACAAACTATTTATAAGCTGATCTCATTTGTTCGGCTCACAACCAATACTATCGAATAAGCCGAACCTAAAATTATGAATTCAAACATTTATTCGGCGCAAAACTAGTACTACCATATGAGCCGATCCTATACACATGCAAAACTTATGAAATTGAAACAACATTTATTCGGTGCAAAACTAGTACTACCATATGAGCCGATCCTATAAACATGCAAAACTTATGAAATTAAACAACATTTATTCGGCGCAAAACTAATACTACTATACAAGCCGATCCTATACACATGCAAAATTTATGAAATTTCCATAACACAAATTCGGCGCAAATCTAATGCCATCGAATAAGCCGATCCTAAATACAAGGCTCTATGTCACTAGGTTCGGCGCAAAACTGATATGCATTTTAAGCCGAATCGTTCATATGCAGTTTCAAGGTTGAGTTTGAAGAACAGTTCGGCGCAAATCTAAACTTGATTTTACGCCGAACCCAACCCTGTAACCGCTGCACAAACCATGTTTTTGACGAATTAAACCAATCATACCAACCAAAAACATCAAATACGAGACGGGTTTGTAGAACTAACCTTCTTATTCTCATTTCAGGAGTTGTTTCTTCTTCAATCTCTTCCTCCGGTTGGATTTGTGGTTGATTTTCAGTTTCTTCTTCACTCTCTAAATCTCCTTCTTCTTCAACAGGTTGTTCAATTGATCGATTAGAACGAGATACTTGCTTACGACGACCCATTATATAGATGGGTTTAATCGTCGATTAACTTTTCACGAATCGACGATCGAATTTCGGCGATGATGCGATGATTTTTTTTTGGAGAAGATGAACGGGTTCGACTGCTCTAGATAGGAAGAAGAAGATGAATGAAACTGATTTTAGGTTTATTGATTATAAGTTTTTGTATTAGGATTGGGGATAAATTAGTAATTTAAAAGATTTAAGGGCATATAGGTAATTGAACTACCTATAGGGTACCCCTTATAAGGTCACCCAAGTTAGGACTATTGCTTTGTATGCCTAGAAAGATTTAGGTATGCCTAAAATGTTCAAAATCAATATTCCATAAACTACTAGATGGGCCAGGCCCAGGGCAAAGAGGTGGCCGATAGAATAAATTCCGCGAAAGCTTCTCGCAGAATCAAACCAACAGAACCTAGTCGCGTAACAAAAATTTCTTTCTGCAATATTTTTCTTCATCCCTTTCTGCAAAACCCTAATCCATCTTGAATTCAACTGTAAAGATGTCTTACGATGATGTAGAGATTGAAGACATGGAATGGAATGAAGAACTAAAATCTTTTACTTATCCATGCCCATGTGGAGATCTATTTCAAATCACTAAAGAGGAGTTACAAATTGGGGAAGAAATTGCTCGTTGCCCTAGCTGCTCACTTTATATTAGCGTCATTTATAATATGGAAGATTTCATCGGAGGAGACTCAAATAAGAAAACTGTACAGCAACCAGTTGCGGTCGCTTGAATTTGATGTCAGGTTAGGGTTTTGTATTTTTCTTCTTATAATTAGGGGTTTGGATTGTTTTATCGGGATTTTGTTTGATCTTTTATTTCTGTTTTGTTAACTATTTAGTAGAACCCCATTTTTGCACTATTCATGTACTTTTGTTCAATTGGATTCTGGAGGGGCATCTGATGCTTATATTGGAAGAAATTTTGCGTTGATTATTAGGAAACAATGTAAGAATATATATATTATTTTGTGTAAAAGTTCTCTATCACACCCATAATTTTTGAATGATGAAATGTTATATTACAATGGTATGTAACAGGGAACTGTTGTGTGATTTGCTTGAACTCTTTTATGTATAATTTGATTTATCTTTCATTCGTAAACTTTAAAGTTTAACAATTTAAGACTAGAAACATATCCTTATCAAATACAGAATTCGTCAAATGTGCAAACTCTGGTCATGTAAGAAGACCTGTCGCTATTCTAGGAAGATGAACGAGAACTATTAGTCCAGAATTCTTCAGAAATCTGTTTCTCTCGAGTTCATGCATTTTCATATAGTGTTTTCTGCAGTCACTTGCAAGTAGTTTGAATTTCGCGCTGCTGCTGACTTTCTCTTAATTAGGTTCATTATTAATTAGCTAACTGCGACATGGATACTGTATTTCTTAATGTCGTATATATTAAAGATCATGATGGTTTGTATATCGTTTTTGTCATGATCATTATTTGTAAAGACCTTATGAAGGTGGTGTCAGACTAATACATTTCTTGGTTAAGATAGTTTGTTGCAAATATATCACCATATTTGTGATAAATATTGGTAGAACTAGATGGTTTAATAGTGGTATCAGGATTTGGGAGTGCCAACAGAAGTCAATGTCTCAGGTGCTAGTAAACGTTTGCAATCAACTTCGAATGATGTATTCCTCACAAGGGTTGTCCCCAAATGGCAATAGTTCACCAACTTTTAATTCATATAGGGATTACTTGTTAGCTTTTGGCAATTTGGAAACTGCTATTCCAGAAGCAGTAATGAATTTGCACATGATGTGATATGATTGTCGTTTGGGAGAACATGCTAAGAATAATGATTTTCATACTGGAATGAATGAAATGGATTATTCAGCTAGTTCATTAGTTGGCTAGATTGAAAGGGGCCGTGTTTTTTTTTTTTTTTTCTGATCTTTGAGGGAATCCTCTGTAAATTTAAGTTCTAAGCAAATTCCTCGCGCAGTTGGGCATGCTTGGAATGAATATACAGCTGATTGTTTTCATCTCTTACACTTGGTCAATGTCTCTACTATATATGTACAGGTAAATATTTCCATGAAGTCAGTGTGTACATAGTTAGTGTGTTAGATATATGAGGATGAAAAGTTTTATGTGTATTAGATTAGTAAGACTGAGCGTCTGAGCAAGTCGCTGTAATTATATGACATTGTTTTGCCGGAAGTGAATTTGTTCCTGGAAAGAAAAAGCAAATTTATGAGACAAGTGATTGTTAGATAATATGGGTGTCCTAGGAACTTCAAATTATGTTTATCACTATATCTATAGTGTTGCTCTTTGAACAGTCACAGTAAAGTAGCAGGTTTCTTAGGGCAGAATAATCATTGTGATGTCAAGCAATTGTTTACGCTTGGAGTCAGCAACACCATTTTGTATTGGTGTGTACCAAGTACAGGTTATTTCGTGTGAAATGCCATGAGAATGGATGAATTGAGCAGGGTTTTTTTGTTAACAAATTCACCCCCACCATCAGTTTTTATGGTTAGTTTTGCAAGAATGTTCTATATGAACTTGAGAGCGCAAAAAAATTCATTCCTAATATCCTGGGGAAAATTCTCAGAGTCTGCAACAGTCGATTTATAGACTTACAAAACCAGTAAGAATGATCATTCGAAAGAAACTAGAAGTTTATCAAATCCTATTGAAACTTCCCAACTCACTGCTTATCTTAAAGCTAGATACTTTAAGGCCGGTTCCTATGGGCATGGCAAAGTCCTGGGTTTGCCACTATAGGCATCGCAAAGTGGCACATAGGCTTGGCTAAGTGGCAAGTTTGCAAGTAAATTTTTTGATGTCTCAATCTAGTTCTCAATTGACTAATCAAAAAGAAGATTAGGGGTGCAAAATTTATCATATCCGAAGACGAAAGCATTTGCAGAAACAATGTGTTCTTTACACAAGATAGTATCAATGGTGCCCAACAATAATGTACCAAGTTGAGGGATAAAATATTTGCTAAATTTCGTGAAGAAACTGTAAACATCAACGATCGTGATGTAAATGGATTGTCCGTCGCTACGTTATAATCAACGCCCAAGTTGCCTTGTGTGTTGCTGATATAATGGAAGTTGCTCGTGCTCGAGCGAGCGGTCTTGTTGATGTTGAATTAAAGTGTCGAAATGATTGGCACCACAAGAAAAAATTCGGTTATGAAATTTGTCATCGTATTTTGAAAGTGTTGCCTAAATAATCCAGAATTGTTAGCAAATTTGCAGAATGTACCTGCAGGTTCACCATGCACTTCTTCTTCTTCAACACCATCTTCACAACCATCTCAACCCCCTTTGGATAATCCCTTTTCTTCACCAGAAACCACAACAAACAATAATTCCAACTTGAATCTCAATGTTGTGATTAAGAGAAAACAATTAGGAAGAAACAATGCAAGAGTAGCGAGAAGAATGAGAAGGAAGTGAAGGTTTTCTGGAAACTTTAATTGATCATCAGAAGACCGTCGAAAAACAAAGAGCAATAGACCGACAATTCATGACTAGAGAGATGAAAAACATCGTCAAACTCAAGAGAAATTTGTTTCGGACTATGACAAAAATAAGATTCTAAATGCAAACACCTCAACAATGATCCCAAGACAATTGATGGTATGGGAGATGGAGATGGACAGGCTAGCAGAGGAGTTGGAAGAAAAATGAAACAAGAGAAATTTGGAAAAACAATTTGGAACTCAAGATGAAGATGAGGAAGAAACAGATCATAATGAAGTAGTGCCACTTCATTAATTAATGTATCAGCTTTAATTTCTAATAGTTCGGTTAAGATGAATGAAGTTGTAGTAGTTTTTCATTAATTGGATTTTTTTAATTAGATCAAACCTTAATAACATTCATTGAAATTAAACATTACATTAAAACTCTATATCCTACCCATTTAACAAGAGAAATATCTCATTAAGACTAACATCCCATACGAGTTATGAGATTTCTTTAAGAATTTGGAAATGTGTTTCGTATTCAAAAAAAATTCCATTCCATCTTCGCCATTCGTCTCGAGTTCGTATTCCCAAATCAACATTGGTACCTCTAAGACGATATCGATTGACATCCGTCTCATAGATATAAAATACACAAAATCTTTTTTGATATTCATGAATCGACAAAATAAAGCAGCCCGACCTCTGTTATGAGGATTACCTCTCTTTGTGCAGAAGGTTTCATGAATTTTACCCAAATAACTCATACTGGGTAAACCATTCATCCGTCGTTCTTCACCTTCTTTAGGTAGTATATTACATAGTTTCTACAAAGAGATAAATATTCATCTTCAGTAAAGCTAGGATCATCCATAAATTACCCAGAAAGTATAAAAAAATTTGAGTAAAGGTGTGATTTTGAAATGAATGAAATGGTATGTATATATAAGTGAAAAAGCGGGGGTCTAACAACCACAACCAATATTTTGGTTAGAAATCTGTATGGACAAACTCTAATATACTTTCAAGAGAATCAACTAGACAGTCAGACTCAATCTTAAGAAAAGTATATCCAAGAGTTGTATCTCAATTTCTCAATTCAATCTGCAATCAAACAAATAGGAATTTGCGAGACCGATTGAATAAAAGAAATAACTTGGACGGTATCAAAAACCAATATCCAAGTGTCAATCAATTTAATCAATAATCAAAGGTTGGATTCACAATTGATTGAACTTACGCACAACCTATGATATTTCAATTATATAGACAAATATAATGCGGAAAAGAAATAACACAAACACCATAAATTTCGTTAACGAGGAAACCGCAAACGCAGAAAAACCCCGGGACCTAGTCCAGATTTGAACACCACACTGTATGAAGCCGCTACAAACACTATCCTACTCTAAGTTAACTTCGGACTTAATGTAGTTGAGGCCTAACCAATCTCACACTGATCAAGGTACAGTCGCATTCCTTACGCCTCTGAATCCCAGACTGCACACTTGATTCCCTTAGCTGATCTCACCACAAATTAGAGTTGCAACGACCCAAAATCGAAGACTTGATAATCCAATATGTATCACACAGAAAAGTATATTGAATAGATAAATCTGTCTCCCACAGAAATGCCTATGATTTATGTTCCGTCTTTTGATAAATCAAGGTGAACAGAAACCAAAATATACACCGGTCTTATATTCCCGAAGAACAACCTAATAATATCAATCACCTCACAATAATCTTAATCATATGATAGCGAAACAAGATATTGTGGAATCACAAACGATGAGACGAAGATGATAGTGACTACTTTTTATATTGTCTATCGGAGATTAAATCTCGAGCAAATCTTAGAGAAGATAGTACTCAATCACGATAGAAAACAGCAAGATCAGAACACACAACCACAGAGAAAATAGTTGGGTCTGGCTTCACAATCCCAATGAAGTCTTCAAGTCGTTAACCTACAGGGTTTTGGAAAAACCTAAGCACTACACCATTTTTCCCGATTAGCAACTAAATTTTGCAACAGCTCTTACGCTGTTGCGAATTCGCAACAGATTTTGCAACGTCTTAAAAATTCGCAACTGTTTTTTCCGTTGCGAATTTTGCAACTGCTTAGTACCTGTTGCGATTCGCAACTGCTGAGAAAACCACATGTGCTGCATGTTTGTGTGCCAGGTAACACCAGAACTCACGTGTGCGACCCGTCTGTGTGCCTGGTAACACCGAAATTTTACATGTGTATTTTCGTTTCTAAATCTCCACCGTAGATATAGTTGTTAGAATAAAATCTACACCCTTCAATTAACCCTAACCCATATACAGTACAATTACCTCACTTTCTCTTTTACCGAGTAAAAAAAAAATACCTCACTTTCTCTTCCCTCTTCACTTCACCCTTCTTCTTTCTCTAGCCGACTTCTGTTTCTCAGTCTAAAAAACTTGAGGTTCTCATTCTCTCTGTCTGAAAAACTCGATTAACAACTCAATCTTCAGTCAAAATCTCGATTGAGTTAACTAAACCATTTTGTTTTTGATAAAGAAGGTCATTGTGTTCACTTTGTTTTTGATGAAAAAGATTACCGTGTTCACTTAATCTAGGGTTCATGAAAAAATTTCTTTGTCTCGTGAGGTTAGTTTGCTATAATGGAGAGACTTTACATGTGGGTTTTATTTAATTTGTGTTTTTGCTTCTTAAATTTGGATTTTAGAGTTTTCTGGACTTATGTTCTTCCTCAACAAAAAAAACCCAGGTTAGGGTTTCTTCAAATCAAGATTTCTTTCTGTTCATTTGAATTAAGGTTTCTTATTTTTGTTCTAATTTCGGATTTTCCAGTAATTAGAAGTAATTTTATTAGAATTTAGGGTTTGTGTTAGTTTGGTAGTTCGAATTTTGATTTATGTGTCGGGGGTTTCAGTACCCATCCCTCAATTTCTTCACTCTCTCTGTATTAGTAATTGACTAATGTTCTTGACCGTCTATTGTTGTGTAGGTATGAAGGAACAGTTTGGGATGATTTAGCTCATGGAAAAGCAGTGTATGTTGCTCAAAAGGGGCTTGTCAAGTATCTTCTGTGGTTGCAGGTACGAAGGTGAATGGTTGCAGAAGAATTTTTAACAGCTCAATACAGTTTTTCAATATATAAGCTCAGTTCGAATTTTTAGATTTCTGGTGAGTGAACTTTTGAATGTTTGGTGAACAGTCGATGGAGTGCACCAATCTGAAACCTTATGATCTATAGATTTCGTTGTAAATATAATTGATTACGTTCAATTTTGGTATGAATTGCTTACGCCTTTACCTTCACTCTTTCTTCTTCCTCTTCAGAAGAAGTTTGTAATGGAAGTGCTGGAGATGATATAGGGATGGATGTTGTGATACCTGATGGTGAAGAAGAAGAGAAATAAGAGAATCCAAAGAAGAATGATAAAGAAAAGGAGTTAACTATAAGTATATTTATTATAAGGTTAAAAAATCCAAATTTGTTCTGTCACATTTACGAATTTTGCTCAATTGTTCTGTTATACAAAATTCCTAGCAGCAAAAATTAAGTATATTTTTGAATTCTCAACCTCATTTTTGATTAAAATTAATTTTGGTTATGTGGCTGTATCATTTGTTACCTTACAATGTCATTCATGATTTCACTATTAAGCTCAATGTAGGGGTTACAAACAAGATAAGTTTCCTAATTTTGTTTGCTGTTTGAAAAATTAACTAAAGGACCTTTTTTTATATCAGTTATATTAGATGAGTTACAAGCTCAGGTTCTAATCAAATGGAGGTTTGTCATAGTCCTAGAATACAAGATCGGCTAGACATGGAAGTTGAGAAGAAACGACAACAACAAAGAGATGCTCGATTAAACAATCGGCGTAGTTGTGAAAAGGCAAAAGAACAACAATGACGGAAAATGAAATACAAGAGCTTCTTCAAAAACGAAGCAGCAATTACAGTATGCGAACTGCAAGACGAGATACACATGCAAACAAAAATGAGCATGAAGCATCAACAAGTTCTGGTATGTTTTTAGCTGTGTTACTGTATATAATTGTTCGTTGCTTATTAGCATATTAGCTGTATATGTTTTGAGCAGTTTAAGTCATATTAGCTGTATATGCTTACGCACGGATTAAATTTGCATGCTAATGTACCCTGTGTTTTGAATGTTTACCGTGTTTTGATGTATGCATGTATTTCGTATATACATTAGTTGCAACTATGTGACATTTTACTCATAATACTGAATGTATATGTCATCACTCGAGCTGTACTGAAGCTTATCCATTAACAAATGTGACTTTCCCTCATAGGTTATATGCTGCAAACATAACGAAAGAAGAGTGTCTACTTATTTAATTTGTCCACCAACCATTTCTTTAAAAAATCAAATTTAATGACAGAAGTTATGCGGATATTGAGATGTGCATGAAGGCTATCTAAGCTTCTAGGTTCATTGTCTAGAAATAGAACAAGTGTTTCAAGTTAAAACTGTGTTTGGAGGTTTATATTATTGGCAACAGACAACTAGAGTTTCTAATTAGAATTCAATTTTCAGTCGTTCATCTATTTCTTTTAGTCAGAAATGACCATAATATTGCTCAGAGTGGATGTTATTAGAAGCTCAATAAATGTTCAACAGACTGTTGAATGAATAATACAGAACTTAATATTTTTGTTTCATTTTTTTATTCAAAATCTTCTGCGCACCTATTCATGACTGATTTTAATTTTCTTTTTGCTTTGGTTTGATTTTTAGATGGTTTCACAAGGTAAGATTCTGGGTTTCCATCCACATCGAAGTCTAAGAATTATCGAAAGGCAATCTCAAAAACAAGGATACACCCACCTACAGCGTCGCGGTGCTACATATGCAAGGAAATCCCAACAGCAAAGAGATTGTCACCTACAGCAGGGTCGTGCTGCATATGAAGTAAAACGAGATTTGATAGCCGAAGTCGAAACACTAGCGCTTCTTGATCAAACTGAGTAATGCTTATTGCATTGAAGGTAATAAGTAGTTAGGTGAATTATGTGAGTAGTGTCCAAGCATTAGAAGTGCCTACATTTCTTAGGTGGTATGAACACACTTTATGAGAAGTTTAACTTTCCAACTGATATACTATGGCCAAGATAGGAGTTTACTTGTCTAGTGATAACCACAGGAAATTCACGCGTTGGCTTGATTTTTTGTTACTCTATTTGGTCCAACACAGGGATATATCAAAGTGACAAGGATGATGATTTTTTGCATTATCTTTCTTCTTTCTTTCCTGTGTATCTATTCTCACTTAGGTGGTTAACAATTGATTTTCCTATGTTTCAGGGGTTTGCCGATGTATCTCTTTGCTGTACACGTTTCATGCAATTCATCAAGATTATGATAGATTAGGATCATTTGTTTTGTCACGAAGACCACCAATGCTGGGAAAATTACGTCAAAATTGCATGTGATTGAGCTTGGTGCCCATCTAGGTATGCCAAAGAAATTCCCTAAGGTTAAGGTCCTTGTCCTCCTATTTTTTACAGCTATTGCATTACACTGCTACATTTATAAACCTAAGTGGGGATTCCAGACTTGTTTTTTGGTTGTCATTGTCATTTTTTTAGAAACTTTAGAAATGTCTACTGATTTTTCTATTAGTAATGGAGAACATCTTTGTTCAATGCACACTTAATGTCTCTTAATCTTTGTTCAATGCGCAATTAATGTCCCCTTCAGTGAATTCTTGGCCTGAAATTGAATTTTCCAGGGAACTCTTGACCAGGTCATCTGATGATTGACTTGACTTTTTCTTTGTTGCAAATTTTAGCAACAGGGGAAGCCTGTCGCTAAATTTAGAACCAGAATAATAAAACTGGGTCCGGCTAAGTTTAGCCGTTGTAAGGGTTTTTGGTTCTAAATTTCGCAACTGCTTGAAGCTGTTCGACAAGAATATTGCAAAAGCAGGCAGCTGTTGCTAAACCTGTTCGCAACGGCCGAAAATGTTGCAAAGTAAAGGAAAAACAGTTGGCTGAATCGAAAACCGTTAGCGAAAAAATTTCGTAACGGCTAAAGAGCTGTTGCAAAAAATGCAACTCTACATTTCGCAACGGTTGTCTGCTGTTGCAAGTCCCTTTTGCAACAGCATTCACGTTGCTAATCCCGAAAAATGGTGTAGTGAAGGTTATAGGAAAATCGACTCTAGTTGCAACTAGTATCACACAGGAGGTGTGGGGATTAGGTTTCCCAGTTGCTAGAGTTTTCCCTTATATAGTCTTCAATCAGGATTTGCAATCAATGCTACCTTGGTAACAAAGCATTCAATATTCACCATTAGATGAAAACCTGATTAGACTCAAGCTAATATATCAACCGTTAGATCGAACTTAGCTTGTTACACACAAATAAAAAGTGACTTCATTTGGATATAAGTAACCATACCTAAACATGTACACCTTTGTTGGCTCAACAATAGTTAACCAAAGTTAACCATATCATTTATATTCCCTTCTTTGTTTATAGAACTCATTATGAAAAATTAATCAGTAAAGTTATCTTTTCTCTCTCAAATTTTTGTTCTCCCAATTTATCTCTATCCTTAGAGATCAAGAGTAGCTTCTGTGCTAATTTGTAAGGCAGGTCCTTACATCATGTTTTCGTGTTTATTAACATCCAAATAAAAAATATACAGATATGCGTCATAGCTACGTGCTGATAACGTCTTGTGAATAGAAAAAGAGAAAAAGAGACACAATGTAGAAGGGAAGAAGAATGGAGAAATTTAGTTCACCATAGACAAACATATAGAGCCTCTACTTATAGGGTTCGACACAAGAACATCCCAATAATAAACAAGATTTACTCTAGATATTCTCAACATAATTAAACGTTTATAAAAATATATATAATTTTAAAACAATTTTATTTGATATTTTAAAATAATTTTTTTTATTAATATTACTTGTATTTATTAATAAATATATTACTTTTTCTTTATAATATAAGGAAAAACTAAATTTCTATATCCAAAATTTAGATGATATATTAAAATATAAAAAATCATTTTTGAAGTAATAAATATATTTTAACTTAATTAATATTTTAAGTAAATGTAATTTTAATGAGAAACAATAGTTGAGATTTTAAATTAAATAGTATTTTTAAGTATAAAATAAGAAACATTTAATAATTATTTTCTTAAAAAGAAGAATATTATTACAAGAAAGCAGTTGGAAGCCTAACAAGCTAAGCTCCAACGATGTAGTACTACATTAGTATTGAACAAGTTGTCTTGCTAACCTACCAACGATCCTCATGGAGAACCTAGCCAAGGGAGTCGAAGCGAATAAGAGGATGAGATTATGTCACAAGGGTGGAAAACCAATACATTCCATACCAATTTATGCAATATTACGCCATCGGGGGCTCAAACCTGGACTTCCTGGAACGCATGAAACTTTGGGAAATGGGAATGGCCAGCTGAGCTAGGTACCCGATTTAATAGTAGTATTAACTTTATTTAAAATAATATTATTAAGATAATATTATATATTATATAATAATAATTATAAAGTAATATAATTCTAAGAAATCAAATATTGTTGAAATTAAGAAAATGAAAAGAAAAACCAAAACCCAAATGTCAATATGGTCAATCGGTGGAGTTGAAGAGATAGAGTTTGAAATTCCATGGGGGAGGTGTTATTTGATTTTCCATTGAAGGATGGAGTCTCAACTCCCTAGAACCAAACTCACTCCATGCCAAACACTCCTATATTTGGATTCCACCCTTGATTTCATATGTTGACTTAAACTCCACCTTCAACTCTCTCTGTGGCAAACACACCAACTGGCGTTAGTACACTAGTGGAAAATGGGGTTTTTACTGCCCACAGAAACTACGCAGTTTGACGGTAGTTGATTTTTGACCAGTCAAATCCGTAACATAATTAAAAAAAAAAAAACGGAAAAATTCAGATACCATTAAAACCCGTAGCAGAATATTGAAAATTTCACCCTTGAGACTATTACCCACACCGCTACCGATAACTACCGCTTTATCACTGCTAACGTAAAGTCCAGTTAAATATTTGGTTTGAACCAAGTGTAAGTAATTGATTAGTTGTAGATGCATACGTAAATGTTGTGCACCCACGTTTTTTCTACTGGGGTTACAAACGGCCGATTAAACATAGGGTGCAAACAGAGTGTTATCCAAGTTTTAATGTCTCGACCAATAGAGTCTCTCCAAGTGTCCTCACTAGCTTTACTAATGTTCAAAGCTCTTTTCTAATTAACTCTGAGGGGGATCTCATGCTTACCCCGTGTAGGGATGGCCATTCGCCCCATCCAAACCCATCTCGCATGAGTACTCACCTCGTTTGGTTAAGGTTTTACCCTCACAAATGGGGATAGGGTGGGGTATGAGTAATACCCGAAACCTAAGTTATGGGATGGGGAGGGGTTGGGATTCAAGGTCCCGCCTCATACCTTCCCCGTCCCTTTCATATTATTGAGGTTTAGACTATAGTGTGAGAATTTGTATTGTATTTATTTAGATTTATATTTTCATCACTAATCCGAGCTACTTTTTTTATTTATTATATATTCTTGATCGTTCTTATTTATCCATCACTTTCACTTCTTTGTAGTTATCAGACACATCCTTTAAAAGTTTACTTGGAAAATATCAAGCGTTCTTGGGGCAATATCAGTCTGCCGTCAAAAAAGTAAGCTTTATTATGGTGGTAACTCTTTAAGCAGGTGTAAGACTATCACGGGTTTATTGGGTATGGATGTTTCTACTTTCTCGGATTGATATTTAAGTGTTCAGATAATGCATGGGGCTGTTAAATATCGTCACATTTGTAATGTGATTGATAAAATTAAGAAGCACCTTTCAGTTTGGAAGGAAAAAATGCTTCTGTTTCAAGATCGAGTTGTTCTTATTAATTATGTAATTGCAAGTGACTCTGTACATAACATGGCAGTCTACAAGTGCCAGAAAAAATTTATTATTCAATGTGAAAGAGTGATTCACAATTTCCCTTAGTCTGGAGATTCGGAGGTAACAAGGAAGTTTGTTGTGGATTATGACAAAATGTGCAGTCCGGTGAAGGAAGGAGGTCTTGGTATCACGATCTTGGATGTTACTAATGAAGCCCTTTTACTGAAATTTTGGTGGAGTATTCGTTCTTCTAAGAAAAATCGGGCTCGTTTCTTGTGGACGAAGTATACTACGGAATAGGGGAGAATAAAGCAATATGGAGTAATGTCTTGAATTTTTCTAGGGGTTCGAAAAGCTCATAGGAAAGCTCACAATAGAGATTTGTGTGCTTCCGCATTTCGGTGTCAATTAACTTCATTTCCGATAAATTATTTGGGTATCCCACTTGGGAGCAAGTTGAAAAACAGGGCCATTTGAAACTTAATAAGTCAGAAGTGTCGACAAAGGCTGAGAACGTAGAAGAGGAAGTACTTATCAAAGGGCCAAAGGCTGATTCTTGTCAACAGTGTCATTGCAAATTTACCAAGTTACTACCTCTCGATGTTTAAAATGCCGGTTTCAGTGGTTAAAGAAATTGAAAAGATCATGAGGGATTTTCTGTGGGGATCGTCTGAAGCAAAGAAGAAAAGAATTTGGGTGTCATGGTCGAGATCAACTCTTTCCAAGTCCAGAGGAGGTATTGGAATTAAAAAACTGAAGCTAGTTAATATGGCTATTCGTTGTAAATGGGTATGGAGATATGGGACTGAAAAGGATGCACTTTGGAGGCGCATTGTTCATGAGAAATTTGGAGGTAATCAAAACTCTCTTTTTCCTAAATCTAAAGACTTAAAGACCTAGACAAAAAAGCTCTTACGTTGAACAGTGAAGAAAACATCGCTTCCTATTGGGCGAAATAGGTTTTTTTTGGTTTTGTGAAACAAGCGTTTTGGTGAGGACACTTGGAAATGTATAATTGGTTTAATAATTTCTTAACTTAACGTGTTTGGAGTTTTAGGGAAGTCCAAATTAGATTTGGAAGTAGAATTCCTACCATATTAACACTCCTTTTTTTCCAAATTAATACATACAAGAAATAAAATAACAAAAAGCCCACATATTTTATGCGAAAATAAAGTAAAAAAAATAAATGTATGGGAAAATAAAAAGGGATCAAGTTTAATAAAATCTAAACATATTTAATGTATTCGCCCCGCCACACCAAATCAAAAAATGTCGCACGGGGCGAGGCGAAGCTCCGCGACTCACCAAATCGAATATCCATCGCCATGGGTCGGGAAGAAGCCCCGCAACACACCAAGTTAAAAGAAAAAAATTCCCCCGACACACAGTTGCGCTCCTACGTCTCTGATCTCAGCAGGATACTACGCACTTGATTCCCTTAACTGATCTCACCTACAACTAAGAGTTGCTACGACCCAAAGTCGAAGACTTTAATAAACAAATCTGTATCACACAAAAAAGTCTGCGGTAATTGATAAATTTGTCTCCTACAACAAAGTCTACGGTTATTGATAAATTTGTCTTCTTCATGGTGATAAATTTGTCTCCTACGAGTTTTTGTTCCGTCTTTTGATAAATCAAGGTGATCTGGAACCAATTGATAAACCGGACTTATATTCCCGAAGAAAAGCTTAGTATTATTAATCACCTCACAATAATCTAAATCGTATGATGATGAAACTAGATATTATGGAATCACAAACGATGAGATGAAGATGTTTGTGACTACTTTTATATCTTGCCTATCAGAGAAATCAATCTCAAGTCAATCCTTACGATTGTACTTAGTACGATAGAAACAACTAGATCAGATCACACAACTACGAGAAAGTAGTATCGGTCTGGCTTCACAATCCCAATGAAGTCTTCAAGTCGTTAACCTACAGGTTCTCGATAGAAACCTAAGGTTAAAGGAGAATCGACTCTAGCTAATACAACTAGTATAACACAGGAGGTGTAGGGATTATATTTCCCACTTTCTAGAGTTCTCCCTTATATAGTCTTTCAAATCAGGGTTTGCAATCAATGTTAGCTTAGTAACAAAGCATTCAATATTCACCGTTAGATGAAAACCTGATTAGATTCAAGCTAATATCTTTCAACCGTTAGATCGAAACTTAACTTGTTACACACAAATGAAATGCACGTTTATCTAGGTTTGTGTAACCGTACCCAAACATGTACATCTAGTTGGTTCAACAGTAGTTAACCAAATGGTTATCCATATGAGCACTTTCATATCAACCATGCATATTCTTCTTTACCACAACTAGTTCAAATGACTCAAATGAACTAGTTAGAGAGTTGTTCAACTGCTTAGATCTTTATAATAGACACAATTGAAACAAAAACGATTTGATTCACTCGAATCGATTCATGAACTTTATAGCCACGGTTTGCAAACTTGCATTCCTTAGTCTATATAGCAGAACGACTTTTGTCTCAAAATAGGAGATAGAGTAGATAGACTTTTGAGTGACAGATAGGTTCAAGTCTCCACATATAGGGAGGCTCATTACATTACTTCAACTAGTACCTTTTAGTCGATGAAGTTCCACCAGTTCCTTGAGTAGTTCTTCGTCTTCGTATGATGATCGCCATGGAGTCTTGAGCTCAACTACACTTTCTATCCTAGTACAAGACTTAGCTAATAGTAGACTAGAAATCAAGACTTATTGTTTTGATCACTAACATTGAAAAACATGCTTGAGATAGCAACGCATGCGAGTTCGACCGAGAAGTGCTTTAACAATCTCCCTCTTTGTCAATTTTAGTGACAAAAATATCAATACATATGGAATACAAATAAAGATAAACAAACTTTTGTAGCTTCTCTTCCACATGCATGATCTTCTTGGTTCTTCAACATTACTCGAAATCTTCGGCACTTCCAAGTACTCCAATGATCCCACATATTGTAAGTTTAGTATCACCTTCGTTGAAAATCCGTAGTCATAACAATAAGAAAACAAGAATTCTCAATCGCTGTTATACAGTGTTATAGTATTATTATACAACATCAAAGTTCAATTGTATCACAACTTTGACAACTATACTATGGTGATATGTATTACTCCCCCTTAGTCAATACTCAATCTCACATGAAAACCACTCCCCCTTACATAATGATCCGAAAACCATATATATTTGTAGTGTGAACTACACATTAATTCTCCCCCTTTTTGTCAATAAAATTGGCAAAGGTACGAAAACTAGTGGGATCCTAATGAAATTTCCATAGAGACAATTCATGACCATAAGCAAGCACATATCAAATTTTTAGATGCCATCATATATCCGAAGCTAAATGCATTCATCAAGGAGTTTATAAAGATACAAGAAAACCCCTATAATATTCCACAGCCGCACTCCCCACAAAGATTTGGAAATTATGCACAATTTCAATTAAGAACTCTCCCCCATAATATGTCACTCCCGAAAGAACAACAAGAGCGACCTTACTTTTACAAGAAAAGAAGGATTTCTTTTGGACATAACAAATCACATACGAATATGAATTTGAATCCAAAAATACTCAATTAAATTAACCACAAGAAAACCCATGATTAATTCAATCGGAATACACAACTAAATTACCAAAAGAGTGTGATCAATTCAATTAGTCATGCTTGACATAAGAGAACTTACGGAGCCGCACAGTATATACATAAAATATGGATCAGGGGAGATCAATACTGCGGAATAGATAAGGATTCATTCTATTTCCCATCACTATTTGCACAATGACATATAATAGACATAATACTTGTAAACAAAAGTTCATTCTATCTTCCATCAATATTTGCATAATGACATAATAGGCTTAAAACTTTTACAATGTCAAAAGTTCATTCATTCTTTTATCAATACATGCATATCGACATATGAAAGACTTAACTTTTGACAAGGTATGGGACAACCATAGTTCACGGACGCAAACCCACATATCCCATAACAAGGTTGCAATATATAAAACCATAAAGATTAATACTGCAAAAATCATCTTCCAAACAATTTTTTAGAATTTAAACGAATAAATCTAAAAACAATAAAGATGAAAACATTGGACATATCTACGTGTAATCACAATAATTGCTATTCCAAAAACTGGTTATTATTCCTAAAAACACAAGAATAAAAATTCTCATAAGAATATTTACTAGACAAAATAAAATCAACAAGCTAAAGAACAAGGACAGACTCTCAAACCATCAATACCGAACACGAACTGAAATCAAATAGATGTTTCGGATTCCTCACGAGCCTTGAGGTCTATGAGCTTGTGATTGACATCATCTAATGCTTCTTCATAGAAGATATCCTCATTGAGACGATCTTTAACATGTGTCTTTATGAGACCAAGGTCAGAAATAACCTTTTTCAACTGAGTTCTTAACACATCAAGACTCTTCAAAGTATCAACGAGCTGCAGTTTTGCTTCCTCAAAATATTTAAGAAAATAATGAACCACTTCAGTAGAAACCATATCCTCATTCTCAACATCCTGATGTGTATAGGCATAGTAAAATGAGACATTAGGATGATCATCTTCTAATAGGGTTCTTTTATTTCTTCCCTTGGACTCGAAACCAATACCTTTGTCAAGAAACCCTTTTGAAAATCCGCTAGAGTTAGAAGAATATATTCTTGACTGACCAAAACAAATCCCAGAGTATGCGTACGAGACTCAAGGATTTTGGTATTTAAATGGTTTCTTTGGGATGGCAACTTTTAGGGTTTCTAAAAATTGATTCGTGACAGTAACAAGAGTACTCGTACGAACACAATCTTGACCCAACAACAAAGGTACGTAACTGGTCGTAATTTTACGACAAGACAAAATTTCTGCTATGTGAAAAATATCACAAATTTTTGGCTCAATAAATTTTATATCTTAGTAGAGAAACAAGCACAAAAGTAGCAGGAAACATAGTTGCAAAGAAAAAACTTCTTCGAAAAAAGAGAAGGCAAAACGAAGAACCTCATTAGACAAAACCAATACTTTGCGCATAGTTGTCTGCAGACAATAGTTGAGTCGTAAACGATAAGAAGATAACTCAACCAAATAAAAAACAATTTGACAGAAGTATACCCGATTATTAACACAACTTACCCAACAGATTTTTATGAGTAAGTTCTCAACCCTTGTGATTCAATTAGCACAGGAATGAGCTTTCAGCTCATTAGATGAACGAAGTTCATGGTTGAGTTTCTTTTTTATTTCAAGTCTAGGGAAAAATCTCTTTTGATTTAAAAAATTATCATAAAACTTATTGTCATCAAAATATGAGACATAGTTCGAGATCTGACCAGAAAAATTTTGACTTGAGAAGGTTGACAACCTGTTGAAAATTTCTTTGTAGCCTTCAATTATCTCCTTCAGGTTATTTCTCATATCATTGTTTTTTCTCCTTTCTATTGGAATTTGATTCACATCAAGGTTATCTTCAGAAGCAACGACTTGATCTTTCCTTAGGCGATTTTTGTTAAGACGTTTGTTCTGCTTTTGAGCATTCGAGGAACTCATTGAACTGACTTTCCTGGTAGCATACACATTGTAAGTACGAAAACAATTGGTTTAGACATATGAATGTCAGTTACACCTTTGAGAATTAAGTCTAAGGTGTGTTGAAGTTGAACAATGGAATTGTTATTCAACCTAGAGTTTCTCTTTAACTTAACAGGCCCTTTTGAATCACAAAAGAGACATAATTTCTGATCATGAGGATGATTAGAAGAATTCGTCTTAACATCATCATTTGAAGATTTCGTCCTCCCATCTGATGTGCAACATCCTTAATTAATGGAGATTTCAGGCCCATCTTTTTTTATAGGAAGGGATTCCGGTTTTACTTTTGAAACTGGAGCTCTTTTGGTTTCACGAGAAGTAGATGGTATAGAGGAATTTTTGACACATCCTTTAATGGAGAGTTTATTCAAGCAATGGTCAATTTCCAAAACATCCTTTTCAAGGCTTGCCTCAAGTAGGATACGTGAAGACTGATCTTCAGTGTTTTTGGAATTACAGTCTCTTACTACACCAAAAAGGACATTGACATGGTTTTTCAACCGAATGAATCTATCAGCTTGGATTCTAACAAGATTTAGAATCAGTTCACTCTCTTCAGCTGTTTCCCTTTCATTAATAGAGATAGACTCTTTTGAAGGGTAATTGGAACAACACATGTCAGCGTCTGTCTGTCTCACCAAAACACTAGGTTCGTCTATATTTGAGATTTAAAAATCTTTCTCTTTAATTGATACAGTCGAGACAGAACTTTTATTTCTGGTGATGCGTTTCTCAGAGATAGCACTCTTGTGCATATAGTCAGATCGCTACAAACACAGACTTGTAAGGTCTTTAAACGTGTTTGCCTGCTCTGATACCAACTGAAAAAGCGGGGGTCTAACAACCACACCCAATATTAAGATTAGCAATCTGTATGGACTAACTCCAATATACTTTTAAGAGAATCAACTAGTCAGTTAGACTCAATCTTAATGAAAGTATATCAAAGAGTTATATCTCTCTTTCTTGATTCAATACTTACTCAAGCAAATAGAAATCTGCGAGTCTAATTGAATACAAGAGAAATCACTTGAACGGTACTAAAGACCAAATTTCAAGTATCAATCAATTTCAACCAAAAACCAAAGGTTGGATTTCCCAATTGATTGATTCAAACGCACAACCTGTGATATTTCAATTATATAACAAAATAAAATGCGGAAAGAAATAACACAGACACCAGAAGTTTTGTTAACTAGGAAACCGCAAATGCAGAAAAACCCAGGGACCTAGTCCAGATTGCACACACACTGTATTAATCCGCTACAGACACTAGACTACTACAAACTAACTTCGGCCTGGACTGTAGTTGAACCCCAATCAATCTCACACTGATCTAAGGTACAGTGGCGCTCCTACGTGTCTAATCCCAGCAGGATACTACGCACTTGATTCCCTTAACTGATCTCACCTACAACTAAGAGTTGCTACGACCCAAAGTCGAAGACTTTAATAAACAAATCTGTATCACACAGAAAAGTCTACGGTAATAGATAAATCCGTCTCCCACAGAAATACCTACGAGTTTTTATTCCGTATTTTGTTAAATCAAGGTGATCAGGAACCAATTGATAAACTAGGCTTATATTCCCGAAGAACAACTTAGTATTATCAATCACCTCACAATAATCTAAATCTTATGATTGTGAAACTAGATACTGTGGAATCACAAACGATGAGACGAAGATGTTTGTGACTACTTTTATATCTTGCCTATCGGAGAAATCAATCTCAAGTCAATCCTTAAGATTGTACTTAGTACGATAGAAACAGTAAGATCATATCACACAACTACGAGAAAGTAGTATCGGTCTGGATTCACAATCCCAATGAAGTCTTCAAGTCGTTAACCTACAGGGTCTCGATAGAAGCCTAAGTTAAAGGAGAATCGACTCTAGATAATACAACTAGTATCACACAACAGGTGCGGGGATTAGGTTTCCCAGTTGCGAGAGTTCTCCCTTATATAGTCTTTGAAATCAGGGTTTGCAATCAGTGTTAGATTAGTAACAATGCATTCAATATTCACCGTTAGATGAAAACCTGATTAGATTCAAGCTAATATCTTTCAACCGTTAGATCGAAACTTATCTTGTTACACACAAATGAAATACAGGTGTATCCAGGTTTGTGTAACCGTACCCAAACATGTACATCTAGTTGGTTCAACAGTAGTTAACCAAATGGTTATCCATATGAGCACTTTCATATCAACCATATTCTTCTTTACCACAACTAGTTCAAATAACTCAAATGAACTAGTTAGAGAGTTGTTCAATTGCTTAGATCTTTATAATATACACAATTGAAACAAAAACGATTTGATTCACTCTAATCGATTCATGAACTTTATAACCATGGTTTGCAAACTTGCATTCCTTAGTTTATATAAGTTTAAGTTCACGAATAATCGTTTTTAGAAAATAACCAACTTAAGTACGCGGACTGGTATGCGGGCTTAAGTACCCGGAATAAGTTTGGGAAGAGAACCTCCGACAGTACGCGGACTAAGTTTCGATTTTCGTGATCAACAAAGTACGCATACTTTGGTTCAAGGAATAAGGACTTATACATGTATGAGTTATCACACAATGCTTATATCCAACAATGGTTATATAATCTAAACTCTCATTTCAATTATTGAAACATTCTTAGAGGACGTTATATAGTTGTTGTTCACAAACCATTTTTCGTCAAAGCCATTTTCAAGTGATTGAAACTTAACATGACTTTCGTCACTAGTAAAGCTGAACTTGGAAAAATCGAAAGCTTACCAACACATATTTCGAGAAATAGATAAGCGAGATAAACTCGGCTCGAAATAGCAAATGTGTATAATCAAAGTCTGTATAGCAGAACGACTTTTGTGTCAAGATAGGAGATAGAGTAGTTAGACTTTTGAGTGATAGATAAGTTCAAGTCTCCACATATAGGGAGGCTCATTACATTACTTCAACTAGTACATTTTAGTCGATGAAGTTCCACCAATTCCTTAAGTAGTTCTTCGTCTTTCTATGATGATCGCCATGGAGTCTTGAGCTCAACTACATCCTATCCTAGTCCGAGACTTAGCTAATAGTAGACTAGAAATCAAGACTTATAGTTTTGATAACTAACATTGACAAACATGCTTGAGATAGCGACGCCTGCGAGTTCGACCGAGCAGTGCTCTAACAATCTCCCCCTTTGTCAATTTTAGTGACAAAACTATCAATACATATGGAATACAAAAATAAATAAACAAACTTTTGTAGCTTCTCTTCCACATGCCTGATCTTCTTGGAGAAGTCTTAGTCACTTCCAAGTACTCCAATGATCCCAAAGGTTGTAAGATTAGTATCACCGTTGTTGAAAATCCGTAGCCATAACAATGAGAAAACAAGAATTCTCAATCATTGTTATACAGTGTCATAGTATTACTATACAACATCAAAGTTCAATTGTATCACAACTTCGACAACAATACTATGGTGATATGTATCACTCCCCTTTAGTCAATACTCCATCTCACATGGAAACCACTCCCCCTTACATAATGATCCGAAAACCATATGTATTTGTAGTGTGAACTACACATTAATTCTCCCCCTTTTTGTCAATAAAATTGGCAAAGGTACGAAAACTAGTGGGATCCTAATGAAATTTCCATAGAGACATTTCATGACCAAAAGCAATCACATATCAACTTTTTAGATGCCATCATATATCCGAAGCTAAATGCATTCATCAAGGATTTTATAAAAATACAAGAAAACTCCTATAATATTCCACAGCTGCACTCCCCACAAATATTTGGCAATTAAGCACAAGTTCAATTAAGAACTTTCCCCCATAATATGTCATTCCCAAAAGAATAACAAGAGCGACCTTACTTTTACAAGAAAAGAAGGATTTCTTTTGGACATAACAAATCACATACGAATATGAATTTGAATCCAAAAATACTCAATTAAATTAACCACAAGAACACCCATGATTAATTCGATCAGAATACAGAACTAAATTAATACAAAAGTGTGATCAATTCAATTGGTCATGCTCTACATAAGAGAACTTACGGAGCCGCATAGTATATACATAAAATATGGATCAGGGAAGATCAATACTGCTGAATAGACCAGGATTCATTTTATTTCCTATCACTATTTGCACAATGACATACAATAGACATAATCCTTGTAAAAAAAAGTTCATTCTATCTTCCATCAATATTTGCATCATGACATAATAGGCTTAAAACTTTTGTAATGTCAAAAATTCATTCATTATTTTATCAATACATGCATATCGACATATGAAAGACTTAACTTTTGACAGGGTATGGGACAATCATAGTTCACGGACGCAAACCCACATATCCCATAACAAGGTTGCAATATATAAAACCATAAAGATTAATACTGCAAAAATCATCTTCCAAACATTTTTTAGAATTTAAAAAAATAAATCTAAAAACAATAAAGATGAAAACGTTGGACATAGCTATGTGTAATCACAATAATTGCTATTCCAAACTCTAGTTATTTTTCCTAAAAACAAAAGAATAAAAATTCTCATAAGAAGATTTACTAGACAAAATAAAATCAACAAGCTAAAGAACAAGGACAGATTATCAAACCATCAAAACCGAACATGAACTGAAATCAAATAGACGTTTCGGAATCCTCACGAGCCTTGAGGTCTTTGAGCTTGTGATTGACAGCATCTACTGCTTCTTCAGAGAAGATATCCTCATTGAGACGATCTTTGACACGTGTCTTTATGAGACCAAGGTCATAAGTAACCTTTTTCAACTCAGTTCTTAACATATTAAGACTCTTCAAAGTATCAACGAGCTGCAGGTTTTCTTCCTCAAAATATTTAAGAAAATCCTGAACCACTTCAGCGTAAACCATATCCCCATTCTCAACGTCCTGATGTGTATAGGCATAGTAACATGAGGCATTAGGATGATTATCTTCTACTAGGGTTCTTTTCTTTCTTCCTTTGGACTCGAAATCTATACCTTTATCAAGAAACCCTTTTGTAAAACCGCTAGAGTTAGAAGAAGACATTCTTGACTGACCACAACAAAATCCCTGAGTATGAGTACGAGACTCGAGGGTTTTGGTATTTAAATGGATTCTTAGGGAAGGCAACTTTTAGGGTTTCTAAAATTGATTCGTAACAGTAACACGGGTACTCGTACGAACACAATCTTAACCCAACAACAAAGGTACGCAACCGGTCGTAATTTTACGACAAGACATAATTTCTGCTATGTGAAAAATATCACAAATTTTTGGCTCAATAAATTTTATATCTAAGTAGAGAAACAATATTAAAGCACAAAAGTAGCAGGCAACATAGTTGCAAAGAAAAAACTTCTTTGAAAAAAGAGAAGGCAAAACGAAGAACCTCATTAGACAAAACCAATACTTTACGCAAAGTTTTCTGCAGACAATAATTGAGTCATAATCGATAAGAAGATAACTCAACCAAACAGAAAACAATTTGACAGAAGTATACCCGATTAAACACAACTTACCCAACAGGATTTTTATGAGTAAGTTCTCAACCCTTGTGATTAATTAGCAAAATAATGAGCTTTCAGCTCATTAGATGAACGAAGTTCATGGTTGAGTTTCTTTTTTCTTTCAAGTCTTGTAAAAAATATCTTTGATGTGAAAAATTATCATAAAACTTACTATCATCAAAATATGAGACATAGTTCGAGATCTCACCAAAAGAATTTTGACTTGAGAAGGTTGACAACCTGTTGAAAATTTCTTTATAGCCTTCAATTATCTCCTTCAGGTTATTTCTCATATCATTTTTTTTCTCCTTTCTCCTGGCATTTCGTTCACATCAAAGGTAATGTTATCTTCAGAAGAAACGACTTGATCTTTCCTTAGACGATTTTTGTTAAGAAGTTTGTTCTGCTTTTGAGCATTCGAGGAACTCATTGAACAAACTTTCCTGGTAGCATACACAGGGTAAGTACGAAAACCAATTTTTTTAGACATGAATGTGTCAGTTACACCTTTGAGAATTAAGTCTAAGGTGTATTGAAGTTGAACAATGGAATTGTTATTCAACCTAGAGTTTCTCTTTAGCTTAACAGGCCCTTTTGAATCACAAAAAGACATAATTTCTGATCATGAGGATGATTAGACGATTTTGTCTTAACATCACCGTTTGAAGATTTCTTCCTCCCATATGATGTGCAACATCCTTGATTAATGGAGATTTTAGGCACATCTTTTTTATAGGAAGGGATTCTGGTTTTACTTCTGAAACTGGAGCTCTTTTGTTTCACGAGAAGTAGATGGTATAGAGGACTTTTTGACAATCCTTGAATGGAGAGTTTATTCAAGCGATGGTCAATTTCGAAAACATCCTTTTCAAGGGTTGCCTCCAGTAGGATACGTGAAGACTGATCTTCGGTGTTTTTGAAATTGTAGTCTCTTACTATACCAAAAAGGACATTGACATGGTTTTTCAACCGAATAAATCTATCAGCTTGGATTCTAACAAGATTTAGAATCGGTTAACTCTCTTCAGCTGTTTCCCTTTCATTAATAGAGATAGACTCTTTTGAAGGGTAATCGGAACAACACATGTCAGTGTCTGTCTGTCTCGCCAGAACACTAGGTTCGTCTATATTTGAGATTGAAGAATCTTTCTCTTTAATAGATTCAGTCGAGACATAACTTTTATTTCTGGCGATGCGTTTATCAGAGATAACACTCTTGTCCATATATTCAGATCGCTACAAACGCAGACTTGTAAGGTCTTTAAACGTGTATGCCTGCTCTGATACCAATTGAAAAAGCGGGGGTCTAACAACCACACCCAATACTTTGATTAGCAATATGTATGGACTAACTCCAATATACTTTTAGAGAATCAACTAGACAGTCAGACTCAATCTTAATGAAAGTATATCAAAAAGTTATATCTCTCTTTCTCGATTCAATACTTACTCAAGCAAATAGAAATATGCGAGGTTAACTGAATACAAGAGAAATCACTTGAACGGTACCAAAAACCAATGTTCAAGTATCAATCAATTTCAATCAACAACCAAAGTTTGGATTTCCCAATTAATTGATTCAAACGCACAACCTGTGATATTTCAATTATATAAAAAAATATAATGCGGAAAAGAAATAACACAGACATTAGAAGTTTTGTTAACGAGGAAACCGCAAATTCAGAAAAACTCCGGGACCTAGTCCATATTTAACACACACTGTATTAAGCCGCTACATACACTAGCCTACTACAAACTAACTTCGGTCTGGACTGTAGTTGAACCCCAATCAATCTCACACTGATCTAAGGTACAGTTGCGCTCCTGCGTCTCTGATCCCAGCAGGATACTACACACTTGATTCCCTTATCTGATCTCACCCACAACTAAGAGTTGCTATGACCCAAATTCGAAGACTTTAATAAACAAATCTGTATCACACGAAAAAGTATATAGGATTGAATAAATCTGTCTCCCACAGAAATACCCAAGAGTTTTTGTTCCGTCTTTTGATAAATCAAGGTGAACATGAACCAATTGATAAACCAGATTTATATTCCCGAAGAACAACCTAATATTATCAATCACCTCACAATAAACTTAATCGACTAGCGAAACAAGTTATTGTGGAATCAAAATGATGAAACGAAGTTTGTTTGTGATTACTTTTCTATCTTGCCTATCGGAGATATAAAATCTCGAGCCAATTATTTCAATTCCACTCAACACGATAGAAAGAGCAAGATCAGATCACGCAAATACAAAGATAATAGTTGGGTCTGGCTTCACAATCCCAATGAAGTCCTCAAGTCGTTAACCTACAGGGTCGCAAGAAGAAACCTAAGGTTAAAGAAAAATAGACTCTAGTTATGCAACTAGTAACACACATGAGGTGTGGGGATTAGTTTTCCCAGTTGCTAGAGTTCTCCTTTATATATTTCAAATCAGGGTTTGCAATCCAAGTTACCTTGGTAACAAAGCATTCAATATTCACCGTTAGATGAAAAACCTGATTCAACCAAGCTAATATCTTTCAACCGTTAGATCGAACTTATCTTGTTACACACAAATGAAATGTACCCTCGTTTAGGTTTATGTAGCCGTACCTAAACGTGTACACCATGTTGGTTCACAAATAGCTAACCGAGGTTAGCCATATGATTACTCTCATATCAGTTTTATTCATCTTAACCATAACTAATTCAAATGACTCAAATGAAACTAGTTAAAGAGTTGTTCAATTGTTTAGAAAACACAATTGAAATCAAATCGGTTTGATTCACTTGAATAAATCATGAACATTATAGCCATGGTTTGCAAAGATTGCATTCCTTATGATTTAAATGTTTAAGTTCATGTACTTGACCGATTTGATAAAGTAACCATCTTAAGTATGCATACGGGTATGCATACTTAAGCAACCGGTTTTTGAGTTTATAAAGTTTCCAAACTCAGCAGAAATTTTCGGTTAGAAAACTTCCGCCAGTATGCGTATGGGTACGCATACTTAAGGTGACTAGTTAAGAGTTTTTCCAAAACCAAACTCAACATAAATTCTCGGTTCGAGAACTTCCGCCAGTATGCGTACGGGTACGCATACTTAACTTGTCTCCTTCACCAATTCTGTATACACACATATGCACACTCTTGGCTTCCGGTTTATAGACTAATACACTAATGTGCGAACACACTATATATGCTTATATCCAAATATGGTTACATCATCAACTCTTTATTTCAATCATTGAAACATTCTTCTATAATGTCAATAGCCGTTTTCACACACTATTAGCATCAAAGCAATTTTCAAGATATTGAAATAATCATTATTGAAACCTTCCAAGTCTTACACCAAATGATTGTATCGCAAGAACCATGTAAGATGTTACTCGGCAATTTTATCATGATATAAGATGAACTTGGTCGAAGCGAAAGCTTACCAACACATATTTAGAGAAATATGTAAGCGAGATATACTTATCTCGAAATCTCAAATGTGTATAGAGAAAACTATATCGTAACACAACTTATGTCTCAATATAGGAGATAGTAGAAATAGACTTTCCAAGTGATAGATCAGTCCAAGTCTCCACATACCTTTTGTCGAAGAAGTTCCACAAGCTCCCATTAGTAGTTCTTCGTCTTCAAGAGATGAACGTCGAGAGATTTAAGCTCAACTACACTATCTATTTCCTAGTCTGAGACATCTACAAATAGGCTAGAAATCAAGACTTATAGTTTTGATCACTAAAATTGACAAACATGCTTGAGATAACAACGCATGCGAGTTTGACCGAGCATTGCTCTAACAATCTCCTCCTTTGTCAATTTTACTGACAAAATTATCAATACATATGGATTACAAAAAAGATAAAAAAAATAAGCTTTTTATCCACATGCTTGATCTCCTTGGCATCTTCAACGCGACTCGAAATCTTCGTCACTTCCAAGTACCCCATGATCCTAAAGGTTGTAAGTTCAGCATCACAGTTGTTGAAGATCCGTAGCTATAACCATGAGAAAAAAAATGCTCTCAATCATTGTTATACAGTGTCATAGTATTATTACCCTGCATCAAAGTTCAATTGTATTACAACTTTGACAATAACACTATGAGTACGAGACTCGAGGGTTTTGGTATTTAAATGGATTCTTAGGGAAGGCAACTTTTAGGGTTTCTAAAATTGATTCGTAACAGTAACACGGGTACTCGTACGAACACAATCTTAACCCAACAACAAAGGTACGCAACCGGTCGTAATTTTACGACAAGACATAATTTCTGCTATGTGAAAAATATCACAAATTTTTGGCTCAATAAATTTTATATCTAAGTAGAGAAACAATATTAAAGCAAAAAGGTAGCAGGCAACATAGTTGCAAAGAAAAAACTTCTTTGAAAAAAGAGAAGGCAAAACGAAGAACCTCATTAGACAAAACCAATACTTTACGCAAAGTTTTCTGCAGACAATAATTGAGTCATAATCGATAAGAAGATAACTCAACCAAACAGAAAACAATTTGACAGAAGTATACCCGATTATTAACACAACTTACCCAACAGGATTTTTATGAGTAAGTTCTCAACCCTTGTGATTAATTAGCAAAATAATGAGCTTTCAGCTCATTAGATGAACGAAGTTCATGGTTGAGTTTCTTTTTTCTTTCAAGTCTTGTAAAAAATATCTTTTGATGTGAAAAATTATCATAAAACTTACTGTCATCAAAATATGAGACATAGTTCGAGATCTCACCAAAAGAATTTTGACTTGAGAAGGTTGACAACCTGTTGAAAATTTCTTTATAGCCTTCAATTATCTCCTTCAGGTTATTTCTCATATCATTGTTTTTTCTCCTTTCTCCTGGCATTTCGTTCACATCAAAGGTAATGTTATCTTCAGAAGAAACGACTTGATCTTTCCTTAGACGATTTTTGTTAAGAAGTTTGTTCTGCTTTTGAGCATTCGAGGAACTCATTGAACAAACTTTCCTGGTAGCATACACAGGGTAAGTACGAAAACCAATTTTTTTAGACATATGAATGTCAGTTACACCTTTGAGAATTAAGTCTAAGGTGTATTGAAGTTGAACAATGGAATTGTTATTCAACCTAGAGTTTCTCTTTAGCTTAACAGGCCCTTTTGAATCACAAAAAAGACATAATTTCTGATCATGAGGATGATTAGACGATTTTGTCTTAACATCACCGTTTGAAGATTTCTTCCTCCCATATGATGTGCAACATCCTTGATTAATGGAGATTTTAGGCACATCTTTTTTTATAGGAAGGGATTCTGGTTTTACTTCTGAAACTGGAGCTCTTTTTGTTTCACGAGAAGTAGATGGTATAGAGGACTTTTTGACACATCCTTGAATGGAGAGTTTATTCAAGCGATGGTCAATTTCGAAAACATCCTTTTCAAGGGTTGCCTCCAGTAGGATACGTGAAGACTGATCTTCGGTGTTTTTGAAATTGTAGTCTCTTACTATACCAAAAAGGACATTGACATGGTTTTTCAACCGAATAAATCTATCAGCTTGGATTCTAACAAGATTTAGAATCGGTTAACTCTCTTCAGATGTTTCCCTTTCATTAATAGAGATAGACTCTTTTGAAGGGTAATCGGAACAACACATGTCAGTGTCTGTCTGTCTCGCCAGAACACTAGGTTCGTCTATATTTGAGATTGAAGAATCTTTCTCTTTAATAGATTCAGTCGAGACATAACTTTTATTTCTGGCGATGCGTTTATCAGAGATAACACTCTTGTCCATATATTCAGATCGCTACAAACGCAGACTTGTAAGGTCTTTAAACGTGTATGCCTGCTCTGATACCAATTGAAAAAGCGGGGGTCTAACAACCACACCCAATACTTTGATTAGCAATATGTATGGACTAACTCCAATATACTTTTAAGAGAATCAACTAGACAGTCAGACTCAATCTTAATGAAAGTATATCAAAAAGTTATATCTCTCTTTCTCGATTCAATACTTACTCAAGCAAATAGAAATATGCGAGGTTAACTGAATACAAGAGAAATCACTTGAACGGTACCAAAAACCAATGTTCAAGTATCAATCAATTTCAATCAACAACCAAAGTTTGGATTTCCCAATTAATTGATTCAAACGCACAACCTGTGATATTTCAATTATATAAAAAAATATAATGCGGAAAAGAAATAACACAGACATTAGAAGTTTTGTTAACGAGGAAACCGCAAATTCAGAAAAACTCCGGGACCTAGTCCATATTTAACACACACTGTATTAAGCCGCTACATACACTAGCCTACTACAAACTAACTTCGGTCTGGACTGTAGTTGAACCCAAATCAATCTCACACTGATCTAAGGTACAGTTGCGCTCCTGCGTCTCTGATCCCAGCAGGATACTACACACTTGATTCCCTTATCTGATCTCACCCACAACTAAGAGTTGCTATGACCCAAATTCGAAGACTTTAATAAACAAATCTGTATCACACGAAAAAGTATATAGGATTGAATAAATCTGTCTCCCACAGAAATACCCAAGAGTTTTTGTTCCGTCTTTTGATAAATCAAGGTGAACATGAACCAATTGATAAACCAGATTTATATTCCCGAAGAACAACCTAATATTATCAATCACCTCACAATAAACTTAATCGACTAGCGAAACAAGTTATTGTGGAATCAAAAATGATGAAACGAAGTTTGTTTGTGATTACTTTTCTATCTTGCCTATCGGAGATATAAAATCTCGAGCCAATTATTTCAATTCCACTCAACACGATAGAAAGAGCAAGATCAGATCACGCAAATACAAAGATAATAGTTGGGTCTGGCTTCACAATCCCAATGAAGTCCTCAAGTCGTTAACCTACAGGGTCGCAAGAAGAAACCTAAGGTTAAAGAAAAATAGACTCTAGTTATGCAACTAGTAACACACATGAGGTGTGGGGATTAGTTTTCCCAGTTGCTAGAGTTCTCCTTTATATATATTTCAAATCAGGGTTTGCAATCCAAGTTACCTTGGTAACAAAGCATTCAATATTCACCGTTAGATGAAAAACCTGATTCAACCAAGCTAATATCTTTCAACCGTTAGATCGAACTTATCTTGTTACACACAAATGAAATGTACCCTCGTTTAGGTTTATGTAGCCGTACCTAAACGTGTACACCATGTTGGTTCACAAATAGCTAACCGAGGTTAGCCATATGATTACTCTCATATCAGTTTTATTCATCTTAACCATAACTAATTCAAATGACTCAAATGAAACTAGTTAAAGAGTTGTTCAATTGTTTAGAAAACACAATTGAAATCAAATCGGTTTGATTCACTTGAATAAATCATGAACATTATAGCCATGGTTTGCAAAGATTGCATTCCTTATGATTTAAATGTTTAAGTTCATGTACTTGACCGATTTGATAAAGTAACCATCTTAAGTATGCATACGGGTATGCATACTTAAGCAACCGGTTTTTGAGTTTATAAAGTTTCCAAACTCAGCAGAAATTTTCGGTTAGAAAACTTCCGCCAGTATGCGTATGGGTACGCATACTTAAGGTGACTAGTTAAGAGTTTTTCCAAAACCAAACTCAACATAAATTCTCGGTTCGAGAACTTCCGCCAGTATGCGTACGGGTACGCATACTTAACTTGTCTCCTTCACCAATTCTGTATACACACATATGCACACTCTTGGCTTCCGGTTTATAGACTAATACACTAATGTGCGAACACACTATATATGCTTATATCCAAATATGGTTACATCATCAACTCTTTATTTCAATCATTGAAACATTCTTCTATAATGTCAATAGCCGTTTTCACACACTATTAGCATCAAAGCAATTTTCAAGATATTGAAATAATCATTATTGAAACCTTCCAAGTCTTACACCAAATGATTGTATCGCAAGAACCATGTAAGATGTTACTCGGCAATTTTATCATGATATAAGATGAACTTGGTCGAAGCGAAAGCTTACCAACACATATTTAGAGAAATATGTAAGCGAGATATACTTATCTCGAAATCTCAAATGTGTATAGAGAAAACTATATCGTAACACAACTTATGTCTCAATATAGGAGATAGTAGAAATAGACTTTCCAAGTGATAGATCAGTCCAAGTCTCCACATACCTTTTGTCGAAGAAGTTCCACAAGCTCCCATTAGTAGTTCTTCGTCTTCAAGAGATGAACGTCGAGAGATTTAAGCTCAACTACACTATCTATTTCCTAGTCTGAGACATCTACAAATAGGCTAGAAATCAAGACTTATAGTTTTGATCACTAAAATTGACAAACATGCTTGAGATAACAACGCATGCGAGTTTGACCGAGCATTGCTCTAACAATCTCCTCCTTTGTCAATTTTACTGACAAAATTATCAATACATATGGATTACAAAAAAGATAAAAAAAATAAGCTTTTTATCCACATGCTTGATCTCCTTGGCATCTTCAACGCGACTCGAAATCTTCGTCACTTCCAAGTACCCCATGATCCTAAAGGTTGTAAGTTCAGCATCACAGTTGTTGAAGATCCGTAGCTATAACCATGAGAAAAAAAATGCTCTCAATCATTGTTATACAGTGTCATAGTATTATTACCCTGCATCAAAGTTCAATTGTATTACAACTTTGACAATAACACTATGAGTACGAGACTCGAGGGTTTTGGTATTTAAATGGATTCTTAGGGAAGGCAACTTTTAGGGTTTCTAAAATTGATTCGTAACAGTAACACGGGTACTCGTACGAACACAATCTTAACCCAACAACAAAGGTACGCAACCGGTCGTAATTTTACGACAAGACATAATTTCTGCTATGTGAAAAATATCACAAATTTTTGGCTCAATAAATTTTATATCTAAGTAGAGAAACAATATTAAAGCAAAAAGGTAGCAGGCAACATAGTTGCAAAGAAAAAACTTCTTTGAAAAAAGAGAAGGCAAAACGAAGAACCTCATTAGACAAAACCAATACTTTACGCAAAGTTTTCTGCAGACAATAATTGAGTCATAATCGATAAGAAGATAACTCAACCAAACAGAAAACAATTTGACAGAAGTATACCCGATTATTAACACAACTTACCCAACAGGATTTTTATGAGTAAGTTCTCAACCCTTGTGATTAATTAGCAAAATAATGAGCTTTCAGCTCATTAGATGAACGAAGTTCATGGTTGAGTTTCTTTTTTCTTTCAAGTCTTGTAAAAAATATCTTTTGATGTGAAAAATTATCATAAAACTTACTGTCATCAAAATATGAGACATAGTTCGAGATCTCACCAAAAGAATTTTGACTTGAGAAGGTTGACAACCTGTTGAAAATTTCTTTATAGCCTTCAATTATCTCCTTCAGGTTATTTCTCATATCATTGTTTTTTCTCCTTTCTCCTGGCATTTCGTTCACATCAAAGGTAATGTTATCTTCAGAAGAAACGACTTGATCTTTCCTTAGACGATTTTTGTTAAGAAGTTTGTTCTGCTTTTGAGCATTCGAGGAACTCATTGAACAAACTTTCCTGGTAGCATACACAGGGTAAGTACGAAAACCAATTTTTTTAGACATATGAATGTCAGTTACACCTTTGAGAATTAAGTCTAAGGTGTATTGAAGTTGAACAATGGAATTGTTATTCAACCTAGAGTTTCTCTTTAGCTTAACAGGCCCTTTTGAATCACAAAAAAGACATAATTTCTGATCATGAGGATGATTAGACGATTTTGTCTTAACATCACCGTTTGAAGATTTCTTCCTCCCATATGATGTGCAACATCCTTGATTAATGGAGATTTTAGGCACATCTTTTTTTATAGGAAGGGATTCTGGTTTTACTTCTGAAACTGGAGCTCTTTTTGTTTCACGAGAAGTAGATGGTATAGAGGACTTTTTGACACATCCTTGAATGGAGAGTTTATTCAAGCGATGGTCAATTTCGAAAACATCCTTTTCAAGGGTTGCCTCCAGTAGGATACGTGAAGACTGATCTTCGGTGTTTTTGAAATTGTAGTCTCTTACTATACCAAAAAGGACATTGACATGGTTTTTCAACCGAATAAATCTATCAGCTTGGATTCTAACAAGATTTAGAATCGGTTAACTCTCTTCAGATGTTTCCCTTTCATTAATAGAGATAGACTCTTTTGAAGGGTAATCGGAACAACACATGTCAGTGTCTGTCTGTCTCGCCAGAACACTAGGTTCGTCTATATTTGAGATTGAAGAATCTTTCTCTTTAATAGATTCAGTCGAGACATAACTTTTATTTCTGGCGATGCGTTTATCAGAGATAACACTCTTGTCCATATATTCAGATCGCTACAAACGCAGACTTGTAAGGTCTTTAAACGTGTATGCCTGCTCTGATACCAATTGAAAAAGCGGGGGTCTAACAACCACACCCAATACTTTGATTAGCAATATGTATGGACTAACTCCAATATACTTTTAAGAGAATCAACTAGACAGTCAGACTCAATCTTAATGAAAGTATATCAAAAAGTTATATCTCTCTTTCTCGATTCAATACTTACTCAAGCAAATAGAAATATGCGAGGTTAACTGAATACAAGAGAAATCACTTGAACGGTACCAAAAACCAATGTTCAAGTATCAATCAATTTCAATCAACAACCAAAGTTTGGATTTCCCAATTAATTGATTCAAACGCACAACCTGTGATATTTCAATTATATAAAAAAATATAATGCGGAAAAGAAATAACACAGACATTAGAAGTTTTGTTAACGAGGAAACCGCAAATTCAGAAAAACTCCGGGACCTAGTCCATATTTAACACACACTGTATTAAGCCGCTACATACACTAGCCTACTACAAACTAACTTCGGTCTGGACTGTAGTTGAACCCAAATCAATCTCACACTGATCTAAGGTACAGTTGCGCTCCTGCGTCTCTGATCCCAGCAGGATACTACACACTTGATTCCCTTATCTGATCTCACCCACAACTAAGAGTTGCTATGACCCAAATTCGAAGACTTTAATAAACAAATCTGTATCACACGAAAAAGTATATAGGATTGAATAAATCTGTCTCCCACAGAAATACCCAAGAGTTTTTGTTCCGTCTTTTGATAAATCAAGGTGAACATGAACCAATTGATAAACCAGATTTATATTCCCGAAGAACAACCTAATATTATCAATCACCTCACAATAAACTTAATCGACTAGCGAAACAAGTTATTGTGGAATCAAAAATGATGAAACGAAGTTTGTTTGTGATTACTTTTCTATCTTGCCTATCGGAGATATAAAATCTCGAGCCAATTATTTCAATTCCACTCAACACGATAGAAAGAGCAAGATCAGATCACGCAAATACAAAGATAATAGTTGGGTCTGGCTTCACAATCCCAATGAAGTCCTCAAGTCGTTAACCTACAGGGTCGCAAGAAGAAACCTAAGGTTAAAGAAAAATAGACTCTAGTTATGCAACTAGTAACACACATGAGGTGTGGGGATTAGTTTTCCCAGTTGCTAGAGTTCTCCTTTATATATATTTCAAATCAGGGTTTGCAATCCAAGTTACCTTGGTAACAAAGCATTCAATATTCACCGTTAGATGAAAAACCTGATTCAACCAAGCTAATATCTTTCAACCGTTAGATCGAACTTATCTTGTTACACACAAATGAAATGTACCCTCGTTTAGGTTTATGTAGCCGTACCTAAACGTGTACACCATGTTGGTTCACAAATAGCTAACCGAGGTTAGCCATATGATTACTCTCATATCAGTTTTATTCATCTTAACCATAACTAATTCAAATGACTCAAATGAAACTAGTTAAAGAGTTGTTCAATTGTTTAGAAAACACAATTGAAATCAAATCGGTTTGATTCACTTGAATAAATCATGAACATTATAGCCATGGTTTGCAAAGATTGCATTCCTTATGATTTAAATGTTTAAGTTCATGTACTTGACCGATTTGATAAAGTAACCATCTTAAGTATGCATACGGGTATGCATACTTAAGCAACCGGTTTTTGAGTTTATAAAGTTTCCAAACTCAGCAGAAATTTTCGGTTAGAAAACTTCCGCCAGTATGCGTATGGGTACGCATACTTAAGGTGACTAGTTAAGAGTTTTTCCAAAACCAAACTCAACATAAATTCTCGGTTCGAGAACTTCCGCCAGTATGCGTACGGGTACGCATACTTAACTTGTCTCCTTCACCAATTCTGTATACACACATATGCACACTCTTGGCTTCCGGTTTATAGACTAATACACTAATGTGCGAACACACTATATATGCTTATATCCAAATATGGTTACATCATCAACTCTTTATTTCAATCATTGAAACATTCTTCTATAATGTCAATAGCCGTTTTCACACACTATTAGCATCAAAGCAATTTTCAAGATATTGAAATAATCATTATTGAAACCTTCCAAGTCTTACACCAAATGATTGTATCGCAAGAACCATGTAAGATGTTACTCGGCAATTTTATCATGATATAAGATGAACTTGGTCGAAGCGAAAGCTTACCAACACATATTTAGAGAAATATGTAAGCGAGATATACTTATCTCGAAATCTCAAATGTGTATAGAGAAAACTATATCGTAACACAACTTATGTCTCAATATAGGAGATAGTAGAAATAGACTTTCCAAGTGATAGATCAGTCCAAGTCTCCACATACCTTTTGTCGAAGAAGTTCCACAAGCTCCCATTAGTAGTTCTTCGTCTTCAAGAGATGAACGTCGAGAGATTTAAGCTCAACTACACTATCTATTTCCTAGTCTGAGACATCTACAAATAGGCTAGAAATCAAGACTTATAGTTTTGATCACTAAAATTGACAAACATGCTTGAGATAACAACGCATGCGAGTTTGACCGAGCATTGCTCTAACAATCTCCTCCTTTGTCAATTTTACTGACAAAATTATCAATACATATGGATTACAAAAAAGATAAAAAAAATAAGCTTTTTATCCACATGCTTGATCTCCTTGGCATCTTCAACGCGACTCGAAATCTTCGTCACTTCCAAGTACCCCATGATCCTAAAGGTTGTAAGTTCAGCATCACAGTTGTTGAAGATCCGTAGCTATAACCATGAGAAAAAAAATGCTCTCAATCATTGTTATACAGTGTCATAGTATTATTACCCTGCATCAAAGTTCAATTGTATTACAACTTTGACAATAACACTATGAGTACGAGACTCGAGGGTTTTGGTATTTAAATGGATTCTTAGGGAAGGCAACTTTTAGGGTTTCTAAAATTGATTCGTAACAGTAACACGGGTACTCGTACGAACACAATCTTAACCCAACAACAAAGGTACGCAACCGGTCGTAATTTTACGACAAGACATAATTTCTGCTATGTGAAAAATATCACAAATTTTTGGCTCAATAAATTTTATATCTAAGTAGAGAAACAATATTAAAGCAAAAAGGTAGCAGGCAACATAGTTGCAAAGAAAAAACTTCTTTGAAAAAAGAGAAGGCAAAACGAAGAACCTCATTAGACAAAACCAATACTTTACGCAAAGTTTTCTGCAGACAATAATTGAGTCATAATCGATAAGAAGATAACTCAACCAAACAGAAAACAATTTGACAGAAGTATACCCGATTATTAACACAACTTACCCAACAGGATTTTTATGAGTAAGTTCTCAACCCTTGTGATTAATTAGCAAAATAATGAGCTTTCAGCTCATTAGATGAACGAAGTTCATGGTTGAGTTTCTTTTTTCTTTCAAGTCTTGTAAAAAATATCTTTTGATGTGAAAAATTATCATAAAACTTACTGTCATCAAAATATGAGACATAGTTCGAGATCTCACCAAAAGAATTTTGACTTGAGAAGGTTGACAACCTGTTGAAAATTTCTTTATAGCCTTCAATTATCTCCTTCAGGTTATTTCTCATATCATTGTTTTTTCTCCTTTCTCCTGGCATTTCGTTCACATCAAAGGTAATGTTATCTTCAGAAGAAACGACTTGATCTTTCCTTAGACGATTTTTGTTAAGAAGTTTGTTCTGCTTTTGAGCATTCGAGGAACTCATTGAACAAACTTTCCTGGTAGCATACACAGGGTAAGTACGAAAACCAATTTTTTTAGACATATGAATGTCAGTTACACCTTTGAGAATTAAGTCTAAGGTGTATTGAAGTTGAACAATGGAATTGTTATTCAACCTAGAGTTTCTCTTTAGCTTAACAGACCCTTTTGAATCACAAAAAAGACATAATTTCTGATCATGAGGATGATTAGACGATTTTGTCTTAACATCACCGTTTGAAGATTTCTTCCTCCCATATGATGTGCAACATCCTTGATTAATGGAGATTTTAGGCACATCTTTTTTTATAGGAAGGGATTCTGGTTTTACTTCTGAAACTGGAGCTCTTTTTGTTTCACGAGAAGTAGATGGTATAGAGGACTTTTTGACACATCCTTGAATGGAGAGTTTATTCAAGCGATGGTCAATTTCGAAAACATCCTTTTCATTTTGACTTGAGAAGGTTGACAACCTGTTGAAAATTTCTTTATAGCCTTCAATTATCTCCTTCAGGTTATTTCTCATATCATTGTTTTTTCTCCTTTCTCCTGGCATTTCGTTCACATCAAAGGTAATGTTATCTTCAGAAGAAACGACTTGATCTTTCCTTAGACGATTTTTGTTAAGAAGTTTGTTCTGCTTTTGAGCATTCGAGGAACTCATTGAACAAACTTTCCTGGTAGCATACACAGGGTAAGTACGAAAACCAATTTTTTTAGACATATGAATGTCAGTTACACCTTTGAGAATTAAGTCTAAGGTGTATTGAAGTTGAACAATGGAATTGTTATTCAACCTAGAGTTTCTCTTTAGCTTAACAGGCCCTTTTGAATCACAAAAAAGACATAATTTCTGATCATGAGGATGATTAGACGATTTTGTCTTAACATCACCGTTTGAAGATTTCTTCCTCCCATATGATGTGCAACATCCTTGATTAATGGAGATTTTAGGCACATCTTTTTTTATAGGAAGGGATTCTGGTTTTACTTCTGAAACTGGAGCTCTTTTTGTTTCACGAGAAGTAGATGGTATAGAGGACTTTTTGACACATCCTTGAATGGAGAGTTTATTCAAGCGATGGTCAATTTCGAAAACATCCTTTTCAATGGTTGCCTCCAGTAGGATACGTGAAGACTGATCTTCGGTGTTTTTGAAATTGTAGTCTCTTACTATACCAAAAAGGACATTGACATGGTTTTTCAACCGAATAAATCTATCAGCTTGGATTCTAACAAGATTTAGAATCGGTTAACTCTCTTCAGATGTTTCCCTTTCATTAATAGAGATAGACTCTTTTGAAGGGTAATCGGAACAACACATGTCAGTGTCTGTCTGTCTCGCCAGAACACTAGGTTCGTCTATATTTGAGATTGAAGAATCTTTCTCTTTAATAGATTCAGTCGAGACATAACTTTTATTTCTGGCGATGCGTTTATCAGAGATAACACTCTTGTCCATATATTCAGATCGCTACAAACGCAGACTTGTAAGGTCTTTAAACGTGTATGCCTGCTCTGATACCAATTGAAAAAGCGGGGGTCTAACAACCACACCCAATACTTTGATTAGCAATATGTATGGACTAACTCCAATATACTTTTAAGAGAATCAACTAGACAGTCAGACTCAATCTTAATGAAAGTATATCAAAAAGTTATATCTCTCTTTCTCGATTCAATACTTACTCAAGCAAATAGAAATATGCGAGGTTAACTGAATACAAGAGAAATCACTTGAACGGTACCAAAAACCAATGTTCAAGTATCAATCAATTTCAATCAACAACCAAAGTTTGGATTTCCCAATTAATTGATTCAAACGCACAACCTGTGATATTTCAATTATATAAAAAAATATAATGCGGAAAAGAAATAACACAGACATTAGAAGTTTTGTTAACGAGGAAACCGCAAATTCAGAAAAACTCCGGGACCTAGTCCATATTTAACACACACTGTATTAAGCCGCTACATACACTAGCCTACTACAAACTAACTTCGGTCTGGACTGTAGTTGAACCCAAATCAATCTCACACTGATCTAAGGTACAGTTGCGCTCCTGCGTCTCTGATCCCAGCAGGATACTACACACTTGATTCCCTTATCTGATCTCACCCACAACTAAGAGTTGCTATGACCCAAATTCGAAGACTTTAATAAACAAATCTGTATCACACGAAAAAGTATATAGGATTGAATAAATCTGTCTCCCACAGAAATACCCAAGAGTTTTTGTTCCGTCTTTTGATAAATCAAGGTGAACATGAACCAATTGATAAACCAGATTTATATTCCCGAAGAACAACCTAATATTATCAATCACCTCACAATAAACTTAATCGACTAGCGAAACAAGTTATTGTGGAATCAAAAATGATGAAACGAAGTTTGTTTGTGATTACTTTTCTATCTTGCCTATCGGAGATATAAAATCTCGAGCCAATTATTTCAATTCCACTCAACACGATAGAAAGAGCAAGATCAGATCACGCAAATACAAAGATAATAGTTGGGTCTGGCTTCACAATCCCAATGAAGTCCTCAAGTCGTTAACCTACAGGGTCGCAAGAAGAAACCTAAGGTTAAAGAAAAATAGACTCTAGTTATGCAACTAGTAACACACATGAGGTGTGGGGATTAGTTTTCCCAGTTGCTAGAGTTCTCCTTTATATATATTTCAAATCAGGGTTTGCAATCCAAGTTACCTTGGTAACAAAGCATTCAATATTCACCGTTAGATGAAAAACCTGATTCAACCAAGCTAATATCTTTCAACCGTTAGATCGAACTTATCTTGTTACACACAAATGAAATGTACCCTCGTTTAGGTTTATGTAGCCGTACCTAAACGTGTACACCATGTTGGTTCACAAATAGCTAACCGAGGTTAGCCATATGATTACTCTCATATCAGTTTTATTCATCTTAACCATAACTAATTCAAATGACTCAAATGAAACTAGTTAAAGAGTTGTTCAATTGTTTAGAAAACACAATTGAAATCAAATCGGTTTGATTCACTTGAATAAATCATGAACATTATAGCCATGGTTTGCAAAGATTGCATTCCTTATGATTTAAATGTTTAAGTTCATGTACTTGACCGATTTGATAAAGTAACCATCTTAAGTATGCATACGGGTATGCATACTTAAGCAACCGGTTTTTGAGTTTATAAAGTTTCCAAACTCAGCAGAAATTTTCGGTTAGAAAACTTCCGCCAGTATGCGTATGGGTACGCATACTTAAGGTGACTAGTTAAGAGTTTTTCCAAAACCAAACTCAACATAAATTCTCGGTTCGAGAACTTCCGCCAGTATGCGTACGGGTACGCATACTTAACTTGTCTCCTTCACCAATTCTGTATACACACATATGCACACTCTTGGCTTCCGGTTTATATACTAATACACTAATGTGCGAACACACTATATATGCTTATATCCAAATATGGTTACATCATCAACTCTTTATTTCAATCATTGAAACATTCTTCTATAATGTCAATAGCCGTTTTCACACACTATTAGCATCAAAGCAATTTTCAAGATATTGAAATAATCATTATTGAAACCTTCCAAGTCTTACACCAAATGATTGTATCGCAAGAACCATGTAAGATGTTACTCGGCAATTTTATCATGATATAAGATGAACTTGGTCGAAGCGAAAGCTTACCAACACATATTTAGAGAAATATGTAAGCGAGATATACTTATCTCGAAATCTCAAATGTGTATAGAGAAAACTATATCGTAACACAACTTATGTCTCAATATAGGAGATAGTAGAAATAGACTTTCCAAGTGATAGATCAGTCCAAGTCTCCACATACCTTTTGTCGAAGAAGTTCCACAAGCTCCCATTAGTAGTTCTTCGTCTTCAAGAGATGAACGTCGAGAGATTTAAGCTCAACTACACTATCTATTTCCTAGTCTGAGACATCTACAAATAGGCTAGAAATCAAGACTTATAGTTTTGATCACTAACATTGACAAACATGCTTGAGATAACAACGCATGCGAGTTTGACCGAGCATTGCTCTAACAATCTCCTCCTTTGTCAATTTTACTGACAAAATTATCAATACATATGGATTACAAAAAAGATAAAAAAATAAGCTTTTTATCCACATGCTTGATCTCCTTGGCATCTTCAACGCGACTCGAAATCTTCGTCACTTCCAAGTACCCCATGATCCTAAAGGTTGTAAGTTCAGCATCACAGTTGTTGAAGATCCGTAGCTATAACCATGAGAAAAAAAATGCTCTCAATCATTGTTATACAGTGTCATAGTATTATTACCCTGCATCAAAGTTCAATTGTATTACAACTTTGACAATAACACTATGGTGATATGCATCACTCCCCCTTAGTCCATACATATCTCAACATGAAAACCACTCCCCCTTACATAATGATCCGTAAACCATATGTATTTGTAGTGTGAACTACACATTAATTCTCCCCCTTTTTGCCAACAAAATTGGCAAAAGTACGAAAATTAGTGGGATCCTAATGAAATTTCCACGGAGATACATTATGACCAAAAGGTGTATTAACATACCAACAAATTTAGATGTAATCATAAAGCCGAAGCTAAATGCATTCATCAAGGAGTTAATGAAGATACAAGATAACCCCTAAAAATTCCACAGTCGCACTTGATCGCAGTCGTATGCGTCAAAAATAATTTCACTTTCTTACTTAACTAAAATAAATGAAGTATGAGATAAGAAAGAGTTCGTTTCCACGGAGAGGCAATTGTTGTTATGCAATTTTCAGATTCTTAAGTAACCAAGGGGGATTTTGTTTATCAATGCAATAAAAATAAATTGAAAGCAATAAAATAATTAGAATAATCAATATAAGAGGATATTGGTCACAGGATAGTATCATTCACAAACATGTATTTTCATCAATGACTAGAATTGGTATTTTAATATTTCATTTACTAAAAGTCCTAGGATACCTTGATCACAAGTATATCCCGCTAATTCCCTGATTTCATCACAACCACATTAAAAGATGTATATTTGAATTCTTCCTAGAAAGCAACCTAAAATGTAAAAGCAAAATTAAGTTTAACTCCCTAAAAGCACTAAGTTTTATGGAAAAAGACTAATCAAGGCAATCAAACGTGTAAAAGCACTAAGTCAATTTAACCAAGGTTATGATTCATTTGTGACTAGTAGGATATATCACTACAAGCACTACCCACAATTATGCTACTTAGAATCAGGGATAAACAACTTTTTCGTATTGAAAACCCTAATATAGCTTTAGAAATGAATGCAAATCGGATTGATTCCAGACTCAACCAAACAAACAATCAAATCATATGACGGTATAAACCATGAATCATAAATAATAAATTATTGAGACAAAACTAATGCATTGAATCAAATATCATGTTGAGAAATCAACTTTATCCCGTAACCAATAATATGTGTTTAGCTACTCATAGCTTTTGAGTTCATCATAATCATAATAAGCAATAAAATGAAGAAGATGAAAAACAAATGAAAACAAACCCTAGTCTTCGCTCTCCAAAGATCCAAGTAGAATATACGTCCCTTTTTTTGTAGCTTTTCCTCTTTCCAAAAATAGGTCAAGTCTTCAATACCCAAGTCCAAGCCCACATAAGAGAAATACCCATCTAAAATTCTGCTCAAAAGAAAGGAATGAGTCAGCTATCTAACTCAGCTGAATGGGCTGAGTCAGATCAGACCAAAGCCATCTTGTGAAGGCCATAGCCAATTTTGCACAACCTAGTCTTGTGCTGCACCATCATAGCGCTTCAGCCATAATCCACTTGCGACAAAATCCTGCAGTCAATTCCAGCTGCTACAACTCTCAAACCATTCATTCTCCACAAACCACATAGCACCAATATAACCATATCTCTTCAGTTCAATGGATACATATATAAGTTCTCTCATTCAATCATCATCTTGCAGCTTCATAACTTTTCTGTTTGCACTTTCTTGTTCTCTACAGCCTTATCCCAACACCACCACTCCTTAAGCTCATCTGATACAACTGATTCTAGCACCAACTCTACCACCTGCAAGTCAGGTTTAACCGCATCATTTTCTGCAGCAGCTTCAGTCCATCTCTGCCTAAGATTCCTCCATTCTTCAATTCACAGCTCCATAATCTCCAATTGCAGCTCAGTTTTAACTCGTGTTAGAGCATTGCTCGGTCAAACTCGCATGCGTCGCTATCTCAAGCATGTTTGTCAATGTTAGTGACCAAAACTATAAGTCTTGATTTCTAGTCTATTATAGCTAAGTCTCTGACTAGGATAGAAAGTGTAGTTGAGCTCAAGGACTTCATGCAAGTAAAAGAACTACTTAAGGAACCGATGGAACTTCTCGACAAAAAGGTATGTGAAGACTTGAACTTATCTATCACTCAAAAGTATATCTACTCTATATCCTACTCTTTGAGACAAGAAGTCATATGCTATATATATAGACTTTGGTTATACACATTTGGTATTTCGAGCCGAGTATACCTCGCCTATCTATATCTCGAAATATCAGTTGGTAAGCTTTTCGCTTTAACCAAGTTTATCTTTACCATGTGACGAAAGTCATGATATGTTTCAATCATCTTGAAAATTGCTTTAACGAGAAATGGTGTAACAAATGTATAACGTTCTCTAAGAATGTTTCAATGATTGAAATGAGAGTTTAGATTACATAATCAATGTTGGACATAAGCATTGTTGTGGAAACACATTTATGTATAAGTGTTATTCCTTGAACCAAAGTTTGCAAACTTTGTTGATCAAGAGAACCGAAAGAATGGCGTGATCCAAGTCCACGAACTGCCGATGTTCTCAAACCCGAGAATTTCTGCTGGGGTTGACAAACTACGTGCGTGTAACTAAGTCAGCGAACCCAGTCCGCGAACCGACGAAGTTCTCATACCCGAGAATTTATACTGGAGTTTGTAAACTCTGCCCGGTAATTTAAGTCCGCGAACCTAGTCTGCGAACTTGAGAAGGTTATATATCTGAAGATGATTTCTGAACTTAAACTTAAAAATACTAAGGAATGCAGTTTGCAAACCGTGGCTATAAAAGTTCATGAACCGATTCAAGTGAATCAAATCATCTTTTCTTCAATTCTGTCTTGTGTAGTTGCTTAAGATTTCCTTGTAATTGAACAACTCTCTAACTAGTTCATTTGAAGTCATTTGAACTAGTTATGGTGAAGAAGAACGTGGTTGATATGGAATGCTCATATGGGTAACCTTTTGGTTAAATATTGTTGAACCAACAAGTGCACACGTTTGGGTACGGTTAACAAACCTAGAAGCGTGCATTGTCAAGTGTGTATAACAATCTAAGTTGTAGATCTAACGGTTGAGAAATATTATCTTGAATCTAAATCAGGTTTTCATCTAACGGTGGATATTGATTTCTTTGTCACCAAGGTAACTTAAGTGTAAACCCTGATTTGAAAGACTATATAAGGGGAACTCTTGTATCTGTGCAAAACTAATCCCCACACCTCACGTGTGATACTAGTTTGCATACTAGAGTCGGTTCTCCTTTAACCTTTGGTTTTCTTCTTCTAAAACCAGGTTAATGACTTAAAGACTTCATTTGGATTGTGAAGCCAGACCGATACTACTTTTATCGTAGTTGTGTGATCTGATCTTGCATCTTCTATCGTACGAGTACAATCAGATTGATTGGCTTGAGATTGATATCTCTGATAGGCAAGATATAAAAAGTAATCACAAACATCTTCGTCTCATTGTTTGTGATTCCGCAACATCTTGTTTCGCTACTATACGATTAAGATTGTTGTCAGGTGATTGATAACTCCAGGCCGTTCTTCGAGAATATAAGACCGGATTATTAATTGGTTCTTGTTCACCTTGATTATTATCAAAAGACGGAACAAAACCTTTTAGGGTTTATCTGTGGGAGACAGATTGATCCTTTGATAGACTTATCTGTGTGAGACAGATTTGTTTATTGTCAAGTCTTCGACTTTGGGTCGTAGCAACTCTTAGTTGTGGGTGAGATCAGATAAGGGAATCAAGTGCGCAGTATCCTGATGGGATCAGAGGCATAGGGAGTACAACTGCACCTTGGATCAGTGGGAGACTGATTGGGGTTCAACTACAGTCCATCCCGAAGTTAGATTGGAGTAGGCTAGTGTCTGTAGCGGCTTAATATAGTGTGTGTTCAATCTGGACTAGGTCCCGGGGTTTTTCTGCATTTGCGGTTTCCTCGTTAACAAAATTTCTGGTGTCTGTGTTATTTCTATTTCCGTATTATATTTTTTTATATAATTGAAATAATACAGGTTGTGCGTTTGAATCAATCGATTGGAAATCCGACCTTCGGTTGTTGAATGATATTGATTGATCCTTGGATATTGGTCTTTCGTACCATCCAAGTTATTCCTTGTATTTGATTAGAACTTGCAGTTCCTGCTTGAGTAAATCAAATCAAGAGAGAGATATAAACTCGTTCATATACTTTTAATTGATTGAGTTTTGTTGATTCTCTTAAAAGTATATTCGAGTTTGTCCATACAGATTGCTAAGCGAAGTATTGGGTGGTGTTGTTAGACCCCCGCTTTTTCAATTGGTATCAGAGCAAGCAAACACGTTAAAGACCTTATAAGTCTGTGTTTGTAGTGATCTGATTATGGACGAGTCTATCTCTAATAACGTACCAGTTTAGAAATTACCAGATGATTCTAAAAGCTTGGATTCACCTGAGAGAACTATCACATCTAAGTCAATATCTAAACATTCTCTTGATGTAAAAACTTTCGATTGAGAAACTCTCCTAGAAGAACAGTTGGATGAACTTTCTGATGAAGGTGATTCAGATAGTGATAGAGATGTTGATGAGGAAGTCTCACAGTATGTTAAGTTTTTGGATTCGTGGAAGAATAAGAAGATTACAACTTCTCATGTCTCACCTCTTCTGACTCCTCTCTGTTGAGAAAACAAGAAATTGAGAAGATGTTACACAGGTGTTTATTTTCGAATCGTTCTAACGAATCGATCCTTAAGGATTATGAAGAAAACCTACCTATGAAGTCACTTTAATGTGATAATCTTTATCAAAAGTACTTTTTGTTGGAAGAGAAACTTGAAAAATTTGAAGCAAGGTTTAACTCTCAACAAATTAGTTTTGATGACAGAGAAAGTGCTTGTCTCGCTCAAGAAAAACGCCTTGAGGCTGATTTAGCTGCTGCTCTTGATGAAATCAAGATGTTGGAAGATGACTTGAAAAAGTTCAACACTAGTTCAAGCAACTTAACCACTATGCTAGGAGCAAGTAAAAATCATCGTGATACACGAGGATTGTGATATAAGGGAATAGATGCTCCAAGTATTAGCAAAGAGGTAAAGTTTGTCAAGGCTAGTGATTTTTCTCAACAAAAGGTTTCCACTGATGGCAAAAGTGAAATACCTTCACCGGAAATTAAGGTTCGAAATAGCAAAGAATATCAACCTCCAAAGTCAGCACATACGGATCGAGGTAAGAACATTCCTTATGTTTGCCACTATTGTGGAAATAAAGGTCACCTGGAAAGGAGATGTCGTTTTCGTATAAGGAATAAGAAACTTCATGATGTTCTTGTTTGGGCATCACAAGAAGTTGTGAAACCAAGATCATATGCTAAGGCTAATCCCCTTAACATTACAGGTTATAACTTTCCGACCTTTAGGCAAAGAAATCGTTGTTGTGATAAACCTAGATTTGCCTATAAACGTTATACGAAGCCTTTCCACAATCGTAATGGTTATCAAAAGGATAACTTCGTAAAGATGAAGACAAGATCTGATGCTCCCAATTGGAAAAAGACTAACTTGCAAAAGAATGGTCAATCCAATTCTCTTCCGAGAAATATTGAAGAGAGTAATGGGAAGAAGGTTCTGGTTGTTCCTAAACGCACTCAGAAGTGAGTACCAAAGAAATCTAATGATGCTTTGAGTGTGAAAAGGAATGATCTTCCAGAAAATTCCATGACTATGGAGAAGGCAGTATCCATGATGTTGGAACTTAACAAGTTTTTTGGAAAAATGGAATTGGATGTGAAAGGATCTAAAAGTGATCCCTTTCATGATAATCCAAAGGTCAATTGTGGTGAACAAGACATTGTTCACCCCAACACAACTTGATTGTGTTGTAAATGCATCCTCACCAATGAATGCCCTGCTATGTATACGGTGAGGGAAACACGAAAATTAGGGCGCACAGATTATGTTCGGTAAGGCTGTAGAATTCAATTGGATTCATCTAAAAAGGTATGTCTATAAACTTGAGAAAGATTTGTGCTTTTATTTGTTTAGAGAACTTATAATGATTCCCTTACCTTTATTATCGTTCTTTTCTACCTAACTTGATTTGTGTTTAAGGTTCTTAAACGTTTAGGTTTGAAAATAGTGTTCGGTGTCATGAACTTGTAGCTAGCCAGTCGTTAAGGGAACCCATCTTGGTTATAGGCAACCCTGTAATAATCTTAGTTACTGTAATTTGAATCTTTTATCGTTTGTTGTATCTGTGCCTACCACACGTGCTTGCATGCTGTCTGTGTGTGAAGGTATAAATCTTCTCCTTGGATTCCTCTCTGGTTATGAAGAATCAATAAACAAAACCTGCTTTCTCCCTCAGAACTTCTCTTTTACCCATTCTAAATCTCTATCCTTAGAGATTTGAGTTGTGTCTGAGCTGATTTGTAATGTAGATCACTACAATTGGTATCAGAGCACTCAATCCGAGTGTTCCTGTGATTGAAATGGTGACCCAAAAAGAATTCGACGCTCTCAATAAGCATGTGAATGAATTATCCCAAGATCAGAGTGAAGGCTTAAAAGAACTGAGTAAAAAACATGATGAGGCTCAGAACAATTTATTTCCGTCACTCATAGCAGGACTGGGAAGATTATTTGAGACTCAGATGGCAACACTTGAAGCAAGAATGTTGAATAGACCAAAGAAAGGAGATGGAGTATTGGGAAACCCCAACAAATCTCAGAACCCACCGAAGGATGATGAACCAGGAAAAGGTAACTACCAACTTCAACCTAATAAATTCACCACTACTCATAAACCTAAGATAGATTTTCCAAAGTTTGATGGGAATAATCCTAGATCTTGGATTCGGAAGTGCAATAAGTTTTTTCAGCTACATCTGATGGATGAGGAACAGAAAGTCATGATTGCCTCCTTACATCTAGAAGGATGAGCCGATGTGCGGTATCAAGATTATCAAGTAGGGAAGGAGGTGTTATTGTGGGAAGAGTTTTGTGATGATATCAATTTCAGATTCCAAGAGCTGGGACATGACGATGTGGTGGGTGAATTCAACAAGCTCATCCAGGAGGGTACAGTCCTAGAGTATCAAGAGTTGTTTGAAGAGATCAAGGCTCTAATGATTACTAAGAACCGTTATCTAAATGAGGCCTATCTCACATCCAACTTTGTCAGTGGCTTAAGGAAGAAATTAGGTTAGTTGTACAAATGCACTCTCCTTCAACAGTCATCCATGCTATGTACTTGTCTAGGATGCAAGAAGATGTGCTGGAGAAGATAGCTAAGAAGGATAAGTTTGTGTCAAGGATTCCTCCAATTTCTATGGCCAACAGAAGCTCTAGAAGCTTTGTATCTCCTCCAAAGTCAAATTCACCCTCTCCAAAAAGTGGTGGCAACTCAAAATTACCTCCCATCAAGAAATTGACCTATGCTGAAATGAGATCAAGGAGAGAGAGGGGGCTGTGTTATAACTGTGATGAGGAGTATAAATTTGGTCACAAATGTGTTAAGCAACAACTCTATATGTTAGTTGGTGATGAAGAGGAAGCAGCATCAACTGAAGAAGAATCTCCTGTCAGCTCCCCAGTCATACAAGAACTGGAAGAGGAGGTGGAGGTGTCACTACGTGCCTTATCTGGTAATGTTTCCCACAACACTATTAAAATCCAGGGAATTACTAGGAATACGAGAACATTTACTATTTTGATCGATAGTGGCAGCACCCATAGCTTCATAGATCCTGAAATGGCTAGGCTTAGTGGGACATTGATTAAAACCACTGCAGCTTTACAAGTGGCTGTAGCTGATGGTAACAAGGTACTCAGTGATGCCATGTGCCCACAATTTAGCTGGAAAATTCAAGGACACCCTTTTGTCTTTGATGTGAGAATCTTGGAGTTGGGAGGGTGTGGTATGGTCTTGGGAGTGGACTGGATGAGAAACATCAGCCCTGTGAAGTTTAATTTCAAAAAGATGACAGTTTCCTTCAGTCAGGAAGGCAAGGAAGTGGAGCTTAAGGGCATTATTGATGAAGTTAGATGTCCTCTATGTCAATTGGAGCTTGCCAAAAATACTTGAAGAAGAACAAACATGGACTTGCAGGCCACTTATTCTCCATTACAGCAGTGGAACCCAAGCCTGAGACGCCACCAGTTCTCGAGCCACTTCTCACACAATATTCTACCATTTTTCAAGAACCCTATACCCTACCTCCTTTGAGGGCTCATGATCATCATATACCCCTCAAACCTAATGCAGTTCCACCCAATCAAAGACCCTACAGAATCCCATATGTTCAGAAGGAAGTAGTAGAGAAATTGGTAGAAGAAATTCTCAAGTCTGGAATAATTAAACCAAGTCATAGCCCCTTTTCCTCACCCATATTGCTAGTGAAGAAAAAGGATGGAAGTTGGAGGTTTTGTGTTGACTACAGGATGGTGAATGAAATTACAGTGAAAGACAAATACCCCATTCCAGTGATTGAGGAGTTGTTAGATGAACTCAAGGGATCATTTGTTTTTTCAAAGATTGACCTGAGGGCAGGGTACCACCAGATCAGAGTCTTTCCAGGTGCCACACAAAAGACTGCATTCAAGACTCATCAAGGGCATTATGAGTTTTTAGTCATTCCATTTGGCTTGAGTAATGCCCCAGCCAGCTTCCAAGCCTTGATGAATGATGTGTTCAGGTCTTACTTGAGGAAATTCATACTAGTGTTTTTTGATGATATCTTAATATACAGTCCTGACATGGAAGCTCACCAAGATCATTTGTAGTTAACCTTGAAGACACTCAAGGAAATCAGCTATTTGCAAATCTCAACAAGTGCTCATTTGGACAAGGAAAGTTAGAGTATCTTGGACACATCATATCTGGAGAAGGAGCTGCTGCAGACTCAACTAAAATTGAGTGCATGACAAGGTGGCCTGTTCTACCACAATCAAAGACCTAAGAGGGTTCCTAAGTCTGACTGGGTATTATAGAAAAATTTTAAGAAATTACGGGCTTATTGCAAGACCACTGACAGATTTGTTGAAGAAGAATAGTTTCCAATGGAGCACCACAGCACAAGAGGCTTTTGATAAGCTAAAAAGGGAAGTCACAACTACACATGTCTTAGTGTTACCTGATTTCAATAAACCATTTGAAGTATCTAATGATGCTTGTGATACAGGTGTGGGCGCAGTATTAATGCAAGAAGGAAGGGTTATAGCTTATTTCAGCAAGGGAATGGGACCAAGGTTCCTATCCATGTCTACATATGAGAAGGAACTAATGGCAGTAGTCGTGGCAGTCACCAAATGTAGGTCTTACCTGCTAGGAAACAAGTTCACTATCTATACAGACCATCAGAGCATCAGACACTTTTTGGAGCAGAGAGTTCATTCCTTGTTACAACAGAAATGGTTGGCCAAGTTACTGGGGTATGATTATGTGCTGAAGTACAAAAAGGGAACTGAAAATGTGGTAGCTGGTGCCTTATCAAGGGTACAATTAAATGAGCCCACTTCTTGTCACAGTATTACTCTACTTCAACCTGGATGGTACCTAGAAGTGGAAGAGAGCTACAAAAATGACCCACAAGCTGAGTCACTAATTTCACAGCTATATGTACAAGAAGGGTCTGTGGAGAACTATATTTACCAGCAGAGAGTACTAAGGTATAAAGGAAGGGTCTACATTGGACATAAAGGGAACTTGAGGCAGAAGATTATAATATCCACACATTCTTCTTCTGTGGGAGGACACTCTGGAGCTCAAGCAACTTACCAAAGAGCCAAGTTGTACTTCTTCTGGGTGGGAATGAAGAAGGATATCCAAGAAGTTGTTAGAGCCTGTGACATTTTCCAACAACACAAGGAATTTAACACTTCTCCAGCAGGTATGTTGCAGCCACTACCCATACCAGAACAGGCTTGGGAACACGTAAGCATGGACTTCATCTCAGGGCTGCCAAAGTCAGAAAGTAGAGAGGTTATACTGGTTATAGTGGACAGGTTCACTAAGTTCAGCCATTTCATAGCTCTAAGCCATCCTTACACTGCAACTTCAGTTGCTAAGGTATTTCTTGATACTGTGTTCAAACTCCATGGGCTTCCTAAATTCATAGTTTCAGATAGAGATGCTGTATTTATAAGTAATTTCTGGAAAGCCTTGTTCAGTAAACTAGGAACATCCTTGCATTTGAGCTCTGCATATCACCCTCAAACTGATGGCCAGACTGAGAGGGTGAATGCTTGTCTAGAAGCTTATCTGAGGTGTATGACTAGTTTCAAGCCTAGCAAGTGGGTGACTTGGTTGCCTATGGCACAGTGGTGGTATAACACCAGTTACCACACAAGTCTTAAGCTTTCCCCTTTTGAAGCATTGTTTGGCTTTGCACCCCCACAGTTTGGTGTCTCTTCTTATGCTCAAGGTGTTAGCTCTGCAGTGGAATATTATATTGAACAGAGAGAAGCCATGAAACTGTTACTCAAGGAGTCTCTAGAAGTAGCTCAACACAGGATGAAGATCCAGGTTGGCAAGAAAAAATCAGAAAGGTCTTTTGAAGTAGGGGACTGGGTGTATCTAAGACTGCAACCATATAAGCAATCATTTGTTCAGCTAAGAAGGAACCCGAAACTCTCGGCTAAGTTCTTTGTACCATATCAGGTTGAGGAAAAGATCGGGCAAGTAGCTTACAGACTGAAGTTTCCAGCAGGGTCTAGAATTCATCCCACTTTCAATGTCTCTCAACTAAAGCCAAAGTTAGGGACTGGAGTACTTCCCAAGACAACACTACCATCCATTAACAAAGAAGGGGAATTGAAAGTGAGACCACTGTTGGTGCTTAGTACAAGGGAAATCAGAAAGAACAATCAAGATATTACTCAGGTACTAGTGCAATGGGAAGGAATAGATGTTGCTGAGGCCACTTGGGAGGACAAGCGTTTTATGGAGACACAGTTTCCAAAATTGATCTTTGAGGACAAGAATCTGGAGAAGTAAGGGGGTTTGTCATGAACTTGTAGCTAGCCAGTCGTTAAGGGCACCCATATTGGTTATGGGCACCCCTGTAATAATCTTAGTTACTGTAATTTGAATCTTTTACCATTTGTTGTGTCCGTGCCTATCACACGTGCTTGCACGCTGTCTATGTGTGAAGGTATAAGTCTTTTCCTTGGATTCCTCTCTGGTTATGAAGCATCAATAAACAAAACCTGCTATCTCCCTCAGAACTTCTCTTCTACCCATTCTAAATCTCCATCCTTAAAGATTTGAGTTGTCTCTGAGCTGATTTGTAGTGTAGATCACTACATTCGGGATGTTTGGACTTCATGGTACACCTACCAGGTATGCATAAGATCTTTGAAAATCAAAATCCAGGGGTTTAAGTTCGCGGACTTGAAAATTCGTTTGCAAACCCGTATGCATACTTGACGTCGATATTCGATAAACTTGTTTTGGCCGTAACTTCTTCGTCCAGACTCGGAATGAACTCATTCTTTTTGTATTCTCTTCCCTTTTGAATTTTCTTCAAAATGGAGATGAGAATTATTGATTTTGGATGAGTTAAGATTGTTATTTGTCCCGTATCTTGTTCTGAGTGTTTTGCTCCGTTTCGTCGCACTTGTTCCAATTCTCTTGGACTTGGGCTCTTGGATTCTTGGAGTACTACTATTCTATGCTCATTTGTAGCTTTTACAAGAATGATGTTGGTAAATCACAAAGAAGGAAGTTCAGGAATGGCATTAGTACGCATTACTATGGGACTTTTGAATGTTCACAATCATTTTATGTGAACTATGGTGCATGGTCGTTAATGACTTTGTATGTTCTTCTTTGAAAATCTTTTTATACGCCTTTGGTAGCTATTCTTGGTATAAATCCGGGCGAAAAAGATTGATTCTACTCTCTAAGGACAAATCATCTTATATGTGCATTACGAGTTTGTCTTGATGCCTAGGAAACTTCTTATGACAATTTATTCTTGTTTTTGAGAAGGATTACTAGAGTTTGGAATAAAAATTATTGTGATTTCACATAGCTATGTCCAACGTTTTCATCTTCATGTTTAAATTCTAAAACTATTTGGAACATGATGTTTTTGCAGTATTAATCTTTATGATTTGTTATGTTGCAATTTTTTATGGGATATTGGTGTTTACGTCCGTGAACTATGTTCATCCCATACTTTGTCAAAAGTAAAGTCGTTCGTGATCGGTATTCACGTACTGGTAAAAGAATGAATGGACTTTGGACAAATACAAAAGTTAAACCTATATTGTCAAATTTTTGATGGAAGATAGGTTAAAATCTTTTGTTTTCAAGGATTATGTCTATTAATATCGTTATGCAAATAGTAGTGGAAAATAGAATGAATCCTTGTGTATTCCGCAGTATTGATCATCCCTGATCCATATTTTATGTATTAATGTGAGGCTCTGTAATGTATCTTATGTTGAGCACTATACAACCACGTTGATTTTTTAGCTTATTTGTTGTTCCATGAGATATGTTATGTCGATCATATTGAACTAAATTAATCATCTTGTTTGGTTATTTAGTTATTGCTCTGTAAGTTTTCTTATGTCGAGCAAAACAAATGACAATTAAATTGATTACTTTTGTGATTTGTTTGGTTGTGTATTCCAATTAGATTCATTATGGATTCTCTTGTAATTAATCTAGTTGAGTAATTTCATGTCTCCATACGTTCTCTTATGTTGAGCATAATCAATTGAATTGATCACTTTTTGTGTTTAATTTGATTGCGTATTCCGATTAAATTAATCACGGGTTTACTTGTGATTAATTTGATTGAGTTATTGGATATAGGAAATCATTCTCATGTTTTTTTTGTGTCCAATAAAATCCTTCTTTTCTTTCGAAATTAAGGTCGCTCTTGTTGTTCCTTCGGGAATGACATCAAATGGGGGAGAGTTCTTTTGAACTTGTGCTTAATGGTCATATCTTGAGGGGTGTGAGGCTGTGGAATTTTAGAGGGGTTATATTGTATCTTTAAACTCCTTGATGAATGCATTTAGCTTCAGCTTTATGATTGCATCTAAATTAGCTGGTATGTATTTTTTCCTTTTGTCATGAAATGTCTCTCTCGGAAATTTCATTATGATCCCGTTCTTGTACCTTTGCCAATTTTATTGACAAAAAGGGGGAGAATTAATATGTAATTCATACTACAAATACATATGGTTTTCGGATAATTATGTAAGGGGGGGTGGTTTCAATGTGAGATGGAGTATTGAATAAGGGGGAGTGATACATATCACCATAGTATTATTGTTGAAGTTGTGATACAATTGAACTTTGATGTTGTGTAATAACACTATGACACTGTATAACAATGATCGAGAACTATGTTTTCTCATTGTTATAGCTACGGATCTTCAACAGCAGTGATGCTAAACTTACAACCTTTGGGATCATTAGAGTACTTGGAAGTGACGAAGATTTCGAGGAATGTTGAAGATTAGACATGTGGAATAGGATCTACTAAAGTTTCTTTATCTTTTTTGTATTCCATATGTATTGATAGTTTTGTCATTAAAATTGACAAAGGGGGAGATTGTTAGAGCATTGCTCGGTCGAACTCGCATGCTTTGCTATCTCAAGAATGTTTGTCAATGTTAATGATCAAAACTATAAGTCTTGATTTCTAGTCTATTATAGCTAAGTCTCGGACTAGGATAGAAAGTTTAGTTGAGCTCAAGGACTTCATGGCGATTCATCATACAAGTAGAAGAACTACTCAAGGAACCGTTGGAAATTCTCGACAAAAAGGTATGTGAAGACTTGAACTTATCTATCACTCAAAAGTATATCTACTCTATCTCCTACTCTTTGAGACAATAAGTCGTATGCTATATATATAGACTTCGATTATACACATTTGGTATTTCGAGCCGAGTATACCTCGACTATCTATATCTCGAAATATGAGTTGGTAAGATTTTCGCTTTAACCAAATTTATCTTTACCATGTGACGAAAGTCATGATATGTTTCAATCATCTTAAAAATTGCTTTGACGAGAAATGGTGTAACAACTATATAACGTCCTCTAAGAATGTTTCAATGATTGAAATGAGAGTTTAGATTACATAACCAATGGTGGACATAAGCATTGTTGTGGAAACACATTTATGTATAAGTCATATTCCTTGACCCAAAGTTTGCTAACTTTGTTGATCAAGAGAACCGGAAGAATGGCGTGAGCCAAGTCCGCGAACTGCTGAAGTTATCAAACCCGAGTATTTCTGCTGGTGATGACAAACTACTTGCGTGAAACTGAGTCCGCGAACTCAGTCCGCGAACCCAGTCCACGAACCGGCGAAGTTCTCATACCCGAGAATTTCTGCTGGAGTTTGTAAACTCTGCCCGGTAACTTCAGTCCGCGAACCTAGTCTGCGAACTTGAGAAGGTTATATATCTGAAGATGATTTCTGAACTTAAACTTAAAAAGACTAAGGAATGCAGTTTTCAAACCGTGGCCATAAAAATTCATGAACCGATTCAAGTGATTCAAATCATCTTTGCTTCAATTGTGTCTTGTGTAGTTACGTAAGATTTCCTTGCAATTGAACAACTCTCTAACTAGTTCATTTGAAGTCATTCAAACTAGTTATAGTAAAGAAGAACGTGGTTGAAATGGGTAACCTTTTGGTTAACTATTGTTGAACCAACAAGTGCATACGTTTGGGTACGGTTAACAAACCTAGAAGCGTGCAATATCAAGTGTGTATAACAAGCTGAGTTTTCGATCTAACGGTTGAGAAATATTAGCTTGAATCTAAATCAGGTTTTCATCTAACGGTGGATATTGATTGCTTTGTTACCAAGGTAACTTAAGTTCAAACCCTGATTTGAAAGACTATATAAGGGGAACTTTAGTATCTGTGCAAAACTAATCCCCACACCTCACGTGTGATACTAGTTTGCATACTAGAGTCGGTTCTCCTTTAACCTTAGGTTTTCTTCTTCTAAAACCAGGTTAACGACTTAAAGACTTCATTGGGATTGTGAAGCCAGACCGATACTACTTTTATCGTAGTTGTGTGATTTGATCTTGCATCTTCTATCGTACGAGTACAATCAGATTGAATGGCTTGAGATTGATATCTCCGATAGGCAAGATATAACAAGTAATCACAAACATCTTCGTCTCATTATTTGTGATTCCGCAACATCTTGTTTCGCTACCATACGATTAAGATTGTTGTGAGGTGATTAATAACTCTAGGTTTTTCTTCGGGAATATAAGTCCGGATTATCAATTGGTTCCTGTTCACCTTGATTATTATCAAAAGACGAAACAAAATCTTTTAGGGTTTATCTGTGGGAGACAAATTGATCCTTTGATAGACTTGTCTGTATGAGACAGATTTGTTTATTGTCAAGTCTTCGACTTTGGTTCGTAGCAACTCTTAGTTGTGGGTGAGATCATCTAAGGGAATCAAGTACGCGGTATCCTGTTGGGATCAGAGGCGTAGGGAGTATAACTGTACCTTGGATCAGTGGGAGACTGATTGGGGTTCAACTACAGTCCAGTAGCTTGGAGTAGGCTAGTGTCTGTAGCGGGTTAATACAGTATGTGTTCAATCTGGACTAGGTCCCGGGGTTTTTCTGCATTTGCGGTTTCCTCGTTAACAAACTTTCTGGCGTCTGTGTTATTTCTATTTCCGCATTATATTTTTTTTATATAATTGAAATAATACAGGTTGTGTGTTTGAATTAATCAATTGGAAATCCGACCTTCGGTTGTTGATTGATATTGATTGATACTTGGATATTGGTCTTTGGTACCATCCAAGTTATTCGTTGTATTTGATTAGAACTCGCAATTCCTGCTAGAGTAAATCAAATCAAGAGAGATATATAAACTCGTTGATATACTTTTAATTGATTGAGTCTTGTTGACTCTCTTAAAAGTATATTCGAGTTTGTTCATACAAATTGCTAAGCGAAATATTGGGTGGTGTTGTTAGACCCCCGCTTTTTCAACTCGCTTGAAGTACAACTTCATAACCCCACCTGCAACTGCATCAACAGCTCATATTCATTCACCGGATCAATTCAGCCGTATCCATTCTTTCATGTCAGCTCATTCAGCTACTTCCATTGTAACACAATTTAAGATGCAAACTATCAGTTCATTACACTCCACCTTCTCCAGTTCATCTGCAGTTGCACACTTCATCCCAATCTTCAGTTTCCTGTAAGAGCTATCGAGAACAACTGGATTCACCACTATCAGTTTAGTTCCAACCCCAGATTCAAAACCCTGGTTCCATAAACAACAACAGTAACAGTAGCAACTGCAATTCTCCTCAGCAAACCCCATTTCATCTCAGTCCAGACTCAAACCCTAACTTCCATAACCATCACATATTCTTCTTGATTTCTTCATTTGCTTTCTCCTGAATGTAATTTCGACAGAAACCCATTCTTCTCAAAGCTCAGAACCCTAATTTCACCATCTTGAATTCGTGAATCACCAGGACCTTTCTTCCATTTTCCCATCTCGATCCAGGTTCATCTCTTCATAGCTATCAGCTACAACTGCATCAGCTCTCTTGAAATCATCCATGGCAACACCATCTCCGAAATCAACAACACCAACCACCTGCAACTTCAATTAACAAACCCATCTTCTGATTCCAAACTTCATCTACGGCACCACCAGATCTCAATCTCAGTTCAGGATACACCAGATTGCTTCATGAATCAAGCCCATCTTCATTTCTGGCAACAGCAACCTTTAACATAACACCAGATTCGAATTCACATCAAACCTAACTTCAATTACAGCAGATTCATTTTCAATCTCCCCATGAATTCTCTCTGAATTGCAGTCACCATCCTCTCTCGTTTTTTAGGTGGAAAGAAAAAGGAAATGATGAGAAAATGATTTCTCACTGAATTCTAGGGATTGTGTAATAGAAGGGATGCAACCACTCAGGTGAGGCATATAAGGGGTGCCTAGATTTCCTTAGACCTGTCAGTTACAGGGAACTGACTATCTATTATGTTTTCTTGCTCAATTCTCGGTTGCTCGAAACTGACAGTTCATTCTTCACCTCCTTCTTGCAACCTTAGCCAGCTCCATGTATCATTCGCCTGTGAATTGACCTTTTTGCATTTTACGCTCCAAATGGACAATCTCTCATTTTTTTGCTCCAAATGACTCCAAAGTACCTAAACACTCAAAAGTGAACATAAGATACATATTTTACAAGCGAAATAACGAAATCATAAACAATAGATATGAAATCAAGGTGTTTTAGACACCTATCAAGTTCCCCCACACTTAGACTTTGCTAGTCCTCGAAAAAATCAAACAAAACTAATTTTAGCACATACATACAACTCCTTGTCGTCGAGGCTACGGTCACACTTAGCATGTATAACAAGCCTTTGAACCCCTAGGTTTCCCTAGTGGACGAGTTATAGTCTCGTGAAGGTTTACAAGAGGTATGCTTACAAAACTTACTTTTCCAACTTACTAGTTTCTGAAATGATAGCATCCAACGCGCTAAGAAGACATAGAGATTCTGAACACTAGTCATAAGAAGTTAGACACATATATGAACACAATCTCATCCTTAAAAGTTGGGAGAGAAATAACCATGCATCCCTTATCGAAAGAAATTTGGTTTCGGAGTAATCGAAAGTCTCGACTCTGCCTCGCAAGAAAGGGTTTTATGAAGTTGCTCTCAATAATAAACATATTTTTATAGGTCGCGCATGTGTCCAGGTAGGAATGAAGAGAGAACTCTGAGACACGTTTGAATGGTGGGAAGGTAAAAACCCTACCAATTGTTTTGAAAACCCACATCTTTTATTCATTTTGAAAATCCTTTTTTTTGACGATCTCTAAGAAATAAAATCAACCACTTAACAAAGGTGGGAATATGCTTACTTACCTCGTTATCCGTTCGACGTGCAGTTAGCACCACTCTTACAGTATCCATAGAAACGTCTTCGGTCTTCAATCCTTGTCTTCATCTTCGTCTTAGGTCTTCAACTCTTGATGATGAAATCTTGAACTTCGTAAAATCTTGACAAATTAACTCTTTCCTTTAATTCCTTGTTGCTTGAAACTTCATTATGAATATTTCTTCTTCCATTGGCTTTATTGAATGAATACAAAGCCAAAGACGAACTAAGCAAATCAAAATATGATGCAATGAATATTCTCTTTTTTTTTTAGTAAGACTAGTAAAATAACAAATACAAAATGAATACAAAACAATACAAAATAATAAAACTAATGATGAATCTAACAAGTTTTCTCTTGTCTTTTTTTTTCTTTACAAGGGACCTAGCATAATGATGACCATGTCCCAAGTTTTTTTGTTTTTTTTTTGAGACAAGAAAAAATAAAATACAAACTAACAAATAAGAATAAAATAAAAATGCAAGTACAAAGGCCATGGTGTAAGTACTTTATCGCTTAATTCTTCACAACTTGTATGTCTCGATATCATAAACTTCTTGAATTCTCATCTTGATAATCTTCACTCTTGTACAATAGTCTTCAACTTGTAAAAATTCTGCTCCTTGTCCTGTTGCTATACTTGAATCTGAAATCTGCTCATTTATGTACCGTTGCTTGTAAACCTTGAACTTCTTCAACTTTCCTTCGAATTTGTGATGCTCCTCTTGTTGATGATGATGGTGTTTCTAGGACCTGTTGGTGTAGAGAGAGATAAAGTGGATGGTGCTAAATGCGAACAAGAATACAAGTGATATATAAGTTAGCAATTTGATGTCACCATCATGATTGATAAAATAGCACTCAAGAGATCAAAATAGTGCTTTTATTGGTGGTAGGTTGGGTAGCTCACCATTCTACCCGGACTTTACGTATGTTGACACACACTCTAAAAGCACATATTTAGACACGTATAAAGAAATGAAGGTTGGTGCCTCTCATGATGTAACATGGGTAGTCTCCACTATGAGGGATCACAACTCTTATACTGAATTCAGCTTGCACCTCATTTTCCACTGGGATGGTTAAATCCAACTTTAACTCTCATACAAGCAAGAAACCCGATCATTATCTCTAAGTTCAGTCACTCCTGTGAGAATCTCGATGTAATCTTAGCGACATGTATACTATGTGACTCTAAACTAAATACAAGTTGGAGTATCTTTATTCACTAATTTACAAAAAAGTTGAAATTTTTTCAAAATTTACAATGCAACTGCTTAACCACTCCCCCACACTTAAACTTTACATTGTCCTCAATGTAAATTGAGTCATCCAAAGAAAGTCAAGGTGGGAAATCCTACATGATAATGTGACAAAAAATCAGAAAAACTAAATGCAAGACAAGAAGAAAAAAACTAAAAAAAAGACAAGAAAATAAAAATAAGACAAGAAATACTCATCATATGGGTTGCCTCCCATTTAGCGCTTGGTTTAAAGTCGTCATCTCGACTATCTCCTTGCTTGCTAAGCCTCCTCCATAGGGAGTGCATCCACAAAATTAACTCCTTCCACAACTTCGGAAGTGAAGTTCTCATAATATGGTTTCAACCGGTGCCCATTCACTTTAAGTTCCTTGCTTGTAGCTATGCTACGAATTTCTACTGCACCATGAGAAAACACATTAGTAACAATATAAGGTCCGATCCATCGTGACCTTAATTTACCGGGAAATAAATGCAAGCGAGAAGTAAACAAAAGCACTTTCTTCCCAACACAAAATTGTTTTCTAGAAATCATAGTATCATGAAATGCCTTCGTTTTATCCTTGTAAATGCGTGAACTTTCAAATGCATCATCGCGAAGCTCTTCTAGCTCTTGGAGTTGTAACTTCCTTTGCTTTCCAGCACCATCCATATTCATATTGTTTTGCTTAATAGCCCAAAACGTCTTATGCTCAATTTCAACGGGTAAGTGACAAGGTTTACCATACACAATCCTAAAGGGAGACATCCCGATAGGTGTCTTGAATATGGTTCTATAAGCCCACAAAGCATCATTAAGTCGCATGCTCCAATCCTTCCTTGTTGGATTCACCGTCTTCTCTAGAATAGATTTCACCTCTCGATTGGAAACCTCGGCTTGTCCATTTGTTTGGGGATGATAAGGTATTGCAATCTTGTGCGACACATTGTACTTCTTCAACAAGCTTTGTAAGAACCTGTTTTTGAAGTGTGAACCCCCATCGCTAATTATGTCTCTTGGAATTCCAAACCTTGCAAAAATATTAGCTTGCAAAAAATCTGAAATCATTTTAGAATCATTAGTTGGGGTAGCCTTAGCTTCCACCCATTTCGAGACATAATCAACAGCAAGTAAGATAAAATAATTCCCATGGGAGTTGACAAAAGGACCCATAAAATCAATATCCCATATATCAAAAACTTCAATAAATTGAATAAAAGTTTGTGGCGTTTGTACAAAATATATATGCATCCTTGAACAAGTTTGGCCAATAAAAACCGCTTTCAAGTACCTTGTGAGCGGTTCTCTTACTCCCAAAATGTCCTCCACAAGCATAAGAGTGACAAAAAGACAAGATAGAGTTAAACTCAGATTCGAGAACGCACCTTCTTATTACTTGGTTACTACAATGTTTCCACAAGTATGGATCATCCCATATGTATTGGTTCCCCAACTTCTTAAGTTTGTCCCTCTCAGCACGAGACAAGTTCTTTGGGATTTGTTTAGATACCAAGTAATTGACAATATCGGCATACCATGGTTCTCCAAAGGCAATTGAGAATAGTTGCTCATCCGAGAAACTTTCATGCAATGGGATAGCTTCCTTGTCCAAAACAAGACGGCTCAAGTGATCTGCAACGGTATTCTCAATTCCTTTCTTGTCTTTGATTTCAATATCGAACTCTTGCAAGATTAAAATCCATCGTATGAGCCTCGGTTTCGCTTCTTTCTTCATTAGAAAGTACCTAAGTGTTGCATGATCAGAAAAGACAACAACTTTTGTACCAATTATATAAGAGCGAAACTTTTCCAAAGCAAAAACAATAGCTAACAACTCTTTTTCAGTGGTTGTGTAGTTTTGTTGGGCCTCATTTAACGTTCTAGAAGCATAATAAATAGCATGAGGTATCTTCCCCACACGTTGCCCAAGCACCGCACCAACCGCATAGTCACTTGCATCACACATGAGCTCAAAAGGATTGCTCCAATCCAGTGGTTTAATGATAGGGGCTGAGATCAAAAGTTCTTTCAAACGATTGAATGCCATCATACACTTTTCATCAAAGTTAAAAAACACATCCTTTTGCAATAAGTTGCAAAGTGGTGATACTATCTTGGAAAATTCCTTGATGAATCTACGATAAAAACCTGCGTGACCAAGAAAAGAGTGTATCTCCCTCACCGTAGTGGGAGGAGTTAGAGCACGAATAAGGTCTATCTTAAATTTATCAACTTCCAAGATTTTTGAAGATATTATATGGCCTAAAACTATGCCATGAGTTACCATAAAATGGCACTTCTCCCAATTTAGCACAAGGTTTGTTTTAACACGTCGTTCAAAGATTAATGATAAATTGTTCAAGCAAAGGTCAAATGAATCACCAAAGACACTGAAGTCGTCCATGAATACTTCAATGATGTTTTCAACATATTCGGAAAAAAATGCTTACCATACACCTTTGAAAAGTAGCTGGAGAATTCCACAAGCCAAAAGGCATCCTCCTATAAGAAAAAGTACCGAATGGACAAGTGAAAGTGGTTTTCTCTTGATCCTCCGGCGCTATCACAATTTTATTGTAACCTGAATAACCATCAAGAAAACAATAGTAAGAGTGTTCAGCTAAAGGTTCAAGCATTTGATCAATAAGAGGTAATGGAAAGTGATCTTTTCGAGTGGTGGGATTTAATTTTCTGTAATCAATACAAACCCTCCAACCGGTTTGCACACGAGTTGGGACAAGTTCTTTCTTATCATTCTCCACCACCGTCACACCTGATTTCTTTGGTACTACTTGTACCGGGCTCACCCACCTTCTATCGGATATGGGGTAGATAACACCCACTTCCAAAAGCTTGAGTATCTCCTTTTTCACAACTTCCATCATTGGGGGTTCAAACGACGTTGCGCTTCCCTTGTAGGCTTTGCATCATCCTCCAAACGGATCTTGAGCATACAAACGGCAGGGCTTATACCCTTGATATCGGAAATTGTCCATCCTATGGACATCTTGTACTTCCTTAGAACTCGTAGAAGTTTTTTCTCTTGTAATTCACTAAGCTCATTAGAAACAATCACATGTAACTCTTCATTGTCACCTAAGTACAAGTACTTTAAGTGACTTGGAAGAGGTTTCAATTCCAACTTAGGAGATTTAACAATAGAAGATACAAGCTTTTCATCACTGCATGGTAAAGAAATAAAAGAGATGTTATGAGTTTCCAAGCATCCTTGTAGTGAGTTAAGATCACCAAGGGCTTTCTTGACTTCATTACCACACTCTACATTATTATCAATGGATGTAGTTAAAACGGTTTCCAAAGCATCATCACCATTCAATTCGAACACTTGTTTTGCCAAAGTATCCATAACATCAATGGAGAAACAAGATTGGACATCACTAGGATATCTCATCGTCTCGAAGATGTTGAAACGTATTTTTTCTCCATCAAACTCCATAGTTAGCGTTCTGTTGTCTACATCAATAATAATTTTCGCCGTTTTCATGAAGGGACGCCCAAGTAGTAATGGAAGAGACGGTTCCAGTGAACCTTCATTCATCTCTAACACGCAAAAGTCGGCTGGAAATACAAGTTGATTAACCTGCACAATAACATCCTCAACTATACCCATTGGGTAGACATTAGAGCGATCGGATAATTGCAAAAAAAATTCCAGCTTTTTTAAGAGGATCAAGATCAAGTGAATTATATATGGATGTTGGCATAACATTTATGGATGCACCTAAGTCCAACATAGCTTTGTTAAATGTAGTGTTACCAATTGTGACTGGAATGTCAAAGCTACCGGGATCCTTGCATTTCAGTGGGAGTTTGTGTTGTAAGATTGCCGAAGCATTCTCCCACACACTTAGCACTTCATTACTTTGAGCCTTTGCTTATTGGTACACAAGTCCTTCAACACCTTTGCATACTTTGGAACTTGCTTAATATCATCTATGAGTGGTATGTTCACATGAATCTTCTTGAGAATATCCAAAATCTCCTTTTCTAGTTCCTCCTTTTTTGACTTTGCAAATATGCGAGGTAAAGGTAAAGGAGGAACACAAGCAGGAATAGGAATTTTAGAGTTAGGAATAGGTACCTCGGGAGTTTGAGGAATTTCATCCCTCTTTTCCTCCACAACCGGCTACATTGGAGCTTCTTCTTTACCCAAATCAGCAACTTCGGGTTGCACAAGTTGTGTACCACTTCTCAATGTAATAGCATTGACACCCTCTTTTGGGTTAATAGGTTGAGAAGAGAGTTTCCCACTATTTTTTGATTTCAATTGGTTCAATTCAATATCCATATAACCCATTTGTGTCTGCAACTCCTTGATAGCACTCTTAGTCTCTTGCTGGCTTTCTTGAAACATAGTACCAATGCCCTTCATCATTGCTTGAAGATTTGTATCGATATCGGAACCTTGACTTTGTGGTTGTTGTTGTGGTTTATGAAATTGTTGTTGTTGTGGTTGGAACCCGCTTGGATGGTTGAAAGTAGGTTGTTGAACTGCACCTTGCTTGTTGGCATAGCTGAAATTTGGGTGATCTCTCCATCCCGGATTGTAAGTGTTGGAGTAGGGATCATACCGTCTTTGCTGATTTGGAAATTGCACTATCTTGCTCCAACTCTTCGTTGTATGAAGGTACAACAACTGAAGCCATATTTTGCATCATTCTCTCCATATTATCCATCCTTTGATCTCGGTGTAATGATGAGTCAGTAACTTCATGCACTCGCCTAGCCATTGGTTCACCTTTTGTGTAGAATTGTTGCGAATTCACAACCATGCTTTCAATCAACTCCGTAGCTTGGGCCACCGTATTGTTCACTAGTGCACCACCACCCGCAGCGTCAAGAAGATATCTATCACTTGGCTGGAGACCTTCGTAGAAGTATTGTATTATCATCACATCGCTAAATTGATAGTGATGGCAGCTTGCCACCAACCTCTTATATTGCTCCCAACATTCATACAATGACTCGCCATCCTTTTGTTGTATCCCACATATCTCCTTGCGAATTTGGGTAGCTTTCGAAGCAGGAAAATATCTCTCTAAGAAGAGCTTCTTCAACCCGTTCCATGTAGTGACACTCCCGGACGGTAAATAATACAACCATTCCTTAGCATTGTCCGCCAAAGAGAACGGAAATGATTTCAACATTGCGCCATTGGCATTAGTTTCCGCTGGTAGCATGGCCATGACTATGGTATGGAAATCCATGAGATGCTTGTTTGGATATTCATTCACCATGCCATGAAACTTCTGCAACTCTCTAATCAACCCTGGTTTGATCTTGAAGGTTGAATTTGTTTCAATACACCATCTTTGTGCATCAAGCCTATGAGAAGCCAAGTCCTTAAGTGTACGATCACCCATTGCTTCTTCTTCAATTAGTGGTTCTTCTACAAATAGAACCTCTTGTTCTTCTTCTTCTTCACGAAGATCTTCGTGTTTTACTTCCAATTCTTGGTCTTCCGTTGTGTCTTGCCTTGGTTGGAGTATTGTGCCTCTTCGAGTAGCTATCCCGCACCTTGCGTAGTTCCAATCTTTAGAAGCCAGGGATAAGGTACCTGAAAACAATTCTCGCAAACAAGTGAGAAACAAGACAAGAAACGAAAAGCAAATATGCAAGCAGAAATTGTAAAAAGAAACTAAAAACTAAATAACAAGCCATATGCCTCCCCGGAAACGACGCCAAAATTTGATCGCAGTCGTATGCGTCAAAAATAATTTCACTTTCTTACTTAACTAAAATAAATGAAGTATGTGATAAGAAAGAGTTCTTTTCCACGGAGAGGCAATTGTTGTTATGCAATTTTAAGATTCTTAAGTAACCAAAGGGGGATTTTGTTTATCAATGCAATAAAAATAAATTAAAAGCAATAAAATAATTGGAATAATCAATAGAATAAGATATTGGTCACGGGATAGTATCATTCACAAACATGTATTTTCATCAATGACTAGAATTGGTATTTTAATTTCTCATTTACTAAAAGTCCTAGGATACCTTGATCGCAAGTATATCCCGCTAATTCCCCGATTTCATCACAACCACATTAAAAGATGTATATTTGAATTCTTCCTAGAAAGCAACCTAAACAATTAAGTTTAACTCCTTAAAAGCACTGGGTTCTATGGAAAAAGACTAATCAAGACAATCAAACGTGTAAAACCACTAATTCGATTTAACCAAGGTTATGATTCATTTGTGACTAGTAGGATATATCACTACAAGTACGACCCACAATTATGCTACTTAGAATCAGGGATAAACAACTTTTTCGTATTGAAAACCCTAATATATCTTTAGAAATGAATGCAAATCGGATTGATTCCGGACTCAACCAAACAAACAATCAAATCATATGACAATATAAACCATGAATCATAAACAATAAATTATCGAGACAAAAATAATGCATTGAATCAAATATCATGTTGAGAAATCAACTTTATCCCATAACCAATAATATGTGTTTAGCTACTCATAGCTTTTGAGTTCATCATAATCATAATAAACAATAAGATGAAAAACAAATGAAAAAAAACCCTAGTCGCCGCTCTCCAAAGCTCCAAGTAGAAAATACGTCCCTTTTTTTTGTAGCTTTTCCTCTTTCTAAAACTAGGTCAAGTATTTAATACCCAAGTCCAAGCAGTCCACCAAGCCCACATAAGAGAAATACCCATCTAAAAATTATTCTCAAAAGAAATGACTGAGTCAACTATCTAACTTAGCTGAATGGGCTGAGTCGTATCAGGCCAAAACCATCTTGTAAAATCCATAGCCAATATTGCATAGCCTAGTCTTGTACTGCACCATCATAGTGCTTCAGACACATTCCACTTGCGACAAAATCCTGCAGTCAATTCCAGTTGCTACAACTCTCAAACCATTCATTCTCCACAAACCACATAGCACCAACATAACCATATCTCTTCAGCTCAATGGATACATAAGTTATCTCATTCAATCATCATCTTGCAGCTTCATAACTTCTCTGTCTGCACTTTCTTGTTCTCCACAGCCTTATCCCAACACCACCACTCCTTAAGCTCATCTGATACAGCTGAGTCTAGCCCCAACACTTCCACCTGCAAGTCAGGTTTAACAGCATCGTTTTCTGCAGCAGCTTCAGTCCATCTCTACCTAAGACTCCTCAATTCTTCAATTCACAGCTCCATAATCTCCAACTGTAGCTCAGTTTTAACTCGCTTCAAGTACAACTTCATAACCCCACCTGCAACTGCATAAACATATCATATTCATTCACCGGATCAATTCAGATGTATCCATTCTTTCATGTCAGCTCATTCAACTACTTCCATTCTAACACAATTTAAGCTCCAAACTATCAGTTCATTACAATCCACCTTCTCCAGTTCAGCTGCAGTTGCACACTTCATCTCAATCTTAAATTTCGTGTAAGAGCTATCGAGAACAGCTGGATTCACCACTATCAGTTTAGTTCCAACCCTAGATTCAAAACCATGGTTCCATAAACAACAACAACAACAGTAGCAGCTGCAATTCTCCTCAGCAAACCCCATTTTATCTCAGGCCAGACTCAAACCCTAACTTCCATAACCATCACATATTCTTCTTGATTTCTTCATTTTCTTTCTACTGAATGTAATTTCGACAAAAACCCATTCGATTAAGATTGTTGTGAGGTAATTGATAACTCTAGGCTGTTCTTCGGGAATATAAGACCGGATTATCAATTGGTTCACCTTGATTATTATCAAAAGACGGAACAAAATATTTTAGGGTTTATCTGTGGGAGACAAATTGATCCTTTGATAGACTTGTCTGTATGAGACAGATTTGTTTATTGTCAAGTCTTCGACTTTAGGTCGTAGCAACTCTTAGTTGTGGGTAAGATCAGCTAAGGGAATCAAGTGCGTAGTATCTTGCTGGGATCAGAGGCGTATGGAGTACAACTGTACCTTGGATCAGTGGGAGACTGATTGGGGTTCAACTACAGTCCAGTAGCTTGGAGTAGGCTAGAGTCTGTAGAGGGTTAATACAGTTTGTGTTCAATCTAGACTAGTAACCAGGGGTTTTTTGCATTTGCGGTTTCCTCGTTAACAAAATTTCTGGCGTCTGTGTTATTTCTATTTCCGCATTATATTTGTTTATATAATTGAAATAATACAGGTTGTGCGTTTGAATCAATCAATTGTAAATCCGACCTTCGGTTGTTGATTGATATTGATTGATCCTTGGATATTGGTCTTTGGTACCATCCAAGTTATTCATTGTATTTGATTAGAACTCGCAGTTCCTGCTAGAGTAAATCAAATCAAGAGAGATATATAAACTCGTTGATATACTTTTAATTGATTGAGTCTTGTTGATTCTCTTAAAAGTATATTCGAGTTTGTCCATACAGATTGCTAAGTGAAATATTGGGTGGTGTTGTTAGACCCCCGCTTTTTCAACTCGCTTGAAGTACAACTTCATAACCCCACCTGCAACTGCATCAACATCTCATATTCATTCACCGGATCAATTCAGCTGTATCCATTCTTTCATGTCAGCTCATTCAGCTACTTCCATTGTAACACAGCTTAAGCTGCAAACTATCAGTTCATTACAATCCACCTTCTCCAGTTCATCTGCAGTTGCACACTTCATCTCAAACTTCAATTTTCTGTAAGAGCTATCGAGAACAACTGGATTCACCACTATCAGTTTAGTTCCAACCCCAGTTTCAAAACCTTGGTTCCATAAACAATAACAGTAACAGTAGCAACTGCAATTCTCCTCAGCAAACCCCATTTCATCTCAGTCTAGACTCAAACCCTAACTTCCCTAACCATCACATATTCTTCTTGATTTCTTCATTTGCTTTCTCTTGAATGTAATTTAGACAGAAACCCATTCTTCTCAAAGCTCAGAACCCTAATTTCACCATCTTGAATTCGTGAATCACCAGAACCTTTCTTCTATTTTTCCATCTCGATCCAGGTTCATCTCTTCATAGCTATCAGCTACAACTGCAGCAGCTCTCTTGCAATCATCCATGACAACACCATCTCTGAAATCAACAACATCAACCACCTGCAGCTTCAATTAACAAACCCATCTTCTAATTTCAAACTTTATCTATGGCGGCACCACCAGATCTCAATCTCAGTTCAGGATATACCAGATTGCTTCATGAATCGAATCCATCTTCATTTCTGGCAACAACAACCTTTAACATAACACCAGATTCGAATTCACATCAAACCTAACTTCAATTACAGCAGATTCATTTTGAATCTCCCCGTGAATTCTCTCTGAACTGCAGCCGCCATCCTCTCTCGGTTTTTAGGTGGAAAGAAAAAGGAAATGATGAGAAAATGATTTCTCACTGAATTCTAGGGATTGTGTAATAGAAGGGATGCAACCACTCAGGTGAGGCATATAAGGGGTGCCTAGATTTCCTTAGACCTGTCAGTTACAGGGAACTGACTATCTATTATGTTTTCTTGCTCAATTGTCGGTTACGCGAAACTGACAATTCATTCTTCACCTCCTTCTTGCAACCTTAGCCAGGTCCATGTATCATTCGCCTGTGAATTGACCTTTTTGCGTTTTACGCTTCAAATGGACAATCTCTCATTCTTTTGCTCCAAATGACTCCAAAGTACCTAAACACTCAAAAGTGAACATAAGATACATATTTTACAAGAGAAATAACAAATAAAGCATAAAAAATAGATATGAAATCAAGGTGTTTTAGACACCTATCAGCACTCCCCATAAAGATTTGGCAATTAACCACAAGTTCAAAATGAACTCTCCCTTATAAAATGTCATCCCCGAAGGAACAACAAAGGCGACTTTACTTTCACAAGAAAATAAGGATTTCTTTTGGACAAACAAATCACATGAAAACATGAATTTGTATCCACAAAATTCAATTGAAATAACCACAAGAGAACCCATAGTTAGTTCAATCGAAAAATAACAACCAAATTAATCACAAGAGTACCCATGATAAAACTCAATTGGAATATACAACCAAATTAACCATAAAAGTGATCAATTTAATTGGTCATGCTCGACATAAGCGAACTTACGGAGCAACAACTAAAATAACCAAAAGAGAATGATTAATTTAGTTAAACATGTTCGACATAGGGAACCTCGCGGAGCAACAACTAAGTTAATCATAAGAGAATAATCAACTCAGTTGATTGTGCTCAACATAAGAAACCTTATGGAACAACACAGTATATGCCCAAAGATTGTGGATCGGAGATCGACCAAATACTGCGGAATAAACAAGGATTTATTATATCTTTCATCACTATTTGCACAATGACATGTAATAGACTTAATCCTTGTAAACAAAAGTTTTATCCTTTCTTTTTATCAAAAACATGACATAAAAGGCTTTAACTTTTGTAATGTCAAAAGTTCATTCTATCTCCATCAATACATTCATATCGACATAATAGAGATAACTTTTGAACAAGTATGGGATAGTCACAGGTTCACGGACGTAAACATATCCCATAATAATTTGCAATATATAAAATCATAAAGATTAAAATTGCAAAAATCATCTTCCAAAAAATACTTTAGAATTTAAATAAATAAATCTAAAAACCATGAAGAGAAAATCGTTGGACATAGCTATGTGTACTCACAATAATGGCTATTCCAAACCCTAGTTATTCTTCAAAAAAGCAAAAAAAGAAGATTTACTAGACAATAAAATCAGACAAGATCAGCAACCATGGAACGGACAAGGGCGGGTTCATCAGTTGTTTTCTTTAGCTCATCCTTCAAAAACACTAGATTATTTGATGCAATCTCAAGATGTTCTCGCACGACCTCAAAGTCTTGAAGAAGATTTCCAACCAATTGAACAAACATCTGGATTGGAAGATCTTTTTCATGATCAATTGCTTTATAGCAAATAACAGGAATGGGATCATCATCAATTTCAAAAGTCATTTCATCAAAGTTGTATTCCTTTTTACTTCCTTCCACCACGCACTTGCTCAACCAATCTTAGTAGAACTCTTGGCGCTACCGTACCAGTATACATGTATCATAAACTTGATACATATTTAAAGGAAAAAATCCACAAGAGAAACTAGGGTATCTTGTATACGTTTGGTAACGGCCCGGTGTGCATAAGTACATGGTTAAGACCCATGGCGAGGTCGATTAACAGATGGAGTAATAAAATTAAGAGAATTGCAGTAATCATTGAAACAGGGTGACTCGACTGTCATTCTAGGAAGAATAACTAGTGCATCTTAAGAAGGCATTAAAACTCATTTAAGCAACTATAGAAAGAAAGAATATTATCATCACAGTACAACACAGACCATTAGTCAATAAGAAGATCTTCATTGAGAGTTATGTGTATATTTTCATTAGTCTATAGAGAGGATACACATAAGCGAATAGTCAAGTTGTATTTTTATGAACACGAAGTTCATCAGAGGTGTTGACACACTCCTTTTTACTCTCCTCCCTTATACTATAATTAATAGGAGAAAGACAAGAGTTACCTGGATCAACTGCTTTCTTTGCCTTTTTGATCTTGCGCTTGAGACCATTGATAGTGGTCTTGAGTTCCGAGACACAATTATTGATATGAATGTAATCAGGGACACTTATTTCATAGGCAAGATCATTGTTGAGCGAAAGAGAGGGTTTTGAAGAAGTTTTCTTTTTTCGACATCTTTTCCTTCTTACAGGATTTTCAGATTTATCAATCATCCATATAACCTTGTTCCTTTTGCCATTGTAGGTGGAGAAACGGTTATATTTATCCTCTCCATTGGGACATTTTCCTTGATTGTGGAATGAGTTTCTACCTGAACACTGAGGAACTGATTTGACTACTTCTTTGGACATCCATATGCGAATGCTGTGAAGCTTTTCATTCCTTAGACGAAGATAACATCTTTTTTCGATGTAACATTTCTTACCGCAATAAAAGTAGTTGATTGGACGATTTATATCTGTTCCCAACTGAGTTGTTCTTCTAGGCTCACGTTCTTGACTTTCAGATACATCTACGGCATGAAGAAGGTTTTTATCCTTGACAAAACACATCTTACCACTACTTGGAGCTTCTATTACTTTATAGCCTAGATCACATGTATCACGATGTTCTTTACATGCTCCAAGCATAGAGGATAGTTTTGTAGAGATAGAATAAAAAAAATCAAATTTTCTTCTAAGGCTTTGACCTTCTTATGAGCCGTACTCAGATCAGTCTCCAATTGTTTTTCTCTCATGATAAATGCCTTTTATCTGATGTTAAAACACTCTTGTTGGGAGACACAACTTGCATTTATTTCTGCTAGTCTTTCTTTCAACGTAATGAGATTTTGACGAAGACCGTCACATTCAGAATTCTTTGAACATATGTCTTCGTTACTATCTTTAAGAGCATCTTGTAATAAGCTATCATATCCCTTAAAGAGTTTTCTCAATTTTTGGTTTTCAACACAGAGAGGAGTTAAAAATTTAATAAAGCAGGATGTTGACTTATTTTTCTTCAGGAGATGATCAAAAAGAATAATGTACTGAGAGACTTCTTCTTCTACACTTTGTCCTTCTTCTGAGTCACCTTCATCAGAAAGATCATTCAATTGTTCATCAAGACTGGCTTCCCAGTTAAATGTAAATTTAGAAGAACATGCAGAAATTGCATTCTCAGTGGAGCCAGGATAATTAACCAAGTTGGAATGTCCATGAATCGGTGGCGTAAGTTCAGAGATCTTTTTATCCATATCAGATCGCTACAAACACAGACTTATGAGGTCTCTAATGTGTTCGCCTGCTCTGACACCAATTGAAAATGTGTGGGTATAACAACCACACCCAACAATTCGTTTGGAAATATGAGAGGACTTACTCAAATACACTTTCTAGAGAATCAACTAGACAGTCAGACCCAATCTAGATTAAAGTATATCAAAGAGTTTAATATCTCTAACTCTTAATTCAATCCGCAATCAACAAATAGAAATCTTCGAGCCTAATTGAATATAAGAGGAATTACTTGAACGGTACCAAAGACCAATGTTCAAGTATCTATCAATTTCACTCAACAACCAAAGGTTGGATTTCCCAATTGATTGATTCAAACGCACAGCCTGTGATATTTCAATTATATAAAAAAATATAATGCGGAAAAGAAATAACACAGACATTAGAAGTTTTGTTAACGAGGAAACCGCAAATGCAGAAAAACCCCGGGATCTAGTCCATATTGAACACACACTGTATTAAGCCGCTACAGACACTAGCCTACTACAAAATAACTTCGGTCTGGACTATAGTTGAACCCAAATCAATATCACACTGATCCAAGGTACAGTTGTGCTCTTACGTCTCTGATCCCAACAGGATACTACGCACTCGATTCCCTTAGTTGATCTCACCCACAACTAAGAGTTGCTACGACCCAAAGTTGAAGACTTTAATAAACAAATATGTATCACACGGAAAAGTCTATAGGATTGAATAAATTTGTCTCCCACAAAAATACCCAAGATTTTGTTTCGTCTTTTGATAAATCAAGATAAACATGAACCAATTGATAAACCAGACTTATATTCCCGAAGAACAGCCTAGTATTATCAATCACCTCACAATAAACTTAATCGACTAGCGAAACAAGTTATTGTGGAATCACAAACGATGAAACGAAGTTCGTTTGTGATTATTTTTCTATCTTGCCTATCGGAGATATAAAATCTCGAGCCAATTATTTCAATTGCACTCAACACGATAGAAACAGCAAGGTCAGATCATGCAATTACAAAGATAATAATTGGGTCTGGCTTCACAATCCCAATGAAGTCTTCAAGTCGTTAACCTACAAGGTATCGAGAAGAAACTTAAGGTTAAAGAATAATCGACTCTAGTTATGCAACTAGTAACACACAGGAGGTGTGGGGATTAGTTTTCCCAGTTACTAGAGTTCTCCTTTATATAGATTTCAAATTAGGGTTTGTAATCCAAGTTACCTTGGTAACAAAGCATTCAATATTCATCGTTATATGAAAAACCTGATTCAACCAAGCTAATATCTTTCAACCGTTAGATCGAACTTAGCTTGTTACATACAAATGAAATGTACCCTCGTTTAGGTTTATGTAGCCGTACCTAAACGTGTACACCATGTTGGTTCACAAATAGTTAACCGAGGTTATCCATATGATTACTCTCATATCAACCTTATTCATCTTAACCATAACTAGTTCAAATGACTCAAATGAAACTAGTTAAAGAGTTGTTTAATTGTTTAGAAAACACAATTGAAATCAAATCGGTTTAATTCACTTGAATAAATCATGAACATTATAGTCATGGTTTGCAACGATTGCATTCCTTATGATTTAAATGTTTAAGTTCATGTACTTGATCGATTTGATAAAGTAACCAGCTTAAGTATGCGTGTGGGTATGTGTACTTGAGCAACCGGTTTTTCAGTTTGTAAAGTTTCCAAACTCAGCAGAAAATTTCGGTTCAAAAACTTCCGCTAGTATGCGTACGGGTACGCATACTTAAGGTGACTAGTTAAGAGTTTTTCCAAAACCAAACTCAACAGAAATTCTCGGTTCGAGAACTTCCGCGAGTATGCGTACAGGTACGCATACTTAACTTGTCTCCTTCACCAATTCCGTATACACACATATGCACACTCTTGGCTTCCGGTTTATGGACTAATACACTAATGTGCGAACACACTATATATGCTTATATCCAAAGATGGTTACATCATCAACTCTTTATTTCAATCATTGAAACATTCTTCTATAATGTCAATATCTGTTTTCACACACTATTAGCATCAAAGCAATTTTCAAGATATTGAAATAATCATTATTGAAACCTTCCATGTCTTACACTAAATGATTGTATCACACAAACCATGTAAGATGTTACTCGGTAATTTTCTCATGATATAAGATGAACTTGGTCGAAGCTAAAGCTTACCAACACATATTTCGAGAAATATGTAAGCGAGATATACTCAGCTCGAAACCTCAAATGTGTATAGAGAAAACTATATCGTAACACGACTTATGTCTCAATATAGGAGATAGTAGAAATGTACTTTCCAAGTGATAGATCAGTTCAAGTCTCCACATACCTTTTGTCGAAGAAGTTCCACAAGCTCCCCTTAGTAATTCTTCGTCTTCAACAGATGAACTTCGAGAGATTTAAGCTCAACTACACTATCTATGTCCTAGTCCGAGACATCTACAAATATGCCAGAAATCAAGACTTATAGTTTTGATCACTAACATTGACAAACATGCTTGAGATAGCAACGCATGCGAGTTTAACCGAGCAATGCTCTAACAAAAGGTATCCTTTTTGGTATGGACTTTGTGTCATAAAGGGGCTCCAACTCTAGACTATTTATTCAGAGCAGGGAATGTTAACTCTAGCCAATGTCATTTTTGTTCAATTGAAGAAGAAGAAACGAACAACCATTTGTTCTTGCATTGCCCGAAAACAAGGAAGGTGTGGCATTATTTCTTGGATAGCTTCGGTGTGAGATGCGTTTTCGCAGAAAACATTAAGACTAGTATTTGGGGATGGTCTAATAAGAAGAGCAATCGTATGGTGAAGAAGATTTGGGGTCTCATTCCTTTCGCAATTTAGTTGAACATCTGGAAGGAACGTAACTGTCGATTACACAGAAACTCGAGAAGGTCTGTTAGTCAACTGATAATATCAGTTAAGTCTACTTTACTTCACTGGTCTTTAGCCGCTAATCTTTTTGAGGGTTATTCTTTGAGTACCCTAATTTGTAATTGGTATGTTGTGATTGTGAACAACTAATTTTTTTATTTCCTTTAGCCTTAATCTTTTCAATGATGGATAAATTTTGATATAATCTACGCTTTTTCTGTCAATTTCTTTTTTTTGGGATGGGAGAACTACTTCACTTTACTTTGATATTTGGTAGGGTACAACGAGTATTGCTGAAATCCTTGGGGGAAATAACCTGGACAGACGTGTTGGTTGATAATGTGTGGAATCTTCAGGATACTCATGTTCAGAATCTACAAAGGGCGAGAGTGGACCTTGAGAATTTGCGTACACCACAGGGAAGAGACGACTATAGACACTACACCAAACTGAGGAATCAGTAACATCACACTGTAACACTTCTGTAATGTTACGACATTAGTAACACATTCTAGTAATCCGTAACATGTTTTAATTGTTCCGGTTTTGAAACATTTTTCTACTCTGTCGTAATAGTTGGTTCAGTGTTACGAGCATTTACGGACACTAATAATTCAATGTACGAATACACTCGTGCTAAAATCTAAGTACACTTGTTAAAAAAAATCCGAGCAACAAAGAAGCAACTCATTTCTCCCTCCCTTTTCTCTTTCACTTTCGATCTTCTCTCCACTATTTTTCCCCTCTTCTTTTTGATTTCCGTTTGCAAATTTCTCTCCCAAAATTTTTCCCTCAAAGATTGTGGGATGTTTATCACGATCTCAACTGCAGTTTTTTTTCTTCAGAACTAGTCATAAAAACCCAAGGTGACCAAACTTGTGGTACAAAAACCCCATTCAAATGTTGGGATCAATTAAAGCTCCATCTTAAACAAAATTGATACAAAAACCCCCAAATTCTAAAAAAGTGATACAAAAACTCCAAATTTCAAAATTGGTTTCATCAAAATTCTTTGTAGTTTTTGTGTTACTTTTGTTTTGATGGGGTTTTTGTGTTACATTTATTTTGATGGGTTTTTTATGGATGGATAGTGACACCTTTGGGGTTATAACTCGCGGACCGTTTTTTTTAGATAAACTGAACTTTATTCAGTTCATTGGGACGAATATTTGTTCCATAACAATTCCGTAACCCTAGGTTTCAGAAAAAGAAATCAAGGCGTGAAAGTCAAAGATACTAGCACTTTGGGTAAGTTAACGATGTTCAATTTCATATCATTGAATCTTAATTTTTCAGGGTATGAACTTAATACCCGTGTTTTATACTATTTCTTTGTGAAACCCTAACGTCGGACTAGTTGCGTGATTTTAAGTAGATGAGGGTGCTTGTTATTGAGGCTTGCTTCAATCAAATGCAAAATCCAAACATCAGTTCTGTAGTTGAGGCAACAAGCCAACAACGCCACTAGAGAATGGAAAGTCTAACTGGAAAAACTTTGGCATAATGACTTTTGTTAACTTATGTACCCGTATACATGTTAAGGTTCAATAAAGAATTATTTTATTTTATTGGAAATTGTGTTTTTTTTGTCTTATTCTACTAGAAATTGATTTTTCTTGCATTAAAAACAACAAATCTTGTTCCCAATGCAAAGAATTGTTGTTTTCATTCCAATAAAACAAAGAAATTATGTTCCCAATGCAAAGAATTGTTCCTTTAATGAACCTTAACATGTATACGGGTATACAAGTTAACAGGACCCTTCTAATGGCTAAAAACTGGGAGAATACATTACGAACAATAAGCCATTTTTTTTTTATTAACTTACAAGTGCAGAACTGCTTGAGTTACGGATAAATGATTGTTTACCAATTTTTGGAGTATTTAAATCTGCTTTTTGTTGGAAAAAGATACTATGAAAATCTACACAAGATAACACGGTTTTGAATTTTCTTATCTGCACATATGTCAATCTTTCGGTAGATGTTAGAAGTTTTCGTATTTGAACTAAAATAGATAGTCACATGTCTTTCTTGAAATTTCATCAGTAGCATTCGGGCTAGCTCTGCTTTTTTTATAATAGATAAAAAGAGTTTACCGACAAAAAATTATAAGAGCAGATGCCTCCCACATTTGAGGACTTTGAGATCTCGCTCCGACTAGGCATAGTCTGTGCAGATCAGAATAGTTACCATTCTTAATAGGTTTACATATAACTTGTTCAAAAGAGTTTAAACTCAAAATTAGATTATCTAGAATTTCCTTGGTCCTCGGACTTGTGCTTCTAGTTCCACCTTGCATTGCATTGATGATCTTCTTGTTACCTCCCATTAAGTAGAAGACTCTGCAATTGATGTTTGCTTAAAACTAGATTATTATTTTTAACCCCAAAGCTTATTTTTGGTAGTGCTTACGAAATTTGCTGACTTTCTTGTATATAATTTTAGGTATTACTCATTTGTTTTTTTCGAATTACATATGTCAGTGTGCTTGAATGTGAATTTCTCCTCTTATCCACATACCACTTTTTTGTTCTTATTAGTTTATTATGTGGTCGATGCTCTGTCTGGTGGTACTAACAATGCGAGTCTTTCTTTTTCGCTGCGTGACATAATATAAAGCTTTATAATTGTACATTTCAGTTTTTATTTACATTTCAGTGTTTATATATTGATATTGAGTGGTGCTTAGAAGTAAAGCTTCAACTTTCTACATGAAATCTTTTTCCGTAGGTGCCACGTATAACTTGTTATTTTTGTTCATCATCTCTACCAACTTAAGATTTTCTTGAATCCTTGTAAACTCATTTTTTTTTCTTTTTGCTTTTGGTTATATTGATTTAATTAGATGTTGGTTCATAGTTGGAAGAGAATGACAAAATGGTGTGGCTGAACGTAGGCATCGTCACCTTTTAGATGTTGCTCGTGCCCTTATGATTTCGATGAATGTACCTAAACATTTTTGGGATGATGCTGTTTTGACTGCAAATTTTCTAATTAATAGGATGCCTACATCAGTACTGGGGCATAAATCTCCGTTCTCACTTTTATATCCAGAAGTTTCCCCATTTTCAGTCATCCCACGAGTATTTGGTTGTGTAGCGTTTGTGCATATTCTAGGTCCTAAGAGTCGTGATAAATTATCTCAAAGGTCTGTTAAGTTCATTTTTCTAGGTTATTCTCGTACTCAAAAAGGATGCCGGTGTTATTTTCCGACTACTCGTAGTTCCTATGTTAGTGCTGATGTCACTTTCTTCGAGTCCACTCCGTATTTCTCATCTTCAGGTACTCTTATTGGTCTGGATGTTTTAGATGGTCGACATAGATACAACTCTGTAACTCTACCTATTCTTCCAGTTCCGGATAGGTCAAATTATGTTCCTGATTTTGTTGTTTCTCAGTCCAATTCCATTCCGATGTTTGTAGATCTGTCGATGCTAGTTGTTTCCGATCCAGCCATAATAGAATCTCCGCTGGATAGTAATTCCGATGTGTCAAATCCTGCTCGTCCCATACAGGTATATCAACGATCTAAGACAAGGAAAGTTTATTCCTGGGAACCCGAATCATCTTCTGATGATGCCTCTGAAGTCCTTGGAGCTCTACCTACAATACCATCATCGACGATCTAGATGTGCCTATTGCTCAACGAAAAGGTGTTCGTTATTGTACTCAACACCCATTATCTGATGTTATGTCATATCATCGTCTTTCTCCTTCTTTATATATGTTTGATTTGGCCATGTCGTCGATTTATATTCCAAAGTCACATGTCCAAGCATTGAAAATACCTGGGTGGAAGTTCGCTATGGATGAAGAGAAAAATGCACTTGATCAGAATGGAACTTGGGTGTATACCAAGTTACCACCAGGTAAAAAAGCAGTTGGATGTCGATGGGTGTATAATGTGAAATATCATCCTGACGGGTCTGTTGAAAGGTTAAAAGCTCGTTTAATTACAAAGGGATATACCTAGATGTACGGGGTGGATTATACCGAGACGTTCTCTCCTGTTGCCCGACTAAATTCAGTTCGTATACTTATTTCTGTAGTTGTTAACCAAAGTTGACCTTTGTATCAGCTGGATATAAAGAATTCATTCCTACATGGAGATCTTCAAGAGGAAGTATACATGATACAACCACCAGGTTATGAAAACAAAGGTGAGGAACACCTAGTTTGTAAGTTGAAGAAAGCATTGTATGGTTTAAAACAATCTCCACGTGCTTGGTGTGATAAGTTTAGTAGTGTTTTGGAAGATTATGGTTTCACTCGGGCAGTTTCTGATCATTCCGTATTTTTCCGGCATTCTTCGGCTGGAAGCATAATCCTTATTGTGTATATCGATGATATTATCATTACCGGAGGTGATTCTCAAGGTATATCCAAGTTGAAGCATTACCTTAGACAGAAATTTCATACTAAATATTTAGGATTGTTACGCTATTTCTTGGGAATTGAGGTTGCTCGTTCTAAGGCTGGTATAAGTCTTTCTCAACGGAAATGTGCTCTGGATGGGTTTTCTTGGTACAAAGCTTGTCGACACTCCGATGGACTATTCTGTGAGGTTATGTAATGAGCAAGGTGAACTGTTTAATGATGTTGGTCGATACCGGAGGCTAGTTGGGAAGTTGATATACTTGAATGTAACTCGCCCTGATATTACATACGCAGTTGGTGTTGTTAGTCAGTTTATGCACGCACCTAAAAAACCACATTTTGAAGCTGTATGTCGGATCATTCGTTATCTAAAGAGTTCTCCTGGTCGTGGTTTATTATACAAGAAAATGAATGATTTACTAGGTTTAGTGGTGGCTTATTCGGATGTTGATTGGTCAGGAGATAAAGTAGATCGTCGTTCGACCTCAAGATATTGTGCATTCGTTGGTGGTAATCTAGTTACTTGGCGTAGTAAGAAGAAAAAAGTTGTAGCTAAGTCTAGTTCTGAAGCTGAATATCGGGCGATGTCTTACACTATTTGCGAAATGCTATGGGTGTGATCCCTTCTAGGAGAAATGGGTGTTAATGTTCGACTACCTATGCAAATGTTTTGTGATAATCATGCTGTGAGATACATCATGAGTAATCCAGTTTTTCATGAATGTACGAAACATATTGAAGTTGACTGTAATTTTATTCGTGAGAAGATGATAAGGAAACAAATTACTAGTCCTTATGTGAGATCTGAAAAACAGTTGGCCGACATACTTACCAAACCTCTTCAACTTTCATCGTTCCGTAGATTATGTAACAAGATGGGCATTTATGATTTGTATGCTCCAGCTTGAGGGGGGTTGTTAGAGTTATTATAGGTTATTGTAGTTTACCTATTAGTAAAGTAATAGGCTTTCTTTATTTTAGGGATCTAGTTTCTCTATTTAGATGTTTTCCTAATATGGATCAGCTGTATTCAGTATTTATATATGATATAGAGAGGCTTCAGATCTCATCTTCGCCTACTCTCTTATTTTATTCTATTCTCTTCTTGTGCTCTGCAAAGTTCAACTACAAACAACATCAGGAAGGGAACATGTTAGTTGTCTTGCTGCTGAGTTTGTTGAATGGTCCCCTTAACATCTAGACTCCAACTAAGGCTCTAAATAATGCTGCTAATATGCAACCCACTCAACACATCTATGGCTTGTGATAAGTGCTTTTATCCCTAAATAGCAAGGTTCAACACAAGAAAGTTTCAAAGGTGGCAATCATTACTACTCTTAACTTGGTTATCTTTCTATTTTTACTTTATCATCTGTTTTTGGAGTGAAAGGATCCATTGGTCATCTAAAGTACCTTATCTCGTAGCTCACAGTCATAGCGCCGCGGTATATGAAGGCTTAAAATTTGGCAAATACGATTTAATGGATGAAAAAGACAGAAGTGCTACTTTTAAGAAGGACCAGTTCGAGATATTTTACACCTCTTGCTTGATGATCCGAGGTCAAGTAATTATACGCAGTTCAATTGTGTAAGTGATTGTGGATATGTATTCTTGTGACCATGTAAGTATTTATACGCATTTTTTTCTAATTAGGTTTCTCCTTCGTGTTTACGATATTGACTTGACATTATTATGTGCAGTCTTTATGATCTAGCTAATATTATTCCAGTATTTGCAAAGTTCTATCATCAGGCAAGTGAATCTTATGAACAAGATGGCAAATGCCTTGTTAATGTGATTATATACTTTAAAGTGCTTCACGTTTCGGTTTTCTCTTGTTCCTTTCATATCCATTTTGGAAAACTTAACATTTGGTTTAGTAATTATAGTTTCTAATTTCTTTTTTTCAAGATCCATTTTTCCCTTTCAAAAGTGCAACAAATTATTAACGTTACAAACTGGCTATTTTGGTGTTGTGAGAGTTTGGATGCCAGAGTTAAAGGGACACTTTACTGTTCAGTATGTTAAGCATCTCATAAGGAATAAGTACACTGAATTAGAGAAATATGCGCTTTTGTGGAGAAATTCAGTCCACCCTTACCTGGCGGCACAGAACTGGAAGATAGTTCGTGGAGCATATGCAACATTAGATAAAGTGCAAAGCAGATTTAAAATCTATCTTGTTAATAAATGTTACCTCTGCAAGGATGATGAGGAAACTTTGGAACATATATATATTATGGACATGTTCTTTCGCTGCTGAAGTATGGAGCTGGATCTCAGGTATTTTCTCTTTGCAGCCACATTTGAACCTTATTGCTTCTTATAAATCATCTAAGGCGCGAAGTCGTATTATAAAGGATGTTTGGCTGATTGCAAATCTGGTCATTAGAGCTGAGTTATGGCTAACAATAAACAAGGCGTGTTTCAATAAAAAAATCAGTGAACTTAAATTTCTTTAAGAAACGAGTTTTTCACTTGATTAATGAATATTCCATCCGTCGTAAGAGTTATATGCACAATACTTCAGATGATTTGTATATTTTAAACTGTTTCCGTGTGAAACACAGACTAGTGAAGACTATACATCTGGTGGAATGCTTTTGGTTTCCTCCGAATATGAATGAACTTCTTTTGTGTTGTGATGGTGCAGCCAAGGGAAATCCTGGTACTGCAAGTGCTAGTGTTGTGGTCCGTGACGCAGACTGTAATGTAGTTGGGGCTATAAGTATTGCCTTGGGAATCTTGTTGAACTTTATGGAATCATTGTTGGTCTTGAATGGGCTAGTTAATGGGGTGTCGGTGATATTTTAGTGAGGTCAGATTCTTTAGGAGCTGTTGCAGCTCTTTCAAATTTAGATGTCCCTTGATTGTTAGGCAACGGTGGAGGAATATAAAAACCAGATATGTTTCTATTCGGTTTATCCATCCTTATCGTGAAGCTAATTTTTCACCTGATGTTATGGCCAAGAGGGGGTGTTTCTTTAAAAATGGTGTAGGCATGAGCTACGATGGAAGACCTCATTTTTTAAATTCGATTGAGTTTCCTAATGTTTTTTATTTCAGATTTAAATAGTTTGTAAGTTTTTCGGGTCTACGGACCTAGACCTCTTTTCTGTAAACTGTTTGTAAATATTTGCTCTATTAATTGGACTTATCAGAAAAGAATCTAAAAGTTAAAATAGATAGAGAAATTGAAGCATATAATGAAATGGTTAAAGTGGACAAAGAGTGAATGGGGAAGGAAAAAGAAGAAAAAGTGATAGTCGCTTATATATTCTTTCAGTTCCTTATAAGATGAATTTCTGAATTTAAGATTTTATATGCATTATTTTTACGTTATTGTTTGAATCTCACAAGTTTTGATTATATACAAGTTACATATCAACTCAATGTTATGGCTAACCCGTGGAAAACCAGCCCCGTATGGACATTCCCATACCCACCCAACTCCAATTCATATGGGTAATGGGGCGGGTATAGGGTTTTTTTTAACGAACAGGCAGTGATTGGGATTGGCATACCCGCCCCATAACCCCATGGCTATCCCTAACCGCGCGACGTGGGGCTTATATTAATTAGGATTTCCAATGATTAAATTTTATTAAAATTTACCAGTTTTATCTTGGGAAGTATGACAATGAAAAATTAATATTTACAGGTTTTGTGCCCGTGCTATGCACCAAACATTTTTTTCTTTGAACTTTGTGTGTAAGGGGCGTCGCCCTCCCTGTGACGATGCAGTTTTGATTTGGTGTAGCAAGGCTTCACCCCGTCCAATGCATTTTTGATTTGGTGTGACGACAAGAATATATTAATTTGGTACACAACATAGGCGGATTTTATTTATTTTTTCTTTTTATTTTCGTACAAAACATGTGTAAAATATGTGGTCTTTTTTTTCCCTTCATGTATTACTAATTTGGAAAGAAAAAGAATGTCCTAATACGGTAGATACTCGACTTTCGAATTGAATTTGGACTTTTCATAAAACTTCAAACACGGTAAGTTAAATTTTCCTTTTAGGTTTAGATTTTTTAAACCAATCAAACGTTGCATAGTGTCCTCCTCCACGTCAAAACCCTTCTTTCACAAAACTCATAGAGGAAGATCCCTTGAGAGGCTCCTAATTGACAAAATCTAACATTGTATATTTGTCGTCAGATCTTGATTTTCAAATGGCCAGGATTAGAATATTTGAAGTTGGGTATTAAGGGTAATTAACGACCCGTTTAGACTTATCACTAGTTTTTTTTTGAGAACTTTCTTGTTTAGTCCAGTAAACCCGACCCGGATTAATGGCTAGTCCAGCGGGAAAACATATTTAGTCGCTAGTCCAATTTTTTTTTTTGAAAAGAGTAAAATTACTCTACTAACCCTAACATATAATATTATGTATATTAATACATATGTAGTATGTAGTATACTAGTATACCAGTAGTAATATGTAGTAACTAACATACTAGTAGCAACTAGTATACTAGTAGTATAGTAGTAACTAGTAGTATCTAGTACTAGTAGTAATATGTTATATATATATTGATACTACATATTAAATTGATACTACATATTAATATGTTATGTTCAATACTGTTATGTTATGTATTGATACTACATATTGATATGTAGTATGTCATATATTGATACTACATATCAATACGTAGTATGTTATATATTGATATGTATTATGTTTGATATGTAGTATATTATATATTGATATGTGGCATGTTATTGATGCTACATATCAAAAAAATTGTTATGTATTGATACTACATGTTACTACTAGTACTAGTTACTAGTATATTAGTATACTAGTATATAGTATACTACTAGTAGTAGTAACTAGTATAGTAAAGTAGTTACCTAATTTACTAGTAACAAATTAGTAAGATATTTTTGTTATTAGTAGTATAGTACATATTAATATGTAGTATCACCATATTGATATTACTAGTATGTAGTAACATACTACTAGTAACATTTACATGTGTTGATACTAATTAGACCCGGAAGGGTGTTTTAGGCATTTAGAAAATACACTTTATAATCTCCACGAAGTTTTTGGACTAGAGAGTAAATAATCTAGTCCAAAAACATATTTTTGGACTAGGGAGTAAATGTTTTTAACGTGTGGACTAGCCATTAACCGGGTCATGAAAAATTGGACTAAACAGTAATTCTTACAGTTGTTTTTTTTGGTATTTTATTACTAGTACTCTTTCTCCCCCGTTCTTTCGTTTTTTGTTCATCTTCTTCTCTTTAGACGTCTTTGATTCTCTACGTACGATAGGTTGTGGTGATTAATTTTAGAAAATTAAGATATATAAAGTTACTCACTGGAACATGAATCAGGACTTGACAGCTTGACTTGAACATGAATCATCTCTGGATATCTAAGACTTAATAGATATTACATACATGTGAAGAAGGGGTGATGGAGCCACACAAAATTCAGTTCCTGGATATACTTTTGAGATCTATAATAAGTTTCTGGTTTTTCCTCTGATGGATATCGACATATGTAACATTCTTTTCATATACTTTTGATTTCTTTTCCCTGTTAATCCTGTAACAGTAAATTTCTTCATCATATATAAACATCAGAGGTTGCAATCTCATTTTCTTCTAAGATTGAATGAACAATTAATGCGATCTCTTCAAGTCATACGATTTCACAAATCAAATGTTTTGAAAATAATTCAGAAAATGTCCCCAAACCATATCATAATTTTGATGTTTATCATTTATATAAAATCTGGGATGGGAATGCTACACCAAACTTGTTGATTTCAGATCCCGAATCAATTTTTTGATCGGATAACATAACTGTTGATTTTAAGAAAATATATGTGGGGAATATAGGATGGGATGGGAATAATTCAAGAAAAATGAATCCAATCAAGTAATCCTTCCGAGATAAATATAGTGATATAGGATTTCGAGATCCAAAAAGAAAAAAATTGTTACATAGAGGGAAGAGACGAACATGGGAGAGAAACGAAAAGACATAAAATAAACGAAAATAAAAAATACTAGAACCCCCTAATATATGGGTTCAATATATAGAAGCCCCACTAAATGGATCATTCATTGTCAACTCCATACTTTAGGAAAATGATATTGCTATGCCCAAAAAATCAAATTTTCTTCAGATCTGGCCCATAATTAATTATTACGAATTTTTATAATACCTAAAGTACCCATTTAAATGTATTGAAATGATTCGTCGGTTTATATTCAGTTTCATTTTTTATTTCATTTTCTCTCTCCATCTAAAACCAGAGCTGCTCTCATTTTTAGATTCGTTTTCTAGGGTTTTCTTGATCCGGTTTCCCAATATCTAATTCTTCTGATTTGGTTTCATATTGATTCGAAAGAAAATTAGATCCGCGATTAGAGAGAATCAATTACATATGGTGATTTTTGTTCTACTCTCTCTTATGCTAGAAGAATTTACGGGCTTTCTGATTAAGAGCTATGTCGTCCATGGCTGCCAATGTACTACGAAGAGGAAGAAAACGATTAGATCAATCGATATCTGCTTCTATATCTATTGGTGATGTTTCTGGTTTCGGAGTAATATTTGATTTCATTTTCATTTAAACTATTTTCTTAAATATATTTTTTCGTGTTTTTGTCGAAGAAGAAGCGTCATTTTTGAAGATCGGTGGTTTATTAGATCGATTTAATTTGTAACTAGATTGAAGAATTTGTTAGTCAAATCAGATTGGAAATAGTTTAGTTTCCTCGTTCATTCCTCCATGTGATGATTAGAAATTTGTTTTGTAGTTTGATTTAGTCTCATCTTGTTCCCTAGCTGTATGTTAGATTTTTTCAGTGAGTGAAATAAATCTTCCACTAATTATCCATAGTTGTCTTTGTGATCATTGAGTGAAATTTCGTTCATTAATTAATTTGTATGTGGATGTGGATTTTTTAATTGAAGCTATTGGTTATCGTTATGGTTGTGTATGGATCTGATGATATCTAAATGGATCATTGTCTCATTTCATTGGTATATTATTACATATAATTAACTAGGAACTGTTTATTATCTTGCTTGTTCGATACTACCTGATCCTAGTATCCCGTGTTATATAAAGTGTTTTTGCCGAAATGACTCGAGGGTTGTAATATTTACGGTTCCTGGTATACTTATGGATAGTCTTCAGATGTATTTTAGCTTTTCCATTAACTAAACAGGTGGATAATTTGCATAAGCATATTACTGAATGTGTTGTTGAAGAGAATTAGTCTCGCATATCTGATGCTACAGCACTCTTCTAGATTGTAGTCATTTTTTGTTTCTTTTTTATTTATGTAAATTTAGTTAAATTACTGTTTATGAATTATTAGAGTAGATATTTTGTTTTTAATTAGTTAGTATTTCCTAATTACGTTATGTCTATTTGCAGTAGCGTTTCAGGAAAATGCACACATTAGTTGGAGCATTTGGTGCTGGAGACTATGCGGATGGACGGATGTCACAATACCATGGCGGAAAATGGAGGGAATGATAATCGTTCTGTAATATCAAGTTCAAATGCCCCACCATTTTTAGTTCTGGAGCTTTGTCGATAACATTAGGTATGTCTTGTGACAATATATATGGATGTGTAACTCTCATTTACACAAGCTAAGTGGATGTGTAACTTCTAGTTACACAAGCTAAATAGATGTGTAATTTCTAGTTACACATACTAATTAGATGTGTAACTTTTACTTACACATATTGATTGAATGTATAACTCTTGCAATGATATAAATGTCTGTTGGATTACAAGTTGGTAGTGGAAAGTAGATTATCCATATTTAGTTTTTCGCTCCTCTTTTTGTACTCTAATTTGTAGGATATGATATGGTATCTCTAGCATATGTTCAGAATAATCACTGATTCTCATAGTTGTGAAAAATGTGGTTGAGGGGGAAAAAATGTTCCCCATTTTCAATTTTTTGTTCTTGGACTTTGTGTTAACCATGTAGTATCTGATATTTATGGGTGATGATGTTGCAGGGTAGTTTACTGGCAACCCCCTGGGGAAGCTCTGGAGAAAGTTAAGAAAATTGTGAATGAACCTTTAACAAGTCGTTATGGTGGTGACAAAGTTTTACCAGAACTTCGAGAGGCATTGACTAAAAATGTATTCCTTTGTTTAGATAACATCCAAAATGTCGAGCTATCTGATTTGAATACTTTAATTAGTTTATAATAGTAAGTAGGTTTCCTTTCATGATGCTTATTCTAAGGTTCACTTTAACTTTAAGCGCCTTGTATTCCAATTAGAAACTTCTCGAGTAAACAGATTATCTATGACAACAACAAATTACATCGTCCTCTGTTATTACATTAGAAAGCAGATAGCTCGACAAAATACCCTGATACGACATATGTAATTATTGATTACACATGCATATTTGCATGTGTAACTTCAAATTACACATGCGTTTGTATGTGTACTAGCTGATTATACATGCTTGTTTTATGAGTGTTTAATTAGTGAATTTCCTTTTAGATTGGTAGAAGTAATAGCAACATAATGATGGATGTCTTAGTTTGGTCTTACTGTATTGCAGTCCTTGAGCTAAAGCACATTCGTGGATCTGACTGTGTAATCGGTTAATCCCATGTCTAAAACTTTCTTATCAGTTGCATATATAAGATTGAACAGGAAGTTATCTGAAATAAAATTAATTTGATATTTTGCATTGCTGTATCTCTTAGAAATAATTTGTGCTCTAATTATCACAACAGTGATGACTGCTGAGCTAGTGCGCATAACGAGAAGTGAAAGTATGGAGCCAGAGAGGCTAAGGTAAATTCCTCCCCTAGTGTTAAATCTTAGGTATTAAAGTTTCTTTAGAATAAAATGCACAGTGTCTTCTTTTCAGGTGTAATCCTATACTTTTCATTGCTAACTTTGGTAGGACAAAACCTTTTAATCCGGAGAAATGTCTATTTGTAAAAGGGATTAGGAAGAGAAATGTCTATTTTGTTGTAAGTTATCTGACCTTTTTTGGATGTGTAACTATTAGTTACACATGCTAATTAGATGTGTAACTTTTAGTTACACAAGTTAAATGGATGTGTATCTACTAGTTACACATGATAATTAGATGTGTAACTTATATATACACATGATAGAATGCAGTTTATGCAAGATGTGTAATTGCAGTTTACACAAACATTGTATATATGTACTGCAGTTTACACAAGATGTGCATATGAGATGTGAAGACATTGAGGTGAAACTTTATTTCAAGCAGTGTGCGTATGACATGCAAGCAGTGCTGAGCTTCGATGCTCGTGTTGTTGGAAGTATACTGTGAAGACATTGAGGTGAAATTTTATTTCAAGTTTTTTTTTACTTTTTGTTCTTTATTAAACAAGAGGTTATTACTACTTTTCAAGTGTTTTTCATCTTTGCTTTGCATCTTTGTTTTGTCTCCTGATTTATGCTTCTTGAAAAGCTAATTTGAACATGAACTTTGACCCATCGATTGTTTATGTTGAGGCAAATATTTGAGTTTTTTCGTGGTTAATTGTTATTAAATGGTAGTTGTAGACCTTAGAGGATGAACAAGTATTTCGAGTGTTTACTTAAAATGAGGATGGTTAGTTATGTTATTGCAATGTCTAGGGATTATGTATTTCAATACCGATTGAGGCTTGTTGTACATTTTATGCTGCAGGCATCTTTTTGGAAAGTTCATGTGTTGGCTTATGGAGTATCTAGATTAAACAGTGCAGTTTCTTGTAAGAAATGCTAAAAGGTCAGTCTTGTGCCTTATTATACATTTCCTTTAGTTTTTGAAACATTAAACAAAATAAGCAAAATGTAAATGTGCTAGGGTAGGAGTAATAATTAGCAGATATATTTGTTGAATTCTTTGTGTTGTGTTGCGTCTTCGGTTGCTTAATAGATGGTATCTGGAGACCTCTAGTTTCATACATTGTTTCTGCTACATAATTTTTTGCAATGCTACTTGCTTACACAGGAAAAGTATATCTTAGAATGTGAATGGTGATTACTATACATTAGTTGACACTGATGTCTTTGAACCTTGTTAGTTTTGATGCTTTGATGAATTTTTTTGCTAGAGGTATACAATTAGGCTCAGTATTTGCTGATGACATAAGTCATATGCATGTGTATTTCCTAGTTACACATGTTATATGCATGTGTAACTTCCATTTACACTAGCCAGATGCATGTGTAACTCTTACTTACAGATGCTAAATGCACATGCTAAAAGTGTTATTCTTATTTGGGGTAATTTTATTAACAGTAAGTTGATTCATTTTTCATGATATATTATATGTAAGGTTCTATAGAATCTGAGAAACTATTATATGTTCTTTTTTTTCTTTTTTTTGATCAATAAACTATTATATGTTCTATATACACTGAAACTATTATTGTGTTCTACGGAGACAGGAACCGCAGTCATGGTTGCTTATTTGTGGTATTGATCTCGCTGGAACTGGAGTTGACGTTGAGTACACAACTCAGATGCATGTGTAATCAATTACACTAGATAGATGCATATGTAACTCTCAATTACACTAGACAGATGTGTGTGTAAATTCTAGTTACACATGCTAAAAGATTTCTGTAAATGAATATTAAAGTAATACATGTATTTTTTTTTATGTTTTTCTTTTTGATGTCTATTTTTTGCACATATATATACAAGTGTAACTTTGCATTACACGTGTCATAAGGATGTGTAACTTCTGGATACACATGACATATGCATGTGTAACTTATGTTTACACATTCACATTGTACTTTAATAATTTCGGGCCTAGATTTAATAATTTTGGGCCTAAATTTAAATTTTATTTAATTATGGGTTTGACAATATGTATAAGGGTATCAAGGTCTTTTAATAATTTGGGACCTACATTTAAATTTCTTTTAAATAAGGGCCTTATATTATGGTTACCCATGGGTGGAACCCGAGCCTAATTTTCCCAAAACGAAAAGACATAAAATAAAGCTAGGAGTTTGGAATATTATCGGGTCACGGGTTTTAAATAATATCCATCAAACAATTGTTACAACCTTTAAAATCTGGACCGCCTATGTATCATTAACCAACAGTTAATATAGCTTGTCAGAGCTTGTCAAACGTGGAGGCTGTCAACGATTGAGAGATAGATAGCACACACCGTACCGACCGGCCTAGAGGTTACGTTTTTCTTTCGCGATTGAGAGAGGTAGAGAGAGAGAGATCGGGGTTAGGGATCTTCTGTTACTGCTGATTGAGGAGAGAGGGATCTAGGTTAGGGTTTGCTGATTGATAGAGAGAGAAAGAGATCTGAGGGTATTAAAGATTGGGGGTTAGGGTTCTTCCGTTGGCTGCTGATTGATTAATTTGATTGAGTGAGAGAGAGAGATTTTGGGGTTGGGGGTTCCTTTGTTGAGAGAGAAAGAGATGACGGCAAGAGAAATCGGGAAGAAGATTTATGGGAATCGTCGAGCATTATCAATGATCCGTGCTTTTGTATCCCCTGCTAACATACGGTTTTACTCTGAAATGGTAAAAGTGGATGGAACAACAGTTAAGCCTTTGTATGCAGTAGATGAAACCAAAACTACAGAAGTTGTTAATAAGGTAAAGGCTGCAATGGTTTGTGATGATGCGCGGAAGATGCAAACATTTGAAGAGATTGAGGAGCAGCGGAAACTCCTACAGGAGGGATGGACACACTGGAGAGATTCATTATGTGGCACAGGATTGGAAACGTGTCATTCTCGATTACTATTATCTATCCAGCACCACCGCGAGTCAGGAGGAGAAGAAATTATTAAATTCGCAACTGCTTCGCCTCACACAGGGTTAATTAGTACTAGGAGATTAGCACTACAACGTCCTGGTCCGTATGGATTACCAAGACAAGCAGTGACGGGTGTGGTATGTATTACCACCAAGGATGCATTTCTCTTGTATAATCCTACCACTGGTGAAACATCACCTTGGATTGAAACTACCACCACTCGGAAAGTATATGGAGGAGAACCTAGGCGTCAGGTTGAGTCTATCGCTTTAGGATTTGATACAGATAGGGGGGTACTTAAAGTCATATGCATATCAAGTTATGTGAAGAAAAGGTCTGCTCCTGAAACTGAAAATGAGTTTCTAGTTGTGGAGGTGTTGACTGTACGGGATCATACATGGACAACTGGTGAACATCAATGGAGAAAATTGGAGTTTGTCCACACGCCTTAATGGACGGAAAGAGGTTTGTGCTTGTAGATGGTCCTCTCTATTTGGGCGGTAAGATATATTGGCAACATCATTATGAGAGAAGATACGAGTCTATTCTTAAGTTTGATATTCAACATGAAGCCTTCTCTGAGTTTCCAATTCCTAAACTTCTCATTCAAGAATTCATGGATTATTCAAGGCACATATGGTCGATGTTGATCGAAGTCGACCGGAAATTAGCTATATTAAAGAGCACACAAGATCAGGAAACTTCTTCTTTATGGATGTGTCATGTTCTACCTGGCAAGATCGAATGGACGGAAGAGAAGGTCCCAATACCTTACGCTTATGTAATATGTCCAGGTTTTTCAATTGAAGCTCTTAGAAGGACAGAACTCATCTTCACACAATCACGTCGTCGTATTTCCTACTATGATCGAAAGACGAAGGAATCCCTATCCCTAAGGATTCCAACTTCTCCCATCCGTGACCACTTTGATTGGGGAAGGATGGTCCAATTGTAGGTTCTACTCCGGCCTTGAAGCCGTTGTCAATGTGCTGGATCAATGATGTTTCACATCGATTGTATCCTTTATTTTATTTCGGTTTTAACTCTGTTGTAGTTTTCCTTGGCTGCCTTTTTTGGAAGACAGTCAGCAACATCATTAGCCTCGTAGAAAGAACTGATTAAGAAATGTATATTGTAAGTCAAAGTAGTATACAGAAAATAATATCAGTTTTTATGGGCGATGCATCATTAAGACTAGAATTTTAAATGTTTATAATTTCTTCAATCTAAAATATTTGGTGTCATATGACATTAATTCTCAAAATCAAAAGATTTGAAGTACAAATAGCACTTGTAGCATCAACCTTTCGAGGGGCGCATTCGAAGACTTACTCCTATGACTCAACAATTCTCATTTTCCTATCAATTCACCCTTAATTTTCACCATCGTCTCAACTAATTTCAAATTTTCAAATCTAAACAATTAGAATAAATGGATTCTGTTTATAAATTTTTAGATCTGAATAATTTATTTTACCAGATTACCCTTATTTATATAATCAGTGTATCGGTGAACTCGATATGTCAGTTTGTGTCAGCCGATATGAATGTTTTTATCGTTGAATCTTTGCATCGTCGATATTTTGGATATCGGCTGGTACAACCGATATTGACTACCTTGCTCTAAGTACAAAAATTGAAAACCAAGGAGCATCTACACACCTGCTACACAAATCTATAATATAGCTAGAGTCGCCATCGACGAGAAGATTGAGAATATTCAGCCTTTGAGCAAGTTGTAAACCTTATCTGATGGCTAAGAGTTCAGCCATGTTGTTGCCATTCCGGTTGTAGATGGTGGATTTTCGACAAAGGTTAAAATCGTAAAACCATAATTATACATGCTCCTGATCCAGCAATCAGATGAGTATTGAGGCTCATGTCTCTCATTGAAGCATGAAAGCTCATGCCATGAAATCTCTGACTGAGAATACTGTCTCTCAGAGTATATGTAGATGTGCAGTCTCTCAACTGAGGCAACATCACATCTCATGAATACTGAGCAATTTCAGTAATTACTTCTATATAGAATCAAAAGATTGGACGGCTCCTAGACAGCTTGCCTGCTAGTATAGAGCAATAACGTCTTCAGGACGCAACAAGGTTTTCCCTGACTATATAAAGGAAATATGACGCTTCAAAAAGCTCATGTTACTCAACTCTCATATAATTAATGATCCTAGACAGCATGCCTGCGAGTATAGAGCCATCAATTAATTATCTCTAATCCTTAAATTCATTAACTGAATATTCGGAAATATTTTACGTTCTTCATAATATTTCATTACTTCAATTCGTAGTTCTTCCCAACGGAATTCCATGGGTTAGTAATAAATATTCTACGTACGGGCATCTGAGCAGCTATCGAGTAAGCCCTGACTAAAATGGTGCAAGTGTACTAAGCAATAATGCACAAACGAGCACCTGAATGCACAAACGAGCATTCCAAAACACGAAGGAACAATGAACCTATGCAAAATGGGATGAAAATAATAATAATAAAATATTGGCAAAGGCGCTATGGGACTGGGCTCACCGGCCGACCAGTCATGCAGTGGCCATTCCTACGCCTAATTTCATATTTTATCATGTTTTATTATTTTTCCCTGGTCTCATGAAAGTCCTTTCATTTGAGCAACTCTCCTTCGTCTCAAGGAAAATCCCTAGTCTCATGGTGTTTCTTAATGTCAAAGAAAATAATAAAAATAAGGAAAGGTGTCGTGTGACCGAGCTCATTAGACGACCTTCCATGCCCTAGCCGTGGCTGGTCCCACACCTCACGGTTCCTTAATATTTTATTATTTCCCTCATCCCATGAAAATTCCCTGATTTCATGATATTTCCATAAACTCATGAAAATTATGTAAAATTAGGGAGAAAACGCATGGGACCGGGCTCATTGGCCGGCCGGCCATGCCCTAGCCGTGGCCGGTCCCACACGTCCTTGTCTCATTATTTTAATATTATTTGTTTCCCTCATCTCATGGAAACTCCTTCACTTCAAGGAAACTCCCTAGTTTCAGCAAACTCCTTGATTTCACGATATTTCCTTAATATCATGAAAATAATATAAAATTGGGGAAAATGGCATGGGGCCGTGCCCATTGGCCGGCCGGCCATGCCTTGGCCGTAGCCGGTCCCACAGTTTATGACTCCCTATTTTATCATTATTATTTACATAATCTCATGGAAATTCCCAAACCTCATGAAATTCCTCTGTTTCATGGTATTTCCTTCACATCAGGGAAAATACATAAAATTGGGAAAAGTGTTGCGGGAATGAGCTTGCTAGATGGACGGTCATGCCCTAGCGGTGACCGGTCCCACACCTTGTAACTCCCTATTTTATTAATTATTTTTCATCATATCATGAAGATTTCCCAGTTTCAGCAAAACCTCGAATCCTTCATATTTTCTCAAAATGTTGCTCAAATGCGCATCAGAAAATATCAAAACTCTCAAGACTGAGACACGGACATTATGATGACGCGGGCATGTCTCCTTGACCGACCAAGGCCGACCCTAAGGCTTGAAAATATCCGGTCCCGCATGTTTTAATAATTTTGACCTAATTTGCTCAATTGCTCATATTGGGTCCAAACTCTTCTCAAACAACTTAGAATTTTCTCAAACGACCATCACATGGTCCCATGACCACCAAGAGCCGGCCCCATGACCCATTGGTCGGTCCCTCATCTCTCCATAATCAGGTTTTACTACCTAACGCTCACACGAGCATTATTTTAATAAATGATTAAACCAGCATTTAATCATCTTTTCACCAACTGGTCTTCAAGAGACTTTGGTATTTTGCTTATTTGAGCATCTGGGCGTTGCATGGTCGACTCGTCATCCCATGTAGTCGGTCCCTCCTTCACTCTGTGGTTGATTTTCAATAAATCATCGATTGATCAAAAATTAGGGTTTCGAATCCAGAGCTCTGCAAAAACGTAATTCTGGGCAGATTTAAATACTAATAATTTTATGATGATCCCGTGATCAACACTTTTATTATTATGCTCGGCCTAGCTGCTAGTATCTTAAATTAATATTTTATTTTATCTGGTAAGGGATATTGGTTTAACTATCAATATTCAACAATTCAGCAACATTTGCTCATCTTAAGTTATCAACATTTATTCGACAATATACTTTTGTCTCAGCAGGCATGTTCAATTAATGAGTCTCAGAACATTTGCAAATCATGTTCGACTCAACAACACAAGGACTCATTGTACCATAAAGTCAGCAACTGACTCCACAATCACGAGATGTCAATCGTGTCACATGGGGGATATTAAATAGGGTTTTGGTCTGGCGGTCTACGACACGTGTGTTCATACACACGACGAGAATGTGAGCAAGTCGTGTAGTCAGTTGGAGGAGTTATCAAAGTAGTGGGTGGAAAATTAACCAAGCCTCCGCACGATGAGCACCTGGTTTTGACACTATTTCCCACTTCCCCACTCTTTGACTCTAGCAACTGTTACACTTCATGGGATCAAGGTGTTTACAATTCTTGCAATATAAATAACTCTCTGAATCATGATTGAAAGGACAGGACAATCTTTCGTCAAAGCAGACAAACAAGAGATTAAGAACCTAACGTTCAATCAATCAGAACTTATCTTATTTTCCTTACGCAGAAAACACAACACACCTACAATCTTCGTTCACCATTGATCTCATACATTTCTCAGCCTCCCTCCTACAGATCGACCCATTCTTTATTGTGACCGAATTGACTCTGGAACGACCATTGTTTTGGTTTAGGCCGGAGTCCTACAGATTGATCTCTTGAACTTAAAGCACTCCCTTCTTGCAGTGCATCTGTGTGAGGTTGAGCATTAGCTCGGTTCAAGGAGTCTCCTCCGCATGGTAATCTCCTCAATTCCGTAAAAACCAGCAAATCGTTTTTCCCCATCTACAGATTGGCGACCACAGTGGGAGATCATTCTCTCGTTTGCAATCTCAATTCTCATGAAGATGGTCGGTCTTAGATCCAATTCAGTTACTCAAAACTCCAGTCAGAGTCTTTCAAATGGTGACGCTTCTCTGGCTTATCCGAATGATTCTGGTAACATTCGTCATCCTTACTTTACAACTCCTTTCTCATATATCAATGCATTCGATGGAGAAATTCCATCATTAGAGGAACTGGCACGAAGGAAAGAGATTTTGCAAAGGAACATAAATCGATTGAAGGGAGCAATCGATAACTTGTTCAACTGCATAGTGGACCTAACGAGAATCCTAGGAGATCAAGTTCTGGAACGCTCGTCTCTTGACACCACTGACGCTAGCCATCAAGCCAACAGTTTCACCACTTATGAAAAGCCGATGGATCAGGAAATCACACAGTCGATTGAAAATCTATGTGAGCTTCTGCACTTCTCAAGGGATCAACGTACGAACACGTTCGCTGCACTCAACCAAATATCATCAGACGTTCAGCTAACTCTGTCATGCCTAGAAGCTGAAGAGACATCCATGATGTCTGAGCGTTCGATCAACAACATCACATTCGGAGAAGAAGACATATACGTGACAGGTTTTATCAAAGACTCTGAATTCAAGATGGCTCTAGTTGATACATGTGCTTCCACAAATATCATTACCATGAAGACTCTCAAAGCTGCCAAATTACCACAGAATAAAATTATTCGCCATCCCATCTTGATGACGGGATTTGAAGGAATCCAGATCCATACATATGGATATGCATACATATATAGACCTGAGGGTAGGGCCTATTCAATCAAAGGCCAAATTTCACGTGATCGAACAAGAGCCTGATTACCACATGATACTTGGAAGACCGTGGCACCATGACAATAAAGTGGTTCCTTCAACATACCATTAATGCATGAAGGCTATGCTCAATAAATGGATTGTTCGTACTCCTTACGCTCCGGTCTATGATGATGAATTCCTTGAGTCTCAAAAGGACATCCCTGAACCTCCAAGGAAGATCTACAGTACTCCACTCCCGAGTTGGGAATCCATTGAAAAAGATGCTAACAAACCATCATTTTCAGGAGCTAAACCGATTAAGTCATTTGCTACACCAGTCAAGCGCCGTAAAGATCAGGCCACAACGCCAAGATCCAACTTCATAGCCAGCCATGATGCAGAAGGGAGGGTCACGTACCGTCGACGCAAAGATTAGCAATTAACAGGAGAGAACGATGAAAAGTCTCCCCGCCCTGAAGAATCATATCAGAATGAACAATCACCTGATGAAGAGATTCAGAATGAACAATCACCTGATAATTGCAAGATGGCACTGATTCTACTACTGATGACCTCAAAACGATCAACATCGGGATGGAGGATGATCCAAGACCAATCTTGATTAGTTCCGCATTATCACCAGAAGAGCGGTGGGTACTGATAAATCTGTTGAAAGAATATCAGGATATCTTTGCTTGGACATACGAAGAGATGCCTGGTCTTGACGAAAAATTGGTCACTCATCATCTGCACAATACTCCTGGCTCCAAAGCTGTCAAATAGTCGACGAGGAAATTCAGACACGAAGTTGAGGAGCAAATCAAAGTCGAAATTCAGAAACTACTGGCGGCAGGGTTTATCAAGCCCATTCAGCATCCAACATGGGTGGCGAATGTTGTTCCTGTCAAGAAGAAAAATGGTCAAATCAGATGCTGTGTGGATTCCAGGAACCTGAATAAATGTTGTCCAAAAGATGATTTTCCTATACCCAACATTGACATGCTCGTTGATGCAACCAATGGTCATGGTATGTTCTCATTCATGTATGGTTACAACAGATACAACCAGATCAAGATGTACGAACATGGTGCCAACAAAACTGCATTTCGTACTCCCATTGGGAATTTTCATTACACTGTGATGCCCTTTGGATTAAAGAACGCGGATGATACTTATCAACGGGCTATGACGGCCATATTCCACGACATGATGCACAAGCAAGTGGAAGACTATGTTGATGATGTGGTGGTAAACTCGAAGACTCGAGCATCCCACTTAGAAGTTCTGAGACAAGTTTTCGAAAGATGCAGGGAATACAAGTTAAAGATGAATCCTCTGAAATGTTCCTTTGGTGTCTCCTCAGGAAAGTTTCTAGGATTCCTGGTCACTGCAGAAGGAATCAAAGTCGATCCAGACAAAACGAAAGCCATTACTACCATGCCTCCTCCACGCACTGTGAAAGAACTCTAGAGTTTTATGGTCAAGGTAAATTATATTCGACGCTTCATCCCTGGGCTGGCTCAACTCATTGCTTCGTTCACCTATCTGTTGAAGAAATGATCAAGTTTTACATGGACAACTGTCCAACAAGAAGCATTCCAGAAAATACAACAAATATTGTTATCACCTTCTGTCATGAAATCTCCAGTGCAAGGATGTCAACTAATACTTTACAGAGTTTCCAATGACGTCGCTATCGGGTCACTTCTTGCTCAAGAAGATTAAGAAGGTGTCGAACATCCAATTTATTACTTCAGTCGTATGATGATAGATGCTCAGCTCCGATACCGAAAAGCCGAAAGAGCATGTCTAGCATTGGTACATGTAATCCGGAAACTCAGGCACTATTTGTTATCTAAAAGAGTCGTGCTCGTTTCAAAGGCCGACCCCAATTTCTACTGTCAAATCCAACCTTGATGTGGATACCAGAAAAGTGGCTACTGCAGATGTCAGAATTCAACATAGCATGTGTACCACCCAAAGCAATCAAAGAACAAGCAGTTGCAGACTTGCTAGCTGCTTTTCAAGGGGAAGATACAACAATGTTACATGAAGATGTGCCCGGTGAGTTTCCAGAAATCTTGGTCATCAAAGAAGAGACATGGCTTTTATACTTTGGTGGGTCCGCCACCCCTAGCAATGACACTGGAGGAGCGGGCGTAGTGCTAGTGTCTCCATCTGGTGAAAGATTTGCCTTTCTTAACGGAATCTTATACCGCAAAAGCTTTGGTGGGAACTTACTGAGATGCTTAGCTGAGCATTAAATCCCAACAATTTTAAAAGAAATGCATGATAGAGAACATCAAGGAAAAAGGAAACTATTTCTCCGTATTCATGAGAAATATTATTGGCCGACCATGGAGGACGATGCAGCTGCGTACGTTCAGAGATGCCACAAATGCCAAATCCATGGTAATCTCATCCACACTCCTTCTCTCTCATTGAATTATGTGAATAGTCCATGACCCTTGTATAGCTGGGGACTGGATATCATAGGGAAAATCAATCCAGCGTCTTCGAAACAACATGAGTACATCATCCCTGCAACTGGGTATTTTACCAAGTGGGTTGAAGCTATCCCTTTTCGAAGCACCACTGGAGTCACGATCGCAGCTTTCATCAAGGAACACATAATATGCAGGTTCGGTGTTCCTAAGTACATTATCACCGACAATGGAACTCCTTTCGCCAACAAACACGTGACAGAATTGCTCGATGAATACGGCATCAAACAAGTTTTCTCAACACCATACTATCCCCGAGGAAATGGACAAGCGGGTAGTAACAACAAAACTTTGATCTGAATTCTCAGCCGAACAATTCATGATAATCCTCGAACGTGGCATGAACAATTTCCCATGGCTTTATGGGCCTACCGGACCGCACCAAGGATTTCAATCGGAACTTCACCATACTCTCTTATCCATGGAGCTGACGCCATACTCCCAACAGAAATCAAGATTCCTTCAGCAAAAATCGCCATATCCAGTGGAGTACAATGGGATGAAGCATAAGTGTCCAACTCAAGGATCATAAACTGGACATGCTTGAGTCAAGGAGGGCTAAGGTAGAGAAATATGTGGAAGCATACAAACAAAGGATATCCAAAGCTTACAACAAAATGGTAAGACCTCGAACTTTCCAAGTAGGAGATCTGGTACTAAAGACAGCAAAACACATTCAACAAGATATGTCTGCTCCCAGGTTCTCTCCAAAATGGGAAGGACCATATGTAATCATCAAAGCAGTGTCCAGTGGGTATTACAAGATCTTAGCCATTGCCGGAGGAGTGGAAGGAAATATCATCAACGGTAAATGGATCAAAGTATATTATGCCTGATCCGTAGAAAACCATTACCTTTTCATCATTTCAGGCATTTCTCAAAATGTAATTTATATTCCTCCAAAGAGTGTGCAAAATACTCCTTTGTTCATTAAATATTTCATAAATGAATAAAAAATTCTTTCGTACCATGATCAATTATACTACCTAAGAAAAATCCCAAACTTATTCGAAAACAACAATCATACATGCTCACTCAGAGTAAACCATCTAGCAGAGAGTAATTCTTAAAAACAACCACTTCAAGCTTCTTTTGAAAGTTTTTGGTCTTCACTTTCAAGTCCAAGACAGCTTTCCCGACTCTTGCCGATTCCAAGGCAAGTGCCTTCTCCTCTTCCAAGAAAGCAGTTGTGGTAGAAATCGCATCAGCAGTCGCTGCCACCCTGTGAATTTTGATCATCTCGAGCTGACGACGAAGCCAGCCTATGTTGAACCGCAAGGTTTCACAATTTTAAATCATTTCATCCCACCTGTGCAGTTCATGATTCTTGACATCTCGCAGATTCATCTCGTTCATCTCTTCAATAATCGGTAACAATCCGGCAACCGTAGTCAGAAGGGTTGGGAGAAAGCCTCTTCATATTTCCGTTGTAGTAATGTGCCCGTACCTTCTCCAAATCTTGGTATACAGAAGTACGTGACATTTGGGAATGAAGAATCCACCGACCACCTCATTATTTTGGGAAGTATTAGTCATGGGAGCTTCAAAGGGGAGTCCAGTTGTTGGATACTCGTGAACGTGAGATCTAACCCCAACCTCCACGGAATCAATAGAATCTTTGTCAACATGGTTGTTGTTATCGTCAACCACGACCACGGACTTCCCATTCCTTCTCTTTATAGCATCAACGACAACCCGAACATCAACCTATGACAAAGTAAAGGAGTGTTTTATTTTATCGAACATTAAGCATGGAAAACCTCAGCTGAGAATTTATGGAATTACTTACAGATGCTTCAGCTTCAGTATGGGTTGACCTGTACCGGGCAGGGGATTTAATAGTCCGCTTAGGCCTCAAATTATGCGAAGAATATGGATTCTTCTGATTATCCTGCAACAAATTATTTTTCTATGATCAATAATTCTGATCAAATGGGGATGAAGGAAATATACGACTTACTGAGATGGACGCTTCTACTTCATGCTTTGATTGAGAATCGTTTTGAGAAGAAATACTACTGCTGGACATGACGACGAGAGGTATGATTATGATCAAAATTACTTCTGATAATGCACAAGGTAGGAAACCAGATGCTATTTAAATAGAAAAATATAAACATTGAAGGCCTGGATGCTTATCCTATAGTGGATATAGTCAAATCTGTTGCGGTTTTTATTGAAACCCTAATTCTCGAATCAGTGTATCCGGTATCATAGAAAAAGTGCGACAATACCGGGGACTGACAGCTCATGCGTATTCAACATGACAATACCGGGGACTAATACTTCGGACGTAATCAACGTTGCAACCGTGAATTAATGATCTGACAGGTCACGTGTCTCCTAGCCAGTTGTATAATCATGCTTCATGGATAATTATTGTCTATATGGACATTGGTCCATATTATTCAGTTGGAGATGTGAAGAAGATTTGGCAAAAGATATGACAAGGGATTATGGTTCAAAAATAATCTCTAAAGAAATATCTCTACAACAAGACTGCTCAAATAACCAGAAAATGTCTACTTCAACAAAAACAAATAATCTCAGAGAAATTCATAAGCAAGACTACTCGTCAGATTCATCAGAGTTTCCAGAATTATCAGATTCATCATCATCATATTTTGCGAAGTCCTCTTCAAATTCTTCATCGTAATCACTATCAGGATCATTGACGAAGTCTGGATGAATCTCAGGATCGTTGTACAAGGAATCCCAGTACTCTTCTTTTTCACGCTCAGCTTCAAGGTTTGCTTTGTCCAGTTTCTAGATCTCCTTGGTACGCCGGTCTGGCTTAATCTTGAGATCTCGTGGCACCCATATGGGTTCATTCTCCGAAATATCTGAGTCAGAGGGTACACCGTCAGCTCGAGAACGAAGTTTCTCCTCAGCTGCTAGCACTCTACGCTGGACCCGGTCCCTTCTTCGTCGATAATCATCCATCCTGTCATCTTCAGCTTTTCTCTTCATAAGCTCAGCATAAGTAACTCTATGGTCATTAAGAGGCGCACTATGTTTCGCTCCCTCAGTGCGGTTCATCTTAGCTCGTGATTTGGCTGCAGAAGCTTCGGAATCCTCTTCAGAAGAGATGGAAGGATATCTGTAAACATAATTACTGCTGCTGGAAGTCACCATTTTCTGGAACCAGGAGCACAAAATTACGGATATGCTGATAATGAATCCACTACAAAAATGGTAATTCTTAACTCTTACCTCTTTACAATTCCACTAGCACGGTGATTGTGATGCAAGAGTTGGAACTTCAAAACCTTGCTCGTTTCTTCGAATCTACAAAAGACGAACAAAACTCAGGTTTTCATAAAATCACGAACACTTCCATCATGCGAGCATTAATTACCGGATTATGAAAACTAAACAAATATTTCATCACAAATAATTGTTTGTTTTTAAATATTTCTCAAAGTGTTTTCGAAATTATATATACATATATGTGTATAAACAAAAAAATAAATAAAACGTGATTAACTCACGTAAAAAAAAAATATTTTTGTGGAGGCTCCACTATTTGATAAAAAAAATATTTCTTTTCCTTCGTATGAGCATTTTTCTTTGAAAGGAAGGTTTATTTCGGTCTTGTGAAAAGTTCACACCTTTTAAGATAAAGTTTTAGTTTCCATGAAAGCCCGTACTCAAAATTTTATCACTGGACACAAGTCTATTTCAAAAGAAAAATCTCTCTCAAGTTAAGGATTATTACTAGTCTCTTGAATTAACGATCGAACGAACATACGTTTAGTAAAATAAGGGTTTTTCTACAAAACTCACACTCATATATACACCTGTATAAAATTTTAGCATGATCAAAGATTGAAAAACTCATGAATAAATCATCAAACTTCTAAAAAAACAAAACAAAAAAAATAGACGCACCTGACAGCGCCAGCCGGAAACTGGCCGGACGGTGATCGGGCGGCGGCTCCGGCGAACTTCTGGCGATTCTTCCCGCTGCTGGCGTGAGGGAGATGAAGAAGAAAGGGAGGTGGCTGGTTATGTGAAGATGAAATAAAAAAGGGAGGTTTAATTCCTTTTATATCAAATTTTATTTCCAAAACCTAATTTCACAAGGATTTCCTTATTTGGGCCCGGCCCGTGAATCCTAAACCGACCAAGGTTTCACCATCAAATCAACGGTTTTACACCAATTCATGCTCATTAGACGATGCTCTATCATGCCACTTGGATCTCCATTCAAGCCGTGGATTCGCTCGCGTGATAAAAAAATCCGGTATTATCTTATCTTACGACTAAGTTCAATTACTTATTTCGTTCATAACTGGAAAATCACCATTTAGTGCTGACTGAGGAACATGACTGTCCCTCACTAAGCAGGGGACTTAATGTAGATGGTGGATTTTCGACAAGGATTAAAATCGTGAAACCATAATTATACATGCTCCTGATCCAGCAATAAGATGAGTATTGAGACTCATCTCTCTCATTGAAGCATGAAAGCTCATGCCATGAAATCTCTGACTGAGAATACTGTCTCTCAGAGTATATGTAGATGTGTAGTCTCTCAACTGAGGCAACAACACATCTCATGAATACTGAGCAATTTCAGTAATTACTTCTATATAGAATCGAAAGATTGGACGGCTCCTAGACAGCTTGCCTGCTAGTATAGAGCAATAACGTCTTCAGGATGCAACAAGGATTCCCTGACTATATAAAGGAAATATGACACTTCAACAAGCTCATGTTACTCAACTCTCAAATAATTAATGCTCCTAGACAGCATGCCTGCTAGTATAGAGCCATCAATTAGTTATCTCTAATCCTTAAATTCATTAACTGAATATTCGGATATATTTTACGTTCTTCATAATATTTCATTACTTCAATTCATGGTTCTTCCCAGCAGAATTCCATGGGTTAGTAATAAATATTCAACGTACGGGCATCTGAGCAGTTATCGAGTAATCCCCGACTAAAATGGTGCAAGTGTACTCAACAATAATGCACAAACGAGCACCTGAATGCACAAACGAGCATTACAAAACACGAAGAAACAATGAACCTATGAAAATGGGGTGAAAAATAATAATAATAAAATATTGGCAAAGGCACTAGGGGACTGGGCTCACCGGACGGCCAGTCACGCTGTGGCCAGTCCCACGCCTAATATTTCATATTTTATCATGTTTTATTATTTTTCCCTGGTCTCATGAAAATCCTTTCATTTGAGCAAATCTCCTTCGTCTCAAGGAAACTCCCTAGTCTCATGGTGTTTCCTCATGTCAAAGAAAATAATAAAAATAAGAAAAGGTGTCGTGGGACCGAGCTCACTAGTCGGCCGACCATGCCCTAGCCGTGGCCGGTCCCACACCTCATGGTTCCTTATTATTTTATTATTTCCCTCATCCCATGAAAATTCCCTGATTTCATGATATTTCCCTAAACTCATGAAAATTATGTAAAATTAGGGAGAAAACGCACGTGACCAGGCTCATTGGCCGGCCGGCCATGCCCTAGCCCTGGCCAGTCCCACACGCCCTTGTCTCATTGTTTTAATATTATTTATTTCCCTCATCTCATGGAAACCCCTTCACTTCAAGGAAACTCCCTAGTTTAAGCAAACTCCTTGATTTCATGATATTTCCTTAAAATCATGAAAATAATATAAAATTGGGGAAAGTGACATGGGACCGTGCCCATTGGCCGACCGGCCATGCCTTGGCCGTAGCTGGTCCTACACTTCATGACTCCCTATTTTATCATTATTATTTACATAATCTCATGGAAATTCCCTAACCTCATGAAATTCCTCAATTTCATGGTATTTCCTTCAAATCAGGGAAAATACATAAAATGGGGAAAGGTGCTGCAGGACTGAGCTTGCTAGCTGGTCGGTCATGCCCTAGCCGTGACCGGTCCCACACCTTGAAACTCCCTATTTTATTAATTATTTTTCATCATATCATGAAGATTTCCCAGTTTCAATAAAACCCTGAATCTTTCGTATTTTCTCAAAATGTTGCTCAAATGCGCATCAGAAAATATCAAAACTCTCAGGACTGAGACACGGAAATTATGGTGGCGCGGGTATCTCTCCTTGACCGACCAAGGCCATCCCTAAGACTTGTAAATAGCCGGTCCCGCATGTTTTAATAATTTTGACCTAAATTGCTCAATTGCTCATATTGGGTCCAAACTCTTCTCAAAGAACTTAGAATTTTCTCAAATGACCATCAGCTGGTCCCATGAACACCAAGAGCCGGCCCCATGACCCCTTGGTCGGTCCCTCATCTCTCCATAATCAGGTTTTACTACTTAACACTCACACGAGCATTATTTTAATAAATGATTAAACCAGCATTTAATCATCTTTTCACCAACTGGTCTTCAGGAGACTTTGGTATTTGTCTTATTTGAGCATCTGGGAGTTGCATGGTCGAATCTTCGTCCCATGTAGTCGGTCCCTCCTTCACTCTATGGTTGATTTTCAATAAATCATCGATTGATCAAAGTTAGGGTTTCGAATCCAGAGCTCTGCAAAAACGTAATCTGAGCAGATTTAAATACTAATAATTTTATGATGATCCCGTGATCAACACTTTTATTATTATGCTCGGCCTAGATGCCAGTATCTTAAATTAATATTTTATTTTATCCGGTCCTGACACCAACAATTCATCAGATGAGCAACACTTGCTCATACTAAGGGATATTGATTTAACTATCAATATTCAACAATTCAGCAACATTTGCTCACCTTAAGTTATCAACATTTATTCGACAATATACTTTTGTCTCAGCAGGCATGTTCAATTCATGAGTCTCAGAACATTTTCAAATCATGTTCGACTCAACAACACAAGGACTCATTGTCCCATAAAGTCAGCAAATGACTCCACAATCACGAGATGTCAATCGTGTCACATGGGGGATATTAACTAGGATTTTGGTCTGGCGGTCTGCGGCACGTGTGTTCATACACAGGATGAGAATGTGAGCAAGTCGTGCAGTCAGTTGGAGGAGTTAGCAAAGTAGTGGGTGGAAAATTAACCAAGTCTCCGCACGATGAGCACCTGGTTTTGACACGATTTCCCACTTCCCCACTCTTTGACTCCAGCAACTGTCACACTTCATGGGATCAAGGTGTTCACAATTCTTGCAATATAAATAAGTCTCTGAATCATGATTGAAAAGACAGGACAATCTCTCGTCAAAGCAGACAAATAAGAGATTAAGAACCCAGCGTTCAATCAATTAGAACTTATCTTATTTTCCTTACGCAGAAAACACAACACACCTAAAATCTTCGATAACCATTGATCTCATACATTTCTCATCTTCCCTCCTACAGATCGACCCATCCTCTCTTGTGACCGAATTTACTCTGGAACGGCCATTATCTTGGTTTAGGCCGGAGTCCTACAGATTGATCTCTCGAACTTAAAGCACTCCCTTCTTGCAGTGCATCTGTGTAAGGTTGAGCATTTGCTCGGTTCAAGGAGTCTCCTCCGCACGGTCATCTCCTCAATTCCGTAAAAACCAGCAAATCGTTTTTCCCCATCTACAGATTGGTGACCACAGTGGGAGATCATTCTCTCGGTTGCAATTTCAATTCTCACGAAGATGGTCGGTCTTAGATCCAATTCAGTTACTCAAAACTCCAGTCAAAGTATTTCAAATGGTGACGCTTCTCTGGCTTATCCGAATGATTCTGGTAACATTCGCCATCCTTACTTTACTACTCCTTTCTCATCTATCAATGCATTCGATGGAGAAATTCCATCATTAGCCGAACTGGCACGAAGGCAAGAGATTTTGGAAAGGAACATAAATCGATTGAAGGGAGCAATCGATAACTTGTTCAACTGCATGGTGGACCTAACGAGAATCTTAGGAGCTCAAGTTGTGGAACGCTCGTCTCTTGACGCCACTGACGCTAGCCATCAAGACAACAGTTTCACCACTTATGAAAAGCCGGTGGGTCAGGAAATCACACAGTTGATTGAAAATCTATGTGAGCTTCTGCACTTCTCAAGGGATCAACGTACGAACACGTTCGCTGCACTCAACCAAATATCATCAAACGTGCAGCTAACCCCGTCATGCCTAGCAGTTGAAGAGACATCCATGATGTCTGAGCATTCGATCGACAACATCACATTCGGAGAAGAAGACCGCATGGCAGATGAAGGGCATGCTCGAGCCTTATACGTGACAGATTTTATCAAAGACTCTGAATTCAAGATGGCTCTCGTTGATACATGCGCTTCCACAAATATCATTACCATGAAGACTCTCAAAGCAGCCAAATTCCCACAGAATAAAATTATTTGCCATCCCATCTTGCTGACGGGATTTGAAGGAAGCCAGATCCATACATATGGATATGCATACATAGACCTGAGGGTAGGGCATATTCAATCAAAGGACAAATTCAAGGCCGGCCCTGAGGCAAAGTCAGCGAAGGTTGACTTTGGGGCAGCAGCGAAAGGGGGCAGCAAAAATAGGATTTTGTCTAGGGGGTTTGTGATAAAAAAACATGAAAATGAAGGTTTAAAACGTGAGTACAGAAAGTAAAAAGGATGTATAGGAAGAGAAGTACGGGGAATATTGTGAATAAGGACTTACTTTATAGGCTTATTGCTCAATATATAATAAATATCATATATTATAGATAGATTTTTTCTCGATTTTTCTATCAAAATCTCGTCTTCTTCCTTATTTCCTTCCCTGCTCCTCTGACTCTTCGGCTCTTTCACTTGAGTCATTGTTGCGACACCACCATCTCCACGGTAAGTAGAATCAAAACCCTAATTCAATCATGAAGCATAAGATAGATTGACATTTATATATTATAATTGATTTTTCATCTAATCTTTGGTTTTTAGTTAGTATAACTAAAGTGTATTTTTAGGGCAAAAAGTTTTAAACCCCCAATTCAATCATAAGAATAGATTGTCATGTATGTTTTATGATTGATTTTAAATGTTATCTTTTGATTCTCAGTTAGCATTACTTAATTGTATATTTTAGGGCATTTTTTTTAATTGAACCATTTTTTTTTGTTTGTTGTTCTTGTTTGCTGAGCATTTTTCTTTGTTGAATCAATTACAGATATGCCTCTGAAAACAAAACAATCATCTGGATGTCTAAATAGGAAGGACCAAAAAAAGAGATTGGCATCTACTAAATCTATTGCAGGTTCGTTTGATAATTTTTTGATTAGAATCAACCAATAGTTGGGAACGTCGCCAACGAAGATGATGCTACGGCTGATAAGGGTATGAATGAGGGGAATGAGAACGATGGTGTTGCTGATAATGGCATGAATGAGGGGAATATAAGTGATGGGGCTGCTGATAATGGGATTGAGGAGGATAATGTGAATGTTGGTGTTGCTAATAATGGTGTTAATGAGGGGATTAATGGGACTGTGAATGTTGGTGCTGCTGATAATGGTGTTAATGACAATGAGAATTATGGAAGTGTTGCTAACGGTATGAATGATGGTGGATATGAGGTGAATAATGAGAATGAAGGTGTTGATGGTGATAATAGAGATAGAAATGAGGATGATGTAAACACGACAACAGAAAATAATGAAGTTGGAAATTGTGGTGATAAGTTAACAGATAGAGACATGCTTGATCCAGGTAATTGGGAAACAATTGATAAAAAACTTGTTGATTTTTTGGTAGAGAAGGGTCCGGTAATACTGTGAGTAAGTCATTGCAATCTAAAGATATGGACATCGGTGTTGCTATACAGCAAATGAAAGGTATTATTGAGTTTTTAAAGACTATAGAGTAAATGGGTTTCAAAAGGCAATGAATGAAGCTAAGGAGATCGCAAGAGCGATGGGAACTGAACCTACATTTCGTGAAGTTCGTACCACCCGTACTACCGAACCAACATCAGGTGAGGAGTTTTTTAGAAAAAATTACTTCTTATATATAGTAGACAATGCCATGTCTTCATTCCGAACCAGATTTGAACAATTTCAAATGTACGAAGAAATATTTGGGTTTTTGTATGACTTGAACAAGTTGAAATCTATGAGTGAGGATGAATTGATGAGTGCATGTGTTGCATTTGAAGCTTATTTGAAGCATTGTAGATCTGGTGATATTGATGGCAGGGAATTATGTATGGAACTAATCGTCATGCGAATTGTACTACCTAGTTCGTGTAGTAAGCCAATCGATGTCTTATAATTTTTACTAAGAATGGGTGGTTGTTACCCTAATGCATGGATTTCTTATAGGATATTGCTTACGATTTCAGTCACAGTCGCCTCCGCGGAAAAAAGTTTTTCTAAGCTAAAGTTGATTTTCTCGTATCTTCGATCAACTATGTCATAGGAAAGACTAGTAGGATTATCTATGTTAGCAATTGAAAATGACATGGCTATGCAAGTTGATTTTAAAATTGTACTTTCTGATTTCGCATCCGGGAATGTAAGATTGGTCATTTTCGAATAGATGGTAATCTGTGTTATTATTCGAATCGAATGAACTTTTATTATTATTGTTTTTTGAATATATGTTCTGTTAGGATATTTGACAAGCTTGTGGAAACATTTGGGAACTTAATATATGTATTTACAGGCTTAAATATGATAGAGAATGAGGCTAACATAGTTTGTACACCATCTTATGCTCCTGACTGTAGTTTGTTGTATGTAAGGGGGAAACATTTTTTGAGTAAGCTTTGCGGCAGCAAAATTCCAGGGCCGGCCCTAGCCAAATTTCACGTGATCGAACAAGCGCCTGATTACCACATGATACTTGGAAGACCGTGGCTCCATGACAATAAAGTGGTTCCTTCAACATACCATCAATGAATGAAGGCTCTTCTCAATAACAAGATTGTTCGTATTGCAGCTTCCTCATCTCCTTACGCTCCGGTCTATGACGTTGAATTCCTTGAGTCTCAAAAGGACATCCCTGAACCTCAAAGGAATATCTACATTACTCCACTCCCAAGATGGGAATCCATTGAAAAAGCTGCTAACAAACCATCATCTTCAGGCGCTAAACCGATTAAGTCATTTGCTACACAGTCAAGCGCCGTAAAGATCAGGCCACAACTCCAAGATCCAACTTCATAGCCAGCCATGATGCAGAAGGGAGGGTCACGTACCGCCGTCACAAAGATTAGCAATTAACAGGGGAGAACGATGAAAAGTCTCCCCGCCCTGAAGAATCATATCATAATGAACAATCACCTGATGAAGAGATTCAAGATGCTCCACGATAATTGCAAGATGTCACTGATTCTACTACTGATGACCTCGAAACGATCAACATCGGGACGGAGGATGATCCAAGGCCAATCTTGATTAGTTCCGCATTATCACCAGAAGAGCGGGCGGGACTGATAAGTCTGTTAAAAGAATATCAGGATATCTTTGCTTGGACATACGAAGATATGCCTGGTCTTGACGAAAAATTGGTCACTCATCATCTGCACATCACTCCTGGCTCCAAAGTTGTTAAACAGTCGCCTAGGAAATTCAGACACGAAGTTGAGGAGCAAATCAAAGTCGAAATTTAGAAACTACTGGCGGCAGGGTTTATCAAGCCCATTCAGCATCCAACATGGCCGGCGAATGTTGTTCCTGTCAAGAAGAAAAATGGTCAAATCAGATGTTGTGTTGATTTCAGGAACCTGAATAAATGTTGTCCAAAAGATGATTTTCCTCTACCCAACATTGACATGATCGTTGATGCAACCAGGGGTCACGGTATGTTCTCATTCATGGATGGTTACATCGGATACAACCAGATCAAGATGTACGAACATGATGCCAACAAAACTGCATTTCGTACTCCCATTGGGAATTTTCATTACACAGTGATGCCCTTTGGATGAAAGAACGCAGGTGCTACTTATCAACGGGCTATGACTGCCATATTCCACGACATGATGCACAAGCAAGTGGAAGACTATGTTGATGATGTGGTGGTAAAATCGAAAACTCGAGCATACCACTTAGAAGTTCTGAGACAAGTTTTCGAAAGATGCATGGAATACAAGTTAAAGATGAATCCTCTGAAATGTGCCTTTGGTGTCTCATCCGGAAAGTTTCTAGGATTCCTGGTCACTGCAGAAGGAATGAAAGTCGATCCAGAAAAAACGAAAGCCATTACTACCATGCCTCCTCCATGCACTGTGAAAGAACTCCAGAGTTTAATGGACAAGGTAAATTATATTTTACGCTTCATCCCTGGGATGGATCAACTCATTGCTTCGTTCACCCCTCTGTTGAAGAAAGGAGCGAGTTTTACATGGACAACTGTCCAACAAGAAGCGTTCCAGAAAATACAGTAAATATTGATATCACATGTTGTCATGAAATCTCCAGTGGGAGGACGTCCACTAACACAGCTTCCAGTGACGTCGCTATCGGGGCACTTCTTGCTCAAGAAGACGAAGAAGGTGTCGAACATCCAGTTTATTACTTCAGCCGTACGATGAGAGATGCTCATCTCCGATACCCAAAAGCCGAAAGAGCATGTCTAGCATTTGTACATGTAATCCAGAAATTCAGGCACTATTTGTTATCCAACAGAGTCGTGATCGTTTCCAAGGCCGACCTCATAAAATTTCTACTGTCAAAGCCATCCTTGATGGGGAGACCAGAAAAGTGGCTACTGCAGATGTCAGAATTCGACATAGCATGTTTACTGCCCAAAGCAATCAAAGGACAAGCAGTTGCAGACTTGCTTGCTGCTTTTCCAGGGGAAGATACAACAATGTTACATGAAGATGTGCCCGGTGAGTTTCCATAAATCTTGGTCATCAAATAAGCGACGTGGATTTTATACTCTGATGGGTCCGCCACCCCTAGCAATGATACTGGAGGAGCGGGCGTAGTGCTAGTGTCTCCATATGGTGAAGTCTTCTCACACTCATTCAAGCTGGAGTTTCATCGCACCAACAATTTTCAGCGGAATATGAAGCTTTCTTACTAGGCCTGTCCTTGGCCAAGCAAGTAGGAGCAACACACCTTGAGATAAGAGGAGATTCAAAACTACTGGTTAATCAAATGAACGGAGCATACTCTCTCAAAGAAATCACGCTCGCCCCATTCAGAGCTGAATCTCAGCGGATATTATCTCATTTTGCTGATGCAACAATTGTCCACACTGGGCGAACTAACAACAGACATGCTGATTGTCTAGCAACTCTCGCTTCCAAACTACAGTTCGAAGGAGCAGAGAAAACAATCACAATACAGAGGCGCGCCATGTCATCTACTTGGCTCACCCAAGTCGAAGACATTCAAGCAAACGATTGGAGGGCGCCTATTATTCATGAACTGGGCAGTTCTCTTTCAGAAGGGAAAGTCAGTCTCAAAGAGCTAAAGCATTATTTCTTCCTTCACGGAGCGTTATACTATCGAAATAATGAAGGGTCTTTATCACGATGCCTTGGAAGCAACGAAGCAGATGAACAACTCAAGCACATACCTAAAGAGATCTGCGGACAAACGTTGGTGGTAACACTTTACAGGAAGCTTCAAAGGATGGGATACTATTGGCCTTCCATCGAAGCTCGGTCGAGAACTCTGCAAAGATCTTGTCCCAATTGTAAGATGCCTCCTCATCACTTAGAAGCTTTGACAGTCCACCACACGGGAGACTGGAGGGAACCTTACGTAAAGTACCTTCGAGACAATAAGTTTCCGTTGAAAAAGAAATAAATAGTCAAACTCATTCAGAGAGCTAAAAGATTCGCCTTTCTTGACGGAATATTATACCGCAAAAGCTTTGGTGGGAACTTACTGAGATGCTTAGATGAGCATGAAAAACCAACAATTTTAAAAGAAATGCACGACGGAGAACATCAAGGAAAAAGGAAACTATTTCTCCATATTCATAGGAAATATTATTGGCCGACCATGGAAGGCGATGCAGCTGCGCACGTGATAGACACATTTTTGTGTCTGAATTGTCCTCAGTGTCTCTATTGTTAGTGCTTGATTTTGTACTTATTATGGTGTTTTATTGTTTGTGTAGGTGTTTTTGTAGAAATACATTTGTGTGGAAAAAGTTGCTCGAATAGTAATGCTTGCACCTCTCTGAGAAAATTAATAAAGGCACCTGCACTTTGGATAGGGGCACCACCTTCTTCTTCATTTTCAAACAGAATATTGGCGAGAAATTTGGGTTTCAACAGTAAAGGATTTACAATTTTTAAGACAAGAATATCTTCTTCCTTATAAACAGGAAATCTATGAGTATTAATTACCGGAGTTTTGAAAAAAAGGAAGTTATCTTCAATTAAACATGAAAGATATCTTAGAGGATTTTCTCTTGGATTTGATTCTGTGAATTAAAGAAGATTTGGGTATAATAAATAAATTTAGAGAATATAAAGAAGAAGAAAAATTCTTGAAGATATTTTTAATTAAAAAGAAGAAGATTTTGGAGTTATGGAAGAATATATTTGATTAATGGGTTTGTGTGTATAAATAGAGAGCAAGAAAGTACAATCAGGGGAGAGCCGGTAAGCCGGTAGCTAGTTTCACAATTTTCTTTTATTTCTTCTATTTAGTTTTCTTTGTAATAATGAGGAGCTAAACCCAATCCTTCGGGCTATGGAGGAATCCGTTGTTTCGGTAAAAGTGATATATTTCCATTGATTAATTACAACAACTCTATTATGATTTTTGCATTGAACTAAAAATTGTTTATATGATTTTGATTAGTTAGGTGTATTTTATCTTGATAGAATATGCTTGCTTTAGGGTTTTGATATTCTATGCTTGGATTAACATCTATTCTTTTGGAAATCTACATGTCTAGGCAATACTATTAGAATCAATTTAAATGTTGCATAATTATTGTTTTATTAAATCACTAATATCGACCAATGGTGGAATCCTAGCCCCATTCTCTCCATAATTTTCACAACATCTTTTTAATTTAGTTTGCTATTTTTATTTATAAAAATTAAGTCTAAAAATCCGCTTTCACAAGTCTCAACGAACCTTTTTACTACAACAACTTGAAAACACATCAAATTTTTGGCGCCGCCGACGCGGACTTTTCTTTAGGCTAGAGTTTTTAGATTATTTTTTTTTAGGTTTTTATTTTATTTGTTCTTCTTTACGTTTTTGGATTTTTGTCTTTTCCTTTCAGATTTTGGAATTTGGAGCGAAAGAAAAGTTTGCTAAAGCTTTTGGTGAATACTTAAAGACTTGGAGTAAAAGGCAAAGCGAAAGGAGCGAAAGAAGAAGATTTTTTTTATTTTATAAAAAAAAAGAGAAAAAAAAAAGAGAGACATTTTTATTTTTTTTAGATTTTTTTTTAGACTTCCTTTTTCTTTTGTACTTTATTTTTTTTGGACTTTGGACTTTAAATTTTGGGACATTATTTTTAAATCCTACGGAAGGGTAGTTTAAATATAAACTGTTTGCAGAGAAGGACGGTGATTACAATATCATCTCGTCCCCTCGGGTTCGTACATGACATAGGAGTCGTGGCCCGAGTCGACTACAAAGGTTCATCCCCCGTCTGGTACGGGAGGTAAGTTTTTCGAAACACTCGTGAATCCCCTGTCAGCGAGTTACTGTCTTCCTTCGTATGCGTATATGTTGAGGACTTGAAAACGGATGCTTTAATTTCCTAGTAAAGGACAAGGACTGGCCATACAAGATAAGGGTTCGGATTTTATCACCGTTCTCTTCTTGCCCGCCTTAGGAAAACGACACCAAACGCGAACCTAAGCCTAAAATTTTGACTAGAACGAGACCGATAGGGTAACGAGCTTAACAGGAAAGTCATTCGAAAAATATTGGTTACTCTTTTAAGCATATTTCGAAGTTCTTTACGGTTTCTGTAAGTTGAACGCGTGACTGCACCGCCTTGTAATACCGGTGAGGCCTTGGGTATCAAAGCTCCACTGAGCTTCCCTCGCCTCTATTCAACTTACTTTAACTCGGATTGATTCCAGAGGGGTTTGATTAAATTGTAACGAATTCCTTTTCGAAGGATTAGAAGCTGGTCTAGAAACAATCTAAGTGGAGCCATCATGCTATTTGTTTGCTAGAAATCAGTAGGTTTGTTGTGGTGGAGTCATCCTTGTCAGTGGGTTTATTTTAAGAATGTCAAACTAGTACAATAGCCAATACAACGAATATCCAACTGAACAAAATGGACATTACTACTTTGACCATAGTGTGAATAGTGGTTGGGAACATCCTCCTTTTGAAGGTTATGGGTCATACCATGATGAGCCTAATTACTATTCACACACCCACAGGTCATACGAGGAAAACGATCCTCTTATTTCTCTAGAAGAGTCTCTCAAGAGTTTCAATGAGTCAACACAGAAGTTTCACTTATTTATGAAAGAGACTTATAATATTCCGCTTCCATAAGAGTCCATAGAGCAGTCAACTAAGATGTCTCTAGAAGAGTCCCTCAAGCAGTTTAATGAGAGTACAAATAGGATTATGGAAAAAATTTCTCAAGATAGTCTTAACTTCTAATATAGTATTCCTAATACCACCCTTGAAAATAAGGATAGTTTTTATTCACATAATCAAGATGACGAGGTTGGAATTGGTAACACTACTAGTTTAGATGAGGTTCAACCATTTTCATATTATTATAATGATGATTATGATGAGGATATTGTTGATGAAGAATCAGACACATATAGGTATAGTGATCAGGAATTTGTTACTCCAATTGAGCTTTACAATAATAATACTATTTCTAGTTCAAATCCAAATAATTTTAGTAATTATTCACCTATTCAAAAGGACGAGGATTTGAGTAGAAGTATCCCCGTTTTAGACGATGTAGTATCTCCTTTTTGCGAAGCCAATAATCCCTGAGAATATTGTTTTAGAGTCTAGCGAGTTAAAAACGCTAGTCTTAGAAGAAGATAATTTGTAGAGATAAGTGAGGATGTTGATTGTAACTTATAAGAATCAATTGACCATTTTCAAGAATCTGATGATCTAGAAATTAGGGAGATTGTGACTAGTCTATATAGAGACACTGAAAACTCTAAGTTTGGGGGTGATTATCACTTTCCTAGTGCCTTGCCTTTAACTCTCAGAAAGGTCCCTCACTTGGGACTTGATATATGTGCCTCAACCATTGTGCCAGAATACCTTCATACTAGATCTCCTGGACCTAATAATGTCCAGGAAGAAGTTCAGTTGTTAGAAACCCATCCTCTGGTTGATGTGGTTTACCCAGGCGATAGTACCCAAATTGATTCCCACCTAATATTTTTCAACCAATTGTGGGAACGTATAAGTTTCAGATGTGTCAATTATTGAGTTTTGAGACTAAACCTAATTACTGTAGGAGATTAGGGTCGACACATTTGTTTAAGGAAGACCACCACGTTCATTATGGTCAGTTGTGTAAGTCAAATTTGATTGACTTAGAGGATCCCCAGTTATTCAGGTTACTTTTATGTGCTTTTAAATTCTTAGTTGAGTATTTCCAGACTCTACAACCTGACCTTCAGGATCCTCCCTTTGAGGAAGTCCAGCCGATGAACACCTTTTATCTAGACCCAGTTATAGAACCCGAACTTGAACCACAACTAGATATTGTTATCTTAAAGTTAAATAAGGGTATGTTCGGTATCTTCATGGTCTGTTGCGATTTTCTCTTCGTTTGGGTAACACTTTTTGATTCAGATGACCCGCAATTATTCCGGATGATGCTATATGATTCTTCGTGGTGACTAATCCTTTCTTAGTCTGGCTGAAGACTTTAAATTTAGCACTTCCTGGGAGGTAGCCCATGCTCATGGAACACGGTAATATCTTTCCTTAACTCTTTTGCTTCAAGTGGTAACGGTTTATCCTTGTTCATGTTTTTAATTTTATCTTTAGAACATTGAGGACAATGTTAGATTTAAGTTTTGGGGTATGGGAGAAACTTTTAGTTGCAATAAATAAACTCCAGAGCCTAGAAATTTATGCTTATTAAGGTTGGCACTAACCAATCTAAGTGGATGGGAACATCTTGGTTGTAGGAGTTGAGGAACCAATCTGATTAGATGAAAACATCTAAAGAGTCTATTCATAAAATCACAGAGCTCAGGTGTTAGAATTAAAAAAAAAAAAACATGGTAGTTTCGCCATATCTCGTTGAATCCTAATCCTTCTGTTTTTATTTTTTAAGTGATTTGGTGGGGCACACGATTCAAGTTGTTACCTTTGCTAGAGTGGAATAGAGTGATTAAGATACCAAAAAAAAAGAGACCAGACCATTAGACCTACCGGAATAAATTCAATAAATTCGACCACTGGTGCCCTTGTATATGCCAGTTGTGTTGACCTAGAGTTAGGTTTATGTCCCCTTGTATATGCCAGTTGTGTTGATATTAGTCAGACGGGTATCTCAGTCCATTAGGATAGGTTCACCTTGGCAGAGGCCTTCAGACAGATATGGGAAACACCGTTCACTTTTAACCATCTCTTTATACATCTTATTAATCTTTCATGTGATTGGTTGACTCCAGTTATGATGTACAGAAACTATCTGAGTAGAGCTCTGTCACTTATATATGAATTTTAGTATGATGAGTGCAAACTCGTGTACAACAATTGGAATTTCGCATCAGGGTACTTCCTTCTGTAGTCAATGAGAGTATGCTAACCAAGGGGATTCTTTAGTGCCTTCCAATGTTCTGCGTAGATAGCTAGGGTCTGGAGTAAAGGTTTTGTGGGTACACCTCTGGTAAACCCTCCGGAGACAACACTCTGACACTAGGGCCACCTAGTGGTTCAACGGCTTGCTGCACGTGCTAAGTGTAGTCATTTTTCTAGATTTTCTCGAGGACTAGCTAATAATAAGTTTGGGGGTATTTGATAGACACATTTTTGTGTCTGAATTGTCCTCAGTGTCTCTATTGTTAGTGCTTGATTTTGTACTTATTATGGTGTTTTTATGTTTGTGTAGGTGTTTTTGGAGAAATACACTTGTGTGGAAAAAGTTGCTCGAATAGTGATGCTTGCACCTCTCTGAGAAAATTAATAAAGGCACCTGCACTTTGGATAGGGGCACCACCTTCTTCTTCATTTTCAAACAGAATATTGGCGAGAAATTTGGGTTTCAACAGTAAAGGATTTACAATTTTTAAGACAAGAATATCTTCTTCCTTATAAACAGGAAATCTATGAGTATTAATTACCGGAGTTTTGAAAAAAAAGGAAGTTATCTTCTATTAAACATGAAAGATATCTTAGAGGATTTTCTCTTGGATTTGATTTTGTGAATTAAAGAAGATTTGGGTATAATAAATAAATTTAGAGAATATAAAGAAGAAGAAAAATTCTTGAAGATATTTTTAATTAAAAAGAAGAAGATTTTGGAGTTATGGAAGAATATATTTGATTAATGGGTTTGTGTGTATAAATAGAGAGCAAGAAAGCACAATCAAGGGAGAGACGGTGAGCCGGTAGCCAGTGTCACAATTTTCTTTTATTTCTTCTATTTAGTTTTCTTTGTAATAATGAGGAGCTAAACCCAATCCTTCGGGCTATGGAGGAAGCCGTTGTTTCGGTAAAAGTGATATATTTCCATTAATTAATTACAACAACTCTATTATGATTTTTGCATTGAACTAAAAATTGTTTATATGATTTTGATTAGTTAGGTGTATTTTCTCTTGATAGAATATGCTTGCTTTAGGGTTTTGATATTCTATGCTTGGATTAACATCTATTTTTTTGGAAATCTACATGTCTAGGCAATACTATTAGAATCAATTTAAATGTTGAGTTGCATAATTATTGTTTTATTAAATCACTAATATCGACCAATGGTGGAATCCTAGCCCCATTCTCTCCATAATTTTCACAACATCTTTTTAATTTAGCTTGCTATGTTTATTTATAAAAATTAAGTCTAAAAATCCGCTTTCACAAGTCTCAACGAACCTTTTTACTACAAGTTTTCTGAAGAATACGACATCAAACAAGTTTTCTCCACACCATACTATCCCCGAGGAAATGGACAAGCGGAGAGTAATAACAAAACTTTGATCTGAATTCTCAGCCGAACAATTCATGATAATATTCGAACTGGCATGAACAATTGCCATGGCTTTATGGGCCTACCGGACCGCACCAAGGAGTTCAATCGGAACTTCACCATACTCTCTTGTCTATGGAGCTGACGCCATACTCCCAGCAGAAATCAAGATTCCTTCAGCAAAAATCGCCATATCCAGTGGAGTAAAATGGGATGAAGCAGAAGTGTCCAACTCAAGGATCGCTAAACTGGACATGCTTGAGTCAAGGAGGGCTAAGGTAGAGAAATATGTGGAAGCATACAAACAAAGGATATCCAAAGCTTACAACAAAATGGTAAGACCTCGAACTTTCCAAGTAGGAGATCTGGTACTAAAGACAGCAAAACACATTCAACAAGATATGTCTGCTCCCAAGTTCTCTCCAAAATGGGAAGGACCATATGTAATCATCAAAGCAGTGTCCAGTGGGTATTAAAAGATCTTGCCATTGACGGAGGAGTGGAAGGAAATATCATCAACGGTAAATGGATCAAAGCATATTATGCCTGATCCGTAGAAAACCATTACATTTTCATAATTTCAGGCATTTCTCAAAATGTAATTTATATTCCTCCAAAGAGTGTGCAAAATACTCCTTTGTTCATTAAACATTTCATAAATGAATAAAAAATTCTTTCGTACCATGATCAATTATACTACCTAAGAAAAAGCCCAAACTTATTCGAAAACAACAATCATACATGCTCAATCAGAGTAAACCATCCAGCAGAGAGTAATTCTTAAAAACAGCCACTTCAAGCTTCTTTTGAAAGTTTTTGGTCTTCATTTTCAAGTCCTTGGCAGCTTTCCCGACTCTTGCCGATTCCAAGGCAAGTGCCTTCTCCTCTTCCAAGAAAGCAGTTGTGGTAGAAATCGCATCAGCAGCCGCTGCCACCCTGTGAATTTTGATCATCTCGAGCCGAAGACGAAGCCAGCCTATGTTGAACCGCAAGGTTTCACAGTTTGAAATCATTTCATCCCACCTGTGCAGTTCATGATTCTTGATATCTCGCAGATTCATCTCGTTCATCTCTTCAATGATCGGTAACAATCCGGCAACCGTAGTCAGAAGGGTTGGGAGAAAGCCTCTTCATATTTCCGTTGTAGTAATGTGCCCGTACCTTCTCCAAATATTGGTATACAGAAGTACGTGACATTTGGGAATGAAGAATCCACCGACCACCTCATTATTTGGGGAAGTATTAGTCATGGGAGCTTCAAAGGGGAGTCCAGTTGTTGGATGCTAGTGAATGTGAGATCTAACCCCAACCTCCACGGAATCAATAGAATCTTCGTCAACATGGTTGCTGTTATCGTCAACCACGACCACGGACTTCCCATTCCTTCTCTTTATAGCATCAACGACAACACGAACATCAACCTATGGCAAAGTGAAGGAGTGTTTTATTTTATCGGACATTAAGCATGGAAAACCTCAGCTGAGAATTTATGGAATTACTTACAGATGCTCCAGCTTCAGTATGTGTACCGGGCAGGGGCTTTAACAGTCCGCTTAGGCCTCAAATTATGCGAAGAATATGGATTCTTCTGATTATCCTGCAACAAATTATTTTTCTATGATCAATAATTCTGATCAAATGGGGATGAAGGAAATATAGGACTTACTGAGACAGACGCTTCTACTTCATGCTTTGATTGAGGTTCTTTTTGAGAAGAAATACTACTGCTGGACATGACGACGAGAGGTATTATTATGATCAAAATTACTTCTGATAATACACATGGAAGGAAACGAGATGCTGTTTAAATAGAAAAATCTAAACATTGAAGGTCTGGATGCTTATCCTATAGTGGATATAGTCAAATCTGTTGCGGTTTTTATTGAAACCCTAATTCTCGAATCAGTGTATCCGGTATCATAGAAAAAGTGCGACAATACTGACAATACTGGGGACTGACAGCTCATGCGTATTCAACATGACAATACTGGGGACTAATAATTCGGATGTAATCAACGTTGCAACCGTGAATTAATGATATGACAGGTCACGTGTCTCCTAGCCAGTTGTATAATCATGCTTCATGGATAATTATTGTCTACATGGACATTGGTTCATCCTATTCAGTTGGAGATGTGAAGAAGATTTGGCAAAAGATACGACAAGGGATTATGGTTCAAAAATAATCTCTAAAGAAATATCTCTACAACAAGACTGCTAAAATAACCAGAAAATGTCTACTTCAACAAAAACAAATAATCTCAGAGAAATTCATAAACAAGATTACTCGTCAGATTCATCAGAGTCATCAGATTTTCCAGAATTATCAGATTCATCATCATCATCTTTTGTGGAGTCATCTTCAAATTCTTCATCGGAATCACTATCAGGACCATTGACGAAGTCTGGATGAATCTCAGGATCGTTGTACAAGGAATCCCAGTACTCTTCTTTTTCACGCTCAGCTTCAAGGTTAGCTTTGACCAGTTTCTCAATCTCTTTGGCACGCCGGTCTGACTTAATCTTGAGATCTCGTGGCACCCATATGGGTTCATTCTCCGAAACATCAGAGTCATAGGGTACACCGTCAGCTCGAGATCAAAGTTTCTCCTCAGCTGCTAGCACTCTACGCTGGACCCGGTCTCTTCTTCGTCGATAATCATCCATCTTGTCATCTTCGGCTTTTCTCTTCATGAACTCAGCATAAGTAACTCTATGGTCATTAAGAGGTGCATTATGCTTCACTCCCTAAGTGCGGTTCATCTTAGCTCGTGATTTGGCTGAGGAAGCTTCAGAATCCTCTTCAGAAGAGCTGGAAGGATAGCTGTAATCATAATCACTGCTGCTGGAAGTCACCATTTTCTGGAACCAAGAGCACAAAATTACAGATATGCTGATAATAAATCCACTAAAAAAATGGTAATTCTTAACTCTTACCTCTTTATAATTCCATTAGCACGGTGATTGTGATGCAAGAGTTGGAACTTCAAAACCTTGCTCATTTTTTCGAATCCACAAAAGACGAACAAAACTCAGGTTTTCATAAAATCACGAACACTTCCATCATGCGAGCATTAATTACCGGATTATATACATATATGTGTATAAATAAATAAATAAAGAAACGTGATTAGCTCACGTAAAAAAAAATATCTTTGTGGAGGCTCCACAGTTTGATAAAAAAAAAGATTTCTTTTCCTTCGTATGGGCATTTTTCTTTGAAACGAAGGTTTATTTCGGTCTTGTGAAAAGTTCACACCTTTTAAGACAAAGTTTTAGTTTCCATGAAGGCCCATAATCAAAATTTTATCACTGTAAAAGTTAGGGATTATTACCAGTCTCTTGAATTAACGATCGAACGAACATACGTTTAGTAAAATAAGGGTTCTTCTACAAAACTGACACTCATATATGCACCTGTATATAAAATTTTAGCATGATCAAAGCATGAACAACTCATGAATAAATCATCAAAATTCTAAAAAAAATAATAATAATAATTTGACGCACCTGACATTGCTGGCCGGAAACTGGTCGGACGGTGATCGGGCGGCGGCTCCGGCGAACTTCTGGCGATTTTTCCGCTGCTGACATGAGGGAGATGAAGAAGCAAGGTAGGTGGACGGTTATGTGAAGGTGAAATAAAAAAAAAAGAGGGGGGGGGGGGTTAATTCCTTTTATATCAAATTTTATTTCCAAAACCTAATTTCACAAGGATTTCCTTATTTGGGCCCGGCCCGTGAATCCTAAACCGGCCAAGGTTCCACCATCAAATCAGCGGTTTTACACCAATTCATGCTCATTATACGATTCTCTATCATGCCACTGGGATCTCCGTTCAAGCCGTGGATTCGCTCGCGCGATCAAAAAATCCGGTAACATCTTATCTTACGACTAAGTTCAATTACTTATTTCGTTCACAACTTAAAATCACCATTTATTGCTGACTGAGGAACATGATTGTCCCTCACTAAGCAAGGGACTTAATGTAGATGGTGGATTTTCGACAAGGGTTAAAATTATAAAACCATAATTATACATGCTCCTGGTCCAACAATCATATGAGTATTGAGGCTCATGTCTCTCATTGAAGCATGAAAGCTCATGCCATGAAACCTCTGACTGAGAATATTGTCTCTCAGAGTAAATGTAGATGTGTAGTCTCTCAACTGAGGCAACAACACATATCATGAATACTGAGCAATTTCAGTAATTACTTCTATATAGAATCGAAAGATTGGACGGCTCCTAGACAGCTTGCCTGCTAGTATAGAGCAATAACGTCTTCAAGATGCAACAAGGTTTTCCCTGACTATATAAAGAAAATATGACGCTTCAACAAGCTCATGTTACTCAACTCTCAGATAATTAATGCTCCTAGACAGCATGCCTGCTAGTATAGAGCCATCAATTAATTATCTCTAATCCTTAAATTCATTAACTGAATATTCATAAATATTTTACGTTCTTCATAATATTTCATTACTTCAATTCGTGGTTCTTCCCAGCAGAATTCCATGGATTAGTAATAAATATTCAACTTACGGGCATCTAAGCAGCTATCGAGTAAGCCCCGACTAAAATGGTGCAAGTGTACTCAACAATAATGAACAAACGAGCACCTAAATGCACTAACGATCATTCCAAAACACGAAGGAACAATGAACCTATGCAAAATGGGATGAAAAATAATTATAATAAAATATTAGCAAAGGCGCCAGAGGACTGGGCTCACCGGCCGGCCAGTCAAGCCGTGGCCAGTCCCAAGCCTAATTTCATATTTTATCATGTTTTATTATTTTTCCATGGTCTCATGAAAGTCCTTTCATTTGAGAAAATCTCCTTCGTCTCAAGGGAACTCCCTAGTCCATGGTGTTTCCTCATGTCAAAGAAAATAATAAAAATAATAAAAGGTGTCGTGGGACCGATCTTACTAGCCGGCTGGCCATGCCCTAGCCGTGGCCTGTCCCACACCTCATGGTTTCTTATTATTTTATTATTTCCCTCATCCCATGAAAATTCTATGATTTCATGATATTTCCCTAAACTCATGAAAATTATGTAAAATTAGGGAGAAAACGCACGGGACAGGGCTCATTGGTCGGCCGCCATGCCTAGCCATGGCCGGTCCCACACGCCCTTGTCTCATTTTTTTAATATTATTTGTTTCCCTCATCTCATAGAAACTCCTTCACTTCAAGCAAACTCCCTAGTTTCAGCAAACTCCTTGATTTCATGATATTTCCTTAAAATTATGAAAATAATATAAAATTGGGGAAAGTGACATGGGACCTTGCCCATTGGCCGACCGGCCATGCCTTGGCCGTAGCCGGTCCCACACTTCATGACTCCCTATTTTATCATTATTATTTACATAATCTCATGGAAATTCCCTAACCTCATGAAATTCCTCAGTTTCATGGTATTTCCTCCACATCAGGGAAAATACATAAAATTGGGAAAGGTGCTGCGGGACTGAGCTTGCTAGCTGGCCGGTCATGCCCTAGCCGTGACCAGTCCCACACCTTGGAACTCCCTATTTTATTAATTATTTTTCATCATCTCATGAAGATTTCACAGTTTCAGCAAAACCCCGAATCCTTCATATTTTCTCAAAATGTAGCTCAAATGCGCATCAGGAAATATCAAAACTCTCAGGACTAAGATACGGACATTATGGAGATGCAGGCATGTATCCTTGCCGACCAAGGCCGGACCTAAGGCTTGCAAATAGCCGGTCCCGCATGTTTTAATAATTTTGACCTAATTTGCTCAATTGCTCAAATTGGGTCCAAACTCTTCTCAAACAACTTAGAATTTTCTCAAACGACCATCATCTGGTCCCATGACCACCAAGATCCGTCCCCATGACCCCTTGGTCGGTCCCTCATCTCTCCATAATCAGGTTTTACTACCTAACGCTCACACGAGTATTGTTTTAATAAATGATTAAACCAGCATTTAATCATCTTTTCACCAACTGGTTTTCAGGAGACTTTGGTATTTTGCTTATTTGAGCATATGGGTGTTGCATATCGACTCTTCATCCCATGTAGCCGGCCCTCCTTCACTCTGTGGTTGATTTTTCAATAATCATCGATTGATCAAAAATTAGGGTTTCGAATCCAGAGCTCTGCAAAAACGTAATTATGAGAAGATTTAAATACTAATAATTTTATGATGATCCCGTGATCAACACTTTTATTATTATGCTCGGCCTAGATGCCAGTATCTTAAATTAATATTTTATTTTATCTGGTCCTGACACCAATAATTCATCAGATGAGAAACACTTGCTCATACGAGCAATATTTGCTCAGACTAAGGGATATTGGTTTAACTATCAATATTCAATGATTCAGCAACATTTGCTGACCTTAAGTTATCAACATTTATTCGACAATATACTTTTGTCTCAGCAGGCATGTTCAATTCATGAGTCTCAGAACATTTGAAAATCATGTTCGACTCAACAACACAAGAACTCATTGTCCCATAAAGTCATCAACTGACTCCACAATCACGAGATGTCAATCGTGTCACATGGGGGATATTAACTAGGGTTTTGGTTTGGCGGTCTACGACACGTGTCTTCATACACACGATGAGAATGTGAGCAAGTCGAGCAGTCAGCTGGAGGAGTTAGCAAAGTAGTGTGTGGAAAATTAACCAAGTCTCCGCACGATGAGCACCTGGTTTTGACACGATTTCCCACTTCCCCACTCTTTGACTCCAGCAACTCTCACACTTCATGGGATCAAGGTTTTTAGCACCTGGTTTTGTTAGCAGCCGTTTTTCTTGCTATCTCGCATTTTCCGTCCTCTGCTTCATTCCTTTGGTTCGTTCGAGACGGGTTTTGAGATCTGCCTCTTGTAACAGCAGGTCGTTAACTTGTTGGTACATCACTTGGTTTCTGAATGTCTTCGTCTTTTGTTGTCCTGGAATCACAGAAAAAGATGACAAAACTTTCTACTTGGGTGCCTTCGTTAAAGTGGAAATTAATGCTCTCACACAGAAGACGTGTAAGCACCTTTTTCAGAAAAAGGACTGAAATGGTGTTTTTAGTTTTTTGAAAAAGATAGGTATTGTAATATCTTATGACACCCTTGGAAAAAACAACATTAAATGCTGAAAACAATTGAAAAAGGTGTCAGATCTTCCAACATAAGAGGTTATTAAATGCTTTGTAAGATTTATTCTCCTTAAATTCTCACTGAGATTCCTTAGAGCACAAAAGTACTCAGATTAAAAGGATATTTTGTCGGAAAATGTTGTTTAGTACAAAACAAAAGTTTTAACGTTTTTTGAACACGTTTTTGAAGAAAAAATCTGTAGATCTGTAAGGTTGTAATTCTTTGGAGGCTATGAACTCAAAGAACTTACGTAAATAACAGATGAACGTATCACTAGAAATGAGATCCACCCTTTTTATTCTCAAATCTCTTCATCAAGGAAGATATATAAGTAAATCTAAATAACGAAAAAATAAAAACTCAAGCTGGTGAGCAAATCCTTCTTGCGCCAAACTGTGACTACTAATTTTCCCATAATCTACGTAATGAGTACAGTTCGGAGGATATGATACTAAGTAATATAGATGCCTCAGCTGAACTGATAATGCTAAGTAATAAATGGTACTTAAGATAACAATAATAACAAAAAACTCAAATATAAAGTAAATGCTTCTAAGTTATCAAGAGACACAAGAGATTACGTGGTTCTACTTTCTTCTACGTCCACGGGGGTAGTGAGTGATTGTTTTTATTATGTTATGGTGGTTACAAAGATCTTAAATGCTTCCCAAAGTAATACAGAGAACTCAAGTTGTAGTAAATACTTAATTTCTAAATATTAAAGAGGTATAAGCTTAATACTAATCCAGATATATCTTTGTTGTCTTTGGGTCCATCGTATCCTGATATATCTTCCGTACAAATGGTACCTTCGTTCACCACATGCTTTCTCCAGTCGAACTCTGCCACCTCAGCTGACCCACGTTCCTTCGGGAACTTCCCAGCCTTGGTACAGATTGTACCTTCGTTCACCATGAACCTTCGCCATTCAGACTGCTCCACCTCGTCTCTCTCCACGTGCCTTGGTGAAGCGTGTAGATAAGGGCTCGCTGCATTAAATGCTGATTGTGTATGTCATCTACTTCTGTCCCTTCGCCAGCTGGTACTCCTAGGCTAGGTTTTACTTTATCATCTTAGCCTCGAGGTATGCTTCCTCGAGATAAGATAAAGCATATCAAGAAGGGATCTGCTGCTCCTCAAACTCCTGTGTTTTGCGAGGGATACACAGTTATCTTGCACGCGACCATTGAATCCGTGACACGTGCTCCACGGAATATTGATATTCACAGTACCTATGGTTGTTTGGAACATGAATCCATAGAACATCTCTTTCTTCACTGTCCCTTTGCTAAGCTATTATGGGCTACAAAACCTTTTCCAGTTGATTTAAATTTTGATAGATCTACTACCTTTTTAGGTGTCTGTAAAAATTGGATTGGTAAAGAAAACCCAGTCATTCCCATAAAAATAATCATGAAAAAAATTTGGTTTATATGCAAGGAAAGATGTAATAGATCCTTCGAAAAACAACAACAAACACATACTCAATTAGCCTTATAAATACAAAGACACTTCACCTTTCGGCACAAGGACAAATAGTCGGTCAAACAAGTCTCAGCTGGTATAGTGGAAAAACTTAAATGAACAGCTCCCAGAAATTCTCAAAAGAAAATTAATTTAGATGCAGCCTGGATTTCAATAAATGCACCAGCAGATTTTTCTTTAATCTTCAAAAATGATGCAGGGAGTTTCGAACAGGGCACAACATGACCTATCTCAGCCTCATCCTCAGAAGAAGCAGAAGCTTTAGGGATTTTGCAGGCAACACATTAGGCAACATGGGAGAGACTGTCAAATTTCAGTAAGGAGGGAGACATCAAGAATCTTTTTGACTACTTGAATGGAAGATCATCTCAAATTACTTGCAGAACCAGGCTATCATGGATGAAGTAAAAAGAGAGTTTAATCTCTGTCAGAATTTTTTAGGTTTTTTTTTTATATTCCAAGATCAGCAAACAATGTAGCTAATATTCTAGCCAAGGAGGCTAAATCTTTTAGAATCGTGTTAATTGGAGGGATAAACCTCCATCTTGTATTTTGCATACTTTAAAAATAGATAAATCTAATGTTCGGATTGGAGTTGATAGTCCAATATTAAATGGCTCTACTAATCCTGATGCAAGGATTACTAACCCCCTAACTTAGTCTTTTGAATGTATTTTAACTTACAAAAGAAAATACTGTAACAATTACAAAATCAAAATTTATACGGAAAATATGATAATCCAGATCTAGAGACGAAGGAATATAGAAGAGGAGAATATTTGGATAATAGAGAGACACTACGCACTTGTAAAACACTTTTTTTTTGCTAAGAAACAAACATTTCATTCAAAAAAGAAGGAAATTACAAGCTTCTACAATGTTTTTATTCCTGTCATAACAATTCATAAAAGGTGGAAGAGAAGACCACGAATCTTTAAGATACAACAGTCTGGCACGGCGTGCAAGCCGATCAACCAATTTATTTTTAACACGCCTAATATAAACGAGCCTACAGACACCACTTCTAGATATAAGACTTCTACAATCAGCAAGAAGATCCCCACATCTCCATCCGGCCGAGCAACTATCTTCATTTACAAAATCAACCACTTGAAGGCAGTCACTAACTAAGAGAACTTTGGACAAGTTCAATTCCCTGACCCATATTAAATGGGCATCCTATATTCTTGGTATTGCTTCGGTATTTCCTATTCGTCTTCCGTACGTACTTACTATTTTTTCCCTCGTGACTCTTTCGCGTCCCAACTCGCTCACAAATCATTTCAAATCGAGTGTCATTAACATGATTATTTTGAACTACCACGCACATGTTATCTTTTGCCTTGTTCATAAGCCATTCCTTTGCCTCCTTCTTACTTCCAAATGTCTAAACGTGCATAAAACAAAACAAATCTAATAAGCATAACCATTTAACATATAAATTTTGAAAAAAAAGAAAAGTAGTGATGAGTATACCAAATCGTTTGCATAGTATAGGGAAGTGTCGGGCCTCAAATAGAAATCATCAACAAACTCTTCAACGGCCTGCATATGAAAGCAACAAATTATTATACAATTTAATCGGAGGTTATTAAATAAGTCAAACTGCCGAATATACTATATTCGGAATCCTATCGGTTACCCAAAACACCCGATTTATGCAAATGAATGTACACAGTTTACTGAGTGCAAAAAATGATATAATCGGAATCTAAAATATATAGTAAAACAGCCGAATATAAATAACCGAGAGATAACTTTAATCGATAAACATCCGATTTTCAAGTTTTCGGAAATTTTATTTTGAGGCCACTGTTATATTCGCCAGTCAAATAATGTTAAACTATTACCGATTGTAAAGGATAAGAATACTGAGTTTTGAATTTTTTTGAGGAATTCGTTTTTGGGGCCATTCGGAGGTAAATAACTCTACATAACTACCGAATGTAGATTTTTTTGGAAAACCAGTTTGGGGTTTTTTCTCATATTCGGCAGTAAACTACTATCTTGGAACTACCGAATATACATATTTGGTACTCAGTGTGTTATATTCGTAAGTTTATTCGAAAAATTATCTACCGAATCTGGGTAGTTCATGGCATTCAATGCATGCAATAATCGGTTTTTCTTGTTTACAAAAGCACACAAACGCATGCAAATCGAGTATTTGAGTTTCTTAACACAATACCTGTGTTTTACATGCATCGTTAGCTTCAATATCAGGCGATTCTCCATTTTCTTCCATGAAAGGGTCGTCTAGGTTTTCCTCTCCACAAAAGTTTGGATCATTCAACATATACCCCAAATCGTCTTCGCCATGATTCTCACCTTCTTCTTCATATCCATCCATTTTTGTAGTGATAAAATGGGTTTTCCCTTTTTTCCTTCACCTTCTTCTCTATAACTCTAACAACTCAAAAATGAAAAAGAAATGGAAAAAATGAAACAGAAATCATTCTAATACTGCACCGACTACAATCGGAAGTCTGGGTAAATTTTTGTCTTCCGATTGAAATCGGAGGATAAAAATGTTATCATATCCTCCGAATATATAAGAGTAATTTTACCATTACGAATTACGCGAGATAAGGACTGGCTACATTTTCCCTTTGGGTGACCTTTTTTGTTTTATTGTTAGCCCCAAAATCCTTTTGAGTGGCCCCTAAAAACGCGAGGTTTAAAATCCCTTTTAGAAACTCAAGTTACTAAAAAGGTCATCAAATTTGTCTCTCTGAGTGATTCTTTCAAGCTCCTGAGTAGAGGAGCTTAACTTTCAGACAGACAGAGAGACTTGCACACACCCAGATCTCAACGAAAACTTCTCATCTAGATCTCATCAGTCTCTCGCCTTGAAGAAAAAACAAAAACAAAAAAAACATTTAAGGTTGTTCTAGATCTTCTCTATTCCTCGATCTTCAATGTATTGAGCTCAGAGACTGTAACTAAATTGGTTGGTAAGAACTCAATTTATTTTTGTCTGTAATTGTCGTACTAGTTGTTGTTGTTGTTGTTGTATGCCCTTGCATGTTGTTTCTAGGGTTCATTTCTGGTTTCTAAGTTTGAGTAAAAACTAGTAATTGTTTGAGTTTAAAGATGGAACAAACAGAAGTGGGTTCATCTTCAAGTGGTTATGATAAGTCACAAGTTATAGATGTAAGGCCATTAAGGTGTTTAGTTCCTTGGTTTCCAGCTCCACCATTAGGGTATCAAACTCCACCTCCATTTGTTTATGCACCCCCTTTTGGTCCTTTTCCTCAAGGCTATTCTCCATTTTACCCTTTTTTTAATCCTTCAGAACCTCAAAGAACCTCTGAACTAAATTACCCACAAAACAACCAGAACAATGGAACTGCAAATCAAGATGGTGGTAGTGGTTTTGGTTACAATAATAATGTTGATAACGGGGCTTCGCCTTCGTATTATACACCTCCTCCTGCACCACGATATAATGCAGAGAATGGTGATACTACACGGTCGAGAAAGAGTTCAAGCACCAGAGGTGATTCTGTCGTGCTAATATCAGAATCTGAAGAAGATGGTTATAGTAATAGTAAGAAAAGAACAGCTAATTATTTGAGCAGTATGGATATTCAAGAAAGTGGTAGCAGTCAGAGATCTAGGTCCCGGCCTAAGAAAATAAAGCCCAACCCTGATCTCAAGTTTATGGTACCAGCTAATGGAGATAGAGAGACCGTTAATGACCTTCTATTAAAATTCGATGCACTGAGGCGGAAACTTGCCCAGATAGAAGATACAAAAGAAGTAACAGCGGGTATAAAACGGGCGGATTTAAAGGCAGGGACATTAATGTTCAATTATGGGCTTCGGACAAATGCAAAGAAGATTGTAGGAATTGTTCCTGGTATTGAGATAGGAGACATATACTTTTTTAGGATGGAAATGTGTTTGGTGGGTTTGCATGCTCCTGTTATGGCTGGGATTGATTACATGAGTCTTAAAATTGATCAAGAAGATGAAACTTTGGCTGTGAGTATTGTATCGTCTGGAGGATATGAAGATGATGCTGAGTATGGTGATGTATTAATTTACAGCGGACAAGGTGGTGCAGCTAACAAGAAAGAAGGAAAAGAAGCATCAGATCAGAAGCTCGAAAGGGGAAATCTTGCTTTGGAGAGAAGCTTGCGCAGAGGTAATGACGTAAGGGTTATTCGAGGTATGAAGGATGTGGGAAATGTTTCTGCCAGGATATATGTATATGATGGTCTATATAGACTTCAAGAGTCATGGACAGAGAAAGGGAAGGCGGGGACCAATGTCTTCAAGTATAAATTGGTCAGAGTACCTGGGCAGCCTGAGGCATTTATGCTTTGGAAATCAATACAGCTTTGGAGGGATAATACAGTCTCCAGGCCTGGAGTTATACTGCCAGACTTGACCTCCGGTACAGAAAAGGTACCAGTTTGCCTTGTGAATGATGTGGATGCTGAGAAGGGCCCGGCACATTTTACATATGTTCCTACTATTAAGTATTCAAAACCAATAAACTCGATGCAACCTTCTATTGGGTGCAACTGTCGAAGTTCTTGTGCCCCTGGTGATCCAAATTGTTCTTGTGTGATAAAAAACAATGGTGATCTCCCATATATTTCCAACGGGGTGCTTGTGATTCGAAGTCCCTTTGTTCATGAATGTGGTCCCTCGTGCCTGTGCTACCCTAATTGTAAAAACCAAGTGTCTCAAAATGGCTTGAAAATCAAGTTGGAGGTGTTTAAGACTCAAGGTAAGGGTTGGGGTCTGCGGTCTTGGGATCCTATTCGTGCCGGTACGTTTGTATGTGAATATGCTGGTCAGGTTGTAGAGCTGAGCAGAGTAGATGTGGATGAAGACGATGAGTATATCTTTAACGCTGCTCGTTCTTTTGACAAGAATTTCAAATGGAATTACTTACCTGAGATACTAGAAGAAGAGAAACCTACTGATCCAGATGAGGTATCTAGTACCCCATTATCACTAAGAATAAGCTCAAAGAGTTTCGGGAACGTAGCTCGGTTCATAAACCATAGTTGCTCCCCCAACCTATTTTGGCAGCCAGTCTTGTACGACCATAATGATGAAAGTTGTCCGCATATTGTGTTTTATGCGATCAAGCACATTCCCCCAATGACAGAGTTGACATTTGATTATGGGCCTGCCCCGGGTAACAATGGTAATTCTGGTAGGAGTGAATGCTTATGTAAATCACCAAAATGCAGAGGTTTTTTTGGCTAGCAGCTTAGAAACAGAAAGCTGAACTTGTATGGAACTCCAGAGCGACACTACAGGGTGAGTGGTATTTACATCTCTCTGTTTGCATCATTGCTTTCTTGCTCATCTTTTTGTGTTGAGTTTCACCATTCCATGCATGATATTATTTAGAATTTCTTTTGTGTTCTATTGAATTTTTAGAAGCTTGTTGGGTCCTTAGGAACTATGATGTAGTAGCTTAACAAAGGTTCGTGATTAGTTGTACGTTAACTCGTAATACGAGTTAAAAGTCGGAAAAACTACCAATTTTCTCGTTTGTTTAGTTATGAGGATCCCATGTGTTCCCATTGTCTGCATATCTACCCATGTAGACGCAGTGTTGTTATGCAGATTCTCGTTCTCCTTTATTAACTTCATTACTTCTGTAATGAAGCTTGGTAGTTCATCTTGAAGTGGACTTTACATGTTAAGTTGATATCAGAATGTGGCATTTGTATGTCTAATAGGATGATATGTGACAATTTCCTCTCTTTTTATTCAGTTCTTCATGCTGGAGGACGAGACTTGGACAGGATACAGTGTACCCAGGGCTTTTTTTGTTGTAATGTAATATTCCTCTTCTTTTTTTTGTCTATTTTGGAGAGAGGGGTACAAATTTTGCAGCTACAGATCAAGTTATGGAACAACAGTGTAAAGGGTTCCTGTAATAAAACTAGTATGAATCAGTCCAAGGGGTTCTCCTAATGTATCTTGTATCAATCAGTACACTTACGGCTTTTAAGTTATCGGATCTTTGATGTGTTTCCTGTTGTTGTATTTTTGTTGTTTTAAACTTAAGTTGCTTCGTTTTTATTACACTTTTGCTTGATTCTCTATCCAATGCAAGGATGGCCTTTCAGCTTTGCTTATAATCCTTGAGAAGGTAAAGACGACTGATTCTCGTCATTTATTTGAAAAGATGGCATTTGTTTTAGAACGTACAAGGTGCAAGTGAAAATGGTCATACACAAGATGGAAGATGGTTTATGATGTTAAATTACTCTGGTTTAATATTAATATGGTTGGGGGGAGCTTTTGTGAGTATCCTCTTCTTAAGTTATGGCAGGGAAAACTCTATACAAGGCTGCTATAGCTCCCCAAGCATGACTGAACTGCGCCCAGCAGTTTTTTGGGTTCCACCCTTGGCCATTATCACCCTCATCTTTTCTGCGGTCTCCCACCTATCTGATGCAGCATATATGTTGGATAATATCACATAGTGTGCGTCATCATCAGCACGCTGATTCTGATCTAATAAACCGACTTCCTCCACCACCTTCTCTGCTATCTTTGCATCAGAATGAATTCTACAAGCTCCAAGCAAAGCTCCCCAAACTGCATCATTTGGCTTCACAGGCATGGTCTTGATCAAATCATATGCATCATTTACTCGCCCTGCGCGTCCCAAAAGATCAACCAAGCACCCATAATGTTCGATTCTTGCTTCTAAACCATATTTCTCTTTCATCTTTGAAAAAATTTGTAAACCTTCGTCAGTGAATCCCCCACGCGCACAAGCTGAGAGCACAGAAAGGAAGGAAACCGAATTTGGCTTCTCACTTGATTCCTCCATTTGGCTAAAAAGTTCAAGAGCCTCTCTACTTCGCCCATGGACAGCAAGGCCTGTGATCATTGCATTCCAGCAGACGTCATTTCTAGAACTCATCCTCTCAAATATGCGCTTTGCATTGCTTATATCTCCACATTTCGCGTACATATCCACTAATCCGTTGACAACAAACTGATTTAACTTGATACCATTTCGCTTAATCAAATCATGAACTCTTTTGCCGCAATCTAACGAACCCAACTGAGCGCAAGCAGATAAGGCACTTGCTACTGAAAACTCATCAGGTTTAAACCCCTCATCCTGCATTCTCTGAAATGCTTTGAGCGCTTCCTCGGAGAACCCATTTTGAGCATACCCAGAAATCAATGCATTCCAAATGACTAAGTTTCGGACAGAAATCCTACCGAAAACAGATTTAGCCTCTTGCATAAGACCTTTCTTACAATACCCAGATATCATCGATGACCAGACGAAGAAGTTCCTTTCAGGCATTTGTTCAAACAAAGTCCTTGCAGCTTCCATCTCCCCATTACTTACATACCCGTCAACCATTACAGTCCAAGTTACTACACTTCTCATCTCAAGCGGAGTCTGATCAAAGAAACGCCTGGCAGAAACATTATCACCATTCTTCGAAAAACCATCAACCATTTCAGACCAAGTAACCGAAGTACGATTTTTCATCTGTTGAAAGAGAAATGAAGCAGAGCCCATATCACCATTTCTCGAATACCCACCTATCATGGCATTCCAAGTGATTACATTTCGATCAGGCATTCCATCGAAAACTTTACGCGAGTCAAATATTACATGACATTTAGAGTACATATTTATCAGGGCAGTTCCTACAAAGACATTAGAATCAATACCATTTTTGATTGACTCAGCGTGTAAAGTTTTTCCATGGTAAAGCAAACAGAGGGAAGCACAAGCTTTAAGAAGTAAAGGAATTACTTCTACAAGTTGGTGGGTTCTTTCAGGTCGAATTTTAGAATCGAGGAGAAGGGCTTCTTTGTGTGACCCTTGAGAGATGAAGCTTCTTATGAGTCCAGCCGAAGACTGCATGAGCTGCTGATTCTAATGAATTGCTAAACTGTGAAGTTCAGTCTTTTCTCGGGAATATCTATCAAGTTTTTATGACATTTCCAGTTTTGATAACATTTCCAGCTAATCCTATCAGAAATCGATTCATTAATGCATAGGTAACATAACAGGCAAAGGTTACCATGATCAGGATTTTCAAACTTGAATTTCCAAGGAATTTTGATGCTGCGTTTGTGGTCGGAAGATTTGAACGAAGTGAGAACATACCAGATAGCAAATGTGGTTGAATAGATTCATTGGAATAATTGACTTGCACTATTCTTGTTATATTTAATCACAAACAACAAGGAAACACGAAACATACAACCTTTAAATACAGATTGGAGCAATCTTCTCTTCTTCTTTTTTTTTTTGATGGAAAAATTGGAGTTAATCTAGTTCCAATACTAAGTGAAAAGGAAAAGCAGAACAAGTGGTGCTCCTGATGCCTTTAGCTTGAGCCACAATTAGAAGAGAGTTGTGATATTTGCTGCTGGTCGGCATTCACATGTGCACAAGCGCCTTGATTCTTTCACTACGCGCTGTGATCTACGGATATGCAGCTTGATGTTTGAAACCTTACCAGCAAGCTGCACAGACAAAGATGATAAATGTAAGATTTAAGATAATATGTATCTCAAAGAAAAACTTCTCCCTGTAGACAAAAGAATTCATATCCTTCCAGACATACAGGGCTCGCAACACCATGGACCAAGTGGAATCTAGGGTAGACAGGCAACTAGCCTAGAAGTTTAGAACTTGAATAAGCGAAACTTAAAGTTAAGACCACATTCTTCATTGTGAAGAACAACCCAAAAGCCTATACCTCAACATCAACTTCGGTGAAGATTAGGTGGATTGTGTTACCAAATTTAAGTCTGGAATGTAATGTGATTACAAGAACACTAATTATATCAGTTAAATCAAAAAAATAAAATAAATTGGTTCCTGCAGGAGAAGAGAATCACACACCATTCTCCATGTTAAATCCTCTGGGCCCAAAGGTTGAGCGGGATGGGAATACAGGAAATGCTTCATGTGCTGCGAATTTGAGACAATAACTAGTCAATCGTAAGATAAATGGACATCCCAAGTTTGGTCCTAAGACTATAGCTCTTTCAGGATATACATAATCTGCTTTTGCATAAAAAAGGGAAACTGTCAGAATGCAAAAACAGCAACTTCAAGACAAATGAAAAACCCAAGTTCAATCAATAGTGTTCTTTGAAAAATAGAGTCAGAACGGGTTCAGCTAATGCATAAAAAAGGGGATATATTTTATTAATCAAAATTCATGGCCAATTCATATGATGCGTGCAGTACGATAAGCGGTGACACAAGCTTGTGGCGGTACGAACCTTGGCAATATTAATACGCATCTCTTTGATTTTACTAGGCTTGATACTTTTTAGGAATGTTATCAGCCACCCTGATAGAATAGCATCGCTTGATGACACAAATAAAGCTATCTGCAAGTGGAAAAAAGAGTTTCAGAAATCAAGTTACAATTTTTACACAGACCATCTATGACTTCTGATGCAGGGGCATTTCACACATATTTGCTATGTTTAGAATTTATTAGTTTCATTCTACAGAAAGGCGTTTTTGGTCCTAAATCATTAGTACTGTGTGTGTTTTTCCAATTCATAGGGTTTTCTGTTCTAGTATATAAGCAGTTTTTGAGTCTGCTTTTAGGTAGACTTTATTATTGATTAAAAAATAATAATTGGCAGATTACCAAAGAGTATTTTTACTTCGTGCCATAAACTCAAATTGTCAACATCTAGTTTGATATTCTACTGTTCTGTTTTCTATTAGTTTATTCCTTTATGCTACCTTGGAAACCCCATTAGCTTCAGTTCATGCTAAACCTGCAAATAAGCTTTACAAAATATAGAACATATCGATTACGTGAAAGCAACCCTGGATATTTACAGTGTTCTATCAAGCCAAATATTTGACTGAAAGTCTGAAACTATGTAGGATAATATCCACAAATAACCCGAATTTACTCACTGCACTGTATTTAACTACTTCGAGAACATGGATAAATACAAACAAAGAATGCCACTTAAAAATATCTACCTTTCGATAATCAAGTAATCCTTCAAACGGAAGCTCCAACTCGTCACTAATTACCAGAGGTATACATCCACTGACAATAGCATCAAACAATCTAGCAGAAGATGGAGTATCTCCAGCAGGGCTTAGACAAAAGATAGACCTGAAGTCCAACAAAGAAACACGTCACTTGGTTTTCAAGAAAACTGCCCAAGAAGCAACGATAAGAAATAAATATACAAAATAATCCTTCTATCATGGCTTACCTACGCATACCCTCCTGAGCTGCTTTCTTCCCTGAATCTCCAGCTGTGCCCTCCTCTATAACGACACCTTCAACACCACTCAGTTCTGCTCCTAGTTTGGCTCGAATTTTTCCTCCCTGACATTAGACATCTTACTGTTAGAGAACTAGAAATATGGATAGAACAGAATCAGTTCTTCTTAGTTGCATCATCACCAAATCAACAAACAAGTAATCAAACAAAAAAAGTTGTGGCTTAACCCCTGGATTGAAGAATAGTAGAAAGCCGATCCCTTTAATTGAGTATTAAAGTAAGGAACTAACTCAACTGTCCAGGCCCATCTCTAGAAGGAGGAACGCCTTCTGATTCAACAATTTACATACGAACAACAGCATAGTCAACCTTTTTTTCCGTCTGTTCCTTTCTTACAAGTGAATGAGAGGAGACAAACGAGAAAAAGAAAGATTTTTTGCATTGTTCGATCACTAATAAGCAAGCTATTATGGAGATATAGAAGGAGCTAGTCAATCCTGTTTGCCAATGGCAACACAGATATCAAAGGAGATTGGAGTATAAGCCTAAAGTACAAGCTTGTGAAAGAAAGACTACCAGTCCTTCCCTTTGACTTGAGAGGAGAACATTTGAAGGAAAGGGACCAGTGCAAACTCATCTACCAGCCTTATCAGCAAATAAGACACTTAAGCCTCCTAGATTTGACAAACCAACTACTCTATTTTACTTCGCCATAGGTAATGGAGAATCAGGGTGCTTACGAATTTTGAACTCAAGTCATGGGTATCAACACCCAACAACTTTACCACTCTATTAAATAGGCATCTGCAGCACTTTAACCGTTCTCGATAAAGAAGTTCAGCTAATTGGCAGCTTAGAATTCATAAATTTGTGTAGATGCCATAGTAGACTGGTAAAGTTGCCGGGATGCTGACACCTACTACAACCTGAGTTCAAAACTCATCAGCATCCTATATCAACACTCGCACTACAGTTCCAGGAGCTGCCGGTGAAGTGGAAAGAAACAGATCTAAGAAACAGAACATGAGGCAAAACACCACGTAGCGTGATACATGAGGCATAAACTGCAGAGGATAATAAGAACTAGTTCAAAATATCTAATGACTTATGTCAGTATAGCCTAATTTCTAAACAGATATTCATAGGTCTACAGCTCTATACAAAAATATCTACAATCCAATCCTCTTTTCTATTTAGGCCAGGATTATTCTCTTCATTAAGGTGATTGTCCATCAGACCGGGAAAAGAAAACTTCACCCACTCTAGTATCTAAGCATGTGGCAGATTCAGTCATAGGATCATACCAGATGGATTTCAGCCTGAAGATACAAGATCCACATGGGGTCCCACCACATGCATATCATAGATTCATCACTTGAACTGTTGAAGTTACTCAAAAGCACATGTGTGCTCCAGAGTAACAAATTCGTACCAATGATGTGCCTATGAGTAAAATAACTATTGAAGGGTGTTTAAAATTAAAATTACATGCAACCATCAGCGCAACTGCCCTGTCCCTATGCAGTTGAGCTGCACAGTGTAAAATCAATAGACATAGTTTGCCCTTCCAAAATATAAAATTATTGTAGAAAACACTGCAAAAGAAACTTAGGAGATAGGTACCGAGGAGTGCTCTTACCGCGTTTCTTTTGAGCCTCCCACGGAAAAATAGTAGAGTATTTCTTGTTTTTTCGGTCTCTGACATACATTTATCATCACATACTTCAACATTTGGAACATAAGGAAGAATAAGGTCCTTTTCCAGCCAAACTTGACCAGGCTTGTACCTACAATATCACGAGTAGTTTTTTCAACAGCAATGACAAAGCTGCCTTCACGCTTTCTCCGCATAAAAGGAGGAAAAAAAACTAATAATACTCCCAAGCATTTATGCATGATTCTTATGGCAAGGTTGTTACCAATTCCCAGTAGAATCCATGTCTGGTAGAATCCAAATTGCCTTCTTCACAGATTTTCGAACTGACTTGAAAGACCAAGGATGATGAATTGGAAGGATGTGGTCTCTTCCTTCAGATCTATTCCAAGCAGGTTGATCAGTTATCCACTTCAAAGCGTCCTACATCAATAAGAAGCTGGAGGTAAGATCTTTAAATCACACCTGGGAATAAATTACATAAGGAAATAAACAAAGAGCAACTGAAAGACCAACAAATACCTACTAGAATGTTCGAACTAACAACCCCAACAAAACCATATATAAGTGGCCAAACTATGCTCTAATTCTCCATAGCATTCCTAATTACTAGTAGATAAACAAGTGAAAATTTAAATTTCAGTCTAGATGCTAAATTCATTCCACAAATCAAGTATTTCATCTTAATAGTTTGATAGTACTGTACATGTTCTTTTCTTGCAATGAACAGTTTTCATATACTACGCTAATCAACAACTTGCGCACCCATATCTACTCAACAAACTATTGTAATTGATCATTTTCTGCATCATTGAGTTCCGTTTCTAATTGCAATAACTTAGGATTTCAAATGACTTCATACATGGCAATAGTTTTATATGGCAAGGCTTGCTATAAAATCACACAACTTAATCGAAAAACCTTGAAAACGCGCCCACACCCTATAAAGTGCTTTGCATTCCTGTTTCTCCAGTAAGAAGTAGCTGATAGTTGTGAAGAATGGAATGTAAAACAGGTCTGCCTCTTCTTGCCGATAAACCCTAACAACACTTTTCAACCGCCTCTCTGACTCTGGGGCAATCAAATCAGCCCATAGCCAATAATCTATAGAATGCTGCATCAACCAATAGGCACTACAGCTCAGTATCAAATCTCATAAATTTTCAACAAAAAAAAAGAAGAAGATAGAATAAAACTATTATCCAACTCAGTATCAAATAAATCCTTACTTGCTCGATTAAACGATGCACAGGACTTCCATTAGAAGTGAGATTTGAAGTATCCTTATAAGTATTCCTAAACAACCAAAGTAGATCATAAGTGAATTTGGCTGGCATTTCATATACATAAACTTTAAGAACATTTGATATTGAAGAAGCCGAATCAAACTGATCTTCATACACTCTCTCCATTTCATTCTTCCAAATCAACTCATCTAATTTTTTTACAGATTCTTCATTAGCAACAGCAGTATCGTCATGTAGATTTTTAGTTCGAGATCTGTAAGTGAGAAATTTCTCAAGAGAAGTCACGAAGGAGAGTTCAGGTTTAATTTCAGGGTTCTCAAAAACAGGTAAAGTGTTTCGATTAAAACTTGTTTGAGAGGAAGGGGAAGAAGAGAAGAAAAAGAAGAGAGAGACTATAACGACAAGAGAGATAATTGATACAAAAATTGTCGAAGAAGAAGAAAATGGAGATGAGGATCTCTCCCTTTGATACTTTCCAGCCATTAACAAGTATGAGATTCACTGGAAAACTCTCTTTCTCACTTGAAGAAGCCCTGAGATTTGTCAATTTACACTTTGTTCTCTTCTCTCTCTCAAATTCCGCGATGTAACCCGATTACCCAAATCTATTTTATGGGCCTGATATTCAGATTTCGGGCTTTGGCTTGAGTTTGGACCCTCTCTGGGGTGTGCAATGGACGGACGGATGCGGATTAGGGGTCACCCGCGTCCAATCCGTCAAAGTTACGGATTTGTAAATCAAACCGTGTCCGGCCCAATTATCCGTGGATTTAACATATGCGGATCAGCTGGATGCGGATTAACCGCGGATTTTGTAAGATTATTCAAAAAAAAAAAAAACCTAATCTAATCATGACGATTAGACGTTACCCTGATGGATGGGCAATATTATTCCATCTCTTAGAATAGATAAAAGTTTAACTGTCTGACTCAGTTTCGCGTACCAGATATGTTATTCACTGGACAATGTGATACTAACTGAGAACATTTCCGTGTAAAACTCACAAATCAGGTATCAGCAAAAAATCGAGAAACTTGCAATTCTATCACTAAGTTATGGTAAACCACTTATTTGTATTAGCATGAATACAGTTATTGAAAATTCCCAAAATAATGTGCTACTGCTATATAAGCGAAAAACGTATAAGAGTCTGAAATAAACACGTATTTATCTAGCTAACAGAAGAAAGATTAAGAAAATCATATAACCCCATAACTACCTTTTAGCATTCGGGGTTTTGGCTTTGTTAAGATCAGCAAGCTCTTCAATTATCTTCCTTTCTTCACTGCTCGATTTCTTTGGTATTTCAACTTGTACGCAGACTAACTGATCACCCCTCAAGTTGTTTTTGCTTAGTAAAAGAACACCTTTCTTTGCCATCATTATGTCGTGCCTGGATGCAATCAGTTAATGCAGTTACTGATGCCATTAATGATGTGGTGGTGATTCTAATCCTAAAGGAAATTCTCTTTCATCAATGGACAAAGGAACTCGTTTTGTCGTTGTTACCGGTTATAGCTCTGTATAAGAGGTGGATTTGGGAGATTTAGGTGGGATTCGAAAACTGGATTGCTTTTCAAAGGCTAAATATATCGACCCTTAGTAGTAAGATTACAGAAGAAGGTCTTCAGTTTTTTCTCCATTATGTTATGGTCGCAAGTCTCAAACTCACAAGGGTCTGCCTTAGGTAGCAGAGTAAGAGAGGATACATGACTTGTGAAAGAAGAATCTTTGATAATCATAATGGTGCAGGTGAATCCGCGGATTTACAAAACCAACCGCAACGAAACCGCTAAAGCTTGCGGATTTGAGAACTTACCCGTGTCCGGCCCATAGACTCTTGCGGATTGGTTTTCACCCGCAATTATGCGGATGGTTGCGGATGAAATCCGCGATTCCGGATTTGATGCACACACCCTACTCTCTGGCCTCTGGGACACCGAAAAAAAGAAACAAAAATTCTAAACAAACCGGCTCTTTAAACCCCCCGAAACCGCTCAGACTCAGTTGGTGGACCAGCTCACCCTTTAATGGGCCCCCCTGCTAACTCCCTGAGGGCGGGTCCCACCCTCCCCACTAATATGACAGTTTTGGAGTGGTTTTTTGGGCGGTTTACCCAGAATTGAATTGAGACAAGACATCATATAATATTAATCTTTTTGGAATTGACTAATTTGACTCGTCTGGATCTGGTTGAATTCACTTGACTCATCTGGATGACTCAATATGTTTATTTTTTGAGTCAGATTTAACTCATATGACTCAAATATATGTGATTCAGGGGCATTTTATTTTCTGATTCAAATGGGTCCGAGTCAGGGTCTAGGTCTCAGTCAGGTCGCGAACTAAATAACAAACGGTCCGACATCCGACTCCGACCGAGTCAGATCCAGACGCAGAGTCATAAAAAACAAACATCATGAAGACTTCTCTTGAACGGTGTTTGTCCTTCAAAAAATTTTTGTTTCGAATTTTCCAAGAATTGTCGGTGATCATTGTCCATCCTTTTTAACACATGTCGTTCCATTCCTAGAACTTCTTCTCACTTCAAGTTTGAGGCTTTCTAGTGTAAATGTCATGATTTTCTTTCCTATGCCTCTAAATTTTGATCTAAATTTCCTAGTTTTGATTTTCAAAATAGCCTTAAGATTTTAAGTTCATTTTTTTTCTTTTCGGAGTAAGAGAAAAATTGGTTGTATATGTCAAAGAAAATATTACGAAACTTAAAAATGAATTTGAAAATGAGAGGGTACCAGGTACACCACCAACTTTTTTGTTCTGACCTATAATACAAAACCTAATACTATCAACAAGTAGACCTTTAGAAAAGATCCTTGTACATGATTGTATATACAATTAATCTTTTTTGTATAATTAGTAGTTCATACCAAAAGATCCGCGAATCTGATTATGTACAAGAACTCTTAGAGGAACCTGAACAATACACGAACTAAATATTAACAAAAACAAGTCTTATAATTTATATTTCAATATACTAATTCACAAGAATAAATCTCATAGGTTTCGTACAGTTTTAGTTAAAAACTAGCTAGGTTGATTATCGAATCCCTTGATTTTACTTTAATTATGTCAAACACAAACATAATGCAGAAGTAAAAAATAAATCAAGACACGGAGAAATTTTGTTAACGAGGAAAATTGTACCTGCAGAAAAACCATGGGACCTCGTCCATATTTGAACATCGAACAATATTAAGTCGCTACAGACACTAGCCAACTATCGTATTTCGTACTGGAATGTAGTTGAAACGGAATTAACCCTCCAAGAAATTCATCTGCAGTCGTGCTCCTTACGTCCCTTGAATATCGTATGGCTCAACGCAATTGATTTTTTTAGTTGAGGTCCTTTACAATGTAAGAGTTGCTTCGACCTATGTGAAGGCTTTTTGATATTCTGCTTTCACTAAAAACCGGCTTGATTTCCCTTTGGAAGTAAATCAAGGTTTTGGAATTCTTGTATTTGTTTTAAACAACTACTAGGTAAAAGTAGATATGAAAACAAACTATTAGAGTTAGGGTTTATACTCTTCAAAACTTGTAGAGATACCTAATATACTCTACAACAAGAACAACTGAAATAAATCTAGAGATATCTTATAAAACTTCTTAAGGAATTTATGAGACACCTTATATGAAGTTTTCTTTCTAATCCATATTTTGACCAACTAGTGTCGGTATACCATCGTATAATGAAATCTTTCAAATCTAGGGTTTGTGATAAACAATCCTTGAATGGATTTATATCAAAATATAATGACCTTAGAATAGACAAGGATTATTGAATTAACCTAGATACAAGTTTCGTAACTATCTAAGAAAATTTTTTACCAACTTATGCTTCGCGATCCCCAAACAAAGTCTTATTATCTCACTCTTGTTCTTGAGAACAGGTTTAGTGGAAAACAACCTTACGAAGCACACACAAATTTTCCAAGAGATGATTGTGTAGCTTACATGAGCCTTTTATTCATAGTGAATGGTAGTTTGAATTCTAAGCAAGTTTGTGAGTTATTTTACTTTTTTCAAGACTCCCCTTATTTTCGAGAGTCTTTCCTAAGTTATAACTCTAGCCAAAATAATTATTTATCATAAATTTTATTTTTGCAATTGTCTCTTAATAAATAAGATAAATCACAATTTAACTTAGGAATGAGCATAAAATATTACATATACTTTAAAATGGCAGGCAGTTGTGTGTGGAAGAATAGACATCTTGCCTAGAAGATAAAACATCAAAAATTTGACTAAAAAGGCATCTAGTCACGTTTTAGCGGTTTAGTCTGTGAATTGTTTCGAAAGTTCGTGGAATGTATCCTATTCACGAATTGCCTTACCAACACATAATTAGTGTTAATTTAATAAATCACTCATAACTTCTTCGTTATAATTCGGTATTGAGGATTCTTGCCTCCTTGAATTCGTATTCTCATTCAATACAACATGAGGACCTTTCTAGGAATGAAGGTCATTTGTACGAAATTCTTGGGATCAAATATCCTCGAGTGTATACATAAATGTATATTTACCGTCATAGGGATTGTTCCATAGAGTGAGCACTTGTTTTGATTGATTACAAAGGTAGAATTAAACAAGAGTTCCAAATGAAATCAGTATCCTCATACCTTTGTTGATGACGTCCTTGTTGATGTCTTCGTTGTCGTTCAATCTTTAATCTTCATGGGTATTTGGTGATTTCTGATATTCAACTACCATACTCTAATCAAAGTCCGAGAGTTGACTGTTAGTATACTAGAAATCAAGATATAGTTTTGTGCAACTAAAAAGCTTGAGATAAAAAAACTTGCGAGTTCGACCGAGCACAAAATTATTATTTTTCAATCTCTAAGACCGACTAACAGTTCTTTTTGTAGGGAAAATATATAATGTATCAGTTGAATGCATATCATGGAAGCCACTTACTGGGAACACTGCATGAAGATTAATTGGCCAAATGTTTGGGACAAAAATACCAGTCAATTTCACTTACCAATGCAGAAAACAAGAAAAATAAATCGAATCACATATTTGAGGGGAGAAGACGAATGTTGGTGTACACATCATGAAGAAATTGCAACTACGCATTCTCATATAAGATTTTCAAGATACTTTCAAATAACCAATATATATATGTAATCAAATGGAACTGGGTTCCATCAGTTCGGGTAAACTATGGCAAACAGAGATTCTGAAAGACTATCAAGCATTATAGTAAAAAAAATAGATATGGGGTATTTCATCAAACCTATGACATTTCAATCAAAATATTTGATGAATGCATTTCATATCTTGCATCGAAGTTAGTCCTTAATTTTAAATTATAGCCCATGATCTCGTCTTTGTGTCCATGGTTTCCTGTTAGAGTATAGCTCGATTGAACATAATAGTCATTGGTATGTCAAGCCCGCACTGTTTTCAACGTTAATGATTTTGTATAGCCAAATAATATTATAAATCTACTTTGTATAATATAGGTCTTAAAATATTAAGTTAGACACAATCATCGTCAATTACGTAAGTATGAACCCTCAAAGATTCGAAGAGCAAACAATGTATCATGATAAACTTGGTTACCAACTAGTTGCAAGCGTTGGAGATTGCATATTGAAGATCGAATGCATAAAAAGATAACTCATGAAAATTAATCATTCATATAAATATGCCATGTATTTGAACTGAAACTATGGCATAATAGGTAAATATGTGATGACTTATAAAGTGTAAAATCTAAGTGATCATATGATCATCTACTTAATTAGAAGGACTTACAAGTTATATAAGAGTATCATCGAATGTACAATATTCCAGTAACAACTATCAAAACAATAAGATATTGAATCTATCTATCTATCTACTTGTACTGTATAGCGATAACATGCACGCGCCTTCTGTATGAAGAAAACCGAAGCGGAGAAAAGAAATATTTAAATAAATTTTTGTGATCTTCCTCGTTCCCTATTTTGAAAACATATTTTTTGGCTTTGTATAAACAATAATTCCCCGTGTCATTGTAGGATGTCCAACAGTGTCATTTTCACGAACCAAACTCAAACAACAAAAATAATAATAAAAACTTTTCACTCTCTCAGACTAGATACTTGATCGATTGTTTTATTTGGCGAGGCTCTTAAAGCGAGATGCGAGAATTAAAATCCATTGGCTATCCCACCAGTGGTTATCCCTGTAACCTCCTCTAGGAAGAGGGATATTGCCGTACCTAAAATTAAAGAAACAAAAAGATTAAATATGATAGTATTGTTATTTCATGGAAAGAAAGTGAAAATCAGTTGAAAAAACAAAACAAAAAAAAAATGGAATGAAAATATTTTGGAATAAGTTTGGAAAAGAACAAATAATTTGCATGTTAATTAATACAGATAAAAACACAAGCAGAAAAGAAATATTTACTGACTTATTATGTTCTTTTCCTTCTATTCATGTCTTTCTAACTTCATAAATCCAAACCTATTTTCCAAATCGAAAAAGTATTTTTTTTCTCTTTTTGTTGAATCCCATTCTGGACATTCTTTCCCCCATAATTTCTTTGGTTTTCTCGATTGATGTTTGAATTATATATGTCCAACAAATAATGGATCTCTTACTAGATGAGGTGCAATTGACGGTTGATACCCGTCATTTGTTTATTCTATGCGGTATGGTTGGTCGACTTGAATTTCCTTTGACCTTGTCCTTGTGTGTAGATGTTTCAGTCTTTTGGCTTTGATTTTGTTTGCAGGTCCTGTTGATGTGTCAAAGAGGGATGCCCTTCCAAATATTTTGTGTGTCATTCAGGTTTTCACTTCCTTCGGTTCTGCAAAAATGATGGACATCCTTGTGTATCTTACTGTTTTCTTCATTTTGAGGGTAGTTGTTTTAAAAATAATACCTTAAAGAAAATTCAAATTAGAATATAAGAGATGATGATGAAGATATTTTACCAGCTACCCAACAATATGATGATTGAACACGTTATTACTGATGTAGTTCGAAAATTATCGGTTAAAAAATTTGTTCAAACTATCAACAACATAAAAAAGCGAAAGGGGGGAAAATACTTATGTCTTTCTGTTGATGGAGGTTTTTAGCTTAGGGTTAAAATCGTAAAACCGTATAACTGACAAGACGTCACTATGAACATTAGCACATTTATTGAATCGATCAGCATGCATACGTAAGAATTACCAGGGTACCTTTTTTTTTTAATGTGTCATGTTCCGCGGCAGAACCCTTAACATTGACCGACATCATCTATGCCAAACCCTAATTCTCATGCTACCGCGCCAAAGCATGCCAACCATGCCAGCCACATCTCCGCGCCAAGGCATGCCAACCATGCCAGACGCACCACTGTGCCAATGGCAAACCATGCCAGCCACATCTCCACGCCAAGGCATGCCAACCATGCCAGCCGCACCACTGTGCCAATGGCAAACCATGCCGGCCACATCTCCGAGCAAAGGCATTCCAACCATGCCAGCCACATCTCCGCGCCAAGGCATGCCAACCATTCCAGCCGCACCACTGTGCCAATGTCAAACCATTCCAGCCACGTCTCCCGCTCCAAGGCATGCCAACCATGTTAGCCGCACCATGCACCAATGGCATGCAAAACCCTTGGCCCCACCATGCCAAGCCAACCACACCTTTCCTTGGCCCCACCATGCCAAGTCGTCCGTACCAAACCCTTGGCCCCACTATGCCAAGCCATCCGCGCCATTGGCCCTGGCCCCACCATGTCGGCCTTCCCTATGCGACTACCAAAACGAAGGCATGCGACGATCAACGACAACCCTTCCGTCCTAGATGCAAATTCTAGCCGTCTAAGGTCGCCAAACAACGCATGGTAACCTTTGGCCCAAAATCCTAGTTTTGGCCACGCCAAACCGCGCCAAGGCATGCCATGCCACATGTGTCAATGGCATGCCAACCACCTTGTCGCGCCACACCATGTCGGCCTTCCCTACGTGGCTACCAAAACGAAGGCGTGCGACGATAAACGGCCACCCTTCCATCCTAGATGCAAATCCTAGACGTCCAAGTTCGCCAAACAACGCATGGTAACCTTTGGCCCAAAACCCTAGTTTTGGCCACGCCAAACCGCGCTAAGGCATGCCATGCCACATGTGCCAATGGCATGCCAACCACCTTTCCGCGTCATACCATGTCGGCCTTCCCCATGCGGCTACCAAAACGAAGGCGTGCGACGATCAACAGCCACCCTTCCATCCTGGATGCAAATCCTAGCCGTCCAAGGTCGCCAAACAACGCATGGTAACCTTTGGCCCAAAACCCTAGTTTTGGCCACGCCAAGGCATTCCATGACACATGTGCCAATGGCATGCCAACCACCTTGCCGCGCCATACCATGTCGGCCTTCCCCATGCATCTACCAAAACGAAGGCGTGCGACGATCAACGACCACCCTTCCATCCTAGATGCAAATCCTAGCCGTCCAAGGTCGCCAAACAACGCATGGTAACCTTTGGCCCAAAACCCTAGTTTTGTCCACGCTAAACCGCGCCAAGGCATGCCATGCCACATGTGCCAATGGCATGCCAACCACCTTGTTGCGCCATACCGTGCCGGCCTTCCATATGCGGCTACCAAAACGAAGGCCTGCAACAATCAACGTCCATTTTTTCATCTAAGATGCAGATCTTAGCCGTCCAAGGTTACCAGCTAACACATGGCAACCTTTAGTCGCGCCTAAACAAAGCCAAAACCCTAACTTTTGGCCGCGCATAAACTAGGCCATATTAAAGCCATACTGATCATACTTTCATGCCACTGGCTACCAAACGAAAGGTTGCAATAATCAACGGCTACCTTCATCTTAAGATGCAAAATCTCGACCGTTGAAGGTCACCACCGAGCCGGCAAGTCTCCCAAGCTCAATTTTCCAGACAACAACAACATGCTACATGTTTTCCACGAAAACACTCGAGACATCAAGACATGTCAAAAACTGGGGGATGCTCAATGGGTATTGGTTTGGAAGTTTACAGTGTGCGGCGTACACTACGCTCGTTATAAGAAAGTGTCATAAGGATGAGGCGGTTAGTAAATACAGGGAGTAATGGTGAAACGCTTTCTTTTATGAAACATCAATTCCAAGCGTTACCGGTTACCACCTCCTCCCATTTACTCACCTGTTTTCCATTTCTTAATGAGACCAGAGTACGTTTCACTTCGACTTGTATAAATAGGCATTACCTATTTTCACCGAACAACAAGTTCAGGTCAGGAGCATACAACACTCAGAAATCACCTGTTAGCTTTCCCATCTGTTAGCTTACGCTTTCTGATACAAGTCAAAACAACTACTCTTCCAGAATCAACTATCCTGGTCTCAATACTCTCTTCGCTTCCCTCCCCAAAACCAACCCTTCTCCTTCACTTTGTGACCGAAGCAAGTCTGGAACGACCATTTATTGGTTTAGGCCAGACTTATACAGATTGATCTCTCGAACCTCAAGTACTCCCTTGCAGTACATTGTTTAGGGTTTAGACTTGTTTCTCACCCACATCACACGAAATTACCGAAACCAGCAGAAACTGTTTTCACCCTCAAACAATTGGCGACCACAGTGGGAGATTGATCTTTCGGTTACAATATCAATTTTCGACCATCGATCTCATGCTTCGACCCAGACATCAAGGCGGTAGAAGCAGGCGATCCGCTCAGGGATCCACGACTCAGTTACCAGACGACCCGATTATCAGTCTTGACACGGCGAGGGATGACTGGGGACTTCCCAGAGGTTAAAAGCGAACGATCAAACCAGGGATCGACGACTCGATTATCAGATGAGACGACTGGGGACTTTCCAATATCGCAGCGGTGCCTCCCGTAAAACTCGGTCTTACACCCGGAAGATTCCGTTTTCATCAGGAGACCTGAAAAACCGAGTAGGTCTTACCTAGAAAAAATACATGGTTTGATATTTCAAGTTTTCACGAGAATGATGAAACCGATAGCCATGTTATGTTTCACCCATGTCATCTACCGACACGCAACGCTCACGGTTCCATGGTTTTCCTGGGATGTTTGCGTCAATTGCAATCGTAACCAAGACAACATCATTCCCAAAACAATCTATTCCAAAAAAATTCATTCCAGAAGAATAATCCAAAACCCTCAAGGTAACATTTGTCTATCAACCCAAAAATCCAGGAAATCAAAACCATAAACTAGGCGTTTCATTTGCTTAAAAAAAAAAAAATAATAAGAAGTTCAGAAGACATAAATACATTCAAGGAAAGTTTTTCAACAACGGCTTGCTCTTCTTAGCAAGAGCCTCCTTCGTGCTTTGGAGAGCCGCCCTCTTCAACTTCAGCTTCCTGGACAATTTTTCGACTTCCGTTTCCTGCTTCTTTACCATATCCGCAGAAGGATCTTCGACTGTTTCGACCAGCAACTTTTCAACCTCAGAGAAACCTTCAATGAACCAAGGAACATTGAACTCGAAGTTTACACACATGTTACGATGGAACCTCCACCTCGAGATTACATCCTCAGAAACAGTATTACCGGTCACGTTGAACACGTCGTCAATCGAAGACAAATCTTCCTCCACACACTTAACCAATGCAAATCGACTAGTAACCTTCTTGGTCGTGGCGATATGTCCGTAGCTTTCTCATATCTTGGTGTATAGCGCCGCATGTTTGGCTGGCATGCTAAATTCCCCGATCAACACATGATCCGGATAAGGAACCAGGTATGGAGGGTTGAAAGTGGTGCCCGCGTCTACATCAACAACCGGTAAGGGATTCCTAACGACAATTGCACCTGCGGCCACTGGAGTACTCTCCATTGTCTGAGTCACAACGAAGTTTCGTCTCGATCAACATCCATTCCAAGGTCGCCCGGTACGGCTACCACAATTGGAGACAAAGCTGTATCACCACCAGTCTCCGTCTCAGGACCATCTTCAGAAACGGTTTCCCCCTATGACATCACGGATTAGATATTTTCCAAAGAAAAAAAAAACATGCGGGAGACTCACTGATTCGCTTTCAGACTGGCTAGAGGAAGATTCAGCACTGTTTTCGGAAGAACTACTCTCACCATCACTGAACTCTGAGCTTCATCCTTCTCGGGTTCCCCATCGCCACAGATAGACTCAGCACTGCCACCCTCCGCCTTGAGAAGCGATGTTTTCTGACTACTTGCAAGTTTGGTAAAGGCGTTCACGCTGCTGAGACCCTAGGCAAGATACAAATACGGATACTCAGGAAATAAACAAGGATATACACGATCCAAATAAAGTCAAGAGGAAAATCGCACGTACCCGCATATTGGACGAACTGAAAGTCGGTAGGGATGTCGAAACTGACTGGGAACCATCTGCACGGCTTTTAGATCTTCGCTCATTCACTTGGGGACTATCTGCATTCGGGGTAAAAGATTTTCGCTTGGTCGAAGAAGGATCCCTCAGCAGTGGATGCTCCACTAAAACCGCAGGAGAAGGCCTACCGCGACGGTTTTCTACCACATCATTCACGAATCCATAGAAAACGAGAAACTCATCCTGCCAAAATATGTTATATTTGGAGGTTGTTGATGGATTTCGTTCCGTAAGCAGGAAAGGGAGACTTTTACCCGACACAAGAACAGTAGCATCGAGAAAAGTTGGCAACGAGACTTCTGGAACAACCGGCTGACAAACAAGTGGGACCCCTTGGTCAAAACCCATATGCCGAGTCGCCCTATCGATATTGTAAGAGACTTCTTTGCAAGATCCTCGAAAGAAAGACGACACATAACCGGGCGTGCAGCTTCGCATGAACACCATCTCTCCAACCCTCATATCCTCTTTATCAGAAGACAAAGACATGCTCGGAGCAGGAGCAAAGGTACTGATCTGAGTTATGGACGCATGCACCGGAGCCCATGGACGAAAATTGACCGTGTGCGAGTTATCAAGGAATCCAACCAGGTTCGAACCAATCTTTGGGCGCCTATTCGACCAACGCAGTATCCTAGAGCCACCCCAAGACTCGGGAAGTACGGCCAATGGTTTTAAAGCATACCTTTCGAAGTGCTCCCACAACCACGCTTGGAGAAAGGCGGCATGAATATATGAATCCACTTTCATGTAACCATTTGAAGCGCACATGTCCGCGACCAGCTGATCCAAGTGTGTGTACAAAGAACCAAGAAACAAGCCACCAATAGGGAGAACGACACCTTTTGCCAATTTTATGACAAACTTGATAAGTTCCTGTCTTATCTCCTTCTTACCCGAGCCGTCATCGAAAATATCTCTGGATAACCAAAGAGCCAAGAACGCCGCGACATGAAGCGTACTATTCTTCTGATTCGGCTCCAACTCACCGGGAAACCACTGAGACACCCACCAGCCATAGAAGCACTTCGTCTCGTTTTATTTCCGGACGAATCCTTTTGATTTCGCAACCAGAGCGGCGCACATTTCTTCTTCATCTGCAGACAATTTGACATCGAGGTTTCCTATTACAGGAAGGTTCAGCAACACGGCCACGCTCTCTAAGGAGATAGTCATTTCACCCCACCTGCATATGACCGTGTGAGTGTCTGGACACCATCTGGAAATAAAAGCAACCAAGCCTGGAATATCTTTCCTAATTTGAAGCACTGTGGAAGCCACGACATCATCAATGATCTGCGCCTTGGTCAAACTGGATTTTACACATTCCTGGCTCATCATGAATCGCATCCATTTCCCAAATGGACGCAACAGACTTACAAAGATTTTAAAGTCAATAGGAGAAGCATGATACTCTTTCCCCTGAAGACAAAACCTTATTACACCTCCTGGCCGAACCGACCGGGCCTCTCCTTCACTTCCCGGACCAGTCAGAAGAATCGACACATACTTGGGATAATTTCTCCTAATCGTGGAGGATGTTGTAAAGAGCTCATCATCTATCTTTGGCTTGGAATTGCCAACATCTTTTGGTACGTCAGAACTTTTCTCAAATGACATCCCAACGAAAATTCCCTCACGCTACTTCCACCTTCGAAATAACTACAATAGAACGATACGAAGAGAAATTATTACGGAAAGTGCATGGAAATTATTTTATCAGACACATGAGATCCATCCTGGACGCAAGCCAATTTGTTTCAAAGTCATAATGCGCATAGGTAAAGAAATGGGGACTGACAGACCATGCATCACCACCTCATTCCAAGACCATACCCTGTAGCGGGAAATTTGCGCCCGGCCGAGGAGGCGCGCCCCACCACGGGAACCATACACACGGTCACACCAGGAAAAAGGAGTAAACCCTAGAAGCTAGGTTTTCGCGGGAAGGGAATGACAATTACCAGATAATGCATGCCTACTTTGCATGGTAATTGAGGCGGCCAACATCACTACGGTATTCACGCCTAAATGTTACTATAAGTTCGTGAAAAGCATACCTACTGCTAGGATTCATACCAACGCAGAAGGAGAACATTTCTACAAGTTCATGAAAAGGTACGCCTACAGCTAGGGTTTGCACTAACACAAAAAAAAAAACAAGAAAAGAAAAGCAAGTTAAAGAGGAAGTGTTGGAAGACATACCTGGGATTCGCTCGTCCGCTTTACTGTTACCACACGGCCAGAATAAAAAAATATATATGTGTGAAGTAAAATGAGAGGCCGACCCTCCTTTTATAGGCGTGATACTTGGGAGTTTGAATAAGGAAAGGACTTCCTATTTGATTCAAGTAAGGAAAAGAGGCAACCGGGCCCGCGAAGACCAATCACCATGCCAAGACCGTCCGTGCCATTGCCTTGGCCCCACCACGCCAAGCCGTCCGCCATGCTTGCCTCGCCAGGACCACGCCATGCCTTGGACCCACATGCCAAGCCGTTCGCGCATGCTTTGCCTCACCAAACTGTGTCATTGCCTTGGCCCCACCATGCCAAGCCGTCCGCGCCATGACTTGCCGCACCAACACTGACAACTCGCAAGCCAACGTCATGATGTTCCCTAACCTAGCCAAGGTGACGCATTGCCAGACTAAGCCGACGATCTTTATCTCACCACTTCACGATCTACACCACGGATAGAATCTACGCAAGGCCGACAAACACGAGGATCATGGACTCTCCTTACTTCTCGAAAAGGTTAGTCGGACCTTCCTGATCATCTTTCCACGACTTGTCATTTCGATTTTTGTCCTTGCCCGTCACCATCTTATGCTTACCTCGCAACAATGCTCATGTTCCGAGCTAAGCAGGGGACTTAATGTTGATGGTGGTTTTTAGCTTAGGGTTAAAATCGTAAAACCGTACAACTGACATGATGTCACTATGGCCATTAGCACATTTATTGAATGGATCAGCATGCATACGTAAGAATTACCAGGGTACCTTTTTTTTATGTGTCATGTTCCACGGCAGAACCCTTAACATTGACCGACATCATCTATGCCAAACCCTAATTCTCATGCTACCGCGCCAAGGCATGCCATCCATGCCAGCCGCACCACTGTACCAATGGCAAAACATGCTAGCCACATCTCCGCGCCAAGGCATGCCAACCATGCCAGCCACATCTCCGCGCCAAGGTATGCCAACCATGCCAGCCGCACCAATGTGCCAATGGAAAACCATGCCAGCCACGTCTACCGCGCCAAGGCATGCTAGCCGCACCATGCGCCAATGGTATGCCAAACCCTTGGCCCCACCATGTCGGCCTTCCCTATGCGGCTACCAAAACGAAGGCGTGCGACGATCAACGGCCACCCTTCCATCCTAGATGAAAATCCTAGCCGTCCAAGGTCGCCAACGCATGGTAACCTTTGGCCCAAAACCCTAGTTTTGGCCACGCCAAACCGCGCCAAGGAATTCCATGCCACATGTGCCAATGGCATGCCAACCACCTTGCCGCGCCATACCATGCCGGCCTTCCCCATACGGCTACAAAAACGAAGGCGTGCGACGATCAACGGCCACCCTTCCATCCTGGATGCAAATCCTAGTCGTTCAAGGTCGCCAAACAACGCATGGTAACCTTTGGCCCAAAATCCTATTTTTGGCCACGCCAAACCGCGCCAAGGCATGCCATGCCACATGTGCCAATGGCATGCCAACCACCTTGCCGCGCCATACCATGCCGGCCTTCCCCATGCGGCTACCAAAACGAAGGCGTGCGACGATCAACGGCCACCCTTCCATCATAGATGCAAATCCTAGCCGTCCAAGGTCTCCAAACAACGCATGGTAACCTTTGGCCCAAAACCCTAGTTTTGGCCACGCCAAACCGCGCCAATGGCATGCCAACCACCTTGCCGCGCCATACCATGCCGGCCTTCCCTATGCGGCTACCAAAATGAAGGCCTGCAACAATCAACGACCACTTTTTCATCTAAGATGCAGATCTTTGCCGTCCAAGGTTACCAGCTAACACATGGCAACCTTTGGCCCTAGTTTGGTCGCGCCTAAACAAAGACAAAACCCTAACTTTTGGTCGCGCCTAAACTGGACCATATTAATTCCATACTGATCATACTTTCATGCCACTGACTACCAAACGAAAGGTTGCAATATTCAACAACTACCTTCCTCTTAAGATGCAAAATCTCGACCGTTGAAGGTCACCACCGAGCCGGCAAGTCTCGAAAGCTCAACTTGCTAGAAAATAATAACATGCTACATGTTTTCCACGAAAACACTCGAGACATCAACACATGTCACAAACTGGGGATGCTCATTGGGTATTGGTTTGGCGGTTTACAACGTGCGGCGTACACTACGCTCGTTATAAGAAAGTATCATAAGGATGAGGCGGTTAGTAAATACAGGGAGTAATGGTGAAACGCTTTCTTTTATGGAACATCAATTCCAAGCGTTACCGGTTACCACCTCCTCCCATTTACTCACCCGTTTTCCATTTCTTAATGAGACCAGAGTACGTTTCACTTCGACTTATATAAATAGGCATTACCTATTTCCACCGAACAACAAGTTCAGGTCAGGAGCATACAACACTCAGAAATCACATGTTAGCTTTCCCATCTGTTACGCTTTTTGATACAAGTCAAAACAACTACTCTTACAGAATCAACTATTCTGATCTCAACTCTCTCTTCGCTTCCCTCCCCAAAGCCAAACCTCCTCCTCCACTTTGTGACCGAAGCAAGTCTGGAACGACCATTTTTTGGTTTTGGCCGGACTTGTACAGATTGATCTCTCGAACCTAAAGTACTCCCTTGCAGTACATTGTTTAGGTTTAGACTTGTTTCTCACCCACATCACACGAAATTACCGAAACCAGCAGAAATTGTGACCCTCAAACGCTTTCACAATTAAACACAATTAGACCATGATTTTACGAAAATAAATAGCTAAAAAGGAAAAAAAAATCAAAATCTTATAAACTGGCTTAATCTAGGATTCATTAGTCTTTCTTAATCCCCAAATCAGTGTTCAAACCAAAATTCAAATTAATTTTTAATATCACCAATGAGATTTTTATTAACATTTGATTTGAAGTCGGTTTGTGATTATGATTTTGAGCTTGATAACACATGAAAAAATATAATTTATACTATAAAAGGAATAATTAATGTTCTTCCCGCACAAAATTTCCAGAGAGAATGAAATAAAGCATAAGAAGAGATATTATTAGCCACGAAGAAGTGTAGAGATGTAAATTAAATAGGTATAAACTATCAAATAGTTTTTATATAAAATAGTATGTGTTTTATGGGTATGCCTAAATATGTTCGTTCATTAAGAAATATGAAAAGAATATGCTACATGAGTAGTGCGCGGGGTTTACACGGGAATAATCCATGTGGATCCAGAGTTATCGTAAAAAATCAGTTGAAAAAAAAATCAAAAAGAGAAATAAAAATAAGTTTGTAAAAAAATAAATAATCTGCAGGTTAGTTAATCTGTTTATCTATCTACTTGTATTAGTATAATATTAACATGCACGGTCTATGTGAAGAAAACATAAGCAAAGAAAGAAGATAATTTACTGAATTTTTGTGATCTTCTTCCTCTTATCCTTTTACTGCTATTTTTCTTACTACTTTTTTTTTTCTACCCGAAAAATCCAAACAACAGGAAGATTGAAAACTATAGTACAGTTTTTTTGATATAAAATGTTATTCAACCCGCATTATATCAGCTGACTGACAACGGAGGTGATGTGGTAGACCACGTGGCAAAGAAACTTTTCCTTAATTATCCACATCCCAAAACAAAGTAATGTGATGAAATTTAAATTGGAAAATTTTATCTAATTAAACATAGTTTTTATTCTCTTTTTATTTCTTCTCTTTTCTTATTCGGAATAAACTAGTAGAGATCCTATCAACTGTATCACAACCGATCAACCTGATGCAGGTCGAAAGTTCCTTTGTATTGTCATAGTCATCAACCAAATCTCTTAAACTTTCTTCAAATATTGGTATTGTTAGAGCATTGCTCGGTTGAACCCACCAAGCATTGGTATGTCAAGGTTGGTTGTCATATTTTAGTATCAAAACTCATAAGTCGCTTGATTAAATTACTAGAGTCAACATCGTTACTTTAGACCAGGAAGTCTAGAAATGCTAAGACATACAAGTAAGGCCTGAAGATTCCGAAGACGTACTGACATTAATGATGATATCATCCTTCCAGTTGAGGTTAGAATACATGACTTGACTTGTTTCCATTTTTATATTGTAATTAAGCTTTCAAGTCGTTTTTGATTGAAAACGTAACATGCGAAGTTATATATATATAAAACTATAATAGAGACTTAGACCATCATATTGTGATGGAAGTGTCAAGGAAGAATATATAAATAGTGATAAGTGCTTTATATTGGTATATTGAATTACGAAGTATAATGCTTATTTTTTGAACTTCGTAATTACGACATAAACATAACTCGTTACTATATTGTCTAGTGAACATAAGTTTGATTTCATGCCTAGAAAACTATGTTTAATTACATGAGTTTAAGGAAGTAGGCGTACAAACTTGTTTCATATTCTAAAAAAAAAAATAGGATTGAAGGTCCGGTTTCAATTGAAGATCTTAAGGTTGGCCGATCCTAACTTATATTAGGAATCAAGGTAGAACCGATCCTAGCTTATGTTGGGAGTCAAAGTAGACCGGATCATCGAATATATATTCGCCATAGTGGTACATTGTGGGTTAGTACTTAAAATGAATTTTGGTTCATTCATAAAATTTGGTTCAGTCAAAATATATTTGTTGTTGTGGTACTTTTTGGGTTAGTGCTTGAAAGGAATTTTAAGTCATGAACTCATGCGGGTGGATTTTGGGCGAAGTGGCCAATTCCACTAGACATATTTAGGAGTGTTTGGTTGTTGGGAATAAAGTAGTTTTATAAGCCAATGAATAACCACACTGTGCTCAGGTGATAGAACACCCCCAGTGATCAAATTTTTATATAGTGGTAAATAGAGTTGTCGTTCATTCTAGGCTTAAATACTAAAAATAAGAAAATATATACAAAATATGTCACAGGATGAAGAATTTACTGGGACTCAGGATTTCACTGTTTTTCATATTCAAGTGGTTCAGAAATTAATCCTAGGAAATTATAGCTCAAAATAAAAGAAATATTAACTCTATTCTTTGCCAAAGTAGATTTCATAAAACATTAGTTGTAAGTTGTGAGCATGACGCATCAAAAGTAATCAAAACTAAGCATGCGACATCAGACAAAATAACAAATAATTAATTGAAATCATAAAACAATTAAATTTTATGCACATAGTTATAAAAGAATTAATTTAATTACCAGATGGGTGAAAAACAGCTTCCTCCATCGTCCCAGTGATGGGTTTAGCTTCTCATGATGCAAACACACTCAAAAAGATAATTCATTGCTCAAAAGGTGCTTACAAGGATGATAATATGGGAGAAAATAATTAAAAACGGGTTTGTAACACTTATTTCTGATACAAACCAGCTGTTACAAAGAACGATAAATGAGTACTGTCGATGACACTGTAACAACAACGACTGTTCTATGTGCGTCTTATGTTCTTCACAACAGCAGAAAATGGCTATTCTCTGCAACTCGAAATTCCTAGCTCTGTAATGTGCTCAATGTCTCCTAACTCTCCATCCCCCTTCTCTGACATCCCAACAACTCTTTTATAACGAACAGGACCAAGAAATCTCGCTCATTACTCCCCAAAAATCTTCCATTACTCGGCAATCAATAAAAATATATTTGCATGCAAGATAGGGATTTTCTTCCTTGTTTTAACTTCTCACGCAACTTTACACACTCCAAACTGATTGATACACGTTGTAGACTCGCTCCAACTTTCCAAAACCAACAGAATCCCGTGAAATAACTCTCTCTGGATTGGATAGAAACAAATTTTCAGAGAATATATCCTCTTAAATCCAACGTAATATGCTCTTATAACTCAAGCGTAATCCGAGAATATTTGTTACCCTGTTTAACGCAACAACCATTCATGGGCAGATTTTATTCCTTGTTTTCCTTCCAAAAACACCTATTGATTAAGTGACAACATAATCGCAGCATAATATCCATGAAAATCTCCCATAAATCTTTCCCAAAATCTCGTGCAGTGGTGATGAAATATTTCCCGTCGAAAAACGATTTTCAAATGAAGAAAAAGGGGGTGCCCCCTATCCAGAGTAGGGGCGCTTTAACAACAGGGGTGCCCTGCGGTGGCCCTTATCCAAAATGAGGGTGTCTTTAGTACTTTTCCGGGGTGCCCCGAGCAACTTTTCAAGCCGAATTTTCCAAAAATGTTTATTTCCCAAAAATACCTACGAACACATAAAATACCATAATAAGTACGAAATCGAGTACCAACAATACAAAACATTGAGGACAAATTAGACACAAAAATGTGTCTATCAAATACCCCCAAACTTATTATTTGCTAGTCCTCGAGCAAAACTAATCTAGAAAAATAAAATCCTAACTCGCTAGGTGGCCCTAGCGATCGAGTTAATCTCGGGAGGGTTTACCAGAGGTGTATCCACAAAACCTTTACTCCAGACCCTAGCTATCTACGCAAAACCTTGGAAGGCACTAAAGAATCTCCTTGGTTGGCATACTCTCATTAACTATAGGAGGAAGTACCCTGATGCGAAATTCCAATTGTTGTACACGAGTTTGCAATCAACATACTAAAATTCATATATAAGTGACAGAGCTCTACTCAGATAGTTTCTGGACATCATAACCGGAGTCAACCAATCACATGGAAAGATTAAAAAGATGGATAAAGAGAAAAATAGATGGTTTAAAGTGAACGGTGTTTCCCATATCTGTCTGAAGGCCTCTGCCAAGATGAACCTATCCGGTGTGACTAATATCAACACAACTGGCATATACAAGGGGATCAGTGGTCGATAAACCTAATTCTAGGTCAACACAACTGGCATATTCAAGAGCACCAGTGGTCGACTTTATTGAATTTATTCCGGTTAGTCTGATGGTCTGGTCTCTTTTTTTTTCTTTTTTTTTTCGGGGTATCTCAATCACCCTAATTCACCCTAGTAAAGGTAACAACTTGAATCGTGTGCCCTACCAAGTCACTTAAAAAAATAAAAACAGAAGGATTAGGATTCAACGAGATATGGCGAAATTACCATGTTTTTTTTTTTTTAATTCTAACACCCGAGCTCTGTGCTTTTATGAATAGACCCTTTAGATGTTTCCATCTAATCAGATTGGTTCCTCAACTCCTACAACCAAGATGTTCCCATCCACTTAGATTGGTTAGTGCCAACCTTAATAAGCATAAATTTCTAGGCTTTGGAGTTTATTTATTGCAACTAAAAAGTTTCTCCCATACCCCCAAACTTAAATCTAACATTGTCCTCAATGTTCTAAAGATAAAATTAAAAGCATGAACAAGGAGAAACTGTTATCACTCGAAGCAAAAGAGTTAAGGAAAGATATTACCGTGTTGCATGAGATTGGGTTACCTCCCAAGAAGTGCTAAGTTTAAAGTCTTCAGCCAGACATCGGAAGGAACTAATCACCTCATAGAATCATAAAGTAATAGTCGGAATAACTGCGGATCACCAAAACCAAATAGCGCTATCACAAGTAAAAGGAATCTGCAACATGCCAAGAAAATTAACAAATAAATCACAACCTTGTCTACTTTCCTTTTTAAGACAACTACATCTAGATGTGGTTCAGGTTCAGTTTCTATAACAGGGTCTAGATAAATATTTCCATGGGTTGCATTTCCTCATGAGTTAGATCTGAATGTTCAGGTTCTAGAGTCTGGAAAAACTCAAATACAAACTTAGAAGCACATAATAAAAACTGAATAATTGGGGATCCTCTAAGTTAATCACATTTGATTCACACATCTGACCATAATGAGAGTGGTGGTGTTCCTTAAACAAATGTATCGACCCTAATCTCCTAAAGTAACCAGGTTTAGTCTCAAAACTCAATAACTGACACATTTCAAATTCAAACGTTCCCACAATTGGAATAAAAGTTTTTGGTGGGAAAACAAAATCAATCTGGGTATCGTAGCCTGGGTAAACCACATCAACCATAGGATGGGTTTCCAACAACTGAACTTCTTCCTGGATATTATTAGGTTCGGGAAAACGCGTATGAATATAATCTTGTAAAATGGTTGAGGCACATATGTCAAGTCCCAAGTGAGGGACCTTTCTAAGAGTTAAAGCACATGGAGAATGATGATCACCCCCAAACTTAGAGTTTTCAGTGTCTCTAGAAAGACTAGTCACAACTTCCCTAATTTCTAGGCCATCAGATTCCTGGAAATGGTCAATTGATTCTTCTAAGTCAGGTTCATTCTCACTCATCTTACGAGTTCATTTTCTTCTAAGAGTAGAGTTTCTAAATTTCTAGACTCGAAAACAATATTCTCAGGATAAACTAGTTCCTTTAAACCATCATTGGCTTCGTAATCAAAAGGAAGTACAACTTCGTCTAAAACGGTATTATCTCTAGTCAAATCCCCATCCTTTTGAATAGGTGGATAATAATTAAAATTATCGGGATTTGAACCAGAAATATCATTATCATTATCAAGCTCAATAGGAGTAACAAATTCCTGATCAACATGCCTAAATACTTCATATTCTTCATCAACATTGTCCACTTCATACTCATCATTATCATAACATGGAAATGGCTGAACCTCATCTACACAAGGAGTGTCACCAATTCTAACCTCGATATCTTGATTATGAAAATAAATATCCTCATTTTCAAGAGTATTATTAGATACACTATATTGGAAATTCAAGTCATTTCGAGCAATACTTTCGTTCGTCTCTAACTCAAGTCTACGTGTCGACTCAACTATCCTCTCAAGGGTCTCTTCTAAAGAAAGCTTCCTAAGTGTTGGATCTAAGTTTTCACTTAACCTATTGAGGATATCTTCCAAAGAAGATTCAGTCGTTGCTGCAGTTCTTTCGTCCATAACTACGTTGTTCACCTCATCTAATTTGTATGTCGATTCAGCTAACTTACGTGATGACTCAGCTAAATTCCTGAGAGACTCTTCCAGAGAAGGAATAGGAATTGAAGGATCATAAAAAGGACTACTTTTCAATAGTTTGATTGTATCCTCTAAAGACGAAGAACTAGTATTATAATCTTCTTTCCCGTAAGACCAATGCGTGTGTGGATAGTAATTGAGCTCACCATGGTATGACCCAAAACCTTGAAAAGGTTGGCGTGCCTAACCACTATTCACACTATGATCATAAAAAGAGTAATGTCCATGTTGTTCAGTTGGATAATTATTGTAGTGGCTATACCAGTTCGACATCCTAACTGCAAGGGAATTCTAAACAAACACAAAGAAGGCTGACTCGACCACAACAAGCCTATTTTGTCTAGCAAACAAAAATCATGATGGCTCCACTTAGATTGTTTCTAGACTAGCTTCTATTCTTTCGAAAAGGAATTCGTTACAATCTGAGCAAACCTCACTGGAATCAATCCGAGTTAAAGTAAGTTGAATAGAGACGAGGGAAGCTCAGTGGAGATTTGATACCCAAGGCCTCACCGGCGTTACAAGGCGGCGTATTCAACCCACAGTAACCATCATGAACTTCAAAGTATGCTCAAAAGAGTAACCAATATTTTTCGAACGACTTTCCTAATAAGTTCGTTACCCTATCGGTCTCGTTCTAGTCCAAATTTTAAGGCTTAGGTTCGTGTAGGTTACGTGTTTCTAAAGCGGGCAAGAAGGAAATGGTGATGAAATCTGAGTCCTTATCTTGATTTGGCCAGGCCTTGCCTTTTACTAGAAAATTAAATCCGATTTCAGGTCCTCAACATATATGCATACAAAATCATCCAGTAAACCCGCTGACAGGGGATTCGCGGGTGTTTAGAATTCTTACCTCCTGTCCCAGACGGGGGATGAACCGTTGAAGTCGACTCGGGCCACGACTCCTATGTCATGTACGAACCCGAGGGTCCGAGGCGATATCGTAATCGCCGTCCTTCTCTGCAAATAGTTTATTTAAAACTACCCTTCCGTAGGGTTTTAAAAAGAAAGTCCAATGTTCAATGTCCAAAAGAAAAGAAGAAGAAAAAAATGTCCAAAAATAAAATATTACAAAAATAAAAACCTTAATTACAGTTTCTAAAAAAAAAATTATTTACAAAATCTTCTTCTTCACTCCTTTTGGATTTCTCTTTTCTTTCCTTTTTGGGCTTTTCCTTTCTTTTCAGCACTTTCTCTTTTTCCTTTAGCTTAGCTCCAAATATGAAAGCTAACAAAAATACCAAAATGCGTGAAAAAACAAATAAAACAAAAACCTAAAAACAAATCCGCGTCGGCGCCGCCAAAAATTGATCGGATTTTTATATAGTGGCAAATAGAGTTGTCGTTCACTCGGACTTTGTTGAGATTGATTTTAGGCTTAAATACTAAAAATAAGAAAATATATATAAAATATGTCACAGGATGAAGAATTTACTGGGACTCAGGATTTCATTGTTTTTCATATTCAAGTGGTTCAGAAATTAATCCTAGGCAACTATAACTCAAAATAGAAGAAATATTAACTCTATTATTTGCCAAAGTAGATTTCATAAAACATTAGTTGTAAGTTGTGAGCATGACGCATCAAAAGTAATCAAAACTAAGCATGCGACATCAGACAAAATAACAAATAATTAATTGAAATCATAAAACAATTAAATTCTATACACATGGTTATAAAAGAATTAATTTAATTATCAGATGGGTGAAAAACAACTTCCTCCATCGTCCCAGTGATGGGTTTAGCTTCTCATGATGCAAACACACTCAAAAAGATAATTCATTGCTCAAAAGGTGCTTACAAGGATGATAATATGGGAGAAAATAATTAAAAACGGGTTTGTAACACTTATTTCTGTTACAAACCAGCTGTTATAAAGAACGATAAATGAGTACTGTCACTGACATTGTAGCAACAACGACTGTTCTATGTGCGTCTTATGTTCTTCACAACAGCAGAAAATGACTATTCTCTGCAACTCGAAATTCCTAGCTCTGTAATGTGCTCAATGTCTCCCTAACTCTCCATCCCCCTTCCCTGACATCCCAGCAACTCTTTTATAGCGAACAGGACCAAGAAATCTCGCTCATTACTCCCAAAAAATCTTTCATTACTCGGGAATCAATAAAAAAATATTTGCATGCAAGATAGGGATTTTCTTCCTTGTTTTAACTTCTCACGCAACTAGTTGTTGTTTACACACTCCAAACTGATTGATACACGTTGTAGACTCGCTCCAACTTTCCAAAACCAACAGAATCCCGTGAAATAACTCTCTCTGGATTGGATAGAAACAAATTTTCAGAGAATATATCCTCTTAAATCCAACGTAATATGCTCTTATAACTCAAGCGTAATCCGAGAATATTTGTTACCCTATTTAACGCAACAACCATTCATGGGCAGATTTTATTCCTTGTTTTCCTTCCAAAAACACGTCCTGCGACCTATTGATTAAGTCACAACATAATCACAACATAATATCCATGAAAATATCCCATAAATCTTTCCCAAAATCTCGTGCACTGGTGATGAAATATTTCCCGCCGAAACACGATTTTCAAATGAAGAAGAAGGGGTTCCCCTTATCCAGAGTAGGGGCACTTTAACAGCAGGGGTGCCCTGCGGTGGCCCTTATCCAAAATGAGGGTGCCTTTAGTACTTTTTCGGAGGTGCCCCGAGCAACTTTTCAAGCCGAATTTTCCAAAAATGTTTTTTTCCCAAAAATACCTACAAACACATAAAATATCATAATAAGTACGAAATCGAGTACCAACAATACAGAACATTGAGGACAAATTAGACACAAAAAAGTGTCTATCACCCAGCCGGTGGCAACTGTGTCCCACAAAGTTTAAACTATCAAGCATGTCTATAGTTTTCTTTACAATACATATATAAAATAATAGTAACAAAAATGAAAAAGTTTGGATGAAGTTGTGAATGTTTAGAAAATAATTACCAATTTCTTTTTCTACCATGACATTATTACTTTACTGTTTTTATTTAACTAGCGATAGGCAGAGAAGTATGAGTATAGTAGCTTCTTAAAAGAAAGAAAAAGAGAGAAAAAGGTTTTATGTGGGTTTGTTGAGTTTTCTTGTCTCTAATGAGTTTTCTCATCATTTCTCATCATCAACATCAATATCAAGGACGGACCCGAGTATCGTTTTTAACTTATTTTGACCTGGGCTAAGGGTAATATCCTAATCCAAAATTATGAGATTTCAAAAAAAAAATCACTAATAGACCAGAGGAGGCTAAAGCTCAGTTTAGATTAAACGACCCTCATTTAATTAGTTTTAATCATTTAATAAATTAATATTAATTATTAGATTAGATTAATGATTCTGATTTATAATTAGTGATACAAAATTAGAGTGTGTTATAAGTTTTTTCCTTTTTTGGGGAAGAGAAGTAGAAGAAAAATAGAGAAGAATTATTTATTTTTGAAAAACCCTAAATTACGTAGAAAGATTGATTTTTTTCGCTTTTCAAGCCGGTTTAAGGTTGGATTTTTCCTTCGCAACCAACCATAGGACAAATTTACGGTTAGGTAATGTTGAACTCCTAACCGTAACTAAAGGAAATTGGAAAAAAATCCAATTTGTAAAAAAATAAAAGGGTTACGATTGGTTAATAAAAAATAAAACAATTGTAGGTTGCTTATGGACAATTTTGGTTGCTATACTACCGACTGTAAATATTTCTCTACGTCACTACCCTTCCTTTTCGCAGTTGTCAAGTGGTTGTTACGATGAGCTATCGGAGATTCTGAAGCTACAATCATGATTTATTGTTTTGCTGATAAAACGTGGGTTCGAATTTGTTTTGATGATGGTCAATGGAGTTTGATTTATTCACGCCATTATCGGCGGGTTAATGATCATGATTGATCAGGATATTGATGGTAATGTGTTCTCGATATCAGACAGAGCAGTGGGATGCTGAAGCTATTATAAACCTTGGGTTAGAATCGAAAACGGTATTTGAGCTCGAGAATGGAGTTGATGATAATAGGTGTTGTGATTTATTCTTAGATGAAACATGTTTGCAAAACAAACACCATGAGTCTTTAGTTTGTAAAACAAACACGTTACTCAACACGTTATTTTGTTTGTTTTGTTCTAAGTGATTTTAGTTTTTTTACAAACACATTACTTAATGATGAGATAAAAATCTCCGCACTGATTTATTCTTCCTAAAAAATCTTAATAAATCCTTTATTACCATATATATAGTATTTCACGGTGACCCAATTCCTAAAAACAAAGATTAATACATACTATCAATAACCTATTACTTCACATGACTTTTTACAGATAGTTAGAAAAAAACCAACTATAACAAAATAACGACTGCCTTATTTAAAATCAAACCCAACCGTAAATCCTATTTAAAAACTTATAAAATTTTTATAATTTTGGATTTGTTACGATTAGGTTTTGTTAAAGTCGAACCCAACCATAAATCTGTTTACAATTACAAACCTAATCATAACATACAATTTTTCTTTTTCTTTTTTTTTTGATTTACATTTAAGATTTCTTAGTTTCCTAACTGTAATAACTTCAGAGAACAAGTATATGGTTAGGAAATTAAAGATACCTAACCGTTATTGAATCTGCAACATTATTTTCCCCTAATTTCAACCAATTTAATCCTAATATTCCATGATCCTATTGTTATTTGGTTATGGTTATAGAGATTTCAATCTAGGGTTATAAGTTTTTTTAATCGCCGATTAATCGAAGAAGATAAAAATGATTTCAGTTTATAAAAAAAAAATAGAAGAGTTCAATGTTGATGAAGGAGAGGAAGTTTAGAAGAAGAAAAGGAGCAGATTTTTGAATTAGAATTAGGTTTTAATTTTAGTTTTTAGGTTCTTATTTTAGATGGAGGGTAACTTAGACATTTGTTGTTATATCAAGACACCCCATAACCAACTTTTTAATCACTACGAATCCATGTGAAGTTTTTATATTGGGATGTGAAGCCCCTACGTTAGGTTTCATATATTTATGTGTTCGTCTCATAAAGAACAAAATATTTTAAGATTCACGATAATAGCTTCAGCTAAAATTGGAATCGAAAGTCAAATTGATGTTCGCATTTGTATGTTCACCACTCAAAGGACTTAGTACAAACAAGTACTGACCTCAACTATCAAGGCTGGTGCACCAAGTACCAATATTAGCTCTTCACGGTGTTGGATATTGCCAGCGCCATCTTATATATTCACGACGTTGACTGCAAGCGACAACTTCCTCTTCACGGTGTTGGAAGCCAACACCTTGGCTCTAGCACTTAGGCTAACGTCACAATAACTCCTAGTGCTGGCATAGTCCAGCGCCGACCTATGTTGTCTTGGCACTATCCTAGTGTTAGCACCGCAACGTCGACATTAGGCCAGCGCTCGAGCTCTACTATTTGTGCTAGCCCAGCGTTACCGCCAGGCATATTGGGGCTTCGTTTATTCCAATGCAAGTCGATCCTAACTCTCATTAACGTAGTCGTTTTCTGTTCTGCTCTAGCATCTTATCAATCCAAAGGTCCAATATCTCATCAAGCTTGTTATGGACTAAGAAATACCGTGGGTTTCCAAAATCCAGTGTAGTGGGTTCAAATCCTACAGAGCGTGTTGAAAAGAATAACCAGTGTTAGCTTATTATTCCCTAATACTAGCACCAATAGTTCCCAAGGTCATACTGGTATTTCTTTAACAATACTAGAGGTAACTAATGCCTCATGCTCTTGGAGTAATACCGTTCTCTTCATCCTGCTCATGGTGTTTCGAGTATGAGCTACCTTTTCAAAGCCGTGAGCCATAAATACTGTACGAGTGAGTCTCTCAGCTGCGATCATTAAAGGCACCACCATCAGTAACTTGCTTTCATTTATGAGCATTAACTTTCTCAATGACGTCGTCAATCTCAACACTCAAGTCATGATGACGCAATTTACTACTAGACTTACTATATTCATCAGACTTGACAAACCATTACCATGGCTTAACTAAAATAGTAGTAGTGTTCACTACTTTATATGAAACATCAAATATGTTACATGAGGGGATTCTCATTGGGGTATGGTATGGAGGTTTACAGAAACATGTGATGTAGTAACACATCCATGACGAGAAGATAATAAGTAGTGGGACGGTTAAGAGCGATTGAGAGGATGAGAAAGTAGTGGTCATACAATATTCCATGACATAGAGGACACAACTTTGATGGTTGTCGTAAGGTCAATCAAATTAATAATCTTATTTCCACACGATTAACAGGTAATATAATGGAAGTAAGGATCGTTCCCATGAAGAACAGTGAGTTTTAGTTGTCAAAGTGTCACAAATGGTTTTTTTTTTTAGATTTTAAACAAAATAAATAATCAAATCAAATAAAGTTAAATTGTAATCAATAAATAGAGATATGATAGAAGAATTCTTCTTTGTTAATAAACCGTCAATGAGTTATTATACATGCCTACTCGTCGTTAATCATAGATTATCACCAACCGTGGAATAACAACTAGATCAGTGTTATTCCCTAAATTCCTTTTATCATTGAGTACGGAGGCTCTCCGATACAAGATTCTATTCGTCTAAACCACCTAATATTAGCTCACCCAAGGTGTAATTTAGTCGAATGCTTTATCTTTTGTGAATTTATAGGTTGATCCTAGTAGTTAGACTCTTAGCTCAAGGTCCACTTTCTCATATTGTTTATACCCACAATCGCTCCACAGACTCTCTTTATAAGGTCTCGTGTTCTCTACTTGTGTAAAAGTTCGACGATTACTTATCTCCTAACTCAATACTAGCAATATATTAAATCAACAAATTAATTTAGTTGGCCACCTAAACAATCTATGATTCATTCATAAATATTCGTTATACTATAGAAAAAACGATAATCATATGAAGAACTTCAAAGTAGATTAATATAATAATTCAATCTTGTTTACAACTTATAATTCATCCTCAATCAATAGGTGTTTAGCTACTCATGGATGTAGAAACATCCATGATATACATATGAGAAAAGTTAAGAGATATCGTTACGATTGAAGAATCGCTCTGAAACCCTAGCTGTCGCTCCGTGTGATGTATCTTCTCTCCAAGCCTTACAATTTAGTGACCTCTTGATGATATTTCATTCATGACCTAATACCTATTTATATAGGTTTACATTGCTTGGACTTTAAGTTTTTAGTTCGGTTCAAGAACCCGACCCGAAAACACGAAATAAGGACCATAACCGTGAGTTTTGGCCTTCCATGGTATGCATACCCGTATGCATACTTGAATTTCAGTTAAAATCCAGGGGAATAAGTATGCATACCCATATGCATACTGAAAATTTATGCATACTGAAAATTCGTTCCATGATATGCATACCCGTATGCATACTTGCTTGTCTTCGGTATTCAATAAAAAGCTTGTTTTTCCCACAACTTCTTCGTCCGAACTCGGAATGAGCTCATTATTTTTGAATTCTTTTCCTATTTAAATCCTCTTCAAGATGGTGATGAGAAATCCTGAATTTGAATGAGATAATCTCGGTATTTGGACCGTCTCTTGATTTTGAGCGTTTTGCTCCTTTTCGTTGCGCTTCTTCCACTTCTCTTGGACTTGGGCACTTGGATACTTGGAACACTTCTCTTCTTAGATCCTTTTAGAACTTTGTAGATACTTTTTGGATGATTCCCCTAATAGAGGCAAACAATAGCAAACAAGAGTAATAATACAAAAATATGCAAGAATAATAGCTAGAACAAGTACGGAATGGACATTAAAATCATATGAATTATGCACTTATCATACTTCTCAAAAACATCCATGACTATCACTTATCCACTTCTTCACAACTTCCACAAGTTATAGGGAATCAGTATGTGTTAACTACAACTATAAATAGATAACTTCATTTATCAAAAAGGAAGGTCTCTCATATAAGAATAAGACTTCCATTAACAAGTATAGCCTTCACACAGTAGTTCAACAAATCCACATTGCAAAGTTCATCACCCAATGATATCTCAATCTTCTCTACTTCCCTCCCCTAAGATCAACTCATTGTCTCCACCTTTGTGACTGAAGCAAGACGTGAACGACCATTTTTTGGTTTAGGCTTTTCTTGTACGCCGTTGATATCTAAAACCTAAAAAGTACTTTTACAGTTATTTATCGGTGAACACTATTTCTGTTGGTTTTGGTAATTTTGGGTGTGTGTAGATGAGAAATGAATCTAAACCCTAAAAAAATGCACTGCACAAGAGTGCTTTTGATTCGAGAGATCAATCTATACAATTCTGGCCTATACCAAGAAATTGCCGTTCCAGACTTGATTCAGTCACAAAGTGAAGGAGATGGGGTTGATCTTAGGGAGGGAAGCGAAGAAGGTGTTGAGATTGTGAAGGTGTTGCTTGTTTATGACTTGTATCAGAATGTTGAACTGGCTTGCACAATGTAAGCTATCAGTTCTGGGAGTTTTCTGGATACTGTCACAACACTTGGTTTCTCTGTGTTTTCTGAAATAGGTTGGAGAACCTATTTATACAAGCCATTTTGAGCGTAACCTTCATCTCGTAGGAAGTGGAGGAAGTTGAGTAATGGAGTAGTGGAATCGTGTAGGTGATTGTCACAAGATCACGCCTTTGCCCACTTCTCTCGTCATCATTAACCGTCCACCTTTCCTGACACGTTCTCGTAATGGGTCGTTGCACGCCGAACGCTGTAAACCGCCAGACCAATACCCCAGTGAGTATCCCCCAGTTTGTGACACGTTTGATGTCTCGAGTGAGTGGGTCAGGTCGTGGGACCCGCCGCAAGAAATAGCATACGGTGCTATTATGTTAAATAACTAACTTATTTATGGATTTGATATTCATGAAATATCGTGTATGTTCGATGCATGTAATGCATCGCTTTAAATCAAGCAGCTCAAAACAATCGATATGTCTGAAGCATCGTTGTTTTAAAGCTTGATTGAGTAAGTCGCGAATTAAGCATCTTAAAATGGCAGAACATCCAACCATCTTCGAGTGATCGTTTGGAGGACGCATGGGCGGGCCATCATCTGGTCGATCACTCCATGTGGCAGAGTGGCGGACTGTAATCATTGAGGCACTTCATTAATCGCCTAATTTTATTCCAAGCCGTCCGACCAAGCTGGAAAAGTTGGACGGACGAGATGATTTACGGCACATGTTTGCTGCCGTTGATGGATTTTAGGGCTTTTAGAGGTGCGCAAGCATCCCTCATTGGATTGATCAAATCCAAGCATTGGCGTTGTTTTTGAATGGGCTGACCGGGCATGCGTGAAGACGGCTCACTGGTGTGCATGCCTACACCTCTCGGTCCCACAAATATTCGATCTAGGCCACTCAATTTGACCGGCCTAGATGAGTGTCCGTGATCGATTTGCGACAGAAATATATTGCCGCAAAGTGTTTCCTTTGGGGCGTGCGTTTCGAGGCGTCGGTCCCTAGTCTGCATAGGCAGGCCGGTTACACGCAAAGGTGGGCCCACGGTGATCCCGTTGAAATCCTTGGGACCACTTGAGTCTATATCTACACCATCCGTTTAGGCTGGTGAAGATGGATGGTCACGATCAGTTAACGACAGATGTGTATTGCCGCAAACCCTAATTAGGGTTTTGAAACAGCTACGCCCACATGACTTCGACCGAGAGGTTTGGTATGATGTTAGCCTCCTTTGGGGAGATCGATCACGTGGGGCCAATGTTGGCCTGACAGTGAACGTATGTGCACCTTCCTGGTGATCCTAAATGCAATCTAAGCCATCCAAATAGGCTGGCTAAGTTGGATGGTTGTGATCGATTTAAGACACTAGTGGACTTCCGCGACCCTTAGAAGCATCATGCCTGCCATGGTTTGAGCAAATGTTTCATTGCTCCTTGGCCTCACCGTGAGAAAGCCGATCGGGTGAGGGAAAAGTGGGCCCGCCAACATGTGCGTTAGCGCTTCCCTAATCGTTCTAGACTAAGAACCCTACATATAACATATATGCACATAAATCAACTTTTCAAGGTGAATGAGCTCCATTTTTTTATGATTTTTCATTTTTTAATTTTTTTTTTCAAAGAAGGAGTTCGTTTTCAATTATAGCATATTATCATGGTATCCATTCCATACCCCCAAACCTAAACTAAACATTGTCCTCAATGTTTCAAAAGATAACAAAATTATAATGCAACATATGAAGAGGATCATGTTGAGTAGAGAAAAAGGAAAGAGAATACCCGATTTCGGCGAAAGCAAGATTAGAACTCCGTTATTCAAGGAAAAAAAATCCAACATATTTCAGCCGAGATCATATTGGATTAGCAAAATATATACAAAAGGAACAAAAGGGTTTTAAGAAATTTTATCTACTGGATTATATACAAAAAATTCACCATACACTAACAATCTAAAGAGTTGAGGATCAACCCAAAAGACAAAGTGTAGAGGTTTCAACAGCTTCACACAAATATAACAGGAAATAAACGCAAGTGAAACTGTGAAACAAAATGAGCTACCCCCAAACCTGGATTTTTCAACAGATAAAATTTTGGATACAAAATCTTGCAGTTTTTGGGGTTCATCATGCACAAGGTCTAATTCGAAATGAACTTTGCTAGGGACAGGTACACATGCTAATTCCAACTGTGGTTCCTCAAAGATATTATACTTAGATGAAAAATGGTCCAAGAGGACTTGGGAAGCACACAGTTCCAAACCTAGATTAGGCATTCTCAGAAAAATTGGTTTTACAATATTGGTACAAACCAAATCTAGGTTGGGTGGAAGGCCATCAGATTGTGACTCATGTAGGAGAATAGGCACGTCATTATCAATCAAATCAAAATCTCCTAAATCATCTACACATGTCACATCATGCTCACAATCATCAATCAAATTAGCAAGTTCACAATCAGAATCATCAACATCATCAACAGATTTGTCCTCATGCATCGGCAATTCAATGGAAACATCATATGGAATACTAGAAGAGATATCATTCATTAAGGTCTGGGCAGAGAAGCCTAATGTATTTGAACCCAAAGGTTCCACAACATCATCAGTATAGACATGTTCTTCTAATATAATATCATAATTATTATCATCCTCAACAAAACAAGAGTGTCCTTCCCTAAAAACTATAGTGTTTCTATTCCACTCATTTACCTCTAGATTAGGTTCATGTTCAATATGACTATCATGAGTAGGGTTAAAAACACTATTTTGATAATTAATTTCATTAGGGATAAAAATGTTGCTATGATCATTCAATGTATGCATTTCTAAACTAGCAGTGTTTTGTTTGAGGAGATTGATGTTTTCCATTATAGATTGCATACAAGGGCTCATGTGAAATTGTTCGTCCTCCCCTTGTGGTGATTGATACATGGGTGCATGGTCGTTAGGGTCTATAAATGGTTGATCGCAACCTTGAAAAGGTTGATTATGGTCCCAATAACCACCATCATAATAATCTGTAGGTTCTACAAACCTTGGAATTTCTCCAGTCCGCCTAAATTCATGGAAAATATAGCAATTCGCAATAGTGTGGTCTAAGCCATCACATGCGGGACAAGGATAGATTTCAGGTTGCCTAGGAAAGTTAGATGTGACAGATTCCTCATGTGCTTGCTTTTCTAAAGCTGCGACTCGAGCTTCTAATTGATCCATAAGTGATGATTGTGTGAGTGAGGCTCTAGCAGAATGTTCATTTTCACGTTGCGATGAATGATGCATGTATGAATAGTCATTAGGGTTCATGTATTGCGGCTCGGGACTTTGAAAATGTCCATAATAATTCCTATGACTATTGACATCATGGTCCGTGGAAGGTTCATAACGTGAAGTTTGTCCATATGCAAGTTCTCTAAGGGATTTGTTGTACTCCCCAACTGTAGAAAAAGATCTATTCATGATTGGCTCAAAAGCTAAGTAAAGAATGTACAAAGCTCAGAATTTGGTTTTTAAAGGGTTTGGATTTTTGGGAAAAATTTGGTTTTGGTGGGATAAAAGAAAAAAAAAAAAAATTGGTTGTTAATGTGGGAGCAAAATAAAATTTGGTTTTAAAATTTGGGAGCAAGTAAAAATTTTGGTTTTTGAATGGGAGAGAAAATATTTATTTATTTATTTATTTATTTTAAAAGAAAATAAAATTTGGTTTTTGAATGGGAGCAAGCCCACTGTTGGTTTTGTGTTTGCTTTGGCTCAGCTGGTTTGAAAACGTTTGGTGAAACTGAGTCCAAAATCTCGGCCTAGAATTTGGGTACTCGGCCCACTAACGAGTTAACCTGGCGTGATCGGTTACAAGCTCAGCTGGGTTTAAAAACCCAGAATACAAAATACCAGTCCAAATTAAACAAGCTCACAAAAATTAAATACAAGCCCACAAATTAAACAAACAAGACCACAAAAATTAATTACAAACCCAACATAAAATAAAAAGCCCAAAAATTGGCTTTAATATTACAAGCCCACAATTAAAAATTGGAAGCCCACAATTCGGGTTCTCTGAATAGGTTTACCTTTTTAGCACAGCCCAGCTGCTCTGATATTGTTGCAAAAACCCAGTTGGGCTTTGGTTCTTTTCCTTGGTGGCGTCCCAGCAGAGGAAAAACTGGTTCAGAACAGCAGGTCCAACAGCAAATGAAGTGAAGCAGATGCAGATGCAAATGCTATGCAGTGAAATGCAAAAATAGCTAATAAAACTACTAGAGAAACAAACCCGAGTCCCCGGCAACGGCGCCAAAAACTTGGTAGGCATTTAAAGATGTGTGAGAATTAAGCGCAGTAAAAACGGGCCTACAGTAATACCGCAAGTGCACGGTCGTCGGTTGTAGCTCGTGCAAGTACGGTTCGATCCACAGAGACTGGGTATGTTTGGAGTTTCTAACTATTTTGGGTTTCTAAATTGCTAATGGGCTTTGAGTACCAAAGGGTTTTGAATATCAATGGGCTTTGAATAACTTTGAAGCTTTTGCTTTCACAATAAGAGCAAGATGGGCTTTGATTAACTGTGAAGCAGTTTGGGCCTTTGATGGACTGAACTGGGCTAGGTAACCTAGTAATGAGCTGGGCTTTGAGATTAACTGTGAAGCCTTTGGGCTTGTAGTGAACTGGGCCTTGGATATGAACTAAACTTTGGTCTTAGCTGAGCCAAGCTCAGTTGCAGCAGCAGCAGTGCAAAGGGCAGGTGCTCAGCAGGGAAAGGGAGAGCAGGAGCTGTGCAGGCAGACAAGGTAAAGCAGGCTCTAGGAAGACAGGGCACTAAGTCACACAGGGCCAAGGATGGCATTTACAATGACATGTACAAAGAAAAAGTGACAATGGTATATACATGGAAGCAACACAGGGCAAAAGGATGCAAATTTACAATGGCATGGCAGTGATAAATCAAAGGCAATGGCCAAGGGCCAAAGGCAAAGGAAGAACAGGGCACAAAACAGTTATAAAAACAGCTATAAAAACAGTGATAAGAAGCCACAAAAACAGATAGATAACAAAGAAGAACAGGAAAGATGCTAGGCAATGGTTGTTTTTGGTTAAATCCTTGTCCCTAATGGAGCTAGGTGGAGGTTCTAGCCTGCCTATGTTCCAGGGCATACATAAATGGAATGGAAGGAGAAGAAGCTTGTCCAACTGTTTTACTCCTAGCATTGACTGTCTTTTAACAGCACAGTCAATCACAAGCAACAGTGGACACTAAATTCCTCCATTTCTCAATCAGCTCAATTTACATGAATTCTAACCTAAACTTCCACCACTAACAGTGAACAAACTTAACATTTGAGGAACTAAACATTAAACACTAAACATAACAGTGAACTATTGAGAAAACAGCAATGAAGGGAGACAGTAAACAAGAGAGATGAAAGAACACTAGGATGTTGAATCCACCATTAACCTAAGGGATATTCTACTCACAGCTAAGATAATTACCAAAGTGCTAATTGTCTGATTAAAGCACAACTAGTCTAAGGGCTTAGCAACACTGAACATGAGCTGCACATGATGAAGACTATCTCAGCTGGTTCATAATTTCATCTAGTCCTAGCATTTGGGATTCAGAACATACATAACAGAAACAGTACAGAACATGATACAAATATTACAGAAACATAACATAACAGGAGACATGAAACATAACATGGATAGCAACAGCACATTACATCAAATGGAGAAACTGAACAATACACAGAACATGGAAAAACATGGATAGCAAAACAGTGAAGAACAAAGGATAAAAACAGAGCATAAAATGGAATTTTTTACAGAACTCACAGTTCTGGACACACTGGCTAATCCAGGCATACCTTCTACAACACAACAAACATCCTATTTATACCCAAATTTTAGGGTTTACAATTTTCCCCCAAATTGGCAGTTGAAATTAGGGTTCGACTTTACCTAATTTGATGACACAATCTCTCCCCCATGCGTCGACCCATTCTTCCTCTGACTCTCCTGCTCCATTCCCATGCCTCAATTGATCCTCTAGCTTCACCTATTTCATCATTTTCTCATCTAGGGTTTCAGAGAGAAAAGAGGGGAAATTAATGAAATAGAAGGCTAGGGAAAGGTAGGGTGATGATGGGTTTTGTTTGATTTGGTGGAGAGAGTTGTTGGTGGCGTTTGGTGGAGATGGCAGGGGAGAAGGTGGTGGTGATGGCGTACGGGTTCTGCAGACGGAGAGGGGAAGAAGATGGATTCGATGGTTTTGGGAGAAGGGTGTGTTTGGCGATGGGTATAGGGTTAGGTTGTTCGAGTGTGAGGCGGGCTCATCAGATTTCGATGTTAGGCGAGTGATAGGCGTTTGATCGATACATCTGAAATGCATCCAACGATAAGATGGAACATAGCCTTCAGCGACCGTCGGATGAAGAGATACAACGAAACTAACGGCGTGAGATGGAGTTAGGTGCTGTAGTGTTGGTCAGGAATTTCAGACTTTGATGCACGAAGAGGAGGCGACCGTTGGATGATGATATGGATCCAATCTGACGGCTACATGAGAAGTGGGTTATGGATTTGGGTTTTGGTTTGGGAGATAAGTTGGGCTTGGGATAATTCTGAGCCCATTTCTTCTTTAAGAACAATTTCTTCCTCTTCAAGCCCACTTCTAGCCTTTTGGTCTTGTGCACAACATTCTTCGCGGCTTCCTTGTGTAATTCCTCCCGGCTTTTCACCACTTTTCTGCTCCGCAACTCATCTAGTCTTTATTTACAACCTAGAAATACAAAATTAATTAATAAAAATATTTATTCTTGAAAACAATGAAAATACAGAATATGGGATAAAATGTAGAATTAATGCACAAAAGATGAGTTAAATGCCAAGAAAAATATATAGAAATATGCACTTTTTAGCACTCATCACTGCACTCATTACTTCTTAAACGGATTTTCCCTTTACATGTTGACAGCGCATAAAATACTGGTTTTATAATTTTAGCCTTGAACTAAACTCCACCATCAATATTAAGTCCCCTGCCTAGCACGCAATGGTTGCACTATTGTGGGGTAGGCATTAAATGGTGACAAATAAAGATAAAACTTATGAGACAAAGTTAGATGTTACCAGGAGAGATGGGTCATCCTGTCCTTGGAGCATGTCACGTTCAAGAGGTGTCCAGGTGAACGTTCCCCTAACATGATGTCGGTTGGCCTCAGGTAGATTAGGCATATGGTTGGTTGGATTCCCAAACTATTCATGGCGATGTCGTAATCCTAGACTCTGATGAAGATGAGCCCTATCATGAGTAATATCCTTAAAAGGCTGATGAAGTAATTTTCTGAAAAAGATGTTGAAGCAGCTCCCAAAGAGAACGTTGATGTAGTTCCGAAAAGCGTGTTGAAGCAGCTTCTGAAGCGAACGTCGAGGCGGCTCATGAAGAGAGCGTTAAAGCAGCTTATGGAGCGAACGTCGACGCGGATCCCGGAGAGAGCGTTGAAGCGGCTTCTGAAGCGAACGTCGAGGAGGCTCCTGGAGAGAGCGTTGAAGCAGCTTCTGAAGCGAACGTCGAGGCGGCTCCTGGAGAGAGCGTTGAAGCAGCTTCTAAAGCGAACGTCGAGGTGGATCCTGGAGAGAGCGTTTAAGCAGCTTCTGAAGCGAACGTCGAGGCGGCTCCTGGAGAGAGCGTTGAAGTGACTTATGTTGGAGAGAGAGTTGAAGCGCCTTATTCTGGAGAAAGTGCTGAAATGCTTTCTTCTGGAGAGCGTTAAAGCGGCTTCTTCTGGAGAGAGATGAAGCGTCTTCTCCTGGAGAGAACGTTGAAGCAGCTTCTGTTGGAGAGAGTTGAAGCGCCTTCTCCTGGAGAGATAGTTGAAGCGCCTTCTCCTGGAGAGAGCGTTGAAGCGGCTTCTCCTGGAGAGAGCGTTGAAGCGGCTTCTGTTGGAGAGAGCGTTGATACAGCTTCTTCTTCAGTTTGATTTCTCCTTACGAATTACATGCTTCTTAATTGACCATCTCTCTTGTGTTGAAGAAGTCCTTGAATGGTGGCGAAGGAACTTCATGCTGAGCCTCCCCAAGCGTGATTTATATGGTTCTATCTTGTATGGTCGGTGGGTTTACCATAATAAAGATATCTCCATCTCGCCTCCGTGAATCTATTACTTCTCCATGGGAAAATAAAATATGCAGAAGTTCGGATTACCTCTGTCCATAGCGGTTATTGCTATGGTGAAGCTCGGGCTGGTATCAACAAACGAGCAAAAACGGTTCTTGGGGCGGCTGTGATCAGAAAAGACTGGCAGAGAGAGGCGTGATAGTTAGAGGCACAAACTTGGCAGTCTTCATATAGTGGTAGAGCTTGTCTCGTTATTAGAGGGAGAATCTAATGATGGAGCCGACAGCTTCCTTGATATTACCTCATGGAACGTAAAAGAGAGAGACTGTCCCCTGCCCACGAGTATCCACTGAGCCTTCGACTTGATAGATTTTGTCACACTGGGTTTATGAGGTCGTCTTTACGTCTGCGTTGCGTTTCATAGACGTCCATGAATATCGCTGGTCTTTGACAATACGTCTGCTCTCTTGAGTATATCCTCTTCTTTGGACATCTTGCAATCATAATGATAGCGTGCTTGCATCTCTCTAAATCCAATATCTTTGAGATGGGCAGTGCTAAGCAGTCCCCAGTCACACTCCTTTTCCATCATCATCTTTGGATCGTGTCTTTGAGGAGTAGGGAAGTTCCTTCATGCGAATGACTTAACTGATAGGTTCTGCAAATATGATGAAGCTCTTGACATGGAGAGTCTGTATGCACCTCTTAAGTCCCAGGTGCAATCTCCTTTGGTAACGCAACTACTTCTTCTATGGGAGACGAAATTCTGAATGCGTCTCTCATTGATGTTGTTGCCGTCGAGCCAGATATGGAATATATTGGACGTTGTTTCATCATTGTGGCATTCGTGCATGTGGTACTGGAGTTGGAGTTGGCGATTTTGGACGCGCGGGATGTTGTATCTCGGTGATTCTCCTCTTGATGCTTCAGCGAAACTGCTTACAAAAGGCTAAAGTTTGTATTGCATGTTGGTGAGATGTATGCTTCGACGAACTTCATGAGGCTTTTCATTACTGATAGGCTTGTTCTTTCTAGCAGGTGCTGTCACAATTGAGCGTTTAGCAGCTTCACGGAGTTCATAGGATGTCTGAAAGCGCAGGTTCTTCGACAAAGCATGATAGACAGGTACCATCCTATTGATGCACAATTACACCACTTATTGTTTAGTCACATTTGGATCGTGACCCCCAAGGGCCTGAATTCGGGACCTCTTGACATAATCATTTGGATGTTCGCTGTTTCGCTGAAGCATTCCTCTTAAGTCTGACAGAGTGATTCGCCCAAGCTGCGGATTCTTTCTCGACATGATGATGCGAACATCGCTATCTTCTTGAGGCTGCTCCCTTGAGGTGTCGGCTCCAGTAGATCTGAAGATGTCCCGGGCTCGCTCTCGTCTGGGCTGACATAATAGGCGAACCCTTTATGATGATTTGGAGATGTGTCAAGCCTCCCTTGTTATTGTATATGTACGAATTCTCGGAATTACGCCATGTTCTGTATCTACACATTTTTGTTGATGAAGTGATAGCGGATACTCCTGACCTTCAATTGGTAGCAGTGGTGGAATAGAGATAGACATTTTCTTTTGTGACCTCTGCAGGTGTCTCCCTAGGATTCCACTGGTGTTGAATTTGTTGTCGACTATCTCCATACTGGAACAACGGCTACGCGAACCTTCACTTCGTCTTTCTGGGTGTTAACCCTTTGAGGCATTTCTGGCTTGCTCCATACAGAACTTGTAGTAATGTAGAAAAGGAGGTTGCTCCATCCGGATTTCGAGAGAAGCCGTTGCGTTCTTCTAAGTAGTAGTCGCGTCTTGTGTCTCCACGCGGCTTTCTGGTCCTTTCATCTGGGAGATTTACTGGTGCTCAGCTATCCAAGGCATTTACGGTAGCATTGCTTGAATTTTTTTTTTTGTGAAGCTTCTTAACGGATGGAACACCGGAATTGAAATTAGTTGTTGAACCTAAATTGAATTTAATGATTGAATTGGATCTAAGATTTACCCTTTCGAAATTCAGAAAACTGGAATGAATATTGAGAAACTGATTTTGCAACCGAGAGATCAATCTCCAACTGTGGTCGCCAATTGTTTGAGGGTGAAAACTATTTCTGCTGGTTTGGTAAGTTTGGGTGTGTGTGTGGATGAGAAATGAATCTAAACCCTAAACAAATGCACTGCACAAGAGTGCTTTTGATTCGAGAGATCAATCTATACAATTCTGGCCTAAACCAAGAAATTGCCGTTCCAGACTTGCTTCGGTCACAAAGTTAAGGAGATGGGGTTGATCTTAGGGAGGGAAGCGAAGAAGGTGTTGAGATCGTGAAGGTGTTGGTTGTTTATGACTTGTATCAGAATGTTGAACTGGCTTGCATAACGTAAGCTATCAGTTCTGGGTGTTTTCTGGATACTGTGACAACACTTGGTTTCTCTGTGTTTTTTGAAATAGGTTGGAGAACCTATTTATACAAGTCATTTTGAGTGCAGCCTTCATCTCGTAGGAAGTGGAGGAAGTTGAGTGATGAAGTAGTGGGTTCGTGTAGGTGATTGTCACACGATCACGCCTTTGCCCACTTCTCTCGTCATAATTAACCGTCCACCTTTCCTGACACGTTCTGGTAATAAGCGCGTTGCATGCCGCACGCTGTAAACCGCCAGACCAATACCCCAGTGAGTATCCCCCAGTTTGTGACATGTGTTGATGTCTCGAGTGAGTGGGTCAGGTTGTGGGACCCGTCGCAGGAAATAACATACGGTGCTATTAGGTTAAATAACTAAGTTATTTATGGATTTGATATTCATGAAATATCGTGTATGTTCGATGCATGTAATGCATCGCTTTAAAACAAACAGCTCAAAACAATCGATATGCCTGAAGCATCGCTGTTTTAAAGCTTGATTGAGTAAGTCGCGAATTAAGCGTCTTAAAATGGCAGCACGTCCGACCATCTTCGATTGATCGTCTGGAGGCCGCATGGGCGGGCCATCATCTGGTCGATCACTCCCTGTGGCAGAGTGGCGGACGGTAATCATTGAGGCACTTCATTGATCGCCTAATTTTAATCCAAGCCGTCCGACCAAGCTGGAAAAGTTGGACGGACGAGATAATTTACGACACATGTTTGATGTCGTTGATGGATTTTATGGTTTTTGAGAGGTGCGCAAACATCCGTCTTTGGCTTGATCGAATCCAAGCATTGGCGCTGTTTTTGAGTGGGTAGACGGGGCATGCGTGAAGATGGCTCACTGGTGTGCATGCCTACACCTGTCGGTCCCATAAAAATTCGATTTAGGCCACTCAATTTGACCGACCAAGATGAGTGGCCGTGATCAATTTGCGACAGAAATATATTGCCGCAAAGGGTTTGAAAGCCGTGTGGCATGCCACCTTTGGGGCGTGTGATTCGAGGCGCCGGTCTCTAGTCTGCATAGGCCGGCAGGTCAAACACAAAGGTGGGCCCACGGTGATCACGTTGACATCCTTGGGACCTCTTGAGTCTATATCTACACCGTCCGTTTAGGCTGGTGAATATGGATGGTCACGATCAATTTACGACAGATTGTATTGCCGCAAACCCTAATTAGGGTTTTGAAACAGCTACGCCCACATGACTTCGACCGAGCGGTTTGGTATGTTGTTAGCCTCCTTTGGGGAGATCGATCACGTGGGTCCAATGTTGGCCTGACAGTGAACGTATGTGCACCTCCTGGAGATCCTAAATGCAATCTAAGCCATCCAAATAGGCTGGCTAAGTTGGATGGTTGTGATAGATTTAAGACACTAGTGGACTTCCGCGACCCTTAGAAGCATCACGCCTATCCTGGTTTGAGCAAACGTTTCACTTCTCCATGGACTCACCGTGAGAAATCCGATCGGGTGAGGGAAAAGTGGGCCCGTCAACATGTGCGTTAGCGCTTCCCTAATCATTCATGGGATGATCTAATCCGTCCAACCAGGATAGAAAAGTTGGACGGTTGCGATGGTTTTAAGACTGCAGTGAACAGTCTATGCTCGTTCGAGATTCTCCCAAAACAGCGCGGCCACCCCTCTTTAGGTTGGCGTTTGACGGCGCTGGGGAATTATGTGTGGTGTTCGACCAGTTGGGGCATTAGTTGGAACGCTGATAGTCATCACGGTGATAGCCTATTCCTGCCAGGGTTTGGATAGGCTAGTTAAATCATGCAGACAACTTGTGTGGTCGTGATTGTTTCTGAGACTGACATGGACAGTCTAGATTTCCATTAAGGAATTTAAGCATGCTCGATCGGGCTAACCAGAAGCGCGTCGATACGAGATTCTCTTTGTTAGAGAATGATGTAGCCTGTGTGGGTATTTCATGCATGTCTCAATATTGGCACGGAGATTCATGCTACTATGTTGAGAGTGAACACTCAGTCGTCATGTCATGCCAATAATTAGAGTTCTGCTAAGAACATAGCACGGAAAATACTAGGCAAATTATGCATTAGTTAATAATGCTAATAAAATTCACAGAATATTTGGGATTGCTGTTGCACGCACCATTCTGGGTGAATTTTGTGTATTTATTGAATTGCTTCAAACAAAGTGGAGAGGTTTTCTGCACTCGTTACTCTTAAACGGCTTTTCCCTTTGCAGGGTGAGAGCGCATAAAATACTGGTTTTACAATTTTAGCCTTGAACTAAAATCTACCATCAACAACAGTACATTGTTTTTCACCCAAAAACGCAAATGCCGGTTAGGTCTCGCTAATCTCGGTTTTATTTTGATCAACTTTCTTGGTCTGAGTCGATTTTTAATAATACAATGCTATTTTAACAAAAACATTTTGTACTTATTTTTGCTCAACATGCAAAGAAGGTCACAACTAGTATGCAAGTTAGAAAAAGAAACTATCTCACCCCGACCATCATAAAAGAATCATAAAATGTCACTACTAGTATGTAAGTTAGAAAAAGAAATTATCTCATCCCGACCATCATAAAAGAATCATAAAATGGTTGATTACATGTGTTAACCTTGTATTTCTACATCATTCCCCCCGGCCCGTACCCGTATCTGTTTTTTCTCATTGAACCTCCTATAAGATATATGGCTGGTTGTCCTTAACTCGGGGAAAGAATCCACGTATCTTTAATTTTACGATTAATCCTTCAGTACGGGTATTATTATTACACCATTCAATATTAGGAGGTCAAAGGTTACTTTGCGTCATTGGAAGCCAGAAGATTCTTATATCAATAAAATCACAAATGCCGGAAATCATCACTGGATTGGAATTACAGGCCTACAGTTTCATTTCTGGGACTCTAATTGCTTTAAGGATATTTGCAAACCTTGGGGTAAACTAGTTGAAGTCCATTCATCTACCATATATTTCGCAAAACTTAATAGATGTAAATTACTAGTTCTGTGTGATATGAGATTGATACCAGTTGCCACCAAGTTTGAAGGTATTTGGTTGTGTATTGAGTGGATTCAAGAGCAGGCTTCAGATAAGTTACCTATTGCAAAACCTATTCGGACAAAAATTGTGAATATGGATGCCGAGTCTTCTCAATCTGGGGAAAAAATACCGGGTTTGAATTATTCTCGGAATAACAGTTCTTCTGCTTCACCGGAATCTACTTCTCCAAATAATTCAAACCTAAACTCTTCTGATATTTCGGCGCTAAAGGGGTTAAATTCAGTTTGGAATCAGGTAAACGAGTCTCGGTTAAGGGGTAATTCTACGATTGCGGATTCAGTTATCCCTTTAGCTGGACCGAGAAATAGTTAAGAAAATATTCACCCTTGGATAACAGTTAGAAGGAAAAAGAACCCGGGTTCAGCATTGGTCAGTAGAGAGGGACACGTGAGCTTGAACTTGGTCTCAAATTTAGCTAATAGCCGGTCTCCGGTCCATGACTTGAACCACACAGGCGTAAGTGATCAATTTTTGGGCATGAGTGGCAGAATATCATCCTGTGATCACTCTAAGTATGCTTCGTTGGATTTATCCTCGAGTTCTGCTTCTTTAAGATCTAACACTTTCTCTCTGTTGATTTTTAATACTCCTAATTGCCACGAGATATATGATTCAGTTTCTCTTCTGATTCTACACAGAGCATCTAATGTTGAGTTGAGTTCACCTGATAATAGAGAGGAAGAGAGTATCAATTTGGAGGAAAAAATCATATTCATATCTATTTCAACAAGAAATTGGGGATTCCTTGTGATCATCCTAATATGAGAGACATATGTCGGAGCTTAATCCTCAAAAAATCCTTGAACTCTCAAAATATGGAGATTCCGTCGGAAGCTGATGATGATGGTTTAGGGGCTTATGATTCTGATGAGCAAGCATCAGTTCAGGAAATAATGATGGAGGAAGGTAAAATTGATGTTGTATCTGATTTATTTTTGAATGATTCTGTGTATAGAGGGGGTTTCAATCCAACTGCTGCTTCTAGGGATTCTTCTTCTCTCAATGGATCATAGATTAATGTGTTGGAACATTAGAGGACTTGGTGATGACAATAAAATTACTGCTATTAGAAATGAAATTTGGAAGAATATAATTACTTTATGTGCAATTCAGGAATCAAAGAAAGAAGCAATAAGTGAGGTTTTGATTAGATCTCTTTGGGGGAATAATAATTGCAATTTTCTATTTCAGCCTTCCATTGGGGATTCTGGTGGATCATCATTATGTGGAAGGAGGGGGTTTTACATATGGAGGATCCATATAATTGGTGCTTTTTCGGTCTTTATTAAATTCAGAAATATTTCAGACAACTTCCAGTGGCTTTTCACTGCAGTTTATGGAACTTCAGATGGTGGGGTAGTGTTGGCAAAATTGTATGACATTCGGTTAGTGTTTGATGATCCATGGGTGTTAGGAGGGGACTTCAATGCTATCTTGGCACAGTCAGAAAGAAACACTTCAGGTGGTAGCATCACTAATATAAGATATTCAAAAGTTTTGTAAGAAGAAATGAGCTTATCGACTTGCCCATGGCTGGAGGTAAGTATACCTGGACAAACTCTCAACAACCTCCTCTTCTTATTAGGCTTGAATGATTCCTAGTAACTGAATACTGGAAAGCTAAATGTCATGCTATCTTGTAAATGAGGTTAAAAAGGCCAGTGTCAGATCACACTCCAATTATGTTACGTTGCAGTTCTGGTTTAACCTTTAAGACACCTTTTAGGATAGACAATTATCTCTTGTTTCATCTGGATTTCCTATCTAATCTCAAGGTGTGGTGGCAGAATTTAACTTTTTCCGGCAGACCTAGCTTTGTTTTTGCAAAAACGTTACAGGGCCTGAAATTCTTTATTAAAGCCTGGAAAAGGTCTTTGGGAGACTTTGTTAGAGCACTTCTCGGTCGAACTCGCATGCGTTGCTATCTCAAGCATGTTTGTCAATGTTAGTGATCAAAACTATAAGTCTTGATTTTTAGCCTATTTATAGATGTCTCGGACTAGGACATAAATTGTGTAGTTGAGCTTAGTTTTCACGACGTTCATCATTTGAAGACGAAGAACTATTAAGGGGAGCTTGTGGAACTTCATCGACAAAAGGTATGTGGAGACTTGAACTCATGTATCACTTGGAAAGTCTATTTCTACTCTATCTCCTATATTGAGACATAAGTCATATTACGATATAGTTTTCTATATACACATTTGAGATTTCGAGCTGAGTTTAACTCGCTTACATATTTCTCGAAATATGTGTTGGCAAGCTTTCGCTTCGACCAAGTTCATCTTATATCATGTGAAAATTTCCAAGTAACATCTTACATGGTTTGTGTAATACAATCATGTGGTGTAGACTTGAAATGTTTCGATAATGATTATTTCAATATCTTGAAAATTGCTTTGATGCTAATAGTGTGTGAAAATGGCTATTGTCATCCTCTAACAATGTTTCAATGATTGAAATAAAGAGATTATAATCATGTAACCATCTTTGATATAAACATATAGTGTGTTCGCACATTTGTGTATAAGTCCAAAACCGGGAACCAAATGTATACATACTTGTGTGTGTACTAAATGGTTGGTGGAGACTGGCTAAGTATGCGTACCCCTACGCATACTGGAGGAAGTTCACGTCCGTGAATTTCTGCTGAGTTTGAAAATCAAAACCAACTCAAACCAGTTACCAAAGTATGCGTACCCGTACGCATACTAGCGGAAAGTTCACGTCCGTGAATTTCTGCTGAGTTTGAAAACTGAACAAACTCAATTACTTAAGTACACATACCCGTACGCATACTTAAGTGGTTACTTTCTAAAATCGGTTGTGTACATGAACCTAAACATTTATAAAATAAGGAATGCAATCTTTGCAAACCGTGGCTATAATGTTCATGTATTGATTCGAGTGAATCAAACCGATTTTGCTTCAATTGTGTTCTTGTATACTTCTATGAGAATATAACAATTGAAAAACTCTTTAACTAGTTTCATTTGAGTCATTTGAACTAGTTATGGTTAAAATGAATAAGGTTGATATGAGAGTAATCATATGGATAACCTCGGTTAACTATTTGTGAACCAACATGGTGTACACGTTTAGGTACGGTTACATAAACCTAAATGAGGGTACATTTCATTTGTGTGTAACAAGATAAGTTCGATCTAACGGTTAAAAGATATTACCTTGGTTGAATCAGGTTTTTCATCTAACAGTGAATATTGAATGATTTGTTACCAAGGTAACTTGGATTGTAAACCCTGATTTGAAAACTATATGAAGGAGAACTCTAGAAACTGGGAAACCTAATCCCCACACCTCATATGTGTTACTAGTTTAATAAACTAGATTCGATTCTCCTTTAACCTTAGGTTTCTATCGAGACCCTGTAGGTTAACGACTTCAAAGACTTCATTGGGATTGTGAAGACAGACCCAACTATTTTTCTTTGTAGTTGCGTGTTCTGATCTTGCCCGATTCTGTCGTATTGAGTAAAATTGAAATAATTGACTCGAGATTAATTTCTCCGACAGGAAAGATAAAAGTAATCACAAACATCTTCGTCTCATCGTTTGTGATTCCACAATATCTTGTTTCTCTAGTCAATTAAGATTATTGTGAGGTGATTGATAATACTAGGCTGTTCTTCGGGAATATAAGTCTGGTTTAACAATTGGTTCTTGTTCACCTTGATTTATCAAAAGACGGAACAAAAACTATTGAGTATTTCTGTGGGAGACAGATTTATTCAATCCATAGACTTTTCTGTGTGAGACATATTTGTTTATCAAGTCTTCGACTTTGGGTCATAGCAACTCTTGGTTGTGGGTAAGATCAACTAAGGGAATCAAGTGCGTAGTATCCTACTGTATCAGAGACGTAAGGAACGCAATTGTACCTTGAATCAGTGTGAGATTGATTAGGTTTCAACTACAGTCCAGTCCGAAGTTAATTGGTAGTAGGCTAGAGTCTATGGCGGCTTAATACAGTGTGGTGTTCAAATCTGGACTAGGTCCCGGGGTTTTTCGGCATTTACGGTTTCCTCGTTAACAAAACTTCTGGTGTCTGTGTTATTTCTTTTCTACATTATATTTTGTTATATAATTAAAATATAACAGGTTGTGCATTAAGATCGATCAATTAGAATATCCAACCTTTGGTTGTTGATTTACATTGATTGATACCTGAACATTGGTCTTTGGTACCGTTCAAGTAACTCCTCTTATAGTCAATTGGGCTTGCAGATTTCTATTTGCTGATTGCGGATTGAATTAATATTTAGAGATATTAAGCTCTTTGATATACTTTACTCTAGATTGAGTCTGACTGTCTAGTTGATTCTCTAGAAAGTATATTGGAGTATGTCCTCTCAGATTTCCAAACGAATTGTTGTGTGTGGTTGTTAGACCCCCGTATTTTCAAATGGTATCATAGCAGGCAAACACATTAAAGACCTCATAAGTCTGTGTTTGTAGCGATCTGATATGGACAAGAACATCTCTGATCACGCACCACCATCTCACGGACAGTCCAACTTGGTCAATTGTCCTGGTTCCACTGAGAATTCTATTTTGACGATCTGCTTATGAGTACTTGAAAGTGACGAAGTTTTCGAGTCGTATTGAAGATGCCAAGGAGATCAAGCATTTGGATGAGAAGCAACAAATTTTCATTTATTTTGTAATCCATATGTATTGATAGTTTTGTGGGTTATTTGTTACATTTTGTCCAACATTAGTATTTGGTCTAACTTTTGCCCTAGTTAGGATTTGGTACTTGGAATTGACGTTGACCTGTGTTGACAGTCTTTGACCAAATTTTAATTAATTTATAAAATTAAATATACGAGTTTACATATATAACCTTGATGTGGGCAGAAGATCCAACGACTGTAACAATACCATTAAGGCTAGGGTCCAGATTTACGAGTTCACTTACCCTAATTCTTCTTCCGCCTCCACGACTGCTACTACTGCATATGATAACTCTCATTGATGAATACGTCAAAGGTGAAAAATCATCCTTACATAGTGACCACCAAATTTACTTATCTATCTGCATCCCTTTTTATGCTAAAGAATAAGAGCAGAAACAAAATTTTGATATGAAATCTAATTCTTAATTCTCAATCTCCCAGTAAAAGATAAAGCTAAAATCCTAAATCCAATTTTCAATTCCCTGTGAAATCTTGATATGCATACATATAACGGGAAATGTATGACATGATGATGAATATAATTTACTTATATTGTGACATTTTTTCTTTTTATTAGGAGAATCTAGTGTCAATTAATGATTTTGATTAGTGTAGAATCAAATTGGTATGGTTAGTAATTCTAACCTAAAAAAATGTACCAGCAGTCCTCTGTCTATCACTTTTTTTTCTCGGTACCACCTTCTATCAAGGAAGACATCAAGTCAGGTATCTTTGCAAAATCATTTCTTTGATCAGTCAATCGCCGATCTCAAAAGGCCAAGAGAATGTAATAAAAGCACTACGACTATGAAAACTCTTTGAACTCGGAGACTAACTCATCTGCTTAAGGATTTAATAATTGAGAATTATAATCAACACCATCTGCACTACTATGGAAACAATAACATGAAGCAGATTCATGGGGTAAGTGCCGTTAGGTTAGTTTTGGAGATTAAGTTGTGCGTATATACTTGTGAAACTAGATCAACGATCTTCTTACAGGTGAAACTAGAGTCAATTGAGTGAATCAAACCGATTTTGCTTCAATTATGTTCTTCTGTACTTCTATGAGAATATAACAATTGAACGGCTCTTTAACTAGTTTCATTTGAGTCATTTGAACTAGTTATGGTTAAGATGAATAAGGTTGATATGAGAGTAATCATATGGCTAACCTCGGTTAACTATTTGTGAACCAACATGGTGTACACGTTTAGGTAGCCTAAATGACTATACATTTCATTTGTGTGTAACAAGCTAAGTTCGATCTAACAGTTGAAAAATATTAGCTTGGTTGAATCAGGTTTTTCATCTAACGGTGAATATTGAATGCTTTGTTACCAAGGTAACTTGGATTGCAAACCCTGATTTGAAAACTATATAAAGAAGAACTCTACCAACTGGGAAACCTAATCCCCATACCTCCTATGTGTTACTAGTTGCATAAACTAGAGTCGATTTTCCTTTAACCTTAGGTTTCTATCGAGACCCTGTAGGTTAATGACTTTAAATACTTCATTGGGATTGTGAAACCAGACCCAACTATTTTCTTTGTACATGCGTGTTCTGATCTTGCTCGATTCTATCGTATTGAATACAATTGAAATAATTGACTCGAGATTAATTTCTCCGATAGGAAAGATAAAAGTAATCACAAACATCTTCGTCTCATCGTTCGTGATTCCACAATATCTTGTTTCGCTAGTCGATTAAGATTATTGTGAGGTGATTGATAATACTAGGCTGTTCTTCAAGAATATAAGTCCGATTTATCAATTGGCTCCTGTTCACCTTGATTTATCAAAAGACGGAACAAAAACTCTTGGGTATTTCTGTGGGAGACATATTTATTCAATCCATAGACTTTTCTGTGTGAGACAGATTTTTTTATCAAGTCTTCGACTTTAGGTCGTAGCAACTCTTGATTGTGAGTAAGATCAACTAAGGGAATCAAGTGCGTAGTATCCTGCTGGGATCAGAGACGTAAGGAAAGCAACTGTACCTTGAATCAGTGTAAGATTGCTTAGGGTTCAACTATAGTCCAGTCCGAAGTTAATTGGTAGTAGGCTAGAGTCTGTAGCGGCTTGATACAATGTGGTTTTCAAATCTGGACTAGGTCCTGAGGTTTTTTTGCATTTGTGGTTTCCTCGTTAACAAAACTTTTGGTGTATGTGTTATTTCTTTTCTGCATTATATTTTGTTATATGATTGAAATATCACAGGTTATGCGTTAAGATCAATCAATTAGAATATCCAACCTCTGGTTATTGATTTACATTGATTGACACTTGAACATTGGTCTTTGGTACCGTTCAAGTAACTCCTCTTATATTCAATCGGGCTCGCAGATTTCTATTTGCTGATTGCGGATTGAATTAAGAGTTAGAGATATTAAGCTCTTTGATATACTTTATTGTAGATTGAGTCTGACTGTCTAGTTGATTCTCTAGAAAGTATATTGGAGTAAGTCCTCTCAGATTGGAAAACGAATTGTTGGGTGTGGTTGTTAGACCCTCGTATTTTATGACTTGCAACTCCAATTTGATCAGGTTGAGGGGAATATAAACTCTTGGGATTTGGAAGAAGAAGATTAAAGATAGTTTTACCCTTGATTATTTCTGATTACCAAGGAGCTTTCATTCATGATAGGAAGATTAATGACGATATTATTATTGCGGCTGAGGTGATTGATTCAAGAATTAGAGCTAACAAATCTGGAATTTTTTGTAAGGTTGATTTTGAGAAAGCCTTCAATAATGTTAACTGGAGTTTTATTGATTTAACGATGGAGGAATTGGATCAAATGGTGTATCTCGTTTGCTAGGTTCTCAATTTTTATTAATGGCGAAGCTACAAATTACTTTAAGAGTCAGAAGAGGATTAGGCAGGGAGATCCAATATCTCCGTTTTTGTAAATTATGGTGGTGGAAATTTTTCTTTAATGATTAAAATGGCAGCAGCCGGAGGTCTAATAACTGGATTTCAAGTTGCTGAAAATGGTACCGCCATCAACATCTGTTGTTTGTTGATGACTTAGTAATTTTTTTGGATGATTGTGAAGAGCAAGTTCTCAACCTGAATAATATTTTGTTTGCCTTTGAACTTGTGGCCTGTTTAAAGGTTAACTTTTTGAAAAGTGCTATTGTTGTATTTGAGATTCTCACAATGGTGCAAATTGTGCATCTGCTTTTGGTTGCCAGCTAACTACATTTTCCCATTAATTATCTCGGCATCCCATTGGGGAGCAATTCTAAAAACAAGAAGATTTGGGACGTAGTGATTCAAAAATGTCAGCAAAAATTGAGCACTTGGAGGAGGAGATATCTACCGAAAGCTAGAGGTGAAATTGGTATTAAAAAGTTAAAATTAGTCAATAAAGCTTTGCATTGTAAATGGGTTTGGCGGTATGGCAAGGAAAGAAAAGCACTGTGGAGACAAATTGTTTTTGAAAAATTTGGAGGTAAGCAAAATTCATTTTTCCCTAAAACTACTACAAAATCTGTTGGTACTAGTCTTTGGTCTGGTATCTTAAAGGCTAGACAATATGTAATTGATAACTCTAACCTGATTCTCAAGAACGGTAGGAGTATTGATTTTCGGGGGAATATTTGGATAGGAACTGTTAGTCTAAAAGATAGATTTTCAAGCATCTGTCAGTGAGATGGTATCAAGTAATAACTCTTGGAACTTCAATTCTGCAAGAACTCTTAATGAGATAGAAGTAGGGGATATTGCTGAGATGCTTCAGGTTTTGGGTGCAGTTTCAAATTTGTTTGACAGTTCCTTGGAGGACAGTAGATTTTAAGAAAGCCTTCGATAATGTTAACTGAAATTGTATTGATTTAGCGATGGAAAGATTTGGTTTTGGTATTCGATTGAGGAATTGGATCAAATGGTATATCTCGTTTGCTAGGTTCTCAATTCTTATTAATGGCGAAGCTACAAGCTGCTTTAAGAGTCAGAAGGGGATTAGGCAGGGAGATCCAATATCTCCGTTTTTGTTCATTATGGTGGTGGAAATTTTTCTTTAATGATTAAAATGGCAGCTGCCGGAGGTCTAATAACTGGATTTCAAGTTGCTGAAAATGGTACAACCATCAACCATTTGCAGTTTGTTGATCACTTAGTAATTTTTTTGGATGATTGTGAAGAGCAAGTTCTCAACCTGAAGAATATTTTGTTTGCCTTTGAACTTGTGGCCGGTTTAAAGGTTAACTTTTTGAAAAGTGCTATTGTTGGTATTGGAGATTCTCACAATGGTGCAAATTGTGCATCTGCTTTTGGTTGCCAGCTAACTACATTTTCCCATTAATTAACTCGGCATCCCATTGGGAAGCAATTCTAAAAGCAAGAAGATTTGGGACGTAGTGATTCAAAAATGTCAGTAAAAATTGAACACTTGGAGGAGGAGATATCTCTTAAAAGGTCAAAGACTTATCTTGATAAATAGTGTTCTTACAAGTCTTCCGATATATTATCTCTCTGTGTTTCAAATGCCTGCATTTGTGGTCAAGGAGATAGAGAAAATTGTTCGTAATTTCTTATGGGGTTCTTCGGACTCGGTTAAAAAGAGAAGTTGGATGGCTTGGTCTAAGGCAAATCTACCGAAAGCTAGAGGTGGAATTGGTATTAAAAAGTTAAAATTAGTCAATAAAGCTTTGCATTGTAAATGGGTTTGGCGGTATGGAAAGGAAAAAAAAACATTTTGGAGACAAGTTGTTTTTGAAAAATTTGGAGGTATGCAAAATTCATTTTTCCCTAATACTAATACAAAATTTGTTGGTACTAGTCTTTGGTCTGGTATCTTAAAGGCTAGATAGTATGTAATTGATAACTCTATCCTGATTCTCAAGAATGGTAGGAGTATTGGGTTTTGGAGGGATATTTGGATATGAACTGTTAGTCTAAAAGATAGATTTCCAAGGATCTATACTATTTCAAGAACTAAACATGCATCTTTCTGTGAGATGGTATCATGTAATAATGCTTGGAACTTCAATTTTGCAAGAACTCTTAATGAGATGGAAGTAGGGGATATTGCTAAGATGCTTCAGGTTTTGGGTGAAGTTTCAAATTTGTTTGACAGTTCCTTGGAGGACGGTTGACTTTGGAGATTTGGCGATGACTTTACAGTGGAAAATTGCTACGCTTCTTTAGACATTGGAGGATTGTTGCCTTTCCCTCATAAGCACGTATGGAATGTTAAAGTTCCTTCAAAAGTGTCTTTTCTGATTTGGTCAATATATCATGACGGAGCGCCTATACTGGATATGCTATTACGAGCTGGCTTAGTTCAAAATGACATCCGTTTACTGTGTGATACCGAGCAAGAAACCCAAAGTCGCTTGTTTTTACACTGTTTTGGGTATTTTCTGATTCTGTTAAGAGGAATGTATGGGAATGGTCTTCTTTTAAGTGTAGAAGTTTTAAGAGGAAACTTTGGAGTATTCTTCCATTTGCTATTATATGGTGAACTACCTGTAATGAGCGCAACAACATATTATATAGGAATCAAAGAAGGAATATTGACCAGTTAATCATCTCTATAAAATATACTCTTTATAGCTGGTCTTTACACGCTAAGCTCTTTGAAGGTTCCTCCTTGAGTATTTTGATTTGTAACTAGGAGGCAGTAGTTGGAAATATCTAATTCTGCTTTCTCTTTAAACTTCATCTCTTTGATGAAACTTATTTTTAATTAAATTTATCCTTTCCTGTTAAGAAAAAAAAGAAAAAAATTCACGGCAAGGTACTACAAGCGAGAAACTGTTGAAATTAGAGCAGGATATTCTTACATTTTATTAATAATTTTTCCTTAATAAATAATAAGAAAAGCCACGAATGGTACATACTTCGTACTATAGGCTATCAAGTTTCAGGTAAAACCACCTTAATTCACACGGCGAAATTTAAAGAGTGACCTTGATGGTCCTGATCAATCAAAACTAAGTTAAACGAAATCGTTAATCAAACGATTATGTCTGTTGTAATGTTTCTCTACGAATACCTTCGAAGCTCCTTCAACTGTTTTACGCCATGTCTGCCAATCCAAATCCCAAAAACAAAAACTAACCATTAGTAATCACTCAAAGAATAATACAAAATTTGAAATTTGATTAAAACTACAAGTCATTAATAAAGAATCGTTTTAGTTAATTACCTTCCCAATTGCTCTCACAAAGGACTTGTTCTTCATTTCTCTAGCTTTGATTACTTGAGATGATCTCCCAATTCCAATCTTTCGAAGTAAACCCGATGATGATCTCCGATTGGTTATAGGAAGAAGTGATCTCCTCTCTACAATCATACTTCTAGAAGGGCTATTCTCATTTTCTTTGTTATCATCCTTATCTTTTCTACACCTTTTTTTATCCCGTTTCAAAATACTATCTTGTTTCTTTTTCGACGAATAATCCTCTTCCATTGCCGCAAATTTACGAAGTAATTGATCTGAAGATACCTTGTTTACGTGCTGAATTACGTTAGCTTGATCAGTGGCAGTTGTAATGGTAGTAGTAGCTGGTGTATCAGACTCCATCACAGATGAATATGTTCCAAACGAAACGACAGAGAGAAAGACAAGACAGAGATAGTTGAGAGAGAAGGGAGATGGATTACTTAGAGAATGGCGAGAGGGGGGTTATTGAGAGTTGAAATCGGGAGAAATGACCGTTAATAGACTGCAAGTGAGATGATGGATTTCAGTGCTTATTTTAAGATTTGGAGCTATAAGGATGGGATGGGAGAGGAATATTATAGCCGTTGGGAAATGCAAGCGCGGATTCCTCAGAATAATCATGTATGGGGCGGGGGTGGCATGTGAGTTTCGTACTAGAATATATACGGGAGCGTGATGAATGATGACAAACGACTCAACCCAAAATGAAGAATCTTATCGGTAATCAGCAAGGGAAGTAACGAAATAAGATGCTTTATTCAACGTTTTCTAGCCTGTCACCACAGTGACCACACCCACGTGGGGTCCTATGTATGGGAATTTGACTAGGTCAAATACATTTCCTAGGTTAGGTCAAATGAACGCTAGATACTTTCAACGAGCCGGTTACGGCTACACTCCCTCCCAGAATCTCCAATGGGTGGCCTTGAAATAACTACCTAATAAATTTTTGATGGGGCATTTTAATGTGGGAAACAAATCAGATGTTGATATGTGACTCTTTTATTAATTGATTTGACAAAATAAAAGTTTTGGAGATACGAAAGATCAAATATAACTAATTAAGATAACCGATATTTTTTCCAAAAATATAATCTTTTTTATAATTTTTGGAAACAAGATATATTTTTTTTTAGCTTGTTGCCAGGATTCCAACTAGTTTTTTACCGTTTCTGTTTGTTGTCGATGATTATGAATAAATTAGGAAAATGGTGAAATAATGAAATTCGTTTAGAGAAAACAAAATTTGTTAGAATCAATTAATACAAAAGATGCATGTCAACATCTAATTTGTCCGCCATGCCCTTATCAAAAAACTCCCCCATCAAAAATTTATCCGACAAGTAGTGAGTTGGTGCGTTGCACGTCTCCAATACTATTTTTTCCTACTTTGTAAATAATTTGGTGATGCTTTGACAACATATGTAATACTTTTCATCCAAAAGTGAATCATTGTTTTTTTATTATGTACTTATGAATCAATCAATTTTTTTAACAGAGAATTTATTCTTAAACTATGTCTAACTTGGGGAAAAGATACAAAAATTTGGAAAAACTTAAAAAAATTTGAAAAACAAAAATTACATATTATTGTTCATACTCGTTACGTACAAAGGGCATTTCAAACATATAAAATTCACAAAATCCGACGCATAATTTGAAAGATATAAGTTTTTAAATATTTATCTTCACTTTTACAAAAATGATATTTTCGTGAATACCGATTTTTAATCTATTTATACACTTTTCATTATATCACTCCTTTAAAATTTAATGACTAATAAAAAAAACAAAAATCTAATGATTCAACGACCGAGAACAACAATTTGTGAGAGGAATCTTTTTTTGTGCCATGAATCTTTTTGGAATAGTCCTAAATTTGATAACTAAGAATTAGATTTTTGTTAGAAAGAGAGCAAAAGTTGATCTGAGGAGTGCAAAAATCGTGGTCAACTCGCTGAGAGCACTTCCTATGGGCTCAACAAGCTTGAAGTTTGTTGATTTTGATCCCACTATGGACTCAACAAACATGAAAAATGGATGTACAACTACAAACCAACAAATTTGTTGGTTTGTTGAGTGACATATGCAATACTTTTCATCCAAAAATGAATCATTGTTTTTTGATTATGTACTTATGAACCAATCAATTTTTTTAACAGAGAATTTATTCTTAAACTATGTCTAACTTGGGGAAAAGATACAAAAATTTGGAAAAACTTAAAAAAATTTGAAAAACAAAAATTACATATTATTGTTCATACTCGTTACGTACAAAGGGCATTTCAAATATATAAAATTCACAAAATCCGACGCATAATTTGAAAGATATAGGTTTTTAAATATTTTTTATCACTTTTACAAAAATGGTATTTTCGTGAATACCGTTAATCTATTTATACACTTTTCATTATATCACTCCTTTAAAATTTAATGACTTATAAAAAAAACAAAAATCTAATGATTCAACGACCGAGAACAACAATTTGTGAGAGGAATCTTTTTTGTGCCATGAATCTTTTTTGGAATAGTCTAAATTTGATGACGAATTATATTTTTGTTAGAAAGAGAGCAAAAGTTGATCTGAGGAGTGCAAAAATCGTGGTGAACTCGCTGAGAGCAGTTCCTATGGACTCAACAAACTTGAAGTTTGTTGATTTTGATCCCACTATGGACTCAACAAACATGAAAAATGGATGTACAACTACAAACCAACAAATTTGTTGGTTTGTTGAGTGAGATGGAACATGTAGCGCGCGTGTGATAGAAGGCCGAGCGATCATGCCACAATCGTTGGCATTGGATGGAAGAACGTTGGAGTTGGAATGAAAAACTCCAGCGTTTGAAGCAAAAACACCCCTTGCTTTTCTCTCTCCCAAACCCGGTTATTATATTTAGTTGTTTTTTAATTAGTTAAATAATCTGTGGGACCAAACTCTTATTAGTTTATATAAATAAAATCATTAGTGGGACCCTACTCTTATTAGTTTATATTAATAAAATTACTAGTGGATCCCTAAAATATCAAATTTGTTCATTTTGCCTTGTTTCCCATAGTGGAAAATGCAGTTTGTTCATCCACGTCGCTCAAAAAAATAATAAGTTTGTTGATTGCCATAGGAATTGCCCTAACTATTACCCATTCAATATATTAGTTTATGACAAGAACTAAATATCCTTAGACCGGGTTTTATGGAGATGCCCAGCCTCTTCCCAAATGCCTTTATACAACAGCCTGGAACGGGCCTAGCTTTAGCAGTAATTCCCTGAAAAATCTAGGGACGGCTAATGGTTAATGATGAGTGCTAAATAGTGCATATTTATATATATTTTGTTGGCATTTAACTCATCTTTTGTGCATTAATTCTACATTTTATCCCATATTCTGTATTTTCATTGTTTTCAAGAATAAATATTTTTCTTACTTAATTTTTCATTTTTAGGTAACAAATAAAATCTGGATGAAGTGAGGAGCAAAAAGAGCAGAAAAGTAGTGAAAAGCCGGGAGGAATTACGCAAGGAAGCCGCGAAGAATGTTGTGCACAAGACCAAGAGGGTAGAAATGGGCTCAAGAAGGAGGAATTGTTCTTAAAGAAGTTATGGGCCTGGCATACCCAAGGCCCAAAACCCTTTCTCAAACCCATTTCCACTACCCAAGCCCGTATCGGATTTCAGCCGTCAGATTGAAGCATCTCAGCATCCTACGGTCGCTCCATCGTCGCACATCAATCTCCGAAGCTCCTGCTTTACATCGCAGCGCCGATCTCCATCTTGGGCCGTCCATTTCGTTGTATTCCTCCATCCGACGGTCGCTACCCATAGCCTCCCACCTCATCGTTGGATCCACCTACCATCGTCACATCCTACGGATCATCTCGCCAAACATCGACTCAGATAATCCCGCCTCACACCCTAGCACCAAAGCCTATACTACCACCCAAACACCCCCTTCTTCCCAAAACTCGATCTCATCTTCCTCCACCCGACAGTTGCAGAGCTGCAACTGCAACACCATGTACGCCACCACCATCTCTTCCATCACCACCTCGAGCTTCACCATCATCCAGCTCCCTAGTATTTCCCTTTCTTGTTCTTAGCATCAACCCTAGGTGCTACAGATAAGAAAGAGAAAAGCTAGGGCATCAGTAGACTGAATTGGGAGCTGTGGAGCAGAGGAGGAGCAGAGGGAACATCAACAGGGCATGGGTCGAGCTTAATTCAGAAAATTGGTGAGAGAATTTGATTTTCCCCAAAATTTTAGGGTTTCGAATTAGGGTTTGTATTTTTTGTTGTAAACTATAAATAGGAACTGATGTGTAGAGAGAAAACTGTTCTTGGACTAGCCAAGTTTCCCCCTAATTGGGTTAGGTTTGATTTTTAATTTCACTTTCAATTTTAACCATTTGCATATTTTTCTCCTTGTTCACTGTTAGTGTTAATGCCTGGATTAGCCAGTGTATCCAGAACCAAGTTCTGTTAATGATAATTTTTCTGCTGTTCATGTTGTGTTCCTGTTGTGTTTATGTCAGTGCAATACCTTGTTGTGTTATGTGTATGATGTTTGTTCCTGTGATGTTGTGCATCTATCTATTCTATCATGTTCCTGCCTATCATGCTCTAAGTCAATTGCTAAGATTAGATGAAATCATATAAACCATAAGGAAGTTTCCTAATCAACACATGTCAAACATCCTGCTTTCACAGTGCATATCATGTATGCATTGTAGTTAGAATTCCCTTGTGTTATCATGTACAGCTCATGCTTAAAATGCTATTATGAACCCTCTGACTAGTTGTGCTCTAAACAGACAATTAGTACTTAGGTAATTACCTTAGCTGTGATTAGAATGTTCCTTAGGCTGGTAGTGGATTCAAAATCTTAGTGATCATCCTCTTGTTCTCACTGTTTTCATATTCACTTCACTTATTTTCTTTCTTCCTTTTACTGTTATCTTCATATCTCTGCCCTTGGCCTTAGGCCTTGGTTCAGTCTTGTTGTGTTTTACTTTTGTTCAATGATCTGTTGATGTTTGTCATTCCTTTACTTTGTTCCATTGTTTTTGGCCTTGTATTGCTTTTGTTGCTGTTTTCTTGCCATTTCTGGTACATCCTGCTGTTGCTGCTGCACTGCTGTGCATCTCTTCTTCTGCTGCCCTGCAGCACTGCTGCTGCTTCTCCTGTGCAGAGCTGCTGTTGTTTCCACTTTGCTGTGCAGCTCTTGCTTCTCCTGAGCTGCTCTTCTGTTGTGCAGTTGCTACTACTGCTACCACTTCCATTGCAGCTGTTGTTGCTGTTGCCCCCCTTGCAGTTGCCCTTCTGTTGCTGCTGCAGCTGCCTCCCTGCAGCTCCACTGCTGCCTCCTCCCTAAAGGCTTAGCCACAGTTCACTAAGGCCCATTCCATAGTTAAGACCAAAGGCCTAGTTCAAATAGCCAAGCCCAATTCAGTCAACCTGTGGGCTTAACCAAAGCCCAGTTGTTTCAAGCCAAAGCCCAAACTCATTAAGCCCAATCCATTCAAAGGGCATTCAAACCCAATAGTACATTAAGCCCAACACTTCCAAAGGGCTTCTAAGCCCAAAGCAAAACTAGGAACCCAATTTAGCTAAAACACTTCCGAAACACACCCGATCTCTGTGGATCGACCCGTACTTGCACGAGCTACAACTGACGACCGTGCACTTGCGGTATTACTGTAGGCCCGCGTTTCCATTGCATCATTTCTATACACCCCTCCGGACCTGCCAAGTTTTTGGCGCCGCTGCCGGGGACTCGGTTGCGGCGCAATTGCTCTTTCTTTCTTTTGGGTTGTTACTGAACTCTGCTTGCTGTAACTCCTATGCTTGCTTGCTGATTTTGCTTGTTGTAACTCCTGTTGAGTTGCTGCCCTGCCTGCACTGAACTGAACCACCTGGTGCTGCTGGTGCTCTTGTGCTGCTGTGGTGCTCCTGCTGGTGCCAGGCCAAGAATCCTGTGAGCTTCTGCACCTGTTGCTGCTGATCTGCTCCTGCTGCAAAGCCCTGAGCTGGTGAGCCTGCTGAAGTTGCTGTCAAGCTTAACAATTTGAACCAAAGCCCAACTGGGCTGTAAACTGCAGAGGTGAACCAAAGCCCAACTGGGCCTCAGAAAAGCCAAAGCTTAGGATGATCCAAAGCCCAACTGGGCTTTTGCAACCTAACTGAGCAGCTGGGCTGTGCTTAAGCAAGTAAGCCTAAACCCATTAAGAGAACCCAACCTGTGGGCTTCCATTTTTAATTTGTGGGCTTGTAATAATTTTTGTTTTTCTTTTTTTTTATTTTGGGCTTGTAATAATTTTTCTTTTTTTTTCTTTTTCTTTCTTTTATGGGCTTGTAATTATTTATTGTTGTTTTTATTTTCTTTTGTGGGGTGTGATAATTTATGCTAGGCTAAGTTTAAAAAAAAAAAAAAAAAAAAAAAATTTGCTCCTAATTTCAAAAACCAAAATTCTTGCTCCCAACACAAAAACCAAAATTTTTCTTTTTCCCATTAAAACCAAATGTCTCCCGCCAAAACCAAATTTTTCCCAACAAAACCAAATTTTTCCAAAAAGTCCAATCCTTTAAAAACCAAATTCTGAGCTTTGTAACATAGTTACTTAGCTTTTGAGCCAATCATGTCTGGATATTGGTCTGCTCCTGGAGATGGAAATAAAACTCTTAGAGAACTTGCTTATGGGCATTCCACGTTATGAACCTTCCACGGACCATGATGTCAATAGTCATAGGAATTATTATGGACATTTTCAAAGTCCCGAGCCGCAATACATGAACCCTAATGACTATTCATACATGCATCATTCATCGCAACGTGAAAATGAACATTTTGCTAGTGCCTCACTCACACAATCATCACTTATGGATCAAATAGAAGCTCGAATCACAGCTTTAGAAATGCAATCACATGAGGAATCTGTCACATCTAATTTTCTTAGGCAACCTGAAATCTATGCATGTCCCGCATGTGGTAGTTTAGACCACCCTGTTGAGCATTGTCATATTTTGCATAATTTTAGGCAATCTAGAGAAAATCCAATGTATGAAACCCCATAAATTGTGAGAATGGTAGTCATTGGGACCATAATCAATCCTTTGAGGGTTGCGATCAATCTTTTATAAACCCTAATGACCATGCACACATGTACCAATCACCACAATTTGAACATGAAGAATTTTGTACTCCCATGAATTTAGACTCCACCACAGAAGCTTTCAGACTTAGTGAGCAAAACTTCGATAGATCTACATCACGAATTCAGGCATATTTAGATCAGATTTTGCTTCACCTACAAAAGGAGGAAATTCATGAGGAAATGTATGTTGTCCCTAATGAAGTGTCTAGTCCCATTCATATAAATAATGTTGAATATGAACCTAATTTAGAGGAACATGAATCGACTAACGACACCACCACTTTTAATGAGGACCAATATGCATGCTACCATGATGATGATTATGATGATTATGATGATGTGTTAGAAGAACATGAAAATATTGTGGAACCTGTTGGTTCAATAACATATGGCTTCTCGCCCTCGACCTTCATGAATGTTGTTTTTTCTAATACTCATTGTAATTCATATGATTTTGATATTGACATGGGATTCGTACAATTATTCTGTGAAGATGAGCATGACATAGGAATAGTTGAATCTTCTGTAGACACTAATATGCATGAAAATATATTGATGTGTCTGATTCTCTACCTAGGTCACATTGTGATATTTCTCCTGATTTGCCGATGCATGAGAATAAATTTGTTGATGATGTTGATGATTCTGAGTGTGAACTTGCCAATGTGATTGATGATTGTGAGCATGATGTGACATGTGTAGATGATTAGGAGATTTTGATTTGATTAATAATGACGCCTATTCTCCTACATGTCACAATCTGTTGGCCTTCCACCCAACCTAGATTTGGTTTGTACCAATATTGTAAAACCAATTTTTCTGAAAATTCCCAACCTAGGTTTGGAACTGTGTGCTTCCCAAGTCCTCTTGGACTATTTTGCTTCCAAATATAATACATTTGAGGAACCACAGTTGGAAATTGCATGTTTGCCCGTCCCTAGCACAGTTCATTTCGAGCTAGACCTTTTGCATGATGAACCCCCAAAACTGCGCGATTTTGTTTTCAAAATTATATCTTCTGTAAAATCCAGGTTTGGGGGTAGCTCATTTTGTTTCACAGTTTCACTTGCGTTTCTTTCCTGTTATTATTGTGTGAAGCTGTTGAAATGTCTACACTTCGTCTTTTGGGTTGATCCTCAACTCTTTAGATTGTTAGTGTATGGTGAATTTTTTGTATATAATCCAGTAGATAAAATTTCTTAAAAACCCTTTTGTTCGTTTTGTATATATTTTGCTAATCCAATATGATCTCGGTGAAATATGTTGGATTTTTGCCTTGAATAACGGAGTTTTAATTCTGCTTTCGCCGAAATCGGGTATTCTCTCTCCTTTTACTCTACTCAGCATGTCCCTTCATATTGTTTTTATAATTCTTTCCATATTTTGAAACATTGAGGACAATGTTTAGTTTAGGTTTGGGGGTATAGAGTAGATACCATGATAATATGCTATAATTGAAAACGAACTCCTTCTTCTTTTGAAAAAATCGAAAAAATTCAAAAAAATTAAAAAATGAAAAATCATAAAAAATGGAGCTCATTTACCTTGAAATGTTGACTCTTGTGCAAATATGTATTTTTATTAGGAGTCTTAGTCTAGATATTTAGGCACCCTGATTCTAGCACAATTCACATAGTGATAAGAAATTTGCACGCGCACGATCTACCAATACATGTATGGCCTCGATCTTCAAGGTGTTGGATAGGAAGTTACGATTGCCAATCACTTTAGAATACTGAACGAAACTTGACTAGCTTGTTCTTTGGTTGGTTGGGATAGAAGATGGAGGTTACATTAAGAAAGACAACCATCGAATTTAACTGGGTGCATCAAAAAGGGCTACCTCTTGCAAAGTGTCATGTAATTTTTGTTTCCTTTTGTATATGTATCAAAAGTGTTTCCTTGTTCAAAAAAAAAAAAAAAAAAAAAAAAAAAAAAAAAAAAAAAAAAAAAAAAAAAAAAAAAAAAAAAAAAAAAAAAAAAAAAAAAAAAAAAAAAAAAAAAAAAAAAAAAAAAAAAAAAAAAAAAAAAAAAAAAAAAAATCAAGTATTTATCAATTCCATCCTCTCTTGTTCCAAAAATAAAAAGAGAGTAGTAAATGTAAATAAGAGTCATGTAAATAGTCATCTTTTGTTGTTTCATTGTAATAAGCAAGGAGGGTGTATGCCATTGATGTACAACGCGAGCAATTGTGAAATACCTCCAACTCATTCACAATTCTCGTAAAGTCCGGACAGCTAGCTAGATTTCGACCTTGGTTCTTAGCCTGAGAAACTATCTCTTGGTGATTAGTAGTCATAACTTCAGATCTTTCTTTACACATGTGTAGATACACTTTACACTCTTATCACATGTCTTTTTTTGTTATCAGTGCTAGGATTGTGCCTTTGATAGCTAGATTGACATCTCCATTTTGCTGTGAGCTTCTACTGTCTTGCACATGTCACATTTGATGGAATCTGAGCTTATATTTTGACCTAGAACTTTGTAGGTACGTTCTAAGCAAACCTTCACGAGACTTCAACTCGTCCACTAGGGACACTTAGTGGTTTAAAAGGCTTAGTGCATACGCTAAATGCATTCGAGAGACCAGCGACAATGGTATAGTTAGGATTTCCTTAGTTTTGTTTTACTTGAGGACAAGTAAAATTCAGGTTTGGGGGTATTTGATGAGTGCCAAATATTGTATATATTTATCCCTTTTTGTTGGCATTTAACTCATCTTTTGCGCATTAAGTCTACATTTTATCCCATATTCTGTATTTTCAGTGTTTTCAAGAATAAATATTTTTCTTACTTAATTTTATATTTTTAGGTAATGAATAAAGTCTGGATGAATTGCGGAGCAAAAAGAGCAGAAAAGTAGTAAAAAGCCGGGAGGAATTACGCGAGGAAGCCGCGAAGAATGTTGTGCACAAGACCAAGAGGGTAGAAATGGGCTCAAGAAGGAAGAATTGTTCTTAAAGAAGTTATGGGCCTGGCACACCCAAGGCCCAAAATCCTTTCTCAAACCCATTTCCATTACCCAAGCCCGTCTCGGATTTCAGCCGTCAGATTGAAGCCTCTCAGCATCCTACGGTCGCTCCATCGTCGCACATCAATCTCCGAAGCTCCTGCTTTACATCGCAGCGCCGATCTCCATCTTGGGCCGTCCATTTCGTTGTATTCCTCCATCCGACGGTCGCTACCCATAGCCTCCCACCTCATCGTTGGATCCACCTACCATCGTCACATCCTACGGATCATCTCGCCAAACATCGACTCAGATAATCCCGCCTCACACCCTAGCACCAAAGCCTATACTACCACCCAAACACCCCCTTCTTCCCAAAACTCGATCTCATCTTCCTCCACCCGACAGTTGCAGAGCTGCAACTGCAACACCATGTACGCCACCACCATCTCTTCCATCACCACCTCGAGCTTCACCATCATCCAGCTCCCTAGTATTTCCCTTTCTTGTTCTTAGCATCAACCCTAGGTGCTACAGATAAGAAAGAGAAAAGCTAGGGCATCAGTAGACTGAATTGGGAGCTGTGGAGCAGAGGAGGAGCAGAGGGAACATCAACAGGGCATGGGTCGAGCTTAATTCAGAAAATTGGTGAGAGAATTTGATTTTCCCCAAAATTTTAGGGTTTCGAATTAGGGTTTGTATTTTTTGTTGTAAACTATAAATAGGAACTGATGTGTAGAGAGAAAACTGTTCTTGGACTAGCCAAGTTTCCCCCTAATTGGGTTAGGTTTGATTTTTAATTTCACTTTCAATTTTAACCATTTGCATATTTTTCTCCTTGTTCACTGTTAGTGTTAATGCCTGGATTAGCCAGTGTATCCAGAACCAAGTTCTGTTAATGATAATTTTTCTGCTGTTCATGTTGTGTTCCTGTTGTGTTTATGTCAGTGCAATACCTTGTTGTGTTATGTGTATGATGTTTGTTCCTGTGATGTTGTGCATCTATCTATTCTATCATGTTCCTGCCTATCATGCTCTAAGTCAATTGCTAAGATTAGATGAAATCATATAAACCATAAGGAAGTTTCCTAATCAACACATGTCAAACATCCTGCTTTCACAGTGCATATCATGTATGCATTGTAGTTAGAATTCCCTTGTGTTATCATGTACAGCTCATGCTTAAAATGCTATTATGAACCCTCTGACTAGTTGTGCTCTAAACAGACAATTAGTACTTAGGTAATTACCTTAGCTGTGATTAGAATGTTCCTTAGGCTGGTAGTGGATTCAAAATCTTAGTGATCATCCTCTTGTTCTCACTGTTTTCATATTCACTTCACTTATTTTCTTTCTTCCATTTACTGTTATCTTCATATCTCTGCCCTTGGCCTTAGGCCTTGGTTCAGTCTTGTTGTGTTTTACTTTTGTTCAATGATCTGTTGATGTTTGTCATTCCTTTACTTTGTTCCATTGTTTTTGGCCTTGTATTGCTTTTGTTGCTGTTTTCTTGCCATTTCTGGTACATCCTGCTGTTGCTGCTGCACTGCTGTGCATCTCTTCTTCTGCTGCCCTGCAGCACTGCTGCTGCTTCTCCTATGCAGAGCTGCTGTTGTTTCCACTTTGCTGTGCAGCTCTTGCTTCTCCTGAGCTGCTCTTCTGTTGTGCAGTTGCTACTACTGCTACCACTTCCATTGCAGCTGTTGTTGCTGTTGCCCCCCTTGCAGTTGCCCTTCTGTTGCTGCTGCAGCTGCCTCCCTGCAGCTCCACTGCTGCCTCCTCCCTAAAGGCTTAGCCACAGTTCACTAAGGCCCATTCCATAGTTAAGACCAAAGGCCTAGTTCAAATAGCCAAGCCCAATTCAGTCAACCTGTGGGCTTAACCAAAGCCCAGTTGTTTCAAGCCAAAGCCCAAACTCATTAAGCCCAATCCATTCAAAGGGCATTCAAACCCAATAGTACATTAAGCCCAACACTTCCAAAGGGCTTCTAAGCCCAAAGCAAAACTAGGAACCCAATTTAGCTAAAACACTTCCGAAACACACCCGATCTCTGTGGATCGACCCGTACTTGCACGAGCTACAACTGACGACCGTGCACTTGCGGTATTACTGTAGGCCCGCGTTTCCATTGCATCATTTCTATACACCCCTCCGGACCTGCCAGTTAACCGTTCTAAGGTAAAAAAAATAGTAACCCATAAATCGTTCTTCTTATAACAGATAGTCATCGTCCGTTTTCTTTGAAACGGTTCATCATTAACAGTTATCCTATCTTGACCAGTCAACCACCTGTTGAATCGGTTAATGGTTGCCCGTTTAAGTTTTTTCCCTAAAAACATCCAGAGAACTCGATACACTTCAGTTCTTAGCCTTTCCTTTCAAGCAGAGGATACTTCATCCTGATTTATCTCTTCCCACCATCTCGTCTCAAAATTCTAATTGGGTTTGTTGAAGAAACTCTAAATTTCATTTTGCATTTGGTTTTGAGGGCCTTAATCATCTCAAAAGTCTAAGGTAATATAATGAGAACTTAAACCACAGTTTAATTTTTTTGTTCAATTGAAATTATTTTGGTGATTATTAACATAAATTGAATCCAATTACTATTAGTTAGTGATTTGTGCTTGTTTGATTTGTTTAACATAATAAATTTAAGTGAATTATTGATGAACATGGAGTATTTCTAGTGATATCCATATGTAAATAACCTTAATGATGTTTCATGTCTTGTTATCTTGGTAATTCACAATTGGAATGTTGGATGCCTAATTTGTTAGGAACACTTTGTTGTGAGTCTGAATTATAATTTTTGTTCCAAAATGTTGACAAATATTCATATGTTATATTTGTTTGGTGTATAGATTATGACATGGAGTACCACACCAACCTAAAATTGTCCGTCAAAAGTAAATATGGCCATATATCGGGTCAAGATGAACCGAAGATGAAAATGAGGACTAGTTGGGGGCACCTAAATGATTATTATGAAATTGTTGTTAAGAATAATCATCGCGCACTTCAGGTACTAGACAATTGTGGGTTTTCATCTATATTTTCATTTAATTTTAAGAATTCAGATCTGCAACTCACAAATGCACTGTTATCTAGATGATGGCATACAACTAAGACCTTCCATTTCACGGGGTTTGAGATAGGGTTGACAGCTTTAGACTTTGTAATGTTAACTGGAATTCCAATATGTAAAGGTGAGTCTATCACTTTTCCTAGACGGTTATCCAGAGATGTTTTAGAAAGTTTAGATGATAAGTACTTTAGAGGAGTGATAGCCAACCTGCAAATATGGAAGAAGATGCCCCCCCAGAAGAAGTCAGATGTTCTAAAAAACCTTGGGATTGTAAATCCTCAGTTGTATGTATCTCTCACCTTTCATATTATATAAACAATAGGAAGGATTTGGATAACTCTGAGAACTGGGAGAAATTGACACGATTTTTTCTTCTTTGGGTTATTGGTCAACTATTCACCAGAACTACTTCGTCTAACGTTTCAAAAGCATGGGTGGTTGTTTTGGGAGATACTAGAAGCTTGGAAAACCTTGGCAGGTATGATTGGGGTTCATTTATTTATGGTAGATTGTTAAAGAATAACATGAGAGCAATGTGGATGATATTGGAGTATTGGTATTATATTTACTTCAGTAATTGTCAACCATTACTCAAGATGGCTTCATTTGTACCATAGAACGTGTACCCTGCGATTAATATGCTTAAATCAAATCATAAAGAGTGTGTGCAACTAACAGATGTTGGGAAACATTCCGTGAACAATGCTAAAAGACATATGGATTTTAGAGTGTCACCTGGAGCAGTTGTTTGACAACCATGGGTCAGAAATTCGCACTATGAAGATGGTGATGTAGTTTTAGCAAGAGAGGTTAGTCGAAAGAGAATATATTTCAAGGGAATAGTCGAACAGAAAGATTAGGTACTTTATCTTGGGGAGAGATGTTTCAGGCAGGTGTTAGGTTTGTTTACAATTCCTTGCCCGCCTCTACATTTTACCAATACTAAAACAGAGGATATCATTGAAAGAGTGCATTATTTGGTAGAAAATGAGACCGAGTATGCTTCTTTTTGGAAATCTAGCAGCATGGGACTGTTGTTGCCAGATTTAATTCATGTAAACAACCATGACGAGGTTGGGGTTGGTCACATCAGAAGCTCTCGTTTCTTTCCAAACGTACCTCCTCCTACACAGTATTCAGAAACCTTTGTCTATACCTAACCAGAGTCGACATCAACATTTCATACGATACAGTGGTCATTTTCTTATGTCAACTCGGAGGGGATACGTGAAATATATAATCTTCCAATAATGATCCATCTACAAGATTGAAGTAATATCCAAGGCACCAAGGTTAGTACTTCAACTATATTATGTAAATTTATTAGTATTCATTTTATTTATTATTGATTTATATATTTTCCAATCGACGATGTTGCAGGAACAATGGAAATGGTTAGCACATTTAAGTTATGAAAAGAATGAGGCACTGGAGAAGCTATTGTATGACTGTTTTACGTATGGCCCTACCGATACTGGGGTTATATCTCCTAGTGTTTTTAGTGCTGAGCAATCCAAAGAAGAAGCTTATCTGTACGATACATTTTGTATGTTGGTCTTAGGTAGTTCTGGTGAGTGTAGTCGCAAGCGTCAAGCTACTTCTAGTTTGGATGATCAAACAACAGGGTATTTCCCATTTTTCGGTGACGCCGATATTAGTCTGCATTACTCAATTCCAGGATTAAGTCAAGAAGAAAATCCGGATAATAACGTAGATTTAAATACAAATATGGAGTTTGTCGTTGAGAGTTGAGACCCAGTTACAGAACCAACAACAAAGGGCGTTTTAATTGTTCACAGGATTATGATTGTACGACTTTGTTATATTAATATGTATGAAACTCTTTTATATTTCTTTTTGTATTTCTTTGTTAAAAAAGATCTTTCTTTTTCGTTTGCAATGACATTTCTTCTCAAAACTATAGTGTCTATGAATAATGACTCATGACATAGTTTATCTATAGCACTAATAGTGATTTTATTTTGCTTTAAAAAAGAATGGCTCGTACTTATCCATGTCGGCATTTACACTACGTAGACTCCTTTAAAAGCATGTGTAGCCTCTAAATAATTCACGCAAAAAACCATCATTTTTCTTCTTCTTCTATTATCCTTTGTTGAAATCTAATGGTTGCGTTTGATTCATCTGAAGATTTGGTGATCGTGAAATCTTGGGTGAATATAAGCTCCCGTCGTGAAGTTGTTCTTGGTTTCTTACCTACTGAAACCTTTTAGGAGAGGGTGTGGCACAATTACAAGCTAGAGTTTGGAAATTTCCGCGAAAGAACCATGGATAACATAAATGAAAGATATGGCATAATTCAGGAGGAAATGCAATTATATTATGCCTACCAAGCCGAGGTTGTCGTCAGTTGTCGCGATCCTCAATCCATTACAACTCAAACTATGGTAAATATAATTATTTATAAAAATAAACAATTTTGTTCAAAAAAATAAACAATAATATTAATGTTTTGTTCTTTGTTACATGAAAGGCTGGACGAGTTAAAGTACCGACAAGTTAAAGGCATTGAATTCCCACACCGGGAAGTTTTTCTATTTCTAAAGACCAAGTTCCTCCATTTCCTAACAGAGATTAAAAGAACTTCTGGTGATGCATAAATTATTTCTAGACACTGGTAGGTGATTGGTTTTGTGGGCATACCTCTTTACAAACCCTCTCGAGATAGCAATCGTCCTTTAGGGTCACCTAAAGGTTTAAAGGCTTGTTACGTATATGTTAAATGTAACTGCGATGACTGCGAAAGTGATATCATGTTTAATAAAACTATATAATGTGTTGTGTTTGATTATTTGTGCTACAATTATTATACTTTTTTTAACCTAAATAATATCACACCCATGACATAATAAAGTTTGAAGGTAAAAAATATAACACAGTGGTTATGTGTTGTCACTCCATCAATCCCAATCAAGTTAACATATCATATAACTTTAATGAAATTTTAATTTATTTACATTTAAAATAACTTATTTGTAGTGACTTACATGTCACTTTACTTCTGCTAGGTCATTCAGTCAATTGAAAGACAAGACGATCAGTTAACCCATTGCACGAAGTGATATAATGTCAGATTTGTCACAGTGCATTCAATCCCTATAAATTCATTTGTCCATACGCCAATCAACACACACCTAATTAAATATTGTCTTCTCCATCAAATTGCATATACCATAAAAATACTGTGATCTTTTTGTATCAGGGTTTCTATAAGCATTTCAACACAATCCATAATGCCTTTGTATACCACAGAAGAATATATTATAATAAATGCTTGGGTTGATGTTGTTACTCTCCCGGAGGTTCGTCGTCATTTGGTCCCGGCTACTAGAGTTTGGAGACAGGTTTTCGATAACTATAGAGATGTATTTACAAACGTTCATAAAAAAACAGAAGCAAATATAAAGAGTAGAGTTGGTGTGATAAAAAAAGGAGTGAGCCAATACATACGCATACAAAAAAATATTTATGAGCAACATTAAATATCTCCGTTATTGACCGTTGAAAGATTTGTAAGCGTTTCTTGTTTTCGTGCATGTATCCACTTCTTAATCGTTTTCGTCTCTAAATTACTTACTTATGTTTTTTTTATTAAAGTAAACTCTTGCGATTATTATGTACGCTAGGGACATTAGAACAGAGTTCAATTATTATGAATGCTATGTCATCTTGAAAAATACATTTCCGGAACTAAGCGTGGTACAACCACCACAAAATCCACCGCAAGATGGTGATGAAGATTAGTACGGCTGCGCCGGCAGTAAAGGTTTTGTGGGTACATCTCTGGAAAACGCTCCTGAGACTACACTCGACCATTAGGGATACCGACCGGTTTAAAGGCTTGTTGCACCGGCTTAGTGCAGTCGCGTTGGCTGCGATAGTGAAATAGGGATAATTTTGAGTAATTTTGACGTAGTGTACTACATTGCTAAAGTAACTGAATAAAATGAACTTATTTATGCATCTTTGTCACTTATATTTATAGAAATCGATCCAAATACCAATTATTGACTCAAACTGTACACTACAATCCATTAAAATTGGCCTCAAAACATCCAAAGAACTTTGCACAAGATTGGCTTAGTAATGTGGTGTAACAGGGATGATTCTCGCATTTACATCTCTATAGTAATTTGGTAGTAATGAAAATACATTAGTGAGGAGTCTCTGACATTTACACTTTTCAATAAACCTCAGTGTCCCATTACAGTGAGTTTTCAATACACGTTGCAGTGAGTTGTCGATACACATCACTGGCCAAATGCAGTGATCATTCAAATCACTTCGATGACATTGAATAGTGTATAGATAGTCATTGATTTATGCAGTTGGAGTTGTTGCTTTATAATCAATCACGTGGAGTGAAATATAAAAGCTAGTTTTCCTCTTGTTTGACATTTAGATGCTTGGATATAAATAGGCACAATCAAGAACACAAAAAGAAAATATATACTTCTACAAGCATTCTCCTTTTATTTATTTTTGTTATCTTTTCTACTATGGTTTAAAGAGAGTGATTTGTTCTTCCTATGGTTTAAAGAATTTTTTTTTGTTTATTTCTAGGATTTAAATAATTTTGAATTGATTACTCCAAATCGGTTCAATTGACTTCTCTGATTGTGTTACTGATGTTATTGTCGGCGGGAACCGAGTTAACCCACAGTTAAACCCAAACCCGACTGACTTGAAACAGTTTAAAACCCGACCTGAATATTGGTCGGGGCTGTGTTGGTTTAAAATTCAAAGGAGAAATTTCCTATTTAGTCCAAAAACCCGACTCGGGATTAGTGTGTAGTCCAGCAGGATAGAGAAATTATCCGGTAGTCCAAAAAGGTTTAAAAATACCTAAAATTACTAGCCTACCCTCACTACTCACGTGTGGACCGTATATCTCTTTCTTCTTCTTTATTTTTCAGACGAAAACTTCATCTACTTTTTCAGAAGAAAACTATTCTTGTTTATTCTTCTCAATCAACAACACCAACAGCTAATTCAACCCTCAACTCATGCTTAATCATCTCTCGAAACTCATCATCATCAGCAATAGAAACCAGATTCATCGGAAAGCTAGAAGGCTAAGCTAAAGAGAAAAACCGAAAACAAATCTGGATAGAAAACCATGGAGAAAGAGAAAAACCGAAAACAGGTGTAATTATCCACCGGGTTTTCGTTGGCGACGGCGATTTATCAAACAAGGAGTAGTTTTGGCATGGTGGTAATGGTGGCGTTGGAGAAACTATGGTTATGTATCTCTGTAACAACAATGTTTGTACTTCTTTCTTTCTAACATTTCCATTTTTTATTTATTTATGTATTGATCCCACAATACATATTAATATGTATTTGAAGAATTCATTGATTTTTGTACGAACCTTTTTGTTCTGTATGATCCTGTAATACGTATTGATATGTACTGGTACGAATATCAATAGTTTATATTGATCCGACAGTATATTCGTATGTATTGTAGAAAAAAGTGATTGATTGATATGTAGGAGTACATATTAGTATGCATATGAATATACTGCAGTACATATTTGGCTGTACTGACAAAACTGGATAGTTTTTTGACAGCAAGAACAACGACAATGGCTTAAGGTTTTGCATTTGAATGTTTTCCCTAAATTTGAATATGTACTAGCTAGTAAAAATTGCAGTACATATTTGGTTGTACTGACGAAACTGGATGGTTTTTGACACTGTGAATTGCCGGTACATATTTGAATGTACTGTAATATGTACTGTGAAAAGCTGGGTGCTCCTATAATATATACAGATATGTACTGACTGAGTGACTGAATGTTTGAATGTTTTGCAACCAAATCAATATATTGCCTTCATGATATATTTCCTTTCAAATCTTATTTATATATATATATATATATATATATATATATATATATATATATATATATATATATATTTGGAGATGTCTATGACATGTTGTGTCCTCTATGTGGTTTGTCCGATGGAACTTTAGATCATCTTTTCTATCATTGCGATTTTGCTCGAGCAGTATGGTTTGCTCTCTGCCCACAGGTGTTTTCTGCCCTTGCCTGTTTTCGTATCCTCAGAGATTGATTTTCTTCTATTTTGTGTGTAAAACTTATCAGTATGTAGTGGTCCATAAGTAGCATATTAGTTTTTGTGTAAAACTTTCCAGTATGTAGTGGTCCATAATTAGCCTATTAACACATTGAAACTACATATTGACATGTGAAAACCTATCAATATGGATATGTAGTATGTGAAAACCTCATTTACCCTTTCAATATGTAGTGTTACTTACTATCAATATGTATTGCAGGATTAAAAATTTGTTGAATATAATCCTACAATACATATTGTGATGTACTAATTTTTCCACTATAATCCTATCATACGTATTACAGTATACTACTGAGACATTCAAAATTGTTAACCCCTTTAATTCTTGCGATAAAAAATGAGACATTAATCATAAAGTTCAAACCTTAATACAAGCATTACTTTTCTTAAATATTAACAAAATAAAAACTAAATACCAGTTTAATTTGACTAATAACTATATCAAACATTTGAATAACCACTAAAAGACATTAACAAAAGATTGCCAACTTTAGTACATATCTGTATGTACTGAGTGAAACTAAGTGGAACCCTAGTACATATCAATGTTTACTTAGTAGCAGACTAATATCAAATTCGCAGACCCGTTCGTAGACCGTTACACCTATTCACAGTAGGGATGAACCTTTCAGATCATGAAGTCCAACAGGCTCAATCACATAACTTCACAGCAGAACCAAGCTATTGATAGTAATTTGAGCATCTCCTTCCTGAAATCAGTTAATGCTCATACAAGTGAGATACTCTAAGTGTATCTAAAACTCTAAAAATCTAGTAGATATAGATATGTACTTGGTAAAAAACCTAGTAGATATCACACTACATATACGCATGTATGGAAGAAAACAAAATATGTACTCAATTGACAAAATAAAATACGTACTCTATATCATTAGTAGAAAGATGTCCTTTAAAGATAGTGACTTTATCTCCATTCTCTTCCCTAGTGCATATTCAAGTATATACTCAATACATATCCTGCGGTACATATTACTCTAGTGCTAACTTTCATTGTTAATGATAGAATGCAGAGAGAAGAATTGTTTATGCAGTGGATTTCTGTGAAAGAATTTATAAGGAAGCTTCTTGCAGCTACACTTGCATTGCCTCATATGGTATTACTTCATAGCGGCAGTTGAGGCTAGCAAGTGCTTATTAATTAGTGTCACATTCTTGAATTATGGTATATAAAAAGAGAAGAGAGTGAACTACAAGTAGTCTTTCCAAAGAGTGACCAACAAAAAGGTATAATGAAACTATAATTAGTATTGGTATCAAAACTATCAAGTAGTGTGCAGGGGTTAATGCTAGAATACCATTAAAGTTTGGAAGGATGTACAGGGTACCACATCAGTCTATTGAGAATGCATGCATTATCTTAGCAAAAATGGATACTCATAACAGCTGAAACAACACAAAGAGTCAAACCTTAGCATTGGCACCAGTACATATCGATATGTACCGAGTAAAACCCTGGTACATATTGATATGTATTTGTTAGAGTCTACTACACTAGTTTCACCCTTTAGCTTCTTTTTTTTCTATCTGTTCTCTTTTGTTTTTTGCAATTACAAGCTGCACTGACCCAAAAATCTACCACAATTATAAGCAATGCTGAAAACTCAGAAAGGCTACTAATAAAAAGTCTAGATCAGTTAAATCTCTTTAACAAGTGGTTTCAGTTCAATAACCTCCAACCTTATCATTTTTCGAGAATAATCCTTCTACCACTAATTCAAAATGAATACAACAGCACATATACACATTACTAAAAAAAAAACACTGAAAATCTAACTAGTAGATTTTGATATGTACTGAGTGAAATATTAGAGATATTGATGCACACTAAGTGAAAACCTAGTAGATATTGGTATGTAATGAGTAAAAACCTACAATATATTGATATGCACCAAGTGAAAACCTAGTACATATTGATATGAACTGAGTAAAAACCTAGTACATATCACAATACATATATATATGTCTTGAAGAAGAAAAAACAAGAATGGAAAATGTGTAATCCGCATTGTAAAAACATGATCATTGTATGCACACAAAAAGAGTACATATTGATATTGATATGTACTAAGTGAAAATCTAACCAATTTTTGAACCCTCTAATTTCCTGACCTCTTTGTACTACAAACTTTCTCTAGATAACAACAATTATATGCCCCCATATTGGGACACTCATTAAAATGATAAAAAGGATTAATGAGCTTATAAATCTATGACATATCTTTGAACAGATACGAAACAAGTGCACATCCGGGTACCTTGGACTCCACAACTAACATGAATACATTATTTGTCATTTCTAAGCTTACTTAAATCGACCTTTTTTAAAAGACAGTGTTGCAATTATTGTATACTTAACTCATGCATGAAACCAAATGAAAACTATCATGTTGTACGACAAATGTGCTATCCTTAAGACTTAAAAATACAAGAAACAATTGTTTAAAAATCATTAAAGTAAGGTGCATGTTGTTAGAAACAAAGCACTAAAATTCAAGTACGGAGAACAAAAAATGAAAAAAGTATCATGTTCCACTTACCCGCACTTCATTTTAGTAGCATACGCATGATCATCATCATAAGACAATCCAACTGAGAGATGTATCATACTTGTTAAGGTGATCACTGTTACTTAGTAAAATGTATGCTTTCCTGCAATATGTGGAACGTTGACCTCATACCGACAAATAATGCATACAAACAGAAAGTTTCATTTCTTGTTCGGTAGCTTCAAAAATACAATTTCCAATTCATCATGGTACATATTAAGAAACTCTTTAGGATGTCTCATAATGTCAATGAAGATTAGGTCATAATGCCAATCTAATTTTTTCAGAAAATTTCAGAGGGGTACGCAAATTAAGTCATGCTAATCATCATTCCAAATTCACATTTAGGATCGACGTATATCCTTAAGAGATCGGTTGAATATAAGCAAAGACTCGATCTTAAAAATGTGGAAAAAAATCAAAAATTCTACACTAAAACGATGAGAACGTTAAATTGATTACGAATCTCTGTTCTAATTTCAAATCAGATCTATGAACTGAAAAAGAAATAAGAGATTTTGGTTTTTATAAACCCAAAATTGAAATATCCAGAACAATTTATTTTGAAAGAACAATATACCTATAATCAAAATCAGAGAGATTAGAAAAGAGTCTTATCTTTTTCATATTTCATATACCTAGAATCAAAATCAATATGTACTAATTTGAAATGAGAACAACGACGATTTACCATTATCGACTCCTCCGGATTTAGTTTGTAGAGAGAGTTGGAATCTCTGGTTTTTTTTCATCAATCTCCATCGCCATCACCAGAGCTCTCCAATTTGTGAAGAACGAACTGATAAAACTGAATTAGATTTGACTAAAAGGGTTGTTTAGGCATTTCGAAAACTACACATCATAAATTCCACACGTATTTGGACCAACGATTAAAATATTTGGTCCAAAAATAATTATTTTAGTGTTGGACTACACACTAAACTGTTCTTTCTAAACTGGATTAACCAGTAATTCCTAGAATTCTAAGACCAGATGTACTAGCTGTCGGGGTTGGTTTCAGGTAAAACCCGAACCGATCCGGCCATGTGCAGCTCTAACGAGGATATAAGCTGGATCCATTAACGCACTTTGACCCGAGTTATTCCTATCGGAGGAGATAGAGAGAGAAAGACCAAACAAATCATTAGCATGTCTGGCGAGGGAAATTCAGATGCTCAGCTCTTTCAGGTTCTCTCCCATCTTCTTCAACAGGTACTACCGATAGCACACTTTCCATTTTACTCTTATTCTTCTTTTCCTGCACCTGATTCAATTATTTTGAACGATGAATTTCTATAATGAAATAAACTGTATGATTAATCCTTGTAAATTGTTCTGATGAATATTCCAATACACAACAAGTAGGACATGTTTTCACAGCTCCGACAATTGCTGATTCTTTGGCTGAATCAAAGATGATTTGTTTTGTTTTTTTGATAAATCTGTGATCTGAATTTTCCAAAACTTGAAGCGTATAGATGGATTTTCAATTTTTCCATTTAAATGTCTACTTCTACATGTAAACTTCTGACAAGGGTTTTACCGGCTTCTTGTTCGTATTTTTCCCTTCAGTTTTTTTCAATTACTGAAGTTGATTTTTTGGAGTGTTAGAGAAAATTAAGAAATGTTTCCCAGTTCTCATTTGTGTTCTGTTGGTAAACTTCTGCTTAGCATTAAATTGTGCTTATATTTATTCCAACTGGTGGGGAAATCTCTGTGGATTAACTCCCAATTTCTGTTTAATTTCTCCGTGTTAATCTGAGATAAACAATGATTGAGATTGAATTGGTCTTTTCCAACCAATGTCTACTTTTATGCTCCAACTGTTTTAGCATACTCCATTGCAAGAAACAGTAGGAAGATACTTGAAGTCCACATTAGTTCAGTCCTTTAAATGTCTTATTTGAGTGAAGAATATCTGACTATGCATTAATCAGTGCCCAAATTTATGCGGCTTTTGGTTATGGGAATGCTTTCATTTTTTGTTTGTGGTTAGAAATGTTTGAATAAATAAGATTCTGCACAAGTTTTGCTATATTTGTGCATTGTAATTATGACCTCTCGCATAAGATGAGAAATATCTCGCAAAGTATTGTTTGCAGGGACATGTGCAGTATAAAGATTAAAAGTTTAATGTGACGCCGCAAACGTGGATGAAATTTCTATTTTCCGTCCAAAACTATCTTTCATGAATTTCTAAACATGGAGTCCATATCCCCTCCTTTTGGTTCCTTTCCTTAGTAAACCGCAACCGATGCGGCTTCCAAATTGATGGAAATTATTAATGACAGTTTCTCTTCACTTCCTAGACTGATAAACCAGCATTTTTCCAATATCAAAGCATTTCTGCACAAGAGGCAGGGTAGGCCAAGACCCTCCATACCTTTTCATGAATTAATACAAAATTAAGTACTGGGAAACTGTCAGCATTTCTGCATGCTCACATACATGGGTGTCAAGCTAGTCATCAGTGTCATGCCCGCATCTTTGATTCTATGAACCGTGTTTTTTTATTACACACCTGGTTTCCATGATAATTCTCTTAATATTTGGTATGATGGTGTAGGTGGAGTCCCTTACCAATCAAGAAGAAGTTGAGCTACGCACAAAAATTGAAGCACTTGGGTTAGAGGTTACCAAAGTTCCAAAAAAACCCGCAGGAACTATGGATGAGGTACTCTTGAGGTTTATGTTCTGATCAATTCTGTATGGGAACGACTATATTGTCTAGGGTATAAAAATCCCTGACTGTTAATTTGGTTTCCATGTTGGAATTTTTTGTTTCACAGTTGGAGATTGCTAAAGAATTAGACAAGCTATCAGCAAAGTTAGATGATGTGGATGAGATGATAACTTCCGCTATAGCTGAAGATCCACAGGTACAAACGCTTCTTAGTAGCACAGCTGATTTGTGGATGCCAGTAATCACAGCTACTTCTGAAGAAAGGCGTAAGTTTACTGTGTCAATTGAAGAAAGCTCCTGTAAAACTCAAGGGAAGATTTCTGATTGAGTTTATTCATATAAACTTCTCGTTTTTATTCGTTTCTTTTCATTTTTCTATATTGAAATTATAAATGTCTGGTATTGAGGTAGAGGGAGGATAGTCTGAAAGTGTAATTTGCAGAAGATGCAGTAGTTCTAGATAAGTTGAATAATAACATTGTGATTAATGTTAGAGGCTGAACAACGCAAAGCTTAAAAATTGAAAATTCATGATTTAGTTTGAGATTGTCATCCATGTCACGCTTGCTTATTATTTCCCCCCCTTTTTATCCTAGAAAATTGTTATGTATTCCATCTAGTACCGCCAGCAAAACTGCAATTAAGATCTCCACATTGCACAGGCATGGTCTCACAAGGCAAGAACCTTTGAAATTCCTAAAGTGCTTCACTTCGGCATTTATAAGCCCTTTGTGGAAACCATCTAAAAATGACTGCGATGACAACAATCATTTTAATGAGGTCAAATGCATGCCCAAACCAATCCAGGCGGTGGGAAAGCATGATAAAGAAAGAATGACGCTAATTGTCTCTGAAATGCATTGCCAGATGCATAAACTGACGTTGAATTTACATTTGGCAGCACCGGACATTAGTTACAGTAGTTTGCCGTCCAAATAAATTACAGTGGTTATCTTACTTGAGGTATTTAAAACTGAAAGAAAGACTAGTTAAACTGATTAACGAAGACGGCAGTTGAAACAGTTGATGGCCTGCAATATAACGTAACAACAAAAATAACCAACTGAAAAGACGGTCCATAAGCTTGATTCGCCCTGCAGATCCCACGCTCACTTGTCAGCTTCTGTTTTGTCACACTCTCTACTTTGTTAAGGTATCTTGTTCTCGTTCTCTTGTTCTCCTTCATTCACTGAAAATCCAACGGAAGTTTGTTTTTATCCGCTCTTTCAAGATAGAAGAAATTCCAACTTGTTTATCAGATAACAATGTCCACTTGGAATGGCCAGGGCTTGTTACTTTCCTAAAAACTCAGAGCTTCATTGATATACATGTTGTGTAAGCTTAATTAGAGGTATGTGGCGAGTTGTTTAATTAACTTGTAACTTGTTCAACTGAAAAAATTCTGACTTAGTTTTTTATTTTGTTATTGTTCAGAAATTGAAAGTGTGGGAGAAAGCAAAATGTCGTCGCCTTCTCTGGAAGATCTACTTTCAGAAGAGGGTTTCAAAAGCAGAAAGTCGAAGATGAAATCTAGATTATCATTTGGATCAAAAGCTGTGAGTATGCCGCTTTATTTGGATAATGACAACAATCAACTAGGTTCTTCAGCATCATCTAATAAAAAGAATAACAAAATCAAAACAGAAAGAACAAGGTCTGATATGTCGAGGTATAGGCCTAGAAGTGATTACACAAGTAATCAGGAAAGTAGAACCGCAAAGCCTTTGGACTATTTAGTAGTTAAAAGTGAAAGAACTAAGGAAATGAAAGGAAAAGATAAAGAAATAGTAGAGATATTTGATGAGATGGATTCCTATAATGAAATACAAAGACTAGAGAATGAGGTTGTTAATGAACGACGTCGAAGTGATGTTAGAGAAAGTGATAGAATTAAAGATAAACTTTCTCATAAGTTGCCAAGGGAGAATGGGAAAGGGAAGGAGAGGGAAAGATATTCAAATGGTTTTGGAGAAAGGCAAAAATACAAAGATAATAATAAGTCTAATAAAATTCTTAATGCAGATATGGCTTCTAGTGATTCTTATGAGAAAAACATGAATGCACATGAAAGTTTAAGGATTTACAGTAAATCTAGTAGAGCTTCACAAAATGGAAAAACTCTTGAAAAGGTTTGGAGCGGAAAGCATAGTGATTCCGCTCAACCAGTTTCCGAACCTGCACTTGATGAAGCTGCAATTCAAGCTGTAGTTTCAATCTTAAATGGTCATATCAAACATTTTCTCAAAGATAAGAATTTTCGAGAAACACTTCGTCAGAACTGCTTTACTTGCCTTCACTCGATAAAGCTAGAGGAAGAACCTAATGCTGACAACAAAGCAATTAGTAGTCTTGAACAAGCAATTGCAACAGTAGAAAGAGTTGTCAAGGAGTATGCAAACGTAAATGAATTGAAAAAAGCTTCCTTACAGTTGAGTTTCATTACGAGTTTAAAATCAACTGAGTTAGAAGATGGGTATACATCCCGGTTTCCGAATTCGGAGTTGTCAGCTTGTGCCCATATCTATCTCAGTGTGATTTATAAAATACAAGAGAAAGACCGGATTTCAGCTAAACATTTACTTCAAGTTTTTTGTGATTCACCCTCTCAAGCAAGGAAGGCCCTGTTACCTGGATTGTGGGAATATCTCTTTCTTCCTCATCTTTCACATCTCAATGTATGGTATGACAAAGAAGAGAGATCTTTAGCTGATACTTCGAGTGCTGAGAAGAAAAAAAAACAACTTCGAAAAGTGTACAACGAAACACTAGATTCTGGTACTTACCAGTTGGCAACTTACTATAAGGATTGGCTTACAGGAAGAATTAAGACCCCATTATTTCCCTGTATTCAAATTCCTTCTATTTCTGTTCGTGGAGTTTCAGGAGGAGGTTCACATGGAAGTTCATCACAACTGGGTAGTCCAGTAAGTTCTGTTTCATCTCAGCCTATGGTTAGCAAAAGACTATATGGATCTGTGTTTGGCTTTTCGAACAAAATGGAAGGTGAATTTGAAGCGGAAGATAGAGAAGAGCAAGAGAGCTTCAAAAGCTGCTTGACAGTCGTCGAAGTTGTTGCGGATAAAGATGGAACAGAAACATTATATTCTCCTGAACACGAAAAGTATAGCAACCAGCTTGTTGAAGAACTTCCTGCTAAGTTCACAGATGTAGATACAACAAGTCAGGTACATAGTAAAACTAGTTTATTTTTCTTATAGTTTAGGGGTGATTTCCTCGTATCTTTTTGGATCAGCAGTGGTTTTCTCTAATTAAAACAATAAACTGCAGGCAGAAGACGAAGGACTATTACCAGCTATTGCTAAACTTCAGAGATCCCACAGAACGAGTGCTCCAAGGGAAAAAGATCCAGAGGACGAAGTAAGTATTACCTCAACTAGACAAAGACTTCCACACAAAAAGGTGAGCGAACTTATCCTCAAGAAGCTGGCGGCATCTGTCTTCCAACAGCAGCAGACTGAGAGCTTTAATGATTCCACTACTTACAAGGACATGCCAATGAATGATTCTCACGAATATGTATGAATGTATTAAGTCCTCCTTTTGTTCTCAACTACTTAATTCGAAGTTCTGACATTGTTTTCTTTATATGTTTCCCTCTCTGAATGCAGATAGGCAACACGAATTCCTGTTTAGAAGGTGAGAAAAATAAAAGCTTAAGAATACATATCTCTAGTGTTGGCCAACTCTTACGCATCATCAATTGCTTGTATTTATTTTCGTAATGGCGACTCCAATAACTGCCAAAACTTTCCAGAAAGACTGCTAATGTTGACATTTTCTCAGTGCAGGGCAGTATGTAAACGATGAATATTTTGGGGAAGAATCCTTCTTCTCTAGCATTCCTGAAGATTTTATCTGCCCTTTCACTGGAGAGTTGTTTGAAGAGCCGGTAACCCTGGAGACTGGTCAAACTTTTGATCGAATGGCAATCAAAGAATGGTTTGATCAAGGACATAAGACATGCCCAGTGACAGGACGGACCTTAAAATGTCATACTTTGCCAACCACTAGCTTTGTGTTAAAACGTGCAATTGATCACTGGAAATCAGAACATCGTAGGAATCTCCTGGCCTCTGCGTGCCAAATTGAGGGAAACCAGTCAGCACATGAAATTAGATCCACAGATGAAAGAGCAATTCTGGTACTAGAACAACTTCTCTTTTGTTCAACAGCAGAGGACAGATGTGCAAGTGTCAAACATCTGATCTCTCTTGGAGGTCTGCAATATCTAACTCAACGATTTGAATTGGGAAAGTTGGACGAGAAAACACACATTGCTGCACTTCTATCTTGTTGTATTGAATCGGATGGAGGTTGCAGAAACTACTTAGCTAAAAGCCTTAACAAGGCGTGTCTTTCAGAGCTCCTTTACAACAAGCAAGTTAGGTCAAAAACAAATGGAATGCTGCTGCTAACTGAACTGATTTGCCTAAACAGGTTAACAAATTTCACTTTTCAGTTCACAATAAATAGACTCAAATTTCCTGAACTTCGAGGTTTGTTCTAGGTTTGTTACTTCAATTTTATGCTGCCTTATTTGCGAATTACAGGAGAACAGAGATAACAGCTTTCCTCGTTAGCTTGAAGAAAGAGGGAACCATGAACATCATGCATGTTTTGCTTGTGTACCTTCAGTGCTGCTTGCCTGATCAAAAACCTCTGGCTGCTGTGCTTCTGTTGCATTTAGATCTTATGGTATGCTCTCAAAATAAATATGACGAATACGTAGTCTTTGAACCTATATCAAGAAATAATCTGATATGTTTCAGGTAACACCTCAAAAACATAGCATATACAGGGAGGAGGCTGTTGATAGTATTGCAGTGGCTTTAAAGAGCAGCTTAACGAATGAAAAAATTCGAAAGAACTGTTGCAAAGCTCTTTTGATTTTAGGTGGGAAATTCCCTCTTTCTGGAGAGTTATTGACAGAAAGTTGGTGCCTAAGGCAAGCAGGATTCTACGATCAAGACTCCAAAACCAACTCTCTTGGCAATGTTGAAGATTGTCTCTCAATAGATAAAACTATACCATTGGTATGTCCATTAAATTTTGAGCGCATATACCTTCATCTCTTGTATCAGCTCCCTTTGCAAGTTCGAAGACATGATTATTTTGTCTGACCACTATTATAACCAGGGGTGAACTTCACTTTAGAACTTGTTTGGGATAGAAACAGTTTTAGGAGTTGGTTCTAAATGAACAAGTTCTAATTTTGAGATACGGTTCAACCATTACTCTGAAGTTCACCTAAAAACAAAACTTTGTGAACCCTGGGAAACTGCAAGAAATTGAGAAACTGCAACAGTGATTAGGTGTTTAACTGTCAAAAAATTTCTTACTATGAATACTTATTTCAGGAAGAAGACGAACTAAAGACAACAGAAGACTGGTGGAAGAATTTGGCATCATTACTACTTGGCAATGGCAACAAGTCATTTCTGGAGATCATTTCCAAATGTTTGGGGTCTAAAAATTTGTATCTGGTGAGAACATGTCTGATCACTGTAACGTGGATGAGCCATGCACTTGGTTTACTGCCAGACATAGACTTTCATCTCGCTGCATTTTCAGCCCTCCTCCCTCAGCTGAAACAGATACTGTTGAATGACGGGAGTATTGAACACAAAGTTCTTGCTTCCACATCTCTACTTAATTTCACTAAAATTACAGGTCAGCCTGCTTCTTTTGTGTGGATAATTCTCTACTTACTGTGCTAACCTGGGAGGTTCTATTTTTCTTTTGACTCTTGATCAGATTTTCTCACTACTTTTTATGTCTGTACAGAATGTCGGATGCTACTGATGACAATTGGAGAAGAGATTTTGGTTTCACTACAGAGTCTTGCAGGAGTGACTTGGACTTCTAAACAACTCTTTCAAATTATTTCAGGGGAAAGCTAATAGCTTTCATGGGAAAAAGAAATCCAAGGAGAGTTCCTTTCTTGTAACACTACTTCTATATATGGTCTGAAAATCTGTATTATGATTAGATATGGACATCATTAAGGAATACCAAACCTAATAAACATTTTGAGATAAAATTCCAATGAAAAAAAGAAGTCAAGGAGATAAGAAAACTGAAATGAGAAAATTACAAAAGCCGATGAAGCTCAAGTTGGCACTGCAGGTTCCATTTCATACCAGTGCTAGTAAGACTTAAAGGATTTTGTTTGATGTTCCTAGCAAAACTTGTTCTGTTTCAGGTGTAAGACCCTATTCGATGGCCATGGTCTGCACTGACGGGACATACCATAAACGGATATACCTTTTCTTATTAGGATACATTATTGAAAGGGTATGTTAATTGCTTGTGGTAGAGTAGACACTAAAGAGTTATGTTGGTAAGAAAGTTGAATTACTAGAAAGACAAAGAGGGACGCAAGATGTTAGAACGACTGGCACAGTGTCAGGGGACTAAACTCTCTACTTTATAAAAAGTGAATTGCGTTAAAGGGAAAGATGCAACTCTTTTGTCATACATGCCTTATGCTAGTAATCTAAGATTCCAAGTAGAAGAAGATACATTTATTTCACAAATTACAAAGCCTACTAATAGATTTTCTACATGGATTCCAGGAATTGAAGAATCCACTGGTTATTTAGATGGTGCTACGGTCACAATTAAACTGATAAGCCAAGTCACAATAGAGCCAAGAACCCAAAAGACTAATAAAAGCACTAGAAAACCTGCCAAGATGGTCAGTATAGGAGGACCTTTGTTGCCACTGGTATCACTCCCTTCAGATTTGTCCTTCACAATGTCCCCTCCTTCAGATGGTTGAGCAAATAAAATAGGAATTCTTCTCTTCTTCATCCATTTTGTGACATTGTCAACTCTGAACAAGAACAGTTTGGTAGGACGTTAATGCATAAGAAAGAGGAACCAGTAACGTAGCAAAAGTACACAAAATTTAAATTTCCCCTCATTTCTAAGGAGAAAAATCAAAGAGAAAGTAGAGCACTTAAAACCCTAAAATCAATGTCAGTCACATTGGGTATGATATATCTAACAAAAGCAACCTAGATGTATGTACAAAAGGCAAAAGCCCTAACAGTATAGCATGGAGAGATGTGAATCAGAAAATCTTTAAGTTTCAAGAATATCTAATCTACCTGAAGCTTAGATGAGTAGAAGAAATGTTTCCGCCAATTCTACAAACCGAAATGGGGGAGATTTCAGGCTTCGAGATTGATTGATGGAATCTCAAAAAAGATTTGCTTCTCGGAGGAGCGGATAAATGAGTAGCCAGTGCCATGCTTTTTCTGTCGAGTGACAGTGTTGGCTTTCTCTCAACCCTCGGCGCAGATGTGCGAAGAGATCACATAAATGTACTTGACGCCGCGTGGCATCCACCTAACGATTAAAAAACGAAACCTTTCGCAGGGGCTCCGCCTCCAAATATCGGGTCTTGAGGGCTCACAAGATGATAAAATCGGGTTATGAAATAATAGTCAACAAAATCCTATATCCAACTATTTTTTGTAATGGCTAAAATGCCTTTCATGGACCATGAATTATAAAATTAAAGTTATTATCTTCTCCTTCTCATTTCATTCATAAATCATGATAAAGATAATGCTCATATACAAAAAACTAAATATATTATCTTCTCCTTCTCTTTTCATTCATAAATCATGATGAAAATGGTGATCATAAGAGAAAACCCTACTATTCTTCTTTCTCTCTTTTACGTCGCGATGAAGATGACGATCACAAAAAGAAAAAACTAAGAAAAGTCATCACTTATTTTGCTTTTGAAAACCCCCAAGTTCGAACCGTAAGCTAACCTACAATGAGGAAACTTCAATCGAACCAACCGTAGGTAGAAGTTATATTATGGAAGTATGATTTTTTCAAATCATAGGATTTTTGAACCTAGAATATACAATTTGGAAATTAAGAACTCCAAACTGTAGATGACTTACGGCTGGGAAACCAAACCGTAGGCATTGTCTACGGTTTGAAACCAAGTCGTAGACAATGCCTACGGTTGGGAAAATTCATACTTCCAAATCATAGACATTTCTGAAACTGTTTTTTTCAAAAACCTAATTCGACCGATTCCACCTATCCATGCATTAAAACCAATGAAATAAGATGAGTTTTTTGATTTTTACCTTATTAAAGTCATTGCGGGTGGATTAAGTGGTGTTAATCGATAATGAAATATTTTGAGAATTGACGATTAATCGAAGAAATAGGCGATGGACGTGATGGGGAAGAGGATAATGGAAGAGTTAAAAGGAGACGAATGAAAACAAATTAGTTTTAGGTTTCAATATTAAAAGGTTAAGGGTATTTTAATATTTTTTTATGAATTAGGTCCCCTTATTTTCACTGTAGGATATTTGAATCCTTAGGAACCCTCAAAACTCTTTTCTTGGTGCCCCTATAATAGGTTTCTAGAAAAAACCCGGAGGGTGATTGGCCCAGAACGAAATTACAATGGAGTGTAGACTGTGTAATTAGACGGTCAAAGAAGAGTTCGAAAATGAGGTATTGGCCTCCTAAAAATCGGAAGCAAATGAAGTACAGTACTCGGAAAAATATTTTCATCTTCGGGAGGAAATTAATTTACCCTTTTTTTAGCTAGGTAGATAGGTAGAGAACAAAACATACCGAGAAAAAAAAATCATAAAATCAAAACAAGAAAGCTAAAAATTACGCTCTTTCATGTAGAGGTGGCAATTATTAACTGCATATTTTACATATATTTAGTGTCGAACCATGCTAGTAATTACTATGTATTCTTGCGAATTATTGTATATTACTCTTGTTTTCTTTTATCTATGTTTTGATAGGTGAATCATCCGAAAAGAAGTGAAAAGAGCTATAAAATTGAAGTCTATAAGTGGAGAAGGTCCAAAGACCAAGTGGAACTCGTTCAAAGTCAGGATTTCTTCCCATCATCTTGAAGAAGACGCGAATACGAAGCGAACGGCGAAATAATTGGGTCACTATGATGTCATATGAAGAAGTTAGGGGCGAAACAATAGTAAGCTGGACTGAAGATGGCTAAGGGGCATCCACTTTAGTAAGGGGTAGACACATTTTCAAAGGAACTGCTAATTACAGTCAGATCCTTTACTTGGGGGAAACAAGGAATTCAAATGATGATTAAGGCACCAGCCATTTGGTTCAGGACTGCTGCCTTCTTCCACACGATTTCTTCTCCGGTTCACGGCCAGTTTCTCTGATTGTGTTTGGGTTCATATGCATGGCTGCTATCATTGGCAGTGGTGATTGATGAGAGGGCAGGGAACGAGGTTAGAGATAGCCGGAGTTGATCTGGTGGTAGTTTTCCGATCGATGGAGCTTGGCAGAGGTAATCGTAATGGTTGATCGGTGATGGGATATGTGCTGCTGCTCGAGTTGCGCAAAGGAGCTCAAGTAAGTCAGAGTTTAGCCGTGATGGCAGGAAAGAACGATGAACAAGGAGGGAAGAGCTCGAGTTAGCAGATGAGACGGGTTGCTGCTACTGGCAATAATGGAAGATGGAGTAAGCTGCGATGACGAGAATGGAGAGGAATGGAGCTGTGATACTCGGTATGTGGTGGATGATCGATAATGGATGATGATCATGTGACGATCAGAAATGGAGTTGAACTTGAGTATGTGGTGGTAGTGACGGCTTGAATGACATGCTGTCATTGATGGAGATGGATTGAGTTTCTCGTCTTGCTGCCATCGCTGATGAGGAGTTCAGGGACGAGAGTTCTGATGGTGTTTAGTTGCTGTTGCCATGAAGCCGGATAACGAGAAAGAGTGATGACTGCTGCCATTTATGGCAGATGAGGATGTTGTCGATGGAAGAACATGGAAGTGATGATGTTGTTGGCTGTGGTCATTGGTTGATCGTGGAATATGGACTGAGTAATTACAGGGATGGAGTTTGGCAGTTCATGGCAGTTGATGAAGAAAGAAAGATTGAGCTCGAGTTATAAAACAAGGAGTTTGGAGCTGTGTTTAATCCTGACTGCAAGATTTATTAATGGCAATGAAGCTGATGAAGCTAAGCAACCTCAGAGAAGAATGGAGAGTTTACTGAGCGATGGTATTGACGAATTCCAGAAGGAGTAAGTTGGTTTTGTTTTCGCTGTTGGAGTTGGAAAAGGAAACAGTGGAGAAGTAAGAAAACTTACAGGAGAGTTCACGGATAGAAGTCTCAGCCGTGATTGAAAAGAAGAAAATTGTGAAAAGTTACAGGGAGATTTACGTATGGGAATTCCTGGCCGTGGGAAAAGAAGAAGAAAATAAGCTGTCAGTTCTACGGAACTGACAAGACAAAAATATATGGGCTGGGCTTTTCCCAGTTAAGCACGACCACCTGAGAGACTCTTGTACACGGCAAGCTTTGGCCGTGACCTTCTAACGGGAATTTGGCCAAGTTTTGGCAACCGATGTAGCACGGGATCGAGCACGGGCATCTCTACTACTTGGATACCTATAAAAGAGACTTTTTAACCTAAATTTTAGATATCTCTACATCTCATAATACACTTTTGTTCTTCATTAAAATTCTAGGGTTTACCCCTTTAGGAGAAACCGAGAAATGGTGTAGTCATGAGAAGCTAAATTTGTTGATTAAGGATGAATTCAATGTTCTAGCGTGAAGCTTTATTAGTTATATAAATCTATTCGGAGTTACATTCACATAATCGTTTATGTTCACTATTTCTAGGGTTTGTGATTGATTAATTAGATTGTTTGGAGTGCACGCTGGATTAGTCTTTTGATCATTTTATTGCTAGTAAAGGGTTAGGATATTTTTTGATATGCGAGCGCTTTGGTATCCGGTTACAGGAGGAACTTTGGGATAGCATTGCGCCAGCTGCTTTCCTACGGTTGGTGATGAATGGTTCTAACGAAGATAGATAAGTATACTAATCCAGTTATCGCTTGGTAACGGAGAAGGATTCCTTTATCATCTTTTTATTATTTGTTTCTTTTTATTTCACTTTTAAACAATCCCCATTTGTTTTGATTTTGCTAATATAAATAACCTATCAATTACACAGCTCTCTGTGAGAACGATCTCTTACTACCGCTATATTACCAGTTATTAATTAATTTGTTGTGGTTACGAAACGCATCAAATTTTGGCGCCGCTGCTGGAGAGCGGTTGTTAATTGATTTGTTATTTGTTTAACTTGTTTTATTTTTTATATTTTGATTTTGATTTTATATTCTTATGAGTCGTCATGTTTCCTTACGGAAATAACATGTACGGAGCACAAGATTACACATACAATAGTGGTAATCAATATGGTTTCCGGTCTCATTCTTATGACAACTACCAACCATCTTATGGGTATTATAAATATCCCACGGAACCTTATGGATATTCTCATACATGTCAACAACCTTATGACGAGCATGTAAGTGAACAATCACAAGGATGAGAGGATATTTATGCTTCTAATCCTATTTCTCCAAGTGTTGCAGAACAAATGTGTACCATGATGGAAGATCTTCATGTGCAAATAAAAAAGTATTATGAAGGATTAGAGCAACGTCAACAAAGTGTTGATCAATCACTCCAAGAACTTCAAGAGGGCATGAACAACTTAAGAATGGATGTGACTCAAATTAAGGAGGAAATGGAGAAAGACGAGCAACTTTTGGAAAGCCTTTGTAATAATGATGAAGTTATTCCAACTTTGGATCGTAATAATGATCATTCTTCTATTCAAAAGGAGGAGCCTTGGTATGACCGAACCATTGTTATGAAGCGGTATAACATACTCGAATGCATATCAACGTTACAATGAATATCCAGATTACAATGTTTTTAGGCCGGTTGATTTGCAAGAAGTAAACCCAATTATTCCTTCGTCGGAGACTCATATGGAAGACTCTAGGACTTGCACCAATGAAATAGACTTTTTGGGGGAGGATTCCTATTCCGATGATGAGATTGTTGAAGAAATTGAGATTGAGAAACAAACTGAATTGATTGATTTTGTGGAAGACCCAATTGAGCTTTCCAAGGAATATAATGATGCTGAGATTTCGGTTGAAGCAAATTTTAAAAGCTCAATAGAGGACCACGATATACTTGAGGTAAATAATTCACTATTAATTAAGAAATATGAGGATCTCGAACAAGGTTTGTCTAATCCTTTGCATAGTTCTATATCTATTGATCCTTTCCATCCAATTGAAGTAGTTCCCAAAAGAGTTGTTAACCCAGCTTTTAGGAAAATACCTCACTTAGGATTGGAGTTGTGTGCTTCTAAAGTTTTAACGGATTATTTTGCTTCTAAGTATCCACCACTTGATGTGTTTGATTCTAGCATTGTGCAGGTTCACCAAGATGAGGAACCTTTTGAAATTCCCGAATTCTATGTTCTCTATCCACTTTCGAGTGTAGAAAGGATTAAGTGTGGGGAAACTTCAATAAAGTGATAGCTTCAATATTTCTATTTTGTGCTAATATTTTTGTGAAGTTGTTACTAGAATTGCAGATTGTTTTCTGGGTGAACTACCATATTTTCAGATTGTTGGTGTACGGATGATAACGAGAAGGTCAGGCTGAGGACGTTAAACTAAGCGTTGAATGGGAGGCAACCCATAGGTTTTGTATTTTCTATCCCTTTTGTTTTTAATTTTCTTCTCTTGCATATCATATTAGAATTTTCCACCTTGATTTTACTTAGGACGAGTCAATTACATTGAGGACAATGTAGAGTTTAAGTGTGAGGGAGTGTTTGGATACTTTGCATATAGAGTTTTTAGCCTTTTTGAGTCGATTTTTTAAAATTTTTGCATAAAAAACCTCCAACTTGTAGAGATTTTAGAGTCACTAGCATACTTCAAGGTATGTTTACATAGATAATTCTGACCAACATAACTGAACTTGGAAGTGTTAGGGAACTACGTTCGGATTTCTTGCTTGTTAGAGTGTTAAATAATGGATTTAATCATGCCGGTGATGCAAATTAGGAGCAGGGAGAAATGCATTATTAGAGTTGCTGATCAATCATTAGCGGAGACTACCTATTTTATATCAACTGAGGCACCAGACCAAATTTCTTTGTATATGACTAAAGAGCTTTCTTTTGAGTGTGACGCCTTCTTGTAGTTTGATTTGCAGTTAGCACCATTCTCTCTCTCGCCAACAACAAGTCCATAGGAACACCATCATCATCAACAAGGGAGCGACATCAAAATCTACAAGGAAAGTTGAAGACGTTTGAGGTTTACAAGCAACAATACAAGGAAGAGCAAATTTCATATCCAAGTAAAGAAACATACAAGGAGCAGATTTTTATAAACATGTTGAAGACTTACATATAAGGAGCGGAATTATATATCTAAGTATAAAGACTTATTTACAAGAGCAAAGAAAATCAAAAGATGAGAGTTATTGAAGTTTATGATTGATAAGCATGTATATGCTACATTTTATACCCATATTTATATTAGTTATGATACAATATTTTAGTGCTTTTGTAGAAAGTACAAGTCAATTCGATCATCCAGCGAATAAACAACAAAATGTGAGACTTAATGGTGTTTGCGACGAAAATGGAAAAATGTGGTTGGCATGGTACTTCCATATATCAGCAACCACAATGATGAAATGTGGTTGGCCTGGTATTTCCATGTATCAGCAACCACAATGATCAATTATGCTGGCCTGGTATTTCTATATATCAGCAGCACTTATTATGTTGGCCTGGTATTTCCATGTATCAGCAGCCGGGTTGGCCTGGTATTTCCATGTATCAGCAACCACAATTATGAAATGGTCTGGTATTTCCATATATCAGCAACCACAATGATGAAATTAGGTTGGCCTGGTATTTCCGTATATCAGCAACCACAATGAAAAAAATGACAAAATGTAGCTGGCCTGGTATCTCCATATATATCAGCAGCATAAAATTGTTTCATAGGCGAGGCACAAACTCAACAAAGGAATTGAAATCAAAATGGGGTTGGCACATGCAAACTGAAAAATGAGAAGTATTTTATCTTTCTTACTTTATTACAAAAATATTCCACCGGGAAAGATAATTTATTTGCCATGTGAAGAATTAATTGGGGAATTTTTATATGTGAGATTATTTTGGAAATAAAATAATTATTTCTTCATTTGGGAGATTTTGAAAATAAGGAGAGTTTATTATTTCATTAGAAGAACGAGGTGGCAATACTATTTGGGGAAAGATACTGATGACGAGATCAACTTGTGTGCAAGTATTTCATAGAATAATTTATTTTGATACGTTGTTTAATGAAATAAAAGAAAGGGAAGGTGTATAAGAAGGATGTCGAATATTTGAGAGGAGAGGCACCCGACCATAGGGCGGAAGGAAGGAAGGTTTTTGAAGTTTTGTTTTCGATTCTTCATTCTTCATTAGCTAGAGTTTAATTTTAATATGCTTATGGCTTTTGAGAAAGCCATTTCTAGCTAGTGTTATGTTAGGGTTTATGTAGAAACAAATAAATTGTGTCAATTCTATATTTATTAGCTCAATAATGATTCGAATGACTAGTAATTTTTCTTCATATAGCTTGGTATTTTATTGTTCATGTGATTTCATTGATTATTTATGCTTTTCAATTGATATGGCATTCTTTGGTTAAATCCCTTGACGTGATATGCTTTAGAATTGATAGGTAATGCTTTAGAATCACTACCCATAAAGCGAAGAAAATTACAACGGAGAAACAGTATTTGAAAAGGCATGAAATATGTTTTTAACGATTAGTAGAGCTTGCATAATTAATTGGTGGAAACCGAAAATCCTAATAACTCATTCCCATTTTATTTTTATTGTTAAAATTATTATTATTTCATTTTGTTCCAAATTTCTAAAAATTGTTAAAACATTATCCTGTCGATTAGTTACTTTCGATATTAGTTGGTAGAGTATTTCACACTCCTCGTGGGAACGACCTGTACTTGCCATTGTCTACTAGTTAGACGCTGTGCACTTGCAGTATTATTAATGTAGGTTTCCCAAACCTATCAATGATACGAGACAATACAAGTTGTGAAGAATCAAGTGGTAAAGTACTTCACCATGGCCATTTTCATTTTCATTTTCATTGTTATTTTTTTTTGTATTATTTTTCTTGTCTTAAAAAAATTGAGACAAGAAAATCTTTTGTTATATTGTTTTTATTTATTTAATAAGGCCGTAGGGAAGGAAGAAAAATCTATAAGGAAGTTTCAAGAAACAAGGAAATTGAAGAAAAGAGTTACAAATTGTCAAAGTTCTACGAAGTTCAGAGTTTATCATCAATAGTTGAAGACCGAAGACGAAGACCAAGAAGATGAAGAAGACGAGCTGAAGACTACGTTTCTATTGGATGTTGTGAGAGTGGTGTTATCATCATTGCAATCATATGTGAAGGTGGTAAGTACTGTCATCCTCATTTTTAATAATAATGGTTGATTTCCTTTCCTATAGATCATCAGAAAAAGTCTTTTAATTTCCCACGATCATGTGGGGTCTCCAGAAATAATTCGGAAGGTTTCCTTCCCACCATTCAACGTGTGTAGGATTCTCTCTTCATTCCTACCTGGACACATATGAGAGCCATAAAAAAGCCATCTTATTGAGTGCAATTATCATAAAATCCTTTTAAGTGAGGCAGAAGTCGAGGCGAAATGCTTATTGATCGCTCTCAAACACGCGTTCTCTCATTATGGTGTGGTCATTTCTCACTCAACATTTAAGAAAGAGAATAAGTTCTTTGGTATTTCTAACTTCTTATTACTAGCATGCAGAAACTCTATGTCCTCATAGCTCTTTGGATGCTTGGGACGCTGGAACACTTTGAAATTGGAGTAGGTTTTGTGGGTATACTTCTCGTAAGCCCTCACGAGACTATAACTCGTCCACTAGGGATACCTAAGGGTTTAAAGGCTTGTTGCACATGCTAAGTGCAACCGTATCCTCGGTGAAATGGAGTTGTTGTATTTTAAGTTAGATAGTTTGCTCGAGGACTAGCAAAAGCCAAGTGTGGGGGAATTTGTTAAGTGCATGTCGAACCATGCTAGTAATTGCTATATATTCTTGCAAATTATTGTATATTACTCTTGTTTTGCTAGGTGAATCATCCGAAAAGAAGTGAAAAGAACTATAAAATTGAAGTCTACAAGTTGAGAAGGTCCAAAGACCAAGTGGAACCGCTCAAAGTCAGGATTTCTTCCCATCATCTTGAAGAAGACGCGACTACGAAGCCAACGTCGAAATAATTGGGTCAATCTGAAGTCATATGAAGAAGTTATGGGCGAAACAATAGTAAGCTGGACTGAAGATGGCTAAGGGGCATCCACTTTAGTAAGGGGCAGACACATTTTCAAAGGAACTGCTAATTACAGTCAGATCCTATACTTGGGGGAAACCAGGAATTCAAATGATGATTAAGGCACCAGCCATTTGGTTCAGGACTGCTACCTTCTTCCACACGATTTCTTCTCCGGTTCACGGCCAGTTTCTCTGGTTGTGTTTGGGTTCATATGCATGGCTGCTATCATTGGCAGTGGTGATTGATGAGAAGGCAGGGAACGAGGTCAGAGATAGCCGGAGTTGAGCTGGTGGTAGTTTTCCGATTGATGGAGCTTGGCAGAGGTAATGGTAATGGTTGATCGGTGATGGGATATGTGCTGCTGCTCGAGTTGAGCAAAGGAGCTCAAGTAAGTCAGAGTTTAGCCGTGATGGCAGGAAAGAACGATGAACAAGGAGGGAAGAGCTCGAGTTAGCAGATGAGACGGGTTGCTGCTACTGGCAATAATGGAAGATGGAGTAAGCTGCGATGACGAGAATGGAGAGGAATGGAGCTGTGATACTCGGTATGTGGTGGATGATCGATAATGGATGATGATCATGTGACGATCAGAAATGGAGTTGAAATTGAGTATGTGGTGGTAGTGACGGCTTGAATGACATGCTATCATTGATGGAGATGGATTGAGTTTCTCGTCTTGCTGCCATCGCTGATGAGGAGTTCAGGGACGAGAGTTCTGATGGTGTTTAGTTGCTGTTGCCATGAAGCCGGAGAACGAGAAAGAGTGATGACTGCTGCCATTTATGGCAGATGAGGATGTTGTCGATGGAAGAACATGGAAGTGATGATGCTGTTGGCTGTGGTCATTGGTTGATCGTGGAAGATGGACTGAGTGATTACAGGGATGGAGTTTGGCAGTTCATGGCAGTTGATGAAGAAAGAAAGATTGAGCTCGAGTTATAAAACAAGGAGTTTGGAGCTGTGTTTAATCCTGACCGCGAGATTTATTAATGGCAATGAAGCTGATGAAGCTAAGCAACCTCAGAGAAGAATGGAGAGTTTGCTGAGCGATGGTGTTGACGAATTCCAGAAGGAGCAAGTTGGTTTTGTTTTCGCTGTTGGAGTTGGAAAAGGAAACAGTGGAGAAGTAAGAAAACTTACAGGAGAATTCACGGATAGAAGTCTCAGCCGTGATTGAAAAGAAGAAAATTGTGAAAAGTTACAGGGAGATTTACGTATGGGAACTCCTGGCCGTGGGAAAAGAAGAAGAAAATAAGCTGTCAGTTCTAAGAAACTGACAAGCCAAAAATATATGGGCTGCGCTTTTCCCAGTTAAGCACGACCACCTGAGAGACTCTTGTACACGGCAAGCTCTTACGGGAATTTGGCAAATTTTGGCAACCAATGTAGCACGGGATCGAGCACGGGCATCTCTACTACTTGGATACCTATAAAGGAGACTTCTTAACCTAAGTTTTAGATATCTCTTCATCTCATAATGCACTTTTGTTCTTCACTAAAATCTAGGGTTTACCCCTTTAGGGGGAAACCGAGAAACGGTGTAATCATGAGAAACTAAAATTTTGTTGATTAAGGATGAATTCAATGTTCTACCGTGAAGCTTTATTAGTTATATAAATCTATTCGGAGTTACAATCACATAATCGTTTGTTTTCACTATTTTTAGGGTTTATGATTGATTAATTAGATTGTTTGGAGTGCACGCTGGATTAATCTTTTGATCATTCTATTGCTAGTAAAGGGTTAGGATATCCGTGTAATTGTTGAATAATCCTTACACAAGTAGAGAACGCGAGACCTTGCAGAGGGATTATGTGGAGCAATCGTGTGTGAAGACAACACTAGTAAGTGGACCTTGCGCTAAGAGTCTAACTGCTAGGATCAACCTAAGTTCACATAACTTAAAGCTTCCGTTGGGTTACACCTTGAGTGCGCTACTACTTGGTGGTTCAGTTGGGTAGAACTTGTTATGCGAGCGCTTCGTTATCCGGTTACAAGAGGAACTTTGGGGATAGCACTGCGCCAGCTGCTTTCCTACGGTTGGTGATGAATGGTTCTAACGAAGATAGATAAGTATACTAATCCAGTTATCGCTTGGTAACTGCGAAGGATTCCTTGATCATCTTTTTATTATTTGTTTCTTTTTATTTCACTTTTAAACAATCCCCATTTGTTTTGATTTTGTTAATATAAATAACCTATCAATTACACAGCTCTCTGTGGAAACGATCTCTTACTACCACTATATTACCAGTTAATTAGTGGGAAATATCTTAATTAATTTGTTGTGGTTACGGCACGCATCAGCAATATAAGAAAGATGATCTCTTATATAGATGTGACAATACAAGAGGGAGGAGTAGAGGTCCGCCAACTATAGCAATTGTTGATATTTGCAAAATTAGCAAGGGACTATGAGCCACTAAGTTCGTATTTTTCTTAACAAACTTGAATTCACAAGAATTCGGTTTTTCAAGACGTCTTCAAATTTTAAATACCTGGTTTCCACTTCTGTAGGGGATATTTTCACTTTCTCTGTTTAGAACCTTGATCGGTTGTTGGGAAACAGATTCAATAATGATGCTGAATAGCTTCTCCTTGACATCCAGCTCCAAACCGAGATGAAATGACGAGGATACGAAGTACACCACAATCTTTTCGATATCAACATATACAAGATACACCTTGCATAATCTAATGCAAACAAGTACCGTCAAGGATATTAATTGAACATGATGTACACTTGGTATATAACATATATTCGAAGCCGGACAAGTCTATGGGATCAAACCAAGAGTTTAATTAACGTACAATGTTATTACTTTAATTATTACTACAACAATAATTATAATATGGAAAGTAAAGTAAAGGAACACAACAAGATTTTGTGAATGAGGAAAACTATAAGGCAGAAAACTCATGCTACCTAGTCCAACTTTGAATCGTCTCAGAATTAAGCCGCTACACAAAGACTACCACAACTTCGTATAGTTAAGACCAAGTAAACTAACTCCAAGTCACTCGGTTCCTTTAATATCCTTGCGCCTACAACCAATCTTGTTTATGCCCGTGAATCCTAAGATAGAGTCCCCTATCTGAAGTCGATTCACCCGCTGTGAAGACTTCAACCACTCAACTTTTTTGATTGTAATCCGAAAATGTGAAAGACTAATATGTTTCAGTAACCTCTCTATCAATCTCCTAGATTAAACAAGTTAATCAGAGACAAGTTGAGTACAAAGGTTCTTCCGTTTAATCAATAAAAACTCCTTTGTTACGTTACATCAACTAAGATCAAGATTACCAAAATAATCAATCTTAGTTTACAAAACTATCGAAGTAAATCACAAATAGAAACACAAAGAACGATTGTCGATCTATATAACAAGCTTAAATAGTATGTATGATATAAACAGGCTTCTCGGTTCCCAGTCAATCAAGTGTGTATGAAATTATCACAAAGATAAAAATACCAAAAAGAAGTCTTATAATCTTCTATATTCAGTCTTCAAAGTACTTGCACTAACATATTGATTCTACTTCACACACATAACGGAGTCTGTTAACAATGTATGAACAAAAGTTTTATCTTAGATCTTGAATCAATAGATTAGATATGAAATCGTCGATCCCTGAATTAATTCAAGTGATCTTATATCAGAAGATAAGGATCGCGGAATAAACAAACTAGATCTATCAAGGTTCAACTTTATTGTTAGTCAATCAAATCAATAATCGAAAACTAAATAACAATACGATTCTTAGTCTCCCACCAACAATACTACTAGAGATTCTTTGATCCCACGGAAGTCTTTAAATGAAGCTCAAATAAGAGATTTCACCTAACTATGATACTCTCAAATCAAACAAGTTTAAAAAAAATACTCAAGTGGGCTTCCCCACACTAGCAATCAAGTAGCATGTCAAAGGGATGAGTCATGTAAGAATACAAGATCCACTATTTATAATAACTAAGGCATGTTTGAAAAACAGGGAATTACCAAATCCGATAATCCTAAAGATATGTTATAAATGTATATTTTCGGTTTTGTTCTCTTCCAACTGTAATCCAACATATTGACCGAAATATCTCTTGATATTAACTAATGTATAACGTATAACTTAATAAAATAAATACAAGAGATATGTTTATCCTCTTGGATATGGAAATCATATAAATCCGAATAACAAAAAGATATTTAGGATATTTCGTTTATGGGATCTCACCTTGAGTATCGAGGAAATTACTTCAAAGTAATAAGATTTCAGCACAAGTTCAAATATATTATGTAGACATCTTGTGAAATTTCCTTTTAAACCAAAATGCATTTTTGGTATCTTATGCAAACCCTAAAGTAGTGGATAAACCGAAAAAAAATACAAACTTGATTAAACTAAGAACTGGTTCTACTAGAGATTCATGGGATCAGTCCTGGTAGAGATCCTTTAGAACCGTCCTAGTAAAGATCCTTGGTAAGGAATCGCTCCTACTAGAGATCCTTAGGATCGGTCCTATAATAGATATTGTGATTCCTTTCAACTATGAAATAAGTTAAGTAAGTCTACCTCCTTAAAATCATGAAGCTAAACATCGTTTCCTAGGTAAGGAATCAACTCGAAAGTTCAACACACTAGATAGCAACAAATAATCGATTAGTGTTATGTCGAATCTACGAAGTCCAATATGTAAACTATACTTCGTAACTCCATATACCGAAGTTGTATAAAACAGCTAGCATATCTTTTCTCGACACTTTAATCATAATGAAATAATCGATTTACCAATACTAGAGATATATAAACAAACTTCGTATATTATGTTTTCAATTTAAACGACGTGAAAAAAAATGTATATAGAAAGTCTGTGTTACTAACCTCGAACGGGAGGATTAGTGTTCGTTGAGAAAGTCTTCAAGTTCTTTAGAGTAATACGAGCATGTCTCAACATTTCTATTGTGCCTAGTCTAACCTAACGAAGTTTCCTTTAGTAATATAATCAAGAATCTTTGAGTTTTGGAACTAAAATATGACAATTAAACTTGACATACCAACGCTTATCGAGGAGTTTCCAAGCACTAGATGATTCCAACATTAAACTAACATTGAATTTCTGGCTGATTGAGGGCAGCCACAAGGAATGTTACTTGATTTAGTAGACTGATCTTGCCCTTTGGTTCTCACTATCGAAATCTATTAGAGAAGAAGTACATTTCTTTCTTGATAATTTCTCTTTTTATTAGTTTGATCTTTCTTGTTCTTTTCTCTGGATTGTCTCTTCCATCGAATCTTCCTTGAAGCATTTTCTATTGCTGTAGAAAAAGACTCACATGAAGAATGTTAATTTGAATTATTATCGACTTAGGGTTGATCGTTAGGTTTAATAGAATCCCTAAAATTTGAGATATTATTTTTTTCCCTTTCATTTTGTTATGGGGTACCCTGGTTGTTTTCCTTGATATTCTTTTTCACTTTCTCATTTTTAAATTTCCCACCTGCCATGTTTACCTCTTATTTCCTTGTAGTATTTTTGTACCAAAAATTACTTTCAGGCACAAAACACGATTGATTTGATGATGATGATGATGATGATGATGTGAAATATGGATATAAAATGAATTAAGGATAAGTAAAGGAGACAAGAAATTTAACGTGGTTCAGCGAGTTATGCCTACATCCACGAACGAATCCCCGTAGGGAGAGAGATTTTATTGATGTGTTTGATACAATGGTTTTTCTTCTAAATCCTAGAATTATCTCCAAAATCCTCACTCCTTAGATTCTAAACCCTATGTGTTTATATAGTTGAATTGACTTGTCTATCAAGTAACTTGGGAAGCAAGATATTTGGAAACTTCTGGAACCTTCGGAACAGGCGGGCTTGACTAGCGGGCTTTGCGAATAATTATAGAGGGTACAAACAAGTATTTATCAATTTCTCTCTGGTTACGTTAACCTCACCCACGCCGCGGTGCCCAGTCTCCTTTATTATCCGAACAGCTTGACAGCTACCAATTTCAGAGATGTTGGTCCCTTGTCTCCCATTTATTTCTACTTCTTCTTTTTTATTAACGTATGGATGTTATTCATCCCTTAGATTTCTCGTGTAAGTCGATCTTGGTCTTGCTGTTTTTCTTCTGTATTAAGCAGATGAGGTGGCGCATAATTCTTGTTATCCATTAAGGTTGTTTGCCGTCGACACCTATCATTCACTCTATCTGTGTGTGTTGTACATGGCCCCTTGCTCACTGTTGGACGGTCTTGATCGAGTGATGTTAACCCGAGAAGAAATATTTGCTTGAATACTCCCCTGACCGGTGGCCGGAAGATCTTTTGGTCTGAAGTTGGCTCAATTTTCATCATCATTCCTTGCAAGCTTCATGTCTCTCATGTTCTCTAAAAATTCTTCAGGTGCCATTTGAAGATTTGTTTCTAAAGTTTTTGACAGCGTCGGACATTGTTTCAATTGATGTCCGAATAATCCATAATGGGAACATAACCTGTGAGGTTTCTCATACCTAAATCTCGCAGTATATTTCTTCTTTGATGCAAGTGTAACTATCCTTTCTTTAAATTAGGGTTTTGTTATATCAATTTGGATTCCGACTCTAGCATATTTACTCTAATTAAAAACGTCTTCCTATGTTATTTTTTTGAGGTTTTCCAACCTTCTCTGCCATGGCTTGAATTTTATTTATATTTAACATCCTATTGGTGGACCGTGAAATTGAACCCAAAAGCTTACATATATATCAAAATTCATACTCCTATGGCAACAAATCTTCATCACATCTTCCAAGAAACATTAAATCATAATTTAAAGCTCATGGTGTACCTTGTTGAACGTTTTCCGAATCACATAAATTTTTAAATCTCATGGTATATATGTTACCTCATATATCTGATATACACATGATCCCAATTGGTTTCCACGATTTTGTTAACATCTCGTTTAGAATGTAAAAAACATACCCTCTTCCATTTATGAGTTTAAGCACCATATACTTTTTTTCGCTACGGTGTGCCACTTACAGGAGCTTCTTCTTCTTCAAACTCTCGTGCCAGATGGTAACTTTGAATGAATAAATAGTTATTTCATGATTCAACAAATTACTCTTAAAATAAATTACCTACCAATCCCTTCAAATATGCTTTATTGTTTCATAATATTCACATCTTCACAATTTTTATATAATTAGATAATAAACTTTTGGGTTAATTGGTGTTTGATACTTACATTTTGTCCAAACTTAGTGTTTGGTCTACCTTTTGTCCAACCTGGAAACGACGTTGACCATCTTTGACCTTTTTGACTAAACTTTAATTAATTTTGTGTTATAAATTATATCGAACTGACAAATATAACCCTGAAGTGGGTCTAGAATCTAACGGCTTTGATGCAATCATTTATATACATACGGTCCTGAGGAAAGAGATTAAACATCCATTAATCTTAAACTTAACTCTCTCCTCTTCTTCTTCCGACTCCACTTCATGTTACTGATCAACGGAGTAGAATTATAATTCTTCAGAAAACCAGCAGTTCTATTTATTTTCAAATTTTGGTTAATTTAATCGTGAAAATAGTGAAGAACACGGATTTATTGTCGTGAAATCACATTTTTGGTGAGGACTGAAAGATGGCGAAGGTTGAACTCGGGTTCTAATTGTTAGAGGATTGGGAAGAATATCGAAGGTTTATATAGGCTGGGTTTTTTATAATTCAATTGCAATAAAGTTTGAAAACAATTTTGTTTCTGTTTGAGTTAATGGATGACCGGTGGTTAGTATGGAGTGTTCAAGATATTGCTGTTATTTGTTTTTATGAATGATTAGGAGCGTTGGGTAGCTTTTGAAGCTTGAATTCTTGCAGGAAATAAAATGAAACAAGGGTTAGAAGAAGAAAAATTGTATCACCAATTCAATCCCTGTAGATGTTTGAAGAAAGTCTTAAAAGGAGTATCTTTTACATCACCGGTCTGTATAACACATTTACCAATGGAAATGGGTTTCAATGTCGAAGAAATAGGATTTGTAGTTGGGAGGCATTACATCCAGTGGAAGAAGAATATTAGAAGACTAAAGGAGGGATAGATGGAGTCTCGATGTTAATGGAATTGTTCATGACTGCAACATTCTTTCTTTGGGCTAGTTAGATGAAATTATTCCTTTCTAAATCAGCAACATCGGTGTCTCAAGGTGTATAAACGATTGTTTTTAAACGCTGAAATAATTGTAGGCAATGGTAACTATTCTCCGGTACCTACTGTGTGTGTTTTCCGATTAAGGTGTTGATTGTTTTCTGATGGATAGAATATTGCTGTTAGCAACGAGTTTATCTAAAATTAATATTGATACTTATGAGAATTAAATAAGTATGATGTAATTGAATAATATATTTAGTCTTGTTCCGAGCATCGAAATGCTAGAGTCTACATATTCGAGGGCTGTATGGTTGTAATCAACCTCAAACAGAAACTGTGCCCCAAGTGTTTGAGCAAAAGCTTCGTAGAAGTGTAAAAAGAATTTCAAAGTTTTATTAGTATTAATTAACAAGTGAAGGGTAAAATAGTAAATGCCTAAATATTTAAATGAAAAATTTAATTAAAATTAGACTTAACAAAGTCAAGTGCAACGTCATTTCTAAGTACCAATCCCTAAGTTGGACAACAATTAGACCAAACACTAAAATTGGTCAAAATATAAGTATCAAACATCAAATAACCCTAAACTTTTTTTTCTCGCTATTATTAAAAATAATAATGCTAGGTTTTGTTACCAAATTAACTTCAATTGATTGATGTTAAGATGAATCAAGTAATACTGAAATTAAACAATTGAAATTGACGAAAATAACTTAACATGAAGGTGGAGCCACCTGTTCTCTACAAGTTGTCTTTGACACAATAGCGAACGACTACACCTCAAGAACGAGGGATGTTATACCTCAACAACATAGATGTGTCATAGATAGAATTTTTCCGGATATAATTTGTATAAGTACAATACAAAGTAACCACTCTCTAAACTTAGCAGCAAGGTCGGAAGGAAAAACAAAGTGAAAGAGGGTAAAAAATCAAGGATAGTAGTCTCACTAGTACAAAAAGTCGCATTGGCCACATTTGATCACCGTGTCCATAGGCTTTCGGTCATGGATTTTTTTCACTCCAGAAATGTAGTATCAGGTGCCGTGACAAATTGATACCTTAATGGCTACATAAAATTTGTGTGACTATTAGACATGATTTACCATGGCCAGAACCTCTATAACCGTGTCTATATGATACTCATATTTTTTATGTAGTCAAGAATTTTACCTATCACTGTGGCCATAAGATCCTTATAAACACGCAATTTGATTTAAAAGTGGCTAAACTTTAACATAAAGTCACGTGAACTTTATTTTAGCCATGACCTTTGTCATCAATTGGACACGCAATATTCATTTTACGGAAAATGGGTCATTTGTCCAAATATTTTTAAAACATGATTCAAATGGACGAGTAAAAATTAGTATGGTAAAATGGACAAAAATTTTTTTAGCAATGATGAAACTGGATTCATCCTGGCTTAAACTTAAAATATAGCGAGGATGAAACTGGATGCATCCTGTGTAAATTAAAAAATAAGAAAAGGTATTTGAAAATTGGCAGGATGAAACTGTTTACATCCTGGCTATTTTTACATTTTTGTCTATTTAAACAGTATCAAAATCTAAGTGTCCTTTTCCCCCAGGAATTATTGGTTTTGGTCTTTTTAACCAATTTTGTGTTCATTTTATCATGGCCAATTCATGAGTTACAATTATCCTAGCGTCACACTAATTTTTCTTAACCATGGCCATCTCTGTCATTCGAACACACGAAAAATAATTGAACATGGCCAATACATGACTTGTAGTCACGTTCAATCTATATTACCATGGCCATCCATATTTTCGAACACATGATAAATATTTTTACATGGAAAATTAATAAATTATGGCTACTTTGAATTTGCAGCACCATGGCTAAAAACTTTCCAAAGACACGCCAAGTGTTTTCAGTGTGGCTGTTATTCACGTTTTGGACACAGGGAATATGATAAACCATGGCGCTGAACTTTATAAAATCACATATAATGTTTTTAGTGTAGCTGTTGTTCACATTTCAGACACATGAGATACGATAAACCATGGCACTAAACTTTATAAAATCACACAAAATGAATTCAATATGGCAAATCTTAGTTTTTAGCCACTCAGAATATTGATAACCATGGCGCTAAAATTTATAAAATTACACAAAACGTGGCAGATATTAGCTATCAGCCACTCGAAAATCGAAATTTTCATAGATCGGTTTATTCTTTGGCCATGGTTTTGAATCTAAATGGTGGTTGTATCTTATATTCAACCACATGCATGCAGCATTGGCCACCTATACCCAGTCTTTAGGAACCTATTGGCCTCCTCTTTCTATCACGTTTAGCAAAACTCATCTTAATAACCATTCATAAAATTTAATCACCACAATTAAAATTGAACCAAAAATAAATTTTATTAATCATATGATAAACGACTCAATATCTGATCAGTTGGGAAATAACCTTAAGATAACAAAATTTGAAAGGGAAATTTAAATCTTAAACATCCGAACTCTTAAGTCCACAACTATTTCTCTTAGTAATTAGGCTGCAATCTTGAGTCTCTTGCTGGATCTCTGAGACTTCAGTTCCCCACTCTTTGTCGAAGGTTTCTTCTTCTTCTTTGTCTTCTTGGTCTTTGGGTCGGCATCATGTTCATCAGGGTCTGAAAGTGGCTGGTTCTGTAGCAAGCAAGCAAATGTAATATGTACACACACTTGTAGTCTCTGTTTATCTTAGTGTTATGCTCACATACCACGAATCTGCCGCAAGAACCATGTTTGTATAACAAAATTTGCGGGTTGCTATCTATTCTAGGACTTAACAGTCATACTATTTTAGGACTTCTTGGTGGCATTCAAAAAACCTAAGAAGTACTACCCTCAAAGTCCCGACAAATTTATTTTTAATATAATTAACCTTAACACTTTTTCACTTGATATCTCTATGTATACACTATACAACTTGTTTTAATCTATGTTGGAAAGTACCCCCAAGTGAATGCCATCGGATGCCTTCAGTGTAATTTTTTTTTTTTTAGGAAAAGATTTCTTTTCTTTCAGACACACAGAATATGTTCATATCATCAGGTGGCATCTGGAATTAGGAGTTTGCATAATTCATGAACATTAGAGCTCTTTCTCCACTGATGTGACTTCACATCTGTCTAAAGAAAGCATATTTGAGTTCCCAGCCTTATACAAGTTTCCAACTATAAAAATTATTGAAGTAATTGCTTTGGGACATACTACTTATAATATGATATTACGAAGTTAGTCTGATAACTCAGAAACCTAGGGTCAAATACTGTTACCATTCAATTTGAGTTCTTAGAAACAGGCTCGCCATGGGTACTTATAGCGTGTGATCCTTTCCCCTAGTATCATGGACTACGTTCAGTTGTATGCTGTATCACTTTGCATTAAGAGAAAATGTAATTGCTGGTAGACCTATAAAGGCTGCATCTAAAAACTTACATTTATGCTTTGAGTGATTTTTTTAAACATAAAGAAATTGAAGTGCAGCTGATGTAATTGATCTGTTGGTTCTCTTTGCATTTCAGAATTGGAAAATCCTGGATGAGTATTGATAGAACGAAAAAATGTTACATAGACGGAGTCGCGGCGTTTCTGCGATATGCTATCAACTATCTCATGAAGGAGGGTGAGACATATGATGAATTTCTTATGTTGTGTCCATGTATGGATTGTTTAAATCACTTCGCATGTTTAGTTGGCGATGTAGAACATCATTTATTCTTAAATGGAATCGATCAAACGTATACTACTTGGAATAAGCATGGGGAAGAGAATGAGGCAACTAGTAGTAGGCCGGTTAACGTCAACAACGGTATGCATGCTGAATTTGAAGATTTTGGAATGAGAACTCCCACTGATGATTTAGATGAATATTTTGGAATGGTAACTCCCACTGATGCTCCAGACACTATAGATATGATGAAGGCTGCAGAAGAGTTCGCAGATGATCCTATAAAGTTTAAAAAGTTACTTGAAGATGCTTAAAAGCCCTTATACGAAGGATGCCCCAACTTCACAAAGTTGTCTGCCATTGTGCAGCTGTTCAAGTTGAAGAGTAAGCACGGTGCATCTGACATCTTTTTTAATGAACTATTACCCTTGTTAAAGGACATGCTTCCGAAAGAAGGTAATTTAATGGTGAGGAGTACATATCAGGCCAATAAAATATTGAAATCAATGGGTTTAGGCTACACAAAGATCCATACATGTATCAACAACTGCATTCTTTATAGGAATGAGTACAAGGATGAAAAAGTGTGTCCTACTTGTAAAGCATCCAGATGGAAAGTTGACAGGGACGGTAAAGTGTATGAGAATGTTTCAGCAAAGGTATTGTGGTACTTCGACATCATCCCAAGATTTCAGCGGTTGTTTCAATCGAAGCCCACATCAGAAAATTTGATATGTCATCATACCACTAGAAAAAAAGACGGTATTTTACGTCATCCAGCAGACTCACATGCTTGGAGAGAGATAGATAATAATTTCCCAGAAATTAAAGGTGATCACAGAAATCTGCGGTTAGCTGTTTCGGCTGATGGAGTGGATGTAAACAAAGGCACCAAACATCACAGTGTATGGCCAGTTTTGGTTGTGATTTACAACCTTCCACCGGGGCTGTGTATGAAGAGAAAGTTCATCATGTTGTCGTTACTTATAGACGGTGCACCTGGAAACAACATCGATGTCCTTTTAGAACCTCTTGTTAAGGATTTTCAGTTCTTATTTGAGAAGGGAAAGAGAACATGGTATGCATATGCCCAAGAAATGTTTACTCTACGTGCAATTGTTTTGTGGACGATAAACGATTATCCTGCTCTTGGTACACTATGTGGTTGTCGCCATGCTGGATATCATGGTTGTGTAGTGTGTCGGAAAAAAACTCACAGTATTAGACTTGATGACTCAAACAAGAATGTTTATGTAGGTTATAAAAGATTTTTACCGTATGATCATCCATTCAGAAGGCAGAAGAAGGCATTTGGCGGAGAACAAGAGTGGGAGACTGCTCCAATACCAATGACCGGGAAAGAAATATATGAGTAGGTAAAGCGCATAAAGAATCCATGGGGAAAGAAGGGGAAGAATACTCAAGAGGAAGACGTGCAGGCTACACCTGGAAAATGTGGAAAGATGAAGCGCATCAAAAAAACGAAGATTAAGCGCACCAGAAAAATTTCAAAGGAACTCGACAAGTCAGGTGAGGAAGAGGAAGGCAGGGAAGCCATTTACTGGAGAAAGTACAATATATGGCAACGACTACTTAGATATTGGCGTTATAATGATGTCCAACATTGTATTGACTTCATGCACGTCGAAAAGAATGTGGGCCAATGTCTTGTTGGAACGCTGCTGCACAACGGGAATACAAAAGATGGATTAAACACCAGATTGGATTTGGTGCATTTAGGGTTAAAACCAGAGTTGCAACCTAAGGCAGATGACAAAGGAACGATACTTCCCGCAGCATGTTATACATTAACCACGGAAGAAAAGGACATATTCTTGGAGACACTATCCGAGTTAAGAGTTCCAGAAGGGTATTGTTCGAATTTTTCCACCCTTGTGAACCAAAAAGAGCGTAAGCTGATCGGACTTAAATCTCATGATTATCATATGCTTATGCAAAAAATTTTGCCCATCGCAATTCGATCAATTATGCCTACACCTGTGAGATATGCTATTTTCAGGTTTTGTTTCTTCTTCAAATCAATATCTGCCAAAGAAATCAATGTGGAAGAGCTAGATAAATTGCAAGAGGATCTATGTGTGACGTTATGCTTACTAGAGAAATATTTTCTTCCATCCTTTTTCGACTTCATGATTCATTTAACTGTACATCTTACCAGGGAAGTGAAATTATATGGTCCGGTTTGCTTTCGATGGATGTATCTTTTCGAAAGGTGTATGAAGGTTATCAAGGGGCATGTGCGGAACAAGAATCAACCTTGTGGATGCATTTCCTAAGAGAATGTTGCAGAAGAGACGATTGAGATATATTGTGAGTACCGTAGAAGCATCAGAACAATTGGTATTCCATTGGATAGGAATAATACATCTCACGATGGTCTGGATTCTGAAACTGTTATGGATGGAGAACCGCTATCAGCTGGAGAGCCGTGTAAAGTTACCCGTGGCCAGTTGAGACAAGCATATTTCTATGTAATGGAGAACACGCCTGAAATTGAGCCCTACATAGCGTAAGTATTAATTTGTTTATGTTCTTTTTTTTTTCGAGAGTTCAAAATATAATAACATTGGTTATTGTACATACCAGCCGACACAAGATCTATTTGCAAACTATATATTCTACTAAAAAGCGAGCATGGCAGGAGAAAGAGCACTTTAACACGTTTGGCGATTGGTTAAGAAATGAGGTAATAGATTGTAGAAAAGGTGTCATATTTGATGTGTTATATTCCTTTATAGTCAAGGTTCATCTTAATAATGAATTTCAGGTTGAGAAAGAGTTGGCAGTCGACAGACAAAGTATCTCAGAGAACTTAAGATGGATATCACACGTCCCTCACTACGAAGTAATGAAATACACCGTATATCACATCAATGGATATCTATTCCGCACAAAATCTCGTGACGGTAGAATTCACCAGAATAGTGGGGTTAGCGTTGCAGCAAATGACATGCACATATCTAGAGATGATGGCGTAACATATGGTAAATCGTCTTATTATGGTGTCTTGGAAGAGATATGGGAGCTAGATTACGGTGAAAGAAATGTTCATTTGTTCAAGTGCAATTGGGTTGACAATAAACGCGGGGTCAAAAAAGATAGTCTTGTCTACAAGATTGTTGAGCTTACTATGTTGGGACACAAAAATGATCCTTTTATTTTAGCCTCACAAGCTAGGCAGGTATTTTATGTCAAAGACCAGCTAAATAAGAAAAAGTCTATTGTTTTTGTGACACCTCCCAAAAATTATAGAGATGCGTATGATGATGATGGCAATGATGAGGAATTCAGTACAGTAGTTTTTTATCGGAATGATAATATCTTGCCGGCTGTAGATCCACAAGACTTGGGTAAAAAATCTCGAAATGATTACTTCCGAACTGACTGCCGGGGTTTACTTATACGCAAGCCAAAATGACACACTCCTACTGGTACGTCGCTTTATTTCCTTTAATTTGTGGTTATTCAGTTAGTGACATGATTTTGATAGAACGAAAATGATGACCTTTTTGTTTATTATTGTTCCTTAGCATGCTCGAAAAAGGATAACATGATTTCATTCGTGTCTCATATGGAACTTCAATTACAATTGCTACTCTTGTACTTGACAACTTTCTACTCTGGTCACTTTTAAATAGAGATCTAAGAAAATGACAGTTGGTATGTTTTTTTTCCTGTTGCTTTAAATGTTGGTAATTATTTTTGTTATATAGTGAAACGTTTATATCTGCTTTGTTGTGTGATCTCTTTGAGTCTGTGCATTTTTGTTGACATTTATGAAATTAGATATCTCAATTTCATGTTGTTGGTAGCTTAAGTTAGGTTCGTTATGAAAGTTCTGTCGACTTTGGTGTCTCAAATATCGATACATAATTACTAGTCTTTGGAACATGGTTGTCAACTTTCCACCGAGTACTTTTGACCTTCTTAATGCCAAATTCCTGATTGTGGGTTATCTGCTTAATTTTTGTATTTTTGTTTTCTTGCCTCTTATTACTACTAGTTTTCTATTTCCCGCACAACTGTATATTGTCCGAGCTTAATCTTTGGACCGGTAAAATGTTAGCTACAAATCCACGTATATATGTGGAAGCTTAGTTCTTGTCATTCTTCATTATAGTATATCTGTTGCGAGTCATACTTTGCCTCAAATTCAGCAAGTCTTTCTCTCAGCACAAGTAAACTCTTCTGAAGTTTTTCACATTCAGTAACCTTTGAATGGACTTCTTCATCACGATCTTTAAGGATTGATTGTAAAAGCTTATAACCACTATCATATCCCTTAAAGAGTTTTTTTAGTTTCCTGTTTTCACGACAGAGAGGAAACAGATAGTCTGCCAGGTAGGCAGTTGATACCTTTTTTCTATGATATCGTCAAAGAGTATAATATACTGTGAGACTTCTTCATCAATACTTGGTCCCTCGTCAGAGTTACTTTCATCTGAAAGTTCATCCAATTGTTCATCTAGACGATTTTCCCAGTTGACATCGGTTTCTGACAGAGGGGAAGATATGATAGATTTCTTGGAGGTCTCAGAACTATTATCATCATCAAGGGGATCCTGATCTGGTTTTGCAAAGACAGAGATATCACTACTGTCCATAGAGTCAGATCGCTACAAATACAAACTTTTGAGGTCTTGAACGTGTTTGCCTGCTCTGATACCAATTGAAAGTGCGTGGGTATAACAACCACACCCAATATTTCGATTAGAAATATGTATGGACCAACTCCAATATACTCTCTAGAGAATCAACTAGACAGTCAGACTCAATCTAGAGAAAAGTATATCGAGGAGTTAATATCTCTCTCATTTGATTTGATCTTTACTCAAGCAAACAGAAATCTGCGAGTCTTTATCAAATACAAGGATAATAACTTGGATGGTACCAAAGACCAATATCCAAGTGTCAATCAATTTAAATCAACGACCAAAGGTTGGATATTCTAATTGGTTGATCTTAACTCACAACCTGTGATATTTCAATTATATAACAAAATATAATGGGGAATAGAAATAACACAGACACCAGAAATTTTGTTAACGAGGAAACCGAAAATGCAGAAAAACCCCGGGACCTAGTCCAGATTGAACACCACACTGTATTAAGCCGCTACAGGCACTAGCCTACTACAAACTAACTTCGGTCTGGACTGTAGTTGAACCCTAATCAATCTCACACTGATTCAAGGTACAATTACGCTCCTTACGTCTCTGATCCCAGCAGGATACTACGCACTTGATTCCCTTAGCTGATCTCACCCACAACCAAGAGTTGATACGACCCAAAGTCGAAGACTTGATAGACAAATCTGTCTCACACAGAAAAGTCTATAGGATTGAATAAATTTGTCTCCCACATAAATACCCAAGAGTTTTTGTTCCGTCTTTTGATAAATCAAGGTGAACAGGAACCAATTGATAATACATACTTATATTCCCGAAGAACGGCCTAGTATTATCAATCACCTCACAACAATCTTAATCGTATGGTAGCGAAACAAGATCTTGCGGAATCACAAATGATGAGACGAAGATGTTGTGATTTATTTTTATCTTGCCCTATCGGAGATATAATCTCAAGTCAATTGTTCAATTTAGCTCGTACGATAGAAAATTGCAAGGTCAGATCGCTCAACTACAAGAGAAGTAGTTTCGTCTGGATTCACAATCCCAATGAAGTCTTTCAGTCGTTAACCTACAGGGTCTCGGGAAGAAACCTAAGGTTAAAGGAGAATCGACTCTAGCAAACTAACTAGTATCACACATGAGATGTGGGGATTAGTTTTTCCAATTGCTAGGTGTCTCCTTTATATAGTTTTCAAATTAGGGTTTGCAATCTAAGTTACCTTGGTAACAAAGCATTCAATATTACCGTTAGATGAAAAACCTGATTTCTCCAAGATAATATATTTCAACCGTTAGATCGAAACTTAGCTTGTCATACACAAATGAAATGTGTTTCATTTAGGTTTGAGTAACCGTACCTAAACGTGTACACTTGGTTGGTTCACAAATAGTTAACCGAGGTTAGCCATATGAGTACTTTCATATCAACCATATTCATCTTTCTCATAACTAGTTCAAATGACTCGTAAGAACTAGTTGATAGAGTTTTTCAATTGCTTAGGTCTTTATTCATAGGACACAATTGAAACAAAATCGGTTTGATTCACTTGAATCAATTCATGAACAATATAGCCACGGTTTGCTAATATTGCACTCCTTATTGATTTATTGTTTTAAGTTCATGAACTTCCGATTTGAGAAATAACCAGCTTGGGTACGCATACGGGTACGTGTACCTTAGCTACCGGATTTGAGTTTGGAAACTCAGCAGAAATTTTCGGTTCGAAAACTTCCGTGAGTATGCGTACGGGTACGCGTACCTAAGGTGACTGGTTTTCCAGTTTTTAAACTACAAACTCCAGCAGAAATTTTCAGTTAGAAACTTCCGCCAATATGCGTACGGGTACGCGTACCCAACCTGTCTCCTTTACCAATGTCGCATGCACAAGTGCACACAATTGGTTTCCGGCACATGGATTTATACACTAATGTGCCAACACACTATACATGCTTATATCCATGGTTGGTTACATAATCTCAACTCTACATTTCAATCATTGAAACATTATTCTATAATGTTATAACAATCGTTATTCACGACTATCGTCATCAAAGCTATTTTCAAGACTGAAACGTCATCATGACTTTCGTCACGGATAAAGATGAAAAGTGGTTAAAGCGAAAGCTTAGCAACACGTATTTCGAGAAAAAGATAGGCAAGTAAACTCGTATCGAAATAGCAAATGTGTATGTATGAAAACTAGCATACTTATACGATTTTGTCTCAAGAGTAGGAGATAGAGAGATAGACTTTTTTGAGTGATAGATAAGTTCAAGTCTCCAGAAACCTTTTAGTCGGATGAAGTTCCACTGGTTCCTCGAGTAGTTCTTCGTCTTCGTAAGATGATCTCCATGGAGTCTGGAGCTCAACTACACTAATCTGTCCTAAACCGAGACTTAGCAATAAGTAGTCTAGAAATCAAGACATATAGTTTTGACAACTAAACTTGAAAAACATGCTTGAGATAGCAACGCATGCGAGTTCAACTGAGCAGTGCTCTAACAGTGTGGTTCCAGAACATTACCACCCCACGGCACCACTGTCTCCCTGGAGGGAGAAAACAAAATTGACAAAGGTTTTGAAACTTGATCACAAATTTGATGTATTTAAAATGTGATCTTTAAGCCATAACAGCAGCTGCAATATTAGAATTATATTTCTGTTGCAGAGCTCAAAACATGCGTTGTTACATCGTTCGATTATATTACTGGACTTGTGGGAATTAGCAAAAACGTTATTATCACGGAATTCGGAAGATACATACCCTAACCTGCAGTATTCATTGATTTGATCATATGCTTGATCCTCCTCCTCTATGTTGGGATCAGCACTACGGAAACCTGGAGGGCATCTGTCGTCTCTCCTTACAAATATGCAACCACAGTCGTGACCACAAAATGCCGACACAATTTTTTCAGAGCAAGCATCGAAGCAATGTCTGCTTTCGGCGTTTCTGCAGCAGACCTTAGTCGCGATTTTTGCTTTAGTCTGCACTAGCTACAAACATCACAATCAGTATGATAAGTACACCTATAATCACAGTACCAAGTCGTGGATCTTTTGTTATACATTTGTCTCTGCTGCATCCGTTTTGTTGTTTGATTATCGCTTCTCTAATATATAGTATTTGATTAACTTGGTTTCGTATGCGAAGAGTTTTCCATTGTATATATACTCGGAAGGATTGATTAGGGTGGCATATTTCCATCAATACGGTTTTTTTTGTCCAGACTCAATGCGCATTGATTCGAGCACATGTTCTCAGTCAGGGTTTGCATAAGCCATTGCCCTTGGTGGCTCCCTTTTCAAGTCGCATATCGAAATGAAAAATTAGCAAGAAAGCAACCAACCAAGGTTGTAGTGATTGGTCTCTCTGGTGCCCAATCTACGCCGAATGACAATGCAGCTAAGGTGGTATAGTTCCAACTTTTTTTAGATAATTATTGAGCATAAGAATTAATAATCAATACTGTAACGGTCCGCGAGTTATAACCCCAAAATTGTCACTATCCATCCATAAAAAACCCATCAAAACAAAATTAACACAAAAATCCTAAAAAACAAAAGTAATACAAAAACCCCAAAAAATTTGATGAAACCAATTTTGGTTTCATTATAAAATTTGATGAAACATCATAGAATTTGATGAAGCCAATTTTGAAATTTGGAGTTTTTGTATCAATTTTAAAATTTGGGGTTTTTATATCAATTTTGTTTAAGATGGAGTTTTAATGGATCTCAACATTTGAGTGGGATTTTTGTACCACAAGTTTGGTCACCTTAGGTTTTTATGACTAGTTCTGATGCCGCAATGTAACTTCGTGATGTGCACAACAACACAATTTTATCCGTATCATGACTCACCGTATTAGTTCCTTCCACTATATGTTAGTTGTTGTAGTGCGAGCTTTTTTGTTCGATGTGCCTCCTTTGTGCTGAAGACTTTGCTTATATATTTTGCAGATTCATTCTTGTTGACACCTATGAAGGATGAACACATCTAGTCATCTAGCTAATTAGTTGTGTTAGCATCATTGTGTCGTCGATTACACTGTTGAAGACATACGGTATTTTGTTGCACTTTGTAATTGCGGTTTCTCGACTAACCCACCAAACGTCTCTGCAATCAAGCACCGTAGGTTTACAATATAGAAATACAGAAATGACTTTTAAATTTCTAACAGTAAGCATCTTCTCAAGTTTACTGTTGCAACATTGGAAGCTCTAAATGACCCAGTAGCTAACAATAAGAAATGCTCACTAACCTGAACTAGGGTTTAATCCGTGCCATAATGGCACAGATTTATATAAATTACGTATAATTATATCTGATTAGTTATAAAAAATAGTATATTTATAGTCAAATTCTTATGGACTTAGAAACTGAAGACCGGAAAATGGGGCATTCTGGCGCCTGAATCATTAGCGTTTAACCGAAATCAACTATAACCCATTTATATTATTTTAAAAAACTATATATATACACATACACATATGTATGATCATTTATTAGTTTCCAAACGATTTCCAAAATATAATGTGTAAGCTGAAATTTTTTTTATGTCTCTCTCCAAGTGTATCTTTCAAGATAAAACCAAAATGTTATTTCCACTAAAGTCTAAACAAATTGAAAGGAATATTAGTACTTATGAAAATTTCACCTTTCTAAACCCAAAAGTTTTGAGTAGATTGAAATCCCAACGACTTAGAATAGTCAAATATTCACAATCTGCCTAATAACAAATTACAGACACCCCTAACTTTCAACCATGAGATTATTATAATCGATTAGGCTATCTTTGAAAATGTATACTTTCAGTTAAATATACAACAAATGAAATTCAAGAAAATGATAGAAACACCAAAAATTAATACATGAAGCAGTGTAAAAAGAAAGGGTTTTCTCAAATATTGCTACCTCAGAACAGTTTGATTGGTCAGACATGTAAGTTTTGGTAAAAGAAGATTGAGAGAACATGGAAAATAGATTGAGCAGAAGTATATTCTTGGATTTAATTTTTTTTTTCTCTCTACAATCTATTTCACCTTCCCATTTTTATTTCTAATTGTCGTTTTCTCAAAAGTAGGGAATTAGAGTTTTAAAATCCACTCATTCTACCAGATGTGAGAGAGAGAATCAATTGTTCCGTTTTATGGGAAGGTAGGTTTGTTATTTTCAGTCGGTCAATTTTTTTTGTTTTTTATTTGACTTTTGAGATGGGAAGAAGAGAATATATAATACAATTCTTATCAATTAAACAATGTATTCGTAGAATCGACCGCCATCGTGAATCTATCAATTGGGAAGAAAAAATAGGACTGCATTTATCTTTTCTAACTTAGAGAAGCTTCGTTTTATAATACAAAACAATGAGATAGGTGGAAAAGAATTTCTAGCTAGGGTACACTCTTGCAATAACGATACATTTCGATAATAAGTAACTTTTTGTGTATCGATTTCGACTCGTCATGTTCGTTTTTGTGGCGATCAACCATTTTCTACTTAATAATGTTACCCATTTTGTGGAGACACAAAATTAACATAGTTTATTACTAACTACCGCCACCACCACAGAACCATCTGATACATTCCTTTCCCAACATCACCGTTGCGCACCTTCCGTCGGTTGTACTTCTAATTTTGAATCACAAACATCATGTATAAAATTTTGATCAAACAAACTTCGGCCGTTAATTAATTTATTTCATTAATTTTTTTTATTGTTATCTTCTCTTTTAATTATTCTGATCATTTTTGTTTTAATAATAAAAACCATGATTTACACAATTGGGTACTAAAGATAGCATGAGTACCGTTTAGGTGATCCAGATGTCATGATCATTTTATCTTAAATGATATGTTATCATCCTCGAAATATTTTGGTATCTGTTTTTATGAATCATGCTGAAAACAACCGACCACATCTTTCACAATACAATGTTAATTGTGTCTTATGGATACAAAACTAATATTGTCCATGGCTATTCACTAGTACCCACCACCATAAAATCCAGCCATCACCATTATCTCTTCCACCACCACTAATATTATTGCCTCCAACACTAATATAATTGCCTCCACCATTCACTAACGCCTCTACCAGCCACTACTTCTTCCATTACCACAACTAATATCTATTGGCAAAATTTTTATTAGAATTATTTATTAATGGAAATATATATTCATTATACTAATTAAGAGAACATTAAATTTTTATTAAAATTATTTATTAATGAAAATATATACTCATTATATCAATTAAGAGAACATTAATAATGAAAAATTAATGAAACATTATGAGCAATTAATGAGAGAAGGCACTAATTAATAAAACATTTATAATGCTTTTAAGCTGGACAAACCATGCACAACCATAGATTTATCTTTTTCCTAGACAAATCTTGATCACTCTTTATCTTGCCTAACTTGTCCAAGCTTTGTTTTGTATTCTAGATAGGGCGGCTGACAATAAAAGGCAGAGGAAAAGTGTAGTTAGTTGGTGCACGAGGAACTCGCAGTCTCCTTTTTATTTTTTATTTTTTTCATGTACTCTGTATTTGTATAAAGACATGTTTCATCAATCATGATTGAATCCATTGAATATTATGCAAAAATAATGATCAAATATTGTTTTGCTTTTGAATCAATAATTAAGCGATTGTAATGTTTTATGGGTATTGATACACATTCCACGGGTTCCCCATCATGGGTTGTCTAGTCCGAAAGAAACATGTGGGCCCCACGGATCTGTTAAGGGATGCTGCAACTCAGTGGGTCCCAGCAGTTTCTCTCTGGGGAACTCATTGGTCGATAGAAGTAGCAGCCTCAATCGTTGTATTTTTAAATCCTGTATGAGAAAATTAAAACCATTTAAATAATTTGGACGAATAATGATTGTGCACCCTAACTGTTTATCATGGGTGCGGAAATTTGGACTAGAAGTATATAAGACACAATTGAAGCAACATCAATTTGGATTCACTCGAATCAATTCATGAACATTATAGTCACGGTTTCCAAGAGATTGTATTCCTTAATATTTAAATGTATTAGTTCATGAACAAACCGATTTTAGAACATAATTACTCAAGTATGCAAACGGGTACGCATACCTAAGTGGCCTGACTAAGTTTGGGTTCGCCAGTATACGAACAATACGCATACCTTCCAAACTCAGTTGAATTTCCGGAACTTGAAACTCAAGCCAGTATGCATACCGGTATGCATACTAAGTTCCCGGACTTTGATTAACCAACCAGTACGCATACGGGTATGCATACTATGGTTCCCGGACTTGGAATAACTTGCAACAGTTAGCATACAAGTACACGTACTGTGGTATATCCAATCATGGTTAATTTTTCTAAACTCCCATTTCAATCATTCAAACATTCTTAGAAGACGACAATAGCTGTCTCACACAAACTATTAGTTTCAAAGCAATTTTCAAGTGATCGAATGATCAATACGAAACATTCCGAGTCTACATCAAATGAATGTCTCACACAAATCATGTAAGATGTTGCAAGGCGATTTTCACATGATCATATTTTGACTTTCATCAAGAATATAAGATGAAATTGGTTAAAGTGAAAGCTTACCAACACATATTTCGAGAAATATGTAAGCGAGTTAAACTCAGCTTGAAATATCAAATGTGTATAATCGAAGTCTATATAGCTATACGACTTTGTCTCAAATAGATCTGAAAATGCATGAATGTAGAGTTAGCATAGATTAAAAATATGTTGCAGTTACTTTGGATCTGAAGGCATATGGATTTGAAATGGTGGAGAAAGAAGTGATATCTGGTGGTTTTGTGGTGTTGGCGGGTATTGGTGAATAGTAATTGACTATGTTAATTATGTGCCGCTACAAAAGAGTAACGCTATAAGGTTTGTGGTGGAGAAAGAAGTGATATCTGGTGGTTTTGTGGTGTTGGCGGGTATTGGTGAGTAGTAATTGACTATGGTAATTATGTGCTACTACAAAAGAGTAACACTATAAAGTAGAAATGTGGTTGATCATCTTAATGCTAAAATAAACACGGTTAAAATACATGAAAATTTAAAAAAAAACACTTAGATGTCACGCTATATAATAAATACTAAAAATTACATATTTAGTATCAAGATTTTTCCCTCCGATAGATAAATCTACGGTTATATTGAGATCCCGTAAGCAGAGCGCGAGTTGGCTCTTGGATTTCTGAATGATAATGAATAAAATGAAACGCTCCCTCTCGGTTTCTCCAATGAAAACTGAAACCTTATAAAAAAAAATTGATCGAACAACACTTAGATGGAGCGCATCACAACTAGTGCAAACTTCTCTGAATTGCTACATGTCCAACGAAATTTCTACAGATTAATTTGGTGATTTCATCCTACCGTAATTTTTAATGAGCCATGCAATCAAATCTCTGGTAGTGATTTTAATTAAAGGTATTTAATAATTACGAAATTCTCTTATAAGTTTTGTGTTAAGTTAGATGACTTTTTAATTTGAATACATGTTTGGTTAACAGAATTTGATACATATAGGGTATTCTCTTTGTAGCACTGATGTTAGTATCTCATTTTTTTTTCTGTTAGCACTCTGTTTCGATCCCGGATTTGTAGACATTATTTGACTAATGTTGGCGTATTTGTTTAATCTCAAGGACGATTAAACCCAGTGTGTGTTCGACGAATTGAAGCCAACAGAAGTTTGTGTCGACTCTACCTTGAAACTAATAATTTTTCTTCAGAAGGTTAGTTGAATTTACGTAGATATAAATATCAATATGACTATTTTATTTATTGCTCTAAATTACTTGAGTAACACTAGATGTGAGAACACTACTCACGCACTACTTAGCATAATTGGTATGAATTTTTTTTATCCACGAATTTCTTTAATTTTATGTTATCAATATGATTGATGAAAAATCTTACACATGTTTTGATTCACTTTTATAAGTTTATTTTTTCAGCTCACACATGTATATCTCAGCCTTCCAATAGACAAGGGTTCTTCATTTTTACAACTCTCACATTTGCAAAAAAAATAAAATAATTTTTGTCTATAATAGAGAAAATGTTATGGATTTTTTATTCACTCCGTAAAGTGTAATTACGGAACCCATGTATTCATAAACGTCATGGAGTTGGATTGGCGGTTTAGGTATATGTACTGTTAGATGAAATATTATTTTTGAAATTTTTTAATTGCGGTGGGATGGAATAATAAATGGGAAAATATCTTTAAAAAAATCTTTTCATGTTGGGACAACATTATTACTCCGGCCAAATAATAAATTGAAATAACATGCTTAAGTAAAATAAAAAGATCAGGTAACCCATTATTTTTCTGCCGAAAACCTATTTGAATATCAAAATAGTTACCCACAAAAAAATGAAGCAAAACGAATGTGAACAATATCGTATTAGAGACAAAACATTCCATGCCGTTATGGCACGGGTTAATCCCTAGTAACACATACAAAATAAATCGGTTGACGTGTTCATGGACATCGACCAATTGTCATAAGAATCGATAAATATGAACATGAACATCGACCGATTATGGTTAAACACAATAACTCAAGATTGCTTGTGATTTTCGATCTTGAATGGATAAATCAATCACAAGTATGATTAAGAGTAATGGGTTGCAATCAACGATGTTTACTTTGATTTTTCTTTTTAAAATATTGGATGGTGAAATTTCCTTTAAATTGATCGATGTTGTTAGAATCGATCGATGAATTTGAGTTTAATTTTAATTTGTGAGGAAAATAATTTGAATATGTTTTGGTTTTGAAAGGGTTTCAAATTTAGGAATAAGGCTTATAATCGGATTTTAATGGTGGAGGTAACTTGCTATTTTTACCTAGTTTAGACACCCCTTATTCTTTTCTCTAGGTTGGATGAGAAAATTGATAGGCCCAATAATTTACCTAGCCATATTTTTGTAGGTAGTGTTTCTCTGCTAGCTCATTTGCGCCCTTTCATTTATTTATTTATTTTACAAAACTATTAAATATTTCATTAATGTTTACTTATCATTCAGATACCCCATCCTAATAACATACAGACAAACAAAGTAAAAATATAACAACAAAATCAATAACCCAAATAAAGTGAAGACAAAGTTGCATAATGGTGGTGATCTATACATATATATATATAACGGTATCCGAAAGAAAAAACAAGTATATTTGCGGTGACGCCAAGCATCTTTCCAAACATAATCCTACATTAGATGTTGACTGCTTCCTTGTCTGCTCTTCTTCATAGCCAAAATTATGTAGGTTGTTTATGGTTGTTCTCGGTTTTCAGAAGTCATGGTCATCGCGTTGCTCAGAGAGAACCACAAAAAGATTGGAAAATTGCTTGGACAGTGTCTTTACAAAGGATTTGAGGGGTAATGGTTATCACAGTAGTAGGATAGTGTAAACTTGCGCTTCCTTTTCATCCCCTCGAGGCACGTATTCATTTGCATTCTAACACTCTCTCCATTAGATTATCGAATTCCCTTAGGTCTTACTTCTTCGTTCGTGGCTGGGGATTGACAAACGGGAGTCAAAGAAGTTTTTTTTTTTAACTAATTTAGCCATCTAATTTTTTTTATTAATATAATTTTCTTTCGAAGGTTTCCCTGTCGCCATCTAATTTAGCCTAGCATTTTTTAGGGGGTGGCTAATAAAATAAAATAAGGTCAGTACGAAATAAAATGAATCCCCTTATTTCCAGGATTTTATAATAGCGAATCGAACCTTAATAATCGGTAGTTAATTTATTATTATTATTTTTTTAATTTTTTTATTATATATTTTTATTCAGATCCTAATATAATCGATAGTTTCGACAATTTTAATTAATATCGACTAATATAATAAGCCCGAATGAATTTAATTTTTCTTCTTTCATAATTTGTCGTTTCGTCAAGTTATATAAAATTGGTAATACAATAAGTCAGTTGAATCATCCATCCCCTCTTAGATTTCTTTCAAATTTTTGTTTCTCTGCTTATGTTTTTTTTTTAGTTTTCATTTCTATTTGTCTCTTCTTATTAATCTGGATTGAATTCCAATTCTGAACCCTAATTTCGATTTGATTCAGTAGTTATTTTCTTGTTCTGCTTTATATAATCATTAGCAGATCTATGAAGTTCGTTAAATTTTGCAAAAGAAAAATAAAATCTCTATCAAGTCTAATACATACTCGACTGATCCCAGGTACCATTTGCTACAATTGGAAAAAGAGGAAACTACTAAGAAAACTAGGAATTCATGGAAATTCACAAGTCGTTCTGCTGAACCCTGCCAAGGTATTACTCTATACTAAGGAAGACCAAAATGATTTAATCAATTGCAATAAGATTACAATTTTTGCTGCTGGAATTGTGGATTTTGATCTGAAAGAAGATGCCTTGCTAGGCTCAATCAAGGTAACCCTTAATCCCGAACCTTTAGTCCCTTGCTACAGTAGTCATAACTTGACGAATGATAAGACTATTATTAATAAGATGTTGGATCACATGCATAAAAATGATTGCTCTGAAAATTTGACGATGATGGATGGCTTTTCTTGTCAATGTTGCATAACAACTGATTGGTATATTGATGCTTACCAAAAATATGAATGCATATGTTTATCCTGCTTTGGTATGACTGCCACTCCTATGATTGTATTTGCTTACTCTTAAGCATTCAGACACAAATTTGCAATTGCAATTCCCAAGATTATATAACGTTCATAATTGTCCAGACTTATATCTACTATTCCCATTATGGATACTCATGTTACACTATTATGATAACTCGTGATTATAAGTATACTGGTAGTACAATGAATGGAACCATGTTGTATGTTTTGAAAATAGTGTATGCAGAGGCAATACTAAAACATAATACTTGCAAACATAGAATAAGTTTATATATATATATATATTCAGGAATACATTGAGTCAAATGTGGAATTACCTTATAATAAGTATTACTATGTGTGAACCATATGATTTAACTGAATTTGAATACCCTGTGATTTCTTACATTTGAAAGTTTGTTAACACCATAGCCTGGAATTGCCAGGGACTAGGAAATGTAGAAACAACTAATAGTCTAAAAGATCTGTTAGATAAAAATAATCCAGACATCTTATTTTTGTCTGAAACTAAACAACAAAACAAGGAAATGCATAAGTTAATGAGGAAAGTTAGTGTCTACAACTATTGGCTTGTACCACCTAGAGGTGCAACAGGAGGTCTATGTCTAATATGGAAAAATAACTTGAAAGTAACAATTTTAGATTATAAGTATAATCATATAAATGTGAACATTCAAATTGGAAATTCAAATAATGCTTGGCTTCTTACTTGTTTCTATGGGAGTTTTAACTCTAATTTGAAACTTAGTTCTTGGGATATTATAAAAAATATGGCTGGCACTGTTAATATCCCTTGGATTATCATAGGAGATTTTAACGTAGTTCTCCACGAAGAAGAAAAAAAGAGTACACATCCTTTTAAGCGTAGAGAAGCTAATGTTTTTAAAAATCTTATTAACAAGTGTGGTCTGATGGACCTAGGTTTCATTGGTTATACCTATACTTGGAATAACAGAAAATCAGGTACTGAATTCACTGAACAGAGACTTGACCGTGCTCTTGTTAATGATAAATGGAACCTGAAATTTCTAAATTCCAACCTTAAACACTTGGGATCCCTGTTTTCTTGATACATGTGCATCTTCCTTTCTCCGGGAACTAGTGATCCTCAAGAAGGATTGAGGATAGAATTGTAATTTAAGGAAGGAATACTGATCTTTAGGCAATATTCTTAGATAAGGAAATAGTCCTAAACAAGGTAATATTCCTAGATAAGGAAATATACCTAGAAAAGGAATATTTCCTAGACAAAGTAATATTTCTAGATAAGGAAATATATGCTAAGAAAAGGAATTATTCCTAGATAAGGAATATTCCTAGACAAGGTAATATACCTAGGAAAGGAATTATTCCTAGAAGGTTTGGGAAACCGTTAAATCTATTGAAAAAGAGGGGGTACAACAACCACACCGATTAGCAATCTGTATGGACTAACTCCAATATACTTTGAAGAGAATCAACTAGACTCAATCTTAATAAAGTATATCAAAGATTTATATATCTCTTTCTCGATTCAATTCTTACTCAATAAAATAGAAATATGCGAGTCTAATTGAATACAAGAGAAATCACTTGAACGGTACCACAGACTAATGTTCAAGGATCAATCAATTTCAATCAACAACCAAAGGTCTGATTTCCCAATTGATTGATTCAAACGCACAACCTGTGATATTTCAATTATATAACAAAATATAATGCGGAAAAGAAATAACACAGACACCAGAAGTTTTGTTAACGAGGAAATCGCAAATGCAGAAAAACTCCGAGACCTAGTCCAGATTGAACACACACTGTATTAAGCCGCTACAGACACTAGCCTACTACAAACTAACTTCGGTCTGGACTGGACTGTAGTTGAACCCCAACCAATATCACACTGATCCAAGGTACAGTTGCACTCCTTACGTCTCTGATCTCAGTGGGATACTACGCACTTGATTCCGTTAGATGATCTCACCCACGACTAAGAGTTGCTGCGACCCAAAGTCGAAGACTTTAATTAACAAATCTGTATCACACGGAAAAGTCTACGGTAATAGATAAATCTGTCTCCCACAGAAATACCTACGAGTTTTGTTCTGTCTTTTGATAAATCAAGGTGAACATGAACCAATTGATAAACCAGACTTATATTCCCGAAGAACAACTCCGTATTATCAATCACCTCACAATAATCTTAATCGACCCGGCAAAAGAAGCTTTGTGGAATCACAAACGATGAGACGAAGATGTTTGTGATTACTTTTATATCTTGCCTATCGGAGATATCAATCTCAAGCCAATCGTTATGATTGTACTCAATATGATAGAAACAACAAGATCAGATCACACAACTACAAGAAAGTAGTATCGGTCTGGCTTTACAATCCCAATGAAGTCTTCAAGTCATTAACCTACAGGGTCTCGGTAGAAACCTAAGGTTAAAGGATAATCGACTCTAGCTAATACAACTAGTATCATACATGAGGTGTGAAGATTAGGTTTCCCAGTTGCTAGAGTTCTCCTTTATATAGTCTTTCAAATCAGGGTTTGCAATCAATGTTAGCTTAGTAACAAAGCATTAAATGTTCACCGTTAGATGAAAACCTGATTATATTCAAGTTAATATCTTTCAACCGTTAGATCGAAAACTTAGCTTGTTACACACAAATGAAATGCACGTTTTAGGTTTGTGTAACCGTACCCAAATATGTACATTCGTTGGTTCAACAGTAGTTAACCAAATGGTTATCCATATGAGAACTTTCATATCAACCATATTCTTCTTTACCATAACTAGTTCAAATGACTCAAATGAACTAGTTAGAGAGTTGTTCAATTGCTTAGATCTTATAGAAGTATACAAGACACAATCGAAACAAAAAACGATTTGATTCACTCGAATCGATTCATGAACTTTATAGCCACGGTTTGCAAACTTGCATTCCTTAGTTTATATAAATATAAGTTCACGAATAATCATTTTTATAAAATAACCAACCTAAGTACGCGGACTTAAGTACCCGGAATAAGTTTGTAAATGTTTTACAAACTCCAGCAGATTTTCTCGAGAAGAGAACCTCCGATTTTACGCAATCTGGGTTCGCGGACTCTGTTCCGGTTTTCCTGAGCAGCAAAGTACGCATACTTTGGTTCAAGGAATAAGGACTTATACATGTATGATTTACCACACAATGCTTATATCCAACAATGGTTATATAATCTAAACTCTCATTTCAATCATTGAAACATTCTTAGAGGACGTTATATAGTTGTTGTTCACAAACTATTTTTCGTCAAAGCCATTTTCAAGTAATTGAAACATAACATGACTATCATCACTAGGTAAAGATGAACTTGGCCAAAGAGAAATCTTACCAACACATATTTCGAGAAATAGATAAGCGAGATAAACTCGGATCGAAATAGCATATGTGTATAACCAAAGTCTATATAACAAAACGACTTTTGTCTCAAGATAGGAGATAAAGTAGATAGAATTTTGAGTGATAGATAAGTTCAAGTATCCACACACCTTTTAGTCGGTGAAGTTCCACCAGTTCCTTGAATAGTTCTTCGTCTTATATGATGATCGCTATGGAGTTCTTGAGCTCAACTACACTTTCTATCCTAGTCCGATACTTATCTATAGTAGACTAGAAATCAAAACTTATAGTTTTGATCACTAAAATTGACAAACATGCTTGAGATAGCAACGCATGCGAGTTCGACCGAGCAATGCTCTAACAATCTCCCCCTTTGTCAATTTTAGTGACAAAACTATCAATACATATGGAATACAAAAATAGATAAATAAACTTTTGTAGCTCTTCTTCCACATGCCTAATCTTCAACATTACTCGAAATCTTCGTCACTTCCAAGTACTCCAATGATTCCAAAGGTTGTAAGTTTAGCATTATCGTTGTTGAAAATCCGTAGCTATAACAATGAGAATTCTCAATCATTGTTACACAGTGTCATAATATTATTACACAACATCAAAGTTCAATTGTATCACAACTTCGACAACAATACTATGGTGATATGTATCATTCCCCCTTAGTCAATACTCCATCTCACATGGAAACCACTCCCCCTTACATAATGATCCGAAAACCATATGTATTTGTCGTGTGAACTACACTTTAATTCTCCTTCTTTTTGTCAATAAAATTGGCAAAGGTACGAAAACGGGATCCTAATGAAAATTTCCATAGAGACATTTGATGACAAATATCAAGCATATATAAACTTATTTAGATGCAATCATAAAGATGAAACTAAATGCTTTCATCAAGGAGTTTATAAAGATACAAGATAACCCCTATAATATTCCACAACCGCACTCCCCACAAAGACTTGGAAATTAAGCACAAGTTCAATTAAGAACTCTCCCCCATAATATGTCATTCCCGAAAGAACAACAAGAGCAACCTTAATTTCATAAGAAAAGAAGGATTTCTTTGGAAATAACAAATCACATACGAATATGAATTTGAATCCAAATAATATTCAATTAAATTAACCACAAGAAAACCCATGATTAATCTAATCGGAAATGCTCAACATAAGAGAACTTATGGAGCCGCATAGTATATACATAAAGTATGGATTAGGGAAGATCAATACTGCGGAATAGACAAGGATTCATTCTATGTTCCATCACTATTTGCACAATGACATACAATAGACATAATCCTCGTAAACAAAAGTTCATCCTATCTTCCATCAATAATGACGTAATAGGCTTCAAACTTTTGTAATGTCAAAAGTTCATTCATTCTTTTATCAATACATGCATATCGACATAAGAAAGACTTAACTTTTGACAAGGTATGAGACAATCATAGTTCGCGGGACGCAAACACACATATCCCATAACAAATTGCAATATATAAAATCATAAAGATTAATACTGCAAAAATCATCTTCCAAACAATTTTTTTAGAATTTAAGCAAATAAATCTAAAAACAATAAAGATGAAAACATTGGACATAGCTATGTGTAATGACAATAATGGCTATTCCAAACTCTATTATTCTTCTAAACAAAATAAGAAAATAAAATTCTCATACGAAGATTTAATAGATAATTGAAATCAAAGTTCATTGAGAACCTCATATCTTTCAACAAATCCATCAAAGAAGGTATTACTGATTTCCTTTATCTCTTGACCGTAGACACACCATGTTCGTGAGTTAGAACACCAACTTTACGATCAACAACCCGAGCAAGCTGTCTAGACTTGACTCAGTCCATGATGAGCTTCTTCTGATTCTGTATCATAATGTGTTTATTAGCAGGGATTCTGGCATGACCATCTAATAGATGGTTTATTTGCAGTTGAAGATTTGAAAGCTCGACCTTTGAATCGTTCTGAGAACGAAGTAAATCCTTGACAGACTCATTAATCAAAGAGTTGTGATCCTTTCTTTCAAGCATCTTCTTTAGAACCAGCTCTTGAATTGACTCACGTCCTTGAGTGTCTTCCTCCATGTCAAGATGCACAATCTCTTGATATTTTGCAGAGTTCTCCATATAATTTTTTGTTAGGATGGAAAAACACAATATAGAGTGAATTTATATGTGTTTGTAAACAGGAGAAGGGAACTCTTGTTATGGAAACCCTATGAACTCATAAGAGGAGGACACGAACGTTTGTGGACCGTCAGCACAAAAACTCAAAAGAAAAATAATATACAACATACTTGAGCATTTCTCAATTATTGTCCTTGCACCTCTCAAGTTAGAAACAAGGAAAAGAATACCTGGAATCAGGTGGTAGAGTGAGAAATAATCCCATCATGATCATTGATAAAGGAGTTGTACATATCATCTGACAGTTTGATCTTTGTGTTCTCCGCCTTTCTTCGGTTGACTTTCATCCCAGAAGAGTAAGACACGGCTTGATTAACATATCCGTCAGAAGGATTTCTCCGAGGACTAAATCTAGGACCTCTTGAGATTGGTTCAAGAGGACCAAGATAGAAAGGGATCCATTTTCTATACTTAGATTTACCACATTCATTCTTATAAACACAGGGAGTGTGTTCATTAGTGGCACACAAATTTATACCATTGGGATGAACTTGTACCTTGTGATGATTTCTAGAAAAGAGATCATTTTTATAAGGTTTCTGGTTTTCTGTAGGCACGAGATTCACTGCAGAAGTCGACAGACTATTTACTCCATTGATAGTAGAAAGAAGAAAATTATGAAGATTAGAGATTTGTTTCCTCCTGGCAAAACAATGAATAACATAATGATTCTTTTTCCCACAGAATGTACAGGTTCGTGGAGGAGAAGCAACAACTGGCACCTGTTTTAAATTCATAGCCATATGAGAAGATTGTAAGTCATGTAAACCTTTCTTGACACAACCTTCTTCTGAAGGACATCTCTTCATGTTCTGTAATTCATGAGAATTAGTTGGTACAGAAGAATTTCTCCTTAAGACAAAGTTTTCCTTTTCCAAGGATCTGCACTGTTCATGGGCTAGAATAAGAGATGCACCTAGTTTCTCTTTTTCGACACGAAGTCTGTCTAGGTCTTATAAATGCATCTTGATCAAACGTCTTTCTCTAATTGAGTCTTCCTTGACAATATCCTCAAGAATGCTAATGCTTTCACGCTGTAGAGTAGTTTCTTGGAGAAGTTTTTTAATATTGTTAGAGAAGGACTCAATGATGTTATAGAGTTCACGTTCTCGATCAAGAGACTTTTCAAATTCATCAATAATTTGAGAATGATCCTGAATATCGATAACCTCAGTAGAATTTTTTGAGATTCTGGTGAGCTCCGTTTCAGCTTTTGCCATAGTGTCAAATGACTCATTGGAGGGAGAGATGTCAGAATTTGATGGAACAACCTTCCTACGTCGGGATTCATAAGAATCATCTATGGAGTAATCCTTTGAGGTATTCCCAAGACATTTGGCATAGTTAAAATCTTTAGAAGATATCTTGGTATGCATACATGCCAGAGAACAGATTCTGTCCTCAGACTCAGATTGCCACAAACACAGACTTGTAAGGTCTTTAAACGTATTTGCTTGCTTTGATACCAATTGAAAAATAGGGGTACAAAAACCACACCCAATATTTTGATTAACAATCTCTATGGACTAACTCCAATATACTTTCAAGAGAATCAACTAGACTCAATCTTAATAAAGTATATCAAAGATTTATATCTCTCTTTCTCTATTCAGTTCTTACTCCAGCAAATAGAAATCTGCGAGTCTAATTGAATACAAGAGAAATCAGTTGAATGGTACCAAAGACCAATGTTCAAGGATCAATCAATTTCAATCAATAACCAAAGGTCGGATTTCCCAATTGATTGATTCAAACGCACAACCTGTGATATTTCAATTATATAAAAAATATATTGCGGAAAAGAAATAACACACACACCAGAAGTTTTGTTAACGAGGAAACCGCAAATGCAGAAAAACTTCGGGTCCTAGTCCAGATTGAACACACACTGTATTAAGCCGCTACAGACACTATCCTACTACAAACTAACTTCGCTCTGGACTGGACTGTAGTTGAACCCCAACCAATCTCACACTGAACAAAGGTACAATTGTGCTCCTTACGTCTCTGATACCAACATGATACTACGCACTTGATTCCCTTAGCTGATCTCACCCACAACTAAGAGTTGTTACGACCCAAAGTCGAAGACTTTAATAAAAAAATCTGTATCACACAGAAAAGTCTACGGTAATAGATAAATCTGTCTCCCACAGAAATACCTACGAGTTTTGTTCCGTCTTTTGATAAATCAAGGTGAACATAAACCAATTGATAAACCAGACTTATATTCCCGAAGAACAGGTCAGTATTATCAATCACCTCACAATAATCTTAATCGACGCGGCGAAAGAAGATATTGTGGAATCACAAACGATGAGACGAAGATGTTTGTGATTACTCTTTCCTATCGGAGATATCAATCTCAAGCCAATCGTTACGATTTTACTCAATACGATAGAAACAACAAGATCAGATCACACAACTACAAGAAAGTGATATCGGTCTGGCTTCATAATCCCAATGAAGTCTTCAAGTCGTTAAACTACAGGTAAGGTTAAAGGAGAATCAACTCTATATAATACAACTAGTATCACACTGGAGGTGTGGGGATTAGGTTTTCCAGTTGCTAGAGTTCTCCTTTATATAGTATTTCAAACCAGGGTTTGCAATCAATGTTAGCTTAGTAACAACGCATTCAATATTCACTATTAAATGAAAACCTGGTTAGATTCAAGCTAATATCTTTCAACCGTTAGATTGAAAACTTAGCTTGTTACACACAAATGAAATACACATTTTAGGTTTGTGTAACCGTACCCAAACATGTACATTCTTTGGTTCAACAGTAGTTAACCAAATGGTTAGCCATATGAGCACTTTCATATCAACCATATTCTTCTTTACCATAACTAGTTCAAATGACTCAAATGAACTAGTTAGAGAGTTGTTCAATTGCTTAGGTCTTATAGAAGTATACAAGACACAGTCGAAACAAAAAACGATTTGATTCACTCGAATCGATTCATGAACTTTATAGCCACGGTTTCCAAACTTGCATTCCTTAGTTTATATAAGTATAAGTTCACGAATAATCGTTTTTAGAAAATAACCAACCTAAGAGCGCGGACTAGGTACGCGGACTTAAGTACCCGGAATAAGTTTGTAAGTGGTTTATAAACTCCATCAAATTTTCTCGGGAAGAGAACCTCCGACAGTACGCAGACTGGGTTCGTGGACTCTGTTCCGGTTTTCCTGAGCAGCAAAGTACGCATACTATGGTTCAAGGAATAAGGACTTATACATGTATGAGTTACCACACAATGCTTATATCCAACAATGTTATATAATCTAAACTCTCATTTCAATTATTGAAACATTCTTAGAGGACGTTATATAGTTGTTGTTCACAAACTATTTTTCGTCAAAGCCATTTTCAAGTAATTGAAACATAATATGAATTTCGTCACTAGGTAAAGATGAACTTGGCCAAAGAGAAAGCTTACCAACACATATTTCGAGAAATAGATAAGCGAGATAAACTCGGATTGAAATAGCAAATGTGTATAATCAAAGTCTATATAGCAAAACGACTTTTGTCTCAAGATGTGAGATAGAGTAGATAGACTTTTGAGTGATAGATAAGTTCAAGTCTCCACATACCTTTTAGTCGACGAAGTTCCACCAGTTCCTTAAGTAGTTCTTCGTCTTGTATGATGATCGCCATTGAGTTATTGAGCTCAACTACACTTTCTATCCTAGTCCGAGACTTAGCTATAGTAGACTAGAAATCAAGACTTATAGTTTTGATCACTAACATTGACAAACATGCTTGAGATAGCAATGCATGCGAGTTCGACCGAGCAGTGCTCTAACATCTATAAATAGAGATGTTTAGCTCATAGCTAGGACATCTTGAGTTTGGTTTGTGATACAGACACACCTATATCAGAGAGGAGGTTCGTGTGATACACGAATCTAGAGAAAAGTTTGTGAGGCAATACTAGATTATTGTAAAAGCAAGCTCAGTAAAACAGTTAAAGGTTATCCACTGTTTAGAGAGATTGTGAGCGTAACAAAAATAGAATTGTAATAGTTTTCTTGTTCATAATCTATAGAAGACATATTTCTTCGGAACTGGTTTCTAATGTGTTCTGTTTTCTAGTTTTCGTCTATTATTATTCTGAATTCCGCCTCTATAATAATAATCACCAAGGTACCTATATCAATACGTATCAAGTTGGTATCAGAGCAAGGTTACTTTCTTTTAGGGAAGATTCCGGTGGTTTATGGTCTTTACTAGATCTCTTTACAAACAACTTGGTGAGTTACTCGAAAATTGGAATACGTTGGAAGAACAAGATGACCATGGTATGGTTGAAATTACATAAGGAACGGTCAGACGGGGAAAGAATGTTCTTGGTTATTGATGCCGAACATTTGAAGTTGTTTTATCCACCTCTACAGGATGATAATGAGGATGAAAATATGAACTTTCCACGTGTAGGAGACTTGTGGTTTGATCGAAAAGAACCAATCGAATAAGATTGCATTATGGAGCAAAGAGTGACTAAGAAAATATGAGGGGATATGGACGCCTTTCAAATTAGACGTCGAGGTCAAGTTTCCAGCAAAGATAGATGGTTCTGCAGGGTGAAAGGAACTCTCGGGTTCCCTAACCTCCAAATATAACTTTCACTGGAGTTCAAGTTCTTGAGGGGGGGGGGGGTGCATGATACATGTGTATCTTCCTTTCTCCGGGAACTAGTGATCCTCAAGAAGGATTGAGGATAAAATTGTAATTTAAGGAAGGAATACTGATTTTTAGGCAGTATTCTTAGATAAGGAAATATTCCTAAACAAGGTAATATTCCTAGATAAGGAAATATGCCTAGAAAAGGAATATTTCCTAGACAAAGTAATATTTCTAGATAAGGAAATATATGCTAAGAAAAGGAATATTCCTAGACAAGGTAATATACCTAAAAAAGGAATTATTCCTAGAAGGTTTAGGAAACCGTTAAATCTATAAATAGAGATGTTTAGCTCATAGCTAAGACATCTAGAGTGTCGTTTGTGATACAGACACACCTAGATTAGAGAGGAGGTTCGTGTGATACACGGATCTAGAGAAAAGTTTGTGAGGAAATACTAGATTATTGTAAAAGCAAGCTTAGTAAAACAGTTAAAGGTTATGAGCCTAACAAAAAGATAATTGTAATAGTTTTCTTGTTCATAATCTAGAGAAGATATATTTATTCGGAACTGGTTTCTGGTGTGTTCTGTTTTCTAGTTTTCGTCTATTATTATTCGGAATTCCGCCTCTATAATAATAGTCACCAAGGTACAAAGATCAATACATATCACTTCTGATCATGTCCCAATTAGTCTAAATACTCATAATACTTGGAACGATGGGGCTACACCTTTTAAGTATTTTGGGGAATGAATGAAACATGACCACTGTGCTGTTCTAATCCAGGAGTGTTGGAATAATCAGTTTAGAGGTTCTCCTGCATTTACTTTCACTAAAAAACTCTCTAATGTGAAACACATGATTAGATTATGGAACAAAAATGTTTTGGCCACATTAGTACTAGTATAGAAAAAATCAAAAATGATCTTGAACAAACAAACACAAGACAAAACTATCTAAATAAAGCTGCTGATCTGGCTCATTTGAATACGAACTAACTAAATGGTATGCAATAAAAGAGAAATTTTGGAAGGATAAAAGTAGGGACCAAAATATTGCTTTAGGAGACAAAAACACCAAATACTTCCATAATAAAGCAAAAAAAGATATAGAAGAAACAGGATAGAAACTTTCTGCTCTATTCCTACTAATGATGAAATAAAAAATGTTTTGTTTTCAATGGAACCCGATAAAAGTCCTGGATCGGATGGGTTTCCTCTTAACCTTTATCAACAAAATTGGGAGATTAGAGAAAATGATCTTGTGTTGATGATTCAGAAGTGGTTTTATCTCTAAGGAACTCAATACCTCTTTTATTTATCTCATACCTAAGACTTTAAATCCTACTACTGCCGCTGAATTCATACCTGTAGCCTTGAATAACACCTCATACAAAATTATTTCAAAACTGATGGCTGATAGGATGAAAGGAATGCTTGACAAAATTATAAACCCTTACCAATATGCCTTTGTACCAGGAAGACAGATTTCAAATAACATAGTAATAGCTCACAAGATAACACATAAAATGAGAAGTATCAGAAGTAAAAACGGACTGATGGGCCTAAAGATCGACATGTCAAAAGCCTTTGACAGAGTCGAATGGAGTTTTTTAATAGCAATTATGAGGAAGATAGGAGTTTCTGAAAAATGGTGTAACCTAGTGTTTAAATGTATCTCGAGCACAACTCTGTCAATTCTTTTAAATGGTACACCAACTGAATTTTTTAAATCAACAAGAGGGTTACGGCAGGGAGATCCATTATCTCCCTACCTTTTCCTCTTTTGTATGGAATCTCTGTATAGAACTATAACAAATGCTGAAAACATAGGCTTGATTAAAGGTATCAAAATTTCCATATATGCTCCGCCTGTTAGCCATCTGCTTTTTGCAGATGATTGTCTAATTTTCTGTAAAGCGGACGCGAAAACTTCTCTAAATCTTGTTGAAATGTTTAAAAATTTTGAAACTGCTTCAGGCCAATTAATAAATCTTAGTAAATCGGGTATGTTCTTACTCCCAAAACTGATCCAAATATTATGAATGAAGTAAAACTTTTGTTAGGAGTTAATTTTATACCTTTTAATGATAGATACCTAGGTTCTCCGTTGTTCACTAACAGATCCAAAGTTTAGAGCTTTGAACCTTCAGTGAAAAAAATGGGGAATAGACTAAAAAATTGGAACAACCTAAATTCGGCCGGAAGAACTATAATGATAAAAAATGTAACCTCTTCTTTAGCTGTTTATCAAATGAACTGCTTTAAAATACCAAAGAAGATACGTAAAACTCTAACCAAACTTCAGAGGGATTATGGTGGGGAAAAGATGAAAAGGGAAAAAATGAAAAAGGAAAAAAAGAAGTATATCTTAAGGCTTGGACATCACTGTGAAAATCAATATAATAAGGGGGTTTGGGTTTGCAAAACATTGAAAACTTTAATTTGGCTATGGTTGCAAATATGGGATGGAGACTAAAAGAAAATCCTAACTCCCTTTGCGCCAAGATCTTGAAACCCAAGTGTTAGAGCACTGCTCGGTTGAACCCACTAGCGTTGGTATGTCAAGTTAATTGTCAATTTTAGTTTCCAAAATGCATTCTTGATTTAGCATACTAAAGATAGTTTCGGACTAGATTAGGTCTAAGAAGTTGAATCGAAGCTATCCTTAAATGATGAAGATTGAAGACTACAAGAAGACATCAACAAGTACTTCATCAACAAAGGTATGTGGTTGATTTCATTTGGATTCTTGTTCAATTCTACCTTTCTAATCTATCAAGATATATGCTCACTCTATGGAACAATTCCGATGACGGTAAATGTACATTTATGTATATATACTTGAGGTTATTTGATTCATGACCTTGGAGACAATAACCTTTATTCTTGTAAAGAATCTCATGTTATAGTGAATGAGCTTATGAATCCAACGAGCCAAGAATCACTCAATTCCGAGTTATAACGATGAAGTTATGAGTGATTTACTAAAGTTCGTTAGTAGGAAACAATCCATGGGCTGTTTGTAACAATTCACGGACTTGGGCCCAATTACGTGACTAAAAGCTATTTTTGGTCAAGTTGGTGATGTTTCCTTGTCTAGGCAAGATTTCTATTAATTCAAACATATTTGATTACCATATTAAATTGTTTGTGATAACTTTTAATTCCTTCCTAAGTTAAAATGTGATTTATTCACATAAATAAATATTTGCTAATTAATTATTTAGTTAATTATTTATGCATAATATTTGTAACTTAGGAAAGACTCCCATAATTAGGAGAGTTTCGAAAAGGGAAAATAGTCAAAACCCTAGCATTGTTTTCAACCTAACTTTTCACTATAAATAAAGGGTTCGTGAGTTTACACAGTTTTCATCCCCTTTGGAAAATTAGCGTAAGCTTTGCAGGTTGTTTCCATGTCTTTTGTTCTTCGTGAACAAGAGTGAGATAAAAGTCTTTGTATTGGGGATCACTAAGCCAAGTTGGATTAAATCTTCGTGATTGATTATACAACTTGTAATCTAGGTTTTTCACCTCTTGTCTATTCTAAGGTTTTCTCTTCTGATATAAAACCATTCAAGAGTTGTTGATCATAAACCCTAGGTTTTGATAGATTTCAGTTTCTGATCGTATACCAACACTTGTTAGTCGAAATCAGAGACTAGAAAGAAAAACTTCTATTGAGGCATCTCGTAAAAATCCTTGAGAAGTTTTAAACAAGATATCTCTAGATTTATTCTAGTTGTTCTTGTTGTAGAGTTATTAGGTTTCTCTTCCTATTTTTGAAGAGTATAATAATCCCTAATCTACAAGTTTGTTTTTGATATTACTTTTACCTAGTAATTATTTTTATCAAAACAAACATAAGATTTCCAAAACCTTGATTCACATCTAAAGGGAAATAAAACTGGTGTTTTGTGCAAACAAAATATCAAATCGTATCAATCGTGTTGGTGTATCTTTTAAAGAGAATCTTGGGTTCTGCTAGAAGATTTTCGTGAAGAATTTCTAAAGAGAATTGGTATTCTGCTAGGAGTTCTATGATGAGCACGCGAGTGTGACACTTTTCACCCATAACTACATTCGCTATGACTAATTTAATCACTAATTATCTTGCTTTAAGTATTTTCAAGGAAATAAGCTCTTTTGGAAAAATAGCTCGAAAAAGTGTTAAAGGAAACCAGGGGAACTGATAAAGGCACCCATCATTTCATATACGGGCACCCAACAAATGGATAGAGGCACCCTCTTCATCTTCATTTGAAACAGATTCACATAATTTATGGGAGATCTCAAAGATTTAAGGAAAAGATATCTTCTTGCCTAGTATACAGGAAGTTTTCATATCTTGAAGTTAAAAGCGATAATATATTGATGAGTTTGTTTTTATTAAAAAAGAGAAAAAAAATCTGTGGTTTTATTTATAAATAAGAAAAGATAATATCCCCAGGATTTTATTCTAGATGGAGAAATAAATTATTCCTGAGATATCTTTCATTAAAGAGAAGATCTGGTGGAGTTATGGAAGAATATTTTGAAAAGATGTTTGAGTAATGGGTTGTTGTGTATAAATAGGGTGCTAATAGGACCAAACAGGCATCCGGAGAGGGGGGGAGTTTTTGAAGAGAAAAATAGTTGCGTTTTATGTTCCTCCCTTTTCTTCTTTGTAATCACCATTTGAGCTATAAAAATATATTTTGAGTGTGTTTTTCACTATGTGGAGCTAAACCTTTCTCTGGGACGACGGAGGAACCAAAATTCATCATGTGGTAAATTTGTTTAATTCTTTATATGACTGTTTGCATTAAATTAAAATAAAAAAAAGATTTTTCTTAATTAATTGTCATTTCGTTTGATGGTTTATGCTTAGGATTAATTCTTTTGATATGTCATGCTTAAGATTTACAATTAATATTTTAAGAATCTACCTTAGGCAAAGAAACAGAGTCAAAGTTCTTATTGAATGAGCTATAATGATTTAGAATAAATAGGTGAATCGCATGAATTTGAATATTTGATGGAATCCTAGTCCCAGTAACTCTAGCTTTTGTTTATATTTATTATTTTATTTAAATCTTTAAAATTAATCTTCACAAGTCTTAGAGTTTGAATCCTTATTTACAACAACGATTGAAAATCCCATCATATTGGCGCCGCCGACACGGATTTGTTTTTAGATTAATTTTTAGGTTTATTTTTTATTTTGTATAGTATTTTCTTTTTATTTTATACTTTTTTTCCTTTTTATGCGTTTCTTTTTGTATTTCTTTTCAGGAATTTTTTGAGGATGATGACTTCTTCTGAGGAGACGTCACCTACAATGACGCTGGCGGAACATAAGCGTAGAAAGTCAAATTATCAGGAAACCTCATCTGAGATGACGCTTGCTGAATATAAACGTAGGCAATGGTATGGAGTTTCTGGTCCACATGAGGTAAGTGAAGAATCTCCTCTAATGATATATGAGAAGTATTACAAATACACACCACCTAGTTTGGAACAAAGATTGAGAATTCTGGAATGCCAAAAATTATTTAATGATGATGATGATAAGTCTAGTAGTGACTCTCCGTTCCAGACATAATTTGTAGATGAACCTGTGGATGATTGTGTAGATGATGATTTGCCTAATTTCATAGATGAATCTATCTCACAAGATAATTCACCAAACTTAGAGGTTGTTTCTAGACCCTTAGACTTCCAAAAGTTACCTAATTTAGGGTTAGAATTGTGTGCTTCTAAAATTTTATCGGAGTACTTTGCATCTAAATACCCAGAGGACTTGCCTATTCTTGTTAGAGTGCATGATCCAATTGATATTTCCGCAGTCCCAATAGTATCCCCATATTTTGTTCTATACTCACTTCCATGTGAAGTAACAACTAGGTTTGGGGGTAATCCTCTATTTCAGACAGTTTCAATGTCACCATATTTTCATAGCATAATTGTGAAGCTGTTGTTTGTAAATACTGTATTTTGGGTTGATCCCCAAATTTTCAGGTTGTTAATTTTTAGGTATCCATTTCTGTACATTCCATTAGGTATTTTTATCTTATTTTATTTATTTTTTTATTTTTATTTTTATTTCTTTTACTTTTTGCATTTCCCATCTTAATATTTGCGTTGGATGACTCAATTACATTGAGGACAATGTAATGTTTAAGTGTGGGGGAGAGGTTAACTTTTTACTTTATTTATTTAGGAAATTCCTTGCAAATCATGAGCAGCTGTGTAGCGGGTCTCTTTCTCTTTATCTTATTACATGACCAGCTGTGTAGCAGGTCTAAAAAAAAAAATTATGATCAGCTGTTTAGCAGGTCTAAAAAACAAAATTATTATTATTGTTAGGGTTATGACCAGCTGTGTAGCGGGTCTTTTTCTTTTTTCTTGCATGTTATGACCAGCTGTTTAGCGGGTCTAAAAAAAAAGTTGATATGACCAGCTATGTAGCGGGTCTCTTTCTCTCTATCTTATTATATGACCAGCTGTGTAGCGGGTCAATTTTCGGTTTTGTTCGAGGACTAGCAAAATTTAAGGGTGGGGGAATTTGATGAGCACGCAAGTGTGACGCATTTTCACCCATAACTACATTCGCTATGACTAATTTAATCACTAATAATCTTGTTTTAAGTCTTTTCAAGGAAATAAGCTCTTTTGGAAAAATAGCTCGAAAAACTGTTAAAGGCAACCAGAGGAACTGATAAAGGCACCCATCATTTCATATACGGGCACCCAACAAATGAATAGAGGCACCCTTTTCTTCTTCATTTGAAACAGATTCACATAATTTATGGAAGATCTCAAAGATTTAAGGAAAAGATATCTTCTTGCCTATTATACAGGAAGTTTTCATATCTTGAAGTTAAAAGAGATAATATATTGATGAGTTTGTTTTTATTGAAAAAGAGAAAGAAAATCTGTGGTTTTATTTATAAATAAAAAAAGATAATATCCCCAGGATTTTATTCTAGCAAATAGAGGAAGATGTGTGATAAATGGAGAAAGAAATTATTCCTGAGATATCTTTCATTAAAGAGAAGATCTGGTGGAGTTATGGAAGAATATTTTGAAAAGATGTTTGAGTAATGGGTTGTTGTGTATAAATAGGGTGCTAATAGGACCAAACAGGCATCCGGAGAGGGGGGAGGTTTTGAAAGAGCAAAATAGTTGCGTTTTATTTTCCTCCCTTTTCTTCTTTGTAATCACCATTTGAGCTATAAAAATATATTTTGAGTGTGTTTTTCACTATGTGGAGCTAAACCTTTCTCTGGGATGACGGAGGAAACCAAAATTCATCATGTGGTAAATTAATTTAATTCTTTATATGACTATTTGCATTAAATTAAAATAAAAAAAAGATTTTTCTTAATTAATTGTCATTTGGTTGATGGTTTATGCTTAGGATTAATTCTTTTGATATGCCATGCTTAAGATTTACAATTAATATTTTAAGAATCTACCTTAGGCAAATAAATAGAGTCAAAGTTCTTATTGAATGAGCTATAATGGTTTAGAATAAATAGGTGAATCGCATGAATTTGAATATTTGGTGGAATCCTAGTCCCAGTAACTCTCGCTTTTGTTTATATTTATTATTTTATTTAAATCTTTAAAATTAATCTTCACAAGTCTTAGAGTTCGAATCCTTATTTACAACAACGATTGAAAATCCCATCATATTGGCGCCGCCGACACGGATTTATTTTTAGATTAATTTTGAGGTTTATCTTTATTTTGTATAGTATTTTCTTTTTATTTTAGATTTTTTTTTTCCTTTTTATGTGTTTCTTTTTGTATTTCTTTTCAGGGATTTTTTTAGGATGATGACTTCTTCTGAGGAGACGTCACCTACGATGACGCTGGCGGAACATAAGCGTAGAAAGTCAAATTATCAGGAAACCTCATCTGAGATAATGCTTGCTGAATATAAACGTAGGTAATGGTATGGAATTTCTTCTCCACATGAGGTAAGTGAAGAATATCCTCTAATGATATATGAGAAGTATTACAAATACACACCACCTAGTTTGGAACAAAGATTGTGAATTCTGGAATGCCAAAAATTATTTAATGATGATGATAAGTCTAATAGTGACTCTCCGTTCCAGACAGAATTTGTAGATGACCCTGTGGATGATTGTATAGATGATGATTTTCCTAATTCCATAGATGAATCTATCTCACAAGATAATTCACCAAACTTAGAGGTTGTTTCTAGACCCCTAGACTTCCAAAAGTTACCTAATTTAGGATTAGAATTGTGTGCTTCTATAAATTTTATTGGAGTACTTTGCATCTAAATACCCAGAGGACTTGCATATTCCTGATAGAGTGCATGAGCCAATTGATATTTCCGCAGTCCCAATAGTATCCCCATATTTTGTTCTATACTCACTTCCATGTGAAGTAAAAACTAGGTTTGGGGGTAATCCTCTATTTCAGACAGTTTCAATGTCACCATATTTTCATAGCATAATTGTGAAGCTGTTGTTTGTAAATACTGTATTTTGGGTTGATCCCCAAATTTTCAGGCTGTTAATTTTTGGGGATCCATTTCTGTACATCCCAGTAGTTTTTTTTTTTTTTTTTTTTTTTTTTTTTTTTTTTTTTTACTTTTTGCATTTCCCATCTTAATATTTGCGTTGGATGACTCAATTACATTGAGGACAATGTAATGTTTAAGTGTGGGGGAGAGGTTAACTTTTTTACTTTATTTATTCAGAAAATTCCTTGCAAATCATGACCAGCTGTGTAGCGGGTCTCTTTCTCTTTATTTTATTACATGACCAGTTGTGTAGCGGGTCTAAAAAAAATAAAAATAATAATTATGATCAGCTGTTTAGCCGGTCTAAAAAAACAAAATTATTATGATTGTTAGGGTTATGACCAGCTGTGTAACGAGTCTTTTTTTCTTCTTGCATGTTATGACCAGCTGTTTAGCGGGTCTAAAAAATAGTTGATATGACCAGCTGTGTAAGGGGTCTCTTTCTCTCTATCTTATTATATGACCAGCTGTGTAGCGGGTCAATTTTCTGTTTTGCTCGAGGACTAGAAAAATGTAAGTGTGGGGGAATTTGATGAGCACGCAAGTGTGACGCATTTTCACCCATAACTACATTCGCTATGACTAATTTAATCACTAATAATCTTGTTTTAAGTCTTTTCAAGGAAATAAGCTCTTTTGGAAAAATAGCTCGAAAAAGTGTTAAAGGTAACCAGAGGAACTGATAAAGGCACCCATCATTTCATATACGGGCACCCAACAAATGAGTAGAGGCACCCTTTTCTTCTTCATTTGAAACAAATTCACATAATTTATGGAAGATCTCAAAGATTTAAGGAAAAGATATCTTCTTGCCTATTATACAGGAAGTTTTCATATCTTGAAGTTAAAAGAGATAATATATTGATGAGTTTGTTTTTATTGAAAAAGAGAAAGAAAATCTGTGGTTTTATTTATAAATAAAAAAAGATAATATCCCCAGAATTTTATTCTAGAAAATAGAGGAAGATGTGTGATAAATGGAGAAAGAAATTATTCCTGAGATATCTTTCATTAAAGAGAAGATCTGGTGGAGTTATGGAAGAATATTTTGAAAAGATGTTTGAGTAATGGGTTGTTGTGTATAAATAGGGTGCTAATAGGACCAAACGGGCATCCGGAGAGGGGGGAGTTTTGGAAGAGCAAAATAGTTGCGTTTTATTTTCCTCCCTTTTCTTCTTTGTAATCACCATTTGAGATATAAAAATATATTTTGAGTGTGTTTTTCACTATGTGGAGCTAAACCTTTCTCTGGGATGACGGAGGAAACCAAAATTCATCATGTGGTAAATTCATTTAATTCTTTATATGACTATTTGCATTAAATTAAAATTAAAAAAAAAAAGATTTTTCTTAATTAATTGTCATTTCGTTGATGGTTTATGCTTAGGATTAATTCTTTTGATATGCCATGCTTAAGATTTACAATTAATATTTTAAGAATCTACCTTAGGCAAAGAAATAGAGTCAAAGTTCTTATTGAACGAGCTATAATGGTTTAGAATAAATAGGTGAATCGCATGAATTTGAATATTTGGTGGAATCCCAGTCCCAGTAACTCTCGCTTTTGTTTATATTTATTATTTTATTTAAATCTTTAAAATTAATCTTCACAAGTCTTAGAGTTCGAATTCTTATTTACAACAACGATTAAAAATCCCATCATTCTACAAGTGTTGAAGGAGGTATCACATCTAGTCCGAAAAGGTAGTAGGAAATTGGTGTAACAACTTTTAATTAGTGTGTGTTTATTCTGGACCAGGTCCCGGGGTTTTTATGCATTTGCGGTTTCCTCGTTAACAAAATTCTGGTGTCAGTGTTATTTCTTTTCCGCATTATATTTTATTTATATAATAGAAATATCACAGGTTGTACGTTAAGATCAATCAGTTCTTGTATCCGGCCTTTGGGTTGTTGAGTGAATTGATTGACACTTGAACATTGGTCTTTGGTACCGTTCAAGTTAATCCTCTTATATTCAATCGGGCTCACAAATTCCTATTTGCTGATTGCGGATTGAATCAAGAGATAGAGATATAAAACTCTTTGATATACTTTTCTTAAGATTGAGTCTGACTGTCTAGTTGATTCTCTTGAAAGTATATTGGAGTTTGTCTATTCAGATTACCAAACGAAATATTGGGTGTGGTTGTTAGACCCCCGCTTTTTCAATTGGTATCAGAGAAGGAAAACACGCTAAGACCTCATAAGTCTGTGTTTGTAGCAATCTGATTCTATGGACAGAGGTGCTATCTCTATTAACATAACGCCAGTCTTCGATGGCACGAACTATTTATGGTGGAAAATCGATATGCGTTCTTTCATTCAAGCGCGAGATTTTCAATCATGGGTTCGTATTGTTAATGGCTATGATCCTCCATCAGTTACAGTAGACGGTGTAACTGTTGAAAAGAATATTGGTGATTATAATGATCTTGAGATTCTTGTTTCAAAGCAAAATTCTGAAGGATTAAATGCGATCATCCACGCCATTACCCCAGATCTTCAGCACCACGTTACTACGTGTAATAAGTCTAAAGATGCTTGGGATATCTTAGAAACCGTATTTGAAGGGAATGCCGCAGAGAAAGAAGCAAGGATTCAAAATCTAGCTTCTGACTGGGAGAACCTTCGCATGTCTGATGATGAAACCTTTGATGAGTTTAACCAAAAACTTTCTCAAATAGCTAACTCCTCATTTGCGTTAGGAAGAACTATTCCGGAGAAAGATATTGTGTGCAAAATTCTCAGGTCTCTACCATCAAGATACGAGTCTAAGAAACATGCCACTGAAGAAGGAAACGATCTTTCTACACTCTCAAGAAATACTCTTGCTGGAAAGTTAAAGATCTTTGATAATGAACACGCAAGAAAAGTGGTGATTTCTCTTAAAGCTGCAAACAATTCCGAATCCTCTAAGGATAAATCTGGTTCGCCAGATACTAAGGATGTTACTCCACGACAAATTAGAAAATTCTTGAGAGACAGGAAAAAGAGTTTTTCTAAAAGTGTTACATATTCTAAGGATGATGTACAATGCTATAACTGTCGTGGTTTCGGGCACTTGTCTTCAGTGTGTCCTAGATGGAGCCGTAGAAAATCGACATATGCAGCAGATTTGCCTACTCTTGATGATGGACCCGAATATTATAATCCTCAAGAGCTCGCAGGCGAGGTTGCATTAGCTTCTGGAAAAAATTCTTTCGGATACTGATTCTGATTCTGACGAAGAAGTGTTCCATGTTGATCCAATTGCTAATAATCTTCTTAAAGAATGTCATCGGAAACTTTTGGAAGTTGATAGTACCATTTTCAATGAGAAAGTTAAATATGACAGACTTCGTAGTCGGAATAAAGACTTGCAAGACCAACTTGATTCTAGTGGTGCAAGAGATTATCTCAACGAAATACGAAAGCTTAAAGAAGAAATTGCCGAAGGTCGAGATCGGGAAATGATTCTTCAAGCAAATCTAGATAACTTGGAGAACATTGAGAAGAATTTGTTACTTGATTCGGAACGAGAAGATCTCAAAGTTCAATGTGAATCATCCAAGAATGATCTAGTTATTGCACTTGAAAAGGTCAAAAGGTTGGAAGAAGAAAACTCGAGCTTAAAAGAGAGATTGTCTAGAAATAGCAGCTCAGATAAATTATCCTCGGTATCGGGAGCATGTAGAATTCATCGTGATACACGAGGATTGGGCTATGAAGGAATAGACGCTCCTAGTATTTGCAAAGAGGTAAAATTTGTCAAAGCTAAAGATTCTTCTCAACCAAAACCTTCCACGGTTGACAAAAGTAAAGTATCTCTACCAACCACGGATGGCAAAAAGAGGAAATCCTGGCAAACTCCAAAGCAAGCACATACACATTCAGTCTGGTTTGATAACTGGTATTGATCATCCCCACTAATTAATGAAATTGGTTATACTGATTTTATTCATAACAATATGCAGTTGAAAGTTCAGAACTTAATCAGTAATAACCAATGGAATATACATCCTCAGTTGCAGCACTTGTTACGTATTGATAATTTGCCTCAGATTCACAGTGGAAGTGATTCCATAATATGGAACCTACATAGTAGTGGAATGTTTAATAATGCAAAGGAAGTGGAGAAAATAAGACACAAGGAAGACAAGGTTGATTGGTCTTCTTATATATGGAGGAAATCTTTGCACACAATTATTGCCAGCAACATTTGGAATCTTCTACAAGGAGTTTATGTGAATGATGACATGAAAAGAAAACAAGGATATGAAATGCCTTCTAGATGTTGTATCTGCAAATCAGAGCAGGATTTTATGGAGCACACACTATGGCTTTGTGAATTCAGTGTACAGGTTTGGAATTGGCTTGGCAATATGTTTCAATTTCCCAGACCATACTCTTTTTCAGAAGTTTTTTCTGCAGCAAAACAGCACAGTCCTATCATTGATGAAGTATGGATAATCTCTGCTTGTACTGTCATTAAGGAGTTATGGTTTCAAAGAAACATAGTTTTCTTTGAAGGAGGTGATGTTAATATTCATGGTTTCAAGCACAGGGTCATGAAGATTGTTCAAGATCATGGTGTTAGAATAAAAGGGGTCAGGTGGAATAATAACTATGAAAACCAAATTCTTAGTCACCTTAAAATTGATTCTTAAGATTCTTTTCTTTTGTAATTTTTCTACTTTGTCTATTGTTTTATAGTAACTTTTGTATCCTTTTAGTTTGTCAATAAATGATAAAAAGGGTGATTCAGCAAAAAAAAAAAGAAGTTGTTGTAGTAATAAATAATAGAGTTCGTTCAAGACTTGTGAAGGTTGTGCTTTTAGATTTAAATTTTAAAACTAAAGAAAATAAAGCAAATTAAAACTGATTATATTAGAGAGATCGGGGTTCAGGATTTCACCATTCACCAAAATTCATGTAATTTAATGTTAATTTTTATCATGCAATTCTAGACAATATAACTCCAATCAAAAGAAATTGTGATTCTAATCATTGTCTAAATTAGATTTTCAAAACATCAATTGTTAATCGCAAGAATGAAGTATCAAAATCCCTAAACTAAGCATACTTCATCAAGAGAAAACACAACTAATTAATAAAAATCATTACTCAATTTTCATTCGGTGCAAATAATCATAAAAGTATTGCATAAATAAATTCAAATAAATTTTACCACATAACTTTTGGAAGAATGGCTTCCTCCATCGCCCCGGAAGATTGGGTTTAGCTCATCATGTTGGATACACACTCAAAATATGTATTCATGGCTCAAAAAGTGTTTACAAGAAGAGAAAATAGTGAAACAGGAAATCTGCAACAGCACATACGCGCTGCAGACCGACTGTTTCAACTCTCAACTGTTATGATGAAGATAACCGTTACAAATATGAAGATAAATGTTGCAGAAGAGGATGAAGAAACTGTTACAATGAAGATAAATGTTGCAGAAGAGGATGAAGAAGCTGTTACAATGAAGATAAATGTTGCAAACCAGTTGAAGAAACCGTTACGACGGATGAAGAAACCATTGCTGTTTCCCTGTTCTTCACGAGCAGCAGCAACAGAGTTCTGAAACTCTTGATTCACGCTTCCTGAGCTCTCCTCTCTACCCCAAACTCTCCCCTCCCCTTCTCTATGCTCCCAAAAGCCTTTATATACTCAACAACACAACAAATCTCGCGTTTAATTCACGTATCTTCTCACATAACTCGAGAATATTTTATCTTGATTTTTCTATATCTGCAGCTGTAGATCACAAGCAGAGTTTCCTTCTTTATCTCAATCACACTCCAATATCTGTCAACATGTTGATTTCTAGTTTTGGTCAGGGTAAAACCACACGTCCGACTGCTAAACAAAGAATATTTTGTTTCCTTGTATAATTTCCTTTCGCATATCTTCCCTGTTTTAGAATATACCGCCTCCTAGAACACGTGAACAAAATGTGTACGTATCAAGCATGAATATTCATCCATATCCCATGAAAATCTCCCACGTAAATGCCGTATTTAAACCATCAGAAACCCGAGTTTATCCTCAACTGTATTTATATCCAAACTCGGGTTTCTTCCCTTTTTTTACGTTGGAAAGACAGCTACCGATCTGTTTAGTATCCAAGAGTTAAACCCAACAAAATCCCATGAAAATCTCTGACCAAATCCCAATCAGAATCGTTGCCGAAAATATGCAGGAATGGGTGTTTGTTCTCCCGCCAAATCTTTTTTTTTTAAACAAAGAAGATGGACCTCCCCATCACCAAAACGGGTGTGCAAACAACAGGAGCCCAACTAAGATGCCCCTTATAAATTGAGGTACCCCTTATCCAAAAGTGAGAGTCCTAATAACACGTGTCCTCCGGGTGCTTTAGACAACTTTTCGAGCTGATTTTTCCAAAAATATTTATTTCCAAAAAATACCTACACAGACACAAAACACCATAATAAGTACGAAAACGAGTACTAACAATACGAAAAATTGAGGACAAATTAGACACATAAGTGCGTCTATCAAATACCCCCAAACTTATTATTTGCTAGTCCTCGAGCAAAACTAATCTAGAAAATAAAAAAAGACTACACTTAGCACGTGCAGCAAGCCGTTAAACCAGTAGGTGGCCCTAGTGGTGGAGTATTGTCTCCGGAGGGTTTACCAAAGGTGTACCCACAAAACCATTACTCCAGACCCTAGCTATCTACGCAGAACCTTGGAAGGCACTAAAGAATCTCCTTGGTTGGCATACTTATTGACTACAGGAGGAAGTACCCTGATGCGAAATTCCAATTGTTGTACACGAGTTTGCACTCAAGCATACTAAAATTCATATATAAGTAACAGAGCTCTACTCAGATAGTCGCACTATGGACATCAATATCTGGAGTCAAAACTAATCACATGGATAGATCAAGAATATGGATATAGAGAAAAACATAGATGGTTTTGATGTTTACTAGGTGAACGGTGTTTCTCATATCTGTCTGAAGGCCTCCAAACTTTCCCCTCCGCTTCTCTATGCTCCCAAAAGCCTTTATATGCTCAACAACACAACAAATCTCGCGTTTAATTCACATATCTTCTCACATAACTCGAGAATATTTTATCTTGATTTTTCTGTATCTGCAGCTGTAGATCACAAGCATAGTTTCCTTATTTATCTCAATCACACTCCAATATCTGTCAAAACGTTGATTTCTAGTTTTGGTCAGGGTAAAACCACACGTCCAACTGCTAAACAGAGAATATTTTGTTTCCTTGTATAATTTCCTTTCGCATATCTTCCCTGTTTTAGAATATACCGCCTCCTAGAACACGTGAACAAAATGTCTACATATCAAGCATGAATATTCATCCATATCCCATGAAAATCTCCCACGTAAATGCCGTATTTAAACCATCAGAAACCCGAGTTTATCCTCAACTGTATTTATATCCAAACTCGGGTTTCTTCCCTTTTTTACGTTGGAAAGACACCTACCGATCTGTTTAGTATCCAAGAGTTAAACCCGACAAAATCCCATGAAAATATCTGACCAAATCCCAATCAGAATCGTTGCCGAAAATATGCAGGAATGGGTGTTTGTTCTCCCGCCAAATATTTTTTTTTTAAACGAAGAAGATGGACCTCCCTATGACCAAAACGGGTGTGAAAACAGCAGGAGCCTAACTAAGATGCCCCTTATAAATTGAGGTACCCCTTATCCAAAAGTGAGAGTCCGAATAACACGTGTCCTCCGGGTGCTTTAGAAAACTTTTCGAGCTGATTTTTCCAAAAATATTTATTTCCAAAAAATACATACACACACACAAAACACCATAATAAGTACGAAAACGAGTACTAACAATACGAAACATTGAGGACAAATTAGACACATAAATGCGTCTATCATTAGGAGAGTATTGAAAAAGGAAAATAGTCAAAACCCTAGCTTTTTTTTCAAGCTAACTTTTCACTATAAATAAAGGGTTCGTGAGTTTACATAGTTTTCATCCCATTTGGAAAATTGGCGTAAGCTTTGCAGGTTGTTTCCATGTCTTCTGTTCTTTGTGAACAAGATTGAGATAAAAGTCTTTGTATTGGGGATCACAAAGCCAAGTTGGATTAAATCTTCGTGATTGATTATACAAATTGTAATCTAGGTTTTTCACCTCTTGTCTATTCTAAGGTTTTCTCTTCTGATATAAAATCATTCAAGAGTTGTTGATCATAAACCCTAGGTTTTGATAGATTTCAGTTTCCGATCGTATATCAACAGTTGTTAGTCGAAATCAGAGACTAGAAAGAAAAACTTCTATTGAGGCATCTCGTAAAAATCCTTGAGAAGTTTTAAACAAGATATCTCTAGATTTATTCTAGTTGTTCTTGTTGTAGAGTTATTAGGTTTCTCTTCATATTTTTGAAGAGTATAATAATCCCTAATCTACAAGTTTGTTTTTGATATTACTTTTACCTAGTAATTATTTTTATCAAAACAAACACAAGATTTCCAAAACCTTGATTCACATCTAAAGGGAAATCAAACGGGTGTTTTGTGCTAACAAAATATCAAATCGTATCAATCGTGTTGGTGTATCTTTTAAAGAGAACCTTGGGTTCTGCTAGAAGATTTGCGTGAAGAATTTCTAGAGAGAATCGGTATTCTGCTAGGAGTTCTACAAGTGTTGAAGGAGGTATTACATCTAGTCCGAATAGGTAGTAGGAAATTAGTGTAACAACTTTTAATTAGTGTGTGTTTATTCTGGACTAGGTCCCGGGGTTTTTCTGCATCTACAGTTTCCTCGTTAACAAAATTCTGGTGTATGTGTTATTTCTTTTCCGCATTATATTTTATTTAATAGAAATATCACAGGTTGTACGTTAAGATCAATCAGTTCTTGTATCCGGCCTTTGGGTTGTTGAGTGATTGACACTTGAACATTGGTCTTTGGTACCGTTCAAGTTAATCCTCTTATATTCAATCGGGCTCGCAAATTCCTATTTGCTGATTGCGGATTGAATCAAGAGATAGAGATATAAATCTCTTTGATATACTTTTCTTAAGATTGAGTCTGACTGTCAAGTTGATTCGCTTGAAAGTATATTGGAGTTTGTCTATTCAGATTTCCAAACGAAATATTGGGTGTGGTTGTTAGACCCCCTCTTTTTCACCAAGTATTATCCAAAAAAATGATATTTTGCACACAAAAATAAAACCAAACATAGGAGACAGCTGGATTTGGAAAGGAATACATAGTGGAGTCCAACAAATAAAAACTAATTGTATCTGGAAATTAGGAAATGAAAGTCAAATCGATATTTGGGAGGACCAATGGATCCCTAATAACTGAACACCAATCATTAAACCAACCAGTGGTACTGGAAATTTAAAGAAAGTAAGTCAACTAATAATTGTTAATAAAACTTGGGACATTGACATACTTCATGCATGCTTTGATAATTTGACAGTAGAAAATATTTTAGAAATAAGCATTCCAGTACATGATTAAGAGGATAATTCAATCTGGAAACTAAATGCGAAAGGTAACTTTACTGTGCATTCTCTTTATGATTCAATTAACAGAAGTAATAATAGCGTTGCTGAATGGTGGAAAATATAGAATCTCAATACAACTCCAAGTATCAAAATATTTACTTGGAAAGTTTCCCATTCAATTCTGCCAATCAGAATGAGAATGGCAGCCATTCTTCCAAATATAGATACTAAATGCAGCCTATGTAACAATGAGAAAGAATCTCTAACATATTTGTTTCTAGATTGTAACTTCACCAGACAGGTTTAGATGCACTTAAACTATGATATGAGTTATGTTATACAAAATTATAATACCTTTCATGAATAGATAAATGCATGGTTCAATGAGGAAAACAAAGATAAATGTATATTGGGCTGGCCAAAATTCGGTAGTTTAATCACATGGCATGTTTGGAAAGCAAGGTCTACTGCCGCATTCCAGAAAAAAGAACAAAATAACTCAACAACAGCTGGTCAGATTGTACGTTTTATCAACAACTTTATGACTGTTAACAGACCAAACTATAACATCATGCAGACTCTTTTCTATAACCCATGCAAGATGAAACACTAGAAATCACAAACAGAGAACCGGAAAAAGAAATCACTTTCATGAATTCGAGAATAAATATAGCTCTATCAATGCAAAATCCTATTACTGCTTGGGGTATTGGACTAACTCTTCTTGACTATACAGGTACCACAATTGAAGCTAGGGGATCCTATGTAGACTGCACTACCAGAGAACAACTAGCGGAAAAAGGAGCTGAAGCTGCCTTCCAATGGGAAATTGAATAGGGTGGATATCAAGTCATTTTCCAAAGTGATTCCTCACCAACTCTGAAGCTACTGATGGGAAGATATGCTGAAGCTAAGGAATACAAATGATTTTAGAACTCAAACAAACTCAGTTATTAGATCTGGGGTTAGCCCAGTTGGCCAGGAGTATGATTCTCAAGTAGGAGGTCAGCAGTTCGAGTCTCCGCTCAAACATTGGAGTGTAATTATTACTAACTTACTAATGTGGGGAAGGGGCCCGAGTTTGCTCAGTGGGGAGTAAGCTGGTGGCTACACTGCCAGGGGGCATTTCGGGCTTATGCCTAGTTTAAAAAAAAAATCCCAGCTATTAACTTTAAAGTAAATGCTTTTATTTTAACTTCAAGATACGTTGTCAAGATGGCTGCGAATATAGCCACTTTTTGTAATCGAAATGTTGTGAAACGTATTTGGAAAGGCGAGGCCGTGGAAGCCATTCTAAACAACCTTTATATAAGAAACTGTATTAACCTTATAATTGCAAATGAGATGCAGATTTCTGAAAATAGAATCAACATTGTAATAGATAATGTAACTCAGTTCCATGTGAACAAACTTTATAATCAACATATTGTCTGAGGCTTTAGTCCTCGTTTCCGAAAAAAAAAAAGTCAAGTTCTATATATCTACCGATTATGGAAGTTTCCCCATAAATAAATTTCCCAAATTTCGAATCTTTCTACTTTTATAATTGGTGGTTTTGAAAAATTAGTTATCTACTGATTATGAAAGTCGCCCCAAAAATAGATTTTTTCCCATACTTTAAAATTTTCGAATTTTTCTACTTTCATAATCGGTAGATAATTTTATGAAAAAAAATACATTTTCCCACATTCTGAATTTTTTCCTTTTATAATCAGTAGTTTGGACGAATTAGTTATCTACCGATTATGAAAGTCACCCCGAAATTCAGTTTTTCCAAACTTTGAAAATTTTGAATTTTTTTACTTTCATAATAGGTAGTGTTGATGGTGGTTTTTAGGATAGGGAGAAAACTGTAAAAGTCTATCTACCTGACATCAGATGTAGTAGACATTGATATGTCTATATTCCGCATGGAATTTGGAAAATATATCAAAATCTGATGAGTGCCCATGTCTCTCTTCATATTATATTGAAACTCAAGCTGCTAGATGAATTGTTCACTAGTATAGAGCCTACTGAGTATATAAGCTCCTAGCTGCATTACTCACTAATTCCGGAGCCTGCCGAGTTTTTTTCCTATGCTATGTTCCCTGGTTGAACCCTTAATATTGATATGGCATGAAAATTTGTGTTCACTCGCAGCAGAGTAACACGAATTTCCAAGTATCAAGGTTAAGGTCCTTGCATAAAAGTACTCAATCGGAAAGCATACTGCTCTCTAGCAATAAACTTAAAGAACTCTATGACAGCACATGCAATTCAATCAATTTTGTGATAATTCACAAGATTCGTATATTACCCGGACTAATTTGCAAAAATCAGGGCTTTGCGCCCTACGCAGTATATTAGACCCCGCTAGTCGAAAAAGCTTAGGAGAACTAGGCAATTACTCCGCCATAGATCAGTAGTTGCAAAATCCTACCCAAAATCAAAAAACAAGGAAGAAAAGGAGCCGCGGAATAGTAGCAGCAACAAAGGGAGGTGTGGCCATGCCATAGGCCAGCCGGCGCCACTTGCAAGTGGCCACACCCCATGTTGCCCGACCGACCCTGTTTCCCGTTGACCAATCAGGTCGCCTTAAACCCGCCACACGCACATGAGTTGTGGCTGGGCCCATACTTGCCGACCCTATTTCCCATCGACCAATTAGGTCACTTTAAATTCTCCACGCGCGCTGGAACATGCTTGGCCGACCCCTCTTTTTATCGGCCAATCAGGTCGCTCTAAACCTGCAACAGTATTAAAAGAGGCAAAATTGCGCCAGATGGTCATAATGCCAAATTGGCTTTCCAAAACCGCGCCAACATGCCAATGGCATGCCAAACGTTCCATCCCACTCCGCGTGCTAATGGCATGCCAAACATGCCAAACGTTCCACCTTGCCGCAGCAGCATGCCGAACGTGCCAATGTGCCATGAATAGCGCGCCTATGCGCTAACCCACCTTTTGTTCATGACCAACGCCATAAAAGACTTCAATTAGGGTATCCAAATCAGAAACACGACCTTGCTTTAGTGACGTTAGTCGAAACCCTAATTTCCAGTCGTGGCCCAAATTACGCCACTTCGGCCCCACAACACGCCACGAGCCATGTGGGACCCAGGAAACCCTAAGAATGGCGCCATACCATAGCCACTCATATCAAACCTTGATCATATGACCATTTCCACATTATGGCTTTGCTACAGTTCCTTTGGCATGGCTATGGCACTGCTTGCACCAAAAACGTCACTGTGCCGCGACCACATGCCACACGCACTAATTAGGGTGTCGGCATGCCAAACACTAATTTAGGTAAAGTTGCTGCGCCAAACAAGCCAAGTAATGCTACCCATAGAATTGGGATTGATGTGGCAATTGTATCCAATGTTGCCGAAGCCATATTTGGGTCTAACTCCAATATGCCAAATTCTAGCCTTGGCCATGCCGCCAAGCCCTAATTTTGGCCACGGCGCCAAATCCCAGCTTTGGCCATGCCACCATGTCACTGGCATGTGCCAATGGCTCTACTATGTTATTAAAATATGCCGGCGGAATGCGGCCATAATCAATGGTCACCCTCTCACATGAATTACAATCTCAGCCGTCCAAATTCGCCACGGAATTGACAGACATATGGCAAGTTTTAGGCGACCAGCAAGCCTAATAGCATCACACGCTATTCTCTTGTGGCAAGTATCCTAACTTTGACTCGCCACACATGGCTATCTGTTACTTAGTTGGCGTACAATTAATCAGAGTATCCAGGTCTTGTACACAAGACCCACTCAGCAGTCTGCCACACTTTTCCTTACTCGAGACATCAAACATGTCACAAACTGAGGGATGCTCATCAGGTTATCGGTATGGCGGTTTACAGCGTGCGGCGTGCAACACGTCCATCATAATAAAGTGTCAGGAAAACAGGGAAGTTAGTGGCGACAAGAAGTAGTGGGTGTAAACAAACCCATTTCCTTCATAGTGGGAACGTGGCTTGTGGCATTTACACATTACCCCACTTCTCCATTACTCAACGACTCCCACTTCCTACGAGACCAGGGTGCGTTCAGTTATGACTTGTATAAATAGGTTTCACCTATTTTGACCAAAAAACAAGCTTTTGGTTAACAACAACACGGTATCCAGAAAACACCAAAGAACTGATAGCTTACATTCTGCAAGCCAGTTCCACATTCTGATACAAGTCATAAAATAACCACACCTTCAAAATTAACCATTCAGGTCTCAACACTTTCTTCGCTTCCCTCCCTAAGACCAACCCTTCTCCTTCACTTTGTGACCGAAGCAAGCTTGGAACAACCATTTCTTGTTTTAGGCCAGGATTGTACAGATTGATCTCTCGAATCTAAATTACTCTCGTGCAGTGCATTTGTTTAAGGTTTAGGCTCGTTTCTCATCCACACAGCCAAATTGACCAAAACCAGCAGAAACAGTTTTTACCCATAAACAATTGGCGACCACAGTGGGAGATTAATCTCTCGGCTGCGAAGCCAATTTCTCAATTTTCATTCCAATCTTTCCAAACTCAATATGGTGTATCTTAGGTTTAAATTCAATCATTAACCAGAATTCGCTTCAGTCACCAATCCCAAACACTTCCAAAGCCGTTGATGCTCGAAATCCAATCACCATGGAAGGTATGGCAAAAATATTAGAAGATATTGTCGCAAATCAAGCTGATATTGTCAAGCCGCAAAATGAGATGTTTTGTCTCTTAAAGATTATGGAAAACCGGATGTAGCAAGATCCAGCAAACATTCGCTCGAAAAACACCACCAATTTCAGAGATGGCACAAAAAATGTTGAATCCTTATCTGAGGTCTGTGCCCCCGCCAAAGACGATGCAGACAGAGTATGTGGACGTATCCCATAAGAGAAAAAGGGAATGACCAACACCAATGTACCTTCCGCAAGCGCAATCAACACATCCCATGGTGTTATACCCTCTAGCACCAACACCAGCAACACCGGAAGCATCCCCTCTGGCGTGACACCTTCTATTACCAGAGCCAGAGCCTGAGCCGACGCTACTCCTAATATTCCTTTGAGCATGATACCTCCAATCATCACCATAGATTGTACCACTTATTCGTCAGGACGAGAGACTGGATGAGCTAGAGGAAACCAACCTCCCATTACCATTGTCGATTTAATGGAGAGACGAAAAGTTCTTGCCAAAACTCAGACGGACATGGCCACAACTCAAAGGGAGCGAAGCAACTAACATCTGAATGATTATGTCAAGGGATTCAGAATTCAGGCGTTAGATTTTCATGATCCAAATGTGACTGAACATCAATTGGTGGATTTGTGCATTAACGCTTTCTGGGGACTTTGTTCACAAAACCGTGTAATCTATGATGGAGCATGTATTTTCATCCCTCAACCGTTTTGTATCGGGCAGGAGATTGTCTTCAATTGGAGAAGCTACCCCGAAATCCCAGTCTCCCTTGGAAGATACGGCTGGTAAATGTAACTGGGGACTCTTAACCACTACTCACCTGAAAGGTGTCGAGTTTGAAAGTGCACTGATTGACGCGGCCTCCGACTTCAACATTGTAACCATCAAGACTCTGAGAGTTGCAAGGGAAAATCAAACAGAAGTAGCGTATTCTTTCCCAGGAGGAAAAAACACGACTTGTCGACCAACACTATCTGTACACCGTTTTCCCGTCTGCCATATCGTGTCAACTTGTATTTCGAAGTCAAGGTTTAATGGAGCCCTCACTAGAGTTCCCTCAAGGAGATGCTTCAACTTTTCTCTCCAGGAGCCGCTCCGCTTCAACGTTCTCTCCAGAAGCCGGAGCCGCTTCAATGACCCCTTCCTGCCAAGGTTCGTGACGTGGCCGCCACTCATTCCCGCTAAGGATCATGTCGTATCCGTCACACTCCTCCCTGTCAAGGATCGTGATCGCAGCCAGCCAAGCCAACCTATGTTGTTCCTACGACAATGTAGTCTCTTCTAATCGCATCCGTTGCCGTTGCTGCTCGTTTGTTGATACCATCCAGAGCTTCACCATAGTAACAACCACTACGGACAGAGGTAATCCGAACTTCTGCATACTTTAGTTTGTGGTAATTGAACTACTGTCCCTCCTTTTGATGGGCCTTCACAAATATCCCTAACAGACTTTATAAATGTCCCTGATGACATAATTGAAAATACTTTTAAAAACACAATCGTTATAATTCCTTATTTAACCTCCCTCTCTTATTTCCTTCTTCTTCACTTCTTAATTTTTATCATCGAAGAAAAAAAAATCGACGCTCTCACCACCATCATCTCCATCGCCTCCCACCGCCACCACGATCTCCATCGCGCCACCACCACAACCAACACGAGCAGCCACCGACGATCTTCTCACTGAGAACAAAAGGTTTCAATTATGTATTTCATGTTTCAGATCCAAAAAAGTCTCTTTCTTCTTTGCTGATAAATAAGATCCGATGTCAACAACGTTTTTCTTGAACGTTTACTGTAAATCAAAAAGAAGAATTGATGAGATTTAACGTCAGCCAACACGAGCATCCACCGATGATCTTCTCACTGAGAACAAAAGGTTTTCAATTATGTATTTCATGTTTCAGATCCAAAAAAGTCTCTTTCTTCTTTGCTGATAAATAAGAAACGATGAAGAAATTTGTTCCATTTTGAAGATTTACTGTAAATCAAAAGGAAGAATTGATGAATTTAACGTCATCAAAAACGATTAAGTAGTTGAGTATTTCTTGAAGGTTTATTGTAAATGGATCAACGTTTTTCAGATTGTTGCTAATGGATTAGAGTTAAATAGATGTATGTTAGGGTGCAGTTGATCAGATTCACAATTAGATGAATGTTAGGGCAGTGATAAATGTTGCTTTAAATGTGTGTGTTCCAGTGGTGTTTATTGGGATGAAACAGGAGCAAGCAGAGGATGATGTTGGTGGCTACTGCAATGAAGGAGATGAAGTTGTTGTTGTTTATGAAGCTACAAGTGATGATCAATTGTTGTTTTATGGGATCAATTTTTGTTGTTGATCCCATTTATTGGATCAACTCCTGCTGTTGATCCAATTTTTTATGGGATCAACTACTGCTGTTGATCCATTTTTATGGGATCAACTCCTGCTATTGATCCGTTTTATGGGATCAACTCCTGTTATTGACCAAATTTTTTATGTGATCAACTACTGTTGTTGATCCTTTCAACTCTTACTGTTTATACATTTTTATGGGATCAACTACTGTTGTTGATCCATTTATGGGATCAACTCCTGTTGTTGACCCAATTTTTTATGGGATCAACTACTTTTGTTGATCCATTTTATGGGATCAACTCCTGTTGTTGACCCAATTTTTTATGGGATCAACTATTGTTGTTGATCCTTTCAACTCCTATTGTTGACAACATTTCCTTGGATTAGTATAATCATGCTTGTAGTTTAATTCATACCTTGTAGTTTAAATCATGCAAATTTCTTCAAATGTTGAACTTGTGGTGCAATGGTAGGACTGACTCCATGTCAGATGATGCGTGTTCGACTCACGCCAAGTTCACTCCATTTACATGGATCAACTTTCATTGTTGATCCAATTTAGTGGATCAACTACTGTTGTTGACCCCCTAAATTGGATCAACTTCTACTGTTGATCCTTTTTTTTGGATCAATGACCGTTGTTGATCCCCTAAATTGGATCAACTTCGATTATTGGTTCTATTTTTATTTAGATCTACTCCTGTTGTTGATACAAAAATATCTGAACCAGTGGCGGCGGCGACGACAGTGGCGGCGGCGACGACAGTGGCGGTGGCGACGACGGACTAGTGGTGGTGTAATGGTGGTGGTGAAGGAGTGGTGGTGGAATATTAGTGGTGGTGGTGGTTGGTAGGTGGTGGTTGTTGAAAGGTGGTGGTGTAATGGTAGTTGAATGTTGGTGGTGGTGGTGCTAGTGGTAGAATTTTTTTTTTTCCATTTTTAAATAAAGAAAAATATTATTTGGATGAGGGTATTAAGGTAATCTAATTTTAAATGAATAAGGTTATTAAAAAGTAGGGACATATTTATTGTTGTATAAGGATATATTTATTGGATGTCAAAAGTAGGGACATATAAATAATGTACCCTTTTAGTTTCTCATAGAGGAAGTAATAGAGTCACCAGTTTGGAGGCAAGATGGTGATACCTTTATCATGGTCAACCCACCGACCATACAAGATAGAACCACGTAAACCACCCTTGAGGACTGATGCTCAACACAAGATCCCTTCATTGTCAAGGACCTCTTCAACTCATAAGAGAAGGTCACACAAGAAGTCATAACCGTGACAAGGTCACCACTCTTCAAATATGTTGCGCAAGGATATCACCACCTTATGTCTGGAAGGCGCCTGACCAACAAGCAGTATTTAGCTCAACCATTCATAAGCGTCGTTGTTAGTGAAGAATCAAAGAGGAAAGTCGCGCCTCAGCAATCCACACATACCAACTACACCATGTCGGCCACATCAACTACTCAGAACTCAGCACCGCCTATCCAAGGCCTGCATGAAGCTGCATATCGCCGATAAAGCCAAATTCGATGTTTCCATATTTCCAATTTCCTATGGAAGGGGTGCATGGGCTGCCAAAAGTTGGATGCAATGCAGAGCTATCAAGTGCGACTCCCACCCATTGAATAACAAATGACGAATCCAAAAGATTGTCGCCTTTATCAATTCTTCAACCACCTTACCAGCAAATAAAATAGAAGAATTTCTCAACATGAAGCCGTACACGTGCGTCAAAGACTCCAAAAGCACGCCGCTGAGGTATTCACATATCCGTCCACGCCATCGAATCTATGACCAGACGGAAGTGTAACTGGGGACTGCTCATCACATCCCATTCGATACCATAGTCCAAGACTCATAAGATGGTTCGAAGGATGTCGCTTGGAATGAAGTTCTTAAAGACTTGATAACAGCACGTCGGCAACGCAACGCCTCTCAGCTCGTCTACTTCACCCAGCGGTTCCTGAAGATTTCGACCATACAAGCATCCACATCATATCAGCACATCAATTAGAAAGTCAAGAACAAGCCTTCTAGACACCGTCTAAGCAGTACAGACACCAAATAACTTAAAGTCAAGGACGGATCAACAACACAACTACACTCTCCGAGATTATCCCTGACATGATCATTGCTGAGCATATATTTCATCCATCCATCCAAGGAGTGCAATGGAGTTTGGTAAATTTTGAAATCAACTGGAGAGGTTGGATTCTCATTCTTATGGAGTCATAACCTTATTACACATTCTGGAGAAGATCGATGGTACTATTGGGTGCCTACATGCGCAAAATGGAAAAGAGAACCTACCTTGAGTTCTTCTGGCTCGCATTGCTGCTGATTATAACTAATTGAGATTGCTTTGTTTCCTTTGATGCTCGCTTTACCGCTTCTAACAAAGAAAGTCACTCACACCGAGCTAAATGTCCAAGTTTGATCAACTACTCATGGATATTACACTCGGGGCTAAAAATACGAAGACGATTGGCACGCCTATGATCGAGCTGCTGCAAACGAACGCAAGAAGCAGACGAGCGAATAATGAAAGGGGAGGAAGTTAGCACGCCCTTTTATATGCATAAGGCTTTTGGAATTCGAGTAGAGGATGATTTTTCCTTTTGGACCATGCACGGAAGAAGGCAGCTGGCCCCGCAGCGCCAACGCTCCATGACACCAACCTCCATAACCGAACCCGCAGCGCGCCAGCACGAGGACCACCAGCTGCTCAACCTGCAATACTCCGTAGCCAAGCCAGCCACTCAACTTGCAATGCTCCGCGGCGCCAACACTCTGTAATACCAGTACTCTGTGGCCAAGCCAAAGGCGCGTTGACACAAAGATCACACGCTATTCTCTTGCGACAAGTCTCTTGACTTTGACTCGCCGCACATGGCTATCTGCTACTTAGTTGGCGTACAATTAATCATACTATCCATGTCTTGTACACAAGACCCACTCAGCAATCTATCACACTTTTCCATACTCGAGACATCAGACATGTCACAAACTGGGGGATGCTCATCAGGGTATTGGTCTGGCGGTTTACAGCGTGCGGTGTGCAACACGTCCATCATAAGAAAGTGTCAGGAAAACATGGCAGTTAGTGGCGGCAAGAAGTAGTGTGTGTAAACAAACCCGTTTCCTTCATAGTGGGAACGTGACTTCTGGCATTTACACATTACCCCACTTCTCCATCACTCAACGACTCCCACTTCCTACGAGACCATGGTGCGTTCAGTTATGACTTGTATAAATAGGTTTCACATATTTCGACCAAAAAACAAGTTTTTGGTTAACAACAACACATTATCCAGAAAACACCAAAGAACTGATAGCTTACATTCCGCAAGCCAGTTCCACATTCTGATACAAGTCATAAAATAGCCACACCTTCAGAATTAACCATTCTGGTATCAACACCTTCTTCGCTTCCCTCCCTAAGACCAACCCTTCTACTTCATTTTGTGACCGAAGCAAGTCTGGAACGCCCATTTCTTGGTTTAGGCCAGGATTGTACATATTGATCTCTCGAATCCAAAGTACTCCTGTGCAGTGCATTTGTTTAAGGTTTAGGCTCGTTTCTCATCCACACGCCCAAATTGACCAATACCAGCAGAAACAGTTTTTACCCATAAACAGGTAGTATTGGAAAATTAATTATCTACCGATTATGTAAAAAAAAAAATCCCAAACATATAAACTTCGAATTTTTCCTTTCAAATCGGCAGTTTTGACAAATTAGTTATCTACCGATTATGAAAGTCGCCCCAGAATTCAATTTTCCCAAACATTGAATTTTTTAAGTTTTTCTACTTTCATAGTTTGTATAGCATTGGAAAATTAATTATCTATCGATTATGAAAAGAATAAATTTTTTCAAACGTATAAAATTTCGAATTTTTCTTTTCATAATCGACAGTTTTGACAAATTAGTTATCTACTGATTACGATAGTCGCCCAGTATTCAATTTTCCCGAACTTTGAAATTTTCGAATTTTTATACCTTCATAATCGGTAGTTTTGGCAAATTAATTATCTGCCAATTATGAATTTTATTTTTTCCAAAACATATAAAATTTCGAATTTTTCTTTTCATAATCGGTAGTCTTGTCAATTTATTTATCTACCGAAAGTTGTCCCAGAAATACATTTTCCGAACCTCGATTCATTTTTATTTAGTTTTTTAATCTTTTTTTCTTTAAAATTATTTTTGGATAACAAATAAAGTTCAATTTTCTTTAAAAAGTAGTTTAAAGGATAAAAACGTAAATGGGACTAGTAAGGGTAGCTTAATACTTTTACCATATGTAGAGACCCCTTATTCTTTGTCCCTAGATGGGTATAAATCAGTCGCCCCTAAAAATTCCAGGTGATTTAACAATTTTACGATGGATATTCAAGTTGTTTTAGTAAACCAAATTATTTTACAAATATTTGTCATTTGAAACGGAATGCATATGATATGAGAATTTGCTAAAGGCAAGGCTGCTAATATGTGTACCAATTTCTTACCAATAAATATTGTCTTATATGAATTTTCGTACATTCCCAAGCGAATTTGTACCCCTATTAATGATCTCAAATAAAATTTCTATCTTTAACAAACATACCTCATATGTATCCAATAGAGACGAATCACTCTACGGGCACGAATGATTACTCTTAACCGTTAATCATAATAAAAATTTTGATCTATTTTTTCATATATTTTGGCATCATTAGTATTCTATGCAACCGTGTCTTTGATCACACCTGGTTTTCCGATTGCAAAAGAGAAATAGCTTAATATGTTGCAGAGTAGTTTAACAAGGTATCTAAAGCCGACTTTCAAGTGATTAATCGTTACTCATTAAATGACCTTGGTGATTTCTGGTTCCAAGCTGAATCGGATTTCGGGTGACCAAATACTCCAAAACCGATTTTAGGTGATTTTTTAGCCATTTACGTAAACCGACTTTTTAAGTTACTTTAATGTTGAATATATGTTATGTTGAACTTATATACAGTTTTAGTTTTATTGGTGTTTCTAAACTAATACATGATAATGTTAAAATTCTGATTTTAATTAGGTACAAGTCATGTTAATAGCAGTATATACAATCAGCGGGATTTAAGCCTCTAAAAGTTCATCCGAGTGTTAGGACGGGTTTAGGAGAGTTCCAAGACGAACTCATTGCTCCAAGCTCCCTAACCAAGTAGGACTTTGGAACGAGTTAAACTACTTTCGTATGTTGTTTCACTAGCTACATGGGAGTTGTCTTCCTTGGCTTCCCTAATTTATTTGCGTGTTAAGAGGCACGCTAGATGTATGATTTTTGTTAAGTCATGTATCAATGACCTATTAGGTATTTAATTCATTTACAAAAAAAAGAAAAGAAAAAGGGATTATACACCACTCACCAGCGTTTTGCACCTTTGTTCTTTTCTTTTTCCTTCTGAAGCATGCAATATACTAAAAAGACTAGAAGGCTACTACACGTGGATATCTAGTATTCATAGAGTCATTTAGAAAAATTTGGCTAAGATAAGATGGTATTGCCTGGTCTTATATTGTTGTTGAGGGTCACCCTGACTGATTTCAATCCGTCACGTAGTTTGTCAGTCGGCCCGACACTTGGTTACCTTCTTTATAATCGTGTTGAATAGCACAATACGAAACTCGGCACATTCTGGTTTATTTTAGCAATCATTCTTGTTGGATATCATGGTGGTTTGTCTAAGAATACCTTATTTCAATTAAGCTATATATCAATGACTTGTTAAGTATTCAATTCGCTTACAGAAAGGCAATATACACCATTTACAGTGTTCTATATTTATTCCGACTCTTTCGGACTTACATTCTCCTAACAGGTTGTAGTTTAATCTCGCCAAGTGAATAATCCCGCCAAATAAATAATTATTTCCGATTATAACTTGGATAAAGTTGTTTTTATTTTTCTTTAGCTGATAAAGAATTTGGTGCTAATTTTTTCTGGTAACAACTTGGATAAAGTTGTTTTTCTTTTTCTTTATTGATTAAAAGTCTGGTGCTAATTTTTTCCATTTTCAACACGTTGTTTTTTTTTGTTTTTAAATTGGTAAAGATTTTGGTGTTAATATTTTCTGCTTCAAATTTAGATAAATGTTCTTTTCTTTTTCTTTAATTGATAAAGAATTCGGTGCAAACGAGTTTCGAACTCAGATCACTGGTATCATCGTCCGACAATTTTATCATTGTACTACATTGATATCGGACTTGGACACAAGTTAATTAAAGTAGTAACCTCTCTAAATATAATTACCAATAAAAATTATGAGTCCTTAGAAACACCATAAATCCACTAAATGACATACACACATTATATAAGTAGACCAAAATATTTCATTCAATCAACAATGTTCGTTGAAAAGGTAATTTCTTCTTAATATGCGTTTAATGTTGATTAGTTTTACCCTTAGTACCTAACCCAAAATGCATCTTATCCTTAATATTTTTTCTATTTAGTACAACGCCACTATCATCTAATTTAATAAATTCTTTGTTCGTGGGTAATTCCGTATTTGCATCATTTTTGTTAAGATAGTTCAAAATATGGTTTGCGTCCATGACATTTCTACAACATGGATTAGAAAAGCCATCAGTTAATCCTTGAATATTTCCTTCTAATCGACTAACTTTATGGTCCATAGAAACTTTCTTAAATATAAATATATTCTCTAAATCAATGAATAAAGAGTATTATCAAAAACAGTACCACTTCCTCATACCGATTCGTCACAATTCAGACTATTTGCAATATAGTCACTAGAACACTAACTGGGAGTTATGTCACCGGTCAGATTTAAATCAGACTATGGAAGTACCTAATTGCTCCTCAACAAAGTGGGATAAAGGGTGTTGATGTGGTGGTGGTGGTGTTTCTGTTGTTGTTGTTGCTGATGTTGTTGTTTGTAATGAAGTGTTGTTGTTGTTGTTGTTGTTGTTGCTGCTGCTGTTACTGGTGAAATAAAATGCGTTCGAGATCGTTACATGGCACCAGAACTTCAGCCCACTTTTAGGATCATTACATCACATACTTTAGAAGGATTCAACGCTTCCTCTCTTGGGTATAGCCACCGCCGCCGTTACCACTTCATCACCATCTCCTTGATAACCGAGGGGGGGTATTTAAGACAAAAACAAGACTGTTTTTTTCAAATCGTTAACTCAAATGGAGAAATACCCTTATGTAAACACTAATTAAAAGTGTGATGATTTCGTGAAACTAATTAGGGAAGGGTGATCATTTTGTAAAATGCCCATAAATAAATTTGTTAATGATAAGGAACCTCGCTAAATGGTTTTTCTTTTTTTTTTTTTGTCGTGATACACATCTATCTAGGTTAGATTGTAGTTGGTTGAACTTATATTGTGAAAACTATTATGAAACTTTTTTCTGAACCTTTTTTCCAATCTAAAACCCATCATCTTACAACTTTAATGGTGCACCCCCATTTATTAAGAAATTATATTAGGAGGCTAATTATATTGAATTATTTTTTCTTTTTCCTTTTAATGGCTTAGCTATTCTTTTTATACCGTCCACCAGCTAGTATAGATAAGGGCTTTATACTTTGAATTATTCTTATTCTAGATAGTGGACACCTCACCATTATAAAATATTTTTTATTCCAGAAACGGTTAAAAACTAATTACAAGTTTTTTTTTACCAAAAATGCTATTTGGCCAGCCCAATAACAACTGATTTAACGTGGCAAACGATGTGGAGGAAAGATGATATTTTTTGGCTTATCCACCTCATCAATAACCTACGCCCATCTTGATTCATCAGTTTTTTTTACTGTGAGTTATTATAGTTCTTACACCATTATCATATCATAACCAAACTATCATCACGAGTGATAGTTCTTAGTTGTTGTAGTATCAGCAAAAACCCTTAATTTATAAAATTTCATCTTTTGCTTCTACTACTTCTCATCATGATCACCTTGATTCACGGATATGAGGACTTACTTATACCATTATCTACTGCTTCTACTACTTCCCATGTTCTGCCAAATCAACAAAAATCTAAGGATCATCAACAATAAATTAATCAAGTGGACTTTTACTTTTTTCCATGCATCGTGATTGATTTTTTACCTAAAACAATCAAAATTCATATTAATCTAAGGAAAATATTCCAACCCTTAATTTTAAAATTCTCTCTTAATTTTACAGGATAAAAAATTTATCAGACTTGACCCAAATGAAGTTATTATTGTTGGTTCTTGAACATCCCGAAATCCGACCATAATGATCCTTCTAATCATTGGAAAAATATGGAAAATCCTCCACTGGAAAATGTTTCATAATTTCTGATGAAATAGTTATCCGATTCGGTGGAGGGGAATCACCTTTTCCCTCCGCATCAAGTTTCTTTAAAAGATTTTTCGAGATTTATGTTTTCTATTCTATGACGTGGTTAAGAGGGTGTTTTGGGGTAAAAACTGATTCTGCTGATTTTGGTAAATTTGGGTGTGTTGATGAGAAACGAATTCAAACCCTAAACAACTGTACTGCACATAAGTACTTTTAAGTTCGTGAGATCAATCTGTAAGACTCTGACCTAAGCCAAGAAATGACCGTTCCAGATTCAATTCGGTCACAAAGTGAAGGAGAAGGGTTGATCTTAGGGAGGGAAGCGAAAAATGTGTTTGAGATCAGAAAGCTGAATTATGAATGTGTGGATGTTTATGACTTGTATCAGAATGTGGAACTGGATTGCAGAATGTAACCTATCAGTTCTTGATGTTTTCTGGATACTTGTGTTGATCACACTTTTTGTTTGTCGAAATAGGTTAAGACCTATTTATACAAGTCATGATTGAGCGCACCCTGATCTCGTAGGAAGTGGAGGCAGTTAAGTAGTGGAGAAGTGAGGATTGTGTAAAAGTGGCGACAATCGCGTCTCCATCATGGGGGAGACTGGTCAACCTTATTCCCACTACTCCTTTACTTATATAAACCGTCTACTTTTTCTGACACTTTCTTGTAATGGGCGCGTTACACGCCGCCCGCTGTAAACCACCAGACCAATATCCTAGTGAGTATCCCCCAGTTTGTGACATTGTTTGATGTCTCGAATATATACAACAAGTTGTCGAGTGGGTCATGAGACTTGCCGCTTAAAACAACACATAGTGCTTTTAGGTAAAATAATAAATAAAGTGTTCGTGGAATCAATATTTATAAAACATCGTTTATAATCGATGTATATAAAGCATCGCTTTTAAACAAGCAGCTTATAATAATAGATGTTCACGAAGCATCGTTTTTTTAGAGCTCGTCTAAGTTAGTCGCTTAAAAAGAGCGTGACCGGTCTTTTACAGGGAGTTAGTAGGATCTACGCGCGCATTCCAGGGGTTGGACGGTCGGTCCCTATGAGAGAGTGGCGGCTGGTTGCCATTCAACATCCTATTGGCCGGCACAGATTAGATCTGAACCGGTTAAACTGGCTAGACAAGTTGAGTGGCTGAGATGATTGGTGGCAGTTAATGGTTTCCTCTGAATTATTGAATTATATGTAAGCATCGCGACCAGCCGCCTTTGGGCAATCGTTTGGGAATCGTATGGGAAAGTTGCGGCTTGGCCGTTCGTACTTCATGTAAGAGGGGTGGCCGGTGATCACGGGTGTCACCCTGTTGGCCACCTGAAATTAAATCTAGGCGGTCTGACTAGGCTAGTGAAGTTGGACATACGAGATGATTTGCGGCAGTTGTGCACTGTCGTTGATCGAATTTTAGGGTTTAAGTCCGTGTGGCCAACCTACCTTTGGCCAAACGATTTGGGATGTTTGTCACTGATTTGGAAAAGTCGATTGGGCAGACAAAAAGATGGGTTTCCGGTGAGCATGTTGGCATCTCATTGGCCGCCTGAAATCATATCTAGGTCGTCCGACCAGGCTAGCAAATATGGACGACCGTGATCCTTTACAACAGCAACACGCTGCCGCTTATACGAATTAGGTTTTTCAAAACGCGCGACCACCCTACTTTGGGAAATCGGTTTGACGCGCTCCTGACATGTTGTGAGTAGTTCGGCTGGCCTGGCACGAAGACGAGTTGCCGGTGATCACAACTGCACCTCTTTGATCGTTCGAAACATGATCTAAGCCATCCAACTAGGCTGGTTAAATTGGGTGGACTTGATGGTTTTTGAGACCGTTATGGTTAGTCTTAGATCGTTTGAGCTTCTTTTTTGCAGCGCGACTAGCCTAGTTCTGGCTAATAATTAGAGATGTTACTGGCGGGTTTAGAGGATTCCGATTGGCTGGGACAATAATGGGCCCGTCAATGGACGTCATGGAGTTTGCTCGGTCTTGATGGAAGGGGCCAAGATTGTTGAATCGACCAGCCAAATCGTGTGGCCGTGATTGTTTTAAGACTGACATGGTCAGTCTAGGCTTATTTTTCTTAAGAAGTTTAAGCGCGTCGACCATGCACTTCTAATTAAGAGTGTGTTGACGCAGAAAATCTCTTCATCAGAGAGTGATGTAGCCTGTGTGCTCCTGAGTATTTTCACGCAGATCTTAATACTGACACTTCGGGAGATTCATGCTACTCCGCTGCGAGTGAACATTATTCGTCATGTCATGCCAATATTAAGAGTTCAGCTGGGGAACGTAGCATAGGAAAATACTAGGCAGGCCATGCATTAGTGAATAATGCTGGTGGAAGATAAAATTCATAGAATATTTACGATTGTTGCTACATGCACCATTCTGGATGAATTTTATATAAGTATATTGAATTGGTCAATACATGCGTAAATAAAGAATCCTAGACGCTCATTACTTTTAAGTGGCTCAGTTTCTTTGCAGAACGAAGCATCAAAACACAGAGATTTACAATTTTAGCCCTGAACTAAAACCCACCATTGGTGTGAAAATGGGAAGCACGCAAAACACTTGCAAGTATACAAGGTCAAGATTTGTAATAAAAGGGGGAGTAGGGGTTTGTCCACAGGGAGAGGAGCATATAAGAAGTTTTCCTAGATAAAGTGTGTAGTGAGCTAAGGGCAGGCAAGGTAAATGGCATACAGATAAGAATGCAAGGTAAGTAAAGAAAAACAGACAATAACCAAGGCTTGGAAGATAAAGCAGCAAAGAAACAGCCAAGAAAAGCAGCAAATAACCAAGGCTTGGCAGCCAAGGGCAGGGTGAGTTCAGTGCACTGACTTCAGTGCACAGTAGCTACAAAGTGCAAGAAAATGAAAGGCAAGAAAAGTAACTGAAGAAAATGACTGATCAGGAAGCAAACTTAGAACTGAAAATGTAAATTACTAAGAAGGAATTGGTGGGTAAGCCAAGGCTTATGATCCACCTTGTGTCCTAATCAAATGACATGTTTCTAGGTTATGTTTGTTCCTAAGCATACATCTAGAAATGGAAGAACACCAAATTGCTCACTAGTCTACCCCTAGCATTGGCTGTCTTTTGACAGTACAGCCAATCACAGGCTCTATGAGCATTGGTATCTCCCATTTGCTCAATCAAAACACAGCAACAGGAGAACCATCCTAGCTTCTAGTCACATGACAGTGCACAAGGCTTCACTGAGCCTTGGCCTGATGCTGATTAGCTCATGTTAACCATGATGTAGCAACATACATTCATCATAAGATATAAATTAGACACAATTAGCAACATATCAGATAACTAAAAACATGTGCAATACTCAACTGTTCACTGATAAGCACTGAAATTTGAAGTTCATTAAAATTTAGCTCAATTCTCTACTGGCTAGTCCAGAGAGATATACAGTGTCCCCTACACACTTCACATAACATCAATTTATACCCATTACACATCATTGGGTTTTCCCCCAATTTTCCCCCAAAATCAGTAGAACTAGGGTTTGGTGAAATTGATTTACCTACTGTTGATGAGATACTCGCTCCATCTCGTCGACCCACTCTTCTCCTGCTTCTTCTCGTTCCTCTCATGCTTCAATTGTTGCTTTAATCATCACTTATATCCCCAATTTCTCACCTAGGGTTTCAGTGAGCAGAGAGATGAGAAATTGAGGTTATTAGTGATGCTAAAGAGATGGTACGTGATGGTGATGATGGGTTTAGGTAGAATAGAGTTGGGGAGAAAACAGTGGAGTGATTTGGGGTGAGGTGGTGGTGATGGAGACGGACATGGTGGTGGTACAGAGTATGATGGTTCTGCAGAGGGGGTTGATGGAGGAGATGGGTTCGACAGAATGGGGAAGGGTGCGTTTGTTTGGGGTGTAGGTGCTCGGTCGCTAGGGTGTGAGGCGAGTGTATCGAGTTTGATGATCTGCGACGCTGAGCCGTGGGATAGGGAGATGAAAGATCAATCGGACGGTGAGATGAAGTGAAGTTTGTAGCGACCGCTGGATTATATAATACAACAAAATCAACGACGCCAGATGGAGTTAGGTGTTGTAGTGTTAGGCGGAGATATCAAACTTCGATGCACAGCAAGAGAGCGACCGTTGGATTCAACTACCATCTAATCTGAAGGCTTGAAATTTCAGCGCTGTGGTGCTTGGCAGAGACTTCAGATTTTGATGTTCTGTGAAGGAGCGACCATCGGATGCTTCTGGGAACTGATCTGACGGCTGAGAACGGAGGCGCTTTTGTGTGTAGAAAATGAGGTTGTGCGCACCATTCTTCGCGGCTTCCTTGCGTAATTTCTCCCGGCTTTTCACTACTTTTCCGCTCTTTTCGCTCCGCGACTCATCCGAACTTTATTTATTACCTAAAAATGCAAAATTAATTAATAAAAATATTTATTCTTGAAAACAATGAAAATACAGAATATGGGATAAAATGTAGAATTAATGCATAAAAGATGAGTTAAATGCCAACAAAAAGGGATAAATATATACAATATTTGGCACTCATCAACCATCAACATTAAGTCCCATGCTTAGTAGTAACAGTGACATTGTTGCGGGGTAAGAAATAGATGGTGAGAGTCAAGAAAATTCACGAGGGAAGTTTGGCGTGCATTACCAAGATAGAAACCAGCTCGGTCCTTGGGCAAGACACGTTATCTTCTAGCATACGTCAATTATTTCCAGGTAGATAAAAATCCATTCGATTGGCATCCCGCACTTGAAGCCTTTATACACGGCTGGTAGAGACTCATTTTCTTCTCGGGATCTTGCTAACTTGTAGAATATAAAAGGAAGCACTTGAGCCTTTCTTTTCGTACCGATCATCATAGAGTTGCATTATTCTTTGTTCCAGGTATTGATTCTTATCCTCATGTGATTTGATTTGATTTTTTTTATTACGTCGGCCGTTGATACAATCATAATGCCTCTTTGCAATATATGATGGGAACTGCTGTGGATGATTATTCCTCTAATTCTCCAGAGAAAAGTTTTGAAGCCAACAAACCCAGGGTTTCTGAATTCGAGGAGGTATTAGCTAAGATAGATCCTCTATTTCGTGAAGCTGGTCGCACCATACATGGTATGTCTCTCGCACATTTGCGTATCGTTCGAGAGCGTGTTCAAGCTTTCCTGACTTCGATTAGCATGGAGGAAAATTGGAGACGTGACAGCCACCGAGTTCCAGGGCTGAAAGATTCGCGGCTCGATTGAAGCAGTAGAGGATTGAGCATAATAAATCTCCAGGTGGGAATAAGTATGATTACCCTATTCATAATGGGATCATAATTCTTGACTCTAATATGGACGAACCGGAGCATCCTCAAAAGGCTGTTGGGGCAGTTTCTGAAAAGGATGTCGGTGCAACTTCTAAGGAAGAGGTCGAAGTAGCTGATAGACGCATTTTTGCGTCTAATTTGTCCTCAATGTTTCGTATTGTTAGTACTTATTTTTGTTCTTATTATGGTGTTTTGTGTGTTTTTAGGTATTTTTTGGAAATAAACATTTTTGGAAAAATCGGCTCGAAAAATTGCCCGGGGCACTCTTGGAGGACATTTGTTATTCGGACTCTCATCATTGGTTAAGGGGCACTCAATTACGAAGGGGCACCTTCGTTGATATTTGCACCACAGCTGTTGATTAAGGGGCGTCCTTTTCTTCCTCATTTAAAAATTTCTTTTGGCTGGAAACTTTTGGTTCTCAACTGTGTATATTTGGTAATGATTCTTACGAGATTTTTGGAGATTTCTGGCACAGTAATGAGCTGGAAATGTTGCTCGTATCACAACAGGATTGTTAACAACATTAAATGCGATCATATATGAAGATATCACGAGACAGGGAAGAGAGAATAATTTGGATGTCTCTCTGCTATTTTTGGGAGTTACGTGGGAAGGAAAGCAGAGGAGGTATTCGGTTTTGATTCATTGTTATCCTAAAGATATCTTGACAGTTGTAGACACAGGCAAGAAGAGAAGAAAAGAAGGAATAAAATCTTCGCAAAGAAGGAAATTATCCCGTGGAGAATAAAAAAAATAATGGAGAAGATACGGGAATTAAACTCGAGTTATGTTGATCCTCTGAGTATATATAAGGTGTTGGGGGACTCAGAAAAAAGGGTCGAGAGTTGGGAGGAGAAGAGAGGAAGCTGCAGAGGAAGAATCACGAATTCTCTCTGCTGCTGCTGCTGTTCGTGATGAAGATGAAGAACATGAAGAACGGACTTTCCAAGACAGTCCTTTAACAACTGTCGTAGTTTGCCTTCATTTGCAGAAGTTATTCGCAACACTTCCTTTTTATCGTTCTGTAATAGTGGAGTCTGTAACGCTTATAAACGTTGTAGTTTCCCGATTTTCTCCATTTTTCACCATTGTAAACCATTTTTGAGCCATAATTAAATATTTTGAGAGTATGTTTGCGATGATGAGCTAAAACCCAACATTGGGACGACGGAGGAGGCCGAGCTTCATACATGGGTAATTTTATTAATTCTTTTTAAGACTTTTACATTAAAAATTAATTGAAATATGATTTGATAAAACTGGTTGTTATTTGATTAGATGGGTCATGCTTAGCTTAGGTGATTTGATGTTCCATGCTAAACATTTACAATCAATTTTTTGAGAATCTACTTTGGAAAAATAAGAGTCCATATAACTTATGTTTTGAGCGATTATTGTCGAGAATAATTCATTGAGCCCTATTTTATGAAGATTGGCCGAATCATTAGTCCCAGTACCTCTAACCATTGTTAATATTTTATTGTATATATTTATCTTTTTTATTAAGTCTAAAAAATTATCCTTCACAAATCCGAGAGTTTGAACCTTCATTACTACAACCCACAAAAAATATTTAATCATTTTGGCGCCGCCGACGCGGATTTGTGCTTAGGTAGAATTTTTAGGTTTTTATTATTCCATTTGTTCTTTTTTACGTCTCTTTGGTTGTGTCTTTGTATTAAAGGTTTGAAGTTGGATACTAAAGACCTTGGAATCAAAGCTTAAAGCTAAAAGAGAAGGAAAAAAGACAAAGCAAAAAAAAAAGAAAAAAGAGAGGAAAAAAAAGAGAGAATTATTTTTTTTTATTTTTTTAAGAGACTTTCCATTTATTTTTTTTGTAACTATTATTATTATTTTTTGTATTTCTTTTCATTGGACTGGACTTTGGACAATTTATTTTAATTTTAAACCCTACAGAAGGGTTATATAAAAAAAAATATATATAAATTGTTTGCAGGGAAGGACGACGATTACAATATCGTCTCGGCCCCTCGGGTTCGTACATGACATAGGAGTCGTGGCCCGAGTCGACTTCAACGGTTCATCCCCCGTCTGGTACGGGAGGTAAGTCCATCGAAACACTCGCGAATCTCCTGTAAGCGAGTTACTGTATTCCTTAAGGTGATTCATTGATTGAGGACGAATTTGGACTATTTTTAAATTTCTAGTAAAGGGCAAGGTCTGGCCAATACAAGATAAGGGTTCGGATTTCATCACCGCTCCCTTCTTGCCCGCCTTAGGAAAACGAAACCTAACGCGAACCCAAGCTTAAAATTTGATTAGAACGAGACCGATAGGGTAACGAGATTGGTAGGAAAATATTTCGAAAAATATTGGTTACTCTTTTTAGCATACTCAAAGTTCATGATGGTTTCTGTGAGTTGAATGCGTGACTGAGCCGCCTTGTGATAGCGGTGAGGCCTTGGGTATCAAAGCTCCACTGAGCTTCCCTCGCCTCAATTCAACTTACTTTGACTCGGATTGACTCCAGAGGGGTTTGCTTAAATTGTAACGAATTCCCTTTCGAAGGATTAGAAGATGGTCTAGAAACAATCTAAGTGGAGCCATCATGCTTGTTGTTTTCTAGATTTTATAGGTTTGATTTGGTCGAGTCAGCCTTGTTTGTGATTGTGTAGAATTCCCTTGCAATTAAGAATGTCGAACTGGTATGATAGAAGCCAATACAATGATTATCGACCTGAATTTGAATATGGACATCATCCTTTGTATGACCATGTTGGGAATAGTGGTTGGGAACGCCATCATTTGGAAGGATATGGGTCATACCCTGGTGAGCCCAATTACTATCCACACATGCATCAGTCTTACGAGAAAGAAGATTATAGTACTAGTTCTTCGTCTCTAGAGGATACAATCAAACTATTGAAAAGTAGTCCTTTTTATGATCCCTATGTTCCTATTCCTCCTTTAGAAGAGTCCCTCAGGGAGTTAGCTGAGTCGACGCGTAAGTTAGCTGAGATGAATAGTGTAATTCTAGACGAAAGAACTACAATAATGAGTGAACTTTCTATAGAGGAATCCCTCAAGCTGATGGCTGAGACGAACGAAATACTTGCTCGAAATAATCTTACTTTCCAATATAGTGTTTCCAATAATACCCTTAAAAATGAGGATAGTTATTTTCATAATCAAGATGACAATGTTAGAATTGGTAGCACTACTTGTTTTGATGAGGTTCGATCTTTTTCATGTTATTATGATGAGGATAGTGTTGATGGAGAATCATACTTATGTAGGAATAGTGATCAGGAAATGGTTACTCCAATTGATCTTTACAATCATAATATTATTTCTAGTTCAAATCCAAATAATTTTAATAATTATTCACCTATTCAAAAGGATGAGGATTTGACTAGAGATACCCTCGTTTTAGACGATGTAGTATTTCCTGTTTACAAAGCCGATAATGATTTAGAGGAACGAGTTTATTCTGAGATTAATGTTTTAGAGTCTAGCGATTTAGAAACAATAGTCTTAGACGAAGAAGATGAACTCGTAGAGATGAGATAGAATGAACCTGACTTAGAAGAATCAATTGACCATTTCCAGGAACCTGATGACCTAAAAATTAGGGAAGTTGTGACTAGTCTTTCTAGAGACACAGAAAACTCTAAGTTTGGGGGTGATTGTCATTCTCCATGTGCTTTAACTCTTAGAAAGTTCCCTCGTGTAGGACTTGACATTTATGCCTCAACCATATTAGAAGATTATCTTCATACATGTTTTCCCGAACCTAATGATGTCCATCGAGAAGCTCAGTTGTTAGAAACCCATGCTCTGGTTGATGTGGTTAACCCAGGCTATGATACCAAGATTGACTTTGTTTTCCCACCAAAAACTTTTCTTCCAATTGTGGGAACATATGATTTTCAGATGTGCCAGATATTAAGTTTTGAGACTAAACCTAATTACTTTAGGATATTAGACACATTTTCTTAAGAATGACCATTATTATGGTCAACTTTGTGAGTCAAATCTAATTGACTTAGAGGATACCCAATTATTCAGGTTGTTATTATGCACTTCTAAATTTTTATTTGAGTTTTAAAGACTCTAGGACCTAATAATTCAGATCTCACTTTTGAGGAGTTGCAGCCTAAAGAAATTTATTTAGACCCTTTTATAGAACTTGAACCTGAACCACAATTAGATGTAGTTGTCTTAATCAGGAAACTAAGTAAGGGCATCCTAGTCTTGTTCACTTTCTTGGTTCGTTGCAGTTTCCTTTGGTCAGCTTTATTTAGTTTTGAAGACCCACAGTTATTTCGACTGTTACTTTATGGTTCGAGTTGACTAACCCTTTCCCAAGTCTGGCTGAAGACTTTAAACTTAGCACTTCTTGGGAGGTATCCCATGCTCATGCAACACGGTAATATCTTTCCTTAACTCTTTCGCTTCAAATGGTAACAGTTTCTCCTTGTTCATGCTTTTAGTTTCATCTTTAGAACATTGAGGACAATGTTAGATTTAAGTTTGTGGGTATGGGAGAAACTTTTTAGTTGCAATTAATAAACTCCAAAGCCTAGAAATTTATGCGTATTCAGGATGGCACTAACTAATCTAAGTGGATGGAAGCATATTGGTTGTAGGAGTTGAGGAACCAATCTGATTAGATGGAAACATCTATAGAGTCTATTCATAAAAGCACAGAGCTCAGGTGTTAGAAATAACATGATAGTTGCACCATATCTCGTTGGGTCCTTTTCATTTCTTTTTTTCATTTTATTTTTTTCCTTTTAAACTATGTTTCTCTAAGTGATTAGGTGGGGCACACGATTCAAGTTGTTACCACTGCTAGGGTGAATTAGAGTGACTGAGTTACGAAAAAAAAAAAGACCGGACCAGTTAGACCAATCGCAATAAGTATTAACACTTGGATAGCAATATGCGTGTGTTCTCCCTGTTTCCGTCGCCTAAGCAAGCGTGGAATGCAGGACCCGTGGGAAATATCGTGTAATCTGCTGACAAGAAGCATGCGCTTGGATCAAAAAGATCTATTCATGTCGTTAATTTAAAAATAAAAGGTTATTGTTCTGTTTAGTCAACTGTTGGTTCCCTTGTATTTGCCAGTTTGTTGATCTAGATTTAAGTTATTGACCACTGGTTCCCTTGTATATGCCAGTTGTGTTGATATTAGTCAGACCGGTATCTCAGTCCATTAGGATAGGTTCATTCTGGAAGTGGCCTTCAGACAGATATGTGAAACATCGATCATTTGGTTAACATCAAAACCATCTACATTTTTTTATTTCCATCTCCTTTTTCTATCCATATGATTAGTTTGACTCCGAATATGATGTCCATAGTGCAACTATCTGAGTAGAGCTCTGTCACTTATATGAATTTTAGTATGCTTGAGTGCAAACTCGTGTACATCAATTGGAATTTCGCATTAGGGTACTTCCTCCTATAGTCAATGATTGTATGCCAACCAAGGAGATTCTTTAGTGCCTTCCAAGGTTCTGCATAAATAGCTAGGATCTGGAGTAAAGGTTTTGTGGGTACACCTCTGTTAAACCCTACCGAGTTTATAACTCGGTCTTTTTATTTTCTAGATTTAGTTTTGCTCGAGGACTAGCAAATAATAATTTTAGGGGTATTTGATAGACACATTTTTGTGTCTAATTTGTCCTCAATGTTTCATATTGTTAGTACTTGTTTTTGTCCTTATTATGGTGTTTTGTGTGTTTTTAGGTATTTTTTGGAAATAAACATTTTTGGAAAAATCGGCTCGAAAAATTGCCCGGGGCACTCTTGGAGGACATTTGTTATTCGGACTCTCATCATTGGTTAAGGGGCACTCAATTATGAAGGGGCACATTCGTTGATATTTGCACCACAGCTGCTGATTAAGGGGCGTCCTTTTCTTCCTCATTTAAAATTTCTTTTGGCGGGAAACTTTTGGTTCTCAACTGTGTATATTTGGTAATGATTCTTACGAGATTTTTGGAGATTTATGGCACAGTAATGAGCTGGAAATGTTGTGTCGTATCACAACATGATTGTTAGCAACATTAAATGCGATCATATATGAAGATATCACGAGACAGGGAAGAGAGAATAATTTGGATGTCTCTCTGCTATTTTTGGGAGTTACGTGGGAAGGAAAGCAGAGGAGATATTCGGTTTTGATTTATTGTTATCCTAAAGATATCTTGACAGTTGTAGACACGGGCAAGAAGAGAAGAAAAGAATGAATAAAATCTTCGCAAAGAAGGAAATTATCCCGTGGAGAATAAAAACAATAATGGAGAAGATACGGGAATTAAACTCGAGATATGTTGATCCTCTGAGTATATATAAGGTGCTGGGGACTCAGAAAAAAGGGTCGAGAGTTGGGAGGAGAAGAGAGGAAGCTGCAGAGGAAGAATCACGAATTTTCTCTGCTGCTGCTGCTGTTCGTGATGAAGATGAAGAACATGAAGAACGGACTTTCCAAGACAGTCGTTTAATAACTGTCGTAGTTTTCCTTCATTTGCAGCAGTTATTCGCAACACTTCCTTTTTATCGTTCTGTAATAGTGGAGTCTGTAACGCTTATAAACGTTGCAGTTTCCCGATTTTCTCCATTTTTCACCATTGTAAACCATTTTTGAGCCATAATTAAATATTTTGAGAGTATGTTTGCGATGATGAGCTAAAACCCAACACTGGGACGACGGAGGAGGCCGAGCTTCATACATGGGTAATTCTATTAATTATTTTTAAGACTTTTGCATTAAAAATTAATTGAAATATGATTTGATAAAATTGGTTGTTATTTGATTAGATGGGTCATTCTTAGCTTAGGTGATTTGATGTTCCATCTAAACATTTACAATCAATTTTTTGAGAATCTACTTTGGCAAAATAAGAGTCCATATAACTTATGTTTTGAGCGATTATTGTCGAGAATAATTCATTGAGCCCTATTTTATGAAGATTGGCCGAATCATTAGACCCAGTACCTCTCACCATTGTTAATATTTTATTGTATATATTTATCTTTTTTATTAAGTCTAAAAAATTATCCTTCACAAATCCGAGAGTTTGAACCTTCATTACTACAACCCACAAAAAATCTTTAATCAGTAGCTTCTGTAGAGGATATTGAAGCGACGGATGGAGGGAATGCCGAAGCGGCTGCTGAGGAGAACATGGAAGCGGTATCTGGAGAAGATGTTGAAGCGGACTCCGAAGTGGATGTTGGCGCAGCTTCCAAGGAAGATATTGGAGCGTCTCCTGGAGGGAATATTGAAGCAGCTGCTGAGAGAGGTGTTGAAACGACGTCCGAAAGGGAAATTGAGGAGGCTTCCGGAGAGGATGTGGCGGCGCCTTGTGAAAAAGATGTTAAAGAAACTTCCAATGAGGACTCCAGTGAAGGCGTCATTGATCCATGTGCTAGCACCGAAAACTAGATTTCCCACTTTGTTATTTCTTTTCAGCATCTTTTCGTAGGTTGTAGACGTTTTTTGGCATTCGGTGGTTTTCAGTTTATGTGACTAGAGCCTGAACCTTACCAAATAATAGTTCTTTATTCGTTCTTCTTTCATAATTTTTATATTTCTAGTCAGATGAGTGAATGAAACCTCCCGATAAGAAATCCAATTCCTTAGAAAGATAGAGGTATCTTGAAACTCCAGATGTAGCACTCTCCGGTAGGGTTACAATAGAATTTATCCAATCTATCGAAGCGATGTTGCCGATGAGAAGGAAACACACATAAGTGATGATGTATTTTCTTTTCATGTGGCCGAATACCGCTTCCACAATGATATTTGTTATGAGTAACCTTAATAACCATAGCACGAAGTAGGGGATGCAATGATGAAAATTGAGGATTCAGCCACGAACCTGTAACTTCCATTTGATATTACCCTTGTATGATACGTGTGTTGTGCTTCTGTGAATAGGAGATCTAAGATACGTCTTGTGTGGAAGCTCCATCTCCAATCAATGGTGCGTGACATGATTGGGCGCGTTTGAAGCAGTGGTTGCGATCTGGGAGTACGACGTGCACTAGCTCGCTGCTTCCTGACTCCGTGAAGGGAATTCCCAAAATATGAAATAGATGATGAAACTTCTTTCCGGGATCTAGGCACAACGAGATGGTAATTGAGAGGTTGTTTCATCGTTGAAGCATGATGCACTTGAGGGTACGAAGGACACTTGCCCTAAGGAGCATGTGTCGGCTACTTGGTGATTTCCTTTGGTCATCTTGCTATTTCTTTTATATCTTCCCTTCTTCGGTGTTTTTTTTTGAAAGATATGGGATGTCTCTTTCACGAATTTATTTCTATGGTTTTTGAACCAATGGGTAATGATTTCATGAGGGTTTGGGTTTACTGACGTTGAGATGATTCAGGAGTAAGAGATTTCTAAAAGGGAAATGATACTTCGATTTAACTGATAAATTGAAACCCTAATTATGAATGCAAGCGGTGCAATCATTTTGGCGGAATTACAAATATTACATTAAAAGAGAAATTGCTAAAAGAAACAATAAAAGGAATGTTGGAGGAAAGGGCGGCACGACATCTTAGATATTGAAGGGTTTGAGCCACCGGGCGTTTATTACTACGCCTTCTAGCTTGTCAGCATTGATGAGCTTGCAGTAACCTCCCAAAATAATTTCTGCCACTAGGTACGACTCGTCTTTCTCTTCTGCGGAGTCGGACGGAGTAGGCTGAGCAACAACTCTCACTACCATATCTCCAACTTCGAATGGGTTTGGGCGTTGCGCCACTACCTGTCTAGATTCCTTATCTTTAACTGTGACAACTTCTAAACTCTTGATAAAATACTTAAAACGACCAGCATCCCATTCACATCTCCTGGTAGCAGCTGGGTTGATAATCAGATCGAGTCCTCAATCCTTGGCGGAAGGAGGAGTGACTGGTTGCAAAAAGGGTTGTTCAATAAGACTTACTTGGGTTCAAAATCTTCAAATGTACGTTGATGGTCTCTCTCCAGGTAGTTGCGTCACATTGGCAAGTTGTTGATACGACAACAGATAATCTTCGGGGTTGGACGACTTATTGGAAATCCTTTCAGGTATAGACACTGGAAAGGAACACACTCCTAGATTTGCTTTGTTGTCATGCACCCACGAACGCCCCAGAATCATATCATAATTCGGGCATTCTTTAACAGTATGAAACTTTCCACGTGTTAGAGTATCTCCTACCTTGATTCCGAGATTAATGTACCCGTAAGCATTTTTGGATTCTCCTTCTGCGCTTTTAATCACAGTTGGGCAGTGAACAACTTCCTGCTTTGAAATCCCTGCGGCTCTCAGAATCTTGACGGTAACAATGTTGAAGTCAGAGGCTGCGTCAATCAGTGTGTTGTCGAACTCGACGCCCTTCAGGTGGGCGGTGGTCAGCAGTCCCCAGTTGCATTTTCCAACAGCGCCTTCGAAGAGTGGTTGGGGCTTGGGAATGGCTTCTCCGACTGAAAAAAACCACTTTCCCGACACTATGCAATTGAGAGCCGTGAATATGTCTTGACGCTGTGATTTGGAGAAATGAAGAATTTCACATACACGCTCCATCATGGATTGCACGGCTTTGTGTATAGAGTCCCCAGAAAGTGTGCAGCTTCTGACTGGAAGAGGATCTCTGTGAACTCCCTCGGTGCCTAGTTGAAGTTCTCCAACATCTACTTTTTCCTTGAAAAGGCACTTCAATTTGTTGTATTCATTGGTTGGAAAATTGACGAACCTGTAGTAAAGGCAATATTTGGGATTCGTCATTTTTTCTCGGTTGGTGGGGGCCTGATAGGAGGTAGCTTGATGGAATCATCTAGAATCCATGCTTACAGGAGCTCGATTACTTCCTCAATCAGGAATGAGATGTTTGGAACATCATCCCCAGTTTCTTGTTGATGCGCATGAGTCTTAGCCGCGACCTTCCGAGATGAAGCCATCTGATGCGCTGGTACCTCACGTTTGGGTTGTTGTTCCGCCGCTGGATCTTTTCTCTTTCCTCCTAATCCCACTAAACTTACAGAGGGTCATGTATTGTATTGTTTGCTGATGAGGCGTTTGATTCCTCGAGTATCATGTGCATCTTCATTTCTGGTTGATTTGGTCTTTTCCAGTAATGTCGGTGCTTTCGTGGCCGAACGCTTAGCAAATTCATGAAGTTCAGAAAAAGTTTGGAAACGCAAGTTCTCCAGTAGAGCGCGATAGATGGGCACCATGCCGTTAATGCATGACTCTACCAACTGTTGTTCAGTCAAGTTTGGATCGTGACAATCCAGCGCCTGAATCTTGAATCCTGAATCTCTTGACATAATCATTTGGATGCTCATTGTTTCGTTGGAACATTCTCCCCAAGTCTGAAAAGGTGATTTTCTCGGACACGATGAAATATTTTTTGTAGAAAGCGGTTACCATCTCACACCAGTTGGATATGTTGTTTGGTGCAATTTTGTTGTACCAGGTGTACGCTCTTTCAATAAGTGACTTTGAGAACTATTTCAGGCGGAGGACATGATTGTATTCGTGCTCTCCTAATGATTCCAGAAAGCGAGAGATGTGTTCATGAGCATTACCAGCACCATCATAAAGGGAAAATTTAGGAGAAGAGTATCCTCTCGGGAGAGGAACTCGTTGCACATCAGGAGGATAAGGAGGTTGATACTGGTGCAGGTCTACCGGGTTTTCCTTGCCTCGATTTTGGATAAGTCGTTCCATATCCTCACGCGTGATGAAATTAGATGGCTGATTTCTTTCCATGGACGTTCAGGAACAAAACAAGCCTCTTCATCTATAAAGGCGCGCCCTACTGAGGTGCATGCGCCGGTAGTGTCTTGAGGAAAGTAAGTACCTCCTTCTGAGTTGTAGCCATGTCTGTCTGAGCCTTAGCAAGAACTTTTTGTCTTTCCATCAAATCAGCAATGGTAATAGGGGGTTGATTCCATTTGGCTCCTCTATCCTCTCGTCCTGATGGGGGAGTGGCAGTAGTTCTGGTAATAACCGGGGGCGTTCCGCTCGAAGAAACATTGGGAGTGGCGGCAGCGGCTCTGGTGATAGGAGGTGTCAGGACTGAGGGAATGTTTCTTGCGCCGCTGGTATTGGTGGTTGAGGATGTAGTACCACGAGATGCATTGATCGTGCTGGTAAGCGGTACATTGGTATCATCGGCAGGAATGTTGACGCCAGGGGTGTTTTCAGCGCCACTGACATCGGAATTTTTTGCCGATCCATACCTAAGATCCACCATCTTGAATTTGAGAAAATTGAAATGAAATCGAAAATTGATCTTGCAAGCGAGAGATTAATCTCCCACTGTGGTCGTCAGTTGTTTTGGGGTAAAAACTGATTCTGCTAATTTTGGTAAATTTGGGTGTGTTGATGAGAAACGAATTCAAACACTAAACAAATGTACTTCACAAGAGTACTTTTAAGTTCGAGAGATCAATCTGTAAGACTCTGGCCTAAACCAAGAAATGGTCGTTCCAGATTCAATTCGGTCACAAAGTGAAGGAAAAGGGTTGATCTTAGGGATGTAAGCGAATAAGGTTTTTGAGATCAGAATGTTGAATTATGAAGGTGTGATTGTTATATGACTTGTACCAGAATGTGGAACTGGCTTGCAGAACGCAAGCTATCAGTTCTTGATGTTTTCAGGATATTTGTGTTGATCACACTTCTTGTTTGTCGAAATAGGTTAAGACCTATTTATACAAGTCATGATTGAGCGCACCCTGATCTCATAGGAAGTGGAGGCAGTTAAGTAGTGGATAAGTGGGGATTGTGTAAAAGTGGCGACAATCGCGTCTCCATCATGGGGGAGGACCGGTCAGCCTCACTCCCACTACTCCTTTACTTCTATTAACCGTCTGCCTTTCCTGACACTTTCTCCTAATGGGAACGTTGCACGCCGATGTTGTAAACCACCAGACCAATACCCTAGTGAGCATCCCCCAGTTTGTGACATTGTTTGATATCTCGAATATATACAACAAGTTGTCGAGTGGTCATGATACTTGCCGCTTAAAAAAACACATAGTGCTTTTAGGTCAAATAATAAATAAAGTGTTCGTGGAATAATATTTATAAAACATCGTTTATAATCGATGTATATAAAGCATCTCTTTTAAATAAGCAGCTCAAAATAATCGATGTTCACGAAGCATCGTTGTTTTAGAGATCGTCTAAGTTAGTCGTGGAGCTTAATGTCTTAAAAGGAGCATGACCGGACTCTTTTAGGGAGTTGGTAGGAGCTACGCGCGCATCCCGGGGGTTGTCCGGTCGGTCCCTGTGAGAGAGTGGCGGCTGGTAGCCATTCTAACATCCTATTGGTCGGCCCAGATTAGATCCGAACTGGTTAAACTGGCTAGCCAAGTTGAGTAGCTGAGATGATTGGTGGCAGTTCATGGATGTCATTGAATTATTGAATTATTGAATTATATGTAAGCATCGTGACCAGCCGCCTTTGGGAGATCGTTTGGGATTCGTATGGGCAAGCTGCGGCTTGGACGATCGTACTTCATGGAAGATAGGTGGCCGGTGATCACGGCGCCACCCTGTTGGTTACCTGAAATTAAATCTAGGTCGTCCGACTAGGCTAGCGAAGTTGGACAGACGAGATGATTTGCGTCAGTTGTACACTGTCGTTGATTAAATATTCGGGTTTAAGGTCGTGTGGCCAACCTGCCTTTGTCCAAACTATTTGGGATGTTTGTCACTGATTTGGACAAGTCGATTGGGCAGACACAAATATGGGTTGCCGGCGAGCATGTTGGCATCTCATTGACCGCCTGAAATCAGATCTAGGTCGTCCGACCAGTCTAGCAAAGATGGATGGACGTGATATCTTTGCGACAACAACATGCTGTCGCTTATACGAATTAGGATTTTCAAAACGCGCGATCACCCTACTTTGGCAATCGTTTTGACGCGCTCCTGACATGTTGTGAGTAGTTCGGATGTCCAAGGACGGAGACGAGTTGCCGGTGATCACAACTGCACCTCTTTGATCATTCGAAACACGATCTAAGCCATCCAACTAGGCTGGTTAAATTGGGTGGACGCGATGGTTTTTGAGACCGTTATGGTCAGTATTAGCTCGTTTGAGATTCTATTTCACATCACCACTAGCCTAGTTCTGGATAGCGACTAGAGATGTTACTGGCGGGTTTAGAGGATTCCGATTGGCTAGGACGATAGTGGTCCCGCCAGTGGACGTCATGGAGTTTGCTCGGTCTTGCTGGGAGAGGCCAAGATTGTTGAATCGACCGGACAAATCGTGTGGCCGTGATTGGTTTAAGACTGACATGGTCAGTCTAGGCTTATTTTTCTTAAGAAGTTTAAGCGCGTCGACCATGCAATTCTAGTTAAGAGTGTGTTGACGCAGAAAATCTCTTCATCAAAGACTGATGTAGCATGTGTGCTCTGAGTATTTTCAAGCAGATCTTAATACTGACACTTCGGGAGATTCATGCTACTCCGCTGCGAGTGAACATTATTCATCATGTCATGCCAATATTGAGAGTTCAGCTGGGGAACGTAGCATAGGAAAATACTAGGCAGGACATGCATTAGTGAATAATGTACCATTCTGGATGAATTTCATATAAGTATATTGAATTGCTCAATACATGCGTAAATAAAGAGGCTTAGACGCTCATTACTTTTAAGTGGCTTAGTTTCTTTGCAGAACAAAGCATCAAAACACAAAGATTTACAATTTTAGCCCTGAACTAAACCACCATCAACAGAGGGGTAATCACCTTTTCCCCCATATCAATATACACGTCATACTTGCTGGTATTCAGCGGTTCCACAGTTGTTCACCGAGCAAGATTGCTTTTTTACTTCCTTAGTTGACTGTCTTATCCTCCTTAGGCGCGATTCTTGTTAGGATTGTTTAGCTTTCAAAACTTTTTTTAAAAACAAAACAAAAAAAAAACTAAAAGAGAAATATTGATAATCTAAAACGGGAAACTTGTGTTAACTTCAGAAATAAAACGTAAAAAAACTATACATGTTATTTACTTTTTATTAAACCGTTGTTCTTCTATACTAAAAATAGTAATATCGGTAGTTTCACCGATAATATTATTCTCGGTAGCACACTAGGAGTCCATTTGCGACCAGGAGCATTCAATTATTCAAATATGAAGAATGACAATGGCCTATAACCAATGGACTCGATGAACTAACAAGTAAAAGCATGTCATTCGCCACACACTTTTACATTTAAATAAATAAAAAAACAAAACTTTGACTCCCTGCACTTTTCGTATGGCTCATACTCAAAGGTGCGTCGTTGAATGAGACGAAGCTTCTGTCATATGCATTTCCACATGCTAGTTATGATTACTATGAAGAGCTGCCCTTATCCATTACTGCGGGTGTATACATCTTCTTATCGGCTGTGAATGAGTAATTAAGTAGAGAGCCAGCGTTAGTTTGCCACATGTCGATACCCGATTGAGTGGTTAGTTAAGGTATTTCTCTTCCTTCCTTGTTGCATTTAAGTTGTAGGAGAAACTTATTTTTAGGTAGAAAATGATTTATTGACGTGTTCTTGGCTGCTACGGCAGAGTTACCTATTTTCCGATCTAATTCCATTTAAATTCAGTCACGTTTAATCCTAATTCGTACTAAGAATAGTGCAATTGGTATTCAGAGTTGTTCTTTCCTATCCACGCATCAAATTTGAGCTCAATTTTTTTTTTCTCACCATGGTTGCTCAAACTTGTAAAGAGATAACTGATGCAACTAATAGACAACAGCTTCAGATCGACGAAATTCAACTTCAACTTGATTCGATGCTGACCAAAGACAATTTCGAAAAAAGGATGCAAGCTAATTTTGAAGCTCAGATGTCAATTTTGACAAAAACAATTCAATCTGAGATGGAAAATCTTCATTCAAACAAAATTTTTGAACAAGGTGAAAATAGTGAATCTCTGGTAATCAAACTGGTTTTGCTAATGCTAGTGGTGGACATCGTGTCCAATCTTATTCTAGTGGCCGTGATTTTCACCACCGTCTATCGAGAATGGATTTTCCACGTTTTGATGGTGACAACCCCAAGAGATGGATTCATAAATGTGAATATTATTTTCAGATGCAAGAGGTACCAGAGTTCAACAAGGATGGAATGGCATTCATACACCTTGATGGTAAGGCATGTAAATGGTTTGAGAATTTCAGATTGAATAAACATCACATCTCCTGGCCAGAGTTATCTGAGAATATTTGCTCTCGTTTTGAAAACCCTTCTCATGATAATATAGTTGGTATATTTAATAAACTAGCTCAACTGACCACTGTTGAAGCATATTTTGAAGAATTTGAGTATTACAAGGCTTTACTGCTAAGTGTTCATAAGGATTTTCCTGAATCTTATTTCATTGCTAGTTTTATTGGTGGCCTGAAAGAGGAACTCAGAAATTCCATTTTAATGTTTGAGCCTAAAACACTAATGAATGTTTTTTCTCTTGCAAGAATGCAAGAGCAAACACTACTCCTACAACATAAAACTCCTAAACCCACTACAAGAAATTTTTCTCCATCTTTCAATACTTCAAGACCCTTCCCACCACCAACATTTCCTCCTAAACCTACTTATATACCTCCCACTTCATCTACTATACAATCCATACCTAAACCTTCTCCACTATTACCTTTTAAAAAACTCACTCCTGAGCAGGTGCAAGCAAGAAAGGCACAAGGCCTATGTTTCAATTGTGATGAAATGTACAGAAGGGGTCATGTGTGTAAAAAACAGTACTTATATATGTGTTAATTGGAGAGGAAGCTGAGGAAATATCTGATTCTGGACTCGACACATGACATGAGACTGATGAGGAGCCCCTAGTAGAGAGTAACATGGAAATATCACTAAATGCACTTACATGCACCACCTCAGCTGATACTATAAGGATTCTTGGTTTTGTCAAGAAGAAAAGCATTTCTATTTTGATTGATACAGGCAGCACACATAGCTTCATTGACTCTAGCTTAGCCAAAAGCTTACAACGTTCAGTTGAACAAACTGCTAGTCTCCTAGTCACTGTGGCCAATGGGGATAAAACGGTAAGCTCTGGTATTTGTTCTAAATTGGAGTTGTCCATGCAAGGACACAAGTTTTGTGGAGATTTAAGACTTTTACCCTTAGGGGGATGTGACATTGTATTGGGTGTTGATTGGCTGAGGAATTTGGGAGATGTCTTACTCAACCTTGTCAAGCTTTGCATTACCTTCAAACATAAGGGTAAGAAGATCACATTACAGGGAACAACAACAAAACCATCCTTACACATGATGAGTGGCTCTGCAGTAAAAAAGTTCTTTCAAAAACACTCTCATGGAGTGATTGGTCAGCTATTCTCTATTTATACCACCTCTGGTCCATCACAACCACCTCCACAAATTTCCTGTGTGCTTGATCAGTTTCATGATGTAATCTCTGATCCAAATTCCTTTCCAACACAGAGAGATCTGGACTATAAAATCCCTTAAAGCTCTATTCAATGTCTGTCAACTTGAGACCCTATAAATGTCCCTATATTCAAAAGTATGTGGTGGATCAACTGGTACAAGACATGCTACTTTCTGGAATTATTCAACCTAGTAACATCCCATTTGCCTCTCGAATTCTACTTGTTAAGAAGAAAGACAACTCTTGGAGGTTCTGTGTTGATTATAGAAAACTGAACAACATTACTATCAAGGACAAATTTCCAATTCCATTGATTGATGAACTCTTGGATGAATTACATGGCTCCAAATTCTTCACCAAGATTGATCTAAAGTCTGGATATCACCAGATAAGAGTGTACCCTCCTGATATACACAAAACTGCTTTCAGAACCCATCATGGTCATTTTGAGTTCAAGGTGATGCCATTTGGCTTTACAAATGATCCAACAACATTTCAAGCACTCATGAATAAATTTTTTCAACCTCATCTTAAAAAGTTTATTCTGGTATTCTTTTATGACATACTTATCTACATTCCTTCCTTGGAGGATCATATTCTGCATTTGCAAAATACTTTACAAATCCTCAGAGAGAATCAGTTATTTGCAAACTTCTCCAAGTGTTGTTTTGGGCAGTCTGAACTGGAATATTTGGGACATATTGTCACTGCCAATGGGGTTAAAGTTGATCCTTCTAAAATCTCAGCAATGGTGGATTGGTCTATACCTACAACTATTAAAGCTTTAAGAGGATTTTTGGGTCTCACTGGTTATTACAGGAAGTTTGTTAAGGATTATGGACTTCTTTGTAGACCATTGACTGATTTACTTAAAAAGGATTCTTTTCAATGGTCTATTGCTTCCACTGCTGCCTTTATTCATATCAAGAGTGCTATGACAACTACACATGTGCTTGCATTTCCTGACTTTACAAAGTAATTTGTGTTGGAAACAGATGCTTGTGATGTGGGAATTGGTGTTGTCATCATGCAAGACAACAGAGCCATTGCTTTTTACAGCAAACTATTGGGACCAAGAGTTGCTGCTATGTCTACTTATGAGAAGGAGTTGCTAGCCATTGTTCAAGCTGTCACTAGATGGAAGCATTACTTACAAGGTACTAAATTCATTATAAAGACAGATCATCAAAGCATTCACTATTTTTGGAACAAAAGATTTCCATTGTTTTGCAACAAAAATGGCTTATGAAGCTCTTGGGTTATGACTATGAAATTGTGTACAAGAAGGGCTCTGATAATAAAGTAGCAGATGCTCTTTCTAGAAGACCTCATGCAAGTGCTTCCTGTCACTCTACCTCTCTTTCAAGTCTAGCTTGGACTCGAGACATTATTGACAGTTATGATGATGACTCCACAGTTCAGAGTTTAATTGAGCTTACTATCACTCCCAGCTCTAATCTTAAGTACACTTACTTCAATGGCATTTTAAGATACAAGGGAAGACTCTACATTGGCAGTTCAGCCACTACTAGAACCAATATTTTGGAATCCATCCACTCTTCAGCAGTAGGGGGACATTCTGGAATGCATGCCACTTATATTAGAGCCAAATCTTACTTCTTCTGGCCTGCAATGAAGAAGGATATTCTACTATTTGTCTCCACTTGTGATGTTTGCCAAAGGCACAAAAGAGAGCATACTTTTCTTTCTGGCATACTTCAGCCATTGCCCATTCCAGACCATGCATGGCAACACATCTCAATGGACTTTATTGAAGGATTGCCAACGAGTGAAAGAAAGTCAGTCATTCTGGTTGTGGTATTCAAACTCACTAAGTACAACCACTTTATTGGATTGCACCATCCTTAGACAGTTGCCTCTGTTGCTAGAGAATTTATCTCTCATGTGTTCAAGCTTCATGGGCTACCTGCTTCCATAGTTTCTGACAGAGACAAAAAATTTACAAGTCCTTTTTGGCAAGACTTATTCAAGTCTTTGGGTACTCAACTGCATTTAAGCACATCATACCATCCACAGACTGATGGCCAAACTGAAACGGTAAATTCTTTCCTTGAAAGATGCTTGAGATGTATGTGTAGTCATCAACAAAACAAATGGCATTTGTGGCTTCCTTTGGATGAGTGGTGGTACAATAGAAACTACCACACTAGCTTGAAAATGAGTCCCTTCCAAGAACTCTATGGATATCTTCCTCCACACTTAGCTTTTCCTTCTTCTGCCACAACATCTGTTGCTGCTGTTGAAGACTATATGAAACAGAGAGTTGTTGTCCTTGATATTTTTGAAGGAAAATTTATATAAATCACAAGAGGGGATGAATTTCTTTGCTGACAAGACCAGAACTGATAGAGTATTCGAAGTGGGTGACAAAATTTATCTCAAGTTGCAACCTTATAGACAAACTTCTGTTGCCTTGAGAAGAAATCTCAAACTAGCAGCAAAATACTATGGCCCTTTCACTATTATACAGAAGATTGGTGCAGCTTCTTACAAACTTCAATTACTATCAGAGGCCAGGATTCATCCAGTTTTCCATGTATCCCAGCTAAAGAAACACATTGGCACCATCCACAATCCTTCTCCTTCTCTACCTGTATTGGATACTGATGGCTCCATCTTGGTCATTCCTGCAGCTGTCTTGGACACTAGAACTATTGTTCGCAATGGTCTTACTGTTACTCAATTACTTATCAGGTGGACTAATGCTTCTGTGGAGGATGCTACATGGGAAGATGCAGCTCATATTGCCCACTATTTTCCTAAATTCAATCCTTGAGGACAAGGATTCTCTGATGGAGGGGGTATTGTCATATGCATTTCCACATGCTAGTTACCATTACTCTGAAAGGCTTCCCTTGTCCATTACTGTGGGTGTATACATATTCTTGTCGGCTGTGAATGAGTGGTTAGTAGAGAGCCAGCGTTAGTGTGCCACATGTCGATACCCGATTGAGTGATTAGTTTAGGGCTTTCTATTCCTTCCTTGTTGCATTTAAGCTGTAGGAGAAACTTGTTTTCAGGTAGAAAATGATTTATTGATGTGTTCTTGGATGCTATGGCAAAGTTACCTATTTTACGATCTAATTCCATTTAAATTCAGTCACGTTCAATCCTAATTCGTACTAAGAATAGTACAACTTCATCTGAAAAGCTTGTGTTGCGCATTAAGGGCATGTTGGCCTGAAATGGAAGTTGCACCATCATGGTGCATCACGCCAGTGGGAGGCTGGCTTAGTGCGATTAGTACCACAATAGTGCATCACGCCAGTAGTAGGCTGGTCAAGTGCTATTAGCACCACAATATTTCATCACGCCAGTGGGAGGCTGGCCAAGAGCGACATTACACCACTATGGTGCAATACTGAAGTTGGGTATCGGTCCAGAACTGGTTATGCACCATTATGGTTCTATTTCTGAAACTCGTTATCACGATAGCAGGTAAAATCGGTTAATCTCCATCTTTTTTCATTTTTCTACCCTTAAAAATATCAATAAAAACATATAGGAATTGATGTTAGTTGAAGGTCCATATAACGGAGATGCACCAGTAAAGCTTTGGCGGTAAAGCCTATATGATTTTGTTAGAGAATTGCTCGGTCGAACTCGCATGCGTTGCTATCTCACGCATGTTTGTCAATGTTAGTGATTAAAACTAAAAGTCTTGATTTCTAGCCTATTTAGATGTCTCGAACTATGACATAGATTGTGTAGTTGAGATTTAGCTTTCACGCCGTTCATCATTTGAATACGAAAAACTACTAATGGGATCTTGTGGAACTTCATCAACAAAAAGTATGTGAGACTGAAACGCATCTATCACTTGGAAAGTCTATTTTTACTCTATCTCCTATATTGAGACATAATCCGTGTGACGATATAGTTTTCTATTATACACATATGAGATTTCGAGCTGAGTTTAACTCACTTATATATTTCTCAGAATATGTGTTGGCAAGCTTTCGCTTCGTCCAAGTTCATCTTACATTCGTGACGAAAGTCCGAATATGTTCATATGAAAATTTCCGAGTAATATCTTACATGGTTTATGTGATACAATCATTTTGGTGTAATCTTGGAATGTTTCATTATGATAATTTCAATAACTTGAAAATTGCCTTGATGCTAATAGTATTGTGAAAACGACTATTGTCATCCTCTAAGAAAGTTTCAATGATTGAAATAAAGAGTTTAGAATCAAGTAACTATGTTTGGATATAAACATAGTATGTTAATCACATTGGTGTGCAAGTCCAAAGCCGAGAGCCTGAAGTATGTGTACTCGTACGCATATTGGCGGTTGCTGATGTCTGGGAAAGTATGTGTACCCGTACGTATATTGGTGGAAAGTTCACCTCCGTGAATTTCTTCTGGAGTTTGGAAGTGTAAGTAGTATGCGCACCCGTTCGCGTACTGACGTTACCCAAACTTGGTCCGGATACTTAAGTATGCGTACCCATTTGCATATTTGAGTGGGTTACTTTCTAAAATCGGTTGTGTACATGAACTTAAACATTTATATTATAAGGGATGCAATCTTTGCAAACCGTGGCTATAATGTTCATGAATTGATTCGAGTGAACCAAACCGATTTTGTTTCGATTGTGTTCTTGTATACTTCTATGAGAATATAGCAATTGAACGACTCTTTAAGTAGTTTCATTTGAGTCATTTGAACTAGTTATGGTTAAGATGAATATGGTTGATATGAGAGTTAATCATATGGCTAACTTCTGCTAATATTGTGAGTCAACATGGTGTACACGTTTAGGTACGGTTCATAAACCTAAATGAGGGTACATTTCATTTGTATGTGACAAGCTAAGTTCGATCTAATGGTTGAAAGATATTAGCTTGGTTGAATCAGGTTTTTCATCTAACGGTAAATAATGAATGCTTTATTACCAAGGTAACTTAGATTGCAAACCCTGATTTGAAAACTATATAAAGGAGAACTCTAGCAACTAGGAAACCTAATCCCCACACCTCATGTGTGTTACTAGTTGTATAAGCTAGAGTAGATTCTCCTTTAACCTTAGGTTTTCCTAAACTTTGTAGGTTAACGACTTGAAAGACTTCATTGGGATTGTGAAGCCAAACCCAACTATTTCTCTTGTAGTTGTGTGTTCTGATCTTGCCCGATTCTATCGTTTGAGTACTATCTTCTCTAAGATTTGCTTGACATTAATTTCTATGATAGGAAAGATAAAACGTGATCACAAACATCTTCGTCTCATCGTTTGTGATTCCACAATATCTAGTTTCGCCATCATACGATTTAGATTATTGTGAGGTGATTGATAATACTAGGCTGTTCTTCGGGATTAAAAGTCAGGTTCATCAATTGGTTCATGTTCATTTTGATTTATCAAAATACGGAAAAAAAACTCCTGCGTATTTCTGTGGGAGACATATTTATTCAATCCTATAGACTTTTCTGTGTGAGACATTTTTGTTTATCAAGTCTTCGACTTTGGGTCGTAAAAACTCTTAGTTGTGGGTGAGATCATCTAAGGGAATCAAGTGCGTAGTTTCCTGCTGGGATCACAGACATAAGGAGCGCAACTGTAACTTGAATCAGTGTGAGATTTATTAGGGTTAAACTACAGTCCAGTCAGAAGTTCATTGGTAGTAGGCTAGTGTCTGTAGCGGCTTAATACAGTGTGGTGTTCAATTTGGTGAAAATGGATTTATTCTAAAGAGAAGGGAATGAGTCTCTCCCATTATATTGTTCCTATACATTTCTATCAATCCCTTTTATGTTATTACTCTTCAACAAAAACGAGCTCATAAGAGATTTCGACCAAAATACCCTTATTTCGCAATTTTGAGTATTTTCAAGGAAGGAGGCCCTGATACATCCAGAGACCGACCAAGATCTCATATACTAATTCCAAAGGCTTCATACATGTGAATATTGAGTTCTCTAAGTGTTAGAAGAAGAACGGGATTGAAACGGAATCCAGAAAAGCAGAATTTCAGGAAAATAAAGGGAATCTGGCTCAAAACAGGGAATTCGGGTTCATGATTTTCAAAAACAGGACCAAAAACGCGCCAAGACTTCTTTCAAGACGTGACTATGCCTAGGGAGTCTCCATATTTCTCTTATTCCAAAGAAAAATCAATCCCATAGGGTTTTTTTTGATGAAAATACCCTTAGTTTCAAAAGTATGCATTTTCTTTAATGAAGAGGAGCCTGATTGGTATAAGGAATTAAACAAGATCTCATCACACAAGGTGCCGACCCCATAAGATAGATGAAAACCTTCCAAGCCTTGTCAACACGCTCCAGAGTGTTTGAAGGAGTCAGACGCAAAAATTAGGGTTTAGGTACAGTACAATCCTGAATCCAGAATTTACATGGGATAGGGACTCCAGAACTTCAAAAGTAAGTGTCTATATTTGTTGATGGTGGATTTTCAACAACGGAAAAAATCGTAAAATCATGATACTGCATGTTTCTGACCCGACTTCATGAACGCATGTGACGATTCATATTTTACGATCCGTGAATCGTTTCACGATCTCTGATCGAGTTCCTCTCAGATCCATGATGAATATGATTCTCGAAAGGCCTCCCACTAGCTGAGCGTTTGATGCTGCGCATTTCATCATGAGCCTCTATGTAGAATAACATGATTGAGAGGTCCTCCTACATAATTGTTTGTTGAGAAGGATTAACGCCTTCAGGACGTCGGCAACACTCGTTGTTCCCTGACTACATAGAGAGACCCGCCTCTACATAGAAGAATGATTGGGCGGTGCTCCTACATAATTGTTTGTTGAGAGGGAAAAAACGCCTTCAGGACGTCGGCGACACTCGTTGTTCCCTGACTATGTTGAGAGACCGTGTATAGATTCAGGCGGCTATCCTATATAATTGTTTGTTGAGGGGGCTAAACGCCTTCAAGGCATTAACAACTATGTGCGTTGAGTCCCTGACTATACACCTTTCAGAACGAGTATGATGCCTCACTATCTCATATCTCGATTCTACAATAGATTAATTCTACCGTGACATTCGCCACTGAGTTCCTAGAAAATAATATATTTTATCTCATTACTCCGATTTCGTGATCGAATCCATGGCCGATCTCATGGAATGGTAATATATAATTTTATTACTCTGATTCTATGGTCGAATCCATGATCCCATGGGATGGTAATGCTCATTATATTATTCCGAATCCATGGTCGAATTCACTGCCGATCTTATGGATTGATAATAAATAACTACTCACTTTTATTACTCAGTTTTACGAATCATTCTCCACTGAATTTCATAAATTAGTAATAAATACTCAACAACCGGGCATCTAGACTATCATCGAGTAAGCCCCAATGAAATGGTGCAAGTGTAATCAACAATGATGCACGAACGAGCACCCAAATGCACGAACGAGCATTTGAAAATATGGACAAATGAGGAATCGGGGCCCACCGGCCGGCCATGCCGTCGTGGCCGGTCCCCCACGCCTCTTCCTTTTATTTTTCTTATTTTATTTATTTTTCATGAACTCATGAAAACTCCTTTATTCAAGCAATTTTCCTTGTTTGAGCAAAACTCACGGTTTCTCCATATTGTCACGGTTTCATGAAAAATAATCAAATAGGAAAAGGTGTCGTGGGACCGGGCTACCTAGCCGGCCGTCCATGCCCTAGACGTGGCCGGTCCCACACCTTGTAATCCCTTATTTTCATAATTATTATTTCCCTCATCTCATGAAACTCCTCCGTTTGAGCAAAAATCATGGTTTCTTCATATTTTCTCAAATATTGCTCAAACCATGAAAAGGCCAAAAACTCTAACGGTCACATGACCAACTGGGCTACTCACGCCAAATATTAAAATATTATTATTTTAATATTTTCCAAATTTTGATCAAACGAGCAAAGTCCTACTTGCTCATTCGAGCAAAATCAAGAATTTCAGTCAAAGATCAAACATGTTATTAACACTTGTTGCTTAATTCAAGCTCCATCTTCAGGGTTGCAGTATACTTGGAGTAACAATAGAGCAGGTCTTAAGAGGATTGTTTTTACTTTGGATAGAGCTTTATTCAATTTAAAATGGCTTGAGAAATATCCAGGATGGAGTTGTAAAGTGGGTGTAAGAAGTGTTTCAGATCATATAGTACTCTTTTGGGTTCTCGTGCATCAGTTTCCAAACCAAGTAATGTTCCTTTTAGAATGTTAAAAGTTTGGATTGAACAAGATGATTTCAAGAACTTAATTCAGGAGGTGTGGAATGAGGAACTGAATGGAAACCATGTTTTTGTGTTTATGCAAAAATTGAAGAAACTGAAAATCAAAATAAAGAAGTGGAATTGGAATACATTTGGAGATGTTAGAGTTAGATTGGATAAAGATGAAAAAGAGGTTCTTAATACTACTGTTATTTCAGATAAAGATCCAAGTAATATTAGTTTATTGAATAACTTAGTGGTGGCTAGAGGTAAACAAGAAATATTGTCTCAACAACAACAATCCATTCTTCACCAAAAATCAAGAGAACTGGTTAAAAGATGGTGCAGCCAATACTAGTTTTTTTCATACTTCCATTAAAATGAGATAAAATGCAAATGCTATAACAGAGTTAGAAGATGATTTTGGTATTATTATTACTGATCAGAGTAGGATTGCTTGCTCCTTAGAGAATCATTTTAAAGAGAGATTTAAATTTAAAGACACAACTTTCATTGATGGGATTTTTGATGCTATACCTGAAGTGGTGACTACAGATGAAAACATAATGCTTGAAGCAATTCCTTCTGCACAAGAAATCAAGGAAGCAGTTTTCTCAATGAATCCAAATAGTGCTCCTGACCCTGATAGATTCCCTGGTTTTTTCTACAGATATGCATGGGAGATAATAGGGGAAGGTGTTATTAATGCTATAAGATATTGCTGGACAAGAGGTTTCATTCCAAGAGGGTTAAGTTACACCTTTTTATTCTTACTACCAAAAGTTAAAGGTGCTAGAAGACCTAATCAATTTAGACCTATAGGTCTCAGTAACTTCAGTTTTAAAATCTTCACTAAGATCATGACAACAAGAATGTATAGTTTGATGGGGAAGATCATTTCTGAGCAGCAAGGAGCATTCTTGAAAGGTAGATGCATACAGGAACGAATTTTTCTTGCCTCTGAGATGATCAATGAACTTGATACAAAGAGGAGGGGAGGTAATGTTGGACTTAAACTTGATATTACTCAGGCATATGATTCTCTAAGTTGGGAGTTTCTATTTGAAGTTATGAAAAAATATGGCTTCTCTCAAAACCGTGTTAATTGGTTGCATAAGTTGTTTGTTTCAACAAGAATATCTATATTAGTAAATGGTGGACCAATTGGTTTTTTTTCTAAGTAGGACTTTAACTAAAATAGTGGAGGAAAATCAGATAATGCCAATGGTAAACTTCAGAGGAGTTCATCCTACTCACATTCTTTTTGCAGATGATGTTTTTCTATTCTTTAATAGTCACAAAAAGAATATTCAAAATGTTTTTAAACTACTTCATGATTATCAATCATCCTCTGGTCAAGTAGTTAATCAACAAAAGAGCAAACCATTTGTTGGTGGAGTAAGTGAAGCAAGGAAACAAAAAATAGCTAATGAATGTCAGATGTGTTTATCCAGTTTTCCTGATAAGTACTTAGGTGTTTGTAGATGGTGGATTTTCGACAAAGGCTAAAATCGTAAAACCATAATTATAAATACTCCTGATCCAGCAATTAAATGAGTATTGAGACTCATGTCTCTCGTCGAAAGCATGAAAGCTCGTGCCACGAGAATCTCTGACTGAGAATACTGTCTCTCAGAGTATATGTTGATGTGCAGTCTCTCAGCTGGGGCAACGGCATATCTCATAAATACTGAACAATTTCAGTAATTACTTTTGTATAGAATCGAACGATTTGACGGATCCTAGACAGCTTGCCTGCTAGTATAGAGCGATAACGTCTTCAGGATGTAACAATGTTTTCCCTGACTATATAGAATACATGTGTATAGAATCCTAACGATTGGACGGCTCCTAGACAACTTGCCTGCTAGCATAGAGCGATAACGTCTTCAGGATGCAACAACGTGTTTTCCCTGACTATACTATACATAATAAATATGACGCTTCAACTAGCTCATATCACTCAATTCTTAAATAATTAATGATCCTAGACAGCATGCATGCTAGTACAGAGCCATCAAATAATTATTTCTAATCGTTAACTGAATATTCAGAAATATTCTACGATTCTTCATAATATTTCGTCACTTTAATTCGTGGTTCTTCCCAGCAGAATTCCACGGGTTAGTGATAAATATTCAACATACGGGCATGAGCCGCTATCGAGTAAGCCCCGACCAAAATGGTGCAAGTGTACTCAGCAATAATGCACTAACGAGCACCTGAATGCACGAACTAGCATTCCAAAAACACGAAGGAACGATGAACCTATGCAAAATAGGAAGAAAATAATAAATAATAAAATATTAATCAAGGCGCTAGGGGACTGGGCCCACCGGCCGGCCGGTCGTGCCATGGCCAGTCCCACGCCCAATTTTATATTTTATCGTATTTTTTATTATTTTCCTTGATCTCATGAAAATCTCTTTCATTTGATCAAATCTCCTTCGTCTCAAGGAAATTCCCTAGTTTCATGGTATTTCCTTATGTCAAAGAAATAATAAAAATTAGGAAAGGTGTCGTGGGACCAAGCTCACTAGCCGGTCGGCCATGCTCTAGCCGTGGCCGGTCCCACACCTCATGGTTCCTTATTATTTTTATTATTTCCCTCATCCCATGAAAATTCCCTGATTTCATGATATTTTTCTAAACCCATGAAAAATAATATAAAATTAGGGAAACTTGTGGGGGCCCTAGCCGGCCGGTCATGCCCTAGCCGGTCCCACACGCTCCTTGTTTTATTATTATTATTTTTTTATGTTTCCCTCATCTCATGAAAACTCCTTGATTTTAACAAACTCCTTGATTTTATGATATTTCCTTAAAATCATGAAAAATATTATAAAATTAGGAAAAGTGCCCTGGGGACGGGCTCTTTGACCGGACGGCCATGCCTTGGCCATAGCCGGTCCCACACTTCATGATTCCTTCATTTTTTATTATTATTTTCCTCCATCTCATGAAGTTTTCACAGTTTCAGCAAAAATCCCTGATTTCTTCATATTTTCTCAAAATGTTGCTCAAACGCACACTAGAAAATGTCAAAATTCTCAGAATTGAGAGACGAACACTTTGGTGATGTGAGCACATTACCTTGACTGACCAAGGTTGGATCTTTGGCTTGCAAGGAGCCGGTCCCATGTACGTTTCACGATTTGACCTAATTTGCACAATTACACGTATTAGGTCCAAAACTCTTCCAAACAACTTGGAACTTCAAAAAAATGATCAACAGACGATCCCATGACCAACCAAGGCCGGTTTTATGATTCCTTGGACGATCTCTCATTTCTTCATAATTAGGTTTTAACACCTAATGCTGAGACGAGCATTAATTTTCAACAACAAATGATTAAACCAGCAATTAATCATCCTTTCACCAATTGATCTTCAAGAGACTTTGGTATTTTGCTCACTTGAGCATCTGGGCGCTACATGGTCGATTCATCATCCCATGTAGCCGGTCCCTCCTTCATTTTATAAATGATTTTCAATGAATCATCAATTAATCATCAATTCAGCAATTGATCGAAATTAGGGTTTTGAGTCCAAGGTTCATAATTCCAGATTCAAACACTAAATTTATGTTGATCCCATGATCATCACTCTAATTAGTTATACTTTTTTCGGTCGTCAATATTTTAGTTTAATATTTATTTGGTCACGCTACCAATACTTCATCGAATGGGCAACATTTGCTCAGACAAGCAATATTTTCTCAGACTAAGGAATATTGGTTCAACTATCAATATTCAACAATTCATCAAATGAACAACATTTGTTCGCACTGAAGAATATTGGTTCAACTATCAATATTCAATAATTCGAGCAACATTTGCTCAGACGAGCGATATTTGCTCAGTTCATGAATATTGGTTCAACTATCAATATTCAATAATTCATCAAATGAGGAATATTTGCTCAGATGAGCAATATTCACTCAGTTCATGAATATTGGTTCAACTATCAATATTCAATATTTTCTCAGTTCATGAATATTGGTTCAACTATCAATATTCAATATTTTCTCAGTCCATGAATATTGGTTCAACTATCAATATTCAATAATTCACCAAATGAGCAACATTTTCTCAGACGAGCAATATTTACTCAGTCCATGAATATTGGTTCAATTATCAATATTCAATATTTGTTCAGTCCATGAATATTGACTATCAACATTCAACAATTTATCAAACGAGCAACATTTTCTCATACGAGCAATATTTGCTCACCTTAACAACCAACATAATTATACCTCTGTCTCAACAGACATGTTCAATTCATGAGTCTCAAAACATTTGCAAAATCACGTTCAACTCAGCAACACAAGGACTCGTCGTCCCATAAAGTCAGCAACTGAATCCACAATCACGAGATGTCAATCGTGTCACATGGGGGGATATTAACTAGGGTTTTGGTCTGGCGGTCTACGGCACGTGTGTTCATACACACGATGAGAATGTGGGCAAGTCGTGCAATCAGTTGGAGGAGTTAGAAAAGTAGTGGGTGGAAAGTTAACCAAGTCTCTGCACGATGAGCAACTGGTTTCAACACGATTTTCACTTCCCCACGCTTTGACTCCAGCAACTGTCACACTTCATGGGATCATGGTGTTTTCAATTCAGCAATATAAAACGCCTCTGAATCATGATTGAAAAAAACAACATTCGTCTAGACAAGAATTTCTCTACAAGTTCATACGGACAATCTTTCGTCTACATGAACTCATCGTCTGAGCAATCACTCTCAACTGAGTAAATTCAATCATTCAGAACTTTCTTATGCAGAATACACAATACACCTACAATCTTGATCACCATTGATCTCACACATTTCTCAGCTTCCCTCCTACAGATCAGCCCATCCTCTCTTGTGACCGAATTGACTCTGGAACGACCGTTGTCTTGGTTTAGGCCAGAATCCTACAGATTGATCTCTCAAACTTAAAGTACTCCCTTCTTGCAGTGCATCTGTGTGAGGTTGAGCATTTATTCGGTTCAAGGAGTCTTCACACGGTCATCTCCTCAATTCCTTAAAAGCCAGAAAATCGTTTTTCCCCATCCACAGATTGGCGGCCACAGTGGGAGATTAATCTCTCGGTTGCAATCTCAAGCTTTCACAAGATGGTTGATCTTAGGTCACGTACGATCGCAGACCCTAACACAAATGATGCTAGCACTAGCAACAACACTAACGATCATATTCCATAAACCATTCCTGCTTCCAACAATGGCAGTCCCCTCTTCGGCCGGCATCCCGAGGAAGTCAGAGAAAATCCGCCTACCATAGGCGATCTCTTAAAAGTGCAGGAAACTCTTGCTAAGAATCAGACTAACATGGCTGCTACATAGAAGGAGTTGTGCAATTATCTCAAAAATATTACTGACAAGATGTCAGAGAAGACTCAAGGAAAAGGAAAATCCTCATATGATGATCCTGAAATAGTTTCGATTCATACAGTGGGTGACATCGAAGTCCGCAAAGCTGCAGACGATCCATCAGCAAAGGAATCATCAAATTTCATTACTCGAGAAGATTTGAAACGCCTCTTAGAGAACCGTGGAAAAGACAAGACATCACATGTCCATCGTCACCAGCCTCCGTACCCTGCTTCTACGCAAAGGATTCCTCTTCTAAAAGGTTATACGTCTTCAACCTTCACTTTATATGACGGAACAGGCAATGCTTGGGAACATGTTTCTCGGTTCCTGGAAGCTTCGGGTGAACATGAACATAACCATGTTGTTCGCCTCAAAGAATTTTCAAAATTCTTGAAAGGCAGGGCATACACCTGGTACAACAACATCGCACCAGGAACTATCAACAATTGGGGAGAAATGATTAACACCTTCTACAGAAAGTACTTCTTTGTGTCAGAGCAAATTACTCTCTCTGATCTTGGAAGAATGTTTCAGAGGAGCAATGAACATCCCAATGACTACGTGAAAATATTCAGAGTTCAGGCCCTGGACTGTCATGATCCAAATGTCACGGGGAAACAACTGGTAAACTTGTGAATCAACGGCATGATCCCGGTCTACAAATCTTTATTGGAAAATATTTGTTTCCAGACCTTTTCAGAGCTTCATGAAGCGGCGAAGAGATCGATAATTACTGCACCCGTTTTACTGGAAAGAACAAAAGCTACAAAGGCTGAAGAACCGCGAGACACTCGAGGTAGCAGACATCTGATTAACAAGCAGTACAACCTACAGCCTTCCACAAACGTTGTTGTTAAAGAGATCAAACGGAAATCCGAACCACCGCGCAAGCATACCTCAGCTCCTTGAAAATCATAAAGGAAGGATAAGCAAGATGCACAAGCCTATGATCAATGCACATGAGTTCCTGATCAAGAATAACCTGACTTTCCCTTTTCCATTGAAGAGGTGATCGAACTCCTGGATGTCTAGATCCAAGATGGTGCAATCAAGTTGCCATATGACAAGAAAGAACCAACTGAAGAAGACATGGAAAGTCCTCGTTACTGCCGCTTCCACAGGTTCGTCAATCATCCCACAAGCAACTGCAGAGTTTTGAAGAGAATATTCAGGGAAAAGGTGGAATCATGACAGCTTAACTTAGGGACTGAAGGAGTACACAAGAATCCTCTCTCAATCAGAACCTTTACACTCTTTGAACAACCTATCAAAGAGGCAGTTCAGTCGAACGTGAATTGCTCTATCTGTCGAAGGCACAAAGGATAGACATGTTCACAACACTGAACCACATCGTGTCAAGAAGTCCATTCTGGAAATACTTCTTGAGCCTCCATCCACATACCAAGAGATGTACGACTGGGGACTGCTTACCACAGTCAATCTCAGAAGAAACGAATTTTAAAGAACGTTGATCGATGATGACACCACCACCAACAACATTCCACTGAAAACCATCGGATCCACAGGCATCACTCGACAAGAAGCTACTCATGCTCCCATCTCAATCAGAGACCTTGAAGGAACGCTCAGAAATACTTATGGCTACATCACTCTCAAAGTGAACATAAGTTCAACCTGGACAGAAACCAAGTTTCTCATAATCAGGAAGATCCAGGATATGACATGTCCTTCAGACGAGCGTGGATCCACGCTGAAAAGATGGGTACTTACAAAGCGCCTTTGGTTACACATCTCTTCGATGAAAAAAGTTCTGATCCAGAAGATTTGGCGGACGTTCCATCATCAGAACACTTGGAGGAATTTCGAACTTTGACGAGGTTTGAAACAAGAACCCGCGCATAGACATTCATCAAAAGGTCCTGCACTCAGGAAAGTCTCATTCCTTCCATGTCTATGTCATTTATTTCCTCCCATGCTATTCTAGCATGGGGACTCAATTCTGCTAGCATCTCTGCTATTGCTATACGCTATAAGTGGGTAATCTCACTTCAGCAATATTTTACCAAGTTGTTGAATCTAACATTTCTCCGAATCGAGCATCTCACTAAAAGATTCATTACTGAGATGATGTTCAAGCACGGAAAATAACAATTTGGGCATTTCTTTATAGCCTTGTAGGAGTGTTCATGTGTGCAACAAAACCAGAAATCTCTGATGTGTGCACTAGTATTGAATCCCACTACCGCGACTAAAGGAATGTTGAATCAACAGAAGATAGTTGGGACCCAAACGATCAAACCTAAGACATGCTTAAGGATATGACGCTTCAACACTCAAGCATCTAATAAGCCTTCAAATTGTACTCCCAATCAAAGAGTACACCTCCTATTACGGTGCATCTAGATTCAGCACAAATATCTCGACGATGACACACTGATTCAACACCAGCGCAATCAAAGTGTAACTAAACTACAATCGTTCATTCTTCATTATCCCATGATAATACTTCTGAAGCAGATGCAACATCATTCATCCATGGACCGCACAATTTCCTTCAACATACACTGTGGACTTGATATTATTGGAATTTGCAATCTGATGTGATTCCATGAAACTTCGTCGACGGAACCTCTCTACATCACAAGCCTTGCACGACCAAGGAACTTTTTATCCTCACATCCAGAATGGAGACTGCCGATGTTATCTGTCACAACAACGTCGATTCACTGACGAATCCAGTTCACAGTAAAGTCATATTGTTCACGAGAATTCGGGCTGATCAGTACACCTTCATCTTGAGAATGCTCAACCCGCCAACTAGTTCGTGAATGTAAAGACTCACTGGATGGAGGAGCAAAAATCATGTCAATAATCATGGTTCTACCTTTTTGGTCTCTGGAGCAACTCCGTCCATGGTCTCAACACCAACAATGGTCCCAGGAGCAACATCCTCATGACATGGCTTCATCAACTAACCATTCTATGAAGTGTTACACATGAAGCGAACTTCTCTAAGAACCAATGATTCATATCAATATGTGTAGACCTCATAACATGGTTACATGAAAGTCTTATTAAAGATTTCACGACTGGTGGGCACAATCCAAAGTCTTCTACAAGATGTTGCCATCACCTCTACAAATGAGATACAACACACTTCAGGCCATGGTTTTACAAAAACGTACCAATGGGTGAGGAATAGGATAATGCTTCCTCAACGAAAGATGTTCGTCTATTTCTCTTCTACAACATAACAAAAGGGAGCAATAATTGGACATACGAGCTGAAAGATATGGCTGTTACCGTCAGGTCTATGAAATCTGAAAAATTTGTACGGGATTAAAAATTACAAATGTGCACGCTTCATTGGATGACATCTACGACTCCAAATTGAGTTATTCTTATCTCATGTGATAACTCATCCTCTTAGCTTTAAAATTTGGGGTCGATCATCGAATTCCGACGTCGTATGAGGTTCCTACAGCTTCCAGAGCTTACAACATGCAAGCAGCAATTCTTAGACGGGATTCATAACTTCCACAGTCGATCGGTGTCCACCAGGTCTTTCCACTAAGTACTTCATCAAGGTACCTCCAATTTCGACCACCTGGGATATCAATTTTTCTACCTGGGTCATATATCCAAGTCTTGCCAGAAGAAGAGAAAATGAAGAGGAGAGATTTAACAAAATACTGGGGACTGACGGTCCACTGATCATGACGATCAGTTTCACAGTCCAAGACCCATGGCACCAAACTCTCATGTGCTAATCATTAATAATAAAAGGAATGCTACCACCAGGACATGAAACCATGGTCATTACATCATCCCCTCTCGAGAGAAACCTTAGCTATGGTCCCGTGACCATGGTTTCAGAAGTGATGTTTCTACGACTCTGACACAAACAAGATGGCTGCAACCACCATGCTCATGTATCAATCAAGGGGTCCTGATCTCAAATGAATCAATGACATTGAAAAATCCTTCACCAACCGTTCAAGACACAAGCGAATGGTCCAAAGACACAACAAGAGTGTTTTAAAACAAGCTCGTCTGAAATGATTTTACACTGTCTTGCACAAAGAGGTGAGATGGGAGCAACTGGTGAAGAATCTAGGGATAGAACATATACCATTCTCTTCGCGTGGATTTCCTCCACAACATATCCAAAATTCATAGTAATTGGATGAACGAGCAAAGAGATGTGGTCGAAACATTGGACTACATGCCAGCTGAAAATTTTCTGAAAATCTCCTGGAAGTTCACTGTTTTGCCTATTTCGGCCCCTAAACATGCTCAAAACTCTAAAATCGTCTTTGATAAAGCTTGGAAATCTTCTGAGGATGAAAAAACATGAGTAGACCGCGACAATCCGACATCGGACGAAGATTCTACAGCGTTTTTACTGAAAGACCGACTTCTGAATTTTCTGATGACGAAATTCTTCGTTCATCTACATATGAATCAGGATCTACACCATCAACGCAAATCACGACTTCATCTTCAGACGATAGTCTCATTTCCTGAAGTTGGCGGTGCTTCTACTGATAAGGGATGACTCCCAGATGATCAAGAGACATACAAAGTACCAGCTTTCCATCATCTCTGAAAGGTTGATTCACCTCGGCATGAACATCTGCAGAAGTCTTCATCTTTGACTTGATATTTCTGGAGCATTCGCTGGAAGAGCCAGAAGGGTAGTTGTAACCAGAAGTCCACTATCTGAGGCGAAATACATGGAGTCATGGATATACCAATAACAAACAAACAACAAAAATGGTAACAATCCAACTCTTACCTATTTACAATTTCACTAATTGTAGTGATTATAACGTCAAAATTTCGAAAACTTGCTCGTTCCTTCAAACCTGCAAAGACGAGAAAAATTCGTTATTCAAAATCATGACCCGATTTTCATAAAACTGTGAACAACCCACGTGAAGTTTAACATCCACTGGTTTTTCAAAAATTGGATAGACGTCCATTCTACAATTGTGAAAACTCACATACAGTCATTATTTTACCATGTATAATTGTCTACTATCAACAGTTGTTCAAAATCAAAACATTGATTTTACAAAAATATATATACATATTTTAACGTGAAACTCACGTAAATTTGAACAATATATATATATATATATATATATTGCTCAATCGCACGAGCGTCTGTCTTTGAAACGAGAGCATATTTTCAAAGATTTCTAAAAGCTCGAAGATAAAAAAATTCGTGAAAGCTCATAAACAAAATTTTTATTACTAACAGACGCACAAACGCACGTCTACTAAAAAAAAAACTTTTCTCTCGTACGAGCATCCACCTTTGGAACGAGAGTTTATTTAATTTAATGAAATCTCACATATTTAAAAGATAACATTTTGGTTTTCATGACAGCTCATAGACAAAAATTTTATCGTTAGGTGCAGATCTACTAAAATAAATCTCTCTCTTATGCTGGGGATTATTGTTTGTTTCTTAGGCTAACGAACGAACGAACATTCGTTCCTAAAATAAGGATTTCCTTTTTGGGCCGGACCCATGAATCCTAAATCGACCAAGGTTCCGTCATCAAATCAGCGGTTCAACACCAATTTATGCATATTAGACGATGCTCTGTCATGCCACTGAGATCTTCGTTCAAGCATGGTTCGCTCGCGCAATCGAAAATCCGGTAACATCTTATCTTACGACTAAGTTCAAATTACTTATTTCGTTCATAACTGGAATGACTGAGGAACATGACTGTCCCTCGCTAAGCAGGGGACTTAATGTAGATGGTGGATTTTCGACAAAGGCTAAAATCGTAAAACCATAATTATAAATACTCCTGATCCAGCAATCAGATGAGTATTGAGACTCATGTCTCTCGTCAAAAGCATGAAATCTCGTGCCACAGGAATCTCTGACTGAGAATACTGTCTCTCAGAGTATATGTGGATATGCAGTCTCTCAGCTGAGGCAACGACATATCTCATAAATACTGAACAATTTCAGTAATTACTTCTGTATAGAATCGAACGATTGGACAGCTCTTAGACAGCTTTCCTGCTAGTATAGAGCGATAACGTCTTCAGGATGTAACAATGTTTTCCCTGACTATATAGAATACATGTGTATAGAATCCTAACGATTGGACGGCTCCTAGACAGCTTGCTTGCAAGTATAGAGCGATAACGTCTTCAGGATGAAATAACGTGTTTTCCCTGACTATACTATACATAATAAATATGACGCTTCAACTAGCTCATATCACTCAATTCTTAAATAATTAATGCTCCTGGACAGCATGCCTGCTAGTATAGAGCCAATTAATTATTTCTAATTGTTAACTGAATATTCAGAAATATTCTACGATTCTTCATAATATTTCGTCACTTCAATTCGTGGTTCTTCCCAGCAAAATTCCACGGGTTAGTGATAAATACTCAACATACGGGCATGAGCCGCTATTGAGTAAGCCCCGACCAAAATGGTGCAAGTGTACTAAGCAATAATGCACTAACGAGCACCTGAATGCACGAACGAGCATTCCAAAAACACGAAGGAACGATGAACCTATGCAAAATAGGAATAAAATAATAAATAATAAAATATTAATCAAGGCACTAGGGGACTGGGCCCACCGGACGGCCGGTCGTGCCGTGGCTAGTCCCACACCCAATTTTATATTTTATCATATTTTTTATTATTTTCCTTGATCTCATGAAAATCTCTTTCATTTGAGAAAATCTCCTTCGTCTCAAGGAAATTCCCTAGTTTCATGGTATTTCCTTATGTCAAAGAAATAATAAAAATTAGGAAAGGTGTCGTGGGACCAAGCTCACTAGCCGGCCGGCCAATCCCTAGCCGTGGCTGGTCCCACACCTCATGGTTCCTTATTATTTTTATTATTTCCCTCATCTCATGAAAATTCCCTGATTTCATGATATTTCCCTAAACCCATGAAAAATAATATAAAATTAGGGAAACTCGTGGGACCGGGACCTAGACGGCCGGTCATGCCCTAGCCGGTCCCACATGCCCTTTATTTTATTATTATTATTTTTTATGTTTCCTCCATCTCATGAAAACTCCTTGATTTCAACAAATTCCTTGGTTTCAATAAACTCTTTGATTTTATGATATTTCCCTAAAATCATGAAAAATATTATAAAATTAGGAAAAGTTCCCTGGGACCGGGATCTTTGGCCGGGCGGCCATGCCTTGGCCATAGCCGGTCCCACACTTCATGATTCCTTCATTTTTTATTATTATTTTCCTTCATCTCTTGAAGTTTTCACGGTTTCAGCAAAAATCCCTGATTTCTTCATATTTTCTCAAAATGTTGCTCAAACGCAAACCAGAAAATATCAAAATTCTCAGAATTGAGAGACGAGCACTTTGGTGAGGTGAGCACATTACCTTGACCGACCAAGGTTGGCTCTTTGGCTTGCAAGGAGCCGATCCGATGTACTTTTCACGATTTGACCTAATTTGCACAATTGCACGTATTAGGTCCAAATCTCTTCCAAACAACTTGGAACTTCAAAAAAATGATCAACATACGATCCCATGACCAACCAAGGTCGGTTTCATGATTACTTGGTCGGTCTCTCATTTCTTCATAATTAGGTTTTAACATCTAATGCTGAGACGAGCATTATTTTTCAGCAACAAATGATTAAACCAACATTTAATCATCCTTTCACCAATTGGTCTTCAGGAGACTTTGTTATTTTTCTCACTTGAGCATGTGGGCGCTACATGGTCGATTCATCATCCCATGTATCCGGTCCCTCCTTCATTTCATAAATGATTTTTAATAAATCATCAATTCAGCAATTGATCGAAATTAGGGTTTTGTGTCCAAGGTTCATAATTCCAGATTCAAACACTAAATTTTATGTTGATCCCATGATCAACACTCTAATTAATTATACTTGGTTCGGTCGCCAATATTTTAATTTAAAATTTATTTGGTCATGCTACCAATACTTCATCAAATGAGCAACATTTGCTCAGACTAAGGAATATTGGTTCTATTATCAATATTCAAAAATTCATCAAATGAACAACATTTGCTCAGATGAACAATATTTGTTCGCACTGAAGAATATTGGTTCAACTATCAATATTCAATAATTCGAGAAACATTTGCTCAAACAAGCGACATTTTCTCAGTCCATGAATATTGGTTCAACTATCAATATTCAATAATTCATCAAATGAGCAACATTTGCTCAGACGAGCAATATTCACTCAGTTCATGAATATTGGTTCAACTATCAATATTCAATATTTGCTCAGTTCATGAATATTGGTTCAACTATCAATATTCAATATTTGCTCAGTCCATGAATATTGGTTCAACTATCAATATTCAATAATTCATCAAATGAGCAACATTTGCTCAAACGAGAAATATTCACTCAATCCATGAATATTGGTTCAATTAACAATATTCAATATTTGTTCAGTCCATGAATATTGACTATCAACATTCAACAATTTATCAAACGAGCAACATTTGCTCATACGAGCAATATTTTCTCACCTTAACGACCAACATAATTATACCTCTGTCTCAACAGACATGTTCAATTCATGAGTCTCAGAACATTTGCAAAATCATGTTCAACTCAGTAACACAAGGAGTCGTTGTCCCATAAAGTCAGCAACTGACTCCACAATCACGAGATGTCAATCGTGTCACATGGGGGGATATTAACTAGGGTTTTGTCCTGGCGGTCTACGGCACGTGTGTTCATACACACGATGAGAATGTGGGCAAGTCGTGCAATCCGTTGGAGGATTTAGTAAAGTAGTGGGTGGAAAGTTAACCAAGTCTCCGCACGATGAGCAACTGGTTTCAACACGATTTTCACTTCCCCACTCTTTAACTCCAGCAACGGTCACACTTCATGGGATCATGGTGTTTTCAATTCAGCAATATAAAAGGCCTCTGAATCATGATTGAAAAAAACAACATTTTTCTAGACAAGAATTTCTCGACAAGTTCATACATACAATCTTTCGTCTACACGAACTCATCGTCTGAGCAATCACTCTCAACTGAGTAAATTCAATCATTCAGAACTTTCTTACGTAGTATACACAACATACCTACAATCTTGATCACCATTAATCTCACACATTTCTCAGCTTCCCTCCTACAGATCAGCCCATCCTCTCTTGTGATCGAATTGACTCTGGAACGGCCATTGTCTTATTTTAGGCCGAAGTCCTACAGATTGATCTCTCAAACTTAAAGCACTCCCTTCTTGCAGTGCATCTATGTGAGATTGAGCATTTGCTCGGTTCAAGGAGTCTCCACACGGTCATCTCCTCATTTCCGTAAAAACCAGCAAATCTTTTTTCCCCATCCACAGTGTTATTCTGCAACATGGAAGGGTAAAATCAATTACTGTGTGGGGAGTTGTTGAAATGGTGCAAAGTAGACTGGCTAGCTGGATGGGTAATATGTTGTCCTTCAAAGATAGACTTACTCTAATTAAATCAATATTATGCAGCATACCAATATATAACATGTTTGTACATAAGTGGCCAATGAGTGTAATTAAATTGTGTGAAAGACTCATAAGGAATTTTTTATGGACCGGTGATCCATATGAGAGGAAATGTGTAACTCGAAAATGAGAAGAAACTTGTTCATCAATGGATGAAGGAGGATTGGGCATAAGGAGATTGGAGGTGATAAACAAATCTCTGCTAATGAAGTTAGTTTGGAAAATTCAGAATTCATCAGCTGAATGGGCTAGATTTATGAGAGCAAAGTTTTACACTATTAATGGTGACTGGATCTCAGGTTACAAGAAATCTTCAATTTGTCCTGGTTTAAAATGGGTTATGGAAGATGTTAAACAAAACACAAGATGGATTGTAGGATCTAAAGAACAAATGTCAGTATGGAAAGATGCATGGGTTAAAGAAAAATCTCTTGTTAAACTTTTTCTTAATGATGATTTCATTCTGCAAAATATATACATGAAAGTGTCTGAGCTAATTGTGGACGGGGAATGACTCATATCTTCAAATTTACTTCAATATTTTCAGATAGAAGAGCTTACAGTTATATCAAGGCAGGAGGATACAAGAATTTGGAATGGTACATTGTCAGGTAAGTTCACAGTTTCATCTTCTGTTGAACTAATCAGATTACGTTATAATAAAGTTAAATGGAACAATTATGTATGGCATCCTGTACTCCATCCCTCAACTGCAAGTAACATATGGAAGTTGGTGAGGGGGATCTGTGCAACAGATGAAAAGATGCAAAGAAAAGGTTTCAGTCTTGCTTCTAAATGCTATTTTTGCAAGGAAAATACTGAGAATCTTGAGCACATTCTGTGGCACTATAACTTCAGTCAATTAATTTGGAAGTGGTTGGGTGATGTCTTTCTATTCTGTAATCCTATATCTTATGAAGATGTGAAGAATTTTTCAAAACACAAAAGTGGAGTTGTTAAAGAAATATGGTTAGTAGCTGTTTCGGTGACATTGATGGAGCTATGGTTTTTAAGGAACAGAATATGTTATGAGGATGACAAGGTGGATTTAAGAAGGTTCAAGCTGAGAATAAAACAGTATACAAAGGAGTGTGCAATAAGAATGAAATGTTCAATGTGGGACTGCAGCTATGATTATATGGTTTTCAAATTCTTTGAAGTAAAGAACCCTCCAATAAAAATGCAGAAGATTGTGGAAATCAGATTTAAACTTCCTGAAATAAACCAAACACTGCTATGCTGTGATGGTGCTTCTAGAGGAAATCCAGGGGCAGCTGGATATGGGTTTATTTGCAGAGGTGATCAAGGGGAGTTTATATATGCAGAACAGAGGTTTGGGAATAACAACAAATTTTATTGCTGAAGTCATGGCCATTATTGGAGATGCAGAATGGGAAGTGCAAAACAATAAGTTGAATATATGCATCAACTCTGATTCCAGTGCAACAATATAAGCATATACTTCTGGAAGCTTACCATGGATCTGTCAGACAAGATGGAACAGAATAAAGGAGCTCCTTCTAAAGATTCAATTTGTACATAGCCTGAGAGAAATAAATTTCTCAGCTGATTCTCTGGCTAAGAAAGGTGCAGGTTTGGAGAGGGGCACTAGTCATATATTCATAACCAAACCAATTTTCATATGTGCAATGGAATCTCCTGACAGATATTACTATAGGTTTTGTTAGTTATTGGCTTGGGTTTACTCTTTTTTCAGTTTTATGTTTTGAGTTCCTTATTTGGGCTTTAGCCTTTGTATTTTTTTCAATATTTGAGCAATAAAATAAAATGATTAAGAAAAAAAAAAGTCAAAGATCGAACTCTTCTGAAAATCCGAGATATTGCTCAAACGATACCAGAAAATACTGAAACTCTCAGGATGGAGGCACGGACATTATGGTGACCGGGCATGCTTCCTTGACCGACCAAGGCCGGCCCTAAGTCTTGCAAGGAGCCGGTCCCACATATTCTTATAATTTTGACCTAATTTGCTCAATTTCTCATGTTGGGTCCAAACTCTTTCCAACCAACTTGGAATTTGCTCAATCGACCATCAGTCGGTCCCACACCACCAAGGGCTGGTTTCATGCCTTCTTAGTCGGTCCCTCACTTCTCCATAAATTAGGTTTTATTATCTAATGGTCAGTCGAGCACTATTCTCTATATAATAACAGAGTTTTTTGGAGCGTTCTCATTCACCGGAGCTCCATGTTAATTCTGAATTCTCGTTTCTGGTTGGTTCTAGCTTCTGATTCATTCTGACCCTACCATTTACTTTTTTTTAGTAATAAAATATTGAATTTTAACTAATAGAATAATGTTTTTTCTAAAAATAAAATACTTAAATCTTGAAAAATCTTTTTCTTTCCTCGCATAACAAAATCTTGAAAATCTCTTAACATGCCAATAATATATCAAATCACGATTCCATCATGATAATCAAAAAAATAAATCGAATGATTATCACGTGATGAGAAAATAAATTGAATGATCATCACGTGGATGAAAAAATGGATCAAATGATCATCAAGTGTCCAGTGTCCATTGTCCGTTTACATACACAAAAAATGTTATTTTCCTAATTACATCCCCAAACTATCAATTAAATCGAGAAAAAATAAATTTTCAAAAAAAAACCTGATTAACCCGGTCATAAATCTATATTCAGCAAAACTTGATTGGCCCGATCATGAATCTCTTTTCCGCAAATGTTTGTTGGTGGTCCTGCACATCAGTTAGAGTTTTTTAGTAATCTGTATGAATGATTTGGAACAAAAATTATGATTTGAATAAAGCTAATACAAAACAAAAAACTGCACTAATACAAAACAAACAAGCACTTAAGAAACTATGATTTCCAAAAATTATTTTTCTTAATTTTTTTTTCTATAATTAAAAAAACATAAAAAATATAAACAAAATCCTTACAGATTATTTTCCTTATTAAAAAATTATTATTTCATGGTTAGTAATTGATAATTAATTAAAAAAAACAAAGAAAATGTAAATAAAATCTTGAAAATATTATTTTTATTATTTAAAAATATTATTTAATAAATAATACACGATCTCTATAATCTTTATTTCATGGTTACTAATTAATTGCACCTATTTTGTATGAGATTGTATTAACTTAACCGGTTTTTTGATAGTAATGGCTATCAAACATATTTTGAGATATTAACTAATTTTATTTCCAAAATTAAATTGAAATTAATAAAAATATTTTATTTTATGGGATTGTGAAAGATACGCAAGATTTTTTGGACACTAATATTTTTGAGTGTTATGACTATGAAATATATTTTGAGATATTAATTAATTTTATTTCCAAAATTTGGTTTTTGTTTTTTTGGAATATCTAAGCTTAGCCTTCTCTATATAAATCACTCGATCCTATACCAGATCCCGTCGTTTATATGCTGATTTTTTTTTCTTTTGCTAGGATTTGGTTGATTTTGTCATTTTGTTTTTATCCGATTCAGGGTTTTGTTATCGTCTAATATATTCTATTGCTTTGCATGAATCTTGACAGTGCGATTAATGGCTGCGGCGGTGGGAGCTCATGAGTATTGATATTGGTTATTTTAGAGATTTGTGGAAAAAATAATAAACTCGTGAAATCCTTTTTTCTTTTTATTTTATAATGTTTTTGGGATTTTTTCTTTTTGATTTTTTTATTGAAGATGTTGATGAATATACTTCCCTTTGAAGAGTCGGGGTAAAATATTTTTGTGAAACTCTAATTTTTTATTGATATTAGCGACTATATATTTCGTAAGTTTTTTGTGGTATTCTAATTTTTATTTTTATTTTGTTTTGTGTTGATTCTGTTTTGTAGATGTTGCCGATACTTCCCCGCAGTGAAGAGGTAACGAGAATATATTGTGTAAGTTTTTTATGGTATTCTTAGTTTTTTTCTTTTTTTTGTTGATTATGTTCTGTAGATATTGTTGTTACCTCCTCGCAGTGAAGATGAGAAGTAGTTGATTTTATGGGATTGCAAGGTTCTTCATAATCAACTCTAGGTTCTTGGTTTTCATCACCATAGTTATGAAAATATAGGGTATAACTTAACTACTTACAGGTTTAAAAACTATTTGTAAGCTAGCATGTTTTGCACCATTAGATTGAGTTATTTTCCTCGAGATTGAGTTTTAACTTAAAAGTGAGAACTATTATATAAATATCAAATAAATTCCTTATTTCATTTTAAATTGCAGGTCCCTGTACATAAGCAACATAAATATTTTCATCTTCTTTGATCTTCAATCTCACTTTTGACTACCAACAACACCAAGAATAAAAAAGATAGTAATTAACTAATCAAATATGTCAATTGAAGTTGCTTCTACTACTCAAGCCAACAACCGCAAGGTAAACTTGGAATCATTTTTATTTCCATGGTTTTTTGTTTTTGTCACATTGGTGTTACTTCTGTTTATTCAATTTGGTTTTGCACCTCATATGTCTTGGTTCTAATGCACGGGGTACCATTTGCAAGGTGATGCTCATTGCTCTTGATTTCGCTATTTCAGGTTTTTACTATTAGTTTGTATATTTAACTGTATAAACATGAGAAAAATCATACAATCAATGATGTTCATATGAAATTCTGAACTCTTGTGGAAGTCTCCATTTCGATGAAAGTCGACATATTGTTGAATCGGGTTAGTTGACTGGCTAGATATTAATGAAAATTTTATTTCGTGTTTTTGTAGGGAAAGCGATGCAGTTGGTTTCTGCTCAGAGATCCATACTGCTAGGGCAAGTCAATTTAGTAGGCATTGCCCAGAAAGTGGTAGCGAAGACTATATTACCCCTGTTTTTTAGGATTTCATGTTATTTGCTTCCATTTGTTTATCAATTTTGGGGTAAATTTATTGGATAAATCTGGATGTTTATGGTAAATCTTGATGTTTAAGGTAATCTTTTGGCAAGGTTTTTTGTCTTGCTTCTTTTATACACTTTTGCATAGGTAAAACAACTAAAAAAAAGAGGATATGAGAGCTCGAGTAAGGATCTAAGGACACCCTATATCTTATTCCCGTTCAACTATTTAATTGATCCTCCAAGGAAGTTGGAGGCAGACCTCAGAATAACAAAAAGAAAAAAAAGACCTAAGAATAACAGTATGTAACTGCTTGGATCATCTTCAGTAAAAAAAATCATGCCTCAAAAGAATTTTTGAGAGATCTCGAATCCGAAAAACCTTGGCATTAGCTGTAGATTGCATTAAAAAGGTTACTGTCACCAGTAACACAATCCAAGATACACCATTATTTGTTTCTAGTAACTATGGAAAATCAAGATCAATGTAAACCGGTAGCTCCATCAACTTTAGTTTTAAATACTTGAGCAAGAGCGATCTCCATCATTTGATGATCTAGATTGATTGTATACTTTTCCGTTTGTTTTCTATTGATATTCTTCTTTACTTGCAAGTCAGAGGATAGATCATATGATTATAAGTACATGTGCATTTCGAAAACCTTTCACACCACCGGGAGCCTGTGAAGCCTAATGAGTTGAGAAGATAACGAAAACGAGATAGCGTAATACATACTTAAGATTTTTTCGGATTTAACTAAGCTTTTTGATAAATCATATTGTACATGGAAAAATATTGATTTCGATGCCAACTTGACAAAATATTCACTTTTCAGGAAACAATAGATGAATACATTACATAAACACCACATTAGGAATACATCCTCCCTTCGTTTGCACCATCATCATCAACTACACCTTCAATCGAAAAATAGAGTAACCAAGAAGAAAAAAGAAAACATAACAAAGTCTTAAAGGAAAATCAAACAAATCAAGATTCACCTTCAAAGTTAAACTTTTCTATGTTTAATTCAAGTTGTTATCAAGAAAAATATGGAAACGATTTTCTCTTTCTTTTTGTCAGAAGGAAAATGGGAAAAGTAGCCCACGAGAACAGATATCCATAGAAAATATTTCTTTTTCTTCTAAAATAATAATATTTTTAGGAAATTAATTTGGTATTTACAACTATACGTGAGAGATGGTATAAGCTAATAATCTAACGGGTAAGAGTTCGCTAGCTTATAAACCCGTCCTGCAGTGTCGCGGGGGATATAACTTCCCTTTATAAAATGCATATTTATACTGTCTATTCCCTACGTAAACAACGAAAATATTTGTAAACTTAGACGTGCCGGAAATTGAGGCCATGCAAAAAAGGTAATTATGTTATTTATACATGCCAAAAAATTTGTTGTACGGTCTTTGTAGGTATCGTGTTTAGATGAATAATATTGTTTAATTAGTAGACGCGGATACTACTTGCCATTATTTCTATCAATATTGAAGGAAGACAACATAACCAATAAAAGAAGTACTAGATTAAGTTTGCGGGAAGGCCTGATGTCGTTTAATATACAATGATTATTTTTCTGTCACAAATAAATTTTACTTACGACAAATTACTTACAATGATTAAGAAAAATAAACTCGAGTTGATTGTGCCAAATCTTTGGTCACGCTCTTTTCTTGATAACATATGTTGTCTGCGTTATGATTAAGGACATCACTATGGTCTGATGTATATTGGCATTTCAAATATATCGCATAGACCATCAAAACTAAATTACTATCATCGAGAATAAAACTGACCTACCAGATGGGTGTACCAAAACCATTGTGCATCAAGGCATTTCTAAAGATTCCATGTTTATAGACCGTATTATTCGGTGGCCCATTGGTGCCTTTGGGGTACATATTTAGCGGTTTTCTTTTATTCTTTGGCCGTGCATAGGTTGTTTTTTCTTATGGGTAAATTTGATTGGTTTTTCATGAACTACAATTATTTGGAAAAGTTAAATTTAAAACACCAAGAGTCCATAAGCAAGTACGCACGGGTGACAAACTAGTTTTAATAAATGATGAAACCGGCATTTAATCATCATTCTTTCACCAATTGGTCAGCTCAGGACCCTGGTGCACGCTCACTCGAGCAATTAGACACCACATGGTCGTCCATTATCCCATGTGTTCGGTCCCTCCCTCACACATGACCTATTTTCAGCAATTCATCAATTGACGAACAATTGATCAAAAATTAGGGTTTCGAACGAACGCTCCATAAAATCATCATTTTGAACAAGTTCAAAAGCTAATAATTTTATGTTGATCCAGTAATCAACATCTGGATTAATTACATAATATTTTGTAGGCTACCAATATTTTAATTAATATTTTATTGGGTCGCGTTACCAATAATTCGTCGAATTGAGCAATACTTGCTCAGTTGCTCGAATATTGATCCAACTATCAATATTCAGTAATTCATCGAATTGAGCAGTATTTTCTCAGTTGCTCGAATATTGAACCCATTATCAATATTCATTAATTCATCGAATTGAGCAGTACTTGCTCAGTTGCTCGAATATTGATCCCGGTAATTTACCTATATTCAATAATTCGTCGAATTGAGCAATACTTGCTTAGTTTCTCGAATATTGATCCGACTATCAATATTCAGTAATTCGCCGAATCGAGTAATACTGGCTCAGTCACTCGAATATTGATCCTATTATCAATATTCAGTAATTCGTGAGCAATATTTGCTCAATTGCTCGAATATTGAATTAACTATCAATATTCCGCCGAGTATTGATTAACTCAATATTCAACAATTCATTGAATTTACAATATTTGCTCAGACGATCAATATCTAAGAACTGTACGTCTAACATGTTCAATCCATGAATCATTGAGCATTCGTCACTCATGCTCGATTCAACAAAACTTAGACTTTAATAAGTCAACCACTACTAATCAAATACACGTCTGCTTTGCAGACTCCACGTTCGTGAGACATCAATAACGTCAAAGGGGGATATTAATTAGGATTTTTGTCTGCCGGCCTATTACACGTGTGTTCATCCACAATGAGAAATGTGAGCAAGTCGTGAAAACGATTGAAGGAGTTAGAAAAGTGGTGGGTGCACTATCAGTCAAGTATCCACACGACACGGAACTGACTTTACCACGATCTCCCACTTTCACACTCTTTCATTCCAGAAACCGTCACACTTACTCGGATCAATGTGTTCACTATTCTGACAATATAAATAAGTCTTTGAATCCATGATTGAAGACACAGAAAAATCCACGAGATATTGAACAGACAATCCATCGTCTAACCAAGAATCATCGTGTGATCAACACTCTCTCAATCATTCGAACTTATTCATCAATTTGCAGAAACCCACAACACATCCACAATCCTTGATCATCATCGATCCCACATAATTCCCATCTTCCCTCCTACAAATCAACCCATCTCCTTCTTTGTGACCGAATTGACTCTGGAACGGCCATTGACTTGGTTTAGGTCGGAGTCCTACAGATTGATCTCTCGAACTCAAAGCACTCCCGTGCAGTGCATCTATTTGAGGTTAAGCAGTTTGCTCGGTTGAGGAATCTCGACAACACGTCAGTATCTTCAATTCCCTAAAAAACCAAAAAATCGTTTTTCCCATCAACAGTTGGCTACCACAGTGGGAGATCATTCTCTCGGTTGCAATCTCAAACTTTCACAAAGATGGATGGTCTTAGGTATGGGTCAGTTACAAATCCCAACACAAACTATGCTGGCACTAGCAACAATGGTGGTACTCCAGAAACTACTCCTGCTTCCAACACCGGTGATGTTGATACTACTACTCCTCAAACCAACGTCGGAAACCATCATCTCTTCAGCCGGTCTCCCGAGGAAATCAGAGAAAATCCGCCTACCATAGCTGATCTTATGAAAGTGCAAGAGACTCCCGCCAAAAATCAGATTGACATGGCTACAACAGAGAAAGAGCTATGCAATTATCTCAAAACTCTCAACGACAAGATGTCAGAGAAATCTCAGGAGAAAGGAAAAGCCAAAGAAACGACTTCGACTGCTGATCCTGAAGTCACTCCAATCCATGTAGTAGACGATGATGAAGTCAACAAGGCTGCAGATAACCCACCAACAAAGGAACCTACAGGCTTCATCACTCGTGAGGACCTGGAACGCTTCATGGAGGATCGAGGAAAAGACAAAACACCATCTGTTCATTGTCATCAACCTCTATATCCCGCTGTTCTGCAAAGATTTCCTCTCCCGAAGGGCTACACCTATCTAACATTCACACTATACAACGGGATGGGGAACGCTCGAGAACACGTCTCTCGATTCTTGGAGGCACTAGGAGAGCACGAACACAACCATGTCATCCGTCTGAAGGAATTATCGAAATCTCTGACAGGCCGAGCATACACCTGGTACAACAACATTGCACCTGGGAGCATCACCGGCTGGGGAGAAATGGTTAATGCTTCCTATCGGAAATACTTCTTCGTCTCAGAGCAGATTACTCTCTCTGACTTAGGAAGAATGCCTCAGAAGAGCAATGAACATCCGAACGATTATGTGAAGAGGTTCAGAGTCCAAGATTTGGATTGTCATGACCCGAATGTCACTGAACAACAACTGGTGGACTTGTGCATCAACGGGATGATCCCAGTCTATAGAGCCTTGCTGGAAAATCTCTGGTTCCAGACTTTCTCAGAACTCCATGAAGCGGCTAAGCGATCAGAAACTACTGCACCTGCTTCACTGGAAAGAGCAAAGTCTGCAAGGTCGAGAAACTTCGAAGCAACCGACACCTAGTCAACAATCAGTACAATCTCCATCCTTCAACAAACGTTGTTGCTGAAAGTAATGAAAGGAAAGACGAGACACAACATCGGAGCGCTTCTCCAACATCCCGGGCTCTTCTGAAGGTGTAAAGTAAAGATAACCAATCCTGAAATGCACAAACCTCAACCCAACATCAACAAATGGGGAAATGATCAGATAGACTCAAACTTTCCTCTTCTCACTGAAGAAGTGATCGAGTTACTGTAAGTCTGGATTCAAGATGGTGCAAACAAATTTCCATTCATAGGGAGAGCCGATTGAAGAAGAACCCCAAGAACTTTCGCCTTCATAGATTCATCAATCATCCAACAAGTAACTGCAATATTTTGAAGCACATCTTCAAAAAGAAGGTTGATCCATAATAGCTTCAACTGGGGAATGAAGGAATGCACCAGAATCCTCTCCCAGTCATAACCTTTACACTCTCTGAACAACCAGTCAAAGAAGCAGTTCAATCGTTGATTGAGCATATATGTGAAACTGATCTATCTGTCTAAGGCACAAAGAAAAGACATGTTCACATCACCGAATTACATTGTGTCAAACGTCTGTCCATCCCGGAAATACTCCTTGAACCTTCATCCACAGACAAGGAGATGCACGACTGGGGACTGCTTACCCCAGTCCATCTCAGAGGAAATGAATTCGAAAGAATGTTGATCGATGCTGACACCGCCATCAACATAATTCCGCTGAAAACCCTCAGAGCCGCAGGCATCACTTACAAGAAGCTACTCGTGATCCCATCTGAATCAGAGACCTTGAAGGAACGCTCGGAAATACTTATGGCTACATCACTCTCAAAGTGAACATAAGTTCAACCAGGACAGAACCAAGTTTCACATAAGGAAGATCCAGGATATGACATGTTCTTCAAACGAGCATGGATCCACGCTAAAAAGATGGGTACTGACAAAGCGCCTTTGGTTGCACATCTCTCCAACGAAACAAGTTCTGATCCAGAAGATTTAGCGGACATTCCATCATCAGAGCACTTGGAGGAATTTCGAATTTTGACGAGGTTGAAGCAAGAACCTGCAAAAGATGCATAGACATTCATCAAGAGGTTCCACACTCAGGAAAGTCTCATTCCTTTCATGTCTATGTCGTTTATTTCCTCACATGTTATCTTAGCACGGGGACTCAATTTTGCTAGCAACTCTGCAAGATTTTATGAACAGTGGCTTCACCACGTTAGTATTTTACCAAGTGGTTGAATCTGATATTTCTCCGCATCGAGCACCGAGACATTCATTACTGAGATGATGTCAAAGAATGGCAAAGAACACTTTGGGAGTTTCTCCATAGCCTTGCAGGAGTGTCTATGTGTGCCACAAAATCAGAAAGCTCTGATGCCTGCACAAGTGTTGAATCCCACTATCGCAACGAAAGAAATGCTGAAATCAACAGAAGATACTCAGGGACGAGATGATCAAACCTAAGACATTCAATGCTTAAGGGATATGATGCTTCAACGCTCAAGCATTTAAGAAGCCTTCAAATTGTACTTCCAATCAAGGAGTACACCTTTGATAATGCGCATCTGGCTTCAGCATAAATATCTTGACGATGACACAATGATTCAATACCTGCATAATCAAAGTGTAATTGAACTACAAAGTCTTTATTATCCCATGATAAGACTTCTGAAGCAGATGCAACACCATTCACCCATGGATGGCACAAACTCCTTCAACATACACTGGGGACTTGATCTTATTGGAGAAATCGATTCTATTTCAATAAATGTTATCCACATAACAAGTTGTTGCAACCTGATGTGATTCTATTAAGCTTCATCCACAGGATCTCTCTACATCACAAGCTCCTGCACGACTGAGAAACTTCCTCTCTTCACCAATCACATCAAGAATGAAGACTGCTGCTGCTATCTATCACAACAACTTCGACTCACTGACGAATCCAATTCATAGTAAAGTCATACTGTTCAGGAGAATTCAGGTTGAACTCCCAGTACACCTTCATCTTAGAGATGCTCAATCCACCAATTAGTTCGTTGTAAAGGCTCACTGGATGAAGGAGCAACATGTCGATAATCATGAATGTAGCCTTTTCGATCTCTGGAGCAACTCTGACCATAGTATCGACATCAAAAAGGATATCTGGTGGAAATCCTTCCATGGTCTCAGCATCAACAAGAATTTATGGAGAAAATTCAATCGTGATCTCAGCACCAACAATGGTCTCAGGAACAACATCCTCATAACATGGCTTCATCAACTAACCATTCTATGAAGTGTTACTCGATGAAGCGGACTTCTTCAAGCACTAATGATTCACATCAAGTTGTGTAGACATGAAAACATGTTCACATGAAAGTCTTCCCAAAGCTTGCACGACGGGCGGGCACAAGCTAAAGTCTTCTACAAAATGTTCTCATCACCTCTACAAATGAGATACAACACACTTCGGGCCATGAGTTTACAAAAACGTACCAATGGGTCAGGAATGAGACAATTTTTTCTCAACGAAAGATGTTCGTCTATGTCTCTTCTACGACATACCAAAAGGGCGCATCAATCGGACATAAGAGCTGAAAGATATGACATTTACGGCCAGGTCTATGAAATCTGAAAATTCTGTACGGGATTACAAATTATAAATATGCACGCTTGGTTGGGTGACCTACACAACTCCAAATTGAGTGATTTTTTTTTCATATGATAAATCAGTCTCTTAGCTTCAAAAGTTGGGGTCAATCATCGAATTCCGACGTCGTATGAGGTTCCTACAGCTTCCAGAGCATACAACATGCAAGCAGCAATTCTTAGACGGGATTCATAACTTCCACAATCGGTGTCCACCAGGTCTTACCACTAAGTCCTTCATCAAGTCCAAGACTCGTGGTGTCGGGCTCTCCAGTCCTAATTATTCATCGTAAAAGGAATGCTACCACCGGGACATGAAAGCATGATCATTACATCATTCCCTCTTGAGAGTAACCTCAGTTATGGTCCCGTGACCAGGGTTTCAGAAGTGATGTTTCTACGAATGACAGAAACAGGATGGCACTGCAAGTACCATGCTCATATATCAATCAAGGGTTCCTGATATCAAATTCATCAATGGCATTGAAATCTTTCATCAAGTTTTCAAGACACAAGCAAATGGTCTAAAGACACAAAAGAGACGTTTTACAACAAGACTGTCTGAAGTGATTTTACACTGCCCTGTATAAATCGAAGAGCTGGGAGCAATTGGTAAGGAATATAAGGTTCAGTCATATGTCATTCTCTTCGTATGTATGTCCTATACAACATATCCAAAATTCAGAGCAATTGGATAAACGAGCAAAGAGATGTGTCCAAAACATTGGACTACATGCCAACTGAAATTTTTTTGGAAGTCTCCTGGAAGTTTACTGTTTCGCCTATTCCGGCCCCTAAACATGTTCAAAACTCAAAAATCTTCTTTGATAAAGCTTGGAAATTTCCTGGGGATGAAAAAACATGCGTAAATCGCGAAAATCCGACATCTGACGAAGATTCTACAGCGTTTTTACTGAACGACTGAAGTCTGGATTTTTCTGGTGACGTATTTCGGGAAATTTTTTCCCATATATTCGTATGGATTCACATTCATTCATTCACAACTCAGCAATTTCATACTTCTGTGAAGAGAGTACAGGAGGAACACTTACTTGAAGGGTTGTTAAGCCATCTGGGAACTGATAATCTATGGCTATGTAGATATGGTCAACAATACCCTAATTAAAGATGATCATTCGCGCACTTCACATGTTCTCAATGTCTGCAGTCGAAAGGGAAAACAGACGACAGCCCGCTGAGGAATTATAATTTCTACACATGAAATTAAATTGCTCAAACGATCACAATAATCCTTACTTCAACGGAAAATAAAATAATCAATCTTCAGAAGGATTGCGAGTAAGATTAATCATCGGATTCACGATTGTCATCCTCCATGGAATTCTCGTCAAGCTCTCCCTCAGAGTCAGAACCCTTACTGGGGACTTCTTCTAATTGGTCTTCAGGATCGCCATATATTGCATCTAAATATTCATCTTCTTTATACTCTGCTCGAAGATTCACCTTGGCCAACCGATCAGCTCTCATACCCGGTAGATATGTCTTAACTCTAGTTTCGAAGGCTTCCAGACAGATTCAAATTCCTCAGCATCGGAATCGGAAGCTACACCATCAGGATGCGGTCGAACCTAATCCTAAGCTATGAGCAAGAGACATACCATGTATCAGATTTCTAGATCTCTAAAAGGTTGAACTGCTTCTACACGAGCGTCTGCTAAGTTCTTCATTTGTGGTTTGATGTTTCTCGAACATTTTCCGGAAGAGTCAGAGGCCTAGTCATCACCAGGAGATGCCATTATATGCTTCCAAAAATGCGGAGTCAAAATAAACAGCCACGATATGCGTTAAAATGGTAACTCTCAGACTCTTACATGTTTACAATTTCACTAGCTGTAGTGATTACGATGCAAAATCCCTATAATTTGTTCATCTCTTCAAACCTACAGAGACGAATAAAAAAATCATTATTTGAAATCATAACATGATTTTCATAAAACTGTGAGAAATTCACGAAACTCCTGTCATGTGAATAACTCACATAATTTTAACCCTGTGAGCGTATCCACTGGGTGAACGCTCATTGTTTTGTGCATACACTATCAGATCACAGAATCCATAAAAACAATATGTTATCAAAAATTGTTTACTTCTAACAATTGCTGAAAATCAAAATTTTATTTCACATAAATTTTTACTGCGCGAACATTCACTGGCTTTTCAAAAGTTGGACAGACGTTCATTCTAGAATTGTGAAAACTCACATACAGACATTATTTCACCATGTATAATTGTCTATTTTCAGAAGTTGTTCAAAATCAAAACATTGATTTTACAAAAATATATTTTAACGTGAAATTCACGTAAATTTGAAATATATATCTATATGTTTTAATTTCTCCCTCGCGCGAGCATCCACCTTTGAAACGAGAAGTTTATTACATTTTGTGAAGTCTCACAATTTTTTTTTTATTTATTTTTTTTTTAAAAAGGGTTCTCTCTTATGCTAGGGGTCATTGTTTATTTCTTAAACTAACGAACGAACGCCTATTCCTAAAAAAAAGATTTCTTTTTGGGCCGAGCCCGCAAACGCTAAACCGACCATAACTAGACGTCCGACCGACCAAATCAGCGGTGCTTCATCTCTCCGTGCTCGCGGGATGAGACTCTATCATACTATCAGGGTCCTTATATGTGCATTTGCTCGTACATGACATCATTGGAGAAAATCGAGGATTCTGAAAATATCTTTATACAACTGAGTTCAACCGCTTGTCTCGTCAACTGGAAAATCGCCATCTAATGCTTACTGCGGAACATGACTGTCCCTCACTAAGCAGGGGATTTAATGTTGATGGTGGATTTTCAACAAAGGTAAAAATCGTAAAATCATGATACTGCATGTTTCTGACCCGACTTCAGGAACGCATGTGACGATTCATATTTTATGATCCGTGAACCGTTTCACGATCTCCGATCGAGTTCCTCTCAGAGCCATGATGAATATGATTCTCGAAAGGCCTCCCACTAGCTGAGTGTTTGATGCTGCGCATTTCATCATAAGTATCTATGTAGAATAACATGATTGCGCGGTCCTCCTACATAATTGTTTGTTGAGAGGGCCTAACGCCTTCAGGACGTCGACGACACTCGTTGTTCCCTGACTACATAGAGAGACCCTCCTCTACATAGAAGAATGATTGGGCGGTCCTCCTACATAATTGTTTGTTGAGAGGGCAAAAACGCGTTCAGGACGTCGGCGACACTCGTTGTTCCCTGACTATGTAGAGAGACCGTGTATAGATTCAGGCGGCTCTCCTACATAATTGTTTGTTGAGGGGGCTAAACGCCTTCAGAGCATTAACAACGCTGCACGTTGATTCCCTGACTATACACCTTTCAGAACGAGTATGATGCTTCACTATCTCATATCTCGATTCTACAATAGATTAATTCTACCGTGACATTCGCCACTGAATTCCTAGAAAATAATGTATTTTATCTTATTACTCTGATTTCGTGATTGAATCCATGGCTGATCTCATGGAATGGTAATAGATAATTTTATTACTTTGATTCTATGGTCGAAACCACGATCCCATGGGATGGTAATGCTCATTTTATTATTCTGAATCCATGGTCGAATCCACGGCTGATCTTATGGATTGATAATAAATAACTATTCACTTTTATTACTCAGTTTTCATGAATCATTCTCCACTGAATTTCATAAATACTCAACAACCGGGGATCTGGACTATCACCGAGTAAGCCCCAATGAAATGGTGCAAGTGTACTCAACAATGATGCACGAACGAGCATTCCAAAATATGGACAAATGAGGAATCCTACACAAAATAGGAGAGAGAAAATAATAATAAAAAAAAGGCGCCTAGGGAACGGGCTCACCGGCCGGCCATGCCACCGTGGACGGTCCCCCACGCCTCTTCCTTTTATTTTTCTTATTTTATTTATTTTCATGAACTCATGAAAACTCCTTCATTCAAGCAACTTTCCTTGTTTGAGCAAAACTCACGGTTTCTCCATATTGTCACGGTTTCATGAAAAATAATAAAATAGGGAAAGGTGTCGTGGGACCGGGTTACCTAGCCGGCCGTCCATGCCCTAGCCGTGGCCGGCCCACACCTTGCAATCCTTTGTTTTCATAATTATTATTTCCCTCATCTCATGAAACTCCTCTGTTTGAGCAAAAATCATGGTTACTTCATATTTTCTCAAATATTTCTCAAACCATGAAAAGGCCAAAAACTCAAATGGTCTCATGACCGACTGGGCTACTCACGTCAAATATTAAAATATTATTATTTTAATATTTTCCAAATTTCGATCAAACGAGCAAAGTCCTACTTGCTCATTCAAGCAAAATCAAGAATTTCAGTCAAAGATCGAACTCTTCTGAAAATCCGAGATATTGCTCAAACGCACACCAGAAAATACCGAAACTCTCAGGACTGAGGCACGGACATTATGGTGGCCCGGGCATGCTTCCTTGATCGACCAAGTCCGGCCCTAAATCTTGCAAGGAGCCGGTCCCACACATTCTTATAATTTTGACCTAATTTGCTCAATTGCTCATGTTGGATCCAAACTCTTTCCAACCAACTTGGAATTTGCTCAATCGACCATCAGTCGGTCACACACCACCAAGGTTCGGTTTTATGCCTTCTTGGTCGGTCCCTCACTTCTCCATAAATTAAGTTTTATTACATGATGATCAGACGAGCACTATTTTAATAAATGATGAAACCGGCATTTAATCATCATTCTTTCACCAATTGGTCAACTCAGGACCCTGGTGCACGCTCACTCAAGCAATCGGGCACCACATGTTTGTTCATTATCCCATGTGGTCGGTCCCTCCCTCACACATGACCTATTTTCAGCAATTCATCAATTGACGAACAATTGATCAAAAATTAGGGTATCGAATGTACGCTCCACAAAATCATCACTCTGGGCAAGTTCAAACGCTAATAATTTTATGTTGATCCAGTAATCAACATCCGAATTAATTACATAATATTTGGTAGGCTACCAATATTTTAATTAATATTTTATTGGGTCGCGTTATCAATAATTCGTCGAATTGAGAAATACTTGCTCAGTTGCTCGAATATTGATCCAACTATTAATATTCAGTAATTTATCGAATTGAGCAGTACTTGCTCAGTTTCTCGAATATTGATCCCATTATCAATTCAGTAATCTATCAATATTCAGTAATTCATCGAATTGAGCAGTACTTGCTCAGTTGCTCGAATATTGATCCCGGTAATTTACCTATATTCAATAATTCGTCGAATTGAGCAATACTTGCTTAGTTTCTCGAATATTGATCCGACTATCAATATTCAGTAATTCGCCGAATCGAGTAATACTGGCTCAGTCACTCGAATATTGATCCTATTATCAATATTCAGTAATTCGTGAGCAATATTTTCTCAGTTGCTCGAATATTGAATTAACTATTAATATTCCGCCGAGTATTGATTAACTCAATATTCAACAATTCATCGAATTTACAATATTTTCTCAGACGAGCAATATCTAAGAACTGTACGTCTGACATGTTCAATCCATGAATCATTGAGCATTCGTCACTCATGCTCGATTCAACAAAACTTAGACTTTAATAAGTCAACCACTACTAATCAAATACATATCTGCTTTGCTAACTCCACGTTCGTGAGACATCAATCACGTCACATGGGGGATATCAATTAGGATTTTGGTCTGGCGTCCTACGACATGTGTGTTCATGCATGAGAAATGTGAGTAAGTTGTGCAAACGGTTGAAGGAGTTAGCAAAGTGGTGGGTGCACGATCCGTCAAGTCTCCACACGACATGGAACTGAATTTACCACGATCTCCCAATTTCCCACTCTTTCATTCCATAAACCATCACACTTACTGGGATCAATGTGTTCACTATTCTGACAATATAAATAAGTCTCTGAATCCATGATTTAAGACACAGAAAAATCCACGAGATATTGAACAGACAATCCATCGTCTAACCAAGAATCATCATGTGAGCAACACTCTCTCAATCATTCGAACTTATTCATCAATTTTCAGAAACCCACAACGCATCCACAATCCTTGATCATCATTGATCCAAAAAAATTCTATGTTTCCCTCCTACAGATCAACCCATCTCCCTCTTTGTGACCGAATTGATTCTGGAACGGCCATTGAATTGGTTTAGGCCGGAGTTCTACAGATTGATCTATCGAACTCAAAGCACTCCCGCGAAGTGCATCTGTTTGAGGTTAAGAAGTTTGCTCGGTTGAGGAGTCTCAACAACACGTTTGTCTCTTCAATTCCCTAAAAAACCAACAAATCATTTTCCCCATCAACAATCTTTTATCACGGCCCTCCACCAACATCAAGGCCATCCAGGAACCGATCAAAATTCTCTCTTCCCCACATACTCGCCTACACAAACTCAGAAGCTCAAGGATGCACAAAGAGAGAAATTATGGTTTTGGCCAAGTAAACCCTAATTAAGAAATTCCATTCGTCCAAGACGGAATTTTTTTTCTCATCAAGACTTCAGTATCATGTCATTAACGTCCAACACAAAGTCCCAGGAAATTCCAAGGTCCATAATCGATTCCAAGATTAGAGTCATAACAATCGAAGGCTAAACATCAATTCGGGGATTCTACAAGTCTAAAATGATGAGAGAATTGTAATTGCATACGGATGATTTGTTATCATATATATACTCATCATAGAACAATCAAGGTTGTACTCTGAATAGAGGACTTAATATAGATGGTGAAATTTGGATAAGGGGCAAAAGTGTCATTTCAATCCTATAGACAGAACTTAACTCTCACGGGAGAGATTAATCCCTTAGCCCTCAAGGCATCCTTATCCACCATTTCTAGTATACGTCCCCGCGAGACACTGCCGGTTACGATGCCGTGATTCCTAGCGCACATCCTCAACGAGATACTGCTGGTCATGTAGGTTCTGTAGAGTGTAAAATGTCCCCGGCAGACTTATGAACCAGAACATCCACAATTCCAGCATGTCTTCGCGAGACGCAGCTGATTATGATGCCATGATTCTTAGTATACATCCTCAATGAGATGTTGCTGGTCATGTAGGCTCTGTAGATGCGTAAATACGTCCCCGACGGACTTATGACCCAGAGCAGAGATTTGCATTTCTCCTGTAAGCACGACTCACCCTATTTGAGATCAAGGGCTGATTCCTAGTACATCATCGCTAGATACACTGGTCATGTCTGATCTAGTCTCTGACTCGACTTACTGAGGTTTCCGAATAACTCCTAGGACATCCCCGCGAGATACACTGGTTATTCAGCCTCCGGGCCCTTTCGACAGACTCCTAGAACATCCTTTCAGGATTACACTGGTCTTATTGGCCCATCATATGGATATACAATTGATTCCTAGCACATCTCTGCAAGATACGCTGGTCAAAGACAAGTGAGCCAAAGTCTCGCAGAGACATTAATTGAACGTGCAAAACCTTTTTCTCTCTCAGGACGAGTCCCAGCTGACCATAGAGAGATTCAGATTCGCTAAGAAAATCTTTGGAGAGATTTTGATCCGTCTGCAAAATCTCGGAGAGATTCAAATCTCTCTGCAAAATCTCGGAGAGATTTTAATCCGTCTGCAAAATCTCAGAAAGATTCAAATCTCTCTACAAAATCGCGGAGAGATTTTGTTCCGTCTGCAAAATCTCTGAGAGATTCACATGATAGGCACACGCCTTACCTAGTGCTCAAGCCTATTTCTCAGCGTCTCAAACACACTCACGGCTAGTAAAATTGAGCCTGAACTATACATGTCTATCCAAAAGCGTGGATAAGGTCTCTTAAGCTCCTCATGCTCAACAAAGTGACCCACAAACAATAATACGATATTCACATGACATATGTGACCGACCATGGAAAAAGGGAGATCAGCCTCAGCTCCTCTCGCACTCTATACACGAAACCCTAAGGAATTCCATGCCTTTTCACGTGACTCATCCTAGTCATTATCACAAATCAGAGAATATCTCTCTATCTTGGCCAATTCGGCTAAAGAGAATATTTCTCTCTCAACACATCATCATAAAGGCTAGCTCAGCTTCACACAAATGGGGGGATATCAATTAAGGTTTTGGTCTTGCGGTCTACGACACGTGTGAGGAATACCCGACTTATTTCTCACCGCATAAGAGAGTAAAGGCGGTGGAATAATGAGATAAACTCAACCTAGTTTATCCAAATTCCTGAAGAGACGGGAGAATTGCCCCGCACGACAGTAAAGCAATCCTTATCTTCACCGACCTGAGATGACAGAATTCAGCTATAAATAGGTCCTCTATTTTTCCAATCTACGATGAACTTTCTCATAACCTCTCAGAACAATTCTTCTTCAAACCCTAGAATTCTCTGGTCGCCCTCTTCATCTGCTTTTCTCCCTAAGACCAGCCTTAAATCTCTTCCCACTGACTGAAACAACCTTTGAACGGCCACTGTGCGTTCTTTAGGTGAAGGTTGTTCGTGCTCAACCTCCCGTAACTCACTTTCAGAAACCCTAGAATCCCACTTTAGCCTCTTACCGATTTTAGGTGACTACGGAAATCGATTGAAATAGAAAAAGTCTTACAAACCTCAAAATCCGACCTTATGACTCTCCAAGAGCATCCTAGATTATTATTCACCTCACAAGTCGAAATTTGTGGAATCACAAAGTCTGAGACGAAGATACTTTGTGATTTTTATCTATCTTGTTTGTTGGAGAAAACTCAACAATCAAAACAAGATCAGGATACACGAAATATCAAGATAAAGATACTTGGACTTAGCTTCACGAATCCCTAGTTGAAGTCTTTTTAGTCGCTAAACCCTAAAACGGTTTTAAGGAAAAGACGACTCTAGTTTACAACTAGGACACACAAGAATAGTGTCAGGAATTCAAAGATCCCAATTGTTTGAGGTTCTCTTTTTATGGACTTTCAAGATCAAGTTTAGTTTAGGTTTAAGTTATATAGCTTTTGAACCAAGCAATCAATAATCACCGTTAGATAAAAAAAAATTGACCTGAGATTAACATAATAGAATATACAATCTGGTTATGATTAACCATAACTGAACCTTGTACAATGACATGTTCATAAAGGTTAGGCGAAACTAGCCAGTTGAACGATAAGCTTAACCATTTTCATATAACACTTTAAGAATTTTTTTGAGTCACTCATATGATCAAAAATGTCTAAGTAGTGTTCTTAGAGAGTTGTTCAAATACCGATTATCTCATAGAAATAATTCTGATGCACCAGAAAATATTCGACAGGGTAAGTACGTGTACTGTACCTGTTAGTTAATATCTTTGTCATAGTACGTGTACCGGGTATGGATACCCTTAAGACAAAAACGAGTTCAGGAACTCACAAAGCTTTTATGGTTTGCATACTGTGTATGCGTACCGTTTTCGGTTATGAAACCAACATATCTTTTCCAGTTTGCATACTAGGTATGCGTAGCTTTCCTAGTTCACGATCAACAGACTTTCGGTATGGATACCAAAAAGTCGATGCCGAACTATAGCTACGCCGGTATATGTACTGGGTACATGTACAACGGCTCTGGACTTATAATAGTTCTCCCAGTATGTGAACTGGTATGCATATTATCATGTATCCAGATTAACAGTAGTTCTATATCTCTCTAATAATCAATACAAAACGTTTCCGAATAACATCAATGACATATATCACTGTTCCAGGATATTTTCAAATAATTAAATCTTGAATCATGATTAGGTTATAAATAATAAATTGTTCTAAACCAAATTCATCAAGTATGGACAAATGTTCTTAAGCTTAGTCATATTTCGAGAACAATATTCAAGATAAACTTGACTCGAATTTTCTATTATGCATGTATGTCTAATTTAGTCATGTGACGATGTCTCATTGACAGAAAGGTGAAAACTTGAGATATAGGTGGTTCAGTCTTCACTTACCTTTTGATGTTGAAGTTCTCCAAAGCTCCTGTTGATCTTCGCCTTTAAATGGTAGAACGCAGTGATATCCGATTCTGAACTGCACACTTCTATCCTAATCTGAGACCTGACTAAATGTAGACTAGAAATCAAGATATAGTTTTGACAACTAAATTTGACAACAAGCTTGAGATAGCGACACTTGTGAGTTCGACTGAGCAATGCTCTAACATTAAGTCATTTGACGTAGGCATGCACCAATAACGCATTAGGCATGGCCAGGAAAGAAAGTTAACCGATATGCAAGTTAGGGGAGCTTGCATCACAAAGATGATGCAAGAAAAGTACGGCATGAGCCTGACTAATGCACCATTGGCATGAGGAAGATCAATGCATGCTTTGAGCTCCATGACGAAGCGAAGTAAGGAAGTGCGGAATATGTTTGACACGGAAACTAGTGATGCACGTAATATGCATCAATATTAGCCTTTATGGCCTTGCACACTTCACAGAACAAGGGTAAGTTGGAACATTGTGAAAGCTAAGTGTAAGGCTTCATGCTTACGAAGCATGCTTGGAATGGCGATTGGACGTGCATTTTCCTGGGGAGAAGTGAAGTTTGAAGTTTTAACACCCGGTTACTGCATTAAGAGTGGTACATCAGGGGGTTTCAGCCTGTATGGCTAGACGTCGGAGACGTAATTTCTCTCCAAATTTGCTTGAAGGGTGACCGACATAAATCCATGCAACAAATGTTGGTGTGTAAATAGACCTCTTAAAAAAGAACGACGTATGTTAGCCTTGAAAAATGATAGGAGCTTTGAATCCTAGCATCTCAACTAACTGTAGATTTACTACATGATTTGTGTGAGTTACTTTTAATCTAGATCATGCCATTTAAACGTGTTCTGCTACTCAGTAAAACTGTCTGAAACAGTTAGAATTTCACGTCGGTTGTCGGTTTTCGTTTTGCAGCTATATTATTACGTGGTTTGCTTGTAATTGTGTTTTTCACTTGTTTGAAATTCTTATAATTCTTGAAAGTTTTCTGGACTGTCACCGTTCCCAAATCGGAGGATAATTCTGATGCCCGATTCACCTCTTTTTTGGAAAAAGGACGATTTTGCCTTTGGTGTCTGAGTTTTGTTCTTTTATTTCTGTTTTCTTTTTGGACTCTGAACATCTACATCACATTACTGAACAAAAATGTATCAATCGCTGATTCACTATTTATTCGCAAGAATAATACAAATTTTGAAACTTATAAAAACTCTAAAATTTACAGTACCACTACCAAACCGATTTTTATATTAACACGTTTTCTTTGCAACTTTGAAGTGCCATACTTCATTATTTGTCTCGACTCTTAGCATATCGTCTATATTCAGTCCCTAGTCCATATAATACTTACAAGTTACATCATAAGAGTCGACAGCGCACAGTAGTCCACTAGAGTTCCCCCTCGTACGGCCCATAATTTTTAATACCCACACGTGTACACAAGTCAACCTTGCGCATGTAAAACTGTTGCACAATAACCCAATCTAGCCAGCTAAGAGTTTAGATTGTCCCATAAAGATGAGCACTTCTTCTTGGCAAATCCAATTTTCCTTTGTCCCAAATCATAAACCACTTCAAACCCTTGTTGCTGGTAATTACCTAAAGCAGCTGCTGGACCACTCGATTCCCCTTCCTCTTCTTCACCCGCATTACCCAACATCAGACAACCAACCTTCTCCCCCCTCCTCTTCTTCCTCTTCCCCTCTTCATCATCATCACCGCTGAATTCAAAAAAGTAATTCGCTTGTGGTAAACTAATACTTACATTCCCAGTAAAATGTAAAACCATCTTTGGTACTCTCCAATTACCACGCTTATTATTCTTCTTGTTATAATAAAAACACGGTCTGAGTCCGGTCCGATCCTCGGTTTCGACGGCTCTTTTGTACATTTTCCCTGCTCGGTTTCCAAACTCATTAGCTACGGCTTCGAAAACTACCGATGGCAACATCGTAAATGTGGTACCAGAATCTACCACAGTTCCACCGTTACCTTTAGAGTTTACTCTCTTTAAACTCTTTGGTGTGTCGATTTTGGTCGTACCAATTTGAATTGCTTCTAGCCCAACACAGTAATAGTAAGGATGTTTCGGATTATCGAGCATGGGTGTGTAAATGAATTCACTCGCTACTGCTCCACCATGATCACTGATCTTTTTTTCTTTTTGATCGTCGTATCGGCCGAGAATTAACGGACTCGGTTTTCGGATTCGGTCGAATTTGAAGGAATGAGAGATTAAACAGTAAGAGAATCGATTACCGAGTTCAGGTGAGAAAGTAGCGAGTTGAGCTGGTAAAGATAGACTTCCACCACCAAAACCAGCAACACCAATTGGCTCAGCTAACGCAGTATTAGCACAGCCAAATGTGAAATTCTTCAGATGAAGTGATTTTTGTTGTTGAGTTCTTGTTGAAGAAGAAGACATAGGTTCTAATGATAGATTATCACGATAAAGACGAGCGACAAAACTACCATCAGCATAAGCATAGTAAAAAGACGGACAAGCAAAAGATGAACACTCTGACATTTCTATTGATTCCAACGGACAATTAGAGATGGCGCAGATATCAGATGACGGTAGAGACGAATGAACTGCAGAACAGAGTGGAGAATCACAGGGAATGAAATCAGCGGAGTTGTTATAATTGAGAGGTTTCATATACGGAACTTTAGGATCGTATTTGCCTTCGCACATAATACAATCAAACGGAGCACAAGGAAACCAGACAAGGTCACTGCCGGTATCCATGTACAGAGAAATCTGTTGAGCTGGTTTAGAACCTAGAGATAAAGAGAGCGTATAATCGCTTCCTGGAGATAGAGGAAGTGAAATTTGTCGTTGTCGATGGTTATGGTGGCGATGATGGTTGTGACGGTGTCGATGATGATGATGAAACCTTGTGGTGGAACGAACAGAGGTTGATTTTAGGAGATGGTGTGTGTTATTGAATCCAGTTGTTGAAAGAGAGTGTGTAAGAGGGAAAACCATTTGAGACGACGATGATGAAAGAACAAAAGTGAAGTTCAGAGTAAGTGATATTAGCCCTAGTACAGTAAACAAGATACATGATGACAGTACTATAGAAGAGGTTGCCATGACAACCAAAGTAGAAAATTTTATGTTTAGAAAACAGAGGTTTTGGGGTTTTCTTTCAGATGAAAAAGAAACAAAAACACAGAAGAACGTTTAAATTGATGGATGAAGGGGGTGGGTGGGTGGGAGATGATTAGGAGGAATCTGCTTGTGGTTCTGATGAATTGAGTCTTGTCGATGAAAAAGAAGAAAGAACAAAAACTGTTTTATATCGACAGAAGTTTTGGATGGATGCTGGCTAGTAAGGCCTATAGCAATTGGCGTTACACTTTGCCCATATTTAAAAATCTTTCAGTCCTTAGATGAAACGATCGTGAGTTAAAATTAAAACGATTGGTTTAAGAGTTAAAGAGGGCTAAATACTGGCTGGGACTCCCTGACCTACCTCTACGACTGCTAACTAGGGAAGCGAGATAATTAATTAGCTGCTTTCCTCTTAAATGAAGGGAACCTAACTAAAGAGCTGCTCCATAATTATTGTGGTTGCTAAAATAGATTTTTTTAATTAGCGCTGGGGTATCTTCACCATAAAAAAGAATTACTAAAATAATGCATGGTTTTACTTGATTTTGGATTCGAGCTTGAACTGGGGACACATAACTGTTCGGTGAAGCCGTAGTTGTTGGACTCTGCGGGCGCATTTTATGAGTGGTTGTTCCACTTTTATCCAGAACATATAGAAAATTCAAATCAAACTTGTGTTTAATCATGATCAATCATACTTTCTGGGTTCGTCAGCAGCTGCTGCATATATAAAAATCAAAATTTACCCTACCAACAGTTTAAAAGCACACATATGATTCGTTCGAGAGGTCTTTCTAGTTTGTACTACTGAGAGGATAAGAAATCTAGCTGTAATATCACAATTAACAAACAGCTAATTAATTAACTCACGAGTGTTACTGACAGGGTATCTCATAGGGAATCTCAACAACAATTTACTAGAAGGAAACAGGAGAATGAAACGGATAATAGCGGCAGAATCAGAGTTTATTCGGATGGCCGTAAATATAGGAAAACCACATGGACAATATCGTAAAACAAGGTGAAAATTACAAAGACTAGATGTACACGTTTGTGAATATCGACTGCAGAATGAGTGCCAGTTGTAAATGTATCAGATACAAGTGGCAATAGAAGGAACGGCTCATACACTGTTTGTTTTGTATCCTTCCGAGCCAAAGTGGCAGACTGCCAGTAAGATGTGTGGTCCCTACTGGCTACTGTTATTTTAATTGCATGCCACGAATATTTTTCGAAAGAAGAATTCTCGTGAACCACCCGATTTGTAATAAGCATAAACCCTACTACTTAACCGCGTTCAGGGTTTTTCCTTTTGGATTGTTATGGAGCCATGCTGTCCGAAAGGGAGTGCTTATACAAACTCCCAAACCGCATGGGGGGAGATTTTGAAATCTAATAAATGTTTCAAATATCGTATCTCTGTGCATGGCGCACCAAAGTAACGGAGAGCATGGGCTGATGGTCATGATGGCATGAAATAAGGTAGGAAATACTAGAAAGCAGTATCTTGTTTTTCACAGAAATTGAGAAGAAGAAAAAAAGGAAAAATGAAATCCTTTTGTAACATTTGTACCGAAGAAAGCTTAGGTATTTGGATTGGAATTTTTATTTTGTTAGGAGAAAAACAAAATAAACCAGTTAAGAGGAGTGATTCTCAGGCAAGAGAGTCACAAGACACGAAGAAGAGTTAACTAGCCACCTACAACAGTGAGCTAAATTGTTTAAAACCGTTGGAATTTTAAGTTAAAATTATTATTTGAGCGAAAATTAGTTTTTTTGATTTAAACTCCAAGAAATGTGTTTGGTTAAGCCTTTTCACCATAAGACACCTAGTCATGAATATGTGTTATAGAGAGTCATCACTGGCCATGGTGAGCCACCAATTGGTGAAAAGACACCTTGTAGAGTCAGCATTGACTCTATATAAACCCATCTCTTAGTTTTGTTTTGTATGGGTTTTCACAAGTTTTTTGAGAAGAAGAAAACAAGTCTTTATGTCAAGAGTCAGAGTCACTTAAGAGTACAGTAATTGTCAACATTCGCTGGCCTAATGGTATTGTAGTGCTACTTACTATAAGGCGTGATCTTTGTATCTTGGAAGGCGACATCCGTAGAACCGTGAGCACCGTATGCGGGGATGAATTGTCTTTAAGGATAGAGGATTACCTCGCCTCGATCAACCAATCCGATAAGTCTTTCTAACTCTTTTCTTGTTAGTATTTTGTTTGTTGCAGTAACATGATTTCCGAGAAACCGAAACCGCATATTAATTTCCAACAAAAACAGAGTTGATCTTTTGTGAGACGAAGTTGAACTTAGCTCTGGGAACTTTTTCCAATAATTCTCTATTCTAATTCTTCAACGGGCTACGGAATTCACCTAATTAAGAATGCTAACAAACATGTGCATCTCTTCTAATGATGAAATAGTTGAATTTTTTTTTTTTAATTCCCAGTTGTAACGCTAACACGAAGGATTGGTAACTGAAAGTTTAAAATTTCAGCACCAGATCCCTCGAAACCTAAATCGGGATTCCTAACCATACTAAGATCAAAAACTCTGTATACATTAATTTGGTAACTTATTTCTGGTTGAAATCTAGTATCTAAGTTAATATTTGAGTTCTCAAGGATGAAATTATTTTCGGATACCTGTTTATAGAAATTATACCAACAAGAAATAATCCAAATAATTGTGCCCACTTCGAGATTTATCTTAACAACATTTATTGCTTTTCAAATTTCTCAAATAAACAGACCCCCAATTTGCAAGAATTGAAATCTAAAGTTTACTTCTACTCAATTAGAAAAAGAATTAACTTACTTATAATAATATGGTACCAAATAATGAAAACCATTTAAGCATGCAAGAAGTTTTCTTGTAATACAAAGAAAAATGTGCACACACGTATTAGCCAACTAAGGGCCATGCACAAAAGTTAACTCATGGGTTAACCATATGGTCAATAAATCATCGAGCAATATTCAACTTCTAAAACGATCAAGTTCTACATAGTTCACAAACTAAGAATTGTAGTTCGCGAACTCAGGAAGAATAGAAATCAACAGATCTTCTTGAGAAAAATATATCATTCACGAACAGGAAAAACTAGTTAGCAAACTCATATACAATATTAGAGTCAATAGAAACTCTTTGAAATGCATAGTTTGCCAACTAGAATTTTCACTTCGCAAACCCTGGTGCAATTTGGATGTCAACAAAAAACTCCTAATTTTGCATGGTTCGGGAACTAGCGTTCATAGTTTGTGAACTCTAGTATATATTTTAGTTCAGAAACTGCAAGGTTCTGCATAGTCCATGAACTGACATTTTCGTCTTGCGAACACCATTTGCAACTTAGAATTTTAGGCACTTCTTACGCGATCATAGTTTTTCGAATAGAAGAATTGTTCTTAACCTCAAATATGATAATTCCTTAGAACATCCATTTCGTTCGAGTTGCAAGATTAATCAAGTACAAGCTCGAACTCGAAACTTCTTATTTGTATCTCATCATATACTAAATCCCTACGGTATTGTCTCGAAAGATAAATATGTAAAAAACAATGAGTTATGTGGTTAATATTCATATATATTTGTTGATGAAGTTCTTGTTAATGTCTTCGTGTGATCTTCAGTCTTCAAAGGTAATCAGTTATTTCTGAAACTCAACTACCTAAATATAAATCAAAAAAATAATTTGGTCATCTAACATTTGTGATGAGCTTGGCATACCAACACTTGTGGGTTCAATCGACAAGTGCTCTAACAAAATTCGTCAACTGAAAATTATGATTATTAGGTTTATTTTCTGGGTTATTTGGTATTTGATACTTACATGTTGTCCAATATTAGTATTTGGTCTAACTTTTGTCCAATTTAGGGCTTGGTACGTGGAACTAACGTTGACCCAGTTAAGTCATGACTTCTGTTTTATAATTATGAAAATAAATAAATAACAATAATAATTACTTGACATCGTTACATGATTGTTAACAATCTAATCGAAGAAGAACCCTGATTTCATGTTCTTCCAAAATTAAAAATCACCATTTCTTCTTCCTTCCATTTCAATTGTTAATCTTCAACCTCTATCACAAATTCAATTATCTTATAATACAAAAATCATAAACCCAAAATGATAACAGAAAACAAATACAATCATGCGTAAATCTTCTGCCAAAATCATGAAAAAAACAGTCAACATTTGAATCAAATATACTGAAATAATCTGAATAGGGTAAAATCTGTAAAACAACAAAACAGTATAAATAAAACTTCACTACTTCCATCATTCACCACCAGAAAAAGATGAATTTGCAGAGAAGAACAAGAACCCAATTACAAACCCAAAAAAAGCCATCTTCAAATTACTACCCATCTTTTGATTGTTATTTCGAATCTCCTTCAACTGGTGACATAATAAACACATTTGAAATCTAGAAAACCTCAGTAATTCAATCTTAGGGCACTCTGAAACTTAAATCATCTAACCCTGATCTCATTCCAACCTTACAATGTACACCTCTGATACCCAAAATTGAACACAAAAAACCCAGAAATTCCTTCAAACCCAGGTATCAACAACAAAAAGAACAAAAACTAGGGATTCTTTTACAACTTTCATCGAATCAAAATACCCAAAATCAGAGCTTACCATCAAGATGAAATCAAAGCTTTTACGGCAGACAATTAATGGGTTCAAGGGTCATGATTTATGGTTTAGAAAACGAATCGAAGAAAATGAATTCCGACATGGGATTTCATCACAGATGAATTGAATCTGAAAATTTTCAATCTGGAATAGGGAGGAAGATTAATTTCAATCTGAAATTTCGAGTTCTCCAATCGCATATGAGAAAGAGCAAAAAAGAGGAAAAATTATTTCAGGATGGTGTCGATATATAATTCGAAGAAGAAAAAGAGATGAACTTGGCTTTGAAATTTAGGGTTTCAGTGTGTGTTTAAGTTCTAAGAAGAATAAGGAGATGCAGATGGGGTTTTTGTTCGTGTGAGAGATGAACAAATTTAACAAGTTTTAAAATCTTAGCCGCAAATCTCTTAGATGCTTTGAGATCTAGTGTGGATCGTCCACGTATTTGATGAGATGAGGAAAAGGTTAGTCATTGTTAGTAAAGGTAAATATATTTCCGTAATTAAGTATTAATTAACCAAAGTTTGACACGTCATGAGTTAACTGGGTCAGTGGAAGTCAACGTTAATTCCAAGTACCAAGCACTAAGTTGGATAAAAGTTAGACCAAACATTAATGTTAGACAAAATATAAGTATCAAACACCAAATAACCTTTTTCTCTCTACTTTCTTACCCGAATTTTTATATTTGTTGGAATTAGCATAAACATTGAGTTTGAAATTTGATTGTGGTAAGCGATTAACAAAAGGTATGCTAGTAGACATTCAGGTGGTCAGATTGTTTCTTGTGAGGAATGAAACGAATGAGAAATAAGTGTAGCTCGGTAATGATGTAGCTAGTGGAGCAAAACTATTGAATAATTTATAGTCAAATTTGTTTGACTGCTTGAGGATGTTGTGAAATTTCCGTATTGGAAACATTTGCATATCCTCTCAATATCTTGGTTCATGCAATTTGTAAAACAAATTATTTTAAAATCACAACAAGGTAACAAATTTATGTTTTAAATTTAGATTTCTAAATGCTCTTACCATATCAACATGAGTTTGATCACTCCTTCTGCATCAAAGGATTACATGATTGAAATTAACATCTGAAACACTTTATCGTTAATTGTACAAAAATCATTGGAAAACCCTACAAGATTATAGAATGCGAGATTGTTTGTTTCGTGGCAGAATTTCTCATAAATGGCCTGCCAAAAATCCGAGTGATTGTTGTTATGCACCATTGATAAGAATAATGCATATAGTACACAATATAGCTCCATATACTCCTCTATAGAATACTTTGGACCACGAACATTGTGGGCAGTGTGGGATGACCTAGTCATATTATAAAAAATTAATGTGAGAAAAAAATTCAGTCGAAAATTAGTTGAAATTTGTGCAAAATCAGAACGTAAAAAAATGTTACATAAAATTGGTTAAATAACCCTAAAAAAATCTAGGTATATAAGTAAAATTTGATACTGTTCAAATAACCACAAATAAAAAGGATATTTTTCTAATATCCAAAAGTGGACATTCATCCAATCTTAGAACTATTTTTTTGGATGCCTGACCAAGATATCCTTATTTACCTTGATGACCGTTCAATTATCTGAGTATCTTCTTTTCAAATCGTAGATTCAATTTGTTAACACAAAGAAGCCACAAACAAATGAAACACGTGTCAATTACTTTGTGTTGCTATGAAATCAGTAAAAATTAAGAACTGTACTTCACATAAACAAAATATATTATTATTCCGGAGATATGAGTAATAATAAACAATCCTTTGTTATCATTAAAATTAAATCCATCAAAAAATCGTAACAATAATAAAATTGGATATACAACACGACATTAGTAGAAGTTTTTTACAAATCAATTAAATCCACGAGATGCCTCTACATGAAGATTTTGTGATACTCCTTGAGATTATGGAGAAGAAGTAACCACGGTTCTCGAGCTTAGTACTTGTATCCCAGTATATAGTGATGATGTTTAACACAAACAAAATTCTTCATACATCAATACATGGTCAATTGAAGATCGTATAATATTTTTTCTGCATGCCTCATAACCATATCATTCCTATTCTTTGTTCTTAATTTAATACTCTTTCTACTTTTTCTCCCTACAACAATTAAAATCGGAGTTCATTCATAAACGACTATTTGATCGTATATTCAACAATTAAAAATTCAGGTAAAACACATATCAAACCTGGATGAAATTGGTATTTTCTGAAAGATTATGTTTTTTGTGCAGGATAAAACCAGTTTCATCTATTGGTAACACAAGATGAAACCGGGATCATTCAGTGGCAACACATGATGAAACCAATTACATCCAGTAATAGCACTGGGTGTACAAAGGTTTCATAAGTTGACAACAAAGGATGAAACCGGTCTCATCCAGTGGCAACACATGATGAAACAAGATAAATGCATCAGAATGTGCACTAGGATGAAAAATTTAGAACTACGTTATTTTCGAGAGTGGGTTTAACAAAAAATCAGATTTAAACTGATGCTTAGAATTGAGTTAATTACATAATACTAAAATCGTAGGGCAACATGCCAACAATGTCTTTCGAGTTCAACAAATCACATACCAAATTAAATAGCATGTCATGAGAGTATGTACGTAACAACATGATGTGTAGAGATTTCATCTAGTGGTAACACATGATGAAACCAGCTTCATCCTGCCCAAAAATTTGATTTTTTTAGAATACATAGGACGAAACCGTTTTCTGCAGCATAACCAGCATTAAGTTCATTACAACCAATTAATTTGAACATAGGTTCAGCAAGTAATGTTAATTTAAAATCACCTAATACTGCAAATACATCAATCATGCCAATTTGTACTAAAATAAAAATCACTTAGTTACATTTAGTTACATGAAAACGAAAATCAACAAGAATCAACAATCAATCCATTCCGTTATGAAATTAAAATAAATATATAAAATTAGGGTTTCCAAACTTACGAGTTTTAGCAGAATCAAGATTCATTTTGTGAAATTGGTTGGTTCAAATCCTAATTAGGCATTTTACATGTCTCTTTTAATCATGGTGAAGTTGTTGTTGGTGTTTTGTGGTAGTTACTATTGATGTGGTTGACTGTGGACAAAGTTAGTGTTGATGTCGTTGATGGAGGAGCAAGTGTAGAAAGATGATGATGGTAGTAATTGTTTTGATGATGGAGAAATATTATTGTAGAGACTGTGGAGAACGAGAATCGGTGGTAGTTATTTTAGATTTGGTTTTAGTTTGTTGATTTTGGTGATGACGGAAAAAATGAGAAGAAATATTAGGAACCGTAATAAAAAGAGATATTTTAGTCAGTTTTGATTTGAATTAGTTTACGTCCATTTTACCCATGCTGACAATTAACCCGTTCATCGTAATCAGATTTTATGAATTTTTGGACATTTGACCCATTTTCTCAAATATATATGGGAGTTTAAATTATACTGTGCATGTGAGTGTGACAAGCAAATTCCGAGATTTGGACATTTGCCCAACCAGATCCATTTGGCCATCCCATGGTATGGTCATAATCGTCACACTTGCCCATCCGACAACTCGATTAAAATTGCCCTAATATGGGATTATATCAGCACACGCGTTACCATAATTTAAAATATGTCCCCAAATCTCCCTTATTTACATAAAATCATTAATTACAAGGGTACAAATCACATGTTCGTGTTAGTGCTTGATTGATTGAACGTATAACCCTCATCTCGCTTTGCACCACCTTTCATGAAGGATGAAAGAAATCCAAGTCAAATGTTATCACATTTATTGTATTGTGTTGACCACATCCATTACATGCACTGTACATTTCACACCCACATGTGGTGTTGATTTTGATCGTTCAAATGATAATATCAACGAAGTAGGGTGGCGGTGGAATAGAGGGTTGACTATTCGGCTTGGTACTTCTAACCCCAAATAACCCCTATACCAGACATGCAGAAAGAAAAACAGTTTCGAAGTATAATTTTCTCCAAGGTTAACAACTCGAAAAGATACAGTGTTACGGCAGTTAAACTGTGGTAAATAACAAGCAGAATTAAACAAAACTGCAAACAGCTGCAGTTTTGTTATTACTGTTTGTTACCCTCATACGATACGAATGACATCTCCATAAGGACTTTAGAAGCTGTGCTAGTCTGTAAAGCTTTATCATCGTCATGTTAAAATATGTGTCAAACATTTTTCATTTTGAGCCACGAAGATGCTGATTAGGCGATGACAGAAAGGCATGATGGGATTTACTATTTAGATAAAAAGGTGAGTAGACATATGAGGACTTGTGACGGAAGAACGATGGGAGATGAGCTGATTCTACCGGTACTAGACCAATACTTTAATACCGATGCAAAACTGAGTCATGTGAATATCTGGTTTATTAGTCAGTTTTAAATGTAAACAACCAAAACCATTTAGTATGTTGTAAGCATTTTAGGATCAATTAGAGCTATTGCATTGCATTGGTGTGTCGATTGGATCTGTATATTCCGTAGTGCTCACTCCCAGGGTTGGGCATACCTCTATTTTACTTTGGCCCAGTCATGGGTTACTTCGAGTTCGATTTTGTGCACTCTCTAACCAGTACTCACTGAACATCTTCATCTCGTCATTTGATCTAATTTTATGCACCGGATAACGACATTCTCAGCATGCTGCATCCGGATTCATCGTTGACTGTTTAGTTAACTACACAAGAATGTCAAATTAGCACTCTTTTAAAGAAAGCGCATAATATTGGGTTGAACGGCTGGGACATAATGAAAGAAAAATGAAGATTGAACTGCCAGTATATTTCGAAAGCAAACAAACCAACCATGGAACGGTAGGGCAACAGTCTAGCAACGAAATGATTATAATCAGATGGTACAAAGGCTGCAAGCTCTTCAGGATTCAGATTTTAATGGTAGGAACATTTTCAGTGTGTTATGATGCATGTAAAAGCTAAGAAGAGAGGCCTACAATGCGCAGCTAAACCTAACAGTCAACAAAGCTCTCTTTCCACGTAACCACACCAACCGTTACCGACCTGCAGGGAATGTTTGCCATTCATATCTAAACCCACACCGACCACACCTTTCCCTATTGCATTTCTATCAAAAGACAATCAATTTCCATGCATCGTTAAGCTAGTGTTTAGATATCTGTTTTGCCACAAATGAAGTTGTAACTGCTTCTCTGCCTTGGTGTATTGGAAAGCAAGAAGATTTTTTGTGATAGAAAAAGACATCTTAGTTCAGATGCTGGTTTTGCAGGGTGCGCAAGGGGGGAACCACGGCCTGGCCTGACCAGGCCCAGCGCCACCTAACATTTTCTATTTTTTTATTTTTATTTTTTTTGAAAATAAGACTTAGATTACTGGCTTCCGTTAATCCGTCGATTCAGTCTCTTCAGAGACCAACTCTAGATGAGTAGCTCTTTCAATGGCTGAATCTCTAGGATTAACATCGGCATTAAAACTTACAGAAATAGTGTCATTTACGTTACAAAGTTCATAAGCTTTGACAGTGTCAAAACAATTGAAGGAATTAAAAAACTAGGAGCTTGGGCATTCCAATAATTTGTAATGTTGATACCTCTTCCCTTCTTTGCTAACAAGTCTGCCACCCTATTTGCTCTCTTGTCTACGTACTGAAAACCTAAAAAAGAAACTAGTTGCTCTGCTAATGATTTAACTTCTTCTAAGATGGATATGCATTGCCATTGGATTATTGATGCCTTGCCTTGCAGGTAATTGATTGTTTCCTGGTTGTCCCCTCAATCACCAAATGATGTATGTTGTTTGTAACAACCCATTGAGTAGCTCTGAGAAGAGCTACAGCTTCTGCCTCTTCTGATGAGAAGGTCCTGCAACTCCCCATTGCTGCTGCTTGGAAAGTTCCTGTCCAATTACGCAATATGAACCCAAACTCGGCATTAGTAATTTCAAACAACCATGAAGCATCACAGTTAATCTTATTTGTATTTGTAGAAGGCAAATTCCATTTAGTATATAGGATACTTTGTTTACTACTAAGTGATGTGTTCTGTATCCTATTTTCTGGATGCCAATAAGCAAAATTTCTTGCAATATCTATTGCTAGTTTTTCTGGTGTTCTATTTTTGTTTTCAAAAATTCTAAGGCATCGTTCTTTCCAAATAAACCAACATTTAGTTGCAGCCAAGGCCATAGAGATAGATTGTAGATTTCCTGTTTTCCATTCATTGTAGTGATCTAAGAAAGATTTACTGTTAGATATAAGATGTACTCCCTGTGATGGCATTGAAGATAGATTCTAAACATCTCTTGCATATACACATTCAAAAAACAAGTGATAAGTAGATTCCTTTCTGAGTTGCAGAAAACACAGTTGTTGTCCTCATATAAAGCTGATTTAATCTTTGTTTTAGTTGTTAGTGCATCTTGTAAGCATTTCCAGATAAACAGTTTTATTCTTTGAGATGTATCCATACTCCATAAACCTTTCCAGAATCTCTTTGTTTCATGAGAAACCAGAATGGAAGGATTGAGAAGTTTTGCACATAATGACTTGACAGAAAATTCCCCATTTCGGGTTAGTGTCCATTTCAGTTTGTCTTTTCTCAGGTTACCAGCTCTTGTAATGAATAGGTATATGTTAAGAATTTCCTGCACTACAGAGTTATCAAATATAGAGTTGAGTAATTGAATGTTTCACTTCTTATTGTCTGAGTGAATTAGCTCAGACACAAGTGTTATGTGGGTGTTAGTCCTATGGACAGAGTTTGCCAGAGTTTCAGTTCTGGAAGGAAGCCATCTGTCTTCCCAAATGTTGATGGATGAACCATCATCTACTTCCCATATACTGTATTGCTTTATGTGTGCTATACCTTGTAGAATACAGTTCCAAATCCAAGAAGCATTTGATTTCTTCTTGGACAGTAAAGCTCCGGTTTTTTTGAAATACTTTCCCATTAAAATCTGAGCCCATAAATCATTTGGATGGATAACTAATCTTCATGCTATTCTACTGATCATAGCCTGGTTAACTTTATTTGACTCTTTAAAACCTAGGCTTCCCTATTTTACAGGTCTGCATAAGAAGTCAAAAGCTTTTATGTAGATTCTTTTAGAATTAGTGTGTGTACCCACCAAAAGTCTCTTTGAATATCATTGATCCTTTTAGTTATCTTTTTGGGTAAAACAAAACATCCCATGCTAAAAATGGGCATGCTAGATAGCATAGATTTATTTAGAACTATCTTACTAGGTCGTGACAGTATTTTCCTAACCAAATCTTTATTCTCTGTTCCATTTTTTCTATTATGTTATCAAAGGCCTTGAGTTTAGATCTGTCAATGAACATAGGGATTCCTAAATGTGTGTCTTTCATATTGATCTTATTTATTTTCATTAACCTACAAATTATGCCTCGGTGTTTGTTGTGTACTTTCTTACTGAAGAAAAGTCCAGATTTTGTGAAGTTAATAACTTGGCCCGAGGTTTTATTAAATAATTGTATAGCTTCCAGTAAGTTATTACAACTGATCAGGTCTGCTTTTGTAAACAAAAGCAGATCATCTGCAAAAAACAGATGTGATATTGGAGTTGCTTTAGGAGTTAGTTTAATACCCTGTACCTTTTTTTGAGTTTTTAAGTGACTAAGCAATCTGGAGAAAACCTCCATACACGGAATGAACAGATAAGGGGACAGAGGGTCCCCTTGTCTTATACCCCTAGTGGGTGTAAACTCATCACAAGGATTTTCATTTAGTAGAACAGTTATTGAGGATGTAGAGATGCATTGGTGGATTAAAGTGCACCAATATTCAGAGAAACCAAAAGCTCTTAAGGTTTTTATGAGGAAATTCAAATTTACCCTATCGAAGGCCTTTGACATGTCGATCTTTAGACCTATGTTACCTATTTTTTTTTTTTCATACAATGAACAATTTCATGTGCAACAATAATATTGTCTGAAATCTGTCTTGATGAAAGGAAAGCAGATTGTAAAGGTGATATTATGTTTTCTAAAGATTTTTTGAATCTATTTGCCATTAATTTTGCTATTAATTTGTAAGGAGTGTTACACAATCCTATAGGTCTGTAATATGAAGGGGACTTGGGGTGTTTTGTTTTTGGGATGAGGAACAAAAAAGTTTTATTAAGTTTCTCATCTAATTTCTTATCTTGGAAGAAGTCCTGGACTACTGCTACTAGATGAGGACACACAATATCCCAATTATGTTTAAAAAAGCTTACAAGGAAACCATTGGCCATGGAGCTTTGTTGGATTTCAGTTTTTTTACTACTGACCAAATCTCTTCATAAGAAGGGATTTCAGTAAGAAAGGAATTTTTTTCCTGCGAAATCGTGCTCTTAATGTGTGTGAAAATAGTTTCATCTGAGTCAGTTGAGGATTCAGTGAATAGCTCAGACAAATAAGAAGTTAGAACTTCCTTAATTTCATCTCTTAATGAGACTACCTTATTATTTCTATCTTGTATGCAATCTATGTTATTTCTTTTCCTCCTCTTTAAGGTTTGAATGTGAAAAAATTTTGTATTCCTTTCTCCTAGAGCTATGGTATTGTTCCTATATTGTTGCTTTGCAATTTCTTCATGTGTATCACATAAGGCTTCTAGTTCCAGTACCTTTTTTCTAATTAGGTGTTTTGTGTTCTGTGTGTTTGGTTTAGCTTCTAATGTTTCTATGTTCCTGAGAAGGCCCTTAATCTTTTTACTTGGTTTACCAAAGACATCCTTTTTCCACTTGCTAAGGTTAATACCTGCATTTGAAATGTTCTCCATTAGATCAATGACAGGACTATTTGTGTTTGAAATTCAAGACTTTTTAATAACCTCTATGCAAGAAGTATCCTTAAGCCAAGTGTCCTAAAACTTGAAGGTTGGAACTAGATAGGGTGTGAAGGGTTCAAAGTGAGAATATTGGCCCATGATCTGAGCCAATTGCTACCAAATTTTGCACATATGCCTGTTGGAATTCATCATTCCATTCTGCATTAGCTATAGCCCTATCTAACCTTTGTTTAATATTTGCAGTTCCTTCTTTCTTATTAATACAAGTGAATATATTTCCAGTGAATCCTAAGTCTTCTAATCTTGTTCTTCGTAATAAGTTTAGTATTGGCTCTACTTTTTTCCTATCAAAGGGAAGACCTCCTTATTTTTCTTCACTATTGAAAATTATGTTAACATCACCTATTACAAGCCAAGGCGTTGTATTTAAGTTGACTCTCTGTGCTATTTCTTCTAGATAACCCATAATTTCTAACTTGTTATCATGTTTAGATGAACCATAAAAGCATGTTAATAGCCATTCCTTAGAATTGAAGTTATTTTTAACAATGATATTGATCATGTTAAGGTTCCATTGAACCACTTCAAAGTGAAAACCATCCACCCAAGAAATTGCTAGACCTCCAGCTATTCCATCTGGATCTACAATGTGGGTGTTTGGGAAATAGTTAAAGGATTTTTTTTCATCAAGCTCCTTTGAGACTTGGTTTAGAAAGAAAAAGGATGTCAGGTTTTTGTAAATCAAGTAAGGAATGTAAATGTTGTTGTGTTTTTTTCAGTCCACACCCATGTGTGTTCCATGCTAGAATTTTCATGGCCCAAATCAATAGAAAAGCAGTAATGTAATTCCACAGAAACAAAGCCCCGAAAATTATCACATAACCTGAGTCTATGTGCAATCTCAGTCTACAGAAGTATGTAAGAAAAATAAGATGCATAGACAAAAAAAATTTAAAAGCAGATTGCAGGAAGCTGTAAAAGTTCTAAGCTTAAAGATTGTAAATGATATAGGAAGCAATATGTGATTTTGGTTGTCTGTGTCTCTTAGGTTCAAGAGTTTTGTTATACACTTACAAAAGTATTCTAATTGTAATTAAAGCTAAAAATGACTAAACAGGAGTAGTAATGGGCAGGCAAAGATACAGAGAACCGTATGCAGTAATAATAAGCATATGCACCAAACGTAAATGAGGGAAATTTGTAGATATAAAGCAAGCTGAGGAGAGACCGTAGAGGAATACCTGGAGTTTCTTCTAAAAAAACAAAAGAAGGAAAGGTGAAATCAGAAATACCTTGTTGAAGACAGAATAAGGATAACTTGAGCACTTACTAAGCAGGAAGCCGAAGACAAGGTCCAGATTTCTTGAAGATTCAAAGTAGCATAGAAGCAAAGACATTACTATTAATTTTATTGTATTACTTGACAGAAAAGATTGAAATAGGACTATCCTCGGGTTGTTTCGGGTTAGTTTATCTAGGATCAGGGATTGAGGTGATTAAATTCGTCTTTCTTCGGCCACACAGAACTATATTTAGATTTAAATTGTTCTTTTACTAAACTTACTAGAAAGTACAAAGACAATATCAGGGGAAAGACAGATAAGAGGACCAAGCAGAAAGGAAAAATAAAGATATACTTAAACCAAATGAATATAATTTTCTTCAAATCGATAGTCTCCAAAAATTGTTTGAAAACCTTCCAATGGCAAAACCAAATAGACTAGCATGCATCGACCTAAAGACTATATATAGAACAAAGGAATTTTTAAGATTTTAATAAGACAATTCACACCCACAAATTCAACTCTCCACCCTAAAAACCATCACCAAAAAATAACTAATTTCCAAAAAACATAAAACCAAAATGTTTTCAATTTAAAAATCTATTTGAGGAACACCACTCAGTTAACAAGGTAATTCGCCGTGCTATTTAAAACTTAGGGAGAGATTGAAGAAAGGGTTTACTTTAGTTACCCAGTTGCAGGCTCAGGAGACAACATTAATTACTTGTTTCGATTGATTACTACAAAAAAATGGAACATTAATATCCCTTCAAGACTAAAAAAACAAGAAATTTCATTCTTTTTAATATTACAAAAACTTCTTTCTAAACAAGGAGAGTTAGCTCAGAAGCCAATTTCATCCTTTTTATAATTGCTATATGGCTTAGACCCAAGTCAGGGAAATTAGGTCAGTACCCAAATTCAATCCTAAAACGATTCACAATTTCATCTTTCAACAATGGGAATTAGCTCAGAAGCTAATCTTATCCCTTTTAGAGTTACTATATGGCTTAGGTCTAGCAAGGGAAATTAGGTCAGGACCCAAATTCATCCCTTATAGTGCTACAATTTTCATTTTTCAAAAACAAAGGGAATTATCACAGAAACCAATCCCCAATTCTAGAGGAGCAGAGAGAATTTTGGGATTAAAAGTCAAGAACTTTTTTGTTTTTTTGATGAAACGGTTCCTTCCAAAATCCACGGATTTTGGTAACAATTAGAAACGAGAATTGAAGCCAATTAAATCAATAAGACCTAAATATTTAGCTCAATCTACAAAGAGCTACCGGCATCCGGAATTCAATGCTTAAACAAAAAAAGAAGATAGAGATCGATGGAGTTATCTCTCTCAAGAGATCTAAGAACCCATCATAGAAAAACAAATATAGACGAAAATTAAAGCAATGGGTTTAGCTCCCTCAACGCAGAAATTACAAACCTATCAGAAACAAGAATACATTCAAAACGAAAAATATGATAAACAAACCTTTACTTATCACTTGGATCTGCCCTTTACCTTAATAGAAATCTTCTCGGACAGTCCTAACTAAATCTCTGATAGCAGAGAGTAAGTGTGGCAAGTGCAAACCTCAATCTCATCCCCTATTTCATTGGCCTAACTAAGTCCCAAGCTTATCCTAGGTGGATTTACTCCATTTTATATGTTATGGTAAGACTTTTACCCAGTTTAAATCAAGCCTAACCCATTTCTTTTAGAACGGTTTTTCTGGGATCAACCTTTTTTTCGGGGACCATTGTTTGATTTTGGGTAAGACATTATAAGTAATTATAGGTCACCCCTTATCTAAATATTTATCTTAATACCAACATTACCCTCCTGATTATTTTTGTATAATGATTAGTTAGTGTGATTAATCATTGATTAAGGTTAAATTAATAGTTTGTTTTTTTTAAAAGAAGTAGAATTATTGAGTTACTAAAGTGATAGAAGAAGAAGAAGAAGAAGAAGAAGAAGAAGAAGAAGAAGAAGAAGAAGAAGAAGAAGAAGAAGAAGAAGAAGAAGAAGAAGATGATGGAGAAAAAATATTTGAGATGGGTGAATATGGAGAAAAAACATCCTCTGGGTAACGAAGTATGCTTGTAACTTAGTGAATGTTGTTGTAAATGGCCTAAAATATCTTCAAAATCAAAATTGTAACAAAAATTTCAACCAGGTCAACAAAGTTCGGTTATATTATATGAAGAACATGTAACCGAACTTTCTGCAAATGCAGTTCGGTTAATAAATCCAAAATACAGGCAACCGAACCAGAGCTTTAATGGAGATTTTGTTTGTTCGGCTAGCTGATGACAAATCAAATATAACCGAACTACTATGCTTGAGTTTACATAGTTTTGTTCGGTTCAGTCGACTCGACCACGTTGTAACCGAACTTTAAACAACAGAGTTCGATAAGTTCGCAAAAAAAAAATGCGCTTAAACCGAACTCAACATTTGGCTATATAGAGAAGAGTTCGGTTTTGAAATTATTTTTGCGAGTAACCGAACTCATTATATAGGTTTTCATAGTAAAGTTTGGTTAGGATTTTTTTTTTTTGCGATTAAACCGAACTCAATATTTGGCTATATAGAGAAGAGTGCGGTTTTGAAATTATTTTTGCGTAGGCAAAAAAAAATTTCTTAGCCGAAGTGTTCTTCATGTTCTTCATTTTTAAAAGTTCGGTTGTAAAACTAGGGTTTTTTTCAAAATTTTCCTAACCGAATTTACTATTGTAACTTCGAAATTCAACATATTTTGATGACTACAGCTCAAAATTTCAATCAAAAACGAATTAGAAGTAATGGGTTTGTGGGAAAATACTTATGGATAGGTTTGTTTATAAAAGATTGATTAATCGACGATGAAAATTCAATAAATCGACGATGATGAAAATTTGAGGATTTTGATTAGATTTGTATATGATCAGGTTTAGATGATCATAAATTGATGAAGAAAGAGAAGAAGAGAAATTGTAGAATAGAGGAAGAATAAGTTGTAGATTAGTTATAATTTTAATTAGGTAAAAGGGTAAACTAGTCATCTCCACCTTTTAGGACACACCTTTTAGGACACCCCTAATCAAATCATGGTCCCCTCAAAAAACCCGTGGTCCCCAAAAAATGGTTTTTCTTTTAACTCATTTCAAAACAATTATCTAGTACTTTCCTATGCACAAGTAGGGGTGAGCATGGGCCGGTATGGACCGGTTTTCACCTCATCTGCATCCAATCCAATATACTACGGATTTCAAATTTGGCATCCGCATCCAATCCATCATCCAATGGATGCACGAATGAACGGATTGGGTGCGGATAATCCAATGGATTTGTGTTAGTTAAAATTTATAGTGAAAAAAATAAAGCCTAATATAGATATAGGAGTGTCATGGACAACATCCAAGCAAACACCTAAAATTTTTAATACTATCCATATATTTTTTAGAAACTAAATAAATTCCCTTAATTTAACGGGTATGGATGTCCAACGGATTTTCAAGGTTGCATCCGGGTCCAATCCGTAATCCGTTGGATTTCAAAAATTCCATCCGCATCCAACCCATTAGCAAACGTCCGGGCATATGAACTTTGATTAAACTTACAAATTAAACATCTGAAAAAACTATCAAATACACAAATGATTAAAGTCGAAACCGCAGAATTCACTAAAATGATCAAACACACAAATGATCAAATAAACAGATTGATATGTAAAATTCCCACAACAAACCAAGAAACACGGGTTGACAATAAACAAGTGTTGTGCCTTCTTCTGGAAATTAGAACTTACAATTAAACATCTGAAAACTATCAAATACACAAATGATTAAACTCAAAACCGCAGAATTGACTAGAGAGTTGACATGTAAAATTCCCATAATAAACCAAGAAACACGGATTGGCAATGAACAAAAGTTGTCACTTAAGTGTGCCTTCTTATAAGTCGGATGACGATAGATACGAACTGCTGTAGGTTTAAATGTGCCTTCTTATAAGTCCAAATCTGTTGAAAGACTGAGAGTATGGCTTTCAAGATTCTTCAAGTTCAGCTGCAAAAAGTAGATAAGATGTACCTTAACCAAAGGTAGAAAAGAGTGATAAATCAAGCACAAAGATTAAAGAAATTTGGCTGTGTTTTCTAAATATAGTGCAAGAGTGGAACAAGAAATGGATCCTAGTCCAATATAAGGCCTTAATTTACCAATATTCTCGAGAACATTTCTATCTGGGGGTTGTCTACTAAAAAGATAACAACCTGGATACAGATGAGTCCACATGGATCTTAGGTTGCCCTACAATATATCCTATTTCATCAGCACACTGCCTGCACATAACATTTTTGAATTGTGGCAGCAAACCTAGTTTGTAAAATTTTATCTGAAAAATACTTACAACGACCGCGATTCCAGTTTCACAAAATTTAGGAATGCAGATGAGTCTGACTGACTGACCCTCAGATCCTGCATCCACGGAAAACTGATAAATTAAGTAAAATTAAACATATAAATAGTAATAGTAAGAAGAAGAAAAAAGCTACATCCCCATTTAAAGTTAACATATGCTAGACAGGTACCTTTTAACAACTGAGTATCATATTTACTCTGGTTACCAACAAAATATACATGAGGACAGTTCTCAATAAGGAAAGGATCTCTATCAGTGAATGGATAACAGCCTGAAAACAGAGAAAAAAGGAAGAAACAAAAACTATTCAGACTAGAGTTAGTGGAAAAGATTGTAACTTATGCTCTTAAAGAAGGTACTGAGCAATATTTACCTAGGGTGTTCGGTGCGGTTGGTGCTAGATGTCTCCATCTTAATGTTCGCTCCATAAAATCTAGTTTATCTTTTGCTTCTGAGTACTTCTCCAGATCATCTATGTTCTGACCTGATGTTCCAAGAAATCTGAAGGCCACAAGACACAGAATTGGTAATCTAATCGTTTTGAGAACTAGTACCATGTCGACATCTATATATCTTACCTGATGTTGTCAAGGTCAAACCAATGAGGGTTTGTACACGAGGTGAAAGTATTATAAGTTGATGCTCCACGGAAAAGACATCGGTGCAAAGGCTGAAAGACAGAAAGCCGTGTTTAAATGAGACAAAAGTTTGAAGAATATTCTGCTTTTCATGAACAGTACTAAAACAAGGATTCGGGGTTAGTGAAGACCTGCTGAGGCAAAGAAAAGTTTGCAGGATCACTGGGCCCTGGCATGATATCCAATGGTACAGCAGCTGCAAGCTGAAGATAAAAAGTGATCAGGCTAGAACTGACTTACGTAATAATAGGATAACTATAAAAGGAGAAAAAAGAAATGAACCTGAGTCAACAAGATATCAAGCTCCTTGATCAGCTCGGTCAGCTTGGAGTGGTCCTTAGCAGCCAAAGTCTGTATAAATTGACAGAACTATTGCTCAAAATAAAAAATATATACATCCACAATTAAGTCTAACAATGCAATTAGCAGATAAACCAACTAGAACACAACTAGTAAATACACCAACTATTTTTAATACTTCAAAATTACCTGTCCTTTCACAAGTCCAAGTGGTAATTCAACTGAATTGCCAGCAATAACTACTCGGACTATTTGGGATGACATATTTTGCTCCTGTTCACGCAATTAATTAGTTGTCAACGGCAATAAGCAACACAATTAATTAGAAGGAAGAATAAATAATCATTTTATGCACCTTCGCATCCCCTAAATGCCCCGTTATATGATCAACTAGAAGCTGGACATTGAGAGGATTGGACTTTTCATTTCCAATGCTTAGTCCTGACACTAAAACCACAAACTTGTCTTCTCCTGTGGTTGCATTAATAAATAAACAAATTAAAAGAATACTTGAGCATTACTACTGAATTCAAAAGGGAACACGGCAAGAGGAGATGCATGAGAGACAAGTAGAGCCTTTTCTTAGAGTCTATCCCAGATTTGCCGACCTAATACTAAAGCCGCATGCCTAAAATGAATACAAACTTTTAAAGAACTAAAGAGGCCACATAATCGATTCACTTGATGATAGTACAATAACACTAAGAAAACACATCAAAAATTTTAGAAAACAAGATACTACCCTCACACCGTAAATTAGGAGGAATACATCATCCATGATTTGAATTTCTATCAAATTGAAACGAAAGCCGTTCCAGTTTAATGAGATACGAAATTTGGATGCAGAACACTAGTAAGAAATGACAGGAACCTTAGATACCAAACAAACATGCCTTGGTAGAAATCCTTGCCCAATCATGAACTTAAAGAAATAAACAGTAAAAATAAAAGAAGACTTGACCAATGATTACCTGAATCAAGTGGCAACTCGATCTGGGGAGGCAGACCACGGTCTAGGATATCTATAACAGAAAATTCACCGCTCGTGGTTTCGTTTCCATGAAGAGCCACCACAACTCCTGCAAAATAACATGTAATGGATAAATAAAGATACTTCCTCCAAATTGAAATCATGATAGGCGAAACACAATCACAGCCAAGACACCAAGAGAGGAGTTAGGGATGAAATATGGTGACGCTCTACAAATTTCCACTTTTTACTGCCATTAAGATTACATGAGAGAGCTTCAGAAAAAGTTGGTTGCCTTGAATCCTAAATAGGTAACCCACTGAATGATATCTCCAACCATTCAAATTTGATGCCGATGTCTCTTAAAGTGGAATAAAGAAATGATGTGAATAAAGGGTAATCCTAAAATAGATAGTTAAAGAGTGTATAACAGTACAGACCTGTAACATACTTAGAAGGTGCTAGAAAAGTCCCACCAAGTTTTACTCTTCCACTCTCATCTTCCAAAACAAGTTGGTCATCAGAATGCATAAAATTATGAGGTTTCTCAACAGGAACTACAGATCTCTGCAGCAAACAAAAACAATTTCGAAAAAGAATGAAATAAAATTCAGCTTCTCCAGACTTCATCAATGTGTGCATAATAGTATCACTTTATTAATGAACTTATTACCTCCTTAGAATATTCATCAAGAATACAAGGCTTTAGCTTCATATGTTTGTATAGAGTCCCAACAATTATACATTCTTTGCCTAATTCCAGATCCAAAACAGTACAAACTGCAAAACAAAGAACAACCCAAATCAATCGAACCACCAAATTACTATTTTCTAACAAAAATTCCTAACAAGCTGTACCTATACTACCTTCTGCAGAATCTTCGAAACCCTAAAATCCAGAAACAAATAAAACATTACCAGGTAATTGGGGTTTCCATTTCTCGACGAGTGAGTAGAGAATGGCTCTCATTTTGTGAAGTCGAGCGAAATATATTTGACTGTACTGTTGACCAGTATACTTCTCCATCTTGATCTCAAACCTCTCATCCTTCAAAAGTTTGAACAATAAAAAAACAATTTAAAAAAAAAAACTAATCTGGAAGTACAAAGAGGAAAACTAACATAGATTTGTGAATAAATTCATGATAAAATACCTGAGATTGATAGAGAGATTGTTTTCTCTGAAGACTGCTAGTGTCGACTTCCATGGATACCATGGCGGGAAACTCGAAATACTTTTTTCGCTTTGTAATCGGCAGAGTAGATATTATAAGGGAAACGAATCAGGATCCCAATTTGCAGGAGGTAAGAATTCCGGTTAATAATTAATTTGCCAGAACGGAATCACGTCAGGGGATGTAGCTCAAATGGTAGAGCGCTCGCTTTGCATGCGAGAGGCACGGGGTTCGATCCCCCGCATCTCCATATTTTTATTTTCTGTTTCTTTTTTTCGTTGTAGATTAGAATTTTATTTTTATCCTAGTTTACTTTTTTTCCCGAGATTTCTTCTGTCGATGTAGATTAGGATTTTATTTTTACCGTTTGATCCCCGCATTTCCAAAAACACTATTTTCCTTTTTCTTTTTTCCCGAGATTTCCTCTGTTGTCGTTGTAGATTAGGATTTTTTTTGTTTTCCTTTTCCCCCAGATTTTCTCTGTCGTTTTTTTTCTTTTTGAAGCATTTTTCTCTGTCGTTGTAGATTATGACTTTTTTTTACCTTTTTTCCCGAGATTTTTTCAGTTTTTTTTTCTTGAAACATTTTTCTATGTCGTTGTAGATTAGGATTTTATCTTTATCCTAGTTTACTTGCTATAACTTATACTTATCCATTTTTTTTGTTTTATCCCTAATTTAGAAATGTATTGATCCGTTTTTAAAAATACTACTCTTAAGAGCAACATTATTGTTGTTGCCAAAAGCTATATATGGCAACAAAACCAGGAGCAGTCTGCGGTGCTATAAGTGTCGTATTTCCATAATGCGAAGCAAAGTGTCCAAATATGAGAATTCTTTTTTGGCAATTTCATATATAGCTACACGCTATTATAAAGTCTGTTGAATTCCAAGCCAATTTTAAACCCCTTGGTAGGACAAACGTTATTTTAGTTTACGTTTGGTACATTAAACGTTGGTTATAAACCTGTCTGTCATGAACGTCATTTTAAAAAGCATCTTTGGAAACGCGGATGTTAATAGCCTGACGACTAGACGCAACTTATAAATGCGTGATTGTACCACGTAACTAAAATTTGTGTTTGCTTGAACTATTTGATGATAACGTCCACCCCTGACACAATTTTTAAATGCGTTTGCTTGGGACATAATTTAAAATAACGTTTGGTGAAACGTAATCTTCAAATGTGTCTTGTTTGGACGGAATGTTAAAATGCGTCTGGATTCGAATTTTTTAAAACGGTCGGATTTTCAAATTTTAAAAATGTTTAAATTCAGTAAACGGACGGATTTTTGACGGTTTTAGCATGCAACAACATTTTTTGATTCCTATAAAAAAGATAGTTTCGTATCCATTCTTCACACATCTGAATTCTCAAACTCTTTGTTGGTTCTTTGTTCTCAAAAAACAAATTACAACACATTTACTTGTTTCTTTTCCTTTTGAAAAAATAATGGCACCCAATCCTAGAGGTCCTAGTTTTACCACTTCTCAAGATATTACTCTTTGTGAAGCTTATTTATCAATATTTCAGGATCTCGTTGTTGATGTAGATCAAGAATCAGCACTATTGTGGCTGAAGGTTAAAGAGAAAATAGAAATGACACTACCGTTATCCAAGCGAACTCCGGGCTCTATTAAGAGTCGTTTTCATGTAATAAGTAGAGAAGTTCATCTATATATTTCAAAATTACGTGAAGTCGAACGGGATATCATAGTGGAACCAATGCCCAGTTGAACGTATAAAGAACGGTTTTTTACATAATTATTTAAAAACTAATTAAATATTTATCCAATAATTTGTTTTTGAATGACATAATACCGAAGTCTTGAAGAAAATAACGGGAAAAGTTTCAAGAGCGAAGCCTGTTACCAGATTTTGAAAGAACATCCAAAATTCTATGACGATATTTATGTCTGATTCGACTAGAGATTTTTCCGATCTTTACGGCCGACATGAAGATGAAGAGGATAATTATTCAGACTCTCAACAACACGGTGAAAATAATACAATAGGGGGGTCCTCAGACGGTGAGATAGATGCAGGTTACATTAATATTCCGTACAATCGTCCGATGAGTAAAAAGAAAGCGAAAGCATTGAAGAAAGGGAAAACAAAAATGAACGGGCAAGATGAAGCGATGGAGGAAATAGTTAAAGAACAACGGGATTTTAACATTCATTACAAATAACATTCAAAAATGAAGATGGCAATGAGAGAATCTCAGTTGGCGGATAGACACAAAGAAAAGGTTTTGAAACTAGAAATGAAACGCGAAAGGGAGAAAAAACTTGAGGCACAAAGAAAAAAAAGAAGAAGAATATGGTATAATGATGATGGATGTCTCTTAGTATGATGCCTAACAAAAAGAGTACATCCAAACACGCAAGGGTGAGATAATGCATGATCGGCTTTGAAGAAACCAGATCAAACCATATTATGAGTTTGTAATTTAGCTTTTAGTCTTTCCATTCTTAGTTTTAGGTTTAAATGAAATTTTTAATTTGAGTTTATTTATCTTGAATTTTAGTTTTAGATTAAATTACGTTCTATGTTGTTCGAATGAAAACATGTTTTTACCTTAATTTAATAATTAATTCAAAGTGGTCTAATATAAAGTTTACAAACATAAACACGTAATACAACCTAGAACCAGGCAAACGGAAAAGATAAAAACATAAAGCCAAATAAATAAAAATAACACATTTTAGAATTTAAATATAAGTTTCCCCTGAATTCCTATCCGTCTCCGTCTCCATATTCATTCCATAAGTGATCAATTAAGTCATCGCGCAAGCGTAAATGCATTTGTTTGTTGGCTATAGCAATTCGTCGGTGTTTAACTAATCTTCTTTGTAGTTGTCGACTCCGATCTCTGCTGATTACTATTGGTGGTGTTGGGCGGCGAGTGTCATAGTCATGCATCCATGTACCTGGAACACGTTCATCCTCAACTATCATATTATGTAAAATAATACAAGTTTGCATGATATAAGCAAGATCATGTGGATTCCACATCCTAGCAGGTTGCTTAACGATTGTGAATTGTAGTTGTAATACTCCAAATGCTCTCTCCACATCTTTTCGGACTTCCTCTAGCATTGTCCCAAAAAAACCCTTTCTTTTTTAAACATGTCGCTTAATGGTTTTGACGACAGTTGAAATCTATGGATAAATTCCATCACCTAGATGATATCCCATGTTATTTTGATAGTTATTGATGACAAAATTCACCGGTGGTGCTCTTCCGTACACAAGATCTCTAAAAATATAAGAATTGTTCATCACATTAATAACATTGTGGGAACCCGGCATTCCAAAAAAGGCATGCCAAAACCAAAGATCATACGACACCGCTGACTCAAGAACGATACTCAGGTCTCCTTTATAACTTGTTTACGCCCCTGCATGGGCCGACGGACATTTATCCCATTTCCAATGCATGCAATCTACACTTCCCAACATTCCTGGAAATCCTATGGCCTTGTTCTCTCTAAGTAACATTTCAACATCAGATGGAGTTGGTGAGCGCAAATATTTTTTTTCGTATATCTCCACAATCGTCTTACAGAACTTATGAGTGGCTTGCAAGACAGTACTTTCACCAATACGTATGTATTCGTCGATTGCATCGGCAGCACACCCGTAAGCCAACATTCGGATTGCTACTGTAATATTTTGATGAGGTGTTAGTCCAAAAATCCCACAAGTTTTTTTTTTGAGCAAAATAAGAATTTTTGGACACGACATCTGACAATATTCGGTTGAATAATTCACGGTGCCTTCTAAGTCGTCTTCGAAATGTTGTGGAAGGAAAAGTTGGACATTCGGCAAAGTAATCATTCCAAAGTTGTATGTCGCCAGCAATGCGATTTCTTTTAATTTATATACAAGTTTGAACGGTGTGATAATTTCTAACGGCAAGACCCATTGCAACTGCTCTATTGTTAGCGTCTGAATAATTTCTTCCTCGTTAATGTCATAGTTCTGCATTGATAGTTAATTAATTTGAAGTTGAGCGTTGGTTTGATTGTGACCGGATATTATTTGAAAATGTATTGTTGGTTTGAAGGTGTTTGCATTTGTTTGGTTTTTATAGACGTATCTCAAAACGTACTATTTGATTTCATTTGAGATGACAACATAATTTTATTTACAAAAATATATGCTGCAAAAATTGACATGACCACACGAATTTTTAAATTGACATTAGCACACAAATTTTTAATTATCTACAACTATCATACAACTTGTGTTTCATGTAGGTATGTCAGTCCCCGGAAGAAAAGGTATGGATAATAACTGAAATGTACGGATAATAAATAATATGTATTTCAATTGACATGACTGTATTTTTAGAATGTCCTGCAAAAACCTTACTTTGAAATGACCATACAATACAGACTGTTAATTAATTTAAGAGATTTTTCCGCTGAAAATACTACACATTCATAGTTTGATGGGTGATACATTCCAATTTTTCAATCCAGACGTAACTTATAAATAAAAAATCCAAATGTAACATATAATAACGTTTATGTCTTATTTGATATTAATAATTGATTTTAGAAATTGCATTTACTTGAAACGGTTGTTAAAAACGTCTAGAGTCAAAGATGAATGCATGTGACATGACAATACAATAGCCGCACCTTTACTAATTTGAGAAAAAAAATTCATTAAAAATAGAAGAGTTAAAGATACATAATGTTGATGGGGCAACTTTTTAAGAAAACTCTTTGAAATGTCCTGAGTGTCTGCTACCACCCAGCCATTCAACTGTCGAAAAATCTAAACTATTTGTTATTTAATACAATAATTATTTATTAAAAAAATGAAAGTAAAACCATCCATTCAACTTATATATGTTGTCTACAACACACAATGAATCACGAATTTTTAAACCTCACCACAATTACATCAACGCCTGCGTGGCCTGCATTTTGCAGTACAATCCCCTTAGTGTGGCCCATGTTGCCGATGAACGATTAAAATCTTAAATGGGATGAATCTTCCCAGCACCTTAAGGACATTGAAATTAATTTCATAACGGAAATTAGATCTTTTCCATCTTTGCCACTCCAAAAGAGATCTTTCTATAACTTCATCATCAGTTTCCCCCCTCATTCGGTATCGATCGACATTAGCGGTTAAAGCAGTAAATTTGTCCACTTTTTCGGCTATATAACCAAATCGTCAAAACAAAGCGGTTGTATTGCGATTATTCCGATTACCTGTCTCAACCGAGAAGTTTGCAAGAATTTGGTGCCAATAACGCATTCTAGGAACCCCGCCCTGTATTCGTAGTGCAGACAACGAAGGAAGGAATACCACATAATTTCTGCAAAGAGAAAAATCTTCGTCTTCTGTAAAATCTGCGTGATTAGTAATAGGTAGAGCCATATTTGAAACAGGTTTTGGACATGTAGTTTATTTTGTAGGATGATATTAGCGGTGTAGTAGGTGTGGATAGAAAAGGATGGTGTGTTGGATATATATAGATGATGGGGATTCTATTACAGGAAAATAAGTTGAGAACTTAAAGAAGAAAGATATAAAAGTTTTAATGTTGAGAATTAGAATTCAGCAACAGTGTAGCATTTACACGGTCCCACTCTGACAAACGACTCAACATAATTGAAAGTCCTGCCACCTTACACCCGCTTATAAATTCACAACTACGCCACGAAGTTTACACATTAAAATTCACTACTTTATTTTTAACTTTTCCAAACCCCATCTTTTCCATTTGTATTAGAAACATGGTTGCCAGATTTAGTACTGAAGAAGATTTAGGTATCACACCGCTTGGGTGACTGTTAGTCTTCTGCCTGAAGTTAGACGAAAGTTACAGGTCAATACACATTTTGGGAACAGGTGAGACAAATGTTTTCCAATATTTATGGGAATCTCTACCATAGAAATTTGGTTGCCATTTAAAATTGTTTCACTACTATAAGACGAATAACGAGAGAGTATTTAACTATCGTCGCAGAAATTCAACGCAGTAGACCCCCTGGTGTTATGTTTGAAGAAATTGTAAGTCATTTAATAATTAACTAATCCATGCCTTTTAAAACCATGTCTCTACCTAACAGTTAATTTATTTTTATTTTATTTTTTACGTAGGAGCAACATGGGAGAAGGTTATATTTTATAAGAACAAGAAAAGAATTCAAATTCTACCAAAATTATATAATTTTGAAAAACAACTTCCCAAATATGAACCCGGAACTAGCACCAGGTGATCCTCCAGTGGATGCCGCCTAAAGTTTAGTTAATTTGGGGAAGTGTAGATTTTGTGGATATATCTCTTTGTAAACCCTCGGTAGAAACAAGTGATACCGGACTGATATCCGGTCTTTTATTAATGTATTTAATTACCATTCTAAAATTTAGTTATTTTCATTGTATTTAATTTAAGGTATTAATGAAAGCACTTCATTAAAAAACCACACAGTATTTTTGAAAAGAGTTGATTTCACTTATAGTTCATTCCACATTATAGGCCAGAACCGTATCCTTTAAAAGATCATACAATTCATCACACTTAAGTGGTTTGTTCGTGTCTTCACGAAAGTCAATTCGAGCTTTGGTTTTTTTGTACATCAAACACATCTTTTAAATAAGATATTACGATATACATATACTTACGCGAGCTTCGTATGATAGTGTAGGATGAGATACCTTTATTTCAAATAGTATTGTAACAAAAACTCCGATCTCATTTGTGATCAACGTGACCCTTTTTTTATAGCTACCTTCATTCTACCGTTATCATTCCCGGTAAGGTCTTCGAATGATTGAAAAACAAGGTTCCAAAAAAGGTTCCTGCCGTTTTCACCAACTCAAAGGGGAACTTGATTTGGTGGTGAAATCCGGGCTTCCACAAAACTCATGTCTTCTTCAGTAGTAAAACGCATGATAAATATGATACTGGTTTATGTCTTAAGCCCACCGATTCCTGAATGAGAACGTGCTCAGTGCATGGGATTAAATAGACACACAAAATTTATAATTATAATATAACTATTCAAAAGTAAATGGTCAAAAATATTATGTACCAGTTTTACGTAAATATCTTTGTATGATTATCAATCCAAAAATATCAACTTTAGTCGACATGACCACACGCTATTGCTGCTTTTAATGTATGTTTAATTAATTTTCACAACGACATGCAGTATACAGTATGATAAGATTCCTGACCAACTGCCCTACTTTGAAATGACTATACAATAATGGATCTTTAATTAATCTGAAACATTATTTAAAGACAATAGTAAACATAACTTATAATACCTTGAACTATTCATTAAGATATTAAAAAATAATGCTGAATATGAATTCATTTGGAACATTACTTATAATAACATCTATGTTTGTAGCACATTTCTAATTTGATAAACTTCTAGTTGACATGACCGTACAAGCTCTTTAATTAATATGAATTTGAAGCATTGTTTCTTTTAGACGGACAATATGGTCTAGGTATGGTCTCAATTATAAGAGGAAAACATTATCATGGCCAGCGTTTGTCAGTTACCCGCTTTTTAGTTGACATGACATACGGTCTCGGTATAGTTTCAAAATTTTTTGGGGCAATTATCATGATCAGCGTTTGTTAGTAACCCGCTTTTCAGTGAGTTTTCAAAACGCATCAATGACCAGTTTTGCAGTGAGTTTTCAAAACACATCAAAGAAAGTGAATTGTCAATTGTACGTCCAGTTTCACGAGACTAAAACTCGTCCGGTAGGGTCACCTAACGGTTTAAAGGCTTGCTACACGTGTTAAGTGCAGCCGTGTTTCCAACGACGGTGATATAGCATTGTAATTTTTCACTTTATGTTTATCTTTTTTTTTTTATTTCCATCGATATGTTAGATATATTAAAAATTTATTTTAAAGATTATTAAGCATTGTTGACAATTAGTTATGGAAAAGTAATAAAGAGACAATACATGAATTGTTAAAATGTAAGTTGGTGCTTATAAATAGGATGGTTACCTAAAAAGATCTCACACATCGGTACCCTTTGTTTCCTTCTAAACATTATTGAAGACAATAAAGGTCATTTGATTTTAAGCTTTAAAAAAAAAAAAATTCGAACCTACTATGGCTTCGTTCAATTCCGTAGAAGATTTGGTAATAATGAAACATTGGATCACCGTAAGCTCTTGTAAAAACGTTGAGAGGCAAGGTGAGAGAAGGAAAATTGTGGCGACGGATATGGCTATTTTACATAAGAGACTTTGGAAATGATCGGCATAGAACGACACAAAACATGAAAGAACGGTATTGGATTATCCAAAGGGAACTGGATCTCTTTCATGCCTGCCAAGTAATGGATTTCAACAGCGATCCTAATCCCGAAGAAATGACAACTCAAAAAATGGTAAATGTTTAGTCCTGCAATTTGTATTAATTTTCACTTAACCCAAATGAATTTAATGTTAACGTTTGAATATTGTAGGAGGTATGGGCAAGAGCAGAGTACCACCGATCACACGACGTGCCACAGTGAAGTTTTTGAATTTATTAAAACTAAGTTACTAGACATTCTAATAGATCTTAAAAGAGTCCCTGATTACGGTGAACTGTCATATCTATACGTCGAAGAGTTTGACGAAGAAGGTTTACCGCTGGATTATTATGGATCTTGTATTTAGGTTGTTCTTGGTTTTGTGGGAATACCTCTTTGTAAACTCTCACGAGAAAACACTCGTCCGTTTGGGACACCTAACGGTTTAAAGGCTTGTTGCACACGTGATGAGTGCTAAAAAGTGCATATTTCTATACATTTTTCTTGGCATTTAACTCATCTTTTGTGCATTAATTCTACATTTTATCCCATATTCTGTATTTTCTTTGTTTTCAAGAATAAATATTTTTATTAATTAATTTTGCATTTTTAGGTAATAAATAAAGTTTGGATGAATAGCGGAGCGGAAAAGAGCAGAAAAGCGGTGAAAAGCCGGGAGGAATTACACAAGGAAGCCGCGAAGAATATTGTGCGCAAGACCAAAAGGCTAGAAATGGGCTTAACAATGAAGAATTGTTCTTAAAGAAGATATGGGCTTGGCATACCCAAGGTCCAAAACCCTTACCCAAACCCATTTCCAATATCCATACCCGCCTCCATTTTCAGCCGTCAGATTGGATCATCTCAGCATCCTACGGTCGCTTCATCATAGTTCATCAAAATCTGAAGTTCCTGTCTAACACCACAACACCTAATTCTAATCTCAACCGTCATTTTTAATGTATTCATCATCCAACGGTCGGTCAAAGCTTGTTCTCATCTTGCCGTCCGATTCATTTCATCATCTCATCATCCTACGGCTGATCTTCGCAAATCATCAAAGTGGATGATCCCGACTAACACCATAGCACGTAACACACCTATACCCCAGTCGAACCAAACACTCCCTACTCCATTTTCCATCGATAGGCCTGTCAATATATGTCCGATATCCGGAATCCGTTTCCGATTATTCGAGATCCTATAGGATTTTATCCGTTTTATCGGATATCGGATAAAAAAAATTATCGGATATTTCTTCCTTAACCTATCTATATCGGATTAGGCTATATCCGTTTGGTTAACATCCGATATCCGATAGAATTAGGGGTATAATTGTAATTTCATCTATTAATCGATTATCACTGCCTGGATTGAGTGGATTCAGTCGAGAACCGAGTCATTTTTTTCGTTTTCTTTTTTTCCTTCTCTTCTCTTCTCAGTTCTCAATCGATCACTCTCTGTCTCTCCCGATCAATCACTCACTCAGTTGCTTTGCTTATCAATCAGACAATCACTCACCCGCTCAATAAGGTACTTCTATTTCCATATTCGATTTTTGTGTTCGATTTTCATGAAATTAGGGATTTGTGGTTTCTGTCTTGCAAAAAAATTTAGGGTATGATGAAATTAGAGAAAGATTTGAGATGGGTTTATTCTTAAATAAGAATATGAGGCCTAACAATCTGAGATTATGAAAGTTTATGAAAGTTTTATGAAAATAGGGAAACTGATGAATATCTTTTGATGTGAGTTTTCTTCTAATTTTTGGTTTTTGAATTTTAGATGTTGGATGGATATAGGGTTTTTAGTAGTTTAGATCGATTATTGTATGATTTTCCCTTTTTTTTTTTGATTTGAGAAAAGTGAATTAGGGGTTCAGCAAATGCATCATAGAGATTTTTAGAATAATTAAGGGAATGTGATTATGTGACCACTGTTCTTGAAAATGATTTGGTAATGTTGTATCATACACATGATAGTATTGGATGAACTAGGGACTGGGGAACAAAGACTAAGCTTTCAGTGTCTTTTCTTTAAGCTGGTATTATTAGTGCTCTGTAGCATTGATGCTTGAGAGTTTCATGTGTCTTAGTTTCCCTCTTTGTATGATTCCTGCTCAAATTAAATTATTGAAACTGGATACAGAAATCTAGCTTAGTAGCTTTTACTTCTAGTTAGCTATAGTGAAAATATCTTTTGTAACTTGCTGTTTTATTTCTTGTGTCCTTCCACTGCCTTCTAGCTTATGATACAATATCCTTCTCACCCTATGGGAATCTACATTTCAATACAGGAAATTGCAAAAATGTTTAAAAAACCAGCCAAGGGAAAGACAGTTGCAACCTCAAAGTTAACCCCTTTGCCTCAAACTACATCAAATGCTATCATTTCTAGGGATGGTTCACAATCACAAAGTGTTCAAGCTTCAGTAATTGGCTCAACAGAACCAGAAGAAAACCCAACTGATGATAACATCAACATGCCAAGCTCTCATACAGGTGGCTCAGGTGATGAAGATAGAGAAGCTGGTGAGGATCCACTGATAACTGCTCTGAAGAAAAAGCTTAGATCAACAAGGTCACCAGTGTGGGATGAATTTGAAAGGGACTGTAAAGTAAGATACAACAGTAAAAAGAATGCGAGGGAAGCTGTTGTACTAGGTACAATTCAGATGCCATCTTATGAGTACTGTTTCCAAGTTTTATGTATGACAGTATGAGAATAATTTCACCTTTACAGATTTTTTTGTTATTAACGGATATTATCGGATAAATATCCGTTATCCGATAGCTTAACCTATCGGATATCGATATCTGATTTTGATATCCTATAGGATATTCTCGAATATCGAATATCCGATAGTTCTTAACCTGTCGGATATCGGATATCCAGATATCCGACGGATATTCTTCCATTGACAGCCCTATCCATCGACTTCTCTTTCTCCCTCACCCTCTGCAGAGAACAACTCTGCCATCACCATCACCTTCTGCCATCGCCATCATCCCTACCAGCCACTACAACCACCCTACATCAAATACAACCAAAACCCATCCTTCCCCCATCATCCTATGCTACCTATTTCACTGATTTCACACTCCCTCTCTCTGTTAGGGTTTTGAAATCGATGAACTAGGTTGATAGGCAGAGGAAGCTCGAGCTGGAGCGTAGCAGCATGGAAGACATGAAGAGGAGCAGGAAGAAGAGCAGCAGGAGTATGGGTGAGAATTTGTCATGTCAATTTCTTTAATTTCAAAAACCCTAATTCACTGTTTTGGGAATTTGGGGGAAAGTGTAACCCTAATTCGAATTGTATAAATAGGAGCTGTGAGGGTGTTGTTGAGAGTATGTCTGGGCTAGCCAGAGCACCAATTGAGACTTGGGTTAGCCAAGCTCAAGGGTCCAGTTCAATTCCAATTTTTGTTTTCAATATCAGTTCATGTTTATGATGTTATGATGTTCTAAATAGTTCACTAGGGTTTAGATGAAGCCCTAGCTTTCTGCTATATTATTCACGTTGTTTATATTGCTCTTGAATTCTTAAACTGTTGTATGATAGATTTGATCTTAGTGCTCAATACTTTGCTCTCACAGTGTATGTCAGGCATCCATTGTAGTTAGAATAAAAACTGTGTTGATTGTGCTGCAACTCATGCTTAAGAGACTATTGTTAATCCCTTGACTAGTTGTGCTTAATTAGACAGTTAGTGCTCCGGATTGATACTTTAGTTGTGATTGAATCATCCATTGGTGAAACACCTAAGGTAAGTGGTAGACTTGACACTTCTCCCTTATCTGTCACAAGGACAAGAGTAGTATAATTAGCTGAATATATATAGTGTGAGTTAGTGGTGGATTTGACAATCCTAGTATCTCCATTCTCAGTGTTAACATCTTTGTTATTGCATCTTTATTTTACTGTTGTAATCTCTGCCAACATCTTTGTCGTATCGACACAAACCCCCCCTTTTGGTTACTCTCAATTTGAATCAGTAGTAGTTAAATTGTAGCTTCAATACACACCCAAGTCTCTTTGGTTCGACCCGTACTTGCACATTTGCCACTTTCGACACCGTGCACTTGCGGTTATAGTTTGTGACTCTTTTAGAGAGCCACCAACACGCTAAGTGTAATCGTGATTCCTATCAAAGTGAGTTAAGTTCCACTTCATGTATACTATTTTACTTGTTGGTTGTGTTAATTCAAATATATATTTTTATTCAAAATGAAACATAAACTTCAGACATTTAAATATGGGGCAATATATTTATCTTTTTCAGTTGCCTGGTGTGCAGACAGCATGGCATAAGTCATAATTATAAAATTTTAACACCATTTAACTATAAATAGAGGTGCTCAACATATAGTTCCTTCAACGACATCATTACGTAAATCTTTTCATTCTCGTATCCTCTTCAAACTTCACTTTAATATATATCTGTAAGTATGAGTTTGTATTCACAAGAAGAAGACGTAGCGATCATTAGAGCTTGGGTTAATGTGGCACTACAACATGATGTTGTACACTATCAAGTTCCGGTTGCTGATGTTTGGGACAGGGTATACCACAATTGCACTCAAGAGTTCGTTAATGGACATCAAAGAACAAGAGGCTTCATAAGAGGAAGGGTTGGTCACATTAAAAGTGTAGTTAGAGTGTACGTAGATATCCTTAGAAGATTTTTATAGAAGCAGAGGTGTTCCACTTAAAGAACAAGTAATTGTAAGAAATTATTATTCCCTTACTCTACTGATAATCATGAAATGTATGTTATTCCATCTAATCAGAAATATTTCGTGTATGTGTTTTTTTCAGGAGGAACTCGGCGGAAGGAAGTACTTTGGTGATACCGGGAAAGCCTTCCAACTTTATGAATGTTATTTAATCATGAAGAACGCATTTCTCGAGTTTAACCCCGAGGTTGGACCATATAATCCTCCACAATATGGAGGAGACGATTAATATATTAAAGTTTTGTTATACATTTTGTGGGTAAATCTTCTGTAAACCCTCACGAGATTACAACTCGTCCAGTAGGGTCACCTAACGGTTCAAAAGCTTGTTGCACATGCTAAGTGTAATCGTGATTCCTACGAAAGTGAGTTAAGTTTTTTTATCATGATTTATGTACTAAAGTGTTTATAATAAAACTCGATAAAAACTTTCGTAAGTGAGATATCATTTACCACATTTGAAAATTAGTCTCGTTTTTGGATTGAGTGGATAACAATGTGTGGACATAACTCTTCTAAAATGAGTCATTGGCCTTCATAATTGTAGGGAAAGACAAATAAGGAGGCATAGCCCATTGTTGTCTTCATTTAAAAGAGTTATGTCTTCCAATATTAAAAGAAAAATAAAAACATTAAACATTGAAACATATACGTCTACAAAATATCTGGACGTTCATGGGAATCATCTGGAGGTGCAATCTTGGGAGGTTGGAAAGGGATGCTTGAAGGGTTCATTGAAGATGAAGCTACCAAGTTGTTAGACATTACCGATCCAGTAGGGATATGCGATTGACCAACTTGATTCTATACATGTGATGGTACGGTTGCACTAAAGTGCCAAAGCCAAGAACATGATGAGATGAGTTTGGTCGATCCAGAACCATCATAGGTGCTCTTCGGGCCAATTCATTCTCCAATTCCCTGTTACGCGTTGTAAGATTCGCAACTGTATGCGCTGGCATCATTATTAGCTCCATTCTATCTTTAGATTCTTTTAGAACAACTTTTCGGCATTCATCAATAAAATCTATATTATCTTGAAGTATATTATACGATTGTGGCTACGTTAAAAAGAAAAAAGAAAAACAGGAACATGTGAGATTACTATGTGCTAAACCATCTTAATAAATAAATAAATTTAATAAATAAATAGAAAGAGAACTCACATATGATAATTGGGATGGCAAGAGTATCGGGACACGTTCATTATGCCTCTCAACTGTGACATTAATTATATCGCCGTCATACCCATAAAATTGAGCACCGCAATCAACTGTACCATAGGTTACACCAAAACTCCTAACGTGCTTCCAATACTCCAGATACACATCATATGACACCGTATTTACAAAGTCTGTAGCATCAGTACAAACACTATTCCCCAACTGATTCTCCATAATCTCCCTATCCGCGTAAAAATATTCTTTCTTGGGTGGGTTATTAGGGATAGCAACTGCAGATTTGATTTTCCTCCAACAACGATCTCCTAAAAACTGGATAGACTGTACAAAATATATGAATAAGTTAACCATATTGTGAATAATAATAATAGCGGGCACATAAAAAACTCCAGTTATCTTAACAATATGACCAAATCCAAGTCCCATGTTCGAAATACATAAAGCTAAGCGTACATCCTCAGTTTCTAAAATTGGCCTGGCAGCCACCCACGGACGCCATGTTACCTTATCTGGAGTGCGACCTTACAGTTTTATCCTAGGGGTACTGATGGCAACAATCAATTTTTTTTTGGGCTTCCACGCAGAAGTTCTAGGCGATATGGTATTTGGATCTGTTCCTTCGGGAAGATCCAGAGTTGGTACCTGATACATAGGTTCTTCAAATGTCTTTGTCGATCTTCAGTCTTAGAGGGTGATGTCTGATACCCAACTATCAAATTCTAACCTAGTCTGAGACTTGGCATAGTAAACTAGAAATCAAGATATAGTTTTGATCATCTAACATTGACAACAATCTTGAGATAACAAAACTTGTGGGTTCAACCGAACATCACTCTAACAGTATCGATAAGATTGGCTTGAGCCAATAAAACCCATTGCATCCATTAAAATGTTTTCATATTCTCAAATAGAAGGTGAGTTAAACATCTTGTGTATCTCCATCTTTATTTTGAAGTAAGCACCATTTACGATCAATTTACATATCCTACATGATATTAAGCCTCGTGTAGAAGACATGCCAAAAAAAAAAACTATTGTATATGGCCAAGACCTCGAACAAATTAATATTGATACGAAGATTGATTGCGAAGTGATTATTCTCATTCCTGATTAGGATAACAAGATTTGACAGTAAAAAGAAAAAAAGAAAAAAAGAAAGAAAAAAAAGAGATATGTATGGCACAACATCGCCTCAAGTTGGAAAAGGCAGAACTGTTAGAATGTTTTAGCTGGTTATGAAATTCCTTTAGACACATGGTTGTTCAAGGATTATTCATAAAGATATGACCTGATATGCGAGGTCAAATGTAATATGAATGTTTTGAATTGATAGATAATGTTTAGTTAGAGCGAGTGTTCATCTTTATTATTGAAGTTGTATGGCCAGTGTAGTCCATGTTTTGATAATTTATCTATTATTCCATGGTGCAACAAAAATGATTTTTTGCATTACATTATTGTATGCATAGTGATATTGCGAGTAAGTTGCATGGAGAATCTTATAATGCAGCATGTGATGCATCAAAAGATAGAGAAACAAGAAAGAATTACTTTGTCAATCTATGAGATTGTTGGTTCGCACTTGAATGAAGCAAGTGTATGAGGGTAGGGGTGGGACTTGGGTTGGGTCAACCCACCCAACCCATGCCCAACCCGAACGTTGGGAGGGCATGGGCAATGTATTTTTTTAAAAGCTTGGGCAAGCTCGGGTACAATTTTAATAAACCCGAATTAAACTTGGGCAAGCATGGGCACATATATTTCTAAACCGAGCAACCCACCCAACCCAAAGAACTATAATATAATTATATAAACTATTTTTATAATTGGTAGTATTATCTATTAAGAGCAATTTTACCCATTATCTTCAAACCTAATAATCAAAATATGAATCATATATCTCATTATTAATTCAACATGAATTTTTTTTATATTATTGTGAATAATCATAAATTATTTGGAAATTTAAGCTAGATACAATAATTAAATCTTATAATTACTAAAAAAAATTATGATCACATTAATAAAAAATAATTTTTAAGACTTCAATTAAGATTGGCTTAAGAATCCATCAAAAAGAAGTTGATATTGAAGAGACACTCGAGGAACTTGAAGAGATAGAAGTAGGTGAAATCAATGCTGGAGTCCAGGGAGGTGTTGATCTTCCTCCATCTTGAAAGGAAGTAAGATGCTTTATCATGAAGATCTGAGCTAAGAACAAACCTTCAATTTGACATTTGCTTAGTTTTTAGTTGTTTATTTTCAATTATCAGAAATATCATGTCTCATTTATTAGTAATCAGTTTTGCTAGATACACCGAAAAATAACACTGTGGTGGGAACCTAGAGGAATCCAATGGACATAATGGAGCGCTCTGTGCATTGGGATAGGGGTGGGCAGAAGTGGGCCCCACCCATCCACTCACACGGTGCCCAGCTCGTTCCTTTTGGTTCGGTGTATCTATACTTTTCGATTAGTAATTAGTAAGCAGCTTTGTTATCATACGAAACATCATGTCTCCCTTATTAGTTTGAATGAATAAAAATGCCAAAGAGTTTGTTTATCTGAATGTTTTGCTAACATTTCTTTAAAAAACTAATATAGAATATACTGAGTTGAGTGCTACTGTACACAAAGAGTGAAAATGAAAACATCGTTGGTGCATAGTTAACTGAACCCCTGCAACTGTCCACAATTTTTGTGTTGTAAAGTACTAGCATGGGTCAACTCGAGGAAATCGAGGAACCCGAAGAATATAACTTGGGCGGGACTTGGGCAGCACCTCCATGGATTCTACGGGTTTTATGGGAAATATGGGCAAATGATTTTTACCTCGGCTCTGTCTCGGCCAAACCTTCTAACCCGACCAACCAACCAACCCAAGTCTCACCCCTATATGAGGGTGAAGTATGGGTGAGTGAAACTTGATTCATTACACTCTTAAGAAAATTTTCAACGTTGATTAATTAGGGATGTCAATCTTGGTGAACAAAAATAAATATACCTGAGCGCTTTCCAAAGTTATGTCATTTTGATTTTTGTTCATCTATTAGATTTCTGACCATCACATTTAAGAGCGTTGACGACTTTAGTCATGTAAAATTTAGTGTCACTCTTGGGGAAAATTTATATCCTTCACAGGTAGAACTATTGATTAGCTTTTTTGCCAGGGTCTCATGCATCGGTGCTGTGGTGTAGTCGGTTATCACGTCAGTCTTACACACTGAAGGTCCCCAGTTCGAGATTGGGCAGCACCATTTTTTTTATTTGATGGTTTTTACACTACAAACTGGGCAGCACCGTTTTTATCTAGGGAAGTTCATGGTTTACGATAGAGATGACAGTCCAAACCAGAAATCAAGTTTTAAAGTGAGTAAGCTCCACAAGGGATACGATTCCCGAGCACAGGTCCAGAAATCTTTTACGCCACATGGAAGATCTTGCATATACGGACGGAGGTACCCATGTATACTAAGAAAGAGTGGACAGAAAGGCGACTTTTTTCGTTCATAAATTAGTTCCACCACCAATCTACATGTGTTTCAGATTCCCGACGTAATTTTCACACTTGTCTATTCATTACCAGCTTTATTTCATTTTGATTCACGTCTGTTTCTGCACCACTTATTACTAAGTAGATTTACGTACCAGTCTCACCTAATCTCCCTTCTTCAACCACGTAAAAATTATACTCTAATTAGTTCAGTCCAAAGAGTTATTACCACCTTAACTTCAACTTCTAATGAACCCTGTCTGTTTCTCCGTCTCTCTCCCTCGATCCCTTTAGTTTCTGGTTTTCTTGTTCTTGTCATTTTAATATCACCATTACCATGAAGTCAAACAAACAATGTAGTTCGAGTTTGAAGGGTAAGAAGATTAGTTTTGCCCGTGTTTTCGAAGTTTCTGCTGCACCTAGGTTTGCAGCAAACCATGCACGAGGTATGAGTAGTACTGAATCGAGATCAAAACTTCATCGCAGTGTCTATAAACAAGAACACAACCCGGTGCACTTGGCGAGGAGTAAACGTGGGTATGGGTTTACAGGACTGCAAACCCCCGCACCTCCAAGATATTACTATGAACCGTCAGGCGCTTCATTATTACTCGATGATGCAGAGGTAATGCATGATAATGTGGGTAGGGATGTTGATGACTGTTCAAGTGAAGTGACCGACCAGAATTATGTTGTGCATGGATCATCACAGTGATGCAGTAAGAAGGAAAGAACTACTACTATATACATATATGGAGAAATAGATGTTTGTAATTTTTAGTTTTGGCAGGTAACTAAATAGTCGTAGCGAGTTATATTTTCCGCCATGACAATGGAATGTGTGGTAGAATAGAGTCCGGTTTTACGTGCATGCAGCTTATGAAGTTTTCGTTTCCAGTAATAATCCTGTCTGTTGATGTTTTGAGGAATAAGATTAGTAAGGAATCCAAAACTTTTAGTATTGCAGTACTATTTTTCTTCAAGGGAAAGACTTGAACTAAGCTAGTCCAGGTAGCTGGATTTACAATTGGCACGTTTAAATTTTGCACCAAAATCTTTAGCTGAGATGCAGTAAACAACTGTTAGTCCAGATAGCGGCATTTTGAATTAGCACATTTGAACTTTTGCACCTAAATGGTTAGTTGAGATGCTACTAATTACACTTAGCAGTCAAGTTTCTCCATGGATTTGAATTACCGTTTATGAACGTAGTGTCTTTGTAAATCCTACTACAGTTTATGATTGTGCCTGTCAAAGGTCTGAATGCTCCTTTATGATGCTCATAGGTGCTTCAGAGAAAATCTAACCAACCCTTGGTAGATGACAAATATCGAATTACCATTTAGGAAGGTACCGCCTTTGTTCAACTGAACACCGCTGTTAACGTGTTCGCCAAAGAACTGAATACCGTTTCTGTCAGCAAGTCAATGCCGTTAGCGAAAATAATACGTGTACCTCTCTGTGTATCTGAATTCCATTTGTGTACATCAGTACATATATACTGAAGATCTAAATGCCTTTTAGATGTATCTTCATGTCGTTTTCGTACGCGTCACTCACAGATCTGAGTACCGCTTTCATACCTTTTATTCGCCTAGGTTTGTCATTGCAGCTAGACATATATTTTGGTCAAGTGTCATGCATATACATGTGTCCGAATATGGAAATACCGTATAAAAACATCATCCTGCTGTGTTTGTAATCTCTCCTACAGATCTCAATACCATTATTATGTCTCTGTCTGTCGCTGCAGCTAGAAAATTGTCGTTCAGTACCATCTGCATACATGTCTGGAAAAGATGTTCCAGATTTTCTTTTTCTTTCTTTTACTGAAAAAAAAACATAGCTATTAACTGAAAAGGAAAATGCAGAGGGCTGTGATAGTTTTTTTTGTTGCATACAGTAGCATCCAAAAGCGGTATATCAGCAAACATGATTGATTCAATAATGCTAACAGTAGCATGTGATAGGTTTTTTTGCATACAGTAGCATCCAGTAGCATCTAGGGCTCTACAAGCTAACAGACTAGATGAACACAATAAGCTAATAATAACGCTCTTGCAGTCACTGACACTCTGACAGAAAGAATGTGTAGCTTCAAGGCCCAACATTGCAGAGAAATTTTTCATGCTCTTGTAACCATAATTTATGTCTCAACATAAGAATCGGCTCACTGCCAATGAAATTACCCCAGATGACATGGAAGTCTAGGCATATAAATTTCTATATGAGATATTGAGAGTTGCCCGCATAAGACAAGAATTAGATCACCAGCACACAACCAAGTTTACCATTCTCATTGCAAACCTCTGCACACGTCCTTCAAAACTAACAAACAGGGACTTGCCTATACAAAGAGTGATTAGACTTAAGTTGGAACAATTCATGGTATCCCTCTTCCAAGTTGGTTGCTATCATGATCATGGACGAGCACAAAGCGGCAAGTGAGTTGCCTCTTATCTCTATGCCATTGTGGTTTAAGATTTGACGTTGTAGGTTACATTCCGAGGTGAAGGCGTCATTTAGGGGAATGTAGGAAGCCTACCATATCTTCCACTTTTTTTAGGATGTACTGGTAAATGATGGTAGATGGACACCATAAAACTTGCACAAGTATCATTTTCCTGTAGCTGTATTCATAAATCTCATATTTGAACTTCAAAATAAGAAAACAGGTCCCATCCTTTTACCCTACTTCATTTTATGACAGATCACATTGGACATCCCTCTTTGTACACTACGGGAATCCCCTCCTTTTACGCTACTCATTTTATGCCATAAAAGATCACAACAGACATGGTAGATGTGCTACTGAATGTAAGTAGATTTGTTATCAGTTTCAGATCACAGTACATTATGGGTGTGAAAGACACTTTAGAGAATTTATCCCCAAAACATTTAAAAGTAATCTGCCTGTTTGGCTATACCAAACAACAAAAAGCCTCTCTACTATATGCTATCCACCACACCAACCAGACCAGCATGGCCAATTATTACCGAGGAAATTGGTATAAACAAAGTATAGCTTCAAACGATCCGAGAATTTCAGCATCAAGCTGCTACCTTCTTGCAGTGGTTCTCAAGCCACTCCATGGTGACACTTTTTGGCCTTTCCAGGGGTAAGCCAAGGGCACGGTCCCATATAAGCTGTGCAAGACAAATATAATTTCAGAGATGGATGTTTTGCTAATAGTATAACAGAAAGGTAAAATATTAACACGTAGGAGAGCAAAAGAACCTGAGAACAAATTCCAATGCTTCTAGAGACCCCAAAAAGAACGGTGTAATATCTGCACAAAACAACATTTAACAGGAGGCAAAAGATAATTACTATCCATTATAGTGCAAAGCTAAAGCCAGCAACTTATCTCTCACATCAAAGATCGCCCAGGAAGGAATTCAGTTCACTTAAGTGATTAGGAAGTAAAAAATCCAATACACCCAAATTAAAGAAAAATGCAAGGCATGTATATGGAACTAGGTTGATTAATGTCCTTGCATGTCCAGGGACAGAAAGAGAGGATAGAGATGTCACCTTGCTTCGGTTAAGCCAAAATAGTTCAGTAACACTCCGCTGTGAGCATCGACATTGGGCCAAGGATTCTTAACCTACAACCATTACCAAAAATAAAAAATAGTCAGTTCTAAGTTTGGAGAAACCAGGAATTCAAGAGCAGTACATCAGTCAAACATTGCCCCACACAAATAATTAATCCTAGGAACAAAATTTGAACTTAATAATTGGCCCGCTTTTTAAAAGCAAATATTTGGAAAAATCTAAGTTCATCTGGTCCTAAACTATCAACATCTCTTTTTGTAATTCAAAGAAAAGTCAACAAGTGATTCAATGTAATATTAAGAACAGAAATTCGTCTAATAATTCAAGCATAACTTTAGTTAACTATAGAAACTCAAACATCAACAAATTACCTTTCCTAGCTCAAGAAGAATGGGAGGCACAACTTCGTAGAGATTCGAAACCTGTGCAGCAAAATTAAAATACTTGTTGTAAGTTGCAATACAACGGAAGAGGATCTTCTAACATCTGAAAAGAAGCCACAGGGGAAGAAACCAACCAGCTTGAAGAGAGGATCCTCAGGCAAATGTTTTAATGCAAACTCTCTCTGACATGTGTATCTTGGATCTGTCTTGCGCAATACCCCGTGCCCATATCCAGGAACAACCTGCATAGTGGACAAGAATTGGGAAACAAAACCAGAATCTATTATCGACAACATAAAAAAAAACACCCAGTGACTCCTGTACCAAAGATTGACAATATGACTTGACAGTTACTGAACCAAATAAACGCTTCTCATTAACCCAAATAAAAATTGGAGGTCAGTAGGGCCAGTGAAATATCTGCTGTTAACTTGATAATAATAATAGACTTTAAATTAGAAATAACATTTTGGAAATGTGAAGGAGTTGATGTAAGAAAACAACAGTTTGCATGTCCCCTTTTTAATTAAAAGGAACACTACTTCACTGGATAGACTAACCTTGATGCATCAAGTACAGTAGCTGTACAAAGTAATGAAACCATACCTTGCCACTGTTCAGAGTTTTCCATATATAGTCCTTCAACTGATCCTTGGATACATTCTCTCCGCACTCGCTAACCACAGATTTGATCCATAACAAAACCTCCTGTATGAACGGAAATATAAGAATCGTCAAACTGGAAGAAACAAATTCAAAGTTCATATTTGAGGATTAAGTAACATAAACAACAAAATGATCATATGAACATTTATCTCAATAAGAAGTGGATGAGATACATCAGGAGCTTGAGCAATTCCTTAGTCCACATATCAAATTAACACTTACACAACTATGCTTAGTCCACAATAATGATTTAACCTTCATCCTCGTAACTCGGGTGTTGAGGTTCACAAGTCTATCTATGCTTAAATGTTCAACTTTTTAGGAAATAACTTAGTGATCCAAGAATCCTATCACTCTAAGTGCTACTACTACTGCAGGTGTTGTGTCTAACAGTCAGCACACACTCTGTAAAACTTCTACAATTCAATAGATTTGGAAGTCAAAAAAGAATGAATGAAAGTGGAATACCTGGTTAGCCAAGCCATGAAGAGGACCAGCTAACCCATTTAAGGCTGCAGCAAAGGAAAGATAAGGATCTGAAAGGGCACTGGCAACCTGCAGATTGCATATAGAAATGTACATAATAATGTTAGAATTCAGTGGAGAAGGTGTACACTTCTGAGTCTAGAAACATAAGCAAGCATGGTTCAGCAATACATAATGGAATGAGACAGAGAACACCATTACAAGCAGAATTTTCGGTATTAAACTATCATGGAGGTCCCAACACATGAATTGAACTATAATCAGTTTAAGAATATGAGAAACACAAATAGATGTCCATACTGAGTTAGCGGATTCTAAAGGTAAGACCACTTACTAGATGAGCTGTATGAGCACTGACATTTCCACCTTCATGATCACTGTAAGAAACCAGTAGCATGCAAATTTAATAAAAAGTTGACAGAATTAAGCTGTTCAGTTCAGCGTGCCCCCAATATTTTCAAAGGGAAGAAAAATATATGCTGTACTGGTTAGTTACTTGATACGCTGAAGTGAACTATACCCACCTATGGATGGTTACATATAGTCTCATCAGCTCTAGCATTTTAGGATCATCAAATCCAAGCATGTGAGAAAAGTTTGCACCATAGTCCAGAGAAGCATCTGCAGGTATGACTTTTCCCTCCTTATAAATCCTACAGTGACGGGAAAAGAAGTCAATCAAACAAATCTTGCTGAAAACACCAATTTATCTAATTGCTAACCCTGTGATATAACATGCATTCAAAAACATGTGAAATCGTTTAAAAATTCAAAACAGAACTTTGGAAAGGTAGCTAAGGTACACTGAAACGATAGACGAGGTACTGTAACCCCAAATATGAATCTTAATTTATATACATATATGGAGGAGATTCACTTGTCATGTTACCTAGATATCTACAATCTACCTTTCTTATTACATACTAAGGTTTGTCATGTGAACAAATAAGATACAGATTTCAGCACAAACATATGCACCCTAAGGAGTGAAAAATAGAGGCAGCTCCATTAGGAAAAGGGGTGGGTGGGTAGCTCCATGCCAGCATTAACCCATCATATAGTAAGTACAGAATGCAGCACTGGAAGAAATCTTGACCTGCAACTAAGGTAAATATGAGGTATGGATTTTATTAGCTACCTTCGATAAATATAAGCAGCTACAACTGGAAGTTGAGCAATCAAGTTTAAGGAGTCCTCATAGGTGGGTTCCCAGTACCTAAAAACAATATATCATATGTTAGAAATTCCGCATCATGACAAAGGAAAGCCAGGAAAATATGACCATTATATTGGAAACATACTTTGCTTTTGATATACCCTTCTCATATGCCTTCTGAAATTCACTCTTGACCTGAAAACGCAGCAAACAAATAAAGATTACTGCTTACTCACTTGACTATATTTCCCAATATGGGATATAAATGTGCACAAAATTGATCAATGTTAGCAGCTGTGGTGACTACTAGTTAATACTCGCCACTACACATAAATTATGAAATTGCTTGGTAATTACAACACCTACAAGAGGGGGATTTATCAGGAAATTCAGGACCATGGTTTTAGCAAATAAACAAACGCATCATAGCAAATAAACAAACACATCATTTTGAGTGATATTGCACTCACTTACCAATCCACTTGCCTAATGGATGAGAGAAGTTGCATGCGCGTTACAGTCTCTCCCGAAATCCTAGCTATTCAGTTTCCAAATACTATTTACAGCTCGACATACATGTTGCATATTATTTAAAATACCGAAATTACAACATAACAGAACAAAGAGATAATTTGTCATGTGTGAATCATATTCTTGAAGAATTTGAAAGATTCATCTTGATCAAGCAAGGAACAAGCAGATTCAAAAATTTCCACATGAGGGTGTTTTTCGCTTGTAAGTGAATTATATAACCACATCTTGTGATTTACAAGCCCTTTCAGCTAATCTTACGCCATACATATACAGAGAACAAGATTTGTTAAGTGCCCTGCAAGGACAGTAGATGAGCGACAACCAAAATTTTCCAACACGGTGCTAATGAATGAACACAGACATTAACTGGTGCTGAAAATATAATGCAATTAAGCAGAGATGGATTGGTATGACAATAAAAAACTGTACCTGAAGTGCCATAACCCCTGTTGTAAATTGAGTCATTGGATGAGCTGCAACAGGAAGTGCATCGATGGCATTGTAAACGTAATCTGAAAAACAAAAGAATATCATCAATTAGAGCAGATTTCTAGTTTAAATGTTAACCGTCGGGTGTACATAAGATGACAAATGAATTTTCTCACCACATGGATTTCCTAAACTGGTATAACTTGTAATAAAAGAATTAACTCTACTTTCCTCATTTAATCTTCTCAAACAAGCTATTAACTAGCTTACAACATACTATCAGTATCAGCATGCATGAGGTGCAGTTCTAAAAAATAAAGCTTTATACACCAGCTTTAAAATGATGAAATTAATTTACAGATTAAATATAAGAATAGGTAATTTGTAACTATTGCATCAGTCGCATAGAGCAAGCCAACCTAGGTCCAAGAAGTACACCCATGATGGTTGGATATATCTTTAAAAATATACGAAGAAAAAAAAATGCAGGTTTGAAAACCAAGAAACAACTCTCAAAATGAGCATATGCCTAAGCATCTGCCATGATATGAATCACATAATAAGGAACTCAAATTAAGCGATTTTAAAATTCTTCAAAAAAAAAGAAGCAACTAAAACAAAGAGATATGCAATCAAACCTGGAACAGTAGCACGGCTTCGCAATTCCTTTGATAATGCATCTACTTGCTCTTTGCTGGGTACCTATGATCCATTAAAGAATCTGCTTATTATTCTGAACCTAACAGAAGTCTTGTACGCAATCAAAAATTAAGATGATAATGCTAATGAACAGACGATTAAGAAACCTTTGCAGATAATCTGATCTTAATGTACATGCAGTCATGCAGGCAAAAGAATTGGACGTCTGTATCAGAAGCAAATATTACCTTCCCAGTTAAAAGAAGCCACAGGAGGCTCTCAGGCAATGGTTCTCCACCAGGCTGTACGGCGGGTAATACCTTCTGACATTCTGGGATTGAAAGTCCCCTAAAACGGATTCCCTGTGAAGCGGTAAACCGAAAACAGTTGCAAATCAACAAGGCAACGTCCAAATAGAATAATCTACCTCGAAACAAAGAACACAAATACCTAAACACTGCATCACAATAACTGATTATATTACATAATATACCTCATCAGGATCGAGTAAAGAGGTTTCCCACAGCAATCCAGTCATTCCTCTCATTCCACCAATTACCTTCAAAATTGCAATTCACAATTCAGGCAAATTCTTTAAGCAGAATAATTACTTACAACTGATTATAGTTTATTCTAAAGGATGCATTCTGGAATTTGGAAGAACAGAAAACATAAGCATCGGTAAGGGGTAAACATGATTTCCTTCTTAGAAGTTATTATCAGCATTGTAAACCAAGTACTAATAAATGTAAATATCTATAAAATTTACCATATCAGCAGTAATGTTCCCGAGTTGAACTTTTCCATAATCTGACTTTATTTTCTTCAGGCGCTCCTGAAAGAGAATAATATTGGCTCAGAATAAAAAACTCCATATTTTTTGCTTTTGTTAATATTTTCTAACTTTTAAACATTCACAGTTTTCAAATGTCTAAATTATGCTTGTGTATTCTAGAATTAAACACTTGAACTTGACATAGAGCAACATAACATTTCAAACAGCTATAATGAAAAACAAATATTTTCCACATCAAAATGTAAAAGCAGCTCTAATAACAAGGCTATGGACATTTCAAATTTGGCAAACACAACCAATAATAGAAAAAATCAGAAATCAGAGCTAAAAGATGAAATCGTCAACATAAATAATTGACAAAGAGAATGGTTTAAAGAAAATTCTTTCGAAACCTGTTGTTCTGGAATCAACTCCTTCAACTGAGAATGAAGATCCTACAAGAACAAAGCAGAATCTAGTCATACTCCCATCCTTCTGGAACGATACATATACACATATGGAGAGAGAGAGAGAGATCTTACAAGGTCGGAAGAACTCTGGATTTGAAGCCATCGGACAGAATTGTTGAGACTGGATGGCTGAGTCTGTAATCAGAAGAGTTAGATAAAAAACGCAACAAGAGAAAATGAACAGAGAAATCAAATCTTCCAACAATACTACTTACAATACGAGTCCGAAGCTTCGACAGCAACGAAACACTTCTGAAGAATACCATTTCTCAAACTATTTCCTGTATCATTGACATAAGAATTTCAATTATAAAATCATCAAAACTTAAAATCAAACTAAAATCGAACAAGTATTCAACATCAGAAACTGAATATTGATACAAAACAGTGAATAAAGAAAATCTAGGGTTAGGTTTTGAGATGATCAACCACCTGAATGATTTGATTTCGGGATTGATTATCAAAAAACTCATTGAAAAATAGATCTAAAATTTACAGAAATGCAGAAAAAATAGATGGAATTGAAGAGTAATATTAATTAGGCGAAAAGGGAGGAACAACATACGAATGGCAAGGACTGGTTAGAGGGAGAGAAAAGGGAGCATTTACTTGGAGAGAAAGAAAAAAAGACACGGAAGAATCGTAGCGAAATGGAAGAGAATTTCGTTTATTTAGCGAAGAAAAACCAAACAACATAAAATGACGAATTTTCCGTGTAAAAAATACTCCGTACAGTGGAGATTTTATACCAAATGTGCCCCTCTTATTATTGGGTTTTCTTGATACTGCTCAACGGTGGAGATGATTGCCCCCTTAGCGGAAGGGCGATCAACTTTTGCGGTTTTCGGTGGTCAAAAAAACCGAAAATTTTATTAAAAAAAGTCCGGAAAAGGCCAAACACATCCTCGCTATCTCAAAGGTCAGACACCCAATTGAAAAGGGTCAAAGAGAAGAATCCTCCTAAGTAATTCAACAATAATTATTTTCAGCTCACTAAGTCAAACCCACCATCAAACCCATCGCTGAGATGGCAGTGACGTGGCTTGATTTTTTCTCTTTTCTACGTTTTCTTCTCTCTTTTTTACGTTTTTGATTTTTCTTTCCTGTGCAATCGTTCCCCCTATTACAGAAGAACTGCTAAAAAAGAACTTAAAAATCACCGAGTAATCTGTATACAAACCATTATTAAATACTCCCTCCGTTTCTGGAAAGGAGATACTTTCACTTTTCCAATTTAGCCTATTTTTAGGCTAAAATGAAAAAGTGAAGATATCTTTTTTCCAAAAACAGAGGGAGTATCGAACACCTATTTTTCACAAATTTGTAAAAAAAATTGAAAAAATTGTTAGAGTTTATAAATCTTATCGATTTTTTACATACATTTTGCTCATGGGGAACTTTCTAGACATATTGAGAATGTTTGCGCCTGCATTTGGAATACCTCAAACATAGACACACTTCGCAGATGCTGCACCGACGTATCATGATACCTACTTACTTGAGGCGAGACTTTGCAGCACAATATGATTCCACTACAAAAAAAAATAGCGACAGATTTATCCAATGGAATTTCTAGTTCTATTGGGATGTCTGAATTCATATGTTTTGTGGTGTCTGACAATAATTTTCTTAATGCACTTTTCCTCTTAGTTTTTAATCAAATACCTCTTTTTTGATTGAATAAGCGATTTTATTGATTAACAACTCGAAGAGAATTCAAAGCTTTACAGTAGACAACTAATGAAATAACCAAAAAAAAAAATCTTCATTGCAGAACTGCAAATATTAGGGCATTTTAACTCTGACATGAAAATTAAATCTTCCCATTTCATCAGCTCTGATACCTTCACAGAGACTTGATCCTTGCCAAAGGCCCAAAGAGTCAGCGGAAAAGTTTACCTCCCTGAACTCCATGGTCCTTGTAAATTGTTCTCGCCTTGAAAACCAGTTCAAACCCATCTAATGAAAACTATGAAAGCCCCACGACAAGCAAACATGGCTTCTGAACCTTCATTGTTTAATTCATCTCATGCACTATTAAAGTGAAAGATAAGTCATCTACGCTCAATTTATATGCTTCTCGACCACAGACATCATATGTCATGTATCGATCTTCAAACAAGAAGTGCCAGAAAGAGGTGAAATTTGTAAATTACCAAAAGTGAACAAATTATTGCAATGAGATTAAAGTGAAAATAAGGAGATCTCACATGAACCCATCCCTCCAGTATTTTTGTAAACAGAAAGATCTTTCTCTACTGCGATCTTTGCTTAAACCAAAGTCAGTAGCTTTTAAGGTAGCCCTGCTTCGTCTTACAGAACATTTCTGTACAGGTTGTAAGCAATATTATTTGTTTCCTTGTTAATTAATCAAAAAGGAAACTTACATTGAAGTCAAATTCCTAACCAAAATGATCTCACTTAGAATAACTCGGACACCGAGTCAAATCCATGTGTATTAGCACATGTGGCTTATGCTTGTGCAGACAATACATGGCTCTACAAGTTTTACAAAAGGTTGATAATGTGAAAATAATTCTTCAATAAGAGTTGTTGTATCTGTTAGAGCACTGCTCGGTCGAACTCGTAAGCGTTGCTATCTCACGCTTGTTTGTCAAGTTTAGTTTCCAAAACTATAAGTCTTGATTTCTAGTCTACTTATAGCTAAGTCTCGGATTAGGATAGAAAGTGTAGTTGAGCATTAGACTTCACGGCGTTCATCGATTGAAAACGATGAACTACTAAGGGGAGCTTGTGGAACTTCATCAACAAAAGGTATGTGGAGACTTGAACTCATCTATCACTCAAAAGTCTATCTACTTTATCTCTTATTTGAGACAAAAGTCGTATAGCTATATAGACTTCAATTATGCATATTTGATATTTCGAGCTGAGTTTAACTCGCTTAGATATTTCTCGAAATATGTGTTGGTAAGATTTCGCTTTAACCAAGTTCATCTTATATTATTGACGAAAGTCAAAAGATGATCATGTGAAAATCGCCTTGTAACATATTACATGATTTGTGTGAGACAGTCATTTGATGTAGACTCGGAATGTTTCGTATTGATCATTCGACCACTTGATAATTGCTTTGAAGCTAATAGTTTGTGTGAGACATCTATTGTCGTTTTCCGAGAATGTTTCAATGGTTGCAATGAGAGTTTAGAACAATTGGATATAAGCATAGTATGTGTACTTGCATATATGTGATCCAAGTCCGGGAACCATAGTATGCATACTCGCATGCGTAATGGTTGGTTAATGAAAGTCCAGGAACCTTGTACGCATACCGGTACGCGTACTGGCGTGAGGTTCAAGTCAAGTCCGGGAATTTCTGCTGAGTTTGCCCGTTCGCATACTATCTAACCCAAACTTAGTCCGGGTACTTAGGTATGTGTTCCCATATGCATACATGAGTAAGTTAAGTTCTAAAATCGGTTTGTTCATGAACTAATACATTTATATAATAAGGAATGCAATCTTTTACAAACCGTGGCTATAATGTTCATGACTTGATTCGAGAGAATTAAAAACAATCAGGTTTTCATCTAACAGTGGCTAAGTTCGATCTAACGGTTGAAAGATATTAGCTTGAGTCTAATCAGGTTTTCATCTAACAGTGAATATTGAATGCTTTGTTACCAAGGTAACATTGATTGCAAACCCTGATTTGAAGACTATATAAAGGAGAACTCTAGCAACTGGGAAACCTAATCCACACACCTCATGTGTGATACTAGTTGCGATTAGAGTCGATTATCTTCTAACCTTAGGTTTTTCCAAAACCCTATAGTTTAACGACTTGAAGACTTCATTGGGATTGTGAAGCCAGACCCAACTATTTTCTCTGTAGTTACGCGTTCTGATCTTGATGTTTTCTATCGTGGTTGAGTACTATCTTCTCTAAGATTTGCTCGAGATTTAATTTTCGATAGGCAAGATAAAAAGTAGTCACAAACATCTTCGTCTCATCGTTTGTGATTCCACAATATCTTGTTTCGCTACCATACGATTAAGATTATTGTGAGATGATTGATATTTCTAGGATGTTCTTCAGGAATATAAGTTCGGTATATCAATTGGTTCCTGATCACCTTGATTTATCAAAAGACTGAAAAAAACTCTTAGGTTTATTTGTGGGAGACAGATTTATCTATTCAATAGGATTTTCTGTGTGAGACAGATTGGTTTATCAAGTCTTCGACTTTGGGTCGTAGCAACTCTTAGTTGTGGGTGAGATCAACTAAGGGAATCAAGTGCGCAGAATCCGGCGTGGTTCCAGAGGCGTAAGGAATGCAAATGTACCTTGATCAGTGTGAGATTGGTTAGGGCTCAACTACATTCCAGTCCGAAGTTAACTTGGAGTAGGCTAGTGTATGTAGCAGCTTAACACAGTGTGGTGTTCAAATCTGGACTAGGTCGCGGGGTTTTTCTGCATTTGAGGTTTCCTCGTTAACAAAACTTCCGGTGTATGTGTTATTTCTTTTCCGCATTATATTTGTTTATATAATTGAAATATAACAGGTTATGTGTAAGTTCAATCAATTGTGAATCCAACCTTTGGTTGTTGATTAAATTGATTGACACTTGGATATTGGTTTTTGATACCGTCCAACTTATTTCTTATATTCAATCGGGCTCGCAGATTCCTATTTGTTTGATTTCGGATTGAATTGAGAAGTTGAGATATAACTCTTTGATATACTTTTCTAAGATTGAGTCTAACTGTCTAGTTGATTCTCTTGAAAGTATATTGGAGTTAGTCCATACATATTGCTAAGCAAAATATTCGATGTGGTTGTTAGACCCCCACTTTCAATTGGTATCAGAGCAGGCAAACACAATTAAGACCTCATAATTCTGTGTTTGTAGCGATCTAACTTTATGGACATAAGTGCCATCTCTATAAACGTACCTCCAGTCTTCAATGGATCGAATTAATTATGGTGGAAAATTGCTATGTGTGCCTCTCTTCAGGCGCGTGATTTTCAATCATGGGTTTACGTTGTTAATGGCTATGATCCTCCGGTTGTTACAATAGGCATTGTAACTGTTCCAAAGGATATTGGTGATTATGATGCTGTCGAGATTCTTGTTGCAGAGCAAAATTCTGACGTGTTGAATGAAATCATCCATGCCATTATCCTAGATCTTCAGCACCATGTGACTACGTGCACTCGGTCTAAAGATGCTTGGGATATCTTAGAAACCGTATTTGAAGGGAATACATGTGAAAAAGAAGCTAGGCTTCAAAACCTAAATTTTGATTGGGAAAACCTTCGTATGGCATATGAAGATTCATTTGATGAGTTTAATCACAAAGTATCTAAAATTGCCATGTAGATACGATTCATTTGATGTTAATGCATCTTTTGCGTTGGGTAAAAGTATTCCTGAAAATGACATTGTAATGAAAACTCTCATATCATTGCCATGTAGATACGATTCTAAGAAACATGTCATCGTTGAAGGAAATAACCTTGATGTGCTTTCCAGAAATACTCTCATTGAAAAGTTAAAGATCTTTGGTCATGAGCATATATCCAAATCTGGAAAGGATATTGCTTTCAAAGCACAAAAAAACACTAAATTACTTGATAAAGGTAAAAGTGTAGGCATCTCTGAAGATGATCCTTATGAGACTGATTCATCAGACGAAGATCTTGACAAGTCGGTCTCTTTGATCACAAGACAGTTTAGAGATCTTCTTTTGAAGAGAAGTAAACGGTTCACTAGAGATAAATCTAAATCATCGGTTAAACCTCATAATTGTGTTCCTCCTAAAAGCAGAGATGTTGACGATACTGGTGACGAGGATATGCCACGGTGCTTCAAGTGTAAAGGCTTTGGTCATTTTGCAAATGAGTGTCCAAATCGTAAAAAATACATTGGAAACAAAGGTCTTACTGCAACTCTTGATGAAATGTCAGATCACTATGATTCCAATGAAGACGAAAAATCAAGTGTTGCACTCCTTTGTGAAAATATTGAATTTGACGGTTGTAACAATACATACATAAATCTCGATATTCTTCCGGGAGAAACTTCAACCATCTTGGAGGATAAAATGGATTTATCTTTGTCACTGGAAATTTTGTTTCTAATTTTCCAGGTTCTACCATTTTTCTAGCAGCATGCACATCCGTGACGTCTGAACCATCCTCCACATTGACATGTTCTTATTGTACTCTGAAGGGTCGTGAAATCTCCAAATGTTTCAAGTACAAACATAAGATAATTTATGTCAACAAACTTCAATGAAGAGCAAATCGATTAACAAACAAGATCAAACTTGTTCATAAATCGTCTGAGGTATGTAATCTAATTTCTTCCCCGAAGAAGTTAATTTCCAAAGAAAAAACTAGACCACTGGAGAAAATAATACGGTCTAAAAAGTCTGTGAAACAGGGTTCTATGAATTCTATTCAAGAAGGTTATGGTGGACAGATTATTGTTCACCCCAGCACAACTTAAATATGTTGGTTGTGTATCTTGTCTCATGTCTTGGTTCAAAAAGAGACAAGGGTTTGTACACTTCAGGCTTTAGGAAAAGATAAAGTATATATACTTTTGAATGATAGATGAGTTCAAGTCTCCACATACCTTTTGTTGATGAAGTTCAACAAGCTCCCCTTAGTAGTTCTTCATTTTCAATCGATGAACGCCGTGAATTCTAATGCTCAACTACACTTTCTATCCTAATCCGAGACTTAGATATAAGTAGACTAAAAATCACAACACTTGCGAGTTCGACCGAGCAGTGCTCTAACAATCTCCCCCTTTGTCAATTTTAGCGACGAAACTATAAATGGATTACAAAATAAATAAACTTTGTAGCTTCTCATCCAAATGCTTGATTTCCTTGGTTCTTCAACATTACTCGAAATATTCGTCACTTCCAAGTACTCCAGTGATTCTAAACGTGTTCAACTCAGCATCATAGTTGTTGAAGATCCGTAGCCATAACAATAAGAAAACACTTATTCTCAATTATTGTTATACAGTGTCATAGTATTATTACACAACATCAAAGTTCAATTGTATCACAACTTTGATAATAATACTACGGTGATATGTATCACTCCCCTTAGTCAATACTTCATATCACAATGAAAACCACTCCCCCTTACATAATGATCCGTAAATCATATATTTTTATAGTGTGAACTACACAATAATTCTCACCCTTTTTGTCAATATAAATTGGCAAAGGTACGAAAAATAGAAGGATCATAATGAAATTCTCATAGAAATACTTCATGACTAAAAGAGAACACATCAACTTTGTTGCGATGATTTCACAAAGTCGAAACTTAGTGTATTCATCGAGGAGTTTATAAAGATACAATAAAACTCCTACAATATTCCACATCTGCACTCCCCACAAAGATTTGGCAATTAAGCACAAGTTCAATTAAGAACTCTCCCCCATAAAATGTCATTCCCAAAAGAACAACAAGAGTGACCTTACTTTTGCAAAAAAAGAAGGATTTCTTTGGACATTAACAAATCGCATGAAACATAAAATTGTATCCAGAAAACTCAGTTCAATTAACCACAAAGGAACCTTAATGATTAATTTAATCGAAAATGCTCAACATAGGTAAACTTACGGAGCCATACAGTACTTTCACGTAGAAGTGGATCAGGGAAAGATCAATACTGCGGAATATTCAAAGACTCATTCTATTTTCATCAATATTTGCATAATGATACCATAAACTTAATCTTTGACATCAAAAGTTCATTTTATTTTTCATCAATATTTGCATAATGACACAATAGATTTAACTTTTGACATATATGGGACAATCATAGTTCACGGACGTAAACACACATATCCCATAACATTATTTGCAATATATAAAACCAGTAAAGATTAATACTGCAAAATCATCTTCCAAATAAACTTTAGAATTTAAATAAATAAATCTAAAAATATTGTAAGATGAAAATCATTGGCAATGGCTATATGTACTCAAAATATATGATATTCCAAACCCTAGTTATCCTTCTTATAACACAAGAGTAAATTCTCATAAGAAGTTTCCTAGATATTAAGATCTCTTAAAAATTCTTTATCGTCCCTGAACTCGTTGTCGTCAACATCCATTGGAATATAAGGTTCATGAAGAAAGGAGTCAAATCCAACAAACCTTCTTGACTGATGCTGAACCAGGGCCTTCTGAATTTCAAGAGTTCTTAGAACAATAGCCTTTATTTGTTGAATCTCCTTCCTTGTTTCCTTCAACTATTCAAGAACATCAGAAAACTTCTGAAGTTAGAGGGGATAGCCCTTGGTTTCTTCACATTCTTCCTCTTCCTATTTAAAGTTTTAGAGGAATGTGATTTATATTTTTCCTTCATGATTGATGGCTTAACAATTATATTAACATCTTTTCCATCAACAGACATGATGCTTGGAGTCTCCGTTCCAGATATGGGATTGTGAGAATACACAAAACAGACTCTACAAGCAGTCTTGTGATAAAAAGAGTTTTCAGGGAAGAAAAAAGGAATGTAGGGTTACAGAACCTTTATACAAGTAAAAGGATTCATGTACGACCAATTCACATCCCTAGAAAAGGTTGAATTGTCGTCAACTTGTAGTATACAAGGTATAACTACAAGATGATGAAGGTGATAATAGCAGCAAGATGCTTTCTCTCTGAAGAATCATAGCCTAACTTTCAATTTTAAAAGCAAATAAGTTTTCATTGATGAACTCAGATTTATAGTGATTGGGTATTTAACCCTCCAATCGAGAAGAAGCAAATCAATTGCACAAGTTACATCAAGAATAAAAACAGGACTCGAGAAAATATATTATAACACACTGCCTACTCACTAACTATGTTGACTCGGTGAGTTACAAACTTAACTCAGTGACTGACTCAGTGAATAGTCATAGGAATATGACATTGCACTCCCCTTCAAAGATCCTTGTCCTCAAGGATAAAGTCTGGAGATTGAGCCTGAATATGAGCAGTGTCCTCCCAAGTAGCGTCCTCTCGAGTAGAGTTAGACCATTGAACAAGAATTCGATGGACCGATTGAGTACATATGAGTGTAAATCGAGTGTCCAATACAACAGTTGGTTCAATGATAAAGTGTCCCTGATTATCTACCACTGGCAATGTAGGCATAGTAGAAGCTTGGAGACTAATTTTCTTCTTTAGTTGATATACATGGAGGATAGGGTGAATTCTGGACCCAATTGGGAACCGCAATTTATAAGCCACTGAACCAATTCTCTGAATCACTTCAAAAGGGCCAAAGTATTTGGCAGAGAGCTTGAGGTTTTTTCTGATGGTCACTGAAGACTGTCTGTATGGTTGAAGTTTGAGGAACACCATATCTCCCACTTCAAACTCTCTATCCAAACATTTTTGGTCAGCAAAAAACTTCATTCTGGCCTGAGCTTTAGTGAGATCTTCATTCAGAAGTTGCATCATTACACCCCTCTCCTGCAAATAATTTTCAACAGAGGAAATTGTAGTGGAAGCAACAATGGGAAAGATGAGATGATGGGGTTGATAGACATATAATGCCTGAAATGGGGACATCTTCAAACTAATATGGTAGTTGGTGTTGAACCACCATTCAGCAAGAGACAACCACTGAGTTCATTGTTTAGGGTTAGATCTAGTCATGCATCTGAGATATTGCTCCACACAAGCATTAGTTCTCTCAGTTTGGCCATCTGTCTGTGGATGGTATGCAGTTGAGAGTTTGAGAGTAGTGACCATGGTCTTGAATAATGCTTGCCAAAACTGGCTCACAAAGATTTTGTCTCTGTCACTAACTATAGAGCAAGGTAGGCCATGGATCTTGAATATGTGATTGAGAAATTCCTTGGCTATTGTGACAGCTGTGAAAGGGTGGCTCAAAGGAAGAAAATGGCTGTATTTGGTAAGTTTGTCCACAACTACCAAAATAACACTCTTTTTATTGGATAATGGAAGTCCTTCAATAAAATCCATAGATATATGTATTTCCATGATGCTCTCTCTGGAATTGGCAAGGGTTGTAGAAGTACAGCAGGGAAAGAAGTGGTACCTTTGTTGCATTGACAGGTTTCACAAGTTGCTACAAACTAAAGGATATCAAACTTCATTTTGGCCAGAACAAATGAGTTTTGGCTTTGTGGTATGTACCTAGCATTCCAGAGTATTCCCCTATTGCAGAAGAATGCAATGATTGAAGAATAGATTGTTTAACTCCATTACCTGAGCCAATGTAGAGTCTGGCTTTGAATCTCAGAATGCCATGAGAATAAGAAAAATTAGGATGATCTGGAGAGACAAGTAAGGTTGCAATCTGTTGTTGTGCTACACAGTCCCTTTCATAGCTAGAAATGACATCTTGTTCTCATTGAGGACTGCTAAGTGACATAGCATTACAGGCAGCATAATAAGTTGGCAATCTTGATAATGCATCGGCAACTGTGTTCTCTTGGCCTTTCTTGTACTTGATAACATTGTCAAATCCCATTAACTTGACCATCCATTTCTGTTGAAGAGTAGTGTATATTCTTTCCATTAAATACTGAAGGCTCTGGTGGTCTGTATGGATAATAAACTGACTGTGTGAAAGATAATATCTGCATTTCTAAACAGCCATGACAATTGCTATAAATTCTTTGTCATAAGTGGATAGGTAAAGTGCTTTAGGGCCCAAAGCTTTACTGTAGAATGAGAGTGGTCTGCTTTCTTGCATGAGAACTGCCCCAACTCCTCTATCACAAGCATCAGTTTCTAAGGTGAACTGCTTGGAAAAGTCAGGTAGATCCAAAACTAGAGCTTGAGACATTGCAGTTTTGAGATAAGTGAAAGCTTGATGTGCTGCAGGTGACCAGTGAAAGGCATCTTTCTCAAGCATATCAGTGAGTGGCTTTGAAATTGTACCATAGCCCTTGATGAATATTCTGTAATACCCTGTGAGCCCCAAAAACCCTCTCAATTGCTTCAAGTTGGATGGTAGAGGCCAAGTTTGCATAGCAGAGATTTTTTGAGGGTCAGCTGCTACTCCATTTGCAGAAATGATATGGCCCAAATACTCCAACTGTGGCTGAGCAAAAACACATTTAGAGAGCTTTGCAAATAATGAATGTTGTTTGAGAATTGAGAATGTATGTTGCAAGTGAAGAACATGCTCCTCCAAAGAAGAACTGTATACCAAGATATCATTAAAAAATACTAAGACAAGTTCTCTCAGAAAGGGTTGAAAGATGTCATTCATGAGAGCTTGAAAGGTTGCAGGTGCATTTATGAGGCCAAATGGCATGACTCTAAACTTATAATGAACATGGTGAGTTCTAAAGGCTGTTTTGAAGATATTAGGGCCAAAAACTCTGATTTGGTGGTAGCCAGATCTTAAATCTATTTTGGTGAAGATAACATCACCTTTCAATTCATCTAATAACTTATCAATCAAAGGAATAAGGAACTTATCCTTAATAGTGATGTCATTGAGTTTCCTATAATCAACACAAAACCTCCATGTGTCATCCTTTTTTCTCACAAGCAAAATGGGATAAGCAAAAGGGAAATTGATGTGTTGAATGAGGCCTGCAGATAGCATTTCTTGAACCATTTGCTCCACAACTGATTTATGTATATAAGGGCATGTATAAGGTCTTTGAGCAGTGGGTGGAGAGTTAGTCCTAAGTGGGATTTTGTGGTCCAAGTTTCTGGATGGTGGCAGTGGTAGTGGTCTCTGCAAAAACATAAGAAAAAACATCCAAAACTGTAGCAATTGGAGGAGGTATAGGGGTGGGAGGGGGTGCATAAATGGCAAAAAACTGTCCAATTAGGGTGGGGGTGTTATTTTTGATAAACTTGTGCAAGGAAGAGCCAGAAATAAGATTAAGAGATGGCTTAGAACAACTTACCTGAAGTGTGATGTAAGCGCCATGATATAGGAAGGAAATCTTCAGCTGAGCAAAATTGAAGGTAACATCTCCCAATTGTTGTAGCCAATCAGCTCCCAAAATCATGTTATAGAACCCTCAAGTCAGAAGAAAAAAGATGACCATGCATTTCCCATCGAAGATGGTGAAACACACCATTACTAGTTATGCTCTCTCCATTTGCCACTGTGACTAGCATATGTCCTGTGGGTGGGGCATGAATTTTGAGTTTATCAACAACGTGAGAGTCTATAAAGCTATGAGTGCTACCAGTGTGAATAAGAACCATTATGGGTTGTTTTTGTAAATGCCCTGCAATACGAATTGTATCATGAACTACATGGCATGTTAAGGCATGGAGAGATATCTCAATAGGAGACTCACTAGAAGAAGGATAAGTAACCCCGGTAGTTTCATGATGATATTTTTCAATGATGTTGTAGTAATAAGTTCGTTGAGACTTGTGAAAGCAAAAGATTTTAGACTTATAAAACTTAAAAAATAGAAAACTTATTGCAAAATTGATTTCAAGATATTAAAAGTAACCAAGACACTAGATTCCGCTATTACACATGAATGAACGATATCAAATATGTTTCAAAACTCTAACTATCCTTTAAGTCCTTTATTTCTTAATTCACACATAATCAAACATATTCCCAAATATTAATTGTATTCCCTAAGAATAGACTATCAATCAATTAAACAAAGTATAATCTATCAAATTGAATCACAAGTAATTAAGAAAATTATGTGAACAGTAGAACTCCGCAAAAGCGGTGATTGAATGAATTATAAATTGTAAATTAGAGAAAATAGAATTGTTACCAATCATTCATGCATAGATAGCTTCATCCATTGCCTTGGTTGCGCGAGAATTAGCTCATCATCATGGAAACACGCTCAAAATTCATTTTTATTGCTCAAAGGGTGTTTACAAAGATGAAATGGGAGAAACAATGATAAAACAGTGATTTTCTTTTCTCTTCCAAAAACTCTCCCCAAATGTGCTCTCTAGCTCTCTATTTATACACACAAATACACATCACTCAAATATATTCTTCCATAACTCCAAAATCTTATTCTTTTTAATAAAAAATATCTTCAGAATTTTTCTTTCTCTTTATTCTATATATTTTTCTTTACTAAACCCATATCTTCTTTAATTCGCAGAATAAAATCCAAGATAAAATCTTCTAAGGATATCTTTCTTGTTTAATACAAGATAACTTCCTTTTTCTTCAAAACTTCATGTTTATAAGGCAAGAAGATATTCTTATCTTAAAGATAATAAATCTTTTACCGTTGAAACCAAATTTCCCGCCAATTTTTTCTTTTCAAATCAAGGAAGAAGATGGAGCCCCCTTAACCAATAATGGGGTGCGATTAGCAGTTGGTTCCCTGGGGTGCCCCTTATCAGTTAGGTGCCCCTTATCCAAAACTGAGAGTCCGAATAACATGTTTCCTCCGGGTGCCTATACCAACTTTTTGAGCCGAATTTTCCAAAAATACCTACAAACACATAAAATACCATAATAAGTAGAAAATCGAGTACCAACAATACTGAAAATTGAGGACAATTTGGTCACAAAAATGTGTCTATCAAATACCCCCAAACTTATTATTTGCTAGTCCTCGAGCAAATCTAATCTAGAAAAAAAAAATGACTACACTTAGCACGTGCAGCAAGCCGTTAAACCGCTAGGTGGCCCTAGCGGCGGAGTGTTGTCTCCGGAGGGTTTACCAGAGGTGTACCCACAAAACCTTTACTCCAGACCCTGGCTATCTACGCAGAACCTTGGAAGGCACTAAAGAATCTCCTTGGTTGGCATACAATCATTGACTATAGGAGGAAGTACCCTGATGTGAAATTCCAATTGATGTACACGAGTTTGCACTCAGCATACTAAAATTCATATATAAGTAACATAGCTCTACTCAGATAGTTTCTAGACATCATAACCGGAGTCAACCAATCACGTGGAAAGATTAAGAGGATGGATAAAGAGAAAAATAGATGGTTCAAAGTGAACGGTGTTTCCCATATCTGTCTGAAGGCCTCTGCCAAGATGAACCTATCCAAATGGACTGAGATACCGGTCTGACTAATATCAACACAACTGGCATATACAAGGGGACCAGTGGTCGATAAACCTAACTCTAGGTCAACACAACTGACATATACAAGGGCACCAGTGGTCGACTTTATTGATTTTATTCCGGTTGGTCTGATGGTCTGGTCTCAAACCTTTCTTTTTCTTTTCTTTTTTATTAAGTATCTCAATCACCCTATTTCACCCTAGCAATGGTAACAACTTGAGTCGTGTACCCCACCAAATCACTTAAGAAATAAAAACATAGGGATTAGGATTCAACGAGTTATGGCGAAACTATCATTTTTTTTTTTAATTCTAACACCTGAGCTCTGTGCTTTTATGAATAGACTCTTTAGATGTTTCAATCTAATCATATTGGTTCCTCAACTCCTACAACCAAGATGTTCCCATCCACTTAGATTGGTTAGTGCCAACCTTAATAAGCATAAATTTTTAGGCCCTGGAGTTTATTTATTGCAACTAAAAGCTAACAAAAAGTTTCTTCCCCACCCCAAACTTAAATCTAACATTGTCCTAAATGTTTCTAATGAAAGAGCAATACCAAAAAGTAAGGTAACACGAGGAATCAATAAAGAGAGAAGTCGGAAAGATAGTACCTGGGTGAAGAGAGAAATCAAAAACTAATATACAGCATACAATCGTCTCGATGGTCAATCAAGGGTAAACAGGGTCCTCCAGAGGGACCTCCTCAACATCACCTGTAGGAAAGGGCTCCAAAAAGGGTTTCAATATCTGACCGTTAACCTTCGAAGAACTACTACCATCTGGTGTCTCGATCTCAACAGCTCCATGAGGAAAGACAGTGCGAACAATAAAAGGACCCTTCCACCGAGAACGTAACTTCCCAGGGAAAAGATGCAAGAGGGTATCATACAGAAGAACTTTTTGACCTGGAGAAAATGACTTTCTTAAAATATTCTTATCATGCACAAGTTTCATTTTGTTCTTATACTCCTTCGCACTATCGTAAGCATCTATACGAATCTCTTCAAACTCATTGAGCTGGAGTTTCCTATGGGCTCCTGCCTTGTCAAGTGAAAAATTTAGCTGCTTAACAGCCCAATAAGCTCTATATTTTAACTCAACATGTAAATGACATGCGTTGCCATACACAAGCCGATAAGGCGACATTCCAATGGGGGTCTTAAACGCAGTACGGTAAGCCCATAAGGCATCAGTAAGCCTAGACGACCAGTCTTTCCGATTAGGATTAACTTTTTTCTCTAATATACGCTTTATTTCCCTATTGGAAACCTCTACCTGACCACTAGTCTGTGGATGATATGGGGTAGCTACCTTATGTGTAATACCATATTTCTTCATCAAAAGCATAAAAGGTCCATTACAAAAGTGCGACCCTCCATCACTAATTATAGCTCGTGGTGTACCAAAACGTGTAAGTATATTATTTTTCAATAACTCAATCACAACCCTATGATCATTGGTTTTACACGCAACCGCCTCAACCCACTTAGAGACATAGTCTACAGCGACAAGGATGTATAAGTTACCAAAATAATTAGGAAACAGACCCATAAAGTCAATACCCCACACATCAAAGACCTCAACAACTAAAATAGGGTTCAAGGGCATCATGTTCATACGGGAAATGGCTTCTAATTTCTGGCAACGTTCACAAGTAACACAGTAACTGTGGGAGTCTTTAAACAATGAAGGCCAATAGAATCCACACTGCAATATTTTAGCAGCAGTCTTCTTAGCACTAAAGTGACCCCCACAAGCATGATCATGACAAAAGGAAATAATACTAGACTGGTCATTCTCAGGTATACATCTCCTAATAATCTGGTCTGGACAATACTTGAACAAATAAGGATCATCCCAAAAGAAGTGCTTCACCTCGACTAAAAACCTAGAACTGATCTTGTTTACCCCAATGTTGGGGAATTCTACCAGTAACAAGATAATTCACTATATTCGCATACCAAGGTGCTTGGGTAACAAAGAACAGTTGTTCATCAGGAAAACTATCCCTAACAGGAGGAGAATCATTAAGGGTATCCACAACAAGCCTAGACAAGTGGTCTGCTACTACATTTTCTGCACCTTTTTTTATCTCTGATGTCTAAGGAAAATTCCTGCAACAATAGGATCCATCTAATCAATCTAGGTTTATTATCCTTCTTGGAAAGAAGATACTTCAAAGCAGCATGATCAGTAAAGATTATGACCTTAGAACCTAAGAGGTAGGATCTAAACTTGTCTAAGGCAAACACAATAGCTAATATTTTCTTCTTCGTAGTGGTATAGTTCAACCGGGCATCATTCAGAGTTTTGCTAGCATAGTAAATAACATGAAGTAACTTATTTTCTCGCTGACCTAGCACAACACCAATAGCATAATCTGAAGCATCACACATGATCTCAAAGGGTAGGTTCCAGTTGGGTGCCTGGACTATGGGTACGGTAGTGAGTAAATTCTTAAGCTTCTCAAAAGCCTCTAAACAAGCATCATCAAAGACAAACTTAACGTCTTTTGCAAGAAAATTGCAAAGAGGTCTAGAAATCAAGCTAAAATCCTTAATGAATCGACGATAAAAACCTGCATGTCCTAAGAATGACCTAATATCTCTTACGGTTTTTGGGACCTGTAAAGTTTTAATAAGGTCAACTTTGGCTTTATCTACCTCTATACCCTTCGAAGATACGATATGCCCTAGAACAATTCCTGAACAAAACCATAAAGTGACATTTTTCCCAATTAAGCACTAAATTCTTTTCCTTACATCTAGTCAAAACTAATGACAAATGATGCAAGCACTCATCAAAAGACGAACCAAACACTGAAAAATCATCCATAAAGACCTTTAAAAACCGTTCTACCATGTCAGAAAATATGCTCAGCATACAACGCTGAAAGGTCGCAGAGCATTACATAGCCCGAAAGGCATGTTTCTATACGCAAAGGTACCAAAGGGACAGGTAAAAGTGGTTTTATCTTGGTCTTCTGGGGAAATAACAACCTGATTATAACCGTAGTATCCATCTAAAAAGAAATAATGGCTACGTCCAGCTAATCTCTATAGCATTTGGTCGATGAAGGGAAGGGGAAAGTGGTCCTTCCTAGTGACCTTGTTCAATTTCCTATAGTCGATACAGACACGCCAACCCGGATGACCCGTGGTCACCCGGGTTGGGATTAACTCATTGTTATCATTCTGGACTACAGTAATACCGGATTTCTTGGGAACAACCTGAACGGGGCTGACCCACTTACTGTCTGAAATGGGGTAGATAATGCCTGCATCTAACAGCTTAAGAACCTCGGTTCGAACTACTTCTTTCATATTAAGGTTCAGTTGACGTTGTATATCCCTAGAAGGTTTGGTGTCACTCTCTAAATAGATATGATGCATACAATCAGTAGGACTTATACCCTTAATGTCTGCTATGGTCCACCCTAAAGCTTCCTTGTTATTCTGAAGGACAGTCACTAGCCTACTTTCCTAATCACTATCCAAGTCGGATGCTATAATCACAGGTAAAGTTTCAGATGGGCCTAAAATCACATACTTCAGGGAATCTGGTAATGGTTTAAGGTCCAACTTAGGAGGTTTTTCTAACGAAGGAACTAGGGTAGACTCAGAAACGGGTAGAGGTTCGAACTTAGGTTTCCATCCATTATTAGTGTCTAACAAAGGGGTTGAGTCCAACAAAGCATTCATCTCATTAATCACATTATCATCATAAAAATCAATCCCAAAGTGAGCTAGGCATTTCTCTAATGGATCTTCTAACAAAGTGTTTGGTAATGACTCCTCGACTAATGTTCATATCATGTTCACCTCTTCTATGCTCGAGTCATCTAGTTCAGAGGGTAGCTTACTAATATTAAAAATGTTCAGCTCAATAGTCGTATTACCAAAAGACAAATTCATAATACCATTTTGACAGTTAATGATCGCATTGGATGTAGCTAAAAACGGGCGACCTAGAATCACTGGTATTTGGTTTTGTGGGTCAGGGACAGGTTGGGTATCTAGGATAACAAAATCCACTGGATAAATAAACTTGTCGACCTCAATAAGAACGTCCTCGATCACACCACGAGGAATTTTAACGGACCTATCAGCTAACTGAAGTGTCATCTGGGTAGGTTTCATCTCACCAAGTCCTAGCTTAAGGTACACATGGTATGACAGTAAGTTCACACTAGCTCCTAAGTCAAGCAAAGCTTTCTCGACACGGTGTTTACCTATTGTGCAAGAAATAGTAGGGTACCCTGGGTCTTTATACTTAGGAGTAGTGGTATTCTTAATAATAGAACTCACATGACTAGCTAGGAAGGCTTTCTTCTGGACATTAATTTTTCGCTTTCGCGTACACATATCCCTAAGAAACTTGGCATAAGCGGGAATCTGCTTAATCGCATCTAACAATGGGAGGTTGATAGTAACCTGCTAAAAACCTCCAATATATCATTAAAGTTGGACTCCCTCTTAGTTGGAACTAGCAGCTGGGGGAACAGGGCTCTGGGAACAAAGCCGGGCTCAGCAGGACCCTCATTGGTCTCTTTGGAGACTCTATCAGTCTCCTCATTTTCTGGCTCAGAAGGGTGAACTACAGCATGTTCACTATCAGGCATAGCAACCTTATTGTCAATTTTCTTTCTACTCCTAAGGGTTGTTATAGAATTCACATGATTGTACGATTTCGCTCCTTTAGGGTTAGGATTAGTTTGACTAGGGAACCTTCCATCTTCTCTTTCACTAAAATTTTGCCTGGTTTCTTTCTACTCCTAAGGGTTTTTATAGAATTCACATGATTGGCCGACTTGAAGTTCTAAGTTAGCAAGAGACTGGGACTTATTTTTAAAATTCTGCCTGGTTTCTTCTTGAAAACCACATTGGTTCTTTGATAACATCTCATGGTTCTTTGCTAACATAGTAAAGGTTTCTTCTAAGATGGAGATCTTGTTCTCATTCTGAAACTGGGGTTGACCTGAAGAGTTCTTAGCATAACCAAAACCTAGGGGAGGATGAGAATTACTAGACTGTCCTTGATTCTGACCCTTAAACCAAGAAAAATTAGGATGATTTCTCCAACCATGGTTGTAAGTCTCTGAGTATGGGTCAAACTTCTGTCGGTTCTCAAACCTAGCATTGTTATAGACAGCATGGGCTTGCTCTTCACTAACCTGACCTTCCCAAAACGAGTTATTGGCTTCTACTCCACAACTAGACACTTGAGAGGCTCTAAACCTATCATCAGGTTCAACAAGAGACCTATGTTTAGGATGATTCAATTCCAAAGCTTTTAACCTTCCAGACAAAGAAGCAAACTTAGCATCATACCCGAAGCTTGTATCTACCACATTGGTGCTACTTCTATTGACCAAGAGTCTTTTTCAGCGGCAGCTCCTAAGAAGGTGAAAACATCATCAACACTTTTACTAGTGAACTCACCAGCGCGCATAGACTCAACCATGGATTTGGTTGAATAGTCTAAACCATCATAAATAATCTCTACGAGTTTCATCTTATCAAATCCATGGCGAGGACACTGGGATAGGAGATCATTTAATCTCTCTAAGAACCTATAAAGAGACTCTCCCTCTTGTTGCACACTAGCACTAATTTTCTGCCTAACAGATGCAGTTTTATGCTTAGGGTAGAATTTTATATAGAAAGCAGCAATAAGCTCCTGCCATGTTTCAATGGATTCATATGGTAGGTTGTTCATCCAGGTCTTGGCTTTATCTCTCAAGGAAAAGGGAAACATCTTAAGTTTCAAGAATTCATCAGTAAGGTCTTTTATTCTAATTGTCCCACAAATTTCCTCAAAGTCCCTAATATGAAAATAAGGGTTCTCATCATCTTTCCCTAAGAATATAGGGATCATCTGAAGAATACTAGGTTTTATCCCGAAATTAGCCGTAGTGGCTGGGAATTTAATGCAAGAAGCTCGGGTGGACCTAGTTGGGAACATGTAATCTTTCAAAGTTGCCATCGCTGGCACAGCTGAAGTACTAGGGGTATTTTCCTCACGAAGAGACAGATTCTCAAAACTGAAGTTTCCAAAAACAGGGCTCTCAAAAGAAGAGTCTTCGAGCTCCCCGCCTTCACAAGAAGAACTATTAGGTTTATCACTAATCAAACGACCTAGAGTGTTTCTTTTCCAAGCCCGCTCTTTAATAACCTTGGGAATACACTAGAAAAACAAAAGAAAACCTAAAAGGAAGGGAAGTTCTATGCAAACACAAACAAGGCTGACTCCACCAAAGCAAACCTAAAGATTTCTAGCAAACAAAAAGCATGATGGCTCCACTTAGATTGTTTCTAGACCAGCTTCTAATCCTTCGAAAGGGAATTCGTTACAATTTAAGAAAACCCCTCTGGAATCAATCCGAGTTTAAGTAAGTTGAATCGAGACGAGGGAAGCTCAATGGAGCTTTGATACCCAAGGCCTCACCGGCGTTACAAGGCGGCGTATTCAAATCGCATAAACCATCATGAACTTTGAAGCATGCTTAAAAGAGTAACCAATATTTTTCGAATGACTTTCCTATTAAGCTCGTTACCCTATAGGTCTCGTTCTAGTCAAATTTTAGGCTTAGGTTCGTGTTTGGTTTCGTTTTCCTAAGGCGGGCAAGAAGGGAACGGTGATGAAATTCGAACCCTTATCTTGTATGGCCAGTCCTTGCCCTTTACTAGGAAATTAAAGCATCCGTTTTCAAATCCTCAGCATATATGCAAACGACGGAATACAGTAACTCGCTGACAGGAGATTCGCGAGTGTTTCGACAAACTTACCTCCCGTACCATACGGGGGATGAACCGCTGAAGTCGACTCGGGCCACGACTCCTCTCTCATGTACGAACCCGAGGGGCCGAGGCGATATCGTAATCGTCGTCCTTCTCTGCAAATAGTTGATATTTAAACTACCCTTCCGTAGGGTTTAAAAAAAAAAGTCCCAAAGTCCACAGTCCAAAAATAAAGTGCAAAAGAAAAAGACAATCTAAAAGAAATAAATAAAAAATAAATAAAAAATTCTATCTCTTTCTCTCTCTCTTTTAATTAATTTTTATTCTCCTTTTCTTTCGCTCTTTTCGCTTTGCCTTTACTCCAAATCTTTAAGTATTCACCAAAAGCTTTGGAAAAATTTTCTTTCGCTCCAAATTCTAAAATCCGTAAGGAAAAGATAAAAACCCAATAACGTAAAGAAGAACAAAAAAAATAAAAATGAAAAACAAATAAAAACCTAAAAAAAATTTTTTAAAAAAACTCTAGCCTAAAAACAAGTCCGCGTCGGCGGCGCCAAAAACTGATGATATTTTTCAATGATGTTGTAGTAATAAGTTCGTTGAGACTTGTGAAAGCAAAAGATTTTAAACTTATAAAACTTAAGAATAGAAAACTTATTGCAAAATTGATTTCAAGATATTAAAAGTAACCAAGACACCAGATTCCACTATTACACATGAATGAACGATACCAAATATGTCTCAAAACTCTAACTATCCTTTAAGTCCTTTATTTCTTAATTCACACATGATCAAACATATTCCCAAATACTAATTGTATTCCCTAAGAATAGACTATCAATCAATTAAACAAAGTATAATCTATCAAATTGAATCACAAGTAATTAAGAAAATTATGTGAACATTTAGAACTCCGCAAAAGCGGTCATTGAATGAATTATAAATTGTAAATTAGAGAAAATAAAATTGTTACCAATCATTTATGCATAGATAGCTTCATCCATTGCCTTGGTTGCGCGAGAATTAGCTCATCATCATGGAAACATGCTCAAAATTCATTTTTATTGCTCAAAGGGTGTTTACAAAGATGAAATGGGAGAAACAATGATAAAACAGTGATTTTCTTTTCTCTCCCAAAAACTCTCCCCAAATGTGCTCTCTAGCTCTCTATTTATACACACAAATACACATCACTCAAATATATTCTTCCATAACTCCAAAATCTTATTCTTTTTAATAAAAAATATCTTCAGAATTTTTCTTTCTCTTTATTCTATGTATTTCTTTACTAAACCCATATCTTCTTTAATTTGCAGAATAAAATCCAAGATAAAATCTTCTAAGGATATCTTTCTTGTTTAATACAAGATAACTTCCTTTTTCTTCAAAACTTCATGTTTGTAAGGCAAGAAGATATTCTTATCTTAAAGATAATAAATCCTTTACCGTTGAAACCAAATTTCCCGGCAATTTTTTCTTTTCAAATCAAGGAAGAAGATGGAGCCCCCTTAACCAGTAATGGGTTGCAATTAGCAGTTGGTTCCATGGGGTGCCCCTTATCCAAAACTGAGAGTCCGTATAACATGTGTCCTCCGGTGCTTATACCAACTTTTCGAGCCGAATTTTCCAAAAATGTTTATTTTCCAAAAACACCTACAAACACATAAAACACCATAATAAGTAGAAAATCGAGTACCAACAATACTGAAAATTGAGGACAATTTGGTCACAAAAATGTGTTTATCACTTTAGTAGGAGGTGATTCTTTTTCTTCAACTTCTTCATCAGAGATCAACATGAATAATTGTTGAGATTTGCACTTGTGACCTTGCCTATAAAATTCATCACAATTATAACATAAACCTTTATCTTTCCTCACTTGCATCTGGGCATGAGTAAGCCATTTAATAGGGGGAATTGAGTTGTCAGGTGAAGTTTTTGTTGGAGTAGTAGGGTGTGTCACGTAGGGAGTAGTGGAGGAATTCTGTGGTTTAGTGTAAGATGAAGTGGGAGAGAAAATGGTTTAATATAAAAAGGTGGGTGAGATACAGATAATGGAGTTGGGGTGAAGGGTCTAAAGAAAGATTTTATAGGTTTTTTCTGATGGTGTATTGAAGCTTGTTGCATTCTGGCTAAGAAAAAAGCTTCAGATGTAGACCCAGGTTTGAACATCTTCACAATATTGCGTATATCATCTTTCAAACCACTAATAAAACTGAGGTATAAAACCTCTATGATAATGAAGGATTGTTAGCAACCATGAAACCCTTGTAATATTTTCATTTATCAAAGTACTATTCTACAGTTGTAGTTTGAGCTAATTTGTTAAAACTACCCACATAATCATCCTGAGCAATATCTTCAAATCGAATACATAAATCACGAACAAAATCACTCCATTGGATAAATTCTTTACCTTGTTGGTAGTTTAACCACCAAGCATCAACCTGAGGGTCGAAGTGAATTGATGTCCACTCAATCTTCAGCAGGAAATTTGTGAAACGCAAAATAGCGTTCACATTTAAGAGCCCACTTGCGAGGGTTAGAACCATTAAATCGAGGGAAATCAACCTTCGGTGTACGAGAGAACTTACTGGGCGTAGTAGATAAGGTTTTGATAATTTGTCGAAATCCATTGACAGAACGATTTGAAGCTTCTGTATCATCATCATTGTGTGGATCTAGTGGGAGATCAGACTGTGATTGGTGATTATCTTTTAGAAGATTAAGAATAATAGCTAGTTGTGATTCAATATTATCATTCGATGTTTTCAAAGCAGCGATGTATGATTCGATAGTGGATATGGATTGAGTATTTTGATCCACTCGAACAGTGAGATCTGCAATTTGTTGTTTGGTGGCCATGGATACAGGTGCCAGGAAGGAAGTCTGATACCAATTGTAGTATACAAGGTATAACTACAAGATGATGAAGATGATAATAGCAGCAAGCTGCTTTTTCTCTGAAGAATCATAGCCTAACTTTCAATTTTGAAAGCAAATAAGTTTTTCATTGATGACCTCAGATTTACAATGATTGGGTATTTAACCCTCCAATCGATAAGAAGAAAATCAACGACACAAGTTACATCAAGAATAAAAACGGGACTCGAGGAAATATATTCTAACACACTGCCTACTCACTAACTATGATGACTCGGTGAGTTACATACTTAACTCAGTGACTGACTCGGTGAATAGTCATAGGAATATGACACAACTCTTGTCTCTTTGGCCAGGCACATGACACAAGATGCACCTTCAACACGATCAAGCTGTGTTGGGGTGGACGATAATCTGTCCACCATTCAATTCTTATACGGAATTCTTAATACCCTTTTTCACAGAATGTTTATACCTTGTTCTTTTCTGAAGAGGTCTAATAATTTAGAAATTAACTTTTTCGGAGAATTGAATTTACTTACCTCGGATGAATTAGACTTATGAACAAGTTTGATCTTTTTTGCTAATATATTTGCTCTCAATTGAAGTTTATTGACATATCTTATTTTATGCTTGTACTTGAAACACTTAGAGAGTACATGACCCTTAAAAGTACAATAAGAACATGTCAATGTGGAGGAAAGTATAGACACCATAGCTGAGCATGCTGCTAAACAAATTGAGGTACTTGAAACATGTGAAATAGAATTTTCAGTAGACAGGAAAAAATCCATTTTAACCTCCATAGTGGTTGACGAAGTTTCTCCAGGAAGAATATCAAAATTGATGTACGTATTGCTACAATTATCAAAATCAACACTTTCACCAAGGAGTGCAACACTTGACTTTTCATCATCGTTTGAATCATAGTGATCAGACATTTCATCAAGAGTTGCAATAAGACCTTTGTTCCCAGTGTATTTTATACGATTTGGACACTCATTAGCAAAATGACCAAAAGGTCCAAAACCTTTACACTTGAAGCATTGTGGCATATCCTCATCATCAGTATCAATAGTGTCCGTCTTTTTCGGAGGGGTACGGTCATGAGGTTTAACTGATGACCTGGGTTTATCTCTGATGAACCGTTTACTTCTCTTCAAAAGAAGATCTCTAAAGTGTCTTGTGATCAGTGAAACTGAGTTGTCAAGATCTTCATCTGATGAATCAGTCTCAATAGGACCAACTACAGAGTTGCCAACACTTTTCTTTTATCAAGTAATTTAGTGTTCTTTTGTGCTCTGAAAGCAATATCCTTTATATATTTGGATGTATGCTCGTGATCAAAGATCTTTAACTTCCCAACAAAAGTATTTCTGGAAAGTGTATTAAGGTTATTTCCTTCAACGATGGCATGTTTCTTAGAACCGTTTCTAGCTGGAAGCGATATGAGAATATTTATCACAATGTCCTTTTTAGGAATAGTCTTACCTAATGCAAAAGATGCATTAACAATTTCAGACACTTAGTGATTAAACTCATCAAAAGAACCTTCATCAGCCATACGAAAGTTTTCCCAATCAGAATTTAGGTTTTGAAGCCTAGCTTCTTTCTCAAAGGAATTTCCTTCGAATACAGTTCTAAGATATCCCAACCATCTTTAGACTTAGTGCACGTAGTCACATGGTGCTGAAAATCTGGGGTAATGGAATGTATGATAGCATTTACACTGTCAGAATTTTGCTTCGCAATAAGAATCTCGCCAGGATAATACCTACCAATATCCTTTGAAACAGTTACATCGTCTTCTATAACAATCATAGGATCATAGCCATTAACAACACGAACCCATGATTTAAAATCACGTGCTTGTAGAAAGGCATAACAAGTTTCCACCACAAGTAATTTGAGCCATCGAAGACTGGTGGTACGTTTATAAAGATAGCGCTTTTGTCCATAGAGTCGGATTTCTACAAACACAAACTTATGAGGTCTTGAACGTGTTTGCCTACTCTGATACCAATTAAAAAAACGGGGCTCCAACAACCACACCCAATATTTCGTTTAGGCAATCAGTATGGACTAACTCCAATATAATTCCAAGAGAATCAACTAGACAGCCAGACTCAATCAAGAAAAATATATCTAAGAGTTATATCTCAATTTCTCAAATCAATCTGCAATCGAACAAATAGAAATATGTGAGCCGGATTAATATGAGAAATAACTTGGATGGTACCAAAGACCAACATCCAAGAGTCAATCAATTTCAATCAACAACCAAAGGTTGGATTCACCAATTGATTGAACTACGCACAACTTGTGATATTTCAATTATATAAAAAATATAATGCGGAAAGGAAATAACACAGACATTAGAAATTTTGTTAACGAGTTTGGCCAGCGCATCTGCAGCTGTCTGAGATTTGGCCGAGCCGTCTGAGAGTCGGCTGACATGTCTGGAGCCGTCTGACAGTTGGATGATGCGATATAATCTGTTCGATACTTGGCCAACGCAATGGAATTTATGTGAAGTCAGCTAAGACATGTTTGGGAGAGAAAATAAAGCTTGCACACGTGATAATGTCTCTACGAGACTTCGGATCACTTATCTTTGACCAGTGTATCTTGCAGAGATGTGCTAGGGTTCAATTGTATCTGTATTTATGGGGCCGACGTGACCAGTGTATCTCAGAAGGATGTTCTAGGAGTCTGTCGAAAGGGCCCAGAGGCAGAATAACCAGCGAATCTTATGAGAATGTCCTAGGAATTATTTGGAAGCCTCAGTAAGTCGAGTCAGAGCCTAGAGTAGACATGACCAGTGTATCTCGCAATGATGTACTAGGAATCAGTCATTGATCTCAAATTGGTTGAGTCGTGCTTACAGGATACATGTATGTTTCCGCTTTGGGTCATAAGTCCGTCGAGGATGTTTTTACGCATCTACAGAGCCTACATGACCATCAATATCTCGGGGGTATGTATACTAGGAATCATGGCATCACAATCAGTTGTGTCTCAAGAAGACATGCTGAAATTGTGGTTGTTCTGGTTCATATGTCTGCCGGGGATGTTTTACGCTCTACAAAACCTATGTGACCAGCAGTATCCGGCCGAGAATGTGCGCTAGGAATCACGACATCACGACCAGAAGTATCTCGCGGGGACGTATACTAGAAATCATGTCTATGGGTGCCTTGAGGTCCAAGGGATTAATCTCTCCCGTGAGAGCTGAGTTTTGTCTATGGTATTGAAATGACACTTTTTCCCCTTGTCCATATTTCACCATTTATAATAGTATTGTATACTCTCTCTTAATTATACTATTCATCTCCTGTACGAAAACTTAAAGGTTCATAAAGTATTGTCCTCCAGGTTATATCATAGATGTTGGCTTTGCAAGAGCCGTTTTTAAAAATCGTTTTTCAATAGACATTCAAACAAATTGTAGTATGCTTGACATACAAACTTTATCATCAACTGTGGATTAATTTTGGAACCCAACAATCTTATTGGTTAAATCCAAAAACTTATAAAATATGCAAAGAATTTTAATAACTTCGCGACCTATAAAGCCATTAGGATATCCATTCACCTTAGAATGTAATTATGGACATTTTAACCATCAAAAGAATTTTCTCTCAAAATCAATTAAGTCATTCAAGGACTAATGAAATAGGCTAACAAGAAGGGTGCGCACCATTTGATATTTTATGTCCTACGGTATTCCAACATCAAGCGGAACAGATTCAAGTTTTTTGAGATTATTATCGCGAAGAATAGGAAAATTGCTCAATATCCCTCAAGAATGCATCAATTCCCCCTTTCCTTGGTTTTTCAATTAACTGTGATACAAATATTTTGTTATTTTTAAGATCAATATAGAAAACCGATTTCAACTGGCTTATAGGTTTCTTTTTTGAAAATAATAAAGAAATCATTATTCTTTTTAAAAAATCCACTTCGTGGTTATTATAAAATAAAACCATATTGGATGGTAAAAGTTTCTTGTATAGTTATGATCCATGGCGTTTTTTCGGAATCAACAAAAATGATCAACATTATATTTGAAAAGAAATAAATAAATACGCCATTCTATATTTTCTCATTTTATATGGAATTAAAGAGAACAATCAATATTGGTTTGTACGATTTACCAAAACGTATCGATAAAATTTTCACTATAAACACACAGTGAACCAAACATAAGTTAATATAACATATGTACAATAAGTGTAACAAAAATAATCAATACTACACTTATTTCACTCGAGTAATTTTCATGATAAATTAAACTTAAATGAAGACATGATTTAATCTATGAGTTTGATCTTTTCCGGTCCAAATTGAGCTTACACAAAAGCATGATTATATTCTATGTCTACTTGCTTCACAAAAACAAAAAAATCAAAATAATATCACGTAAAAGTATGCTTATTTAAATAAAAAGGTGCAAGTTTACTGATACATCTTCAAACTTTAAAATGTTAATTTCACGATAACCAAAAAGTAACTATAAATTTGATTCACTAGACTAAAGTATTATTAAACCAAAAGTGAAATTTGTCGCTAAATAAAATAAAACAACATACCAAAAAAAAGAAACGAGATATGTACAATTTGTGGTACAACACATGACTTGGTATGAAAAGTTGGTCTGCCTGTTTAAAAAGGAAAACATTATGAACATGTAAAATAATTTACTACTGGTAATGAAATTATGATACTGAGTTATGTGTGTGTCTTGTTAATCTTGATTATTAAAGGGTTCAAAATAACAAACAAAAACACAAGAAAGATATCATATTGATCTGTAAATTGATCATAGATGTGAAAAAATATAAATATAAATATATTATATCTAATGATTTTAACTATTAAAATTGTTATGTTATATGTTCATGTTATTCTTTATTTTATTTTTTACTCTGAAACGTGGTTTTTGCTCACACTTAACAATACAGTTGTGTACCATAACATTAAAGCAGATATAAATTGAAAACAACAAAAAAACACGAGTAAAATGAAAAACACAGAGTAGTTTAGATTATTGGTTTTGCGGGTCCCGCGTCGAAAGTTGCACAACTTATTCTATCTTCGTCATCTCAATGTGCCATAGAAAGAGGCCTCATACTTCCCAATATAATACGCCCACCATTTACATCTCTTCTTCTCGATCCTCCAGGTCTGTTCTACGTGTTTCTGACTATCAGACTAACATAAATATTCGAGTGGCCTTTCGCAACATCTTCGGTCATGTTCTCATCATAAATTAAATCTAGATATGTTTCCAATCCAGTAAGGCAACTACCATCACACCGAAATATTCCAGGGAAAAATAAGCTTGTATAAAAAATTTCAAAATCTTGGTCATCCCCACACGATAAGTGATTGCTACCAGCTTGCTAACGGGATATCCTGTATCATACTCAAAAAAAAGTACCAACAACACCATAATCTACCGCTACATTCCAAGTTAAATCCTAACTCTACCATCAATCACTTGAAAATGGCTTTGACGAAAAATAGTTTGTGAATAACAACTATATAACGTCCTCTAAGAATGTTTCAATGATTGAAATGAAAGTTTAGATTATATAACCATTGTTGGATATAAGCATTGTGTGGTAGCACATATATGTATAAGTCCTTATTCCTTGAGCCAAAGTATGCGTACTTTGTTGATCCGGAAAATCGGAACAAGAGTCCGTGAACTGTCGGAGGTTCTCTTCCCGAGAAAATCTGCTGGAGTTTGTAAACTTTTACAAACTTATTCCGGGTACTTAAGTCCGCGAACTCAGTCCGCGTACTTAGGTTGGTTATTTCTAAAAACGATTATTCATGAACTTATACTTATATTAACTAAGGAATGCAAGTTTACAAACCGTGGCTATAAAGTTCATGAATCATTCTAGTGAATCAAATCGTTTTTGTTTCGACTGTGTCTTGTATACTTCTATAAGATCTAAGCAATTGAACAACTCTCTAACTAGTTCATTTGAGTCATTTGCACTAGTTATGGTGAAGAAGAACATGGTTGATATGAAAGTGCTCATATGGATAACCATTTGGTTAACTATTGTTGAACCAACAAATGTACATGTTTGGGTATGGTTACACAAACCTAAAACGTGCATTTCATTTGTGTGTAACAAGCTAAGTTTTCGATCTAACGGTTGAAAGATATTAGCTTGAATCTAATCAGGTTTTCATCTAACGGAGAATATTGAATGCTTTGTTACTAAAATAACATTGATTGCAAACACTGATTTTAAAGACTATACAATGGAGAACTCTAGCAACTGGGAAACCTAATCCCCACACCTCCTGTGTGATACTAGTTGTATAAGCTAGAGTCGATTCTCCTTTAACCTTAGGTTTCTACCGAGACCCTGTAGGTTAACGACTAAAAGACTTCATTGGGATTGTGAAGCCAGACCGATACTACTTTCTTGTAGTTGTGTGATCTGATCTTGCTGATTCTATCGTTTACAATCGTAACGATTGGCTTGAGATTGATATCTCTGATAGGCAAGATATAAAAGTAATCATAAACATCTCCATCTCATCGTTTATGATCACACCATATCTTATTTCGCCGCATCGATTAAGATTATTGTGAGGTGATTGATAATACTGAGCTGTTCTTCGGGATTATAAGTCTGGTTTATCAATTGGTTCATGTTCACCTTGATCTATCAAAAGACGGAATAAAACTCGTAGGTATTTCTGTGGGAGACAGATTTATCTATTACTGTGTACTTTTTTGTGTGATACAGATTTGTTTATTAAATTCTTCGACTTTGGGTCGTACCAACTCTTAGTTGTGGGTGAGATCAGCTAAGGGAATCAAGTACGTAGCATCCTATTGGGATCAGAGACGTATGAGCATAATTGTACCTTGGATCAGTGTGAGATTGATTGGGGATCAACTACAGTCCATACCGAAGTTAGTTTGTAGTAGGATAGTGTCTGTAGCGGCTTAATACAGTGTGTGTTCAATCTAGACTAGGTCCCGGGGTTTTTCTGCATTTGCGGTTTCCTCATTAAAAAAACTTTTGGTGTCTGTGTTATTTCTTTTCCGTATTATATTTTTTTATATAATTAAAATATCACGGGTTGTGCGTTTGAATCAATCAATTAGAATATCCAACCTTTGGTTGTTGATTTACATTGATTGATACTTGAATATTGGTATTTGGTACCGTTCAAGTGATTTCTCTTGTATTCAATTTGACTCGCAGATTTGTATTTGCTTGAGTAAGAATTGAATCGAGAAAGAGATATATAACTCTTTGATATACTTTATTAAGATTGAGTCTAGTTGATTCTCTTGAAAGTATATTGGAGTTAGTCCATACAGATTGCTAATCGAAATATTTGGTGTGGTTGTTGAACCCTCGCTTTTTCAATTGGTATCAGAGCAGGCAAACACGATTAAAGACCTTACAAGTCTGTATTTGTGGCAGTCTGACTCTATGGACGACAAGAATGTCTTCATAAATGTACCACTAGTCTTCGATGGCTCAAACCACTTATGGTGGAAAGTTGGTATGTGTGTTTTTTTTCAAGCTCGTGATTTTCAAGCACGGGTACGCGTTGTTAATGGCTATGATCCTCCGGTTAATACAGAAGTCGATGTATCTATAACTAAGGATGTTGGTAGATATAGTCCAAAAGAAATCCTTGCTACAAAGCAAAATTATGACGGCTTAAATGCTATCATACATGCCATTACCCCAGATCTTCAACACCATGTATCTACATGCACAAAGTCTAAAGAAGCCCGAGATATCTTAGAAACTGTATTTGAAGATACTAGATACGATTCTAAGAAGCATGCCATCGTTGAGGGAAATAACCTTGATACTCTTTCCAGAAATACTCTTGTTGGAAAGCTAAAAATTCTTGATCAAAGTTTTGTTCGAACATCTACATTCAATGATGTTTCCAACACAAGGGAAGCCTCTAACTTGTCTTGGAAAGATGAATGTTGTTCTCGTGATGGTTTTTTCAATAAAGCATTGATAACATAAAGGATCAAAGAGTTTGTAAAAAGAAGAAATAGATGTGTTAAACGTCCCTTGTCAGCATTTGCTTCAGATGATTCAATAGAAGAAAAATCCTTAAGTGTCAACGTCTTTAATACGTCTGATGGATGTAATGAACCCTCAGCTCTTGCAGCAGAAACATCCACGTACTCAAGTTATGATTCATAATTTGGGTCTGACACGGAGATTTCTGAATTCTTGAATAGAGAGGTTCTTCAAGAAAATCTTCGATTAAAAGCTTCATTGAAGAAACTGGAATCATCAATCCAAGTGAAAAATCTTAAGATATACTGTCTTAATAATAAACTCACCAGAACCATTTCTCGAAAGGAAAAAGAGATTAATACTCTCAAGGATGATCTACAAAGATTATCTGGAAGCTCTGACAAAATTTCAGCAATGCTATGTGGTCAGAAATCCTTTGGAAACACAAATGGTTTAGGATTTAAAGGCAAAACTGCAGGCATAGTCAACCCCTTTGTTTCATTTGATCATGGAAAAATGAAGGATGGCGTTTGTGATAAACAGAAGGCAATTCAACAAGACAAAGAATCCTTGATTTGTTCGTTTTGTGGAAATGCAAATCATGTTCAAAGCACGTGTTGGAGATTCAAAGGAACAACAAAAGAATTGCCAAACTGCAGAAGAACATGCAAAAGATGAATCTGGATAATCAACATGGTTCTACTAAAAGCAGTGCTTCTAGAGTCATAGAGGTAGGAAATTTGTTTATACAACAAACCTTGGTAAACCACTATGTGGTAAAAGAGTGAAGCGTTTATCTCACGACATCACTATCTAAAACAAGTGACGGTTGCATCCTCATCTTTAACTTGAGAAGTTGAGGGTTGCGTATGTGTGCCTCAAGTGATATATTTATACGCTGTTCTTATTTTTGTTAAGAAAATATTGTCCTAACGATATAGATAATGATTCATTAAACCGCAGAAGACTTGTTCTACATTCTTCTAGGATTTAGACGATCATAAGTCTATTTATGAAATCATTTGTAGACTTCCTTTTTACCTAAAAGATACAGTCTCATGGCTCCTGTAACTAGAGGCACCACAAGAAAGGATGCAGTCTATGCAGTTAATGTGTATATATGTAAAGGAATCTCTTCCTCAAGGGTGAAGAAAGTGAAGACCACAAATAGTGGAGAAGGTTCTTCCTCTAAATACCTCGTGTCTTTTTATCAGCTTGATGATAACATCAGGGGTTTGGTGAAAGGTTTCATCAATAAAACAAACAATTTAAAATCTCAAATTGTTTCGTCTTTAGAAGAAGTAACTCACTATGAACAAATGTTATCTCTAATAAAGAACACCTTGCGTGATCTAAAAAGAAAACTTAGTGAGTTGACAAATATTTCTGAAGATTTATAGGAATTGAACGATCCCATAATCAATGAGTTTTTCAATAACAAAAAGGAATTCTCGGTATATGCTCTGAGAAATATCTACAACGACTAGTAAGTCTTCTTATGAGAATTTTATTCTTATGTCTTTAGGAAGAATAACTAGAGTTTGGAATATCCATTATTATGATTACACATAGATATGTCCAATGTTTTCATCTTCATATTTTTAGATTTATTTGATTAAATTCTAAAATTGTTTGGAAGATGATTTTTGCAGTATTAATCTTTATGGTTTCATATATTGCAATTTGTTATGGGATATGTGTGTTTGCGTCCGTGAACTATGATTGTCCCATACCTTGTCAAAAGTTAAGTCTTTCATATGTCGATATGCACGTATTGATAAAAGAATGAATGAGCTTTTGACATTTTAAAAGTTTGAAACCTATTATGTCATTATGCAAATATTGATGAAAGATAGGATGAACTTTTGTTTACAAGGATTATGTCTATTGTATGTCATTGTGCAAATAGTGATGAAAAATAAAATGAATCCTTGTCTATTCCGCAGTACTGATCTTCCCTGATCCATATTTTATGCATATATTGTGAAGCTCCGTAAGTTCACTTATGTTGAGCATGACCAATTAAATTGATCACACTCTTGTGGTAATTTAGTTGTGTATTCCGATTGAATTAATCATGGGTTTTTTTGTGGTTATTTTAATTGAGTATATTTAGATTCAAATTCATATTCGTATGTGATTTGTTATGTCCAAAAAAAATTCTTCTTTTTCAAATGAAACTAAGGTCGCTTTTGTTGTTCTTTCGGGAATGACATGTTATGGGGGAGAGTTCTTAATTGAACTTGTGCTTAATTGCCAAATCATTGTGGGGAGTGCGGCTGTGGAATATTATAGGGGTTATCTAGTATCTTTATAAACTCCTTGATGAAAGCATTTAGCTTCGGCTTTATGATTGCATCCAAATAAGTTGATATGTGCTTGCTTTTGTTCTTGAAATATCTCTATGAAAATTTTCATTAGGACCCCGTTTTCGTACCTTTGCCAATTTTATTGACAAAAAGAGGGAGAACTAATGTGTAGTTCACACTACAAATACATATGGTTTTCGGATCATTATGTAAGGGGGAGTGGTTTCCACGTAAGATGGAGTATTGACTAAGAGGGAGTGACACATATCACCATAGTATTGTTGTCGAAGTTGATACAATTGAACTTTGATGCTGTATAATAATACTATGACACTGTATAACAATGATTGAGAATTCTTGTTTTCTCATTGTTATAGCTACGAATTTTCAACAACGATGATGCTAAACTTACAACCTTTGGAATCATTGGAGTACTTGGAAGTGATGAAGATTTTGAGTAATGTTGAAGATTAGGCATGTGGAATAGGATCTACAAAAATTTCATTTATCTATTTTTGTATTCCATGTGTATTGATAGTTTTGTCACTAAAATTGACAAAGAGGGAGATTGTTAGAGCACTGCTCGGTCGAACTCGCATGCCTTGCTATCTCAAGCATTTTTGTCAATGTTAGTGATCAAAACTATAAGTCTTGATTTCTAATCTACTATAGCTAAGTCTCGGACTAGGATATAAAGTATAGTTGAGCTCAAGAACTCCACGGCGATCATCATACAAAACGAAGAACTACTCGAGGAACTTGTGGAACTTCATTGACTAAAAGGTATGTGGAGACTTGAACTTATCTATCACTCAAAAGTCTATCTACTCTATCTCCTATCTCGAGACAAAAGTCGTTTTGCTATATAAACTTTGATTATACACATTTGCTATTTCTAGCCGAGTTTATCTCGCTTATCTATTTCTCGAAATATGTGTTGGTAAGCTTTTTCTTTGGCCAAGTTCATCTTTACCTAGTGACGAAAGTCATATTATGTTTCAATCACTTGAAAATGGCTTTGACGAAAAATGGTTTGTGAATAACAACTATATAACGTCCTCTAAGAATGTTTCAATGATTGAAATGAGAGTTTAGATTATATAACCATTGTTGGATATAAGCATTGTGTGGCAACACATATATGTATAGGTCCTTATTCCTTGAACCAAAGTATGCGTACTTTGTTGATAAGGAAAACCGGAACAAGAGTCCGCGACCCAGTCTGCGAACTTTCGGAGGTTCTCTTCCCGAGAAAATCTGCTGGAGTTTGTAAAACTTTACAAACTTATTCCAGGTACTTAATTCTGCGAACTCAGTCTGCGTACTTAGGTTGGTTATTTCTAAAAACGATTATTCGTGAACTTATACTTATATTAACCAAGGAATGCAAGTTTGCAAACCGTGGATATAAAGTTCATGAATCGATTCGAGTGAATCAAATCGTTTTTGCTTCGATTGTGTCTTGTATACTTTTATAAGATCCAAGCAATTGAACAACTCTCTAACTAGTTCATTTGAGTCATTTGAACTAGTTATGGTGAAGAAGAACATAGTTGACATGAAAATGCTCATATGGCTAACCATTTGGTTAACTATTGTTGAACCAACAAATGTACATGTTTAGGTACGGTTACGCAAACCTAAAACATGCATTTCATTTGTGTGTAACAAGCTAAGTTTTCGATATAACGGTTAAAATCTATTAACTTGAATCTAATCACGTTTTCATCTAACAGTGAATATTGAATGTTTTGTTACTAAGATAACATTGATTGCAAACCCTGATTTGAAAGACTATATAAGGGAGAACTCTAGCAACTGGGAAACCTAATCCCCACACCTCCTGTATGATACTAGTTGTATAAGCTAGAGTCGATTCTCCTTTAACCTTAGGTTTCTACCGATACCCTGTAGGTTAACGACTTGAAGACTTCATTGGGATTGTGAAGCCAGACCGATAATAATTTCTTGTAGTTGTGTGATATGATCTTGTTGATTCTATCGTATTGAGTACAATTGTAACGATTGTCTTGAGATTGATATCTCTGACAGGCAAGATATAAAAGTAATCACAAACATCTTCGTCTTATCGTTTGTGATTCCACAATATCTTCTTTCGCCGCGTCGATTAAGATTATTGTGAGGTGATTGATAATACTGAGCTGTTCTTCGTGAATATAAGTCTGGTTTATCAATTGGTTCCCGTTCACCTTGATTTATCAAAAGACGGAACAAAACTCATAGGTATTTCTGTGAGAGACAGATTCATCTATTACCGTAGACTTTTCTGTGTGATATAGATTTGTTTATTAAAGTCTTCGACTTTGGGTCATAGCAACTCTTAGTTGTGGGTAAGATCAGCTAAGGGAATCAAGTATGTCGCATCCTGCTGGGATCAGAGATGTAGGAGCATAATTGTACCTTGGATCAGTGTGAGATTGATTGCGGTTCAACTACAGTCCATACCTAAGTTAGTTTGTAGTAGGCTAATGTCTGTAGCGGCTTAATACAGTGTGTGTTCAATCTGGACTAGGTCCCGGGGGTTTTTCTGTATTTGCGGTTTCCTTGTTAACAAAAATTCCGGTATCTGTTTTATTTCTTTCCGCATTATATTTTGTTATATAATTGAAATATCACAGGTTGTACGTTTGAATCAATCAATTAGAATTTCCAAACTTTGGTTGTTGATTTACATTAATTGATACTTGAACATTGGTCTTTGGTACCGTTCAAGTGATTTCTCTTGTATTCAATTTGACTCGCAGATTTCTATTTGCTTGAGTAAGAATTGAATCGATAAAGAGAGATATAACTCTTTGATATACTTTATTAAGATTGAGTCTAGTTGATTCTCCTGAAAGTATATTGGAGTTATTCCATACAGATTGTTAATCGAAATATTAGGTTTGGTTGTTGTACCCACGCTTTTTAACAAACACACATATCTCATAAAAAATTGTAACATATAAAACCATAAAGATTAATACTGCAAAATCATCTTCCAAACAAGTTTTAGAATTTAAACAAATAAATCTAAAAATATTGAAGATGAATATCATTGGACATAGTTATGTGTAATCACAATAATGGCTATTCCAAACTCTAGTTATTCTTCTTAAAAACACAAGAATAAAATTCTCATAAGAAGTTTTCCTAGACAACGAGACCTCTGAAAAATTATTTATCGTCCTCGAACTCCTTGTCGTCAACATTCATGGGAACATATGGTTCGTGAAGAAAGGAGTCAATTCCAACAAACCTTATAGGTTGATGATGTAGAATCAGGGCCTTCTGAATTTCAAGAGTTCTCATAACAAAATCCTTTATTTGTTGAATCTCCTTTCTTGTTTCCTTCAACTCTTCAAGAACATCAGAAAACTTCTGAGAATTTGAAGGAACAACTATTGGCTTCCTCACATTCCTTCTTTTTCTTTTCAAAGTTGGAGGTATCGGAGATTTTTCTTTTTCCTTCATGATTGATGGCTTAACAATCATATTAACATCTTTTCCATCAGAAGACATGATGCTTGGAGTATCCATATACGTACGGGTTTGTGAGAGGAAGTCACAAAATAAGCTCAACAAGTAGTTTTTGATTAAAAAGAGTTTCAGGGAAGGAAAAAGATATGTAGGGTTACGAAACCTTTAAACACACAGGTTCGTGTATACACAACTCTCAACCCTATAAAAAGCAGAATTGTCTATTTTAACCCTATTTTATTGGTTAACCAGGGAAGTCTTTTCAATATCAATTAGATATGAAAAGCGACATGAATTCCAGACCTTACAATGCTCTCAGCAAAAAAAACAAAAGAAAAACAAAACAACTATAGATTTTTCTTTTCTTAAATCCTGAGGTGTGCAAGATCTTGTCTATTTTAATCAGGCACGTGAGACAAGATGCACTAACCAACACAATTTAAGTTGTGCTGGGATGAATAATAATCTGTCCACCATATCCCTTTCGATCGAAATGCATAGAACCCCGTTTCTCATAGTTTTTAGACCATAAACTTCTTTATAATGGTTTTGTCTTATCCTTGGAAACTAACTTCTTTGACGAAGATAAAATATTACATACCTCTGCGGTCTTTTGAACAAGTTTAAGCTTGTACAGAAAATGTGGTTCTTGCACACTGATTTTCTTTGCATGGTTAGCGACAGTTGGAATATGCCAGTTAATGGTTCTCTTGACTTCATATTTACTTATAATCTTAAGAGGCTTAAGAGAGTGATCAAGGATTGGAATCTTGTGGTTTTTGGTAATGTTCATTCTCGGTTGAAGCAAGATCAAATGAGTTTGAATCTGCAGCTCTTTGCTCGGATGCAGATCCAAATGATATTACCAAACTTAATCTTATGAAGGATGCCATGTCTAGGCTTAGTGAGACTCGGCTTCAACACAACACTATGCTTAAGCAAAAGGCAAGAAATCAGTGGATTTTGGAGGGTTCAAGAAATACTAATTTCTTCCGTAATAGTATTCGCATTCGTAGGAGTTCTAATACTATTTCTGAATTGGTGGATAGTGATGGCAATATTATCTCTGATTATGATCAACTGCGTGATCATGTGGTGTAGTTTTATGAAGAAAAATTTAATGGCCAGGAGTTAGACTATGATGCTAGTTTATTTGATTATGAGCATGTTAGCATCTCGGAGGAGGAGAGTCTTGCCATGGACATAATTCCTTCTCCTGATAAAATTAAACAAACAGTTTTTGATCTAGGAGCTGACAGTGCTCCGGGGCCAGATGGTTTTTCTGGTTGTTTCTATCGTCACTGCTGGGATATTATTCAAGATGATTTGATTAAGGCTGTTATTTTTTGTTGGAGTACTGGTCATATTCCAAATGAGGTTAATTCAAGTTTTATCATTTTGCTTCCCAAGGTACGAGGTGCAAATACTCTTCGTAATTTTCGGCCTATTGGTCTTAGTAATTTTTTCTTCAAAATTTTTACTAAGATCCTTGCTACTAGACTTGGTAGTGTTTTGGATAATCTTGTTTCTGAGGAACATGTAGCTTTTACGAATGGTCGTAATATCCATGAAAACATAAGCTTGGCATCTGAAATGGTTAATGAGCTTCATATCAAGCGTAAGGATGGTAACATTGGCCTTAGGCTTGATATTTCCCAGGAATTTGACACGGTGAGTTGGTCATTTGTGTTGGACGTTTTTCGTCGTTATGGTTTCTCTGAGCAGTGGTGCGCTTGGATTATTAACATTTTGAATTCTGCTAGAATCTCTATTCTTTTGAATGGCAGTCCGGAGGGTTATTTCAAAATTAATAGAGGTTTACGTCAAGGAGACCCCCTTTCTCCTTTGATTTTTGTCTTGATTGAAGATGTTATTAGCAGAAATATATACGAAGCTTTTTATAGAAAACAAGATGTCTTATATGGTAACAAGAGGTGGTATCTCGCCCACTCACCTTTTTTTTGCCGACGACTTTATGATTTTTTGTAGGGCAACCTAAAGAGTCTTCACAATCTAGTGGACTTGTTGGGTAAGTATCAAAGAGCTGCTGGTCAAATTGTGTATAGACAAAAGAACAAGATTTATTATGGTGGTGGTTCTTTGAGTAGACGGACTTATCTTGCTGATTATTTGGGTATGAGTGTTGCCACTTTTCCTGATCGTTATTCAGGAGTTCAAATTATGCCGGGCACTGTTAGATATCATCACATTTCTGGAGTAGTTGAGAAGATTAAATCTCAGCTTGCTGGTTGGAAGGGTTTTTTATTATCTTTTAATGACCGTGTTGTGCTTGTTAAATCCGTTATTGCTAGTTATTCTATTCACAACATGGATATTTATAAATGGCCTCGCAAATTCATTTTGCAGTGTGAAAGAGCAATTAGGAATTTTGTTTGGTCAAGGGATTCTAATGTTAGTCGTGCTATGGTTGTAGCTTATGATAAAGTATGTTGTCCTTTTGAGGAGGGGGGTCTGGCCTTAACTCGTATGGCTACTATGAACAATGATCTTCTCATGAAGATTTGGTGGAAAATACGTACGTCAAAAAAGAAGTGGGCAGGTTTTCTTCGTGCAATTGTTTTTGGTAGGAATGGTTGCATCAAGTTGAATAGTTTGAAGTCTTCTATTCTTTCGGGTATAAGAAAAGTTTACAAGATTGTAGAATCTAACACTAAAGTTTTGCTGGATGATGGTAGAGATACTTCTCTTTACTATGATTCTTGGTACTCAAATAGATGTATTGCTAATATCCTTAATGATTATACACTGGATAAAATTGTGCTGGTTAGTGCTATTTTGATTGCCGGGCATCGGGACATTCCTGTGGAACATTTAGACCGTATGACAGTTGCTGGTCTTGATGTTAATCAATTTCCTACACCTTTATATGGTGAAGATTCAAGGATTTGGATGCCGGATTACAAGGGGACCTTCTCTGTTCGTTCAACAAAGGATATAATTCGACAGAAGTATAACAAGTTTGAAGGCGCGTCTCTTTTATGGAGGAAGGAAGTACACCCTACCTTAGCTGCCCAAAATTGGAAATTTGTTCGTGGTGCTTGCGCTACTTATGATATTATCCAAAACAGGTTTAAAATTTAACTTGCCAGCCGTTGCAGCGTTTCTGGAGTCGCGGAAGAAACTCTTGATCATGTCCTTTTCCATTGCACCATTGCTAGCCGTGCTTGGAACTGGAGTGCGGATATTTTTGATTTAATTCATAATGTTAATTTTGTTTCTTTCAAGGCAACTAAAGAGAGGATTACAATGATCCGTGAGCTGTGGATGATCGCTATTCTCGTCATCGGGTCAGAACTGTGGGCAGCGCGTAATAAGGTTGTGTTTCAACGTCAGCAACCAAACTGGAGTATATTCTTCAAGAGAGTGTTGAAATTGATTCAAGACTTTGCTGTCCGTCTAAAAGGTTTCATGCGGAACAGTGCTGAAGATGTTATAATCCTTGATTATTTTTCGTGTGAATCATAGAAGAGTAAAGCTACTTCAGCCAACTGAAGGTTTTTGGCAGCCTCCGGAGGAGAATGAGATCCAACTTTGTTGTGATGGGGCGGCGAGAGGAAATCCAAGTGTTGCCGCTGCTGGTGTGGTGGCAAGAGATGCGAGTTGTTCAGTCCTTGGAGCTATGTCTATTGGCCTTGGAGTTACTACAAATGTCTATTGGCCTTGGAGTTACTACAAACTATTTGGCAGAATTATATGGTATTATTGTGGCGCTGGAGTGGGCTACAAGATGGGGAATTAGGCGTGTTTAGTGTTGTCGAAGCCTTTAAAAACTCAAATCTTCCTTGGTTCTCAAGACAAAGGTGGCGGGCAGTTAGTACTCATTACGATTCAATAAGGTTTATTCATACCTTTATGGAAGCTAATTTTACAGCGGATACAATGGAAAAGAATGACTGCTTTTTTGATAATGGTGTAGGTTTACATTATGATGGAAGACCTCATTTTTTGATTTCAGTTGAATACCCAAATATTGCTTGTTATAGATTTCATTAGTTTATAAGTTTTTGGGGTCTTGGACCTCTTTTCTTATAAATTACAAAACTAGTCATAAAAACCCAAGGTGACCAAACTTGTGGTACAAAAACCCTACTCAAATGTTGGGATTTATTAAAACTCCATCTTAAACTAAATTGATACAAAAATCCCAAATTTTAAAAAATTGATACAAAAACCCCAAATTTTAAAAAATTGATACAAAAACCCTAAATTTCATGATGAAACCAAAAATTGGTTTAGTCAAATTCTATGAGGTTTCATCAAATTTTATGATGAAACCAAATTTTGGTTTCATCAAAATTTTGTTTTTTTGGGTTTTTGTGTTACTTTTGTTTTGGCGGGTTTTTTGTGGATGGATAGGAACACCTTTGGGGTTATAACTTGAGGACCGTATAAATTATCCTTATAAAATTATTATCTATTAATATATTTTTGGCTTATCCAAAAAAAAAAAAAAAAGAAAAATGCAGACCCAATAATAGAATTCTTTTTTTTCCCGGCAGCACAAACACTGCATAACGGAAAAGGATTTTCCTAGTAGGCACGCGCTGTACCCAACTCGCACCACTGGTCACCTAGCAAAATCAACCAAGGTGAATAAAAACCCTAGTAAACTTTCAGATAGCACGAGGGGGCAAAACCAACAACCAGCAAACTTCGAATCCAATTTTGACTCGACAACACTGTACTAACTACTAAATCACGAACTTAAACTTATCTTCTCCGTGTCTTTGTTTGTATTCGTTTCCAGAGGAAGTTTTGGACTATACTTCCATTTGACGAACTAAAATCCTTTTCTGCGTTCGATATCTATTCCTAATCGGCTAATCGTGAAAAGAAATCGAGAAAAAAGAAAAACAAGTATTCAGTCGGTGCCCTCTTCTCTTTCCGGTAATAGAAATTTCGATTCTTCTAAATCTTTTATTTTCTTAAATCCAGATTTCATCATCTTTACTCTGTGCAAATTTTAACAGTAATTCGTTTACCGTGTTTCAGTGATGCAACGGTACGGAAGGCAAATTTTGGAGTGGCAATTTGGATTTAGGAGATTGAACTTCTCTTCGGTAATTTCAAATCTATCTATGCGTGTATCTCAATACAAATTTGTATTAAATAGTATTATCAGTAGAAAGTAGCTGGTAGTTGAGGATTAAGAGCTTTGAGATAAAAGATAAATTTGATTAACTCATAGATTTCCAGAGTAAGAGAGACCGTTGTGTACTTGAATGCCTTTTGTTTGTATACTTTGATGAAAGATACCTAAAGTGAGGATCGTCGATAGGTTTAATCAATTAGGCAATTGAAAACATGTTTATAAAAAGCTGGAGAACACTAGCAAGATGTTGATGGTTTTGAGTTTCGTGGGTAAATGAATGATTGCAAAAGATCCGTCAGTAGAACTGTTACTTTATGGGACAGTAAGAAGTAGAAATGTTACTTTATGGGACAGTAAGAAGTAGAAATGGGCATGAGGAGAATATCGTTTTGGTGAATAATTACCACAAGGTAACCAATGATGTATAAGTACGTAAAACACAAAGTGAATGATAAATGGTTGTTAGTCTGAAATGGATCAGTGGTTGACATCTGTTGGCAATCTACAGAGTGTCTTAAGCGATTAGGAGCTTAATTACTATACTTCAATAAACACGGATCAAGTTTTCACTACTGTTAGTCTCTCTCTAGAAGGCACAACAACCAGTACTCTTACACAACCTCAACATAAGCATTGTTGGGCAACCCTGAAATGTTAATGTCAATGAATCTACATCTGGAGTGTCTGCGTTAACAATAGAAAAAAGAAACACATGAACAGAGTATCTAAAAGTCGATCGGGAGTGTCTGTGTTAGCTTTCTATCGTATTTGCTGGGGCATCTACGCCTCTAGTAATCAGCCAATTTCTAGTCAATATTGGACTTATCAAACACCCTGCTTCAAAAGCCAAATTGTAGGGAAGTAGATAAATCATAAATTGATACGATGGTTGTTCCCAGACTTTCCACGTCTTACTGAATATAGAGTACTGTTTTTCTTTTTCTTTTTTTTTTTAAATTTATAATTGAAGAAGTTAGACACTGTAATGGACCGTTTACTTCTTTGACAGAAAGAAGAAGTGTTAATCAAGAAGAAGGAAGACCGCATATTATTTCATAATAATCAAAATAAGAGATAAGAAAAAATGTAATACCTCCAGTCACTCATAAGTACAGTGTTCTCAGGGAAAACAAGCTAATAGTCTATGGCTCCAGACAATCATGGTGGGTTAGTGAAAGTATCCTTGTAACCTAGTTAAAATCCTATCGCGCCAACTATGTTTCTCCATATTTTTCCAGCCCAGGTATTGAGTTATCTGCATGGTTTGAACTTTGAGGTCACTTAGTTATATCCTGCTATTTTCTTGATCTAGCTAAGTTCACAGTGACTGAATCGATTTTTTCTATTTAAAGTCTGGTTATCATAAGTTCTTATCTTGATTGATATGAAGTGTATACAATTTACTTTTACCATGAGTAAACTGCGTGTGTTCGCCCTATCGAGTAATATTCCATGAAATGAAACTGTGTAATCCTTATTTGCAGCACATTAACACCATATTAATCTACAGGTTGGTGTTCTGGCGTCGAAACCCGTTACTGAAAGTAATTCTGCTTTACCTTCTGAGAGTAGTAGTGGTCAGTCTATAGCTAAGGACAGCTTGGACAGTTCGCAGTCCAAGACCGATGCAAATTCGTCCGGAGAAGATCAACAGAAAGCTAGTCCAGCTTCTGATATGTTAGTTGATTCGTTTGGGAGACTGCACACTTATTTGAGGATCTCCTTGACAGAGCGCTGTAATCTCCGATGTCAGTATTGTATGCCAGATGCTGGTGTTGACCTAACTCCAAGCCCTCAACTTCTGTCACAGAACGAAATTATTCGCGTGGCAAATCTATTTGTAAGTTCAGGGGTAGACAAAATCAGGCTCACTGGTGGAGAGCCAACGGTTAGGAAAGATATTGAAGAGATATGCTTACAGTTATCTAACTTGGAAGGGCTGAAAACATTGGCAATTACTACTAATGGGATTACTCTAGCTAGAAAACTTCCGAAGTTGAAAGAGTGTGGGCTGACTGCCGTGAATATAAGCTTGGACACACTAGTCCCAGCAAAATTCGAGTTCATGACAAGGCGTAAGGGATTTTTGAAAGTTTTGGAGTCAATTAATACAGCAGCAGATCTTGGATACAATCCTGTTAAGGTATTCTCTACTTCAAGGTTTTCCCCTTTCAGGTTTTCACCCATTTGTTTGTCAAGTATCGTTTTATATTGACTGTTCACTAATAAAACAATATTTCTTGCATATTTATATAATATTGGATAGTTATTCAGTATGAATTTTGTCTTCTTGTTTCAGGTGAATTGTGTCATAATGCGGGGATTCAATGACGACGAGATCTGTGATTTTGTTGAGTTAACACGGGATAAGCCAATTAATGTTAGGTTTATTGAGTTCATGCCATTTGATGGAAATGTCTGGAATGTCAAGAAACTTGTACCTTATGCAGAAATGTTGGATAAAGTGGTAAGGTAGAAATCTATCAGATGATCCGATGCCTTGAACTGTGCACAGACCTTTATAATATATATTTTGATGAAAGTTCTTTTTGTATGTCAACAGGTGCAACAGTTTAAAAGCTTAAAGAGGCTTCAAGATCACCCAACAGATACAGCTAAGAATTTCAGGGTAGATGGATACTGTGGTTCTGTATCTTTCATCACATCAATGACCGAGCACTTTTGTGCAGGTTGTAATAGACTGCGTCTTTTAGCTGATGGGAACTTCAAAGTATGCCTTTTTGGTCCTTCAGAGGTATATAACCTTTGTCACATCTTATGAGACAATTATATCTCAGAAATCACTGATAGACTTGTTTTCCTTCATGTATATGTTATGTGTTGTTAATCATACTACTGTTTGGGTGAACTGGAGCATGTGCATTAGTTTCTTAGATTACGTGTCTGCCCAGTGTGTATAATGTATGATGCTTATATGCGTGTTTTTCACCATTTTTTTCTATATTATATAATGCCCTCTTTTTTGCCATTCATGCTATATACCAAACAAATGACTGAAGATGTTCCAGTGAAGACAAGATGTAACTTCTTCTAGTGGGGTCCATGATTTAGATGAACATTCAAACTTGGCCTAGATCCTAAAATATCTAAGCAAGATTGAAATATGTATTTGCTTCCCTATTACAATACTAATGTGACAAACTATAACAAAATCTTGAAGACTATAAATGAAGAAGTTAGGGTGTAGTCCAAAAATTGAAATATAATGTTTATTGTTGTGGTTACAGGTTAGCTTAAGAGATCCACTCCGGAGTGGCATCGATGATGAGGGGTTGAAGGAAATAATTGGAGCAGCGGTATGACTTCTTTCTGTGGATGACATGTAACTCTTACATGCCATATATAATTTGTTTACGGCTGCTTCTTTGAAATTTCGTATGGATTTTACTTCAGCAGCTTCTTTGTTTGTTTTAGGTCAAGAGGAAGAAAGCTTCTCACTCGGGAATGTTTGACATTGCAAAGACAGCTAATAGACCCATGATACATATCGGTGGTTAACTCTTGGTATGCTATTTTTCTGACAACCGCTGTATTATTCTCATAAAGCCTTTTTAGCTGTAGATATTTTCATATTTATTGTCTGCTGGGTTGAGTGTGTACTTTGCGGGTGGTCTCAAACCAAGAAGTCTCTTATATGTTCTGCAGTTGAGTTCTTGTGTCAGTGAGTTTTAGTATAATGACCAGCTCAAGTCCTTTGAGATTAATCAAATAATAACTAACTCAAGTCTCGAGTTTACAGTTCATGTTGAAATTATAGTTCTGTGAAATTGTAGTTTAAAAACTAATGACTGTTATTCTAAAGATAATATGATAAATGTTTCGATGTAGGTATACGGGAGATTAAGCTAGCAGGCAGAGGGAGGTTCGATAAGGACTCGTTTGTTGTTCGCTGTTAGTCTCTAAAGCAAGAATAAGGAACACCAACACCCAGAAAGCAACGGCAATGTATACTACTTTCATCTTCCTTGTTGTATACAAATGAAAAAGGTATCCGTTCCGAGACTCTTGTAAAACATGGTAATAAAATACGTTATATCTTCAAGTTTATAGAATCATTCTGTGTTGTACCCCTAATAAGATTGTTTGTTTGTTTTTCATGTATCCTTGCTAAGATTGTGATCATTGCTTTCTTCCCGTCTAAAACAATAAGATGAAAAATATAATTCTTTATCTATCTATATCATAAATGAAGTTCGAACTTTTCATTTGTAATAAATTGCTGATTTAATTCTCGATCCAAAGGATGAAGTCTCTCCAGTTACTGAACTGTTTGTTTTCTTATCATTTGCATCACTGTTAATAGTTTGTTTAAAATTATATTGGGGGAGGAAAAAGGTCCACAGTTTAGCTTTCTGGATGTTCTGCTTTTCTTCTTTTTTTTGGGCAAGCCTTTCTTCTTCTTTTTTTTTTCTATTAGGATGCAAGCCTTTCAACGGTGTTGAAGTTGTCAGATCAAAAAAAAAAAAAAAGAAAGAAAGAAAGAAAAAAGCTCACTGTTCGCAAATCGCAATGGTAAAATGAACCAACAGGTCCAGAAACACTTTCAGCTGGACACCTAATCTCGGGGCTGTGCCATTTGATTGTGCCAACAGAACCAACTGCCTTCGAGACTTCTGAACAGCAATGTGATGTATGCGTCATGCATTGCGGGTGTTTGGTTAAAGCATAGGCAAACGCATAAAACATGCCTAGGATTCCCCTAAGCTCAAAATTTTGTCGAATTTTCCGATGACTCGCATGTTAACTTGAAGTATGACCAAAGGTGGTTTAACCGGCACTAACCACGCCGCCACGGTGTTGAGCAAATTACCAACGGCGTGGTAAAAAGCTGAACTCCGTGGTTACATAACAAACAGATATGTTAATCTTTTACCGCGTAAAAATTGGTCAACCATATTTTCTGGAGACTAACTTCCAATTTTCACAGTCAAAACTAGGTTTCACAGTGGCTGATTCACCTTCATCACAGATGCACAATCTTTTCCTGAAATCTAAAACAACACAGAAACGAACTCCACACACATATTTGATCGAATACTTCTATCTCTATAGGCCTTGTATTTTCTCCTGAGTTCTCTTAGGAGTGCGCTTATGGCTTTAGTTTTAGACCTAATTCCTTCTTATGCAGGGTTTCGTAATGTATCATCAACATCTTGTTCATTACCTCCTTTTAATTCTTCTTTTACGTCTTCGTTCTCGTTTATTCAAGTGCCGGGGAATCGAAAAAATGGTTTCTGTGGTAGTAGAAAATTGAAAAATGGTAGTTGCAGAGCTATGGTTCAACAGACATTTCAGGGAGCTTCTGGTAATTACGCTAAAGAAATGGAAAGGCTTTCTGCTAAGGAGTCTCTCCTTCTCGCGGTATTGTTCTCTCTTCCTCTCTCTATATTAATTTCCCAATACCAATTGGATTTTTGGATTTTTAGAATTGAATTTTTTTAGAGTGGTTTACTTCTGTAAATTTGTTAATCGTGTGTGATTTTCTCTCAGTTTAAAGATTCTGGCGGATTTGATTCTCTAGTCACTGGAAAGATATCGGATTTGCAGAGAATTGATGTGAATGAGAGAATCACTGGTCTTGAACGGCTCAATCCTACGCCTAGGCCTACAACGTAAAAATTATTTATGACACTGACTTGAGTGAGGTTGGAATTTGTACTTCCTTTAAATGCTGGAGTTTCTTATGTAGTTTTTGCTTACTGGTTTTGCATTTAGGTCGCCCTTTCTGGAAGGTCGATGGAATTTCGAGTGGCTTGGCGCTGGTACCTCTGGCTTGTTTGCTGCCAAGTTACTTTTCGAGTAAGTTTTATTCAGCTTGGTTGAACTCGGTTTAAAATTTTGTGAGAGTGTAATAGATCTGGTGGGGGCTTTATGAAGTTTATTTAGTCGGATGAAAGCTAATTATACAGATGCGTTGTTGGTGCCTCTTCAGGAGATTTCCTTCGTCGCTGGCGAAGCTAATACAAATGAATGTGCTCATCAAGGATGGGTATGCAAAGACAACCGCAAATTTGAAGCTATTGAACTCGGTAAAGTTATTTACTTGTTATTATATTTGTTATCTTCATATTGGATAAAAGGATACTGCAAAAGAGTTCGAGTTATTTAGGAGTGAAACTGAGGCAACTCAAGCCACCTAAATGATGTGATCTTGTGACATTGTAACTTGTAAGAGTTAACGTTTATTTAGAACAATTTAAAGAGACTCAACTTGTCAAGCTATGAGAATGAGACGGAACCTAATCCAGGAATGAGTGCAGCTTAAGCACCAACAGCAAGATACACTGAAAAGTGTTTTTTATGCTCATTGCCGACTTCGAAATGAGGGTGCTCAGGTGACTGATGGTTCAGGCCATCTTATCTGTAGCTTTGCTGTAGAGCTCCATTCTTTGATCTTATCTTGTTATAGTTTATTTGAGTGCTTAATTTGAGGTTAGGATTTTCTTCTTGTAATGTAGAAATTTTCTGACATCTTTTCCCATGGCATTTAGGTAGAAAACAAATTCGTCCTGCTTACTAAAATGTCTGTCGAGGGGCCACTTCGAATGAAAGAAGAATATGTTGAGGGAGTTCTTGAAATGCCAACAGTTAGTGAAGAGGCAATACCCAATCAAATAAAAGGTTCACTTGGCCAAGCAGTTACCACTATGCAGCAACTTTCCGTTCCTATAAAGGATGTTTTGGCCAATGGGCTGAAGGTTCCTCTGAGTAAGCATTTCGATTTCCTGGTAATGTATCCTTTTGTGACAAACACCAATAACCCTCAACAGTCCTCAGAAATCACATGATCTAGATCATTTTATTTATTTTTTTAACAGTGAAGAGGTATCTTTATGATGGTTCCTTTTGCTTGTTTTTCCGCATTCCTCAGAGAACCCAGCTGATGTTCAAACTGAAAAACAAGTTGCCACCAGTGTCCATGGATGAGTATCATGGGACTGTGACGACTTAACATATTCTTTTTAGAAAAACTGTACTAGTAAAATTAAATTATGTAAGCTTTAAGTAAAACAGGCACGGACTCTCATTTAATTAGATACAGGAAGGTTACTTGTGGGGAAACTATCTTCGCCTTAAATAGCCATATGGATCATGTCCCATGCAAGTGCGTAGAAAGCACAGCTGCAGGCATGCGACCTTCTAATTTTTCAACTCATTTAGTTTCAGATTGTCAGGAGGTAATTATCAATTGGCATTTGCTCGGTTTCTAGTTTTCACAGAGGGAGTCATTTTATCTGGCTGTTGCCTGACACTATTGACTACCCCTAATAAGTAAAGCTCACCCTAAATATTCCTTCTTTGTCTTCTATTGGACAAAACTTGGCATTAGAATTTCTGTAGCTCTATGATATCCGTGACGGTGTCTGTCTTATTTTTACAACAACAGAACACCGTCACTCTAATTTAATTCCAGTAGCTTCTTTGACATGGTTTGAGTGGGTTATTTGAACTCAAAGTCTTTGTATGTGGGAGCACTGAATTTTTATGGTTCATGCGAATCAGGTGGGACTTTCCAGAGGCTGTTTATGATTTCTTATCTGGATGAAGAAATACTGGTAAGTTTCACACACGATCTATTTATGTGTTTTTTATCTTTTCATAATCGAGTCTTTATTTCTAAATCTATATTACACAGAACAATACCACTTGCACCCCTTTTAATTTCTTGAAGCTTAGAGATTACCATTGTGTTTCCCAAAATTAAGCAAACCTTCACCATGGTACAAATAATGCTACGACTGGTACATCTAACTGCTGCATCTTTTAACAAACATGCTACAAGTGAAACATTTATTTCGAAATAGGTGTTTTATAGTAATAGGATTCCATTGTATTTGAAGAAATGCGGTATACTCCATTACACAACAATGTGCAACTGTTTGGTTGGACATCTAACTGCTGCATCTTTTAACAAACATGCTACAAGTGAAACATTTATTTCGAAATAGGTGTTTTATAATTATAGGATTCCATTGTATCTGAAGAAATGTGGTATGCTCTAATTTTCGCCGTGCATTACACAACAATGTGCAACTGTTTGGTTGGACGTAAACCTCTTGGATATGTCATGGTCCAATTGGATAAGCCTGATATTGAAGTGTGACTTTTCACAATAAGAATGACCCTAAAATACATCATAGCTAGGCTTATGTTTCTCACCAACCTGACAAACTAGTGAAGATAATGATGCCCGTTCCCAGCAGATGCCAACTAAAGTAGCCATTTGGTTGTTGTTAGTTTTTTTTTTGTTGGAAAGAGGTGTATCACATCACAATCATCTGCTCCATTTAGTACTTAATCCGTTGACATTGTTCAAGATTTAATAGTTAATTTCTAGTTCATTGTGTTTGAAAGTGTACGGAACTGAAAATATATATATTAACATTCTGGTTGTTCCTGCCATTATTATTTTTAGATAATTAGGGATGCAATGGGAGTACCAGATGTTCTTACAAGGTTACCTTCCCCTCTTGATCCTAATGACATCATCGAACCCATCGCAGAGTACGAGAGTTAACTGTACTAATACTCAAATAATTTCTCCAACATACAAAGAAGAAGAATTTCTTTTTATATTTCTGTATTACTTGTAATCTTCTCCACTATCAAATTATACAAGAAATACTCATATGTAAATTCACCTCGAGCGGGATTCAAAATGAATCCCCCGATACATTTGAGGTTGGCTTCTGGCTCTATAACCCAAATATAACTATACAAAATAACACTATTGACTGTGCTTTACATTACCGCAATATCTAAATTTCTTAATAGCACTGAGCTAATTTAGAGGCAATATGACACGATCGACTGTTTAGAAGTCAGAACTACGTGGATATAGTGGGGAGGGGGAGATTGTGAACTTTTGATATTTGTAATAGTGACTTTTTGATTTCACACGTGTTTGACACCATATAAAAGTCACTTAGTACCTATTGGTGGTTGATTAATATATTGTCCCCCCTATGAGTCGGTGCTTACTCGTCTGATTAAGACAACTTGTGATGGTAACTGTTGATGGCGCGTAGAATCACGGTGCCACCACGGTTTCAACTTTCAAATAATTAAATTCCACTCCAACTGGGGGATATCCGAAAGGAGAGGTTTCTCATCTTTTTCTCTCTATCCTTTTGACCTCTGTCAGGAATTGCTAGTATGTTGGATTAATCCCAATTTTTAGTTTCTAAATGTTAAGTTATTTTCTCATAAGTCAGAGGTTTATTACGAGAAAATTAATTACATTTATTCTTAATACAAGTTTCCTAACATGTCGCCTCCAGCCGACATTGTTATAAATATTGCTAATTTTGTTAAGTTAATACAATTTGCTAGTAGTATTCTGTTGTCAATACCTTTGAAATGAAATTGCTTGTAAGGATCAGAAAGTCAAATTATGTATCCCTTGGTTTTGTTTCTTTGTCTTGTTTAGTATTCTTCTTTTTCGTGTTTGCTCAAATAGAAGAGCCGTACTAAGTAATGGATGCCATCTCCGTGGAATTCAGAGGTGCGAAAGACGAATAATAGACAACAATGAATTTTGTATTGTTATTATCATATACTAGTAACTACTTGTCGAAAGAATTATTGGATTAGTCCTATTGTTATCCGTGTTGATGAAGAACCAAACTCGTTCTGAACTGAACAACATAGCTGTTGAACAATGTGGGTCCACGTTTTCTTTTTCAGATCGGATTAGTGGACCTCGGTAATATAATTAAGTAAATCAAATTGTGATTAAGGTTCATAAGAAAATGCAAATTGTGAGTACAAATGCGGACCTAATTATCTGTACTGACTTTCAAAGGCAATTGCAATTTTGGTTAAGAATCATCATACTACCTCGATAAATTAGGGGTTTTTCTTAAGAAAACCCGTAAAGGAACTTGATTTCTAACTATTCAAACTTGGTATTCTCTTACGTGTATAATAAATACTGCAATGAATCAACATTTTTTCATTGGTAAGCTTTATTTTTTTCATTTGTAAGCTTTATTTAACTTGTGTATGTATATGGAACCTGGTTAAATTGGGGCCTATGCCACTTAATTGGGGTCTATAACTACATGACAAAATAGGGTCACTTGGAGAAAATTCATAGAAACCCCTTATCCAATATTTATATTAATGACCAATATACCCTTATTAAATTAGTGCTAATTCAGATTATTAAATAATGTTTAATCAAGTTAATCCTGAAATTAACTTTCATTAATCGATAATCAAAACTTGTAAAAAAAATTAATTTTTACTCGATCCAGAATCGGTTTATGTCAGTGCATTTGTAAACCGATTCCGGGTTGAGTTTTATGCTTAGGAAGATGTAAAACCCAGAATTGGAGTTTGATCAATACCCACATAAACCGATTCCAAAAATCGGGCTTTTGTAATGCACGTGTAAACCGATTATTCCTTACTTTCAGAAACAAAATATTCATTACATAGTTTAGGAAATTAGCCCACTACATTATATATAGGACTCGGTATGGGTATTCTACAATTTGACACATCAAATGCTCATCAATAAACCTCCGAGCACGTCGGTACAACGTCGTATATTCTTTATGGTGAATGAAATTTCTTTCTTTATAGCCCGTTGAAAGGTTCCAGCTGAAATTCAATGAATTCTTATATGTTAGTATGTGAACTACTGTAGTTGACATGGGTATAAAAATGATAGCATTACTCACTTTTTCCCTAAGAGGACCTCGTGGATGATAGTGGTAAACCATATTTCTAACAATTACGTACTCTCGCATTGCGCCTTTTATGTAGTTGAATCGAAAAGCCAAGTCTCTCCATTTTCGGTTATTGGGGTTCACGGTACGCCCGTAAAAGAACTCTTTAACTCTCTTCCAAAACATTGAATAGATTTCACTCGGACGTTCGCGGAACGTATTAGCAAAGGATTTTACCAGACACAAATCTTCAAACGGTTCCCATTCCATTTTCTAGGCTAAGTGTGTGATGTGGGAGTGGCTCAAAGAGGTTGTACTTATATAGATGAAGTCTCAACGACTATTTTTTTTTTTGAATTCAATTCAAACAATCAGATTTTATATATTATCAAATAGACCGATTTTGTCCTTACAAAATCATATAAATTTTCCTCTAACAAATCGGGATTTTGTAAAGCACATGTAAAACGATTCTCAAAGTTACAGAACTTTTCTTCAAAAAAATCGGATTACATATTTATACATGTAAACCGATTCTCAAAGTTACAGAACTTTTCTTCATAAAAGTCGGATTGCATATTTATAAATGTAAGCCGATTCTAAAAGTTACAGAACTTTTCTTCATAACAATCGGATTACATATTTGTACATGAAACCCGATTCTAAAGCTGAACATTTGGGAAACTGTCAGAATCGGATTACATATAGTTATATGTAAACCGATTCTGACATAAAAAATGCTAGAATCCTCCATTTTTTCCACACACATTAAGTCATTCATAAACTAGAAACCAGATTAAGTCATTCATAGACTAGAAGTGTAACCAAACATAATTAGACAATAAGTTTAAGACAAGACATAAGTTTTGACTCCATAATTATCCATACTTAAAGACATAAACATGAATACAACCATTCATTCATGAACATCCCCACCACGACCACGTCCTCGTTTACTAGGTTGGGTGCTGCTCGATGCACCTTCAGACATCTTTTTGGTAGGGGCTCTCTTTATCTTCTTCTTTGGCTCATCCTCCTCCTCCTCCTCAGAATCATCCTCATCCCGCTCCCCAAACATTGCACCAGCTTCTACATCTTCGAGACCGTTCAATTCATCAATTAGCTTTTCATTGTCCTTCACATTTTTCCCTTCCCTGATTTCTACCTTTGCCCGGGTTATCAAGTGTCCGACTCGTCTTCTCTGTTTCAATTTCAAATAACAAACATTCAATATATAATTCTAAAACCATTAACAAAATCGTAATTGAGTAACAATATGCACCAAGTATTCGAGAGCCGTATCTTTGTCCTCTATAACGGGCCTCTCATCTACTCGTATCACTCGAGTATGCGAAACATTGAGGTACCACGACATGTAACGCGGAATTGCCTCATCATCTGTTCGAGATGGACCAACCAAAGGATATTTGTAAAACGCTCTGTTATCCCAATAATCACATGATGTTAAAGGCCGGTGAACAATGACAATATCACTGTCATGTGCTTTGGTTTTTGTCTCATTGAAGTTGAAATCCTTGTGTGCCTTTGGGATTTTTTTTATGTAACCACATTGTCTTGCTACTCTCGACGGGTTGTACATTACATATCCTCTTGGGTGAAACAAAGGCCCATGATATTCACCTTGCTCTGGGCACCCAACCTTCTTTCCTTTTTTTTTTAGCCAAAGCCTCCTTGTAAGGATCAAAGACAACATCCTTCGTCGTCAAGTTTTCTAACTGGCGTCTCAAATTCAGATAATCCATTCTTTGTTTCTTCGGCTTACTTCTGTAGGTGTACTTGTTTCCATAGTGCTCTCCGTCCCAATCCTTGTTCTCAAAATCCCTTTTAGTAAATATTGGGAAGTGCAAATATATCCACGCCTGCAGAAAAGCCATATTCCCTCCGAGTTGGTTCCTTTGAGCCCTAAAAGCCTTTCTCAACTCCGTCAAAGAGTGTGCAAGGATGGCAGTGCCCCAAGAGTAGTCCTGTATCTTTCCAAATGGTTGCAACAGCTGGATAAAGTTGGCGTTCACACGGGCACCGGAAACGTCGAGGAAGATAACAACTCCAAGGATATAGAGGACATACGCATTGACCGTGGCGATGATACGTTGCGGCGTCACCTCTTTTCCTCAGTACGAAGCTTCTTTGTTCCCATAAAGTTGCTCCTCAACCTCGAGAGATGAAATATCCTCTGCTTTGCCTTGCCAACTAGCATCTCCTTTTTGGTCTTCTCCTCATCCCATTGGAACACTTCCTTGGTCCACGCATAAATATTGTCCCACCCAATCTCTTGCACGTACTCTTTGTGCTTCACGGCTTTACCTTCTATGTTTAGCCCGGTAATGAACTTCGCATCATTTGGAGTTATCTTCATTTCTCCAAACGGAAGATGTAAAGTATCCATTTCCCCGTAGTATCTCTCGGCAAAGGAGGAACAAAGAGGTCTGTCATAACCAGGGTGGCCCAAATTGTTGACCACAGAAAGCAACCCCGTAGAATTGACTAGATTGACCACTTTCAGAACTTCTCCACTGGTTGATTCATCAGCTATAAGTGTCCATTGCCTCATCTTAATCACTGACATTCCTGGCTTCATAAGACGAACGACATGCTTGTGATCCTATAAAACCAAACAACCACGATGGACAACAATCAAAACACTACACAGATAATAATGTTTACATTACATGGCACAAGGTTTAGGTACTTACTATGGTATTGTATACGAGGCCGGCCCAACTTCCTTTGTAACCCCATAATACATTTCCTTCATCAGCTGGTATCCCTAAAGGTGGATCATCAGGGCCGTGAGCAAACATCTTCAGCTCGTCGGGAATGTGGTCACCTTTCTTCTTCTTTGGAACTTCTTGTTTTTTACTACCTTTTCCTTTAGGGTCTCCTTCTTGTTCTTGAACGACATCTCTTATCTCTTTATCACCTTCCTTGTCACCTTCTTCTTCATCACTTCCACTCTCATCACTTTCTTCTTCACCACCTTCCTTGTCACGTTCTTCTTCACCACTTTCACTCTCATCACTTTCTTCTTCAACACCTTTCTTGCCACGACTATCTTCATCACTTTCACTCTCATAACTTTCTTCTTCACCACCTTCCTTTCCACGTTCTTCTTCATCACTTTCTTCTTCACCACCTTCCTTGCCACCACTTTGTTCCTCATTAACTCCCTCATCACTTTCTTCTTCTTGGTCACCACCTTTTTGTTCAGTAGGTGTTTTGGGATCAGATTCTTCATGTGTTGGTTGCTCCGCTTGTGGTGGTGGGTCATTGATGATGATCCCTTTGGCTTTAATCCCCGTGCCCCTTGGGTTTTGGAGGGAAGCATTCAAATTTTTACCGTCTTTTCGACGAGGTCCCAAAGGCTTAGGAGTAGCATGGTCATATTTATTCTTATATTTCTTTTCGGCTTGATTTTTTTGCCTGTAGAAGACGGATTTAAGCAACAAAAAATAATGGAATAGAAAGCATTTTTAAAGTCAGGGTATATAATCGGTTTACTCGATATACATATGAAATCCGATTCCAAACATATAAAATTAACAGTCGGATTTTTGCAAGTGCTAATGTGAACCGATTCACGAAATCGGTTTACTCGATATACATATAAAGTCCGTTTCTGAACTAAACAATCGGTTTTTGTTAAGACATATGTAATTCGATTCCAACAAAATAAGATCCAGGAAGATTGGCTACAACTAGGGCTGCACATACTCCGGTACGGCCCAGTTCTCTTATGGAACCGATCCCTGTACATGGTGTTGGCCGGTACCTCATTTGGAGGACAGGTACCTGTACCTGTACCTGGAGTTGTACCTGTACCTTCGGTACCGGTCCGGTACAACACCGGTACCGGGTTTTTACCTATTCCAGTTACAATTACGTAATTAAACTTGCAGATAACCAAAAAAAGAAGAAGGTAATTTCATAGTTCTGTATCAGTTAACAAACATTCATTCAATTATACAAATCAATGGAAGAAAGATCAATCTTCTCCATGGTTTTTCTCGCCAAAACTAAGTCAAAATCAAAGCAAACTGCAATAACCATTCACTGCTTCATGGTTTTTCTAGCACCATACCACCACCAGTCACCTGTATCAACAACTAACAATATAAACAGCCCCAAAAAAGTTAGATAGACACAAAACAAAGATCAAACAAATCCAACCCATTTCACAATTACCTGTTATTGTTTAATTTCAACAAAATCAATTGATTCACTCCATGATATTCCAAATTGATCCCAAACAAAACCTTAAATCAAACATGCAATTAAGAACCCTATATTCAGTCAGATAGATCAATCAGATAAAATCAATTACCACTGCTAATTCAAAATCTAACTGAAACCCAAAGTTTTCAATTTCAAACCCTAACTTCAACTCCTTCTTCTCAATCATCCATCAAAACTCGAAACCACCCATATTTATGCTCTTCTCGACCTAATTGAACACCACCAACAGAAACCCAGGATAGATTTCCTTCTCAATTTGTCAAATCTCATCGATCGAGAACAACAGATCCAATATACTTCTCGTTTTTGCGTTTCTTCTCCACTGAAATCTCAACCAATTCCTTCTCCGATTCAAAATAGAGGGTATCTGGTGGTGGTGGCAGAGAAGAAGGTGGTGGTGATGGTGAATCTGATAGAGACTCACTGTCTGGGACTCAGGGATGGTGAAGAAGAAGTGAACTAGTTTTCAGTTCTGAGAAAATAAGAAGAAGACTAGTGTTTACTCGATAGATAAGATGAGTATATACCTACGATCTATGGCCACGATTACTTCTAACTAAAATATCTAACGTCTATTATTCACCGGGACTTTCAAGCCGGTACATACCGGTACTTCCCCAAGAACCGGTCCCTGTACCTGGTGTTGACCGGGACTGAAAGTTGAGAACCGGTCCCTGTACCGGCTACATCGGTTCCGGTACGGTTCTTTCGGTTCCAGGCCGGTACAGGGACTCTAGACCGGTTTTGTGCAGCCCTAGCTACAACAATCGGGCTATTTATACACTAACGATTCCTTTTCACATGCAGAACAATCGGACTATAAGTTTATGAATATAATCCGTTTCTAATAAGAATCGGGTTACTTCGTGACTAACGTAATCCGATTCTGTGAACACTTAAATTTTTTGATTACAAAATTCTCGATTTCTAACCTAAAGCATGTTACTAAAACCTAGTTTAGAGGATTGGGTTGATAGAAAAGTACCTGATTCGACCTATTTCTTCCTCCTGTGTGATACGAGAAGCTTCGGATTGTTCTTGCACTTCCTTCATTCTATTTCGAATCAGCTTCAACAAGTCCGGGTTTATCATCACTAGAATGATTCCTGTTAGTAGCATACTTAGTTCTTGGATTCGTCATTTTATGGAAGAAAGAAACGATTAATCGTTTTTGAATCGTCGATCATCGACGATTTTTGGTTTCAAAAAAATGGAAAAAGAGGGAGTAGAGGAGATGAATCGGTTTTTATGCTAAAAATAAAAACTGATTTTTGTGAGTTAGGTTTATTAAGGATTAATGGGGATAATTTAGTAATATTAATATTTTTTTGAGGATAATTTTGGTAGTTTACATAAATATTAGACACTCCTTATCATTGTATATTGGGTAGATGAAGTAATCTATAGACCCCAATTAAGTGGCATAGACCCCAATTTAGCAAGGATATGGAAGGAAACCAGTTGAGAGGCAAGTTGACCAAAACATGACTTGGTTCACCTCATAGCATCTGAACTAATAAGCTAGCTAATACTCCTGCTATTCGTTATGCATACCATCTTCATCAAAGTCAATCAGTTGTTATTATAAGAAATCTGAAGGAGATCACGAAAGTTGTATCATTTGTAGATAGAGGAATACATTCTGATTTGCCTTCGGACGATCCATATACAACGAATAAAGCATTTAGACGCCTAGATTTGATTAGCTTAGAGCAACTGCAATGGACGAGTAAACCCAAATTTTCAGTCGAGTGGGCTGGTGTAGTGGGACGGACCATCGATCAAAATTTGATCAAAGAGTAAAATCCAGACCAAATTTGGTCTGCGATCAAGACCAAATCCAAATATAGTCGGGCGTTGATATAATATCCGCTACACATCGGGCGTTGATATAATCTCCGCCATTCATCGGGCGTTGATATAATATCCGCTACACAAGGGGCGTTGATATAATGTACGCCTGAAACGGGGCGTTGATATAATGTACGCCCGATGGGGCGTTGGTAAAGACAACGCCCGAAATGGCGCGTTGATATAATGTACGCCCCACTTTCACAAATTTATGAAAGTTACATGGGGCGGGCTTTATACCTCCGCCCCATTATTTTCCTTTTATTTTTATTTTTTTTTGTTTCTGAAACGTTTGATATAATCTCCGCCCCACTCGCGCGTTATCTTTACCAACGCCCCACTCGGGCGTTATCTTTACCAACGCCTGATCCCAGGCATAATGTTTATCAACGCGCGACCAAATATACTCTTTTCCCACTACGCTACATGACGGACTAAACCCAAATTTGGTCTTTTTTTTTTGGTCTTTGGTTTTTGGTTATACTCGCACCACTGTGGACGCTCTTAGGCCCCAAAAAAATAAAATTAAATTAAGTCGCTTTACAAGGATATCAGGACATCCCTGGACAAATAAACATGCTCCCCTCACTCTCTCTTCTCTATATAAAACACACTTTAATAAAAGAGTACAAAATTGTCGTCAAGATACTAAAGAACTAGGAATTTAGTGGTATTCATAGTAACAACCATTATTAGAGCAAGTCTTACGGTGGAATCCAAACTATTCCAAGTGTAGAAAAACCATGAAATGTCAAGTCTAGTGGCTTTCAAGTTGGGGTCTTCACAGAAAATCCAAGCAAGGTTCCACGGTTTCGTGGAAGGGTTCGTGGAATCCATCTGAACGCCAATAAGAATAGCGTTAAACGCAATTAAGAATGGAGCTATTTTTTATCCCTAGATTTAAAATGAGTTGTTCAAATCTAACGGCTGAAAAAAACTTCATTCTTAATTGCGTTTATTTAGCTCCATTCTTAATTGCGTTTTTTTTTATCCGTAGATTTAAAATGAGTTGTTGAAATCTAACGGCTGAAAAAGAGTTTCATTCTTAATTGCGTTTTTTAGCTCCATTAAGAATAACGTTTTTTTTAATCCGTAGATTTAAAATGAGTTGTTGAAATCTAACGGCTGAAAAAAAAAAACTTCATTCTTAATTACATTTTTTTAACTCTATTCTTAATTGCGTTTTTTTAGCTCCATTAAGAATAACGTTTCTACTATTCCACCATTACACTTGCACTTCCATCCACAGTTCCAAATACTGAGGTGGCGTGGAAGATGAATGGATTCCACAATAAGACTTATTCCCAGAGCTAAAGAACTAGGAATGAGGTTTGAGATGATGAATCGTTTGCTTTTTCCTAGTGCAGAAACAATGAAAAACCCAGACCCCAAATCAAACAAGAAACTGATTTTTCTGTTGTCTTCGGACGTTATGGCTTCAGAAAAGATGGTCCCAGTTAATCCTTTTTAGTCATATATGTTCATCACGAGACAATGAACAAATTCCAGATGTGGTCCCTTAACCAGATTCTGCTTTCTGACTCCTCATATTCTTCTTTTTACATCCAACGCCTTGAAACTTATTAATTTCTGTTATTTTAACAACAGCACACCAATTTATTACTAAACTACTAGAAATGAAATTAAACAAAACAAGAAAATGAGGAACCCTTATGTAGCCGGCGAATTCCCTTTGGGGGATGATTAGGAGCGGTCGGAAGTTCGACCCTCACCCCTTCATAGAGATTAGGGGGCCTTAATGAATATGTACTATTGAGGAGAAAAAAAAATGATGATAAGAAGGAACAGTAAACATCAGGAATTTGGATTGAGGGCATGTTTTGGACGACACCAACTTGATGCATTAATTAATATGAGATGGAGAGACGACCTCTTAAATTTCACAATCATTTTTAATTAAAAATAGTAGTACTAGTTAGATTTTTAGTATATCCGAATTAAACTAATGAATTAATGAAACTAAAAAGACTTGGAAGAAAAGCTACCAAAAACTTTTTCCGATCACCGCCTTGATATGTTTTTTTGTCCGCTTGCGACACCATAAAAGATTCCAGCAAGAAATTGTTTGTCAAGCACGCTACTGTTTTCACAAGAATCGCAACTCTAATTTGATGCAGTGAGAAGAACTAAAACCCCAATTGAGAACCCAATCGGAATTGGAACCAGAAAGAAAGACATTGACACATAAGAGTGTAATTACATCCATAAAATTGAAATTAGAAAGATTAACAAGTTATATCACCCATAATTATGTAAATCTTCTCATACATATATATTTATTTACTGTAGAATTTAACCTCTAGCAATGAAATGGTTAGAGACATAATAAGAGAGAAAGGGGATGAAATGAGAGATTAATTCTTTCCCGGTCAAGAACATCTAAAGAGAAGAAGAAATTGAAACCAACAATAAAAAAACTCATCCAAAAATAACCAAATCCCACAATAACCCAATCAATAAGAAATTTAGCTCACCACCATAGTCAAGGATAAACTGCATAAGAACGATCATAGGTACTAGTAGTAGTATCACCAAACATATCCAAATGGGTAGGTAATCCGATTCCTCGAATTAAGCCTTCAAAATCAGTAAAGAAACCTTTATCACCTCCCCAGATAACTTCTTCTTCTTCCTTTAACACTGATCCATGAGAACCATAATCAGAACTCTGAAGACCTGAGCTTGATTCATCAGTAGTATTTGCTATTGTTGTCTGCAGATTGTTGTAGAATAAGTTGGGTGTTGTTGAAACTTCATGACCAACATGATGATGATAATTACCGTTTACATGATCAGAACTTGTATCAGCACTGCTACTACTTCTGGCTGCTGGTCTCTTCTTACTAGAAGATGATTTCTTGTTGCGATCTGATGGTGAAGGTTTTCCTGTTAGTCTTTGGACAAGTTCTCTGAAATTTGCGGCGTCTGTTTTAATAATCTCTGGTGCATATATGTGAACTATTCTGATTTTGGGTTTCATGGTGAATTTCGAGATTACATGTGAATCTGTGTGCATGCCTAGTCTAGGTTGAGGCTGTTGTTGTTGATGGCGAAATCTTTTAGGCAGACATGTTGTGTTTTGTATCTTCATCATCTCTTCCATGGCTATTCAAGATTAATTACAGAGAGTGATGGGTGTGTTGATTGAGAGAAATGGAAAAGTAGAGACAGTCTAGGCTCTAGAGATAGAGGTTTAGAGGGTTTGTGTTTTTTTTTCTTGGAGAAAAAGGAGAAATGAGTAGGGAGGTTAAATAGAAGAGAAGATTGGAGAGAGAGATGGGAAGGTTTAAGGAATTAAAATTGGGATTAGGGATTAATGTAATGACTAATTAACGAGAGAGGCCAAAAGGGATAGTTTGGAAAAGAAAAACAAAACATGTATTTCTTTCGAGGAGCAACAATTGGACTAAGGAATCCTAGCTAGCTAGACTCCTATCAAGTCAATAAAGTATTACTAGAGGTGAACCTTACCTGACCAACTATGTGGGTATCAGGTTTGTGGACCCTTGAGTTTGCAGAATTGCTTAATATTTTATTGAATCCATTGGCTGGTCTACATGTAGCCTAGACGAGCAGAAAACATTTTTCTTTTCATCCCACCATCTTGTGTTAGATTTCATTAATATCCTTTGGTAGTTTGCAGATTTATTTTAAATTTTTGATGATAAAATTCAATGGCATACCATTAGGGCTAGACATGGGTCGGTTTTGGTCGGTTTTGGTCTCACCCACCACCCAACCCACTGATGGCGGGTAACATAAGTTGTCACCTACAACCAACCCGACATCATAGTGGGTCGGTTTTAACTCGACCCACATTATAACGGGTGGGTGGCGGGTTAACCCGTCATAAAATGAAATAAATTGTATGAACATGACAAATAACTAAAAGTGCAGACAATTAGCATCATAACAAGTTACTTACAACTAAGAGTGTTCACAAAATAAAAATGAGTTCAACTTCTAAAAGCTCAAATGGTGAATTACTAGCCTACCGGTTACTGTACTAAATCCTAATAACTATACTAGTAGCTGGAGAAAAGAAAGATCATGAGATGTGATTCATATCAAGCGACCAGCTTCCTCCATCAAAAAATGTAGACGTTTTACCCCTGAATGCGTTGGAAGCCTGAAATCAATCAACGTATGTCAATTAGTTACAACTTACAATAACATAGATGTAGCAGACCAACGAACTCAGAATCAATTTACTGACAGTGGCCCTTGGCGTCATTACCTTATCTAACCAAATAAAAATCAATCATCTATGATGATGTAAGAAGTAGCAAGGTCACCAAATAGATTTGCAAGGGAAATGAACAATTAGAATGAAAGTTGATGTAAGTAATCAAAGCACTGACAATGGGGTATAATTCTGCTATGCCATCCATGTGACGCAACCAGATGACCATGAGAATCATACAAATTAAATGTCATACAACTCAAGCCTCAAAACTAGAGAGACTATATCATACAAATTAAATGTCAGACGTATTCAGTCACCAAAGAGATACATATTGTTGTTTGATTGTATGAGTTAACTTCTACAGTTCTGGCACAAGTTCAATAATCATCATCTATTGCAGAATATAAAACAACAAACAAATATCACCGCAGAAAATTATAATAAGAAAAAAGTTATTTCATAGGAGGATGAAAACATTGCAAAACATATTGCCGTTGATAATTACAGTGCAGGGGGGTCAGTCAGAGCAGCAGAAACCAAAAATGTAAACCAGCTGCCGCTTATGATGATTGTACCTAGATAACAGATTAAAGCTATCTGCTGCCAATTTTAGTTTAAGCAACTCTAAAAGGGGAATCCACCCATAGAATTAGAGCCAAGAATTTTACTCTTTCTTATTTTCAAATACAAACACTAATTTTAGTTTTAAGCTATCTGCTGCCAATTAAAGCTATCTGCTGCCAGTAATATCACTTTCCATGGTGAAAGATTGAGGATGGCTGTTAACATCCAGTAAAATAAAGTAAAACTGAAACACAAAAAATTCTGTAAAATAGGAAGTATACCGCACTGTTAGAAACAATGAATCAATTCGTTTCTTATTTACTGTCAATGTGCTCAAGTAATAACATGTTACAGTCTCAGATTTTTAGCAATCATAATAACCATAAAAATACCATTACACTAACAAAATCCCCAAAATCATTAACAAAATCTCAAAATCTCAGATTACTTTTAGCTCAGAATCAATTGGATGTTGCCATATTGGATAAGGGTCATAAGTATAGTACCTCAGAATCTCAGATTACTTTTAGCTCCTTTAAGAAGTGAACAAAATCCCCAAAACCCAATTCCAATATACACAAAAAATTAACAAAACAAAGTCAGAATATCGCAAGATCAATTAATCAAAGATTATAACAAAAATAGATACCCCAAATTGAAAAAAACAACAACAAAACCCTAAACAGATACCAATAATTCAAAATCAAAGAAAATCACAGAATCTAAAAATTATAAATAGATCAATTAGTATGACTTA